>NW_024881318.1:26714675-29545509 GCF_018691265.1 Tyto alba | reverse complement strand
GAAGCTGCCCATCTCCATCACTGGTGTGGACTCCAGCACAAAAACAAAATTTCAGGGGGGAGGAAGAGAAAGCAGGGATTGAAAGAGCCAGTAGAAAATGAGAAAGCCTAATAATAACAGAAAGGAAACTACAAAACACTCTTCATCACTTTTATAATAAAAAATAAACAGGCATATTGATTTAAAAATCCCACTGTTGCTGTCTTTTGTAAATTGAGACGATTGCACTGTTTTGCATTAGAAGATGTTATCCGTCCAAAAGAGCAAGTATGGTCTTATGCAACTAATATCTGCTAAAACGTACCTGACTGCATTGGAAATGTTGCAGTAGATTGGTATAGCAGAGAATAATGAACCGCTGCACCCCATTGAAATGTAATTACACAGCACTCTTGTTCTTAAACCTATAAGGTGAAAGAAAGATGAATAGTGAAAGTAAAAATCGCTGACCCTTCAAAGTTTAATTTACGTTATGCATTCCCTCGCCCTTCTGATAGGTTTTAGAAAGGTCATAATTTAGGGTATTTTGCAGTTGATAAATGATCTGTATGTTTGTGTTCACACGCACCGATTGATTTGTTATAGCCAAAATATTGTTTCTATAACAACCTGCAGGTCCTTAACTAGGCAAACAGCAGATGAACAGGAATCCAAGTGGGAGGTGAAGCGAAATCCGATCCTCCTCAGAGGACAGAGAGCAGGAGGAGGAGGAAGAAGAAGAGGAGGAGGAAGAAGAAGAGGGGGAGGAAGCGATTTTATGGGGATAGCAGAGGGTGTGGAAGTGAAGGGGGTGGCAGCAAGTTGCCTGGCTCTGTTCTTGCCCTTCTTACTGGCTTCTCTCTCCTGAGACTCCTCTGCTCTCCAGAGCCTTGTGTCTGAAGATGACAAAGTCTTTGCGACTGGGATTGCTCCCATGGTGCAAAGGGCTGTTGGGGCAATTTTCCCGCCTTTCCAGCCTTGGATGAGGCTCCTGTTTCCGGGCCCAGTTGATGCATTATGCATCAGGGCTGCCGGCAACTGACAGCCCCTCAGCCAGCGTCTACTTGAAAAGCAATGGTGCTAATCAAAGTCGACACATTTGAATGTCCAGACACACACACAGAGAAATTTACTAATCAAAAAGTGTATTTCCTAGGGCTGTCTCCAGAGAAATCCGCAGGAAGAAATTGGAATAATTTATTAGCTTACAAGTTTTCGTTGACAGTTAGCCCAAGGCTATTTATCTCTGTAATAGAGAACGTCTCCAATGTGGCAAAATTGACCAAATCAAACAGCTTTGATCAGAAAATGAATCTGGCAAGGCTGTCTGTCTGTGGGTCCCAGGGGAAAGGTGGGAAACAAACAAAAAGATTTAACAAGTGGTCAATAGGAGAAAGAGAGAGAGAGAATTTACAGCCTGGAAAGTCAGAAGCCTGAAAAATCTTCACACACAAACACTGAAATGAATTACTGGAGAAATAAATTACGTCTCACATCATAACATCTAACATTGTGCTTGTGCATAATCAGAGCTATGCAGCCCAATGTGATTCTTGCATTAAGGTGACGATAAATAACTGCAGGAGGGGGGAAAATGTCTTAACTTCTCCTTAAAGGAAAACAAAATACAGAGGACTCCATATCTTTACAAGAACACGGGCACCTTCATTGCAATTTACACTTACTATCCATTATTACCTGGTTTGCCACCAAGGGTCAGACGTCCAATAGACCCAAGTATGTTGAAAGCCACCATAAAGGTCACACCAAATTCAGTTACAGGGTAACAGAAACATGTTTCAGCTTTGTCACTGCATAACCCAGCCACAACTTTGACCATCTTGCTGCTGATTACCAGACTTTTTAATTGTAAAATCATAAAAAATAAGGACTTTTATGGATGAGATTAAAAGACAAGCTTGCAAGTACAGAACTTTGCTTTATGTAATAAACTAGACCTGCCTTCTCCTGGAAAGAAAATCTTTACCCATCAAAGATCATCTGATAATAGATAATATGGAGGAAGATGTTCAGGATAGAAATCAGAAGCTTTTACTTTGCCACAATTATTCTATTTTTGTATTATTTAGTACTCTCTGTTTATAGTCATCCATATGAAATATGGGATAATAGTAGCTATGAGTGAAAAACCTCATTCTTTTTTGAAATTAAACTGCTTTGTGATCTTTAGGTACAGATGTTTCAAATGCCTATTACTTTATTATACTATATTCTCAATGCTACTGCCTCACAGAGAACAGAATGGCAAAGGACCATATGCTGATTCCCTTTTGCTAGGAATTACAGCATTTGCCCCCAGATAAGAAATGTCATTATTCAGTTTCTTGTGCTGCTGGCTTTAAGAAGGAAAAGGTAGAAATAATGTCTCCCCCTCTTAATAAATGTTTCTAAATGACATGAAAGAAATAAAAGTGCAAGCCCATCTTAACTTAATAACAAAATATCAGCAATTTTGTTTTGTTTATATTGGTGAATTGAATAAGCAACCTGCAAACTGAAGCACTCAAACAAGTTGAGATTGAAAGCACTCCAGAAAGCAACCAGGCAGCCTAGTCAGATATCCAGCAGGAAACTGAAGGCGACAGGCTACCTTCTCACATCTTTCCAGGGCATTTGATGGGACTGTAAGTCCTCACACCTGATCTATATTGTTACATATGCTTAGAGAGATCAGTAGGGAATAGCTTGGGAATTTATTTATTTATCACTGTTTGAGGTAATAAATTTATCAGTATTTGAGGAGAAAAGAAAGGCTGGCCTCTTACACATTGTTCAGCAAATTGAATTTTGAATGGTTTTGTATTGTTATTTGAAATCTCCAACATGGACTATTTTTGTACTTGGAAAAATGGAAACTGAGGTTATTGACAGCTTGAAGATGGCTGGCACCTATATAAGGTATGCTTTGATGTCACTGGGCTGAACCATGAAGCCTGTCATGATTTCTTAGGCTCTTGGGAAGCAAGGGGGACTTTTGCCTTATAAAGAAATTGGTAGTTTTTAGTATTTGCATTATAATATGTTCCTTTTAGAGATTAAATCAATATAAAAATGGCCTAATTAGAGTTTATATTCTAAAGTTCAGCATATTCATGATTCTTATTAGAGTGAGGATGGTCTGAATGATAAACATTCCCATCTCTTCTGCTGGCTTACTGTTTTACATACAGTGAGTCTTCTAAGTTTTCTAGGACCCAAGGAACACAAATATCTGAACTGCTGAATTTTCACCATTGCAGCTGAAGTCAGTATGGTCTTTAGACACTCAGCTTCTCTGGTGAGAACCAGGTCTTCTACCTCAAGATGTGCACCCTGGATTTGAAGATATTATAAAAGTATTTCCTTTTGCAATTCTTTACATGAATTTTCCTTTTTTTTGTAAAATGGGGTCATGTAATTACTTGCCCTTTAAATGACTATGCTACACATGCAAAGTATCATAAGGGCCTTCACCCAGCTCCATCTAGAAAACAAGAGTTTTTCCACCAGCTTTTGCAGAGTTTAAATCAAAACCTACAAGTGATAAGCACTATTGTAAAAGCTGCATTCAAATGGTGTAGATTTTCCCCATATGTATGTGATAGGATGGAGATACATCCTAGAGGTGAATGCAATAAAATTTTGATGATACACTATACAATGATAGATTGGAGCATTGGGTAATGATTGGTGGGATGAAATTTAACAAGTCCAAATGCCGGATTCTGTACCTGGGACAGCGTAACGCTGGGCACAAGCAAACTGGGAGAGGAGTGGCTGGAGAGCAGCCCTGCAGAAAGGGCTGTGAGGGTGCTGGTGTGATGCTAAGGTCAATAACAGTCAGCAGTGTGTCCTGGCAGCCATAAGGACAAATGACATCCTGGGGTGCATCCAACACAGCATAACCAGCCAGGCAAAAGGGATGATTATCTGGCTGTATTCAGCAATGGTGCAGCTTCACCTTAAGTACTGTGCGCAGTTCAGGGCCCCACCATTTAAGAAGGATGTGAAGGTACGTCAGTGTGTCCAGAGGAGAGCAACAAAGCTGGTGAAAGGGCTGGAAGGCATGTCCTATGAGATGCAGCTAAGGACTTTGGGCTTGTATAGTTTGGAGAAAAGGAGGCTGAGGGGTAACCTCGTTGCTCTCTGCAGCTCCCTGAGGAGGGGAAGTGGAGTGGGAGGTGCTGATCTCTTCTCCATGGGATCCAGTGACAGGATGCATGGGAATGGCTCAAAGCTGCACACGAGGAGGTTCAGACTGGATGTTAGGAAGCATTTCTTTACTGAGAGGGTGGTCAGACACTGAAACAGTCTTCCTAGAGAGATGGTTGATGCCCCAAGCCCGTCAGTGTTTAAAAGTTATTTGGACAATGCCCTTAATGATATGCTTTAACTTTCAGTCAGCCTGAAGTGGTCAGGTTGTTGGGCTAGACGACCATTGTAGATCCCTTCCAACTAAAATCTATTCTATTCTATTCTATTCTATTCTAGTCTAGTCTAGTCTAGTCTAGTCTAGTCTAGTCTAGTCTTGTCTATTTGATTCCTATACATACTGATACCTAAACCCATAAAGGAACAAGACTCTGGTAAGACCTTCAGTTTAATTTCTAAGTGCAGTTGAAGATCATAAAGATAATATTTGGAGCCCTGGATGATGTGAAACTCCGCTCAGGAGAATACAGATCATCACATATCCCAGTGAAAACTGTGTTGCTAGAGTTCACGTGTCGGTTCATAGGCAGAACACCATCATATATAGGTTTTATATTTCTATACTCTTCCCTTTGCTGAGTTTGTCATACCCTTTTCTGCAAAGGATGAACATTTATTAGAAGAAGAATAATTAGAAGTATCTGCTGTCTACCTAGTCTCATTTATGGTGACCCTTCTGGCTATGTGTTATCAGTCACAGACCAAATATCATAGCTGGGACTTCTGAAGAGGAAACCCACTCTGTTTCCAAAATGCTAACATTTGCTTTTGTAAAACTGTCATATTGACTCCAACCACCTAACATCTTATATCCTAACTTTTCCACCCTAAAAAGGACACTGTGACATTATGCTTCCTCAGAAGGCAAAAGCACATCTTATTTCCCGATACACCTATACTGGTTTTGTTTGTGTGTGCAAACATAGGCAAGTCAAATATAAACTATGGCACATTTGCACAGAATTGGCTTCCAAATTATGCTGTGACCTTGAAGTCTTCAGGTAACAAGTCTTTACTTGTTTGCTCCACTTTTTCCTGGGTAAATATCATCACTGCCCACAACTCCTCTGACCTCCCACAGATTTCTTTAAATGAAAATGCTGAAATGCTTTTCACTAGGGAGGAGAGAAACTGTAGAAAAATAAAGACATGAAAAAAAAAAAAAAGGAAAGAAGGAGAAGCATCTTTGTGTAGACACAGTTAAGAAATTTTACGATGAAGAATGTAAGTTAAAGAAAAGGTGGCAGCTTTCTTTTTTCCTTCTTTTCAAACTATTTTTTTTTTTCCAGAAACAACCTCTCTTATATAATCAATTTTGTAAGGCCACTAGTAAATGGCACAGTACAAAATCCTAGACAGGTGTAAAATATTTGTCCTCTGATACTGCTGGCAGCTCTGCCCAACCCAAAGCTTACCTGGCAGATTCCTCTGGGCTCCTCTGGTGGAAGTGGTATGGCCAGGACAGCACTGTAAACTGCAATGTTTTTAACCTACAGAAATCCATTGACTACATACTCTTTCTTGTCAGAACTGAAATGTGCATTGTCAGATATAAGCCAAAAGTTTCCTATTTTGTCTTTTATTTCTGTTGACATAAATTATGTTAATGCTTTTTATACTCCCTTCTGGACTCAAGAAAAGGGAGAATTTTCTATGGCTGAAAGTGTCTTCTTCCTCTACATGAAAAGTTGATATTTTTTTAACCTGCCTGTGTGGAGCTTAGTGTTCACTTTAGTTTGCAGATGAATGTTTTCTTGGCAGTGTAGTCTTTGGATTTCTTTTCTTTTATTAATATTCTTCCCCCCCCCCCCCAAGATATTAATCTTCATCAGGATGTCCTTGGTGCTGTGTCTTAGGCTCTGGTGCACACCAGAAAGGGTCTGTGGAAACCTGAGCTAGGCAATACTAAATGATATTGAGAAGACTGGCTGTTCTGCAAGGTGCTGGCGTTAGTACGGCTATGCACTGCCTTAATCTGATTTTTATTTTAGTTTGCTTTATTACTTTATTTTATTGTAGGTATTTCTAGAAGGGACTTGCCCAAGTTTGTACCAGTTTTGAGAAAAAACAATTTTGAATGACTATCAGTTTCTCTTATTCTGATTTTACACGGCACCTTATCTAGATAAATCGATAAGTTACGGCAAACGTCTTAATTTATGTTTTGATCTTACCCACCTAACACTGAAAGGTTTAGTACAACGTGTTCCTTTATTATTCTAAACCAAAAATTTTGTTCTAAAAAAAGCAACCCTAAAAGTCTACTTCATGACAAATTTTGTGATTTCTACCAAGGGATATTCAAATACACTTTAGCCAAGACTGTTGTGATCAAATACCGTACCACTCCCAAATTAGCTGTTGTAGAATCCCAGAGGCATATGGTTAGGGTTATTCCATGCATCCAAATTAAACTACCAGTAACCCTGAAGAAACAAAATATTCCAGGACTGGGCCACCAACCAGATCCTGGGAGTGCAGAGAAAGCCATACTACTTCTCAGATGGCTCATAAGGACAGATGTCTGTTCTGCAACACCCTACAAACAGCACAACCTTTGCATTTTTCAGCCATTGTCCTTTATCAGGTCATGCAGCAAGGCCAAGTTGTCCTTATGAGTTAAGCATATCCACAGAGAAAACATGCACATAACATGTTTTGAAACTTCTTCATATAAGTTATGTGACATCAGAGTGACACTGTGGTAGCCTGGGAACAGAGAGGATTTCTGAGGGATAGTCTTATGGTGGCTTGTGAGTTAGTACAGGTTTACGACAGACTTGATGGACCTGTGGGACTCTGGAAAGTCTTTTTTCTTACAGGGGTCTGAGCTACTTTTCCACAGCAAATACCTCTTTCTGTCTTTCACTTGTCATAGAGTCCAGGCCATTCTGATATGTCCTAAGCAGGGATTCCAGACATTTTTGGAAATTCTAAACTAGTGTCCAACTCCCTGTGCACCTATAGGTCGAAGGCCCTTGAGATTAAAATTTCCTTCCCTTCACACTTCAGCAGAGCAACAGTCTAACCTGCTTTTGGGTGTGATATAAGACCATATCTTGTCCTTCACAGTAGAGAAGAAATTAGGGCAAATCCACTTTGAATCCAACGACACAGCCAATCCCAAGTGGTCTTGTCACTGAGACACAGGTCAGCAATGCAGATACAAGCATGCAGTGATGAGCAGAGCTTGCACAACTACATGTCTGAGTGCCCAGACTTACTGGGAAGACTTTTTTCCTCATCAGTCTTGCAGGAAGGCAATGTAGACACAGCAGAACAACCACTCACTGCCTACCACTCCAGTGGCATTTTATGGGAAGATATTGAAGGCTATTGCCTCTGGTATCATTGACTCACCATGGATTCCCACCACCTCTAAGACCCAGGGTGCAGAGAGGTTTTGTAGGAAAGGAACAGATAAATACACACAAGAGGGGATGCTTCCTGAGTAGACACTTCTCTTTACATGTTTGCATCTATGGCATGTGTTTCAGTAGAATGAAAGTTACTTTATTTGACTAAACTTTATTTGGCTCAATTTTTGGATTCTGTGTGTTTGTTTGTTTACATTTGTTTCTATCTTTCATGTTATTAACGTACTTCGACTTCATTAGCAAAAGCTCAGATCTTCAGAGGCACTAATGTTATATGGATTTTTAGTTCTGTACTTTTAGTTTGCTTTCCTAAGCTGCTGTTCCAGGAGACATGTCAAGTTTGCAGGCATGACTTATATTGGTGTTTTCTACATGCAAACCAAAAGAGAACTGTTCTGGTGAAAGCTTTCATTACAGCAAGGGAATAGTACTTCTGCCTAATTCTATTTTAAAATAAACTTCTAGATGTATTGTTTTCACATAATCAAGACTTAGGTTTCTCATGTACCTCTGGCAACAGATACTTTCCTGACAGCATCTCTCTCAGACCTTTGGTCATTATCCTCGAATGTCATTCTGCTAACTATCACCACAGGTTGGAAATCACTCATGAATCATGACTTCTGCAAGTCTCTAGGACCTCAGATCTCCTCTGACCTTAAGTACTCTCTTCAATACCATTAAATAAATTAAATGTTTAAATTACCTATATTAACTTTAATTGTATAATTATAGAGTCAACAAGAAATAAATCTACAAATGGGAAAGTGTAATCTAAAAAAAGTCTTGCCATCACTTTTAAGTGGGTGAACATGCCAGTGGAGATGATAGAAACTGTAACCTCTGTAGGAAAGCCAGCTCATCTCAAGATTTCCTCAACTGTAGTAATGCAAATAGGAACAATACCAGACTGTGTAGTCGAGGGTAAATAGCCTCATGCTATTTCAGCATTATACAGTCATATCCAGCAGAAAACAACAGCTTTCAAGATACGCGTTGGGATGGGGAGAAAGGGAAAGCCTTCCTCTGAGACACACATAAACTGCAGTCAGAGATCAGTGGAGATGAACAACAAATAGGAAAATTTTAGTACTACTAAAATCTTTTAAAATAGATCTGAATTGTTTTCCATGTGAAGAGTGTAATTAGAAGCTTAATTTAATGTAATTAAACTTAATTAAGTTTTATTAACTTAGCTTTAACTTAGTTTAACCATGTCCTTTCACAATGCCAACAGCAGTCTCACACATCTCCATTTACCTGTAAACTGCCCCTGTGAATAAAGGCAATTTTATACAGAATCACAGTGCCTTGGCATTCAATTTTAGGAGATTAAATGTGGGCTCAAGACTAAACTTGTTTCCCTGTGTAGAGGGCTCTAGGTGCAGGTGCATCCCACGGAGCAATGGGGAAATTACACGTTGGCAAAGGCAACTTGCAGGGGGTAACAGGAGCTCAGTCCTCTGCCTTTGTAATTACCCCCCTGCAGTTCAAGACCACCTTGTAGGATGACAGGAGCTGTCAGAACCCTGTGCCTCCAGGCAAGCTGTGAGCAGAGGAGAGGGTGGGTGAGAGTGATGTGCCTTGTGAAAGACAGTAACAATACCTCTGTAGTTTCCAAATGCTATTTGTCTTCTGTTTTTTCCTATTATGCTAGGGACTTACTGCAGCTAGCCTCCATGTCTGAGTGGTTAATAAAGTTGATTTACACAGTTTATTTCTGTCAGGAGTCCATCCGGCGTATTTTATTTTGACTCTAGTAAGTCCCCAATTTGTTACTCTGTAGTCTGCTTCCCCAGACTCATTGATTCCATAAAAAGAAAAACATAATTACAACACACATCTAAACTAGCCATTCACAGGGGAAAGGAGTGTATTTATTATTAGCACCTACTAACAGTTAACTCTGTTTCTGTTGACGTTACCCTTTCGTTGGTACAATATACATGGAAGGTGTGTGTACTGTGCAAGTCATGCTTCTTACAGTGATTTTGACTTAAAAGTCAGTGTGGGGTGCCGTAGCTTCGTTTGCCAGTCAGTTTAACTAGAAGTAGTATTAGGGAGGTAAAAAGGCCTCTTTCCCTTCCCCATGAAGTCTTTTCACCATTAGTTAAAATCTCTCATGAAAGGGCTTCCTTTTTTGCCTTAGCTCTGCTGCAGATTTTTGCTGATGATCTTCACTAGTGCTATATTTCCACCTGCCAGGAGGAGTGGAAAAAATACCCCCACAAAGAAAGAGGAGAGAGGAGTTACTTCTTCCACCTATAAAGCTGTGAATCACAGTTCCCAAGACATCCTGTAGCAACAGGGGAGAAGAAAAACTCTGTTGTCTCCTCCCACCCAGCAGCTCCTGGGAATGAGAATCACAGTTTTATAAAGACAAACTGTGGTTGCATCACATATACTGAAAAACAAATTGCAGGAAAGCTGGACTATGAATTGATTCTCATTGATTAAATTCTCATCTTGATGTGCCGGAGTAGTGTGGAAGATCCAAAGGATCCTGATGTGTGACAGCACTACATAAATCCAAGAATTTATGTCAGTGCTTTATAGAGCACCTTGGAAGTACCCACTTTTGGGCTTTTGATTTGAGTATAAAACTAGGGCTGATTTTCAAAGGAAACATTAGTTAAAGCCTCAGCTAAGACTCAAAATCAGTGGGGGCTGTCATTACTCTTACAAAAGTGTCTCCAGTGCCCAAGGTGGTGTTTTTGGTAAATAAGATTATAAATGGAATAGGGAGAGTTAAAAAACAACCAACCAATCAACCACGTTAATTTAGATCTCATAAATTGAAAAGTTGATGAATTTGTCCACATAGTTTAAATGACCTATATGCAAAGGCCACCTACATTTTTAAGATGCCATAGGGATTGTATAGGATAGCTCAACTAAAGAGTATCTTTCTACATAAATTCAGCTGCCATGTCAAGGTAACTCATGGCGTCTCCACTTGAGACCAACAGACAAGTATCCAAAATACAACACACTCATATCTGAAGCTCACAATGATGAATGCTACAGAGAGCTTCAAGTGAGCTCTGATGGAAGCCAATGAGTCCAAATGACACACCACCATAAAGGCCTATCAATTTAGGTCCAGAAGAATATAACCCTCAGTACAGCAGACTGAGTGACACTGTGCCTTCATGCAACTTCTCACATCACCTACAGCATCATTCATCATAGAAGTCCCTTGGCTTAAACACAGCAAAACTGAGTTGCAAAACCAAAGTTGTATTTTTTCAAGCTAAAGGTGTATTTGTCATGGTTGTATTTGAGGATAGTTTACTACCATCTGTGAGAGTTGAAAGATACTAGTACATAAAAATACCAGCAAGATGTTGTCAGAGCTTTAACCAGTGCTGCCTCTCACATGATGATGGATACTCAGCATCCACCCTCATACTGTACTACACAATTCTCTTGTGCTGGGGTGCCAACAAACAAGCTTGACAATGTTCAAGCTACTAATGGATGAGTTGATCTATCTGATCAACATTACATGGCTCTTTTTTATTGTCCATGGTAGAATTAATGTTTTATCTAGACTGTATGCTTCCTGGAGACTCTGTGCTTCTGCTTTTGTACAGCTTCTTGCACACTGGAATCCTGGGTTGTTTGTTTTGGGTTTTTTTGTTTTGTTTTGTTTTTCTCTGGTGCTGTTATTACAAGAAGTGCAGATGCTACATTATAACAAGGAATAAATATCAACAACAGTAAATAGATTCAAATAAAAATAACTGAAAGCAGATTGAAAACTATATTCTAGAAAACTGAAGGAACAAATGCTAGCATGGTGAAGTTGGCTAAGCTTAACCAACAGTGGATGATTAAACTGTATTTTTTAGCAACCTAAAGGCACATTTGTCACAGTTGTTTTTGAAGATAGTTTTCTAACTTCTGTAGGAGCTGGAAGATACTGATATAGATAAATACCAGAAAGATTTTATCAAAACAAAGGCTAATTGTGTTTTGTATGGAAAAAATGTTGATTCCATTGCACTTAAAAAAACCCCAAACAAAAGAATGCTTGAACATTTAGTGTTCTAAGAAGATACAGGATAACAACAGCAATGCTGTCACCGACCTGTCACGGATTCAGAGGTTCTGTGATTTATCTAGCTTCTCAAGAAAATGTCAGTCTAATATGAACTATGAGTACTTTCTTATTTAAAAAAGGATAGACCTGGAAGAATTCCATCAGTATTTTGTCTTACACAATTAACGACATATCAGTTATTGGCCACACATTTCCATGTTTGGTGGTGTTGAAATCATTAGTGAAGAAAAGAGTTGCTTTTGTTCTGCAAAAAATTACTTGATGCAATAATTTGTTTTTGTGTGACAAAGAACGTACTTTATCATGTGTTGTTTTTCTGTTTTGAGTTCTACTGCAAATAGAGCTGCGCAGTCTTGGAAAGGTTCTGTGTAAGTCACTTCAGAACAGCTCTAACTTGCATGATTGCTCACTTAACCAATCACCAAAGGCCTTCTGGGTGCTGGCAGCTTCACAGAAAGTAGATTTTCCAAATGAATTTGGCTTTTCTTGAATTAGTTGACTAATGAATTAGACTCAAATAAACAAAAGAAAAACCATGGACTTAATAAAAAATTAAGGACTAGTTATTTTTTTTCAAAAACATTTAAAAATACATATAAAATAGAAGATGTTTTTATCTCTAATAAACATAGAACTGTGTTTTATGAGAAGGTTTAAATTCTAATTTTTAAAAACCTCACACCTGTTAATCCAAACACATAGTTCAGACTTGTTACCAGTGTGCTCCATTACTGCTCAGTTGCCAGATGTCCCATATGCTCCCTAGGGTTGGGCTCTCTGGCTTTAGTATGTCTCCCACAGTACATAATGCCTGGGGGTTTCCATGATACATTACCTTCCTTTGCTTGGAAGAGAGCTCCTGATGCATCATATCCCACGTGAGGACAAGTTTATAATGGGAAACACAACCAGGAAACTCCCATAGAGCATAAAATAACTGTGCTGTTTTCAGTTGGACTGATTTGGGTTTCTGATCAAAGTCTTATCTTCCATTTTGCACCAGAATTTAAATGTTGACCTGTTTTAGCAAACAAATACCCTTTGCTTAACTATCAGAAATTGATGTCTTATCTTTACCTTATTTCTAAAAACAACATACTGATTGTAGCCAAGCCTGGATCAGCCTAACTTCTAGACCATAGTTTTAATGGTATCCTTTATATAGTAGCAGTGTATAAGAATTTGTATCACATCTTTATTTTTGACAATTGCTTTTGTGGTTCCACTGCTGCAACCACACAGACAGTATTTCTGAAACTCTTTTTTCTTTTCCTCAGTGATGCTTGCTGTTCACAGTTTAATACATAAGAGTACAGAATGTACCTATTTTATTTTGCTTTTATTCCTGTATTCACACTTGCTTCATAAGACAGGACAGATTACATTGTCTGAATTTGCTATGAACAATATAGGTGGTGTGTAGGATATGGAGGTACTAGAGGGAGAAAAGAGAGAGTATGAGGAAGAACAGTGGCAAATCCAACAAACAGAATTGTAGAACAGATAGGGGGTTTGAAGACAAAAGGAACAGGACTGGAAGAGTCCAGGATGCTGGAGGAAAGACAAAAGCAACAGAGAACTTGTTTGTAGCATGGAGGGAGGTTCTAGGAAGAGGATGGACATAAGGGATTTACATGGACAAGCAATAGATGATCACCTAAGGGAGCAAAACTTGAGGGCAGATTAGTGTGTGACAATGCAGCTGTGTAAAAAGTCTGTAAGTGAAAGGCAAAGGAAGAGTGAGAAGGAGACAGTTACTGAGAACAGTAAATCAGGTTAATGACATGCACATTTCAAAACTCCTCCAGGAAAACCATCCTGATTTGTCCCTTTTTCCCTTTCCCAAACCACTCTACATTGCATATTGCCTGTTTCAAACCTGGGAAAACTTGGCTGGTTGACAAAATGACACTGGAAGATCTTTGACAGAGCCAACATTAATTCTGGTTAATAGCTGCTGCTGCGCAAGTGCACTATTCAACCAACCTAAAATTCAAATCAGGCTCCAAAAGGCCACTTTTCCATTTCAGTAAGGAACATCTGAACAGGTTATAACTTTTATCATCATGTTGCCTATACATAGCAAGCAGTCCAGAGAAATGCTTATATAAAATTGTATATCTAATGAAACTTCTGAGGAACTAAGGAGAAAAAAGTAGTAGTTGTGAGTGGTTTTGGATACATTAATTTTTGAGTTCTCAATGGAAGACAGCTTAAAAAGAGATGATAGTGAAAAGAAATTTTGCCATTCATGTCCCCTCCACAAACCAGTCAGGAAAGTTTAGAAATCTGAGGCTAACCATCTAAGATTTAATTTGCAATCTCCAGCTACTTTTGAAAATCCTGTCCAGAGTGTTTTCTTACAAGTGAATTAGCTTCACCAATACAATAGATACAGTGTGGTTTTGGCCCTGTGGAGAAGCAAACCCCCCACGCTCCCAACCCAAAAACCTCATAATCTGGAAGAAGATTTCTCCCTCATCTTCCCCAGAACCCCTCTGTTTTATAGTACTCTAAGCATGTAGGTTATTGTTTCAGCAGTATTTAATTTCTTTCCAAAAAATGGACCTGTCTGTGAATAGAAAAAGGGAGGAATGAAGTGTCCTTGTGCTAAGAGACTTTGTTGGATTGTACCACATCATATCCACATGGCATGGGCTCCAAGGCAGTGGTGTCAGGTGATCATCCCTGCCACTGCCTAAGTTTCCTGAGAGTTGAAAAGGTATAAATTGCAAATACAGAGAACACCATTTGATCACAGTGATGAGGGGCCTGGCAAAATCCTAAAGATCTCAGTCAAAAATTAAATGTAAGCTGAATTATCTCTTTCTGTGTTGAGCCTTTGTTAGAGACATCATCCAAACATGGTAAGTCAAGGAGAAGCAACCTCAAATTTTACTGTCTTCCGTTGTTGGGTTAAACGTAGACATTAATGTTTCTCCACTTCCCACTAACTTGTATTGTAGAAGTGTTACAAGAACATGCTACTTTGTCAGTCGAGACTTTTGGATATGGACATGAAGACAGACTCACACATACTTATGGAAACCGTCACAACTGATTAACGGGAAACAAATCATCTATGATTTGTTTATCTCATATTTGCACCCACTGCAGTAGTATTGGAGTGGCACATGCAAACACTTCCTTTTTAAAAAGGAGGAAGTGAGAAGAGCAGCCAGCCTGTGTTTAATCAACATTGACCGGTAATAACCACCAGTCAAATGTTTGCAATGCAGGAAGGTAAGATACTTGCCACACTGGTAATCTTACCGTCCATTAATTCAAAGTATAAGGGAACAAATGACAGATGTCTCAGATGGACTAAACCAGAAAACCAAAAATGAAGGGAGGAGCATTTCTGAAGTTAACTTACCTCATGAGTATGCTTTACTTTGCTGTAGTATTCTTTACGTCTTTGGTAGGGAAAATGCACAGCAGAAGAGGGAGATTTGTATGCATAGTACTTGCCTGGCTTATTTAGTTATTTTCTTAATCTTTGTATTTCAAAAATTGTTTGATTCATGGTTTTACAGAAAAGGTGACAATTAGTTATGTAACATACAGATTGAAAGTAAGAAGAGACTATTATGATTTACAGTACACAAATTGTCCTGGCTACTGTCTGAACGATGTTTACTTTAGAAGCACAGACCTGTCTTTGAAGATGAACAATTAGAAGGGAAGAGTGCTTAACTTAAGAGACTTTTTAGTTTAAATAATAAGGAGGAACTAGAAAGGCAAAGAAAAATATCAAGCATAAAATCAAGTGGATGAAGACAGGTTGAAATAAGGATTTACCTTTAGCAGAAAGGTTTATGGCTAGATTTGACAACTATTGTGACGAGCAAGAGAGTAGACTACCTGCTTTCTCTTGGAGTTAATCTCTAAATATTTATGAAGATGAAGTCAAGACTCTGTGAAAATATAATAAGGTAATGGAACTCATTTGGGTGGCTTTGGCAAAAAGATTGTTCATTAATGTTATTGATGTACACTGGAAGACATCTGATGTGAAGTTCATAATTGAAATGTTACAAACACTTCAGCATATGGATCCTTCACATTCACTTAATTGCCAGTTTAGTAATAATTTTATATAATGAGGAATTATTAATAATACGTGAAATACTAAATTGACGTAATCACCAAAAAACATAATATGACATCCACTGTGCAAAGGATGTTATAATCCAGGTGTCTTTGTTATATTTGAAACAAGGAATATAACTGGCCAAATTCATCTTTCAAAACTATTGAATCTATAAACTTTTAATAATTTTTTATATAATTGTGTTTAAACATAAGGCTATTAATCAGACATTCTTTTTCCTCATTCTTAATATCCCTTATTAGCATCCAGTTATGACAAAAAACTTGATAAATGATCATTAACAAACTGCCTTACAGTTTTGTGGCACAAGTCCCACTGTGAAATAAATCTCTATATGCTCTTTCTTTGATTATGTAGGCAGATACCAATACCCTGTTCAGATAGGTGAGAAAAAGGGACCAAATTTGTCTCTTTCCCAGCTGCAGTTTAATCATTGTGGAAGACTGTGGTATTGGGACAAGAGATCTTTTATCTCCAGCACACCAATAAAAATCTTCCCTAAGTTTGCAATTACTGAAAGTCAATAGCCTATTGGTATGAGAAATATACTCTTCGAGGACAAATGTCCACAACACAGTTATCACCTGTATTGCCACACAGAACAGATTGAGCGGGCACAGAGAATGTCAGGCACCTCCCCAGGTAATCCTCGTCACGGCAGGATCGGCGCACACTGATGTGGGGACCAGTGAAGTGTGCAAGGCCGCTCATTCTCTGGGAGCCTTGTCTAGTCTATGACTTCATTTTCCTTAGTCATTATTCTGACACATCTCATGGGCAACATCCTCAGTGAGAGAAAAGAGCCAATATGAGTTTTTACTTATACTGGTATAAATCAAGAGAAACCCTGCTGAAATCGATGAGTTTCTATACAAAATCATAAAAGCAAGAGGTAAACCAAAGCTATTAATGAACAGCAAAATAGAAAACAAAGCCTTCAATTCCATTTTACCTCATTTCATGTTTAAGTGAGAGACATGGGAATTGAAGTTCTCTGGTTCACCTGATCTGGGAGTTGGAATTGTGAGACTTACACTTTGGGTTATAAAATATACTGTGTGGCACACGTCCAGTTAAAAAATACATATACCTGAGTGACCTTATCCAGAATTACTATAGATGCTTTTAGGTCTTCTGCTCCTTTTTCATAAAACTAACAACAGTGATAAACTTCAGTTTAAATCAAAAGAACGAAGTTTGGTACATTTACTGGAAGAAGGCATTTTCCAAACATCATTTAAAGAAACAAGATGACAAGCATGAAAATGTAAATTAGAGGTCAATTTTGTTTCAGTTTTAGGTGGACACTACTCTCAAGGGTTAATAATCCTCTGGTAAAGGAGATCTCACTTAGAACCTAAGGAATATCCCATTCCAGGTGCTACTCTGGCTGATCACTGAGTCTTCACAGGGCAACACTGTATGCAGGAGGTCTCAGGACTGGAGTTTATTAATTATTTCATGCTTACTTGAACATATTTAAATAAAATCTTATAATAAAATATGAGTTTTAGTATTCCCATTACTTTTTCAAATACTACATTATAGGATCTGAATAGTTGTTTTCTGATTTTCTCCTTGGAAGAGTCTATCTGAGAATTACATAAACTATATTCAACAGCAAATAGCACACAGCCTTTAGAGAGATCATGCATGTATGTTTCATATGGGAGGTAAAGTGAGTTATTTGTACATAACACTATAACAAGTAAAGAATTTTTCAGGCTGTGTAAAAAGTCTGTGCTCTTTGGGTGATAAAATTTCAATGCTAGTACATATGCTATGATTTGATGAATTGCAATAATTACTATGTGCATTGTACTCTTCCCTTCTTGTTTTCACATTTGCAGATTTTTTCTGGGAGGCTCACTAATGGTTTGTGTTTTAACCAATTTAATACCTCTTTTCTTAAAGTATTTTGAAACATTTGTTTATATAAAGAAATTGTTGTTGAACAGGCAAAAAGGATCTATTTTAATATTTTAGAAATCAGCAAAATAGTACTGAAGAAAAACAAAGCATTACATATTCTGAGAAATGGTACAACAGAGTATCTTATTTCTTGTAAAACATATTAAGCAATAGCAATCATTTTAGGCAAATGTTTATTTTATATTTGATCGCTAAGCAAGAGAGAGATTCATTCATCTTCATTTTTGCATTTTTAAGTCCACATAATTTAGTTCACACTGAAGCATGATGCTGAATGTTAATAATTTTTCTTTGTGTATTGTATTAAGTGAAAGACAAAGTATTTTTCTCTTGCCTTTTTTTTTTTTGTTTGGTTGTTTTTTTGTTTTGTTTTGTTCTTTTATATATGCTCTGTATATACCAGGAGAGCATGATATGCAGGAAAATGAGAAGCCCCTTATCTTATCATCTACATCAAATGTAGCAGTAGGAGATGGCCATAACATTCCTTCTCCCCTTGTGAAGGAGGACAGGAGGACTCAGAAAGAGTAAAAGGAAGCAGCTGACAAGCTGAAAAGGGGCAGGGGAATTCTGAAAACTCTTTTTCAGATGTGGTTTGATTCCTGGTAGTTTAGGTTTACAATTAATATGACCTATTTAGTGAAGCTCTTCTCCTTTCTAAATTCTCTATCCTCAGCTGTAAGATATGTATTCTAATTAAAATCAGAGGATGATACTTTTGCTTCTATTACTTGAACTCTAAGGCATCCCACTGAAATAAATACCAACCCATACTGAGTTATGACACCTCAATCTAGTAAATTCCCTGCAGCCTTTTTTGTCTTAAATACAATTCTATAGAATATAGTAATTAAGTTCATGAAGTAAAAAATAATGCACATATGAAAAACATAATTAAAGGCTGTACATTTCACCCAGCTCATCAAGAAAAAAATCTCTAAGATAACACAAGTGGGAGAGTAGGCACAATTTTCTAAAAGTGTAACCTATAACAACTACAGGAAGAAAATATAAACTAGCAAGAATTAGTGATTAGGGATCCAGTCCTGAGGGTACCAAGCAATCTCAAATTTTATTTAAGTCCATGGGAGCTCTAGGTGCTTGAACCTCTATGAAGCATGCCCTAGACAACAAGCTAAGAATTTCATCTCATAAGAAACCAGAAACAATGAATATTATCCTTACTGAAATGACAGTGACACTGGGAGGTATTTTACATTAGAGCTGAGTGAACATTTTATTTGCTGAAAATTATTCTGCAGATGTTACCTTTATTTCTCTTTGTAAACTGCCCACAAAGAGATAGTAACATTGTAAAATTCTCAGAAGTACTTCTTATTCAAAATTAGTCACACACTTCTCCAGTGAATTTTCTCTTCAAAATCTGCTTTTTGGTGAATATTTGAGCTTGCATTCACTTTTTCATGAGTTATTCATACTAATAAAGCTTGAGCACTCAAGTGTTCCTGGAAAGCAAACGTGAAAGCATTGCAAACATGGTCTAATTGAAATCCACTTTCCACTTTGAGCAAATATTCGCGGAACATTTTTCCTACTATTCACTTCGTTTTAGTTGACATTATGGGCTAAAATCTCACTGATGTGCACTAAAGAGAGACGTCACAGCAGAACCCTCTTCAATAATGCAGGTGCAATATTCCTGGAACAGGCAGGTCTCTTGAACAGGCGTAGCATGATTTAACCTGCTCTGTCCTTTTATTTTGTTCAGAGGGCAGCCTTAAAGTAGACTGTTCAATGGTTAAGCGAACTCTCCTTAATACTTCAGCCACCCATCAAAATATAAGAGCTTGTGCTGTACCTCTCTCTAAGCTCCCCTTCAGAGATAATCAATAAAGTTATTCATCTAGCTTCTTTCATAATTACCAGTGATCAGCTTATTGTTGGTGTAAGATAGGCTTCTTCAGAACATATGTTTGTTGCTGACATGAGAGGTCACCATACAAGCAGTGACCAGTGGTGTAACTTCTTTTTATATTTATACTATAGATAGATAGATAGATAGATAGATAGATAGATAGATAGATAGATAGATAGATAGATAGATAGATAGATAGATAGATAGATAGATAGATAGATAGATAGATAGATAGATAAAGCTATTGCCCCTGAAACACCTTGCTCTTTGGAAATAGGCAAAAGTGATCAATCTGGATCCACCCAGCCTTCCTGTAGGCACTCACCTCAGACATATTTCTGTGCATTAGGAACCTCATCCTCCCTAGGAACGTGCTGAGGTCCATAGAGCTACAGGAGCCTCCAGAGAGTGAGTCTCATCTTGGGTGGTCAGAACTACTTGATGGGTATTTCCCTTGTACTCTCCTTGAGATGTAGAAAAGTCTAGTGAGAATCACTCTTTCATGCCAACAATTCCCTGCTTCTTTGATTGCCTTTTAAATTCATCTTCTCTTATTTACTCATTCATTACAGACTGTTAAGCAAAACGCTGAAGGGGATAGGAGGTATTACAGCTCCTGCAGAACCCTCAGAGGAAGAAAACTTCAAAAAAGTTTGTTACAAGTTGTACTTATATCTCTCAGTGAGAATACTGAGTTGCTAATGTCACAAAGCCTATTGACAGATACTTTTTTCTTAAAACCAGGCTCATCATGTTTCTTCTGCAACCTGCTAAGCACCATCTTTTCATTACTTTGTGCATGGCCCCTCTGGGTCATGGCTCAACCACTTTGATGAGTGTCCTTATGTCTCCCAAGATCTATACTACACACAAAATCAAGCCACTGGCTGTTATGAAACAAAGAAAAAGCAATTTTCTCATAATCCTCAACATAATATATACATAACCTATATATACAAACCAGATAATTGTAGCATGTGTTGTACACCCCTACCGTTGTACAACTTTGTGGGTACCAATTCCTTTTTATTGGTATGCTATCACTCCAAATGCATCCATTGACTACAAGCAGGTAATAAAAAATCTTTACTGGAATAATTCTTCCTTTGATACAACATATCTTGTTGCAAGGAATTTTCCTCAACAGGGCTGTGAGACATGAAATCATCTTTCTCTCTAGCTGTTTTTTTCTTTTGATTTCTGACTACTCAGTGCTTAAAAATAGTTTTCTGCATACTAAATTGTGGCACCCGGTCATTTTCATATAGTTAAAATAAAGCACTACAGCTTGGATTTTAGGTCCAATGGTCACACCATAAGAATACAATTCATTCACTAATTAAATGCCCACTACCTCCATCACTAGTGCCTGCCAACTCCAAATTTATATTGCAAAGAACTTTCATTTTATATGATGCATAGAAAAGAAGAAAGGGGGAAAAAGACCAAGAATATTAATATGTAAGAAATTACTTCATAAGGTCAGGAGCACCTCAAACTGTACCACAGATAGAGCCACAAGAAATAGAAAAGAAACTCTTAGGTTTGTAATAATGTAGTAACTATATAAATAATAGCTCTGGTTTTATCTATATATTACAAATAGCTAGTTGACATGCTTTTGATACTACTCTGCTACTACTGGTTTATTGCCCTACTGGATGGGGGCAGAAAGGCATGTCATTTTTATGTGGCTTATTGTCAAAGTGTTCATAAAGCTAGATTAGGCTCTGTTCTCATTATGCTTGCTCCTCCCTTGCAGCAGCGCTACATACTATTGTTCCTACACATAAGTGTGAAAATTAATATGAATATTTATTTTTAGACCAAACCGCAGTTTCCCTTCATCTCTACTATCAACACAAATTCATACACATACTGTATTTAGTTACATTTTTTAGAGGCTGTTTTTATATTTTTAATTGTTTGGTAGACTTAGAATATGTAACAATGGATAACTGTGCAATACATTAAATACTTATGGGTATGTTGTGCCTTCTGTTATAATATAAAATCCATCTATTCTGGTTGATGGGTTTTAACCTCACACAGAATACTTTAAACTCCATTTGGACTTGTGCCTACAATCACCTTAGCAAAGTCTCTTAAGTAACTGCGCACAGCCTAATTAGTATGCATTATCAATTAACAAACTTAATAGCCAGCAGATTGATTAGATCCTCTGTTGCAGGGGCAGAGCTGAAGCGAAACAGAATGAAAAATCATTGCACGCATACACTGCTGCTTTGTTATTTTCTCAGATCCTCTCATCCTCCTCCACATTCCTTTAATGCATACATATGGTTCTGAATATCTTGTAAACTAGAGCTTGCTCTAACTCTTTCATAAAACTCACTCATAGATGAGAGAGCCATAGTCCATGCCTTATTTATTTCTGGCTGAAAACATAAACCATTTGTTTTCACCTAGGTCTTTCCTCTCTGAATAGTGCAAGATTTAAAGATCTGCTGTTTCTACGCTGCTTGTTTTCTCAGTGACTGGTAGGGAAAACCAGGCAAGTTGGAGCTGTGTGCACCACTTCAGATAGCCTGCACCTGTGAAGGTGGTTCAGGTGTCATATGGATGGTATGCTGACACATACCACAAGGTGAATTCCACAATTATTGTTAAAGAAAAAGAATACCACAAAACATGGTTTGTTATTTTATATCAATATTCTGTTATATTGATGACCTGGAAAATAAGAATAGAAGAAGAAAACCTTTCCTATCTGGAAAGCAGAAATTAGACTAAAAAAATTCACAGTAAATTTTAGGTAAAATGCTGGTGATAGACAGGATTTTCATCTTGAAGAGTAATTTGATGCAAACCCCTCAAAGACTACTGAAAACAACACGGAAAACTATCGGTTGCTGCCTTGTAGAAGTGGCAAGGTCTATCCTTGGGCAAAGCCTATTAGCCTTTATACACTGAGAAAGAAAATGGTACTTACCATGGTGATGCGAGCACTAGCAGCAAGTTGCAGAGTTAATAACTATTTAGCATTTATATAGCATTTACATATGCAAATCACTGAACAAATATTAGCTAATTAATCCACACAACAGAGTGGTAGGGCAGGTCCTATAAAAATATCCATGATTGTTGGTACGGTTAAATCCAATAAAGGCACAAAATTACTTTCCCAAAGGCATAAAGTGTGCTATTGTCGAGACCTAAATCAATGTTGAAGGCCCCCTGATTTACACATCTGCACCCCTTAGTGAGGGTGCGCTGCCACAGTTACCATTTTCATAACCACAGAATCACACAAGCCAGTGGTTGAGGTTGGAAGTGACCTCTGGAGGTCATCTGATCCAAGCCCCTTGCTGAGGTGACATCAGTTACCTGAAAGGAGAGCAGCGTTATCAAAATGTCTTGAAGAATGAATGTTGCTCTGAGCTGTTATATCTGAAGCAGCTGATGGTTGTAGCCTCATATTCATAAAAAAGGCACTGAAGGACTGAATGCCCTACTTGAGAAAATGGCAACAATCAAAGGTGGTGTGCCAAACTCTATTTTTCTTTCCCAAATGATCAGTTAAGCATGCTGATACAAACTCAGTGAGACACTCTGACAGTATCTTGCCAAGAGGAGAGGTGGTGTTTGTCACTGGATTGAGACCACCCTACTTCCAAAAAAGTAGGAATTCACAAACCCTGATGAGTTCAGGACTTTCTTCGGACCAGGAGATGCTGCCTTTCTCAAATTTTGGCACTTAGGGTTCCTGCTACTCCACTGTCCCATTGCAAGCCATTCAAGGTCTTTCCATGGGTGTTTTTCACTCTACTGTCATAGATTTCTCTAGCCCACTAGTTTTCACTTTGCAAACATGTTCTCCTAAACAAGAAGATCAAAAGAGGCATAAAGCACATGGAAGCAATCTGCCCTGTGCTGCCTCTGAAGTCTATTACTGTGCCTTGACATAATTTTTTTTTTCCCCATCCCCAAAAGACAAACACAAAATATAGGAGCTATTTTTACTCTGAGACAAAACCAAAACTATATGATTTAAATAAAACCAACTCAGCTGAAGTCAGAGACGATCTTCCTTCCAGATCCTGCTGATGTCACTTGGGCTTTATTAAAGGGGTCAAACACAGCCTTACACTGCTCTACTCTATTCTCAAACTCAACTACTTCAGACTCTTCCCATTGCTAAGCAGATTTTTCCTTTTTCCTTCTTTTTTTTTTTTTTTTTACATCAATTGGCCAGCTACTGCTGAAATAGAAGTGATTTTCTAAAAAACACACAAAAAATATTGCTGTGTATTTTGATTTAAAGAATTAGAAAAAACATAGAAATTCAGAAATGTAATTTAAAATATTTTGCATAAAAAATAAACTTATTTGGATTCTAAAAAAATCCAAACTACTGCTTGAAGAAACAATAATACCTAAAATATCAAGGATATAACTTCCCCCTGAAAAAGGCTTCTCTCATTAAAAAAAAATTCTTTAAGTAATAAGAAGACTGAAATTCCTTTGAGTCTAGGTAAGGATGGAGCATTAATTAGCTGCCAGAAAACGGTCTCTCAACACTGCAGTAAGAAATATGCCTCTAATTCTCATTATGTGACCCAAGAGAGAGGCATTAGGTCTGTAACCAGTGAAACTAAAATGTGAAAACTTTTTTTTAATGACTGGACTACTCAGAGAGCAAGAGGTGAATAATCACCTGCTATCAAAATATTCTCTGCTCTGGATTACCAGTGGCTCTACACAGCCTCTTTCTTCCCACCTAAAAGTGGTTGTACTCTATTTAAGGAAGATCACTTTATTCAACCTCTCATTTCTTAAAAAGTAAAAAGATCATAAAAAAATACAACAAATGGGCAAACATAGAAAAGGAAAAAGTCAACGTAGCAATTTTCTATTACCTCTCTGGGTATTGTTACAGTTATTCTACAGTCCTACTGCTGTTCTACAGCACCCTTCTGTTGTTCAAGTTACAGCTGTATTATTCAATGCATATTATTTACCCTTCATGTAACACCAGGTCCTTCAAAGACTCTCATTTTAAATTGGTATTCTTTCTTCTTCAACTCAAGTCTAACTCAAACAGTTCTAAAATAATGAATCCCCCAAGAATGGTATCAACTTTTAGGTGTTCTTTTTTTGCCATAAATCCTCTTTCAAATAGTTAAGAAACAAGTGTGATTTTTGTTGTCCTATGCTATACCTTGCCCTTTACTAGATATCCTTTTGATAGGTGTCTGAAACTGAGCACAGTATTCCAATACTCTCTCTGCCATGATGGAGGCATGAACTGGTAATTAATTTGATTTTAGTATGCAGTTCCTTTGATCCAAAATATATTTTACACATTCTCTTACAAGTGGCACTCTAGAAAACATAGCAATAAACGTAAAAATATTTTTATGTTTTATCTTTCTCCTTATACTCCTTACTAGACTGATGTTAAATGATGTATCACTTCATTGATAAGATTTGGCCCTGTTAGGAGCTGGTTGTGCTACATATTCTTTATCTCCTTCTTTATGCTATCTACCATCATGTACCACATCTTATTTTCAACTACTTTTTCCTATATGTAATGATGTTACTGTTCATATTCCTAGGGGAGGATTACATTGATTCATATCTTTTTATATTTTTAGGGATTTATCATGCAAAAGAAGCAACTGGACATCCTTTAATATGAACATTACCAAACTTGACAGGATAAACAACAACATGTTCTCACATATCTGAGAGCAGACATATAGCATATTGCAAAATGATTTATCTACATTTTGAAGACACTTCGCTACATTTGTATTAGTTTATGTTCAATGTTTAAAAAATTGCAGTTGGATTACTCATTTGCCATAGCCTTAACGATACTAGTATTTTAAGTGTAATTTTTCAAAGCTAGTAATTCTGGCTACTTAACATTTGGAAGGAGCCCAAATTTAAAAGGGTAGACGTTCAGCACTTTCTGAAAATCAGTCCATTTTATATGTCAAATGAAATTATTCCTGCATTTCTTGTGGAGAATTTGCTCTACCTCTTATAGCAGCAAATGGATCTTAAGGGGAAGAGTGGAAGAGATGGTGGAACAAGAAACAGAGAAAACTAGCAAAACCCACCAACCGGTAATATTATACAAACCCCATAATTAGCATAATCATCTGTTGTTACTGCAGAAATTTTTGCCCAGAAACTTGTAATATGTGTTTCACCTGTTCTAGAAACAACCTGCGACTTCAGACAATCCAGTTAGACTGGCTGCATGAGAATATTTTTCCTTTCAGAGGGAACTATCAGGCAGCTGCAATGACATTCAAGGGTTAATCTTCTGTTAAAGAAAAGTCCACCTCCAAAACTGAAGAGACACCATGATCTGGTTTTGTATGCTGTGCTAAAACAAGACCATTTGATGAAGACCCCACCAGAGCATTGCTTAAGTCACAGTTCGGGGACATGTTCATATCAATCAACATAGACTCATGCTACTCCTTCAAGACTGACTGCAGCAGTAACACAGGAAATTCAACTAGCTAATTGAGCAGATGTAATTCAGTGCAAGAATTGCCATTTTCTCTTCCCCCTCCCCAAGACTACAACTGTAAACCAGCTAGAATGGGGCCTCAACACTCCCTATGCAGCTAACTTTTCAGACCTCTGAGAAGCACAGACCTCTCCCCTGATTTGGCTTTTGACTGCTACACCATCAACAGGAAACTATTTCCATTAATTCCAAAAGAAAAATAAATTAATAAACTCAGGTAGGTCAATGAGCTTTATGATTAAGACGGGTAAACCTTCACAGGACTCTGAATCCACAGACAAGATCACAGCTATCTGGCTCACTTTGGGAACTCCTATCTGGGACAGCTGCATTTTGGACCCCCCAGTAATGAGGCTTTAGGAAGGGGTGCTGTACAGGGACCTCAGGTGCTGAAGTGCTGGAAGACCCCAGGTCTGGAATGTGCTGTGTGGACATGACTCTGCTATAGCAAAAGGAGAAATACAGCAGACATTTTGGGGTCTACCTGCTGTTGTTACAGCAAAAAAGACTTAAAAAGAAACTTAAAGTTGCAGCATATCTAATTCTAACCGCATAGAAAACTGTTGGGCGCATATAATCAGCTGTTCTACTTGTTCTTGTTATTGCCATTATTATGATGTGTAAAAAATTAGAAAAGTATATCTCAGAACTTCCCAGTTCAAAACTCCTTATGTCAGAGTTGTGTTCAGGCCATATGATCATGACTGAAAAGCCTACAACAAAGGGTTCCTCTGTAAATTCAATCTATCTCTCTTACAAGAATACATTACAATAGATATTAATTACGAGATAACATACTTATTTCTACAGGAACCAGGTCTCATTCAATGTGCTGAATGCATGGCTGTTCATTATTGCTGCTCATTATTTCTTTTATTCTCATCAGTCTGTGACTTCTTACCTTATTTACTATAAACCATTCAAACCCAGTACTGAATACACTATTATTAATTTCCTTCTGAGCTTCTTATACAATGCTTCTACAGTATTTTCTTTGGGATTTACAAACACAGATGAATTTATCTTCACAAAACCCCTGTGAGGTGAGGAAGTATGCTAATTTGCATGTTATAGATAGGGACCATGCCACAGAGGTTGAAAGCAAGACATGAAGTAATTTTGAGTACCCAATCTGAAAAACTTGGGACCTAATTCTTCAGAGTAAAAAATATATCAAAAGCACTCTGTCTGCTCATAAGGAAGTTCCTCTTGCCCTTGGATTCAATTATAAATACTGACTGTTCCTTCAAATCAGAGTGCTTATTCTGCGTACCCAGAAAGTGAGGATCATGCATATAATCCCTCCAGTCACATAACAGGAGACATGATCTCTGTTTCAGAGCATATGACCTAATGCAGTGGATGGAGCTGAGACTAGAGCCATGGTCCTCACCACTGTTTCATTTTCTTATGTGATGCTGTGCATGCATAAATGGGAATCGGACAACCACCTCACTCCTTCCATTGCCCCATATGAAGTAGGCCCCTGTGGGCAAAAGTATTAAGTGTCAGAGCATTTGCAAAAAGTGAAACAAATTCATACTGGACAGGAAATCTTCTTCAGATGTTTTATAATATTTTGTGCGCTCAAATTCATAGGAAAGGTAATGAAATATTTATTTCACAATATGTTTTTTTCCATCAGACATAACAGCAGCCTTTGCTAGCAGAGCTTTATTGCCATAACCTTTTTTCTTTCCCCAGACAGATTCCACTCTTCTGTTATTTCCCTCCTACCTCATGCAAGTTCCTTGATGCAGAATATGCTTTGCTTCTTTTTAACATAGTTGAATACAGAAAACACTTCTGAATTGTGAATAATTCATAACAAGGAATCCCTATTAGGGAATTTGTACCCATTATCTGCAGAAGACAGAAGAAATCACATCATCTATGACCTCTTGATAGAAGAACTGCTTTAGAAATTATTAAGTTATTCTGACCATAACCTAAATGCACTGACTTTATCCCATAAGGAACTAGGAAATGCCACCCATTTAATTTTTTTTAATATGGAGGCACAATCAATATTCTTCTCTTTCTTTCTGTGGGGGACCCTTTATTCATGATTTCAAGCCTAGCTAAATAATAGGTAGGCCAATGATTTATTTTTAATATGAAAATCTTCTTATCTATCGAATACTTTAGCCCCACAAATGTCAAGTCATTTATTCAATTGTTAAGGTGACTGCTCATTTTCCATATTTTCAATGGAATTATTTCCACTTCAGTGCTAAAATATACTAAGCTTGAAGTAAATCAATTCCCTTCTTGTGCTAAAAATTAGCATAGCACAAACTAATCAATGCTATCAAACACTAGTGCAAAAGCTGTGACAATAACCGTATCAGTGAGGAAGTAAATTGCTTATTATGCCAAACTGGGAAAAAAGCCTCATCAGTCACAAACCGTCTGATTCACAAAAATACAGGCTGAGGGTTTATTGTTCTTAGAAGTGGGCAAGTTTGTTCTCTGCGTTAGTTGAAATACATCTCCTGTAATAACGCAGGTCCCTGCAACCTTTCTCTGCAGCAGCACCTTCCCCATGCACTAGTAGAAATGCTTAGAAATATTTATTAGGCAAACCTTGTAGGAGCGTGCAGTAGGCTGCAGTGCCCATTCTCTGTTATGCACCAGCTCTCATTTGGTGGATCCCTTGCTGTCACTCAGACGAGATGGGGAGATGGCGTCACAGCTAGGGTTGAATTGGGAGAGCAGGACATAGTGCTCACCTTTGTCTCCAACTTCCCGCATGACTGAGTACAGCTGCTCTATACCTCTGCTCCTCCATCTGCAGACAGGGGTAAATATGTCCCTGCTGACTAGCGGTGTTGTGAGGACAATATGACTAATATCTGGAAAGCATTCGCGTGCTTGAATGTAGGGGTATAATAGAAAACCTGTATAATAGTTCATTAAGGCAGGGCTGCTTCCATGCCTGTCTAACAAGACTGTCAGCAAGGATGGCAATTAGTGCCAGTGACTGGACCAAGACCACCAACTCGTTTCCTCTGGGCCCCCAAGCAGCCATCTGATGATAATAATTTTGGGTCTTTACCAGTCAGGGACGGACATGAACGGATGAGCTAGAAGGGAGAGGTTCTATGTTCCATTACTAATATCCTGAGCCATCCAGTCCTACTATAAAAATTCACTTTTATTAAAAGGTTATTTCTGTCACTTGCTATAGTATCGCTATCATTCTCTGGGATAGGAATGATGAAATATCATTTTAAATGTTATCAATGCAATATTTAAACAGCTTTTTTTTTTTTTTTTTTCCCTCAGAGAAAGTGCTTTGAAAAGACATCCCCTCCAGCATGTGTTAGTTCTTAATGGATGCCAACCTTTTGTAATCTCTCAGTTCCTTGCACATTGTAAGAAGAAGAAAAAGAACAGATCTGCACTATTCTCCACTAGGTTAAAGGTTGTATTTCTCATGGTCTGAAGGGCACTTCTTTATTTATCCTTAATAAATTTTCACACACAAACAGATGTTACTGAAGTATGTGGATATTGATTTCCAGTAATACAGTGACATTGACATGAAATGGATGTAATTTTAATAATAATATCTTACACTTACAATAACACTTTTTGCCCCAGAAAGAAAACAAAATGATTTTCAGGGATCACCTTGTTCCCAGCTGTTGTGCAATGCCTGCATTATGGCTTAGTGTTTGTTTCCTTTGGAAAGACAATCCTCTGTGATACCTCTTGGCCATTCACAGCTACAAGTGACTACCATTGCCCAGATGAAGTTGTAGACAAGAAGTAAATGTACATGTTACAGTTTTTAGGACCCTGGAGCAGACACTCACACACTTCAACCCAATCTTCTCAACAAACAACGCTTCCCTTCCCTTCTGCCTGTGGAAGTGACAAATGTGAGCTAGTAGGACTTGGCTTTATGATCTTCTGCAGACAGGACTTCCTCTAACAATACACATGGATTTCCATTACATTCTGATTCAGGAGAAAATTGTATCATCAGCAACACTTGTGCAGCTGAGATTATCAGAGTAGTCCAGGGGATTGAAACACACAGCTTCCATTAAAATTAATTAGATACTTTAAAAATTCAGCTGAAGTGCCTCCTGGAAATGGACCTTCAAGTCACTGGCCCAGTCCAGTTCTCTGTAAGAGACAGTATGCACTTCAGGGAAGAAGGGGTGGTGGAGTACGAAGAGGACAACCATAAAACATATTGAAGTAAGTCAGAATTTCTCTGCAGGAGAAAGGACCTTCTCTTATGACAAGAATATTCTAAAACATTGCATCTTACAAAAATGCTATATTACATAGTGTCATTACTTGATGTCTGCCTTTGCTATACTTCACACGCTGTGGTGTGGAGACTTTTTATTGTTTTCCATTTATGCAGAACACAAGGGTACTGATTATTTTTAGTGCTTCTGCTAAAATGCACCATAACAGCATAAAAATTGATCATGTTATTTTTAAAGAAAGTTTTAAATAAAAAGTTTCTCAGGCCAACTATAGCCATTTCTGAGGAAAGCACAGTTTTGCAATTACAAATGTTACTAAGTAAGAGAGTAAAATCCTTGAGATGTGAATCTAATTTACTACAGTGCTCTAAAATATAGTTAAATCATCCTGGTAATGAATATGCTAATGTCTGTTTTTTTAGATGAACTTAAACTGATGACTTTGATTGTGAAAGAATAAAATTGTTCTCTTCAGGAAAAATGATAGCAGCACTAAATCAAGTGTCTAATACAAAAATATAATTCTACAGATCCTTCCAATATAAATGTCTTTAGATACGATGTGCAAAATGCAGCAGTCCCCCCAAGGCTTGCTCTTGTAATGCTCAAGGCACTGAGAGGTTTGCTATTAGCTTGGTTCAGAGTGCGTAAGAACAGATAGAGGGAAGGAAAAGCTATCTATTCGGGTGTCGTGAGTATGCATGCAAATGTTTCTGCTGTTATTCACAGACTTGATCCATAACAAAATTTCACTATTTTCACTAATACTCATAGTTTATCAAAGTACAGATATCTAGATCGTACATCCATAAATAATTCTTTGCAGCACAAATTTTCTGTTTCTACCAAAAAAAAATCTCCAGCAAGGTGAAATTTTTTCAACAGGAACAACAAAACCTTTTTTTTTTTTATGCATTTGCGTAGATGACAATATCATCAGGACCTTGAGTGCCCCAATATTCCCTACGTATCCTAATTAGCTTCCTCTGTGACCTCCACCCATACAACCTAGGGCCATGGGGCCAGGGAGATCCATTCAAGCTCAGATCTGGGCACTTAGGTCCTGCTTGAGCTACACCATAGCTACATCTGTGTCCACCTCTGTCTCCCACTATCCTGACTTACTTGCTCCTCTTCTCACATGGACCTCAGCCCTACCCTGTGGTCCTGTCCCTTAGGTGGACCTCAGGTTCATGTCGTCCTGTCTCCATCTGCTCCTGGCAGGACCCCAGATCTGTCATGCTGCCTCACCTTGTCCAAGACTGCCGAACAGCTCAGCACTGCTTGAGGGTGGTGGGACGCTGCCTGTTGTCAAGTATGCTGCCTATGCTGGGGTCACCCTCACCTCTGGCCTGTCTTCCCTCATGGAGCAGCGCTGGCAAATACTGACATTCATCAACTTTCCAACACTTCTTACGTCACAAGAAGTGATGGGGTTGTGAAGTTAAAAACCATAAATTCATGTTAGAGACTTATGACTGAGCCCCATGAAAATCCAATGACTCAATCTTAAAACATCAGGAAATCCTCACAGAAGAAAGGTTTGCCCACGTGTGAAAAATCACATAAGAACAGGCAACAGCTCATCTGTGGTTTGTTGGGTGTTGTGCACATTTGCAGTCCAGGACATGAAGCAAAGTTTGATTAACACTTTGGTTTTGCATAGGTAGCTCCCACTATCTTCAGAACAATTAACAGAATATAGCAGAAGGAACCCTGGCAGTCCCAGAGAGAACAAGAGTGAAGCAGTATGGTGGATACCACTCTCCATGCCATCTTTCTTCTGTGCACGTGCAAAAGACAGCTGCTTACAGTGCTATCTTCCTGGTCCCTATCACAGATCCTAAACTCACTTCCCAGGGAGGAGAGCATTAACATTTATGTGGTTATTTGTGTGACAGACAAAAGTCCAGTACAAGTAAGTATGACAGAAAGAGTTACCGAGTGAACATGCAGCTAATCAATGCGTGTGAACAGATCTACCATACTTATTCATAAATGTGTAAATGTTGTAAGTAATGAACACACAAAATATGAACACACTCATTTGTCTACTTATGAAGAATCAATTATTTCCTTATCATTTTCTCTATTCCAGCCCATACCGCAGAGGATCATTTTGTCTTACTTCACTGAAAATATAATAAATCTTCAGTATATTACTAAATCTAACAAATTATTACAAATCTTGCAGTATTCTTTATTTTCTTATCTGAAAATGACGTTTACAAGACCAAACCTCCAAAGCGACCCATTTCTTGCTTCTTAGTTCAGGTCCATTTAATTTTATAAATTCATTACTCCTTGAATGTAAAATTACTTCCCTTGATGTTTTAAAATACACTTTTTTCTGATTTGACTGTATTCATACAAATATTTCCACAGAAACAGGATGCTAAACCCAAATCTGCTCCCTGTTAAGTAAAAGCTAGGTTTCTAATTTAATTATTAGTAAGAGGACTTGCAGTGCTTCATGTGGTATTAGACTGGATCTTCTCTTTTTTGCTATGTGTTTGAAGAGTTTTTGCCCTGCAAATCTATCTATAAATCTAAATCACAGATACATCTAAAGTAGAAACATAGAGTAAAACCATACAAAACATTAAGCCTACCTTGGTTATTTCAGGAAGATTTAAAAATGCGATTCTCAAAGTTCTCTAGAAAAAGGAAAATTTGTAAGAATTTGGTACAATAAACTAATATTTCTTAATAAAGAATTGTATTTTGAAAAGAAATAGATAATAATGAAAGTCACATGCCTAGTTAAATTCGTGGTCATCCCTTTGGTACCTGTACATCTATCAATACACCTGCTCTTGTAACACAGGAAAATCTCATTATCTCTTTCCCTGTGTTTCCTACATGTTGCAAGGACTTTTCTATTTATACATGATTTTGCATGCAGTATGGTTCCTGGCAGAATGACCCTGGTAGAGCTCAATCAAAGAAATGGATTTCATATTTTGATCTACAAACTCTTCGGCTACCCTGACGTCGTCCATAGTCATGAGCCACTGGCTACACCACCAGTGCCTTCCACATAATGTGTTTTTTTTTTTGTTTGAAGGTGACAGGTCAGGAGAAGGAAATTTCCAGTGAAGCTTGCAGGATGCCTAACATTAAGGTTGAGCTCACAAACACATCACATACCACATTGGAAAAATAAATGTTACACTCAGAAGTATAACCAGGAAGGTTATGTCTGAGCCAGGAATAAGCTGTTTGGTCTGTTCAGAACTCGTGTGGCTGGCATGAATTTTGGGTAGGTACTATCTCATTCTGATTCCAGTTCAGATGATTGCATGTGGCTGTGTCTACACATGTGGAAGTGTAATCTGTTCATACCCTGAAAAGTCTCTTGATTTCTGCTCTTCCACAGCACTCTTGTTTTAGCAGTGAAGGCAGATTAAGAAGTTGCTCTTTCTCCTACCATTGGCTACTTGTCCCCACCTCTAATGTCACAGTTTTCCCTCTCAGTGCTTGTGCAAACACAGCTCAATAAAATATAAAACAAGAAGGGAAGAAATAAATTTAGGAAGTTTTAAACAAAAAAAGCAATAAACCTAGAAATGTGGGTTAAATTTACCTGAGCACAGAGGGTTTATTTTTTGCTTTCTTTTTTTTTTTTTTTTTTTCATTATCATAATTTACACAAACATAATTTCCAAGATTTTTTCTTTATGTTTGACCTTAGGACAGCTGCTGAGTTTCCTACTGTCAAGTGTCTCCTCCCTTGGAGGTTTGTGCCACGCTTCAAAAAATGTTCAGCTGCTCATGAAGTATCTGCTGAATATCCATAGTTTACAGTCTGGTATTCCAAAGGAAACAGGCACAGGTTTTAATTTCCCTTGATGTGACAGGCTGTAATTCACAGGAAGTCAGAGCCGACATACAAACTGCAAGGTGGATTGTGCAGACACAGGAGCAATTCCAACTACACCAGAATTAGAATCCTTAGACACAAACCTCAGACTTGTAAAGATAAAGGCAATTATTCACCTGTTATAAAAGCAAGTTTACTCAGGAAAATGATGCCTCTTTATAGTTAAAAAAACACTCTATTTTTATACGATTTAGATAATTTTCCTTCAAAATAAAGACTACAGTTTTCACTCTAAACTGTAGGTTGATTGCATATAAATAAACATAAAATTAATTGTGTATAAATTCATAACCAAAATGGCATTTGATATTAATATTTCATATTACTAAGAATAATCTAGAATGTAATCTGGAGGTATGTCTGCTTCTGGCTTCATGTTTGTTATAGCACCAACAGTATGATGGTACAAAATTCTGTGAAGTCAGGCTCTACTCTCATTAATTTGAGTAAGAATAGCATGAAACACAAGCCACCTCAGACTCCAGGCTAAACTAGGAACTAACCAACCTACACTAAAAACTTTGCAATGGTGTCTTCAACACAGCTGTTTCCTGAAACATGCAAGAGTAAGCTAGTGCTGATATGTTGACCAATATCTCAGTGTAATTAGTCATCCCATGATAATCACATAGGCATCTTCTTAAGAACAGGTAGCAGGTATAGTATCAGGTAGTATCACAGAAATTATGCTTGTCTGCTGAATCCAACTTTAGTTCTTGCACCATTTTTTTTTAAGTTGTATCACTAAGAGACCATACACACAATGCTTTTGGCCAATAACAGCCTCATTTCTAATACGGGAAAAAGGAAGAAGAAAATGATGAACAATTTTTATGATATTTGTGAAAGAAGTCCAAGAAGATTGTTTGTGAACACAAGACAAGCATAAACTTTTTAAAATGTCCCAACAAACTCTAAATTAACTAGATCTCTGCAAAGGAAACCTAGCTTTAAATACCTTTAAACTTCCCTTTTATGGGAATGTAGAATAAATCAAGTCTGCTAAATATTATCTCAATTTTTCTCTCACTTCTTTCTTTTTATCTTTTCTGTATATGAATAAGTACATATACAAAGATACATTCTCCATCATACACTTATTATGATTATAAACTGGCTCTGTCCATTTGTACAATGCATTGTACAAAGTAGCATTAACCATTAAGAGGTCTTCTGCATTCTACAGTATGAATAAATGCATGAACTCACATTTCTACATGTTTTGTCCAAAAATATGAAGCAACAGGTATTGAAATGTAACACTTCAATAGTATTTCTCAACCATAAGAACTCCTCAATAAATTTATTTTCAACATACTGCACTGGGATTTTTTCTGCACACCTGCAAGTTGCTATTTGCTCTGGTGAATCTCAGTTTCTACCCTCACAATCTGCCTGTCAGAAAATTCAGACATACAGAACGAGTAATTCTCAAGGAAACAGAGATTTGGGAAGCAGACTCTACCTCCCTTCAATCAGTTGTCACTTTTTTCTCAGGCTGAGATTGTCATCATCACTATGGACTTAACTTGGTTTGACAGTAGCTGCATTTCTGCATGTTGGTCTTCATCTTTTCTGGTTAAAGCCTCGGCCTTGAGTCTCCGCTTATTTTGATTTGATACTCATAAGAGACAGAAAACTTGCAAACAAAGCCCACTTTCACCAGTATCTAGAGTGCCAGCAGAAGATACAGGCTCTGCTGAAGATTATCACGAACTGATAGGAAGATGGTGAAGAGCTTCAAGCAAGAAGAACCTAGATTTTGCATCATTTTGCTTAACAGTGCTGAATTTCATGCCAATGAGCAGATGTTAAAAACTTCTGTTTGTGCACACTATAACATGAAGCAGATTATTTTACATATTTAATAGGCCACTGAAAACATTTTTTTTTAAAAAACTTGATGGGAAAATGTGGCAATATCTATTTTCCTGTCAGGTTTAAGAAACAGAACTTCTTTACTTGCTTGACCTATTCATTTCCATTCAGTAATGCTGCTGTCAACTGTCATCCACAGTGTCTGAGCCGGCACTAGCTTCAACCACTTGCATTAGTAGTGCTAGAAACCACAGACTCAGCAATAAGTATGTCATCAGCATACTTGAGATTACAACATCTCCTTCTGCCAATGTTAATACCACTATGGCAACCATCAACAGCAATACATATTATTATTTCACTATAAATTTTGAACAGATGTGACAGCCTTGTCAAACTCCTTTCCTGGTGTCCAACCACTCCGTTATACCTTTTGCTGCTTTGACTACTCTTCTCTGGCCACAAAAAGAGATGGTACAAGTTGACCATCTGTGCAGAGAAGCACTTTTCCAACATCCGGTACTGGTCCGTACTTCTGTGAAACATACTAAACTAAAACTCTTAAGGACAGTTGTCAAAATATAATTGCAATAGATTATCACCTTTGTTTTTTCCTATAGTAATTTTGTGATTAATATCAATGCAGATTATACAGATTTTCAGTAGTTTCACCAAGATCAGGATGTAGCCCAGCTACTACAGGGCTCCTATTAAAGCCATTAACTTGGTGACTTTGCTTTGGCCATTTTTTCCTGAGATGATCAACTTTCTTGAAAGATAAACAAAAAATGAAAATTGTGTTATATTCCTTGTTTAATACTTTATGTACATTCACCTCATTAATCTTTCTGCTTAATTTTAACTGCCCTAAGAATGTTCTTACAGATTAGTCAGAAGAAATAAAGTTCACACAGACTAGGAAATTGTTACTTGTTCTTTTTAAGAAGGGTTTGCAGTATCTCACCTAGGGAAGATGACTGGGGACCCATAAATTAGAAGAGGGAGTTAACTGATCCCAAGATCAGGTCAGCAGGAGAATGAGAAATAGGCAGGAACAACCTAATCCAATTTTTCATCCATTCTCCCGTTCAACCACATACCACTCAAAAAACCACCAAAAGGTTATTCAACATCTAATTTTGTAGGCATTAGCCTTTAAATCAGAGCAAAACAACTCAAAGAACCTGGGGAACGACCCACCAAGTTCTGTTTCACCTCCACAGGCATAGGTTTTCTCTCTGAGGGCTTCAGAAGAAGCAACACAATGGCTATGTAATAGCTTGTGTTTATCTTGCAAAACTCACTTGCTATGTGTTGAAAAAGGGAGTGTGACCATGTTCTAGATGTGACTGTCCTGAAGAAATCAGTGTTTCAGCCAGCAGCTCTGATTTCTCTTTTTTCATTTCCTTCTGAGCTGACATCTGTGGTAGGTGGAATTGTCACTTTACGATAAAAAGAGAGATGAGAGAAAACTTGGCAGACTTGGCCAGGCTGGTTTCTCTGTATGTAGGGAAAGGTAAGAACTGAATCCAAGGGCTAGATATAGATGTTCTATCCTGAGCTAAGAATTATGCATTGCTGAAGCTAATATAAGTGTTTTATGTGGAAGAAGAGGCAAGCAGACTGTATACTCTCTCCATTGTTAAATCAATAATGTTGTGGTGTGCTGCTGAAATCCAGTTGCATGTCTGCTTTTTTTTTTTTTTTTTTTTTTTTTTTTTTCACCTCTAGGTCTAATCAATAAAGAAAAGGTGAAGAGGAAAGGCACAAACCAAACAATAGTTGAAAGCAGCTTTGATTCTCACTGATGATATTCCCTTTAACTTGGGTGGCACCAGACTCTTAGAAGAAAATTCTGGAGATATTTGCTGGCAACCATAAGACAGCTCCTTTCTGAAAAGGATTCAACTTTCATGTGTCTTCCTCTCCACCCATAAAAACAATGACAAAGCCTCTGGGTTGATGCAAAAAGTTATCTTTGGTTTGTTGTTATTATTGCTATTAGTATTTATTATGCAAATATTTGACACATATGAGTTTTGTTTCCCCTGAAGAAAGCTCCAAGGAACCATTTACTGGGAGTAGGAGAGACATGTGATAGCTCCAAGAGTGATGAGTCATCAAATGGTGATGCTCAATACAAAGACAAAACCAAAACATAAGAATACAACAGTGTTTGAGCCATCATATTCTGGCATCAGCTGGATGCTGCTGGAAAGAAAATGGGATTGTTTTGCTATTTTTAAAGGATAGCTGGTGTTTTATTGCTTTATCTTGCAAATTTTTTCCTTAAATGATCCCAAAAGCTTCACAGAACTCATAGACTTGACACTGCTTAATCTTAAATGCATTCAGAAGGACACATTAATAGATATATATAAAATTCTGATGAAGGAATAAAGCAAATAAATTCCATCCTAAATTTAAAAATACACACAGCCATTAATTTTTTTGAAAAAAAAATCTCATTACAGTTCAAGACATGCGAAAAACAACGGGCTTTGAAAATAAGTGACGATCTCAGTTTGGACAAAAATCTCTAAACCTGCTAGTTTAGTTGCAGCTTTGCATTCCTAAAGACAAAGCAGGTATGATCAGGTTAATTTCTGCATTTGGACAGTTCTTTGGCATAGTGCAACACAGGAGAGCAAGAGACTTTCCTCATCTTCCAACTCTTCCACAGGAGAGCAGCAATAATAACGATCACTATGCTACATGTTAGTCTCCTCCAGGTCAAGGTCTGCCCATTGCTTCACAAAGATAAATTAATTACCCCTCAGAAACACACCTGAGCTGTAAGTATTTAGCACTTGTTTCAGCCCAGCCCTGGTTTAAGTGTCATGCAAATCCTACTCGATACATTCTTGTGTTGACCAGGTGTGAACAAGGACAGGTATCCAACAAACCACAGGTCCTGGTTAGATTTAAGCAAAAGTGGTTTATCTGAGCCCAGTGGGACCCCTCACATCCTCAGAAACAACACAACAGGTGGTCTCAGTGTCATGTTCGTTGAGGGTCCCTTAATGGGTCAGAGAGTAGGCTGGGGACCACATAAAAAAATTCATTTACTGTGTAACATATTAAAAAGATGTCAGATGAAGAAAACTCCCATTGTGGGTCACATGGAAAACCTTTCTAAGATGTAGGTGGCTGTGGGTTGCACTCTGGGAGACCTTGATATAACAGAAACTAAACCATTTAGCTGTTGACACAGAATAATTGAGTACTGAAACAGAATAAAGGTTCATCTGTATGCAGCTTTCAAGGTAATTCAGACTTGGGTTGGCTGAACCTAGTAAAGATGCAGATTTTGTGAATCTCTAAAGCTAATATTTTAGGTTCAGAAAACCAATTTGGAGTCTTTCAGACTTTCCATTCCCAATGCTTAATACAATGTTTTTTTTTTTTTGTCTCCCCAGGAGATACTAAATTAAAGAGAAAGTACAACACCTTACTCTCTAGCCAAGAGGAAATCTATGTTATTTATCAAGCTTAGGGAACAAAGCCATTGTTGCATTTGAATGAAAGGAAAACTCACAACTGTTTGCAGTAGGGGCCAGGATTTCACCTTCTGAAAAAATGAACTGTCTGGTACTGCAGGGGTAGTACTGATTAGGACATATTATATAGGGTATATATCACCTTCAAGTTTTCTCTACAGATTATGTCTATACCTTTTTTCTTCCCCATTCCTTCTTTGTCTTTCTTCCCCCTACCTCTCTCTCTCTCCCTTCCTTCCTTCTTCTCCCCAGCCCCTGCTACTTTTCTTTAGGTTTCTTCTACTCTCCCTCCTACTCCTTTCACAGCATCCCCAATGCAGAATGCGGACCCATAAAATTAACATTCCAGTTAAACTTTCAAGCTCTCAGCATCTGTATGGGTTTGAATAGAAGCAATGCCACTCAGTAATCCCTTTTGCAGACATGGTATAAAATGGTGGCATCAGGACCAGCGGCACAATTCTCCCCAGAGCAGGGTGTTCAGGAGATAATAAAACTCATGTTTGTCTTCTGCTATCTTTTTATTTTTCATTCTCTATAATAAAATATGAGAGGAACTTCCTTAATTTTCACATCAGTGTTTGCAGCTCAGGACTCCATTAATGCACCCCTCTCCCCACTGCTGTTCTGTGCCCTAGTTTGCAGTCAGTTCATTCTGCACTGATGTATATTTCATTGCCCAAGGCTTAATTTTGATTTATTGTCCATCCATAAATTAGAAAAATATGCTCTGGAATTCCATCCCGCTGAAAAGCTGTGCCTGATGTCAGGGGACTGGGTGATATTTAAGATGTCAGAAATACATATTGGATTAGTGTGCTTTGTTTCCCCACAACAGCAGGTGTTTAATCATAGCTGATGGCTGAAGTTAAATGCATTAGGACAGGATCAGCCAAGAAGATGGAGTTTTTCTAAACCATACAAACTCCAGATAAATAACTCAAAACTAATTGTGTGTCCAGATCTTAGATACATTTTTATTTACTTTAATACATTAAACAATGAAAATAGACCCTGGCACTTAACTCCTCATTTAAGATCTGTACAAATCTTTGATGCTAATGAGTGAATGGCTTTTGCACTGTATTACTCTGTCCGTTCTTGGCCCTTCAACAGCTTAAGGTATTTTCTAAAGGAAAGACAACTAAGAAAGAAATAAAAAAGAATAAAGCAGCTATAGAGATGGTACATTGTTGGTCTGTGTTTTTTTTGGGGGGTTGGGGGGTTATTCCAATAGAAAATTCAAGGCATGAATGTAAAAAAAATCGCTTATTATACACAGGACCCTAAATAACACAGACTACATTCTGCATCCAAGGGTTCTCTTGAATTTTCTTTTTCTACTGCTGATTTTTGTTTGTTGCAGTTAAGCTTGCTGCTCTGTTTATGTTAATGAGAAGTCTCTGTGTATAGAAAAATGATCAGGCCTGGTCTTGAGCAATTTAGCTGGAGGCCGAAGAGAAGACGCTTAGGAGAGCAAACATTTTCAAGGTCAACCGGTGAACTGTAACAAGCTAGTGAGATTCATGGCGAGAATTGTATATTTTGACACAACGGCGATTTGATTAAAAGAGAAAGTAATGGGTTTAAACAGTCGCTATGAGGATGTAGCCAGACTTTGTTAGCTTTTCGCAAATTACTTAACAGAGCAGTGATAGAACTGGAAATAGGGCTGTTTTGTGTAAGGTAAAGAAAAGAGGATTACATTTGAAACAGGAATAATAAAGGATGCTAATGCTTAGTGTTAAATGTATTTCACTTCATTCACCTTGCAATGATTTCTAGGAAGTTTAGAACATTGTACATATTATAGACAACTACAATAAAGTTGATGGCTTTTCAATTTTCTGATATTCAAAACATAGTTGCTATTACTGCGTTTATAAAACCTCAGCTTTCTATGAATAAATAATACTCTGCACATATAGGACCCTTCTTATAGAGATATCAAATGACTGCAAAAGCAGGCAATGGGAGCTACCATTCACTTCATGTGTTGCACAGAGAAACTGAGGCAGAAAGGTTTTGATTTGTGCAAAACGAGTGAGTCAGAGCAAAATGTATAATACAGGGCCCCATTTCCTGCCTTTAGATTTATGGCCTGATTGCACATGATAGTTAAGCATGAGCTTGTAGTCTAGTATCTAGTTACCCCAAAATAAAGTAAGGCACATCTTTCAAATCTTTGCTGTATTTGTATCCCAGCTAAAGAGAAAACATTAACCCAAAAAAGAGATATTTATTATATTGACATTATGCCTCTCTTGCCATCCTGTTTAAAAAGTATTTTAAACAGAATTTTGAAACCAAAGTGAACTCCAGTTTGCACATGTCTCAAAAGAGACTCTCTTTCGCAGGCAAACTTCAACGTGCCTCAAAGCAGAGACTTTCCAGCCTCTGAACCTCAAGCAGAATAGTAAAATTTTATGTGCAAACAGCATTATGAGCACTTCATCAGACTGGATGTTTTGAAATTAGAGCTGCAGTGAGTGTCCACTGGAGACTCGTACTTCAACAAAAGATTATCCCTTTCCTATTCCTATTATGTCCGCATGTACTGTTGTTGACTTTGCTTATTTGCACACACAGAGGTTATGTGACTGCTTGAGGTTAGGTCTGTTTAAAAACAACTCGGTTGCTTTAAAACAAACCCAACCAGTAAACAGAAAAATTCCTTTTAATGATGAAAGACTGCTGCCTTACAACATTAGAGTAGGAGTAGGTGCTGGAACCTTCCCAGGCATACAGGCTGGAAGAGAAGACAAGAAAAACAGGGTATCAGAAATGATTGAACATGACCATAAACAATAAAATCATCATCTCTGTGACTGTAGGTTGTATTTCATAAGTAATTTGTTTTTAAAAAGTTGTTATGTTTTCTTGATTGGTATTGCTTAATCTCCCAGTATTCAGGGTATGTTATCAAGCTGTGAAGTGAAGCTTCATGGCTGGATTAAGCCCATTTCAGGCCACACTGCCATCAAAAATGGCTAGTCTCTGCCTTATTCAGTACCTTGTGCAAGTATTATCTATAACGGGACTGCATAGAGAGACAAACTAGTTCTCTGACCTGGTCAAAATTAAATTTTCTGGATGGTCAGATGGGTATCTGAGTTGATACAATTCACCATGTGATGACATGGTCACTACCAGTTACGCTCAGGAAGTGGTGGGAATGCATCACTGGGACTTTGACAGGGGGCAAGAACTGAAGAGCAGCAAGCTGACCACTGACCAACTTTTCTAAGATTACCTTTGAGTTTGGTTCTGACACTCCAGCATGGCTTCAAGATTTGTTCTCCTTTGTCTTAATGCACAAGAAGAAGATAAGAAAAATCTGCTAAAGATTAAGGCTTGGATGAGAATCAACTCATATGGCTTCAGTTTGCTCTGAAATTGTCTGTTAAGGATTAGTGTGATGATGTAGCTGCCCTCAGTAGACAGGATTTGCTAAAAAATACCCTCTATACTAAGGCTGAATGAGGTTGAACTCATACTCCTTGCAAGGATTCTGTAGCGGGAGAATATGGTTTTTATTTTTATGAAAATATAAATATTAAATTCCCAATTCTGTGCCATTTATTTAGAAAAAAAATCCACTGAACTGCTCCCAGTAAGTTAGAGCTTGAGGATATAGCCCTACTTCAGATTTCCTGGGAGTAATTCATACATTAATGCAAAAATAATTCTTAATGTAAGGAGCGGTAATTCCGATTGGAGACTAGGAGGTAAAGGCTGATGGGAAACCATGTTTAAAAATACATAAATATTAAATCACATCTTATCTCCATTGGGAAAAAAATTCAACATGGCAACCAACATCTTTCAAATAAAACTAGTCAAATATTTAACTGGAAAAATATTAACAGCAATAAAACTGAATATCAGTAAGAAGTGTCTAAAGGATATTCCAGACTATTCCTCTATGCAAAACTAAACTACATCTAGCTTCAGCTGACCTTCAGATTCAATCTTTTGCAATTTAATGCCAGCTGAATGAGCTTCTAGTTAATGAGTCCTTTAACCTCTACAATCCAGAATATTCTACCCCTTAGTATATTCCTTCAACTGCCACCAGTCTTGAATGTTATTTTCCAGGGGAAGATTTGGGGTTGAACAAGATATTTATCAGGAGCCACAATTCCTGACTTATCATCTCTTCCATGGACTCCTTGTGTGACTTTGAATAAGTCACCACACTTCCATTTCCATCTCTGAACAAAGGGTATCCTACTTATCTCTCAGGGGCCTTGTGTGTCTCAATCAATCAATATTTTTCATGACATTTTGAAATACACAGATAATTAGAGATTCTATAACAATAAAACATAAATGTTGTACACATCTTATGGGCTGTTTTTTTCTCCCCTAGTGTCTCCAGTGGGACTGGTGAATATCTGTTAATGTTTTTAGTGTACATTGAAAGGAAATAGCTTACCAAACAAGAGACAAAAACATTTTTCCTATTTGATTATCCAAGATGTCCTATGAAGGAAAATAGAAGTTCTGATGAGCTCTGACCTCTAACTTCACCTGTAGAGTTACAACAGCAAGAGGAAAGTAACTTATTTTGAAAAGGAAGCACAAAAAGTTTGATTTTGCTGGAAGTCTAACATTGAACTTAAATTTGATTGAATAATCTCTTAGGAAAACCGTCTCCCAAACAGTAGCATTGTACAACATTTCCTTGGGGGGATACACAGGGAGGGTCCCACACTGTTTATGTGGATAGACACTAGGTGTTTCAGTGAGATCTGTAATTAAATGATAAATGATATTGTGGTCTCCTATGTTTCCACTTGCTCTAGTAATAAATCATTGGGACATTGAAATGTCCTAGATTTTGCTGCTACCAGGCCTGCTTCTCCTTTAATGTACGTGGCAGAACTTTGAACTATGAATTTTCTCATCTGCATCAGCTACTTTATGTCTCATATGCAAGAAAGAAGGGCAAAGTTTCACACACAACCTTACCCAGGCACTATTTATCCTATAGAATTATGGTTGCACACTTTGTGCTGTAGGGTCAGCATGGGACAGAGGTCCTGGACAATTCACAGAGAAAACAAACAAAATATTTCTGACTAGTCACACATTACATCATATCATAGTGACACACTTCATTAGAACTGAAAATGTGATCGGAAAGACAAACCATTGCCAAGAGTTTTTGCTTTCTGGAGTCCTATCCATCTAGAGGCTGAAACAATAATCTTTGTTGCCAAAATAAAAAATAATCAGCTGAGCCAAGATGATAGAATGCAAATTTTTGTTCTAGCCCTAAGCAAAACCATGTTCTTCATTGTTAACTGGGCAATTTCTCTATTTGGAATAACTGAATTTAAGAACAATATCAATGATGATAATAAAGTCATACCTACTATTCCAGACTGAAGAAAAAGAAATGACTGTAGATAATGAAAAGTAAGATGCATATTTTTTCTCTATTGGTTAGAAAATTATAGTAATAATGAGCTGTTTATCAAAGGAAGCTCATCACTTTCTAGGTATGCTTCTAGTCATATTTGCAAGCTTCTAAATGTTTAGTAACTAATTGGTCTTTCACATTTCCTTGTGTCACAATTGCAACTTTAAATTTTATTTTAAGCTGTTCCTGCTGATACAGATGTGGCAGCATGAAGATGAGACCATTCACAAATATGCACGTCATCCATTCTAAAATTAAGTGCCTAAAATGCACTCCTCTCAGAAAAGTCAATTAAGATAATCAGATGTCTATGGTTAATCAATTTATTGATTTAAAAATACCAAACAGACAACAAACTTGAATGGTTTATAATTTAATTTATTATTTAATATTCTAATTGCATATCTACAAATATGGTCATTTTGTTAATCCCATATTTTTTAAAGTAGGGCATTTGTCCCACCAAACTTCTGCTGACAACAGACGTAGACTACAACTATCTCTGCAGCAGGTTAGCCATCCATTTTTAAATCATGCATATAGCAGAATGCATTTGGCCTGATGAAACTGGATTAGGTTTGACTACTTTGAAAATTTTGTCACAATTCTGAAACTCAGACCAAATTTATAGATGTCATAAGTATTAAACTTGAGCCAAAAATATGGTTTTGAATAGAAAACTCACACTATTAAATTTTGAACAAAATCAAGATAAACTTTCCAAGGGTGGAAGGTGATTTTACCAGTCTAAAATTTTGCAAAATCTATTGGGTTACAGTTGAATTTTATTTTGACATTGTTATTACTCTTTGGAATGGAGAATCAAACCATCTAAGGAAATGGAAGTCCTTGCAAACAGAAATGGATAATAAATTAAAAATTTAATGTTTCATGCACCTCTGGTTTTACCTGACAGAGCATAACAATTTCAGAGGAGTATTTATAGTTATTCAACTAAAAATTACAGAGAAAACACTGTTCTTCCCCCTCCATGGCTCTTACTACAGCTGGAGTTAGTGAGACCCCCTGACTATTTCCTCTATACACTGCACAAACCCATCCTTCATTTGTAAGTTTTGTGAGGGAGGAGTATGTTTTCTTTCACGGTGAGGCAGCTCTACAGTAAGTTGAGAATGGAGAAGTCAGCGAGGAGCACAGTTCAGTCTGCAGAGTGAGAGTAGCACCCATAGCTCGTTCTTCTTCGAATTTTATTAATCAAAACCAGAACGTTTGTGTTGCACAACTATAAACATACAGCCCACACACACCTACTTCATCATAATGGACTAATCTGTTTATGGAGCTTATAAAAGGACCATGACTCGCTTCTGCCTTCCTACTAGCTATTTTAATTTCTACAATTCCACTTCAAGTCCATGTTTTGAAGAACTCCAAGTACCAATGAGGGCAAAGGGGGTGGTCAAAGGCATGGAATGGCTTCCAAACAAAAAGATTTCATCTTGGAAAAGAGACAATTGTGGAAAGAGTTGGTGGAGACAAGCAAAATCAGGCCCCGATGAACTGATGAATACAGAGTGACAGCCAGGGTCAGCCACCTAGAAGATCAGGCAGTAGATTTAAAACAAAGTATCCTTTCACTGAGCATGAACATATGGGGAAACACCAAGTATATATGTATTTAAAGGGGGATTAGACACATTCATGACAAGTAGAGCTACCTAAGGTACAAAAATACATGGTTCCAACACAGCTCAAAGTCCCTAAATGACTGTCATAAAGAAGAAGGATCACAAGACTTGCCTTTAAACTTCCCATAAGCAGGTGCATCTGGCCACTGTTGGACAGTAACCTACACCAGACAGATCCTTCGTGGAGGTCTTCTCATGTATTTTACATTAGATAATGTAGTTTGGTGTATAAACTGAAAAACATCTCTAATCTGAAAAGTTTACAATCCTTGACCAAATCAATTAGAAGAGCTCAGAACAAGCTTTTATAAAATGACAGTAAGTCCTACAAAGTTGCTTTCACAGGACTATGATCTAATACTCTCCACCAGCCTACAGAAGCAAATGGGAGCTGAGACATCTCAGCTGTGCTCTGCTCCCACTCTTCAGGCAAACATGCTACAGGTGCTGCTGCATCTTGCACACAGAGGTAATGAACAGGAAAGGTAAAATAAGTCTGACCTGCATACCAGGACTTATTTTAGGGCTCCTCTCCCTGCGGCCCTTCTGGATCTGCTGTAAAGCTGATTTGCAGCCCTGTAAATGTTGTCCTCCTCCTACCAACCCCAGGACTAGCTCTGAGGTCATCTGTGCCATGCTCAGCTGGTGTCATGGGAATGGTGCAGATTTCTATTGCATGAAAATCTGGTCCTGGGTGTTTTTTCAACTCAGTGACCAACCTTGCACTATCAACCTGCATTATGGCTCTTCACAGGGAAGAAGCAAAGCATTGGTCAGAAGGACATCTGCAGAAGTCTGAATAGAAAATAAAGAGGCTTGGAAGTTATCCTACCCGAGGGAAATCCTTGTTTCTATGTGCAGTCCTTTTCTTGGCGAAATACTCTACTACTGTTTAAAGCTCTCTTTCTCCGTTTATTGTTACTAATTATCACCCCTAGAGCTAGGTACATCCAGAAGTGGGGAATGAACTCGACTCAGTCATGTGCCCCCTCCCCAAACCGTACGCTGTATCCCTGTGGGGGTACAGTGGGTACCTCTGGTGGTGCCAGGAAAGCTGAAGGGAAGGGTAACACGGGCATGGTCCCTGGAAGTCAGGGGCATTGTAATGGGGCACCGGGTCACAGAACCCACAGCTCAGTGCTGCTGCTCTCTTCTTATTTATGTTTTTTATCATTACTCAGTTCAGCCACACAAGGCAAATTGTGTTTAATAAATTAGCCTAATGGATTCCGCAAGTGGTTTGTGAGCAGGGTGCTTCCTCTGGTTAAGGAAAACATTTATATTCCCTCTCTCTTTGCTTTTCACAATGACGAGGGTAAACAGAGGGCAGGGGACAGTGGGGAGGGGGGCAGTGAGCCTGCCTGTCTTCCCCAGGGCCAGGAGGACTGTTGGGGCCAGCCCCAGAGGAGGTGTGGGGAGCCCGGGGCACTGGTGCCCTTTGTCTCCCTGCCAGCAGCCAGGCTGCTCAGGTCTCTGGTACCTACCACAGCTTCCTCGGCAGGCAGCTCCCTCCCCTTCCCTGTGCTGCGCATTAAAGTCTTCCAAAGGGGCCTCTTTAACAGCTCCCCATGAAATAATAATTCATTATGTCACTAGGAGGGAAGAAAGGGAGTGTAAGTGTCTTGATGGGATTAGTGGAAACCCCCGCAGAGATGATTTAGGGGCCGTGATAATTCATTTAATAGGGGCCTGGGGTAAATTGCTAGACAGGGAAATGTAACTGAACCAGCTTAGAAAGGGCGCATTACAGGTCTGTATATGATAACTGGCTTCATTAGCAATATTTAAGAGATTTCATTTAAGAATGAGTCATAAAATGCAGAACTATTTCATCCACCTGGTTTGGTGGCCTTTTAGCTTTACTCTGTCTGAATATTAAATTGGAAATGGCACTACAGCAACACATTTAGGAAACTGTTCTTTTGGCTGTTATTTATATGGTTGGTTTAGCTTCTCGTTTGTTAACCTTTTAAAATGAGTATCATCGAAGCAGCTAACAGTACATCCAGAACTCAGAGAGATGAGGAAGGCTCCAATGGCTGAGAACAGACTGCTGCAAAACTTAGCAAAAACTCCAGGTTCTCACTGCTGTACACACACGGGTCCAGAAAGTGTCGGCAAATGGCAAATGATTTCCACAAAGCTCGGTAAGCTAGCTCCTTTGAATTCCCATTGAATACGTCTGATTATGCAACAGCTTGGATGGGTGTAACAACAAGCACGCATACAGAAATAATCAGCTGAACTTTGGGAAGCCTACCATCCTGTACTGCGGAGCTGAAGTTTGCCTCAAATGCTATTATTAACAAATGCTCGGTTTGGTTTTGGAATAGAAAAGGTAGATATGATAGTTTTCTCCCCCTTACCAACATTTTAAAATTGATAATCTTGGAAGAATTCTGCTTTTTTTTAAAGCATGGTACAGATGATTTTTTTAAGCATGGCCCAAATAACTGACTAGAGGTTCCTACTCAGTATATGTGAATAAATACTAAAATTTATCAGATGAGGTTGGAGAAATAAAAAACCAAGTTCTGTACAGCCTTTCAACTTCATTGACTCCTCTGGGGCTGCAAGATGTAAACAATGGCAGAACTTGGCCTGGCACTTGTGTGGTTTGGATGTTTGTGTGGTGATGTTCATTATTCATGTAAAACACAGTGTTCAGGATAAAAGCTATTGTAAAGTGTTTTATTCATCCTTAATGTTGTGCTCTTATGCTTGTCAAGTAACATTTCAGTAGTATTTGTCACCAGTATTTGTGAGTTACAAACTTTGGCTTTTTAAAATCATTATTTAGAACATGCTTTTAATACTTTGTCCCTTTGGATGCATTTTAGGAGACAAGATGCACTTCAAGATTTGGCCAAGTATTTAACAAATACCAAAAAGTGTGTCATAAGTCTATGAGCTTTTTCAATGCTGCTTTATTTATCACTGGCTCATTTTTTTTATCACTGAAAACAAAGGAAATGCACTCATAAAGAAACAGCAACAAATAAATTATTAAAGCAATTCTGTCATAAACATGTGTGCTCCTTATTCTTCTCCTGAAATATGAAAATAGTGATATTTTAAGATTATAGGATCAGAGTAAGATTGGCTGATCATATTTTACCTGGGGTTGTTGCCAGCTGAATTGTATTGTAATTCACCATGCAAGAGACTATACTAGAAAAACAAATAACTGAATTATTTTTAGCCATCACACAAAGTGTGAATACATTAATAAACTATTCTAATCAAAAAGGACAAGTAATTATACATAAAATGACGTTATTTCACATATAGGGTTGTACAACTAAAGGATGAACCAGTTTTTCTTTAGATCATTAAAATTTAGCAAAACCTCCTGTTCTATCTGTGCACCACAGAAAAGCTAGTGATATTACCATCCTTTTTTTCCAACTTTGAAATCCCACAATAAAGAGATTGCATTTGATATAATATTGTAAACCATTTTGAAATATGGCAAGCAGTATCTTTATCAAAGGTAGCTAAAGGTATTAATAACCACAACTGTCAATTGTGGGAATAAGACAAGTGTTTTAATAAATCTTCACTAATACTCCATACAAATATAAAAGAATGACTAGCTTTCTCTCTGTCCCTTTCCCTAGTGACCACTGCCCGTTATGACTTTGAATGATTCCCTCTAATGGAAGACAGCCAATACTGTCCATTATTCCAGATGGTCAGCTTGACTGCAAAGTTCTGCTAACGTTTCTCAGCATTCAGATGTATCTCGCCAGCATTTTTTTTTTTTTTCTTTCCATGATAACCCAGTCCAAGATCAGCCATGTAATAGTTGGCAGACAAAATCTGGGATATCTTGCTGATTAGTTACAAAATCCATTTTGGTATCCATGTTAGAAAAGTGCACAGTGGTTTTCTGTTCAGCTCGTATTAAAAAAAAGTCAAAACAGAACAACAGCTCTGTAATAGCCAGTAAGTAATACATTAATCACTTGCTGCTGCACAGCTAAGAGGTGACAGGAAAAAAAATAAGCAGACTTTGTGGTCTCATTCTGAATTGGGCTGTACCTGCATGATAATCTTGTCTGTTACCACAGTTTGTGCTAAACACAAACAGGATTTGGTCCGCTATCTTCCATGTAGCAGGCATTGCTTTTTCATGTACTGTGGATATTTGACATGCTCTGTCCTGATTTCTGTAAAAGCAATTCAAATCATGCAAATATTTCATGCTCTAATCAGCAGAAAGTAGATAAGTACTGGCTTGTGCATGCAATTTACCAAAGTTCAACTAATTTTTCAGTTAGTAGATAATGGCTGGGTATTATAAAGTAATGCTCATCACTTTACATGAGCAGCATTTGCTTATTGCTGTTCTCTGTTAATACAAAGAGGCATTAGCAGACACTTGTAAATTTTCCTATGTACAGCTTACATAAAAACTAATGACAACAACAACAAATGACAACAACTGTTCCCATTTAAAGGCACTGCACCTAGAATAAATATTGTAGGTGTCCTTGGGGACAAATAATTCAAGTGCTTAGATATCTTTCTGGTATGCCTTCTAGCATCTTGTCATCCTCAAAAGCGTTCTACAAAAAGTGGGCTTACACACTACTGACATGATTTTTTGTAATGGAGATCTTACAAAGCTGCATTTCTGGCCTGAAAATTAAAATGATTCAATTAATTTTGCAAACTCAGAATAGCTCTAGTGAAAACAGACTGGTTGTTTTGACACTGAATTACATGGAATTGCTCCAGCTTTTTACCCTTGCACAGGAATACGAATTGGGCTGGTAATTGTGTATTTCACTGCAATAATATCCATTGTTTAGTTGATATATTTTATTTCAGGAAATCGGGTATTTCAAAATATTCAGGGAATATTCAGCTACAAGGCACCAATATTTGATTTTTTAAATAAAATTGTTTTCAAGAGAAATCTGGCTACATGTTTGACCTCCTTACTTTTTTCAGAAAAGATTATCTCTATAGCACTAGCAGTACTTTCAATAAAATCAAGTTTAACTTGTGTTTGAAACACACATTACAAATAGATGTATAGATGGACGAGATATTGAGAAAAGGAATAGTACAGATTATGAATATTAAGATTTATATTAATCTATAAGCCTATTAAAGTACAGTAAAACCTGTCCTTCAGACCACCTTTTTAAAGATATCACCTCCCTGATGGGACCACTAAATTTCGGGCCAAATTATTTTCCCATAAAGAACAATGAAAAGAAAATGATTATATTAAGACTACTTCTACTATGGTTTCTTTTCATTGTTCCGCCAAAAATGATTCCAAACAGTAAAATAACATTGATTTTGACCTTGTTAATGAACCTGAAGAACTTCAAGGCATGCTTGACCATAGATTTCCCTTTAAACAGGAAAAAACTGACATGTAGCCATCATAATTTCATCAGCGTTGGCAGAAGATATGTAATTTCACTGGTATTTTGGATAGGCAGCTTGTCTTGATATTGTTAACGTTCCGCAGGGACAGAAGCATGGGCTTTTTCTTCATACCAACACTCTTAAATGATTCTGTAATTTGTATAACATTGATTAAGTCTTCTGAGAGTTAGGAATATTTTAAAAGGCTGTGTTGTACAGATTTATATACTATTATGGGATTAATTTAATTTTTCCAAGATGTCCATCTTCCCTATGGTAGGAACTTCCCAGAGCTGTCTCACTGGGACTTCTTCACTCCCTTTAGGAGGGCTACACCTAGTCAGTGTAAAACACAGATGATCGCTGTTTCTCATCTATTAATATGAAGGGTCTCAGAGACTCCAAGTTCCAGACTGCAATGTCACACCTTATTTTGAGCAGCCTGTCCTAGGCTGGGACCTCCAAACAAGACCCTGTCTGGATTAGGAGAGTTCAAAATCGAATTGGTGTGTTGCTCCACAGCACGCTATCACTGCTAGCCACTGCCTGTTTCACTTTTACCTTGCTATCTCTATGCATACAAAGAATCTGATGTGTTGCCCATACATCTTTGCTGCATATTTTGATATATATTTCTTCATGAGGAAGGTCAGCATCCTAACGACTGCTGTCACTGGGAAGTTTATATTTTGGCTTTTACAGGTTATACTAGTAGCTTATTATGTTCTAGATGGATTTTTTCTACAGCTGTGAAGAAACACAATCGAAAAACGAACAAGCAACCTCTTCCAAACTCAGAATACACTAGAATTTTTCTTCTGTATATAACCTCAGTTTTCCTGGAACTAAAATAAGCATTTTGGTACAAAAAAACAAACCCAAATTGAGATCATTAGGACTGTTATACTAGAAGTTAGAGCACTGGAGGTTTTTGTTACCGTTTGGAGTTCCTGTCTTGCTGTAAATGTACCCAAGGACTTGGTGATGCTCATAGATATAATCAGACAGGAAAGACCTCACATGCATTTAGAGAAGAGCTAGAGTTTACCCTCATCAGCATTTCTTTGGCCTCTCAGTAGTGGCACATGGTCTTCCCAGGTAGCTACTGCTCTCCTACCCGGAATGGAAAACCTAAGTGAATTGTTTGACACATGACATGGGATAGTTTAAGACAAAAGGCTCTGTATACCTTAGCTGTTCCAATGGAATAACTGGTTAATCTGAACTGGGGGTTCTCAGAGGATCCTGTGCTGGTGCCTCGTTCAATCTAAACTGCCCCATTGTGATTTGCAATACCAAAGAGCAGGGTGTTTTCTACACCTTGACTTATTTTCACTTGTCAACATGAGATTCAATTAAATTATTTTTCTGCTAGATGAGTCACAATCTAACAAGCTGCCACTTATCTTTAATCCAATGCTTTTACTGGACTTGTTTTGCCCTATTGCCTCCAATTCACAAACTACTCATTGTGAATGCTAATAGTATAGGTAGTAACTTTTCATTTGCGCTGGCGGTTGTGGGGCAGGAATGTTTCAAGTTTGTGTTGTCACCGGACACTTCATACAACAAAATCAATATCCAGAGCTTCATTTATAGGAGTAGCTGTGCCTACCTCCCGGTTTGTTGATTCCCAAAGAGGCAGATCTTGATCCCTCTCCCTGCTAGTCCTTTCTTCTCAACTCCTCCCTCTCTCTCTCAGCCACACGGTCCCACCACCTGCCTTGCACCATCTCCTTTGCTCATCAGAACCTCCCTCCTTTTCTTTCAGCTCATTCACCCAGCAGAAAATCACCCCCGCTTAGCTGCATTAGTTTTCTGCCAGGTTGGCAAGCTGAATCAGCTCTCAGAGGAGCCTGGGAAGGGTTAGTGTGCATGGCAAGTGGCAGAAGTGCCTGGCTGGGAGCAGGCGGAGAGGGGACGGGGAAATGGAGTGAGAGCAGGACCTCCCCTTGCTGGTGGCTGTGGACTGACTGGTTGATTGGCTCATGCCATCGTGTTGAAGCAGCCCAAAACATCAGGGCACTTTACAGGATGCAGTAATTGAATTGATAGATTTCTCACATTTCTTTAACGGATGTTCAACCTCACTGTTAAATTCTGCTTCATTAACTCACATTATTAACCCTTCTAACCACAGCAGCGGTTTTTTTGTTAGTAAAGAAACAGTTGCAGCTTACAGTTAACAGGCTAGTGCTCAAAAAAGAGTGGTAAGGAAAACAAAGATTGATAAAAATGTTGATTCACTGAAACGAAACTCTGTGATTTAGGACCTCCATGCTGAGATGTTGACTTATGCCATAGCATTTTGTTGTGTACAAATGCACTATAGGGCCAAGTCTGTGTTCCTGCTTCAGCCCACCTTCCCGTAATGGGAGTTTTGGCAGAGTAATTTGGCAGACCCACAGTACTCAAAAGGCTGTTTTTCTCTTGTGCTTTTTACACACCAGTCCCCCTTTTTGTTAAAATGAGATTTTCTTGAAACCTGCCATAATTTAAACCAACCCTCAACTCATATTCATCCAAACACATATTTTAATGTGGTGTTTAAAATGTTTGTGTAGGCATGTTAACACCCCTTGTATATTTGGGCTAAAAGGCAAACCATTATTTTAATTTTGTTTCATTACTAGTATTTGATGTGTGACACAAATTCATGAGTGGTTAATGAGCAAATGTTAGCATGGCACAGCTATGTCTGTTACAGAGCAATCAGTGTCTCAATAAGGGTTTGTTAAAGCCAGGGTTTTATTGTTTTCCCTTCCTCCACAGTTCAGTGAACTAAATGCAATTTATTGTCTTCCCACTTTTTCTCATTCCTCTCAAAACTTCCCAGTTTTTTCCTTGCTGCATCTGTATAGGGAGCCATGAGCATCTCTTTATTATTATCATTCATACAGTATGATAGATGCACTTGGATGATTTATAAATAAACAAAACCATGTCTTTGCCCAGAAGAGCCTACAATCTAGTGCCTGAATGCTGCAATCACTATCACGTGGGTGGGATTGCTGTGTCCATGTGTTATCAACTTGAAAATTGTGGCTGAAAGCTTTAATTCTGCAGTCAGCTCTGTTGGTGAGGAATAGATTCATGCTCCAGTCCTGCAGTCGGCTGTGCTGGCTGGGAGCCCATCTCCTGTGTGGAGCATGGCAGCAGGCTTCACCAGCAGACAGGACGATGCAGTGTGGTCCTTCGCTACTGCATTTAGCTTGTTATCACCGCAAATCAACCAATTTTTTTTTTTTTTAATTTTTTTTTCCCCTTTTCCATTGGAAGGGCTCTGATTTCTCACACTTGATGTCCTATTCAGGTTTGTAGGAGAGATGTGAGCTCCTTGGTGCAAAACACTTTGACTGACATGCTTTGCTGCTAACTGTGCAGTGCATGTTCAAGCAAAATTCCTGTTCTGTCCAGTAGGCATTTTGCCCAAGTAACGTAACAGGCTCCATTTCACAAAGTCTGTATAAATGAGCATCTTCCAGCTCTAAGCTGTTTCAAATAGTCCATTGGCTACAAACAGACATACATGGATCTATATGGCTGAAGGATATTAACTGGCAGATTTTATCTAATTAAAATGTAAAATATCAACATTACATACAGTTAAGAAAAACTATCCCTTGATTTATGAGTCTTTGCTGATATATTGAACAGTATGGCCATTTTCTGATATATATCTGTAGTAATATATTACAGGGTTGTATAGCTTTTTGAAACAGCAAAATGTAAAATGTATATTTAAAGCCTTTGGTCATCTATTGGGAGCGATGTTAATTATGATTTGTGAATTATTTTCTGCATGAAATCACAATCTTTACAATAACAATATATAGATTATGAACTTCTCAGAAAGCCTAATGCCTGTGGGTGATATTTTGGTTGTTTAAGTACTGTCATTCTGGCAGAGCATTAATTTAGATTTTCATGCTCTAGTCAGCACCTTGGATGTCCTTAGAGTTTTACACTTGGATTAAAAATACATTGAATTCATCAAGCATATTGTTAATAAAATGAACTTGGGACTTCCCTGTTGCAAACACAGTTTTATGATTTTTTGACTCTAAATGAACTAAGAGAAAACCAGAAATATTTGCAATTTTGCAGTATAAACCTTTTCTCCCTACCCTTGTGCAGCTTTGAATCTCTGAAATAAACTGTGTGTAAATAGTTATTGGACTGGTTTCAATATTGAAAATTGATCCCATTCCTTCTCTAAATATGCCAATAGCAAGACTGCCACTTCCTGGAAATCGTTAAGCAGAGTAGAACAGATATGCAGCTGGTTCAGTTCCAGAGATGGATATTTGAAACATTTCTAAATGGAGCTACAGAAAGTTCAAAGCTTACATACCCAAGTACTGCCATACACAAAAAAAAATCCTTGCTAAAAGGCAGGAAAGATCAGGATGCAAGAGAAATAAGAAGAATTTGCACCAAAGTACATTATATTGTGGTACAAAAGAAATAAATCATATGTGTATGAAAACCATAAGCTTTAAGCTTTGGAGAGAGTTGTGCAATTGACAATCAAATGGAGCTTAAAGGAAATTACGAGGTTTTACACTAAAGTCCTGAAATAAAGAAAGTAATATTTTACAGCAAAAAATTGCAAATGTCAAGATTAAATCATAAGACTTTGCACCATTGAGCTACTAGCTAGCTCTATAGCTTCTTCAGTTCTTAACACAGGGAAAGACCAACTTTCATGGTCAATAAAACTTAAGAACTTTAGAAATACATTTAGAGACATAAATCATATATTTGTGACTTTTCCTCCTTCAATAGTTAATTAGGGGAAAAAATGATTGAATATGTGAACTCCTTGGCTGCTAACCTATTCTTGCATTTGTTTTTAGGCTCATTTTTAATCACTTTTGTTTGTTCCAAGGAAATTATGCTAATTTCTCAGTTTAAAAAGGTTGCTTCTGTAAATGAACAGCACAGGGCTTTTCTTTGTCTGTCTTACTTCCAAAAAAATTATCAGCAGTAGTGAGATCTTGAAATACCATTGCACAAGCAAGCCAAAACAGATTCAGAAGTGGAAAAACCAGAGCTCAGATGCCCAAACTGCTTCCTCCAGTCCAAAGCTGGACAGGTGGCGACCCAGATTGAATCAGTTGTTGTGGGAATGATTTGATTCACAAACAGGGTTATAAAATTTTATATGGAGATGCCAGTGAAAGTCACAAGATCATATAGCAAAAGACCTTATTCACATAAATTACCTGAATGGCTATGAAGCATAAAGGAAATAAATTGAACAATATTGACATACTTAGTTTACAGACATATGGTATGTAGCTTCACATGATATACATGCTAACAGCAGGCATATCTGTGAACCCCATACAATAATGGGCATACATACTTACTTTAGTAATTCAAAGAATGAAACAGTGCTTGTTCTGGGGCATATGAATTCACACATATGGATTATGTATTTACTACATAAGGAAGGGTTTCTGAGCTCAGATGCTGTCCTTGTTTTCTCACACAGCATCAGATGGTCTAATAAAACATATTACCTTTCCTTACAAGCCTTGCCTCTTTTATTACAGACACAGTCACACACACACACTGGGCGTCTTCAAAAGGAATTACTTTTTGGGAGTCTGGGGGTATTCAAAGAGGGACATAGATTTCTGCAGGAGGAGCCTCTGCTGGTACCTGGCAGTACAACACACACCACACGTACAATTCACACCTGGCATGAAAACAAATCCTTCCCCCCCCCCCCCCCCCCCCCCCTTTTTTTTATAGCTAGCTCCACACCTGTACCATATGTAAATACATACAACACATACAACAGGAAAATATTCCAGCCCTGTCTACCCGGTTGATGAATTGATCTCAGCAGATTCTGAGATATAAACTTCAATTTGGCCCCCAGTCACTTAGTGGACACTGCCACCAGCAGCTCTGACACGGGGTTATTTGTTGTTGCTGTTTGCTGTCCCTGTTTGCACATTAATCCAGTGACAATTAGGTGTCAGCGAGCGTTGTTTCTGCTCGCTGATAGCCTTGGGCTCTGCGCTTGAAGCCCTAATCAGGAGTGTAAACTCTGCTATATTTCAATTTGGAGAAGCGCTCTTCCGCTAAGAGGCCCCTGGCACTGCGATAAATAAAACGCCTATTTACTCTATTGCCACACTTAGACATCTAATGCACTTACTACCAGCCCCCTAATCATGGCCCACAGTTAAATCCGCCTATAAATCACTCCATTCTCATCCTGCAGATTAGCGAGGCCATTTTCCCCAAACCCCACAATGAGCACTGTTTCCTTTTCTTGTTAGTCAAAAGCGAGATGATTTTTATTAGGTTAAAGACAAGCTCACAGATGGTAAATCGTGTGGAGGGAAATGAGATGGAGAGTCCAGTGGCCCAGTGGGGGCGGCAGGTGGGACAGGGAGGGGGGCAGAGACCCTGGTATGTCACCCTGGCAGTGCATCATCCCACGGCGTCGGACACGGGGAACAACTCTCTGCACATTGCACAAAATGGCAGTGGCCCATGGGTGCGATGAATGTGTCTGGCCTCAGCTGCCAGCAGCCCGAGTGGAGAAGAAAAGGGGGCTGTGAGGGATCTTCCCATTTTGTACCCACTGCTGGGTGGGTTTATCTGCGGAGGCCTCTGGATGTGCACAACTGCGGCTGGCACAGAGCAAGGTCTGGAGAGATACCCACGTACCATCTGTACAGTCCCATCAGGAGCAGTCCAGCTTTACCCTCACTGCAGTGCTGCGCACGGTGGGAGCAAACACACACTGACACAGAATATTTCATACAAACACATTGCAGCTTGGATCTCCTTAAAAATAGAGCCCCCTCTCAAACCTTCTTGCTATACCTTTGGATAAGTAGCACTACTTTGTATACAGCTGTTTTAGCAGAGCCGGGCACATAATGTAACTATAATGAATAATACAACATAATTTGCATTTTTATTCTCAGTGCCTGGTAAGGAAGAGATTCTGATTTTTTTTTTGTTTAATAAGTTCATTATTCTCAACCATTTACTGAATAATTTCTGTGAACAATTCCCAGTCTTGTTCAGGTGAAGTTTGTTGCTAGTATCTGATATTTTAAATTCTACCTGGGTTAATTGGTTACGTAGGTCACGCGTTTGTCTGCATATCCTTGATTGAAGGAACACAGTGCTGAGATATCAGATTTCCTGTGCAATAACTATAATAAATTCAAAATTCATTACCCATAAATATTCTGCAACATTTGCTTAAAATTTTGGCACAAGCTCCTGCTAGCTGATCCCTGTATTAGGAGGGCCATGGAAAGCAAACGTGAACGAGAAGCAAAGCACAGCCTGATCAAAAGCCTTTAAGTGATTTAAAGAAATCATTGGGGAATCTTTTTACTTTTACAGCACTAGTCCATTACCCTTGATATGTGCCAGAATCATGTCCTCTTTCCGGGTAGGGAAAGTTTCACGTTACATACGTAAAAGCCAGGCAGGGGGATGTCAGAGATTTACATCACCCACAGAAGACAATTTACATCATACGTGAACATGCACCCATATGGGACATTGAAGGGAAAGTGGCAGCTGTCATTGTGGTGTGACAGGAGGCCCACACCACCGCGGCCTCTGAAAATTCACCCTCTGCCACCAAGTCCCTGCTGCATCCCCAACAGCCACCCGGGTAAACTGCAGCCCCTTTTCTCAGCCTCCTCTCCCTACTCCTTACTTTTCAGAGTCTAAACAAGGTGGATTGCAGTGAAGAGGTCCCCCTAATCTCTGTTTAACCATTTCCGTATGACAACTGCTTTGGACCCCCACAGCCCGAGGAAAAGGCCAGAAGCCCTGGATCTGCTGGGGGGTGTCCCTGGGGAAACATATGTAAACAAAGCCCAGCTCTGTAGCCTTTTGCACCTCACTCTCTTTTCCCATTCTTGCTTGGATCTCAGGTGGAATTAAAGGGATTAAAGCTGAGCGTAAATGAGGCGAGTGTGTAAAATGACTCCTTTCTGAACCAAACGGCATGTTCCGTGCTGAGGAAATGAGATGCCCATTTAAATCTCATCCATCCACCGCCTGTGGCCACCACCATGTACCTGCCTACTTAGCCCAAGGGTTAATTAATTGAGGCTTCAATGCACTATTGCAAGAGCATTATTGCATTTGATACTCTACATCTGTGATTTAAAACTCTTTCAGTCCCTTGTCAGCAAGGGAGGGTTTTAACTAGGAAATTAGCATTCAGATAAGGGTACGCTCTATTTGCTTCTGAAAGGAAGGAAATATTAAGGATGCTGGTGCACAAACCAAGCTGTAATATCCTGTCCCATCCTAGAAAGGGCTCTTGGGCCCCACTTCCCAAGGGGACTCTCCGTACAAGGGGAATGGGACATAGAAAAAGGAATTACAATCTTCAGTGGAAATGCCGCATAGTAGAAACCAGACAACCGAATGTGTTTTATTTTTCAGAAACTTGCCTTTATTCTATGATAATTATAGGTTTCCTGTCTTGACACCTGGCTCATTTTAAATGCCCGATCACCAGCCAGGTTATTTCCATACTATATTTCAGGCTTCTTCTGGAGTTCAAATGCTAACATTTACTCTCCATCTAGTTATGAAGATGTTAATAATCACGTTTATTTTCTCTAGATAAGCAGAAAAATAATAATTCCTTACATTCACATAATGTCCTTACATTACACTCAATAGCATGTGTATGTAATCCCCAATCACTGAAATGAAACACACATTTTCCAGCAATAAAACACAATAGTTTGGGATATGAAGTGACAAAGGAAGTATCCAACTGAAACAGCAGGAAGAATTAAAGGTAGAAAGAATGTAATTTCCACAACCTTGAGCCTAGCTACCAAACCTCGAAACTGTAAGAAAGTGGAAACCACGCATGATCTATGCTGATTCACACAGTGGGTCACCTTGATGCAAATTTCTCCTTGTAAGAGGACCGCTTAGTTTACGTGGAGCTTCACTAATGTCTGACACAGAAAGGGCCACTTGCACAAGAAACAAATTTCAGAATTAGGCACCCATGTTTTTTATCTAGAATCATGCCAAAATCTCTGCATGATCTTGCTCTGCCTCTCTAGTCCAAGCTAAAAACATAGGACTGGGTTTGGCAAAGCAGAAGGTCTGCAGTGGGATGGGCAGCCACAAACACCTACTCCAGGGGATGGTCCATAAGGCATTGTGACTTGTACAGATGGAATTACTGACATGGCTCAGCAGGACGTCCCACCAAATAACTGCTACTGCTGTTTGCTGGTGTTGCAACCATCGGTCTATTTTGAAGAGTGCATTCCCTCTCCACGTCATGCCATTTGGTAGGAAATGCAGGGTACAACTGTACTGTCCTCGACCTTCCTTGGGGCACCAGTGCGGCCGTACACAGTTCGGTCCATCTGTACTGGCCGTCACTGGAGCAGGGCCACCCAGGGGTGAAGTGCAGCGGCTGTGTGCTCAAGCACAGCAACAGTTGCACAGCTGCCTAAAACAGGAAGTGCAGATTAACTTGTCCAGTTGAAACTACAGAGGGAATTTAGGAAGACAGAATGCAATCAGCCAGGACACTGAGGTTAACACAGTTAATCTTGTGGAAAGTGCAATGGGACCTTTAATAACTGCAACTGGTCAAGGCCTCAGTTTTATGTCTCATCCCAAAGATGGCACTTCCCTGTGAGCAGTGGGGGTGTCGTGACTGGAAGAGAGGAACAGTGCCACCTACCGCAACACCGTCATCTCTCCCAACACCTGGCATCACCTGGAAGGTGTCACCAGCATCCTGGGCCGTCTGAAAAATTAGAGCACTAGCTTTTTTTTCCCATTTTTCATTTATAGATGGTTTGTTCTTCCTCAGGACCCTTCCTGTCTATTAGTTATGATGTCTGACGGTGGCAAACAGAATTGTTATCTTGGGAACGGCCAAGCACTGTCTCTGAGGGCTAACCTACTATCCCACTGGGCATGGGGATGGGGACAACCGGCATTCTTTTTGACCAAGTCATGTCACTTTTGTTTGGGCTTCTTGAGAAGCATCTCTTGAGTACTTTTTGCAGGGCTAATTGTCACTGGCTTAAGAAGCTTGTTGGATGTTTGCACAAAGGTTTTTATCCTCTTAACTATTAATCTTTGAACTACAGAGCTTAATAAGGCACTATGAACTCCACTGCAGTATTTTAACAATGCATTGAGATTGCTATATGCAGTTCAGGTTTATGAACAATGACCCAGGACTTTATTTAACAGGAGGCAATCTATCCACTGTAAATCAAATATCCCTAAGCCAGCCTCTGAACAGTGGTGGGTATAAATCAATGTGTTGTCAAATAGGCTATATCTAGTCTTAAAGACATATGTCTGTTCTGCATCTTTCTTTGGTCCATGTGGCATTTATACTGTTTTACTGCAAGGAACACTTCATAAGCCTAAGTCCCTTAGCGTAGTAATTGTGTTCCTGGAATAGCTCTTCGAAGTAGGACTACCTTTTAAGCTCTGTAAATATATGTATATTTTCTGATACCCACTGGTCTTTATCAGCAGTGCAGAGGATTGATACATGAAAGCTTCAATGTGAGGAATACTGCAGAAGGCTTAAAAAACAACAGGAACATTGTATGTTCACTCCCCTCAGATGCTGAGAGGATACCAACTCCTGTGTGTGTATCACGTATCTATTGCAGAGGTTGAAAAGAAGACCTCATGCTTGAAAACAAAGGTGTGATTTAAAAAATGAGAAGCTAAGGCCTGGTCCCACAAGGGTTTAAAAATGCTCTCAATTCCAACTGAAAAAGAGAGAAAATTGAGGAAGCTCAACATGCTGTAAGATTGGGTCCTTAGATAGGGTATAATTAACAGAAAAGAAACAGATAGAGGTTATCAGATAAAGAACCACATCCTGGGGCTTTATCAAGCATAGGGCACAGTGGAAAGTATCTAATACTCCAGAGATTAAATGGTTTCATGAGAGCCACACCCCCAAAGTTGCCTTTTTAGCAAGTGTAATAGGACTTTTTCAGTTTCATAAAGTATCTTGATAACTGGAAAGTGCCAGTTAATGGTACAATGTTCCAACTATGAATTTTACAAAGATTAATCTACCCCTTTAGGATCCAAAGGAGCCAATCAAAGGCCGCCCGGTCTTTGATGTTTTACAGTCTCTGTGGGCACAAAGCTCAGCTGAAACTACCGTTCAACATCCTAAACTGTCATCTTCATCTTCTTCTAGCATAAAAATACATATTTTTCCCCATAATAAAGATTTTTTATAATAGCAATAAAGTAACTCTAGAGAACATGGTTGTCTTGAGATAGCTTAACTGTGTGTGGTACCTCATAACGCCCTGGGGACCCAGACACCTCATAATAATCTCTTTCTTTACCATGCCTTGCTTAATTAAGGAGTGAAGCCAAAAGGTCAATGCAGGATAAAAATGTAAATCTCAAAGTTTTCATCTGGACCCTAACTTCATGTCATAAAACATATCTAGTGTACTCATCACAAAGCTTAGTACATTAGCAGATAAAAAGTGGAATTTGTTTTATGTGCTCAAAATTCTGGTATTTTAGTGAGACAACAAATAAAAGCTTTAGCTCCTTATATGTAAAATTATGTCTTTCTCCTCCAAAGGATAATTACTAAGTAACAAATTTATTCCCTATGTAAGGAGACTTCTTTAGCCTTGTTCCTCTGTTTTATAGATATGGTATATACAATAAATATGATAGAGTATTTGGGTGGACCTAACTTTTCTTTTATTTCACCTACGTATACCCAATACTGTGCATTCTACTCTGGAGAGACAGACAATATGGTATTACAGTTTTCTCATTGTTATTCCAGGTCTCCAATGAAAACAAACATAATTTTAATTCCAAATCTTATTACTACATCGGAATATTGATGTCATAATGGGCAACATGTTTTGGCAGCTGTTTATCTTGTTGGTTCCTCAATCATTTGCTGTGCTGCTTTCCAATCACCGCCTGATGTTAAAAATACACCTGCATTCAAACTGTACATATTTCTGACACAGTTAGATATACATTTAAACTCAAGTCTCAGTCCCTAACCTGTTTTTATCATAAGTGATGGCTGAAGAACAATAAATATTTATTTAGCTTTGAGTAACAGAGCATTCAGATTTCATTCATGGCTTCAATAATCAATCTAACAGTGTGATTCTGTTAGGGAGCCAATTATGTGTTTTCCCCCTTCTCTGATTCTAGGTAAATAAGAGGACAAGACATATGTTGTCCTGACATTTGATCCGTGGATCTGTATTTAGATCAGGTGGATAACATAAGAAAAACAGTGATTTTTCCCTGCAGTAAAAATGGATCTCTTAATCTCCCTTCTCCTTCAGAATAACAACACTATTCTAACAAAGCTTATTTACTCTCACAACGTATGCACAAGTTTTTTTTGCTGTATATTCAATTGTAAAATATTTGTTACATTAATTTTTCTATGGAATCAGCTATCAGTGACACACATACAAATATGTAACAGGACCCAGAAGACTTTTCATTAGACAGTACACTGAAGTATGTACAACTGTAGCTGTTTCCCATATTTACTCTAAAGTAAGAGAACATACTTTCCCTTTTTGTTCAGTTCCCTCCAAGGGACTAAACATCTACCTTTACAATTTTTATATAGGTTTTCCTGACAGTCAAAGTTAAGTGAATGTAGCACTCGGGCTGGATGCTTATATGCTTGTTTCATCTATTATTCAGATACAACACTTATATAATGTTTTCCATAACGATTTGGGGTTGAGATGTTTGTACACCACTTTTGTACAGTCAAAGTCAAAGATAATAAGGAGATTAAAGGGACAGAGAACTGATCTTTATTTACGTACTATTCAATCTTTCTTTCTTGTTTGGCCTGCAATAGATTAACTGCTGGACACCCCAAAGTTGGAAGATTTGCCTTCTGCAGTTGTTAGTGTTGATTTCACTGTGAGAATTACGATAAGGTCCATAAATTTCAGAGCATTTTCTCACTATGTGAGGTGCTGCCAAGATATCTAGGTGCACTTTATGGGTTATGAGGTTACCAAATGTGCTCAGGCAAGTGCAAATTGATTCCTAATTTAAGGTAGATTTAACACTTTCTAATATTGTCAAATCCATTCTTTTGTGATGCAGACTGTATACTAAGCAATGAAAAATATTCTAGTAAGCATCAGAACAGGTAGTTCTAGAATCTACTCCCCACATGTTAGCTGCCTTGCCATTATGAGTCTGAAACTTCCTTCAATTAAATTGTTTTAGATTCTTCATGATCAAATTCCTATTTGTATTCACAGGCAGAGCAGACTGCCACCACATAGGTACCCCTAATGGACCTCAGCTCTGAACTGAAGGAGACCACATTCTGTTCAGTCACCCCATATCCATGTCCATTCAGTCTCTTCTCTAAATTGCTATGCAGTATAATTGTTTCTTACAGACTGGGCAATTGCTCCACTGGAAAATGAAACGATACTTCAAACGGTTTGGAAGAGACCACCAAGCCTCTTTATCAGCTGAGGGGTTGGTAGTAACAAAAAAGGTTAGCAGTTCCCTGCTAGAAGACAGAATTCCACAGAATCTTCGGAGATCTCCATTCAACCCACAGAGGATTTCAGCCCTTGTCTGTGGTTTTAACATTGAGAAATTTTAAAACTGTAAATTGTGTACCCTCTGTTCTGCTGGCTTTGCATTCTGATGTGCTGACAAGCAGAAATATTCTAGCAATGCTAGGAAGAGGTTTCAATAATTAAAACAAGCAGGTGGAAAACAGCTGGAAAGAAGAATTCCTTCTGTTCCCCAAACAGTGAAAGACAATAATGCTGCTGGAAAAATGAAGCATCCAAAAGTTTATCACAAAAAACTCAAGCTACGTTAAACACACATACACATCTTTATCCATTTCTTGAAAGAATCTTTAAAAATGGTGTGAACATCCCCCTGGATTTCAGTTCAATGCAAACTGTTCCACAGATTGACAAGATATTAGCCCACTAAATTTTTTTCCTGTCATTTTAAACTCATGTCTTGTTTTAGAAAGACCAATAAAATTGTAAAGCCAAGCTGAAATGAATGAAAGAAAACCCCACATCAACACCAACATACCTCCTCCAGGATTCTGTTTTCAGGTGTTAAAAAAATAATTTTTGTTATGTTGTTTCTAAACTGATCAAAATGTAACAGAGGTTACCCTTTGTGCATTTTTGCTTACTTATATAAGACCAAGAAGGCCTGAAGCATTAGGACCCATTAGTTTGGTACTAGCAGGGTTATGACAACACTTCCTCTAGTGGTGGATTTCAGGTTTTTTATACCTGGTGAGGTGATGGTTCATCTGTGCCTCAAGTTTGCCATATTGTCCCTCAAGAAAAGCAAAGCAGAGCAAAACTTGAACTCCAAACAGTTCCTAACAATTCAGTGCATCTACAAAAGAGACAATGCACCAGCACAGTCGCATTTGTTCCCTCCTTTTTAAGGGATGCACCTTTGAAATCAAATCATTACATTCAGAACCCAAAGTATAAAGCCTATCAGATAGTTATTGTATGGTGGTAGGTCATATTCCTAACTCCAGTCATCAGTAGCTTGTTACACATTATTTCCCAGAAGTTAATTATTCTTAGCTGTGGTTGAGAAATTCGGATTCCAGTTGTATTTCATGGGTGATGGGAACAGCATTTCTTGGCTAATTAAAATCCTTTTTTGTAATGCAGAACACAAGAAGCAAATAGGCCTCTGATTTGATTTGAAGGCCACTGATTTCTTGTGTGAGGATCTGATAGGGAGTTGGTGTATGTTTAGTAGTATATTCATAAGACACAAGAGATGAATTTGCGTAAAACTTGCTTAAATTAAATGTGTATTCTGGGGTACATACATGTTTAAGAACAAAGAGATGAAAGAAAGTGAAAATATCCTATTAAACCCCATTTAAGAACTGCTTTACCATTTGTGAAGTGTAGGGCCTCATTAAAGCCACCATTCCTGGAGTCCAGGCAAAACACTTTGCACAATTCAATTGTTGTTTCTACAACTAATTATTTTTATTTTCTAATAAATGCCCTGTGCCATAAGCAAAGAACAGATTTTTTTTTTTCCCTTTCATTTAGAACAGCTTCAAATGCTTACAATAAAGGTGAGTGCATTTTACTGCTCTTCGGCTTCAGTTAATTTTGTTCTATAACAAAATCAATTAGACTGGTGTAGTCCCAATTTTTTTCCACTCATTTCCAGCTGCTGAACTTGAATCTCTCTCAAAAGTACTTTCTCCCTTAGCCACGATATTTTTTTTAATGTCATAATAAATTGATTGTTGTTTGGTTTAAATAGAAGAGATGAAAAAGCAACCAAACAGGCAGCTTCAGAACAAAAATTGGAACATGAAGAGACACTTCAAGCCTTTGCTTTTCTACTGATGAGGCATTCCTTATTTATGAAAAATAAATTAATTCCCTGCTTACGTTTGCTGTTTTCCTAGTTATATGTATTTTCATCATTAATTAATGGAGAGATGAGAGACTGTAGCACAACAAGCCTTAAGCAATATGAATGGATGCTTGGCCTGACTGAATAGCTTTTCTCCTTCAAGCATTGTTTTAGGTGGTGGCTGCATCGAGGAAAAGACTCTCTTTCCCTTTTTGTGATGCATCCTGAGCAGCCGCTAGAGACCTGGCCATGCATCTGAATAAAGGGTAGGTATCTTACCAACATACAAATCATTAGCAGTGCAGATAATACAATGTTCTGCATGGAAAAAGATAACAAATCATCTTTTTTCTTATTTTAATGAAAAAAAATCTCTATGGAGACTGTGGGTGAGAGGCAAGTCCTTTCTAGCTGTGCAGCTCCAGTGTGTATTTACTGAAAATTGTTATGTTTGAGTACTGGCCTAGATTTTGACCTGTCATGAAAGTCCTCCTCTGTAGGGCTTTGGTCTGGTTGAGATGTTAATTTCTTATCAAAAACAGGTGCTGAGACCTTGTCTTATGTTGACAAGTGCAAGGGGTCAGAGAAACAGCAACTAGCCTTTTACCATCCATGTTCATGTTGCATGCTAGTTATCTGTTACAGGATTAAACCATATTTTGGTAGATACCAAGCAAACGTCATCCCTCTGTTTGGTTAGGATTTGGCTAAAAGGAGTAAGAAGCTACAGCATCTTCAGATTTTCTGAGAAAACAGTGCAATAACTGGAGAGGAAAAATCTTCCATACTGCTATACCTCATGCTCTCCGTGATAAAAACTTGTCAGGTTCCACATAATGAGGCCTAAAACACAACTCAGACCTTTAGGAATGACAGCAGCATGTCTAAAAACCTAATATAAATAATGGTAAGAATATATTCAAGCAGTAGAACAAAAGGAGTTGAGAGCTGCTAGGGAAAGTTCCTTAAATACGTGAGACCACTTTGATCCACACAAGCTTGACATGGAGCTATGTAATAACGCTAAGTCATGTGAATTTGCAGTTAAAAGATGAACCAATTAGAGACTGAATAATTTGTGATATAACTGATAACAGGTCAAAGCAAGGTTATTGCAGGAAATGGACTTGACTTTGCAAAGAACATTGGATATTTGCAGGGCTAGTGAAAACTGCTTCTCAAATTGAAGTGTTAGTAAGCAGTGAAAGAACAGAAGTGCATCTCATTAGAAATAAATATCAGGGTATACAGTCAGAATACTAGACTACAGAAAACAGTCAGTGAAACAAAAATAATATAACGAGGACTGTAATATTACATACATGATCTTAAAGAAAGCATATGTTTAGTTTGCATTCAAATGTGGACTTTTATTAAATAAAAGAAGATGTTTTCACAAGCCTTTAGTATTTAAATAATGAAAAAAAAAAAAAAAAAACCAGCAGAAAAAGAGGCCAAAATTTTGGCTCACTTATTCACAAAACATTCAAAGCTGTTAATGATCTGAGACAGAAAGTCACAGTAAATCACCTGCAGCACAACAAGAACAATCTCCCATGCTGGACTTCCAGAAGAATAGTCCTCCCCATGACAAGACAAAATTAAAGTCTGTGTTGTTCCCTTTGTTTGTTTTTTATAAGTGAACAGTAAAGCTCCAAAAATTATACAGACAAAGTTGTGGATTGGTCAAAGCTTTCATAGTCCCAAAGCAGCTTTCTGGATGTGTCTGACATGAGAAATGCGTGTCCATAAAATAAGGACTTCCACCTCCTTATGGAAGTGATATTCCACACATGTGGGGGAAAAGTCCCACTGTGCTTTCTCCTGCCTGTACATTTCACACATAGTTCAGGACCTAAACCCTACTGCCTGTGACATGACAGAAGGGAGGTATAGTGTAAAAAGACACTGTGTCACATGCATAAGGCAAGATACTTAAAATTCCACAAAAACATTATCAAAACCTAAAATATATATGTATATTCAAATATGTCAAAATACACTTAATATCTTGGCTGTAAATTCAAATGGAGAAGCCTTCCTTTCCCACAGCTAGGGCTGTGTCATATGAGAAACGTGGAGGGCTGTAAAGACACTACAGAAATCTAAATAACATATACTATTTTTCCTTTAAAAAATAAAGTCAGTGAAGGCATTTAATTTCTGATTTAGATTTATTTAGAGACCACTTTGATAATTCTTCTCACACTTTTGAGGCACTGGTCCTAGAGCTGCCTATCTTCTTTGACATGTTTGAGTATTTTGCCATCATGCTATCACCTTGGTCTGTTTGGCTCTCCCTTACCTGTACATAGCATGAATGCTGTCAAAACAACAGTTATTTCACATGGGAGAAAGCAAAGAAAATTTATGAATCTGTAATGTGCATGCAGGTACATGAGTAAAAGCAAGAGCTTTTCAGCCAAACTGTATTGGATTTGCATGGTAAGGTTTTGGTAGTGGGGGGCTACAGGAGTGGTATCTGTGAGAAGATGCCAGAAGCTGCCCCCATGTCCGACAGAGCCAATGCAGCTGGCTCCAAGAGGGACCTGCTGCTCGCCAAGGCTGAGCCCATCAGTGCTGGTGGTAGAGCCTCTGGGATAAAATATTTAAAAAAGGGGGAAACCCACTGCACAACAGCAACTGGAAGAGATGATTGAGAATATGTGAGGGAAATAACTCTGCAGACACCAAGGTCAGTGCAGAAGGAGGGGGAGGAGGTGCTCCAGGAACCAGAGCAGAGATTCCCTTGCAGGGAAGACCATGGTGAGTCAGGCTGTGCCCCTGCAGCCCAAGGAGGTCCATGGTGGAGCAGATCTTCACCTGCAGCCCATGCAGAACCCCACGATGGAGCAGGTGGTTGTGCCCAAAGGAGGCTGTGACTCTGTGGGAAGCCCACGCTGGAGCAGGCTCCTGGCAGGACCTGTGGACCCATGGAGAGAGGAGCCCACACTGGAGCAGGTTTGCTCACAGGACTTGTGACACCATGGGGGACCCACGCTGGAGCAGCCTGTTCCCAAAGGGCTGAACCCTGTGGGAAGGACCCAGGCTGGAGTGGTTCATGAAGAACTGCAGCACATGGGAAGGACCCAAGTTGGAAAACTTTGTGGAGGTCTGTCTCCTGTGGGAGGGACCACACGCTGGAGCAGGAGAAGAATGTGAGGAGAAAGAAGCAGCAGAGACAATGTGTGATGAACTGACCACAACTCCCATTTCCCACACCCCTGCACTGCTAGACAGTGAGGAGGTAGAGAAATGGAGACAAAAGTTGAGCCCAGAAAGAAGGGGAGTGGGGGGAGATGTTTTTAAGATTTGTTTTTATTTCTCATTATCCTACTCTGATTTGATTTGTGAAAAATTAAATTAAATTTCCCCATGTCAAGTCTGTTTTGCCTGTGACAGTAATTGGTGAGTGATCTCACTGTCCTTATCTCAATCCACAAATATTTTCTCTACCCTGTCCAGCTGAGGAGAGGAGTGATAGAACAGCCTTGGTGGTCACCTGGCATCCAGCCTGGGTCAACCCACCGTATAAACCCACTAACTAACAGCAGATGAAATGAAGCACCAAATGGGAAGCACCATACAGCAAATTTCACTTCAAAGTATGTGCAGAGAAAAAAGGACAACTTTTCAATAACACAAATGTGCCATCCCCTTAGGAGGTGAACCCAGTTACCAGAGGACCCTATCAGTTGCACCAGTGCTCACTCTGGCTTTTATGTTCAGATAGTGGGAAGCACCACATTTCCAGTGAGGAGGCTTCTGGAAGCATTGCTCTGGCAACAGCTTTTCTCCTTCCTTTGTGCTCTGCAACTCAGTCAGAGAAGTTGCCTTCAGAAGCAGAGCAATGAACTGAGACTTTCTTGAAAACTTTGGTTACAGCTATTAGAACCCCAGAAGGCAAAAATGGTAAGAGAAGATGCATGAATGTGCTCCACACATTATGAAAATTGAAGACAAGCATGAAGTCTTGGAGGAAAATATGCAAAAACCCCCAACAGTGTTAAAGGGACAATAGAAATTCAGTCCCAAACTTTCTGTATGGTTAAAAGTAGTACTTTGAAGAAGCCAACATAAATGATAATGTCTGCCTGACTCTTTAAAATAACAGGTTTTTACTTATCATTTACTTCAGACATACAAAACCCAGTGCTTTGTAAACAAACTGCAACTTTTTGAATGGAAAGATGCACAGAAAAGCTGAAGCAATCAAAATGGGTGCCACACTGTAAAGAACTGCTTTGCCAATAGGACCCCAAGAAAAGAAGATAGGACAGAGATGTTGTCAAGAAAGATATGATGGAAAATAGCAACAGTGAAATACATGTTCATTGGGAAAATTAATAGTAGTAGACACCATGTTATGCTAATGTTTAATTGTACATTACAAAGCTTTTATGCCTCCTGAGAAGCTTATAGTTGTGGCCAGCAAAATAGGCAGATATTGTGCTACAGTGATCCACCACAGAATTGCTTTGTTCCTCTGAAATGGCAGAGCAGACAGCACGTAGTGGTATAAAAACCAGTCGCTGCTGGCTACCACTTAGTAACAACTTTCTGAGTACCAGAAAGTAGGTAATCTTATTTCGAAATATGTGCAAATGTCTTCATAGTTGTGCATTTGACCACCTCACAGACCAGAGAAAAACAAAGGCCGAAACTTGGCCAGAAGATGGGAGCATGGGAAAGAGCAAAGCAGAAAGCAAATGATGAAAAACATTTTTTGTTCCCTAGTGACATTGTGCAAGTACATAAACCTAAGCAAGGAGTACCTAGGATGAAAGTTCAACTAGATTTTAAATATTCCTTACACATTTACAGAAAAAAAAAAAAAAAAAAAAAGAAAAAAAAAAAAAAAAGAAAAAAAGGACTGGAAATTATCTCACCTGTGTCCTAAAGCTGGATCAGCTGTACCATATGTCATTCCTGACAGATTATGTGCTTAACTTGTAATGATTTCTAGTTCTGGATCCTCCACAACATCTCCAGCCAGCCTGCTCGGTGGCTGCACTGTCTCTAGTGTCAGCTAGCTTTCCTGTGCCTAAACTAAGCCTTGCTGCATTACTTCCCATCTATCACGGGCATGGAGAACAAGCTATCCCTTCACTTTCCCAAGGGTCTTTTAGGCATTGTAACAACAATTTGCACATTACCTGAAGTCTCATATTATCCTCCATGTAGGAATAACATGTCTCTGTATCACAAAGCTGGATCTTTGCGATACCATATACACAGGATAAGTGATATCTTCCCTGGAGAGTAGAGCATACAAGCCTGGTAAGTTAAAATACTGCATGCTGACTGTGAAACTGTCCTCTTGCTCATGGTGCGTTAATGTATGCGCACTTGTATGCACATGCATGCAGTCAGGTCTGCTCCCTAAATGACAAATCTGGAACTGTTCTTTGTCTGCCAGCCACAAAATGTCTAAATTGCATAGCCAGAGAGAAAATCTACCCTTGGCTGGTTCAACCCCAAAGAAAATAAATTACTGACTTCTCCTCATCTCTACTTATCCATATGAGGGATTAGCAGAAAGCACAATGTGTATGGCTCCATGGCAAGTCAGGTTGATACAAATGGAGCATCCATGATCTCACCTCAAGCAGATAAATTCTGCTTGAGATAATGACATTCCTGACCAAGCTTGCAGTGAGATGACTTTCCCTACCTGCAAGCCTTTGAGTACAGATGGATGCAGACTTCCCATCTGTCTCAGCTTTTAAGGTGTCCAGTGGAAGATGGCCTAGGTGGTTGCTTCTCAAAGCACTATGAATTGAATTGAATTGAGAAAATCAGGCACTGTCTATAATGTTCAGTGACATGCAATGCATTTAAGATTACTCATTGCTTCTGAAAATGTACCCCATAACCTTTTTCTACATAAATGTCTGCTCTCCATTTGTCAGTTCTTCCTTGTGATGCCTCATTACGTATGTATGTCACATCTACCAAACTACTTTTAAAAGGGTGGGGTCTTCGTTTTAAAGCAGAACAGCAGGTGATGCCTCTAGATTAGCATTTACTATTTTTCTTAACTTCTCCCTGTTGTCTCAGACACATACACAGTGTGAGACACTGTTGCAGATTAGTTGCCACATAAATACTCCTACAACAATATTGAAGATGCTGATGTTTTACTTTCTAGAACACAATGTTTCCATATATTGGTTTTGAAAACTTTCATTTTTTTCCTGAGTGATTTGTCCCTTGTTTTAGTTTGGATGTTGCTTGTGGCTGTCACCATGAAAGAGGGTATTTGACTTGCCATAATACCACAGTCAGCTTTAATTTTAAAGTTATCGGCAGATCCTTACAGCCATTTGTAGATGTATTTCTGGTGAATGAAGACTGGCCTTTGGTTGCTTGCCAATGGAAACAGTGGGAAGGCCTTTTTTTCTTCTTTTTTTTTTTTTTTTTAATTTGTGCTGAAGGCAGCCTGATAAAATGCAGTTTCTGCAATTTGTTGAATTATTAAACTATGCAGAAAGTATTAATCATTCTAAACATGAGAAATAACTCATAGGTTTCTTCTCTTGGTCTCACTCAACTTCAACTGCCCTCTTCGAATTAATCCCTGATGACAATTATTATTTATATTACAGCAACACCTAGAGGCTCCTACTGAAATCAGAGTGCTATTGCACAAGGTACTGTACACACCCACAGAAAGGCATGATCCTGCCTTATATTCTGTAGTCCAAATTAGTCAGCAAAAGAAAGATGAGCAGAGGAATCAATAGAATCCAAGGCAAGAGGATGCACACATGTTTACCCAGGTCATAGTGCTGGGACGCACCTTTGGCACCTAAATGTGAACCCAACAATTTCACTGTCCTGCTCTCAGACATCATAGTTAAAACCAGATGGACATCACTGGGTATCGATGCCAGGAGCCAAGCTGCAGGAAGCTGAGTGCTGGAGCAGTCCCCCTGGTCACCGATGGAAGAAAAATACCTATTAGGGCAAATACACCCAAGACCTAATGCTATCTCATCTCATGAGGATTTTTGAGTCCAGAGCAGTGGTTGGAAGGAGCGTGAGGAGGGACAGTAGTTTGGCAGTGGTTTTGCTGCCCAAAACATATTGCATCAGCTTTGATTCTACTATTTAGTCCCACAGTATCTGTGTTGGAACTGACCAATGGAAAATCTCTGGGCTTGCTTTCTGCCATGCCACTTGGGGTTAAAAAGGGCTACCAAATGTAACAAGGTTTGGAAATCACCCAGTTGTGTTCATTCATTGTTGGCTCCAGCCTTTATTAGTGGAGAGAGCTTCAGGTTTGAGGCTAAATCACTGGTTGGAGAGGACAGGAGCAGACAAAAGGCAAGGGGTACCACATCCAACCTGTAAGTTGGATGTGTAACAAGAACGATTTGGAAATACTGCAAAGAGCAAACCGATCCTGGTGGTAGTGTCAATAGCCTCCCCTGTGAGCACTAATTATATTATTACAAAAACAGACTAACACTAAACTAAAGCACAGAAACATACATTTAAGTTCTGGCTAGATGCCAGTGTGCTCAAGGCACATTCTTCATACCAGCTGAATTATGATACTGTGTTATTTGTTTTGTTGGAGTGCTCATGAGCACTAATCATCAACCCTCATCCTGCCTTGGTCCATGCCATAAAAATGCAGAAGACCAACACATCACCCATCCCCAAAGAGCTCACACAGCACCTGTGAGATCAGAGGGGAACAGACAGCCTAAGATGGTGTAGTCCAGCAATACAGGTATTTGTCTTCTCCAGGTATTCATGGTCCAGCTATTGTCAAGGCAGAAAATTCTGAAAGAAGGTTTTGAGGGAGAACAGCATGACTTTACTGATGTTTCCAGTGAGACTGTCATTAAGGAGGAATATAGAATTTTTAGTTATTTCCCCTTCTGCCTGCAATCCTTTTACTCCAAACCTAGCAGGTGAAATGTTCCAAAACAAATATATTGTGATCTATTACAAAGAAGCAGGTCAACCAGACAAGCATCAATAGTTGCTTGGGAGCAAATAAGAACATTACAAACAATACATCAGGCCCTTGTTTGATGCTTCAAGTTTAAATAATAGCACTTTCCATTTGCTAGATTGCAAATAGCAAGTATTTGCTAATGATATCTTAGCAATTCACAAAACAGGGAGGAAGGGCTGAACCCCCACTTTATTTTTAGGAGATTAGATGATGCTGAAGAATATGTTTGTGCATGTAAGAGGAGTGGGGGGGCATCGGGCCAGAATCACATGGAGGGGATTTGTATGCAGTGGGAATAAATCTGTGAAAATGTGTAAGTGGAGCTGCAGAAGGAAATCTGCAGCCGCCTGAGCCAGGCGGTTGAATGGCAGAGAGGATGGAGGCTATTTGAATACTGATGTGGCCCTCACTTTCTTCCATTTCCATTAATGACATGCTCATCAAGGGCAAACAATGGGACCGGCTGCCTGCGCCTGTCACACTGTGTGGGTGCTGGGAATGCCAGGCTGTCATCCTGGGGCTGCATTTAGAGACCTGCACGCTAATAAGAAGTGCTCTGTGCCGTCAATGCAGACAGGTGCTTCCGAGGCTGGGACATGCTCCATTCCCTTCCCCTGAAACCCTCCTCTCCCGGCCCCCTGACAGACACCATGAAATGCACAAATTAACAGCCCCATCATGTTGGGCTGCTGCTGCCTGCGGTGAAAGCAGAAAATCAAGTTGTCACCCAGGGTGCAGTGATAAAGCCACAGCCTCATTTCTCTGTTGGTGCCCTATAATAGCAAATGCCAGACAGCTGGATGGATTGGGAGGTTTTAGATGAGGGCCCTGGTGCACTTTGGCCACTGAATTAGCAGTTGCTCTTTTCATGCAGATTATTTGTGTACAAAGCAAACATCTGGAGGAAGCAAACGCTCTGGGGTCAGATATTTGATGCTTCTTTCCTCTAATGAAGTAGAAATGACAGAAATTATACAGTGCCTTTGAAAAAAATCCCCTCTCCGTCTCTCTCCCCTGCAGTGAAAAAGCAAAAACCCTCCTGGATTTGCCTTTAGAGACCTTCCCAACAAATGCACAAGACTGTTTGCAAGCATTTGCCCATGGCCAAAGTGAACAAGACTCTCAAACCAGGATGACCTTATAATTTTACAATGAAGGTGGCTGAAGAAAAGTCACAGCAAGTCTTTCTGGGAAGGCAAAGAGGAGGGTGAATGCTACAAAAGCATTTTATTTCCATAGTGCAGCATTCCTCTTTGACAGTGGACTCTTCCCACAGTCACCTAAGATCCACTGCAATAAGAGGTTTTAGCTATTTTCATGTTTGAACACCTCAGCTGCAGGTGAGAACTGATGTCCAGAACTCCAAATTCAAAGCAGAGCCAAAGCCACCCTGAAGCTCTTATTTCCTACTCACAAAGGCAGGTACCTGGGCTTCTGAATGAACAACAAAGCCAGAATGGAACTGAAGAGAGTCATTGACAAGGAAGGTGATGGGTGACAGAGACTGACCACACAGACATTTGCCCCGAGGCAAGTGCCACACCAGTGATAAGAAACGGAGGGGCCTGAGCCCTTCAGACTCCAAGGAGTTTAATGACATAACGGCCTGAGAACTTCAACATAAAACAGGAAGAGCAACTAACGAAACTTACAACATAAAACCCCCCTCCTGTCATTTTTATAGTAATAGTAAAACACTTTATTGAATTTATGAGCTACATAATGACTATGAAGAATGTAACTTGAATTAGAACCAACTCAGAAGTATAATATCAACTATAAACCCTTTTCTATTACCCCATCCCTTTATCATCATCCTATCTAGCTCTTTTTAAATGAAGGAATATTGCGTTCTTCAAAATTTAGCCTGAGATCCATTTCCTAACTTCTCAATAAATCATGCAAACCCCAAGCACCTCTAATGGACACAGGGCCAAAACCCCAAAGCATGGCCCAGGAACAGATTTTATACTTAGAGTTAAGAAATCATTGAAAAACCAAAAAGCAAACATTTCTGTGAAGGTTGCACCTGGGAAGGCATGGGGGAATATCCCGAGGGTTTTGGTTGTGAAGATGTGTAGCAAGGCACAGCACGGTGTTATTAGATGATTCAGCCCCCAAAATGCAAGTCATCAGCACAGACCTTCAAAACAAAAGCACAACTCCATGACACACCCCTGCGCAGGTGGGAAGTCCATTTAGGAGCAGATGCATTAGCAGGACTTTGAAGCACCCTCTCCAGAGTCCTTTCAGTCCCAGGGTTTTGACATGAGTGATAAAATCTGTGCAAAGCCAGAGAATGCATTGAGGGGCTGTTTATATCCAGATCCATTATTTTTGTGGAGGAGTTTGTAAATGAATGATTGTGGGGGAGGGAAATGTACATAACACAGCTAAAGCAGCATGTTTTACTGTGTTTTCTGATTCCATTTTACTCCTTTAGTCTCTCTGGTCCCCAAGGATTTCTCTGAAGGGGCGATAAAATAAAATGGGTGAAACAAAGCCATAAGCCAGTTAAGTCTGAAAGACATGTCATCTCATCTAAAAAGAAGAAACGGACCATTTCCATGCCTAGGGCTGACAGCAACGCCTGAGCTAGCAATAGTGCTATTCCATTTGATTTATAGAATAATGGGGTGACAAATGATGACAAAAATAAACTTTTACTGCACTGAACTGCTCCTTTATTTATGAAATTTGGCCAAGTAGTGAAATCTTTTATCTGCAAGTTGTAACATGGAGTGGAAACGAGCGATTATGGTGTGGTAATAGTAATCCAGTGATGGAGGCCGAGTCAGTTGGAAATGGATTGAGGTAAAATAACTACCGCACCATGATAAATGTGAACAGCGCTTTGCTGACAGATGATCTAACAGGTGTTCATAACAACTATATAAGAGGATTTATTTATGACTAGCCACAGCCACAGCACTGTAAATCAACTCCAGCAGCTGCACACCGCTGAAACCAAGTCCCTGATGGAGAAACAGTGCAAGAACCCAAAAGAACACAATTCACTCCAGAATCTTAATCATCAAATAACGTGTGTTTTTAAGCAATTACACCACAGTGCAGAAATCAGAATGACTTTCAATTATGTGAAGCTGAGCCACCAACTAACTTTGCCTAAATCCAGGCATTGGCAGAGGCCTGCAGATCCAGCTGGAGCAGAACAGTTTCTTTTGGACTCAGTGTCAGAGGTGCTTTTTTTTTTTTTTTTTTTTTTTCTGATAAAAGAAGCCACTTTGATGCTGTTGTGGCATAGTGCTGAGATGGTAAGGGCCAGAGGAATGGAAGGGGCTTCTCTCTCTGCCTCACCAGGGTATATACTTAGCTGTGCCAAATTCAAATGTCCAGAGGGCTGCGCTCCAAGCCCCATCAGTGAAATGATCTGATCACCAAAATCAACCCCAAATCCCATTGTGCAAAACACTGCAGCCTCACAGAAAACATTACGAGGTCTTTAAACCCAAATCATTCTGCTGGTTTGCTTTAGAGCATGGATCTGCAAACATTTGAAGACAGGTGAATGAAGGAAGAATCAATGGTACCAAGTGGGACAGATATGTGCTTTTTGCCAGAACTGGAAAAATAACTGAATTGGTAATTCTTTCATCTCTTCTACCTCCCTCACAACTGATGTTTTAGTCATACGGAATACCATTTACTTTCCAAACAGGATTCAGCAAGTGCTGGTATGCTGTGCATTGCTGGGACACATGCAGATTAAAACTAAATGCCTAAACACCCTCACACAAACACACAAAATCAGGGCAAACCAAAATGAAAATAAATACCGAGGGATCAAATGATTCTGTGTGTGAAACACTGTTTACAAAGAGAGGCAGGTGTCCCCTGCAGCGAGGCATGTTACGGACAAGCCCCCAGGCACTGTTCAGGAGAAGATTCGGGGGGCCTGCAGTGCCGCGGGGCAGAGCCCGCCATCCCCTGTGGAGCTGCAGCCCTGGTGCGCTCCGAGTCACCGGGAGTGGAGGCACCCTGGCAAAGACGCCTGGCCGTGACTGTGGGCTGCTCAGCCAACACTCCCCTCTGCTTGGGGTTTAATTACAAACCTCCATTCAAGCTGTAGCCCTTTCTGGAGGCCAGTATCCCTTGCAACTCCTGCCTCTGCGGCCCGGGCAAGGGGGCTTGCTGCCTATCCTCCAGCCTGCCTGGCTGCCTCTTTTGCCCAGGCAGGCCCCTGGCGTCCTGGCTGCAGAGGCAGGCCCCAGCCAGGCACGGAGGGCGGCTGCAGGGTGAGCAGAGGCTGCTCCGCCTGCCCTGTGAAGCTACCAGGACGCAATTCAAGGGACACCTGTGGCTACCGCTACCTGCCAGCCTCCCTAGGCCTCAAAGTCCTGTGAACATGGATGGCCCGTGGATCCTGGTGGTGCCTGGAGGTGACGAGGGGCCGCTGTGTTGGTCAGATGTGATGTGCTGCAGGAGAAGAGCCAATGCTGCCTCCTCCAAGGGCTCCTGCCCTCTCGGCGTCTCCCTTGCCTGCTCTGCTCCAGCTTCCAGGCTTGGGATGCTGCCGTGAGCTCCAGGTGGTGAGTGTCCCACAGTCCAAGGCAAGGCTGAAGCTCTGCAGTGCCTGGAAGCACCAGGGTGCTCCCTCACATTTACCGGACATGTCACTCACCCACCTGCCATGGCCAGCAGCTGAATGGCTGCCAGTCATGGCTGGTACAAGAGGAGGCCTTTTACCACCTGTCCACCACCTGTCCAGAGCCCACTGGCATTTTTACAGGGTGGGAGGGTGAGAAGGACCCAAGTGCTCCAACAGCTGTTGCTCTTTCTTGATGGAACAGGGTGACTTCCTAGCTGCTTTTACCGGGCCTGGTCTAAATCCTTCTCATCAAGGAGAAAAAACAGGTCTGGGTTAAACCAGAGCAGGGCATGTAGATATGGATGGTGACTCAAAACACATAGGCACTATTAGACGGTGCTAAGAGCAGAGTTGTTGTCCTCTTCCCTCTCCTCTGAAAGCCATGATGGGGAAGGTGGGCAGAGGAGGCAAGTCACCAGGAGCTGGGTGAGAGCAGGCTGGGACCTGGAGAGGACGGGAAGAGCAGTGGTAGAAGCCAGCAAAACTAATTTTTGCCCTCTCTCTTACACATGCACAACAGGAAAAAGGAGTTTAGAATAATGGTCTTTGTAAATATATGTGTATATGCACCGGTGTATACAGGGATTTAAGTGGATTAGGATCTGGGGCAGTATGGACACAGCATGGGCTTAGAGTTACCAGCCAGTGAAGAGTAGTTCACCTTGTACCTTCTGAAGCAAAATCAGTTAGATGTGGGACTAGAAATGCAGTGGTGTTTGCCATCTCTTTCTCTTCGAAACAGGTTCACTGAATTGTGCTACACAAAGCACAACGAGTATAATGGGTAACAGGAAAATAACCTGAGCAGAAGCATTGCTTTTATCAGGGTTGTGCACAAAGGCTCCTATCAGCAATGAAACCACACTATGTGAACACAGCAAAGCCTGGTGTCTGCACCACAAAACATTTAATATAACACATAAGTGTTATAAAAACATGCACTTTATGATAAAATAAACAAAAATATGGGGAATGGGAGGAACACAAATTTGCAGAAAATGAAAGGAACACTGTCTGATCCTCATATGCTTGTTTCAGGCACATACTCGGAGTCAGATGAGGGCCTGGAAGGTTTCAATTTACCTGTATATTACTTACCAGAATTCTTGTTAGGGCATTTCAGTGCTAAGTTAAAATTAACTCAAGCATGAAAGATATTGTATGCAAAACTAGACAGATCAGTAATTGAATATTTAAAAAAAAAGAATTATTACTAATTATGGTAATGGACCCTTGCAAAACAGTGTGCGAAAGGATTTCATCATATCACCAAGTATCTGTAATTATCCAAAATCTCAGATTAAGAGGATTTAGAGCCCTTATGGGTTTTTGTATTCTATCCAGTATATATCTGTATATTCCTTTGCCAATGGATGTTTTTGCATTCTATCTAGTATATATCTGTATATTCCTTTGCTAATGTACATTTCCAGTTTTGCTCCACTTTTAGTAAACATGGTATTATCTTGTGACAGCAGATGACCAGAGCTTAAGTACATGTTGTGTTTAAAAACAGGGGAAAAAAAGTTAATTCCTTCCTCCAATTTACATATATTGCTTTACAAATGTTACAAAATGCCACCTTGTTCCTAAGTTAGTAGAAAAGATCATCAGGGAAGCTCAATTTATCTTTTCTATGTCATTCATTATTTCATATAATCTATCATGTCCCTGCTCTAAAAACACTTTCATTATTTCCACTGTCCTTTCACACGGTATTCTATTTATACCTTCCATTAATTTGTTCCTAGTTCTAGACCCATTTCCATTTCTGCTATTTTTCTTTAGAAATTAGTTACTAGAATTAAAGCTGAGTATGCAGGAAAAAATATTATCCTTTTATACAACATAAAAGGTGAAAGGAAAATAAAAAAAATTACGTTGACTGTCATGTATCAACCCTATGCTTATATACTGCCATCCACAGTAACATAACAACTCTTCACCATACTCTCTTCTTTCCAAATGGCTTCAGTTATTCTGGAATAACTGAATTTGAAAATTCATAATTACCAGCATCAGTTTTAAAGCTTGGACTAGACCACAATAATCTTGAAGTCTCTTTGAGTTTTACTTACCTTGGACATGAGTGAATTAAACAGTTAATAAAATGATACCCAAATTTTCTATTTATGATAATATATTTGTTTGTCGTTGTTACTGGTTTTCCTATGTTTCTGCAGGTTCCATTGCACTTGAACCCTTCCTAATTTAAATAATTAACCCTCACCTCCTGCTCCCTGAACTAGATTTTGATATAATTCCCTAACATCTTAGCAAAACCCACCTCAGCAGTCCTGCAATACTGTGCTTTAGCCTTTCTTACTCCTGAGTAACACATGCAGGTATAATCTGAGGCTGCCCAGGTCAAGATTCTCACCAAAGCCAGGTGGTTCTCAACGAGCAGCTTCTGCTGAAAAGCCTACCCATACAGGTAGGAGCTGCTGCTACCTGGTGCAAGCAAATCACTCTGAAGTGAATTCTAGATTGCAATTTTGACTAGTCATCTACTTCATACCCTAATAACCTTTAATGTGCCTCTATACATAGTTAAAAGTATAGAAGGTGATGAATAAAAATGTTATATAGCAAAACCAAGAAACTATTATTAGTTGCTGCTAACTGGATGAATGATGACTGAAGGCAACTTCTACTATTAATGTAAGACGTTGTACATGTGCTTACTGAGCTTTATTGCATGCAGAGATATTTTACTATTTAAATATCTGTCTTTAAAGAAAGTTTCTCTCCAAATTACTTTTTGGGGGAAGGCAGAATAAATTTTTAAACCACACCATCAGTCCAGACATCTGTATCAAGAGTTACTGAAGCACTGGACCAAGTCACAAAGTGTTGAAAAATGTAAGTTAATACCATAAACTCCCAAAATATCCTTACTATACATGTTTCTGGGTTTCACTAATAAAGTGTATAGAGTACTCCAGGGAGGGAGAAATTACTCAGCAATGTGTGTTACTTAGATAGCATTACTATGTTTTCCTTTGATTTATACTGTAGTACAAGAAACTATTCTTGTTTGTTTTCTCCTTTACAAACATGGCTGAAGGTTTCTCAGGAAGCGTGGTTCTACACCTTTCCCTCACCACTTTCTTACTGAGTCTTAATACCAAATACCATCTAGACCAGTCAGCATTTCCCCTGAGATGGTGGTATTTTATTTAGTGAATAATTTTTCATCTGCTTGAGTAACTTTTAAATCACACTTGAAAACTGTAATCCAAGAAAAAAACTTATTGCAGGATTAGGACTTCAGAAAATAATGTAAATGTTGATTAAGAACATGTACATTTCTGTTGAGGATGTAAGATTCTTGTTTCGTTGTCTGAGAAATACCAGTATATTTTGGGTGCTAGGAAAACCTAGAACTACATTTCTCACAGAATTGCAATTTAAATATCTAAAAAACTTATCCCCTTTAGAATTTGCCAATAAACTCTCTCTGCTACACATTGGAGCTATCTTTTAGTTCTACCAAATTTTAGCAGAAAACTTTAGAAGTATTTTCCAATGTGGAGTAATGCAACATTTCTGATGAAGCAATATTTCCTATCATCCAGAAACCCAAACCAAAACAGCACCACTTAATCAGCATCAAAGGACCGTGCAAGGGTCCTGGTGACAGAGCAAGGGTACAGTTATCCAAATATCTCCTCTGTGTCATGAAAACATCTGTAGCAGAGCCATGAGTTACTAGGAAAAGTCATGCTGGAAGTGAACTAACATGAAATGACAAAGGTCGGAATTTTCAGTCCTACCATGTAACCAGAACGTGAAGGGAAGGTCCATCAGTGACAACCAGGTTACAGGCAGAAAACTGGGTGCAACAAATGCTGCATAGCTGTTGGTCTTCTCAGCCCTAGTTCAGTAGATATGGCTATGATTTTCTTTTTGCCCCAAGCCCTGGTTTATGTACAGGTGGGTGATGTTTTAATCTCAGTTTACAAGAGAAATGTGAAGCAAAGATCTGAATAATTTATTAAGCTAGATGACAGTATTTGCCACACTAGTCTAATAATCAGTATTTCATATAACACTAATTTTTAATAATTCAATCAGTATTTTATGAATGGGCCAATTTGAAAATGGGCAGTTACTGGCTTTGTTTATTAATAAAAATGCAGCTGTGTAGTAGAAAATTATAACAGGAACACAAACACTTTCACAAGACCAGTTTGCTGATGCATATGTAATGTCCAACCTTGTTATTATTTACTTTAATTAACCAGTTATATACAACACTTGTGATCAATGTTACCAGTTCTCTACCAAAGCAAAAAAGAGAGAGCCTCTGCTCATAATACTACTTTATTGGCATTTTAACAGAAATATTCGAGAAAATGGCAGCAGGTGAGAACAATGTTCTTAGTAAGTGAGTTCAGGTTTACAAGCATTTTCAGAAAGCAAACATAATTTTGCTGTACCTATTGTATTTTTACACTTAGGCAACTAAAACTCTCTGAACCACATAGCTGTATATGTTGCTGGAACCTAGCTGCCATTTTAACTCAGTTTTCAAGCAGTGTGATTTCTCTTGAACTTTATTATCTAGTATTTGTCTACTACAGTGGGGAAAACTGGTGGGGAAGAAAGGTAGTGGGGGAAGGGAGCGAAAGGGAAGGACTAGGGTAGAACAAATGGAAAATATATCTATAAGCGCAGATAACTGACAGTAAAATATATGTTCTTTGGTTAGCAAGCAGAAAAAAAGGAAAGGACTTGCATACATGATAGATACACACTAGCATTCTAAAGCAGAAGACAAGAATGTCAAGAGTGTATTCTTTCCCCACTGCCAGATGGAAGGCCTATTATTATAAATGAAAGGCAGCAGTAGTGGATGCCAGGCACTTTCGTTGTGTGCCAGATTCTGAAGTCCAGATGTAAGCAGGTTACCCCTGGGACAGGACAGGCTTCAGCTCCCGCAGCAGAACAGAACCAATCACGGTTTTCTCAGTGTTTATGACGAGCTGTGCTGTAGAGCTCTCCTTCAGCTCCACTGTGACTAGCATCAGTGACCCACTGTGCACAGTCTTAGCTGCAAACCTGGAGGAGGAAGGAAAAATAAAAAATAAAATAAAAATCACTGAGGAACTTAAGGTCAAAGACTGCCAATATTTCTTTCTGCAAAAGTTAAATGAGCTCAAATATAATCAAATGCTTCCAATTTCATTAATGCATTTCAGGTGATAAACCATAAAAACCTCCATAAATTCTTCAGAAAGAATTTGTTCAGCATTGTGTAAACATTTTTGCATTTAAGAAGGACAAAAAAGTATCATGCAAAATTGTGTATTTAATAGTACAAACAAAACTCTACATAAATAAAACTTTTATGTAAATTCAGTCATGCACACCAGCAACTTGAATTCAGCTGCATGTCCTTTTCCATGGATAACTATCATTATTTGGCACCCCAAAGAAAATGCAACTATGCTAAATGTAGAGAACACTTCTAAAAAGTTAAATTGCTGTACTTTCAGAAAAGTGCATCCTCCTGCCATCACAGCAATTACTTAAAACTAAAAATAGCCAAGGTTATAAACATTTGAAATAATGTTAGAAACATGTCACCAACTACTTCAATCTGTGAATTTATCTCCAGAGTATTTACTCATAAAATTGTGGCAAATATTGCTAAATATTCTAAGTACTAAAAAAAACCTACAAAGCAAAAAAAAAAACCAACCCCAACCAGTCAGAAAAACAAAAGTTAGGACTAATTCACCATTAGTAAATTCCATGACATGAAGAACCCACTAATTACACGGAATTAAAAGCAAAACTAGCCTTTTAAGCACCACAATTGACTGAAAAGCCATTTTAGGCACAATGAACTTCTGTCAATCCTGTTAATTCATTCTGCATGCACAGCCAGGCCCAAGAGACGGGAAGGAAGAGGATGGCAACAGAAGAGGATGGCAGCAGCCTCGCCTTCCATCTTCCACAAGAAGCACACCATGCTTTTTTTTTCCCCTCCCCCCTCTACACCCCTCCCTCTTGGTTACTTGACAACAACAGAGTTGCTGCACACGGGCTTTTGAAAACACTAACAAGTGTAAAGCAGGTCTGTGACCCAGTCTGACCCCACTTTGCAGGGCCAATCTCCTCTCCTCTTTCTGAATGACACGTGTCTGAATCAGAGCCATCTGCCTCAATTTGCGCAACATCTTCAGCCACAATAGGACCCAGTTAGCCCTGACAACAGCTCACAATACAGAAAAATCAAACTGCTGGGCTGACAGCACGATGTGGACTATTCAAGAGCAAACCAACTGGTCAGTGTCTCATGTCTAACAATTAGCATGGGCCTTGCAAAGCGCCTGTCCAAGCCCTTGGGGATCTGTTTAATTACCATCAACATAAAGGAGGGAGTTTATCAGGAGATACTCAAAAAACTTCACTCCAGACTTAATTAAAATATTAGCCACTTAAGCAGGAAGCAGGTTCTCTTTAAACGAGAAGTAATTTCTGTCTTTTTTCTTTTTAAACTAAGCATATCAAAATCTCATAACACATTATACTAATTAAGGAAACATGGGGCACTTCTCTAATGTCACCCATCACAGGTCAATCTATTTCTTTTGTCCAGATTATAGGTTCATTCAAAGACCTCTCCCTTTAATAGGTGGTTCTAAAACAACGTTACTACTATAAAAATTATCTACTTAGCTAGTTACATCAATTATTTCATCTATTTGCACTGCAATGTAGAAGATCACTATTTCTCTTGTTGATTTTGACAGGGGGATAATTATAGAAACAATAGTCTTATTAGTCACTTTATTTACTTAACAGTTGTGTCTTGGGACAACACAGAAGCAGATTATGTCTGAGTATGCACATAAATAGGTTGGTAGTTGGCACTCCTGCTGTGTTTCATAGCCCCAAGGCTTGATTTTACCCTTTTTTATTAAAAGCTGAAAGTGATACAAAGTTAGCATTCTCCAAAAGCCACGGTGGCTCAAAGAATAGGAGCTGAGTTTTGTGCTGATACTTTTACATGTGGATTTGGAAAATCACATAGGGGATCAATAGTACTTTTCCATACCTCTGAACAAAACATGTAAAATCAATAAAATGTGAGTTTGTGTGTGGTTTGCATAGGGTCTGATACTTGGATAATTTTATGCAAACTGTTAGTATGCATAACTAGCAGTGGCTAACTGGTTTGTACCAATGGTCACCGATCTGGAATCGCAAAGCGATAAAAGAATTGGAACAGAGCAGGATGACTTATTTCACCACTAAAGAAGGGTGTATAGAAGAACAACAACCACACAATGGGTTTACCACTGCTTTTGAACTTCAGAAATTAAAATCTGTTCCTTAAAATAGAGAAGGTAATTCCATTTCTAAAGAGAGTTATAACATAAATACGCTTATATGATCTGTGAAACTGAATACATTTATGAAAGTATGAAGCAGTTGACTTTTGGTTAGAAGACTCTAGTAGCAAAACAGATTTGCTAATTATTTGGATATTTTAAATATACCATCAGTGAAGGATTTGGTTAATATATGTTTTTTTTGACTAAGTACATGTTATTGCATTTATATGCTTACTCTCACCATAAGCCCATGTGGATTTTCCAAAATGTGTCTAGTGCTCAATTAAATACTTAGCCATTAAAAAATCTTTCAGCAGCAAAAATTAACCACTCTATACAGTAGGTATTTATTCTTTGCAAGAAATTTTTATTTTTCCCACAAGGTCAGTAATTATTTTTTACTTTTTCTGAAAGTTGATACTGTCTTAAAGGTTAGAATTTGAATAAAAAGAAAATTGAAAAAAATATAATAAAACCAATCAGAATTCATAGGCTGAAATAAGCCTTGGAAATTGCACTGTAGTACAGTAAAATCTAGCTTGTAAATTGGTTGTTTGTAGGTACAAAGAAAAGAATTTTCCTATGGACAACTCTTAACATAAGCATTATATTATGAGGATGGTTCTGTCTCAACAAAGGATGCATCAATGAATATGAAAAAAAAAAAGAAAGTAAATGAGAATACTGTTCAGAAAACAGAACAAAGTATTTACTAATAGTTTCAAGATGTTATTTTCTAATTTTCTTTCTGTGATAGTATTAATTCTAAACCTGATTTCACATCATTAAAAATATTCAGGAAGATTTGCAGCTCTTAATAATTTTCTCATTTAGAAAAATCAAGAGGGATTAGAAACAACGTGAGATATATTTGCATATTATGAGTTTTTAGAAATACTGTTTTTCTTTAGAAAGAATGTTAAACATTCTGAGTCTATGTGACATGCAAAACAAGAGGAGCTAATGGGTTATCTTTACATAAATACAGTACCTGTCAGTAGGTCAGGAAATACATATTAAGAATCAAATCCTAAATCAACATCAGTAAAGTACTGTATATTTTTAGAAAGCCATTCAGTCATTCAAGAGTTAAAAATCAAGTACATGTTCTTGGTCACCTTCCATGAAAATCAGATTTGTTAACGATTATCACACAGAAATATTTGATTTATAGTTGATATAAAGGGAAAACACGGAGTATCAGATACTACAATGTGACAGCATTTGCCAAACACTGGCTTTATAATGATGACTAGCCTAACTACAGACTAGCAGTTATTTTCCCTTTATTTGTAGACAGAAGATAGCTACAATATACAGGAGAGGCATTTTTATGGGGAAATGTTATGAAAATTCCATGCCAGTGAATAGACAAAAAGAGAGTAACTCACTCAAAATCTGCTCTTTAAAATTCAACATTGGAGAAAGTAAATTTATACCTGAACACTCACTCTCGGGACATTTGTTTACAGCAGAGAAGGGTTTGTTACGCATAATTCAACAGCACTAAAACATATATTCTCTCCCGTCGGGCACTCTTCCTCCTCTTAGATTTTTCTGTTCAAGCTAAATTTTCTTCTTTTTCTGTTCCACTGCTTACCAGAAACAGTGACAATGGCCCATGGAGGCTAAAACTTTTTTTTCCTCCACACTTTCTTTAAATCTCGTATACGAAGCCTTCAATTACTGCCTTCTGAAGCAGACAGAATCCTATTAGAAAGAAGGACGATCAGAAGTTGCAATGCCCTGCCCTAGCTGTAGAAAAATAATTAGTCCAAAGTTGACAAATGTGTAATCAAGTTATGCAATGAATATATTCAAAGGGGAAAAAAATACTGCAGTGAATTAGTCTTCAATTTGTAAATATAAGAATGAATAACTATAAAGTACCTTCTGGTGTATCAGTTGGACAACAAAAATATTTATACTTTAAGAACTGAGTCTTCACCTCACTGATAAATTCTATCTATGTTCAGGTTTGCTTTCATAATTAACATTTAACCTAAAAGTTGGCTAAATTACTAATTATTTGTATTCATTCTATGAGTAAGCCTTAGAACAGGAGAAAAGAAGTATTTGGAATAGCATTACTGTGTATTAGTTCTGACCTGGGAATAGAGTAAGCTTACAAGCAGAAATATACTCACAAAAATAAGGATTTTTTTCTTAACCTGGTGATTTTAACCTCTCAGAAAAAAAAAACTTGTTTAACATTGGTTATTAATCATAAAATTTGATTAAAGTTTACCTTAAATATCTTATTATGATAATTTGATGTTTTCTTTTTTCTGGAACACTTCGTGCTATTTTTACACTATCTTAGAATAAATATTTAAAAATACCTAATTCATTACCATAATGTAGTTATTTTCAATATTAAGTATTTTTGGGTTTAATAAAATAATAAAATTGTAAAACAAATTGCAATGAAAACTATACTATATTTTTACCATTTTCAGTTCTATTGTCAAAACAGATTTTTGTCCTCAGTTGTCAGTAAGCAGTTGTACTGTACCTCTAACAAAAATGCAGGAACGCAAGTGAGTCTCCTGAACTTAGTTCAATACATAGCATTATTCCACACATTCAAAAAGGTGCTGCATGAACTTTTAATCATCCTCCAAATTTACCTTTAGTTCAAATATTTCAGCATTTTTAATATGTAGGCATTTATATCCCCTCCCCAAAACTTCAATAAGCTAAAAGCTTGAATTAAAATATTTGGTCCTCACATCCAGAAAATTGTAATACTCAATCTATTTTGTTTTCTTACCTAGTGTATTCTTTTTGTTTTTCTTGAAGAATCAGGTATTTAATATGGTAAGTATTTAAGAATTACATACAGTCCATTTTTAAAATAGGCTATAAATTTTAATTTGCAGAAAAATTATTTAATTCCAAGAAAGTAGGTTACCTTACAGAAATATTCTAAAACATTAAACTTGCTCAGAGATACTCTTTTGTTCAGTTAGTTTTTTAAGTGTCAAATGTTTTCTATTTAAACAACTGGCTTAGAAGGTTCCTGTTTGCTTTTCAAAGAAAATGCTGCACATATTTTTCACTTTACAGCATTCAGATACAAAAGCAGTGCTGTCCTCTAGTGGACAGCAAATAAGCTAGGCTAGAACAATCTATTTTGATTAACCTCATATCTAAAGTGACTCATTCATATTCTTTTAATGTTGAGCTCAAATTTAATTTCTTCAAGTTATTTTTAAATTTTGCAATCCACATGCAGGCTTCTTAAATACAATAATATATTTAAAACATTAAGGACCTTAAAATGATGTTGTAGAAAGGCATTCTCCTGATCAAGGTTTTGTACCATTTAATAAAAATATTCATATGCTAATAATATGTGAAAAATGTATGAATACACAGAGGGCCCTATTGTTAGCACGGCAAAAATGTAAAGGTTTTGGAACATTAGGATTTGATTAAGAAATTAAGGAATATGTAGTAGAAACTACTGAATGAGTACTTTAATATTTTAACATTTCAGTTTTCATTTATTCTAGGAATAAAAAATATTTACCTAAGAATAGTGACTAACCAGAAAGACTTTCAGTCCTGGCTGAGAAAAGAAATATAAATGGTGAGCCAAGCTGGCTTTTTCTTTTAAGATGGAATTACTTTTATCATAAATTAAGAAAACATTAAGAGTTTACAACTTCTGGATACAATGAAGACTGAAATACTGTGGACTATTCTATTCCATTTAAAGGATAAACTATTCCATTTAAAATTCTGTCTCCTACAGGTAAAGGCTACCAGAGAAACTGTTTTGCTTAGGGTATTTATCTCTCTAATTAATTCGTACTTGAGAAATTACGAAGCAAAATCAAGGCTGCATGTCTATTACAAGTTTATTTACTCAGCTACCCATTGTAGCTCTCTAGTAGAGTAGAAAAAGATGATTGAGCCCCACAGCTAAGAAACCACAGAAGCAGAACAGTCCACATAACTGCGTCAAAGGAGCTACTGCCAGAGGTAGATTTCACTTCATTTGAGCTCTCCGACAGGACAATTGCTTAGTAAAAAATCTTAGGAAAGATTTCTGTGTGCAAACAGAGCAGAAAAGGTCTTTAAAAAAGTCTTCCTGGATTTACAAGACCTGTTTGTCAGTTAGTGAGAACATATGGTCGGATTCAAAAGGAATATCTATAAACAGTTTCTATTTCTCAGAAATTTCTACACTGTGTTTATCCTGAATAGATGGGTGATAGCCCTTCCTTTCTGACATTATGGAAACAGATGCAGTTGTTAGTTACGGTAAACTGATGGGGCCTGATCACCAACTTTTTGTCTGAGAATTCTTCCAAATTTAGTACAAATTGGAAGATGACACACACAGAGAAATTTTCCAGGTGGACCCCTTTAAATGGGGTTTTGTTCAATACAAACCTACCTACATACATGCACAATTGCATACCTTTTCTTCCCACATTAAGTGCTGCTGGATTAAAAAGATGTGGGGAGGATTACTAAACGTGCCATCCTCTGATAATCAAAATTGTCTGTAAACAAAACCCTCTTTCCTTTGAGAATCAGTCTGCCAATATACTATAAATGGGACATGACAGGTTGCAAAATGATAAAAAGGGGTGAATACAACCAGACTGTCAGGCTGATGCATGGGGTGGGGAATAAAGGCTAGTGAAAAACAAGTGTTGATCCTTGGATTTCTGTTTTTTTAAGCATTTTATGCAAGTTTCTATATCAGGTCCAGCTGCTTTCATGTTCTTCAGGATTTCAACGCTCATCCATTGTAGTGTGCTTACTGTAATATTACATGATTTACACAGTTTTTTTTTATTTTGCTATAGGATAATAACTCAAGCCTCAAAAAGACAGGTGGAAGACGTTTTACATCTTGCTCAATATTTGCCTATACACAAAATCACACAGGTCATGGGTACACTAAACAATGATGTACTACACACAGCAAGCTCTGAACAACCTGACGTACCTAAATGGTGCAGTCAAGTGTCCTTAAAAATACAGGTCCCAGAAGCAGCATAGTCACTGCATGCAATGCTGTGTTTGAGCTAGTTAGACCTGCCCCATCAATGAGCAGAAGTGTTGTTTTGTGCTTCTTGTTTAAAAGCTAGATTGTTTTTTTGCTAATTGAGGTGTCTACTATGATACACTGAGATGAGAATCTTCCCTCTGCAAGTTCTGGTAATATCTAGAAAGAAGAGATGGCTATTAGAATGACCACTTTCATCATTATAATGGAGAAGTATATTAAACTCATTACTTCAAAATGTGAAATACCTGTTCTGAAGCAGATTAAGGCTTGAGTGTTAAAAGAAGATGAGGTTTGATTTCCTCCAAAACCTCAGATTGTTCTATATTGGGTTGGTGAAATTCCAGACTTGACCATCTCAAATCAGAGGACTGAAATTAATGCTGTCATGTGTCCCCGAGTGCTGGTCAATGGTTAAGGCCATCCTGATGAACTGCAGAATAGAGGTACGTAGATGACACCATGCTCACTTTCTAACCCAACTACTTCCTGTTACTCATTGTGGATTCCTTCCAAAATACAACTCAAGCAACAGACTAGTTCAATGAATTATTAAACAAGCTGAGGTTTACTAAAATGAATTCTTTGTATCCATCCTGATGGGTTCAGACTTTTATCTCCCTGACTGATTGGCCAACATGCAAGTAAAGTCTTCAAGAATGAGAAGTGTGGAAAAGGTGCTATAGTTTGCATCATTTTGTAGAGCCACCATCATTGATGGGAATAATCTACTCGAGTACAATGCATGCTGTTTAAGAAATGCTTCAGGAAGTGGAGGGCAGAGAGGTAGGCAGTTCAAGATGGCCTGATTCTCCATCCCATTACACTTCATATTCTGACATCAGTGGAATCACACAATCATAATACAAAGTGAAAGAGTGAAGAAGCAAATCCAGTTTGTGATCCCAGCTCTGAACAGACTTTTCTGCTGTATGCTACTGCCAACATATTAAAAGCTTTTGCACCATATTTTCTAGGTAGCAGAAAGAAATGCTCTCTGTGTGTACTTCCATTATTTTATTTCTAAGCCCATTTACCCAGAAACGCCTCTCCTTCATGCAGAGGGCCTTATGTAATATAAAACAGTATTTTGACACTTCCAAGAGAATCATATGAGCATTCAAGTCTTTCTAAGATTAGAAGTCTGCAACTAGTCTTTTCATTCTATCACCATCTGTTGTCTTTTGCTATATTCAAAGTGAGGAAAATGAAGATTACCTATCCTGGTAGCAGGTTATGGAGCTGAAAATGAATAACGGAGGAAGAGACATGAGGAACTTTTAGAATATTCATCTGAGAGGAATAAGCATCTTGAAAGTAACACTAGCATGAAGGGCATTTCTGGATAAATAAGGCTTGTGCTGGTTTAAAAGAAAATTACTGAAAACCTTGAGTTGCACAGTGTCTTCATCTCATCACATTTTGAAACAGAACAGCCTAGAATTTATTTTTGATACATAAAGCAATGAATGTTATTGCCCAAGTAGATACAGGGAGCAGAAGTGATGGTCCATAGAAGAACTAACTTTGAGGGAATGAAATGTCCTCAATTATGTATCCTCTTATCTTGAAGATGGAAAAATTCCTGGTAGACTTTCCCACTGACAACAAACAGCAGACATACTTCAACTGAAATGTACTTGCTAACTAAATGTGGTTATTCAGACTGATTTAATTCCTTGCAGGAACAAATACTTTTCTTTAAATATCTTTGTCTTTAGATATTCAAATGATGCCCACAGATATGGTCTGAATCACAAGACAGAAGCTTGGTGTCTTAGCTGATTCTTTTTGAAATCACTATGTCAACATCTACGTGCTCCTCAACCCACTTCCAAGCCTTTATTTCTTAAAATACTTTTAACAACAGTTCTCAGAACATTGAAAGAGCTATGTATATTGCAATAACTACCTTAATGACTCTTGTGAAGTAACATTTTAGGAAAAATAATACACCTTTTTTTTCCTGAAGTTTTCATATTTAAGGAGACATTATATTTCCTGCTCAAAAAAATTATCTTTTGACATGCATTTCACATTTTTGCTTTCAGTAGAAGCCTTTAAAATTGACATGTTTCCCCTTGATAAGAAAAGCACGAGGGATCAACACAAAAACCAGTTAAATCCTATTAAAAACATGAGAATGCACCATATGCAGTCTTACAAGGCCCAGTAATCTAATAGCTTGTATAAACTCATTAAATCTTCACTTTTGTATTCTGATATATATATTGGTTATTGTGTTCAAAATTTTTGAAGCTATCACTTCAAGTAAATTAGGTCAGAAAAGAGAGAGTCTAAATTAGAATCAACTGTATTATCTGCCATTTTGTTCTACACTCAGTTAACAGTTAAATTATTACATTTCAAGTAAATACAAAAATTCAGCAGCCACATGGTAAAGAGAAAAAAATTCATGTAAGAAAGTCTTGCTATACTGTAATATGGACTGATTATAGCTGATGTATCTGACAGGTTTACATGTATTTCATTTTTCATTGGTGACTGTATGCTATTCTGTTGATATTTGTTTCAAGTATTTATTTTCAAATTTTCATTATATTTGCTCTAAATGCTTTTACTTGGTGGAAAAATATAATCCTAAATGGGGTTACCAATTTAATGAGCAGTAATTGGGTCCCATCAGCATGACAACATCTTTGTCATGACTGCAAATATGGTTAGACTGAACAAAATCAAAAAATACGCACCTGTTCATGTCCACTAGATACACTTGTATTAAACAATGCAATTTCATTTTGAATGAGTATATTGCACTACCAGGCAATATAAATTTCTTGGCATTAGCCATCATTAAGTAGTAATACTCAAGTTGCGGATGACCAACTAAGAGGTTAATATAATTCATGCTGCACAGTGCAGAACGTCAGTTTAAAAATATTACATCTCTTCCTGTGTAAAAGGGTACGTACTAAGCACTTCCAAGAAGTGAACTAAAGTAGTCCTCACAGAATAGCATGACAAGCTGAAACAAATTCTTGTATATAATTTTTTTCCCCAACTACCACTTGCAATAAAACAAACAAGACAAACTACAATACCATAGAAAAAGAAAAAAAATCACTTTTAACATGTTTTTATTGAATCCGTAACTGCTTTGTCAAGGTTAAAGGTGACCATTTATTTTATCATCCTGAAGTGCTTGCTGTATGTGTCACATAAATAAAACATGGCACACTTGCATCCATGAGATTTTCAAGAAGAGACTCCATTTTTGCTTACTCTCATGGCAGAGTTGATTCAATTCAAATATATGTGTACTTTTTAAAAAAAAAAAAATACAGGCATTTGATTCAGAGTTTTGAAAGTATTCATTATCTAATCTCTATCTCAAATATTCATTCATCTAAATCTAGAATTTACTTTAATGATAATGTAGTGCTGTTTAAAAGATGAACAGGTTCATCACAGTATCAATTAGTTAATGTTCCCATTTCTGTTCTCAGTAAAAACTAGATGTAATTATGACTACATAGGATCTGTGAACTCCAATTACTTACAGTGAAGCAAATGAAGGGCTATTTTCTAAAAGCTTATCATTGCTGGGCATTCCTGGTAGGCCATTTAAGTTGTTATAAACAAATTTTTTTTGCCTGATGGATGTTATAAATGTGAACAATTCTGTAACTACTGTAGCAGACTGAATGCATTCTATTTTGAACCAAAAATAAAAAAGAAGATTTAAGGATGCTGTAAAGCACTCTGAATACTTCAGCCTGACCAGAGCATGCCTTCAACCACTGTCTCTGAACAGTGTGTACCCAACAGGAAGTACATCTTCAATTTATTTACTGTTGATCATAGACCGTTTTGTGGAAAACCTCCTTTAAAAAAAAAAAAAAAACAAAAACCAAAACAAAAAGAGCAAGAGAAAGCAAGATCAAATTTGAAACTTACCTACAATCAGGAAACCTGTGGCTGAGCTAGGAACTAAGCTATTATTTTAGGAAGCCGTTTCGAGATACAGTCACAAAACAATCCATCCCTATGCGGTAAGTCTCATGTGATGGATAGGGTAAAGATGGAGAACACCTGTATGCTGCAGATACTTGTCTCTCTTGACTGACATTCTCACCTAGTCTCTGGACACAGGCTGTATAGATCCCTCAGGGATGCAACAAATGAGGACTCTTTCATGGAGGAGCAGGTGCCAATAGTGACAATCATTTCAGTGCAATCGCACTAGCTGTACCGTGTTTTTATGGTGAAACAGAATTTTATCATTGACCGTATCAAATACATAGGAAAATCCAGCTGGGTTAATGTTAATGCAATGCAATACAAATGCCCAGCGATGCAAAAAAGGCCAAATCCAACAAAGAGAAATATCAGATTATTAGTCCTGTGTAGGCTACAGTTTTCTCACCATTCCAAACAGCCATCTCGGTCAGCAAAATTTCAAAGAAAAACACTGTTCTTTGTTTTAAAAGAAGATACTTTGCTCCTATTGAAAAAGCAAAATTCACGGAGCTAAACAGATAATTCACACTCTGGGACAGTTCTAGCACATGCTAGGTGAGATGTATGCATTTTCTTATTCCAAGACCAGGTTAACATCTTCCAATTATGTCTTGCTCTTTTGTTCATTTTGCTCATTTGTGTCCACTCAGTTTTCCACACATGGCAATTTTACTGTTTGTTTCTGTCACGAGCAAGAAGCCATATATGTTCACAGGACTAAATATTTTGAGTGAATTGCATTAAAAGCCGTTATTAACTAACAACCATGTCAATTCTGCTGACATTCTGTACCACAGCTTTTGGATAAAATGGATTGATCTACAGGTAACATCTGGAATTTACAAAGGGTCAATGACTTTCTTGGCTAATGACTATTTTTCCTTGCATATATATAGGAAGGACAAGGAAATGTTCAATTTAATGTCCAATCTGCATTTGAAAAGATCTTCAACTGAAAAAAAAAAGAAAATCAGGTTCTAGGTTTAACTAGCTAGATATCATAGGTCAAAAATTAATGTGGGAAAAGCAAGTTGCTTCCCACAGATGATATACCTGAACAAGGCCACTTAATTTTGGAAACAGAAACAAAAGTCAAATAAACATATAGATGTTCTTCAAAGTACTATGCTTTAAAAGTCCACCTTTTCTCTTTAAAACAAAACCAGGAAAGGACAACTCCCACTAACTCTGTACAGTGAAGTCTAGATATGTGATTGTTCTGTATACATTCAAATAAAGAGCTTAGTCTCAAGCTAATATCTGCTTAGGTTTCTGTGTTACAGTATAATTGGGTACCTTATCTGTTAAAGGTGTGGAAAGTAAAATTTTCCCTAATACTATCAAATATTGTTGAATTTGTAATTAACAAATTCATAGTAAAACATGGTTCTACTATGAATGACATGTAATCTTACCTGTGTATGTTATCTTGACCAGAAGGGACTACACCTAGGTTTGCTGCCTTCACTACCCTTTCAATTATGACAAGTCTAGTAGAGTTCTGCGGAGCAACAGCTATTGTAGCAGATGTCTCATTCATTCCTGCCAGCATTCCTGAAACATGAAATATTTCATTATGAATACTTTAAGCTTTGCTTGCTTATTAAGCATAAAACCAAAAACAGAGACTTCTAAACAAAAATACACATTGATATTAAAAGTTTAATCAATAAGAAATTACATAACTGCATTAGTTTAATGTATTACTTGCAATGCCCTATTATTAGATTACTAATAACTGAACAATGACATGTCTGATATTAACACAACTGTGGAACCAAGATGGTTCTTTTTCACAAAAAGCATAATTTAAAAGAAGAATGTAAACACAGAAATTAAATACCAAGTAAGATTGATTTGGGAAAGTCCAGCTTAAGTAAGACCATATACAAAGACACCTTCTAATCTTTCAATCATAAAACCACTGCATTTAACTATAATTTCATACCTAATTGCTAAAAACAATCTAAAAATTCGGATATTAGTCACTGGTTCAATTTAGTCTTGAAGATAAAGTCATCATCTTGGAAACTGGGAAATTCAGTTAGCACCCATCTCTCTAAAATGTCATGATAAATTATTTCATTAAAATAATTTGAATATTACTACAAAATGAAGCAGAAATGTCAAGATTATATCCAAATGTATGACAATAAAAAAGTGAAGAAAATGTTGTTCAAGGACATTTTAACAACCTCCCCCCACCACTTTTCTCTCAACATCCATTGTTTAGAACGATTTGCCTGACGCTTGTGTTGATTAAAACCCAACAGTAACTACAACTTTACATTGTGTTTGTATTTTACACTATGTTCAGAAGCTGAAAACACAAACAATGGAGCACAGTACTTTAGGCAGAAATATGAAGCATCCGAAATCCTCAATAACATTAACAATGAAAACAATGCAAAAGTCTCAAAAGGCTAATATTTTAGGGTTGCACATACAGTTACAACACAGAGCAAATGGCACTAAGATGCTTAATAGAGCAATTAAAAAATAAATCCAACATTTTAATGCACTAGAATGTGCATTAGCTGCTGTCGCCAAATAAGAAATATCAAAGTAGAAATGGAACAGCTCATAAGTAAATAACAGGGTATTTTTGAACATGATCTGCTCTTGAAGAGAACAAAAATAAGCATACAACTTCTATAAAGATCAGCTTTATCTTGGGAATAGAACATTCTGTTTCAAATTGTTTAACTTCACTATTAGGCAAAAGCCTTAAAAAGTACATACGCAGACTAAAACTGCTTTTAAGCAGAGCACAGGGACTGACATAACACTGCTGAGAGATGTGTGTACTCATTTAGGATTTAAACCTTCTCCATTAAGCTCTATTGAAGAGCAAATGCTGAATAAATGAATGCAACTATGTTTATGTTAAAAGCCTGTTTCCCCCAGCATGTAATTAAAGGAAATGTTGTACAAAGCCAGTACTTTTGTCAAGCTCCTGTAAATGGAAAGATGGATAGCACTCAGAGAAGTGAATGCATTGCTTCATATTTAACCTTAACACTCTTGTCATTAATGGTTTGTCTAACTTGTTCTATAAAAGACAAGGTACTGCTCCATTGAAGTAAAATTAAAAAAATCAACTAAACCATGCTTTTCAGAACAGAAGATTCATTATCGTCGACTAATGTATTGGCATAAAGCAAAGTAACATCCTATCAAGTAAGGCACACATTCAATCTGCCTTTTCACCCCCCTTTATTTTTAACTCATGCTGTTTTATTGTTATAGGCAATTTGTACCACTCAGCATGACAGTGTAAACTGAATCAAGATTAATTTACATGCAAAAGAACACTTAGGAGAGCAGCATGGTAAGCAAATGTATTGTCTCGATTGCTGAGGTGGAAAAGAACCTGGAAAGAAAAAAGGGTGCTCTAATTAAGGGGCATCAAATATGATTGCTCGTGGTAGTCAAGGGCCAGAAAATAGTAAATGTCCAACCATTTAAAGAATTAGCATCTTGCTTGTTAGGAAGACAAGCTGGATATATAAATCTTAATAAAATTAGGTAAACAATTTGTTTACTTAACAAAGGTGTTTGCATTTTTTTGTTTTCTTTTGTTTTTTTTCCTAAGTGTGAATCAGGTATACACTTTTAAAAAAAATCTGATAAAATTATTTTAAAACTTGTCGGTAGGGGGGAAAAGTAGTCGGTATGCTTAAAGTAGTTTTAACCAGCTATTTTAAAAACACCTTCATAAAAATTCTGATTAATATCCAGCTATAGCAATCGCATACCACCTTTAATATTGCTTGAAACATGAGATGCTAAGAAAACTCGAGTCAGAGCACAGTACAGCAATTAATCTGGGTTAACTAACTGATACAATGAAATAACGGTACACATTTTTAATCAAAAAAGGAAATGAAATTGGAAAGATTACATTCATCGGTAACAAGTTATGTTATCTACCAGACCAGTCCTGTTCTGAACTAAGGCAAGGGGACTTTTGCTACTGATTTTTAAAAAACAGCAGAAAAGTAAAGATTTGGATACAGAGTTCTCAACAGTACCTGTCTCACTCATGCAGAATTCCTGCTACAGAAACTGGACTTTTTATGATGATGTGATGTAAAGCAGGGTATAAAATCCTAAGGCCTGAAGATCAGTAAAAATATTTAACCAGAAAGGTAAAGAGTGATTTGGGAATACCATTTTTATCCACTGATTCCAAATTGTCAATCACAACATCAACCACTAACTTAGATGGTGCTCTGGGGAATTATCTCACCCAAGGATTCCCCAGCTCAGGAGGGAAGGAAAGACGGTGTAGCAAGGCTAAGCGTATCATGCCCAGCATGTGGATAAATCCAGATTTCGAGGTTCTGCCGCTACCAGTAGATAACCTTCACAGCCATGAATATTCAATAACCTGTCTGTTCCCCTCTCCTTATGCCATCAGAAAAGAAATGGACATATACAAATGTAACAGACAATGCAAAACAGCAGACTGTAATTGAGTAAAGATGTGTAGCAATGAATTGTCTTCTACATAGCAGTATAATACCTGCTATTTCCTCTTTAGCATTCTTATTAGGTTACACATGCAATTTAGATGTAAAAATCCTTAAAACCCATACATATTCTCATTCTCCTCCAATATAATCTTGCATTTCTAATATTCTCCTCACTCCTTCACTATTTCTCACCTATTTGTTTTGGTTTCAAATAAAATAAGGCATTTCCAGGTACAAGACTTGAAACATCTTATGTCTAAAAAAAAACCTAAACAAACAAACAAACAAAAAAAAAAGGCATGGCAAGTCAAAACCAAGTTATATAAATCAGATTAATTTGGAGAATACAGACAAATTGAAGTTAAACACAAAACAGAGTAATATACACCAAGTTTTAAATTGCCCTGAATTTCTTATTGTAATTTGGATTTTTCATTTAGCAAGATCACATAGTAATTCTTCCCAAATGCTATTTGCTCCTACATCTTTGTAATAAGTACTTATGTAAAATTTAGAACTGAGACCTCTATTACCATGAATATTCTGAAACAGCTGATATCTATAAGAAAAAAGATGCAATAGAAAAGGTTTTTAAACCTGTGGTAAATTTGCCAGCATCAAGTCCTGCATCAACGAATGAATTCAGGAAGACAGAGAGAGCAATACAGAAATGCCAAGAGACCTTCATGGATTTACAAATACTTCATATAAACAAATTTTCAAATAGCTTTATTCAGAGTAGCCTTTCTGCTCTATTAAACATAGCAAACAGCTGCCAGATTTATTCAGACAAATAATCAACAACCATAGAAGTAAAATGGCAGAAGAAAAAGGAATTTTGGCAACAACTCCACAGAGGACCACAGCTATTCTCCAAGTACACTTCTTCTATGTGCTCATGGTTCTGTATGGCCAGTCAGGAGGAAAAAAAGCCCTTGGTCACAGTAAAACATACAAAAACTCTATAAAAATATCATATAGCAAGCAAATAGAAAAACAGGGAGGGGAAGAAGCACAGTAACCCGCGTTCCTTTCACTACAACCTCAGCTACAATTTTTAGAAGGGAACAGTTTAAAATAAATGTGCCACAGCCTCGTTCAATCACTCACCTTGGTTTGCTGAGCAGGTATAAAGCAGAGAGGCAGGCTTTAGCCAGCAAAGAGTAAGAACAGCAAGTAAGTATCAATTGGTTAAGAAAACAAAGCACAATCCTAACTTTTCACTGCAGCCATAAGCTTAATTGGAAATGATCTAGGCAATATTTAAACTACTTTCTTAATCATTCAAAAATACAAAAGCAAGAATTGCTCAAAAGCAATAATTAATAATACATAGCATTACTCATTGGTGTTCTTGACTGTTTGATGGATATACTGAGTTTCTGAGCCTTACACAGCAGTGAGACAGGATCCCATGGGTATATTCTCATCTCAGTGTGAAGAGATTTACACATGTAAATCCCCATACATTGAGATAGATGAGTAAACACTATTACACCTGAATACATCCAAAATGTAAATGTTCATATTTTCAAATATTCAAGAATCATATCCAAATTAAGGGTAGCAGTATGGACTATACCATTTAACAAATAGTCAAATATAAGTACAATTTTATCTAATTACTTTGTATGAAATATTCAAGTCACTAAGAGTTCTTCTGGAGGTTTGTGTCTGGACTAGCATCAGAAACTTACATTCTTTAAAGACGCAACATTAGAAGAATGCAGAAATATATAAAGCACGTCACCTTTCTAAAACAGTATTTCAACAAGAATATTTTTTTATATGAAGTGTGTAAAAGCAAAAAGATTAAAATCATCTTCAAAGTAGCTGGGAACAGGTATACTAATAATATTTAAAGGTAGCCTTGGAACAAAGACTAGTAAAAACAGATTCCAACTTTCTGCTTTACTGCTAGTGAGAAAAACATTCACAATTCATGACAGAAAGCCAAAACTCTCTGAGCCAAAAGACTGTTTCAAGGTAACTGGTGGGCTTTGTACATTTAAAGGCACACTGAAAAGCTGTCAAATACCACTGCACTCCCTTTCTGAGATATTTTAAAATTAAATCATTGGTATCAGACTGAATACTAACAGAGACTAACACAAACAGCTATACTGGAAGCACCTGCTATATACTTGGAAATTGAAAGGCACACAACCCTGTTTCATTCAAATACATTTACTGAAGCTGCTGAAATATTTCTCACCTTGCTCTTTCTTAAAGTCTTTCTCTGACATAGTGACAGGCAAAAGCAGTTCTCCAACAGGGGGCTGAATGTTAACATTGAAATGATCATCCTTTGTGCTGGGAAAAGAGAAATTACAGAGAATCAACTAAGTACTTCAACACAGATTAATATATACTTGTCAGCTCCAAATTTACTATGAAATCTATAAATAGTGTAAGAACAACCTGCATGATTTTTACCTTGTTAATCCAGAAGGCTGCTTTCTTACATTAGTGAAGCTGGTCTGTTTTCTCCAGGACAAATATAGTATTAATATAGTATGCATGCTCTTGCATTTCTGAAAATGTAACTTTTACTCAAACTGTTTATTTGTAATCTATAAGGCATCACACTCAAACTGAATGCTTGCAAAGGACAAATTATTATGCATTTCACAATTCCTTTAAAAGAACTGTTATTCACAAATTCTGTCATCAGCAACAGCTGTCCCAGAAATAAGGCTAAACATAGGAAAGGTGTAATTTCAGAAAAAAGGATATTATTATCTGAAAAAAACCCAAACAAACCAAAGAATAAATGTGGGAGTAAAAAAGAAATATCTTTGATCACTTCAATTTCACAGCATTTTGTATATTTAAACAAAAACACACAGCATACTGGCTGATGTAAAAACACACAGGAAAACTGCATAATTTGAGGGAGTTTTCGTAATGGCAGAGAGTTAAAAAAATTACTGTCAGTAGTAACATACTACTATCAAATGCTATAGATTCCTCCTTATGAAATAAATATCATACAGTGAACTTGCACTCCCTATCCATTCAATTCTCTGAATTTTCAACTATGTTGTGTTGGAGTTCTCCAACTCTACAGAAATTCAAACTACGTTCACTCTTTCATGTTTGATTCACTAACTATACTGTAAGAGATTAGGCTAGCAATTCAGGATGAGTATATCAAGCCAAAATTGCTGTTAATGCTTTGAGGCATGAGAAATTTTTATGAAAGAACTCCTTTTTTTTTTTTCCCTGATGTACCAAATAGTCAATATGTATTGACTGTTGATATGCCTCAGATATCCTACTTAAATATAATGACACAGTAATTAGAACAGAAAATATATTTAATCAATTAATATCCTTGGTATTTAAATTAACCTCAAACGTGTTACTGATTTTTTTCTAAGTCTGCAACTTCAAAATTCTGAAATAAGATAGACTGATGGAAAACACAGCACTAGATCAATAATACAAAAAACATATGGGTCTCCTTCCTAAGATGCAAGATAAGCCACCTAAAAGCATTTTATGGTCCTATTACTTAAAATTTTAATACTTACCATATCTACCCAATTTCACAAGCAAATGTATAGAAACTAGTACATTCTTATTTTCTGAAATCTAATCTGTTGTAATTATGCTTATGCATGCAATCTCAAATATGGACTTTTCAAATAAAATTCAGCATTGATGCTAACTTTGTTGAAAATGATTATTCAGTAAACACAGAGTGAAACAATCTCTTCAAACCTGGCTAGTATTTCCTTTACAAAGAATCATTTATGAAATGTTGCTTTTAAAAATTTGCTTAGCTAATAAATTCTCACTTTTTTTTTTTCCTATATTACTTTAAATACTGTCCATCTCTAAAATCATATTAAAAGAGCAATGATTGTTTGACTGGTAGGCCTGATCAAGTGCACTGTAAAATAAAAAAGTAATATTTTTTTCTTTAATTTTTCCTTTGAAAACTGATCAAGAACTCCATCAGCTAAGGAGCTCAAAGAAGTGTCTTTAATCAACTGTCTCATAGCATTTTGCTGTTTATATATGCTACTTGGACTATATGACTAAAACTTCTAATAATACCTTCATTGGTACTGTTTAACTGATAGTTCAACCAACATTATCTTTCATATTTAAGCAAGATATGCACTACATAATTCAGCATAAAACAGATAAACAATTTCGTGTACAATGATTCATGTCCTACATTTCCTGGACATGCCATTTGTATATAAACTTGACTTTTAACACCAATGATTAGATTGCTTTGAAATGCATTTAACAATCTTTTCACAGTTAGAAGGAATAAAAGCAAGGGTATGGCTTGGGTTTTATATTGCTGTAACTGCTGGAGAGGACCACTCGATACCTCTACTGTTAGCAAACATTCCACTTCCTTTTCCCATAGTGCTTAAAAATCTAATAGATATTCTTTGATAAACCATGAACTCTTCATAGTCTGAAAGCAGAAATTCTGACTGCTAGTTGTTCTTTAAACCCACTTTGTTCTTAATTTCACTTTAGCCAGCATCTGGTTTACTTTGAATTACTTTAATTTCAGCATACTTCAGTAAATTTATTTTTCAGTCAGAGAAAATAATCTTTGCTCTTATCATTCTCTATCACATACTTTATAGTCTAAATATACAGCTTTTGTTTATCAATATGCATCTCTTTTATTACATCTTTATAGTAGAGATCTAGTAATATCCAAAGTAATCTCATAGTTCCATAGAACCACAGAATAATTCAGGTTGGAAGAGATGTCTGGAAATCACCTGGTCCTACCTCCTGCTTCACCCAGTACCACCTTAGTTGACATTGCTCAGTCCTTTTAAGCTGTGAGTATCTCCAAAGATGGAGATTTCATCAGATATATAATGGATAAGTTTAATAATATAATTGAGTCTTGCAGTTCAACTACATAATTTCCCCCAATACCCAGTAAACTAATTTTCAGTGTATTTAACTTATTTATTTATACTTTTAATACTATAATTAGTATAAATTATTTTTAAACAAAAAACTGCAGAAGTGGTTTGAAGCTTGAACAGTAACATTTAAGAATCTGGCAGACAACTGGTTCAAGCTGCACTGAAACATCTTTCAGGTGGTGTTGCTCTAACCTGTCTGGAAGATCAAGCTGAACAAGCTTATCAGAAAAAAAAAGTGAAGTTTCTCAAGCCAACAAAACATAACTCTTTTTAGATTCAAAAATTAAAGAATGTATTTTCTGGTATTAGCAAGTACAATTGGTAAATTGCACCCTTAGTGGAACATGTATGCTTTACGAGAAGTCCGCAGAAGGAAGCTCTAAAAGAACCAAACAAATAGGGATGTCTGAGGACAGTACCTTGCCACCAGTTCATAAAATCTGTTTTGTATTTAATTGTGAACTTAGGGACAAATAATGTTGGATATCACGTACACCACTTTCATGATGTAATTCCAAGGATCACATGAATTTATCTTCTGATGTATCCAATTAAGATGAACAAATGAGATATGATAATGCTCCCACAGGAACACATGGAGACTTCCATCTCCATGATAAATGACACTGCAAGACTAACATTCAACCCTTTAGAAGATGCACAGTTTTAACTTTTCTTCAGATGGCTGCAGTGGGAGCAGCTAGCACCTGTCATTTGAAAGGTCCATTTCCCTTATTCCCTCTTACGGATTGGCTCCAAAGATTTCCTGGGAAAGAAGTTTTCTGCCATAACAAAAGTCTTGAGGACAATGATGGCAATATCTTCTTTAAAACTAATACAAATAATATTGTCAATTGTGAATGAATTTTTGTAAGATTCCATAATGGCAGTCTTTAAAGTCTCAATTTTCAGAGCTTTTAAAAAATTATTATTTTAATAAGAGGCCAGGAATAGTCTTCTTGCTATATTATCCTTTTTTGTTTCTCTCCTAGTAACTGCTTGACCCAGAATACATCTGTCCTGGGTTTGAGTGAGTGTTGGGGTTTTTTGGTAGCATGGGAGGGGGCTATAGGGATGGCCCCCTGTGAGAAGCTTCTCGAAGCTCCCCCAGCTCCAAGTCAGCTCCACCTCTGCACCAAAACTGAGCCAATCAACTGCGCCTCTGCGATAACGTATTTAAGAAGGGACGCGGTGAAGAGGAGTCGGACTTGTGAGGAGGAGTTGCTGCAGCTGCATGAACACCAAGGTCAGTGGAGGAACTGAGGAAGAAAGGAGGGGGGAGGTGTGCCGGAGCAGAGACCCCCCTGTACCCTGTGGTGAGACGGCAGGGTGGCCCCCCCTGACACCCATGGAGGTCTACAGTGGAGCAGACATTGATTTATGGCCAGTGTTTTTCACCTGGTTGATCAAGGTGACTATGCCCGAAGAAGGCCTGGGTCTTGTGGGAAAAGGTAGTCCCACTGTTGTAGTTCAGCGCTGGGAGGATTGCAGCATGTGGGAGTGTCCCACGCTGGAGCAGCTTGGGAAGGGCTGCAGCCCGTGGGAGGGACTCCAATTGGAGAAAGTTCATATCTCATGATGGAGCAGTGTGGGGAATGCCGTGGCCTGTGGGCGGGACTCATGTCGGAGAAAGTTTGTGGAGGACTGTCTCCTGTGAGAGGGGGACCATGGTGGAGCAAGGGGAAGAAGTTCCAGAAGCTCCCCCCACCGAAGATGGAAGAAGTGGCAGGATTGATTGCACCCCCCATTCCCTGCCCCTGCGGTGCTGGGGGGAGGAGGTAGAGATATCGGGAGCAGAGCTGAGCCCAGGAAGAAGGGAGGGGTGGGGAGAAGGTGTTCTCAAGATGTGGCAATGCTTCCCACTGTCCTACTCTGTCATGTGTTGTTAGTGTCTGTAATAAATCTATGTTCTTTTTTTCCTTCCCTTAATGAGTCTGCCTTTTGCCGATGACCATAATGGGTGATCTGCCCCTCCCAGTCCTATCTTGAACCCCAAGCCTGGCTCATTTGTCCCTTCTCGTTGCCAGAAGAGAAGGCAGAGTGAGTGGCTGCATGGTGTTTGGCTGCCAATCAGGATCAACCCACAACAACATCTAATCAAAACCAGCTCGCAATTTTTGTCTTGTATTCAAAAAAATCTCCACAGATGATAAAAAAAAGAATGGAATGGAGAAATCTGGGAGACTTTGCTCATAGTCTTGTTGAAGAAAGGAAGAGATGGCTTCCTGGTTTTACAAGAAAAAAGGCCAGGGTGATAGAACAAATGAGACTAGTTGTCCATGCCCAGCCTTGCTTTTTCCAGGTCAGTTACCTATCTTGATATAATTGCTTTCTGGAATTGGGCCAACTGACTACTTTAGAGTAATGAAGTAAAGAGAAGAGTACCAGATTGCTTGTCTTAATACACAACATCTGTAAACAACTTGGTGATCTGCTGACAAAGCACTAGGGAAGAAAACAGCAAGAAACAAGTGAAAATGCAAGTGACAGTGATGTGAAGTGAGTCCTGCATCTCCAACATCAGCTTTTAATATATTCCATAACATATTCTACTACATAATTTTAATCAGATGCTTCTGTGCAAGCATGTACACCTGAACGCATCCTTGCACTCAATACAAATTCCGACCGTTACCCAAGTGATCCTCTTCATTTACTCCTCTGCAGGTAGAATTTCTGCTTGGGAAGATTCCTACATCAATGCAGATTGAGGTAAGAGAATTTCATGCTGCAAAAAATCTCTTCCTTGGAAAACAAAATTTAGAGCAAAAGCTTTTACGATAAGGTAGAATCTGCAGACAGCAGACTGAATGAGGTTTTCAAATCTCATTCATGGAAATTACTTCATTTAGTAAAGTAGATTCTTACTGCTACACCAATCCCTTCTGCAGTAATCAGCAAAATGCTCTCTTTATACAGTCCAGGCCAGATTAGGTGAACAGACAGCTTTCTTTTCTATCAGCATAAAAACAGTAGAAAAGTATTGTACAGGGTCCCAGCTCCTCTAGTAACACTATGATGTAGGGAATGCCAATATAAAGTAACCAGTCCATGCTTGTAAAAACCTCTGCCATGTCACATAATTCTCCTGTGATCTCATTATTCTGAGCAAGAATGGAAGGCATAGAAGTTGCTTTCATTCCATTCCTCTTTCTTCTTGGGAGCTCTGATTGTACTCTTTGCACTTAAACCTTGAGAAAACAAGGGGAAGAGGTGCACGGCATAGACACATTCCCTATGTCAAGTTGTTTCAAAGAGAGCTAAACAACATCCTACATAATTTTCAAAACAATGGGGAGAAGACAGGTTCACTGTAAATTAATTTTATCTTCAAAGATGTGGTTCTTTCATGGCTTTGGGAACACCTAAGAGAAGGTGGAAAGAGGGGATGAAAAGAACAGGTAAGAAGAGGTAGGGACCCACTTCCTTCTCCAGCTCTCAACACTGTGAAGAGGACACCTTTTTCACCTTCAGTCACTCACCACAGACCTACAAGAAGCTGGAGATTTGCCTACTTGGTTTTACAAATGGAGACCAGAATCCATGTATATTTATTTATGTATATAATGTATATATGTACATAATGTACATGTATACCAAATAGGGTAAGGGCTTGTATATGTTGTAGCCCTCTGTCTCTGTAACCTTCTTTGCCTTTCTTCTCTAGGGATTCAAATGTCTTAATTCCAAGGATCCAAGGCTAAAATCTGAAATGGCAAAGCTCCCAAATCTTTGTTCAGGCATCTAAGGAAACTGATAAACTGTGAGAAAGACCTAGGAAATATCTGAAAAGTAGAGACACGCAAGATAATAAAGATAAAATAAGGGACAGTGGTAGGATCGTTAAGATGGAGATTACTAGGAGCTCAAGGATACAAGAGAAAACACACCCATGTGGAAATATATAAAATCTGACAAGGAAAAAAAAATAAAAATCCACAGTCATTGGAGTACTGCTGTCAGTCTGGAACATCAAGGATTCTTTCCAACTCTTCCTCTCCTCACTGACGCCTACCTGCCTAGCAAAAACTGAGGCCTCTTACTGGGATGGGGAATATACTAAGGCTTAACTAGGAATCAACAAGCTACTAGACTACCTTGCATGTGAGTTAGCCAATAACAAATTGCTTTACACTTCTAAGTTGTGTATTTCCTGCTTGCAGAATCTGAACAAAGTAACCCCAAAAGAAACAGTGACACACAAAAATCTTTTAAAAGACTAAGTTCCTCCATTTATTCCTCTTTAACTTTCTGCTTGAAAGGCATTATTTTGCAGAACACCAGTGTGGCTTAAGTAGTGCATCTCTGCAAGGAGATGGCACAAGAAAAATAGCAATGAAGAGGTGTTCTCTTTACGAGTGCATAGTACGAGCATCCTAACACACATTGTAAATTAATGCATTAGGCACAGTTTTCAAGTCAAGGCATTTCATGTCTTTTTAATTAGATGTGTGATCTTGGTAAGCTTTGCTTAATAAAAATAATATTTACAAGGGAGGTCTTTCAAAGCTCAGCCCTTGGAATCTGTCTCTATTACGCATTTTCTCCTTCATTGTCCTTGATTTGTACCACAAATTCAGAAAGAGATTAAATATTTTATTACTCATGTTAGTTTTTTTCTTTATACAGTTTGTATTTATTGAACCACTAGTACCACAGCACATCCCCAAGCAGAAAGGTAGTGTTTGCTATGCAAAACACACAGTCCATGATTGGCATCTAAGACCAATTGATCTACCCATTACCACTATCTCCCTACCCCCACAAGCTTTACTACAAAGCTATTGATTTAAACACTGCCGATCGGTTTCCATTTTCTGATTTTGGGCAGGCCAATTAAGAAAGTGAGTAATTGTGATTACACTGCTTCAGGATCAATTACATTTGATGCAAGACAAAGTGCTCCTCTTAGAACAACGTAAAGAAAATGATTATGATCAGGAACACGTTACTGATGAACATGCTCCTAAGAAAAATGCAAAATAACTGACAAGGTCTTTCATAAAGATATGTTAGCAGGAAATACGAGAATATCGACACCTTTGTGTGCACAGTATTTCAACTACATTTTGACAAGCTTCTACAAGTCATTATTTCTCCTGGATAGAAGCTTTTTAAGAAGTATGACAAGTTAAAAAGGCTGCAGTTGAGTTCTCCAAGACACCATCCCAAAAACATCACACTGCACAATTTCTTCAACGATATTGAACATCAGTAGGATTTTGAACAACACATGTTTTTAACAGTAAAATATCAAATTTAATAAAAAGAACATTTAATCTATTTTTATACTATTTCTAAGAACTAGCATCAAAGACACAAGGCCCTATCAATTAACAAAGGAACAAAGTAAGCAATTCATATTCTTAATTTAATTTTAAACTCAGCTTGAGCTTTGTCATTGGACTCACATTGTCCAAATCATTAAAATGAATACACCACTGAGGTCTGAGGCAAATCTATTTACAGTGATGTTACTCATAGTCTGGTCGGTATTCAGGAATATTGATCTGTCTTGTTTGTCTAATAGGAAAATAATAAACAATTACTAGGCAATGTTGGAGAAAGTAATCAGTTTTTATATATCACTAATACAGCAGACCTCCCAAAACATAAAGGTGATGATCTGCATAAAATCAATGTGTTATGCTACATTGCTTATCCTCATCACTGCTAAGATTCTTAGCAATAAATGGTGTAAGTTTGGAATCAGATCATTAATATACTGAAAATTTGTACTTGAAAAAAAAAAATCTGCTCTTTTAAAAAATATAACGTTCCTGCTTGATAGGTGGTTGGAACTAGATAATCTATCTTTAAGGTCTCTTCCAACCCAAACCATTCTATGATAAACTGAGCATATTTTGTTTAAAAACCCCAAAATATACTTAGGGAAAGGAAGTCTATCATTTTGAAGCAATTATGAAATTGCATTGCCTAGAAGGGAACTTCCCAAACAAATGTAGCATTAGGCAATAGTCCAAAGCTGTTTCCAAATTCCAGCAAACAGCATACAGACCAGCTACAGCAACATGATGTGCATAAACTACATGCTGCAGACATCTTGCTGGAGGTACTATCTTTAAAATGACTACACATGAGAATCCATTGAACAGGAAAAGGTATGAGGAGTGGAAAAAAAAAAAAAAAATAGTAAAACGTCCTTGCCCTGAGAACAAGAAATCTTATTTTAGCAGCGGTTCTTTTGGAGTCACTTGGGCCCACCTTTATTACTAAGATTTCCCCACTATCTTTTATAACCTGTAAGTTGCACAAGCTGTGCTCAGGAGTAGTACACTAAAATTTCTACAGTATTCAATAAAGTGTTACAGAAATTTCTCAGAAGGCTTCCTCTAAACCGGAACACAGCAATACGAATGCCTATTCCATGTTCTTTTTTGTGCAGAACACAGAAAGTAGTGCTTCTTGCAACATAATAGGTCAAAAAGCACTAAAAATACGTAAAAAAATAAAAGATTGCACAGATCTATTTAGTGACTTTGCACAGTCTCAAAGGCTATATAAGCCTGAACATCTTTTAAAAGAAGGTGTCTACATTTCCCCCATCCACTCATTCCTAATGTTTGGACACTGCTATTACAAATTTTCCCTTGTTTCAAATGCTAGTTTGCAACAGAGTTCCCACTGGGTGAAGAGGTTCCCTGCTAGCCTAGAATGCAACAGAAACTCATACAAAGGAGTATCTTGAATGTGCCAATAAAGAGCATAAAAAGCATTATCAAGTATATAGGACAAAATCTAGTTGGCCAGCCAGCTAGTTGTTTTCATTCTCTCTCTAATAATTTAAAAGAATCTATAGCATGAGGAATAAGCTTCTTGGGCCAGCAAATTTTGGGGTTGGTTTCATGCAGTCATGTTACATAGATCACAAACGGTCATAATAAACACTCAAGGTAGTAAAATTGCTCACACTATGTGCTTTTTTGACTTGCAATTTCTTACAAGGAAGAACAAACATGAAACACTCCAGCAGACTAGTCAGACCTGAGTGCTCTCTTCAAGGTGGTGTTATTAAGAAGAATCTCAAGAAGAGAGGGAAAAAATAAAAATAAAGTTCAGGAACAGATAAATAATTCTAAATTGGAAGAGGAGTTCATGCTTCTGCTTGGTATCGTTTACACCAAGGGTAAAACAGGAACTCTTAGACAACCTGTCAGAGAGTTTTTGAACTTACACATGTGATTTCACATCTAGGTTAGAGCTTACCATCAAATCTGTTTTTAGAATCAAGTGCTAAAAAATTCTGGAATACTGAAGAAAACTGATAATCCTTGTAACAGTGAAACCCAACAGTAATTATGCCTTATTTCTCTAAAAACATCCTGGGTGTACATCATGTTGTGAACTGTTATTCAATTCTTTAATTATTTAATAAACAGCAAGTCTGCTGCTACCAAGTAAACTTCCAATATACACTACTTCCACCTTCTTAGAGCAAAAAGTTACCCTCCCTCCCCAAGAACTCACCATAACTGGAAACTGGCCATCTGAGTAGAATCACAGAAGTCAATACCCATTGAAACGGTAATGGATCCTGCAGGCTCAAGGCACTCTACATAAAAACATTTTGAACAGGTAAAGTACACGTGCAAAGCAAGAGAAGACATCAGATTCAAACACCCAAACTTCACATAATGAGAAAACCTGTATTAAAAAAAGCAAGCTCCATAAAAAAGAGCCAATATGTGTAGTTTTATTTCAAGTAGGTATCACCCAAGTGTCACACTTTCATGTTTAAATGTCTTGGATCCTCACTCCCTTCGGTTAGTGCCCTACATCCCCACTGTCGACAAAGATTTGTATTAGAAAAGCTAGAGAAATTATTTATAGAAAAAATATATTGAAGTTACATCCTTTAACTTGTGTACAGATCCAGCACCGAGATTTCATTTTCAACATCACTCATTTGCAAATTTAGTTAATAAATAATAAAAGACAACAAATACTAATAAAATTTAAAATAATACACGCATAATGGAAAAAGACATGAATTTGAAATATTTCATAATCAGTTCGTGGCTTACTTATTTCTCAATATTTTGCGTGCATTAGTTATGGGTGGGAGCAGAAAGATTATGAACCCAGAATGGAAGATAATTTTGTGCTTTACACGCAGTGCAGACTGAGGCACTTCTCAAATTAAGGTGCCAATAGACACACTCATTCTTAGTTTCTTGACTATGTCACTATACAGTTTCTTCAATGTTTTACAGACAAGGCTTTGTTTTGGTAGGAAGAAAAGCTCCTTCTTTATGTAAGTAGAGGTATTAAAAATAAGTATTGGAGCAACTTGACTTGTCAAGATTACAAGAAAGAAAACCTAAAAGCACACTTAGAAGAGAAAAATTAAAATATAAATGATTTGGCAGGCAGAAAAACGTCTAATTTCCAGTTTATTTGTTAATATTCTGATGCTTTCCAGGAACTGAGGAGTAGGAGGCTGCTCCATGACAAAAGGAAACAAGATTTAACTCTACCAAGATTAAGTTCTGAAAAATATGGAAAAAATAGAGGTGATGCAGTTAGGCAAAGACTAAAATAATGATAGGGAATGAACAGAAAATAAAGTATTTCAAGAAGTCTGCTGAAAGCACCAAAAGGTTACAGGCTGCATCTCAAATTCAGATTAAACTTTACCAAAGTCTTTGAGCTTAATGTTTTCAAACTGGGTTTCAAAGGCATCTAGCCAATGACAATATACTGTGCACAGGGACTTAGGTGAAGTAAGTTGGCCCATTTCTACAGGCAAAATCAGGACAATTGCCAACAGTAATTGCAGTGATGGAGGCAAAACTAGACTTATACTCCAGCAGGAATACCTGTCTACACTGACACTTCTTCTGTTGGTTCCGCTGGGCAAATTATAGGATGTGTTTTCCAAAAACTGGAAACACAAAAGGCAGGAAGAAGAACAGGGCATATAAACTAAGTTTTAGATAAAGTGACAAAGAATACAGAAAGTTTACATTCAAACAAGAAAAGCAACATTTTTGGAAGGAACTATAGATGATACACAGCTTATTTTCTGCAGAAGAAACCAACAGCTTCACAGGATAGATACCACAATAATGTCTTTCCTGGGGAAATAAACATTTTAAAGGGTAGGACTGTCTTGTGAACTCAAGAAACCTGAGGTTGGTAACTTATTAATTCCATATTTTTTCATGTTTTTTTTGCATGAGAGAAGTAAATGCTACTCTTCACTGACTGTTACTGTGAGTACAGTGTCTCCTGATCTGATTTATAGTATTATTAGTTTTTCACTTGTAGGCTTTTGTAACTTATTTTTTTAAAGTGTTTAAAGGGCAGGACATAAAATTAGGCTGATGGTGAAAACTAACTTGAAATTAGAACTCTGCACTGGACTTCTTATCTTGAAGAATAAACACCAAATAGTTCACTTAATATAAAAATTAATCTCTCTTCTAAAAGTAACTATCTTGCCATTATCAAAATGCAAATGGTTCCAAAATTTTAACTCTGAAATAAACTGTACCATTATACAATTGCTTTTGTAGCTATTTGGTGTAAATCAGTATAGCCTTTTCAATGTTAAAAAAATAAGTATTTCAATAGCATACAGCAATTTAATACCAAATAACTTTTTAACTACTGAAAACAAAGAATACTCTTTACTTCACTGTTGTACTTTCAGAACTTGTTTCTATATTCTTCTAATGTGATATAGATTCACATAATAATGTAGCTCATTGAAGGAGAAGAAATACAACTAAAGTATGGGAGCTTCTGTCAGAAAGGAGCATGTCTGTCCTTTCCACTTATATAATGAAATAGAGACACTTCTGGTTCCTTCTGCCTACACCACAATATCCTAAAGCAAAGAACTGCAGAGAAAAGAAAACCGGTTGTGGGTACAGGTACCACATTTGAATAAAAGTTGCTATGATCTGAGTTCTTCCTCAGGTTTTCTACTCTTTTCCACTATCAGAAATTAAAAAAAAAAAACATCCCAATCAGAAGTAGAAAGCAAAACAATTTAGGTTAGGTCTGACTACAGCATTGCTTTCTGTCCAGTCTAAGAAGCCACACTTTGTGGAAATACGGTAGATGCAAACTAGACTAAAGCATAACACTTCCACTCCACTGCCAAAAGCTCACAAGGAAAACAATGAGACTGCTCTGAGCCACCAAAATAAATAATAGATCTACAAATATTTTTTAACCCTTGGAAATAAAATAATTATGAATATATAAATCAAAATCTCATTCCTAATATTAGCCCATTATAGCCATTCTGGACTAAGGCTGTACAAGAACAAAGTTTGTGGGGAGACAGAAAAATTTTATTATATCAGCTGGAATTGAGATAATATAATTGATATTTGAACAAGCAGGTAAGCCTTCAGGCATGGCAGTTCTGATCTAAGGAGTTATTTTCAAAGTCAGATACAAGTAGGGGAAAACTGTATTAAATTTCTGTTATAACTAGATTATCTAATAAAATATAGTTGCATGAGTGTGTATGTATACATACACACATATGTCTACGTGTGTATACACACATATATATGAGTATACATATGACTATGCAAAATCACTTTCCTGTATTTGGAATTTTGCAAAAGATGAAGACTCTGTATTTTTAAATACAGGATACAATTACCTATTGGATTAAACTCATGCATCCTCATGCCTGGGGGTAATTTCTTCTCCTTGATGTGAATATTCTCTATCTTCTGATCTGTTGTATTTGTTACTGTCACTTGCACAGATACCATATGATCATCAAAAATGCCTGGCTGTCTTGAGAAGTGATAATGAGCTGCTAATCCTTTTCCACTCATTCGATGAAGCAGCTCATGTGTTTTTGTTGGCACAGAGACTTGGGTAGTGACCTGTCAAGTACAAAACAACAGTTGGTGAATGTTGTATGCAAAGAACAGATAAAATGACAGTTGAATATTGCACTTTTCACTCAGCTAGAGTGCCTGCTTTCTAGTGAACTAGAAACATGTAAGGACATAAGCAAATCCATAAACAAATTACAGTGATAGATATCAGATAACAGACTCTAAAAATAACATTTCTGGTGCTGAGAAACTGCAGCTGTAATTTTGTTGTTGACTCACTTTTCATTATAAATCTGTTTTCAATATTTTAACTCTTAGCCACTAAATTATCAGAGTTTTTTTTAAGAGTTTCAGTTAAAATAATTATGTTGATTCCAACATAATCTCTTTCCATTCTGCGCATCAGAACCCAAGGGTGGCCCCAAGCCCGTTGCATACTGTCAAAGTATAATGATAAATTGTGTTCTCATTTTCTTGTTAAAACCACAAGAAATGTTGCTTAACAATTACACCAGTCAAACACCAAAACCACAGTTGTATAGAGCAGAAGGATGTTGCCACTTTTTTAATAGTCTTGCTTCTACAAGCAAGGAGAAAAATCCCAAGGATGTTTGGGTCCATTCTATCCTGAAAAAGTAGCATGAATAAAAGATATTCTGTGTGCAAACAAATTCCCAGAAGATACTGCTGATAAGGAAATCTGTAATCATGAGCTCAAAAGTAAGAAATATGCAGAAAATTGCAAAGTGAATTTGAATTCTTTAAACAAGTTTTACGGAAAGGCTAGGAAATTACATGAAAAGTAACACCACACAAACAGAATACAGAGGTTGAAAAAGCCAAATGCTTAGCATAAAAATCCCATTTGTATGGTCAATGCACTGTGAGCTACTGAACTTTATAATCTGTTAGATACATCTGTTTACCTGTTTCCACTGATGAGTGTCCATCTTCTCTTGCTCTACTCATAGCCCTGAATGTGTAACTAAGTGGAAGAGACACCTGCAAATAGCAGAATGTTCAAGACTCCAAGCAGCTAAGCAATAAGAACAGGCTTTTATCTTGCCTTCTCTACAAAACTCTTTTCAGATTGACAGATTTTCCTGACCGCCACATTTAACACTGAGTGGCTGATCTGAAGACCTAGTGAACACTTCCAGTAATATGAGAAGCTGGTAAAAGATGGGATTTAAACCCACAAGGTGGAACAGAAATGGGAGAGTTTCTGGAAAACATAAGGCTGCAAAGAATCCTGCTGAAAAACTTAAGAAGTTAGCGAGCATGTAATAAACTTGACTTTCATTTCTGAGCACCAGTTTCTGAGCTGAAAAGCCAGGCTAGTAAAATCCATCACCTCAAACGAAATCTGTAGAGATTAACTAAATGTTTAGAAGTTTGAGCACTGCATTTAAGAAAGCTGAAGAAAACTACATGAGGAACTAAGTGAGTGTGTATTCAGAGGTGGCTTTGGAAGGTACATTAATTTTCACACGTCATGCTGAATGAAGAGAAAATAATGAAGGAACAAAGGCACAAGGTTTCCCAACCCCTCAAAACTCAAACACTATGTGTCTGTAATTAGAATAACACATACAGGATGTGATCAAGCAAAGTCCTCTCCAAAAACTTCCATATCAGATTTCACTTTCAACTTCTAATGTTGTGTTTCTTTCTCTAATACAAAAAAACTCTGGTATCAGTTTTTATAGAAATAAATTCATGATCAACCAGTAATCTTCAGTGTGAAGACTAAAGGTAGTTTCAAAATACATCTGAACAGGGGAAACCCCACAACCACAACTCTGAATTTGTACAACTTATTAATACTGTTAATGTAAATTGGTGAAGTTCAGATATCTTCTTCCCTGTAAAAAGATAATGTAATATTCTCAGGGACAACATTTTTAGTTTTCCTATAAGATCAGAAGAAAATACAGCTGTTTGCAAAAGAATACATAGCCAAATATTTAAATTTCTGTCCCGCTTCAAATAGTAGTAGCAATACCACCTGAAGAATACAGGCACCATATTTTTAAACAGAGACAATTTTTTCAGTCCAATTACTGATCTCTGACAAGCATCAAAACATCTAATACTTTTGTCCAAGAACATAATTCAGTAAAATTTTACAAAACCCCTAATGACCAGGTATCTTTTACTCCATTGCCATTTTATGTGCATAAAAAGTAACCCTAATCTTATCATATGTATCTTATTATTTTAGAAATATAATTTAAAGACAACTCCTGTGACATCACACAACCAGATTTCTGGTTAATACAAAATGAATGGAAAACATATGAATTGTATGGACCTTCACAGTTCCTCAAAATTCAAACCAACTTTGAACAGAAGAAAAAAACTTTCCTAATAGATTAATACTCTTAAATTATTAATTTAATAGATTAATACTGACAAGGTCAAACTCAGAAACCAACTCAGCTGTCAGGAATTAAGAAAGAAGGCACTTCCAGTGATAAGTATCTTCTTAATAATAATGAACAAAACTTAAGTTTTGAGATGTAATTTAAATCTTATTTTTAAGTTTATGCTTAGCCTTTTAGTATTTAATTCAATTTGAGCTGGACATGCATAACAGAAAAGTTATTTCATGAAATGGTTCATCCATTTTTCAATAACAAGCTAAAGAAACATGTTTTATTCATGTTAAAATAAGTATTTTGAAGTACACTAGCTTCTCTGTGTTAACGTATAGCTGATTTTACTAATATTATTTATTAATAAGAATGAAAACATAGAAAGTTGGTAGTCAGAAGTCCAACATGTAGATACATATGCATACACGTCAGTAAAAATCCCTCACTATACTTAAATTGTAACACTGACTCAAATTTTACTGAATACTTTCTGTGATTTCTAAAGATTTTGATCTATGTCCCTTTAAGCATTACTGTTCGTGTTTCAATCATAATCTCACTCATAAGCTTATTCACTTTTATTTTCAATGCTGTACCATACAGAGCAACAGACATGCAAAGGACAGTCAGAATAATGACATTATGTTTAAACCATCTTCCTTCCTGTAGAACATTAATTTTCAGTTGCATTTAACGTGGCAGTACTAGAAATAAATAAAATGTATATATGCTGAACAAAGGAATTTAGTACTGGAAAATGAGAATTCTCAAGTCCTCTACTTGCTAGCAAGGGTTTAGAGCTGGCAAAGGTTGGTGTGACTGTAATGCAGTCTATTTAACAGCTGCCTCAGTCTGGTAAAAACTTTTTTGTTTTAATTCTAAAATTTTTAATCCATATAATTGTAATACTTAAAGAAACCCATAGGGCAGATACCTGCAAACATTCTGGGGTTAAAATAATCCTCTACTCAGTTAACAGAACAAGAAACATCTAGTAACCAGGAGACAATCCTCTACAAATCTTACACAGCATATGTTTAAATAATAGAAGTCGTTTGTGTACCTTTGGATGGTTTATGAAAATAACCAATCAATTCTGCAGACACAACATTATTTCTAAAGGAAATCTATGGGACTCATGATGCCTGCAGATACACAGAGACAAACCACACATATTTTATCAGTTTATTACAGTAAGCAAATAAGCGTGGAATGAGAGTGCACATAACTGTCTACTTAACGCTTACTGAAACATTTATAAGAGCTGTTATCTCCCTAATAACAGACAGACAGTGTGCAATTTTAGAGAGGAGAAAAGCTTCATATTTTTTAACACTTCACTAAAAAGTAACTGAAGAGTGTAAAATGAAAAATACTCTGTGCAGTTAGCTGGTAATGGACCATATTATCAACTCAAGTTAGATTTATAGGATACAAACTAGTCACTAATAGTTATTTTATGACATAGCGTGTCTGCTTTTTTTTGGGTGAAGATTATTAAGATTAAACTTATTAAGATTAAACTTGCAAAACTTTTTTTTTTTTTATATACAGCTGTTTAGAATGACAGAAATAATAATAAAAAAGATACAGACTGTCCTCCCACCCCATTTTGACTGAAAGACACCACAAATTAAAAGTCAGTGTAAAGGACTCCACAGTGGTATCACAACGGAGCATTGTATTGGTACAAGTCAGACTGGCCCCCACACTAACTGCAAATGTTGAAAGATGATCCATCATCCTAAAAGAAGCTGCAAATATTTTTAAACTACTATTCATATAAGAACAGGAAGGGTAACATTAGGATTTTGCCTTAGAAGACCCCCACTCACTAACCACATAAAGGGAAAAGTGTAAGATCACTGACAGTAATTTTGACTTGCTTTATCACAACAGAGCTGACTAGTTACAAACCACTGAATCCTCTGCACATGAACATGCTTCTTTCTGCCAGCTCAGTAAGTCCTTAAAAACTAAGCTCAAGTTAGTACAAAAAACTGTTTTCCATAATTATTTAAAATAAAAAGCACTAGAGAGTTTATTAAACCTGCTACAGAAAACAGAGCTGGACAGACTTTCCTGTATGAAGTATTATTATTATCATCATCATTAAGCACAAAAATATGTTATCTTTTTTCTTTTGTATTTGTTCTTTGGCTTAATAATGCTGTAATAATAAACACAGGTTAATTTTTTATCCTGATTCAGAAATGTATATGTGTTTGGCTAAAACATATATTATTGGAAAAAAATATTTGCTTCCAAGAATGATGATAATTATAGTTCTATTCCTCTAAATTACATTCTGTTAAAGCAGTGGACTGAATCATTTAATCTAAGTAGCCCTTCTACTGCCCTCCTATTGGCAATATCCATGACATAATCCAAGAATTACCTACTGAGCTGTGAGAGCTATATCCTCTCTTACACTCACTGTAAGGCTATGCTCCAGTAACTCCGCAACAGCTAAGAGGAGAAGGGCTATCACATAGCCCAGCCACATTTACATGATCTTTCAACTGAAGCTATGAGAGCAACTTAACTATAATTTTATAGTATTAGGAGAAAGATGGAAAACCAGGCAAACAAAGGGAAGACAACTACGGGCAGGAAACAGTATATTCACGATCTTTTGCTTCATTACCAGTTACATATTACTCACAGTCACAAAGCACTGTCTTCCTTATACAGCTCTTACAAAAATAAAGAATTAATAATTCATAAAAAGACACAATAAAAATCAAACAAAGAATTGCAGAAAGAATGTCAACATCCTACTCTGAATTATTTCAGGAGGCTGTAGCAAATCCCAACATTAGAGCATACTTAAGTCATGCTAATATGGATTTCCAAACTAAGGACAGCATCCCTCTTATATAGGACGGGGAAACCAAACAAGCAAGCAAGCAAGCTTGTATTTTCTGCGGTCTACAGAAGCAACAGGACACCGTGATACAAGCTGGGCTAATTTATCTAGACATACAGACATCATGTGTGAGAACATCATGTCAAATTCTGGAAAATACTTCAAATAACTTTTCACCAAAGGTATTTTTAACTGCTCTACCTCTACTAAACACCTTCTAAAAGCCATGTCTGCTAGGAAGTCCTTCAATTTCTAATACATCCTAACTCCCTTCTTTTTAAACTGTCACCAACTTTTAGGCTCTATACTTCCCTAAATGATTAATATGTCAATAAGGCTAATTGAAAGTTAGCATATAAGTGTTTATATCGCTAAACCAGTGTTGGTTTCAGACAATTTCACATTAGAAAGTGAGCTCCAAAAATTCTTACTGAATTTTAACATTGATAGAATAATACTTTTGTCTCTAAAAACTTGCAAGGAAAATAAAAATCAAAAAACCCCAGATAACTCCCATTGATTTTTAAATGAGACGAACCTCGAACAAAAGCACTTTTATCATACTGCCCAGTCTGCCTCTGTAAAGCTGCCAAAATTAATCCTTTTCTCTGCCTTCTTTTTTTTAATGCTAATATTTGTACAGTCTCAAATACCATATTTTCAAAGAGTAGTGTGTTCAAGGTAATCTATGAGTCTAGACATGATCAAAATCTCCTGTAATATTAAATTATCCCTTTTTCAATATTTTTATGTCCCTTAGATTTTCCTATGGTTCTCTTAAAATATAACCAACTAGACAGCTCTCCAGTAACTCTATATCAATAAAAAGTATTGCTCTTAGAGCATAAAAATGACTACATGATATAAAGGAACCAGAATTAGGCCTTAACCTGGAGTTCATGAACTGCAGAAAACTCTATTAGTCTCATACCAGATTAATCAAGCTCTTTTAAAACTGAGCGTGTACTTGTTTTGTATTTTATGTGTAACCGGGGGCCAGTGAGACAGATTGCATTTCGCATGTATAACAGAGCTTAAAGCTTTATATTACAACACATGGTTTTGTCTGAGATTTGGCATCTTCGCCTTTTCCTTCTGCTGAGCGTTATGAATCACATGAATAATCCAATGAAAATATTAGTGAAATCCCTAAAAAGTCACACAAGAAAGAATTTCAGTAGCAACAAAATGGGAATATTTTTATGATTAAGTCAGGGTTGTTATACAAACATGAAGAAAAGGGTTGAACTCAGTGTCATAATTATGGGCCACAAACCTTGGTATAAATTCAGAAGTGAACATTCTACCCCACAGGAAACTTTGGGATCACCAGTGAACTATGAAAAGGGCTTAAACAGATACTATGGGAAAATTTTCTTTTAAATGCATTTGCAGAAAATTCCTACACTTAAGTGCTTAAACTGTATCCCAATCCAAGTTTCAACTTCTAAAATAACAGTGACAAAATCAAATGGTGAAATTCATATCTGTGCATGAGAAACCTCAAGATTTACTACCATTTTGTCCTACGTATGCTTCTACCAAGCAAGAAGCAGATGGCCTGGTGGCTGAAGCAAGAGTATGATTTTCATCAAACAGCATGGTATTTAAACTCTTTTGTAACAGTCGTTAGACGTTTCAAAAAAAAGGTATTCTCCCAATATACCAACAAGTAATTTACATCAATTTAGTGATTTGACCCTTCCACTGACCACCTAACTGGAAAGTCTGATGATTACCTGCGGTAGTTTAAGAATTAGAAAAACAGAACAAGGCGGCAGCCTCACCTTGCATCCTAATTATGAATTTGAAATAGTGGCACTGCTGAGAGGGATTAATACAGATTTTGGCATTGACACTAACAAAGAAGTTCCTACAAACGCGTTCTAATATATTATTTTGATTTTGGCAAACAGCCAGTACTCGAGAGACCTCTAAAGTGAAAACATACTGAACCCTACTGGCTACAACGTATAACTTTACAGTTGGGGTTATACCATAACAACTCCTGCATATTGGTTGCCTCCAACAGAAGCACCTAGTTCAGACTTTCTCCCAGAAAAGGACCTCTTGTGTCAGGATAAGCCTGTAAATTGAAACACTTAATACACAGTATTACCTACAAGCCACAGTGAACTCAGACCTTAATACACTATATTTGAAATTCAGCACAGATATTTATGAATGATAAAACGTAAGTTATATCTTTGTTGGCTTAGTACAACTGTATTTGAATCTTGGCCATTATATTTGTGTTCAACAATGCAAAATGCTATTTTGGCTTCTATCAGGATGAACTAAAGGCACAGTAATCCAACTGCAAGGACAAAAATCTGAAATCAGCACTGAACCCAAAGCACATAGAAATTTGTATTAGCACTTCCTCAATGTGCATGTAGAATCTCTGCATGTACTGGAACACATCTCTTACAAGTGATGTTTATGTGCTAATTTTTCCCAAGTTTTTATTTAACTTTACACACAAAGTTTTAAACTGAAAAAAATCTATATTCCTTAGTTTGTGAAAATTACAGTTGACCTAAATGAGACCATTGCTAAAATACAGATTTTCTGTGTTTTGTCTTCCTTAAGCTTCACTTTTAGGCCTTATAAAGAAAGAAAAAAATCATCTGTTTGTAGTCTGTAGACAAAGGAGTCTATTTATAACCAGTTACCTTCAATTTCTTTGTTTAAATTCAATAGCACACTTCTTTTTTTTGGACTCGGAAGCAAAATTCAGGGCATCAAATGACTTTTTCAGCCTCCACGAGGACACTTCTTTTCACACTCATTAAGAAGAAATGCCACTCAATCCCATCCACACACAGCTCAGAGTAATGTAAGCAACAACATGCACATCACACTGCAAACAAAAAACTTTTACCCAATTCCTCTGGCATCTTCAAATCAAGAACACTGATGCTAGGGACTAGAAATACCAAGTGACACTGTGTTTAGTCATATAAATATTGAAATATTTCCTAATCCAAGTGAATAAAAGTTCAAAATGAAAAATTTCATCAACTGCACAGCAACCAAAACTAATTCAGGAAGATGCTAAAAAGACTTTTTTTAGTCTTAATATGTCAAGGCACTGTTCACCAAGTCATTAGGAGAAAGGCGTGCAAAAATAAGGTGAAAGTCTGCCACTAAAGTGAACTGTTTAAGCATCATCAGAGAGATGAGTTTTAATCACAGCATCATTCAACAGACTTTAAAAGACACCCATTGCTCCAATTTCCCTTAGAGTCTATAGCATAAGAGGATTGAAAAAATTTCTAAATGATTCTGATGTGAGAAAACAGTGGCACATCACTTACCAACTTTTTAAAAAACCTTTACACGGGTTTGGAGGTGGGCAACGGAGGGTATCCCAACTTCCTGAAACTGTTAGCAAGAACTTTTAAAGTACATTAAAATAAATCTGTGTTGACATAATTTAAAAGATTCCACGTTACCCTACTTTAACAACTGCAGTGTCCTTGCCTTTCACTTATATTGTACTGCTAGTCTACAAGTCATGTGGCAACATACTACTGGTCCATGGCAGGAATGGTAAGCCCTAAGAACGTACTTTCAATGACAAAATATTTATTTTCTCAAACAAGTTTTAAGCTATTATTAACATTTTGGGATAAAATCTCAATATTATAATTTGAATAACAGGTGCTTCATTCCATGTGATGATGACCCTTCATGTAACAGTGACAAGACGGAATCTTACGTGCACCAACCATGACTTGGTTATTTACTTTTTCAAACACGCCAAGCTAAAAAACTAGCACAAACAAAGTTTCAGAAATGAAGACATTATGTTAGTTATAAAGCATTTACTCCAACTTTCATCCATATTTAACAAGGATTTAATTTCAAGGCTTACAGACTCTTAGGATGGTTAGATATATGTACAGCTAACTGTACATAGCTATACACAGTTATACTGTATATAAGTAAGTTATAGGGCAAATTTTGATCCTGACCAGCAACGTATCATCCCATGAAATCTTAGGATTCTCTTCGTACTGCTCTGAAGTACTGCTTTTTGTGCAATCCAAGCTTCAGTTAAGCACAGACAAATCAAGAAAAAAGAGGAACAAAAGTAACTTATGCCAATCATAACATCCTTATATGTGAAATAATTAGCTGTATTCACAAGCAGTGATTCACATACTTAGAAGAACTCAGAGACATTATCACCACTGCATATTGAAATCCATAAGCTGTCCTCCACTGAGAAAGAAGGGGAGCTTCAATACAGAGTTTTCAGCAGATTCTTTATAAATTCTGAGTGAAGAAATAAAAAAATCTGTTTCTTCATTTGGGGTTAACAGAATATGCCAATAAACACACTGATAAAGATATGGAATGACCTAATTTAAGATAATAAAGGATCTTTATGGTTTTTAAGTGTCATTCCTTAATACTAAAACACAAAATGCCAAATCTACAATCAGTCATACAAAAAACCCTGTGCACAATCTGTACATGTAGCTGAAGGAAGGAGGCTTCTACAAAAGCATGAATGTTTAAATTCAGAGAATATGAAAACTTGTATTTACATTAATTTCTAGCTAAGAGCTTAAAATTTTTCTTCCTACTCTGATGTATAGTCCTCAGAATACTTACCACAGTCTCACAATGCTGTGCTGCAGATGACATGCAAAAGTCTTAACATCAGGAAACTAAATTTTATACTTTATCAGTTTCACATATAGTACTACACAAACAAATATGGAATATAACTTGTTAAACAGCTATCACATAGGTAGGTTTAAAAAATAATAATTCTTGTTGCGTCCTAAAAAAAAGTAATGTATTAGGTATACAGTTGTAATGAAGTTGAACTGAGTGTTATGTATAGTTAATATGTTATGCAAGAAAATGATATCGACAGCCTTCTACGTGCTGTATAAATTCACATTCTATTTCTATTATAATTCTGTTTTTGCAGTTAAACAAACTTTGTCATAGGATCATCATTTACCATGACCCTCTGAAAATAAAGTGAACACTGATTAGCACATTTTCTGGCACATGTCGTGTCTCTGTCACTAAACAATGTCTTAATTTTAAATTCTTGTTCGGAATCACTGCTTTGACAACTACTGTCACTGTTCAAGGTCTGCACGAAGCTTCAAACTGCATATTATCACCCATTGACAAACTCGACATTTTATGAAGAGACCCTTCTCACACTGACTTATCCTCCTTACCCTGTGTAAATAAGTAACAATTCATTTTATAACCTTGACTTTAAAGTCCAGCCCTTCCACCCTCTTTTTTCTTCTTCCTAAACAACTGACAAAGAACAAGGAAGCTGATTGAAGGGGTCCATTATGTATCAACTTAAAGAAAGGCAAAGTGATTGATGAAACTAGCAGTCACCTTCACTGCTAGCTACTGCACCTGTATCCTTTTTGTCAAATGACCTGAAAATCCTGCTGACAGTTTAACATTCACCACAAGGATACATTCTCTAGTACTGTAGTTTTGAATATTTTTATTTGCCCAGAAATTCATTGTAACATTTTTTAAAGATGGAAGCACACATTTAAAACTAGTAACAATTTGTATTTTCTTCCCACGTATCTTACGCTTTCTAACAGTTTACTTGGCAAAACTATTAAATAATGCCCGCCAGTAAGCTGGCAAACCACAGCTCCTCTGCAGGTGTCACACAGTTAAGTTGTTCACATTATGATCACCATTTCAGTAAAATTTGTCATTGGTGGTAAGAGAAGATCAGTTTTCACATTTCAGATTGTTTCAGAGCTTTTCAGCAACAACTATGTAAAAACAAAACCCCACTTTTTTTAGTTATTATTTTCAGTTTTTAAATAGTACCTGGCTACTTTAACACAATTCCGAGTTAGCAGATCAAGTAAAACTTTATTTCAGCCTCAAAAAGATGATTAAAAATGCCAACCCCAAACCTTTCCTATGGTGCTGGAGCTGGTCTACTATTCTGTATGAAATAAAATTTTCACTGGGAAAGTAACAATTGAGAGGCAGGAAAATCTCAAAAATAATAATAATAAAAAACCCCTGCTTTACTCTGTCTGGGACACAGCACCATTTCCTTTGGGCATTTATTACCTGTTAAAAACCAATCTTTTGGTGAGTGGCAGTTCAGGGTTTTTGAGAGCAAGCTGCAATATTTCTTCGGGTCTGCAGAGTCATAATTAAAGCTGAACTGAGTGGAATTGGAGAGGGAAGGTCAGTGAGGTGCCGTATGAGAGATGAGGCTGGGCTGATGGGCACCAAATGAACAAATTATGATGGGCCCCACTCAATGTGATGAGGTCAAATGCTTGTTTCTACCCACTGACAGTTCAATTTCCCTGAAATGTCTCTCGGTTCTCTATGAGCTAATTATGAATGAAAAGTTATCAACTGCCCTCACCAAAAAGAGCTTTCTTGGAGCTTTTAATGTCAAAATATTGTTAGAAACGTATGCTGGCCCAGCTTTTTAGCCAAACAATACCCTGAATAATCTAAATACCACTGTTATAATATATATACTTTTTACCTACAGTATAGATGTAAAGCCTTCCTCAACTGCTATTAGATAAAACACATATGTAAGTTTTATAAAGCAAACCCATACTACCATTTATTATCAAAGGGTACCCTGCTTATAGCTTTGTATAACATAAACCATATAAATTTCAAGTATTTCCATATTAATATTAATTTCCAGGAAAATATTGCTGGATTTTTACTTTTAGAGTATCAATGCCCAGCTGTATTCCAGTAACCACCTGCTATTACTGCACAACTCTAAAATAACTGATAAAAATGCACAGTTCTTTCATGGAGCCTCAGTTTTCAGAGTAGTCAACTGATTGTCTTTGTGAAATACTATCTTTTGAAAATTCAAGTACGTATGTTTGCATATACTTCCAAAGTTTTAGATAAGCAGTAAACAAAGAATTTTTAAAACAGATTAGTACATAAGTCGTATCTTTGAAGTGAAAAGAGAACAGAAAAGTGAATGGACTTTAAAACTAGCAACTGAGGACAGTAGTGTCTGAAAAATTCCAGACTACTTATTTGCTTAGAGATAATTTTGAAGATTTTTTGTGCCACAATTTTTCACTACTTCAAAGTTAAGAAATGACAGTAGTCTAATGCTTTGATTTATAATGTTACTTGGCTTCCTTTTATTACAAAGCTGTTCCTATTTGATATGTTTATTTGCAAGTCACCAATTTTAAAGGAAACACATTAGAAAAGGTGATCAGAACTTCACCTTGCAGTGGATTCTTACCTTTATACATGTACTACCCATGTACCTCATACTGAACAAGATGGGACTGTGTGAAAGCACTAATTATACCAACTTCTATATTATACCAATTAATGCAACTGCAGCACACACATAGTTACAATAGGATTTAAAGTCAGAATATATCTGCTATATATTGATTGATAAACTAAAATTATTTTTCAGATGTTAAGAATATAACATAAAACAAGTGGGGATAATGTAAAGGGAAACTTTTAAGTTACTGTTTTCTAAAAATTCAATATAAGTTTAAGGTTGTTTAAAGAAAGCGGCTAAAATAAGCAACTACTAAAGAGCAACAGAAATTAATCAATAAGTTTGAAGCAGCCATCTATGTGGCTAGCATATATAGCTATAATATAAAAGTAAGCCTGAAGATTTTCAGTACAGCACAATATTAAATTTATCAATATAACAGTTGCTGTCATTGTAGCTGGCATACTATCTTGTTAGACACACTGTTTATCAAGTGTTATTACAGCAAAAAATAAACCAACTGTGCTGCACAGAGTCTTCATGTTTAAGTAGCACAATTAAAAACAGAGAAATGCAGTTCATTCATTACAGAACCTTTTCAGGAAGTTGATTTTTTCTAATTCTTATTGTAATTGCATTGTTCTAATCCTGTATTATAAAGGCAGCTGCTTGCCTATCATTTGTACTTTCCTCGTTAATCCTGACTCAGTGAATTAACCTCTAATTACAGCCGTTAAAATTGAAATGAGCCTCTTGTCTAGCTGGGGCTGCCCCCTTCCAGTGCATGAGACTGATGAAAATTTTTAGGGTCAATGAATATGTCCCATGTCATGTCTGATAGATGCTAAAGATGTGAGGAGGTAAATGTTACCTTAGAAAGATGTGGTTGAAATTTTTAAGAGCTAGGTTTTATTGACAAAATAATAATAATAAAAATACAGCTTAAGCTACGTCGCTCTTCTGTCTGAGTTACATAGCATAACACACATACAAACATTCTGTTTTACATACATTACCACACTACATATTTAAAGAATAACTTATGGAATCATCATCATGCATTACACACGCTTGTTTTTAAACATCTAGCACCAACTCTGTTTACAGCAGTCCTATTTTAAGGAGGATAATATATATATTTTTCATGTTGGAAAGAAAAAAAAAAGCATTGCTTTAAAATTTAAAAAGCATTTAATTCTCAAAAAAAGTTGGATTAGTTTTAAGGACAGTATGGACTTCTAATGGAAGGCAAAAAAATATCAAGGGTCTCCTCACAGTAATTTATCTAAAGGAGTTTGGTTTTTGCAGTATCACCTCCCTTATTTACTGTTTTATAAATAGGATTTTAATATTGTAATTGCACTTCACTTTTGCAATTTTAGCACTTTTATTTTTAAACTCAATATTTGAATATTGGTTTAATCTTTTTTCACTCCAAGATTACAAAACAGTAAAATAGTAGTGGATCAGGAGCATTACTGTTAATCAAAGACCTGGTTACTCAGATTACAATTTAATTAATATACAAGTTGATAACTGATTATACACTGTAAAGAATTTATAACATATATGTAATTTATATAATGTATACATTACATATGAAAGCACTAAAGACCCAATCTGGAGAATATTTAGTACTAAAACACACAGCAATCAATTAAATCAGTGAGATTATACATAGTGATAATATAATAATACCTCTCAGACTGGGCATACTATTATTTGGGCTGGTGTCTTATATTGGCAACTTGTTTCTGACTCAGACGGAAGATCATGTTTGAGCTTCCAAATTAAATTCTCTAATTTATTTAAAAGAAGTTGAAAGTTCTTAACTGTTAAGTGTAGAGCTTGTTAAGTATTAATGCATTTAATAAACATAACACAGGTATTTTTAAAGGCCTGAACACTAAAAAACATCACAAATATTAATAAAGGGATTTCTACTTAAAGAATAAAGGTGAAATGACACTTTAAAGAATAGTGTCATGGCAGGTTTTTTTTTTTCAAGCTATTGTTTTTAAAAGTATGTGGAAGCAATTTCTGAAAGGACATTAAAACTTCCAAATATTGATGTAACACATATACCATGTTATCAATTTAAGAACATCCTCTTATACCACAAATTCATACAAACACAGAAAAATACAATCAAGTATGCAGGAGGTCTTTGTTTCATTCCTTCTTCTGTCTTGGCAATGGTTAATATCTGCTGATGAGCAGCTACATTCATTTGTAGATCTCCAAGAGCTTTCCCAAGGTGAGTAAGCACCATTATCCTCATTTTTCAGATGGAAAACTGAAAGATTAACTTACTCCCTCCAGATCACACAGCAAGTAGTAAGCCAAAAATAGAACTAATTTTCCATATGTAACACCCAGTTCTGTATCCACTGGACCACGCCGCCTTCTCATAAGCATCAGTCACACCTAATCAGCTGCATAGCCGTATTTTGGGTGGCACTAAGAAAGAGTTGATTTTTAATTCTTAAATATAAGACTACACCTTTTCACTTGCTTCATAGGTACAAACTTTCCCAGGCACTTTACTAACACGATATTTGTAAAAAGCAGCTTCAACTAAGCATTATGCTGCTACAAACATTGTAGAGCACAAAGCAGGGAAAAGTAGAGACAACACATATACTTTATTCCAGATGGAAAAAGCACCATCTTAAGAAGCAGAGCTGGAGATAAAACTACACAGAACTCTAAAAACATCTCCACTCAATGTGCAAGTGTGGTCAACAATGCAAACTATTTATAAGCACACACAAAGATAAAATACTTGTAGATTATTTTGTGGCATACTTCTCCCTTCACCTCCCCACAACAAACCTTCCCAATTTCAATCTTTAAATAAAAAGGTGGGCTTCAGAATAAGTATAATGAAAACATTTAATGCATAAGAAAAAGCTCTCCTGTGATGAGACACCAAAAGGATAAGACATTTCTTACAGGAAGATGAGAAACAAGAGGGAAAATGGTAAACTATAAAAAAAATTATAACATTGTATCAAGGATACCATAAGCCTGTGTTAAGATAACACAAAACCACAAAAACATCTGATAGTCTGAGTAAAAAAAATTTTAGAAACATCCAAAGAGGGATTAGATATATTTACAGAAATATAAAATTATTTATTTAGAAAACCAATGGTAGTTGAACAAAATCTTTCTGAGAACACATGGCATAAGAGTACCAAAAATCTAGTTGAATCATCACATGCAGTTTGCTGCTATCACAAGTGATTGCACTACATCACTTTCATGACATTCACAAGTTAATGTTTCTTCTGTTACAGCCAATACTGAGTTAAGAATTCAGACCACAGCTTATATGAATGAGAATTGTATCTAGTTATAGAATAATTACTGCTAACAAAGCTCTGAAAAAATAAAACTCATGAAGCTGAGTGTACATCAATAATTATTTGGAAGAACTTCTATTCATTTCTCTACTGTAGGATTTTGCAAATTCTTAAGAACCTCATGCTAACGTTTCCTGCAAGCTGCATACCAGACTAGTGATATAATATAACCCATTATTGGAATCCTTGTGCTCTTGGTACTTCTAAGGAGAGAACATTTATACAGGAAAAGAATATACTTCAGAGTCAGTCTTAACACCTGCTATAGTTGAACTAGAAACAGCCTAAATGGACAAAGCAACCTAAATGATATGGAAGTTTTCCTCTGTAAAGACTACCTCAAGATCTTAGAAATTAAAATACTGTTTATGGTGTTCTATTCTGAAAATATCTCTAGTTGAATATTGAGGGAGTTCATGTTTACTATTTCTCAAGGAATTCTGTAAGTGTGCTCAATTTGAAATTAAATGTATTTATCACCTGGCTTGACAGGTCTGCAGCTCGACCTTGACTTTTGTCAAAAGCTATTATTTCTGCTTTATGCATCACCACTCTAAAGAAGTTCTCAAAGTGGATCTCAGTCAAAAGTTCTGTAGAAGACATGAGACAGAAACAACATGATTTACTTCTCCCTTTCTAAACAGTTTCTGTGGAACTCCAAGTAGTAGGAAACAATAAAATGTATCACTGATAATAACTACTATCAAGAGAACATGCTGAACATGTCAAATAAAACCTTAGTAAGTAAAGTGGCACCACCTCCACAATTATACCACACTTCCATTTGCACAACAATTAATGGCAACACTAAACTGTTTCATCAAATAATTTTTTAAGAACCTCCTCCCTACAACAAGAGTTTTCCCCTCTATTGCTACATGCCTTTATCATGAACTTCTCTTATTGACCTTTTCCCCAAATTATCTTTTATTTGGGGCAGGGGAAACAATCTTCTCCCTTCAAATCATACTCAACTCAGCCCATACTTCCACACACTTTTTACCCCATCCAACTGCTGCTACCATCTGAGTTCATATCCAGCTATCAGTTCTCCCTTACACTATCACTGTTCTGAATCATTTCTTGCTTCCAAAGCAGTATTTCCTTCTCACTAATTTAATTTTTAACACTATGTGTCATTTTTACCAGTTAATTATCATATGCAGCATACTCGGGGCTCTAGTCATATAGGAGAGCAGTTGCTTGTACATCGCTACCATCTAAAATCCTAATGAGAAAAGAAAAAGTAGCTTAGCTTATGGTCACCATAAGTCCTCCTCTTCCTCCTCTCACCATTCCTGTTTAAAATATTATTTCCTGCATCAGGTTATAACCCTCTCTGTCCTTATGTCATCTGAAAATTTTGCTTTCAACATTCTCTTCTCTCACTTTATAACCTCTCATTAGAGGACAACATACATTTCCACTGTTTTCAGACAACCATTTACATTGACAGTTTGCAGCTTTCTCTCACCTATTTTTCATTGGCACCACATTAAGACTGCAAAAGTATCTATCTAAAACTGAATTGATTTCAAACACAGTTTCCCCATGCACTTAAGTCTGCCTTCTCTTGCATCCACACCCCGAAAAGCCCCACAGTAGCCCCTGGTGACCTCAGTTACCTGGTTTGGTTGAGCCACAAAGATGGACTACATGCACCAGGGCAGAAGTATGCACAAGGATTTACTATGTTTTGCATTCACCTGGAAGCAAGTTATCCATAAATTACCACAGAATTTTGTTTTTCCTGGAACAAACTATAATATGCATGTGTGCGTTTATATGAAGAGGAAATGTGCTATATGTAAACATGAACCACAAAAACAAATGAGCTGCGGGACAAAGCACTGGGTTATGTACTGTAGTTTCTATTCAGGGATATTTTGGTTTTGTATGTTTAAAGAGAACCATACCATTACTGTAAAACTATTTTTGTATTTATGCTTTCTATAATGTTCAGCAGCTATGAATCTGGAGTTCTAAGTTTTCTAAAAGCTGTATCCAATTACAGTGCTGAATGATTTGAATAATAGACTGCCTGACACATTCCAAGATAAGTGGCTGCTACATTTCTTTGATATTAGGGTCATATACTGTACTTAGCTATTTTTACTCCATGGTCTCTATTGCCTAGTAATAAATTAATTTCTCGCTGTTAGTTTGGCATGTGCCCTACAGTTAAATTAATTTTCTCTCCCATTGAAGGAGGAAAAAGTTTTCTGAAGTATGACAACTATGATCCTTATTTTTAGAATTAGTCATCACAGATCAAACTCAAAATACTATTTTAAGAGGGACATTCCCACATAAAGTCTTAAAAGCTAATTTTGTGTTTTAATTTTTAGAAAATTACCTGATGGTGCTGAACAACATCTGACAAGTTATTTAACTACCTGCACACAAGCCTTTTTACTATATATGGATATAATTTGGAAGAACAGTTTTTAAACAACATTTAATTTTTGTTGCTTCCTGGTACACAAAACTCAGCAAAAGACTTCATGTACATTTGCAATCATTATCAACGGCAATAAGAGTTGAGCTTATCTCTGAAAACAGAGTACAGCCCAAAACATGTAATCACTATCCAGGCAGTAACAATTAGTTCTTATGTGATTTGGGCTGTTTCCAGTACAGGGAGTAGGAGGAAATGTTCCAGCTTCTTTGCTGGTTACATGTTTTACCAGGAACACAGCAATAGGAAGAAGGAGGCACTTTCTGGAATCAACCCTTTTCATGCAGAACTTCTTCCATTGTTTACCTGACACCTTCTAGCTCTAATTCCTCTACTTCACTGCAGCCACCTTCTGAAGAAGCAATTTAGCAAACGAATTGTGGCAATCATGAGGAAAGCATGCATGAATGTGGGAGCGGAACATGTGTTCATGTACTGTAGATGATGAAAGGACTAAAGACATTCGCAACAGGGGTGTAAAGCTTCTTACATTACTGATCGCTATCTTTAACTCACCCTCAAAGACGGTAACTGTGAAGTAAAGCAAAGACACCATAGTCATGCTTAAAATAATCCAGACCGAGGAAACAGATGATTGACTGTGTTTTGAGCTGTCAAAGCCATAAAGGATAGCAAAGAAGCAATTGTGGGATTGTGATCATAGGAATAACAACACAGTTGTAGTTAAACTCAGGCTTGCCACCAAACACTGCATACTGACTGCACTGCAAAACAACAAGGAAGGGAGTTTCTGGCATTTTCAGATTGTGACATGTGAATGACTATGCATCTGGTAAAGTTACACAGATTGTTACTCCTCTGCATGGAATTTAAATGGCATTACAATTTTCTTATATATCCAGCTAATATCCAACACATTATCTGGAAGTCTACTTTTTCAACACCAAATTTTAAAGCCTGTAAACATGAAACTGAATCATCAGCTAAGATCTTTTATTTCTTGAGTCAAATCATTCATGCAGTGCCTTTATGTGAGAAGTATTTGATTTTGCAAACGTATTGCTCCCAAAGTCAACACAGAGTACTTTACCAGCAATTATTAAGGTTGCAGTGTAGGTTGTATATACCAGTCTCACTAAAACCAAGGCTATGCTAAAAAATGCCTGTGCATCTGATACTTTTTCTGGTCACTCCCATCCACTTTCACAAAGATAAGTATCCTATATCATACTTCTGTAATTCCTTATTAAATTGCAAATTTAAATTGGACACACAAAAAGACTAGAAAAAGAACAACAATCAACCAAAGAAGAACAACACAAACTACTATCTTTTACCCCAACACCTGAATGTCCTCTACCTCCATGACTTTGCTAACCTTAATTATATCTATAGTTTTGAGATTCCCTAATGGAAAGTGCTACAAAGCAGAAAGCACAAACAGAATGAATCATGACACATACTGATACACCACTGATTGTAAATCTATATCCTTTTTATTTGCACCAAGGGGCTATGCTTTGTACACCCATGAAAAATTACTTCCAAGTAGCAAAATGTCATAATTGGAACCATGTATGGTAAAAACAAACATGATGAGGATTAACAGGCATGTGATTTTCTTGTAGTTTATTTTTGGTAGTGTAGCAACTATATGATCTGAAAGATTTGTATAATTTGGATAATTTGTGAATTAAAGTTTCCACAAGGCAGAGAAAAAAACAGATTGAAAGAGAAGATTAAAAATCCTTGAAGGCACCCTTCTCAAGACATGCAATATTCATACTTTTCTCCACGTTTCAGAATGTAATTATTACACATCAAAAAAAGCTGCCAGACTTGAATGTAAACCAGAATTTCATACAAGACCTTTATAGGTGAAAGTATTTTTAAAAAAAAAAATCACTTTAATGACTGCCTCAAAAACATGTGAAATGCTTAAATTATGATACCCCCCACACCCCCTTTTTAAAGGCTACTTACATCAATGACTGATGAACTCGACAGGCTTAATCCCTCTAGGTCTGCTGTTAAACTTTGGGATAAAACAGTTGCTGTAGGAACTGCCACAGGAGTTGTCACAGGACAGACTAGAAGTAAAAAGGCAATTTATTTAAAAAAAAAAAAAAACAATTAAAATACTAGGAAGGACAATAAGCTGTCTTCACTAAGTGTAAAAATGTTTTGCATCTTGATCTAATTATTTTATCCTTGTAGATATGTTTCTTAATAGCAGAAGATTATTTTTTCAGATGTATGGCCCCAATGCTCAAAATAAACTGAAAATATAAATAAAACTGATATATGTATAAACCACATTATTTACATTAGGAATATTTAGTCCTCCTTTCCCATTTTTTCCTCTATTTTATCCTTCAGACCGATCCATATTATGCAGCATACCTTCAATGACAAGTTATGTGCAAAGTACACATTAATGCAATTGCAACGTGTGTTGCACCTATAGAAGTAAACTTGAAGAATGGCATTACAAAGCATAGACCACAACCAGTGCCAGCTCTACCCTATTCTTCCAAGATTACATTTTAATCTGTTCTTCAAAATCATGATTTTCAGTATCTAATTATAGTACCACAATTGGTTCATAGGTTGCACAGATGTACAACTAACACACATTGGCACCTCAGAAAATAAGCCTGCTTTAACAGAAAACAAGTCCAGACATACAAACATTTTCAGAATAAATGTTTCACATACCAATATATATTCTACATTTTTAAACTATTTCTCAGTTATAAAACAAACAAAATCACATACTGTAATATGCTTAAAAGTAAGTTGATAGTCTAAGCAACTTTTTCTTTTTGTCAGGAAGCTGGTACGATAAATGAACAAAATCAATGTTTCAGACATTTAAAATTCATTGAATTAACTGAATTGAATTTATGCCATGGGAAAAATGAGGACTTAATCAAGATACTTACAATCATCTAAATCTAAGAGAAACACGTCTTGTTTATTTGGAGCTTTTTTATCTTGTACCAATTTTTCTTCTTTCTGTCAAAATAGATGAATATTTCATCTTTTACCATATCAGAAAAAATGTTTAGTACTTTTATAAAGAAGTGTATTTTCTCTGCTGTAGAAGAAAAATATATCCATTTTCAGAACTTGGCATTCAGAGAATTCATCTAGGGAGAAAGACTTCTTTGTATAGGTAAACTAAACCTAAACTCCACATGTGAGTTACATTTATTCCTCTGACGCCCATGCTTTAGTTTATTCTTAATAATAGTTGTTACTCAAAGAAAATTTTGGTGGCAGATCAGACAGACATTTCTGTTGAGACCAATAAAATAGAGATAGAAGCATTTTTTTTGACAAGAGACTTAGTGCTAACATTTCTGTTTCCATATGAAAACCAGGACAAAATCCATTCAATAAGAAAGTAGCGTTATTTGCACTTATCTAGGAGTATGGAATCCCAATCATGTACTGGAACTTTACTTAATTGATGGACAAGTAACAAAAAGTTGATTTTTGTCACAAAAGATGTTTCAATTTTAAGCTTTAAGTTGAGTTCTAGTAGTAAGGACTAGCAGCACTTTATGTAAAGAGTAGACTAGTAAATAAGTAATCTCGGTGAGTTGGCAAACAAAATATATTACAACAAAATTTGTTTCAGTACAGCTAAATAAAAAGTTCTAAACAAATCTAATGAGAGTGAGTGCCAGTCGTATCTACAGAACATGCCTAGACAGTGATGATTCAGGATAGAATTTAGTATGTCACAGCTTAATATGGACTCCCAAGAGGGTGGTTTAGTAAAAAGGATTTATCTTTGGATGTAGACAAAACCTAGACATGTTACCCACTGGATGCTCATCAGACAGTCTGTCATCATGCTATTCCTATCCACTCTTAAGCATCCTTTGTCTGGATCAGCTGGAGAACTCCTCTGCCTTTGCTCTCTTTGGCTCACTCACCAGAAAGAAAGCTTTCATTCTTTCAGAGAACGTCAACTGCCTTTAGACTTTAAGGCATTGATCATTACCCAAAGTATTGCAAGTAAATTAAATTTAGTCCTTCCAGGAGTCACACTTCTGCGAACCTTTTAATTTAGCAGTTTCCTCTTCAACAGCATGTGATAGCCAAATGCATATAAATATATTATTCTTCTACCTTTTCTAATAAGTGAGTAAAACTCCCTATGACCATTGCGGCCTCCATTTCTTGAGCATTTCTTGCAAGTTTTCACAGTCTCTTCAGGCATTCAGGATACCAATTCCTACATGAGCTTGGAGCCCATTCAGAAACTCAGCATCTAGAATCACTTTGACTAAATGACTCCTCTCTTCTAAAGCTGCATTCCCTTTCTTCTAGTCGTTTCTCAACCTCATGGTCAGTTGCAAATTAACAATAAAGCTGACTACTTTTTTTCCAATTTTGTGAGAAATTCCACAGTTCCCTCCAAAGAACATGGAAGAAACTAGCTGATGCTCTCGCTATTTGAAGCCACTGATGTTAATGACTGTCAGGCTTTACCTAAGCCAAAATGACATTGCTTGTCATTCTTTTCCAATAAACCCAGAGCTCATATATACAGTAGTTACTTATGTGCTCATTACAGATGTGCTTTAGATATTCTGGGAGTAGAAGAATCTTGTGGACAGAGAATAATGGAAGCCACTATTTTAAAAATTATTTTAAAATCAAAATACTTCAACGACCCTTACCACTATGGTATTTGAGCGTTCCACTACTGCTGATTTATCTGAAACACAAAACTCCTCTGGACAAAGGAAATACTACAAACTTTCTTTAAAATGGGGCTAATATTATTCCATTCCTTATATGCCTTGTCCAGAATTAGTGAGGGATTCTGCTGCAGAACACGCTCTCTTGAGTTCAGTTCTGGCCACAACTACCAGACTTCATTTTTCTGTTCCAGTGTGATTATTTGCAAGTTATTAAGCTTCTTTTGGCTATTAAAAAAAAAAAAATCTGTAAAATAAGAACAAATAGCATACTTCATAAGCTACAGGTTCCACTTGAATTACTCATGCTTATGAAGTGTGAGAGAAACAATTTCATGACAATTCTTTTAATGAATTCCAAGTCTTTTTACAGCACTATTTGGTCAATATTTAGCCCTGAATCAGGGGACCAGCTGTTATCTGCAGCACTTTTACTATAAACTATGTATCATGACTTTTTTCCTAAACTAGAAACTCTTCAGACACTGGAACATACTAAAAGAGAACATAGTTAAACAAAATGCAAATATATTTAAAAAACCCCAAAACTCAATTTCCATACTCTTTCACTCCCTACTCCCACTTATCTGTAAGATACAGTTCTATCTTCAACTATGATTAAGGTTCAAAAGTTATTTTTAACTAGAGTTCTGTATTTGCTAATTATTCCAGTAGAGATGGAATTTCTCCATTCCCTTTTATTATGCAGCCAATTAAAGACTATAAAAAATGGCTCGCCCACATGAGAGGCTATAGCACAAGGATGAGAATTTTGAATATGCTTCAATTCTGCCAATGGCAGCATTCCTAGGTCAAGATATTTAAAAAAATTAGGAGTCAGAGCCAAGAAATGCTCTTACTGTTAATCTGTTTACTGAAGGCAATTAAGATAGAACATCCTATGTCACAAATAACATCAAGAGTTTCAGCCTGCTTCTTCTTTACTTATTTTGCGATTCTGAAGTAGTTACTAAGTACATATCACAAAGCTCAGTATGTAATTTTATCTTATAAAATGCATTTCTGTACTGACATTACTTTGAATCTACTATGTAATTCATCTTTAAAAATGGGGAAAAAGTCCTTCATGAGAATTTATTTCTTACACTTCAAAATAAAATAAAATGGTCCTAAGACACAAGTACAGAATCATTACATCAAGGTAATGTATGGTGAGAAAAAATTCTACCGCACACTTTATCAGAATACTGTACTTAAGTACATCCATTTACTCTAAAAAAAATAAAACAAACCCAAAAAAACAAACAAGCAAAAAAAAAAAAAACCAAACAAAACCAACTCTACCATCTGGGAAATGTAAAATCAGAAGCTAACTAAATCAAGACAAAGCTAATGTTAAAGTATGATCACATCTTTTCTACTTCAGTCAAGTGTGTCAAGTTTAAGTAAATACTCAGTTACTTATACGTGTGTGTATGCATGCTATATATATATATATATATATCCATAAACACACAGGTATTTTCATATTTATATGTATATTTCTATATCAGTGTATATGTATTAATTGTGTGCTATTCTGTACAAAACAGCAAAGAAATTTATTTACATTGGTTTTGCCTATTGCAAACATGATTATTTTTTAATTTGTTTTTTCCAAGAAAAGAAAATTGATTGGCTTTCTAGGAATACTAAATAGCCAATGACTGCAACAAACACTACCAACAGGTATTTCTATCAAATGAAAAAATCTTTGCATTCCAAATCAAGACAATAAAAAGGCTCTGACGTGTCTGGCATTTTTCTATAACATAATTTTTCATCTTTTTTCTTAAAACTAAGTCTACAATATAATCCAAACAGTTTCCTACCACGAGAACCCACTATGGGAAAAGCAGAATACTAAACAAAGAAGTTAAGCTATATTCCATCAAACATTTCTCCGTTTGCAATTCATCTTGGTAATAGAGATAGAACCTGGTAAATGCATATAGGACTTGAAGCAGGAGATTTCTCTTGCTCAATGCATAATTCATGTGCTCCGCCTGCAAAGTGTGTAAAATGAGAATTTCACACCGCAGCATAAGCCATGGAGCTGCAGAGAAAAGGCAGATGAAATCATATTTTGTTGTGCGAATTTTATTTCTTATCCTCCCAATATTTATACAAAACCATCATTGACAATCCAAATGCATTGACAGATCACCCACTGTTTCCATTGTGTTAGCACTTGAAAAGAGATCAGGCAGAAAGATAGACAATTTGTTTTTGTATATTTTTTTAAATAGTGGATCAGGTTTTTAACAGCTGAGTGACTGTATTATACTTGTATAAGGAGGTCAACAGTAACTGATTTTAAAATCCCACTGTAGAGACAACTACTTATATATGCATCATCCTTAAATCTGCATTTTAGCTCTACAATATTTATGCTTACAGTATAACATGTTTCTGAACACATAAACTATCCATATTTCAAAATTATATAATACACTGCAGTACAAGAGAACAACTTTTCTATTTACTGCAGCTTAATACCAGTGAACACAACAGCTGTTTCAAAATAATTCCTCAAGAGAATAAATATGAAAGCATTAATAATATATTCAGGAAAAATAATCTGAAGTTTTTGTAATCTATTTAATGCTAGTGAATGCATGGATGTATGCACAAATTAAGCTACCATGTGAGTGTAATCAAACCTTTTTTATTATGAAATTTCTGCTGAACATGGCACTGGTACCCAACAAAACATTTAGGATGGTAAATAACACCCAAAACATCAGCTGTGTAACACAGTTCGTAATGTGTAGCAAACTGAAAAACTATAAAAATGAAGTCTACTAACTACTCCTCTTAACATTATATATTTCAGAAAATATTTTATTTTCTAAAGGAAAGGAAATACTAATGAATCATGTCCCCATATACACTGACCAAATTAGGAATACCCTGTAGCAGAATAATATACGCTATGGCTTTTCCAATAAAGATCTATCAGAATAAAATCACACATTTCTGAGAGCCTGGCTGAAACCATCTGCTTCCTGGGCAACGTGAAAAGAAGTCAGGTAGGAAGCAAAAAATTCAAAGATTTTTCTGGAAATAAAATAAACACGGGTGGTTCTTGTAAAATGTACCTCTACACAGGGACTCTATACAAGACTATCTAATGTTCTTTGAAGTTTGTTAACAACTGCTTTCCTTTCCAGCTTGGAAGGACTTGTCTAGGTTATCATCAGTTAGCTCCATCTATCATCACAGGGCTCAAAACAGGTCTCTCTTCAAAAAAATCTATTAGGCTAGTTAGCTTAACAATCACCGTTGACACAAAATACCTGTGATTCTCCCTTCACTCCCTCATCCAATTACACTTCTGAATATAACCAGTTATCAAAACCACCTCAAGTATAAATACAGTCATCCAACATGGCTTAAATGGAACGTAACTTTGTGGTCCTAGAGATTAATATAGTACACTGAAATAGTCCTCTGTGTTCAAGAGCATTAAATTAACTTCCCCCTGCCACCTTTATATATAACCATTGTTGTTAACAGTCCCATCAGCCATAGCTTGTTGCCCTTACATTAAATGTGCTAATTTTTTAGTGAAAAAGAATTTAAGGAACATAGACATTTAGCTTTTGCACAGTGAGCTCTATGTTATCTTTTCTTTTCAATAATATCCTTGCTTTTTTTCTTCCTGTCATGCTTATAAACCTATTGCTATTTGTTTTGATATTTTTTGTGATGTTTAAAGGCTTACAAATTTTCAGTTCTACCCTTTGACTCTGATCAAGTCTTCTGTCAGCTGCTTATAAATATTTTTCGTTCCTAACATGTTTTTTTTAGGTACTTCTTAATCAAGTAAGACTTGAGGACTACTGCAACATTCTTCTCTTAAAATCCAAGGGCTTGACAATTTTCCATTGACTTCAAGAAAACAAATCCGAGCTTCTTGAACAATCTGGTTCTCATACTCTCCAGTGTATTTGACTTCACACATTCTCAACTGCTGTTTCAAAACACAAAAAGCCTTTTTATGCTAGTAGTCCTCACGTATACTGTGAAATAACCAGAACAGTTTAGATAACTGCAGTGAAATAAATCATGAACAACGGCACTGATATCCTGAGAAAAAGGACATATGCAGCAGAGAGAAGACACTGTTGTTTGAATATGGTTTTGCAGTGGCTGCTCAGAACTAAGCAGGTCAGAGTACCTATTACTTTCCGGTGAAAAAATACTGTGCTAATATGAAAAGCTGAAAACTGTTAGAATTGATTCATGCCCTATCTAGTGCCAAAGGAGTTTATTCTGAGAGGATTTAAATTACATTTCTTGTGCTACCATTTTTTGGCAAGATCCAGTTTGGCTTCTTTATCAGAAAAAACTTTTCATAGGTGTGTTACCCAGTGTGCTATTTGGGCAGGAAACAACGTTCAAACCATGGAAACACCCCTCCATTTCTCAAATGCTACAGTCTCACTTCATCTTTTGTTTTACTTGGTAGAAGGAGGGAATAGATTAAAAGCTAAGGGTACAACTTAAGAGTTCCTAGGCAGACCTATAAAGTTACAAAACAAAGACCAATTACAATTTAAGTTCAAGATTTAGAGAAATAGAGAACTTTACCTCTTCAATTAAAGGAAACGCATGCCAAAACAGCTTAACAAAGTTACAGCCTTCCCTCTTAACTGTTCAAAACACACCTGTCCACCAGCTTCTACAACTGCATCAAATGCAACAATGTCTGTTTTGACTATTCAGCAGCCTATACAGCAATCCTGACTGAAATGTCTTGGCTTAACGTAAAATGCATCAGAACATCACTTAATTTTCAAAATCACGTATCAGTATCAAAATGAAAACTTCTGACCTACAATTTTACCGTTCAATTTTTCATAAAATGTATAGAAAGAAATCCACAGGAAATATCTGATAACAGGAAATTAAGTTTCAGAAATTCTTTCACTCTTCTACTTTAACAGATCTAGCATAAAATTCCTCATTTATTTATTTTTTAAGTTAGAGGTAGTTACAGAAACAGAAATCAATGCTATTAGCTTTAGGTCTATAATTCTACCTTGAGTATAATGAACTTTTAACCTCTTTTTCTTCACTAAGGTAAGCAATTAAAACTTAACTGACACATGAATGTCTCTGTTGAACAGTTTTGCATCTTCACATATTTCTGAATCCAATTTAAATAAAAGACATATTTGAAAGGTTGCCTCTTCATAAAAGTGGTAAGAAAACTAATACAATTTCAAGTAATGGAACCCTTTATAAGCTTTATTCTCAAACTGAGAGCAATAAAAAGTTGATTGCTCATTAAGAATATTAATTCTATTAATCTATGTATACACCTCAAGTATACATGCATTAACTGCAGTATTTTCAATTTTAACAGGAAATTTTAAAACAAAGTCAGTGGTTCTACTATAACGCCTTCAAACTCTTAAGAAACAACATATGAACATTTGTTTCTTGGCTTTGCTTCCTATCAGAACCAGTTCCTGTAGCAGTCATACTTTAAGATCCCATTTTAATATTATAGTCATTCCAAATCAGGATATTATTTTTGCAAACTACCCATGCAATATGCTTTCACCTGTTCAACAGTAATCTAAAAAAATAATTAGCTTCTATTATTCGTCATCTATCTGGACTAAAAATACAACAGAATTAAAACCAAAAAATTCTTTTTGTTATAAAATGTTCTTACTTGCTTAATCTATCAAACTACTTCAGGATTGGTCCATTTATGAAAGGCCTAAAACTTTTTTCACAGATTCTGTGTTTTTAGATATCCATATAACCACCATCCACCTCCATTCTTGCAGAAAGAAACACATATAGATGGTTAGATACATCTTTGCATCTTTTACAGAGGTTTTCTAATAAACATATTTTACCTTACTAGTGGTAGCACTTCTCGATTTTCCAGACTCAGAGTCACTTTTAGAATCTGATTCTGACATGGAGTCTGGAGAACTTTCTTCTGATGAAGTGGACTCTCTATCAGAGGTAGAAGGTGTGCTTCTCTTTTTGAAGATCCTCTTTGCTTTATTTTTAATGTCCTCTGAATCACTATGTATTGAAAAAAAAATTTAAGAGACATGTAAAACCACCAACGTAATATGCCTAGGCAGTGTCCCTCATTAACATTTCAAAGTTTTATTAAATAGGTTTTAAGTCTGTATTTCTTCATGATAAAAAACGCAGCTAAGATAGTAGAAGTAGTATCTTACTTAAGGGTACATAAAATTGTTCTATCACAGTACACAATAATTCATCACACAAAATTTAAACCAGTGAAACAGCCAAACAAAAATATGTACATGTTAAGTATTAAAAATATTACTTCCATGCATCAAGCTTGTGACATTTCATAAAGAAGTGCAGACAGACTTTTATATAAAGAAACTTTCAGACTATTCCACCTTTGATTAACAGAATCTTGGCAGGCTATAAGATGGTTTTGCAAAGTAATATTGCTTCAAAAAAAAATAAAATCAGTGCATTGAACTTATTCCTTCATTAATTCTTCCAAATCAAACCACCTAGAACTAAGATCTATAATATCTACAAATATTTCAACCCATTAAAAAGTTTATACAGAGGAGGTATTACATTCTGACACAACTGGTCATATTGAGTACCTTATAGCTAATGGACTTCAGCAGCTTTATTCTTCAAACAGTGAAGTTCTGTTCACCCTGGCAATGTTGGATTATGTTGCTCTGTGCTAACAGCTACTGAATATTATTAAAATCCGCCTTGTTCACGTCTAATAATATTGTAACTACCAATTCGCAGATCACCCTTTTCTCTCAAGGGGAGTTACTACCTAGAAATATGGCAGGAAACTAAAATTGTTTTCTGATAGTTATCATAGAGCAGATAAATTAGTATTGCATAGAGAAGAACCACCTCTGCTCTTGGATCTGCAGGCAACCGTTTTATACTTCCAAATCAGGTGTTCCATGCACCATCTGAATCAGCTTCCTCCCCAAGACAATAAGTTGGTTACTAAAGTGCTTGAAGGGTAACAAGGTTAACAATAATTAAAGAAATCCAGACCACTCAAATATTAAGAGTCCCTTTGGGCTCAAATTAGGTTGTGATACATTATTGCTTAGTTTTAGGAGCAGTACAAAAGAATGTACTATGCTGCATTACTGTTTGAGATAGCAGTGTTTTCAGAAGGGAAAAATACAGGAAAGATCTAACGTGACAGAAAGGAAAATAGTTAGGGCAATGCCTTCTTCCTCCCAAGAACTTCTCATGACTGAATTTCCTAGATCAAATTTAATAAAACTATTAAAAATAAATATTAATATTTAAGCCATGCCAATTATGCCTACCCACGTAACTGAAGTTGAAATCAACTCCCCAAATTTTAGTCAAAAACATTTTTTTTCTGAAAGCAGCAAATCTGACACTTGCAAAGCTGAAAATGAAACAAGAGTACACTTGTCAAAAACAATCTAATGTAGCATATCTGATTGTTAAAATAATGGTGAAAAATTAGTTACTATAAAAACTACATTTCAATATGACAACATTTAAAAACTTGTTTGAGGTCAATCGGCTAAACATAAAAATTCACTAGCGTTTACTGTTTAAAGTTTCTTCTTCATGATGTGTAACACAGGTACTGACAAAATTATCTACATTTCCTTCACTGACATTTAACAAAAGCTGTAGTTCCATCAACAAATATGCTACTGTGAACCCATTATATAAATGAATATATATAATTTTTTTTTTTCAACCATTTATTTTTAGCTTATCTTTAAAACTAGATTTGAAGACTAAAAATGTTACTTTATTGTACATCAGCCAGTTTTGATGGGTAATCATTGTTTACCTTACTGCTTAAAATTTCAGATGTTATTCTAATGAAAAGAATTTACTGGTAACTAGCTTTTTAACTTTGCAATGATGAAGAGCCTGTATTAATTTAACCTACAGATTTCATTTGTTCTGAACAGGAAAAACAATATAAATCACTTTTAAAATCATTAAATCCTGACTTAAATTAATAAAGTCATAATTAGGGCATTATGCTGTGTTTGTTATGGAAGTGGCAAGGCGAGCTGCTTTAATTACTGTCTGTAATAAAAGGAGCAGAGTGCGTACTGCGCCCCAATCAGCGCTGTCAGCCACGACTGAGCTGAGCTGCAAACTCATCAAGTGAGCTGGCAGCAGACTACAGAGTAAAGGGCGATCATGTCTGCAGAGGCCACTTGCTGACAGCAGTGGAAGAAACAGATTCATACAATCCAAGGTATTAGCCCCGATTACTCAAAATTTTAATGATACTTTAATACATGATAATGCTGTTGATAATGGGCAATCTTAGAAAGCACTAACACTTAAATATCTTATGACCGTTTCCCTTCACAGCCCTTGCCTCTAATATTTGGATCATAATCTTTTTAATATAACATTATTTAGAAAAATCAATTGTCTTAGTTACATAATGGCAAAATGTTGAAGGACTTAATTTTAGCTCTCAGCAAAATTGCTGCAAAAGGTAATTAAGTGTTTCACACAACTGTTTGATCACTTATTCAGCTTCCCAAGGTTACATCAATTTTCAAAAAGCCACCCATGATTTTACCGAAGTCAGAAATTAATTCCAAATGTTAGGAGTAGTCTGATTAATGAAAATATGAACCCAGTTCATATACTAAATATTACTGGCATACACCGAAACAGGAGACATCATGCCTTGGACAATACACACCCAAAAAAAGCCTGATTAAGTGCTTAGCAGACTGTTTAGGAAGATTGACTTAACAGCCAGGATCACGAAAAATTAAAAACCATACAAATGTACACATACCTTTCAGCAGCAGCTCTAGATCTTTTGTTTGCAGTACTTTCTTTGCTGTCTGATTCACTGTCACTTGATTCTTCACTGGAAGAACTCCCAGTACTCTCATCGCTTCTGTCTTCCTCATCTTCCTTCTCACTTTCACTGCCAGACTTGCCCTCTGAAGTAAAAACAATTCTTACATTTTTTTTCCTAAATATCTTACATAATTAGTATTTTAGGAATCCAAGTTTGTTTTAAGTAAAACAGTGTTTTAGTATTTTAAGATCCAATTGCTAGCTTTAGCTTTATTTACTCTATGTCAAAAGCAGGCAAGAAAATCACTTTCCCCTGATATTTACAAAATTTTGCTGGTTAAAGACCTGTCCTCTTCAGCCTACAGTATTATACTTTATCAAATTAGAAAGCCCAGTAATAAAACAATTGCATGTGGATTCTTCAAAATTACGTAAGTCTATGAGGAGCTGGACATGACCTCAAATTCTCTAATCTATACATTCACTTAACTGCAAGATTGTCTTTTCAACCGATTGCTTAATTAGATAATTTGTTCTTGAATACTTATAGTGATGATGATTGAATCATGCATTTAAACAAATTATTCATTCTCTAATTAATCATATAGCTACCAAATATTCAAATATCTGAAGTGAATATATTCTTTTCTTGCTTCAGAGATCATTAATTTCAGTGATACAATTCTTCAGCAGTTCTTCTGCATATTTCCTCAGTTTAGGGATGAAACTCCATATTCAGATTTTAGGGTACCCCTCTTCCATTCAACTAGATGATGATAATTCTTTTAAGTCTCCAAGGCTAAACATTTTCTGTGTCTAAAGTCTGGACCTAGGAGAATGATGTTCTTCACTACATCTGAACTATATTAACATCTGCTGAAATGGCTGTCTTGGGAATCTTCCAATCTGGCATTAAGTGGGAGGCTGTTCAAAAGAACCTTTGCTCACTGAACTTGATAGGCAGCTGTCAGTTATCTTCTCCATAATCACCCCCATTATAATAAATAGAAAATGTGTAGAACTTAAGAGCAATACTGTAACATAATTTACTGAGGAAACACCATGAAAGACTACACAGTTAAAGAAGTTTGGTCATTTATCAATAAATGCCATCAAAATAGTACTTCATCAACAAAAAATTACAAAAAACGTTCAAGAACTACAGTTTCCAATAACCAAGGCATGTGGGCACTCTTCCCACAAAAAGTTAGATGCCTTCAGTTTTAACTGGAGTTACAAACTTGCACTACTCTCAGTAGACTCAAATCAGGACGAATATAGCATGCCAGCTTTTTTAACTGGGAAACAAAGCAAAGTCTAACTTATTGATTAAACACACAAGCCATACCTGTAAAATCAGCAGTTACTGCCCAGCAACAGTGAATGTCAAATTATCCCGATTTCCTGATTTTATACATGCTCTGGGTTTTTTTTTTTTTAATTTTTTCCTATTTAAGTAGTGGCCAGTTCTGAAGATACAGTTCTCCAGGCAGCAGAGATGCAAGTTGCTTTCCATACACCTACCTGATGAACTGGTACTGGTAGACTCACTTTCCTCCTCTTCTGATTCAGAGTAGAACTTTTCTGTAGGTTTCTCTTTCTTTGTCTTACCTAGAATTCCAGTCCATTCCTTTGCCTGTAAATAAATTTAAACTTAAGTTTACTTTTACAACCAGCAATACAAAAATATACACACAACATGGCAAACACTCGCAGCAGTAGTATTAAGCAGTTTCTAAATAAATCCTCTAAGCAAGTCAAGAAAAACTATTAAACTCCTACTTTACACAATTACAAGAACTAAAAGTTTTGTACATATCTATAAAATGTGAGATATGTCTATTAGAGAGTCTAGAAAAAGATTTACTAAGGCAGATTAAAAGCATCAGTAACCATAAATAAATTTCTATGCCAAAAGAACCTGAAGTCTGAGAGTTTTATTTCTAGATCCAGCTGCATTTAGCCTATGACTAGAATGAAGGGTAAATATGACTAGTCACCATCTTTATCATCCCAAGTCTTAAAGAGAAAACAGATATGGACCCAGTAGGCAGCAGAAGTTGCAGCAGCCACAGAGGAATTCTATTTCACTTCCTTTGCCATTCTCCAAATACAAGTAATTCTTACCACCAAAAGAACAGCAGAACATGACAATACTTTGGCCAGACTTTTTTTCTTTCCGTGTCCCCCTATTCTACCAGAGAAGCAGAATTATAACTTAGACTAGGAAAAAATCAAACAGGAAGACAACTGTATCAACAGAGTGGTACAGGTCTGCCTCAGTGACTGCCCTGATCTGGAATATAACTAACTTTTGAATGAGCTCTAACAGTGACTGGCAATGGTGTATGGCTTTAGAGACACACTGGCTTCCTCTTAAACACAAAATGCTGCTAAAGCTTTGTTATGCTCCACCCAGCAAATGGTGTTTTAAAAAGCCAATATTCTTTTGGATATAAATGACAATTTAATTGTGGATTGCAGCTTAACAACTCAGCTTCACTCACATACATTGTGTAGGCACATGCAGTATTAGAGGAACCACAAAATTAATGACATTGAGACACTCTCCAAAGAAAATACTTGCAAAAAAAACACGGGGAAAGGATTTTCATGTTTGTTTTGGGGTTTAAATGGCTGGAGGGAGATGTTTTTTATTATGTTGTAGATGGATGTTATTCCATTTGATCAATTCCCTGCAATATGTTTTGTTTTTAGGGACACAGGCACCTCCACACATTCTTTCACACCAACCCTGTCATTTATAATCCCCTGCTTGAGCTGATTGCCTTCAGATTCTCCCCATGAAAGCTTTCAGAAGTTTGTACACAAATACATCTTTTCCTAAAATGTATGTAAGAAGGTAGGCAAGTAATACTAAAGTATCAAGGAGAAATGCTTGTGCTACCACACTGCTGTTCACTGGCTTCTGCAAGTCATACCCATTTTTTAGAATTTTCTCTACCCATTCTATGCCTAACATCTAATATGTAAATTATTTCATGTGAGGTTTACTGTAGAAGTTGGCTCATGACAAGTATCATGTGCTTTTCTGGGTATACCTGTTACAATAACATACCTCTAGGAGCATCATCAGCACACTATATTCCAATATATTTATATTTCTGTTACTTTTTAATAGCTTTCACTAACACTTAGTAGGATGCTGGTACCTCATGTGTAAATCACAACTCCAGTACCAGAACATGACTTTGCCTCAGAGTTTACAATCCAGTAACAAGAAGCTATTGGTAGTAGATAACCAGCCCTGTAAAGTCAACAAATGACTAGGGCACTAGAAAATGACATTTTCCCATTATAAACTTTCCTGATTCTCTCCAGATAATCTGAAATGTAAACCATGGTCTCTTCCAAACTTTACACTTTGAAACATATATAATTTTTCCCCCTGTCACTGCCTTTTGCTGATAATACCTATTTTTTTCTGGTTAGACTTGGATTTGTACACAAACCAACCTCTGCTGAGTTCCTACTTTGGTAGTCCAGCTACATTCATCATTAACAGCAATTAACATACTGCGGCACAATGAACGTAAGAGGTATGAGATCAGAAGTGAGATGGAGAGGAAAAAAGTCTATTTAGTCCACGAGCAAAGCAGAAATGGCCTACTGCTGATCCACTTCTCTCATTGAAAAGAGCAAGAATCATGCAGGTTTCCAAATGCTTCGTTTCCAAGCTAAAATAATCAACATGCACGTTCACATGCACCAATGTTTTTCAGTACAGGATACAGATAGTATTAAAATACTTGTATTTTAGCCTAATAGTTTATACTGACAAGTGCATTCACTGAAGTTATTTTTTATGATGCTGACGTACCGACTCAGCTACGTCAACATTTCTGACAGAGGGGTCAGGGGCCACCTCTGGCCAGTTGGACAGCTCCAGGTAGCCAGTGGCTCGGCTGTTCAGTGTGTGAGACAAGGTGCCAAGCTGGAAATGATCCCGATCTATCAAAAAAAAAAAAAAAAAAAAAGAGGGAGGAGAGAAATACAAAACACCATGAGCTCTACCACAAAGAGCAATCTTAATCAGGGCTAAAGGTAATTGCCATTATATTACCTCAAATGTCATGGAATAAATATAAACTAGGAAGCTCTTCATAGGTCAAAAAACTGATTTCAGTCCATAGATTACAATAATCTCCCCCATAATGGTCAATAAAAAAGCTAATCAGTCAGTGTGTTTAGAGGTGTTGCTCTGAAATGTAGCTTCTCTAAAAATTACTTTACTGTGAATATTAAGAATGACAGCACAGTTAAACAATCCATATACATGTCTTGGCACAAACACATCCAGAATTTTAATAGTTTTTCTTCAAAATGGAGCTCCTTTTAGAGCTTTAAAACTGGGACTAAGTTAGTATGAAAATTAAAATTGCAAATCATCTCAATAACAGAGTATTTTTAATTAAGATAACCTGATAACCTTTTAATTTGACAAGACAGACAATGGTTCTTACTTGTAAAAAGACAGAGAAAACTCACAGGGTAAATTATGACTTCGGAGAAAAATAATAAAAACCTATTCTATTGATATTCAATTTATTTCAGATTCATAAAACATTTGCAATACTCACATTAACAGTCTTCTATTAACGTCCAGATAAAATACTAGAGCTATTTTCCTAAATTGAAGAATAGCTTTCCTCAAAAGACACATATTCTGTTATTTAAATCAAATTTAAAATCCACATGAATAGAAATGGATTGGTTTGTTAGGGTTTATCATCAGAGAAATGCACTGTTTTCACCATGCAAACCTTGCTTACTGAAAAGCAAGTAAATAGAACAAATACCCTTGCATATTAATCATTTGTATTCACGAAGTGACAAAATTTGTGAGCATATTTGAAATAGAATAGGCTGCCACATTCCTTTACACAATGAACATTTCCCAAATGATTTTGACAGTTATACCTTTAAAAGGAGACTCAAGCAATGGGGCAGGTTTCTGTGCCAGAAATATTTTTTTGGCATATTTGCTTAAAGCTCCACTCTTCTCATTCGGAACAATAAGCTGCCTAATAAATCTTGTACGGTCTCTGATGTCGTAGCTTTGATCATACTTGCCGAGATTTAATACATACTGGGTAAGCAATTTTGTCTGTGGAAAAAAACAGGACAAGAACAGAATACAAGTTATTTATGATTATTGATAACTCTGGATAAACATATTTAAAGAGGTAATAAAAATGAATGGTTATGTCAAACAAATGTTGTTCCACAGGGAATATGCATTTCTAAAGCTGCAAATGGAATTCTGCAGCCAAAGCACATGTCCTCTTCTGTATTGGGGAGGTGAATGCTGAGTACTGAGAAGCAGCCATGTGCTAGATTATTAAACTGCTGAAGTGGAAAGAAAGGCATCATTAAAAAAATAATCATATATGGCAAACCCGCTGAAGGGTCTACGTGAGGATAATGAATGTGGAAATACAACTAAAAACATGGCACTCAAAACTTAATCGGAAAAATATGCAGGACATCAAAACATCAGAGGGTATTAGGGGGCTGGCAAACTGCTTCTGCTGAGGTGTGTTTTATGAAGAGATACTGTCCCTGGCATAAGCAGTGTCTGCACTCTGACTGCACTCAGTTACTTTATCCTGAATTATGACCCATTAAAGCAGACACATGAATCACTGAACTGGATTACTGCAAATTATTTGCAGTGCATTTAGCTGTTACTTTTTCATAAAAGCAAGCTGCTGATGCCCTCTAAAAACCAGGATAAAAGACTTCTTCCATTTTTTTTCTTGAAGCTTAAAGCTTCCAGTAATATCGGTCATTTATTTATTTATGTAAGAGAGCAACTTATATTATCAGAGCTTTTTACAGCATAATAGGATTTCCTAATTTGATGTCTGAGAATATTAACATGTATTAAATAATTTTAATAATTTAGTTAAATATTTAAAGCTAAAAAGAGAATATAAAATAGCAGAGAGACTTTCCCAGTATCTTAGAACTAACATAGTGTCACCAGAACAATAGTGCTGAACAGACTTGTATCCATTAGATACATTTGAAAGAATAATGCTACTTTCTTTATATATAAGCAAACAGGAAAAAGAGCAAAAATAATATACCATCATAAGGAAGAAAATTTTTAGTACTTCAGTGCAGAACTGACGAATAACACAGGGTTAAAAATGTATTGTCAAGAAGGATTTCTTTCCTTTATACAAAGAAACAACCTTGCATATATATCTTGTTCATCGTGCTATTGTTATAACAGTTTTAATCATGTGAGTGGAAAAATATGTAAAAAAATCGTTCTGTGCAATCTAAAGATGTAAAAATAAAAAATAGTTTTTCAGAATATTAACTCCTTCACATGAAATACACAGAAAACAAAAAAATGGTTTTAATTTTAACCACATATAGTACAATGTATGCAAGGATTTCAGAAAATATCCCATGATACCAAAGATTTGAAGAAATTAGTCATATTACATTAGAATAATAGTAAAAGCATAGATAAAAAAACCCTTTAGGTGAAAAATTTTTTTGCTTCTCTTTTCTCTCTGATACCCAAGGATGGTTCTGTGAACAGGTATTTTTTCCCTCAAGGTACTATCTTAGCTCTGGGAAAAGTAAAACTTTCCCATATGTATTTCACAGTTTATTGGAAACTATTTCTGTATCAGAGTATAAAATTTTAAACAACTGCATCAGACAGAGCATACGTAATCTGCGCTCATGCAGGACTTATGCTGTTCAATCTAGATGGAATTGGAAGGGAAGGTTCCCAGGTAGAATGAATTACACTAAATGAGAGATACCTCCTGCAGCCTTTGCCATCACTTCTCCTCTGTAAAACACAAGACTCCTTGCTGTCATGGCAGAAAGCTCAGCAGAACGGATCATAAAACACAGTGGTCTTTGCTTGTGAATTGCGATAGGGATGGGAAAAGTTGAGGGCCTTGCTATCATGGTGGGCACTTTTTCAGTGAGAGGTGACGGAATTAGATAAAGAGTCAATCCTGATAGACTGCATTTTCTTTAACGGCACCATCTTCCCCATGATCCTTTCCCTTTTCCTCCTCTCTTTCCTCTTCCCTAACACATCTTTTCCATATCACCCAATACAGATAAAGACACAACAAATGTATATGGAAGAATGCTCCATATCTGCAAGAAATCTCCTTGCAAGCATCATATATAGTATAAATAGTTTTCATGAAAACAGCAAGAAAACACCTTTTTTTTTTTTTTCTTCTCTTATGGCAAAGCAACAAAACAAGTAGCCAAGCTTTTTTACATGGAGGTAGCTAATAGAAACAATTAATTTTAATTAAAAAAAAAAACAAAAAATAAACTAATGAATATACATCAGTTTTTCCAACACAGGACTATCCATAAGAAGCTGAAAACTATTTGAGAAAGAATGTTAATTTGGTGAAAAATGACAATCTGCACACCATGACTGCTTCATAGAACAGTAAAACAAAATATTCTGACATATGATATAATACATTTATTATCATATGTCAACACTGCCTGTTATCTGGACATGCTCATTATATAAGCATAATACAATTTATCCCCACACTATTAGAATCTATTACTATTTTTTGTACGTTTTGGTTTGGCTAATATGAAAAGTATACTTCAAGTCATCCTTCAGCATAATTTCTGGAATTTTCCAGTGGAAATACTTCTATTTAAGAATGAAATGCCTATCCTATATTAGCAGCAATTAAACTTTTGCTAGATCCCCCCTTTAAAAGCTTTGTAATAAAAGTATCACAAACAGAGGAAGCTCTACAATGAGAGAGAAACAGCTATCAATCCATTCTTTGATATCATTAGCTTGCAGTAACTTGATTTTTTAGATACTTAAGCCTATTGTGCTAAACCACTTTTGACATATCTGTGTACACACTAGGACTACTCAGGATTTTTGCTGGTGGGACTCTTACTGTGTTACACAACAGAAGCCCATCAAAATCTCTTTTTAATTCCTGATATATGCAAGAAACAGCTAAGGCAATTAGATGACATTTTCTGCATAACACTTTCTCCTATATGAGCTCCATTTAGACAGCTATCTAGCACATTCATAAGGATTTTTATGTCCCTAAGTGATGAAAAAAGGGGAAGCCTGTTCTTATTACATATTTATCCAGACAGGATTGAACCTGAAACTCTTCCTTAAATTATAAACAGCCTTTGAAAATTCACGGGGTGATCACAGGATTTAAAGGAGAATGGAAATTCTTATAGAAAATCCTGAATCTTAAAAAGCATTCCTGAGAATGTGCTGCAGTAAGTGCTTGAACATATGCCTAAGCAAATTATCAGCAAATAAAATAATATATTTACAGAAAGGGAAAAACATAACAGTCTTATTTCCTCCAGAATTCTGTGCTTTTCTCCAAACAAGACTTAACAGATGTGTTTTACCTGTCTTTCCCTCACTTGGAGAAAGAACTCTTCTTGTTTCTTCAGTTGGTGTTGAGACTCTCCTGGCTATTCTACCAATACTTTTACATAAAGTGACATTGTATCTTTGAGATTTTCACAACTCCATTGCCTTTGGATGAAACTGACAAAGGATTCAAAAAAGTATTACATAGTGGGTTAGGACATGGAGGGAGAAAACAGACTGCCAACAGAGCAGTCCAGTGTACAAGATCTGCCTTCAAGTTGGAGAAATTACACAGAAAAATGACTGGACTTTCTAGAAACTGAAGTAAATCCAGAAAGAAATGTTTTAATACTGAGTCAGTAAAGAAGAGTTATTCCTGGGAATAAGGATGTTGATAAAGGAAGTGTGTTGCCTGCTCAGAAAGGCAAAACCATCATAGTCTAGTTTGGAAAGTGCTTTGAATCAAGACAAGTCATCAATCTACTCTGTTAGAATGTTATATATTAATAGTTTGACCACTTGAGAAGACAACTTACTTTTTCACAACCTAAAACTAAAAGAGTAAAACACCCTTTGGTCATTTAGTAGGCATCTTAGGAGACAGTTTCTTCTGCTTTATCATCATTACTGTATTTGAATAAATGGTTACGCAACACTTATAATGACGATTTAAAATGTATCAAGATGTCAAACTGGAAAAAGAGCACCACAGAACTCATCATCTCCTTGTAGACAGTGAATTTTTGGCCAAATATGGTGTGGAAAAAATAGTGCAAAATGACTTAATTATATGGCAAATTGATAAATACTATGTAATAGGCCAAAAGGAAAACATGTAGATAATCAAACTACTCATGGCTTAGCTCAGTCAGCATTTTCATTACGATGATCACTGACAAAAAGAAGTCACCTTTTGTTACTGCCCAATTTTAGATTGTACAAGCAAAGCACAAGCATTCATTCTTACCTAAATGCATGGCAAGACAGTTCATCTCCCACATGCTCTACAAAATGAAGTCTCTGCCAGATCAAGTTTGCAGTTGGATATAGCTATCAAGGAACAAGAAGGCACCACAGCTGCAGAGGTCTAAGACCCTGTGCTGTCCAAGTTGTGTTGGTTGCTGTACAGAAAGGGGTCTAGCAGCCCAGGGAAACATATATATCTCAGACAATATATTTTCTCTACATTTGGAAAAAAAAAATCTTTGATTTTACAACATTTTACAGTAATAGTTGGAATTACAGTGAAAAATTTGTGTCAAGATGCTATATTCCACAACCAGACAGTGACAAAGTTCACAGTGCTATCATTGAGAAGCATGAGGCAGCTGGCACCTCTCACAGTTGTTGTCAGCTTCCTGGATATCTAAGTTCCCCTTTTTGTACTATCTGACATTTTTAGATTAGCTTTATTACCAGAGATGATCAAACCACAAGGTAAAGTAAAATACTAAAAAATACAGAAAAAAAAGAAAGTAGTTACTATTTTTAAGATGAGCACTTGGTGGAAGTGATGAAAAGACTAATGATGTTATTTTACTGGCATCTCCTTTTAGATCTAGATATGCTGAAAAAACCATGAGCAGCTTCTTGATCAAATTGACAGTACTCCCCTGGAAATTCTGGTCTTAGATCCAGAAAACAGCAAATCACATCTGGGAAATCTCCTATCTGATACTAGTAATACAATTTACAAATATTTCTTGTTTATGTGAATTTAAAAAATCCACAATTTCCCTAAAAAAGTAAGAGGTAAAAAAGAGTGATCTCAGCACTACATTTTTATTTACAATCCAGCACAGACTGAAAGACTTATGGTTAGATTTAGTCTGTTCTTGAAAACTGATGTTCAGCTTCTCTTCACAGAATACTATGGACAAGTTTTGGTTACTTACATAAATCACCACTGATCTATGCAGACTGTACAAAACCTACTGTGACTTTAGAAACGTCCACTTCCGAGTTTAAGCTTACCTGCTTTGAGTTTGTTAAATAGAGTTTTGCACCCAAATTTAAGATCTGCAACTTTACAAGGTCGTCTTCATTAGTGAAGCTCTTGGCTGTCTTTCTCAAAACATCAGGTGCGATCTTGGGAACCCGTTCACAGTACTCACCAATGAGCCACAGAATGCTGGCTCTGGCTACCGGAACCTGAGAAAACATTGCACACTCTAAGTTAACACATTCACAAAGACTACTTGCACACTCGTACATGTCTGTGTTCAGTAACAAGTTAAACAAAATACTGTTTAAAGACAACCGCCATATAAGGAACACAGACCTGATATTAAATACTGTTCAATACAGCCACTGTGGTAGACTGAATATTCGTGCAAATGTAAGATAGACCCTGCCCCCAAAACAATGCATTATGAGTTGACAAGACAAACAGCAGGAATGAAAACAGAGGCACGCAGAAGCAATGTGTTCATGTTCACAGTACAGGCTGGTGGAAGTTCGGAAAAGAATCCAAGCCTTCAAAGTGTGCTTAGGAATTCTTGCCACCAGGTTATACTAAACACCACGCTGAAACAAAACAGTGCTTTTTTTTGTGACTATATTCATACAGAAATGTTTTCCAACATACTTTAAAATCCTTTAAAAGCACAATAATTTGTTTAAGACTACTGCCATCTTTCCTTCATTTTTATTTAAAATTTTGTGGCAGTAAGATTCACATTTTTGGAGAAGTCCAAGGCCAGCTGAATACAGAATTCTGGAGACACAGGAGTTCAAAATTAGGGTTCTCAATTTCTGAGTAGGATTTAACCCCTTAACTGAAAACACTAACCAGAAACCTCACACACATCTTACTGTTTTGGAGCTATTTGATTGTTTCGCTGAAATAACTGGCAGTAGCAGTTTTTAGATGAACTCCCAGTGTATGGTGCTGACTTCAAAAGCACAGCACTGTCAAAATGGAAAAGCACAGAAGGAACCAGAAGATCATGCTCCACACAGAGTTTAGCTAGAAGTAGTTATGAGTTAAATAAAATATGCATACTGTTCTCAAAGGTGAGCTAGTCGATATTCATGGTGTTAAAAACTAAAAATTGCATCTGTGCTAGATATTTCCCTAAAAACACTGTTCTTCCTTAAGAGGAAGGAATAAAGTATGTGATGAGAAAATTCCTCCAGGCAGAAGCATGTCTTGCATAGCATCTACAGACTGTGGTGCTCTCATGTTCTGTACAGACTCCTGTTCAACAGATGTTGAAATATTAGGGAAGAAACATAACTGTTATATGAATCAACTGACTGCAGTTTAGGAAAAAAAAAAAAAAAAAGAAAGCTTCCAACTGTAACTGCAATTTCAGCTAACTTTGCTGCTTTTTCTAAGAAAGTAAAACCCATTTGTACTAACACCTTCCATTACTCTCTACACTATACAGGGATCTTTTTTAATAAGCTTACACTTAAGACAGAGTGAGTTCTGCCTTAGATAAGATTCACAAGAGAAACAAGCTTTAGAAATTCAGCACTGTGGTTCCCAAAGCACTAATTCTTAGTATCTTTTATATATGTTTTAATTACTTTTCCAGCATATGTCAGTTATTCATATATGAATATCTATTTCTCAGAATTATGAGGGGAACCAACTACCAAGTATCCTACCCTGTATACACATAAAATTTGAAAGTACTGCTTTCCAGTTACATTAATAAAAAGTAACAAATGCAAGTAAACTACCAAGGTTCAGGATAGCAATTCCCAAACTGTGGTCCGCAGTCCCTAACAGATGGTCCACTAAGCCATAATAAAGGAATACTAACCATGTTCACAAGAAATTTTAATGATTAAATTTGTTTTATTGCTCAAAAAAGTTTTGGAACAGCTTTGAATAAAAACTTGATAATATCTGCCTCTATACATCACATTGTTGCAAATACACATACCAACAAATATAAAAAGGCACATCACAGGGAAAAGAGAGGACTGCCTCTGCTGAAAGAGAAAGTGACCAGTCACAGCAAATCAAAATACAGGAGTCCAGCAACAAAAACAACAACAAAATCCCCTCCAGAGATAAATGCCAATTCTAAACATGGAAAACATATTTAAGGTAAAGGTAACATAATGTATGGACTGTGGTATAACCCAGTGATTTAACATACATAAATATATATGAATACTGATTGAAATACAGATTAACATTTCTTGTGAATTGGCAAAAAATGTAAATGGTCTTGGAATTTACAGTATGAGAGGGGGTAACAAGCTACTGAAAAATGGCTAAATATAAAAACTTTAAATGCAGTCAGAATAGGTTCGCCAGCAAAATGGTAAGACTGATGCCATTACTGTACACTGATTTCAGAAGGAAAAGAGGTTATTTCTAATGTTCCAAAGGTTACACTGCATTAAGACCTCACTCCCAATCTATTATTTTAAATTGGGCTAAAGAATAGTAATTGAGTGGTACATTAAATTTTCCAGTATTGGAGCAGTTCAAGTTTCCTGCTGTACAGATAGATACCTCTAAATAGGAATATATAGGCAACTTCAGATTTCAGTTATGCTAGATTTATTTTTCTAAAATATTTCATTACAGACTTGTTAAAATATTAGAATTCTACAGGAAATCACCAAGTACCACAGTTTGGGCTGCAGCCTATTAGAAACATCACTTTTCCTATTACTGTCTTCTCATAAAGCAAAAATAGCTCACAGAGCAGACCAATTTCAGTATTAGTATTAAGAAAGAGAAACATCATTTTTGTACTTTTCCTAGTCCAACCCAGGACTACACTTTAAAACCACAATGAAATATATTTAAATACATTTAAACAGTGTGTATTTAAGCACAGTGGTTTACTCTTTGAAGTTTTTTCCCAGTTTGTAAAATGTATTTATTAGAGTAATAAACCAATTTTAGAATGTAAAATAAGTAGTCTAAACAAAGCCTAATTTGAAAAATAGCAACAATGGAAGACATATGAAATTTATTGTGAGACTCTTCCTTTAACCAGGTGTTTAGCTTACTATGTAAATAGTGTATATATTAAACAATTTTGTGTAACAAGAATCCGTATCAATTAGAGACTTTTTGAATCAAAACCTGAGCGGAAGCCATTTTAATGAAAAGTGTATGTCAAACTGATGAACCCAGTGTTTCTGTGTCACTGGATTCATTTGGGGTCAAAATCACACAATATTTTCAGATTTCCTTTTCCCTGTTTAAGTCTTCCAGTCCTCAACCATGTAATACCAAGTGCATGATCCTGCAGCCATTGTTTCCAGGGTATTCAAAACACCAAACAAGAAATGAAGCCACTTCTATACCTTTATTGGCTTTTCCAGTATAGCTTGAACAGGGACCCTGAGTTGACAAAAATGCAGGAAATAATACTTGCATTATTCAACCCTGCTCTGACTTATCCTCAAAGGAAAACAGGATTATAAATTACTTTGCCTGATGTTTTATTCCATATGCCCTGAGCAAGTGGTTAAGTGCACTTTTTAAGCCTTAATACCAGAAGGCAGTTTCTACTTTAACCCATTACCTGTCTGGAAGAAAATAAATAACTTGTTAAAAAACAAAAATCAGCCAGACCCTCTCCCCTTAAAGCAAGACTCTGGTTACTTACGGCAGTTAGAGAAAGACAAAGATTTTACAGATCACTCTAAGCAGCACAATTAAAAAACTATTGTAGTTCATCTCTAATCTTACTACACAACAAACTAGGCTAAAGTACAACTTAAAATCACCAATTCTGGTTATCCACATTTATCACAAAATGAGGAGATACTCGAATTGCAAATGAGTTCTAATTCTCTACATCAGGAAGAAAATTTGCACAGCTAATAATTTTTTAAATTTTACTTGGAATACGAAATGGAAAGAGGGATGAAGTTGATGTGAAATGTCAGACTGGCAGCAAGAAGAAAAGGTACACATGAAAGTACAGGAATAAAAGACAAGTGTTGTTATTTTGTTTTCAAATGGAAGACCTTCAAGGACTCCTCCATTATTTGAATCTCTACACATAAAATTCCTTTTAAAAAGGATCTTCACTAATGACTGCCACCTCTTATAAAGTGTGCAGGTTTTGTCTAAATTGTGTTTTATTCAAACTGAATATTTTCTTCAAATTCAGTGTACACTGTCCCAAAAGACATGCATTCCTTTCAAATTCTAAAGCATTACAGAAACTAGAGCAACCAAAATTATGAAAATTGTTCATTAAAGCATTACTTACATAAAGGTTTAAAAATACAATATTAAAGTGTATCCTAAGGAAAAGAATGTTACTGGAATCTGAAGCTTGCAGAACTGAAATTAATATGAACATAACAGTGTTGCACCTTGGTAGATACCTTCCCAACACTGAGGAAAAGGAGAACTTAATTAAAGAAAGCAAGCCACACCTGCTGTGAAGCTGTATCAGTAACATAGCAATAAGCAGTATTAAGTAGGAATACTGCAGAGGAACTTAAGTTTGTTATTGTTGGATGAATGGACAGAGCAGTGTCAAAAACTCCTAGTAACCTACTCTAGTAACAAGAATAACAACCTAAACCAGCGATTAGAAATTCTTAATTGCTTCCATAAGTGACATGTCTTTCCCCACATACTAAGCTCTTCAAAGTTACATGCATCTTTTCCTCCAAATTCGCAACTGTTTATCCTATCAAGTGTTCCTCTACATCTCCAGATTAGAAAACACTTCAGACTTCTCTCATGTTTTTATTCATATTCTAGAAGGAACTAGGAATAAGTCTGTAATGAAAATCAAGGATGTCAGAATTCAACAGCTATCAAAGGAAAAAAAAATGAACCTACCTTAGTAGTTCTACAAGAGAAAGTGTGGAGAAAAATCATACCAGATCTACAAGATTCCCATCACCCAGAAAGCAATCACTGCTGGGTATAATGTACCATCATAAATTGAGGAAATACATAAATTTAGAACACCACTAAGGCATTGCCCAGAGAAGCTGTGGATGTCCCATCCCTGTAAGCGTTCAAGGCCAGGTTTGATGTAACCTGATCTAGTGGAAGGCATCCCTGCCCATGCCAGGGGGTTGGAACTAGATGATCTTTAAAGTCCTTTCCAACCCAAACCATTCTATGATTCTTACGCAGAGCTAATTCTTGCTAGGCTGATTTACATTCATTCACTGCTAAAATGAATTAAGATAAATCTAAAAAGGCATCCTTTGGATGTAAACAAAAGTGTCTTATGTTAATCCAGTTTAGTCAATGCAGTCTAACCAATTCACTTTAAAACTTAATTCGGATTAAATCAGCAAGTATCTGCACTTAGACAAATTCTGAAGCACAGATGTTTTGAAGGAAAGATAAGAGTAGACTGTACGACACATATTTGACTAGAGAATATTCTAAAAACTTCTGAAAAAGCCTCTCACAACATCTTTTAAAATGTCATCCTTTACAGGGTGGAAAGGCACTCTCCTGAAAAAAAAAGGACTATATAATAGAAAAGACAAAAACCCAGTTACAATGGAAGGCAATCATCAGATGTCCCACAGGGACTTACAGTGGAGAACATATTGTTCAACAGATTTGCAAGTAACCTAGAAGAGAGCTAGCTAGTGAGAAGACGGTCTGCTGACACAAAGGTAATCAAAACTAAAACAGAGCTTGAACAGTTGAAGATGACTTATCAGTGATACTTAAAAAATGGGCATAAATGATGCAGCTGGCCTTGAAACAATAATAACAGGACTTTTTAAAAAAAAAATATTCTACATATACTGATGGACCCCAAACTATTTCTAGGGAAAAAGTATCTTGGAACCATAAATATTTTCAGAGAATTGTAGAATTGTTAAGTCAATGTTCTGCAGAAATCAAAAGGTAGTCCACCCCACGGAAGTGAGATAAAAAATGCAAACCAAGTAATATCATTATGTCACTGCATAAAATTTCTCCTTCATACTCTGACAACTGTGTGCACTTTGGGTCACCTCACTTCAAAAACCACATAAATATCAGGCAAGACAAAGAGAAGAGGGAAAGGCTGAACAGGCATATGGAATATGAGGAGAGATGAGAATTTTTAGATAAGTGTGATGATGTGGATAGCAAACTCAAGCTTCCATTCAGTGTCTGAGAAGGTAAATTGAAGATGCATCACAACGAACTTGCTCTTATCTTTAAACCTCTTTTCCTAAACCACCAGGTTTTGCTTCGGCTGAAGATGAGACCACTCAATTAAGAGGACTTTTGGATTCAACCACTATCATTCTTCTTTACATGGTCCTTTCTCACATGCATGTTTTTTAAACTTCTGTCACTCTGAAAACTATACACACAAAACTAATTCAGCCTACCTCTGAGTGAAAACGTAGCACAAACTAGTACTTCATAGATCTCTGACCCACAACTTACCAAGTCATTAAATTGTAAAGCATGATGACATTATTAACACATTAACAGCAAAATGGAAACATTTTTATGATTTAAAAAAAATGGAAGTTTAAAGAGATCCAATTATTCTCTTGTTTAATATCTTCAGAACATCATCAGACATGCATTTCTGTTAGAACTTTTAAAGTGTGTGGAGGAAAGTATCTGGAATACAGCTAGATCAAGCTGCACTATACATAGGTCTAGGTACTCAACAAGCATCAGACACAGAACAGACCTCATAGGTCTTTACCTGGGCACATCTGAGATAAAAGTTTAAGGTACAAATGATGACGTACAAAAACAAAGGAAGAAAAATAAGCACTTTTTTCAGACATGTAAGAAACAATCAATTAAAGGGCAAACTGAAATGAACCTAGTCCTAAACTGCACTGTAAATGAGTTGGTGGCCTGCAAGAGGTCAGTAGTGTTTAATTGAACTTCCTAATAATTCTTATAGATGGTCGGATAAATTTAGCTTAGTATCCATCGTAACACTTTCTAAATGGCTTCTGTGGATGAAAAAGATGAAGACAAGAATGAGTAAATTCCATACTGGATAACCTGAAAGAAACATTGCTACAAAAGATTTTAGGCACCTCACCACTGACAATCACAATGTCAGGCTAACACAAGTGAAATTTATAACAGCATGAATAAAATAAATTCAGTCACCAACCCAAAAATATATTCCATCTGGTTTACACTGATTTTATTTCAGTGGCTAAGTGTTCACCATTTACCTATACTAAATCATGACAGAGCAATCAAAAAGTTTATTTTTTACCTTAAGTGCTTTTCTATTACATTGTATTTAATTCTGTTCACGCTTTTGGTTGTGTTTTACATAGTATTAATTTCAACTCTAAGAAGCACGAATGATTTCTTTGTCCACACTCCCCCACCCTCAGTTACTTTCAAATTCATTCAAGACCATATAATTTGGCTGCTTCTCCTATGTCCAAATGGAAGAGTCTTTTAAAGACATAGGGGAATATGGTAGGTCTCTTAAGTTTCAATCCCAATTTAAAAATGAGTCCAGAAATACTTTCCCCAACAGAAGAGGTCAGGGAAAAAAAAATCTGTGTAAAATATATGTGTACAAAAGTGTGTATGTATGTATATTGTATGTCAATATAATAGAAGGAATCCTTTCTTTTTGTCTCTGTGCCTTATAGCAGACAAAACCCAAGGCAACTGTGTTATGTCTATTCACAACCACTCCTGCCATAGTAATATCAATGTTTAAAATACACATGCAGATCTCAGGAATTCCAGTAATGCTTTACTAAATGCTGAAATTACATAATTCAAGTATCACCTTTCTAAATGTGTAAAAATATGCTTATCCTTTTCAGAAGTGTCTGAAAGGGTTACAGGGTTGGACTAGATGACCTTTAAAGCTCCCTTCCAACTCAAACCATTCTGTGATTCTGTGAATGAATACATCCATTTTCAAACATCATAGGTTCAAGTTATTTCAGGATAATGATATGGCATTCAAACTATAAAAACAAACTTCTTCTAAATGTATTCTTTACTCCAAAGTCCTAAACATACTGAGGAAGATAAATTCCTGGAAGTTATTATTAAAAAATTACAGGCAAAAATGTAAAAGAAGATGTACAACAATTATTGTGGAAAGCCCACAGCACCACTATCACTACTTCCTTCTTGAATAAGAAGCACGATTCAGATTCAGATTTTAATTTTTAGTTTATTGCTATAACTGCTCTGTTCTACAGACTGTTCTACTATTTACCTTTTTCTGATATTCTGTACAACCTCATTACTGGAAAAGTACATCAAAGCAGTTCAAGTACAGTATGTCTTTTTTTCCCCCCTTACTCAACTTAAAAAAGGATCTTCTTTTCCAAAAAATTTACCTGTATTTAAAACTTGAAACGTTTACCCAGAAGTATTAATTGATAAAATAGCTATAAATCTCTGAAGTGTTAAACAGAATATATAGAAAACAACTACTTTCTCTTGTACAATATCTGGAAAAAAGATGACAAACTCATTTGTCAAAGTGAAAGAAGATGTGTATAATAAGATTATACACAATTCATGAGATTTTAATTATCAATCAAAATGTGCACAAATTTTCTGTAAACACAGGTGATTACAGGTAATACTTATTTCATATGTAATTAGCAGCAGTACCTTACAGCTTCTTCTGGTTCTGGATATAAGCAATCCAGTAGAAATACATTTTCTTTACATCAGTTTGATCATCAGCTCTTAGCGGCTAAAAATGTATTCAATCTGTTCAGTAAATATGAACTAAGAAGACCACATTTCCTTTTTATTTTAATATCCTAAACTTTGCCAAATTCAACTACAGAAAATAGAAGATTCACTGATTTAGAAACTATTTACTGCTCCATAATCAATAAATGTGTAATTATATGACACTAAACTGTCCAATTTATAGCACCTACAGAAAAATAATTACTGACAGATTACAATCTGTCATTTTTGGGGTATGATGCAATAGGTAGCTAATCGTCTTCAGCCCTACACTATAATTTAGGATAGACCACTAAATGTTTTATCAATAACTGGGACTGTGAGGAGAATTTGGGAAGTAAATATTGAGATACCTAAACATCAGTTTAATCTAAGGATACATATTAGTCAATAATGAAAATTTTACTGTTAAATTTCACAAAACCCAGAAGAGAAAAATGAATTCAAGAAACATTGCAACACACTTACAGCAGTGTCTGGTACCAGGGAAAGTTCAAGTGGTTTGAGAGTAGGGAAAAAGATTTAGAATAAAACTTTTTAAACCCCACCCCAAATCAGTAGGAATAGGGGCTGAAAAACTGCCTGCTGCTTTGCTGTTATTTTAATTTCAATTTACCCACTCCACATTCTAAACCTGCTATTCATCTTGGCCTAATGATACTAGCAATATTCAATATTTCTAGGGATCTCTTTCAAAATAGCTTCCCAGATCTAAAGCACAAATGGATACCATCTGATAGCTTCTACTTCTTCTTTCTTGAATATAATATTCATGAAATATTATATTTTACGTCAAAAATAAAAAATTATGTTGTATTTCTCTAATAGATCTTTTTCCATTTATGGTCCAGAATCAAAGAACATGGTGTGATTTTTATCAGTCAACAAGGAAAATAAGACACTATGCACAAATACTTACTGTAATGTTATCCAAGAGTTTGGCCATATGCTTAATAATTTCACCATGGTGTGCTGGCTGAGTTTGCAGCAGTTTCTTAATGACAACAACACTTTCAGCAACTACAATTTCTGTTTAAGACAAAACAAATTATTAATATTAAAAGCATTTATGCAAAAGAAAAAGCCATAAATAATTGATTGTAAAAGATGTTATCAGCTTTCAAAATATGCTCAGCAGAACTGAATTCTGTTTACTTGGCAACAAAGATGTAAACCACCCTACTAAGTAATGCAAGTTCAGCTTCCAGAATCAAGTTATAAGCAGCAAAAAGAGGTCAGAGAAATGTCCTAAATGTAAAAATATCATCCTATTGCTTACTTTTTTTGAAATTGCTTTTTAGTAAAGCTGCACGTTGTAATTTTCCTTTTCAAATTGAGGAACAGCATGAAAAAACATCTGTTTTCCATTGAAATTATGCATATTCATGAGTAATTTGCTGTCTGCATTAAAAATACTTACACTTGTTTCATTTTTCAAGAAATATACAATATACAATGTTAAAAGTAACAGCTCATTCATAAATAAGAGAAATATCTAAACATTTCCTCTGCACTTTTTCACCTTCTAAACAGTCCCTCTCAAGTCTGTAACCTAATCTTTAGTACATTCAAATGAAGATTCTAAATAGCAAGCTGTTGTAAGATTTAAGCCAAAGTCATGCATTGGAGTGTTAAACTACTGTAACAAGTAGTATTCACAGCCTGATCAACTTGTATGAAATGTACAGCTGTTGAAACGGAAAAAAAAAAAAAAAACATTGGTGCAAAGATAAGCTTCTATGCAAGCAAACTCATGATGTAAGGACAGATGAAGGAAAGACAAACATGACCAAAGGTGAAATCAAAACAAAGACTACTGTAAGAGTTCAACATAATTCTAATTTTAGTTTAGATTACAAAAAGGGAGTAACTATTTCTCTCAAAGTACCCATGTTTAAAACAAAGAAAAAGCCTAACTACCATTTGTTAACCATCACAGAGGTATTCCTACATTTCAAGAGTTAATCTGACACATGGACCATTCGTTCAGCAATCAAGCAAGCTGAAGTTTCAAAAGAATGGTATGGGGAAGAGATCTGTACATTTTTCATTGTTTTTTTACTTCAGAAATCAAAATTCCTTATGGAGAAAGCTTTTTCAAATGCTCTGAGTATGCACCATTATGCCACATGCCCCTGAAATGCCTAAACTTTAGCTTGTAGCTTTTTGTGTCAACCTTCATTTGACATGACATCTCAGTCATTTTTTCTAGCCTAATTTCTTAAAGCCAGGTTAACACATCTACTTCTCATATCTCAAGGTCTTGCACAATCCTAAAGATTAATTTAATTTAGATAATGTTTTGACAGATATTAAAATAAGAAGACAATTCTCAAAATTTAAAAACTGCAATCTGGAATATTTCAAGTGGAGGACATTGTAATGACAGCCTTCATCACTGAGTGTTTTGTGATACTAGTTAACAAGGAGAATGATTAAGCAAAATAAAACTGAGTGGACACTTGCTGACAATGTAGAATTGATCATAATAAAATGAAGTGCAGTGGATGAAGTGTCACTGTAGGAACTATTTTCATGCAACCTGTGTTACAATGGCAAATTTAAAGAACTGAACCAGATTTGTAAGTAAGTAAGCTAGTATGGTTCCTTTTACATGAGTCTAGATACCAAAAAAGAAAGTGCAAACAAAAGCAAATTGAATTCATATTAGAATAAGGACTGGTATATTCCAGGAAAAAAGAGAGGCTCTTTGAGTCCTGCCTTGTGCACATGAAGAATCCCCAAAATGTGCATGAAATAGAAGACACATATTTAGATTCAAAGGCAATAACCATTATGGGCAGATAAAATTGGCATTCTGAATGAGCAGTAAGAAAATTAAAAACTTTAACTCCGATAGAATTATCAAAGAAAAAGTGCATACAAGACAATGATAAATGAATGCAAGAATTTCAAAACAGAGTATAAATCACATTACATCTAAGGGATCATAAAAAGTAAATTAAATTCTTAAGATAAAGACTAAATATCACAGAAAATCTGATCAGGAATGCCTTTACCAATAAAGGAGATTACAAGAGGTATCAGCAACTTCAATTTTTACAAGTCATACTAAAAATCTTTGTATAACGTTCACTGCTAGCTTTCTTCAAACAATTTTAAAGCAATATGGCAATCTGACTGCTCTGAGTAGGATAACCTCTGAAGACCCTGGACCATGACAAGTTCTCAAAAATCTAGAATATATTCAGTTGTACAATGTTCCATTTTGCCAAATAATGATGTACATAAAAAATTAACAATGTAGGGGACAGTAACCTGTGGGGACTGAATTACAGACTTTTTTATAATTGAGAATTTGGCCAAATTATAACGGAAACTCAGAAAAAGACCTTAGCAAGGAGTGTATTACCAAAGAATATTCAAAAGCTGCATTCTGAAACACTACAATTGATACCATTGCTGTTGAGTCAAATTTTCTACCAGTTACAATAATTGACACTTGCAGAAACTATAACACGCAACTGAAGACTAGTTCATTCACAGTCTATAATTTGTATAACTACTATTCCTAAAAGCAGTAGAACTGCATCAGCTATTTTTGGAAGGAATATACCAGCTGAATCTGATAGGGAGGCTGTAGAAGTGATTAAGTGGACTCTCAGCAAATCTGCAGATGACACTAACCTGAGTGGTGCAGTTGACATGCCTGAGGCACAGGATGTTATTCAGAGGAACTTGGACAAACTTGAGAAGTGGACCCATGCGAACCTCATGAGGTTCAACAAGGTCCTGCACATGGGTCAGGGCAACCCCCAGTATCAATACAGGCTGGGGGTAAAGGGATTGAGAGCAGTTCTGTGGAGAAGGACATGGGGGTACTGGTGGATGAAAAGCTGGACGTCAGTTGACAATGTGCACTCGCATCCCAGAAAGCCAACTGTATTCTGGGCACCATAAAAAGCAGAGTTGCCAGGAGGTCGAGGGAGGTGATCCTGCCCCTCTACTCCACTCTTGTGAGACCCCACCTGGAGCACTGCATCCAGATCTGGAATCCTCAGCACAAGAAAGACACGGACCTGTTGGAGTCGGTCCAGAGGAGGACCACAAAAATGATCAGAGGAATGGAACACCTCTCCTGTGAGGAAAGGCTGAGAAAGCTGGGTTTGCTTAGCTTGGAGAAAAGGTGGCTCCAGGAGACCTTACAGGAGTTTTTCAGTACCTAAAGAAAGCCAGAGGGGAACTTTTTACAAGGGTATGTACTGATAGAGCAAGGGGTAATAGTTTTAAATTAAAAGAGGGTAGATTCAGACTAGATCTAAGTAAGAAATTTTTTATGATAAGGGTGGTGAAAAACTGGAACAGGTTGCCCAGGGAGGTGGTAGATGTCCCACCCCTGGAAATATTCAAGGTCAGGTTGGACAGGGCTCTGCTCAACCTGATCTAGTTGAAGATGTCATTGCTCACTGTGGTGGGCGTCGGACTAGATCATTTTTGAACTTTAACTCCGATAGAGTTACCAAAGAAAAAGTGCATACAAGACAATGATAAATGAATGCAAGAATTTCAAAACAGAGTGTAAATCACATTACATCTAAGGGTTCATAAAAAGTAAATTAAATTCTTAAAGACTAAATATCACAGAAAATCTGATCAGGAAAGGCCTTTCCAGAACAAGTGCATAGAATTAGAAGGTGGTTTTGCCACAAGCTTGTTCTTTGGGATTCTATTTTGATTTGGTTGAATTAATTTGGTCACTTCTCTTTCACACGCAAGTGAATGCTCCATAATAGGAAAACAAGTGCAGAGAAAGCAGAGACAACTTTGCTTTCAGGGACCTCAGAACCTGCTGGATTTACCAGCTTGGGCTTTACGCTATGCAAAAGCAGAAGAACTGCTTCCAGGCTTCCAAGAACCATGGAATAAGTAGCATGGCAAACAGACTGCTTTCATACTTCAAGAGTAAAAGTTGGAGGAAAGCAAGATTAACCCAAACTATTAAATCAAGTCTGCTACACATGCTAAATCTCTTTTTTTTCTCCTCCCTTACCATGCCCGAAACTCTTCTCATGTTCAGTAAGCTGTAACTATTGGTAATTTCCTGCCACCTGAGGAAAGGTACCATGTAAATTATGCCATTCTATTCATTCCTTGAAAGAAGGAATAAAGACACTGCAGCTATGGTAAAGCAATTTGCCAGCTGCCAGGTTTAAAAGATCCTCAATATATCCTTTGCAGTCTTTCAGAACAGTAAGCAAAAGAAGATAATTTTATTTGCCAGACAACTACTTAGAAACAGTCAAGAAAGCTAATCTTGTTGGGACAGACCTTTGTATACATGTGCATATATATGTGTGTGAGTATATATATTTACGGAATTACTTTGAAGAAAATATTAAATTGAGAAACTATGATAAAAGAAAAAAAGCCTTTTCCTCTTATATTGGTTCCTTCTCAGCAAAAAGAAAAACAAAGCAAGAAAATGGAAAGAAGGGTTATTAAGTAACAAACTCGGTATTTTGAAGTGATAGTTTTATTATGTTATTTAAAACAGACAAAAAATGGGGATTTGTACATGCTGAAAGGAGCCTACTGACCTAGAGCAAGATTGCTAGTAGAATTAAGCAGAATCAAAAACAAGCTTTGAAGATTGCATTTTTTAGTATGGTCACTGCTGAATGTAATACAAAAAGTTGCATTTTGCAGACACAGCCTTGTAACACAATGTGGGAAGGTATTTTAACACAGATGTTAACCAGAAAAACACAGAAGAACATAAGGTCTGGAGGATTAGGAAATTAAAATTACGTATATTAAAACTACCAAGCTATACACCGAGGCATCTCAGGAATTTCTGATATGAGGTGAAGTGTGAGAGATGGAGGACTCCTAGTTCATAAGCAAGTAAGAGAAAGCTCTGAGCGTATCAGTGGGTCAGAGGATGACTACGTGCTGCTGAAGTGATGTCCCTAATAAAGGTTTTAGGATTATCATGAAAATTATGTCCAGTATAAATGGAGGGGAATTAATGCTGCTTTTCAAAACTCAACATAGATCGCATTTGTATTCTCTGAACAATGCTAATTACTCCAGGCTACCCCAAACCCACACTTTTCCTCCTTCCTGATATTTTTAGCTGTATCTTTCTTAACTCTATTGCCAATATTTAACCATATTCATGTAGACTGTACATTTTGTAATAATCTTCCAATTCTCTTATTGACTACTACTGTGCAATATTCATTGGTAACTGGTAAGAATATACAATATTATCAGGTATTGAATTACAGTACTGCTATATGCTATTTGACTTTATCTGCTCCCTGTCGTCTTCCTTAGTGACTTACAACTCCATTTCACTATGTAAAAATAACAGAAGGATAAATTACAAAATCAAGCCAAATTTGGGGCCATTTACCCTAAAACTATATAATATGTTTTTTCAGTTAGGCATTGAGGCACTAAAAAAAAACTGATTCCAAGCTTTTAGCACCCTCTACAGGCTAAATGTTTTGATGCAACCACACACAGAACAGTAAACTACTGCCATCTATGATAATCACAACAGCACTCTTTAATAATTACGGCATTTTGAGAAAAAAAAGGTAAACATATAATTGCAGGGCACAAAGAATTCATTTCACTAACAAGAAATTAAGTACCTAGTGAATATGAGAATCTTTTGAAGTGCTTCGATCAAGAAGAAGCACCAGAATCACTATTTTTATCCAGTCATGTCAGCTAAATTCTTATGAAAGTCAACTTCCATATATTTTTTAATGTGATCTGTTCTATGTGGTTTTCATTAAGAAAATGTTTCATGCCTCAGCCAGTTGGAAAACAAACAGAACATTTAACTTACCATCCCTGTTGGACAGCAAACATACAAGACCATTAAGGCATGTGTCAGTCACTTCGTTGATGTTAGTTGCGCATCTGCCTATCGCCTGAATTGTAGCTGCAGCAAACTGTTTATCTTGGCTTTTCACATAAGTCTATGGAAACAGGATTTTCATTAGTCAATACATACGTCTTGTCAACCAAAGACTTACCACATTATCCTCATAAGACAGACATACTGTATAATAAATTCAAACTAGAAAGCTACATCGCACGTTGGAAGTTACATTTTTTTCACCTCATTGTCACTTTTAGAAGGCATTTTCTTGCCAGCTTTGGTCACCCACAGCCATGCAAACCTCAGATGTCAAGAAAGCTTGGGGCAGGGGGAAATTACCCAAAACCAGCAATTAGTTTGTGTGCAAGGCTGGAAGAGTTGATGAGCTCTCACTTCAGAGAGGTTTTGGTTCATTTAACCAGGAGCATCTGTGAAACTATGAATAACCTAGCTGCCTGAGAACCAGTACCTTTCAGAGAAATCCAGCCAGAGAACTGAAGCAATGGAAATAGATGTCATAAGCAAAAAGAAAAGAAAGAAGGACAGACACTGTTTCACAATATAGGCAGAACATTTTGCTGACACATATACAGATATTGGAGGTAATATTATTTCATCAAATGACTTACAGAAATGAGGTTTGGCAATAAATGCTAATGGCCAAATATTGCTAAAATTTAGACCTATCATCTAGTGACTTACAGTGTCAGTCAAGTTGCTAGAATCTGTTTTAAAGAATTTGGAATGACTGAGTTTTTCTCATCTTTTTTTTTTTTTTTTCCTTTTTTTTTTTTTTTTCCGTTTTGGTAGCTGGAAGGAGAGTCCGAAACAAAGCACTGAAACTCTTTCCAAAATATAAAAAGCTCCATTATCCATTATGGTATGAGACAGTTTCGTTCCCATTCTGAGAACATTTTACCCTGGAAAAGACTTTAACCTGAAAAATTTAAGACTAATAATCTAGATGAAGCATCCAATAATGGCAACTGGTCAACAAAGAGCACTTAATATAAAAAGAATACATTTCTGCACAAACCTGAAATTCTCGAAGCAGAGTTGATATGTTGGCTTCATTTGCTAAATTTGTCAAGATTTCAAGCTGCAAGAAAAAACCCCATATTTTATCAAAAGATAAATAAAATATTATAAACAGTACCACATAAACACTATACTTTTATTGCATGTAAAGAAAATATAAAATTAGTAAAAATACCACTTAGAATTCAACAAAGTATACCAGATTTCAATATAAACTTGTAGCTGTTTTGCACTTGGGAGGAATTCTTGCAAGTACATGCAACGTTTTCAAAGCAGGACTCTGGGGTTCAGTGACACATTTACAAGAGCTCTCGCTCTAGTATTGCATCGCATATCAAAGAGCCTTGAAATACTTCTGGCAGCATGGTTACCAATGTTATACAACAAGCCTTAGTGTGTAAGAACCATGTGACACCGTAAGAAGAAATAACAGAAATCACAACTGCAGCTGAGGGGAAATAAAGTGTCAATTATATTCAGATGAACTGCAATAAAAGACCTTCAAACTCAGGAAAGAAACAGTTGCATCTATAAGAATCCTCAGTTCTTAATTAACATCAACAACATCAGACCCTGAAAGGCTGCTGCTTTGTTCCTGGTGAACAAGATGATGATATACAACACTTGGCATATATTGCTAAGATGCTATGCTTCTTAGTAAAGTTTTAACTTTGAAGAAGAAAGGATTCCAATAAAATTTGAATGAGGTAAACTGAAGAAAAAGACAACTCTGTCTTTGATGCCTCAGAAATCTGTTGGTATTTTTTGAATAGGATGCACACAGACAGGGACACTTAATTGATACACTACAACTGTACTTCAGAAGCCATTTGGCAGGAGCTGTCATCAAAGGCTCTTAAAGCTACATATCTAGCGTAGCATACAAAGCAAGTGGATAAATGAAAGAGAAGAATGGGTAGGAAAAAAGAAAAGATACTATTTTACAGTACAGGAAGGCTATCAATTAAATCCCAAAAATACCTTCACTGGTCTTCTGCTTTTCAACATATTCATATATGAATTACAAAAGTAATGAGAAGACAGGTGACAAAGTTTTCAACTGTTGCTACAGTTACCAGAAATATTAAGACAAATGCTGACTAAGAAAAGCTGCATGAAAAGTTCATAAATTAGGTTACTGGTTGATAAAATGGCAAAAGAAAATCAACACAGACAAATGCAAAGTCATGTTCATAATTGGGGAAAAACCTTAACTTTACAGAAAATTATAGGCTCTGAGCTGATTACCACAAGTTATCACTGAGGATTTGTGGTTAAAACGGATAGCTTCATGAAAATATAAGCTCAATGCTAAGCAGTGATCAAAAAAGCAAATGCGACACTGGGAAAGAAACAGAGAACAAAATAAAAATCTAAACACTGCAGCAGATTAATTACAGGGTGCTCCTACTATTTAAATACTGCAGTAGGTCTCATCCTCCTATCTTAAAGCAGATAGGATGGTACTATGCAGATACAGGGTAGAGAAAAGCACAAGTTTTTCTTATGTATGTAACAATGTAGGTTGTCCTACATTTTTCAGCCATCAAGAAAGAATGGAGACAATGAAAGGAAAAAACACAATTGCTACTACTCCACCTTTTCACCATTGTATTATCAATTAACATGGCAGTTTAACTATCCACTTTCAATTATTTCAGAAGTGACTTTTCCTGCATAACACTAAGTCTTACTACTATTCCTGACAGTTTTCATTGTCATTAAATGTGGGGAAGATATTTTTGCCTCTATCTGCCACAAATTTACTTAGATTTAATGTTGGACTAATAAAAATATGATGGGTTGGTCATGGCCATCTCAGACTGCAACACTCAACACGTAATGAGGGTGTAACGTGGATGAAAAATTAAAATAAGGAAACAATAATGTTCCCTTAAGAAACCTCTGCCTTCCACTCCTAAACACAAGTGCTTATGCCAATCTAAATCAAAACAAGAAAAAAGGCATATAACAGTAGACAATTTTTAGCTATTGTCTTGTCAAGGATTTCATATCTACTAAAGACTACAAACAGAAAAAAGAAGAAGACAGCCTAAAACATGCATTGAGATGTGGCCTTAAGGAAAGCCTAAAGTATTTCTCATGTCGAATGCTGACTTCAAAGGGAATTTGGGACTCTAACACTGTCCTGTTCTGTTCAGGAAAACAGACTTAAACTCTTTTTAAACTAACAGTATCAAACACTCTGATTTCATTTCTCTTCATTTCAGAAGATCCTTCCTCCCATTAAAGCGGTCTAACACTAAATGTTTGAATGACTGGTTAGATAAAAATGGTAATGCTCTCTATCACTGACACGTACCAAAAGCTGTAGTGGAAAACAGCCCATCCACCATTGATATCATGGTAACAAGCGAACGCTTACACAGTCTGAAGGCCCTGGGACACTTGCGGATGTAAAAAACACAACTCTACACTTCTTAGTGAAAAAAAGAAACAGTACAGAATGATGTGTGTCATATCAGTACAATAAAATTTTACCTTCCCATTGCAAACAGATTTGTCCAGCAGTACATAGACTAATTTGCTTTTAAGCTCACCTTCAGTGTTTTGATCATTGTTGGATCTGTTGATCTAACATAGAAACTCTTCAGAAAAGGTTCAAACATGCCCTGAAAAGCAGAACATATTTAAGTAGTTCATCTGTGTTTCATATAAAATGTGATTTAGAAAATTCTAAATAGGGTATACCTTTCTCTGAATTGACATAGTGGCAATATTTTGCAGAACAATATACTGCACCTCCCTAGAATTTGAAAAGAAAAACAAGAGTTACTCTGCAAAATTACAGATTCATAGAATAATGCAATGTGGCAAAGAAAGTCCAATTCTATTTCAATCCAAAGTTAGTTATACATTTGACTTGGCACATAGATAGAAAAACCTTATTGCCAACTGCTACAAGTTCATCATTTGCTTTACAGGAAGATGCATTATGAAATCAGGCTCTCATTTTTAAAAACTTCAATATGCAAAAAAATCACTGACACCAGCACAGTGATGCAAGGCCTCTTGTAGGCCTTGGGTCATTGTTTTAAATGAATTTTTGATTTAAACATCAATATTCTGGCATGTCCAGAAATAGCTCACAAAAACTTTAGATTTTGTTCATCATCTTGAAACTTTCCAGGATAACACAGCTGAAAACAAAAACAAACGGGCTTTATCTACATTGTGGAAATAACTGCATTAGTTAGAAGAACAGCTGACTCTTGCACAGCTAGCAAGAATTGTTATGACTTTTTTGGTCTTAAAAAAATTTCCCAATAATTCTTAAAAAGGGCCAGGGTCTCCTGTGACATAAGAGTATACACTGGAAGGCATAAGCATCTATAAAAAAGCAGCACTTTAGCATAATAGACTTTGTCAGAGTACAAACAACAGAATTATGTAATATACTAAACATGAAAACATTAAACAACTTTGGAGGATATGCTCATCATTATTGTATTAGTTTAAAAGCCTCAGCAGGAATGAGCAAAAAGAAATCTGGGTACTAGTCTAAAGCTTTTAAACTACAGAATTCCTCCCACCAATTAAAAACTTAGAAATAATTTACACACAATTTTTCTGAACCATGAGTGCTCAAATTCTTTCATGATGCAAATCACATCCTAATAGAGAAATCATCACATCCATTATCTCCTCTTATTCAAAACTGTCTAATAGCCCCCTGGTAATTACAGCTGTTGCTTACTAAGAAAAGTAGTAATAGAAAAATACTTAGGATCTTTTAAACCTATTTTTATGTAATTCTTGTATAGGTACATGGAAGTAGTCAGCTGTACATGATGAACCAAGACCGGAAATTGCTATGAAATGCTCTTCCAGGCACTCTCACCCTAACTAGATTATAGTGTATTTGACATTAATATAAAGGCCATAGGCACATAACTTCAAGGGTAAGCAGCAGAAGCTTATTTCAAAGTGTCTCTAAAATAGCAAAAGCGTTTCACACAGACTGGTAACAGAGAACAGACAAGTCATTTGACATAGGAAAATCAGGAGTCCAGTGACACTTTAGACACTAGTTGAGGTATACGAAAGACATGACTCCCCTTTTGATGAAATCTGAGTAAAAATGAGCAATAAACAATATGCAATAATAATCCTTTCAGCCTGTGAATATGAATTTAATTCTATACATTACCTGTATATATGTCAAACTGCTTTAACCATTTTACTTATCTTTGTACAAAGAGAATGGGAAGCATATTGTACTATAAAACCAAACACTAAATAACAGTGATTAATTTTTATCTGAAATAAAAGCATGAATACTCTACCAAGCCTGATTTTACTTCTTTACTAACTTTTAAATGATGGAGACATGAGTCATGGGTGAGCTGCAGAAGTTTACAGAGAAAGAGCTCTATGGTGACTGGGCTTACAAAAGCTAAAGCCCATCTAAGACAAATAATCTTGTCAGACACTTGAACAGAAGAGGGTTTTTTAAAAAAACTTTTGTCTGTTTGGTGTAGCCAACTTCAAAAGTAAATCATTTGCAAAGCGAAGTTCTAGCTAAAAATATCATGTATAGTTAGAAAGTTATTCTGGGAACATCTTATTATTGTGTTTTCTATCACCCCCTCAAGGCTTTTTATGCATATACATGGAAGTTCAAAATCTAGTAACCAAGGGGGGAAAACCCCCCACTTTTATGCAACAAATATTGGCATAATATGCCAAAACCATCAAACACAAAGAAAAATAAAGTATTATCAATCTTCTGAAATATGTGACCAGTGAGACCCTTCATGGGACAGTAGACAAAGTCACACTGAAGACGAAAAAGTCAAAATTACATGTCCTGAACGAAACATAAATTTGTTCTTTAAAAACTGTCCAAGGATAAAGGAAACAGGGGATTCAGCAGCATCAAGTGGTATTTTAACAATTCTCTTAGTTTCTTAAGTTTCTCTGACAAGAAGAAGCCTTCAATATAAAGTGCAGGAAAAATAAATACACCCGAAGACCTCTTTAGTGCCTAGTGAGACAGTAAGGAACTCCAATATAATTAAATCTCCAGTAACTTTAAAAAAAAAAAAAAAATCAAGAAACTAAGTAAACTAGTTAGTACTACTTCTATTTGTATGCCAATTAGGCAGCCATGATTCTTCTCAGAATGATAGTAATAATTATGAAAGAAATACGAAACTGAATGATCACTGGATGTGATACTGAAAATGATGGAATTACTTTTAATGATCCTCATTTGTTGAGTAAAAATTACTATTGCAAGAAAATTTAAAACTCAAATAGTGCAATAATTATATTCTCTTAAGTACATCTAAAGAAGTACAGATGAAAAACTCTCACAGAAAAGTAGACATAACGTAAAGTATGACTTGACCTACCTATTACTACGGAGCAAACGCACCAATGACTTAGAAACAACACCAGCTTCAGATTTTGGTGCCAAATGCCAGTAAAGCTGTGCAACTGCCATCACCACCTAAAAGAACATTCAGAACAGCATGTTAACTTCAAACTGTCACACATATCTATCACTTTTGCTTCAGATCTGCAGAACTACCAACTGACTCTTCTCCAGAAAGCAAAGTGCATACCCATGTTCTTTGAAATCAACAGAGCAGACTAGGGAAAAAACGTGAGCAGACAGACAATTTTGTTTCTAAAATCAAAGCTAAATAAGTAGCTCTCATGTCTCCCAGTATTTATTGTATACTATAATATACAGAAAGACAGAGGAAGAGGGACAAAGAAAGAAAAACTGTAGCTAATTCAAATTGTAAACATGCTCATATCATCCTTAGTAAGTCAGTATTGCTAACATCAGCTGTACAAAGTAACACAAAAATACTGTTTAATACTTCTGCAAATGTTGTGCTTTTATTTTTATTAAGTACAGTTTTAATATTACCTATTATCTGGTTTCCACTTAAAATCTTTCATTCCATTATTCTATCAGGAAATTTATAAAATGACAGCTGCCTTTTTTGTAACTTCTAAAGCCTTAAATCCAACAGAAAGTAAAAACTATAGGGTTGTGTATCAACATCCTGGCTAGCAAAAAGAAAACTGAGATAGAAACAACTTAAAACCCAACTTTTTTTTTTTTTCTCAAGTTTTCTCATAAGTAAAAGACAAGTGCTGAACTTAATGCTAATGATTAGTTCATGTCACAAACTTCCTTGCAGAACTGTCATGTTAAACTTTCTGTTCAAAACAAAACAAATCACAGAAAGGAGACTCCAAGTAAAGCCATTATTATGACACTTGACTTGGTATCTTAAATCTTAGGACCAATGAAACAAGAAGTATTATTAAACAGTAAAAAAGCAATTTAAAACATCTGAAAAGTGGAAATAAATGGAAGATTTTTAGCAATATACTACAATGTCTTACCGACAAAAATCTAAGGTCAAAGAGAAAGCAATTAATTTAATTGCTGGTAAATTTCGTGAACGGTACAAAAACTGGTATGATAATTCAAAAAAGCATGATATCACTTGACAAACTGAACTTAAACATCTCAGTTTAATATCAGAAAGTTAAAGATCATAAATGTGAAAATCAATACCATATTTAACAGATATAAAGAAAATGATTTATGTAATGTGGAAGATAAGCAACTGAACTTGTTCTTAGTGCAGTGTGATGGCAAACATATCTAACATGTTTTTTGCATGAGATGAATTAATATCATATAGACATTGAACACTGATTTTAGCAAAAGGCTGTGCTCTAACAGAATTATCACACATATTCAGCTTGTTCCCAAAGTCTGCTGGCAGATAAGTGGTTTGGAAAAGAGTTAGACATTAATCAGAACCTAGAAATATGTTCCAGGAAAGAAACAAAAATCTGATCTGTTTAGCTTATCAAGGACAGGTCAGGAGGTAACTTAATCATGGTGCAGTAACTGTTTTTGCAATGATATGAATATTAATTATCACTGGGAGTCTCTTCCCAAAGACATCTAGTCTTGATTAACAGAACAAACTGATGTTAGAAATAAAATTCTGTGATCTGAGTAATGTCACAATGATTCACCATCAGCATGTTTTTTTCCGGTTCTAAAAAGTTACCAACATTTTAAAATGTCATGGAAATACTGCAAAGCATACTACACTCATGATGTCATATCTATCCTGAAACTCTGCCAAGGCACCAACACTAAGACTCTGGCTTGGATTGACAAAGAATGTAGGCATACAATTGTCTAATTTTAAAATGTGAGACTCAAAGGAAAGCAGAACTTAATGATTCAGCAAAAACTATGATTTTCTTTGTAAATCTGTACCACCAACACTGACAGTTTGTACCATCCTAGTTGCTGAGAACTTAAGCATTAAAAGCTAGCTATGGTATAGTCATCACATGCTATAAAAGTTGGATTAAAATGTTCTTGTCTTTTCTCTAGTATTGTGTTTGTCCTTAATATTTGGAGCATATATCACATTCTGTTCAGGTGTTTTACTTAGAAGCTAACTTAATTTCAAAAAAGAGAGAATCACCATATTCCTGTAAGTTTCCAGAGAGTACTATCACAACTTTTAAGAGGTATAAATTTTATTACTCAATCTTTAAAATTTTCTAGAAGCAGAGATATTTAGTAGTTTAACATTTTAATCAAAAAGGAATTTGTCATACAGCAGCATTTCGGCTTTGAAGCAATGGCTTTGTATTTCGTAAGAGCAGCCTGTGATCTGGGTCCATAGTATAGACGTTTTTCACTCTGCGATCATTTTCCTTCTGTTCTTCGTCAGATTCATAGAAATTATTTTCACTATATTCTTCCACCACCTCATCCTACCAAAAGACAAAAATGACAAAAAAATACACAGAATATTTGAATCAACTGGTTTTATTCATTAAGAAAGTAACATACAACACCTCAATTTCATGCAAGACTTAAACACATTTTTAAAAATAGCTATCAGCTCTCCCAGTCCAGTTTGATTGAAGCAGTAAATGTAAAGACACGAAAAACAGCTTAACAATGTATGCAAAATTTCCTTAAAAATAAGATGAACTTCTAAATGAGGTATCTTCATTAATATTATATAAACTAGATTAGGTATGAATATTAGTCTTTTGGAGACTTGAAGCCTATGAACTAAAATTGACATTTCTGAAAACAGTCAGTTATTTAAAATTCCATCTTTTTTAAAATTTAATGCAAGTCATTTGCATTCTTCCACCTCTAGCAATATATAAATTATCTGTGAAAATAGCAAATCTCAAAGAGTATCCTCAGTATGGTCTTCTCTGATGAAGCACAAATCCTTGAGCTGCTTAAATAAAGTTATGCATCATCACCATAATGTCACTTAAAAAAACCCACAACACACTAAAAGAATTCATTACAGTTTGAGATATTAGTAAATTAGGCCTTTCTTTTATTCCAGAAGGCTGAATAAAGCAATATAAAGGAATATATCTGCTTACGTAAACATGATAAATTAAAAAAAATTTTGAAGACTTTTGATGTGGATCAAAAAATGGATAAAAAATAGATTTAAAGTGTTTCATTATGTTCATGTTAAATTATCATTAAAAAGTCCACAAACATAAAGAAAAATAAGATGGAAACCATAAGGATTAGACCAAAACAGAATACCAGTCCCAGAAGCTGTGGTCTGGTTTATCAATATTCAGAGTACTCAACACTACAAAACTTTTTTTAAAAAATAAAGCTACTGACTTCTGCAGCTGGTTATATCCAAGTATGTGTATTTGCTCTCCTAAATTCTTCCATCTCACTTTGTCATCAGAACACCCAACTGAGACAAAGAGCATTGCTATGGCTAGCTGGAGCTATTCACATTACAGTGGGCTGGCTGGTACCAAACAACCACCTTACCAATAGCTCCACTTGTCCTTCCCTCACGTCTCTGACTATTTTAAGGAATATACAACTCTACACAACAGTTTTTAAGATGATTATTTAAGTCATATAGCCAATTTTTAAAAAGATATTATTACTTCTGAGAAAAATATTATCTTCTTAATTCTAGCTGGCAGCAGCAAAACTATCAAAATTGAAGAATAGCTAGAAATGAAAATAAACACTTATTTAATAGCTCTTCAGAAAACTAGGCAAGGGTAACTTCAAATCTTTGTTGCATGTCTCGGTCAAAACTCATGTGTAGTGGAAGAGCCCATACAAGTATCTTCAGTAGAGGAAGAAGGAGGGGAGAGGGAGGAAAGAAGTGACAATAAATAAAAACTGTAAGTTTATTCTGGTTTTTATTACAATTTGAAAGGACACTGAAACTAAAACTCCCCTTCATATTTCTTCACATTTCCGTTACTTGAAGCCAACAATGCCCTCAGTGTTCTTCTACCAAATCCCTAGCGAGCTCTTCCATTTTTCATGCAACAGCAACCAAAGTGATTTAGTTTGTTTGATACTTTGTCTATGCATATTTGTGGCAGTCATCCATCTAAACTAAAAACTGGGCATTCTAAATTAAGTGTACAAGTAACCAGATTCCTCCCCTTGTCTACAGGACAGTCAACTTGAAAGCAGAATCCCTGATCTCAGCGCATCTCAACCCTGCACTGAAGAAGCTTCCTCTAACAGAAGAAGGATAATTCAATCTTCATTGATTCAGTCTTCAGTATCCCTGCCTCAACTGTTAACAGGCACGTACATCAGTACTACTGAACTCAACAGGAATACAGAGTTGGAAATTGTATGTAAGTCATTAATCACTGTTGTAAAGAAACAGCTTGAGCTCTCAAATTTCTGACTTTTTTTTTAAAAGAATTGTTGGTTACAAACACACTTGGTGCAGAGTTCCAATAATAAAGCAACTTATTCCTCTTCTGAAAACAATTTTAATCTAAATCCCATCACAGTTCTATAGCGAATCACTTTCTTCATACCCTCACAGAAAAAGTATTAATGTCATCTTTTTTCATAGTCATGTATTTTACTGCAATCTTAGAATACTCCTCTCAAATCTGTTGAGATCTGTTATGAAACAATTATGTTCCAGACAAAGGATGATGATGACACTCAGGGAAATAACTTTAATGAACTAAAATACATTAAAATCAAGTTGATGAAGTCCAAATTAGTCAAAATTTGTAGACACAAGGGCCTTACTAAGACAAAGAGAGTATGTAATACTGCAAGATTTGTACATTACCATGGAAAGGAAAGCAAAGTATTATGTAAAAAAGCCAGGAGACTGTCGTGGTTTGAGCCTGGTTAGCAGCCAAACACCACACAGCCACTCACTCCCCCTTCTCTTCTGGTAATGAGAAGGGACAGATGAGCCAACCTTGGGATTCGAGATAGGACTGGGAGGGGCAAATCACTCGTTATGGTCATGAGCAAAAGGCAGACTTGTTAGGGGATGAAAAAAAGAACATACATTTTATTACAGACACTAACAACACGTAACAGAGTAGGACAGTGAGAAGCATTGCCACATGCTGAGAAAACTTTCCCCCCACCCCTCTCTTCTTCCTGGGCTCAGCTTTGCTCCCGATATCTCTACCTCCTCCCCCAGCAGCACAGGGGGCAGGGAATCGGGGGGTGTAGTCAGTGCTGCCGCTTCTTCCATCTTCGGTGGGGGGAGCTTCTGGAACTTCTTTCCCCTGCTCCACCATGATCCCCCTCTCACAGGAGGCAGTCCTCCACAAACTTCCTCTGACATGAGTCCCAGGACACCAACTCTCTCCAACTGTATTCCCTCCCACGGGCTGCAGCCCTTCCTGAACTGCTCCAACGTGGGACACTCCCACATGCTACGATCCTCCCACTGCTGAACTACAACAGTGGGGGCTACCTTCTCCCACAAGACCCTGACTTTCTTCAGGCACAGCACCTTGATCAGCCATGCAAAAAACACAGGCCATAAATCAGTGTCTGCTCCACCACAGATCTTCATGGGTGGCAGGTGGGAGCTGCCCTGCCATCTCCCCACAGGATACAGGAGGGTCTCTGCTCCGGCACACCTCCCCCCTCCTTTCTTCCTCCGTTCCTCCACTGACCTTGGTGTTCACGCAGCTGCCGCAACTCCTCCTCACAAGTCCGACTCCTCCTCACCACGTCCCTTTTTAAATACGTTATTGCAGAGATGCAGTTGATTGGCTCAGTTTTGGTGCAGAGGTGGAGCTGACTTGGAGCTGGGGGAGCTTCGAGAAGCTTCTCACAGGGGGCCACCCCTATAGCCCCCTCCCCTGCTACCAAAAAAAACCCACCACTCACTCAAACCCAGGACAGAGATCGAAAGATAAAAACCTGCAGGCTTCTTGGTGTGCTAGACTTGTTGTTTCAAATTCTATTAATCATCCCAGACATGGAGAGCAGTTACCAGGAAATGTGAAAACCCTCCATCACTCACAACCCCTTAAACCTCAACTTGAACTGCTGACTATCCTCACTGCCAAAAAGAGACAACTGTACATTTAGAATCATAGAACCATTTAAGTTGTAAAAGGCCCTTAAGATCATCTAGTCCAACCATTTACATAACACTGCCAAGTCCACCACCAAATAACCTTCCTAAGCACCATGTCTACACATCTTTAAAATATCTCCAGGGATGGTGACTCAACTACTTCCTTGGGCAGCCTGTTCCAATGCTTGAAAACCCTGTCAGTGAAGAAATTCTTCCTAATATCCAACCTAAGCCTCTCCTGGCACAACTTGAGATCATTTCTTCTTGTCCTATCACTTGACACCCACCTTGCTACAACCTCCTTTCAGGCAGTTGTAGAGAGTGACAAGGTCTCCCCTCAGCCTCCGTTTCTACAGACTAAACAACTCCAATTCCCTCAGCCACTGCTCATAACATTTGTGCTCTAGACCCTTCACCAGCTTCTTTGCTCTTCTCTGGACATGCTCCAGCACCTCAATGTCTTTCCTGTAGTGAGGGGCCCAAAACTGAACACAGGATTCAAGGTGGGGCCTCATCAGTGCTGAGTACAGGGGTACAACTGCTTCCCTAGTCCTGCTGACCACACAATTTCTGATAGAAGCCAGGATACCATTGGCTTTCTTGGTCACCTGGGCACACTGCCGGCTCATATTCAGCTAGCTGTTGACCAACAGCCCCAGGTCCTTTTGTGCTGGGCAACTTTCCAGCCATTCTTTCCCAAGCCTGTAGCATTGCATGGGATTGTTGTGACCCACGTGCAGGACCTGGCACTCAGACTTGTTAAACCTCATACCATTGACCTCAGCCATCGATCCAACCTGTCCAGACCCCTCTGAAGAGCATTCCTGCTCTCAAACAGATCAACACTCCTACCCAACTTGGTGTTGCCTGCAAACTTATTGAGAGTTCACTCAATCTCCTCATCCAGGTGATTGATAAAGACATTAAACAAAACTGGCCCCAGTACTGAGCCCTGGGGAACACCACTTGTGACCATCCACCAACTGGATTTAACTCCATTCACCACAACTCTTTGGGTCCAGCCATCCAGACAGTTTTTTACCCAGCGAAGAATATATCCATCCAAGCCATGAGCAACCAGTTTCTCCAGTAGAATGCTGTGGAAAATGGTGTCAAAGGCTTTACTAAAGTCCAGGTAAATAACATGCACAGCATTTCCCTCATGCACTAAGCAGGTCATCTTGTCATAGATTAGCCAAGCAGGACCTGCATTTCATACCCATGTTGACTGAGCCTGATCACCTGATTATCCTGTATGTGCCCAAGACAGTCTCCAAGCATCACATCACCCACAAGTCGCTCTCTGTTCATGAACAACAGGTCCAGTGCAATAGGCACTTTCCCTAGTTGGCTCACTCACCAGCTGTGTCAGGAAGTTATCTTCCATGCACTCCAGGAACATCCTAGACTGTCTCCCCTCTGCTGTATTGTATCTCCAGCAGACACCTGGTAAGTTGAAGTCCCCTGTGAGAACAAGGGCTAGTGATCATGAGACTTCTCCTAGCTGCTTACACAATATTTCATCTGTCTGTGGAGTATTTCATCTGTCTCTTCAGACTTCTTTATAAGCCCACATTTACCCAAGTAACCAGGTCTGTTTTGGCATGTACCAAGTTACTTTTTTAACTTCTGTTATCACAGACAAGCCTTATTCCTTGATAGAACAGAGTACCAATACTCTGTTAAGTAGTTTGGACTGAGGCACAATAGATTACAGCCAATAATTCAGACCACCAAGCCAAAACCTCATTTTAGAGACCTAGCTGAATTGTTCCTCTGTCTCCAGATAAACTTTGTAGTGCTAGTGTTGAAGCTTGTATAAAAGGAAGAGACTGGGGGCAACTATTAATTCTCCTCTTAAGTGACACAAAGTTAGCTTCAAGGTGGCAAGCACAACTGAAGCCTCCTGGTACTGTAACAAAACCTTGTGCAGAGATCTAAGCAAGAGTCTCCACACTCAGCAACACTGCTAGTGGTGTCAAGGATAAGAATAGCAACTTGAACAGCATGCCCCTCATACTATGTCTACATCTTGGACTTCAAGTAAGAAAGGAAGTATGAATTGTGTATAATGGAGAAAGCAGCACTGTTAACACTCTAATATTTTTACTGCCAGCAGAGGACTGAAAATACAACTCATCTTTGCAAGACCAAAGTCTTCCTGATTTAACTATTAATGTTGAATCAACAACTGTCAGTTTCCACAGATAATTTCCTGCACACTTATTCACCAATCTTCAGCACCTACAATAAGCTGTGGGAGATGCTTCTTTACACATCCTTGAAGAAATTCCTGATATTAGTGGCACTCAAATTTTACTTTCCCAGACTTCTAATTAGAGCTCAAACTGATGATAACTAGTACATATTAGCAGCTATATCAGAAAAATCCCCAACACTCTGATCCTTTTTGACAGGGGAGAGACAACATGAGAGTTCATGGAGTAGATTCAAATGTTCCCATGCTTCTCCTTGTCCTCCCAATCACTTTAGATGCATTTTAATGGTTGACTTAAGCCTAATCATGCCATTAAAACTTTGTTGTTATTTTGTTTGTTTATTTTTTAAAAGCTTGTTTTATGTTCATCAGGATCAGTAAAATGATCTGGCTCACTTTTTGATCATAGGATCACCAGAACTGCTGAGTTTTCAAAAGCAGTAGGTGGTAAAGGGAGAAGGACAGAACAGAGGCATTCCCTTCAGTTAAACTGTATTAAGTATATTTAACAGTTTGTAGTAGCACATGATTTAATTGTGCATTTAATAGCTTCTCTAAATTGTGAAATCAGTAAAAAGTTGAGAACTCTGGGATAATGAAGTGATTAAAAACTGAGAGGGACCACTAGCATTCCAGGCTAGGAATTGCAAATGGACTCTGTGCATTCACCATCTTATGCAATTTAATCAATCCAGTAGAGAAGTGAGTATTTTAGTGTGAAAGAACATGTGTAATTATTTTTTACATTATTCCAGACATAGAGTTTAGGGACATCTTCATAAAGTATTAGCAGTTTAAATGAAGAAACTGCCAGATAACAAGTTCCATTAGCCTGTTTTTAAAGGCATTAAGTAGATGAGCTAGTACTTAACTGAGATTTTGCTTGAAACTACATTTAATACGGCATTAAAGTTGAGAACGTGCCTTCCATTTAGGGCAAAGCACATTACATGAATGCTACAATTACATCCAAACAGAGTCTCACACATCCACAAACTCAAAGGAAAACTTCACCAAAATCTGAAGCATGAACACATACTACTTACCCACTCTATTAACCTTATCTCCATCTTCTATTAAAAATATCTGTATTGCTAGGTTAGGTATGACTGATTTTGAAGCTATAAACCTCAGTTTCTCTCCTCAAATTCATAAGAAAATACACTCACAGCTTTTTTTGATTCCTGCAGCAGAATCTTTGACAGATAAGATTTTAGCTATCTTCTGGACTTCTTTCTAATATTTATAAGAACTGTACTCAAAAGAATTTTGGGTCAGCTAAGTTTAGAAGGTAAGAAGAGTTTTGGGACTACTCACTAGTCAGTGAATCTGACTCAATATCAAAACCACCTTAGCCCACCAAGATCTGCAGTCCACTTGCTGTATCATGAAGAGTATCCTTGGAAAAGCAAAACAGTAGAAAATGTATAGAACAGTTTCATATGTAAAGAATTCATGATGTGCCCAAGATAGATTTGAAATTTTGATGCTGTGTGTGAAAACGCCTACCTAAATCCTTCCATATGCTTCACAGATGGGTTTCAGAACACTAGAATAGACCTCTGATTGGTCTATCAGAGCAAACCAAAAACTATCCTCAAGACTGCTCAAAAGGCCAAGGAGATGAGCTGTAGCACGTTTCTGAGAGATGAGCACACCTCAACCAATCACACTTGTTAATAACCACATGCTGAGAGAGTATCCATCCTCTCCACAACAGGAAGTCCTTGAATAAGATACGGGTATGTCACTACAGGTAATGCTTGACATGAAGAATTGCTAGTGGTCCAAAAAAAGGCACAATCTCACATAGTAAAAATATCTGAGAAATTAAAGTGTAACCCATACAATCTGCAGTCTGGCTGAAGAAAGGTCTTAGAAGACACAAAGTCAAGTTTGCCACAGAGATCTTGAGGTACTAACTTAATAAGTTGTAACTTTTGTCTTATTAAGCCAAAGGGAGTTAGAGAGTCAAAGAATAAAGGGATCAGATAATCCACTCCATAAATAATGGCTTCCTTTCAAGTACTAACCAGCCATCAAAGTATACTCACTCTTTCTTAGGTAGGCTGCCATTATAACCAGTTGTACGATAAAGACTTGTGGTACTATGAATGGACTAACAGAACCTAGTAATGATCTGATGAGCTGCTCTGATGGTGATGTGAAAGTAGGGGAGTATTTCAAGTGCCTAAGTGTAAGTATCAAGTGTCATCTTAAACTCCCTCAGGTACGAGAAATATCTGCATGGGTCTGGCAGATCCCAAAGATGTGGAGCCTACAGGAGACCCATAACAACTGAAGACTAGGCAAGGCATCTTGTGGCATTTAGAACAACACTAGACCCTCAGATAAATGAATCATACCTCGGTTTCTCTAAAGGCTAAAAGCTTCAGATATTTCTCCTTCTGTAGGACAAAATTAATGAAGCAAATCATCAAACTCTTTTTCTATTTGGAAATAGCTATTGAATCTTTTATTGTTACACTGAAAGAAAACAAGTTTCCAGCACCTAACAAACTCCTGTTCATGCTCTTGCATGCAGAATCATTGGAAAGGAACCGGCTGGGGATTACAAAACAGGCGAGAAACAAATCAGATCACAGTTACAAGGTGCAAGTTACAGTAATGGTTACAAAATGCAGGTACTCCTGAATCGACAGAAAGCAGGAGGTGACTTCGCTTTTGCCAGATCAGAACAGTGTGCTCTCTGTGGTCTCAGACAGTATGCATTTACAGCTTTTACAAAGTTACTAAAACATTAACGAGAATTTTAGAAACTAATTTCTCCCCTCTACCACACATAGACTACAAAAAGATTCTGGTAGGGAAATAGTGGCCTGGGATATGTATTCTACCAGGAAAGAATCTATAAGGAAGATGCCTGAAGAAATGTGCAGTCATAGGACCAGAAGGCCTAAGTCCATTACTCCCTTCTAAATTAAGTCAAAATAGACTGAACAATTTCAGTCCAAAAGTCAGCAAATACAAAATGCAATGATTAGGTAATGTGATATATCAACAATAATATATAGCCTGTATTATTTATATAAAATATTCATACAAAATTATCACACTACCAAACTTTGCATTCTATCACTCCAACAGGGACCAGACCTGTTGCTCCTACACAAATCAAAATGTACATACACATTTGCAGTTAAGCGAACCACAATGGAATGAAGAACCAGTAAAGATCGCAAGATCATCATGATATGGTATGTTTGAATATTGTAATTTTTTCTTCAGTTATAACAACAGTCTATTCATCATTATTGGGATAGAGTGGTCAGAAAGAAAACCTGAGGTTTTGGTTGGATTTGTAGAACTATACAGATCTGAAGCCACTGAAACAGACCTGGACTCCTACAGTACCCTCTTCCGAGGACCATTTTTCAGATTACAACTCTGTTCAAATGAGACAGGTGGAATTATACTGAAAATGTAATATATTAATACATTTATGTAAAAGTATATAATTCCAATAAATTACAGTGGAAACTGGTACATTAGTTTTAAGTTTTATCTAAAAGCTATCATGTTCTGGTCAAATGAGATTTCATGGTTCCTTGAACATGATTATATTCACGGGTTTTTCAAGTTTATTTATCTAAAGAGATAAACATGCTTTCAGCTAATAGAAATTGAAGTGAGCATTAATAGAACTGGTAGTTGTGACAAACTGAAGAAATATTTGGGTCACACTGTGAATTATATTTTCTGATTCTAACCCTCACTCTATAACCTTCATACCGGGCTAACAGTCACATGATGTTGAAAACCAATCTATTTTTCAAATGCAAACATCTGCCAGGAAATGATGCAACCTGAAAAAGGGTTTACAATATGATTGCCATTGAAATTTCTTACCAGAATTTCCATAATTCAATGGCCAATACAGTCTCTGCCATCTATTACTACAAAAAGCCAAGAGACACAAGAAAGAGGCAGGTTGAGAATCCATGATCTAAAAATGCAAAAAAGAATGGGATAAGAAGTTTTCAAAGACAAAAACGCCTCCCTTCTTTTCTGCCCTCATTGTGTTCATACAAGGCTACACTCCTAGTTTTCAGGGTATTGACCAAAGACAGAGCATTTACACAAGAGATATTGCACTCAGGAATAATTGTTTCCCTCAGATTTCATCTCACTAGGGCAGAGAAGTTCTGAGGTATGTTTAAGTTCAATTAATCCCTTCACTAAAAAGGCTTTGAAGTTTCATTTGTTACCAGGTTGTTTCAAAGAGGTTCAACATTTGAGGGAAGGGAGGATTACAACTTCTAGAGTTGTATTTTGTAAGGGCTCAAGATTGTGGCAATGGACTCATGGTCTAAAGATCTGTTGCACAGTTATATGACTTGAATAATTCCAAGTTTAGTATCACTCGAACCCAGGTGACTTTATGACTATTATGCATTACCAATAAGAAAGGACTGCATCAGCATGTGACAACAGTTCAAAGCTGCATGAAGTAAGATTAAAATTAGGTGAAATTATCGACAGTATGTATTCACTGGCTTTAAAACATTACCTTTATTTTCAATTCAGTTCTAACAAATAAGAAAGCCTTTGCACAAAATCCTCTAGTATTTCTTGGTACTCTTACCAGTCTACTGACTATGATGTTGTAATATCCCTGTAAACAGCCCTCCTAGGGCAACTTTGAGACATTATTCTGTAAAAGTATTCATCTTCCAAGTCAGCTTACCTTGTGGTACCAATTGCCTCTGGAGTTGCATGTTTCACACTCACCAAAACATTTTCACATTTCCTTAGAACAGCTAAATTTCAATGCGACTAAGGAACCCACAATAAAATTCTACTAGCTTGGGGAGATTTTATACACAATTCAAAATTCTTCCTATATGAAGACCTTCCAATTTGTAAACATAACAAGCTTGATACCTAAGCTACACAAAGTTACTAAGACACCTACTTAAGCTTGAAAACCAGACTGTAGCAAGTGCAATTTAACATTAAGGCATTTTCAGTCACAACATTGTTACATGATATAAAAGTTACATGATAAACGATAAATAAATCAAGATTCATTTGTAGTTTACTACATCTTTTCCTCCCATATACATATTCTAAGACTATATCCCTGCATATTCTCATTTATACAATACCCTCTGTAATCTCAACGTGGATGTACATATTTACTTCATTCTTAAAAAAACAAAACAAAACCAAATTTTCCTCCGAGTATGTAAACTCATTTATCACATGAAAGACTCTTCAAAAACTCTTCAATCCTGCCTTCTGTCTTACAATAGCCTTTAAAAACTTTCTTAACCAATAACATAGTTTTGAATACAAACTCAAAATTATGTAAAGAATTAAAAGACTTAGCACAAAAAAAAAAAAAAAAAAAAAAAAAACAACCAAAACCAACACCAAAAAAAACCCCTAAACAAAATTCCCAAAATGTTCTTCAGAAAGTCTCTACTCATAAAAGCTTTGTACTACAGCCCTGAGACAACAGCATCGCACAGGTGGTAGTATGAGTTTGAGGACCACTGAACATTAGATTTTTCCCAATATATCATAATTACAGGAACATCTGTGCTACGTAACTTCATACTGAACTAATGTGAAAACTCAAGAAGTGTTCAAAAGCTCATTCTCATTTCTCTAAGAAGTAGCAACTAAGTCTAGGACTTCTGTCTAAAAATAAAGGATAAGAATTAATTATGCTGCAATAATTAATGTACTTCTGCAAGAAGCTCAAATTCCCAATTATTGTTGTATCAAGTCTCACGATACTTCCAGCTAGAATTAAAACAATCAATTATGATTTTTAGATCTCTTCCATTTATTCAAAACAGTCCCATTCTCCTCAAAATGGAAGTGAGGCATAAAATAGCTTTCCCTCACCACAAAAACACCTTCATTTCAATAGTGTGTGAAAAAGGTATGATGAGAGTGGAAGGACAGACAGATTTGCAAAGCAAAGAACAGAAAAAATGTTTAGACCATAAGAAGAGAGGAAGAACAGAAAATAAAAGGAAGAACAAGAAGGGATAAAATAAACATTGCAAAAATAAAATGGAGAAGGAGCAAAGGTGAAGGGATAAATTAAAGGGAAAAGATACCATCTGCTTCTTGCTAAAAGTTCCCCATTTTTCTTCCCTCAAGTCCAAAAATTAAAGTGAAATTAGGAACTCATATTCAAAAGTTTGGTTAAACATTTTAGCAGTTTTTAGGCTTTTGATGATGGTTAAGGTTTAATCTCAGTTTAAATTTAATCTCAGTTTAAGTATCTGAAGAGACAATGTAAGTTATCCCATCAAGATAGCAAGCACTTATGAACCAACTGCCAAGCAGAAGTATTCTTCCATAGGGTTGCACAATGAGTGAACCATGAAGCAAAACAGGTAATTGTTAGTTACTTTGGGGCTGCAACCAAGAGAAGGGTGCTACAAGCTCTAGTAGTAGTAGCCATCACCTGTCATGAATTATAAACAAGACATGGAAGAACAGGGGTCTCTCAGATCATCAGCCTGTACCGAACTTTAACGGTTCACAGTGCCCCTCTTTTTCTAGTATTCCTAATATACCCTCTAGTTACACCAAATCATGTATACTTACTCCTTAAAAGAACATAACTCCTTTCTCTCTGGAAAAAATATAGATGATTTAAAAAGTAAAGTCAAAGAGAACAAAGGGATATTCCCCATTTCCTACACATGCAAACACACTCATATCTTTATTTCTAGTTCTTATTTATGTAGTTTTAGGCTTCTTTACAGTTACTAAAATGTTTATCCTACATTTTAACCATACTTGGACTACAGCCCTAGCTCTAGATGTTGGTTACTAGCCTGAAAGTTTCAAGACACAGAATGACTTGAAACCTTAGAAGAATGCTTACTGTACCTGTACATAGATTGGCAGTCTGAAAGATAAAAGTCTGCTGTCCTCACCAGAAAGTCTGCCCTACTAACCTAAACATCATCAATGGCTATTAAAACCTGTATTACAGCGTATTTTTCCTTCATCCTAATGTATATGTACGCAAAGGAGCTGAAAGCATCTGAAAATATCTGTTGGTTTGCTTCAGTGATATCTGCACATCAACTACCAACAACTTGTGGTATATTTATTCTGATGGTAAAAGTCATGATGGAGAAGTACGTGTTGGTACCATTCATGCCTAAATTACTCCCGTTCTTGTCTGGCATTTTTCCAGACATAAACTGGAACTTGTGAATACACTGTCAAAGAGATGAATGATGCAAGATAATTTGAGATTTTTTATGTTCATTCTTTCCCATGGTCCTTTAGACATATGCCATAACCAATCAAGATTTCTACCTGATATTACAAACGTAAGAAGTGTACAGGCTCAGACTCAAGAGTCTGAAGCTTCCTCAGAGCAGAAGTCTGGCCTCACACAGGTCTTCCTCAACCAGAGGAAAAATTAAACAAAGATTTACTTTTGCAAACAAGGAGCTAAGGAAGCTCGTTTGCAACTCTTCTAATTATCCATAGAAAATCCTAGTATAACAATGAAAAGGCCACAGAAGTTACCAGACAGAGAATAATATAGCTGCCACACATATAGATGCCCAGAACAGAATATGTTAATATTTTGGCATCCAGGAAGGCCCTGAAGCATTCTGAGACAACATTCATTTCATATTGATCACACCAATTTTTATGATTAAGTATTAAATTAAATCTAGAAACTTTGGTGGCTCATGGGCTGATGAAGGTCTGGTACATCTGATATTTAAATTAAAAATGATTAGTAGTTACACAGTTGATGTTTAGATTTCTACAAAAATATTTCAGTGTTTACCTCCAATTAATTTTCATGTCTATAAATCAATGATCTACACAGAGATAAAGACAATCTGAACAACTTATTTGTAACAGGCTAGAATGCCTCTTACCCTTTATATAAATAATAAGAAACCTCTCATCCTGATTCAGGAAGGTAAGACTACACTGGATGAAGTACATTGAAACTTTGCTGCTCAAGTTTATGGGAAAAGCAGGGGTTGCTTTCTTAATTCGAGTTGATACAAATGTCCTAGAGAACTTGCCTACATTGATTCTACCCACCGCGGCTATTCCACTGCAAGTCTATCATGGGACTAACAGAAACCACAGCAATACATTTGCTGCAAATATAAATGGCATTTTTATCTACAGACGGTACTTCTCTTTTGCCAGCAGTAAGTGCTTGGCAAACACAAAGCAAACCAAATCGGGAAATTCGTATGGCTGAAATTTAACCCTCCCTGTCCCCTTCAGTTATTCTTCTGCTGGATTCCTTTATCAAGATTGCCTCAGAAGCACGACCCCTAACACAAAGGAAGGGAGGGAGAAGACAGAGGGAAGCTAGAAAGACAATAATGTTCCCTTTCAGTAACAGAAGTGATTGTTATACAGAGATCTGTAAAACAGTCTCAGGTTATATACATAATGACCAGAAAGTTTTGTTTAGAATTTCAAGTAATCAACTTTCCACAACCAACTTGAGACCATTTCCAGTTATAAATCTATACTCCAATCTATTCTCATCTTATTATGCAGTACACCAGATAGGGAACAATAAAACTGACAGTACAGCAAACCAGCTAGCCAATCCATTTAATGCCCCAAATGCTTCACCAAACATCTTTAAGTGAAGTTTATATTAAACATTAACTCCTCCTCGTGTATATCTAAAAGAACCTGGTCAGAGAGTATTGCACTCTGACAAAGAGGGAAACAGTAACTTAATCGAGAATCCTCCAATTCTGACTGAAGATTCTGACAGGTATACAAAGAATAAAAGAATTAAGTAATATAACACATAGCTTCACTGTATACTAGTTTTCCTAAATTTAAGCTTTTGATCTTATTAGCCAAATCAGGCTCAAGTAAACATACTGATCTATGTGGCTTCACACTTACATCTGAAGAGGACAACTTAATGGAAGCTGAAAATGAGATGACTGCTTCTGATCTCTGGGGAAGAAGTCTCTGGCCTCATAATGTTTATGGGGAAAAAATAATAAATAATTTAAAAATCTGCAAAACTATCATCTGATAGAAACACACAACACAAATATTTACAATGAAACTTCAGTAAGCTCTACAATGTACAAATACATAACATACCTTGATTAATTTTATTCTAGAAGATCAAATGCTATTCTCTATTTCTTAAATGTGCTCAACTACCTATGTTTCCTTACTCATCTTATTGCAGGAGAGCATAATACAACTTTTAAATCCTCTTCTGAAGGGAAAGGTGTATTCAGGTTGATTCATTATTGAATTAATGATTTACATACAGAATACTTTAAAGGCATTTTAGCTTGATCAGTTTTATCACTTTATCTAGGTAATTCAGCTAGTTAACATGAGGCTATCAACCTGAATGCACCCTTCCCTTTTTCCATTCTCAGCCTCTCAGTAGAGGATTTAGAAGTTTTATTATGCTCTCCTGTAATAAACCAGCAGAACTGATTCAGAATACTTGTTACAGAGTTAACAAACTCTACAAAAGTCTAGGATAGACAGTATTCCCTGTACACTGCACTTGAAACTTTATCCTTTACAATTACAGTTCACTCAATGCACACCCCAACACAGGGAACAAAAAACAAATAGTGAGAATAGTACTAGACACTGCTGAGCTGTCTTAAGTAGCCATTAGACACTGGATTCCATCACAGATGACATGACTTTTATGGAATACACTAAGAATTAATAACTATAAGATACTAAGAAAACACTACAAGAGCTGGAAACATTTTAAAGCGTTTAACAAAAGACTATAGATCACAGAATAGTTGAGGTCAGAAGGGACCTCACAGTATTTTGTCAGAGCTAGCAAGCAAAATAAGTATTTTCAATCTGTTTCTTCCTGTAATTCCTTGAGAGCCAGGCTACTTTCCATGATTCATGGTTTTAGGTGTATATATATTCAAAGACTGGATATTTTCCTCCCAATTTTATTATTCTTTTAGATCATTTTTTTCATGCTTATTTTCTGCCCTGACCCCGTCATTTATGTCAAATTCTGAGCACTTTAAATTAAGCAGTAATTCCATAATTAACCCTAAAAGTGTAAGCTTGAGACATGCTTCTCATAAGTACTTGCTTATAAATAACTTTGTTATGACTGAAGTTCAAGATCAATCTGAATTCACTATTTTTTCCCAATCCTAATCAAACATCAAGAAACTTTATTTCTATAACCTGCAATTGTCTGAAACGAAGCTGAGCAGCCCTGAGAGTCACTGGTTTTTTTTTGCAAGACTACAGCCTCCACCTCCATTTTGCTCTCTGTAACAGCCATTGAAACTTCTGACCAAGTCAGCTGGTTTTAGAAGACACCCTCCCAGACAGCACACAGATATGATGGTGGATCTATATACCAGGACACCTGAAGCAGTCACTACCTCCTGTGACCCTCATCTCCTGAAGAAATGGAGATGGCTGAAGAGCTTGAAATTCAGTTCCTGAACTGCCAGACTGCAACTTGGTGCATTCATGGAAACCAACAGCAACTTTATTTTAAACATCTTCATGTATCATGCTGCAATCTGTAATGGTTCAGGAGCTGTTTGTGAGCAACTTGGCAGTCCCAACAATTTCATATAACAAGGGCCAGGCAAAACATTTAAGCTGGCATGCATTACAGTGTTATCTGCCATCAAATATGTCGCTTACAAAAAAAATCTGGAATTGTTCTTCCCAGTTAGTCCTGAGAAGGTATTTTCACTATGGAATATGAGTGTCTTCCTCTCATTCCAATTAATATATCTTAAAGCTGAATGCAGTTCATACGGAAAAAAGGTTATTCCAAACCCACTATTCACTGGTAACTACTTCAAAAACACCCTCTTTCAAGACAAACAGAACAAACCAAGGACATTGCTCTTCACAGTGCTCATGATCAGAATTAATTTCTACCCGTCAGAGAAGCTAACAATAGAAATATAAAACTAAGTACTGGCTAATGGGTAATTTGATTAAAGTTTTGCAACAATTTTAAGCATACTGGTCAAAAAACATTTTTTCTTTATAACTGGTAAGTATTCCAAATTTTTCTTTAGGTTTCTAAACGCACAAGAAATCAGTTCAAAACATTACACCACTACTTGTTGGGAATTAGCTCAACTTGAACAAAAGCAGCATGGATTTCTCAAAAAGTAAGGTAAATTTTAGTGAATAGAAATGCAAATATGCATTTTAGCAGCCTTGAATTTATTAATCTGATAGGTTTAATTTCCATTTTCCTGCATCAGCTTTATTTATAAAGTGTCGTGCCCTATAAATATGCTGTTATTTTCTATAGTCAAGCACCCTCTTAACAAATCTTCTCATTAATATGTAAATTTAAAGTCAATCGGTCTTCTCCCTGACAGCACCATGAATTCCTAGTGCACTGTATAATCGGCTTTGACTTGGCATCCACTATTTATCATCAAAGATGTCAGTTAGAAAAATTATGGAAAATGCACTGCAATTGATATGACTGCAATCTACTTTGTCAACACTTAATTGTTCCTCAAATCATACATTTACATATAAACAGCCTAAATACTGATCCATAATGATGCAAATAAACTAAATTAAAAATCTCTTCTACTGCACAAGATGCCCTGTTGTATGATGAGTTCATTTAAGAACCTATTGACAAAGGCATGCATTTCAACTAGCCCCAGAAAAAAATTCTTCTAATTTAATTGCTGAGTAGGTAGACAAACTAAACTTTGCACTTAAGCTCATGAAAGTGAAACAAAGTGTTATTAATACTATACCACTGATGACCCATTTTAGGCTGATGCAGTATTCTTACACAAACCTTTTACATTCCTAGAGCAGAAGCTGCAGCAACAGCTGCCACCCATCCAGTATCAGTGAAAAAAGTACATCAGAGTCTTAAAGAAACCTAAACCCATCACGATCTCCAACATTTCAGTCCAAGACAGGTCATCAACCTCTTCTACTCTTCCGTCATGCAATCACAGACTAAAACTGGCTTAAACTGATTGTGAAACTGTAGCTTTAGGCAAAGCGAATTATCAATTTTGATTCTTTCTAAAGGTCAGAGAGAAAAATGAAAGTTACTTTCTTCCAATAAGCAACATGTAATAAACACTCTGCCTCAAGAACATTAGGAAAACATATTACTTAAATGTCTCATTATCTAAAAATACTTTCCTTCTTTTAAACAATTTTCTAGTCAGATCTGTTCTTACCAACAGTTAAATTTTCGTCTGAAACAAAAAAGAGTGTTCCAGAACCCAAATGGTAGTGCAAAAATGTGATTCTACTTCAGATATTTTTCCTATGTTTCTAGTTTTCTAATAGTTATAACCCCCCTGCTTAGTTTAGAAGAAATTAATATAACTGTAAACTAAATCAGGCTGAAACTAGTTGTTTGCCCAAATATATGTCCTTATAATTATTTTCATGTAATAAGTTCTATATATATATATTAACATAGACTGCCACTGCATTTCAGTTTGATTCCCAGGCAAAGGATATGAAAAGATAGAAGCAACACAGTGATAGCTAGTGTCATTCTGTATTCCAGTGCTGAAAAAAAAGAAACCTTTAAAAAAAATTAATATGCTAATTACCAACCACAATCATCTGCACTGAAATAACAATGCCTAAACAGAGGTGTTAAGACACATTAGCAGAGCGATAGCAGAACTACTTCAGTCTAAAGAAATACAGAGAAATAAAAAAAAATAAAATGAGGAAACTTTCTTAAAGGTTCTGGGATCACCTTATATTCATTGCAAGTAGGTACCCCAAACACCCTTTTATGCAACAGTACAAAGTCCATCTCCAGCTTCTGCTGTAAAACAGTGTGTGTATGGGTGTGTATATATATATACACACACATATATATATATACACCAATGAATATGTAAATCTTTAAATATAAATTAGTTTCACATTAAATGGTTAAACTTAACATTGGTAACACCCTCAAGCCTGTAATAAACACAACCACCCAACCAGAGCTGTGGAGCAATTTTATATACTTCTTTTCAGAAGTATTCTGTCTTTTAACTGTTATTCAGAATTAAATCTCTATAGAAACCAATGTTAATAGCAACAATTTCTTGAGCTGCCTACTTTTTTGTTCTTAGATGTGACAGGATTTGCATTTTGAATAACTCTTTTTATAAATTTCGAGTATACTTATATTTACATAATATGAATGAAAATACCACAACATTTTTTACATTGCACATTTCAAAAACATATATTCAAGTCTCCACAGAGTCTCTCAGCATATTAACAAAACCTAGACAAGTAACATAACACTTACCATGCTCTGAGACTGGGTATTCATATCTACAAATACAGTAGATTCTGCCCACTCTCAGGACAGAATGGCAAACCTTTCTAGCTCTGACTCATAACATCTCCTAGAGCAAAGAGCCATGTTGCTCAAAGAACCACAGAAAAAAGACTCTCTCTGCTGCCCATGGGATGTGTCTGGGGTAAATCAGAAGAGGTTATAGCCTGGAAGAAGAATTCTCATGCTCTGAAGAAGGGTGGATGCCTTGTGTTAGTGAAGCCTTAGAGACATGCATTTAATTTCTATTTTTATAAAATAAAAAATACGATGCATAAAAATGCATCTTAAAAAACTAAGTATATCCAGATTGGAAATAATTCAGAATGCAAGCACACAATAGTAATTTAAAAAGTCACAAACTTACCTTCCATGGGCTTACAAACTGTGTACGTGCATATCGAGTTAACATGTGAATTATAACAACTTGACCCCACTCTTCCACGTCAACCAACAAGTTACAGAGCTTTCGGTAGTTCTTGTGAATCAGATCTATTCTATCTGGACACACTTCCTCAAATGCCATCACAACACTCCCAGCTACTAGCTAGAAAACAAAATATAAACCAGAAGGTCAGTTCATCCACGAGTGAGAATCAGAATTAATACTAGCAACTCTAAGCAATTTCAAATTGTTTCTATTAAGTTAAAAGAAACAACAACAACAAAAACCTAAGCCCACAGAAATGGTATCTTATTTAAAATAGAGTTGTGATAAGTTTATTGGAACGGAGAAAACATTTGCTCTTTCTATTATACACATAAATCTTAGCTCTCAGTCCTGAAGACACAGTGCAATGTAAGCATATTTTTTTTTCTTAGAGTTATACTTTCCAAATAAATTATCAGAGAACTTGCAATTAACTCAGAAATCACAGGAAACAACAAGAAGTATAATACAACGATGTGCTCGACAAGGTCTATTGGGATTCTCTTATCAACACTGGTGCGATCCAACCATAGAGGAGCCAGGCTAAGTTTCCCAGAGCTACTGGGATCCAAACTTCTCTCTCAATATGGCAAAATTATCAGTTAGATGAAATTTTATATTTAGAGTTTCATGAATACACTTTGGAGGAAAAAAAAAAAAAAAGGCATAAAGATCAGCAATACAATACAGAGATATATGAATACTTTTCCTCAAAGAACACAAGCAGAATTTCTGTATGCTGTTCAGTACCTCCCTACCAGTTCCAAAATTACAGGAATGGCTCCTTTATGACTTGCTATGCCCTCACACTATTTTTTGCCTCTATAAGAAATAAATCTTCACACAAAGATCCTCATACTCACTATGACTATAAAAATAGCTTTATTTTAATGAGGAATTTAAATTCTCATGAAAATGCCCAACATTTTAACACCTGAAGACTTACCAAAGCCTTCTGATACAGTATTTTCTTTTAAAAAGAAAGAATAGAATCATATTGGTGTTCTGCTAAAATTCTGGCATGTTACTTTAACGACGGGAAAACCTCAAAAGCTGACGATGCCTTATAAGGACATGTAATTGTATGCCTGGAATCACTGTTCTTTCTCTTCTAATTGCTTTAATTAAGATTTGTTTTGTGTCAGAGTACATGTTAAGTCAAATAACTAAAATGATGAGACTTTATATGAAGCAGCTGATATGTATGCAGTTAGCATGCATGCAGTATAGCCTTCTGGCAGCAAATTAATGTCATATTCTATCTGAGCACTGGGGATCTACATTTCAACGTCTAAAATTTCCCCAATGACTTAAAGTAAGCAATTAAATAGAAGTGCAGTTTATTGAAATGGTACTTTTTGAGAAATATTAAATACAATGATATTCATATGTTACATTTTTCTCCCTGTATTTGGCTGACATTTGGTTTATTAGTATGCGCCCAACATTACAATTGAAAGAAAACAGCTCAGAATATAGTCTTGCTATTATGCTAAACAAGTTTCAGGCTCTGTGGGGATTTTATGAATTACCAATAAGAATAAACGTGAAGTTGCATTTATTGTCTCAAGCCCCATCCACATACTGGTACCTGCTGGTCCCAGCAAGTATACAATTCATTCCAGGGAGCAAAATTTGATTGTTTGATAGAGCTAAGTAAAACACACTTTACATCTAAAATAATTTGCTATTTTTTTACTGTATCACAAAAACAACAGTGCCTTTTTTTTTTTTTTTAATGTTGTTGTACTGAACTTTCTTCTTAATAACATGCTAGAGTAAGCGATTCTGTAATTAAAAACTGCTGTGAGTTCATGCTTTGGTGTGGGTTCAAAGCTCAGCAGAAGATGGTGGCTAACTCCAAGCAAATCACTAACAGTCCTGCGTAGATATTCAATTAGGCCGGGTAAACTGAGGATGGAAGAGAGGAAGGGTGGAAAGAGCTATGTCAGAACTCACTTGCAGCAAAGCAACTTCCTCAGGATGCAAAACTCTGAACTACAGTTAAGACCAACTTGCAGAGGACAGTGCGATGATTATGAAGTTTTAGAAGAAAGCACTGACACTTTTAGACCACAGAGACTTTTTTTTTAGGTCACTGTCTCACAGACTTCATTATGGATATTCTACTCTTCCACGCTACCAGACAGAATAGGGTCCCTTGACAGGTTTGACATACAAGGGGAGAAAAGAACAGAGGAAAGGAGGGGGGAAGAGAGAGAGACTGACACATAGATCAATTTATGACTATAAGAATAGTTGCAGCCTAATATTTAAAAATACCCTTTCAGGTTCATAGGTGAAGGATGACATAGATGCTGGTGTCCAATGGTAGTTCTGGAATGGATACCCTTGCTTTTAACGGCTACTAGTACTGCACACATGTTTTGCTGTATTTCTTTCATTTGGTTATGATGTAGTTTGAAAGCTGATATAAAATAATACATATAACACTAGTTTAGATCTTTTAAAACTGAGCACACATCCTATGAACAGTGCTGGCTTTTTAGAAGTTCAGTTACTGTGAGTAAAACACAACAATTCGATGCAATGAAATAGTCACACTGAAATACAGGAATTCTAAATAATTACTTATTTCAATTCACATCAGTCACCTACTCAAGTTTACAATGAGAATACTGTTACTTGCGAATGCTTAAAATATATTAATAACAATTTGGACATAAACTATGAAATGCAAGAGGAGCACTGGATGAACAAACATTTTTTTCCCATGGTGAGTCCCTAGATTTACAAGTTAACACAAGAATTGCCATACATCATGATACTATTTAAGATCATGCCTCTCTCCCCATTATTGCATTTTCTAAAATTATGCTTTTCACTTGAAGCGGGGGGGGGAGCGAGAATGTAAGACAGACTGAAAAGGCAGTGGTAATAAGAAGAGTTATCTGAGAAAATTTCCTCATGCTTTCTTAATAAGAGATTATTTTCTAGTTGACACTGTTTCCCCTATAGTATGATCCTACTATACATTTAAACATCTGAGGAACAGCTAATAATCTTTGTTTATTAAATGTTCAACATTCCATAAAAATATTTAGAATTAAAACAAAATGATCCAATCAGAATATAAAACCAAAAAATATTGGTTTTCAAAAAACAGTCAGTTAATTTCCATCTCACTGTGTCAATAGTATCTTTTTGTATAAGGACAAAATATAAATCACTCCAACAAAACTAGCAATGAGCTCATCAAATTCAAATGCTGCTTTCCATTTATGTATTTTTTATATTAAAGCAATAAACATGGTTCATTTGTCTTCCACCGGTTGCCACATTTTTCTGTGCTGTTGCTATGAACTCCAGCCATTAGCTGTGCTCCAAGGTAAACTATATGAACCATCAACAAAAGTGACACCCAATCTATGGAGTTCATATTTTCTCTAGATTATCTATGCTAGTTGACAAGCTGGTAATGAAAAAAATCACACTAAGCAAATGGTTCCTCTAATAACAATAAATTTTCTATAAAATTATGAAGGGTACAAAACGTTTCCTTGCATCTATTTTGTCATGAATTCTAATTAACGCTGCAAAAATCTGAGAGTGCTGGGTCATCACAAGAAGTGCATCGAGGTTTGATTGATAATACAGTGCTAGTTGGCCTATGCTGCCAAGATTCCTCTCTCTTAAATTAATGGCCACCCCACCTGCCCTAATCATACAGCCCAAATGATATTCGCCTTCTTATTTCAATTTTCTGGAGGCAAGGAAACTGGAAAAGATCAGTCATTTATCTTCTAATAGCTGGATAATAGATCTATCACAATAAAACATCTGCACAAACTCAGTAATTTTTTTCCACAAAAGTGAAGCTTTTACCAACATTAAATCAATGAGTTAAGAAAACATTGTCTTATCCACACATCTGGGTTCTACGCTAAAATATTAACTTATTAACAGAAGTCTACTGTTGAAAAGTAGGGAGCCTACCTTTCCTTTCCCATTATCCCTACATATACTACTTCAGTTTAAAAGATCAAGATCTTCATTGTAAAGCCATCACCAATTCCTAGGATCATTTTTTAATCTAAAGGGTTTCACTTCACAAGAATCTATGCTTTATCTAGTAACCATGCAGTCTGCAAAAGAAATCTCACTACTCGTGCACTTTATATAAAGTTTTTTCACCCCCAAAAAAGAATACTAAACTGCATCTATTATATTTAGGAGTAAATTATCACAAGAGAACAGTCATAAATTTATTTAAATATTACAAGTAGTTTAATGTGCTTAAAGTATCATCATTAAAGGAAAAATATTTAAGCAGATGCTAAAGGAACATCTGACCTTTAGAAAAGAGTGTAAATATTAATTAGCAATAAACCGATTCCATGCAACAAACTAATTTACTGTCACTCTTTATCTAAAATCTGACTCTATCCCTTCCCATATTACTTCACAACAGAGGTTTCTGGGGGCACAACATCAGGAGGACATACCTGGGAATTAATGAACGTCTGCAAGTCTGGCCAACGTGTTTTGAAATTTCTCTCTAACATTCTTCTGTCTTATAAGAGTTCAAAAACAACGCTCCACTCTTATATAATGTATACTATCTGGTCCTGTAACAGGAGCTATAATTGCAACAGGTATGATATAGTACAAAATACATGTGGCCACATACTAATCCAGTTCTCCAGACAGGGCTGAAAAAAAATCCATTTTATTATGCAGCACATGCATTTATATTTTCACACATACATCATAAACCTTCATTATAATAGAGGTATCTTCACAAACAAAATAAAATCAGATCAAAGATAAAGACAGAAGCCTGCAATAAATTTGGGCATTTTTAATAAGCCCAGCATCCATGCAACTACATCCCAGCTACAGGTCTACATTTTGCCTTTTCTTAGATGCAGCTTTAGATACACTTTTGGATACTTCAGTTTGGACCGAGGAATGCAAGTCACGAGCTCTCTTCACTTTATATGTTTAGACAACAGACACGATTCCTTTTCAATATCAACACAGATTTTTATTTTTTTAAAAACTGCTGTAACTCAGGTATCATTAATGAGCTTGATTATTTTACAACTCTGTATAAACAACAATAAAACACAGGTTACAAACACAATGCAGTTCTACAGTCCTTCACAGTATTGCAAAAGCAACTTAAGCAAAAAATCCTGCCTTAAACCCTATGCCTCGAAGCTAGATCACCAGGCCTGTTAAGTGAATGGAAAAAATAGAGTTAGAGTGAAGCGATACAGAATCAACCAAAAAGAAAAAGGGAAGTAGTTTCCTCTAAAATACCCAATTATACCTTCACACATGACTACGTGACTAGCTATATTACTTTTTGATAAAATCATTTTAGCATAAAATACACACATGCTCTTATCTTCCTTTCTACATAAAATCATGTTAGCTGCTCAATTATCTAGAATTACGAGAAAAATAAAAGGAGCAGGCATTCATGCTCTCGTACTTACTTATTAAATTTTTTTTCTATAAAGTGAGGGTAGAAACATAACTAGTAGTTTCTGATGTCTCTATAATAAAAATACTTGTAAACATCTTATCTGTTTAAAAATTAAATACACTGGAACAAAATCACAGCTTTGTTGATACACTGTAATTCCCAGTTAGCCACCCTTAAGGGTATGTTAACGATGGTTTGCACTTGATAATTCTGCATCTTTGATTAACTGAGAGCTTGGCTTTTAATTGAATCTTCGTGTTAAGTCACTTAAGGAGTAGAATGATCTTTCATTTATCTCACCAGAAATTTTAATGAAGTCCTGGGTTAAGGTTAGATCTCATCTTATTTCAAGTTTTGCTTACCTCAGCTTATATTAAAATTTACTACTGATTGAGGCCTAAAAAATGAACACATTATGTACAGTCTGATAAAATGGCTTAATTTTACTGTAGTAAAATATCCATCCAGACAGTTTCTTGCTATTTCAAATGTAAAATGACTGATTTAAATACATTGTGCCTTTTCTGAGCAACATAAACTGCATTAATAAACCACAATTGCATGTTCTCTCTGTAAAAAAAATTTTGTTTACATGAATCTAGAGGCATCTATCTCACTTTAATGTATAGATTATATCAGTAAGTTTCAAAAACCCTGCTTAAGCTCAAATGGTTATAGAAAATAAACAAATCATGAGTAAAAATTTACTTTTTATTAAAGTGAAGTCTCAAGCATCACTTCAACAACATTCAACAGTTATGTATGTGGTTAATGTCAATAACTACACTCTCCCTCTGACTGTGTACAACAAATGGAATAACAACAAAAAAATGAACAACAAAAAAAAAAAAAAATCACATGGTGGATTTTCTTGCATCCAGTTACTATATACCGTGCATTATGGCTTGTCTGAGGATTATCAGCCCTTAAGTACATAGAAATGCCAGAAGTAACCTGACTTTTCCATCAAGGGAAAAAAAGGAGAAGAACCACTGATGTTCAGTAATTCCCAAAGTCACTAAGATTCTCCCACTCTGGTAAAGGCATTATTTAATGAAAACACCATCACTTTCCCAGCAAACTGATCTGCTGACATTAGGTTAAAGCTAAGGAGTTGACAACTAATATTGATGTAAGGGAACAGTTTCTGTGCACTTAAATTGAAGGAATCCAAACATTAGTTTCAAGTAAACATTTGGGGTCCAAGTACCACATTATCACCCTACAAGTTTCAGAACATTTGTCTGTCAAACAGGCAACGGTAGGTGCAAAAACCTGAGAAATGCCATTAATCAAATTTCATGCACTTCATAAGGTTATGACAAAATGCTGATGTTCTACAGTGCGGACCCATTTCTAGAACTCCTGTGACAACAAACCCAACTTAACTTTCTTCACGAAAACTGCAAAATACATGCCAAAAGCTTTTGTCCTTATGTATATAGAAGGAGCTTTTTCTTTTATGGTAAGTGTAGAAAATTCACTTTCCCTTAGAGAATACAAAAAGGTGGTTGAAATTAATACAAATTTCCCAAGGGGACCTTAAATAGGACTTAAAAAGTAGCCAACCTAAGGTTATATAGACTACATACGTACACCTGTACCTAAGGACCACCACCCATAAGCAATTGCATCTCCTCCAATTTTAAAAGCTAAAAGTAGCTACAAGTGGCACTGTTCTCCAATTAGAGGCAAAGAACAAGCTTATTCAGATTGGAGTTACCTGCTAATAAAACACTCATGCACTATGCGCCTTCTGTTCGCAAATGTGGAGGCTTTATGGGAACACTCAGTGGAACATGACAAAAGATTACTTAAGGTGAAGCTTTTCCGTGCTAGACTGGTCTTCCCAATGCTATTAAGGAGACAACAGTCTACTACAGATCACAACAAGCTGTGGAGTCTGGGATGAAACACATATTGATATGTGGTTTTGATTCAGAGAGTACTGAAGAGAGATTTGTACAGTTCCTTTTTGGAGTAATAATTCTTCACACTACTTCCTGAAAAAAGTAAAACTTCTGAAGCTGAGATGTGTCAGCCCAGGCAGGGATGAGGTCTTGCTAGGGAACAGAACAAGAGGAACCAAAGAGAGGAAAAAGTTATGCAAGTTAACCTTATTATGCCTCCAAAGAGGTCCAGAAGACACAATTGTAGACCTTCGTTCTTAGCTTCTTGAATGTGTTGACAGAACAGAGTAACTTTGATTATTGCTTCAGCTGGTATCTTCCTAAATACAGTGACCATTATTCAGTGTCACAGAGGCACTGGAATTGTGGCGTATACTAAGCAATGAGCATTAATCCCCCTATAAGTAACTCCAAGTGCCAGTACCACCATGCTAGGGAAAAAGAAGATTCAAACCTACTCTACATATTTTCCTCTAACATTTTGTTAAAGTAAATGTGTAAATGACTAGTTGTTGGATAACCTGCTATCCACCATAAGCAATAAAGACCAGGGAATAGAGTGAAAACTCAGGGATTTTATTTTCCTGACATCAGCAATAAAGAGACAAAGATGGCTTCTTAGCCCTTTATGACTCCACAGGTATAAAGAATCTAATCTCACATTCACAGATTGCATGCACACCAAGAGCATGAACCACCAAAAGAAAATACACAAAGAACCATGGAGGGGTGGAGGGGGGTAACTCCATAGAAGCACAAAGGCCTCTCACAAACGAGTACAGGTCAAGCACAGATGCAGTCAGGAGAACTAACTGATTTACTGTCTGCTGAGCCATTAAGGTCTGACACTCTCCTTCAGTAACCCTTCAGTGGAAATTGCAAGATGTCTTTTAGAGAATAGCACCATTTAGGTCCTGAACATCTAGACTGTGCTGGAACAACTGATGATATATTCCTGTGTGCTACAAAAACATTTGGCAAATAGGATATGATGCAACACACTACCTGGTACCCAGTAATACTTTCATCTACTCGAAAAGGATTACATTCACTAAGTTAGTAATCTGAAGGAGAACAAGAGAATGTTTTCGTTTACAGCTTAGGTTTTTATTTACAGTCTATCTTTGACTCCTTGATTAATTACCCTTCTGGCTTAGACATGGGAAACTTATTTGTAGGGTACAGAAAGACAAATAAAGTACATAACCATTGTGAGATATCCAGGAGTTCATACACAAAAATCTGTATCTATATAGGGCAGGCAAATATAACAGGAGTGTTAAATTTACACAAATTGTCCCAAGACATCAGTTTTATTTACCAAATTGGAAGTGGGGATATTTGCAAGAACAAGTGCACAGCAAGTATCATTGTTTAACAGTTGTATACACTACAAGGCAGACTGATGTCAACAGACATACTGTGTTTTGTACAGAAGTAATTTATTCTTACAGTATCACAAACAAATTGAAATTACCTAGCTAATTTCCCAGTGAAAAAATGGTTATACATAAACACTTGCACACCGATTCATATCACTATAACTTTAATTTTCAAAATTAAGTTTAAAGAAGCATACATAAAAAACATGCTAACAAAACCAGAATAATACCTATGATGCAAGTAAAATTAAGAGTCTTATTAAAGGACATGGTTACTATTACAGTCATAGTACAATGCATAAATACACAATGATACTTTTATCTAAAAACATGTAAAGTCACTTCAGCAAGGGTTAGAAAAGTGTATTATGTACTGCTGAATGACAGCCTCAGGAGTAAAATCTTTAAGAATATGTAATAGCATACTGTTTCTTACCGTACTTCTATCCTTCAGAAGCTTTTCGATCACTTCAATTAACATTTCCTTTTGCTCTGGATCAAGACTAGAAGGAAATATAAAAATTCTTTTTTACTCATTTGAAGAAACCACTTCCAGAAAAATACGCCAAAGAACTGATTACAAAAGATAAAATAAAGTTAATCATGGAATACAGAACTGAATTAAAAGAATATAAAATTAAATTATGGAGATTACCTTTGTGTTATACCACTGATGTGTGTGGTGTAAGAATATTAATACTTAAACTCATAAAAATCTTAGGATTTTAGAAACAGGCCAGCCCATTAGGGAGAACATGACTGAGCTTCACATGTGAAGTTACGAGGATCTGACTGTTTTGCAAAAAGGAATTTCAGCATGAATTAATTCAGCAGCAAATTAACATCTGGACAAAGCAAAAGCATACCTTTGTTATCTAATTATCATATCTAATATAATGCTTCAAGTAAAACACTCTGTTAACTTCACTAATTTTAGGCAGAAGTATTGTGTGCTGGGTTTCTGTGGCATGATTTTTTTCGTAGTGGGGGAGGGGGCTACAGCAGTGCCCCCTGTGAGAAGCATCTTGAAAGCTCTCCTGGCTCCAAGTCGGACCCACCTCTGGCCAGGGCCGAGGAAATCAGCTGCTCCTCTGCCTTCACTTATTTAAGAAGGGGAAGCTGAGAGAGGGATGGGGACGTGTGAGGAGGAATTGAGAGAAGGACGGACACCCAGGTCAGCAGAAGGAAGGGGGAGGACGTGGGGGAGGTGTGCCGGAGCAGAGACCCCTGTATCCCGCGGCGAGAGGACAGGGCTGCCCGCCCAGCACCCATGGAGGTCCGCAGCGGAGCAGGGGCCGGCCAGTGGCCTGAGGAGAAAGCCACCCCAGGACAGGCGGCTGCGTTTAAAGGAGGCCGGGGCCCTGAAGCGAGAAGCGGTCCCCGCGGTTGTGGCTGGGCGCTGGGAGGACGGCAGCACGCGGGGGGGACCCACGCCGGAGCAGCACGGGAACGGCTGCGGCCCGTGGGGAGGCCTCACGCCGGAGAAGGTTCGTGGGGAACTGTCTGCAGTGAGAGGGGAGCCCCGTGGAGCAGGGGAGGGGGGTGCGGCGTTCACCCCAGCTCCCGAGGGGGAAGGAGCGGCGAGCTGGCTGTGACCCCCATCCCCTGCCCCCTGCGCTGCTGGGGGGGAGGCAGAGAGATGGGGAGCAGCGCTGAGCTGGGGAGAAGGGAGGGGTGGGGGAAGGTGGTTTTGGATGTGGTAGCACTTCTCACTGTCCCCACCTTGTCTGTTAAGTGTTGTCTTGTTAGCATTTGAATTAAAATGATGCTTTCTCTTTTTTTCCCCTAAGGAGTCTGTCTTTTGCCTGTAACCATAATGGGTGAGTGAATCCTCCCAGTCCTTAGATGGATTCTTTGAGCCACTCCTGTTCCATATTCTCCGCCTCCATCTCTGATGGGGCAGGGAGGAAGCGAGCAGCTGCGTGGTGCTCAGTTGCCCTCTGGGCCTAAATCGCAACATACTGGAACTCAAAAATAAATTTGGACACTGTATTCCAAGTGTACCTATACAAAGTTGGGTGTGCAAGCAGATGAAAAATAGACTGCTTGAAGTCCTATATAAATCGTAAAAACAGAGGGAAAAACAAAAAGTTGCAAACAACAATGTTTGTACCATCCATTTCATCTTCAAAAAGCAGAGAAAAATTTGCTAGAAATATCCATTATTGTCAGACTTGCTTCTTAGGTAGGTAAGGACCAAGTTTTCACTCCAGCTGCTTCTTCTTCATAGATGGAAGAATCAAAGCCAAGGCAGAAGAAAATAAAAAGAGAAAGCAGGTACGAAGTGCCATACAGATGAATAGGTCTATGCCTTTGTAAAGTCATTTCAACATGGATACAATTACAGATAAGTAAAGAAGTATTTGGTCATTATTGCACATTTCCATTTTAATCCTGAGTGATGAACTGTCCTAATGCACAGTATATCCCTTCTACCTACAGATTCACAAAGAGAGTATCTAGCTTCATACTACTTTGCTAAGGCTCTAACACCTAGCAATATTTGAAAATGATAAATGGATTAAAAAACTTCATTAGAAGACACAATCATTATAAGCAAAACAATGGCACATTGTTTCACAGGTACTTCTATGATCATCTTTTGTTCTAACTTCTATTTCTGTCAAAAAAGGTTTACCAGATCTTCTGCCAAGGATCAAAACCTTCAGAGAAAAAGCCAAAAGTCTTCCTAATAGGTCTCATTTCAAAATTTTCAAAATTGGTATAAAATTTGAAGAGAGAAAGAAGTGAGTGTTCACTAACTAAGAAACTTTGAAAAAATACCGATTTTGTTATGTGATCAAAAATATCTTCAATGAGGACTCTGTAACTGAATTCACATTCCTCCCTCTTCTCTTTCTTGATGTTTTAGATAAGTAAGGCAGCATTCTTGGACACAAAAAAAAAAAAAAAGAACAGGCTGAAGAGCTCAGAGTCATCTACTCCCATTATGGTATCTACTAACAGTAGTATGTAATCTATTCATACTAGCAATGGGACATTTTAAAGTTCTTTTCCAAAATTCATTGCAAGTAGGTGCAAGTACACACACAGTAGAGCTTTCTATTGATAGACAGAAGATACTAATATCTTTGAAATTTAATCTAAGTGAAATAAGCAAGAGGTCTGACATTTTCAATGATAAAATTACCCCAATGTACCTGGCAATGTTGACTGCATTAGGCACAAATGTTGCTGTTCACCCTATGCCTGAAATCTTTTCTATTTGATATGTAAGCTTCATGCTGTTAGGATTGATTGAACCACTAATGAACAAGCTCTTCTAGATGTGACATCCATCCAAACACCATGACACTGAATTCAAGGAAGACTGGAGTACTGAACCTGCATCCAGAAGTCTGACTGGAACACTTACTGAACTACAGGACTATCAAACAGGTAGAGAAATCATGGAAACCATAAAGTAAATGGACCATGCAGACACTATTAGAATAAACTGTTACTACTTCTTAGTCAAATACTCACAGAAGATGGAGTAATTAGAGGTAGGAAAGTATATAAACTGTGGACTGATCTTCACATCAAAAATCCATCCCCTCCAGAATTCTGATTTTGACCAACTTCAGAGTGAGTCTTCTGAAATTACTTGCTCATTACAAATAGGACAAAAGACAGCCTTGCCACCAGTATATGATACAGATCACTGAACTGTGGAGCTACCAGTTGTGATCCTTGTTGAAACATCTGCTGAGACTGAATGCTAAAAACTTTTATTTGCAGGCAAGCCAACTGGGCTTGCCTGTGGACCGGTAAACTTGATAGCCTCTTCACCAATTCCCAATACTGCTGCTTCTTCGAGTAATCCAGAAAACTATACTCTCTCCCTTGTTCCTGTGGTAAATCAGTGCTATCAGATATGGCATTTGAACAAGTACATTTTGGCAAATGTGACGATAAAAGTTCACATGCTTCCTATAAGCAGTTCCCAAATCCCACTAGCAAGGACAGAATTGCTAGTTACAACTCTACTCACAAGGTACCATGAAGCTTATTCTAGCACAGGAATTTGAAGCTATATCGCTTTGATAACTTGCATTATAATGCCTAGAATGTTTGCATGAAGTAAAAACTTGTGAAGGATGTACAGGCTCTCTAAACCATTAGTGAAGTCTGTGTAGAATGCTAGTTTTGTTGCTTTTTCTTTGCTGTGTGAGCTAGACATCCATTTTACTACTAGTCAGGAATTCACAGAAACTAGAAGGGAGTGAGGTTTCTCCAGATTGTGGTGCTGTACTTTATACCATGTGCTGTATTTTTTATCACAAAAAAATATCTTTTTTGTGGTATTTGCAAGGATGATTTCAAAATCTTGCCACTGATATCATGCAAGCATAGGATATCATATGAACCAGAAATAAGAAAAAATACAAGTTATATTTGAAGATGTAATCATATCTGGAGATCGGATGAAAGATGAAAAAAAAGTCTTCTAGTAAGCAAGTTAGATTTCAGCACCTTCCAGTTTTGCACCAATCACCAATAAGCTCTTTGATTTGGACTAGTAAAATAAACTTTGCCTGTCATGAAGAGAAGAAATTAAGGCATCAATTTAAGTTAAAACTCCATGGACTAGCCTGCTGTCCAGATACTGCTGTGCCTTGCTGGCACTAACAGACAATTACTGCCAAACTCCTCCAAATAGTTTTGATACTATCGGGAAATCAAAGGACATTCTGTGTATGGAGAGTAATTCAGGCCGCAAAGTCTTTTGTGTGCTGGACCCAGATGCTAACAAAAAATAAACTACTCAAATAGCAGGAAGGGACTTAAAATCCATTCCCTCTTGTTAGGTTATGAGATAAAAGGCTTGTCTACACACAGAGGAGTACAGAGGTAGGGGAAACTCTAATAACATCCTGACCCATCTACTCCCAGGGCCATCACGTGACAGCACTGGGCTCATTACACACACACAAAAAAATTAAAAAAAAAAAAAAAAAAAAATCACCAGAAGGAAGGAGCCCCTGCCCAGGTTCTTTGAAGAGCTGCCATGGAAAAGTCAGCAGCCTTATTATCCTGGAATAAACCTATCATCACTAAGAGAGGCTCCCCAGAGCACCTCTCAGACTTAGGGGTGTTACCAGCTACAAGGCTCTAAGACTTACTACATGATGCCAGAAAGGGAATTTTGGGTCTGTACAAGAATTACTATGGGATGTCTATGAGAGAAATTAAAGGCAGGGAAAGGGAGGGATCTAGATGATTTCAAGAGGAACAAGAATAGGAGTATAGAGGGATAGGTGCGTAAAAGGAGACGGTTGTATGTAAACACTTTACTGCTCGGCACACTTGTGGCCATGCTCTACACCTGACAACTACTGTCTATTCTGTCTTCTCATTAAACTCTATTTCCAACTATTTTCCTGGATGAGGCAGTCTTTATTCTGTGTCCATCTATGATATGGAGTCTAAGATGCAGCAACTGCAGTCAGGGTTACAGGGACCTGTATAAATGTAGGACCAGCAACTGGAGCAAGAACGTATGTCAGTGTGTGATTGCCAGAGAGTAGCAATCCATACTAGGTGTCTTGGGAAGCCAGGTATTGAAGTGGGGCCATAGGACTGGGCTGGACATGTCTATGTGTCTCTGGCTGAGACAACTGGAGATTTTGGCTACCAGAGGGACTGGGGCATCCAGGCCAACTACTGGAAAGATTGTAAGGCCTGGAGGTTGACTGAGATACCCATTTATGTGTCTCAGTCTGTTTCTCATTCCACTTCCTCTCCACCCAGTGTGAGACAACTGAAGAAAAGGGGACATAAGGGCTAGTTTCTGTGTAGTCTGAATGTCTAAATCCAGCTACTGTGGGATTCATAGTGTTTGAGTAAAAGGGTGGGAGCACGTGTGTGTCTGATTGAGGGGGTCTGTAATAGCAAATGCAGTGAGGTTGCAAGCACTGTGCACTTTTATGTGGCAGAGGGAGCAAGTGGGGAGACTGAGCATTCAAGAGCAGTTACTGGAAAGACTAAGCATCTAAGATCATTATTGGGGGATCCATATTGTACATATATAGGTCCACTAATGGGCCTGCATCCTGATCAGCCAGAAAGTGCAACGGGATAAGGCTGCTGGTGCCAGTTTTGTCTGCGTGAGTGCTGCTTCTATCTGTGCTGATCTGTACAGCTGGCTGCATGCACTTGTGTTGTATATGTGTGTGTATGTGCCCATTAGGAATACATGCTCAGCCTCGCTACTAGTTGGTCTGAGAATGCACAGAACTGCAGCAGCATCAGGCTACCTGATTTGGAAACCATAACACTTCTCACCCTCCTCTTTTTGGCATAGACAAAATAGAAGGGAAATAAGTAGGAGAATAAATGCCTGCCTTTGTTTTGGAAAGGGACAGGCTCTATTGCCTCCATCTGTATAAACCACTCACTTCTTTGTAAGAGGTCCTCCACAACAATTTCTGAAGAGGAAAGAGGAAGATTTGGAAGATTTGGATTTGCATGGATAAAATTTCTACAAGTTAGTATTCATTTGTCACTGTACTGTAAACAACATCAAATGCCTTCAGTATGAAAGATACAGAAGCTTAACACGGAAATCTTTGATACTGAGAATAACCATCAAAATAGTTGCCACACAGACGACAATAACTGGTATATTAAAAACAAAGATCGTGTACCAGTTTCTTTTTGTATCTCTTCATAGTTTTACTGTTATTCTAGCAAGCAAGAGACTTGCCTAAATTCCCTCCAAATCAGTTGAGTGACAGAATGTCTACACACACTTTATACTTTTTAAGAAACAGATCTGACATGAAACATGCCAACCGCCCCAGTAGTCTTAATAAACATAGCCCACAACTGTCTTAAAATTCTTTTCCAGTATTTTTCAGAATCACTTACCTGTACAGTTTTTGGATTGCGTGGGCTGCATTCTTCCTCACATAAGGAGATAAATCAGAAGAGGCTTCCTTAATAGCAAGCATCATAATAGGAACAATAATTGGGACGCGGATACTGGATAGAACTCTTAAAGCACTTGCACGGATTAACTGGTTAGGATCCTAAAGAATGGGAGAGGAGGGGAGAAATAAAGTAAGATAGTGCAGAAACGCATCATTAAATTCTCTGCAGTGTTTACACTAATTAGTGACCACACATTAAGACATGTATATGTATCTGACTATCAGTCAGGCTTGCAAGCTAAGGCCATATTAGTAAGAAAATGTGCCAAAATTCACACAAGAAACTTTCAACAGCCATCAAATGTAAGCGAAAATGAAGAAGAAAACATTGAAACATTATGAAAACCTGGAAATTTGGTGAAGGTAACATCAACATAATTCAGTTTTCCAAGCAAAATATGGGAATGATGGATAAAAAAGACCAATATCTTATTTAATCATCCGAAATGTTTTCTGCAATCTAAGTGGAATTCAGATATTCTGAAAAACACACCTAGCCCAGTTTTATTACTTATATTTAAGAACTGTCAAATGAAAATATGGTTCTCAGTTGTGACACTGCCACTCAAATTCTTGACAATACATCCATCTTATGCTTTACCACAAGATATGAAGTAAAGCCAGTAAAAAAAATGAATTTTCTTAAGAACATGTCAAAATACTAAACTCAGTGTTTTGAGACCTTCTTCTATTTCCTACCCTCCCTTCTTTTGTCCCAGTACTTGCTCCCCTTTTATAATGCTAGGGTTCGCCTGGAGATCCAACAATAGCACAAAACATCTGTATTTGGAGGAACAGTTATGTAAACCTTGCCCATTAATCATGGTCTTGAGACATATGGGAACAAATGTTGCTTAATCAAGTACTAAATCCTCTAAAATCGAGCAAACTGAAATTGCAGCAGCATTCATTCAGTGTACTATCTGCCAGAAGGGCACTTCCCAAAGAACATTTGTCCCATGGAATGAGAGTTGGAAACAAGGGTTTTCAGACTGGTATTACTTAATGATCAGTTCATCTAAGCTCTCAAAACTCCTACACCTTAGCAGCTTCTGAGTAATAAGATGGTGAAAGCACTTAATTTGACACTGGTTCTTATCAGAGTTTGTAAAGCTCATTTCCAATTGTACAAGTTTTAAATACTCCAAAAACTTCTTTCTAAATAGAAAACAATCTCCACAGATAAAGCCAAATTATAATCTTCATTACAAAAGCACAAACATTAGAAAAATGTAACAGAGATAATTACATTTGCCTATCTCCCATAGCAGGCTTAGTAATTTCCTAAATTGCTGAAAATCTATGCTAGCTTGGAGTCTACCTCCTTGCCACACCACCACTTCTTTTTCATACTCACAGACACAACATTTGAGCTATCCCCTCTCCTTTTGTTCCCACTATCCACAGCTTTTTATAAAGTTATGGCATAAGAAGTGTTCACTGTATACCTATCTCATTAAAAGCACAAGATACAAAATCATTTGCATTTTAGTTTTTCATGGCAGTCACAGATAGTAAAGCTAGTACACGTGACATTGAGATACAAGCTGGAAGAAGCAGAAAGGTCTCTTCTCATTTGTGAAATGCTCCTAGAGTTGCACACCTGGTGCTCTGACTGCCATATTTTCCAACAAGATGCAAGGTCTGGATCAGTGACATAATAGAAATTAATTATGAACCAAGAGTAGCCTTACAAGAAGCGTACAAGTAAAAAATCCAACTTTCTCTTATTACAAAAACTGGCTAAATTTAAGGAGAGAGACTTAAGTCTTTCTTTTCTTCACAGTCACATTTCAAAGGCAATCCTAATCTTTGTTCTCTAATCCCATTCTCCATCGTGATCTGAATTTGAAATGAACAGGACATAAAGCTATTTCTTCAGTATTTTTAATAGAAAAGCATGTGCATGACATTGAGTATTTTAATTTAGGTACTGTGATCTTCCTTATGTTCCAATTCTCTATTGTACAGAGATCTTTTACACAAACTAAAAGGAACACAGGTGGTTCAGGGTAATAACAAGGCCTTCTTTCTACCTACATTAACTACCGTGGAAAGATAAAAGGCAATCCAGCAATTAAATGTTGGGCATGTGAATCTGAGAGCACTAATCTGATGCTTTTCTTTAGTGAATTAATTTTATTCCATGCAGGCTTAGCTGCTTGATGAAGTTTGAGGTAGCAAAAAACACTTTGTCAATTACATAACTTGAGACTACTTTATCAGATGCATATATTAATATGCTTTAGTTTATCAGACTACACTTACACAGATATTTTTTATTTTTGTGATACCAACTCAGAATTCTCTATAAAATGTTTAGTAGTCACTCACTTTTAAAGCGCGTTGGAAAGTGCTGATGGACAATAATGCTAGATCTTGCTGCTCCTCAGCGTAACGCATCAGATAAACATATACAAGCTTTTTTATCTGAAAAGATAAAAACACAATGAACATCATTATCAGAAAGTTTTAGAATTCTATAAAACTAAGTCTGAGATTGCACATTTTCATTAACATTTTATTCTCTGAAGGAAGAGTTAATACATCACTGGAAAACTCACGTGCTTCTCAAATGTCTTATTATTTAGTGTAAATCTTTTAATAGAAACTCCCTGAGGTTTCGCAATATTACCTATTTAACAATACAGTCAGATGATGGCTACTAACACAAACTACTGCTTTATATTACTAACTAAAGACTTGAATGATCTAAGAATTTGACATATGGCGGCTGACCACTGCTCATGGTTTTTTCTTATGGAAAAAAGGTTAAACTGCAATAGACAAGGATTTCAAGGAGCCCATTTTACTTTACCCCGCAACTCAAAATCAGTTACTTTAACATATGTGGAAGAGAATATAACTTCCAGCTGAACTGTGTTAACATGCACTATTTATATCTGAATAAAAGAGCACTTCTGACCATGTCTTGGACAAAAGTAAAGGGTATTAGATCCACCTTTGCCTGACTACAAGCATTCAAAAGATGTAGCCAATATAGGCATACCACAAAGGATGCAATGTTCAAAGATTAAGAAAACCTCAGTAAGATTTTGGGGGAGGAGGGTATTCAATTTAGTTCACTTTACCCCCTCATGGCCACTGTATGCCCAGGAAGCAGTGAAAACATTTTTTATATTTGAGTTGTAAACTGACTATTGGGGTTTATAATGGAAAATTTTGAAAGACCCTCAACTACAGCTGTGCTGTAATTATTGTCACTATCAGAAGATGTATGTTTGTGCCAATTCTGGCAAAAAGCATAATATTAAATCACAGAAGGTTACACCATACTAAATTATTTGTTGTTCAGCTACAGACAAGCAGCAATCAACATTGACCACAAGAGGCCTGTGCACTGAATGACTGCAGGTGTGCAAAGAAAGCCTTCTTTCCTTGAAACCACTCTGTGACTAGAAATGGAAGCACTTAGAGCTTCGTGACTACACTATTCTTTTACCATTTACCTTCATTCAATGTTAAAATGCTCCTTTCTATAAAACTAATCATAACAGGGGCACATTAGGCTTGAGGAACACAGGCAGATTTGTTTAATTAGTTTATCAATATAAGCACATCAAACTCCATGAGTTATTGACCAAGACTTATTTTTGTTCTATACCACCAATTGTTTATTAGGTCACTTTTTGTATCCCTACCATCCATGACATGATGCATATAATCAAGTTGAGATCAGTGTGTACTTATAAAAACAAAAATCACAAGGCACTTCTGTAAAAAATAAGATGCCCTTTGCCTCTATTAAAACAAATGAAAACGTTCTACTGCTTCTTCACCTCCATTTCTCTGTACCAGAGCATTCAGCCCTGATTAAAAAAACCCCAAACAAACAAACAAAAAAAACCCCCCCCACACACAAAAAAAAAAAAACAAAAAAAAAAACAAAAAAAAAAAAAAAAAACAAAAAAAAAACCAACCAAGCAGCCATTTCTGGGCAAGAAAGTCACTCAGGTGAACTGATGCATTTTATGCCACTGTATCGTAGCAATTTGTATGGACAGATTTGTGTAAGAATTCTTAAGGACAGGGAAAAAATTGGCAAAACATTTTCAGAAAACAGTATCAGGATCAATGTACTAAGAATCTGGCTTAACCCAGTAATTTCTCATCATTTCAAAAGCATCTGAAAAACTGGAACATGATAAAGGTTTCTGAGACCCAGAAGTGATAACCAGATGGCTGCAAACTATAGCCACATTATGACCTAAACTTGTCATCTAACTAACCTTGATAAAGAAATTAGTCAGATGGCTTTACTGAATGCCCTGATCTCTTTTCAGTTCAGCAACCTCTTCCCACACAAATTTGTCAGCACTAAATGCTGGAAAAATAAGTAACAAGGGAACTTCAACTACAGCATAGAAGACGACACAGAAATTCACATAATTGTCTGTTTGTTTTAAAATACAAACAGTGAAAACCTTCTGCTAATTAATGTTAGGTTGTGTGATAGAACCTTGTCTGCACACCCACAAAAGAGCACAGAGAGACAAGGAAGGAGTGGAAGGGTGTTTGCAGGTAACACCCTCCCCTAGCTTCTCCCAGGCCCATCACAGGAACAATCAGCCTACAGGTGCATACGGATATAACAGTAGGAGGGAACCCAAATTTAGGACTCAGAGAAAAGGATGCCCTGTTAGGCTCCTCCCCAGGACCACTTCAAGAGAGCCTCAGCTCCCCTGTCCAGGTATAAAATACATCAAGAGTCTCCACTAAAGCACCTTTTAGACTGAGGGGCTTTTCTGAGTACAGGTACAGGATGCAGATGAAGAGTACTTTAGGACTGCACAAGACTTATCATGGGAAGTTTTGGGGAGGAACCAAAGTGAAGGAGAAGTGAGGGGAATCTATGTGATCTGGGGAGAAAGTAGTTAGGGAAAACAGAGAGATAAGCAGACAAAAATGGCTGGACCCATCTGGTTGGTACATCTACTCTTCTATGTCTTGTACCTGGTCAGCACTGACTTGTATTTTCTCATTAAATTCCATTCTGAACTATTTTCCTTTGTGAGGTACTTTCTTTTCAGCATGAAGATGCACGTATGTGCCTGCAACTACCGTCAGGCCACAGGCTGGAGGGCACATGTGTACATGGCCACCAGCAACTAGAGAAACAAGAGTGAGGGGACTGAAGTGTAACTCCAGCCACTGGAATGGGACCTCAAGTTATAGGGGCTCCTATGTCCACAGTAGCCACGACCTAGAACAAGTAAGGGCCTGGCTGCCAGCACTTGGGCTGGGACCACAGGCCAGAGAGCTCATAAGCATGGGTGCAAGCAACTGAAGAAACTGGAGTTATGTGAAACCAAGCACAAATCCATGTGTCTGGAGTGCCAATGAGTGGAGTGGGTACAGGTACACCAGTGGATCAAGCTATACTAGTTGTTGAGTAGGTAAAGTAGCCTGGGAAGGAGATAAGGATGTGGGCATCTAAGTGTAAGACGACCAGAGACGTTGGCTATGGCATAGACCAGGAGACTCCCATCCAGCTGCCAGAGAAACCAGATGGTCTGTAGGTCTCTAGGGGCAAGAACCTTTGTTTGTGTGCCTCTCTCTAACGGCATAACCACTAGGGGTTCGCTAGCAGAGGACCAGGGGAGTTCAGGCCAGGTTGTGTGTACCAGCTGCATTTAAGGGCAAGACTGTGAGGGGTTACCTCCTGGAGGACCAGGGGAGTCCTGGTTTACATGTGTTCATACATATACAGCAGTTTATATCAGCAGTGACTGGGATCCAGGGCAGACTGTGTCTGAGGCCAGCTTAGATGGATCCACACTGTATATATGTATGTATAAATACATTCCCACTAGCAGACCTTCACAGCGAACTGTCAAGCTGTTGCTACTGTTTGTGTTCCTGTGAGGACCCTGTCAGTTCATGTAGCTGCCTCTGCACATATGTATTTCTTCTGTATATACACACACACACACACAAGACCTATGTGTGTATTTGCACACCTACCAGGAATACACTCCCAGCCTCACTACAGGTTGGGCTGGAAGCCTGCAGCTCGGGCAGTCTTGCCTCTTTTGGGCTAGCAGTTCCAGCCCTTATAGGTAAAAGCGCTCAAGACGAATACTGTTGAAGGCACTCTTTGGTGTAAGGTATCTCTGTTCAAAACTGGACTTACAAGTATTCCTAACTTAAAAACACAAGTTAAGGAAGAAGAGAATATTTAACTCATCTAAGCATGATTCCTTGCCCCATTTCCTTTTATCACTGATTATTAAAAGTATAGTTACTATTTCTAAAATTATTTTAATACAGTACGTTCTGAAAGACTCCGAATTGTCATCTTTGCATACTAACACCTCCTTGACTTACCCAAGCTCAGTACCGGGCCTCAACCAAATATATACATTCTTACAAAGAATGGAAAAAAACAGAGTTTTAAAGAAGTAGCTAAATAAGAATTTATTTAAAGCTAAAATTAGACGCAAATTTGACTATTACTATCCATCCATGTAAAATAAGGATGAAACCAGACATATCTGTGACCTGGTATATTGCAGCACATTAGAGAGACACAGGAGTTTGATGAAGTCATTATTGCAGGAAACACAATCTTCAGCGCCATAAGCCAGAGAAAAAACAACTTTTTCTTCCTGTTAATAACAGAAGCTGAAGTACCTATTTCTAGGAGAGGAGGGAATAATTGGAGCATGCATTCAATTGACTTCTCTTTTTACAAACCCAGTACTTCAAACCACAATTTCCTGCTTTTTTCCAAAATTATGATCCTGTGCAGTAGGAAGTAACTAGTATCATTGCATGATCGCTGTGCTTTCCTCAAACTAATGTTTGTTGGTCACTGTGGTCTGGAACTACAAATTTACAGATGTTATTTTCATCCATATCTCACGTGTCAAGTCAACTATAACTCTGACATCTCTGCACTGGAGCTGACAGTGTATGCATAGTAGTGGTAGTGAGCATAAGAGTAATAATTTCTTTACAAAACCTCTGGTTGTACAGCTTTCTAATGAAGATGCTGCTTTAGATTTCCTCAATATACCTAGTAAGCCTGTGGATTTAAACAAACAGTTGAACACCATCTCTATTTTTTTAGCTTCCTAGAAATTTTAATTTTCATTAGTCCAAGATAGATTTTTTTTTTGCTTGCTTTTTTATGAGGAAAAAAAAAAAAGATACAGAAGCAATCTACTTTGTGTCTAACACTTGATACTAGGGCAAGAACAAACACATATGCTGCTAAAATAAAATGGATGGTAAACAGCCTGAAAGAAAATCTTATTTCTGCTATTGTTTTTATCTATGGAAATCCTGAAAACAATTATTAAGTCAGTCTTCTTTTAATTAAGTCAAACAATTTAGTGAAAGTTGAATAAATGTAGTCAAACAGCTTCTCTCAAGGAATTAGCTCCTATCACAGATGTTTCTGACTCAGGCTCTTGATCAGCTGCTTTTATAGGAAGTTTAAATTGTTCTTCTCTGGCCCTTCATATACTCCTTTCATAATTCTTAATACAAAATAAAGGAGTAGGGGCATATTCCTAAAATGTGTGTGTGACTGGTTTAAAGTCTCCGTGTCTTGCAAAACATAAAACTAATCCAAAAATTTGAGATTACACTGCATATTAAGCAAAAATTTCTTCTCTGCTCAGGATGGGACCTATCCACCCCTCCCCCCAAATAGTCACAACTCTTCAAAAGATTCTGAGATTTGAAAGCTACCTTTTTCTAATCTTCTGGAATCAGACATTCGCATTAATATAGCATTAAACAAATTATCTCATCTAAATTATCAACAGGACCAACAATTAAGAATTGTGAAACAAAAATGTATTTCAAACACACTTCTTCAGAAATATCACATTTTGTCTAACCACAAATTCACACAAAGACTTGTTTAACTGAGTTAAAGTGATCTCCCTCTGTAATCCTAATGCTGAATGATTCCTTTTATAAATAAACTACATGACTGGAACAGTGAAAACTTTTTAACCCAATTCAGTCTTGATCTGTAATACATGTTTTCAAATACGACATAGCACAACCCATACGCAATCATTGCAAGCAGCACCACACCTCAAAAACTAGAATACCTTTTCTCAGAATTACCACCACACACTTCCAAAAAATTTCTCCAATCAATTTTAAAATATATAGTTATTATTCCTCCCTCCAAATCACCCAGAAGGTTTCTTTTATTTACACGTTTAACTACTACTATAATGCTGTCATTGAAATTAAACCCTGAAAAAAATATTAAAAAAAATACTAGAGATTTCATGCTTTATCTTGATGTCAGATACAATTAGATAAAATTGTCATAAACGTATCTTCCATAACAGTATGCTTAATGAGCTATAAGTCATACCTCAATATTTTTACTGGCAACATTCTTCACAACTGCAGGAAACAGCTCAGAAGCATTTTTTCCCTTTGCAATCATCTAAAACAAAAGGAGAGACAAATAGTAGCAATATAGTTTATTATAATGGGGTTTGTTTGTAGGGGTTTTCGGTTGCTTTCTTTCTTTAATAAAAAAAAAAAAAAAAAAAGACAAGCATTTATTCCAGATCTGTATTTCAAACTTGATTTCTATGAAATTGAGGATAAATGAAGTTAACTATTAGATTGTATGAGGAAAATAAGGTTAACTATTAGGATTTACAATCCATAAAACAGAACTGCTGAGTACTGGCTGGTTACAAGTTTAGGGGGTGGAGTCAAAGAACTAGGCTTTACCATGTCAGACTGCAAATTATTTTTAATGCTTCAAAAATTACTGAAAACAAAGATCTTGCTAATCTGAAACACTTTACAGAATTACCTTTCACGAGCTGCTATCCAAAAAAACCCTTAGCAAAACTCAGCAAAAAACAGCAACAAAAAACATCTGGAGAAGTTATACAAGTTTAAGTCCTGTTCATTTTCTCTGGAACAATCTTGGTGTGCAACAGAACCAAGGAGAAATAAAACAAAAAATGTCACACTTAAAACAAAGCAAAATTTTTTTCTATAGCAAATTAAACTCACAAGGCTTTAAAGCATTTGTACAGAACAAAGAAGGTAAAAGCACGATCAATCAATCCCCTGTGATTTTTTTTCTTGAAAAGGAAGAAAGTTTTCATATTTGATCTCAGAGAAGTCTAAAACTAGGGCATACAGTAAGCAATAAAATTGTCTCAATAGAGAGCACAAGTAACAAAACCCCAGTTCAGCATCAGTCCTTGTATGACGACATTAATGAGGAAGTTATTAATAAGAAACCAAGTACACTAGAAGGAATAAAATACTTCTACATACACTGTAACTGCACAGTTCTTTTATTTCTGAGATCTAATTCCAACAGAATGTCTGCCAGTACTTCATGCCCAAGCTGCAAACCTTGGATTTTCATGAATCATCAAGTGGTTTGGGTTAGAAGGGCCCTTAAAGATCATCTAGCTCTAACCCCTCTGCCATGGGCAAGGACAATTTACACCAGCCCAGGGTGCTCCAAGCCCCGTCCAACCTGGCCTTGAACACTCCCAGGGAGGGGGCAGCCACAACCTTTCTGGGCATTCCATGCCAGGGTCTCACCACCCTCACAGGAAGGAATTTCTTCCTTACATCTATTCTAAATCTACTCTCAGTTTAAAACCGTCACCCCTCATCCTATCCCTATTCTCCCTAACAAAGAGTCCCTCTCCATCTTCCCCATAGCCCCCCTTAAGCACTGGAAGGCTGCTATAAGGTCTCCCTGGAGCCTTCTCTTCTCCAGGCTGAACAACCCCAAGTCTCTCAGCCTGGCCTCATAAAGGAGGTGCTCCAGCCCCCCTGATCATCCTTGTGGCCCCCTCTGGACCCGCTCAAGCAGGTCCATGTCCTTCCTATGCTGGGACCCCCAGAGCTGAACACAGCACCATAGGTGGGGTGCCATAAGAAGGGAATACCGGGGCAGAATCCCTCGACAGGCTGGCCACACTGCTCTCGATGCAGCCCACGACATTGTTGGCTTTCTGGGCTGCAAGCACACATTGCTGGCTCACAGTCAGTTTTCCATCCACTAATACCCCCAAGTCCTTCTCTGCAGGGCTGCTCTCAATCCACTCATTGCCCAGCCTGTATTTCTGCTTGGGATCGCCCTGACCTACGTGCAGTAGCTCGCACTTGGCCTTGCTGAACTTCATGAGGTTTGCACAGTCCCACCTCTCAAACCTGTCCAGGCCCCTCTGGATGGCATCCCTGCCCTCCAGCCTGTCAACTGCACCACACAACTCAGTGTTGTCAGCAAACTTGCTGAGGGTGCACTCAATGAACACGCTGTATCAAGTTACAGTGCTGCTGAATACAGGCTGAGAGTAACCTCAAGCTATGGTCAAGGGCAGGATCCAGTCAGCCAAATGTCAGGCTAATCAGAAAGGACAAGAGCTGACTAAGACAAGCAAACATGCATGTATGGAACACAGAAACACACGTTTTGTGACTGCAGTTACTGCTGTTCATGTCACATTCCTACCATTACTCAACGTTATACAGCTGATTAAACTTCATATTCCTAACTCACAGGTCTGTTTGTGTGTTTCATTGATAAAACATTCCAGGCATAAAGACCAAGGATCTCGTGCAAGAAAAGCAAGAAAATACAAAACCATATTTGGAGGTTATATGAAAGATGCTAGAAGAAGAAAGAAAGTAGTTGTAATTCAAGCTATTACTGCATGAGCCTTTCAAAAGGGTTTAAGAGCAGCTGTCCAACGTGACATTTCAATTTATCAAATTTAACATCTTAAATTATTTCTTGCAGCTGTATTCAAGCACAGGAAGTGACAAAGTAAGAAAGCAGCACACTGCACAGTTTAAGAGGTTTTAACTAAGAATCTAAATGAAACCTCTGCTGTCAGGACAGGGGCCAGCAAGAAGATGGGGGGCGGGGAAGTTGTGCAGTAGGAGGGTGTCTCTGTAATAAATGGCAGATTCAGAATGACCAGAATCAAGTAGAACTTAGTAGCAAGATGCACTTGCAGAGAAGTATCATAAAGTATTACCAATCATCTCACCTTGATGCAACAGAAGTTATGCGATTCAAAAATAGAGATGATCCTTAGAGTTCCCATATAGGCTGCAACAGTATGACTCTATACATTACTTGCATTATTTAACTGATCAACCATAATAGCTCCAGTGTACCATGTAAATATGTATTTAGCGTCTTTTAAAAGAGTGTATTTTGACTCATTAAGTCCTAACGATTAGTGTAAATCCTCCTTAGTGCATGGATCATTAACCTGAAAGAAAATGATGGTTCTTTCTAAGACTAAGGTCTATCATGTCATTTTTGTTGCTGTGCCTAGACATTCTCCAGATGTTTTCTCTTACATACCTGGAGTTCCTGCATAGACAAATTTTCATTCTACAATAGGTGTTATGTAATATCAGGGTGTATTAATCTTTTTTTTTTTTCCACGAGATACACACAGATATGGATTAAACGCTCTGTGAGTAATCAGGCATATGTATTTGTTTCCTAAATTTATGCTCTGAAATCATCAGAAGTGAAATTTCACTGAGACTTTTTTCCCAGATGAAAAGTTCAGACAGGTGTCAAGAATTGTTAACAAGATTTTTTGGTTTTTGTAACATCAGTGTATGTTTTATAAGAACTGTTAGCTATTTTGTTTTCATGCATATAGTAAAATAAACATGGTTCTGTATACACTTCAGATTTTTTTCTAAACCAGCAGTGCTGCTGGTAATCTTGAGCAGATTGCAACTATTTTGTGGCATGCATGTAAGGAAGAAACATAACTTTCTGACTGGAAAAAAAAAAAGCATCATGGATCATTAAAGTCACACATATGTATTTTAGCTGAAGGTACGCTTAGACACCTTCATGTAAGAGGAGGAGTGGAAAGATCACAACTCGTATGCTTGAAAATACATTAAAAGTCACTCTCTGCAAAAAGGATTTATTTATTTGTAATGAATCTTCTTCTCCCCCCACAGCAAGTTCACAAACCACCTTAAATGAAGAAGAAACAGCAAAAAGATAAGCATATAAGCAGTGTTCTCCTGGTACTCTTCCATCACACCTATATGGACAAATGAAGGTTCAGCCCCTTGAAGTCTACTAAAAGTGTCAGACAGCTATTGGTATGCACAGCTACCTAAAATTAGTGAAAATGAGCATTACAGTGAGACACGTTAAACAATATTCTGACAACAGAGTTGCTTTTTCCTCTAGTACTAAGTCTAGAAGAAGCCTTTCAGCTCTGGAAAACAAATCTCATCCCTGAGAACTCTCTAAATATGAGCACACAACTAGTAACATACAAGCATCTTCGTGCCCAGCAAGATCACTACCACAATTGCTTCAAGGTCTTCCACTAGTTGTGCAAGGTCCCAGTCCCCTCCTGTAAAGCTCATTGTTTCAGTGTGTCATGTGAACCAGAGGTCGGTGGAGTCTTATGAAACAGTTTAAACACAGGATAACAGCAACTACTGTTGCTGAAAATATGGAAGAGACTGAAAACCAAGTATCCAGTAATTCAAACAACTTGCTCGTGGTCAGGTGATGGTCAACCTTATAAGCTAAAAGTCAGTTTCTGCTTTAAGAAAAGCAGCAGTGGCTGAGCAAGGCAACAAACATCCAAGACACAGAAAGGGCCAGCTGCCATCGGAAAGTAGTGCTCTCCCAGCATTGCGCAAAACAGGGACAGAAACTAAGGACTGGGAACTTATAAAAGGGCAAAAATCTGGAACTGGGAAATGGGGATCAGAAGAAAGAACGTGCTTAATTCACTTCTGCCTTCCCTTGCTGAAGAGCTCTTGAGCCTGATCACCTTGGTGTAAGACCATCAAGGACCACAGCTATCCGTGCTAACTACATGTCTCCAGCTTCATGGTATCATACTTCTAGGAAACTAAAGAAACATTTTTAAGAACTGCTTTGAATATGTAGCAGCAGCAGGTATTTATGAGTGCATTTGCTCACTGCACACTCATCTATAATGAGAGCATTGTCTATAGTAACAAAAAATTAAAAAATAAAATCAAATAAAGTGTTGGTTTAAAATTTAAAGCTGACTCAATTTAATAGTTTCAAATTCCTCTATATTCATACACACACACATACACATACACAAGTTCAGTTGCAACAGTTTCCAAATACAAGTTAAGATCTGGTCCCTGCTTTGAAAAAAGAAAACCAAGGGAGCAACAAGTAACTCTCCCCAACCCTTCTGCTTAGAGTAATAGCCAGGAGAAAGATCTTCTCTGAGAGAAGCAGAAGAATGTAAATTGCCATAGGTTGAAGCCATGGCACCTGTGAAGGCCATCATTTCTTGGCACAGCACCTCTGTATGACTGACTCTCACTGGTCAAACCCTGAGGAATCCTGTATCATGTTGGAGAAGATGAACCAAGAAATCTTTCACCAAAAAAAAAAGTTATGTTATGAAACAGTAGTTGATAGGTTACCCAGATCTAATAGGTAATTGATATTTCTGGCAGAACTAGAATCAAAGGCAAAAGCAGAAGACAACCAGCTTGTGCATAATTTTCATCACTAGAAGATAACAAAGGGACAAATCACTAGCTCTAGAGTCAGAGGAAAGAATGTGATTGCATGATACAACCTGTACATACTCACTTCAGTACGTGTTTTGATAGGATTAACCTATGTAAAAAACAAGCAAAACAAAAAAGCACATCCAGGAGACTGAACAAACAAGATGAGAAAGCAAATGCATAAGACCCAAAATAAGAAGTCAGGTGGACAATGAATAGCTTTCCATAACACATTCTTCTAATACCTTTAAGAAATAGAGGAACTTTATCAACTTTGTGATGTTTAGTTCATAGGGTTTACACACACAACAGTGTTAAACATTATTTATCCACCTCTACAGGTACACAGGTCACCTGAAAGTCAAATATATATGCAACTTGCTCAATTTAAAAAAATCCTTATACAATCGAAAAAAGTAAAAATAGTAAAGACAATTTGTCATTTTACTCCTGCAAATTTCTGTTGTTTTCTGTCTGCTGAATTAAGACAGCAATTGAAATTTCTCTGAAGGAACCATTTCCTATTTAAGATCTCACCTCTCTGCTGAAAATAGTTATTTACAGGCATATTGGGACTGTTACATAAATATTTTAGAAATATATGACTGCATATATTTTGATATAGCGTTTTCTACACAAATTCCAAATTAAGGACATCACAGCAGCTTTTAAACACCTAATAGAGATTCAAATGCTGACTTGTTACAAGATCTGCAAAGCAAAAACAGTATTTACATCCAAGAAATAAAAATAGTAAAAAAAATTCACATACCCCAACAATCCTTTTCATAGCATCCAGCTTTGCAGAATCTTTACTGCTTTCCAACATTTGTTTTAGGTCTTCATTTCTATGGTAGAAACACAGTAAAGCATCAATTAGAAAAAGTAAAAGATAAAACCAGAATACCGTTTTTATATTTTTGCATCAATTCAGCAACTTAAGGTGAAGCATTGCTTCTTCTTGCCTACTTTTAAATTGTGTTTGTTAACATAATAGCCTAGTACAATTAAGTGTTTAATAAAACAATCTATTAGATTCCAACAATAATGCAAGACCATGCAACTTTAATCTGATGTTAGCTGAACTTTGGCTGGAAGGTTTAAGACCTGAGGCATGAAGAATGTTGAGAGAGACAGCCTTGATGTGTGAGCATTTCGCAGCCCTTCTAGCTACCAATACAAAGCATAGCACTTTGAGGGCTGCTTTGGGGAAAATTAACTCCATCTCAGCCAGACCCAATATATCCACACAGGATTTCAAAAGTGAATGCAAAACCTAGTTATATTATGATTTATCAATGCCTTCAGAATATCAGATGGGGAGTAAAAGAGGTTTAAGCCAAAGTCAAAATTAGCTACAATGAGACAAAACGTTTTCATTCATTCCTTCATAAAACTTTAAATCACATTTTTCCTACTTGCAAGTAATAGAGAATCTTTCCCTCGTATTTTCAAACCCAGTAGAGCATCTGTTCTGTGCCTGTCCATGAGAAATCCATATTGTCCACACTCTTCAGTATACATCCACAAAATTGAGAACCACAACCAGATGGGGAAAAAACACAAGTAACATTTTTTTCCTAGTAAGCCACATGAAAAACTTGCAAAATTCAGACATCTACATGCAACTTCCAACTGAAGACTAACTCCTTTTTCAAAATCAAGTGTTGAACTACTGGAACACCCTAATGCAAATGGCCTGCTGCAAATATCAGCTTCACTTGACAGCTTAATATTTAAGTATTATCTTTAACAGAAAAAAAGCAGAAGCTCACCTTGATTTCCTCACCTACTTCAGCACCATTTCCCAAATATCACTGGGAATTCCTTATTTTTTCTGCATCACACTCAAAGGTTTTTACTGTTTTTAGTTACTTCTGGAAGTGTTCAAAGAACTATATGGTCCATCTTCTATTGTTACATTTATTTAGTTGTTTGTTCCACTCCTTTAAATTATACTTCCCATTCAAATTTGTTCTGTAGTTTTGCATACTATTGAGATCAGTTTAATCATGTCTATAGATGGCTGCCTCCTCCATGGCAAGTGGTCACATTCAGTGTACCTGCTTGTAACATCACCCCAAGTTGACAGATTTGTTAAAAATAATTGCTGTTGCAATTTTACAGACCTTTTCCTATTGCCCTCTGCCTAACTCCCTGCTATAAAGGCACACCTCCCTGCACATTAAGCTCTCTGGTTTTCTGATTTCACTTCAAGCGTGCTTATGTTCACCTCTATATCCTCACACTCCTTTTAGCCACTTTGTATTTTTCCCTTAGGTATATATCCTTATTTTTGATATCAAAAATTAAATATTTGTTGGTTTAGGGTTGCACCAAATTATTTTCAGTAATTTGCTTTTTAAACCTTTTAATCTCTCTGTGTAGTTCCATTTGTAATTAATTTCTTAGGAAAACTAGCTTGATTTAACTTTTGGCAGTTCTCTTTATTCCCATCATTCTTGGCCAGAGAGACAGCTTATTTTGCTGATTCATTCTCGTCCTCCTATTCCTCATAGGATACTATAGGATAGTAAGACTTCCCTCTTCCAGCTTCCTACTGCTCTTTCACATAATCATGCACAAATTGACATTGAGACATAAGCGAAAGCTAAAGCACAGGATAAAATTACTAAATTGTGATCATCTAGTTCTCATATAATTGTTAGAATGCTTCAGTTCCTTAGCACAACCAACAAGGCAACTACTTTCCAAAAAAATTAGTATCTGACTAAAGAATCAAAAGAGTGTTGCATGAATTGTTATGCAAGACATTGTAGCAACTGCTTAAGATTCAATTCTAGGAATACATCTGTGTAATTTTAAAATTAACAAGAAAAATAAAAATATGTCAACAAACTCTGAAAGTGATAAGGTAGAAAAAGTGGAAATAATAATTTGAACTTGATGATCAGGTAGCAAAAATGGAGGAAGTTACACAGCACAAGGTTCAAGTACATGCTGAAGAGTACCTCCCAGAATTTGAAATGGCAAAAGCAGACAGTAATCCCAGGACAAATATGAGTTACCAGTGTAACTAGTAGAAAGAAAAAAGGCAAAAGGTAAATTTAAAACATGAAGACAGAAGTATTTAATGACAAAACGTAGTTCTAACTGCTTATAGAAAATATTCTATCATACATTTAAAATTAAAGCATTTTGAAATGTTAAGAGGGAAGATATAAATGAGAGAAATTAATACAAGACCACCTACATGCAGCCAGCCTTGCCTTCCTCAGAGAAAAGCAGCAGGGAGAAAAAAATAAAAAATAGAAGAAAACCACAAATTCTTGATGAGTCCATGTGGAAATTAACTGCTACATGAACTGATGTATTGTTTTTAATATTGTCTAAAAAATTATAATCCAGGATTAACAAGCATTAGATACTTACAGAGTAAAATACTGCTCCATATATTCATACGGATCAGCAACAGCAAGCCTTCTTTCTTCTACAGTTACGTATGGTTTCAGTGTAACCTCAAAGTTTCGCCCTTTAAGAGCGGATTTAAAAGTGCAAGACACCTCAATTATTTTACCCAGCATTGTAGAACTTCGTTCCATTAAGTACAGTATTAAGAAAAAAAAAAAAAAGATATGACTGCAGTCAACCAAGCTTGCCTGACAAAAGTGAGATCTACTAAAAAAAAAAAAAATCTTATTAAGTAACAGGATACCCACTCCCTTGGTGTTTTAACTTCTAGAAACAAATGCTCTACACAGATTTCAAAGGTCACTTCCCTCCAAAAACAATGCTTATCAGCAGCCTCAATGAACAATGGGAAAGGCAAATGCACTTTAGTCTTTCATAATATAGTTTATTGTACAGTACAAAAATATTTTCATCTTCTAAGCATTAAGAAGATTTAAGGGAATTTCAATCCTTACGTAAAATCCCTCAAAACAGAAAGCATAAATGCAAGCCTCCCACTGCTGTTCATGTTTCTACGCTCATTAGTTATCCTTAAGTGACAGTTCTTCAGGACACAATGTTAGACAAATAATTTCTTTATCACTTATGTCCACCTGCCAGGAGCCCAGGAAAATGCAAGCAACCCTCCAGCTGCATCAATAGCTTTGCCTCTCCCTGCTAAAGCTTTGAGAATACTTCTAGCCTTATACAGTTAGGTACATATTACAGATGACTGAAATATCAGCTTTATTACTTCAGCGGCAAAACCAGGTTTAAAGCAGCATAATCTGATAGCTTACAAATAATATGAAGCTACATGAAGCAGGACAGTAATGGTCCCAGCAACAGTAGGTGCAAAAAATCCTTTCTAAGAGTAAACACATCGTCTCTTAACCATTTTGCCTAACAATAAGACGTGAAATTACTTTCTGAGAGGGGAAAAAGAAAAAACAAAAAGACTCCCACCTGTCTGCCCACAGCCACATCGAAGAATGTAATATTTTCCCAAATTCCCAAGTTATAGTCTAGTGTCCTAACGGCTATATAATGCAGTCCCACTGTCCTAAAAAGTTGCCTGTTGAAAGCACTGGTATGGTCTATAATCAGAAATATTATACACATGTATAACATGAACCGGTTATGAAATACAATCTTTATTATTTGCATAGCATCTAACAAAAAAGGCAATGAGCCAATTAGTAATATATTAAGGAATCAGTGCTCAGTTGCCTTTGCAATCTTTACTACCACAGGCTTGTATTCCTCAATATAAGAATTTGAAAGCTAAAATAGAAAATAGAAATGCAAATTCATTGCCTAACTTATTTTTTTATGCCAGAAAGGATCCTGTCCATTAGTCTCCATGCTGATTATGGCAAACAGCAACCAGAGAACAACACTAAATATGCTGTTCTCTTGTTAGCAGGCACCTAATCACTAAAACTGGCATCTTGCTCAGAATAAGACTGGGATATTCACATACTGTTGAGCAACACCACTGACTTCTACAGAAAACAAAAAAGGGTATGCATAACTGTACATCACTGAGGGTTAAACCAGTTATGTCAGTGATAAATCTGGCCCTCTCAGTAGTCTTCTCATAGTAACTATCACAAACCTTTAATCACACTAAAGTACTAATCCATAAAATAGGGCATATCATTTGCCACTGCACCTACATATTCTGAACACTTGTTAAGAGAACACTTACTCTACCATGATAAGATATATATCTATTATATCTCACATTCTTTTTAGCAACACCATGCAATTAAATTAATAAATTGTCAGCATTTGCTACCATTATAATGTACGCAGTTACTGAAAGAATTCACCCACTAATAATAAGGTTTTACTTTATAAAAAGCAGAAGCTTCATAAGTTTTAAAACTGCAACTGAAGACCTGCTGGCAATGCAACAACTACTCTTTCACTCCAAAAGCTTTACTCCTGGAAGTTTATCAGCCTGTTGTTTTATGAATTGCCATGCCATCTGTATGTCCCAAAACCTGGTAACAGTTTTAATCACCCCTAAGAAAGGGGAAGGAATTTTAAACAAATAAACTCATGGCAAGGCAGAGGCTCTTCACATACAAGGCCAGCACTGTGTTACTGTAAGATCAGATATAGGAAATTGCAAACAAATCCACGGCAGGGGAGGAAGCAAGCTTCACCAGTTCTGGTATTATGGAACCACGTTTTATAGAACAAAAGTCCCATTCAGCAGTTTTAATAATGCAGTTCTTGTTTTAAGTTCTCCATCCACTGTATGCTTTCAGTCAAATTATATCAACTGTACTGTTCTTGCATCCAAAGTCTTTAGAAAACTTCAGCCTGGATGTCATACTTTTAACCACAGCATACTAAGATTTATTTTTTTTGCCTGCAGCACCACAAAATGTTCCAATGTGAAGTTTGCAATACTGTGAATGTTACCAGGTTTGAAGCAGAAAATCCTCACTGATCAAGCAGCTGAACCTCTGATCCTGGCATCTGAGTAGTAATGAAGTCCTATCAAACGCCCTGTGTCCCCCCCTCAAATTTAAAAAAAAATAATAAAAATGTAAAAAATTTTTTTTTTTTTTTTTTTACATTTTACTGGCATTGCAAAATCCTTAAAATAAACTGGCTTATTCTAGCTCAGGCTACTGTGTAAATTCTAAACAAGTCTGAATTTAAACACTTAAAGAGAAGCTGGAAATTGATTTCAGAGCCATATAACATGTAAACTAAAATGGCACTGAATATATGCTGCAATTTGAGTTTATTTTGCTGTTGATTTGGGGTCTTCCTCTAGCAGGAAAATAAGAAATCTGCTTCACTCTATACCACAAATTGTTTGAATGACATCTTGTGGTGCTATTCAGTATTGCCATCCTCTTTCATTATAACACTATTTCTTTTTATTGACGATTCATAACACCTACACAGAATTCAACTATTATTTCAAAGGAGACTCAAATCATTTGGCTATGAATGTAGCTACAGTGTGGTTTAAATAGAAATTGAGATAAGAAATAATCTATTTCCTTTTCAGCCACTCCTAATTTTTCAGTCTGAAAAACAAACACATTACCCAAAAAACAAACTTGACAGTTTTAAGGGACAGAGAGCAGATATGTGAGGAAAAGCAGAGTACCTAGAGTATACTGCAAGACTCGGAGCCATAGAAAAAAACAATGCCAGTTATAGCCTGACCAGCAACTTAAATTAACTAATTTAATGACTGCTTTGCCACTAGTTTCTCAGCACTTGCCGTTTGGACTGCTTAGGTACAGTCTCATCCTTCTTAATGAGGAAACACACAGAAAAGTATAAACTTAAAACTGAATAAAGCATCTTCACAGTTCCCTGTCATGAAACTACAGTACCCAAACACTGATTGAGCAACTCAGTACACAAACACCTGTAACTTGCTGCTACCATCACCATCAGTGCAGACATGGAAACAACTGACATTTCAAAAGCCAGATGGCAAGTAGTATGTCAAAGCAGTTTGAAACCATTTCTGGAGAGGGCCGTAATTTATTCTAAGATTATCTGTTGTCAGTAGTTACAGACACTACTTCACCCAGCAACTAGAAAGGTTGTCTGAACAGATGGAAAGTAGTAATCTTTCAACCCCACTGCATATGACCTCTTCTGATAGTGCCCACACATCCGATTCTGCAGGAAAGCTTCTATGAGAGAAAAAACTTACTTGGAAGAGATCAGTTTCCTGGAGGGTGAAAAACTGGCATCTGAGGTGCTGCTGCCACTTAAGTGGTTGTGTTAATTTACAGCCTGTCTTGAGGCCAGTGACCGGAATTTGCAGACTTTTGCAGATCACTCTGCAGCATTTGATAGTTATGATTATAGGAGAGTGAGAGGCTATATTTCCAGCTTTCCTGAAAACGATGGGAAGAGGCTTCTTTTAAAGATACCACCACAAAGGTGATGCTGTCACTGCCAGAACCTACAACAGTGTCAGTGTATTTACATGTATGTCCACAACACTTTAGAAACACTACTAAGGAGTATTACAGTGCTGTTCATCTTCTGGCAGGATGCCAAAAAAAAAAATCTTTATAGGCCTAAAGAATTCTGTTTTTCTCAAAGTTAGAAAACTATCACACGGTAGCACAGGCAAGGGTAGTCTTCAGAAAAGCAGATCTAAGAAAATCTGGAATTTCTTCCAATTGTCGGCCTCATGTTATAATTGTGTTACAGAAATGCATTTTTCATGCCATTCAGGATGCAGATCATAGTAAGCACCTAAAGCAAATACATGACAACATAATAAATATGCAGAAACCACAGTGAAGACCTTAAAACTATGAGACTTGACTTTCTGAGGAAATGAAAAAGCCTCAAAAAAATTTTAATGACGTTATGGAGAATCACTGCAAAGCAACAGTTCATTGCTTGCATCTCAGATGTGCCAAATGCATGTCACTAAGAATATATTCCTTGTGTGCCACTTCTCATCAGATCTGACTTATTTCAGCTGGAGAAGTGCTCTGAAATAGTATGCCCATGTTCATACACTGTGTTTAACTCCTATCCTGGTACTGACTACAGGGTTAAGATTTTATCTTGTAGAGTCATCAGTTCATCCAAACCATTCATCTTTGCTGGCTTATACGTCCTACCAAAGATGGCATATAACCCTATTATTGGGCATGGTGCCATTGTAACAGATGGGAAAGAAAGTAGTTGTGCCAATGAGCTAACGGATGAATCAAGTTTGAATATTAGGGCTGGAATCTCCTCCAAGAATTTCACAAATGGCAGTCTATGTACACGCTTTCCATGACTGGTTGAACAGGATATGCCAAGGCAAAACTAGATCAATTTAAGACTCCAAGAACATCTCTGGCAGATGTTGAAAGCAAGCTTTTAGCTCTGATGAATTTGGAGAAGTCTTCTGCACAGAGAATTGGGGAATGAGTATCTTAATGAAATCACCACCTTAGATCTCTCTGCAAAACAGGCTTGCAAATCTCAGCAACAAAAAATGGGTTTGCAGCCCTGCCGAGTTTTCTGATGAATAGCTCAACAGAATGAATAAGCCAGATCCGCAAGAAAAAAAGCCTAATAAATTACAAATGTATTTTGCTTGGCAGGAATACAGTTTAAAGATGCAAATCACTAAAGTTGAAAACACGTGTTATAAATTTTGCCATCTGCTTCAATACTGTACTTATCAACTGCTATCTACTGATGGATGTCACTTATGCAGTTCACCTGTAAGTTTTTACATTTTGTTTAGATGCAGCAATAGCTAGTTTTATTGCTAAAATTGTGTAATTACCAAGAACTAAACATTATATTTTAATATTACATGCAAGTAAGTTTTGTTTAAAATGCAATTAATATAGATGAAAACTCCCTGTCCACCTGCAATTAACTGTAGGCAGTAATACCTGCATCCTAATGTATGCAGTTACCATGGGTTATCTCTCCAGGTTTTCTTAAAAGTTGGAAGGTGGTTAGACTTTTCATCCCTCTATAGAGAGTAATAGTACAGTGTAACTGTAAAAATATCCTGTTGACTTAGGTGATGTGCATCAAACAGTATCTCTCTACAAGATGATCTTGACAGTCTTCCATGTAGGCCATGCTTATTTCATGGATTCTATCCATCTAGACCATGGAGAAACAGCTTGAAGTCCACAGGCCGGATTCAGCTTGCCCATAAGATTTACACGACCCTTTGGCTCTTACCAGTTTTCTGCTGAAAACTCCCATCACAGGGAAAGATTTGTCTGCAGACCATTTCCATTATTCTGGTGGCCCACAACCTGACCCTTTCTCTTCTTTTAAAGATGTGGGGCATGTGAATGATACATATCACCTGGAGTAACCTATGTCTGGAACATAACCATTTCACTGACAAGTGTCAGACTACCTACCTGGACACACAAATAAATTACTAAAATAGTTGTGTAAAGGAATAAAGGAATACCATAAATGTTAGCTCATGTGACAAGCATGGAAGGAGGAGAGGGGAAGGAGAGGAACAGACATCAGCAGCCATGCAGTGGGGCCTATTCCACACAAGGTAGTTTAGACTGATTCATCTCGGGTACATAAGACCTTCTAATTATTCGGTTATTGAAATATTTAAGAGAACGAACACAAAGTTTGCATTCTCTGAACATGAGATCCACCTCTGACATACCTGACATGATCTAACTAACCAGAAGGCTTTTTAAAAGCAATACATACTAAATATAGCAAGTTATATTTTTCACTTTAGTCAGGATTCAATATGAATCTTCAATTCAATATTTCAATACAATTCAGAAAAAGCTAGTCCCAAACTCATCTCTTATTCAAGAACAGTTTCAGTTTAGTCAAAAACGGTAAGAAAACAGTTTCTTATATACTTGATGCACTTTATATATATAATAGAGTTTAGAAAGACTTCCTCCTTTCCTCACTTCTTTTGTCCTGAACATTTACATGGTTAGGTGATAGAAGCAGACCAAAGTTGTCTTTTTACAACCCCTTTTTTTCCCACTGCATTGGACACATACAATATATTAACTAATGAGAAACATGTTATTTGCCTATTACACCTTCTTTACATTAAGGTAACTCTGTATCTCAATGATTATTTCATCTTTATTAATTTTCTAACAGACAAACTTTCCACTTACTCAGGTTTAAGATGACACTATGACAGAAGTTTCAAGACACTGAGATATTTTTAATACTGACAGCACGTGTTTCAGTTAAACCAACACACTAACATGTCAAGAAAATATTATGTTCATTAATCAAACTGAAGATTCTATTTGAAATTGAAATTTAATGGTAAATCACAGAATTGCCAAATGTAAAAAAGGCAGCTTTAGCAGGAGAGTAAGACATGTGGGCTTTTGACACCAAGTGATGCTCAGAACTTTTAGATCAGCACTTCAGCAGAATGTTGCTACTGAAATGCTAGAAACTAAACAGGACAAATAATTTGTATTAGGTCAACTTCAGACTTCATACTTATGTCTACTGATATTCCTTTGTGACTCTGTGTGCAACTTGTCATACATCATTCTATATAACAAATGCTGCAAGATTGAAGACAGTCTATCCTAATAAACAATTTATTTCAGAAGCATTTTGGCTTAATTCCTCTTCGTGACAAACAGGAAAAGACAGACAACATAAAGAAAAAAGACTGAGATTCTTTAAAGAAAGTGTTTACAGTAATATCTTGATATTTATACTTTAACCACATGATACTGTTCAGATTAACTGGCAACAGGCACACGCAGGCCTCTGGTCCAACAGTTACTGCAGCAATATTCTGAGCCATATATTACATATCTGTCCCTCTGCTGAGGGGTTCTCATTGCATCAGAAGAATCCCCCTTCCTCAGCAACAAAGCATTTGCCAAGCACTGAAAGACCACAGTGATATGGGACATAAGCTTATCTAAGATGATACTCAGCAATAATGAATGACAACCAAGAGAGATCAGCAACCAACCTCTGAAAAAAACAGAAACTCTGAAAACTTTATTTTCACCAGTGGAATTATCCCCACACTTCAATATGCAAGGCAGAGACACATCTTGCACTTCTCTGTATGGCCAGCAGGGAGGGATCAGGTCTGCCCAGTTTAAAGAACAAAACCACAACCAGACAGGACGTCCTTCATCTGGATTACAGTACCTGTTTTAAGATTTCCTTTTCAGCTCTATTACAGGTGTTCCCTATAAAACATACGTGAAATATGCTTGATAAATGACTACTGCATTTTCCCAACAGACTGCAACACAGTCTGCTTTTCTAACAATAACCTGCACTTGCAGGCCAGTGTCTTTTTCACCCTACACAAATTTAATAATCTTCTCTGAACAGTGTCTGTTCCTCAACTACCCCATCCATACTCAGAGCTTACCCCCCACAGGTTTGAATCATGGATAACTTCCTACTTCAACAAGAACTCGTTTGCCAGCTACAAAAGACCAGAGATCAATGCCTGCTTTCCTCTCAAGCCCTTCCTTTAGAAGATGGATCTTCTCTCCCCTCCTGTAAGCGCAAGCCTGGAGAAGCAATTAATTAATACGGACTGCATACATCTCACAAGCTATTCTCTTTCTTCCATATCGGAAGCCAATCATATACATACATGCATACAACACATTTCAGGACCCCAGAGCTGTACTTCCCCCTGACCTGGGAAATTATTCACTTCAGCTTCTGCATCTGATCAGTGAGCTATACTTTAACTCCAAAAGTCTTAAGGCTAGGATTAAATGAGTTATGTGAAGAATTATGGCCATAACTGATAATCAAGGTACCTCCCTCTGTGGAAAAGCAGCAGCAAAACAAAGGTAAAGAAATAAAGTGAAAAGTTGTTTCTATGGAAGGGGACAGGGAAAGAAAGGTACAAAAATCATAAATCAGCTACAACACACAGGTCAGCAGCAGGTCGTCCATGCTAGAGCAGCAAAAATTTTAAATGGAACAGAATAAAAAAGTAGAGTATTTAGGGGAATAGCAGGGGAAGAGAAATGTGACTTGTCTAGCAAACTGAGGAGGCCAACCAGCTGCTGTCTCACAAAGCTAAGCATCATAGTGATAGCAGCTTCACGTTGTTGTGATTTACTTTGGTGCAGTACAAAAATAAACACATCAGTCAAGGCTTCTAGAGCATGGATGCTCTCTTTGTGCAGAACAATCAAACTAAAGACGAAGTGATTGATTTTCTAATGTACATGAGACCGTAGTTTATGGGGCTTTTTATTGGTTGCTCTCAAAATAGATTTCCAATTTGTTGTAGGACACAATTCCAGGTTAGCAAACCTCTTGATTCTGCCATTAGGACACGGGTTTTTTCCTCTCCAATTTACCCTTCCTTTAAGGGACTGAAGGCTTTCTGTGTCAGTGCATTTTGGTTGTGGGTTTTTTTTTTTCCCTCCTCCATTTCCTCATTTTGACTTCTGACCAAGACACAACTGTGTTAACACCCACTCCGAGCTGGCCACCTCACCATAATCAACTACATTTCCAACTACAACTCCCACAAATACTTCTAAGCACTTTTTTTTTTTAACACATTTGAAGGCAAAATTAAATTAATGTCAGTGTGGTTATTTATCAAAACAGAGAAAAAGTAGTTTTTCAAACAAACCAACAACAACAAAAAATAACTTTACAGATCACCCATCCCACTATGAACACTTGAAAGTTAAGGAAGAGAAGTTTTCCACGGAGTCACGAGGTGGTAAAAGGGGCCAACTGCGGCAGCGTTTCCCCACCACGGCCCCCCAGAGCTGCCCCTGCCCGTGGGAAGCCCTGAGGCCGCACTCCTCCTCCTCCTCCTCCTCTTCCTCTTTTTCCTCGTCCTCCTCCTCCCGCCGCCCGGCCACCGCGCCTGAGGGCACGGTCCCCTCAGCCCAGCACGCCCGTAACGCCCACGGCATCGGCCACCGCTCACCCGCCCAACAGCCCCGACCGGAGAGGGGCCGGGGCCACAGCCCCCCACACTTACTTCTTGGTGTCGCTGCTGAAGAGCCCGAAGGCCGCGGGAGACGAAGGGGTCGCGGTGGGCGCCGCCTCCTGAGCCAGCTCAGGCGCCGCCTCTCCCCCCTGCTCGGTGTAGCTGAGCCCGTTGCCAGACATGCCGCCGCCGCTCCCCGCTCTCTCCGCCAAACTTACCGGCCCCCCCCCCCCGAACCCTCCCCCCGGAAGCGGCGAGCACGAGCCAGCGCGGCGGGGCGAGCGGGTCACGTGTCGGGAGGGTCACGTGTCGGGAGGCGGAGCCAACCGGTCTGGACAGAAATTGGCCCTGCCTCGCCGATTGGCCGCCGTTGCCACGGCGACGCGGCCCGGCGGTGACGCAAGAGGGGCGCGAGGGGCCGGCGGGCCCGGCGTATGCCGCTCCCCGCCAGCCCCGGGCGGGCCCCGCCCCGCCTCGCCTCGCCTCGCCTCGCCTCGCCTCGGCGGGGCCGCCTCAGGAGTGGGGCTGCTCGCGGCCGCGCCTCTCACCGGGCCCAACCGACCTCCCTTCCCGCCCGGAGTCCCCCCGACGGGAGCCGAGGCTCCCTACCCCCTATCAGCGCCCAGGCCGCGACTGAAGCCCTGAGGCCTGGCTTGCCCTGAGGTAGAGGCAGCCAGGCTGCTTCAGAGGCAAGCCTTGCCTCCCAGCTTTGGGCACAGCGGTTTAAAACACAAAGTCTGGCCTACAGGATCAGCTCATTTGTTGTTTGTAGTAATCTCTACTACAAATGTATTTGTTTCCTAGTAAGTGTCAGTACCTCACGCTGACCTCCATGCTCACGGTAGTAGTAAGGTAGCCTAGGCTAACAGCAACAGTTTACATATGGGAGGCTATAAATATGGCAAGATAATTGTAAGTTGTCTGAAGAAAGTTTCTCCTAATTTATTTTTACCATCTTATTTTCCTACACGCATCTTTCCCTGCTTCCCCCAGTGTCTGAGAAATAATCTCTGTTTATCAGAATGCCCTTCTATCCATCTCCTGACATACATTAGTGGAGTCCAACCTTTTCATCCTAAGAACTGAAATAATTTCTAAAAGGTTACAGTTCACAATCAATACTTTGTATCTTGCAGAGGAAAAAAAAAAAAAGGGGGGGGGAGAAATGGATTGTCATAGTATTTTTCTGAAGCACCTTTTTGACTCATGTCTTTCAGCAACTTGTGCATTTCTGATTGAAACTGAATCATTACCAAGCAAATAAACTTGACAAAAGAAGTTAACAATACAGGATTTATAAAGAGTGTGGGGTTGTTATAAGGACAGTTGACCTCAAAGGTTGCCTTCTATGGATGCATTTCATTTTTTTTTTATGATATCTCACAACTTTTTTCTTTGTAGCACTGTCCCTTGAAAGTAAGGGCTTAGGGTGTAAAAGTTCTAGTGTGAATATTCTTGACCATCAACATTTTACCTGTTGGTTCTTCAGACTTCCATTTTTGCTCTGCCCTTTGCATTGTTTTCAGTAACATCCATCACAGTTTTCTTTCCCTGGAGATGGAAATACCTCATTATAACTGCCATAAATGGTCACAATAACTGTTGATACTCTTCTAATGATGTGACTTGGGGCAGACACCTCTCAATCATACCAAGTCAGATGGCACCCTACATGCTGAGTTTTAAAGGATCAAAAACCAGAGTAGACTACTGCAGAACTGGGTCCGAACCAGAAAAAAAATGGACACTCGTTTCCTAAAAGTTCTAAGATGTTGCTCTGACCTACAGAGAGATCTGAGGATTCATATCAGCAGTTCTTAGAAATTGACTCTCCCTGTTTTTCAAACGATGCATTGATTTCAAAATGTAACAGTGGGAACACTTGAACTTTAGTCTGAAACGTGGTTATGCTTATGTGAAGGGGGGCCACTAGCTTACATCTTTTATTTGTGTATAAGGCACATACAGTGTAGAAGGGGATAACCTATACTAGGACAAGTCCATAGTTTGTCAGGTAAATCTCTTCTAGTTTCTTTTAAGACTGCCTGTATGCTCTCTGAAGCAAGAGGTTTAAACTGCTAGCTTCTTTGTATAAATCTATAAAATAAGTATTTATTGTTAGCAGTAAGAAACATATTAAGTACAACAAACTTTCATTAATATTTGATTATAATAATTTATTTTTATTATTTAATGATTGTTATATTATTAAAAAATAATCTTAGAGGAAAGACTAAGAGAAAAAGATGTCACTAGACCTATAAAATATTTCAGAGAAATTTGTGGGAGTACAAACATGGAGAAAGGCAGACAAATGGGAGATTGAGGTGAATGATCATGGGGCTGTGATAAGCGAAGAAGAACAGATAATAACAGTGAAGCAGAGCTTGGAAGGGCCTTGTAACTGAGAACAGAAGAAAATATTATATGAAGATTTATTAAGTATCATTAAACAGTCCTATCAGGAAGACTAGCTATAAGCTCTTGCTGTCAGTTCTTGATATCTAGTTTTAGCCTGAAATATGCTACAACTGTTAAATTAATAGCCTTTTTCTGGCTATATTAACTCTTCAAAATCACCGTGCAGTGATAATGTATTTGCACATTGAATTTATACCTGTACAAAATTATGTCAAAATTACTGAATTATGAACTCAAAATACTACCAAATCTAAATTCTCCACTTGCATTAATTGGTTACGGTATTCTATACTTCAAGTTTTTGTGCAGCGTAAGTAACAGACAAGTGCTAAAACAGGGAACACAGAAGCCTTTTGCTTCTCAGTTTTCCATTCATCATGTTTCTTTCTGAAACCATTTCACCTCCATGAGTCATACCATCTCCACAACTGCCACTTCTGTTGAATCTGCATACTTTTTTACTCTTCTATTCATAGATGTAAACATCTATATAATACGTGATGTATGGACACAGATTTTAAAAAATAATTGCACTGAGCAATGACTTTCAAGGCTGTATGGGAGGGAAAATGTATTTATATGGATAAATACATATGCATTTTTATCAAAACTCATATATACATATGCATTTAAGGGGAAAAAATATTCACGTTACTCAACAAACTGTAATTTTGTAGTTCAAACAAACATTAACTTTGCTCAGCTTTCTGAAGCATTTACAGAAGATATTTTGCAGTGTTTTTTAAAGAGTTATTTTCATTTTGTGGGGGTTTTCTAAGGTGATCCGGGCTGCCATATGCTTATTTAGTGCCCTCCTGTGGATCAGATTATTAATACGCTATTTGTAATGAAAAAGACGAGATGCATCAGTAAGGAAACCAATTTTTAGTGGCATTCAAGCTCTGTATAACAGAAATGTCAAGATATAAAATGCTTTGCTCAGATTTTCTGTATTTCTGATAGTTTCTGATATACCTAAAATGTGCTGGTTTTGTAGATCCTACACAAATGTGTAAGAGTTTTGACAAAATATTTTTAGTAAATGTCACTGATGAAAGACAAGTGATACGATACAAATGTCTGAACATTAATGTTTTTCATTAAGTAGTTATTTATAAATCTGATGTACAGTCAGTTACTTTAAGGACCGAGAACTGATTTCTTAACCTGGAATAATGGGGTTTCAGTCTGAGACATGAACTCAGATGCTAGCATGCCTGAGTAGTTCAGGAAAACTCTTATGCAAATGGGAAAACAAATGTGTCTGCCTTTGATCTTCATCTCTCCAGCTGAATCTAGATTTTGGACTGTAATAAAAACAAACCAGTGTTCTTTCAAAACTACCTGTTCTCCATTCCTTCTTCGCAGAACTGGCTACCATATCATCCACAGGAGCTGCTCACATACACACTGGAATCAAAACCAGGAGATTCCAAATTCTCTTTTGTTCCTACATCTAGCTCTTCTATAAACTCTAAAATTACACAATATGTGTCTTCTGGCTTATCAATTAATACTCCTTAGAATGGTAATGAATGAAAATGATGAATAGGAAAAGTAGATAGCAAAAAGCAAAAACGTAGAACACAAAAGAAAATGTTTGAAAAAATAGAACAGTTCTTTAATTATGGAAGTTCTTTGTAATTTCTTCAAGCTTAAACATACAAAATGGGTATTACTAGAATTAGAATTAAAACATTTTTATAAGAAATTTAGATTTTACTTAGAAAATAAATTGGAATTAAAAAGATTAAGATTATATTCAAAACTATTACAGAAATACAAAAATCTTCAAATATAAGTAAAACCAATAGAATACTCTTTTATACTGATACCATACCTGGTGTGTTTAATAATAATTAAAATCCATGTAAGATCCAAAGTGAATTAGTCTTCAAAACTTTCATTATAATTAAAAAGATTATTTATTCGTCATTATTTGATCATCCCAGATATTTAAATATCATACCATCGAATACCATACAAAGTAGGAAACCTAAATTAGCTTACAACAAATTCCCAGCCACACGTAATGCTTACAGAACTCAAGTAATGAATTTTAAATGTCAAAACAATGTTCAGATGTTTACTGCACTGTATCCTAATTTTAAAAAATACATACTCCTATAGAACGAGAAAATTTCTTGTTTCTCAGAAGATTTACCTTAACTAAGAGAAGAAATTTAGAATGTGATGGGTTCTCTCAAATACCCTGGCTAGCCACAGCTACCTTCCTAATGCAGTCAGAGGTGACAGATTCACTCTTCATCTACCTCGTTCACATCAGTTCCACGTTTCCCCATATATCTGTCAGCATACCAACTATAGGCATGGGTTTGCCAGTTTATCATCTGCTTTTCTTAATCTAGACAAGCACAGAGTCTGGCTAAGTTAGAACAAAATATTTAACTGTTTTAAGTACTGCAGCTTAAATAACTTTTTTAAATCTTGTGTCTATATAAAAAATTTATACTGTAACATATCTGGCTGGATAAGATCACTGGGTTGAGGTCAGCTCCAGTCTTCTTGAGGGATTTGCCTTAATTGACAGACTAAACCAGAGGTTTTTCTGCCTTTATTATTAATTCACAGTTTGCTAGTTAAAGTTTGTAAGATACCACATTTATTTAAAGATTTTTTTAAGCTAGTTTGTAGTCAGGAATTTAAGGGAGGAGATACATGCACATGGTTCATGTGTTTACCATCATATCTCTTCTTCTTTATTGTGCTGTCTCCTAGCCATTATTTAGAAACCCCACTAAAGCTGCCTTTGAAATACATGCCTTGACAGTTGCAAATAGTCCAAATGTCTTACTGGGTCCTGAGTTTTAAAAGAAAATCAAGCTGCACTTACTAAGGACTTCAACCTTCATATTTCTTGTGTATCTGCACATCCTCCGTGTTCTACCTTCAAACTGTATTATAACAGATAGTAAACGTTTGTGTTTGCTTTCTACTGGTACTGCAGGTGAGTTGTTTGGCAGAAATATTCAAAGCAAGAATGGTAGGATGATTAGATTTTCCTAGACTGTGTCTGTATCTTCCAGTCAGTGTGCAGAAATACTCAGTTCTTGAGTTTTGAATGCAGCTGAGTGATGAGTTAACAGCAATTATAATATATACAACAATAAAAAGAGAAATTTGGCGATTTTGAACAACTAGTCCATAAGCAGGGAGAAGGCTAGAGGTAAGCACATTGTGACTTCCTTGGCATGAAGTCAACTATGCATCAGTAGTGGTATAGATTACAGCAGTGTGGGAACAGGTTTTACTGATGCTGAACGAATATAGCAGCCATACACTTTCCACGGTAGCTGGAGCACAATTTCCTTCAAACATACCATCTTCGTTCTTCAGTAGCATGCAGCATGTATCCTGGCCCATGGAATAAGAAAAAAGTAAAAATAGCACTTTTGTGCAATCTGAGGACACAAACTAATCAGACTGTTATAGAAGCAGACCCATAATGTAAAAAAAAAAAAAAAAAAAAAAGTGTAGCCTGGAATTAAACAATAGAGAAAAGGAGAAAGTTCTTTTTAGAAACAAGAATGGGCAAAAATGAGAAATGAATGCTTAGAAAAACACAATGCTTTCTTCAGGTGGTAGTGATCACAGAAGATAAAATTCTTCACCAGAATGTATATAGGATTTGGGGGAGAAATATAGAAGAGTCTTTTACTGGAGGAGTAACAAAGTGAGAAAAAAAAGGCATGATGCCAAAGAATGTTTAGTCCTCACATTTTCCTAAGAGTGAAACACTTACATTACTTAGCCTACTGGATTTTTTTTTAATGTATGATAATTTATAAATGGTTCCTGGAAAGAACGTAATGAACTGGTGGAGAATCAGGTCTGTAAGCAGTTGCTACGCTCAAGTGCACTTGTATATGAAAGAGGTGAAAAGGCCAATAAATTCTTTTCCTGGCAGATTAAGAATGAGAAAGTTGAAAGATTTATCTTGGAAATAACACTGGATACACAGAAGATAATTCCAGAAAAGGAAAAAAAACACCACCTTTTTTTGTCAGAGACTCCTCTTTGCAGTCATGTCTGAACAGTGATCATTCCTAACCTGGAACTCTGAAGTCCATGGAAATGTATATTCATTCCTGTTGAACAATATTTCTGGCTTGGCCTGGAATGAGATAAGGGTTTCTCATCACCCTACAGCTGTGATTCTAAAGCTAGCTCACTTATTTAGTTAATTAAATCTGAAGCTTTTTTCCTATAATTAACTGTTATCTCTCAAATAAGATGTATGTCCTGTTTCTTAAAAAAAATTCAGGAAATCCAAAGTAAAGAGAATTTATGTGAAAACTCTCCTTTTAAGATAAACTTATTTTCATAAATTTTATAATTATAAAATTATACTTATATTTAATTACATGTATTTAACTTAATATTGAAATGTAATGTTATTTGTAAGCATGATCCTATAATTAGATTACATTTAAAATTATTAATTTAAAAATAAAATAATTTTACATTAAAATCTTTGTGAAAATAGCAGCCTGTGTCTCTGTTATTTATTCTTTTTACTGGTGAGGCACCTTATTGCACTCATTCAGTGCTACCGAATCACCGTAAAATATAAATTTTTTTCATATTTTTAAGAAGGAAGTTCCTTAAAAGTTATGTGAAGAAAAGTAGATTTCTCTCATTTATTATTTTAAAGACTAAAATAAAGGAAATACAGTGCGTATTTATGAACTCTTATTGTTAAAGCTATTTTGCATGTGCATTCACAACCCTTTTTTACAGTGTAGGCTACATTTAAATACAGAATATTTGTAGTCAGCCCTGGTCAGTACATCTCATGATGTACTTAAGAAAACTTGAAATTATACAGAGAGATCCAGATAAAGAATTACTTACACATGAGAAAAAAACCTAAATAGTCTTGAACTCTGTGGCCTAGAAAATACACATTTGATAGAAATCTGTTTTTTGATAGATATCTATCTGGTTTATGATAGAGATCTATAAGGTCATGAATCGCATAGAGAACGTAACATTTTCTCATCTGCTAGGAGGTATCACATGAAACTGGTAGATTGTAGATCCAAAATAAAGGGATTTTTTTTCCTACAGCACAACTGAAATGTGGATTTTAATAGTTGCCATGGGATATTGTTGATGGCAAAAGTTTTCATGAGTTCAAAGAAGAAGACAAATTCATGGAAGAAAAGGTTATTAAATACAAAGATAACATCTCTGGCTCAGGAATTTCCTGAATCACAAGTTTATTACAGAGAAGTGCCATTACATACTCTCCTTGTTCTGATACTGCTCTATAAGAATCTGTTACTAGTCATACTTAAATATAAGTATTTGGGGCTAGATGGACCTTTGCAAGTGCAACTATTCTTATGTGATATAGTTCAGTTCACTGTTCCTATTGCAGTTATGCAAATGTGTGGATATCCTGCTGTCTTATAACAAAGTTCAGAAGCTGAAAAATTAGAAACTGCAAGCGATAGGCCAAGTTTGTACAAACCACTCAGAAGTGCTCTGTGGAGCACCAGCAGCCCATACACTGTAACTAGGAATTTCAGTGCAATACGGAAGAAATAATGACAGAAATTAGCCTGCATATTATCTAATGACATGGTTCAACTTCTACCAAAGGCTTGTAGTCCAGTAGAATGGGAATTAAAGTTGTGCTACCATCTGTTTCCTCTTCTAAGAAATGGGAAATCACCAGTCTACCCCATCTGTAGTTGAAGAATACCACATTGCGAGGCAAGTCAGGCTACACATCCCATTCTGCTCACAAAAGCTGAAACTTTAGGGACGTTTCCTGGTTTATTTGAGAGAAAAACAGAAATATCATTTGTTTTCAGTCTTATTTAACCCCACAGATCTTGTGTGCCATTTCTGCCTTTGAAGTTATGAAAGAAAATTTGTGTTCACTCCTGCCAAGCCACTGTGATCAGTCTTTGAAAACGCTAAATGTTTATAGGGCAATAATGGCTATCTTTAAAATGTACTTGAGATGTTCTGTCTAGGATGACCCATCTGTCCTGCTCTCAGGGACACCAAGTCCCATCTTGCTGATTGTCTAGTCCTTCAATTGTAACACTTTGGTGCCATAGGGTTATTAGAACCAGTGCTCCACAATGCAGTTCACTCCTTCTAATCACTTCACTCAAATCAGCCAGTATGACTTACACAGAAATTCTTTTTTCTCTGTATCAGTAAACTATGATCTAGGTTTTTGTTTCTAGATTCCAAGCTACTTCAGTCATTTATTTTCCTATGAAAGAAATATGAAATAAGACAATGATGCTGAAAAGGCATCCTATTTTATCTTCTATACCTCTTTGTTCCATAACTGAACTCAAAAGAGGAAAGCTTTCTTACAAAAGTTCATTGGAAATGAAATATTATCTTTGGAGATAGGGGTATTACTCAAACATCAGACAAGCAACTAGCAGCTAAGAGCAAAGGTCCTAGACAAAATGTACTTCCTTTCAAACCTTGATAAAGTGTTTCAAGATTTGCCAATATGTCATGCAAACCTTCTGACACCATTCTCATCAGAAAATTCTGCTTCTGTGGCCTTTGATGTCTGCATTTCTTCCTTCTTTTTATTATTAGTGACTGAGTCATAAAATGCCAGTGAAAGAAAACAGCTGCATTTCTATTACCCCCCTTTTTACAGATTATTTTATTTGAAGAAGAAATGGGTGGGATAAGCAAAGTCAAAGTAATGGCCAGTGTTATATAAAACAAGCAGCTCTACAGGGACACTCAAAGGAGCGTCAGCTATTCTGAAACTGCAAAACTGAGGATGCATCTTAGATGAACCTGGCACACTAGTGCAGATAGTGGGAATGTGGGTGTGGGATGAGGAATGCAGCTGGGACAACAGGGAATACCACACCTACACAATGGTCAGGGTGGTCTGCATCTGGTTCTCCTCAGCAGAGCTTTGTGTATTGGGTTTTGCTTCTGGGGCAGAAGATAACACCAAGCATTGGAGAGCACTACCCCACCCATGCACGTGCTCACTTAGATGTGGGGTTGGGGGAAGTGGGAAAGATGGAAGGACCAGAGATTTCACCCTTGATACCAAAAAGCCCTCATTCTGCTTTGAGAAAAGCATTTCTTTGATTCAGCTTTGTATACAATGTCTCATTCCCTGAAAACAGAGAAACAAAGACCAAGCAGCAGTTTCCTTTTGCACAGTGTCCAAGACACTTTTTCAGCAAATGTGGGGCCCTAGAAGTCCTCTTTTTATATTCACTCATGGTCCCGTTCACACTTGCTTTTTCTGATGGCTGACAACTTTCTGCCTCTTGTCTGCATGTTATGATCTAGTTGCTTGATTTTCAAAAAAGATGAGGACTTACACCTCTTTTAACAAAAACTAATTTAAGCAGAATGAGAACCTTTAAAAGCAGCTACTTTTACCCAAGCCCTTGCTAATGAATTAAAGTGTCAAAAATCAGGCAAAGGGGTAGGCAGTTACAAACACTGGAACAAAATACACCAGCAAAACACTTCTAAATGGAGATGAACTTTCAGGATTCCTGAAACAATATGTTTAAGCTTTAACCCACATAGGAACTGAGTATATTGGCTGCCTAAGGACATCCCTTCTCCCATACTTCGGACTTTCATCAATACCATTCTTAATTTCTTTCTGTGCATTGTTTGTTCTTTTTTAGTCTCTCTGAGTCAACTTCCCATATGACAGAAATGCAGAGAAAATTTGATACTAAACACTGGGAAAATCTGGGGGAGCTCTCAAAAGTATTATAAATTTTTGCCCTACCCTTACTCTCCTTCAGAGAAAGGAAATAAAGGGATGACCTCGTGTTCTGACTCACTATGGCCTTTCTTATTTTCTTGTAATTGAGATTGTGACATGGAAGTAGTACATTAAAAGCTTTTCTACAGCAGTAGGGGGAAACAGAGTATGAAGCTGCATGGAACAGAAAATGCGAAGTCAGAAAAAAAATTAACTACAAAACAGTTGTAGAAGAAGGGCTGGACAAATACGCAAGAGCAAACCTTTCCATTCTCTCCACAACATGTATATTAAAGACATAAAATTTGAATCTCTGAAGATCTTGATATCATTTAGTCATTTTGACCCATATAAAGTAAATTAAAATCCTAAGTCTCCAAGCAGCCAAATAAAAATTTATGTTCATCAGGCACTTGGGGTTTTTTTTTGCACTTGAGGTTACTTTGAGATTTTTGAAGTAAATTTAGCTTTAACATCTAATTTAACTTAGTTGTGCTAGTAATCAGTGCTTTTGAAACTTCTTTTACATGGACTAATATCCTAGCCTGGCCTCATCCCCTGGGAGCCCCTGGCCTTCACTGCACTCTGATTTGTATATCCATAGACAAGGACTGTTCATAGATCCACATTCTCTTTCAGTATAAAAAGCTATATTATTAGTATGGATCAGTGTCAAAGCGAAATATTATGTATTTCATTTTATTCTATATCATTTAATGAAAATTAGCCTTGTCTGTGGTAGTTCCAACTTTGGGCACAAGAGGTAGATGTTTTCACATGAAACTTCCAACAAATACTGAACAGCTCTCTGTTGCACTTCAAGGTAAGTGGTGATCAGGAATTGTTCATTTCTTCTTCTACGTGTTGTGTAGGAATAAATTGACAAAAACTGAGATTAATTGTAAAGATGTAATGTGGAGAACGGGGCTAGACGTGAATTGACTTATAATGGACTACTGTGGGTTATTTATATTTGCCCAGGGGATCTTAGGACTTCAGAGGGGATGCAGTGTCTTGTTAATATTTTGTTGTCCCGACAAAATACTATTATATGCACTTACATGCACTTATGAGACTAGAGTATACATAGTGAAGCTGATTTTGTGGGAAATGGAGAGTACGTATCACTGGCATTCACCTACTCTGAACTGAATCTAATGATCTTCTATGTGGGTTGGGACTGCTTTGTGAGTTATTCCTTGCTCTCTGCCAGTTAAGCAATTAATGACTAAAAGCTAAGAGTAGCTGTACCCTCAGACACTATTAAGTTTTAACAGTGTTATGTTTACATCATGTCATTGAATTTATTTTTTTAAATAAGAAGTCATAGGGTAGAAATACTAGAGTCTATTAGAATATTTGAATTTTTAATACTGTGAGAATTTTTTCATTTCTAAATATCATGGAGAAAAAGTGACATACCACTTGTATTTATTTTCTATAGGAAACACCCACACGCATTCCCTGGTTAATTGATACCTAGCAGAAGGATTATCAATTACAACCTTTTTAAAGGGGACTGGGAAAGATTTTTGTATTAGTGCAAAGATGATCATTGCTTTACATATGGACCTAAGTCCGATGATTACGTTCAAAATATTACCTGCATTTTAATCTTCCAATAGTTACACAAACATGATTTTTCATTTTTTGAAAGACAGCAGTGTAGGCTTTAAACATTCTTTTTCACAGACCTGTGTATTACACAGGCTCACAGTATCCAATGTAAAAACTAATCTTTTTCATTCAACATCTGTTTTTATCATCTGAGATGACCAGTATGGTGGGGTCTGGCTTTGTGTGTATGTTCATTAGTAGACTCATTAACTTTATCGTAGTTATTTCTGTGAATGAAGATTGCTTGCATAAATAAAAGTTTCAGAAAGGGAACTTACTTTATCATATGTTGTGGCCTGGAAAGATTTGCAGGAACTGCACTCAATGACAGACTACAGGTTTTTTCAAATTGGTATTTCTACATGTTATCTGAAGGCTCTATTTGTGTTGTCAGTAAGAAAATTTTGTATGGAGAAAAATATTTACTTCAGAGGAGTCTGAAATTTTAAGTAATTACTTGCCATTAAGTTTCTGAAATCCTAGGTATAAGTTCCTTTGTTCTACTTCATTTATGTGATGAACCTAAATTTTCTGTGATGGAGCCTCCTAATAGCATTAGTTTATGCAGTTAATTTGTGATAACCTGTGTTTGCTGTGAAAACTGACAGAGATTCTTGTATCCACTATGCTCACTTTCTTCAGGTGTCTTTGCACCAAGTTGTATCAGTTCAATTTTGCTCACTGGTTTGATGCTGTAAGTATGTAATCCCTGTCACAGCAGATGATCTGTAGTGGCAGTCTCACACACAGCAAAATACCAAACACAATAAAATTAGCCTTTTGTTGGTCGTTGTACCATTCATTGTCATGTCAGCCATTCACTGTATTCCAACAGGTGTTCGGGTTCTTATAGTTGAAAGTGAAGAATTGATTTGAAGTAGTGTACTTGACAATACTCTCAGAAATCTCTGAGATTTTATCCTACAATTTCACATCAGTAAGAGACATACTGAAGACAGTATGTAACAAAAGTGCAAATTCTGCATGAGGAAGATGGTATTAGTTCAGAGTTTTTTACATGAAAATTTTCACTCTGTACATTATAACACTAGTTTTTTAGGTTATATTAATTTAATAACTTTCTTCACACACATACAGCATTTTCCATGTAAAAGAATTGCATTTTCTCATAAATGTTACGTCAGTTGTGGAGCAATGACTGAAGAAAATGCCAATTAATGCAGTTTCGTACTTCCAAATTCACTTTCTTAAGAAACCCTTAAGATGAACAATCCAAACAGATTCTATTAATGCAATGTTAGTAATTCAGGAATTTAATCAGAAAGAACAGAATGAGACAGTCTTGCACAGTACAGTGCTAACACTGATTGCCTTGGGGTGTTTCTAGAAACTTTGTCAGCACAGACTGATGACAGACTTGGAATGTAAACAGTCCATACCAAGAAAAAAAACAGTCCAGCCTGCAGGAGCTGAATGTTACTTTAAATGAATTGTCTTTCTTGTCAGCCAAAAATGGTTGTTTCATGCAGAGAGACCACAGACATGCCCTATCCTGTCACCCAGGCAGCGAGAAGCCAGAAGCAGTGGATCTGCAGTGCTACAGCGATACGTATTTCAGGTCACAGGCTGCTTCTGTGAGCACAGATCAGCTATCACAGAACAACTCTGCAGTGGTTCCTTTTTTTGGTGTCGCATCTAGACTGACCCACTTGACACATTTTTAGTAACAAGGTTCAGAACACAGCTGGCATCCCAGTTCTTTACTGAAAAGAACAAGAGCAGCCTAATGGAAGGGTGAGTCATATGCCATGATACAGTAGTTCATAGAGGAATACATAAACTACAGTTTATGAATGTATAAACTAGCTTACAAATGCACGATCTAGCCGGTGGTATGGGATTAGTTTCTGTGATGCAAATAGTTGCAATATACTTTTGTGATAAATGCCAAATATAATGAGTTGCACCAGGAAACTAAAGCACAATGAAGTTACAAAACCAGGTGTGTTTGGACTTCAGAACTGGATTGGGTTTCCTGTTTGAGTACCCAAAATGTACCAGACAAGAAGGCAAATGAAGCTTGCAGAACCAGTGGGAAATAATGGAATGATGAATTGTGATCACTACTTCAAACTCAACATCTGCTATCTTAAAATAACGTGTGTGATATTTAATTCTATGCACTTTACAGCTTTTAATGTTTTAGAATAACAATGTGTGGAAAAAAGCTAAACATAGGAGAACTCATTTGAGACATTGGACACTGAGAAATATTACAGAGCTATGCTAACCTTGAAAAAAATTCCAACTACTAGTAAAATGTGAATGTTTTACAAACTTACTTTTGAATAATATTTTTTGTATTTTTCAGAAATTTTATCTCATTGAGGGTTTAAAATAGGACATTAGCAGTGAAAATATAATTTAATAGTGGAGTACTGATATCAGTTCTCCCGTGACTATGTAGACAACGGTGAAAACTTAATAAAACAGTAATTCCTCATATATATTGCTATTTTAGCACCATGTAGACTCAGCTGTTTAATTAAAATAACTACTAATATGGCTCCAGTTAGCCTTTTTACCATGAAATGGAAATTTGATATGGCCTTCTACCTATTCGTTAGTTTAATTAAGCTGAGCTGTAAATCTTTTGGGGTTTGGGTATTTTTTTTGTTTTGGTTTGTTTTGCATTTTTTTTTTTTTTTATTTTCATTGTTGGCTCCATTTAAGTTATTGTCCTTTCCTTTCTCCCCTCCAAAGTAATTATCCTATACGTATCCCAGTCATTGGTCAACAACTTAGTCCTACCATTATGGCCAGACTACCATATACATGATAAAGACATTTGCAGAATGAGTTAATTCAAGAAAGAACCTGTGTTTCCTCATCTGATCCCCTTCATAGACCAAGTTATAGAATATGCATTGACTCCTACTTCAAAGTATTCTGTACTGACACTACGATTTAGGAGAACAGTGTATCTTCACTGTATTGATAAAAATCCATTAATTTGACACTGTAGCAGATTACTGTTGCTAAAATTCAGTGTATTTGAACCTGAAAACCTCCTGGTTTGTGCTTATTAGATCCAACTGGGAAGTGCACAAGGCTTTTTATATAGAACTGGAGAGGATTAATTAAACTGCAGTTTTCATTTGAGGAAAGGTGATGGATACTTGAATATGGGAAAAATACCAACACAATACTTCAGGCCTTTTTGCACAGGGAGAATCAAACTGTTTTCAGAATGGGGTAGTGAAGGTTTCCAGTCAACAGTCCCAACTTCTAATAATGTTGGTAATTCTGTGCAGAGGTAAGTTTCCAGAAATTTCTTATGATCACTGGACATCTCTTTTTGATATTAAAATGGTAACTAAACAGAGGTTAGAACTAGTAAGCCTGCAGTGAAAAAAACCTCTTCTCTCAGTTAATAGCACAAATTTAGATTATCCCAGAAATGTGATTATGAAAGTGTGGAAAAAAAACCTAGCTAAACTATTTTAGCAGCTTTATCTGGGAGATTAAAAATCACTCAGAAGTTTTGGCTATTAGTTTTAATGCATGGCCTTTAAACATATGACTGAAATTAACATTGCTCTCTTTGATGTCACAAAATGTGAAATTCAAGGAGCTGGTTATATTTTGCAAGAATTTAAGCAGCCCATGTGCCACATGCTTAAATGTGTCTGTTTCTTCCATCCTACCACTTGACTTTCACTGATCTAAAATTTTCAGATGTGTTTCTTGGAGGATGGACCTCTGCTGCTCTTCCAGGACTGTCCTGTGATTCACTTCTGCCAAATTATGCTTAAGCATAACCTTGTCCTACTTTAAAAAAGTGAAAGTTAAATCCTATTGTCCAAACTTTTACAATTAACTATACATGGTTCAATAAGTGACAGGTTCCCATTTAGGTTCTTGTCTAAAAAGAGAAATAGGAGGATATTTTGCCCTTCTTACTTAATTGAATACCTGTATTGTGCAGATTCTGTGGTAAATTGTTTCTTTGTTTCTTGTTTTAATTTATCTTAAAATTACCAGAGATACTGTAGTAATTTGCTTCATATAAATGCATGTAATGACAATGACTAATCCCTTTATGAATACAAGGAAACCCCGGAAAAATATATTTAATAAGGAGAATATTGCTACATCTAGCACCCTAGCTTATATCTCCCTATTGCAAATCCTGAAAAACAGTAGGCACTATATAATTCACAAATTAAAAATGCATGAATGCGTTCCCTGATTAGAATACAAGAACATAATTTTCATATTTGCACTTGAATAGTAAGGAACTAAACAAACAAATATTTTCTCAGCCTTGTTAAACTTTTGGGAATATACTACCTAATTTGAAAATACCCTCCAGAAGGATGTTCAACGCACAAAAGTGTGTGCCAAATGATGAAGATTTTGGAAACAGTTTTGCAGCAAATCGGACATCTAGCAAATAACAAAATACTAAAAAGAAAAGCTATTCCTGAGACAGAAGTAGTTTTGGTTTTAGTGATTATAGAACAAACTTTAGCACCAGCAAAAGGACACAAAAATTGAAGAGTGATATTACTCTTAAAATTAAGGCAGATTCACAAATTTCCATTGCTACCTCAGAACATTTGTCAACTGTTCTCAGAAAAAGACTAACAATCATCACCAATTATTCCTTATTAGTTAGAATGACAGAGAAAGCCAAGATACCATTGACCCTTAAGATGGAATAAAACCACAAGGAATAGGATTTATTACTGGAGACCAAAGAATTTAATTCTAAAGTAAACATCTACGCTGGGTCAGATGTATCACACCTTATTTCTATTTCTATCTATTTCTATTTCTATTTCTATTTCTATTTCTATTTCTATTTCTATTTCTATTTCTATTTCTATTTCTATTTCTATTTCTATTTCTATTTCTATTTCTATTTCTATTTCTATTTCTATTTATTTCTATTTCTATTTCTATTTCTATTTCTATTTCTATTTCTGTTTCTGTTTCTGTTTCTATTTCTTGCTATTAACTATAAATGGTGTTTTCTTTAAGTAGATCAGATGTGGAGGGATACATTGTAAAAGACAGGTTCATTTAGTCAAATGAATCTCATTCAAGAAGAGATGAAAAACTGGGCAAGGTTTTGGAGCTGTAAGGTAGGTTTTGGCTCATAATATGTGTTTGACCATTTGTCTGAAGATCTGTTGGAATAAGCAAATCATTGTAGACTTCAGGAACCTTGAAAACAAGAGGGAGAAAGGCAAGTAAATTTACTGGAAAGCATTCTAGTCCCATGACCAAGGGAAAACAGAGAACAGAGAAGGCAAATCGTTATATAACTAGTATAAAAATTGTAAGTTCTGTGGAGTCCTAGTCTGCATTCCAAGATGGTAGTTAAAAGTAGTCGTAGTTACAGGACTATAATGTTCTGTTCTGCTATCATTATAAAAAAATATTGATTAACAAGAAAGGGTATGAAAGAGACTGAAAAAAATTTTTTTACAAATTGAAAAAAAGTCTTATAGAAAGTTATAACTTTATCAGTTCAACTTGACTGGTTTATCAAAAGAAAAATGGAAGATGACTTTATGAGGATGCACTTGTGTCTCGTAGAGGGAAAATAAAAGTTAACAAAGAATGAAATCATCCAAGATAAGCACAATAGCAATGATTTGAAATTAAATATGTAAAAATACAAAATAAGCTACTTATCCATAAACATTAAAGTGGCTAGTCATTGGAACAAAAAAGCCTATTCAAATGAAGAATAGATGTTTATTTCCTTCAACAGACTCCAGTTGTTTGGCTCAAACCTGGGTTACCAGATAAAGCTTTATGGCCCATGTTACATGGGAGATCCTCAGATTTTTGAGCAGTTATCACTGCCTCTTCCTCCTCTCCAGTAACATCAGCTACTGAATGTAAAGGACTCAACCTCAGTCCTGGAAAGGAGTCACTGTATGGTCTGCCTGAGGAATTAATCTGGGTGGCTAATACGTAATAATGAAGATAGTGAAAGACAATTTAGTAAGATGATAAATGTGATGGACAGCTATTTAATTGCACAGGAGAAAGTTAATTCACTACTGAAGTGTCATTATTTAAGTAATGCTTGTCCGTTCAACAGGCATCTACTTAATAGAGATGTTACTAAAGCTAAATTACAGCAAAGCTGTGAAACATCTCCATCTAAACAAGACAGGCAAGTCAAAATGAGTGATGAGGTACTTATTTTAGTAATTTTCAGTTTAGCCATTTATTGTAATTACTATTGGATGCTGTATCTTTCACTGCTTCATTTGTTACTTCCTGTTTGGAGCCACCTGATTTGTATTTTTGTTGTTCTAAGTACATAAGTAATATAAAGTAATAGAGAAGTTATTTATTCATTTATTTAAACAGTTATTTAGTTGAAGAAATTGTATGAAAACTGGATGAGATATGAAACAACACAAGTTAGGATTTAATATGAACTAAAATAATCTCAACTGCTCAAAGAAAATGGGCATGTGGGAATATCAACTTTAGATTTTCGGTCTTTCATGGTTGCAACAGAACAGTTTTAAAATGTAATAAGAGTGTTACCTGCCAGATATACAATTAGAATAGATATTAGAACCTTCTGTTGCTATTATTTAAATCTGATTGGTTTTAAGGCAAGCTTTTATTTTGCAGCAGAGAGAGGAGTTAAATATTAACATAAATAACAGGCCACAGTAATATAGATCTTGTTTATTAAATTTGTATCAAAACAATGCCTAATTCACCCAAAGCCTTAAAAACACAGGCCAAATAAATTTAAGGGAGAGGTAATCCCTCTAAAGCACTCCTGTGCGTTTCTTGTTTTCTTCATACTTTTAGTACCCCCAAAAATAACAGTAATACAATTTAATGATTCCAAAGGCTTTCACCTCCAAACAGTAGTAGAAGCTAAATGCAACATCCACTCACATTTCTGCTACATTTGGATGGTAATACAGAATTAAAACACTTCTCTTTTCTACTTTTATGTCCATTACATCAAGAGATCAATATATGTGGGCAGCCTTACAGATTATGTTATCGTCAGAAGTTATTCTGCACTAACATAGATGAGGATACAATCCAAAAATAGACTCTTTAAATTTCAGAAAGGGATACTAAGTTTGTTTTCCCAATAATCTTTAAATCCTCTGTACAGAATCTTCTCTGTTTAGAGCAAGTAGAATGGGAAAATTTAAATTATTTATGTTTATTTTTTTTTCCAGTATACAATAAAATTTGTATATTTATTTTTTTTCTTGACATTTAATTCAGCTCAGAAAATTGTCTTTTACATTAATGTGTTCTTCTGGTTCGCTTCCTTGGTTCTCAAGATACATCACAGTGGTGTAATAACTTGTATACAACAAAAAAGACCATTGATGTTTAAATAAACTGTTTTGACTGTATTTTGCATTTATGCATTTTCTCTTAATATTAGAGTTTGTAAAATAGCTTAATTCAAAGTTTATTCTTCATGTATAACATTAGCCTCTTAAATTGCTTAGTGCATTTATTCCCTTAAAGTACTAACTCTTTCAGTAATGCTAATTATTTAGTAATACCTGGTTATATTTAAAATGTAATGACTGCTGATATGACATGTTTTTTCATTATACTGAATAAGATTTGACATTGAAAAACCTTGTTTTCTCTACCTTCAAAAAATGGATAAACAAGAAAAGATATTTATTTACTTATGGGTCACGTTGTGGTTTTACATTAGATTTTAATGTATTTTGTTGCCTAATCTGCCTTTCTTAAAATATGGAAAAGTGATCCGCATCGTGATTTCCCTTTTTTCTTCTAGGTGGCTAAAGGTTCACACTAAGGGCCTGACTTGTCATCCTTTATTTGTGTGAGTACTCTTTCATCATTTCAGTAGTTCTCCAGTCTTAGTTGAGTATTCATACAAATAAAGGATGCTTCAGTAAAGCATAAAGTGTGTTTATGCATTTATGCATTTGGCTCTAATCACTTGGATTATTTTAATTTTCACTTATGAATATTTGATATCTTAATCTTTTTTTTTCCTTTGATCGATCAGTTTCAAAAACTGTAGCTTCATTTCCTCTTTCAGGAGGTCTGGAGGAAATGTTGCTGAATATATAGCTTGATGTTTCACAATTTTAGTGCAGTATTAAAGGAAATTGTTATGAAGTCAAGTTTAATTATCCCAGTCTGTCACTGGAGACAAAGAGAGTTTTGATTACACAGGTCTGACCTGTAAAGCATAACAGATGTTGTGGAATGAGCAATTAAGTACTGAAATAGATGTTTACTCTTCACAAAGTTAGACATGTTCCTTAGAAAAGAGGTCCTTTAATCAATTACTCTCATCTGTTCATTTCTACATGAATTGGCTTTTTATATTATTATATTGAGCACCCTCCTCCCTGGCAAGTAAGAAGGTAGCTTTATTAATCAGATCGTGAAGTACTCCATATAATAATTCCTGCTTCAAATAACTGAAGAGTAAGTTACAGGTGACACATGATTTCACTTACACAAGGCATCACCTGATGGAGTGGAGAAGGTCTCAGTAATACTTTATTTCTTCCCAGTATTTTATGCAGTCTTTGTAAACTTTGTTTAACTGTGTAACGTATTGATAACTCCCCATTCAAATTAGGACAGTGTTAGTAAATTTCTCAGTTGGTGGCTTTGAAATGTGTTTGCTCTTGGACTTAAACAGCTAGTCAGAACTACTCAATTAATATTGCCTTGCTTATTAGGCTTAGAAAGTGGGTTTCTCATTAACCAGCATTAGTTTGACCTCTTTTTGCCAGCACTTTACAACATTCTGTCAACATTTTAAAATATTCTGAAAGTGGGACAATTTTCCAAAGCAAGCCTTGTGGGAACCAGAGATTACTTGTGAGAATCAACCTGGTAAGAAGTCACACTGAGAAATCTATGAAGCCCTCTTCTACACTAACCAGCTCATCTCTTCATAAGGTCATCTTTGTTGTACAGTAATTCGGACTCAGAGTTCTTACTGGTTTGCACCTACAAATACAGTAACTTGCCCATTATTGTGGAACAGGACAGTAGTGAGAGCCATGGGCTCTAGCATCACTTCTAATGGTGATCTCTAATGCTTTGTCCACTTTGTAGTCTCTACGTCTTCTAGAAAGTACTAACATGCCTTCATTTTACAAATAAAAAACAGTAGACTTGTAAAGGAACATTCCAGGAAGAGGTGATGTTAGACACGGCATTTCCAGCATGGCAGATCAAAGTTTTGTCAGCTGAGTAGAAAGGCCTTTCAAAATCACAGCTATTCAGTATATACATTTATCTGTACCTGCAACATAATTCCTCTCTTACCTGCTTGCTCTACCAGGCTGTACTTACTGGATGCTGTTTCAGATCAGAATAGCATATGAAAGTGCTATTTTTCAGTTGTTTCACATCTGATGTATTAATTCAGTAGCATGTTTTCTGTTGACCAATACGATGAATATGACAACCAGATTGGCTGATACAAGCAATTACATATACTGCATTTAATAAATTACATCAATGCAGTTTATCAAGGTTTCTGTGTTGTTTTATGTTGTTTGGTTTGATTTGTTTGGGGTTTTGTTTTGTTTTGGTTTTGTTTGTTTGTTTTGTTGTTTTGTTTGGGTTTGGGGTTTTGCTGTTGTTTTTTCTTTTTTTTTTTTTTCCAGTTTAGTATCTAACAGCTTTAATAGTTCCAATGTATGATACTTGGATTCAACTTAGAAGATGGAATGAGAATAGGCATTTAGGAAACAGTGAAGTGATGTTTCTCTTGCTGTATTGTGTTGTGTAAACATATTTTAAAACTCTTACAAAAATTTTCCAGCTTGTGTCAGGCATTAACCAAACAGCTCTTATTGTTTTGAATGGAAAGAGTATGACTATACTTTGGAAACTTTGAAAATTGGCATGGCCCATAAATATATATCCTATCAGATTGAAACTATTGTTTATTTCTGTCTCAGACCAGCTGTTTTTCATTTTAAAATGAATGCCATGGATTTCCGTATTGATATTATATATTATACATTAAATCTAAAATTCTAATAATTTATCTTTTTATTATAGGACATTTTTAATATTGTATAGAATATATTAGTGGTTTATAGTATTACTATATAATAATGCTATGGTATGGTAAATAATTTGATATATTTTATACATTATACATAGTACAATATATATATTATATCTTAGTATATATTCAACTGAGTACATGACATACAGCTGTATTTGAAATCAGAATGGAAATACACAGGTCACACACAGAACTATAAATTATCTATTTCTTCATGACTGGAAGTCTGAAATAATAATTCTGTTTCAGCCAGACATTCTTACTCTGTTTACCTCTAAGATGTGCAAGTGCTACTCCTCAACAGTTTCTCCTGTCCTGGCTTCAGTATCCATTTAAATAATCTAGATTATTTACCCTGAAGTCTAATATTCTTAAAAAAAAGTGGAAAAGTACAATGCTTTCCTGGCATTCAAGTGTTGAAAATGTAAGTTCTACAGGACAAATGACAATACCAGTAACGATATAATAATTTAGGGTATATTGCTTACAAAATCACTGGGTGTAATGAGAGACATATGGATTCAAAGAATACTAATAGGACACAGAAGCTTCCATACGTAGCCTCCTAAGTGCCTTGACTGCTCCTCCTACTTCAAGCTTGTATCAGGACATGTCCCCATAAATGTCCTCTAAACACAGAAGTGGGTAGGACTGGAGCTGTAGTGGAATGGATGGTTTGACCAGTGTTAGTTACTGTGTTTACTTTCTGTGGTGGAAGTAGTCTTGGTGTTCAGGTCATCATCCTTCTGATACAGAAAAATACCTCTTACATGGGCAGTAGCTGCTACAGGGGCTGAAGAAGACTAGCAAGAGGGCAACAGCAGGAGGATACCAGTCAGCAGTGGGAAGCAGTACAAGGAAGGCTGTCTGTCTTCTCTGTAGTTCTCTCTTACATGTGTTCTGATTAAAGCATATAGGGTCCTGACGTAGACAAAGAGTTGATACCACATTCTCTTAACTGGAGAACTACAAGAACTCAAGAAGCGATCCTTCCTTTGGCTTGAAGGTTAGTGTTGGAGAATGGCTCAGAGACAAGGGTCCTGAGCCCACCGAGCAGTTGTACGATCAGAGCCTGCTCTAGCTGCTGATGCTGGGCCTCACAAGGGTTTGCCTGCAGCTGCTCGCAGCTGCTGATACAGGAGGAATGTCAAGGACGCTTCAGCCCTGTGTACCGTGGTGTGTCGAAAACAGGTTAAGGGGAATTAGGAATAGTGGTCTGAGAAGCCTAGTGTTATGGTAACGGTGGTCTGAGAAACATTGTGTTACGGTACTGTCGTGTATCGAAAACAAGTCAACAGGAATCAGAAATAGTAGCATGAGAAACTTAGTGTTATGAGAAGCTTGTGCTGTAACCTAACTGCAAGTAGGTGGACCGTGTGAATACGACCTTTAGAGCTTAAGCCAATCAGCTAGTGACTAGTAGGCATAATAATTATCATTGTCTGTATAAATATATGTACCCTGGACCAATAAAGACACACATTGATTGATGCTCTATCACCCACACTGAACCCGTCTCGGCGTGTCGTTCGTCCGCGGCTCCGCAGGTTAGCAATAGATTTCAAGTTATTTAATGAAGAATGAACTCCAAATCTTTTGCTATAATTGGAGGCATTCATAATGCTTCCTTTATAAATTTTCTGGTGCCTAATAATGTAGTTTAGTTAATGTTTCAAGCTTTACCTCATTTAGGGTGCTAATATGGTCTCTCACCTATACACTTTTTCCCTGAAACTTAGGGGAACATGATATGTTTAAGGGGAATTGGTGCACACACACGCACACATATTGACTGAATAATGGCAATTCCTTAGGAAACATTTTATGCAGAATTCCTATGTCTTTTTGCCAACTCCATTTGAGAAGCTGGATGATCCTCTAACAAAAGTACAGGATTCATCTAAGAGACTAACACTATGAGAATTAGTTTTTAACACTAATAGCTTTAAAATTTGTTTTGTTGTTTACGTTCCAAATATGCCAAAACCAGCATGTTATACTGCTTTCTGGCCTAATATTAGACAAACATATCTCACTTAATTCCCAACCTGCTTGTTGAGCACATAACAGCAAATCAATGTGGTTTCATTTCTTAAGAAATTTCTGCTAGAGAGTAAATTCTTTATATACTCTGCAAGTCTAAAATTTTACTTAAAGCAATAAAAGACTAGAAAAGCAACATCCCTTTATACAATGCAAACCACAGAGCTACATGAAGAGCAAAGAACCTTTAAATGATAAAGTGGCTTTTTTGTCTCTTATATAAGATATTTTCAGACAAGGGATATCACAAAAACATACATGTGTAACTCGTAACATTTTCTGCCTAATAATTTTAGTGACACTATTAAGATATTAATAGGCTACCTTTAGAGTATATCTGTATTTTAATTGCAATTCACTGAAAATATCACAATGCACCAGACTCCTTCCCAGCATTCAAACATATTCAATATTCTAACATTTCAGTATGTACAAGAAGAGCCAGACCTTCCCTAACCTCTCAACATTTCCTGAGCCTTAAGCCCCTGCCCCAAGATACACAGAAATTAACATAGTTCAGTGATATTTTTCACATCTATCCCTGCAGAGGCTGTAGGCCCAGAAGCCAGCAATCTTCAGAGTCTGGAAATGCCTGCTTTGATATGTAATAAAAGAGAGGGAATAGAGGATCCAATAACAAAAAGAAATAGAGAAATCTCATAATTAAAAAGAACAGAAGTATCCTCAACCAGATGGTTACATCTTTAGATACTATCTTTTAGTATAGGTAAATATACACACTCTGGTCTTGAAATGCAACAATGCACTTACTAGGCTTCTTCCATCCGACAAATACAGCTTTGATATAAAAATCGAGTGAAGACTTCTTAGATGCAACAATCCATAAGCCTTTTTTCTTTAAGGAATATTTTTAAAGGAACATTTTCATGAAAATTCTGGCATTCAGATAAAAAAAGTATTATAACTAAAGTTTACTGAAAGTAAACTAGCTTTAGAGAAGAAAGGCCTGTATGCAAGATAAAATATTTACATGGGATACAGAATTCTAGAACTAACAGAGAGATCGACCACTTTAACTAAGAAGAAGGAAAAGTATTTGAAATCACCAGGATATCCTCTTTTATTCAGAATATAAAAGAAAGCTGTTTTGGGGAACACTTTCAGAAATGAACTTAGAATAATGACTCTTTAGTTGTTTGGAAAACAGTAGTAAAACCCAGAAACAATAACATTATACAGAAAAAAAAAAAAAAAAGACAGGGACATTTCTTAGCATACTTGACACTTGTTTTAGTTATAAAGCCATTTAGGATGGTTGAGCAAGGACACAGAAGAAGCTGGAGGGATTTACTTGTTGGAAACAGAAATTAAGATTTTATTATATGCTTATTACTTTATGTTCTTCATACAATATACATAATATAGTTGGGAAGGATTATAGGAAATAAATCTTTTTTTCAACAATTAGGATATGAATTAAAATATACAGATACAGCATTGTGTCTTAAACAGTAAAGGATGACAGATTACTTCTACAGTGTACAGATAATAAATTCATATATTTTGGCACTAATGTTCCAAAGAAGGAGGACCTGTTTCAGTGAAATACGGAATGGAAACTACTTACTCTGATGTAAGTGCAGAATTAGAAATATTATTTCCAGTGAAATGACCTGGTGAATTCCAGGGCTTTAAAGGAATAGTTGGACTTTAGCATCTCTTTTTCCTGAATCTCTCTTAATCTACAGAAGAAACTTAGAGAACTCTATGAAAATAATTTTAAAATTCCTAAAGGTTAAACTTTAAGTTAATATGCAAAATAGAACAACTGAAACAATGCTACAGCAGGACAAACCAGGGCAGTGCTGCCACAAAATTCCTGGAGGAAACGCTTCTTCAGAAACACTGATAGAACAGAATTTACTGACCTTGATTCTGCAATGTAACTCAGCCCAAACCCTTCAGTATAAAAATTCTGGCAAGCGTGAAACAGTCTCTTGAATTTAAAAGTACAAGTGACGGTATATGGAACTTTGGGCAATATGGAATTAGCTAATATAAATATAATATATAGATACAAACATTTACATATTTACATATGCAGAGAAAGAGGGAGAGAGATGTCACTCAGATGCAAATTAAAAATTGTACAAATCTTGAAACAAGGGGAATTATTTATTCATGGCATACAATCTTAGATAACATTATATTTATAACAGATGTATTTAGAGACAACTATTTGTGATAGGAATTTTTAAAAGCAGTTCTTTACTAAAAATCTCTAAGAAAGCAATCTGATAAAGCTATTTCTGTTATGAAATTTCACACATAAGTCTGAAACATACAAAGACAATGGAAATTGTTTTGTAATGTGTCATTTCAAAGCTAGGCTTTTAAAAGACAAAATTCAAAGTCTGCAAGTTTATGAAGTATGGATTGTGAAGTATGAACCAATAGCAAAACCTTAGAATGGGCTAGTGGAGATTACAACTAACTCATAATTAACCAGATAGCACAAGTTCTCTACCATGGAACATTTTAATCTTTATATAATTAGATAGTACTGCTGTCCTAGATATCAATGTGAAATGTAAAATTACACAGGCCCTACTTTATACAGGTTGTGATGAAGAAGGGAGAGCTCATGTAGGGCTGCAAAACTGATGTGGAAATTAATTTTGCAACAGCATTCTGGGAAGATATGAGTGGTGAAAAACAAATTAGTCAGGAAAAGCTTGTTACAGTAAATGAGATACAAAATAATGAAAGCCCTGCTGAGGGTTTTTAGCTGTTGGGGTGGATAAGAAAGGGAGTCACTGTGACTACATACTGCTAACATTTTTACTTCACTTTAATTTATGTTTCATTGAAAATTCTTGGCAGAACTACTGATCAAGCTTATCTTCTGGAAGGGACATCTAAGTGAAACTGCATTGCTTTTTAACATTTCCGATAGTTACCAAGTGGATGGAGTACTTATTCTCGTGATGCAATTTTCACATAAATGTTCATCTGAATTAAATACCAAATATGTTATTTTGCTGACTGCATTTTCTCAGTATTTCTACAGTGCTTCAATATATGACCTTTCACAAAAGTATGAACAGTATGGTTTATCTCCTAAATATTTCTCAATTGTTAAGTGCACCTCAGAGCAAAGGACATGATCATGAAGCAGAAAGTATACAGCTTTATTCTGTCACTACAAATACTGCAAAATTAAGAAGAAATATTTTACAATGCAATTACACTTTTGAATTGAAATTTTGCAAAATCAGTGTTCTTGATTCAAAATTTTGCTCTTTGTATTCTGTATCACATTTGGGTTCTGTATTATTCAAATTTTCACTGACTGTAAATATGGTTTTTCTTCTGATTCATACAGCAAGAAAAAACTAAGCAAGTTTGAGCTATAGTCATAGCTCGCATCAAAAAACAGAAACTCCTGAGTCTGAGAATATATTTCTCTATACATTTTCTAAAAGCTAAAACCAGCAAAATTCTCAATTCTTTGAAAGCTGGTCTAACTAAGTTTGGAAAGCAGAAAAGCAGTAAGTATGGAAGACTTCTATTACTATTTTTGCAAAGTCACATTTCACAGCAGGTCCAGCCTTTACAGTGCCACTACCAAATTTTTTAAACATCCTGTAAGATGGTACATGTGTACGGTGTGAATGGAAGTCTGTCTCTAAAGGTATGGAGTTGCACACCCACCAACATAACTAAAAAAAAATTATTTATTTCCTTTGCTATTTATTTTCTGGATGGAATTGGAAGGAAGAAGGGTAAAAAATACCAAGAAAAATGTTGAAGACAGATTTCTAAGGATAAGTAGTATTTGACAGATATGCTGGAATAACTACTATGACAAAAACTGAAAGAACATTTGCTTATTTACAAAAAACTTATAAAATAACTACTCCATGTGTGAAACTGGTTATTAACTAGTTCTTCTGTAACATAACATACACAAAGGTCATCCTTATCAGTGAAAGCAAGCAATTACTTTCACAAACTCTCATTTATGTAATGAGTCTTATGTATACTATTAAATTAATGTCCAGTATAAAATCATACTTTTTTCCTTGGAGTCAGGGTGCTAGAAATTCAGCTCTCATCTGCTATGTTTTGAACAGTATTTCCTCTCATGCATTTGATGAACTCCAGTGGGGTTTGTTGCTTACATATCTAGGTCTTAATTCCGTAATTTTTCCCAACAGTATTTTCTGTTGGGAAACAGTATGTATTATTGTATCAAGAAAACCAGAAATATTAGTCTTTTTGAGGAAAAAACCCAACACACGTGCTTGAGGGAACCAAGGAAATTCAATAAATAGAGATTGCAATTACTAAACATTGTGAAAAACAGGTGTCAAGGTTGTCTGCTCTCAGGCTTGCTTTTCTAAAACCTCCCTGAGCCCAAAGGAGCTCAAAACATACTGCTACAACTGAGATTGAGATGTGTCTTCTAGGGCCTGTCTACTCCTTCTTTGGAAGGTATTTTAACAATTTTAAATGTGCCTCAAACAACCCAGCAAGATCCAGCTGTGTTGACAGCACAACACTGACAGTTGATGCCTGAAGCAAAGATACCAGGCCAGCAGGATAGTGCTGGAAACCTGGGCTAGACAATGGGGTCTCTGGGCTGATCAACTGCTGATCTGTCCCTAGAATTTGTCAGCAGGGCTGGGGACAGAGACAGCTAGTTGTCCCACTCCAGAGTCAATCTCACTGCTCTGGCAGCATGTAGGGCCCTGGTTGGTGTGGGGAAAGATGACCCCAAACAACAGTAATAGGTGTCCCCATTGTCACTTAAGAACATCCCTCATTAAAATAACAAGCTCATCAATGCTTAGCAAGCGCTGTGCAGTAATATAATCATTGAGTTTGTTTAACAGGGTGGTACCATGTTTCAAAGTGAGCTTCTTTACACTGATCGGATCATATAACTTCTAGTGACTTTTTTTTTTTTAATTGAGCTCAGTGAAAGTGACAACTCATCTATCAAACCAGACACACCTATCAAATGCTAACATAAAAAAATGGAAAAGAGGTTAGGATTTTCAAGGCAAATGTGCTTTGAGAAGTAAAATAATAGTTTATTATCCCATCTTTTGCTGGTCACTTAAAGTACTTAAACCATGCTGCTAGTCTGTAGATATCGATAGTCCAGGATATTGATAGTACACTAGTAGATGAAAAAATAATTCTTCATTTCTGTTAAAAATGCCCATGAGATTTATCAAAGGGCAATAGCTAGCACTTTGTAATATCTGGTTATGAGCTGCACTCCAGCACTTTCAGCTGCTGGAGAGGTTTACATTTATTTCAAGCTTCTATTACATTTATTTCAGGATTCATAGATTAGTCTTGACTAAAGGATAGATCGAATTTTCCAAGGGGAAAGACTGGATTTGCATTGATTCACAGTATTCTAATGGTACACACATATCTCTATATTTTTTTTCTTTAGATGAGCACAAAATATTTGGCCGCAGCAGACCAATGCATGGGCTACAGCTCTACCACACATTAATAATGATACCATATGATATTTGAAATGGTTTGGCAACCCAGTTTAATAGATCTACACTATGTATATATTCCATCCATCACTTTTTATTCCACACAAATGTTAACAGTATTCTCTGCTTCAACTGCAATGCTTATGGAAAGACTGAAACAAGAACGTCTTTGACAAAGCATTAACTTTGCCAGAGGCCAATCTCTTTCACCAAGGACCTGCATGTTTTCTCCCCAACACTTCAGGTCTCTGTTTATTGAAATAGTGATTTCACATTTACAACTTCTAGGCTATTCTGAGCTTTGAATTTTCAAGTATCACACAGAGTTTGCTGCATGCAAACATACCTGAATATTGATTTGACTTTAGCATGTTTACTGTTAGCAGTTCAGAGTTGGCATCACTGTCTTTAAAGCCAAGCATTTTTATGAAGCCTTGGATTTCCTTAGCTATTTGTTTTTAGCTAATGTTAGTTTATCAGTACAAAAACCCACTCTGTGATGTAATTTTTAATTATCTTATACTCCACATAAAAGGCTACACGGTCAAGAAAGGCAATGGGTTGGAATGGAGATTAATGGACATTCTTGGCTAATTCTTCAATTTAATTAAAAGAGCTACTTTTTAAACTATAGAAAAAGCATTTATCTTTTTAAAATTGGAGACAAGGGGATGTGACCCTAATAAGACATCTCTTGCTTGTGAATTGCAGACTTTCTTAGCATATAAACTCCTGAATAACTTTAAACTTTGAGCTAATAATGCAGTTTTATTTCCCTTTTATGCAATGCTTCAGAGACCCAGAATTATTTGCAAAGGCAGCAAGATATTTTTCCACCACTTTTGATATGTTTCCAGTGAGGCTTGATTCAACCATTGAATGAATTAACTTTTAGCAACTGTTAACATTTTAAATATTATAATTACAACACTTTTTGTATGCAACAGATCAGGGTCATGACAAAATGACTAATCTGGTTCCCTCACTGTATTTCTTTCCTCTTTCCAGCAGTTAGACTTAGTGATATGCCTGCTTCTTTTTTTTTTTCCTTCACCCCTTTTAAAAACAAATCTGTCCTAATAAGGAATCAGTATAAAATTGAATCGATGTTGAAATCCTTTCCTCCAGAGATCTGCAGTGCTCTAAAGAAACAATACTTTTTGTCTGGAAAGCATGAACTGAGCTACCATTATTATAAAAGAGAGAGCAATTACTGTATTCTAAAGATAAAATATCCTTCTTTTCTAAGTGAGCTTAAATCTGAAGAGGCACAAGTTTAACCAACATTTATGTTTCTTATTCTTCAGAGGAAGCCTAATCTGCACACTGAAATCTGTCATTTTTCATATGCTTAATTTGCCCCTTCTGAAAACAAGCCTCTCAAAATGAGTGGGTGGATTTTTTTTAGTTCTGCCAAGATGCTTTTCCTCTTAAGGATCTGATTAATAACCTGTTATTAATGTCAAAGGGCAAATTCAAAGGAAAGAGTTATTTATTAATAAAATAAAAAGTACTTTTATATGAACCATTGTGCAGTGTCTCTCATTTCAAACTATGCTCTACAGCTGTGTGCATGAGTAGCTATGAGAAACTTCCAGAGCTCTTTTCTGTGTCCATTCTCACTGCTTGTTCAGTTCCCTCCCCTTTCCTGCACACCTTTTTACATACACAAGTAAGATGCAAAAGATTTTTCAAAAGTCAGCCCTTAAATAGATGTGCTTTTCTAAACCCTACATACAACTCCCATGAGGACATAAACTCCTGAAAAGGAGAACGCAAACTCCACATTATATATGCCATCAGCAATAGACTGTCATCCAATTTTTTGTTGTTTTTCTTCACAAAAGAAAGGTTAGCGGAGATTCCTGAAAGCTGCTGTTTCTATGGTTTATTTTATAAAAGGATGCCATATAAGAGAACACACAACCTCTGTTTTAGGTCATGTGCCTACTACATGTGATAGGCCACTATTTGTAGTTTTGTCATTGCCCCCCCAAAAAATTCTCAGGAATAAAGTTTGAGCAGAGAAAAACCGTGCATGTCATTAAAAGAAGATAGTCCTACCCGAACTGGGATATCTGGTTACTTAACTTATGGTTTACTGCCAGCTCTGCTCCTTCCAGTTGCTGCCATTTCTGGGAATCACTTCTTTTTCTTCTTTATATAAAAAGCAGACATCAAAACATAAGAATCATGCCTATCCAAATTAAACCAAAATCTGCCTTATTTTCCTTCAACACTGTATCTTTCTTATTTAATGTTTAAATCATACAGATATGAATCCTTCTGTCAGCCTTGCTTCATGTCTGCTATTGCAGCCTTCAGAATATCTTCACCATACTGTATCTCCCCAGACATGTGGTAATTTGCAAGACTAATTTCACCAGCCAATCCTTAGATTTAATATTGGAATTATTTTTTATTATATCTGAGACAGCTTCAGACTGCAGGTGACTGCCTTAAATTTCCCTTGTTGTGTAAAGCTGTGGTTCCATGTTTGCAGTCGTGCATTGTCATATTACCTTGGAGTACAGGTTTGAGTCAGTTCAGACACAAGGGCACTTTTCCAACACCACTGTTCACTTAGTAAGAGCTAATGGTAGAGGTTCTTTTGATGGGGAGAAGCCTGATGCTCTGACTGCTGTGTGTGCAGCTGTTCACTGGTCCATCCTCTTTCCCTGTGGACTGGCCTCTTTGGGAGACCTGGTCTTCTGTTTATACTTTCAGACTTCCCCCACACTGCTGGCCAGAAACAACTATCCTTAAAACACTGCTTCACTGTCAGGAGACTATTCAGCACTGCAAGAACAATACATAATTTTTTCTTTTGACTGAGCAGTGACTGCAGTATCAGACACATGGATTCTTACCTAACGACAGCTGTACATGTCCTGATGCAGCTGTATTGAGACCCTCTGTGTCAGGCATGAGCCTTCTTGTCTACTAATGGTCACATACAGGGAGAATAGGTATATGTAGAAATAGAATGACATCAGGCCAGCCTGCCCCAAGCCTAAAAATCTGTGATATATTGTTGGACTTTGTGTGAAGATTAGTAACTACTTGCTCCTGTGCATCAGAATCAGGAGACTCAAACTGTGAAGAATGCCTTCTGAGCTATTCTATACAGAATCCCACATTCGTTCTGAAAAACTGTACATAGTTGTATTGAAACCAAGAAACCATCATTCCTCACACCTTTTGTTCTCAAGCCTTTTTCCTTGTCCTGTGTTGCAGAACAGAACTCCTGACATTTGAAGGCCACAGTTTTCAATCCCTCACTCCTTACATGTATATAGATTCCTCCGTGAATTGTTTTCCAGATCCCAGAATTTCAATTCAATTGTTTTCTAATTGGAATTTAATTGCTTAATAATTACAACTTAATAATCACTCAATGAAGAAAATATAAGTGATGATAAAGCAATGCAGAGCATAAAATAATGGAAACATGGACAACTATTTATGTTCAACTATTCACGTAGCTTTAAACTGGAAAGTATGTGAGACATGCTGAAAAGTTTTTTGCCAGAATAATTTGGCTGGAAGGGATCATAGCACAAGACCTGCTACTGTCTAGACAATTCCCACAGTTGTCCACCAGTGTACTTCTTCCTCAGACGTATGGATGTAAGAAGAGATTGAAGAGGTGTAAGAAAAGGGCTAGGCATCTGCAGTGTAGTACTGCAAGAGATAAGACAGTGGGAGGAGGAGACAGGTGAGGCTGAGGTCTGCTCATTGCCTGAACTAGCTCTTTTATCACTTGACTTAGCTTCTTCTCTTCCTCCCACTCTTGAGTTGGTACAGGAACATATGCAAGCAGCACAGACTGCTAGTGTTGACTGGCTTCACTCCAACGCTGCCTAGAATGCTTTCCCCACTCCCAAATAGCACGTGTTTGCTTTGCTGTATCTTCCCTCATCACTGTAGCTTACTATTCATTGATCCCATGCGCTGGCTTCCATGGTAGGTTCGTCACCCTCTGAAGGACAGCACTGGTGGCAGTGTGTGACTTCATACACAGGTGTCGCAACTCTTTAGACAAGAGGGGGAAAATTGCTACTGTCCAGTCCCCAGCTAGACAGATACATAAGTCTTCTTCCAGCACTAATAACTATTCTTACATGATTACATCCTGCTGTCTTAGCCAGTGCTAAGGATTGCTAGGCTCTGTAAGTGTGCTTATGCTTACCTTTGCTGTTTGTGTGATGAGAAACACGCAGACGGTTTGTCTGGGAGAAAAATGAAGACACCTTGCTGGTGATAGGTAAGCTGTGCCTGCACGTTCCTAAACTACAGGCATCCCCTACCATGGGAGAAGGGCTCTGCTCCTTGGAAGAAAACCAGTAACTGGTCTATGGAGAAAAGAAGAACAGAGAAGGATGCTTTGCTGGTGATCTACTCTTTGTACAGTCCCAGAACAGGTGGAGCAGAATAGAACTAAGGGGAATATGAAGAGTAACAGAGACTAATGGTTCTACTGGGGACAGCTTTTACTTTTCACATCTAACCTACATTTTGATTGACGTGACATTGGGCAATGTCATCTTAGGTCAGCAAAAATGATTCTCTGCTCACATCAAGAATGACCCAATTTTGTTATTACATAGCATGCTCTCAGAGCACCTGGACACTAGTGAAATTGGTTACTCCAAGTAGCAAATATGAGATGTTGGTTCTCTGTTGTGAACTAAAGTTCAGTTCTGGGTCCTCTGAAGGGCATGACCCGCCTCTGAGGCCCATCAGTGTGGGTCTGGGGTAGAGCATACAAGACAGAGTGTGCCACAGCAAGAGAGTGGGGTAGAGCATGGGCATGCAGGGTACGAGATCACTGGCAGTACTAGACTGACCTTTGGCAAAATGACCACAATCTGGCTATGCATCAGTTACCCATTCCCTGCTGCAATTCAGCTATTGCCCTGGGAACCCTGCTCCTACCTCTGAAGAGATAAGCTGTCCACAGAGAAGAATTTCAAATATACTGCTACAGTTCTGGAACACAGTGGGAAAATCTAAGTGCGGGCCTTCAGAAAGTAGTCAGGGTTCTCATAAAAAGGGCAAGATGCTCACCAGCCTGTGAGTGTTCACTGTTGCACTTGTTAGGTGACACCAGAGGTTTGGCTTGGTCACGCACCACCTCCTGTAAGCTGGCTAAACTGGTTCTACTCAGAAAAGGGTGCAAGTGTACCTTCTGACAGAAGAACCTGCAAAGTTGCCCTGCTCCCAGAAAAAAACTAAGGCTGCCTCTTCAGACTATTTAAAACAAGCTTATTTTAACTCAACACTTCGCATGATGGAAACACGATTCAGCAATCAGCACACTAAAACTGGATTTATTATGTTGTGGAATCAGGGCTTCACTGATTCTAAGAAGGAGAAAGAGAGGTTTAATGGGAGTTTGCATGTAGCAGACTTTCAGAGTTCTGAATGCTGCTGTGATTTCTGCCTCTACTCCTATCTTCCCCACACAATTTTCTTTTAAACTGAGGCAAAAGATCTTGGGGAATACTGCAACTCATGACCTTCAAGTATTACACTGAAATGCCTGTTTATCATGCTTCTCTTCTCTCTCTCCTAATTTTCAATCTTTCCAACATTTTGCAAATAAAACTCACTGCTGTAAAATCTAGAAAAAGGTTCTTGCTATTTTAAACTGTCCCAGGAGCTGTTATTGAATAACTCTTCAAGTAAAGTTTTACCTAACAGACTAGGTGTCTTCTTCCTAAACTTTCAGCAAGACTTTAAAATCGGTGTCTGCACATGATCTAATTTGAAGCTGTAACTTGCAGTTACATGACCATAGAGTTCTCTTCTTTGTTTCTACCATGAGTATCCTGGCTTTAGCTGGGACAGAGTTAATTTTCTTCCTAGCAGCTGGTATCATGTGGTGTTTTAGTTGCTGACTGGGGTTAAACCATGACAAGGTGTTTCTAGCAGTTGTTCAGTCTTCCATGACAGTCATTTTGCCCAACTTCTGTAGCAGAGCCTTAGCTATGTGCTCATGTGGAACACTGACATTCTCCATGCCTGCCTTCTCCTAACACTTACACTTGCATTTGACATTGCATAGTCTGCTTCATTTTATGCAAAGAAACACTTCTTTACAAGGGCTACTAGGGCTTATTTGTTACAACTTGGTTTCATTTTTTGAAGGTCTATCCTCTGTAAAATTCTGATCTATTTTATTGGGACCAAGAGTGATCAAGACAGATCACGTGTTTGTCTACTCACCATTTGAACATTTTGGTTGGAAAAAAACCTGATAGATTTTCCTCTCAGCTGATCTGAGCACTCCTTGCCACCATCTGAGGCTGGCATAAACACTGTAAATTCCACAAGTGACAGAAAATTTAGAGAACTGAGACTTGAAGGAATAATATCAAGTCAGTTCCTCATGCAGGAATTCTTAAATATGGTATACAAATACAGTAGTCACACAAGTAGTTCAAATTAACTGTTCTGTGAAGATTAAACTCTTCTTTCTGAGAAAATGGCCAATTTAAATTAAGATAATTTTGCTTGCTAAAAAAGCAACTATTTCAGAATTACTAAAAACCACTGAAAGAAACCAATTCCAGGAGGTTGAGGAATTTTCAGTTGAGGGATATTTTTAGCTAAATAGTGTTACTCATTCTCTACTAGAACTTATTTTTCAATTAAATTATTAGCATATAAAAATCAGATTGATACCAGAATTAGTTAACTGCAAGTGAGTAATTCTTACCAAAAAAATAGATTCTACTATTTGGAAATCATGGTGCGGAGAGGACTTGTTGAGGGGAGGGACATCCCTGGCTAATCATGTCTCTTTTCTAATTCTGTAGCTCTTTTGAAAGATGAGAAAAATAATTAACAATATCAATCCTCAGCACCAAACAATGACCATTTATATTGCCCATGTTGTTTATGTATAGTACAAACTACTAAGTTAGTTGAAAGCATAAACTAATTCTCATTTTCTATTAGCTTACAGTCAGCTGGTATCTCCCAAAGTTAACGCTTTTAGTAGCAACCAAAAATGCACTATCGTAGTTCTATAATTGTAAAATACTTATTGTCCTTTCCAGAAACATCCTAATGCAGTTTCATTATTGCCTTGAAACTCATATGAGATGACAGATTATTCCCCTTTAACTGTGCACAAATTGTTATCAGAGAAATGTCGCAATGTCCATGATTTGAACCACCAGCAACCACACAGGAAAAGATACTCTTTTCAGCCAAACCTTCATTCATTCATTCATTCATTCATTCATTCATTCATTCATTCATTCATTTGTGTTCAGCGGAAAGAGGAAATACACAGTTGCCAACGCACACAGCTTTTGAACTATCAATGCATATCGTTGAGCAGGTTCTTTAAGCCCAATTGTGTTACGCCACATTTTTAGCATCTACCACAAGAGCCATGGGCAAATATTGGAAAACAACATGATTTAATTTGCCATCACCATAAATGAGCTATATGAATGACTGTGACTAACACTGTAATGTACTTTTGTTGATTGTACAACAGCTGCCTTTGTGTTTTTTGAAGTATGAAATATTTTACACTTCATAGGAACCAAAAAGTTGAAAGTATTTTGTTGTTTAGAGGCTATGCTTTTATGATTGTCCCATTTGCATACCATCTTATAGCTGACAGTCCCTTACAAATAATTGAAAAACTTAAGCATAAATTAGATCAAGTCTTGAAGCAATTATAGCTTTCTTTACTGATCCATGCAAAATCAATTCTCTTGTACATGTAGGATTTTTCCTGACTTGTTGACAGAACACCACCATTGTAATGTGTCCTGGGTTGCGTGAGTGGTGGAGTTTTTGGTGGCAGGGGAGGGGGCTATCGGGGCGGCCCCCTGTGAGAAGCTTCTCGAAGCTCCCCCAGCTCCACGTCAGCTCCACTTCTGTTTGGGAAATTGAGCCGATCGGCTGCACTTCTGCGATAACGTATTTAAGAAGGGATGCAGTGAGGAGGAGTCGGACTTGTGAGGAGGAGTTGCTGCAGCTGCATGAACACCAAGGTCAGTGGAGGAACGGAGGAAGAAAGGAGGGGGGAGGTGTGCCGGAGCAGAGACCCCCCTGTATCCTGTGGTGAGACGGCAGGGCGGCCCCCCTTGCCACCCATGAAGATCTACGGTGGAGCAGACATTGATTTATGGCCTGTTGCTCCTGCTCAGATGATCAAGGTTCTGTGCCCGAAGAAGGCCGGGGTCTCATGGGAAAAGGTAGCCCCGCTGCTGTAATTCAGCGCTGGGAGGATTGCAGCATGTGGGGGAGTCCCACGCCGGAGCAGCTCAGGAAGGGCTGCAGCCGTGGGAGAGAATCCAGTCGGAGGAAGTTAGTGACCCATGATGGAGCAGTGTGGGGAACGCTGCAGCCCATGGGAGGAACTCATGTTGGAGAAAGTTTGTGGAGGACTGTCTCCTGTGAGAGGGGGACCACGATGGAGCAGGAGGAACAAGTTCCGGACACTCCCCTCACCGAAGATGAAGGAAGTGTCAGCGCTGACTGCACCCCCCATTCCCTGCCCCTGCGCCACTGGGGGAGGAGGGAGAGATATCGGGAGCAGAGCTGAGCCCGGGAAGAAGGGAGGGGTGGGGGAAGGTGTTCTCAAGATGTGGCAATGCTTCTCACTGTCCTACTCTGTTATGTGTTGTTAGTGTCTGTAATAAATGTATGTTTTTTTTCCTTCCCCTAACGAGTCTGCCTTTTGCTCGTGATCATAAAGGGGGATTTTTCCCCATCCCAGTCCTATCTTGAACCCCAAGCCTGGCTCTCTGTCCCTTCTCATTGCCGGAGGGGAAGGGAGAGAGAGCTGCTGCCTTGTGGTTGGCTGCCAACCAGGCCTAAACCACGACATAATGACTGCCAGTGTCAGGATCAGAATAATGATATATGTAGAGCCTTTATAATACATAAAAGAGTTAACTTTCTGAGTTAGCCTTCAAGAAACCCTGGATAGTGTGCCCGACAGTTAGTCTGTGATTATTATGTGGTAAAAAAAATCACATTTGAATATCAAGAAGTTAAAAGTCCAGTTTTACTTTCATAGCAATTTCTTTTTGTCTGACCTGCCTCAAATATATATATTTTTTTTTGCATTTAAATTAAAATTTAAATAATTTATTTAGAAAGCATGTAAAGAAAATCAGGATTGGTTTTTAAAGTGTTGCATCGATAGTGTTGCATCTTTTGAACCACCAACCATGGCTCTGAACCAAAGGTTCTCCAGTGCTTCAAACAGCTCTTCCCATTCATTTGCATAATTGGGACAGGGTTTTTCAACTGCAGTGTATTTCTGATGAAGTACTTGAAAAGTCTTTCAAACAGTTCAAAATGGCTGAACACTTCCAGGAAGCCCTTTTAATGTATCCACCTGTGTAAGGCGGATTTTGTGACCGTGGTTCAAAGCCATACCCTCCTGACAGCCCTTGTTGAACCTTTGTTGAAGACATCTGAGAAGCCGTACACTTGGCAAGCTATTTATCATGCTGTCATGGTTTTGACTGGGATAGAGTTAATTTTCTTCCTAGTAGCTGGTACACTGCTGTGCTTTGGGTTTAATGCAAGAATAATGCTGATAACACTCAGAGGTTTTAACTGTTGCTGCATAGCACTTCCACTAGGTTCAATTTCCTGTGCTCTGCCAGCAAGAAGGTGCACAAGAAACCAACCTGAACTAGTCCAAGGGATATTCTATACCACAGAATGTCATGCTTGGTATATAAACTAGGAGGTGGATTGCTGCTCAGACATCCATCATTGGATGGCGAGCAACTGCATTGTGCATCACTTGTTTCTTCTTGGGTTCTATTTATCTGTTATATTCCCTTTAATTGCAATTAATTATATTATTGTTGTTATTATATTTTATTTTAGATATTAAACTGTTCTTACCTCAACACGAGTTTTACTTGTTTTGATTCTCCCCTCATCCCACTGGGAGCTGGGAGGAGTGAGGGAGCGGCTGCCTGGTGCTTAGTTGATGGCTGGGCTTAAACCACAACACAAGCCCAGAGGAGCACGGTTCAAGAGAATAAATCTGTGTTTTAACAAATAAGCCTCAAATTTGAAGGCTTCGCATGTACATTTCACTTTCCAGACGCGGGGGGTTGTCCCGGCTCCCTCTGAGGGGGGCAGGGAGGGAAGAAAGGCGGGGCGGCGCACCGGCCCCCTTTGCGTACTGTCCGCACGGTACCGAGTAGCCCCAAGATACGGTTGACGAGTCGCGGGGGTTAGCCTGACCGAGCCGGCGCCTCGCAGCTGCCCGGCCGGGCGCCGCGGCCCGAGGCGAGCCACCCCACCCCCGCCACGGCCGTTGGCAACGCCAGCACGCCCCGTCCGGCTGCCGCGGCGGGCCCGGCGCAGGCGGGAAGCCCCGGGCCTCCCCCCGCCACGGCTCCCGGCTGGCGCTGTCAAGCGCCGGCGGCGGGGCAGAACCCCGCCATCAGCCCCGGCGGACCAAGAAGAGCGACGAGCACCCATCGCTCCGCACACCCACCGACCCCTGGCTCGCCGCCTGCCCCGCCCCGGGCACGAACGCTCCCCGTCCCGGGCCCGTCCCGCCCTCTAACCTCACTTCCGGGGCGGCCATTTTGGGAGGTCGGCTCTCCGTGGCTGGCGGGTGGCGGAGGGGGCGGGCTGGGGCCCGGGCCGCAGTGGCTGGTGACAGCGGCGGGGGGGGGGGGCGGGGAGCAGCCCGCGAGCCGGCGAGTGTCGGGGGCGCCGCAGGGGAAGAGCCGCCACCCCGGGGATCGCAGCGCCCGCCTGCCCCCGCCATGTCGGACTTCGACAGCAACCCCTTCGCCGACCCGGACCTCAACAACCCCTTCAAGGTGAGGCTAGGGGCGGGGAGGGGGCGCGGCGGGCCTCCGTGAACCTTCCTCGGTGTCGCGGCGCGGGGGGAGCGTGCTGCGCCGGGCTGCGGGCATCCCGGGGGAGGGAGGGAGGGAGGGACGGACGGAGGGCCGGGCCGGGCCGGGCCGGGCCGGGCCCTTCTCACGCTGCCTGCCGGCGGGGGGCCGCTCCCTGCCACGGGAGGTGGGGAACGGGGCAGCGCTGGCCCCGGGGGGGCCTGGCGGGCCGGGGAGGAGGGGCCTGCCCTCCGCGGGGCTAGGGGCATGACGGCTCTGGGGGGCTCGTCGGATAGGCAGCGTTTTGGGAAGCCTTAGAAACGGGCACGGCCGTTTCACAAGTTCAGGTTTCCGTGTTTTCTTCGGTTGCTGAAACAATACAAACGGCGTTTTAGGTGTGTTGTTTTGAAGAGAAAAAAACAACAGCAAAAAAGATTTTTTTGATTTTGGCGGTAACTCTGTGTATAATACTACTACTTTATTTTTTTTATTACTTTTGATTGACCTAGATAGTTAAGGTTCGTGAATTTAACCCTTTTCCTCTGTAGCCTCCTCCCAGCCCCCATCAAGCTTACTTGCTTCTTTACGTTATTTCTCAAACATGCAGAATACTGATAGCTAGGCATGAGTTCTACCCTGCATCTCAAAATGCTGTGTTTTAATGTATTCTAAAGCTTTTAGGTTTTGCACTGTTGACTTGTCATACAGCTGAGAATTGTTTCCTCACCCGCTGTTGTGGCTTCAGCTAACAAAATGAGCTGACCTCCTTGGATGCTTTCCCTCCTTATCTTTTGTTTCTTTGTTATTTGAATCCAGTTTAACTAATTTATTGAGCTACTTACTTTAATAATCTTACCAAACTTCTTTTTGCAGCATTTTATTTCATATTGGCACTTTAAAGCACACGCATAGTATATGGCAGTAAGTTTAGGATGTTAGCTGGAATAATTAAGCCTTTTAAAAATTGAGCTGTCACATTTCAAGCATAATTCTCTGCAGGTAGCTGCTGGAAGCATAGTATTACTGATATTTATTCACTGGAGTCTGTCTGAATCATTAGTTTAGTTTTTATGGTCGTCAAATTTAGTCAATGGTATTCCTTACACTAGACACTGTGTTTCTGTACTGAGTGCAGTGACCTTCCAGAGGAACAGTCCTGGCATTGAGGTTGCTGCTAACAATAGTTTGGGCTGGCACCAATGGCAGTGAACACTGTTCTTTTAAATACTTTTGGCACCAAGCACTGAAAAGGTATCATTGTTCTAGAATGTGTCTTCAGCAACAAAAATACATGGTGCTTTTCCTTACTTTTTGTAATAGTTATGAAAATAACATCTAGTAAAACTTACTCTGTATAGATGCCCAGAGTGGTTAGGGGTGTTGGAAGCTGTATAGTTGCCCCTGCATTGCTCATCAGCCCAGGTAACTTGTTCTGTGTAGTGTGTCTGAGACCTAAGCTAGGGACCTACCTCAACCATACTTAACAATTTGTTGACACTGCTGAAAGTGTGATAGTTTATTCCAGTTTCTCTTCAGGGCAAGACTTGAATTGTAGCTGTCGGGCAGAATCCATGCTCTACTTCTCAGTTGCGATGCATCATGATAAAAAGACTATAACAACTTCACTGTAACTTGAAGCTCACGGTTAAACGTAGTTCTGGATTTCTTTTATTTGAAGAAGTTAGTTTAGGAAAGCTGTATGCTTTCCCTTTTTTCAGAGGCTTTTTTCACTTCCTTCAGCTTTTACTAACTTCTATCACATTCCACTGCCCAGAAAAGGTGATCTTGCATACCTTTACTCATCCACACATCTAACTCGAAGGGGCAGAAGACCTCATATGTAAGCCAAACCTTGATTGCCGTCTTGTAGACATAACAGCTTTGAAATTAGTGGGTACTAATGCATGTCTACATTTAAGTTTTGTCTGACTATAAGTTTTAAAATTCTTTACACGTAGAACCAATATTTCCAGATGGACCCTGACATCCGAAGTCATGTTGTCTGAACACCTGATTCAAATGTACTCATATTTTTATTCGTCTTTGCCTGGTAATTTTATGAATGATGTGATTAGTTGGTTGCTTTACTTTTGAAGCCACTTCCTGTGCTAATGTAAAATCACAAAGTAGAATGATGGAGAGGGGCGCATCATTTGGAAGAACTGTTGCCATGGTCTAAAGCTAGATCCTTATTTTTCTTAAACGTTTTGGTTTTACTAATTGTCTGTGATCTGCTTGTGAGGTTTCCTGTGACTATTCTCATGTCCTTTAATGAAAAGATTTCAGCAGAGATTTTTGCTTGATTTTGAATCAAATAAATGTGTTCTCTGGGAAGATAAAGCAGAAACATTTAGTTTGATCAGTATTTTGGGTAGTTACTTAATTTGGAAACCTAAAATTAAATTAAATTTCTGTTTTGGGATATACTGGAAGTAATGAAATTTAGTTTGTAAACCAGAATGTCTTGTTTCAAGTATTAACTTACTTGGATTGATCATAAAATGTTGATTTTTAAGACAGTGGCTATTTAGCCTCTGCTTTTTCTTTTTTAATTCTTTTAAAAAACCAACAAACTTGAACTGAACCTAAAGGCTGATGTGCTTTTGAAGTCACAGTATTCCTCTGTAAATAGCTATCCTCTGGATGCTGTACCAACAAAACCAGGAGATGTTTTGGTTTGAAAGACAGGAGGTAATGAAACAAACAGATAAGTAACATGATAACTTTAATGTAATCCAACGCTTTTTAAAGTTGTGCAGAAGCAAATTCATTCATGTACCTTAGAAATGAAGATGTGATAATCCTGCTATAATTTGATGTAGCAGGACAAGTCTGTAGAGGGGAGACAGATCTGAGCCCAAGTTAGAAAGTCAAGTCAGGATCAGGTCCAGTGAAAGTAACTAGGGTCAGCCAACAATCCCATGATGACCAGGCAAGTCCTTAGTGATGAGGTGGGTCTGACCACCTAGGAGAGGTTTGGGCACCTTCAAGGCCCTGATGATTTGTTCTTGACTTGACTAAAAAAGCATGAAATAAGATTTTGTATGACAAAACAAAGGCAAAATTTGTATATAGCTTTCTCCTTGTTGTGCTTTTTTTTTGTTTCCTTGTTTGTTTTTTCCCCTTGAATGTCATAGGATAGGGGATAGTTGTAGTCTTCTGTCTTTGGAAGTGATATGGATATAAAAGTCCTGAAACAACAGTCTTGAAATCCACTGCTAGTTTCATTTACTCTGGAACAATTCAGCAATTCATCTACAATAAAAATGTGTTGGTTCTGTGTTAGTTTTTTTGTTCTGTTTTGTTTGTTTTGTTGTGTGTGTTGTGTGTTGTGTGTGTGTTGTGTGTTGTGTGTGTGTTGTGTGTTGTGTGTGTGTTGTGTGTTGTGTGTGTGTGGTGTGTGTGTGGTGTGTGTGTGGTGTGTGTGTGGTGTGTGTGTGGTGTGTGTGTGGTGTGTGTGTGGTGTGTGTGTGGTGTGTGTGTGGTGTGTGTGTGGTGTGTGTGTGGTGTGTGTGGTGTGTGTGTGTGGTGTGTGTGTGTGGTGTGTGTGTGTGGTGTGTGTGTGTGGTGTGTGTGTGTGGTGTGTGTGTGTGGTGTGTGTGTGTGGTGTGTGTGTGTGTGTTGTGTTTGGTTTTATAAATTAATGATACTGTTACTAAGAGAAGAGACTCTTCTTTTTTTAAGTAGAGCTATGAACTTCACAGGCCTCTGTGGCTTGGCTGACAGGTTGTGAAAGGTTTGAGGGCCGGCTGTTGCAGTCGTCCAAACATATGAAGCGGTTACTTACAAGTGGCTGTGGAATTGGCACTTTAAAAAACAAGTTCTATGTTGAATTCTGTTGGGCTGGTTCATTGATGTATTCAGAGCTTTGAGCAGGTGCAGGTATTTGATACTATAGAAATTATGATTGGAATGAAAACTAGGATATATTTCTGTTTAAATGTGGTGACCTGCAGGTAAAAGCCAAACCACTACTGATATGGATGAAAATTTAAACAGAATAGCCTATGTCTTGTTCAGTTTTAGTGAGGAAGGACACAGTCATGGAAACCCTCAAATGTATGTAATGTTAATGATGTGAGTAGTTTCTTTGGGTGGAATTAGGTATTCAAACTGTGGTTAGCTTTGAGTTGTTGCTCCAGAAAGACAGGGATCTTCTGCAGTTCTGTCATGACTGCTATTCTTGTGTGGATGTCTGAGATGCTCTAAGACATCTAAAAATGGTCCTAGGCACCTGAATTGCTCCCACTGAGGTCATGGGATTACTTGAGTCACTAGAGCTAAGTATATGTAGTTAGTTCCAGTTATAAATTGGATATTCCACTTAATCTGACTCACATGAGCACAAATTCATCTTCTATCTGGTTTGGCAGGAAGTACAAGCTGGAGGTTTGATGCTGAAGCTAATAGTGCAGATGACTGCTGCCTTGTGTGGCAGCAGAATCAATACAGTTTACACCTTGATTGCTGAAGTGAAGCTGAGGTGATAGAAGCTTACAGGAAGAAGGAGGTCTTAATTATTTTTGAAGAATCAGGACGCTAATTACTTCAAGTGTTTCTACAGTGTTTGTGCTTTAGAATTCTAAATTTTTGTTGTGTGCCTATATGCATAACTGAGTTTTAATTCTTTTCTGTGACTGTAAAATATACCCAATTAAGTTGTCTGTCTTTAAATTAGGAGAAGAACATAAAATACAAATAGTTTTCTGACTTTATTACCTGTTTTCCCTTCATGACTTCGAAATCTATACATTTTCCTATGTCTTGCATAATTTAATGCTGAACATCATGGTATTGGAAGTGTCCTTTAGCTATCCTGCATGATAGTTAGCTTTCAAGAGTATGCTTCATCAGAGCTGTAACTGTACCATAATCTATTAAAACTCTGAAGTGTTTTAATAGGTATTCAGTATCAGTTATACGTGCAATTTTTCTCCAGATTATCAGTAAAGTGTTAGCACATATTGCATTAGTATTATTGTTGCACTATATATTAAGATTCAGTGTTACAAAGAGAAACATGACACACATTTCAGAGCAGGGGAAGGAGAAGGATTTAAGAGTAGCTATGAGACGAAGATGATTCTTTGTTAGGCATCTAGTACCCTGTTACAAGATGGGGCTGGTGCAAGCTTTAAGACAAATTTGGCCTTGTGAACCTCTGAAGTTCTTTTTGGTTTCAGAGGTGCCTTGCTCAGTAGCTCAAAACCCTTCATAACTCTGCTTCCATGAGATAATGTGGCATATAACAGGCACTGCTTGAGAACCAAGTGTAAGAAACCCCAGCTGGCTACTTGTGCACTGTCCTACTTAATAATTGTGTTCTGGCAGTGCTAGAGTGAAGATCTTTTGAATATAATTCTGTGGGGGGTGGGGGGTGGGAAATGGCACATCAGTGAATGAGATGTTAAACTTAAAAATATAAAACAACTATTGTAGTGGTTACTTAGATTTTCTGTTATTATTAGAAGTACAGAAATAGTCATTATTTTGCCTCTAAGTCAGTAATTCCTCCAGGTGTTACATGTGTAACTTTTGAGGACAATTATTTCTTGCAGTAAGTGGGTTTTAATCATAGGTTAAAATATATTATTGTATTTCAAGACATTAAGGCTTCCTTAATATTGTTAAGTATAAACTTTTATATTGCTAATGTACTATTAGGATAGTGAAACAGAAAAATCTCAATTTATTTGCTGTTTGCGAAGTTTCTGCACCTTTACTTGTTCTTGGGCCTGCAATGATGAAGAAAGAATTAAAGCATGAAGACCCAGCAACGTTTGACACTGCATCAAAACACGAATAGCTTCTTGAAACTTAACGTTTACATGTGCAGCTGTGTATGGCATGGACAGGAAATCTTCGGGGAGTTTAACTGTTTGATTTATACCAAATGTTTACTGAATGTGTGCAAGTCAAAATTTCAGAAGTTTAATCTGTTTGAATGTAGAGTGTTATGGGACTGAAAAAAACCCATCCTTCATGTGCAGGCTATCTTTTCCAGGTGTCAGGTCCTCATTTAAAAGCTGAAACCCAAGAGTTAACATAGGAGGAGAAAAGCTTTGATATCCGCTGCTGCCTAATATGTTTGTTTTTTTTTTTTTTTTCCTCCCAGTTATGTTCTCAAAAGCTAGGCTTTGTCAGAAATCTCTCCCCCAAAGTGTTCCTGAGGACATACTGAAAGCAAAGTATAGCATATGGGGGGTTTCAACTGAAACAGCAATATCTTTGATTGCTCTCCTGAACTCATTTATGAAAAGTGGGATGGATAGTTTTCTCGTTGATTAAGAAATCGAAAAAACTCAGACCAGCAAACATTGTTTCGGGCATTTTTTGTTGCATTTTTACTTATTTTTCTGAGCCAGTGGTGTGATCTTAGGAACTACTCAACAGGAAGTACAACTGTTACTATAAATAAAAAAACAAACTTCAGGATGAATTCTTACTGAAAAGTGTACAATTAGTGTTACTTGCATTTAGAAAAGGCTAATATGAAGTGGGTATAGGGAATAAGTTGTGACTAATCAATGGAGAGCTTAACATGAAATGAAGAGTTTATCCTTTTCATGTAGCAAAACAGTGTTTCAATGGAAGTGATGGGGATAAGAAATCCTAGTTGGTCAAGATGGAGATTGCTAGATTTGTGGATCTGATCTCATTATTTCCCCAGGGTAGATTCACCAGTCTGGAATCATTCCTGGTAGGCCTCTGGGTCTTGCTTCTATTCTGTATACAGTCAGAGTTTTTTGAAGGAATAACATCTTTGCTGAGCATGTTGAGTAGTTTGGAGGGTAAGACTGGGCTTGTGCCCTTGTTTCTTTCTGGGAACTTACTTCCCAGCACAAAAAGCAACAGGGAAAATGTATAGCTAGGTGAAGGCTGTTATGGAACAGTAAATTTCAAGGAAGGTGGCAAAGTGAAGGCTGATTGATGTCAACGATTGGTAAAAGCAGTTAGCTTGGATAAACTTACTTGTGGTGATCATGAAGTAAAGAGAAAAATTGTATAGTGGCAGAGCTTAAGGGTAGCCAGTGACTGATGAGGGAGGTACTAGGATTGATACAGTGAATTATCAATAATATAAAGAAACTTCATCTTCTAAGAGTTTTGTGGTGAGGAGAACTGTTTTCTTGGCTTGGATTGCAACTACTCAAGTCATTAAATGGTCATTCTTAGCTCTTGAATTTAATGTAGAACTAAAGTAAAAAATTAAGATTTCTACAGTTGTCTTCAGTAGCTTATTTTTCTCTTCACAGTACTTAAGGAGCTGTGTAACCGATAAGGTGTTTTCCATGTTTTCTTTTTCTGATTTCATTCACTAAAGATAATCCTCTTCTTTTAAAATCCGTTTTTGTGTTCATAGTATATTGTTTCTCTTTAGTCTATTTTTTTTCCCTATGACTAAACAGGTGTGCTTCTGTCAGTTTGCTCAGGTACTTGGTGCTGTCCCATGAATTCCATTTAAATTCTAAAAAGAAAAAAAGGAGGAAAAAAAAAAGAAATTCTGTCACTTGTAGGTGCAGCATTTCAGTTTTACGTTTTTTTTTTTCGAACATGATTATGGTATTCTTTTGATCTACAATACTCCTGGTATCCAGGTCTTGGAAAAGACTTAGTTGTCTCACTTACTTGCCCTTGTTAATCACTGTTAAAAATTTACTTTATGATCTTATTTTCTTAGTAGCTACCTTTGTCCCCCCCGTTCTTCTCCTTGTAGAAGTATTCTATGCATTTTTCCCTGTCCCTCTTTCTAACAATTTTTTTGTTCCACTTAGGTTATGTGATTTTTATTTGAAATTTTTGTTTTCAGTTGCTGATGTGTTGTAAAACCACTATAATCTTTATCCAAATCAGTGTTTAGAATGAGCACTTACTAACCTTGTTTCTTTACCTCTGCAATAAGATGTTGCTTTTACTTCCCTGCTAGTACTTGGGAGCAAACTGAAAAATAGTGACATAAATTAAATTTCTGTGCAGAGCACTGATGCCACTTACTTAGTTCCACTTAGGGGGAGAAAAAGGCAACACCAGCATGTTATCATTGTAATATTTCCAGCTTGTTTTTTCCTCTCTTTCATTCCATGTTAAATGATTTGTGCATAAGATAAATGCCTTGACCTTTTTGTAGAATGGGTGTACCTCAAAAGTGAAAACTTTTTTTAACTACCTGAAGGACAGTTTGGAGGGGACAATTCCTAGGTCACTGCTTTCTCTTCACTTAAAAAAAAATCAAAATCACAGCTAGCAATGTAAACTTAGCTGATGGTGTTTTTCAGAATATTATTGGGTTATGTATGCTATCAAAACCTCTTACTAATGGTAGAACAATGCTGTACCTAATCCCACTGAACAATAATACAAAGAATCATTGCAGATGTATCTACTTCTCCAGTCTTCAATTTGCTAATCTCTTCTGTATTAATGAAACATGATGATGACTAGTTTTGGTCTCCTAGACAACAGAGGTCTCTGTTCCCTTTGTTCCCTTTAATTTAATTTTTCTTTTCTTTTTTTTTTTTTTTTTTAAGCTGTAAAAACTTGTGTAGAATGGATTGTTCTGCTCCATGTTGAACATGCTCACTTGTAATTAATTATGTTTGTACACCATCAGTGATAACTGGATATTCAGTTAATTCTGTTTGTATGTGAGTGATGCAAGCATGGTTTGTTAACCTGCCACAGGATACATTTTCAACAGTTCAATAGGTGCCCTTGCGAGTGTGAGAGATGTGTTGTATTTTTTGGTTTTGGTTTGGTTTTGTGGGTTATTTTTGACTGACTTCTCCATTCTTGATGTAGATACTGGGTGCTCCTTGTACCTGACCCCTAGTGATTCAAAGGTGTGATGCTAATCTTTGATTTTAAGATTGACGTTACAGGAGAGGGGACTACAGGTAAACTGAAAGATTGGATGGAAACCAGTTAGTTAAGTTGTGCTGGTTTCTTAAAACTCCAGTCTCCTGAACTAATTCAGATCTTGAAAATGTCATCTGAAATGATTCTGTGCGACATAAATGCACCAATAGCTACTGTAGCTGGATGTGAAGAATGGCTGGTTCTTAAATTCTGTTTTGTGGTTGTTAGTTAAATAAAAAGATCAGAAACTCAGGGGGCTGAAATGGCAGTTGTTTGGGTGAGATAAGGCTGGAGCCTTAAGGAAGTGTGAATTTGAAGAAGGGAACAAGGATTTGGACAAGATGAGAATTACAGAGGATCAGCACTCCAAGGAGCAGGGACTGGGACTGGGTGGGTGGCTGAGGAAAATTGGGTTGTGGTGAGGAGTTAGTGCAAGGGCGGGTCCAATTTGGGCAGAAGTACCGGTCCACCAGGACATAGCTTTCTCAGTTTGAGATTGGACTGGGCATTTTATAGTTGCTGCGTTCTGTGGCTGGCATCAGATATTTAAAGTCTGTCCCAGAAATTCCCAATCTTATGTATTTGCAGAGGGTAACCCAATTTTTAATCACTTAAATCATGCAGCAAGTTGAGGTGTCTGGATATTTGATGGTTCTAGCCATGTTGCTGTTTTGTGTTGATGTCAGTATATTATCATCTATTGGAACTTGTCTTTTTGGCTTTTTTCTGTTTCTTAATATTAAAAAACAAAAATAACTAGAAAATTATTCATATTGACTTTATTATCTGGAATATCAAGTATGGAAAAATAAGTTATGCCAACCTAGGTTTATTTATTCCTGTAGAATATTAGAGTTTTAACTGTGTTTAACCACAAAAATATACGTGTCATGCAACATAGAAATTTGATAGCACTCATTTAAACGTCACTTTTTCTTTGAGTATGTGATCCTGCACAACATTTATTGTTTGTGTTCATTAGTCAAACCCTGATTAACTTAGAAATTCAGTGTTTTATTATTTTGCAACCATGAGTACGTGTGCTTCACAGTTTTTCTGACTGTTTAGACGAGTTGGCATTTGCTTCATTTTAAAAACAAGACACAATGCATGTAAGGTAAAGGATTCAAAGTAATTCTTTGTGTTCTGTGGGATGTCAGGTCTAATCTTTTCAGAAATACTGTAAGTAATGTTTTGAAATATGAAGTGCAGCTCCTCTTGGCGCCAGTTGTTTGAGGCACTGTAGGTAGTCAGAACAATTTGAGGTCCAGCAGCCTACACCTGGGCATCCAGACTACAAAGCACTTGTTCTTTCCATGCTAAGGATAGTTCTAGCATTACATGGTATCTCAGTGAACAAGTATAGCAGAGATACAGACCTCCAGGCTAGTACCTGCCTCCTTCAACTATGAGGTTACTTTTCTTTTCCTGTGATCTCTGGTTTACTTCTTAAATCTTTCTTACAGAAGAGATCAGGCCATGAACTCGTGCTGAAGTCCAGACTGTAACCAAGGTTTTCTGAGAGCAGTTTGGATGCTACTTGTCATTGTGGAGTTCAGTTTGTGTAATTCCACTATATTTTTTTTTTGTACTACATAATGAAACTTTTCTTAAATAAAGCTGATATTGAATGTTCTCAAAGTCATTTTTTTTTTTTGAAAGCTGCTGCTACTTTTGCAAACCAGAGCAATATTTGGCACAAGTGTAGCAATTGTTAATTCAGAATGAGAATGGACTTCTGATAGAGGGCTTTTTGCTCTACTCACTGTGTGTATTTCAGCATACAACTTATTTGTAGTACTAAGGCTTTTGATGTAGTAAGCTTGTGTGGCTCAGCATACATTTTTTGTTGTTTCTCAGTGCTAGAATGTCACAATAGCTGTGTGAAGAGATCTGAGGAACTTTTTACCTGCAGTCTCCTCTAAAACACTCCGAGAAAAAAGGCTTTCTTTCATCATATGTATATTATTGTTTTCATACTGTATTTCTAAATATAAATTGCTTTTCTGGATTTGACTTAACTACTCATTCCTGCTTTTTGGAAATACCTTGCTGCTTGGCTGTCTCATGAGTGTTATATTCTAGTTATTCAAATAATTGCATATATTGTCCTTTGTGGGCACAATTGTGCTAAGTTACTTGGTAGTAGTGCACTCCACGGAAATTTAATGTTGAAATGTACTTTTTAAGCAGCTAATTTAGCTTAAACTACTAAGTGCTATTCGAGTTTTAATAATTTAGACATACTGTTTCACTGTGTGGCCAATGGTTAGCTATCACTAGTTTTGAATGTGTCTATACATAAACATTTTTACTTGTGGAAGTGATATAAGAACATTTGTAGAAGGGGTACCATACTGAAAACATGAAAAAAGAATAGAGTATTTTGTGCCCTGCTGATTCACACTGACATGTAAAGGTTAGAATAAGTGTACTGGGTCTGGCTAGGATGGAGTTAATTTTTTTCATATCAGTCCCTATGGTTCTTCGTTTCAGATTTGTGACCAGGACAGTGCTGGTAAGGCACCAATGTCAGCTGTAACTGAACAGTGCTTGCACAGCATCATGGCCTTCTCTGTTTCACACTCTGCTTCCCCCAGGGAGCAGGCTGGGGTTGGGAAAGAGTGTGAGAGGGGACACAGGCAAGACAGCTCACCCCACATATGCTTGGCATTAACATTGGTGGTGCTCGTGGGGATATTCCTAGGTAATGGTTGCTCAGAGCCTGGCTGGGCATCTGTCTGCTGGTGGGAGGTGCTGAGTGGTTGCCTTTGCAACTCTTGCAGGATTTTGTTCCTTTTCTTTTTTTTTTTTTTTTTTTTTGTCTCTACCTCTCCTTACCCGTTATTAAACTGTCCTTTTCTTGATACCAACAAATTTTACTTGCTTTTGCCCTTCTGATTCTCTTCCTCATCCTGCTGGGGAGGGCAGGGAATGAGTGACAAGGTGGGGGCTTAGCTGATATCTAGGGTGGACCGACCACAGTAAGTTAAAAGTTTTCAGCTGTATACAACTTTTTACCATCCTGTATATTCAATTGTGAAATCGTCTTATTTGTATTAAGTTAATCTTTTTTGATCTTGTTCTTACAAGTCTACTAAACTAATGCCTAATTGAAATGTCAGATTTAATTCTTCCTTTTTTTTTTACGATCTTTTTATTCATTGTTTCAAATGATTTGTAGCTGAATTTTGAACATTCTTTCCCCTCCTCCCCCTGCCCCCCCCCCCTTTTTTTTTGTTGTTCATCTGCACAATATTTTGTGCCAGTCATTTACTGAAAGAACATGTTATTATGAATTAGCCCATCAATTTATGTAAGACCTGGTGAGATTTTATTTGGAACAGTTCATTGAAGTCTAGGATGGTAACTAAAAAATATGACAGACTTATGGGGGAGACTGTCACCAGGGTGTCTTTATTGAAATTACTATTTATGGTATAAGTCAAATGTGGAAAACCTGATTTTGTATTGCATGTAACATCGTATTGTATACATTTATAGAAAGGGTTATTCTTGTTCAGTCAGCATTAAAAATGCTGCTTTGCAGCTAAATTTATGCTTTAGTCAAAAGTGGTAGCATTTTATGTGATCAGAAGGGTAATTTTTATGTGTACTTATTCACACAAATTTGATGAAAATATGCAACATACAATTTTTAAATTTTTGAAGCAGTGATTTGCTTGTCTTAAACTTCACTAGAAAATGTTTTTAATTACCCCATATTAATCAATTTTTGACTGTAGCTAATGGAAAAAGACTTGTTTTCATTTGCTGTATCATTCAGGATTTTAGGGTTGATATATATTCTGCCCTGTTTTTCGTTTTTTTAGTGGTTAGCTGCAGCTGTTAAGAAAATGCTGTTCTTGCATTTGTAGATTAAATTACTGCTGTCAAGACTAAGATGATACTGTAATAGATGCTGATTCTAAGAATCCAGATTTTATTTTTCAGTAGCTTAATAGTTTGTATATTTACTTAAGTGTAGATTAAGTCACTGTGTTTTTTTAAAAAAATATACAAATATTTTATGTAGAGGTTTTAAATGTAGCTGTCTTTAAAGGAAATATGAATGTAAGTATATATAAATGAAAATACTTATCTTCTTCCCAGTCTTTACCAACTCAAGCTTGTTTTCTAATGTTGAACTAGACTGTTGAAATGAAGAAAATAGGTATATCTAAACATAACAATTACAAATGAGCAAATAGTATGTTTACAGCTATTTTGTTTTTTTGATGTATATATAAAATATTGTAAAATTGTTTTGTGCATTTATGTAAATGTAACTAATCATATTGGATAAGTGGATTTATTAATTTAACAGAAAACCTTCCTTTCATCCATTCTGATGTTTTGAAGGTGCAAAAACCTTAAATTAAGGTGCAGAAAAAATGTAGCAGTACTAGGTATCACATAGACTAAGTACAATTTTTCTTTATCTGGAGTTAGCATGGTCAATGGTAGTGGGCACTTGTGCTCTTCTGCAGAACCAATCCTGCCTGTCTCTAGCACAGATAAATGTCTCATTCCTGAAACAGCTTTCTCAAGCTAAACCTCAAGCAGTTGTTCTTGCAGTATAGTTCATTGGAGGAAAAAAAATTACACTTTTTTCTTAATTTTGTCAGTTCAGGTAGAAGCTGAACCAGAGGTGCATTTGGCTTTATGGGACACTGTTTCCTCAGCTTTGTTCTTCTGAAATGCTTTTCGTATTCCTGAAGGTGTTGGAGGTACTTCTGGGTAGGAAAACCCAAGAGTGACAGAAAGTTCTTTTCTCTGTTGTGCTTTCTGGGTATATACTTGTGGAGTCCAGTGGTCAACACAGCAGGGTACAGTTTTCTTCCCTTCTCTCCTGAGAGCTTCTTTCTTATAAATTAAATGTATGACAGATGGAGTTTCTTTTAGACCGTTAATCTAAGTTTGTGAGAGGCTCAGAATGGAATGATACAATTTTGGAGGCAGAGAAAGAGGCGGATGTTTACAGGCTTTTTAGTGAAAACAGACCTTTTTAAAATCAAAACAAAAGCTGGCTTTTATATGATGCAATGGTATAGGTGTTGACTTGTTTATATATATATGTGCATACATTTACAGAACTCTTTTTTTCTTCTAGGATCCTTCTGTTACACAAGTGACAAGAAATGTTCCTCCAGGGCTAGATGAGTACAATCCTTTCTCTGATTCAAGAACAGTAAGCACTTTTATTTCTTAATTATGCTGTTAATCTTTTTAGGTAAGATTTGTGAGTTATCGTTTACAGTTTGGGACTGATGTTGTAAAACATGTGATGGGATTGCTAGAGTTAGTGAAAGATGTGTAAGAATTGATAGTCCCATAAAGTATTTGGAGGGTTGAGTGGGTAGATTTACTCAAGTGAGCTGTGACCTATTAAGGAAAAGTGGCTCTCTGAAAGGAGGCCAAAACAGAATTGAGTTTTTCCCCTGTTCAGTAAGACTTCTGGTAGTCTATCCTTACGCTTTTCTGAATTTTACTTGCTTTAAAGCATGTGAGTGTGGCACACTTCCCAGTGTCATACTTTTGATTTCCATTTCACTTAATGAAAGTGCTGCTCGGAATAAGAAAAAATACTGCATTTAAGTAACAGTCCTCAGGTTATGAGTAGTTGTGCTACATTAAAAGCAATAATTTATGTCCAAGAAATGCAGTTGGTTTTTCGCCTCTAGTTTTAATTTACTTTGTGCTTATTTTCACCCGTGGGGAGGGGGGGAGGGGTGGGAAATACAACAAATGGGGTAGTAAATTCATACTGTGACAACATTTTCCAGTGGTTACCTTTGACAGTGAAGATCTTGTGCAAGATTAGCAAAATGCATGGGTGATTACTGTTTGTCAGTATAATTTATAAACATTGAAATACTGTGTTTTTCAAATGTAGTCTTGTTTCCTGTGGTAAATCTGGTAGTGGTGATAGAGAATGTTGATATTTGAGTCTTTGTAATGCAACAGTAACGTTTCATACAGTGTTAAAATGATAGACTGGAAGAAGCTTGTTTTTGAGTATGCCTAGGGACAGCTGATTAAGGCAGAATATTTACAGCTAGCAATAATATCAAATAAGTCTCCAAAATGTTTTTCTCCTAACTCACAATATCATGAATTGTGTTTAATTTATCATCCTGAAGCCTGAAGAGTTTCAAAATTGCTTTGTACTGACCATGAGTTACACAGACAGTAGGTCTTGTTAAAAAAAAAAATAATCTAAAGCTACTCTGACCTTTTCTATTACTTATGTACATATTATTTTAATATGCAGCTCTGTGGGAAAAGGAAGACAAGTATATGGCTAGGGTTGTCTGGCTTTGAACAGTCAGCTGTATATGTATCAAAAGTTCTAATTCCTCATTACAGATGTCACTCATATAGAAAAAGTGGGAGGATAGAGGAAATCTTTAAGTCAGTGTTCAGATCTACTGAATATGTGCTCTATTCATGCACTGTGATTCAATTAATTATGAATTTAGTAACATCCTGTAGATAAAAAGTGTCACTTTAATGAGCAGCTCTCTTTCTGTAGGGAACTTTCACAGTTTTTTTTTCAGAAAGCAAGACTGAAACAAATATTTAGCCAAGAGTGCAGTAATAATCAACCTTTAGATGGTGCTTCCCTTCCTCTCTCTGTAACTTCTGGATGCTGAATATATAAGTATTTACTCTGTAATTACATGCATTTGCTTAGGTACCTGAGGATGTGCTCACAATTCCATGTGCTCACCTCTCTTTTCCTACCAGCTTTGTATGCAAGAGAAGGACATTCTGCACATGTACAAATAAATGTATGCAACAGGAGTAAGGGAAGAGACAGTGAAAGTAAATGCCTTTAAAGATTGGATGAACAGAAATTGAAGTAGAGTCTGTGAATTTTAGACTTTGAAGATTACAGCATCCTCAGGGTAGGGATAGAAATTACTCTGAATTTTGCGTGCTGCTCAGAGCAAGAACATCCAGATAGTTTCTTGGGGCTTTGGTTTGCTACTGTTCCTTGTTCTGCTTTTGTTTGGAAGCTGAGTCATCTTGAACAGTTCAGTGCAGGTAATCTCACTTCTAACATTTGAAAACCATAATGATGCTAGTGACCGGAAAGTATACAAGCTGGTAGTAGCAAAATATGTCCTGGAGATTTCTGTGCTCTTTAATTTGAGAATCACTGGTCTGTAAAATTTATATTTGTTTCACTATGAGTAACAATGTGTAGTTGTAGTTTTTAAGGAAGCTGAGAACAATATGATTCAATTAGAAATCCAAATTTCTAATAGTAGTGGTAAGATTGTATCTTGGAGTCTATAATATTAGCACAGCATTAACCTCCTTTGCCACTTTCTTCCAAATTCAAGTTAAAAAATCATGCTGAACTGCAAAAATAGTTCTCCATTGCAAATCCAGACAGGATTGTTTCTTCTGTGAGAAAGTGACTTCAAACTCTGAATACTGACATTCATTATCTTATCTCAGTTGTGTTCTCCCTTTGCCAAGTATTTCATTCCATTTTCCTTTTCTCAGTCAACTTATATCTGTCACATCTGCAGTGGGAAATTTGGTAGGAAACTAACATTCAAGACATAATGAGGAGAGTGAATGGGCATAGGAGATTTTAAGTCTCAAGTGTCACCACCTTGATACCTAACATAAGAAATCAGGAGGGTTGATTTTGTGTTTTTGTTTTTTAATTTTTTTTTTTTTTACCTCTTATCAAATTTCAAAGCCTGTCTTATTTTTGATTGTTAAACCAGAGTTTTCAGAGAATGATATAAATGTCAGATTAAATATCGTTGCTTGCATCTTCAGTGGTTTTGTCTCTAGCATTAACAGTCACCATGGAGATGACTTTATGTCTTTTGCCATGTTTCTGAAATCACCAAGGAACAGATGAGACTAGACAATTAGTATTTCTGGTTCATGATTTAAAGAAGCAACTGTTAAAGAAGGTCTTTAATCTCTTCCTTCTACAAGGTTTGCTAATACATGTTGAACTCCTCTGAGAGCTCTGTGTATATATGTGTAACGTGTATAGACACAATAATGCATATAGCATTCACTTTCAAATTGCTGCATTAAAAATTTGGAAAAAAATATTCGTAGATTTGGTTTTGGTTTGTGTTTTTTTTTTTTGTTTTGTTGTTTTGTGTTTTTTGGTGTTTTTTTGTTGTTTTTTTTTGTTGTTGTTGTTCTTTGTTTTTAAGAGACCTATTTCAGTGGATTTTCTTTCAGTAAGTTGCTGGGTGGCTTGGTCCCTTCTGTTTTGCAACCAAACACAGTGAAGTGTTTATAGGAAACCGGATAGATCATCCACACCTGGCTTCTTTTGGAAGTCTTCCCTCCGCCCCCAGTAAATAAACCACTCACATGCAGTAATCTATTCAAGAGAGAACTTCTTTTGAGCATTTATCTCCAGCCAACCTCTTCTCTTCGAGGGAGGTCCTAATAATTTGCTTCTTCCCCCAGTGCAGCTGTGAGAACAAGGTATGAAATAAAAAAATCTTTCCCAGAAGTACCATTCGGAGCAGGAACAAAAAAGGGTGTTGTAGAATGGTGTCAGTTGAATGTCAGGATAGAAGTACTTTACCATAATGTGTCAGTGGAGGTCAAAGACCATAGATCTGTGAAGCAAAGTCTCTGTAGAAACAGCTGACTTAGTTCCCCTGTCTGAATGTGGGTGGTATATCATGATGTGATAAGATCCTATCCAGTGGTGGCTGGAGGTTAGTGCAGTCCTCACAATACAGGTCTGAGTAATTAGAGTTACATCCTTGAAAAGACAGAATTGCCGACCACCTGTCTTGATGTGAATGTGTCAACAGCCCTACACAGGCTATAAGTCAGTTGGGTGTCTCTTTTCCATACCCAAATGCCTAAGCTACCAATAGCACTTAGACAGTCAACCAACAGCACATGGACAGACAGGTATGACAAAATAAGTGCCAAGTCATAGGTTGCAAGGGACCTCTGGCGGTCATCTTTTTCAATCTCCCTATTTAAATTTGGTCACTAAGTTGCATTGCTCAACATCTTGTCCTGAAGAGCTTTGAACATATACAAGGGTGGAAATCCTGCAACCTCACTGGGCAACCTGTTGCAGTGTTTGGCAGTTCTTACAGTGATTATTTTTTTTTCCCCATAATATCTTAATTAGTTTTCTGTGTTCTGAGAAGTAACATGATGTGTAATATAAGCGGCATGATATTTTTCCAGCATCCCCATGTGTATGTGGATCCACAAGGGAGTCAAAATATATGTTTCATTTCTTGTGTTTAGTAAATGGTGCATTAATTACAGCAGAATTTTACAGCTTTATCCTGGCATGTGGTTAAACCAAACTTTGGTCCAGTAAGTGTGAAGTTATGAAATGAAAGAATTTCTACGGGATTACTGTGATGTTCTGCTCAAATAAGAAACATGGATCAAGTCATGTTTGCAAATTCCCATTATGCCTGACATGAGGCTAAGTCTTCCATGTTCTAGAAGGATGGATTAGACTGTTAAATTTGAGAAGGGAAGGAAGAAGCTTGACATTTGCTGACCTGAAGCCACCTGAGAAGCTTATGCCTACTCATCTTCTTCTGAGACAAAAGAAGGCACAGTAGTTTTTGGGATGCTCTGGTATGAACTGCATGAGATGTTCATCAAGGTTAAAAGAGTTACCTGTAAAATGACAGATTCACCAGTTTCCTTCAAAGATGCCTCAGCAGTTTTTATTCCTAGAAATCTTATGTCAATCAAAATCATAATAACATAGACAAAAGTATACTAACAGATGAGAATTCCTGTTTTGCTTACTTAATAGTTATGGATCTCAGTGTCTTTATGAAATGTCCATTAAGTATCAAAACTGGTTCCTGCAGTTACCTAGTTTGATATCTTCAGGATTTTGATAGTTATTGACCAAGTGTGTCTCACTTTCATCTTTTGTGCTGATAAAACATTTGAGGTGACCTTAGAAAGTGGATGTTTCCTTTTGGTTCTAAATAGCAAATCAGTTGCTCCTATAACTGACTCTAATCTGACTGCTTGGTAACAGTATTTCCTCAATAAGACTTACACTTATTATGTACAATTTTTGTCCGTATTAAATGCATGTACCTTGCCAACCTTTTAAAAACATAAATCTGAGCTATTGCTTTCCAGAATGCCTCCAATTTTAGACTTCATGCACCTTGTACAGTATCACTTAGGCCATTTCAGACAATTTTTCAATGCAACAGCTTACATACATCTCCATTTCAGAATATAAGGACATATGCTATATGCCAGCTAGAATTCCAGTGAATATTTTTACTGGAATTGTTTTGCAGCTTTTTTAATGAAGTTAGCTTAATTCTTAATTGAGCTAACTTCAGAGGTGGCAATTACAGCAAACCTGTGCTTACCCTATATTTGGAAATTGGTGTAATTGTAATTGGAAATTGTGCATTAACTTCTAGAATTGTGCTGTGTACTGTTTTTTTAATAACTGTACAAAGAACTGTCTGCCTTACTGTTTTGTCTACCAAGCCAATAAATTATTATTTATTTGACTTTTATTTAGTATATTTTAATTGCATGTATGAAGCAACACTGGATTTGAGTACCTTGTTTGCATTAAGGCTTACTGTACATAACTTCTCCCTGGTTCTTGTTTATTTGCCTTGTATGCATTTTTGTTGAACTTCTGTTTTTCCAGTGATTGTTGAATACCGTGAAATATATTTATAGGACAACAGAAGACGTTAAGTGGCTTCTGAGAAAATGTTATCCCAACTAACTTTTTTCATCTTTTTTTCCCGTGCCCTTTCCTTATTACCTTTGCCAGTCCAACAGCAGATAATGCCAGTATGTCAGCTGAACTTTATTTAAGTCCATGCAGTTCTCCAGATCTGCTGCACAGTGCTAGAGCTTGAAGATGTACCTTCTCTGATTTAACTTCAGTACTTCTTGCTTCTAGGAAAATCCCATACTGTAGAGCTATGTTTTGCGGGTTTTTTTTTGTTGGCTGGTTTTTGCCTTTTTTTTTTTTTTTTTTTTTCTCCAGGGCAGCTAGATACTTCTGTTTGTTTCGTGTTAAGTAGCTGTGTTTTTTTGTTTTTTTTTTTTTTTGCTTCTTGGCTTTGATTATGGTTATAAAAATGAGTACTTCAGTTTGATAGGAAGACTTAGTGCAACCTGAGTTTAAAAATGGTTGCATACTGGTCACTTCTTAAGAGCCATCTCTTAAGAGCACAGGAGCAGACAATTCCAAAGTGTTGGAAGACAAGCAAGTGGGGCAGCAGGCTGGCTTGGCTGAGCAGGGATCTTCTAGAACTTAGATGGAAAAGGAAAATGTACAAGCTTTGGAAGCAGGGACAGGAGACACAGAAGGGCTACAGAGATGCTATTGACCACTGTAGAGAGAAAATTAATGCAGCCAAAGCTCAATTAGAGTTCAAGCTGTCCAGCACTGTGAAGGACAACAAAAAGGGCTTTTTAAAATGTGTTGACAGCAGAAGTAGGAACAGAGATAGCCAGCATGGGTTCATGAGGGGAAAGTCCTGCTTAACCAACTTAGTTTCCTTTTATGACAAGGTCACCCATCTAGTTGTCCAAGGGATGCCAGTAGATGTAGGGTTTTGGGCTTTTAGCAAAGTTTTTGATACTGTCTTTCACAGTATCCTGCCAGACAGAATGTCTAGCACACAGCTAGACAAGACCATAATAAGCTGGGTGAGCAATTGGCTGATGGGTCAGGCTCAAAGAGGTGTAGTAAATGGGGTTACATCGGGTTGGTGTCCAGTCACCTGCGGGGTTCCCCAGGCTGTCAGTTTGAGGGTCAGTGCTCTTTAATGTTTTTATAAATTATTTGGATGCAGGAGTCAAATGTACATTAAGTAAGTTTGCCAGTGATGCTAAATTAGGAGGAGCTGTGGAATCGCCCAAGGGTAGAGAGGCCTTACAGTGCGATGTGGATAGACTAGAGAGCTGGGCAATCACCAGCCGTATGAAATCTGAGCAAGTGCCAGACTCTGCACCTGGGGTGAATTAGTCCTGGTTATATGTACAGATTGAGGGAAGAGAGGCTGGAGAGCAGCCCCACAGAAGGAGATCTGGGGGTTTGGGTTCATGGCAAGTTCAGTATAAGTCAGCAGTGTGCCCTGGCAGCCAAAAGGGCCAGCAGTGTCCTGGGGTGCATCGAGCACAGCACAGCCAGCCGGTCGAAGGAGGTGATTGTCCCAGCCTGCACGGCCCGACCGTGAGTACTGTGTGCAGCTTGGGGTGCCTCAATGTAAGGAGGACATCGAACTGGCAGAGTGTGTCCAAGCCAAGATGGTGAAAGGTCTTGAGGGTAAGATTTAGAAGGAGCAGCTGAGGTCACTTGCCTTGTTCATTTTGGAGAAGGCCAAGGGGTGACCTCATCACACCCTACAGCTTCCTCAAGGTGGGCAGGGGAGGGCGGGGTGCTGATCTCCTCTCTCTGGTGACCAGCGGTAGGGAACAAGGAAATGGAATGAAGCTGCATTAGGGGAAGTTCAGGTTGGGCATTAGGAAAAGGTTCTTCACTGAGAGGGTGGTTGATCACTGGGACAGGATCCCCATGGAAGTGTTCACGGCCTCAATCTTGTCAGAGTTCAAGTAGTGTCTGCATGATGCTATTAGTTACATGGCTTACTTTTGGGTAGTCCTGTGAGGATCAGGGATTTGGACTCAATGATCCTTATGTGTCCCTTCCAACTTGAGATATTCTATGATTACAATGCTTTCTTCATTATGTTATTGATCTTTAGAAGATGATTTCTAATACCTGTGCCTTTTTGCATTGAATTGTGATTTTTTGAGTAATAATCTGGAGGAATAAACACATTAAAGCAATATTGAACTCACACCGTTTGAGGTAGATTTGACTCTTTGTTCCCCTGTGCACACATTATGAAGTGACATAATTATGAAAACACAGTAGTATACAAAAACATGCGTGGATTTTTCTGTACTTAATGAAGAAATATTACTATATTTCAGCTGCATCCTATGAAGAAAATGTCTGAAATGTACCTTTTGCTGGGATTATATTCTTAATACATATATAAACCTAGCAGAAATTCTGCAGTGATACCCAGCAATAATGAACAGCAGATGTTTTAATACCTTTGACTCTCCACTTTTTCTGTCATGCACTAATTCCCTCAAATGATATTAAATAACTTGTGAGTGATACTAAACGCACAATAACGTTCATGAATGGTGTTGACGTAGCTCAAAAATAACTGCTTTAGATGCACCATAAAAAGAGACTAACCATGCTGGCTTTTTGCTGCTTTGTCAAACGTGCTACTGGGCTGAGACAGCCTTTAGAAAAGTGGAAGCTATTTTCAAAGAAAATTTAAGATCTTAAACTCTGCCAAACTAAGTGTGGAACTGTAAGTCAAGCTCAAAGCTCCGAGGAAAAACTTGTAGATCAACTTTGGAAACTTTCTTCCCTGCGAGCAGGAAGCTTCTGCCATCCTTAAGGTTGTTAGAGTACTAATGGAAGATAAGGATGTAGGAAAAAACTAAATATATTGTTTCTTTAGAGTGGAAGTGTCTTAAACTCGAATTCTCAGTAGAATAGGCTTTAGAGAAGTGATAACTTGCCACAAATGGGTGATCAGCTGAATGTTAAGAAACTAAGATTTTTTGGAAATTGCCAAAGCATGAACTGGAATGTACCTCAGCTGGCTTCATGCCAGAGGAAGGAAAAGTGACAGCTGTCACACTCACTGCAGAAAAATCTCTTAAAAGGATTTGAGAAATTAAGAGGCCAGAGGTACAAGTTCTTTACTGGGCAAGTAGGGGCTAGGGGTTGTGGAAAAGTCTGCTAATCATAAATGGTTTTCTGTTGATTGGTTGGGAATTTTCTTTGTTTAGGGTTTATTTTGTTGTATTTTAGCAGACCTCTACAAAGACAGGGGCTTTAACCTTTGAACAGATGGAAGTCGCCTTGAGTGCTGCGTCATTCCTGCATTAAATAATGGACTGTAGCACACAGATCTAACAACATGAGACTCAGGGCAGGTGTTGCCTTGAATTGCATGTTTGAAATAATAAGCCTGGGGTGTCCTCCTTCATATTACTACAGTGATAGAACTGTATGGTTTTTGAGGGCCTGAGGCCTGAATGAAGATCATAATCCCAGTCGTGTTGTTACAGTGTCCAAAGGTATGTGTGATTCTTAATCACATACCATCTTTGTGGAAGTTATGATAGCCTTTTGGATCCAAACCTCCATGATGATCCAAATAATCAAGTTGATCATACTGGTTACTGTAAGGATATGTAGAATATGAGAGCATCTGTTTGATCAAGATTATAGACTCTTTTTCGGTTTAAAGGGAGTAGTAAGCAAAAGGGAAAGCAGTAAACAAAGGCAGAAACACAGACTTGATAAAGGAGAGATAACAGAGACAAAACAGAAGACCAAAACTCATCAGCCACTAATTTAGGGGCTTTTTAACTGATAAGAAGATAGAAACAAGATAAGCTTGAATATTATGGTTAGTTGAGGGAAGTCTGTGGGACTATGCAAAATTTATTAAGTAGTATTTAGGAGTGTCCTGGTTTCAGCTGGGATAGAGTTAATTTTCTTCCTACTAGCTGATACAGTGCTGTGTTTCGGATTTAGGATCAGAATATGTTGATAACACACTGATGTTCCAGTCTTTGCTAAGCAGTGTTTACACTAAATCAAGGACTTTTCAGCTTTTCACACCACCCCACCAGCAAGTAGGCTGGAGTGCTCAAGAAGCTGGGGGAAGACACAGCCAGGACAGCTGACCCCAAGGGATATTCCATACCATATGAAGTCATGCTCAGTATATAAACGAGGGGAAAGCTGGCCAGGGGCTGCTGCTCAGGAACTGCCTGGGCATCGGTGGGCAGATGGTGAGCAACTGCATTGTGCATCACTTGTTTTGTATATTCTAATTAGTTTATTTTTATTTTTCCTTCCTTTTCTGTCCTATTAAAGTGTTTTTATCTCAACCCATGAATTTAACTTTTTTTTCTTCTGATTCTTTCCCCCCATTCCACTGGGTGGTGGGGGGATTGAGTGAGCAGTTGTATGGTGTTTAGCTCCCTGTTGGGGGTTAAACTACAACAAGTGAAATAGTCAAAGATGTGGAGCAGTTAGAGACTGGGAAGGAGCAAGGAGGAGACTAGAGTGAAGTATGAATTAAAAAGGGCTGGTGGCATGTAAGTTGCTACCAGTCAGTACACTTGTCTGACATCCATGTTTCTAATCACTTTAGTTACTGTTAAATCACTTTTTAACTATCTCTCTATGATATTTCACTTTCTACCACATCTGTGAGTGCCACAAAGTCTAGGTGGCAGCAGCTGGAGAGATCAGAGTGAGACTTAGGTGCCAGCAACATGGTCAGACCCCAAGTAGAAATGGACCATATGTTTGTGGTGTCAGCAGCCAGAGGGACCATGGGTCATAGGGCCCATGTGTTTGAGGTGCCAAGAGCTGAACGGACCAGTGTATTTTCCTCTGTGTGTGTATGTGTAATTCACTAGCAAACTTCAAGCTGGACTAGTTGGCAAATAGGAGGAAAACCTCTCACTGGGAAGACACAAAATCTGAGCAAAAATGAGTAAGGGAGTCTAGGGTCTGGACTTGGATGTATGACAAGCTGAGAGCCCATGCTGGTGTTTGAGGTTGGTGTTGAGCTGTGAGCGTGGAGGTTGCTTGTGACATGAGTGTATGAGTTCGTGAATCTTCTAGTGAATGTCAGGTTGGGCTAACTGGCAAACAGGAGGAAACCTGTATACCAGGCAGGAGAGCTTCAGATCCGGGCAGGTATATCAGACAGGCTGAGGGCCCACTGCTCCTATCTGAGGGATTGGCAACTGTTGGTGTGCTTGTAAATCTAGAGTGAGGCATGTGCTTTTGGTAGTGAACTTCGGTGCTGATCAGCTGGAGAGAAGGGATGGGGTATGACTCTGTGTTCTAGGTTCTATGTAGTTTTGATAGTGTTATGTGGCAGTGTTGTTAAAGGCAGTAGCTGGCCATCCAAGTGTCCTTGGTGTGTGCAGGTGTGTATGTATCTGTGTGCATCCCTGGGATATGTACTCAGCTTGCTATTAGCTGAACCTGGAAACAGAAAAGCAATAGCTGTCTCCATCAACCTGGAATGGAGAGCTCTCACAGTGTCTCAGAGTGTGCTGGGCTGGGCTCCAGCAGCTGGAAAGGAGGAGTCCCCAGGTCTTCTCAGAGTCTGCTGGAAGTGGTAGCCTTTGTAGCATCCCTTAACAGCTTTTGTCCCCCAGCCACTCTTGACTTTCTTAGGATTCCAGGATGCGCAGCCCCTGCTACAAATCACTGGTGTAGTCTCATTTCTTACAGGGAACACAGGTTCTTACCTAGGCACTGAGTATTGTACACAGTTGTCATTACGTCCACAGTAGACAGCAAGTCTAACACCATACAGATGGCCAGCTAGCATATAGTTGAACCTAAACAATATAGAAATCTGAATTGGAAGAATCTTGTACATAATTAGTACCTTGTATTCGTGTGATATATAGTCTATGCTGTTGGCTAACATCTTTAATTATGTAGCTCTAGTGAGTTTTCTGATTGGTTCCTTTATTCATGAGCACATATGCATGTTCCAGTCATTAGCAGTACTGCAGGTTGTTTGGACAAAGTATCTTTCAAGGGTAAGTATTTTGAATTAATTGTTCAAATATTTTCTGACAATCCACCATTTTACACTATTACAGGTAATATTACTATTACTTTTTATAGTTTTACGGGAGGGCTACTGAAGTTCTTGCTGGAGATTGTGAACAGTCTTGCTCATTAGTGTAGCAGGGAGCTACTTCTCAGTTATGTTTTCAAAGCTATTGTTATTTTAGTCATAGAGCTACAATAATTAGATTTTTTTTTTAAGCTTTTGTAACATTGCTCTGGACTACAATGCATAAGTCATAAGAGTTTTTTTTCAGTAACTTTTTGTTACTCTGGTGCAGGTTTACTGTCTTATATTTGAAACAGAAGATGTCAATTGTCTAGTTTTGTTAGGAGTTCTCATACAGGCCTTTCTCCCTATCACAGAACACTCCAACATAATGAATAGCAGTATCAGCTTTCTTTAACCATCTACATAGAATCAGAGAACCACTTAGGTAGAAACAACTCTTTAAGATCATTGAGTTTCAACCATTTACCTAACACGACCAATTCCACCACTAAACCATGTCCCTAAGTGCCACACACACACCAGGGATAGTGACTCAGCCACTTCCCTGGGCAGCCTGTTCCAGTGCTTGACAACCCTGTGACTGAAGAAATCTTTACTAATATCCAATCTAAACCTCCCCTGGTGCAAGTTGAGGCTGTTTCCTCTGGTGCTATCACTTGCTATTTGGGAGAAGAGACTGACACCCACCTCGCTACAACCTCCTTTCAGGCTTTGTTGCTCTTCTTCGGACATGCTCCAGCACATCGATATCTTTCTTGTAGTGAGGGGCCCAAAAGTAAACACAGGATTCAAGGTGGGGTCTCACTAGTGCAGAGTACAGGGGGACCATCACTTCCCTAGTCCTGCTGGCCACACTGTTTCTGATACAAGCCAAGATGCCATTGGCTTTCTTGGCCACCCAGGCGTGCTGCTGGCTCATACTCAGCTGGCTGTTGAACAACACCCACAGGTCCTTTTCTGTCGGTCATCTTTCCAGCCACTCTTCTTCAAGCCTGAAGCATTGCATGGGGTTGTGACCCAAGTGCAGGACCTGGCACTTAGGCTTCGGTTGTCTTCATCTTATAGCACTGAGTAATCTTTCTTGGGATGAAAAGCTTAAATCACCAAGCATTTCTGAGAAATGAGACTGCTCTGATATATATAATAGTATTCTGTTAGGAGCTGATGTATGAGGTAGAAGGATAATTTTGAAATTCTGGAATCAGCTGGTGTTGCTGACATATGCTATAGTATCACACACAGAGGTGGAGTTTAATCAGGCTTGGTGTTTTCCCTTAAGTGTATTGCATTTGTGTATTTCAAAAGATAGTTAGAAAAGATGCAGATAATCTGGGACAAGTTATAATTTACTATATTAGTGGTATTTAGTTGATTTGGGCTTTGCTTTAAGGTGCTTTTGTATTGAAAACATCACACTTCTCACTGTATTTTTGTTATTTATTTCATTCTTGTTAGAAACAAGTTGTTGTCTGTCTTACAAGATCACAGGACAGGGAAATCTTTCAGTTGCAAACTCTACAGAAAGAATTGCAGAAAGAAACTACAGAAAGTAGTTTCCCCCAAGCAAATTTAAGAATAAAATAACATCATAGTAGTGCTATACAGGTCTGCTTTGGTAAAGTTCAGTTGATAATTTCAGTCTAGACAGTAGTTTTTTCCTTGGTTTGATGGCTCCTGGTTAACGTTGTGTATGATAAAGAGAGGTGGAGAAAGTCAGAGAAGATGAAAAATGAGAGTAAGGAGGAGAGGATTTAAAAAACAAAACAAAACAAACAAAAATTCTACCCTAAGCTACTGAAAGCTTCTTGTAAGATGTCTTCTTACAGGTAGTGACCAAGTGAATGAATTGCCAGTGTTACTTGAAACTAGATACTGTGGTACATACTGGTGGAATAGTTAAGCAATAGGTTCTGGATCTTGGATTGGAAAATTTAATATGGTACATTGCTTCTCTAGTTAGCCAGGTGATACAAGCCTTTGTTAAGTAGAGCGCTCTGGAAGACATTACTAATAAATGACATTGTGTTTCAGAATATGAATAGATCACTGTTAAATCCTGCAGTTCTCTTATACAGTAATTGTCCTTATTCATATTCATGTCTGAACAAAATTAGATTTCTATTTACTTTCTACCGATCCCTAAATTTGCATGTGTGTTTATGGCAAGTAGTGCAGTATAAAACCAAATATACAGAACACTGCACCACAGAATATAGTTAACTTCTTTTTCTTAGAGGTTATAAATATTGCAGGCACCATATCAGATTTTCAGTTTATCAGTAACACTTTGTTTAAAACAACTAGATTGGTTCTTACGGAGTTAATGAAAATATGTTTATTAGAATAGGAAACTCTTTCCCTATAATTGTCTTTTGTTTTCTTAGCCTCCTCCAGGAAATGTGAAAATGCCTAATGTACCTAGTACCCAGCCAGCAATAATGAAACCAACAGAAGAACCACCTGCTTACACACAGATTGCGAAGGTTTGTCTGTAACTTTCAGGCACTAGATTCCTTTTAATTATATTTATTTAAATACATTTCTAGAATAATGTCTTTTATAAATAAGCATTACTTTCCTAATGATTTAATGAAAATTAATACTGGCCTTAAGTAATCAGTTAATGCATGAATTTGCGCAGTATTAGGTCCGTCTTCACCAGTGACTGGAGATGCTTAATTATAGAAAACAAACTTGGAATATTTTTTTTGCGTTCATATTTTTTATCAATATTTAATGATGCTTACTTTGTACAGGAGCATGCCTTGGCCCAGGCAGAACTGCTAAAGCGTCAAGAAGAACTGGAAAGAAAAGCAGCTGAACTAGATCGCAGAGAAAGAGAAATGCAGAGTCTCAATCAGCAGGGGGGTATGCATGAAAAAATACTCTAAATTGCAGAACTTTCACTTTTTAGTAGGAACTTTTAGTTTTACAGTGATGCTGTGAAACAGGTCAAAGAGGGGCTTTTACAATCTATTCAGGGTAAGAAAGTTTCATCCGCCATAAGAGAGTGCATACAGTGAATAAAATCTGTCCTGTCCTGTGCAGATTTTTGGTGTAAAAATTATAGATGTGGATTCTGTTACATGTTACTCTGGACTATCATTTATTTTTATTCTAGGAAGTAATACTATTTAATAGAAACTGTGCATTTTGAGAAGAAGTAAAAGTAACTTCATGAGTAATATCTCTTTGATTTCTCTTCTATCAGTATTCATAGCTGTAGAACTTCCCTGTTTCAAAACATTTTCTTTTGCTATGTTACAAACATAATATTCTATGCAAATAGCAGAAAAATCTATTTTTAATCTTTTATTAATTTTTTATATGACACTTCGGAACCCATAGTCAAGATCGGTATCTCATTTTGCCACAAACTGTAAGTGTGCTGTGCAAAACCATCAGGTTCGTGTATGGGAACGTTGAAGATACTTTGCTGGAAGTAGAACCGTGGGAATATTCCTTTTCAAAAGGAAGAACTTCAGACTGAAGTTAGAAAAAAAACAAGCCAAAACACTGTGTGCAAAGTTGACTTTGTGTGGTCTTTTCACCTGTATGTAGAATTCTGACTTTTATTTCCGTATGTGCTGGTTTTTTTGAGTATGAAGTGGTACAACTCCAGATTACAGAATTGCTTAGTAATTCAAATTCTCGGGGAATTTTGTAGAGTAGAATAGAGTATTTTCAGTTGGAAGGGACCTACAGCAATCATCTAGTCAAACCGCCTGACCAATTCAGGGCTGACCAAAAGTTAAAGCATATTATTTAGGGCATTGTCCAAATGCGTGTTTAACACTGACAATCTTTGGGCATTGACCACCTCTCCAGGAAGCCTGTTCCAATGTCTGACCACCCTCTTGGTAAAGAAATGCTTCCTGTTGTCCAGTCTGAACCTCCCCTGGAACAGCTTTGAACCATTCCCACACCTCCTGTCACTGGATCCCAGGGAGAAGAGATCAGCACCTCCCTCTCCACTTGGCCTCCTCAAGGAGTGGCAGAGAGTAGTCATATGCCAGTCATTTGCTAGGATCTAGGAATGGGGAATTGCTGTTCTTCTTCTGAGAAAAAGAATTTATGGTGATATTGTCCCCTCATTAAACCATTTTTATTTTCTCAGTATTTGTTTTTTTCAAGCTCTCTATTAAATCTCTTTCTTTTCTCCTAGATAATGATTTTTTCTTTCTTTTTTTTTTTTTTTTTTGGTGTGGTTTTTTTTTTTTTTTTATTTCCTTCTGCATGTATTGCCCTTCATCCAATTTCACTAGTTTATATTGATAGTCTGGTCTGATTACTTTTCTCTTGCAGGCTTTAGGAACGTGACAGTTTAGTTCATCTAATCCTTAGGGAACGTAACTCTACCCCATGCATGTTTCAGGGTATATCTAAAATTGGTATGTGTTACTAGGTTGCAATTGTTCACATGAAAGTGCTTGAAGAATCCATGAAGAATTTAAACGATTCTTTAGGAAGACTGAACAAAGAGAGGGCTCTTAAATTTTAAAAGAAGATACTGGTTTTTTACCACATGACTGTGCAAAAGGTGCTGCAAATCAGGAACTGTATACTGTGACTGAGGAGAAAAATATTCTTTTGATTTTTTTTTTTTTCTTTCATGCACTGATAGAACGGTCTGGGTTGGAAGGGACCTTAAAGACTGTCTAGCTCTGACCCCCCTGCCATGGGCAGGGACACCGTCCACTAGACCAGGTTGCTCCAAGCCCCATCCAGCCTGGCCTTGAACCCTTCCAGGGAGGGGGCAGCCACAGCTTCTCTGGGCAACCTGTGCCAGTGTCTCACTGCCCTCACAGGAAAGAATTTCTTCCTTCTATCTCATCTAAATCTACCCTCTTTCAGTTTAAAACCATTACCCCTTGTCCTATCACTCCATGCCCTTGTAAAAAGTACCCCCCAGCTTTCTTGTAGGTTCCTTTTAAGTGCTGGAGGGCTGCTGTAAGATCTTCCCCAGAGTCTTCTCTTCTCCAGGCTGAACAATCCCAACTCTCTCAGCCTGTCCTTGTAGGGGAGGGGCTCCAGCCCCCTGATCATCTTCATGACCCTACTCTGGACCCACTTGAGCTGGTCAATGTCTCACTTATGCTGGGGGCCCCAGATCTGGACACAGCACTGCAGGTGGGGTCTCACAAGATGGGGGGTAGAGTGGCAGAATCCCCTCCCTCCACCTGCTGGCCACACTTCTCTTGATGTAGCCCAGGATACGGTTGGCTTTATGGGCTGAGAGCACACATTGCTCTGTCGTGTTGAGCTTTTAATCAGCCAAGACCCCCAAGTCCTCCACCGGGCTGCTCCCAATCCACTCATTGCCCATCCTGCATTTGTGCATGAGATTGCCTCAACCCATGTGCAGGACCTTGCACTTGGCTTTGTTGAACATCATGAAGTGCATATTTGAACTCCTTTGGAAACACCGTGGAGTTGTCTTCGTTGGAGGACAGGGTCTTTTGCAATACTTTAGCTATTTGCATTCAATTTAAGATGCTGGCTGCACATCTAGAACACTCACACGCAATTGATTACCATACGAAGATCTTCAGCTCAGCTTGATGCCTTCAGTCTTTTCTGCTCAGGTCCTGCACAGCATTCCATTTTAGTTAATTAAAGTGTGCTGCTTCCTGTTACGGTTATTTCATTTGGGCGTGCCTGAAAATCCCTTTCTGTGCTTGCATGAAGCTAGTTGGAGGGTATCTGCAGTCACAGTGTAAGCATGCCGTTGAAGTTACATTAATAGGCCTTTAGGTGGTAACTTGTGTTGAATGAAATAACTCTGAGCTAGCTCTTCGCTTATCAGGATGCAGTCTTGGAATATGAGTATCCAAAGTGTATTTAGAAAAAGACAGCTTGGTTTTTGATCTCAAACCATCTCACCAAGCTGTTGTTCAGTTTTAGTTGAAAATTTTGAAATCTGTACTACAGCAGCTGGAAAGCACTTGAAATACAATTCTTAAATAATAACTTGAATTATTATAAGATACCTGAATTTTTCCATAACTGTCTTGAAACTGTCAGTCCTGAGAGAAATAACCATATCCTGCAGAATGAAGATCTGAATTATTATCAGATATTTTTCACATAAATCTGAAAGTAGTTTTTAATATGGATGGGAATATTACTTGATGACCTTTTGCATGCTCCCTCTGCCAATTCCCTGCTCTGAAAGGCTTGGTAAAAATTTCAGTAGAAGAGGCAAAAAACTTAAAAGATACTCAGTGCTTTGGACCCATTTGAACAGAACTGACACCTTAATCTTGTCTGAGTGGGAAAACAAGAAATAATGCAAGTAGGTAAGCTTAGCAAGATTTCTGTTCTTATGATATGAACTGCTAGTAAAGATACGGTTGAAGATAGAGATTGTAAGCAAAACCTTGTCAGAATTTCAAATAATGGTGCCTTTAGGTTAGTCTGTAGTTCAGCTCCACTTTTGGAACATGGTAATTAATATATCTCTTGCATCCAGACTTTGAAATGCTATGGTGAAGGTTTCTTGCATTTATCTCAGTTGAATCTCTTGAGCCTGTGGTTGGTATGACTTGTGTTTGGCAGAATGTATACTCTAGCCTGTGAGTAGATCAGCATACAGCAAATCTGGATGTCTGATACTGTGTCATTTGTGGCGTCCCCACGCTGTCACACAAGTGTATCAAAATACAGTGATGCTGTAGGGCATCTTCTTGTAACAAAGAAGTAGTCTAGACAATTTTAATAGCTGCCTTTCTTGAGGCTTATGGGCTTTCAGGTAAAGCTTTGACTGTAAACTATAATGGGAACTAGTTCAGAGTGTTGAAGTCTGTTAAAATATCACGATTCTGAGAATGAAGAATGCTTTTCAGTCCCCAGTCTTTGTCTTCAACAAAGTATGCAAGTATAGCGTGACTTCAGGGAAATGTAAATTTAAAAACCAAGTAACTTTGAGAAATCGTTTTTCGGCCTGTATCTTCTTGTTTTGTGAAGAATTCTCTTTTCTCATTACTTACAGGAACTCTCAGATGCCTGCTTAGTCTTTTACATAGATAAAATATTGTACTTTCCTTGATCTGTTTGTACTTCATTATATTTTATTTCTGAAGTTTATTTTCAGTATTGTGTTAGGATTGCTGATAAAACTTGTGGGTGTTGGTAGCCCAGGTTATCCATATGCTTGTGAAACGAATGCATAAAACAGTTTGAACAAATCCAAATGCCTATCTCCTTCTAGTATACAGAGATTAAAACTGTATTATAAAGATCTTGTTTTGTTTTGTTTTGTTTTGCAGGTAGAAAAAATAACTGGCCACCTCTTCCTGAAAATTTTCCAGTAGGTCCTTGTTTCTACCAGGACTTTTCTGTAGACATTCCTGTAGAATTCCAGAAGACAGTAAAGATTATGTACTATTTGTGGATGTGTAAGTATTTTTTTCTAAAGGAAAAACAAAGTGCCTATTCAAACCTGATGATACATACCTGCTATTTTGGCTTTTGCAACATCTGTAATGAGAAATTGTTTTAAATCCAGAAGTCAAATGTTGAAGTGAAATCTTTTTGTTAGCTTCAATATTAAAAGTATGGAATTATTTACTAGAAACTTCCACAGAAAAAAAGGAGGAGGATTATCTTAAGGCATTTTGGTCCTACTATATTGCATTTTTCTGGTTTAAGTGTCTCTGTTGTTGAAAATGAGCTTTGACCATTCATTAACTTAGAAATAATTTTACTGTTTTAAAAACCAACTTTATTTCACCATCAGTGTTAACAGATTTGTGAGTTTAAGTAGTATAATATCTATTGGCTTTAATATACATAGTTTTATATAGTTTAATATAGTTTTTCGTGTATAGTAGAGACTTAATATCATTTTAGTCTATTTAAGAAAATAGCATAAAGTCAATCAACTGAAGAACCAGTCCATGTTTAAACTATCCTTTTTACACCAAGAGTGCTGTACATCAGCTTTGTGGGGTTAATTTTGCCCTCATTCAGGTGCTCTGTTTTCAGTGGAGAAATGCGTGATGAACCAAATGTTCAGATGCTGCAACGTTTGTTTCTTCTGCCTTGTTCGGTATGATGAGAGCCTGATAATTACTCTGAGATTTAGGAAATCCCAGAGATTTAGGTTCTTTGATGCCTTTAATATATTTTTAGTGTGCTAAGGAAATGTGAAGTTCAGAACTCTTCTGTATTTTTTCATGGCTTCAGATGTAGTTAGCAGATCTCCATAATTTTACCTGTTAATCTAGTAATCTTATTACTGTGGTTGAACCACATAACTGACACATAAAACAGACAGTCAGCATTGGATCAAGTGAATTCCACTTCATAATCCACAGCTTTCTGTATTCATTGCTGCGTCATTAATCTTAAAATAAGCAACTAAATCCGCTGTAGAATGTGTGATTAGTCACTCATAAATCTGACAGACATTTGAGATTTATATGCAGTCTAAGATCAGGTACTCCAAAATTTTAGGATAGTTACTAATTCTGAGCATATGCAGGACTGAGTTTCAAAAGTGCCATATGTTTCAAACACAAAGTGAAGTTGTGCAATGAGAATTGGAATATTAATACTGTTTTTCCTTTTTCCCTCCTCTGGCAATAAATAAAGGAAGCAGTAATGTTTCAGTATTTCAAAATACATAGGTGTTGTGCCTTTATACTAATGTGACAGATTTTCTTCTAGGTAGACTGAGAGGCTTTAACTGAGTCGTCTTGCTTTTTTCCTTCTTTATCTCCAGTACTCTGATTTAGGGATTACTCAGGAAGGAAGGAAAATGGCATAATAAAGGAAAACACAGACAAAATTTATTTCAGGCTTAAAAAAAAGATTAAATACTGAACTCCAGGCCTTAGGCCTGGCTGTGGAGTCAATCCTTGTGACTATTCTCTTCCAGCATTGTATCTCTATGATTTGGCACACTTTCCATTAGAGTGTCTATGCTTCCTCAGTGGAAGCACTTATTACCATAGCAAACCAAGCTGCTTCTGCATGCTGCTTTACTGTAAATTTTATTTCCTCTTCCAGAACTTCCTAGGTCTTGTAAGGTCTAGGGGTTCTGTGAACATAATCACATTTGGATAAATCTAGTGCTGCGTGCTCAGCACTTTGTAAAGTATGTTAGTTTTTCTCTTCCTTTTTAGCAGCCCTAAGAACAAGCCTTTCTGTTTCAGTTTTCTGTGTGTTTCTGAGGTTAGCAGCAACTTGTATATCCTTATTCTTGGTCTTTATGTATCTGAGGAAACTTTATCTGTTTCAGATCTATATGCTCTTTATCTCATTAGAAAACAAGTCTGCTTTTATCACTATTCCATGAATTCATCAATCTTTTGTCTGTGTCAGAAGTCAGAGTTTTCTTATTCCTTGATATGGTTTTATCTTTGCACGTTTTTTTTTTGTTTTATTTGTTTGTTTTTTACTGATTGAGTGCTCCAGTGTGTTTGTGAACTACTACCATCAATTAGCAATGGCTTCTGTCAACTGCCAGTGGAGCTTTTCTATTCTATCTTGGTTTTGTGACCATTGCTGTTTTAGTGGCTTGCAGTTAGAATGACAGTTTTTCCTAGCTCTTTAGCACTGAGTCCTAATTTTTAGATATTTCTATGCTGTTACTCATGAAATGCCCCATGTCTCTTGACCCGTATCTAACACCAAAACTTTTCTGGCTGAAAAGCCTGTGTTTTTCAGCTTTTTTCCCCACAGGCTGATAGCATGTACGAAGTGAGCAGTACTGATTTTCAAAGAATATTTCTTGAAGTTCCAAACCGAAGAGCTGCTTAATCTCATGGAAAGGTTTTGTGGTGTTCGGGTGTGTTACTTTAAGTAGATTGTGAATGTTTCTATTTTCTATGAACAAGACTTTGAAAACTCTTAAAAGACCGGTGACTTAAACTGTAGATTCTAGTAGAAAAATAATACTCTGAAGTGCCAACTTTTATGGTATTGGTTTTGCTTAGGATAGTTCCATCTCATCCATCCTTCTCTCTGAGGATACAAACAATAGTACTGTCATGGTTTGAGCCTAGTCGGCAGCTTAACACCACGCAACCACTCTCTCCCCCTTCTCCTCTGGTAATGAGAAGGGACAAATGAGCCAGGCTTGGGGTTCAAGATAGGACTGGGATGGGGAAAAAAATCCCCCTTTATGGGCATGAGCAAAAGGCAGACTCGTTAGGGGAAGGAAAAAAGCCCCATACATTTATTACAGACACTAACAACACTTAACAGAGTAGGACAGTGAGAAGCATTGCCACATCTTGAGAACACCTCCCCCCACCCCTCCCTTCTTCCCAGGCTCAGCTCTGCTCCCAATATCTCTCCCTCCTCCCCCAGTGGCGCAGGGGCAGGGAATGGGGGGTGCAGTCAGCGCTGCCACTTTCTCCATCTTCAGTGGGGGGAGCTTCTGGAACTTCTTCCCCCTGCTCCATCGTGGTACCCCTCTCACAGGAGACAGTCCTCCACAACTTTCTCTGACATGAGTTCCTCCCATGGGCCGCAGCGTTCCCCACACTGCTCCGTCATGGGTCACTAACTTCCTCCGACTGGATTCCCTCCCACGGCTGCAGCCCTTCCCGAGCTGCTCCGGCGTGGGACTCCCCCGCATGCTGCAATCCTCCCAGCGCTGAATTACAGCAGCGGGGCTACCTTTTCCCATGAGACCCCGGCCTTCTTCGGGCACAGCACCTTGATCAACCAGGCAGAAGCCACAGGCCATAAATCAATGTCTGTTCCACCGTAGATCTTCATGGGTGGCGGGGGGGGCCGCCCTGCCATCTCACCACAGGATACAAGGGGGTCTCTGCTCCGGCACACCTCCCCCCTCCTTTCTTCCTCCGTTCCTCCACTGACCTTGGTGTTCACGCAGCTGCAGCAACTCCTCCTCACAAGTCCAACTGCCCGTCACCACGTCCCTTCTTAAATATGTTATCGCAGAGGCACAGCTGATTGGCTCAGTTTCCAAACAGAAGTGGAGCTGATGGAGCTGTGGGAGCTTTGAGAAGCTTCTCAGAGGGGGCTGCCCTGATAGCCCCCTCCCCTGCCACCAAAAAACCCCAACCCTCACTCAAACACAGGACAAGTACATATATCCATTTGTGTTGATGTTTGTTCTGCCTGTTCCCAAGAACCTCCAAGGATGGTTCATAAACTCATTCCAAGCCTATTATAGTATGATGTTGTCTTTTATCATTAGAAGATGTTTCCCACTATATAATTGATTTTTTTGTGTGTGTAGCATCAAGAACTTTACAATGTGGACTGTGTTCAGTATCTCACCTGGAGTCTTAATATGCTGTGTAGAGGAAGAAAAAACACATTCACATTTTTGATAGCATGTACTTACATGTCATGGTTTGAGCCCAGAAGGCAACTGAGAGCCACTCAGTGATGGGGAGGAGAAAAATAAAACAAAAGGCTCAGGGGTTGAGATAAGGATAGGGAGGGATGACTCACCCATTATGGTCATGAGCAGAAGACAGACTCCTTAGGGCAAGAAAAAGAACATCTATTTAATTTAAATACCACCACCAACACCACCACCTAATTTAACAGTCAAACAGAGTTGGACAGTGAGCAATATAACCACATCTTAAAAACACCTTCCCCCCACACCTTTCTTCTTTCTGGGCTCAGCTTTGCTCCTGATTTCTCTATCTCTTCCCCCAGCATCAGCGTGGGGGATGGGGATTGTGGCCATTTCATCACCTGCTGCTCCTTCCTCCTCAGGGGGAGCGCTCTGCACACTCTTCCCCTGCTCCAGTGGAGGGTCCCCTTCACAGCAGACCTCCACAAACTTCCTCCAATGTGAGTCCTTTCCACGGGCTACAGCTCTTCATGAACTGCTCCATTGTGGGTCCCTCCTGTGCATTGCAGTCCTCCCAGTGACAAACTGCTCCAGTGGGGGCTTCCCTCATAGTCCCGGCCTTCTTTGGGAGCAATCACCTGTGCTGGCATGGGGTCCTCCATGGGCTGCAGGTGGGCATCTGCTCCACTGGTGACCTCCATGGGCTGCAGGGGGACAGCCTGCCCTATCATAACAGGCTGCAGGGGAGTCTGCTCTGTCACACCTTCCTGTGCTGCTTCCCCCCCACCCCATTCCTTTCTGTAGCTGACCTTGGTGTTTGCATAAGTATTTCCCTCACAACTTCAATTCCTCTTCCCAGGTTCCCCTTCTTAAATACGTTATTGCAGAGGCATGGCCACCATTGCTAATTGGCTTGGCCCTGGCCAGAGGTGGGTCTGACTTGGAGCTGGGGGAGGTTTGACTAAGACTGTTTTAGAATATATTTTTTCCTCTGGAAAATAATTCTGTCATTTGTAAGGTATATTTGCACATGTCTCACCAGCCCCCTATCCAAAAAGAGCAGAACAGACATGGAAGAAAAGTAAAAAGTACATTTGAAGCCACAGGGTTGTGTGTGATCAAGCTTCACCAGCTTTGTCCTCACTTGTCAGTTGCTTTGTGACTTCAAACCCTTCTATTTTGTAGGCATCCCATTCCCTTTGAGTCAGTCCATTACAGGATGACAGCTCAGCTGATTCAAGAAGCTCATTCTTTTCTCATGTTTCCCGGTGAGGACTTTGGTTTCCTGCAAGTACCATCAATAAAATGTTACTGAAATTAAACTTACTACAAAAATCAATTTTCATACAGTCCCAAATGGGACTGCAAAATAAACATATCAATAAAGTAGATGCCAGATAGCATCGGTGCAACTTGTCTTTATCTACAATTCACTTTCAAACATTAATGGATGATAAAGTGTAGTTAATTAGGATAGCTAAAGCATATCTAAGTAGGCTTCCTCTGTATAAGGAAGTTTACACTTACAAGAATGCAGCTGAGTCTGAATATTTATTAAACTAATATCATTTCCCATTGTTCACTCAGTCTGGCATGAATACTTTTTTCTTTTTTTCTTTAACCATAACTGCTTCTGCAACTAAACTAGGAGAAGGCTTTCTTGGATCAATTCATGCTGAGTACTGTATTGGTATAGCTGTGAAGTTACTGTCGTACAGACATTGAATGTTGCAGACTTCTGCCAAAGCTCTACATCATTTCAGCCCCCAGGTGGTCATTATCTTCTAATAACTTTTATCATGGTTTAATTTGAAGAGGCAACTTAAAACTGTTAGCCCGAACATAAAACCACCTGTCTGTTCATGCAACAGCAAAGCTTATCTAGGTCACTTAGTGAAGGTCTTGGCTCAAAGAAAAAATGTCTTTCTGTACCTTGCAGCAGTCAGAGAAGGGCAAGTGGAGCAAAGGGAGAACTGTCAGTGAAGTCCCTTGTCTTCATCTGTAGCTTGCTAATGCTTAATTTTTACAGCTGCGATTCTCTGTGACAGTGGTGAAGTAGACCCCTGTGTTGCTGGTTTTATTGTCCTAATAAGTATCAGTAGTGGGTGTGATGTTTCAACACTCTTCTGCACTGATGGTATTCTTTTTAAAACTTGTCTTGTTATCATAATTGCAATTACCAAAAAAGTAGTAATTTTGGAAAGTTCAAACTCCACCAGAGTGTGTATGTTTCTTGTAATCTAGGGATTCTCCTTGTTTTCCAGTATTGACTAGAAAAACAAAGAGTACCTCATAGTAAGCTTTCTCATATTTATCGAAGGTAGGAGTTTGGATTTGTGTCCTTTGTTGTGCTTTATGAGGCATACACACACAAATTCTGAAATGAGTTGCTTTGCTGATCTCTTGGAACCATTCTAAGATATGTAGATGCATTAAATACTTACTATTTAAAAGTGCAAAGTTTTCTTTTTCTGGTGACTCATAGAGGAAAATATGATTTGTCTGAGGGAAATGTTTTGAGTTTCATCAGCCTGTCATGCAAAGATGTGGGCATTTTGCTTTAAGATTTTTTCCTACTAAGTTGATTTAGGACTTAAGTACTAGTTAAGAGGGCAGCAAAGAGTTTGAGGAATCTGTTTTTCAGAATCTCCCAGCAGAATGAATAAAATGTGTCTCTGAGCTTAAATAAAAAAATCATTGCAAGGAGCAGCTAGTGCACTCTCAATTATAAATACTCCCCTTTATCCTGGTCCACAAGGACAGAAATTGTCTTCTGAGATAGCAAAATCACTCCTGAATCACTGGTTATTGCTGAACAAAGAAATTCATGTTCGTCTTTTAAGTTTGGCAGAACTAACTCCTGTGCCAGATAGCAGGAAGGTAGTAGTTGTTGTGTTTCTTAATACTGCTGTATCTTTTTCTCTTCTAAGATCTAAATATATTTGAGATAAACTGTGAAGTCATAATCCCAATAAATTTTCATTAGTAGAAATTCAGTAGTTAACCTGTAACAAGGTCTGCCAATGAGAAAGTGCTAGTATTGAGCTAGGAATGAAGCACCAAAAAGGCAGATGTTTAAGACCAATATTATAAGAAGTACTTGAATATGCAATATGTGTTAAGGCATCTTGCAGATTGTGTTTTACTGAGAAACATTTTTACTAAGTGGGTTTTTTTTTTTTGCTTTATCACATGGAAAACAGAAAGCTTTTAATCAAAAGGTATTTTTTGAAATTTTTACTTTCAAATCAGAATGTTTACAGGGCTAAATTTATGGTGCATTTTATATAATTTATAAGCTTTCTCTCAGAAAATATTCAGTAGTCTGTTAAATATCTGTATCCAGTTATTACTGTAGAAAAAGCATCAATTATTGAAGCTGTAGAAACTTCTCTTTTTATCATTTTAAGTTTGAAGTTGTTTTATTTTTATGACAGGATTTTTTCCTTCACCTTCTACCTGATAGTGCTTGAATTTTCATGTTCAGTACTTTCATTTGTGAATACAGGGTTTACCTGAAAGTTATAAAACTGTATAAAAAGCAGCTTATTGCTGAGGGTATTGAGAGGGTATTCATGTATTGTCAGCATGATGATCTTTTGATTAAAAATGCTCAGTTTGAGTATTACTTTAACAGTTGTAATAATCTACTGTGTAAACATAACTTAATTAAGACTGTTTTGCTTTTGCTTCTACAGTCCATACAGTGACACTGTTTCTTAATATCTTTGGATGTTTGGCCTGGTTTTACGTTGATGCTACTCGAGGGGTTGATTTTGGATTGAGTATTCTCTGGTTCTTGCTTTTTACCCCTTGTTCTTTTGTCTGCTGGTACAGACCACTTTATGGAGCTTTCAGGTAACAACTTCAGCTTGACTTAGGATATTTAAAAACTTGTCAACATGCATTAACATTCCAGAATTTGCTTGATTATCATTATGATAATCCTTTAATATGCTTTCATTGGAAACAATCAATATGTTTGCTATTAATTCAGTTGTTGTATTTGAAACCTAGATGGCAATAGTTAGGAATATCGTGGAATATCCTTTCAAATTTTGATAGCTCTACCATTGACAAAATACTGTAGGAAATATTTAAATTTGTATTGGGCTGATAACAATTTTAAGGAAGATTCTCATTAAATATCTTACCCCTTCACACCAAGAACTTGAGTAGGCTAATAGTTGAATATCTTAAATTTTTGGCTTCCAGAATGATCTTCATAAAATTTTACACATAAAAAAATCTTATATTGGTCAGTGACCTACAGTGTCTATAACTGAAGTAGACTGAGATGCTTAAGAATTAGTAGAACAAGTATATAATCAAACTGTAGTATTTCTCCTGGCTTCTAGCAATCTTTGCAAACTTCACAAGCGTGAGTTTTGGTAATTTTGTGTTTAAGAATAGAATGAGTGGTTTGCATATAAAATTGAACTTTTATGGGGGTGAAAAACAGCATGTAGTGATTTTAAATTCAGTACTCAGAGTATTTCTTGGGATGTTTTTTTTTTTTTTTAACATTGAAATGATTCAGGATATTCTCAGTTAAAATGCACTAATTCTTATAAAGAAAGATTGATGGCCAGAAATTGCAGTTAAGCATAACCTTTAGACTATACGAGATGTTTCTTTTTGCTAACCGAGGAGGCATTGCTGTACCCACACATCTTTGAGGAATCATATAGTTTAACTTGTATTTGCTCTTTAGTAAATCCATAGCTTTTCTTAGTGAATATTGATTGCTTGGAAAAGGAGAATTACTACTTGCATATTCAACTTTTGGTCAGTTGCTCAGATGAAAATGAAATAGCTATTGAACAGAACTGGTTGAATAAATAGAAATGAACAAACCCTTTTCAGGAAGAGCTATTAATGGCAAAATCTGATTCTGTGACTTAACTAAGTGATTTCTACTGTCTTTAGAACGCTGGTAGCAAGCATATCATATGATCATTAGTTTTGATAGTAACAAGTTGAGGTCTTTGTTGAGATTTTGCTTGTACTTTTTTTTTTTTTTTTTTTTTACTTTCAGTCTTTGTCAGGCTGGAATTTTAGTAATTTCAGCAGCAAACCTATTTTATATATTTTGCTTTTGAGCAACAGCCACTTCAATATTCTGTTCTGCACTATGTTTCAGTAATTCCACATTAGATTTTATTTTCTATTATATGTAAAATATTTTCTTCCCATCCTGCCAGCACTGTGAACTTCAATCTGAAAGTGGAGCAGGGTTGTGTTCTTCATGCATTGTAGCAAAACTTCTATGTTTAGTCTTAAGAGGCCATGCTGTGTGCTGAACAGAAGACTAATGAATAGTATCTTGCTGCTATTATCACCTCTGTAGAGGTACAGGTGGCAAAAATACTGTATTAAAGATGAAGGAACAGCTCGTGAAAATAAACACTTTTTAAACTCACAGAATTACTGATACTTCATGTCACTGTCAATAAATGAAAGCACTTTTTCTCTAGTTAATGAGGAAAAAACTTTTTAGATTGGTACTACAGTATTTGCAAAAAGTCATTAATTTCCTGGCTGCTTTAATCTTTTTCCCCCCCTCTTTCAGGAGTGACAGTTCATTCAGGTTCTTTGTGTTCTTCTTTGTATATATCTGTCAGTTTGCTGTACATGTACTTCAAGCTGCAGGATTTCAAAGATGGGGAAACTGGTGAGTATTCTGTTTGCTGTAGTGCTGTACTGTCTGTAAGACAAATGCACATATTTGATACAGAAACTGCAGTACAGTCTGTGGTTTGTTTTTTGGTTTTGTTTTATTGAGAAAAAGCTTGTGTTCACTGGAATTGTTTACACTTAGCACTCAAAAAAAAAACCCTTTTTTTTTTTTTGGAATGCTCTTAACTAGGAAAAGTGAGTGAAACATATTCCAAGAGTGTGATGTGGTACTGTTGTTTGGCTGGTCAAAATTTTATCCTCTGATGTTAAACCACTTTGAACTATTCTTTTATACGTTATGTCCTCTGTTTTGGTGTGGTGTGGAGATGTTACTTGCCCTGTATCTAAGATAAAGACATAAGCAAAACTTAGAGAAAATGAAGATAATTTAGACAGTAATAATATACTGTTTGCATATTATTTACCATTAGTTATTTCTAATTATATTCATATACTTACTACATTATTAAGGAAATTTGTGGCTAAAATTTGAAGAATAAGTCAACAGTGTATTCAGATGAATATTGTGGTATATCTTTGATACTAATTGAAAAGCTCATTTATCTGTGTCAGCTCCTTAGTCTGTAATAGTTGATTTTTCTTTTTGATGCTTGTAAGTGTATAAGCTTTTACATTAAGGTCTCAGGTGTATTATCTTTTATTTGACTCTTTGAGGTCTAATACTTAGATTTTACAAGGAAAAGCTACTGGGAATCAGTCCCTGTCCTTGGAAAAAAAGGCGATAAACTTGAACTACTAGAAGCATGGTTGTAGTTGCTAGCTGATACCATGGAGGGATATGACTGGCAGTATTGTAGCTGGGTAATGACATTTCTCTGTATCACTGCTTCTTGCTGCTTAACCTCCAAACATACATAAGGCAGAAAAAATCACATTGCTTTAGAACTGTAGTGTAAGGAAAGATCCTGTTTCATGGTTTTTTGCTCTCAAATCCACTGGTTTGCTTTTCCATAGATACATTGACATTAACAAAACAAGGTATTTTAGAGGGCCAGTTCTCCAAGTATGTGGAGTGTGCTTTTAAGGATGCTTGGGGGAGGGGTATGAAAAGTAGCCAGATCACCAGAAAATGCTAATTACAGTTTGGATTTTGGAATTTTGTGGTAGAGTGCAGTTGGATGTAGGGATATCAAAGTAATCTGAAACAGGTGCAGGAAAGTTTTAAGGTTGTTTGGGTTTACAGAAATTTTTTGCTTTTTTTTCTGTGGAAGAATCTTTTCTGTCTTAATGTTTCATTTTTCTTAAGGCAACGTGCTTTTTGTGGTTTCAAGTTTGATACTGTATTTTCCATTGGTGTTTCAATTTTAAAGAATGAGGAAATGTTTGAAGTAGATACTGATACAGCAAGCTTTTCCATTAGTTAACCTCATGCTATCTACCTCAAAAAAATAACAGATTAACCTCAATTGTGAAAGCATCGCTCTGTGGATACAATTAAATGAGTCTTCCCACACAGATGCTGTCTGTGTGTGGCATGTTTTTCTTTTATATTTAGAGAAGTTAGAAGCTGTCTTTTTAGGTGCATTTTCTCTTCTATGAAATCATGTAGTCTTAAATTAGTCTGAAATGACAGTACAACAAAAAAACTCCAACCAAATAAAAGTTGATGAGCACCTCTAATTTCTTCACAATTCTGCTCAAGGATAGTGATTTTTACTACAAATTTTGCACTGCATGCATTGGTAAATATGGAAACTAAGCTCTGAAAGTTTATTATGGAATTAAAACATGCTATGTAAAATTCCCATGACTCCTTATTCAAAAATATTCAAAGTTGATCAGAACCAGGAGATTTATAAAGCTTCCCTTGATGTGGGTACCTGCAGTTGAATGCTTTGTGTGTATGCTAGTAAAGTTTGTCCTTTCTTTTTCTTTCAGTGGGTGGATTTCATCTCTTACTGGTCTTAATAAGAGTATTCCTGTTGGCATTATGATGATAATCATAGCTGCACTTTTCACAGCATCTGCTGTTATCTCATTAGTTATGTTTAAAAAGGTAAGTTATTTATTACTCCCCTCTTCTGTTTCCTGTATTTGATTAGCTTTCCTGATTGAGAGAGGTAGTCTTTCACAAAGTAACGGGGATTAAATTACATTCTTGGGGGTTTGCCGTACCTGTTAACAACTGTACTTCTTTGCTTGTACTGTGGTGAAGTTAGGAAATGCAGTTTGTACAGTGCATATATTTTCTGCAAACTAAAATGGGGAAGGATAGCTCTCAGTAAGAGAAATTGTGAGGTAAGCCCACAGTGAAAGGTTAGGTGAACGCACTGGACACTGTGATTTTGCCTGTAGATGCCAGGTTGTAATTTTCAAATATGTGGTGATTCATCAAGCTGAGTGAAGTGTGATCCTGATGATTGCTAAGTTTCCGCTCTTACCAAAATCATTCCCATTAAGATCAGTAGAAGAGGGAGGGAGATGCCTGGTGTCTCAGAAAAGGATTTTTATTTCTCTGTTTCTGTTACTTCAGCATTTTGTTGTCAATGATTGCATAGCATGAAAGCTCAAAGAAAGGTGCCCTTTTCCCTTGGCTCCTTTTTGTGAATTCCCATCCAGAAGTCCTAAGTTTAGATAGTAATGTTAGTAGGTTTTTGATGTTGTTTAGATAAAATATAACTGAGAATTTTGCTGATGATGTGCTGTCAATTCTGATAATTCAACTTCAGTTACAGTTATGCGTAAAGATTTTCACATACCCCAACTCTTCTGGCCTATTTACAGTAAGCTAGAAATCTTAAGTATTGCCTGGAGATGTCCCTTCTCCTTATTTGTTTTCTGCAGAAATACTCAGGTACAGGAGAGAGAAACAAGAAAAATGTATGGTGGAGCAATTTTTTACACTCTTTCTACCGTATGCATCTGGAGTCTTTTCAAAAACCTGTATACTCAGCTGTGACCTGATATATCTTTTGGGTTAGAAATAGTCACATTCATAACAAAGAAAAAAGTTACAACTTTCATTTTCCTGCTACACTTGAATGAAAATGTCTTTGCAATATTACTGGATAACTTTATTGTGTCTTGATTGAATATGAGTCTGAAATAGCATTTTAATGTTTAATACTTCTTATTCTGCAGAGCCAGTGGTCATCACACTAGTTTAGCAGATATGTATCTCCATTATTGTGATATTTTATACTTTTAAATATTCGGTCATAACTTAGCTTGTTCTTGTAACTGTATCAATCAGAGAAGTTAAAATGTTCCTAAAAACTGACATAGAAAAAAGTTCACCAAAATGTTACTGACACAGTGGATTCAAAACTCGTTTTTTGTTTTTGTTTCTGGCTGTGTTTTTTAACATGCACACTTCCTGACTCTTTTAATGAGTAGGACAAGTTGTATACGAATTGAGACAGAAGACATTTTTGTAAGATATGAGCCCTACGTTATGCTAAGGATGCAGCCTGTTTGTGTATTTAAATACACTATTTCAGACAGTAGGTACCACCCACATTTTAGTAAAGACCGATGAGGCCCCTCTCAACTTGCAAAAAGTTACAGGTATTCCTACAGTCAAACTGTGCATGCAGCAGGGCAATCAACAGTTGTCGTCTGTGTGGAAAAAAAGTCCATTTTCTCATTTCTGGATCCTCCCAAATCCATGAGCAAAACAGATTTCCCCACCACACAGCTCTGCTTCATGTTTGAGAATTTGCTATTAGTCTACCAAGAAATGGGAGGGTCAGCACTGCTTTTTCACTGCTTTTCCACCTCCCTAGGTGCATGGTCTCTACCGCACGACTGGTGCTAGTTTTGAGAAGGCACAGCAGGAGTTTGCAACAGGAGTGATGTCCAACAAAACTGTACAAACTGCTGCAGCCAACGCCGCATCAACAGCAGCAACCAGTGCAGCTCAAAATGCATTCAAGGGTAACCGAATGTAGGGAAACAAAAAGTCAGCGCAGTTCTCTTCGATCCAGTCACTTATTTTGTTCCCTAAAAGCCTAGATCAAAATTCACACAGCATGTTTGTCTTTTCTGCAGCTGTGCATGGGTAAAATGGGAAATGTTTGGTTATTCGATTAGAAATTTATTTATTTTATGAAGATAACCATTCTTCGCCCTTCTTTAAGATGTTGCGTTCTAGAATATAAAGCCTTCCATATTTTATGGGGGATAAATGATTTCAGTAATTGGCCTGATAATTAATTATGTAATGATCAAATAAATGTATTAAGAATTTGGAAGGTTTTTTAGCAGTTCACTCTGGTATTTTACTTTTTTTTAACTTCAGAAAAGCACTTTGAATCAATTATTTTTCTTTGTAAGAATTGTTTTCACTGTTTCTACTATAAGAAGTGGGGTAGACTGAGATGCAGAAAGTTAGGTTTGGCTACTGCTTTTGCAATTTCAGCAGCTGCTGGAGGACAAATACAGGTAGGGTAGATACTATAAGTTCTTTTCTTGGGTGTTTTTTTAGGATAAGTCTTTTGATATAAACCTGTAAGTTTGCATGAATACTGTTATTTGATCTTGTTTAAATAGTGTTTTGGTCCAGAATTTACCTGCGCCACTTTGTAATAATAGCATTTGTTTCTATCTGTTTTCATGGAGTATTCTCTACTTGTGAGAAATCACTATGGTGCATAAGCATTCTCTGTAATGGAATGTGTAATGCAGTGTACAGCTGAAGGAAGTTAACTGATGGTTTCAGTCATGGAGCTGAATGATTATATATTTACTATTTTTAATTCAGTATTCATGTCTTGGGGTAATAATTTTGCTGGAAAAGAAACCAGCATTGACTTTTAGCACCCTAGTTTCTTGCCTCCCTCCCCTCTTCGACATGCAGTAGTATTTTTGTTGTATTTGGGATTTTGGGGGGGTTGTTTTTGGTTTTGGGTGGGTTTTGTTTTTTTTTTTTAAGTGTAGATTTGTGTTTACCAGTGATACTGAATCTCTAGCCTAGTCAGTCACTCAGTTTGCTGCTTGTCCAGAAATCTGAATATACAGTATTTAATTTTCTAACAGGAATACTATCTAAACTATTGTCTAAACCCAAGCTTTATAAGCAATGGCATTTACCAGATACTTGAATTCATTTTCACATTAACTCAGCCATTTCTGTGATGTGACTTAAGCTGGGGAAAAAAGCTTTTAAACTCTTTTGGTTGGAAAAGTGAGAAACCTTAATCTTTTAACAATGTTAATTTTTAACTCACTGAACTGGAGGCCTAAGAAGTTAAATTGGTGCTGTGGGACTGAATAATCCATAATGCTACATACTATTGTAATATGCTAGAATATAATCAGGCCTTAGTAAAACATCATGTTTCTCTCCTTTGAAGACTATTCTTGGACTGCCTCATGAGTCTTATGCACAATGCTTGGGCTGTTTTTTCAGACTGTTTTCAGAAATGAAAACAGGAAGGACCACATCCCACAGCCTGTGTAAGTATACACTGTGGCTGAAATTAATTCAGCTCTTAAAGTGAATCACCTTTAGTAAAACAGCATAAAATTCTGAGGCCCCTCCATGTTCTGAATGTGGACTGACTTTCTTTTTCACTACACTATAGTCATAATAGAAGAGCATTACAAAAAATACCCCCCCTAGCTTAATCCTTGATTCAGTATTGTTAGTGTTAGCATGAAGTCCCTATTAGTCTCCTTCTACTATTTTTTTTAAAATCCAACTTGAATTTGGATAAGTGTTGTAGTTTCACCTACGCTGAAGTTCATACTAATGAATATACTTGCTTCTAAATGTTCTCTGCATCATGAAGTTAAAAGCAATTTAAATATTCTCTGTAATAGGGGATCTAAAATTTCTTACTAGTGGCATTGAACTTAAATTTGTGTGGAGTGTTATTAAAAGCTTTCCAGATAAAAACTACCATTTTCTGTTGAGATCAGGCATCATCCTTCTAGCAGCTGTATATCAAGATTGTTCTTTTCACAATCTTTTAGACTTGAGGGTTGTATCTACAAATTCTTCTGTGGATTACTTCTAAATCTAAATTTAAGCAATTCTCTTGGTTATCTTTTAGATAGGAATCCCAGGGACATCATCCTTGCAATTTAACTAAAGTTGAAGATTGCATAGTAACATACTTTACCAGAATGTATTATGGAAAAAAATGTTAGGAATAAAATCTGAATATGGCAGGCAGATTTTCTTCCCCAAATGTTTAAAGGCTCTTTGAGAAAACATATTAAATGTTCTTTGTATAGGGAGCGTTGATTTGTAAAGTCATGGGTTCAATGTATGGATTTAAACCTAAGAGAAGTTCAAGATTCAGTTACATGTGAATTGTTCAAATCAGAAATCTCTGACACTTTGCAGCCGAAAAAGGAGGGAGAAGTTTGAGTTTAGCTTTGACAACAGAAGGCTGATATTTGTTAAAATATTTTGTACCTAACAACTACTAGATTTTACAGTCTGTTATCAATTAATTAGAGTATGGCGCCCACTTAAGTTGTCATTTTGTAGTATTGTGACAAACTGAGTACAAAGTATGAAGTTAAAACACTGGATTGTCAGTAGTCATTGTAATTTAGGAGTTGGCTTTATTTATCTGAGGGAAATGTTTGTATATTTTGTAAATTACTAACAATGCTCTGCCATCCTGGTGAATGTCATGGTTCTGTACAAATGCACTTCTGTCCCTCTGTTGCATGTCCAAGTAGTTCAGAAGGTTTGTATATTTATTGTATTAACACAGTGTCATAGAATAAAAAAAGACTCTTTTCCTGGGTGTTTTCTCTGTATAGTTTTGACCAACATGGGGATTCTTCTTCTAACAGGGTATATGTGCAGGGCAGATGATCTGTGTAAAAGTCTTACTTGGTTTTTATAAATCTGTATATAAATGCTGTAATTCTGCTGAAATGGGGAAGCAAAATGTCAACTGTCAAAATAATACATTAGGGTATTGAGAATTAGTCTACTCAACTGTTACGAAGAAAATTCTTGAACACTTTCAGCCCACTTCCTTGTGCTGTAAACTCACGAGTTAAAATCTAAAGATGTTCTATCATTACTGAATGAAATTCTACAGGTATTAAGTGAATCTTAAAACACTGCTGAAAGTAAAATGAAGTTGCTGAAAATAGCATTGTTTTTGTAGTGTTTATTTTCCTAATTTCTGCCTATGAATTGACATTTCTGTATCACTGATGTGTCTTGCTTTTTCTCATTTTTTTAGGCACTATCATGATCTGTTGATTTTATTTTTTTTTTTCACAGAATATCAGCTGCTCTCTAGTACTGAATTTATTACTGTGTTTTCTTTGAAAGGCAGAATGGCTTAATGTAGACCTCTGTAACATAGTTGGGTTTGCAAATGCATAACACAGAGAACAGTGCTCTGAGGTACAGTCAGGATTATTGTGGGAGATAGGAGATGTGAGTTTTTGAAAACACCTGTGCATGCATGCATCATCTAGTAGTGAAATTTTTCAACTTGGTCTGTTTCTCTGTAATTTACAGATCAAGGATGGCAGCGGCAGCAGACTAAAGGAACAGCTTTTGTACTTCCTTGTAAATGATAGGCACAATTGTGCAGCAGGATCCAGTCACGTCTTATGGTTAGAATTATTACACAATATAAATGGTGTCATGGGGAGGTAATTCCTCTGGTTTGCAGAGGCTAGTTTTCCTCAAGAAGTTGTAAGCATGAAGTTGGGAAGGCATGCACAGAGAAAACAACACAGGGAAGAGACTGATTAAAAATACTCAGTGGTACTTCTGGAAAGGTATTTCTGTCAAGGAAAAGGCAGGCGCCTAGAGCATTCTGGTAAAGAATCCCTAGTAAGGCACAGTGGATCAGCTAACTAAAACATGTATGTGTTAGGTTTCACTCAGTTACATTGAAATGTGTAAGAATTAGTTTATACCCTTTTTTCACACAAATGAGTGCTGTGTTTCTGAGTATCTTTTATTTTCATCATTAGAAAAATCAGGCAGACCTAGAAAAGAAGTGATGTAGATTTCTTACCTCAGCAGCAGAATACTAGTTTAATTTTGTGCTAGGATTAAACTGGATAGCATGTCACACACTATTGAGGAAAAAAAAAAAGTGTTGATGGGAAGCATGACTTATGGATTGTGCTGCTGTACTTTTTATTCTGGAAAAACAAAATAAAATTAATTTTCCAGCTGTTTAATGAAAGCATATACAGCTCACCTAAAATGTGCTTTTTGTTGGATGAATGGGCAGTGATTACACCAAGCAACAGTGCTTTTAATTTGTTTGTTTTACCATCTCTGAATACACTTGCTGCTGAGATGTGACTGTGTGTATATACATATAAACATCCTGTCCCGCTTCCGTGAGTGTTCCTACACCTTGCTGTTGCATTACTCAGAGGTGAGGAAGAACACTTGGCGGAGTTGCTCTGCCAGGCGCTGAGAAGACCAGGTTTTACTTCTTCGTACCCATGATTCAAAAAGGGAAACCTTCAGCTGGTGAGATGGGAAATTTCGGAGACTGATTTTTGGTGATGAAGTTGGAGGTTACATTAGTAATGGGTGGTGTGCTTGGGACAGTGCTAATGTGGGCCTGGAAAACGCAGCCTGCTTTGGATAGTCCAGTGACCTGTGGCCATTCACTCAGCTTTCTGCTTTGCAAATGCGCACAGCTAGTGCTGGGTAGGACATGCTGGCAGGAGCCCAGGCCATTTTAAAAACCAGCTGACACTGACCACTGATGCCTCTGCAGCATCAGCTGCTCTGCCACTGTTTCAGCTGACAGTGTTGCAAGTAGATTTTACAGTGTTCGTAGCCTAATTAACCAGTCCTATATCATCTGAGCTGTAGTTACTGCACAGGTGCCAAAGGACCCATTGCCATTTTGCAGTGCAGGGCTCTTGTCTTTGCTATGGATGTCGTTTTGATGCTGTAGAGAAAAAAAAAGTGGATATGCTGGATTGGGCAGTCCAAGGAGAGCAACTGGAAGTGGTCAGAATAATATAATTAAATTTGTAATTATTTTTTCCCTTTTTCAGCTAGACCAAATTACTGATCCCACTGCATCTGAGTGATACCTAAAGCTGGTTAGGGACACAGATTTGTATGCTCTCAGAATTTCACTCATGCAAAGATAACACAAATCAAATAAAAGGATCTATTTGAAAACAAGCTTCCAGTGAACCATATGAGCAAGACATCTTTATATTCCTGTCCCTCTGATATTAATCACAGACATTCATTTTCTCATTGCATCACCACTCTAAACCTAGTTGGAGCTTGGGGAAGAAGTTACTAGAACACAGAAATCTGTAATAATTAACACAATTAGAGAACTGAACTCTGCATTCTCTATTCCAACTCCATTAACCTTACTTAAAAAGGGAGGCAGTATTTTTAGCTATGAAAATCAGTGCTTTGTAATTTCTTTTGGCAGTATTTCATATTTGTAAAATAACTGCTTTGAAATCCATAAAGATGACTGCAGTGGTGATGCACTGAGTAATGCCTATCCCCTAACTTCTTCTGGACTGGAGGTTTCTAAATATTCCAAGTTTTAACCAAGAACAACTACTTGGAAGTTTAGAAGCTGTTAGAATTGATTGTATGTGCATTTAGTAGAAATAGCAACTATGAGAAAAGCAACATCCTGACTTCTCTAAACTACTGAAAGCTTTTGTCCTAATTCTGCCATACATTTGCTTAGAGAACAACATGTAACCTCTCTCTCATGTTTGTAAAGTCACAAGTGAAAGGTAAGACGCATTGTGGCAAAAACCATTTTAGAAGTCTGTGTGATTAAGCACAATACTTGTTTTACAACCTTTGCTAGCCCTTTTCATAAGAAAGAACTGCAGTCCTTTTTCGTTGCAAAATGAAAAAACATTTGTCAGACAAATATTCAATTATAAAGTCTCTTTAATGCAACTGTATTTCATATCACATAGCTACAATTTCAGATCACATACTTATTGATCAGTAAGTGGTAATAATCGTTAAAGTCAGACAGAAATCTGAAACATTGACAACATCCGTGGGCTGCAATCTTAAATGCTATTAAAGCTACAATTAAAGCTACCTTGCTGTGGCTCGATTTGTCCAATATGCTTGAATTAAGATAGTCAGACTCCTGTTAAAAGTTTGAAAACTCACATTTTAATTGAAATTTAGATTAAAAATAACACATTACGTACATCATTTGTGCTAACAAATGTACATAGTGGTGACTCAAGAACAGAAAAACAGTACCACAAATAAACCATGGCTCAAAATCTACTCTAGCTGGATGCCACAGCTGCTCGTCCCGTACAGGTTGCTGCCACGCTCGGCTCTGGCTGGGCTCTGTCCTCTCCTTGAGGTAGGCATCAGCGCCCACGGCGTTCAGGGAAGACTTGGACTCCTCTCCGTTCACCACGAGGAGACAAGACCTCTCTGACGTGGGATAACGATACAAAATGGAAGTGATTTGGCTGAAAAAAAATCCCCTCAGAATCCAGAGAACTTTGAGTAAAATGGTGATACAGACAACCCAGAAATAGCTCAGTAGCAGTGTTTTTTTCAGTGCCACATTATAACTAAAGCACATTAAGAAACCTTACTGAGACTTGCCACCTTTCAGATTGTGTATTGCCAGAGATGGATACAGCTTCACCTTTGAACTGTCTGCATGACATAGATCTGAGTATTTCAAATCAACATAGAAGAGGTTTTTGTTAAATCTTTAAGCGGCTGATACTACTGTTGTACTAATCTTCAAAATCAGTTATTCTATTGCATTACTGTATGCATTCGTTTGTCCAGACCGCCCAAACTCCAGCCACTTCTTCCCCAAGGAAGTCCCTTTTCAAATACCTTGTTTAAAAGCAAAAACTAAGGGAAAAAAAAAAGAAACCACAACAAAACCCATTCCTGGTATTGCACATCTCACACAAATTTGTGTATATATATATATATATATATATATATATATATTTAAATATGCTACAATTAAAAAAAAATGTCTATGGCACTTTACAGAATATAAGTTTACGAAGCTGATCAAACCACAGATATTTGAAGAATTCTTCAATACCACAAAAACAAAATTAAACTGAACTAATTAGCACACAGGTTTTAAAGAATCCCCAGCAAATTCTTCTAGATCCTAAGCAGTGCATGTACATTAAGAAGCAGTTACACTCTGCAGCCCTCCCATGAAATTAATTAAATTAGTTTTAAGCTTTTTTTTTTTTTTTTTTTTTCCTTCTTCTCCCCCAAACATCTTTGAAGGCTATTGCCAAGGTGAACTTCAGGAACAACTTTAAACAGCTGTCAAATTTAATGAGTGCACCCTATACCTGAAAACCTCATCCAGAAGAAAAACTGCGATATATACCATCTTATCACTTGCTAGAAAAACAGAACCCTGAGAAAAGAAATTCTGATTTTTTTTTTCCTGTATTTCTTCCCAGCCTGTCTTCTGTCTGTGCTATGTGATGAGCATGGGTATTCTTACAAGTTAGTTGATCATGTTGTTGCAGAGCAAGTCGATGGTATACCAGCGACAAGCAGAAAAGTTGGTTCTTCCTGGTTATAAATGCAAACAAAAGCAGAACAAGCCACTGAAAATACCGACTTTGTACTTAGCAAACACCCGCACTATTAAAATTCCGTAAGCGCTCTGCATGTCGCAGCCGAGGGCAGCCAGCACTGCAAGCGAGGGTTGGCCGCGGTTGGCGCCTAAAGCCGAAGCAGCGCTTGCCCCACCCCCCACACCCCCGCCCCGTGGCGGGACTGACGCCACGGAGCCCGACCCGCCGCTCCGCCCAGCGCAGCGTTTCTCGCCCTGACACGGCCTCAAAACCGGCCGGCGGCGGCCGCCGCCCCCCCCACGGCCCAACTCATTGCCAGGGGCTCCTGGGCTACCCCCACCCGCCCTGTCCGGCCCCGGCCCGCCCCGTTTGCGCGCGCGGGGCCCGCCTCGTGCCGCGCGCTCCATCAGGGGGCTCAGCGGGAGCGTCACAAGGACGGTTGGGGCGTCGGATCGCCGCCGGGCAGCGCGCGCGGGTTGCGATTTCCGCCCCGGGACACCGCGTCGTGCCAGTAATTGCGATTTGTTTAAAACTCTTCCTTCGTGCAGGCAGTGGGCAGAAATGGCAGACCGGAACGCTTGTTGGGCCTGGGGTGTTGTTTTTTTTGTTTGTTTGTTTGTTTTTTTTTTTTTGTTTGTTTGTTTTGTTTTTTTTTTGTTTGTTTGTGTTTGTTTTGTTTTGTTTTTTAACATTAAATATTTAAAAGTGAATTACCCGTTTTAAACTAGAATACGGTGTAGGCGGGTTGCAGCGCAAGGAGAGGCTAGATTAAAGCAACCCCTTTTTAACAGGGGCGGAAGCTGACGCTGTTTGAGGCGCCCCCGGGGGCTCCCGAGGGGGTTCCGGCCAGGGAGGGGGGTGGGGGGAGCCCACCCGTGCTCTTGGGGTCGTGGGTGCTGAACAGCTCCAGTACCACGCGTGCCCCGAGCAGCGCCGTGGCGCTGGCCGCCGACTTGTACGTGACAGCGGCCCTGAACACGAACAGCAACTCACGGCACCCGCCCGGGGACCGACCCGGCATAAACCGGAGCCTCCGCTCCATATCGAATTTGTAATTCGATATAATTTACAGCGCTGTCCTGCGATGGTCTTAAACTACCCAGAAGCAAGAAGAGTCTAAAATTCACTCTACTACTTTCAGCAGACCTACTTCTCAGATTAATTATCCCCCATGCTCCTATGGCACAGTTGCATCATTCCTTTGTTACCTTAAAGTACATTTTAAATTTGCTTTCAGAAGTAGTTCTACTAAGTGATGCAACACCACAAGTAATACAACCAACTGCCTATGAGAAAGGAATGTCATTTGTGGCAAGGTCTGTTTTATTTCTGCTGATTTAGTTGGAAAAGGGTCAATGCTACATGCGGTTTAAAAAAAAAAAAAAAAATCTTCCCAGCCACGTAGAATTTGGCAAGACTTCCTGAAAAATGTAAATTTCTTAAGGACCCATGTGGCTCTGGGTCATGAGACAGACTGATCTGTAGACTAGGAATGAGATTTCACTGGCAAGAGAAAGAATAATACTGTTGAAGCCCAACATGCAATCTGCATTTGTAGGAGAGGCTACAGCCCAGGCCAGGCTGTTGGCTTTCGCTAGATAGTGCCCAGCTGTGTTGTGGGGAGTTGTCATCTGCCTGGGATTTCAGGAGTTTTAATAAAGGCTGCAGAAATATTTCTAGCAATGGTTATTTCAAACAATTTTTACCAGAATCAGGTGAAAGCCAGTGTAACAACAGCTTCTCTGTCCAGTTAATGAAAATAAAATCATTTACCTGCTAAGGAACAAGTGGCACACACCTTGCACCAGCTTCAAGACAAAGAAACCTGGCAGGGACTGAATTCTTTAAACGCTTAAAGATCGGTGTAAACTGCGTCACGTCAGCTTTGCTCTCTCCAACATATCCCTACTATCTGAGAAGGCACTGTACTTTAAGGAAGTTCAGTATCAAAAAGCACCTCAATGAAAAGGATGGTACCAAACCAGGTGGTGGTGAAATATTCACAGGTGAGGGGGGCCCTTGGAAACAGAGCCTAATTAAAATAGGCTTCTCTTTTGTATAAGGAAAAAAAAAAAAAATGTGCTGGCTTTTATTATTTTAAATCCAAATTCTTCAAAGTGACCAAGGTGGGTAAGGCAATCCAATCAATCAGAATTTGTCAGTTAAATCAATAGTATTCCTGCTATATACACGATTCCTCACCTCCCCAGTCAGATTAATATATTCCACTGTGTCCTGAATATAGAATGAAACTAAAGACATCCCCAATTATTTACATTCTGCTTTCTTGGGATCCTTTCTCAGATCCTCATTGCCCAGCAAGAAAGAAAGACCATTTCAGTAGTTCAGGGCTGGAATGCATGGGGCTCAATCACACAAATGGTAGAAATGGGTAAGCGGCTCTGCTTGTCCAGTCAATGGAAAGCAGATTAAGATTCAGGTGCTGGTATTTTTCCCCACTGGAGTTAAAGGAGGCAAATAAGGTTTTTTCCTTCTTCAATTTCTTCTTGCACCTTGTCACTGGATGTGGCTATTTCAGCTTGCGCCGAGAAGACCGCACAAATGAACGTCAGAATAGTGCCACCAATAGCTGTGTAGAAAGCCCAGCCCAAGGAGCAGTCTCCTAGTTTGTAAGCAGAAGCATAAGGTCCACAATAGCTTATTGCTTTCTGGCATCCCCAACCTGCAGGGTAAAGTATCAAGCCTAAGATGAGGAAGAGGCCTAGAAATAAAAACAGAAAGACAGAAGTTTAACGAATGATCAGTTTAACACCAAACGCAACAAACGTAGTAATGGTTATCATGGTCACTATTCACTCCCAAGCACCAGGATTAGGAGAACAAGATTCTTCCTCATCCATCCAACCTTCCTTTACTGATTGTTCCCTAGTATATACCATGCAGTGTTTTGTCTAAACTTGGAGCTATCCTGTGGTTTTTCTTGTGAAAGGCTTATTTCATATGATAATGGCCTAGTTCCTAATTTTAATCTCTCTATTCCTTCTACATCCTTCATTTTCACATACTATTCCTAGGTATGCTGAGCTCGCAAAACATTTGAGCGTCTCTACCAACTGTTTGTTCTTGCACTTTTCAAATACTTAGGAACATTTCATCCACTTTTGCGTTTTTGTTTAGCCCTCATTCAGCTTTATTTAGTCATTCATCTTAAAAATTTTTGCCTTTTTTTCCTCTTCATTTTTCCTACATTGATTTTCTTGCCTGGAAAAAAAAATATATATACATAAAGAAAATCTCACACTGCATCTGCTTATTTGGCCACATTAGGACATAGTAGAAAAATAATACTGCCAGTTCAGTAAGCTGCTTTTGTAACAACGGGATTCTGGAGTCAGACCCAAACAAAAGGATCCAAGTACCTACAACCAGTGCATAGGTAACACTGGGATCTCTAAACAGGCGATGGACTCCTGCAGAAGGAAAGCACATGCAGGAGCAGAAGCCTCAACTCCCCGTCTTGTTCAACTGCCTGAACACCCTGCTGTGCCTCAGGCTGGAAGTAAAAAACTCACATTAGGTGTTCTGCCCACCTGATCATCTCCCTTACTCCTAGTTTTCTCTCCTATGAGGACCAGTCTTTATCTAAGCAGTGAAGGACTTCATTAAGGAAATTAAAAGTCACATCAGAGTCCCTGAACGTAAGATGTGTGTGCACAAGGATGAGTGATTTAATCAAAATGCCTCATGTGCTAGTGGCTACAATGCTCTCTTATGGGCCCTGCTTAAAAACATCACAGGGAGTTAAAAACAGATTTCCCTCATACAAAGGTATGTAGGAAGGAGCTAACCATCAGGCTCGTAGGTATCAAAATTTGCCAGTTTATTTAAAATTTTACTCTGAAGAACAGGAAGAATTACAAAAAATAGTTTTTGCTTGAACACAACTGGTTTATCCAGAAAATCAACACAGCCTTCCAGATCCCACAAACATTACTGATTTATTTGCCCTGCACTGTAAAGCCCTTCATTCAATCTGGCACCTTGACGAAAGTAGCTGGTAAAGGTGCTGTCACCTTGTAGAAGTGGGCTGAAAGTTGTGCTTTTTATGTATGATGCTGGTTCATCCATTATATTTCATCTAATCCCCAAATTTCTACAAAGTAATACAATAGAAAGCAGTCCTATTTTCTTCCCTATACTAAGAGATTACCAGGAACAGCTGTAAAGATTCGTTCACATCTTCAATTCAGTTAGACTAGCCTATTCTGCAGTATGTTAGGTTTCCTTGTTTGTTTGTTTAAAGAAATTCAGCCAGATGCAAGAAAAATTCCTCTCTGAGAAAGAAAAGCTGGGTCCTAGTTAGTAAGCAGTTAATATACACAAAATGCAAAACCCATCATCCAACTCTCTAAAATTAATGTCTGTGAACACCAGACATTTCACAAAAGAAAGTCCTTCCTCCAGCGTTTTTCTAACGATGACACAACACCATGGGCATGAGTGAACTAAATGTCATTATTCTTTGGGGCGGCAAAATCCATTAGCAAGTGATATCTGTTCTCTGTGAAGGGATTTCATCACTGCTTACATTTAAGAACCAATGACAAATTTTATGCAGTGTTTCCTGGCTGATTGGCCAAACTACATTAAGTATAAAGTATTGCTTTATCTTGGACAGACCTGGATAAGCTGTGCTTTCATCCTGCTGAGCCATGCAGCCATTTCAGACTAAACACCAGCAGTTCCTTCTCCTCTATTCATCACTAGTTTCCTGTTCTGTGTAACTAGCATGACCACACTGTATTTTTCTGACTGTACATTGTACAGGCCATTTGCCATTTTCTCTTAATCATCACAAACCCTTCGGTAGTTAAAAGTCACCATCACCAAATTAAGAAGCCGGATCTGAAATGCCAATGTCATTGCTGCCAACAAGGAAGTTTTTTTTAAAGTTTACCGTTCCATCACTCACAAACCTACAGAGTCTGTTTAACAGCAAACATGGCTTATGGCTGAGTCACAAGCAGGACCAAGAAGCTACATCCATCTCTTTTTACCAAAATTAGAGCACTGAACAACTCCTGAAAGCTACTGGTTCATGGTATGTAAGCCCCAAGCTGAAAAGTCTTTACCCAAAACTCAGCCCCCAAAAGGCTGCAGCACTGCTATCAGGTGTAGTCATCAGGACTTTACTGAATTAAAACTTTAAGAGCACAGAAAATTCCTGGAGAAATACTAACTACAGCCCATAACTGATAACCTACAGCAGTTTTCTCACAGATGAAAAGAAAATTTGGAGAAAAGTTTTAACTATCGACTTGAAAGCAGTCAGTCTTACCTCAACTTCAGATAATTAACTTTGTGAATCCTATACTGGTGTAACACAAGGAAAAAAAAAAAAAAAAAGGAAAAAAAAGTAGTATTTTTACTACCAAACCTATCTTCTACTACTCCATTTCAGTGCAGAGAGAAAGGTTCTCAGGACATACACCTCACTATCACTAATATTTATCATAATTTCTCATTTCATTAATGTCTGGTTCCTATTTGCTAGGAAGAGTGAATAAAGATGATTCAGTTAAGCCAATTCAACATACCCACAACAGAAACAACACCCCTTGGATTTCATGCTGACTAACAGCAAGTGGAGAGGCACCGACTCCTTGTCACATATTCAGCTCAAAGCTCCAACACCCAGAGCAATGGCTGAGCTGTGGAGGCTGCAGAGATCCACTCCGGACTCACCCTGCCTGCCTGAAATGGGGTGCTCAAGTAAAAAAATCAAGAGGAACCTTGCCTCCCCCTTCCCAGTAACTACAAAAGAGATGGTCATAGGCTACAGAGCTCATCTGAATGACTCCTGCAGCTTAAATGGAATGGACAGAAGCTGCTTTACCACCCACCAACAGAGCAAGCTGTGGGCTAAAGCAGAAGCCAGCAATCCAAACTACTTAACTGTCCCAACTACCTGTAACCAAAGCAGCAGCTTCCAGAGACCCCCAAAAAAGAACCAGCTCTCTGCTCCTGGGAACATGCATGCAGAAGGAGGGGAAGGAGAAATGCCCATGTGGGAAGAACAAGGTAAGATACCCCAGAAGGCTGTTCCTGCAGCTACCAGTGTAGCCTTGATCTACATCTAACACACGTGCAAGCAGCTGCAGTTCAGCAAAAACCACTTACAGGCCAGTCTGTGGTGAGACAATCCACAAGGGGAAAAAACATGGTAGACTCTCAGCACTGATTTCTCATACCGCTGTCCACGGGGCAGAGCCTGGCCAGGTCCCTTACATCTCTGCTGCTTTGATAGACACTTAAGCTTAACTGCCTGTATCCCTGATTTTCTGTAGCTGCTGCTCAGTCCCTGGGGCTCATCTGCGAGCAGCTCTCTCATTTTGGTGAGGTACCTCAGAGCCCGACAGCTCTGCTCACAGTTCCTGCCTCCAGTAGCTGACAATCTGCTTTTCAGACAAGACACGCGGAGATGGAGCGGAAGGCCCAAGTTTGGTAACTACAAACAGCATACTGGCAGTAGCTTCATCAAATCCACAGTCTGTTGGTTACCAAGTTTTTCTTTTACCACCACGGCAACAAGACAGTCATAAGGAAAGTGTTGAAGGAAGAGAAAGTGTTTTTCAGTTCCCTGCAGACAGCACAAAGCAGCATGGGGATGCATAGTTTTGTTTTCTGAAGAGTCCCTGGGGGGAAGGTAGAGGAGGGTGCTGGATGGGCTGCATGGACCCAGGAGCAAAGTAAGCAAAGTAACTCACCAGTGAATGAGAAACTGTGGAGAGCATGGCCTGGGGCTTGCAAGGGGCTGGAAAGTGGAGCCAAACGCCTTATCCCTGGTGTTCATTTATAATCAGAGCACACAGGAACACAAGACCAGCTCCTAGTACAATCTACAAATTCATGTATAAAAGTTGCTCTCTGGATAGATTAATTACTATAATTCTCTGGTTTCCTGAATTTGATTCAGTTATTCTTACACTTGATTCACTCAAATATTACTTATGTATTTAATCTGTATTGTGGGGCTAAACCATTTAATGCTGTAAATTGAGATTAAAGCACTTAAGTTTTTGTTAGCCATAGAAGTACAAAGCTCAGTTTTGTGTTGTATAATTTTATGTCAGCATAATCTGATAAAGCAACAATTATCTCCTGTTGACAGTTTGCCTTGAGATACATCTGGCCGGAGGACTGTAAATATTGATAGAGATTTCTTTTTCTTAATAAATCAGTTTTTGCTCTTGTCCCAGTGTCTTTGAAGAGAAGCCAATCTTCAAGAGAAACAACAGTGAACAGAAATCAAGTGCTCTGTCTGAAGAAGAGTTCTATGCACTGAATCCTCTCAGTTCTTCATGCTGACATACAGTAATTGAGAGTTTTAATTCTCAGCCAGTCTACCTATAGACTTACTGCTGTTTGTTCCCCCTGCTGGAAGGAACAAATTAATCTGGAAAACATCACAAGCTGTTTTCCACTGTGCTCCTCTATGGGCTCGAAGAGCTCAGGCTTGCTCTGTTCTAGATTTAACCCCCTCTCTGAGCACAGCCACACTATTGGGCATTCTGCTGTACACACCCTCTTGTTCCTACTTCTTAATTAGCTCTATCCCACTTCTTTAAATCAGTATGATAATTTTTCATAATTACATTTTCCTTTTTGTTAGTTGTTGCCAGCTCTCAGTTAACTTTCCTCTTAGGATTCCTTAAAACAGAGGTCTGAAAGAATGCTACAGAATGCTGCCAGATGCCTAGGAATGACAACAGTAAACTATTTAAATGACTGTTTTATCGAGGGATTTCTTCTACAACACTTTGATGTGTCAGCAGAGAACATTTTCCCGTCTTTCACTGAAGGCAATTTGCCCATGTAACATTTTGTTATCAGTCCCTAATTACCTGCATTCAAATAGAAGCCTTAAAAAATTTAGGTGAGATTTAGATTTTATTTGGATTATTAGACTAAGGTATATTTCCTGATTACAACACAGACAACCTATTAACCTACAGCAGCCATTCCACATTCAGATGATGTAAAAGCAACTGCTTTCTCCTAAAACACGAAAGCAAAACGTTACAGCATACTGTGAGGTATCAATGTAAATATAGCAGACTGCACTACTGTGAAACGACATTTCTGAAAACAGTTCAGTAATGCCTTTTCTATATGAGAAGCCTTTTTGTACTTGTGCACCAAGCTCTTTTCCCCTTTTAAGGGACTGGGACTGCAGCAAGCAATTGCTCCTCCTGGCTTTTACACACTGCAGTAGCGCTGCCAGGCTAACGTGGAAAACCAACAGACCAGTCTATCGTTACGGGCATTTGTGTGTCACATTATGTGCTGGAGTCAGATCTGAGTAAAAGCTTTTTCATTCTATCCTTGGAAGCAACCCTCAAGACAGGGTTTAGGCAGATGCTTGTTTAGCTAAATGAAGGCATGCTATTTAGTTTTGACAGTCTCCTGTGCAGCTGCTGTTGTGCCATATTAAACAACAGCATATACTAACAAAGCCAATTTCCATTGCAAAGCCTGAAACTATCTTCTCATTTCCTAGCAAAATAGCAAAAAAGCTCTTAAATGTTGTTGAAGAAACAGGAAATTAAGCAGCTGTGATCAATGAGGTGGCACTCTAACAGGCTTCCACGGAGCAGCACAACAGAGCAACAGCATTTTAAGAGAGGAAGAGAAAAAGGGCAAAGGCATGGAGGGATTAGCCTTGCACAACACCACGCAGGCAGCGCAGGTGTGTCGCTTCCTCAGTGGCAGTGATCCTGATCATTCTCATCTTCCATACAACCACAGGAGATTAACGCTCAGCCCAAGGGCACTGCACCTGCCAGCCAAAATAACCCTGCCTTTATTGCTTGTATTTCCAAATGTGTCAGTATGCTACCTGAATAATTTCATGTGTAAAGTACTTGTACAAACATATGCAACTAGCTTAACCCAAGGAGGCTTTCACATACACAAACTTTCCCTAACAAGGCCCTGCCCAGCAGGAACTACCAACTACCAGGTTGCCATTTACATGCTTTTGACCACTTCATCCACTGACAGACAACCAAAGCGACAGCCTCCTACTCAGCAGCTGTATAACAGAGACCTTCAGACCTGTGAACTTATTCAGTAATCTTATTTTAATCAGAGGAGAGCTAACGAGGCAGGCTCAGGACACCTGGTGTGGTGGCCTCAGCACTCCACACTGGCAATATCAAAAGGGTAGGGGTGGTGCCAAGATGCTGAAGGGCCCCAGACCTGCCTCTGCGGCCGCTCTCCATCCTCCCGGATGACTGCCAAACCTACTCTACGCAAGCAGCTGACCAGGGGCAAGAAGGTCTTTACCCAAAAAGAAGAGGGAGACTCTGCAAGCCCTAGTGTCTTGAAGACAGCTTCTGGCTCACTTGGAAATGCTGCAGAACAAAAGAAAAATTCATAACATGAAGAAGATCTATACTTTAAAAAGCCTACCTGGACACCACAGGCAGTGCAGGTTCACACAGGCAGAGGGGATTTGGGATAAGCTGAAAGCATGGCTGTTGAGGGTAGAGAGGGTTGCTGGTGGGCAATGCACTGAGGCACGGTCCACACCTCCATACTTGCAGCAAATGGAGAGGACTGCAGCTGTATACAGATTTCGGTGTACCTGGGCTACACTAAGCTGAGGCAGAAGAATGAATTGTGTAGAAGTATAACCAGGTGGTGGCTCAGAACCTGCACAGATTTATTTTTTCTCTTTAAAATTGTCTCAGTCATGTAAGGGTTAGCAGTCATCAGCAGAAAAAGCAGTTCCCTAACCACTGCCTTCCCCAAGCTGAGGAAGAGGATAAGACCCTTATTCCTTTCAACAGTAAATTAACTATACCATTTGCTCAGGTGTGTTTTCCCATTTATTAAGCAAATCAAAGATGCTCATCTGTAACCAAAAGTATGCAAACATATGTAAACTGCTGATGGCATTAGTGATGTTGGGATGTGGAAACAGGGACAGCAATACAGTGCAGGGGGCTACTTGTGGGAGACTCAACTACTAAGTATATTTTGCTACCCACAGAAAAAGACAAAAATAAGTCAGTCTTTCAGCTTGATGTGGGTTGCTTTGGCAAAATGACATCATATGGAGGACTCAGTGTTTATTTCTTTTGACATTGGTGTGATCTAACTGCTTGGACATCTCTAACAAAGTGTCAGCCTGCAGACTCCTGTTTTTAGGAGAGGGGAGGGCAAATTTGCCATTAGCTTTTGATGAGTTTTATATACGTGGTGAGAGTCCTCATCAGCTGGGAGGGAAGGAGATGCAGAGACTCAAAGTAAGATCAGTCCCAAGCCCTGAAATGACACCGTTGCCTCTTTGCTGTCTGTCAGCCATGTGGAGTCATGTCTCCACACTACCAGAAGGTCCCATGCAGCAGACACTAACGCTGCAATTAAGTCAAGAAAAAGCACCTTGTAGGGGAAAAGCCAAATGTTTACAAGTTTTCAGTAATGCAGAGGTAACTGAAGACCTCTCCACTCATAGGGCCACTGCTCAGCCACAGCTGCGAGGGCTGCTCACCTATCACATTTTATCTTAAGCACCAGTGAAGCTGAGTGTTTTTAATCTAGGACAGCCCAATAAAAGGCTTGAAGCTGCTAAATGAGAAACTCAATTGTTGATGGTAAATTTGGGAGGTTCCTGAGTTAGGAAAGGAAATATCAGGCCATGTCAATTATTCCATCCATGAAGGAATCAGAGGAAAAGACTCAGTATGTTTCACACCACTCACCATAACCTTTTCCACTGCCATTCAACCAGTGAGTGCCACGCCCTCGAAGCCATCAATCACTTATGCTGAATCAGCAGAAAGGGAATGAAAACCACCACCTCCCAACCACAGCTCTGTAAGGGAGGCTGAAGCAACAACCTGCCTTGGCTTAAGCACAGAGGTAAAAGGGCTGCAGGCCATCTTTTTCATGGCATTACATTTCCTCAGTACTGAACCTGCAGCACAAACAGGACCTCAGGGGTTCAGGGGGAGGAGCTGCAGAGGAACTAAGGCTCAGCAAGAAGGAAAAGGTGAAAGGGATGCAGGAAGGGGAGAATTTCGCGTGGCTTCATGGGTCATACAGCAGCAGAGTGCAGGTCATCTGCATGGGGGAAGGAAGCAAAATTCAAAACTACTGATTTCCTTCACCCCCACACCAGGCACACCGAAGACAGGAGCTAAGCATGTTAGCCTACTGTCTTAAAAGAGCCACCTTCATAATTTTTCTTGTGTTTTAGGGAAAAGACAGCATTTTTTGAGTTTAAATACTCTTCTAGTGTTTGCATCCTATGTACTAAAAGCAGCATCAGCCTTGTCTCTGAGGCCTGGAAGCAAAAATCCAAAAGAAAGCGAGCTCTGCTACCTTCCTGCTATCCCCCTGGCCTCTCATGGGGCAGCTAGCACTCTCTTACCCTGCATCGCCAGGGCAGGCGTGTAAAGAAGTTCTTGGCATCTCACCTATACCAGTAGAGGTAAGGGACCTCAGCGTGCACATGTGCCATGGTAAAACTCTTCTAAGTGGGTAGTGTCAGAGTCTCACACTAAGCACCATGTGATGGAGAAGATTTATGCTTGCCGAGGAAATCAGCTGCCAAACTTGGTCACTGAAAACATGAATTTTTTGTTTATTTTTCTATTCTTTTTGCGATCTGCTGGGTCCCATGTGCCTATCTTGGTAGTGCAGGAGATAAGCCAACCACCAAATCTAGCGCAACAGTGAAACCTTCACTTTATTTCTTTGAAGTTGCTAATACTCTCCCTCAGGCTCAATAGCAATTTAGCACTTGAACTCAGTTTTCCTGCCCTGGCATACTCCAACCCAGCAGTCCCCTTCACTTGAACTTTCAGCAGCCAAGTGTGTATTAGATGTCGTGCTGGCACATGGCCATATAGGTTACAGGAAGCACTATACCGCAGACAGCAAAAGCAGTTCAGACTGTCAGGATTTCCATTAGAAATCCCCTCCACCCTTTTTTCTTTCTTCCCACCCCAAGAATTCAGAACTCTGGCATCAGAAAAGAAAAACCCTGAGCTGAATCCAAGAGGAAATATGCTTTTTGAAAAATGCGTGCTCTGCATTTTAGAAAGACAAACAAGAAGCTTCCTGGCCTTCGAGGGCAAAACCACTCTTGCTTTGCTTTCCTTTTGCCTGGGCTTCCTGGCCGAGCAACAGGGTCCATCACCCACAGGCAGCAACATGAGCTCACAAGGTCATTTCTTCCTTGCTCGCCAGCTTGGCCTCTTCTGAGAGAAAATAATGGTTTTTTTTACAGCATGCTGCTGCCTACAACTGAATATCCTAAACTACTATGCAACTATCATAACCTTTCGCATCATGCTCTGAGCATCAAAGAGCTCTAACAGCCTCATGCCTCCTCCACAGCAGCTTGCTTCTCCTGCATTTTCTGCCCTTTCCGAGGATAGTCCTGGTCAACCTCCTGCTTCCTCCTCTGCAGCTCCCAGTGGGCTCCTTACCTCCCGGCAGCCAGGAGTGTTCAGCCGCATGGCCCCACGCACCATGAGCCCACCCTGCACAGCTGGATTGTGTTTCATACACCCCCACAAGCAGCTCCAGATCCTTGTCCCCTTCAGATGGTTCTCATCACACTCTGCTCAGGCCATCTTCCTAATCACCCAGCCTCCCAAATGGAAACAATGACCAATAAATATAACATGCTGAACTATTTCTTAGTGCAAGGGATGTAAAACAAACTCTTCCAACAGCAAAGAAAGATGGTTACAGACACAGCTGGCTTCAAACTGGGTTTCACTTCTTCATTTTAGAAAATTGTGGAGAAGTTTCCTTGCATTTGAGGGCAAAGCTGCACTCCTGATGGAAGTTTCTGACAGAAGAACCCCCCAAGATACCACAGTAGGGAACAGAAGACATGAACAGTAATAAAAGGGAAAAAATAAGAAATCATGGGAAGGACTGAATGCAGGGAGAGTTTGTGAGATACCCGAAAAGTACTGTAGAAGAGACTTTACTGCTTGCAACTGAGCAGGACAAGTGCTAGGGGCAAAAAAAACAGCCTCCCAGAAAAAAGCAGGGGTACAAGATGAAATGCTGGGCAGGAATAAAGTAAGGTAAAATGGTAAGGGAACCTCAGTGCTGGGTGATGAGAGCAAAATACTCAAATAGGACCCTGGAAAGGAAGAAGCTGAGTCATCCCCTAGCAATGCTGGAGGAGAAACTGCCAGGGTGAGGGAGGAAAGCCCAAACCTGCACCATCTGGGCCCAAGCAGACAGACTGAAAAAGTGTTCGCGGGAACCTAATGCTCCTGATCTGCCTGCAGCGGCCTTTGAAGACACAAACCTCTGTTTCGTGTGACTGGACATGTATCTGTTAAAGGTGTAACTGCCAGCAGCCCAGCCTTCTAAGCCACAGCAAAATGCAGCTGTGCATTCGCTGACCAAACCAGAGACACTGTCGGCATGTGGCCCAGGACACAGCTAGCCTCCTGACTGATGCAACCCAATTTTTACATGCTTTTTTTTTTTTTTTTTTCATGCTTCTGTCAGAAACCTGTTTAGTCAAGCCCCATTAGAGCTAGGAGACTGGACTCTCAAAAGAAAAACAGGTGAGAAGGGGGTGGCCCACCAGAGGCCTCCCAGATGAACTCAGCAGCACTCTGGAAAGACTTTCGGGAAAAGGAGCTATTTTATCCCCCTTTCCATAAACCTGCCTTGCAACATAGCCCTGCTGCAACGCAGCAAAGCAGGAGACTCCCAAATGCAGCTCCCTTCGTGACACACTAGCACCCTTTCCCCTCTGCTCTCCCCAGAGGCTTCCAAGGCACACGATGGCGTAGCTCCCCACAAGGAAACTCAGGGGCCTGCTCAAGTTTTGTGGCTGAGATAAAACATGTGCTGCTAATTTCAGCTTCCGCCTTCTGGCATGCAGGCAGGCTGTTGCTGGCGGGTTGTGGCTCACCTGCAAGTCAGGCAGCCGCTGGCTGTGGGGAAGGGGCCGTGTCTGCCCAACCACGACGCCAGAGGCCAGCTCTGCCCCGCTGTGTCCTTAGAGGTTGAAACAAAAAAGCCAAGAAAAGTTGTTGATGGTGAACTTCATGAAGGAAACTCTGTCAGAGGCAGAAGCTGAACCTGGTTTAGGCTCTATCCTAAGCTCCCTGCCCACCCTCCTGTGAGGCCAGGTTATGTTTAAATTGTATTACTTAGCACCAAAGTGAAGTACCCAAGCCCAAATAAGGCTTGTAAACATATACTCACCTATCCTATATGCATACCAAGATACATCAGTAGGGGATCACCAATTATTTACTTCCTATAACTAGGTGATTACAGTGAAAATTTACTTTGAATTGGTTCTTATGTGTTACCATATAATAACATGCTGCCTTTTCTTGCCTCTGCATTTCAAGTAATTCACAGACTGTAAAAATAGAATACTTTCCCCCAAAAGACATTCAAATGAAAGTCTGCCTGGTCTTCTTGCTCTTGGGTAGTAATTATCTATTTAATTACACAGCTCCATTCTTTGCACTCTCTGTTGCAGAGAAAAGATGCTTTTCCAGATGAAACGGTCCTCAGACATCTCCAAAACCAGGGCCACCGATCACTGTTTCTGCAGCTCCTGAATGAAAGTCACTGCAGACTGAAGTGATAGAAGGTCTTACTCTAACAAAGGAATTACAGGAGTTTAAGCAGGAGCCGTATTTTCTTCCTTTATGGCTTTGTATTTGTAATTTTCTGCCACAAAAAAACAACCCTCTGTGGACCAGATACATGTATGGCTCCTTCCCCTTGACCTAAATGAGAGTTTGCACATTTGTTCAAGGGCCGTAACAGAAGAGATGTTGCTTTCTGTTCTGTAATTTCACCACAGGCATCATCCAGGTCACAACCAGTGTTGCTAGACTGAAGAGATGTATCCGGTGTCTGTTACTGTTTTTTCATGATGGATTCCAGGAATAAATTAACTTATATGTTTTTAATTATATTAAATCTCTACTCCAAAGATATGGAGATTTTAAATGAGATTACGTCTGCAAGATCCTGAGTTCCTGTAGATGACTCTACCATGGGTGCATCTCATCTTTGAAAATGAGATGTTTGACATACTTGCAAATATTGGACAGATGCAGGCTGATAAATTAAATTATTTTGTGAATTCTTCTCCTACGCTTATTAAAAACATAATTGTTCCCATTTGAAAGAATGATCTTATGCTTAAAATGATTAGGGCAGGGTTGTATCTTATTCTCTGGTCAGAGCATTAGTCTAGCTATCATAATCCCTGTATGGATTAACCATGATGACAACTATCCTTCCTGAACAACTTGCTTAAGCATTTTCCAAAACTCAGGAACTGAGAAAATTTAAATTAATGGCTGTGATAAGTCATAAGGAAAATCATTTCAACTAAGTAAGCAGATGCTGTAATGCTACTGGCACAAAAGTAGCAGTGGAGCCAATAAAACCGATCTTGAGAAAACAAGTTGCTAGCCACAAAGCACCTGGCTGCAAATACTGGCAGGCATACTTCTCATAGCAACAGTTTCAGTAACGTGACCTTTCTGTTACCTGGTTTCAGGCTGTGTCATTTATCTGAATTACAAGAAAGGAAGTGCTTCTACCTTCAGTACAGCTCAAAAGAGACGGATCTATCCCCTAACATGTAAGAAATGCTTTGTTGACCGTATTGTTCAATTCTTGAGGCCAGAAGTCCCATTACAGATACAGTTGGTTTGATATTAAAACATAAAACTGTCTTTGCATGTATTTTCTCACAAATACATGGCCTCCCAAACAGTATTCTAAGATACAGGAACCTGCTAATCCTGATGTTAGACTAGGTATTTTGAGATGGTATTGGAGTTGGAAGTGAAGGTATTTTTTCAACAGACACAACTGTGAACATGCCAACCATCTACTTACGCTGCTAATCAATCTCTCCCATACAAATGCCCCTCCAACACAAAATTAGTAATTGCAACAGGAAGCAAATTCAGGCTTTGCCTACTTCCCCATGTGTGTTCAGAATAAGATTAATTTAGGTCTCAACTAAGCAAATGAAACAAACCAGTTTATCATAAACGTTTGAACTCTTACTATTACACCTCCTGTCTAGGTGCAGCCACCACAGATTTGTTTGGCCACTTCAGTGGAGGTGAGGAGGAGAAAAGCTGGATTCACATTTCAAACAAACAAGTTAAAACTGCTAGTGTTTTTTGTAATGAAACCATTTCATGAATTGAAAACATCTGCTTAAGAGCACCACCAAGAGGGAAAGAGGAGGCAGACGTGCTCATTCCCTCCGTCCTCACAGGTCTCTGAGGGCTGCCAGCGGTAGGGCAGAAGACCACTCTCCTCCTCCAGACGACCACACACAGAGAGTACAAAAGATGAAAACCTGCACATGGGACAAGTTCTCCCCACAGCTTGCTGGCAAGTACAGAAAGCCAAGTACTTCTCTAACTAGGGCTGTCCAGTGTTGGCTTACTAACAGTCATTTAATCTCTGTAAAATCCATGGGTTTAAGCAGAAACACCGAATCTGTAGAACCATTTCATCTTTTCAGGCAAAGCACACTTGATACTTGAACAGTGACAAGATAAGCTCATTGGGCTGTGTAACTGCAGCTGAACAATAAGCTGGCTAAAGGAAGGGTTTATCATCAGGTATCGCTTGTCAAACTCACAGCCTTGAAGGAGGCTGTTTGGCATAAAATGCTGGAGAATTGGGTGTGTGACTGCAGGCTGTTCTTATCCCCTGGGGTGGTATTTGCTCTCACCACAGTCATAAAGCCTCTGAGACACTGAGAGAACTGCCTTTGGTCCATGGAAAAATTACTAAAGTAGCAAGAGGGTGATAGACTGCCTTAATGTGAGTATTAACTTTGCTCTCTGCTGGTAACAAAGGAGAGAAGTTTTTGTTACTGAAAGAAATTCAGAGGGAAAAAACTGAACAGCAAACAAAAGCAACACTGGTCAGTTCATTTTGGCACACATCAGGCTGCAATTCTGCTGCCAATGTCAATGTATTACATGCTGTGTAGCTATAAATTTCAGTTGTGTTTGAATAAGCACCAGCATATAGACCCACTTTGGGTCTGCCTAATGCAGTCTGTCTGTAGACAGGGCAGGATCACTGTATTTCTTCAGCTGAATGGCTCAAAAATTAAAATCTTTAGTTGCTCTCAAAGTACACGTACCTGCAATCCCTTGTAGCAGTCCACAGACATTAAAAATGCTTTTCTTCATAATACTTTGCACACACATAGTAAAGACAGACACAAATGCCACGGCACAGAGGATCATGATTCCCACGGCTAGGAAAATAGCAGTTGCCTGCCAGAACCCACTGGCAATCTCATTGAAGTTTTCAGCGTAAGGACCACAAAGTGTGTCTCGTCTAGAAAACTGCATGTGGGAGATTCTGGTGCAGCGCCCATAGATGCCCAGCGTTGGATGGTAAGGCTCCTGCGACCCCCCCGTTTTGTTGTCCACATCCTCAGAGCTTGAAGGCTTTGCTTTGCCAATCAGCCAGTCTGCGCTCATGAAAGCAATGAGCTCTGCAAAAGCCACCACAATGCTCAGAAGAGTCCATAGCATTGACCGGCATGTTACAATGACATGACACATATTGATGTCCAGTGCTTGTGATCAGTGCAGCTGACAGTCTTAAAATCCAGGCACAAGGAGGAAAAAATAAAATTAAGAAAGAAAAAAAGGACCCTAAGAAAATCACTGTGGCTGCTCTGCTGGCTCTTTCAGCTCTTTCACAAAGGCCAAGATGAAATTTCTTGGGAGAAAAAGTGAGCAGCTCCAAGTTTTGTAAGCAGTGCAGTCATTTGTTCTCTCCGTTTAGTTCCTCCTTTTTTCTTTCTGGGATGCTGAGCTCTGAACTATGCTTTTCTTTCTTACTATTCATACTGGCACATGACGCTGAAGGCTGGCAGGGGAGGCCGCAAGGACTGCCCACTGTTTGACATCACACACCTACAAGAAAAAAAGAGATAACACATGAGCAGTGAGAAAAAAGTCTTCCTTTCCACCCCCACAATGAACCATGATCTCACACAGATCCACATCAACATTCAAAAGCTTTAACAAGGGTCTGTCAACCAGAGCCTGCTGGAAACCTCCCGGGTTTGTCCCAGGGGAGTGATAAATCTCCCTCTGCCCAGCCTTACTCATGGCATCTGCCCTGCACCATCCCATCGCGGGTGTTTGTCAAGCACTTTGCAAGCAAAGGTCTCAGTAACACCCAGCGGTCCCACCCACTCCTACCACCACGCCCCCATCATATTTCTCCGGTCGAAATTACCAAGGTTCCTGGCAGTTACCCAGCAAAATGTTCGTACACGTTTAAGCAGTTTCACAGGCATGCGGCTCCTGCCTTCAGTTTAGGGAGGCAGCCCGGCACACCTTTGGGAAGGAAGCTGGGCACAGCTCCAGGTGCCATGGGCACCTAGGTGCAAAGGGCAATGACGGAACCTTGTTCCAACCTCCTGGGCTTCTGCTGACTGCAGCTGAGCCAGCCCCGGCCTCAAGAGGAGGAGAACAGGATTGCAGCTGGGGACAGCCCGCCCTGTGATGGGGTGACGCAGCCCATCCCTTCGGAGCCTGGGTTTTGCAGGAGTGGCACTTCCCCAGGTTCTGTATCCAGCTTTGCACCACTGTTTCAGAAAAGCTATCTGCCTGCTGGTATGCTGCACACCTCATCGTGAACTGATGCCAACACTGGCAGCCTTTGGTGACTTACACCACTGTAAACAGGAATCTGCGGAAAAACACCCCAGTCGCTGCCCAGTGGCCAGGAGCCCTGGTGAGAGGGGTGGCTAGTCGGCCTTGAGCTTCCTGAGTCCTCTCAGTTCCCCCCTTCCACGGCCCTGTGCAGAGTGGGACTGCAGAAAAATGTTCCCCAGGGCTTTCCCCAAGCCTTTATGATGCCTTTCAACAGCCGCTGATGACATTCCCAGAGTTACACTTATCTCAGTACAAGAAGCAATCAGAGATCACTACACTTCCAACTCATATCCAAATATTGGCCTCAAAATAACAGACGGGTCATTGCACACGCCTCTGCACTTGAACTGAAACTGAGCTGTCTGAAAGCAAGGGTGGGAGCAGGAAATGCCCTCACGTTACCCCCTCCGTGATGAGAATATAGCACTTCCAAGTTTTCCTCACAAAAAATAAATACCAGCATTGAACTGGAGGCAAGAGACTCGAGGACCAGATCTGGTCCTCACTGCTGTGCTGCTGCCAAACACAAAGGAGTTAGCAGATGCCAGAAAAAGAGATATCCCCAATTTTTTTTTTAGCTTTGTCATGGGTTTGGTATTTAGCTTCTTAGGAGTTTTGAGCCCAGCAGTTGAATCCTAGTCCCACTGAATGCAAAACAGAACACACACCCACAACTTCAACACATTCAGAACTTCATCCAGCAATTTCTACTCCCTCCTATACTAGTTAGTGAATCATCTGCAAGATTTTATCCACATTTCCCTTCCTCATCTAGATCTGCAGACCCCTCTGGTACTAGCAGATACACAGACTTAAGCTGCTGTGCCAACAACTGCATTCTGTCTCCCTTAGTCTGACATTACAGCATTGCTGTAGAAAAAGGCAAAACATATTTAGTCGTGCTTTTAGCCATACTGACATAACAGTTCAGCTCATTTTCCATTTTTTGGGTGAAAGCATTAAGTTTTCAAGCAACCTGACATACTGATGACTGCAATACACCCTTTGTAATAACAGAGCAGAAGTGTCAGCCTGCCAAAAAAAAGTTAATTCTGTCAGTATTTCCACTTTAAATAACAACTGGAATGTAGGAAATGTCTGCTACAAACTTACATTCCTCTGATGTCACCTGCACAATTAAAGAGAATTTAATAAAAAATGTCTTCATTTTTAAAGAAAAGTTCCAAAAAGCTCTAGAATCTGTATTTCTGTGCAAGCATCACACCTGTGTGAACTCATCTTGGTGATTCCAGGATTTTAATCGAGGTGCAAAGGATGTAAGAGTTGAACACCCACGAGAGCTGTTACTGCTAACTCTGTACCTGCTGAACATAAAATACTGTTTATGAACACAGATGAGAACAAAGTTCATATTTATTTAAGTAGGTGGAAATTCCAGATGAACACTGGCAGCCACATAAACATGGCACTGATAACAAACATGGGATGCCATACTAGAATCAGAAGAAAAGACCAAACCACGGGGTTCTCTCCATTTGAAATGCAAGTACAATAATAAATTGCAGTAACATTTTAAAACACAGTATCTCCAGAAAAGTCACTGAGTAAGCAAAATAGCCTACCTAAAGGTGATATGGATGTCGTGTAAAATCTCAGGATTTCACTGGAACATACACTTCCCTTTTTTGCAACATATGGAAACTTCACAGCATGGAAAAAGTAGTAAATGTCACTGATAACAGTTCAACAGAATATACTTTGCTTTTCAATGAAAACCTTCACAATTTGGCTTTTCCCAGATAACGAGTACTTTATTCAGGTACAAAAAGTATCCCCAGAGCAATGTACCCTTATTCATGGGAGAACTTCTGAATAAATTTATTCTTGAACCAATGATGCCCTCAAATGGGAGTGCCACTCACAACTCCTTTTTGTGAGCAGACAGACAGAAACACACGGAAGTAGGATGGCAAGACCGGACACAGGGCAGGGGCCACTCTCCTACAACTCCCTTTTGTGAGCAGATGGACAGAAACATAGAAAGTATGATGGTGCATAGGCTATAGGATGGACAGGGACATTTCTTCTTTGTGAAACTTATCAAGGAACGATTGCAGATAAAGTACTGGAGGTAAGTTACAGTTCAGATACACTTGTGTAGTTAACCTTTTCCTTCCAACACAGCCCACCTTGAGCTTCCAGATGAACCTAACCAATTCTCACGTCTCCAGCAGCATGTTTGTGCCATACATCAGAGCCCTCCTAGCTACAGACTGTGCTAAATAACTGCACTTCATGAAGCTTCCCTCCAGGACTCTGCTCATCCCTTTTCTTTCATTTTTCTCAGCAGAAACTCAAGCTAGGCCCTTGCAAGGCTGAAAACTGGCTGTTTATTCCTCCTCTCTGTTTCCCAAGTTTTCTCCATGACAGAACTCTATGTTTTTCAGAGCACTCCACTCAATATCCACCTCTGACCGACTGTCAAAATATTTGCTTTGACAGCCCAAATTAAAAGTCCACAACGATTCTTTAACCCCTTTGGTATTAACTCATTCAAAATAATTCTCGATGGGGAAGCAGACTACAAAAAGTAGGCTCACCCCGTAGTTATTCATTACTATTGCATTCGATTGTACAGGAGTGGAAGGAGGCCACCTGTGCTGAGGAGGCGGGTGCCCCAGGAGGGAAACTGCCTCACACAGCAAGCACCCGCGTGAGCTGCACACCACGGCAGCTCCCCAGCACAAGGGTCTTTGAGTACCACCCCACCCCACCAAACCACCCACCGCTCCCCAGCTGAACAGCACAGCTTTTGGACGGGTCAAAACTACACCTTTAGCTTCATTTACTCTGCTCCCTGAACCATGCTAATGGTTAATCTCTGCATTAAGTGAAGTGCAACACAGTGAGAAAATATCAGTGAGAACGTCAGATCCTCACAGCATCCAGAGACAATAAAACTGAGTTCCTGAATGCAAAAATCTTTTGTTTTAATCTAACAAAAGAAACCAGCTTAAAATATCACTAAAACTTTCTTCCTATTTAGATGCAATTTTGACAGCCACATACTCTACCTCAAGTTATATTTTCGTATCTGTCCTGGGTTGAGTGAGTAGTGGAGTTTTTTGGTGGCAGGGGAGGGGATTATAGGGGCGGCCCCCTGTGAGAAGCTTCTCGAAGCTCCCACAGCTCCAAGCCAGCTCCACTTCTGTTTGGAAACCGAGCCAATCAGCTGCGCCTCTGCGATAACGTATTTAAGAAGGGACGTGGTGACGAGCAATGGGACTTGTGAGGAGGAGTTGCTGCAGCTGCGTGAACACCAAGGTCAGTGGAGGAATGGAGGAAGAAAGGAGGGGGGAGGTGTGCTGGAGCAGAGACCCTCCTGTATCATGTGGTGAGACGGCAGGGCGGCCCCTCCTGCCACCCATGATCATCTACGGTGGAGCAGACATTGATTTATGGCCTGTGGCTTCTGCCTGGTTGATCAAGGTGCTGTGCCCGAAGACAGCCGGGGTCTCATGGGAAAAGGTAGCCCCGCTGCTGTAATTCAGCACTGGGAGGATTGCAGCATGCGGGGGAGTCCCACGCCTGAGCAGCTCGGGAAGGGCTGCAGCTGTGGGAGAGAATCCAGTTGGAGGAAGTTAGTGACCCATGATGGAGCAGTGTGGGGAACGCTGCAGCCCATGGGAGGAACTCATGTCAGAGAAAGTTGTGGAGGACTGTCTCCTGTGAGAGGGGTACCACGATGGAGCAGGAGGAACAAGTTCCGGACACTCCCCTCACCGAAGATGAAGGAAGTGGCAGCGCTGACTGCACCCCCCATTCCCTGCCCCTGCGCCACTGGGGGAGGAGGGAGAGATATCGGGAGCAGAGCTGAGCCCGGGAAGAAGGGAGGGGTGGGGGGAAGGTGTTCTCAAGATGTGGCAATGTTTCTCACTGTCCTACTCTGTTAAGTGTTGTTGTTAGTGTCTGTAATAAATGTATGGGGTTTTTTTAGTTCCCCTAACGAGTCTGACTTTTGCTCATGCCCATAAAGGATGATTTTTTTCCCAGTACTATCTCGAACCCCAAGCCTGGCTCTCTGTCCCTTCTTATTGCAGGAAGAGAAAGGAAAGAGAGTGGTTGGCTGCTGACCAGTCTCAAGCCACAACAGTATCTCTAGCTAAAACTATTCAGCTGTTGCCTTTTACTACACAATATTGCTATATGCTATGTAATAACATCTATTTTTCTGAACTAGATAAAGAAACATACTTGCCCTCATTTTGCTTACATGGTCAAAACTAGAAAGTCGGAAACTGCTCTGAATTATAATATTTGAATTCAAGTTTTCATTTTAGAGATACTGAGTTTTGCTTTGGCATACCAGGCAGATAGGAAGGAACAGCTGCAAAGTTCAAATCTGAGTCAATCACATACCATGACTGTTTATTTTAAAAAGGTGTCCTACAAGCAACTTACAGGAGACCTGCAAGTACCTTCCAGAACAATGTTATGGCCAGTCCTTCATGCTCCCCTTATGGTTTGGCCAAAGATATGGGCTCAGACTAAACCCAGCTTTCACCATTCCCAGCCTAGTTCTGTCAGCTCAAGAAAGAGAATAAATCATCTTTAGATAAGTGGCTTTTGGCTTGGCTTAGACAAACAGCTGAATGGAGGGCCGCACAGACTGCTGAAACAGTCCCAATTTATAAAACAAATTCAGGCACAATTAGACATTTTCTTCTAAACCTTGTTACAGTCCAAAGCACAACTATGCAGAGGAGTTTCTATACTTTGTTTACAACACACAAGCTTGAGCATCTCATAACCCAAAATGTGCAAATCTTGGAAGCTGAGGTTCTGCCTTCTCTGAAACATTGTTTGTTAGCCGTTATAAACACTACGAAAACGCTTTGAACTGTGAACATGGAAGTGTCTCCTATTTATATTGATGTTTGCAGACTCACTATTTAAAACAAACAAAGAGGCTCACACACTAAGACTCAGTTACCTTAAGCTGACCCCCACCCAGGTGGACATGAGCTTCCACTTTATTCGTCTTCCATCCATGGGTGTTGCTGGACAAGCAAGCTAGTTAACTGTGAGCATACCCTGCCTGACAGAGTGAAGCAGCCACCAAACCATGGAGGCAGGAGGGACAACACTTAGACAATGTGGGATAAGCATTAGAGATTATTCATTTTCTGGGTGAGTGATAAATGTGAGTAAACAGATTTTTCCTCCCACTTGGTCCCTTCACAGGAGGTGCAGTCTTGCAGGAGCTGCTGCCCAGGAAGAGAGGGCAGCCTCCTCCCAGCTTCTACTCAGTCTTCAACGTAGTGGACCAGACACTAAGCAGCACTCCTCAGGAGATACCACTGTGAACACCAACCCACCTTGCTAAAGGTACACCTATGCATTTTAATACCCACACACTTAGAGGTGACTTGCAAATGTAAGAAAAGGTATGTTCATCACATTCCCATCATGAGGGAACAGGGACAGGGATTAGTACTTAAGGAAAGACAAGTTGTGCCAAAAGGTTTGAGTATGCTTTCTCTGAAGACTGCAAGGAGCTCTTCTGGCACTGGTTTCTGGTAAGCAGTGCAGACTCACCACGGGAAGCACCTGGATCATGAAGAGGGAAGGACATTTGGATACTTAAGTGTGTGTTTGTTTTGTTTTTTAAATGCAGCACATTTCAAACTCATCAAAAATATTCAGGGTCAGATAGCAAAACAGGAGAATGTGCTTTAAAGCTGAAGTGGTTGCACAGCTTCAGACAAACAGCAGAGAATAAGCAAAAGATTCCCTCCCCCTTCATTCACCTTCATATCTTCATTAAATTATTGCCTACTAAAACAACATTCCAGAGCAGAGTTTTTTACTTGAAGGACAGCAAAACTTTGATTAGTCATCAGTTGTGAATTAAAGACTGAGAGCAAACATTTGCATATCTCATAAATATTTAACTGTTATAAACCTGCACAGGCATATTAATGAGCGCACTACTGTGACAGGCTGTTGAAAACAAGCCATACAGTTCATAGGCGCATGCATTTCACTGGTGATAGAAGTAATGTAGACTTACAGTGTGTTATGTCTTGTTCCTGTTGGCACAATGTAAGATGTGAAATACAAATAAAATATTCTGTAAAATAGTTAAAAGTCACTGAAGTATCCCAATCAAATCCCTATTTCCTTGCCTCTCATTTGAATGATGCCCTGTTTACTTTGTCCTTTTCCTACCAAAGGCAGAGCGTGTAGATGTACGATCTTAAACTATCCCTCATGTACCCAAATTCTATGTAGGCCAACAGATAAAATTAAATAAATAAATAAACAACAAAAAACAGTGGCTGTTGTTCTCTTGAGGCAGAACAAGATGCTAATTCCGTCCCAACTTGCAACTGGGCTTCCTCCTATTATGCTATGGAAAATGCCATCTAATTACAGGTGGATTTGTTTCTAGAATGCATAACTGCAAAAGAAATGAATAAAGGAATATAAAACTTACTTCCAACTTAAAAAAAAAAAAAAAAAGCAGTTGAAATGTACTATTCTCTTTCTGACCTCATTAAAAGCCGTGGCAAAACTCCCACTGACTTTAATGGGGCCAATACATCACTGAAAAATCACTAGAAAAACGAGTTTCCAAATTTTCAGACAAACTGCAGGGGAGGTTTAAACACAGAATTCATTTCCCTCTTCCCTCATCCAGACAAAACTTTGCTTATTGCCCCCCCACTAAGAAGAGATCGAGCTAACTCAGATTTCCAGCATCTCCTCTGAACCGCAAATTCTCAAGCAGGAGATTTGTTCTATTGCTCTGTATGTATTGACTTACAAAATTCCTTGAACCTACAGCCATTACATTGTTTTGAAAACTTAATATCTTTTACAATTCCAAAATTTATTAAAACCTATAAGGCTAAGGAAAGCTAATGTGTAGTACTTCTATTGTTGCTATCTCAAGAGAAAATTACACATCACATCAAAAATCATCACTAAGGGAGCAATGTTGGCCACAATTAGTGATAGCCTAACTGCTCAGGAATTTACCAACTGGGAGTGGAATCATGAGTTTCCTTTCTTACTTTGATTCCTCACTAGCTCACTGAAGACTCCATCTTCAAAAGTCTCATCTTAAGCCTCTCTTCTTAGTTAGCTACATCATCACATTTGCCAGACTCAAATATTCATTGCATTGTGATTACTTCTTACAACTCTTAACTTCAGCTTCGGAAGGGGAGAAAGGGTATTGAGGAGGAAAATGGCAAGTCAGAAGGAAAGTACTACTAATATTTGCTAGCAAACAAATCCTTGCTATTTTTATACTAAGGCTTTTTACCTTAAAAGGAAGCTAGGCTTTGGCTGTTTAAACAGTTAATAGTATGTGCATGAGCTAGAGCATCAGCCCAAAAAAACTTGGAATCTGTGATTGTTGTAAAAAGCAATTTGCTCCCATGAGTTCATCGTGACAGATTTGGAACTGCTTTTAATAATTTATGAATATTTTATTAAGATATTTATTATACTAATATATTGGTTATTGTTTAATAAGACACTGGTGAGAAAAACAGGCAGGAAAGGAAAGAGTGACTCAGTTATGCCATTTCTCAGCAAACTCTGGAGATTTACTTACTAAAAAGACAATACTAAGACAGGAAAAGCCTCACAAACACAGCAGATCAAAGATGCAGGACTGTTTAGGAAGGAACAGTCTCTCAACCTGAAGGGAAGAAAAGCTGTTTTGGACAAACAAACTTAAGAAAAAGGCACCTATTGCAGGTGCCTGTTGAAGTTAGGCCAACATGGGACACCCTCTTGGGCCCCCCACTTGCCTTTTGGCAAAGCAGACACCCCTGCAAACAGCCTTGGTTCCTTGTGTGAAGGAAACACCGCCTCAGTCAATTCTTGAAATAAAACTGTTGCTGTATCTCCTTTCACAGTTGTGGCTGTGTTAGCAGAGCAACCACAAAGGTTACTGTTCAGTCAGTCTGTCTGAACTGCCTGGGGTGGGTCATTCTTTTGCTGAGACAAGACCTAAGGCTGTAGACCAGAGGAGGAAGGACCCAGAGGTGTTTGCACTGTTACTCACTGCATATGCCTGTAAACAGTCTTCTACCTCAGTCCCTCCAGAAAACCACCAGTTAGCAAGTCATCTCACAGGTATGAGCTGTTCCTCAGCCACACGATGTGGAAAGGACAGTGTGAAAAGGACAGTTTTGTCAGAACAGGATGCGCTTTAGATCCAGGCCATAGAGCTCAAGCAAACTATCTGGCTACGATACCAGTGACAAATGAGATGGAGAACCCATCATGTTTCAAAAGGTATGTATTTATTTATGTTCCTCTTAATACAAACTGAAAGTAAAAACACCCTTCAAAAGTAATCAGTACTGACAAGCAGTGGCACAATAACGCATACCAACTTGTGTAAATGACAGGAACACCTTTACTGAGTGAACACTGACTTTTCATTGTACTGGAGCTAAGGAGAACCAGTAGTGACTCAAGGGTCACCCTGAAAAGGGTCATATGATGGATCAGAGCTGCCATGTTTCCATACTGGAAAGGTGTGTAGACATTGGAAATATATGGGCACCACACACAACAGAAAACTTGAAAAAAGTGTATGAAAATCTTTTTATCTAATCTGGAAAAGGGCAATATACTCAGAGAAACACAGAAATACGGTATCTCTGTGAACATCTACTGAATGAGCTTTACCATTATTAATGGCTAACCATTTAACCACAGCCAAGAGAAGAACTGAAATGAGATCTTTCTGCTACTGTATATTTCATTAATTAATAATTACAAGAATAATGTATTCAGTTGGGATCTATAAACTTTAAAATGGAAGCTCACTGCGAAGAGCTTGGAAAAATCTAGACTAATAATTCAAATTCTGAAAACCCCATTTTAGAGCAAGAAACAAAAAGAAACATATGATTTGTTTTAGCAACTGGATTCAGTTCTGAAGCCAAGATTGGACATACTTCTACAAGCTGAGCCATGTAAAAAATTCTGGCTTGTTTTATGCATTTTGACTTTCTAGACTAGATATTGGTAACAGTTCTTTTCTGTCATTAAAATGGATACGACTGTGAAAATGAATAATAAAAATTTTTAAAAGCTGAAAAAGGGCTTGAGGGAAAGATCATCTGCACCTTTTCTAGATTCACTTTCTCGAAAACACTCTATAATCTCTCTGCCACTGATGTCCTGTGGTCTGTGTCACAGCAGCACCTAATGGAGCAAACTAAAACTGGACCTGTGTGTGGATATGCATATAGGTATGGTAATGCTACACCTTCCTGCCATCTAGATACATAGGAAAATGAAAGGTAGAAGGTATCCTTCTCCAAGTGATAGAGAAGCCAACGAGAAGAGGTGCTATGCTGGATCTTGTTCCCCTCAACAAGGAGGGGCTGGTGGGGCGTGTGAATCTCAAGGGCAGCCTTGGCTGCAGTGACCATGAAATGGGGGATTTCAAGATCCTTAGGGCAGCAAGGAGGGTGCACAGCAAGCTCGCTACCCTGGACTTCAGAAGAGCAGACTTTGGCCTCTTCAGGAATCTGCTTGACAGAGTAGCATGAGATAAAGACCTAGAGGGGCCCGAGAGAGCTGGTTAATATTCAAGGATCACCTCCTCTAAGCTCAGGAGCGATGCATCCCCACAAAGAGGAGGCCTGCATGGATGAACAAGGAGCTCCTGGACAAGCTCAAACATAAAAAGGAAGCCTGCAGAGGGTGGAAGCAAGGACAGATATCCTGGGAGGAACAGAGAAACTGTTCGAGCAGCCAGAGATCAAGTTAAGAATAACAAAGCCCTGATAAAATTACATCTGGCCAGGGATGTCCAGGGCAACAAGAAAAGCTTCTACAGGTACATCGGTGATAAAAGGAAGTGTAGGGAAAATGTAGGCGCTCTCTGGAAGGAAACAGGAGACCTGGTTACCTGGGATATGGAGAAGGCTGAGGTGCTCAGTGACTTTTTTGCCTCAGTCTTCACCAGCAAGGGCCACACCACACAAGTTGCAGAAGGCAAAGGCAGGGACTGGGAGAATGAAGAACCATCCACTGTAGAAGATCAGGTTTGAGACCATCACAGGAACCTGAAGGTACACAAGTCCACAGTACCTGATGAGATGCATCCACGGGTCCTCAGGAAAGTGGCAGATCCATCATGTTTGAGAAGTCATACGAGTCTGACACAGTTCCTGTTGACTGGAAATGGGAAAACATAAACCCCATTTTTAAAAAGAGGGAAAAAGATGACCTGGGGAACTACAAGCCAGCCAGTATCACCTTTATGCCTAGCAAGATCATGGAGTGGTTCCTCCTTGAAAATATGCTGAGGTACGTGAAAAAATAAGGAGGTGGGGTGACATGGCTTCCCTAAGGGCAAATCATGCTTGACAAATTTGGTGGCCTTCTGTGATGGGGTTACAGAGTTGGTGGATAAGGGAAGAGCAACTGACATCATCTACCTGAACTCATGAAAAGCTTCTTACACTGTCCCACACAACATCCTTGTCTCTAAATTGGATAGACATGGATTTGATGGATGGACCACTCTGTGGATAAGGAATTGGCTGGATGGTCGCACTCAGAGTTGCAATCAACAGCAAAACGTCTAAGTGGAGAGCAGTGGCAAGAGGCGTTCCTCAGGCATCAATGTTGGGACCAGCATTGTTTAACGTCTTTGTCAGCAACATGGACAGTGGGATTGAGGGCACCCTCATCAAGTTTGCCAATGACACCAAGCTGTGTGGTACAGCCAACATGCTGGAGGAAAGGGATGTCATCCAGAGAGACCTTGACAGGCTTAAGAGATGGGCCCATGCAAACTTCATGAAGTGTTTAGCAAGGCCAAGTGCAAGGTCCTGGATACAGGTCAAGGCACCTCCATGCACAAATATAGGCTGAGCAATGAGTGGGTTGAGAGCAGCTCTACAGAGAACTTGGAAGTACTGGTTGATGGAAAACTGACTATGACCCAGCAATGTGCACTCACAGTCCAGAAAGCCAACTGTGTCCTGGGCTGCATCAAGAGAAGTGTAGCCAGTAGGTCAAGAGAGGGGATTAGGGGATTCTCCCCCTCTACTCCACTCTTGTAAGACCACATCTGGAGTGCCATGTCCAGCTCTGGGGCCTCCAAAATCAAAAGGACATGGACCAGCTCAAGTGGGTCCAGAGAAGGGCCATGAAGATGATCAGGGGGCTGGAGAACCTCCCCTGTGAGGATAGGCTGAGAGAGTTGGGATTGTTTTGCCAGAAGAGAAGGCTCTAGGGAGACCTTATAGCAGTCTTCCAGTACTTAAAGAGGACCTATAGGAAAGATGGGGAAGGACTCTTTGTCAGGGAGTGTAGTGATAGAATGAGGGGTAATGGTTTTAAATTGAGAGAAGGTAGATTTATACTATATATTTGGAAGAAATTATTTCCTGTGAGGGTGGTGCAGCACTGGCACAGGGTGCCCAGAGAAGCTGTGGCTGCCCCCTCCCTGGAAGGGTTCAAGGCCAGGCTGGACGGGGCTTTGAGCAACCTGATCTAGTGGCAGGTGTCCCCGCCCATGGCAGGGGGGTTGGAATTAGATGATCTTTAAGGTCCCTTCCAGCCTAAACCATTGTATGATTCTACAATTATTAACCATCCCAGTTTTCCAGATGAGATGTTGCTCAGTCATATAACAAAGTCTGTAGCAACACTGGGAACTGAACCTGAATGCTGCCATTACAAACCCTAAAACTTTGGGGGTTTGATATACTCCTCAGTCCCATGCACTGTGCCAACCACTTTTCTTGTCATCCTTCAAACACACACCTCAGTTATTCTTCTGTCACTTTCAGTCTCCAGCCCCAGCACGTTGCTTGCAAAGGTGGTATTCCTTCTCCACCAAGTAAGACCATGGACAAATGATACCAAATTAAATTATCATATCCCCAAGAGTAACTTTGATTTTCCTGGTCACTGAGAAACAACTTTGTTATTAAACTGTATCTTTTTCCTACAGTATTCACTGTTGAAACAGGTAATTCTCATAGTGTCATGCCACAACAGCTTGTCCATTGTATCAGGAAATAAAAATTCACATGAAAAGAAACAAGCTTAATTGTATGACTAGCCTTCTCTACTTGTACTTGAGAGAAGAACGAACCTACAGGGGACCATCCTGCTCACATGCAAGCCTTACTGAAGAGAACAAAGATATAGGACAATGGCAGATATTCAACAGGTCACAGAAGGTTATAGGGAGACTTCAGGACAGACAACCTGTATTGGGTTGGTGAGTTTTCTTTTTTGCTTTAAAGCTTTCACTGACATTAATCCTTTTGAAAGCAAATGCAGTCTACAAACTAGTGTAAATGTACTGTTTCACTGTACTGTTGTCAAAAGGTAGAAAGTTCTTGATAATGTCTTCCCCTTGGGAAATGAAAATAAATCAAAATCAAACTTGCATTATCTGAAGATGTCCCAATACCTAGATAGACATCCATCACGAAGAAAAAGTCCCTGCATACTACCAGCTTTAAGAAAATCTGTCTGCTCTGTAATTTTCAAACATTTAATTGGATTCTGAAAATGATCTTTAAATATAAGATTACCTATTAGATCTCCTTGTTGCATTTCAAGTTCTATATAAATATAGAACTTCAGCACAAAATTAAAAGTACAGTGCATGTACACAGTACAAGAAACAGTTTCATTAACTGTCCAACAACTTTCAGTTTCAAAACAATTCTAAACAGTACACTGCATTTTGTAAGCTGATAATGGCAATTATTAGCATTAGTTGGTTCTGTAAAATACAAATTATGAATTTTATCTTCCATTTCCTAATAAATACCCTCCTAGAAAACCAACTGATTTCATCAGGGAGAAAATTAAGCAGATCTGAATAATCATTAACAGCATTTTTAAAACATAAAGAAAATATGGTTATGCAGATCAGCCATTTATTTAAACTTTTATCAGAATTTTACTTAGAATCTTATCTCATGAATCTACAAGGGTCTTCCAGTGTCACAGCTTAAGCTGTGCCACCATTTGCATATATTCCTGTCCACAGTATTTTCCTCAAACACATATCTCAGTTATGTTCTGAAGCAAACTTCCTAGTTCATGTAGCTGTACATTTATCTCTATCTCAGGTGGGCAGAACATGCTCTTCTCACAGTCTCCATCTATTTGGTTATGTTAAGACCGTAGAATTAACAGTTCAGATAAAGCAATCAAATAATCAAAACTATTTGAACCTAAAATGGAATATACTGAGAAAACCAGTATTTTCTATGTTTTGGGTTTTTTTTCATTTTTCAATATGCTTAGCCACATATTCTCTCACTGTTGAGTAATGAAGTTATAATATTGGTCCAAAGCATCAAGGGAGAGAAAAGAAAGAAAAAAAAATAAAAATAGACTATCTAAATGTGGAAAGAATAAAAACATGCAGGTAGAGAGCAAAAGGCCAATGTTATAATCTCCACAGCTAGTTTCCTCTGACAGCAGGGCTTTGTTTTGTTTTTAATGAAGCATTGCTTAATGTATTGAAATGCCTTCCCATGACTTCTACCAATTACTAAGCTTCAGATCTCTGATAATGTGTAAAATCTTGCTATTTGACACAGTTAAAGTTTTACCTTGGATATATATATAGTACGAAAAGCTTGGAAACATTCTTGCCTTACCAAATAACTTTCCATTCTTCATACATAAAAGTTGAATCAGGAGATTTATCTGTTTTTCATTATAGCAGAGAAAAGATTAGGGGACACCAGAGTTCTTATTTTATTTAGAGTTAACTAGTAAAAATTCCTGTATAAAAACCTGAACTTCAAAAAATATAATCTTCTCAAAGCATTAAGAAAAAAAATAATCTGTCATAAATGCAACAATGCACTGAATAAATCAAAATGGAAGCAAAGCAACTTGCATGCACATCCAGTACCTTGCTGGTTTCCAAGCACCTATTGCACCAAAACGGTACAGCAGACTCCTCTTTCTTATCTATATGACCGGGAATGCAATTCTACATGAAATTGGGCATAAAATTAATTAATCTGTGTTCAGCGAATGCCATCTTTAAAAAAAGTAGAGTTATTTCTTTGGGGTAATGTTTTTCTTTTAAACTTGAATTCATTATCTACAATAATAGCTGACAGATTGGTTTGGTGTTTTGCACAGGACAAATTCTAAAAATATATTGGTTGGTGTACACTACACTTTCTGCACTAGGGTCAAACAGAGCTTTCTAAACTAAAAAATAACACACAAACACGCTGAACTGACCATTGAGTACTTGCTCTTGGAATCACTTTTGTCTGTGTATTCACTGAGCTGTCAAGATGGCACAGCCGTCTTGGAAGAAAAGCTCTCATGGGAGTGTGATCCATTTGCAGCACAGCCAGAATGTGCCAAAAGATTTAACTGGACTGACTCATCATTTGGATAATTATCTCATCTGAACTGAGGCTGTGAAAATACCAAGTGACTTGAGATGACATAATTGCTGTTGCAAAATCTAGATTCTTCTGTAGGTCTCCTAGAAAGAGGGCTTTGTTGGAAGACAAAGGTGAGAGACTCTTGAAGTACTCTCCTGAGAATGTGCCCAGAGGCCAGTTGGTACATGTGCACAGCTAGGTCAGAGCTGTCACAGTCTCTCAGCAGCAGGTTGTCCTCTCCCAGCTGCAATTTGTGTTCTGTGCCCTTACCGGTTCTGCCCTTGTAAGGGCTGAGATCCACCTTGACTACTGACATTCTTTGTATTTTGTAAAACTTACCAGATACCAGGCTTTGGTACTGGAGCTGGCTACTACTGGCTTCATTGCTGGTGGCATCTGCACTGCTGGTGATACCTGCTTTGGTATTGAGGGTTTTTTTAGCAATATTTTAAGAGGCTAAGCAGCTGGATAGAGCACTAGAAAACACAGCTTATCTTTTACCAATAGTCACAGGTTTATCTTCTCTAGACTGGAAGAGACCTACACAGATTGCTGCTGAAATGAATGGCAGTTGTGCTCCTCTGTGTTAAAGGTGCGTGTCACTGACTACAAGAACATTCACATTTATTTACTGCACAGGTTTTTCCCAAGAAAGGAAAGAAAAACTTTGTTCTTTTTTTCACTACAATCAAAATCTGCTATCCCATTCAGGGCAGGAAATATAAAAGGCAGAAGATTAGGTGGACATATCATCCTTATTTTTCTCAGTATGGTGCTGCTAAACAGTTATTTTTGAACAGTTTCAAAATCAAGTTTTGGATAATTCCTTCCTTCTAAGCAATTTTTGTACTTGTTCATCATGATCATATGGGCATGACTCTGCAGTGTGGCATAAGACTACTATGAGTCCTAGCAGCTGTACTGAACTCTTTTTTTTTTTTTTTTTTTTTTCAAAATATATAGTTACAAAAGGAGAACATCAGTATTCCCTTCAGGGGGTTAACAGAAAATTATTAGAAAACTCTAAAGCATTTTGAAGAATTTGACAAGAGTCTGTTTACCGAGGACATGCCCAATATCTTGTCTCCCAAATGTAGGTTGAAGTAAACTGCAGGAACTGTGCAGCAACGTAGCTGCACAGCATATTGCGCTCAGTTGACATATACTGGAGGCAAATAATGCCTGCAGTGCATGCACAGCCCTGATTCTCTTTGTTATTCCACAGACACTGTCCTGTTATTCCATAGACACTAGGGTTTAAAAGCAGTTGAAACTGAAATTAAATCTGCTGCAAGAAGAACAAGAATTCATATAGTTCCTTTCCCCAAATATGGAAAAACTTCTGTGTACCAGATTTTGGTTTCTTTATGAGCTGCTACAGTAAGATTATATAAAAAGGTCCTTGGCAAGTTGGTTAATTTTTAGAAAAAAATCCCAAACAAACATGACAGGTTAGGTTAGATAAGGCATGTGTGTCTGAAATGTAAAACTAACATGCTGGTCATAGTTATACCTAGTAAAACAATCCTCTCCCTTGTTTCCAAACCCATATTTATGTTTTGGGTCTTTTTTTCTTTTTTTCCACAGGAAGCTATAAAAAGAAACAATAAGCAAAAAGAACTTAAACCACAAACAAATGCAAGGAAGAGATAAGGTGAAATACTAAAAATAAATTTGGAGCAGTTATGAGTTGGTGAGGAAGGAAAGTAACAGTAAAACATCCATGTCTTTATGCAAATACAGTTGAAAATAAAATGAAGAAATAGGAATCAGCTGGTGAGAGGAAGAGTGTGGTGGAACAAAGCACACTACGGGAATGCAAACACAGGCTGTTACAATAACCTGCACAGGAAAGCTGCATGCGTGAGAGAATGTCAGTGCACTACCTACTGTGCTCAAAGACAATGCGAGTGTGGTAAAATATGTAGAGGAACAATAGAAATGATGGACATTCAGTTGCACCTGTGTGGAGAGCGATGTACTTATTCATGCTCCAAGAGTGTGGTTTTTGAAGGTTAACTCAAAGCCTGCACCATTCTCCAAGAAAACCCAGCAGAGCAGCTCAGCAGCACCACCACTTCTTGAACAACACTGGAGAAAAACAAACTCTGCCTGACCTGGGGCAGGTTTGACACAAAACGGTGTCCTTGCTTCAGGTACCTCTGAGCTGCAGATGCTTTACACCACTCACCAGTACGAAAAAATGACATAACCATAAGTCTTACAATACAAATGGTTAATGATGACCTAGGAAAAGTGATACTGAGTTTTATAAGAAGCTGTAGATGAATGGCAGGCAATCGAAATGTGTGCAAAAGAATGGTCAGTGATGGCTTAACCCTTGAAAACTCTTGAAGAATTTGTAAAAAAAAGTTTAATACAGAAGATTGGAATTTATCAAAAACAGCAGTAACCTTTCAACATTGAAGAATGTGGTGCTTAGGGAAAAAAGAAACCAACCCAGCCTCAACTAAGACCAAAAAACAGAACACCTATGAACTCTTCTCAGCAATTCCCTTAAACCCATGTACAACATGAGATTATCGAAGTAAATCTAAACTTTCCATAGTGTGTTCCTTCAGAATGACAGGCTAAAATCCAAAGCTTAAACTATTACACTTCTTTGGAAAGAAAAGATCAAGAAAGATCTTGGGAGAAGCAGGCAGTTATCCCTCCATGCAATTTAAACTGTATTTTGTCTCTTGAAAATACTAGGAAGACATGCACAGAAGAATGCTGCTGAAGACTTGAGTTAGGTTAAAACTGGATATATCCCTTTATCAGACTCCAGATAACCCAGTTTCCTAGAGGTAGGCTACCACTGAAACTCTTAAAACTGAGGGTGCAGAGCATTCAGTGCAGCTGCTAGGACTCACAGAAGTCTTACATCACTCTGCAGAGTCATGCCCTTATGATCATGATGAACAAATATGAATATTGCTTAGAAGGCAGGAATTATCCTAAACTTGGTTTTGAAACTGTTCAAAACTAACTGTTCAGCAGCACCATACTGAGAAAAACAAGGATGACTTGTTCATTTTCTCTTCTCCTTTCTGAGACAGAAGAGAAAAAAGCGTTCATTTAAGTTTGTTGGTACTGTACTTATGTGGTAGTTAATCACTCAAGAACAAGCAATGCCTTTGTAAGACAAATGAGGCATGGAAGCAATTAACAAAGAAAACTTCTTTTTGCTTTTTTTCTTCTTTGCCTTGCTAGACATAAGCCATATTTGCATTGACAGTGAAAAACAGGGGATACTGCAACATTTCTGTTACTGCACCTTTCTTAAAAGCACCTATGGTGATTTTTAAAATGTACTATAAACTCAGTTGATTAAGGTAGCATATAAAGAACATATATTTAAAAAAAAATTGTCTTTAACTTGATGAAATTAAGCATTAGCATAGAGCAGGCTTTTAAGTCTGACAATACTACTACAAATGTATCTAAATTAATTCAAAGTCACGCTCCACCACAGTATCTCAGGGAGGTGTTATTCCAATACTCATAAACTGTTATGCATGCTGTCAAGCAGATGCACTATGAAAACCAGACAGATAGAAAACAGAGAACACACCCAACCACTTTTGTCCCCCCAGCCATGAAAGCAAGAAACTCAAGCTCATTTCATTCCAACAACAAAATTCAGGCAATGCTAACTGGGCAGGAGTGATGGGGGAGCGTGTTTTGTTTTGTTTTATTTTGAAAAGATTTGATAGTTTTATTCTGCAGTAACTTGTCATGCATGATATTATTTAGCTCCTAGTTAAAATAAAGTGTTGGCTTAAAGAACAAAACAAATACAGACTATGACACTGATTGTTCAGCTGGCAAAATGCTTTCATGTACCAACCAGAATATTAAGACACAAATCCCTTTGGTTAGTGACATTGCTTGAATTGGGTTCCCAGAAGAAACTAATAAACAACATCAAGGCTATAGATACATCAGACTTCTCAACTACAGCAAAACATCAGGAACAGTAAATATGTTTGCATAATTTTTTTTTTTCCTGAGCAGAAAGATTTCATAGGATATACTTAGAAATGCTCAGAATCGTAAAAATTCTAACTTCACTGCCAACAGTTTATGAACTCATCGTTTCCATAAGTCTTGCCTTGCTATTTGGTCACAGAAATACAAGCTTCTTTTGAGCATTAACATTCATCTACCACTGTAATCTTAGAAACAAAACAACAAACTGACTCAGTTACTATGTTTTCACTTAGATCGGCTGGTATTCAGGAAGTGAGACTCTGATTACTAATCATCTGAGAGAGCCCTTGAAATGATGAGTGACCTTCCAGAAGTTCAGACGAATAAACATGTATCATGAAATCACTGGGAAACAGCTTCTTAAAGAAAACAGGTAATGGAGAAACTTAGTTGAGGGTGAATGTATCACTGCGTGTCTGTCACATCCTGACTTTAATGTTTTGAACGTGACAAGGCTGAGTGCCAGCCCTCTCCAAAAAACAGAAATGCTTGTTCCTCTTCACAATTATAAATCAATGCTTACATTATATTCACATTGCCCATATACACTGTAACGCTAGAAGACCACCTATGCAAAACCATACTTGTGCTGTGTTGCAATATTGTGAGCTGAGACACACTCAGCTCAAATTAAGTCCACCAAGCACCTATCAGAAGGTACAAACAATTAGGGCCTTTCCAAGAAACAGACACATCGGAAAAGACATCAGAAAAAATACAGTAAGCTAAAACTGATTAAATCAAAGGTAACCCCTACGAACTCTCACTGTAAGGCTGACGTGATCTTAGTAGAAGAATTTAGGGGGCATCTCATTGCAATTAGACCTGCCTATAGCAATTACATATCATAAAAATGATGCACTTGAAGACTTGGTACATACCAAGGACTATGAATTAACTGACACCGATGAGATTAAATGAGGAAAAGTGCAATAATAGAATACTGAAGCATTTTAGAACAGCTTTGCTGCATTCTCATCTAGAAATGGTACAAGAGGAGGAGAGAGTCTTTTGCTGTATCTCAAGAATGTATGTATTTGCTCAGATGTCCAGAAAACTGCAGACAGATCTGGAATGTTTCTATTAAAGAAAAAAAAAAAAAAAAAAAAAAAAAAAGAAGCGGGGACAGAAGGGACCAGAACAAGCCCTGCTTCAGAACTGTCCCATTCTCCCCCTCTCAGTCAGAAGGAGATGATGGATAGTGGTAACACAAAACAACACTCAGTTATTTCTTGAAAGTACAACATAAAATAGCATGAAATCAAAAGAAACAACATTCAATGAGGGCAAGTAGCAAGAAAGAGAAATCAAGTCTATAAATACAGAGTGAAGAACAGCTAAGAGAAAAGGATCTAACTGTAAAATGCTTGCAACTGAGTAGGAGTCAAAAGTATGACAAGATGACAAAAGCAAAACTAAAAACTTCTAATTCAAGGACGTGTTGGTACTCTTACCAGGACACAGAAGGTAGTGATCGCATGCACTTTCAATGCATCTAGCTTTTTGCTTTACACTTTAGCAAAAGATATAGACAAGACAACAGAGACCAGAGGACAGTAACAAGAATGGCCAGAGATCTTTAAAATGTGACATATGAGGAAGATCAAAGGAGCCTTAATTCACATGGAAGAGTACATCTATAATATGGTAATAACTGAAGTAAGTAATACAACTAGGATCCTAGAAATAAGATTCATAGGCAAATGCATAAACCCTTAATAGATGGATGTTTTAGCCAACAAATAATTTTGTCCACAGATATGAGACACAGGCTAATTAGAGTACTTGTAGGAACAACTGCACTGATGAATAGAACCATAAGAAAACAGAATGGAACAGAAAAAAACCTGTGTAGGGTTAATATTCAAAAATCCATGTACAGACCTTCTCCACCTTTCTCCCATTTTCAAGTTCTAGCAAGAACTACAAAAGCAGCTGTGGCTGGGGTAAGCTTGCATGGCAGAACAAAAGTGCGCTAAGAATTTCAGGGTGACCTGAAAAGAGCTTTCTTTCATGGTGTAATCAGTCAAACTCGAGTTTGCCCTTCACATGGCCAGTCTATAACCTACAGGACAATAAATCAACCAAATCAAAACAGGATGTGCAGGGCAGTCACTGTGTTTCTAGAACACCTCCTCTGGGATGCAGATGTAAGACACCCAAGGGAAGGGGTTTTGCAGTAACTTCCAGCCCAGGTGATACACATGCTTCAACACTGTCCAGAACTAATTATAAAACTGAATCCCATAACACAGTCTGCTGCTTGGCTTCCTGGCAGCATTAGCAGAATGCTGTGGGAATCCACAAGAAAACTTTGTACACCATCACAACCCAAGGATCTTCTTCCTGAAGTTTTAGTTATGATAGCACAGAGCTTATCCACATTTCACTTGTTAATAGCTAAGGCTGCAGAAAGCAACTACATAGATGGTAAACAACTGACACAGATGTTTGTTGGAGAATTTCAAGCTGGTTAAAGGCTTCCCCTTACAGAAAAGGGGAATGAAAGCTGTTGCAGTCCAGTCTAAAACTCCAGCACAGGTTCTCTTTATCCACCAAAATGTAAGTTCTGCTTAGTACAGAGATTGTTCAACAGTTTCCTCTCTTAAAACAAATTTTCATTGCTTACAACTTTGCCAGAATAGCAGTTTGGGCTGAAACTTTCCACACCAGATGCCTGCCTGAGGCTGAATTTTCTTGCACAAGTTTCAGCCAAACCGTTTAGATGTTTTAGAAAGTGAAGCTATGTTTTTCAGCATTAAAGGTTTCTGGTGACCTTTTCTTCAAGAAGGAAAGACATTCCTGACAGATTTCAAATGCCTGTTTGCTTGATAGAGAAGTAAGATTTGTAATAGAGGATAAAATCTTCTATTCCATCAGCTGGTATGTGACATTGAGGGGTTTACATCTATCCTGATTTGGCAGTTGTAAGCCTTTCCTAAGTTTGTCTAGGGACTCGAGTCTCCGCAGACTGCACCCTCACTTTGCACTCCTTTCCCTCACGCTGGAGTTGTGACGAGAACAGCAGAGCAGAGTCACCATCCCCAGAGGACAACATGTGATTTCAATCAGCTGTGCGTTATGATGGACCAGAGGTGGAATCAGAGCTGAAGACAGGACGTGCTTTTCTTTCTCCTGCCAGGAACTGTGCTATGAAGAGGACTAGGCTAGAGGGCTGCTTTGGAAGGAAACAGTGAAAGAGCTTTAAAAACTAAACCCAGAAAAACAACCCACCATCCAAACGAACACAAACAATAACAACAACCATGACTGGAGACTGGGTGGGCTGAAGGAATTAAATGAGCTGGAAGATGATGGAGGGTTTGGATCAGGACCCACTGATAAATAAACAGATAGGGTCTGTCCAGGGGGCACCCCAAACAGCTTACTCAGGGACAGCAACTGGCTGTTAATGATAAGAGGTGAAAAGCACCTAGAAGTATATGGAATTTATTTTGCACAAGCAACCTCAAATCCAGTATTTCCTTACCTTTTAAAACTCTGCGTGACAGCATTCTTAAAGCTCCTTCATTCTATATCTGAAATGCTACTTTAAAATGTCCACAAGCACAATTGTGAAGAGTGAACTTGGATGCTATACCTGAGCCAGCCTAGCACAGACGACTTGGAGACTAAACCTGACCTTTTTTCTTCCCATTCCCAGATACATTTTCCTTCCACTTCCCTTGACCATTCTGGTGGCCACTGGATGTCTCCATGGGGTGACTGAATCCACCAACACAGCAAAAAGCTAACCCAGAAGAGAAGGGGAAGAAAGAAAATCCAGGAAGCAACCACACAGACATCTTCTCAGTGAGCAAGCTGATCTGGCTCCCAGCGAAGATGAAAAGCATCCCACCTGGCAGTAGAAGGGGGCAGAACCACACAACAGGGGGTGGGTGGGGAAGAGAGCAAGACCTCCTCCTTCTTTTCAGATAATGGCCTTCAGCATCACAATTTGAAGGATATTTATTACAAAAATTACAGCATGACACATCAAAGCTTTAGAAGCAAGAATGCTTTTGGCTTATCCAAAGCTAAGATATTAGCCATCTCTCTTTATAGACCAGCAATGTTTCACAACAATTGCTTTAAACTTCCCCACTGATAGGGCCCCATAAGCAGAAGCTTCTTCTAGAAAACATGACTAAACTATTGATATTTCTTCATTCACAATCACAACTCTGAAGTCATGCACTGAAGTTATTTCATTTCAGGAATGTCTCAATGACTCAGGAGCTGGTGTGCAGTATATTCCCCATACAGAACTCAGTTTATTGTTTATCTCACATCTATGCGGTTTAAAAAGAATATAGTTTTATTTAGTCTCTCTTCTTTTTCTGCAGTTCAGTTACACTGGTCCAATTGTACCCAGTGGGGACCCCACCCACTTCAAGATTAGAACTAGAAATATAATCCTTCTGTTTTCATTAAAAAGTTCTTCCTCCTTTACCCACATTACAACTGAACTCATATTCAGACACTACACTCCAAACAAAGTTTTAAGTTTTCTTTCTACCAATTTTGTCCTAAACAACAGCCTGCCAATCCCACAACTCCAAATGCTGACAACTGGAAAATATACAGTTAAACCCATCTCAGAAAAGGGGTCAGTGATCCAGCTCCCAATTGTAATACTTGCATTTGAAAACAACAGCAGTGAGGTGGTCAAAGAAGCAGTGCCTCTGGCTTTGAACAAAACAGCCCTGCCTTCATTTGGCTCCAACACTGAGGGGGAGGGCTGCTGTGACCAGAGCCAGTGACCCTGGTGCTGTCACACCAGAAGCTTCATGGTCTCACCAGTCCCACGACACCTGCCAGAGAACCCTGGTGCTGGGCAAAACCCCCTCAAAGTTTCAGAGAAACATGGGGAGGGCAGATTCCCCCACGCCATGGGCTTGGTGCACGGATGCTACTTGTAAACATGAACCTACTGACCATGACGGAGCATGCAGAAAGACATGCACAGCTTAGCTCCCCAGATGGTTCCCTGCGGTTCAGTCCTTATTTCACAGACATACAGTTCTGGCTGTGGCCTCTCCTGCCTCCATGATCCTCCCAGACAGAGCTAGGTCTGCATCACAGATCTGCACCATGAAGCATTCTGGAGCGGGGAAGGGATTGTCACACTCTCCAGCTACAGATTAGAACTATTCATCACACCAGTTGACAGATTAGACTTGTGCGCTGCAGGAAAAAGGAAAAGCAACAAAAACCCCACTGCACACTGAGCAGTCTGCAGCAAGAATGAAAGATTCTTGCATCACATTCTTATGCTGCATTCAGGGCCTTTTTGGCCCTAACTCTCTTCCTGACCTCATCTACCACATCTATCCTTCCAAGTCCCATCTCAAAGCTCATTTCCTCAAGGGAGCTCAACAGTTAGATGTTACAGCTACACGTGCACATTAAAAAAAAATAAAAATGCACAGAGTGTCCAAGCAAGCTCTCAAAGAATGAGCTGCCAGTTGGTTTAGTTATCCAGTCAAAGCAATCTACTTTGTTTCAGCCTGTCGTTCTTATCTTCAAAACATTAATTTTATTGCAGGATGCTTTCCAGGAGCAGAGCACTTTTGAAATCAGAACATCAGACACTAAATCCTGACATGGGATTAATGAGAGGAGGTCTCTGTTGGAGACCTCTCTGGGCTCCTGGAAGGTAAAATATACTTGTTGAGAAGTTCCATCTCTTTCTAGACTGTCAAGTGCTGAGTGCTTTTATTATTACATACATAATTGAAAATACCTTTACTCTCAAGTCATGTGAGTTAGGTATACTAAACTTAAATGCAAAATGTGTCCTCTCCGAGTTTTAAAGAATCAATGTGAATGCCTACATTGGAAAGTTCCAACTGCAGTAAATATATAATTTTAAAATTTAATAAATGTTGCAAGTCTGTATCATATAGAAAACCAAGTACATCTATGTGTTTGTAAGTGCACACATTAAAGAAAGCAGCAAGACTCAGCTTCCAGTAAATAATAAAAGCATTTGTAAAGTTGCTTTTTTAAAACAATATATCACCTCTTCCTTTTTCCCTTCAGGAAAAGCTTATACTAACTTAAGTAATTTGGTTTTCAGATAACAGACAGGAAAGAATTTCTCCAAGAGAGATGAAAGGATTTAGGTAACACTGTATATACAATTAGAATTCCCAAATGTTTGCATCACTGGCAGTTCCTGCGCTTGCTGGGGGCAAGATTAAGCTTCATTAAATTGCAGATTGTGCAAGTTTATTTAGGGGCTCAGCTGTGAAACTGAGAATAAAAATCTATTTGAAACAAAGCTATTATCCATTAATCTGTTGGTAAAACATCTGGAGTCAGTTTCCCAATTATTTTTAACCTAAAACCTCATTGTTTTAATGTCAGCTGAGAAACAAATGAAGTCTAGTGAAAGTGTTAGATGGGGAAGTAAGAGGAGAAGCAAAATTATTTCAACTGAAAAGTCTCAGGTAGAGATTTCATTGCCTATTTGGCCAAAATACATGGTTCAGATGTGTTTGTCACATGGTTCTAATTCATGTAATGACATATTCAACTCAACTGCCTGCCATCTCATTAGCACACACGTTTTGTCATGACAGGGTCTTGCTAACCTGAAAATATTGCCTGGACAGTTTGGAAACCCTACCATATTTGAAAGCCATACACCCAGAAGGTTGATTTAAAAATTGAGATCCTAAGAAATCAACCCCCCAACAATGTACTTCAACAACGAAATTGGAAGTCAGAGAGGGAAGGACATGGAAATACAGCAGAACATTCCTTACAGTCCATTTTTGCCCCAAGACTGACCAGGACCATCAAATAATCAGGTGTATTCCTATTGTTCATGGGGCAGCTGAATGTACATACATACTTTATAGGAGCACATTCAGCCATATTTTAGATTTCAAAGCTGTAAGAGAAAAATCAGAGGCAGAGTTGGATTTCACCCCCTCATTGCACCATGACGCTGAGATGAAAAAGTTGTTTCTGTTCCTAGAAGAGTTCAGACAGTCCCAAAGCAAGCATTTCTTTTCAGGAAGTTGGATTTAGAGAGGCATTACAAAAGACCGTCAAATTAACTCAAAATGTAGCTAAAAGAAAGGCTTCAGCTTTTTCTGCTAACTTGGCATGTGAGAACAACAAAAGCCCCAAAACTATTAAAATTACAAGTCAGAGCATGAAATATTTCAGCCTTTGATATTTTTTTGTATTGTCTCAGTTTCTCTAGGCTTTTAAAAAGTTGTAAATTGCCTCTGTGCCAGAGAAGTTGCTTTTTCAACTCAGAACTCTAAGCGCTTGTTTATGTGACCTACACTGCTAAGTTAGCCTTCACCCCTCAGGTCTAATCATAAATTACACTGCCAGGCAGATTTTTGTAAAAGCTTTTAGCACCGACTTAGCTATGGAGATTGAAAAAAGAATGCTGAAATGGAAAAATCCACAATTATTGATGGAATATTCTCTTACTTAAGCCACATGTTAAGAAGTCCTCTAAAACTAATCCTGTTTCAGTCACCCAGGCAAAAAACAGAAGTCAGCCCTTCAGGACCTTTCACAATGTGATACAGGCTGAAGAATCAAATTTACAAAAAAAACCTTGAAAGCAGTAAAGGGGCTTGTGTAGGGTAGAGCTAATTGGCAAGAAGTGATCTTTGCGCATAGTATATGACAACACAGGAAGTGCTCTGGGGTGACTTACGCTGTCATTTGATGCCAAAAGTCCCAGGTTAATAGGTTAGCATGCCCAAAGAGAGTAAGATCCTATGTGAAAGTGAAGCTTTACACAGTGTATTTGTGATATTTTCTCAGCCATTCACCTCATTCTCCTTAGCAGAGGCCTCTGGCAGTAAAAGGCAAAATACAACAGCTTTCCTTGCTTTCTTTTTTGTAATGCCAACATCATTCACCTATAAGAATATGCTTCTTTTTTAATTCTCTATACTTACATAATAAGCATACAAATGTGCCAAGGTTCTCTGGATATAGCAATGAATCTCTGTTTTGCAGGATTATAGCGGGCTACTTAAATAAAAAAAAAAAAACAAACCACAAAAAAACCTTTTGAGAGAACTCTTCTTGCTATGAAGAGTCCTTTCAAGTTGAATTTCAGTGTTTCCAACATCCACATTCTGAAAAACACCATTCACAAAGCTGAAAACAACCCATTATTCTTCAACTGCAGCCATCAGCTACTGCTGGCAAATGTCTGAAACAAATTTGAAAAGAATATTCAAAATATACACAAATCAGTCAAGACTTACTGCACCGCTTGCACACTTTCATTAGAACATACAGAGAATATATCCTTCCCAATCCCACAGAGTTAAAATAAAGTGACATGAAAAATATGTACAGTAGTTTGAATACAATTTCTTCTCTAGTGTAGTAAGTTGTATTCAGCTATTAAACACATTATGAAGTGAAAATAATATTTTAATGGCCTTCATAGCTCAACGTTAACTCACTTCTTTGTTGACAGCTGTCCTTATTGAAAAAAAAAGAAAAAAATTGAGCTCCTTAGGTGTGGGTGGAATTGATTTTCCTGCTTTGTTTCAGTGACATTTTGATCTATAGTTTTCAATTTCTGTCTAAATAGCTTCTTTCTACAGAGTTATAATAGTTGGGAAAGAGGAAAAAGAGGGATACTTCTATTTACCTCTCCCTCCCCTGTCACTTACCTCTCCTCCACAAAGTGCAATCCACAGACTCTTCATTTATGAATGTTGTTGGTATTATCCTAAGACTGAGGGAAAACTCTATCTTTTAGGACTATTTTTTGGCAAGTCAAAGATAATTCCTTACACAAAACACTGATGCCTGAAGTCAGGTTTGTCTTTTAAGTATGAATGATGCAAGGTTAATTTAATTTATATTTTCCTTATGCTGTTTTGCGAGTTGTTGAAAATTGCATTTAAAGCTAAGAACTGAGTTCTGAGAACAGGAAGAACTTTGACATGTTTATCAAAACTTTAAAGTGCCTCCTTCAATAGCTAGTATGAGAACATTTTAACAGATGAGTAAGGCAGAATAATGCAGATCCAGTTCACAGGTGCTCAGAAAAAGAGATGATACAAGTCATCACACACTTCTGTAAGGGTGTATTTGACCTTGGTCTACCAGTATAATCATAATATGGACCACTGAACCACAACGTAGCAAGACAAGTGTTAATGTTTTGCCAGTGGATGCTCTTAACACTTTGTTTCACAGATACGCAAACTATCGTCCTATCAACACATCTCTACAACATATCCTTAGGAAGAAATAAACTTCCATTGCAAGATCCCCTATCAAAAAGATCCTGCATTAACTTTTAGAAAAACAGTGATAAACTTTTTCAATCTTTAAGCAAACTGTTAATTCTTTGTAATCATGTACCTTTTCCTCCAAACAAAAGCTCTGCTGCTGCTGGCTGACTGGATCTTTTGCAAAACTCATGACATGAGTGGTCTCTGGCTGAAGGAACTGCAGAAGCTTATGCTGCCACTCACCCTGCCAGTCCTGTTGGTTGTTCATTCCCGTCATTGTTAGGATCTGTAACATTTAGCTATCGATAAAAGAAGCAAATGTTTCCAGTTTGGCTGGCATTGGAAGAATAAAGGAAAATTATGACAAACTGATGAGGAAAACAAGACAAATTGAGAAAATGTGCCACACTTTATTTGAAGATGGGAGAAAGCATGGTAAAAACAGAAAGCATGCAAGTAGATGAAATAATGAAATATAAGGATAGTAGTGGCCTGGAAAAGATCATGCAGATAGTTCATACAAATGTAAGATGAAACCATCTAACCTTACAAAAACACATTTTCATTTTTTTTTTTCTAAAAAGATAATCATTGTGACTCTATGTATGGGAACTACAATTTCACAGAATAATGCTCTGCATAATTGTTTTTCCTCTGTGCAAATATTTACATTGTATTAGTGAAAGAGTAACCTATCCTCTTCCCTCCCTGGATTAAAGCACCACCACCAACTTACACAAGAAGTTATGGCTAACTGGAAACAGCTGCTAAGCCACTTGTATCTCTGTTGCTTTGTAATACCCATTAATAACTCAGAAGGATCATATCTTACATCTGCTTCTCTTCTATTCTACATCAAAGTCTTAACAGATAGCTTGTAAGTGAAGTTGTCATAGAAGCTAGGTCTTGAGGAGTGGCACAGAAAGCCATCCCGTGGTTGCTGCAGATGTTCCCCTCGGTACATTTACTAATAGCTGCCTGCTGAGTTTTAACATTCTTGGAGCTAGGGTTTCCAGATGTCCCCTCCAAAATTAATACAAACAACTGGGAAGTTTACAGAAGTGACACAATCTAAGATTTTCTCTTTCCTCACATTTTTTTCCCTGTAACCTCTGATATCCACAGAGGAACTGTACACAACACCATGGATTTGCTGCCCTAACACAAACACGCACAACAACAGACTACCCAATAAAAGTGTTGCAGAAGACCCAATATCATAAATCACCTTCACATTCCAGAGACAGCCCTTGATGCTCACCAGCAGTGGTCAAGCCACCGGGTTATGCTGCCTCCTCCTAGTAGCAAGCATTCTGTTCATATGCTATCAGTGTGCCAGAACGGGGAGCTAAGGCTTGGTCTGAGATTAATGCCCATCACCTCATAGGAGACATAACATAGGTCTGACAGTACAAAATGAGATACAGATCTCATCACACTACGATTTAATGAAAGTTCACTCCAACATAGACTTGACCAGCGTTTTTCAGGCCATCCTCTCCTACGCTGCTCTCAAGCAAAGGCATCTACTTTATTTTCCAGAGAAGTCCTTTGAACACAAAAGAGGAACTAAGATATATGATCCACACATCCAAACTTTCAAATCATGTTTTATTATAAAATGAAACCCTGCTAAGTCCCTTTATCGAATTCATCAAATATTTTCACATTTCTGTTGAAGAATGAATGCAGTCACCCTATTCTTACTAAAAAAAAAAAAAAAATATCAAACAAAACAGACTATTGAGGAACTCAGCTTCAGTGATTGCTGTATTTCATTCAGGGACAATAACTGCTTCCAGTCAGCAACCCACAATAATGGCCTCTGAGTATGCATACAGGCATTTATTTTTCAGTGACAATTTTATGAAGATGTACACATACAAAACAGGTCCCATGCAGGCAGTATTTACTGCCTTCCTTGCCTCCTACTAGATATTTTTCTTCTTCAAACAAAGAACTACTACTTTTCCTAATGGAATGAACACTTCTAAAGCTCTGGAAATCTAGCTGCAATTAGGCAATATAAATCAAACCACTGTAATGAAACACACAGATGACCCAGTTTTCTAACCAGCATAGCAGGCAGGTTTTTTTGAAAGTATTTCTGGTGATTTTTAGCATTAGCATACAATATAGTTTTGTCTGTCAAACAGCTATTCTCCCTTCCTGAAAAAAAATTTTTGAATTCAGCTTTGTAAAAACAAACAAACCAACCAACCTAAAAATATATAAGATAAAACAAAAAACCCCCCTATGCACTAAAGCTAAAAGCCATAGTCTATATGGGAAAAAGAAATCATTCTAACTTTCCACCAAGAGCCAGCATTACAAGAGTTAATAATAATCACTTCAAACACAGACAAGACTTCCTAGATTTTGACGTAATACCAGTAAACAACGCACAACTTGGGGCTTTTGGCTGAAATGCGGACCAGCTACTTCCCTGTTGGCTGTTGCAGAGCAAAGAAACCTGATACTTGTTTGCACCAGAAATTCTATTCTTGTCAAAGTCTTTAGTACACACCTATGAAAAATACTGAATTTATAAAGTTTCCGGTTTTAAGAATGTTCATGGAAAACTCTTCATCAGCTTGCTATCAGGCAGCATCAGCTGGTAAATGGCAAGTTGAAACAACTGCAAACTATTCTGGAGAATACTACAGGCAAGTTAGAAAGAGATTTGATAAAAACACATTTCAAAACAGTCTTGGCCCAATATCCTTTTCCAAACAAGAATCTTGTATGTGCTATTGACCAACATTCAAACCGTTGCTATAGGAGCTTATCCATCAGTCTTCCATCTGCTCAGCACCTCTCTATTTTCCTTCCCTTTTTGAGGTAAACGTCATCTTTAAAATGTGAGGGCGACAGCTGTAAGACTTAAAACCTGAGACAACAGACTCTGCCAAGAACTGCTGTTTTCTTATTAATTCTGGGATGAGAAAAAACAACAAACCCATCACTCACTTTCAAGAAGAACCTCTTTCAACTTAGAAATCGAGCTTCATTGTCCCCTCTCCAGTAATACACCACCACAGAATAAAAGTTGTTGCTCTCATGAAAGTCAAAATAGTAACCTCTTTTTAAAGAATAATTACATATTGTCCCTCAGACCCAAAATCAATGTTTGAGTTACTAATTATTTTTTGTAACATGCAAATGTCAGGTTATAACAGAAAAACAACTGCATGAAGCAACTCTGCATTTCAAAGGTGGCAGCAATGGGTAAACAAAATACTGTGCTAGAATACTGCACTCACAGAAGCTACATAATTTATAGTTTCTACAATTATGCAAATTCCAAAGGGTACCCCTACTACAGCTGAAAAGAAGTAGAAGTTAAGCAACACTGAATGCTCTTCTCTGAATACCACTGCAGGAAGGCTTTCCACTCAGCAAAGAAAAGGCTGGAATCTGCTCTTGGTTCAGTAGTATTCAATATGCTGCACACAACTCCCAAAACGTCTGTGTGATTTAGAGTCCCAAGTTTTTCTTTTTTCTTTCTGAAAAAACACAGTTCCCCTTAGCATTTTGTACTATAGAAAGGAAAAGTCACCTATTGAGAATTGCTCTTTACCAAAAGCTGAGCATCTCCTTGGAACAAAGGGGCACAATTCCATTTACCTTTCAAAAGGAGCAAGCAGGCAATGCTGTCCAGCTATACCTAACAGTAGTCCTAGATAACACTAATATTATTAAAGATGATGCTAATGATCTGGGACAATGCCTCTTAATTTGTTATCATTATAAAGGCAGTATGTTAATCAGCATAGCTGACATCAACCCTTATTGTGCAACTGTAAGCCATCATGTGCAAGTCAGCACAATGCTTTAGCAACTAGAAAACTCAGTCTAGACCTTTATCAAAAGATGACCAGAATAATAAGATCACGAAGGCTTGTGCATCCACTTAATGAAAGTAATATGTTCTTTACTACAGTATGTACTTCATCACACTCCAGCAAGCATCAAACCAACTCCATTCCATCAATGTTTAAATAACTTTTCCATTGGCTGTTACCATAAATTTTAATCTAATGATAAACATTTTACTCGGACTTTGTTCTAGACTATGCCATAGAAACATCAGACTTTTAGATATAGATTTGAGTCTGACTAGCTCTTTCTCCTGTTCCTCAAATCACAGAATTTCAACAAATGACATTGTAAACTGTAAGCTGGCCAAGACTATTTAGAAATTAAAAAGCAGGAGAATTGGAACAGCTCACAATTCAACAGATTTTTTCATCTAAATACACTTACGTCCCAGAGAAGAACACAGCTTTTGTTCCAAAAATAATTAGGGCAATGATAAAAGGTCCAATGTTTTATCTACTGTCTTCTATCTCTGAGCTCTTCTTCTCCAAGACTTCTAAATCATGTGAAGCTAATATTTGTTATATTTCTCTCTGGACTTCTTTTAACCCTGTGATTTGTAGACTCTAGAGGTGAAAAAAATGCCTCAAATATAATGAAGTGAAAGAAATAAAACTACTTAATGGTGTTATAGTAACAAGCTTTTTGCAGGCTTTTTCAAATAGTGCGCCAAATTCTGTGAAGTTCTAGAGAAGCCTTTTAGGATGAAGTGTGTTTCAACGTATACTCCATTGTTATGGGTGTAGTCACTGCTCACTGAAGCCAACCAGAGTTTTTCACCTACCTTCAGTGGACTCTGGACAGAGATGTATCAGTGTTACTGCAGATACAGAGGCACTCTTCCTTCATTCAAACTTAACTGCAGGCACAGAAACATCATAAGAATAGCTCTTGAAAAAGCCACAGCTGTTTCTCACTTCAAGCATTAAATCCAGGTGGGTCATGTAACAACTCTTAGAGTTGTGTTGATTATTCCAAGTTTGAACACAGCCGACATTTAAAAAATGCCTTAAAAACCTGGGTGGATTAGGCCACCCTGTTTGGAAAATCTGACAGAAGACATAATTTCATATAATTCTCATTGATTTAAGCATGCTGCAAATTGCTGGACCCTTACAATAGACACTACATAATTGCACCCTTTGCCAGTTAAAAAACAGGACCTAACGCACACACACAAACAGCTAAGAATATGGAACTGATCTATAGATTAAATTCAAGTGGAAAATGGACTCATTTGCTCTTCATTTAAGAGTCCACTATTCTGACTCATTTCTCATGGACAAGAACGGAAATAATAATATGAATATCAAAAGCCCAGTTATACGGATCTATTTTGGAAAGTGATCCTTTTATTAAATACATGATATTTTAAATACAATACACTAGCTTCAAATGAATCAAATTGTACAGATCTGTCATACTATTTAATGTGTTATGTATAACCAATATGAAGTCAAACATATATTGTGCCTTAGTGAAAGATGAGTGTAATTACTTAGATCAATACTTATGTCATCACCTGGCACAGAAAAAGTTCCATTGTCAAAATACCACTGTACAGTTTCCAGAGATATTAATTTCCTTTTTATTAGCATGGATAACACCACAAAAATATGCTGCTAAGTGAATCTATAAGCATGATCCCATAAAGAAATGTGCAACTACAGACAATACCAATCGAAACTAAGGGAGCTCAGATGATTTCCAGCTCTTATGATTTTATCATGAGTCATATCTGGTGTTTTCCTTGACTCACACTTAGGAACCTCAGCAGTGGTGCCCGTAATTACACTTTACAATTCTGTTACTGTGGTGAGGGGGAAAGGAATCTGCCTTTTTACATATATGCATCCAGACCCAAAGCATGCAGGTGACACCCCTGGTCACATGCCAGACCACTGGGTATCAGATTTTGTTGCACAAAAAGCATGAGAAAGTTACAAAAGTGCTTTTCATCTGTTAATAATAATTTCTTAGTGACAGTGCACTAAGATCCACGTACATGAATTACAACATGTCTTCTTTGTTGTGTGCTTTCACTGATGAGAGAACTTCCTTTTTTACTTTCAGAGAAAAACAAGTATTTATTTATTGGACAGCTTACGATAGCAAGGGTATGACATTACACCCACAAATAAGCTGGAACAAGTCAAAAAACTGCAAGAACAGAGATGTAGCTAAATTTTCTGCCTTTTGGTTTGTGGTTTTGTGGAGGTTTTGTTTTGTTTTGTTTTGTTTTTTCTCCTTTATCGACCAAGTAAGCTTAATGAGTACTATCAGTAAGAAAGCAACATTGGTTGGGCCTCTTGTTAAGAACTGTTACTCTGTTTTATGTTTTCAAGACCATTCAAATGTTATTCAAGATGCAAGTGGTCATATAAAAATCAACATTATCTAAATCAGATGGGGAGAGGGACAGTATATAAGTGATTGCAATACAAACATACTTACACATTTTACAATTCAGCTCTTCTGAATATCCCCAAAACTGTTACTAGGTTTTTGAAAAGCAACTGCCACAAACAGATTGCCTTTCAATGTTCACATAAACCTCTGTAAATCCTAATCAGAGTCTGAGCGTATACCACTATTCCAGCAATGATCATAACAGTTTAAGTTAGCAGAGGAACACAAAAAGAAAAAAAAGCTTCATGTGTCCTCATTTCCAATACTGAAAGTATTACAACTTTCTCTCAGGTTGCACCCAGTAGGAAGAAATTCTGCTTCAGCAATGGATTAAGTAGATGATCTAACAGATCTCTGTCACATGAAATTTTGATGATGCTTCACATTTTAACTTACTTGTCATTTAATAAAGAAAACGTAAAAGACCGCAAAGCAAACTCTCTCCACGAGACAGATTCAAGCAAGTATGAATTTAAGGGTTCCACACAGCTGAATAAAATCAGGGGAAGACAAAACCGAGGATGAGCTTCTGGGGTATGCTAAAATAAGTAAGATTATGCACTGGCTGCTATTCTTACAAACATCCCGATCTGATCTCAGTAAACAGGGGAGAAAAATGGTGCAACTTTCATGGAACCCATATCCTCAAAGCCAGACACTCATCACCTAGGTGTCAGCAAGCCCTTACACAAGTTTTCTCAAATTACTGCTTCCCACCAAGACCTGAAACTGGCTCCTTTTAACATCTGTTAATCTAATTGGTTCCTATGACCTGTAACAAGTAAACATGTTGTTACAAGGAGCAACAGGGAAAGAGGATTTTATATATCCACAGCTAGGCTGTTAGCAGAACAAATGGACTGCATCTGACTCAATGGCTCTCACCAAAATCTATTTATTAAGCTGTGAGAACAAGCCCTAAATGAAGCTGATGGCCTCAGTGACTGGGCTGAGCTCAAAGTGCTTATCAGCTGCTCTGTCACGACAGTGATCATAAGGAGGGGGCAAAGGCCTCAGAATTTCTCTAGTCAGTAAATTTAACAATCCTGGAGGAAGGTACGGCTATAGTCATGGCAAATATGGAGTGAATCACTCATTTAAAATGAGAATAGAATTTTTGTATGATACATTACAGCGTTGGCAATTTTTAGTTGGCCTGTACTAAGAAGGAAAAAAAAAAAATGGAAACAAAGTTCCTGTTTAGATTCAAAATATTTTTACAAAAAGGGATGTATTGCACCAGCTGAGCAAACTCAGCTCTTTACTTATGCAAAATACTCCCATGGATTTAAATTAGAAGTACCATTCTTTTTTTCTAAAAGAAAAAGTGAAAATGTAACGAAGTGATACCCAGATCAGTATTGGTCCCAGTCCCATTTCCACAGACACTTAAAGATGTTTCTCTCTGTGTAGCCACAGGAGATTCTCACCTTTGTAAAGAATTCTCATACTTCTAAGCAATATGCATAAGGTTTTGTAGAGCAAGAGCTTTAGTACATTTCTGTATCATCAGCATCCAGCATAAGGAGTGGAACTAATACTTCAACATAGATTATTTAGATCTATAAGCCCGAACATCTCATAGGCTGAGAAAGCAAGCGAGCCCTGCAGTCATCTTCCAGTGAGCCAGATTAATGTCTCATACAACTAATTTCTCACCCTTTCTACAGTGTAGTTTAAAAATTATTTAATGAAACACTTTTCAAAGTATTTTTGCTCTGTGCTCTCTTCTATGTTTTCTACCCCAGTATTATGCTACCTAAGCAGCTGGGCACGATGCTGTACTGAAGTGACACCATCATGACCCCTGAAAGTTCCTCAGAGGCTCTTGCAATGTTCTAACAGACTACATGCCTCATACTCAGGACACCTGAGAGTTTATTAGCTCCCATCTTAGGGTGTGGGAGAAACAGTAAGTGTTAGTTACATTATGGGAGCCAGGGATTTAACAGCTTTCAAGCTTTGTTTCTTTATGAACTCTAGCAACTGGCTTTGTTTGCTATTCATCCCTTTCTTAATCTGCTCCTCTAATTTTTACAAACCTTTGTGAAATTCCACAAAGTCAACTTCTAAAACAGAAATGTTTTTGACAGTAAATTGAGTCTTTGGTACTCATAAGCGAACACAGAAACTTTTCCGTTTTCCAGAGTATCATTGAAAAAGGCCTATGTATCCAAAAATCCCTATTTTTTTTTTTCCCTCCTTTCTGGGTGTTTCTTTAGACGATCACAATTACAGACACCTATTACTACATTCCATAACATCATCCAAGAATTCATCAGTTAAATAATTAATTGTCTCTGAAGACTGCAAAACAGTTCAAACATCTTCATTATACTTTATAGCTATTCTGAATCAAACTCAGTCAGCATTAGAAGGTTGCTCATGGTATGCAGAGATATTTGATGCTCCAATAGGTAAATTATCAAAAGTGTGCCAATGTAACCAGGTTTCTTTTAAGGTTACTCAAACACCTACCTGGAAACACCCAAGACTCCCAACAGGCTTTCAGTAGGTAAAAAATTCTGAGCTGTGCCTCCCAGCACATTTGAAAACAGCATTAGGGGTCTATTCACATCTCTGGGCTCAGAAACAGCTTTCAAGTTACAGCCTTGCTAAACCATGATCTTATGAAAATGTCTTTTCACATCATTTTAGGTTAATATGGCTGATCAGTTCTAGTATCTTCAATGCTATAAGAAGTTACTATTTCCTCAGAGCTTTTATTTACCTATTTACCTCACTTTTCTACTCAGCCTAGAGTGAATTCTTCCATAATGGAGCCAAGATGGAACAGAGAAATGTCTTGATTCACCATGAACACCTTCTTCCCCACTGACACAGTACATATGTCTGCAGTGGTTCACCAATAGGAGTGACCGGTGAGCTGCTACAGGCACAGAAGTGAACACAGACCACTGCGACAGTGTCAGAATATAGGACAGACATGAATGCAGTCAAGTTACATTCATTCTGACCTAAAACAAGATAGCAATCCTTCAGAATGTCACAAAACATGTTAAAAATTATGATTTTGCACTGCTAATCCTAATTCCCATCTCACTGTTGTTAGTTGAGTACCACTGTAAAACAGAAGCGATGAATTTTTGAAATAATTTGCTGAGATGTAGCACAAATTAAAGTGTGCTATTACTGTTCACCAATTTCCTTTAGTAAGAAGGAGCTGTACACACAGACTGGTGATTAAAAGAAGTAGAAATAAACGGGATAAAACTTCTCAAGTGAGAGTCAATTTAGTCAATTCTCTTTTGATTCACTGTCATGTCCCACTCACTTGACGTGGCATTCACTTCAACACTGCATGTGTGAGACTAAGCAGCATCCCCTCTATATTTCACAAGCATTAGTATGCTAACAGCACCTATGAGGTGGAGCCCTCCCAGCTGCCAGGCAAACACCAAAAAAAATTCAGTAACAAAGAAAACCAGCTTGATAACTAGCCATCAGAGGATGGACTTGAGAGAATGCCAGGGAGGCAGACCTAGAAAGTGATTTAATGGCATTAAATATAGTGTTGTCTTGACATTTGTGTACGAGAGTAGTTTATTACCATACTCCTAACAAACTGGACAGTTTCAGAAAGGGATATGAATCATATCCAATTTCCAGAGAGAAATATGCTTAATGTAATCTGGAAAACTAGTTGGATTTCAAGGGATGTTTTCAACCTCTCTAGAATAGAATTTATTTTTGTTCTTCTCAGCCTCAACAGTTCCAATACACAAAAGAAATGATTATCTGCAGGGAAGGACTTTTTCCTCAGTTAATAAAATGTACAAATCTTCAGAGACTATAAACTTTTTCATTTTCTACTGCATTAAATTTTACCTCCCAAAAGAATCTTTATGAAAATATTTATCTTCCTATGTTATATATCTACAAGGTGGATTTAAAAATGATCCAGTAAAGGACAATTGCAACCTTCTACCAACTACGCAAAACTATTTTGCTTTACAGAAAAAAATAAACAGTGATATAAAAAGTGCAAAATGAAAGAAAATCATCAGCCTACATTTGGTATAACTATTTTTTTTTTTCAATTACAGCATTATCCAATTTTATCAAGAATATTAACTATATTTCACCAGAATACCATTGCAATATTTCAGAACAATAAGATACTAATTTAAAAAACATTTTTCATGGGCATCTTGAAGCATTTTAGGGGTATGTATGGCACAAGAAGACATTCACTCTGGGTCAGATATGTTACCCCACCTCCTCCCATTTATTCTATTGCACTGGAAGTCAATCATATTCTCTCACTGTTGTTTACTCTTTGTCCTAAGTACTTCCGCATTACCTCGCGGGGAGCTGCAATTGCCAGACTGGGGAAGCACTGCCCCTCTGCAAAACTGCAGCTGCATGATCAGACCACAGGACTCAGGCGTCAGGGTTTCCTGACGAGATGTATCAATAGATGTCCTTGAATAAGTCAAGTCTCTGTTGATGTCATGCTGTTTTAAAAATCAGTGAAGTAGGGATTTCGGTGGTATTTATAAAAAGTTCAGCTAGCAACATTTGCTCACCAGGCAGCCCAGTTCTCAGTTTATAACTCTCACTGAATGCTTTTTCCACAGTCTGCCTGCATAAATCACTGGGAAAAAAAAAAAAAAAAACAAACCATATTGTTTTTCTTATGCTTCAATTCCACAATGTATTTAGATACACGGGTTGGAACAGCCATCAACAGGTTACTTGCAAGCTTGCTTAGAGGCCCTAATACCTCCTCCCTTTAAATAGCTTTGGAAAGTAATCTAACAGCTCCAATAGCTTAAGATAGAGAGGGCCACGATATAAGAGAAGAATTCCTCTGTGGGACATAGAGAAAAAGGGTAAGTCAGCATTAAGAAATGAAAAAGGAACTATTTCTTTCAAGCAGTTCAGTTCTACTTGGACATAAAGTACTTGGCTGCACCACTGAGCTCTGTGCACTGCTCTATTTTCTGCATCAGGTGTAACCCTAATCACAGCTAGAGTGTAAAGCAGGTTTCAAGGATAATATTGTTGACTCCTGATAACCAGTCCTTCTCAATCTATATAGTCCTTCTCAATCTTCTTTCACTGACAGCTTCTTTTTAAGAATATCTCTTTTCCTGGACTTTATGATGGCCCCGTTTCTAAGAAATTATCTGCATGCACATCTTAACACATCTGCTTATCTTCAGACACATCTAGCGCTCACAACTCACAGATCTTGCACTTTTGAAATAAGTCAGTGTACTGTACTATGTGGTAGAAAGAAAGGGGGAAAAAGAAAGGTAAAACATCGTCTATTTAGCACATCTGAAAATGAGCTCAAGCTCTGTTTAGTTCCAGCAGCTGCCTATAATGGAAAAAATGATTGGCTGTTGCCAGAAAAGTGGGCAGTAAGAAACAACAGATGTGAAATTTCAGCAACATCACTGGCTAGGTCAGTTGTACAAACGGCTTTAGAGCTGGGGTCCCCACTGGGCTGCAGTGTTCTCAGAGGCACACTTGCTTTTTGAGCTGCTGAACCGTTCCTGTTGCTTAGCTGAATTTACTCAGTAACCTCACCCATGAATGCGACTGACAGCAAATATTCACATCCTCATGCGCATGTGTGGGCTGTGTGTAAAAGCTCCTTCATTAAAGTTAGTCACTACATTTTCTAAAATCATTTTAACATTTCATTTCTCTCTTCCTCCATCCCATGCACCCCTCTTTATTTCATGGACACTTAGGGAGACTGGGGAAAAAAAGACAGGTCCTTCAACAAAAGATCTTACCACATGAGGCTCAGAAAGAAAGTAAGATCAAAGAAACCAATCTAATCTGGTGTACACATTTTTAAGGGAAAGGGCAGTGGGTGAAAAAAGCCCTTCAAAGAGTCAACTCCAATTACAGAAGTAATTTTCAAAGAAGAATTAAGTTTCCTGACAGAGTCAAAGGGGAAATTATGAATACAAGGTCTGCAGAATATATCGCATCAAGAACAACTTCTGTCAACTCAATTTGCAAGATTAAGTGGACTTCAATTTAAATTAAATCAAATCAAAGTTATATTTAGGCATCAGAAATATGCCTTGAAATTGTAGTATGGATCACAAATATGATTGCTACTTCAGAAAAACAAATTATAAAGCTGTATTAGAAAAAAATACTTGCAGTGAAGAATATGCAACAGCAGCAACTCACATCAGCAGAACTGAAGTTGGGCTGTCGCATCCATTGCAAGCCATTCCTCGTCTGTGCTCAAAATCTGGTTGTAAAATGCAGCTCTTAATAAGCCTACGTTTTCATGCTATGTCTGATCTGGTGTATTTATTACCTGTTGCTGAAAGAAACAGCACTACTCTCCCCACCTACTTCCAGATGCTTATTCCCCTCTTTGTCCCTTGTGTTACATCTAGTAATTTCTCAGCCACAGGACAAGCCAGGCCAGCATAGTTATCTGATGTAGTTTTCCTTTCCAGGCAGTTAGCTCTTTTAATGGAATCAGCTGCTTACCTTGAACTCACCTTGGGGCTGGTGGAAGAGAGGGGAAGAACAGGCTGAAGCAGTACTGCCCCTTTTGGCATTGTGCCTGCAGTTGCACAAGACCAGACGCAACATTAAACCATGCTCGGAATAGTATTACTAGCTGCCTTCTGGCAGACTGATCATTCAAGTGTCTTCAGGGTTCCACATCACACAGTGAGGCCCTGAGAGTTACTGTCAGAGCATGAGAGAAACTCTGCATGTAAATATAGTAACGCTACAGGAACTGAAGGACTCCACAGGCACAGTGAGATGAACTGAGGTGCACTACCTAGACAAAGCACCTTGCAATCTAAACAGACAAAAAGAGTATGAAATTAATTAACTTTCTTATTATCACTTATCAGGTTAATAGCACAGGCGGAAATCAAATGCAAGTGTCAGACCAGGCAACTTTATCTGCTATGCCACACTCCTTCCTGTGGCTGCAATTGCTGTTTACACACTGCTCGCAGCATAGCATCTCCATGTCAAGAACTGCACTAGGTTCCAGAAATAACAAAATTAGCCATTGTATTTATTGCTCCATAAGAAAATTATCAGTTCAGTGTGGTTTATAACATCTGAAAGTTCCCAGTGCCTTCCCAAGGAAAGAACTCCAAACTTTAATATTCTCCTGACTTGGTAACTCATCCTCTCTCCCCTCTGATGATAGACAAAAGGAAATGAAGTGAACAAATGTCCACTGCTATTTTTGTTTCTATTAAATGGAAGTGGGGTGCAATTTTGGATTAGAGCTTTAAAACCACTGTAAAGTTCTCCAGAGAAAGAGTAAACAAAGATAAATTATATAGAAAACTAAAAAAAAAAAAAAAAAAAAAAGCACAGACACAGAAAAGAGATTGCTCATAAAGGAAAAGCAGTACAAATATATAACTTCCTATTTACTCCAGTTAACAAAACCAAGTAAAACCAGCAACACTGGCTACAGCTCTATTTTTTTGGCTTCCAGAAGTAAAAAAAAAACAACACCACACTGTCTTTGTGCTATTATGTACATAGTACAAAACTGTACTGATATAAATAAAACCATATATCCCAAACCAAACAGTAAAACACAAAAATCAACTCCCTGTCCCTATCTGTATTCTGCTGTGATCTATGTGTGTTTAACACACAGGAACCTTTTAGTCACCTCAAAATTATTACCAAGTTTTCTATTTCAGGTTTAAGATATGGCAGGGCTTCATCAGAAACTTAGAACATAATTCCTGAGGTCACAAAGCACCGTCATGAGGCAAAGTGCAGCACATAGATAAGATGACCGCTAGAACACCTTGAGCAAACCATGGCTTCCTCTCTCTGTGGCTTATCACAACATGAGGAAGGACCTTCAGAAAGACACTCACTTTGCTTTCCTTCAAAAGCCCAGAAGCATCATCCTCCAGTGCCAGCTGGGACCCTATGCGGAAAAACTAAGTGAGTATTACTATGTGAAGAGGAACCGGCCTGGCTGGTCAAAACGTTTATTTTCATGTAACATAGAATAATATTTGTCACATCAGCCAGCACGTTCCAGAGTAGCTGGGATGCCAAAAATCCATAGCCCAAGAACTGCACCTGTCTACCAACCTGTGGCAAAAAAATACTGCCAAGTGGCTGGTGTCACATCAGCTGTTAAAAGAAGGGATCAAACCTCCAACTCTTCAGGGACTAGTATCACTGTCAACCATCAGAGTACCTACACTAACATTCCCCAACCACATTAACACCTGCTGCCTTCCAGAGGTGTCCAACACTGATATCCAGCACAGTATCTGAGCTTGGTTGAGGCATCTCACTGGGGTGTGGATCACCATCAGCTGTGATGGCTGGGTCCTGGAAACAGCTTAGCACTGCCACACTAAGCAGTCAATTCTTGATGAATATTCTTTTCATTTTACATATAATAACTGGTGCTCTGCTACAATTTTGGAGTCTTTCTTTCATGTTTCTTAGAAAAGGCGTTATAAGCCTGTATCCTACTCATATTGCAACAAAAGGAGTATATATACAAGTTAGCGAGTATGTGAATGCTCCTTTAATTAAATTGAAACCTTGGGGAGAAAAAGAAGAGGAAAAAGTAAACAAAATTTTAAAAAAAAATAATTAAGAGCTTATCAGAAAGCAATTTTCCCCTTTTTTATCTCAATTGTTTATTTTTTGCTTCCAGTTAAATTTTATTAATTATTTTATTGCAATGGAAGTGAAGATTTTTTCGGAATTAAGTGCTTACCTATTTTGGAATGTTTCCTCAAGACAACTTACGCAATGCCTATGAAGAAAACTCAGACAACTAGGCCTTTGCTGTGTTCATTAGCACATCTGGAAAGAAACTTACTATTTACATATTTCATTATGAAAGGAAAGTTATAATTTCAATTTTCTTTCAACATATAAGATCTGCACAGAGCTAATCTTATTAACTGTGCAATTTTACCATCACCACTATGCTTAACCTTCTACACTGGCTTCCTACCTACTGCTGCTGACAGTTGCTCAAGTTGTTAAGTTAGCTTCACGTTCTTCATGTACGCACTACTGTTTGTTATGTTGCTAAGCATTATAGGGCTCCCCTCTTAAATGGTCCAAGGCACATTACTATAAAATAGGCCATATTATCTGTAACACCATCGAAGAAGCAATTTTAAATTAACAAAAAGTCTCTTTAATCATTAACTAGAAGCTTCTTAAAGAGCAAACCTGAAAGAATTAATAGGTATATTCATTGTCAGATAAAGATATATAAACTGTCTACAATGAACCAATGCCAGGCAGAGTACCACACAGTACACAGTTCAGTTGTCAGCCCTAGCAAATGCTGTGAAAGTTTGGTATAGTATTTTGCTATAATCTGTAAGATGAGCAAGGCTCCAGTAGAGTAAAAGCTGGTATTTCAGCTTTTTCCCTGTTCAAAAAAACTCTTAAACACCTTCTTAGTTTCTAAACAAATAGCATGTTAACTGTATTTCAATAGCCCTTAAGAGTATCTTCTGATTCTCTGGTGAATCAGGGCCTTCGTTCAGAGCATCCCACCAGAACAGCCACCTAACAAGTATCAGCACTCTATAAAGAAGGAAATTATTTCAGTTTGAAGTCATGCAATTAAATGTCAGTAAAAATACAGAAGTTGCTTCACATGAATTATTAAGTTGTTTATAAGACTACTTTTAAACACACTTGAGTCACCAACAAGAAGCAGTCATAAGCAAGTTTTAGAGTTACTTTTTAAAACACTGAGTGTATTTTCCTTAAATTTCCCTTAGGCGATAGGTATGTTTAGCTTGACAGAAGGATAGTTTTTAATTTTAGCGTGTTTGGGACAAGAGACTTCAAAACACCAGGCATATGGTATTATTAGAGCCTACATGTGAAGAACAACAGGCCAGTGTTGTCCATTGTACACTTGTAAAGAAACTTTACAACAGTTTCAGCTTTTTCTGAGATCACATAATACATGCAGTGGAGTGGTACCTGCTGGGTTAACACATCTGTTTCAACATAGTGGCACACTTGTGAGCTGTGGAGCACTTAACTTACACAGAGAATGAATAAATATGTCACACTGGAACACAGGTGAATGAATCCATCTGCATAAATCCATATAAATGTAGGTACCTCAGCAAGGACAAGACTGGTTGATGAGTTTTAATGTAGTTTGGATTCCTTCTTTTAGAGTTCTTCAGAATCCTGAAATTTAATGTGGCTTCTGTTAAAACTACACTTAAGTGCAAGGGCAAAACATGTATTTTTCTATGGGAACTTGAACATTGTTTGGGTCTTTCCGGTATCAACCATGACCAAAAACATCCTAGATAACTAACCCATTCAAAGTCGGCAAGGACCTGTAACATTTATTCTAGAGTACTAAATGAACTAACATAAACACCAGAAAACATACCACTTATTTTTTATTACTTTTGAATGCCTTGGCAAACTGTTACTGAAGTAGGAAAGAAAAAGTTTAATTCTTACCAAGGAGGAGGAATAAGGCAGACGGAAGGCGCAGAAGAACTACCAATTCATTCCACTTGTGTACTCATGACACCATGAATACAGCAGTTTAGTATTGAGAATTGTCAGGGGGTGGAGGATGGGAGCACAGGGGTAGATAAAAAGTAGGCAAAAAGAAACTATCCAAAATTAACTGACAGATTCACTTAAAATTCACTGATTTGCTTTTCTTGGTAAAATACAATAGAAAGGAGACAGTAAATATACAACTACATGAAGGTAAATATTCTAAAGTGATAAATTCCTTCAAAGTTTTAATAAAATGGTATTTCTATAATTTAAGAACTACATAAACATAATTTTCAGAGGTTAAAAAGTAAAAAAAAAAAAAAAAAGGCAAGACTTTCTCATTGTATTGCATTTGGTTCTTGGTCATAAAAGTCAACGGTACATGCAACCAAATGCATGGGTGCTAAAAACTTAAATTTACTGCCAACAGCACTGAAATCAAATAAGATCCCATAAATACAAAATATTTCCCATAAACTGGCTCTGCTATGGAAACCAGAGAAATAGAAATATTACATTATTCCAAAAAACTCTCTTGGCAAGAAAACACAGCTGCTTTTTGAAAGTATTATTATAGCTATTATTACTACTACTGCTATTACTAAGTACAATTAACAGTTGGTGAGTTTATCTCTGCATTCATTAGACTCTCTTTACCGGCCTACACCGACAGTCAGGGAAGTGCAAATAATTTGAGTGGACTACTAAACAAAACTAATTTTAAAAAGTATCTGAAACTTTTAAAGTTCATCCTTAGATCCTTCCCGCGTTCTTCTCTAGTTGCAATAGATACATAATTGGCACACAGGATGCAAGGAATCAGTAATGAGCAGAGTGTAGGGGATCAACAATATTATCTACCTTTACAAAGGACAACACAGTTTGCAGAGGGGGAGTTAAGAATCACAGACATAAGCTTGGGGGTTTAAAGAGAGAAAAAATTCAGCTTGCAGTAATTTATTAACTTACCTTAGGTTTCCATATATTCTAGAATGATACCTGATTTTATAATTGCCTAATGTATACACTGGCATGGTTCTGAGAAGTCTGGATTCAGACATCATTCATTTAATACAATGGGTTACAGTGTATATTACTGTTTCAATAAGTATAGCTTTAACTATTCTGATTGAAATACTTTGAGTATTTTCCAAAGCGGGGGGGGGGTGGAAGGGAGGAGGCTTCACTTATCAAAAGCAGTCACCGAGACTACCTCCTCCTCAGCTTCTTAAAATCTCTGCTTAAAAATATCAGATGAATGTTGTAAACAGGAATTTGGTGCTCAGAAGAAAATATTCAAAAGGCATAACCTACTGCACATCTTCCATCCTACAAACAGCAGTCAAACTTTAGAGTCAGCATGTGAAAATACCAGATAATATAATCTGAATTGCATTTGCTCACCACTGTTCCAAGTCCTTAGGTCTTGGTCAACCACTTAAGATGCCTGGCAATACCTAGAGAAATAATTGACATAAAATGTAAGAAAGGTACAGAGCCAAAACTATTAAAACAATATTTACGATTAGTGTTGGTGACTGGAATGGTACAATTCTGCTTGTAAGAGATTGTATGTACACAACTAACATTTCAACTACCAGAACACTTCCGCTTTGCAAGAAATGCCACATTCTAGACATCACTCTACATAACTACTAAGGAGCTAAGAAAAATGTGCATATGTGAAGGAGTAGCACAAACAACTAAGCATGCAAAAATTGCATCTTTTTCTCTTCCTCTATTTTACGAATAAAGTACGCCAAGATTTGAAAATACATTTAAAATTATTTCTATGTTCTATTCCTAAGAACATTTTAAAATCAGGTATGATTTAAGAACTCCAGAAGTTCCTAAACCACCAGAATAAAAATCTAAACTACGTAGCACGCTCACTCCACAAGCTTATGAAATGCATCTCCAAACCCCTTCCATCACCCCACACACATATTTCATGGAATTCAGCAAACATGAAGATGTGTACCTGAGATGGGCTAATCCCTTGGATAGGCTGGGCACTGACTAAACAGGGCACAGCTCTGAAATGAAGCTGGAGGTCTGGGCAGACAGTGGGCTAAACATGAGCAAGCAGTTACCCCTGGCAGCAAGGAAGGCCAAGAATATTTTGGGGGATATCTACAGGCTAGGCTCTTGGTAATAAGTGATTATTCAACTTTAGCCAGCACTCCAGGAATACACATCTGGAATTCTGTTTTGTATCCCCAGTACCAATAAGTAATAAAGTAAGATGATAAAGGTAAGGTAGTTCAGCATCACTGAATCAACCTTACAGGATTTCTGACAATAACAACAAATTCTGCGTTTTTATACATACATCAGGACAGGATATATGAAGAACCTCCCCTTACATAAAAGAACAAAGTTTGTCAGAAGGTCAGCAGACTGTTAGTGAAGAGAGATAATTTGGCCTTTGTGAAGATGGTTTAACAACAAAAAAAATCAGTGCAGAACTCTTAAAGTGTGCCGCCAGGGACAGAGGAAAATGTAGTGGGAGCACTGGAAAGTCAAGCACTGCTTAAAATGGCCTCCGAATTCCTAACATATAGAGTATTCCTCCAGAGAAAAAAAACAATGGACTGGACTAAGTACCAGTGATTAGTCCAACTTTTCTGTCTCTAAAGCAGTTAACACAGCAATGAGAGTATAGCAGTGTTAGCAGAGACAGAGGCTACTTTTCACGAACAGAAAAGGCCAACTGTTTTCTTTTACACTCAAGTACCCAAAAATGTATGATCAATTTCAAATATGTGAAAACAATGGATTGCTTGGACAATTAGAATTAAGTGGTGTTTTAAAGGAAAATTTTCTTGCATGGAGTCTGGGCTCCCTAAGAAGGAGAAATGGTACAGGCAAGGTAAGACAGTATCAGCTCATTGAGAAGGCTGTAGCAGAGCCTTCTCTCATGGATCCATCTGCCTGCCAAATGCATACCAATGATCTTCCTCACCTACACACAAGAAATACCAAAAAAAAAAAAAAAAGGGGGGGGGGAGCAAGTATCGTAAGTTATTTTTTGCCTATTTTTTGCCACAACATTTGCAATGAAGCTAACAAGAAGAAACTCTATATGCCTTCTACTGTCCCATCACCACACAGGCAGTGTGCACTTTTCTTATGCTGCAGAAGGTCAAAATGAAACCCAAATCCTCCCAAACAAATCAGAATGAGAAAAACATATGTATACTCCCATTCTTTCTCTTAGGAGCTCTTTTTTACAAATTTTGCAATAGCTCAGATGGATTTTTACAACAGTTGGCAAAAATACATAAAAAACATTTCTTCCTTTCTCCTCAACTAGCTGTAAATTTGGCTGCATCAACCCCCAATCCCCACCCCCTCAAAAAAAAAAAAAAAAAAAGACAAAAACATAATATTCTTCATTTTTAGCTTCTTTCTCATTTGGCAAGGGTGAAATGCTTTAGTATAACTCAGGGAAAATTAGTCTCTATACCAAGTAGACCCATGGATTTAAAGTTTTTTTTTATTTACAGTCAACAGGAGAATCAAGTACAGTCAACAGGAAAAGCTGGATACTGTTAAGAGAAAACAGCTGGTTTGATAACATCCCCATGTCACATGCCCTGGCTTTGTACACAACAAGAATTGGGTATATTTAGGCTCCCCAGCAAAAATAAAATAAAATAAAAAAAGAATGCAGATATATCCGCTGTATCTTAAAACATCCTTTTCAAGTAGCTTTTTCTTCAGATATACAACTGTGCGATACTTCCATGTATTATATAACAGCAAGTATCCAAATCAAAGAAACATTTACTTATTCAGGAAGGTTTGTATGACCAATTATGTCACTATGAATAGAAATAATGCATTCAATGGGTTCTTTGTCTTTTGCTATCAATGCATAACAGTATTAAAAAAAAAAAAACAAAACCCAAGAACATACTACTTCATAGGCGTCATTAAGGCTACCTTCAGGAACAACAGCAAAACAAAAAAGTGAAAGTATTTTATTTAGGGATACACTGCTAGCAGGTTAAAAAAAAAACACCCCTAAATGAATTACAATGCTAAACACCATAGGAAACTAACAGCTCAAGATATACAATAGATTTTTTAACATTTCTCCTCAGGCTGATTATTCTCCATTTCATACAACCCCAGAAAATAAAATAAAATTCCAGTTTTCTCTTTGCATTATTTACCTAATTTGTTCAATCTATAAAATCATGCTATGCTACATATCTATATGTATGTAATTTAAAGCAAATTCAAAAGAGCATACCATATAAAGCAACTTAATTTGCAAGTTATTTCAATGAGAACAAAAAATATTCTCACATTTTTACACTACAAAAAATATTTCACCCAAATGCACCTGCCCTGAAGTTTACACCTAATAAAAGCCAGATGTACTTCTAATACAGTGCTGATCCCTGCTCTTAATGCCTATTTTCCCACCGCACCACCTTAACCAAGAAAGAGGTATAGCATAGTTTTACACATCGTTAAAATGCTTAAACTAAATATTACATTTTTATAATCCTAGCAATTCCCACAAAACTAAACAGAATAAATACAGAAGCACTAAGAGACTGGCACTGTGAATGAAAGATCCCTCTTAGCCAGTTACCTAATACAATAAGCACCTGAGTGATAAGTGAATCAAATTACCACATTTCTTTAACAAGTCAGTCATTACTACCTGAAGCAAAAGATATGCAAATTTATTTTTAGTAAAGTTATTCTCCAAAATGAGTTTTGTCTTCTAGGCTTTATTTTGCCTACGCATAAAATTTTACTTGAAGTTAGTAATACGGAACACCAGCCAGAAGCCTGATCCCACATTCACTGTAATCTGTAGAAGTTCTTATCTTTGGTGTTACCCATGAGGATAAAAGGACATAAATTGTTTACTTTAAAGGCAGCTTAAAAGCACTGAAGTTCACTTTACAACATGCTTCTTGAGTCACATCTCTGTGTCACAGAGACAGTAAAGCAAGAAGGCGAGTCACCCTCCCATGACAGCATGGCGAGTTACACCACAGCCAGCGCTTTGGCCTTGCTCCATATAACCCATCACTTCTGACAGCCCAAGGCAGCCAAACCCAGCAGCTTTGCTGCAGTATCTCCAGCAAGAGCATTCACGGTCACTAAAAATGTTCCCTGGCTCCGTTTTGGCCATAAAGCTGCTCTAGGTGGCTGCAGCTCGGCCACCATGGAGACGGACCCAACAAGAAGTGTCTCGGAAAGCAGCTTCACCCCGAGGCCAACGCTGCTCAGCTGCCTGCGCACAGATGGTGAGAGAAACGGGTCCCAGAGACAGCCCAGTGGTCACTGGGCAAAGGCAGGCTCCAGGTCAGCCCTGCATCAGCAGGGACTGGAACAGGCACACTGGTAACACAGTTCCAACACAGACTGATGGCCCCAGGCTGGGCTGAAACAGGCTGCTGGGCCCCCAGGCCGGACGCCAGGGCCTGTTAGTGCCCCCGGGGCCTTGACACTGGGTTGCTAATTAAATGCTCTAACCAGTAGCATGCTCCTCAGCAACGAGCTAGAATCACTTGGCAAGCTCAGGCTATTCTTCTTCTTAAATGTCAACTGGCTTAATAAATAACAACTTCTGATGAGTATTATTAGCATCCGAATTATTGCCCCCAGATTACCACACACTGTGGCCTGCAAAATGCTAAATTTACAAATAAAGCGGTCTGCTGGCAGAAGTGAGACAGAACAAATCCAAGGGAGACAGCTCAGTCATCTCTTCCTGAAGGCCTGGAGATGGCAACTGTGGAGTTCTGTTAAGGTGTAAGCAATTAACACACTCTTTTATTTAATTGGTAGACAGCCTGAGCCTGTTGCAGAATGCTGCAGAGCTATACCATCATGAAACTCTGGAAAAAAAAAAAAGACACGTTATCACACACACACAGTCTTTCAACCATCAGCTGTGGGGATGCTTTGTTTTCAATCCAACACCTCCTTCTCATGCCAGAGTTATAGTCAAGAGTATCATCCTAGTGATGCAAGCTGTGACTACTACATATCAATGAAACAATCATGAAAATGTCCTAATTGCCCTATAAAATCCCTGCATTCTTGCACCACCACTGTATCAGGAACCTGTTTTGTGGCTTCAACCTAAATAAAAAAATGCCTTAAGCACAATCCTCCGCCCACCAAAGAAAAGCAGACTGGTTTTAACATTCATCTTCCTTTACATTTAAGACAAGATATATAGCAAAGCAATCAAACAGAACTAGGGACTCACTAAGACACTTAACAAGTTGTTAAGAGTCTTCAAAATACAATTTCAAACCCCTCTATAGTGTCAGGAAAGCAAGACTGTTTACCTTAAGCATATACTCTATATTGAACTAATTTCCATGGCTTCCCCACAGCTTTCATCTTCACAGATGCAATTAAAAAATACACGTAAATGTAGCTTATCAAACTAAAGCACCTACAGGTATTACCTGTGACCTTCCACCAGTGAAAAGGTGCTTTCTAATCATGAAACACTTCAGTGATTCATGTAATGATTATGCTAAGTGACAAAATCTGGAGTTTAGGCCATTCGATTTGACCGCAAAGCAAAGGTCCTTCTACCAAAAATAGTCTATTAGAACATTATCCAACCAATAGGCCTATCATGCACTCAAAACCTTAATTCAAATGTAAAAAATACTTCCTAGAGCACATCAACTTGTTTATTTTCAGCTCTTCTCCAGCTCATGTCTCAGAACCTATTTTCAGTTTTGCAGAAAACAAAAACCAAACCCCAAATCCAAGATAAAGAAAAAATAAATAAAGATGAGACCCTGAGCAACATTCCATGTACCTTTCTTGAGTGTTTCAGTAAAATCACATTATGGAAATAAAAAAAACTTACTCAAGTCTTACGTGCCCGGTTTTCCTGCCGTGAAGAACATCCTGCAGTTTCTACAGGCCTCTGAAAGTCCTGTGCCATCTCCATCCAGCCCGCTTTTCCAAAGGGAGCTTACAAGCCCATAAAGAGGCACTGCTCTGACACTAACCCATGGAAGGGGAAATGAGCTAGCCATTGCTTGGTAAGAGTTAAAAATTATACTTAGTTCGCAGATGGAAGAATTAGCTAGCTGCGGGGATGGTGGGAATTGAACAGCAACTAAGAAATATGTTAACTGTGGTTTTGGTTACCACAAAGAAGCTTTCCTTTGCCTTTTTAATTTTTGTCATTCTAAGCTTTCTCTGGAGCCAATTTGCTTAAACGCTGCTAGAGAGACAATATTTTCAGAAAATGTCCTGGTAATACAAGAAATAAAACATTTGGGTTTAGCTTTTCCTGAAGCTGAGTGTCTTTGAAGACACTCACAGCACACTTTGTAAGAAGTTCTATTTATTCTTTAAACTCCTCTAAAAATTCTCTAAATTATTCTTCAAAATACATTTCTCACTAAAACTGAGATGTAACTTCTGGACAAGTTATGAGATCCTAGTGATAACATTTTATTTTCCCTAGATTTCTACTATTCTTTTTACTATCTAAAAGAAGATTGTGAAATATTGTCTCCACATACAGACACACACGCAAAGAAAAGAATCACAGTTAAAAAGGTCTCCTGATTCAGAAGGCAAAAAGAGATCTGTTTCAGCTTTTTTTTTTCCCCTTTCAAGATTATGACAAATTAATTCTTTAAAAAAAAAAAAAAACATACTGATTGTTACCTTTACCATTTCCTACACAAAAGTACTTGCAAAGCTGAACTGGAGTGGCTTAGGCCAATTTCAGACTTAAATAACAGGCCTGCAGAATAATCCATGATGGATTCAATTCAAATAGGAATGGCTGAGAGTGGTGGCAGGGCAGGCGCAAAGGCAGCTACCTGTCTTGGTTTCAACCCCTCTTTCCCAGCTAAGGGTAAAACTGAGCATTGTCTTCAGTGGTCCCTTCCAATCTGTACAGTTCTAACTGCAAATAAATGAATATAAATTTTCATTAGACTTGCTTCCCTTGAATATGCATTTTTGGGCTTCCTGCTTGCTCATCTTCTATCACTGATTAACTTTTGCATTCACAAAGGTAGGTATTCAGCATTCAATAAAGTTTATGGTACTCATAAGATCACCCCCTAAAATTCTTTACTGAAACTCATGAGAGGGTGTTTACCTGACCTAGACTTTTAAGTGTGATGCAAAAACCTTTTCAAATCTTTGATGTCTTCTCCTTTAACTTTTATCAACAACTGCAGGAATGATGGAAGATTCCTTGCTTTCTTCATGTCTCCAATAGAGAAATTGAGATGGTGACATGTATCAGTTAACTTGGGCTCATTTTATAATTAAAAAAAAAAAAAAAAAAGAACAAACCCACTGTATTTTCCCATTAAACAATTATTTTCTAAATTAGAGCAATAAATTAGAAAAAAAATACATCTTTGTTACAGTTCAGGTGTTGTTCTCCACCAGATTCACAGAGTTTTAAAGTTTACTGGTAGCTTGAATTCCTAGAGAATGGTCGTTTAATACGCGTATATCTGTTTGAGAAGAGGAAGACCTTCAAAAGCATCTCATAACTGATCCTGAGCCTGTTGGGCAATACCTCTAACAAGATATGGGAGTGATGAATGCCAGTATAATCTTAGAATATATGAAAAAAGTTATCATCAGCCCAGAAGACAGTATTACCAGTTGCTAAAGACTCCACTGAGGTGTTACTTTGAACACTACAAAGAATTCTCATTATCCATAAATGAGGGGCAGTGGAAGACATCCAACTTGTATCAGAAACATGGAAGGAGTACAGTACTGATCAAGGGAAGTGAGCTAAGAAAAGATATGAGGTCTTGCCTCCTTTAGCCTAACAAAATGGTGACAAAAATGAAGCAAAATTGTTTCTCACAGTTGATGAAGGCAGCTAATTAGCAAGGCGAAAAGAGATTTATTTAAATTAAAATCCAACATTGCAGCAGGAGCAAAACAACTGTGAACTGACTGTGAATACACTTAAGATGCAAGTTAAGAGATGATTTCTAAACCATCTGAAAGAGCAAGAGTCTGCAATAGCTTTTCAACAATAAAAGCAGTGGCAAGAAACCTTCCTAGTTTTAAATCAGAGGCTGATGACACAATTAAAGGAATTGCATACAACCTGATTGCCTGCAGTAACAAGGGAACAAACTCCTTTACAAACACCTTCTCATCCAAAGATCTGTACATATTTTAGAGTACATCAGCATACCTTCCAAACACCTCTCAAAAAGTATTTAGTAGCTTAAAGCCACCCCAAGCCCACTGTTAAAACCAAGATATGCATGCTAAGTCCATTTAAAATACTCTCTAAGTATTAAACATCAAAAATGCAGTTTCTCATCTAAGCTTTACCACCCCATACAGAACTACTGGCTGTGTTTCATGCTTTTGATTTTTAAAGGCAGCAGATAACTGCATTTATTAGAAATCTTGATCACGCACAAGATATCTGCATTGACTACATTCACAGTCATGTTTAAAGAACATGAAATACTTTTATGTCATTCTAGACAAATGCTAAAAAACAAGATGTGGGGGGTATAAAGATGTTTATTTTGAATGTTATTATCTCTTTTTTTCTTCTGCAAAGTGTATAAACAAAGTAATACCCATGAAAGAAAGTTATTTTGAAACAAAACATTAAAAACTATGGTCAAGCAGACCTCCCTAAAAACAAAGAAAAGGAAGAAATTGGTCACTTCAGAGAGCACAAGCAAAACAGCCTCAGGAAATCCATATGAAAGATTTTTTTTTTAAAGAATACAAACTCTGATATAACTTTCACAGATCTCTCCAACAGTCAAGCTAAGAGACAACTCTCTGGCATGTAACAAACATTTCTGAAACTTCCTTCTGTTCTCTCCATTTCTCAAAACATCATATTTTGCTATTTTATTACCAATGAACATTTTAATTAGCATTGGCCATTTGCTTGCTACCAGAATAAAAATAATGATAAATGTGCAAGGTGAGAAGTTAAGAAACAGCCAACAAGGCAGTGAGATGAAGGACTCCCATTCCTACTCCTTGGAAGGCAGGAAAATGCATCACTGCTAATCTACTCACACCCCACTTCAATTTTGGGGGGTGACTTATTTTTCAGAGAAAAATTGTCTGCAGCTGAGTTCACCGACCTCTTAACCCTTCAATATCATATGATAAAGCTAATTTTAAAACTTCCAAGGGGGTTTAAAAGCTTCCAAGGAACCACTATAAACCCTGAAACAAGACATAATCTTGTCTGTTTAATCAAGTTTGTCAAAATTTAAGAAGCAACAAATTTGTTAGGTTGTTCCCCCACTCCCTTTTTTTTTTTTTTTTTTTTTTGCAGGTTCAGGAAGGCAAATTATTTCCAAGCTACAATGGATCAAATAACTGAAAATAATATTATACATATAGGCTACACATTTTAACATGAGTTTCATATCCACAGCAACTGAAAATGCAGATTCCTACTATTAGGCACTATTTTTCCAAAACCTATATATATATGATAGAGGACAATCACACTAGGAACAATTATCAATAGCCCTGTTTCCATGAGCTTTCTTATCATCTATGAAGAAATTCATTTCAAGAACAAGAATCCAACAATTCCTTAAGTCTCAGTGACTGTCCAATGCACCGATTCAAAATCTTAATTTTGTAGTTTGAAGCTGTAAATTCTAGAATCCCTAAATATTAACCTTTTCTCCCCCAAAACTAGCTTTCTGAAGTAACAGTATGCACTATATTTTTAAGTGGTTTTTCCAATGAAGTCTGAGGTTTAGAACACAACATGAGTAAGTTTTCTGAAATAATTGCTTTCTTATGGTATTCCAGCAATTGACCATTGACTTGAAATCTCTTACAGGCCAAGCTGGCTGGTTTAAATCATTGCTTTTGAAAGCACACAGATGATATACAGCTACTTTACTCCCCAATATCCTTTACAGCATCAAAAGAGCTCTCAAATAAAGGAAGAAAATTACACGTATATACACAATCTCTCTTTCATATTCATACACATAATATATCCCAGCTCTATTCAGGTGGTCCCCTGAGGTTTTGGCTCTCCAGAAAGAGTTAAATATCTGAAACAGACCCTTTTCTTGTTCATTTATTAGTACTGTTTTCAAAGGACTGTTCAGAGAATGAAGCCTAAGAAGAATGCAAATTCTCCACTCCATGCTCGACTAACAAAGCATCCAATCAGTTCCCACTGAGCTCCAGTTTGTTTCGTGTCCACATGTAAGTGATTAAGAGTACATTGTTTGAAACTTAATTCCACATCTGTTCTTCTGTGGGACTTGGAAAACAGATGAATTTTTCTGACAATTGTTTGCAGAGTAGATAATCACACGCATGTGTAGTAGTATCCCAAAGTGCAGGGGGAAAACACCATGAGTCTAAGGAGCTTTTTTTTTGCTGAATGTTTTTGTTTCTTTTCTAAGTAAGATAAAAAAATAAGATGCTTTCAGATGGAAATCATTAATAAATGCTTGAGAAGCCATGTACTATAACTAAAAGGCAACACAAAATCCAGTTTTTCTTCCTAAAAGGTCATAATTTCATGTCCCAGTAGTTTACCTAGAGAGCCAAAATCCATTTTATGGCCTGACAGGTAACTTTAAAATTAGGCAGAAGTGGCAAAATGCCACAGCACTACAACACAGAAAATACATGGTTTCATCATGGAGATCTGCGGTTGTGAGAGAACGTTCCAGGCTATTACAGTATAAGAGTCAGCATCACACATTTGAGTGGATCACACATTTAAGTGATAACAATATACTTTCTTTTGATGTCTATAAAATGCTGATAAGCACAGAAAGGAATAATAGATAATAACTCTTCAATATATTTGCTAGTGCAGGTGCTGACAGCATCAAAGCATACTGGGGAACATAAGGTTCAAGAAAGCACTTATTCCACACAGGACACAGTTACGATGAGGAAATCTGCCAGTTTGCCATGGATGCTAAATGTCACATTTGCTCAAGAAATGATGGGATAAGTTAATGAAAGAAGGATCCACTGACAGCCATTAAATACAACTGCCTCCTTTGACCCAGTAAGCCCTCAAGATGCAGAGCAATGGAGATTATGAAAGCATCAGTGTAAATTTGCTCTGTACTTTAGGCCATTGGCTATTCTCAGGTACTGGGTTAAATGAAATCTGGTTAACTATTTTATTTATGGCCTAATGACATTATCTTGGACCTTCATTTGACCTATACATATAATGAGCCCAAGAGTGATATCATCTACAGTGATTGAGAAAGAAATTCACAGGGAGGGCTCAAAGTAGATTAAATCCACTATTTTTAAAAATAATTATTTTACTTAATTCTGAGCTTAAAGCAACAATTAGTCATCTATGAGAACACTTCAAGGAAAGGCCAAAATTTCAGTTCAGTCACACCAAACTGATGACTCAGTCAAAGAAGCCAGATACTGGTGCCAACTCCTACAATGTTACTGTGAACTTCCCAATACTTGGTGTTTTCTTAAAACTGCAGGTGCCAGAGATACACAATTACCTCACATTATAAGAGGTGTTTTCAAACTTTTTTTCCACAGTCATTAGGACTAGAAACATGTATGACAACAAGGAACTCAACAAGGGAAAAACAAACAAAACCAAAAAACCATACACCAAACCAAACCACTTTATTGGTGCAATAAGAAGCATCATTATTTTCAGTTTTTTTCCGCTGCACTAGTACTATCAACAGTGGAAACTAGGTTAAACCTGGGTAATCCCATACATGGCCATTGCTGAAACACTGTGTCACCCCAGACAAAACAGATGAAGAACATGAATGAGAACCAGAGAGCCTTCCTAGAGTGAAAAAGCAAAAAAGGTGCAGAAGAAATAAAGTTAAAATAACAGAATGCTTATAATTTATGTAAGAAGAAACTATACATAAAAGGGAAAAAAAAAAAATTGCCTTCTACAGCAAAGGACACTGATGGGTTCCAGACCTATTCTGCTCAGCGAAATTGCGATTTGACATTACTTAATTAAGACTTCCATTTAAAATTAATAGGATAACCAATTCCTTAAATCAGAAGACACAAAGAGGACCCGCTGCATATGATAATTATTTATTTTCAATTTCATTAACTTAAAGAATGTAACTTAAAGAATATCACAAAGGGAAGATTAATAATGCAGAGCTTGTGATCAGACAGCATTGTGCTTTGGAAGAAATGTTTGTAATAAATCTGAATTAAAGCCACTGAAACATTAAAAGAATAAGCAAATTGCTTGGGTAAGGATTAAAACACAACAAATTTTCTCATTTATACATAAAAAGCAGGCAGGTTATGCAGGTATGATTACCATGCCCAGCAACAAACTGTGAACAATAATGACTTTGAGTTTTATAGTAATCACTGAAGGCTCCCTGCGAGTAAGGGAAGATCAGACAAGTCATTAACTGTCTGCAGAGAGAGATCAGGTGAATGAACAGAATTCCTTCTTGCACATCCAACCCAGCTGATTCCAGGACAGCAAAACTGAGCATCCATGCTGACAAGTTACGTACCTGTCCCATGTGAATCCACTTACTTCAAATGTTGGAAAATGTCCCATAGTCTTGACTTTTCTTCCTTGTGCTATGGGCACTGGAAGAGAGGTAATTCTAATTTTTTTTTTTAGCTTGAATACCCTCTGCCAGTACCATTTCCTAAAATACTACAGCATGCATATATACATATTTGGGGAAAAAAAAGCAACACCCTCATATTTATATCCAAAAGACTACAAACATATATATTGTCAAGACATTTATAGGCTTTTTTTTCTGTTAGTGTGACCAAAAGGCTAAATGAAATTCAGTACACATAGGAGTCCCATGGGTCTCTTCCACTTTGTCCTTCTGTAATTGTACTAAAAGCTTGGCTGGAGTCTCTCTCTCAAGGCATCTGGAGTTGACACTTCTCCTATTTATCCAGCTAAAGAAAGGTCCCCTGCTTCTTCCCTTCCAATACCATGAAGAATTTAATGTATCAGCAGGGACTTGAAGCTTGAAACTCAATCCAGTATTTTCATAAAACAATTCACAGACTTGCACTGACTTTTTTGACTTAAGAGGAAAGGGGTTCCGTACAACAATTTGAAGCTAGATTAATCCACTGATCTTTCCAGCAGTGGGGGAAGTAAGAAGAGCACCATAACATACAGCCACCAAATTGATTTTAACATCCTGAGACAGAAAAGAAATCCTATTAAGAGCCCCTTCATACCTTCTTAAAATATCACAGCAGCTATTTAATGCCTCCTATGAAATAAGAAGGGATGAACAACAAGCAACAGACAGAAAATTAAGCAAATAAGATAGAAACCAAGAAAAAATAAAATATTAGTTTTTACATTACAGGAGGGAGGACAGTGGCTTGGAACTTAATCTTACTCTATACCAGTACCCTGGGTAACAAGGTGAAAAAAAAAAAAAATCAGAGGATCTGGATCAAAGAAATACTCATGCAAAGCTGATCTGATCCCTGTTTTCATAACTAAACAAGAAGACAGGTACTTTACACAGAAAGAAATCCTATTCTGCCACTTATACTGAGTGCCAACAACACTTCCACTTTTATTATACCATCCAGTAAAAAAAGCATCAGCAAGGCTAGTTATCCTAAATTTGTCTTTTTGAGAATGGACCTTTTTATGGTTGCTGTTACTGACTTTTGAAAACTGTTTGCTTGTGCAAATGGCATCATCAGTTTCTTTGAAACTCAAAATGTCCTCCATTAACACATCAGCCAAGCATCCAAGTGTGCAAAACATTAATTTTATTTAAATTAAAAAGCCTGGTCCCAGCCTTTCTGAAACAGATCAGAAGTTTATAGTGGGTTTTCTTCCAGTTATAGAACTGTTCAAAGTGAGACAAAAAGCTCTCAAGAATGAAAAGAAGCAACAGAAAAGTAAAAAAACAATAAAATTAAAGCCATTTCTTTTACTTCTCTAGTACTTTTTTCAGCCACTAGAAAGCAGAGAGAACTTCTATCTAGAGTCTTAAATAATATAAACTTACATAATCTTAAACGTCCTTTTAATTCCCAGAGTACCTACTGTTAAGATGCTAAAAATCTGGTTTTATCTTCCAAATTCTGAATCAAGGTCAGAAACATATCTCAGGAGTCAGGATTTACAAATTTCAGTCCTCAATTCTTCAGAAATATTTGATGTAAGCAAGAAACAGGTTATAGAGAGTAATCTAGAAGCACAGCAGGAAATTAACTCATTGTACAAAAAAACCCTTTGGTTTACATGTAATCATGCACTGGGGATAGGCATCAGAAATGTAACCTGTATGTAACAGGGAGACAGTTTCCACTATCAGTAACAGGAAGTAGGTATCTTCAGAAGTTACAGGCAGGATAGATTATTTTACAATCACCAAATGCCCAGCAACGATATCAGTACATTACAATAAACACTAAAGTTTCTGCAACATTCTTCAGTTTTCTATGAACAAAGTTCATCCAGAAAATGCTATTCAGGATTGTGCATCCAGGCACAGCGTTCCAGTTTCCTCACATAGCAAGTCACCTAGAAGAAACGCTACTTTAAAAAATTCAGTCAATTAACAGTACCTGTCATTTCCTTGTCTTCTGAATATTCTTGTTAAAAATATTTTGCACGTTAACGGTGGTTTTAGGGAGAGTATACTCATAAGTACACTGATGAAAGATTCCTAATGATTAACTAACTGAACTAAAAAAGTCACAGAAACTAGTACTAAATACTGTTAATTTCTGCATATATGTTCCAGGCACTTGTAACATTTCTCTCAGATACTAGTGTGAATTAATCTCTCTCATATCAGGTTACACGTCATAGTACACATATAGTTATCTGTAAAGCACATTCTCCAGTTTAAAAATAATTCTAAAAGCCTGCATGTCTCTACAAAGAGTTTTGGGTTGTTTTTTTTTTTTATTCCTACAGCCTAAACAGTTCACTTTTAATGGAAGGCAAACAAGTTTGGATGACAGCATATATCGCTATTAAACTTGGCTCTCAAACCTTTGTGCCTAACATAATGGCTTCCTGCAGAGTCAATCAAAAGCATCTTGCTCCCAAAACAAATATTTTTTTATTGACCACAATCAAAGATCAGTTAACTAAATGCTACTTCATTGTCTCTAATTATCAACATTATTTTCTTCCTAAATAATATAAAGTTTTCATGATCACATGACAAGCAAGCTCCAAAAATATTTATACGTTGTTTATAAGCCTGATCAGGGAAGCTCTTTCCTGGGCAGTTGGTTGCCTCAGTCTTTCCTTTTGACAACATTAACAATTATATGGACCAGCAGTCAGGAAGCTGTGAGACCAAGAGCTTAGTTTCACATAGCCTTTAGTCATACTTGGTAATTTTTTTCATGCTTTTACTGAGTAATGTTAAGGTGCGTATCACACTTAGCCTGTTAAAATGTGTTGCCTACAATTATCAGCTATCAAGAATTAAATTCAGAGGCAGCTGCTGCTATTGAACAAGGAAAATAGAAACATTCTCTTTCTGCATCTTCAAAATCAGAAGTTCTGTGGAGCTTTTGGATAATTTACATTCATTTAAAACCAGCTGAATATTAGGCAACAAAAAGTAGGTTCTTCATTAAAATAAATATCTATGACTTTCAGGTTTATTGTAGCATTGCAGTCAAAATTCTTAGTAGTGAGTGTTTTAGTTTGAGCTCAGAGGGCAACTGCGCAACACACAGCTGCTTACTTCCCTCCTTCCTCCCCAGCGCTGAGAACGAGAAAATAAGCAAAGGCTTGAGATTCAAGATAAAACAGGGAGGGATGAATCACCTATTAAGGTCACAGGCAAAAGACAAGATTCCTTAGGGGAAGAAAAAAAGAATATAGATTTATTACAGACACTAACAACGACACTTAATAGACAGAGTAGGACAGTGAGAAGCATTACCACATCCTGAAAACACCTTCCCCCCACCCCTCCCTTCTTCCCGGTCTCAGCTTTGCTCCTGATATCTCTACCTCCTCCCGACCAGAAGCACAGGGGCAGGGAATGGGGGGTGCAGTCAGTGATGCTGCTTCTTCCATCTTGGGGTGGGGGCAGAGGAAACTTCTGGAAACTCCCCTTGCTCCAGAGTGGTCCCCCTCTCACAGGAGACAGTCCTCCACAACTTTTCTCCAACTGGAGTCCCTCCCACGGCTGCAGCCCTTCCTGAGCTGCTCCAGCGTGGGACACCCCCACATGCTGTAATCCTCCCAGTGCTGAACTACAACAGCTGGGGCTGCTTCTTCACACAGGGTGTCAGCCTCCTTCAGGTGCAGCCATCTTAAATGGCCGTATGAGGCCCCTCACAGGCCATAAATCAGTGTCTGCTCCACCGTAGATCTCCATGGGTGGCAGTTGGGAGCCGCCCTGCCATCTCATCACAGGATACAGGGGGGTCTCTGCTCTGGCACACCTCCCCCCTCCTTTCTTCCTCCGTTCCTCCACTGACCTTGGTGTTCACATAGATGTCACAACTCCTCCTCACAATTCCAACTCCTCCTCCCAGGTCCCTTCTTAAATATGTTATCGCAGGGCACAGCTGATTGGCTTGGCCTTGGTGCAGAGTTGGGTCCGACTTGGAGCCAGGGGAGATTCAAGAAGCTTCTCACAGGGGCCACTGCTGTAGCCCCCTCCCCCGCTACTAAAAACCCCACCACTTACTCAAACCCAGGACAGTGAGTTTCTTTTAGTTCATTTAAAGCTTTAACTTACCTAATCTTATTAACTATCTATTACTGAACAATTAAATGATTAACATTCAAGAACCCTACTACTCTGGGTCTGCATTTTATGGTGAAAGACCTTCTTCCAGCACTAGGGCCTTACTGGTTGAAAGGCCAAGTCCTGGTTATTGAGAACTTTGGAGCTTTGTTTAATGCCTGCTCACATTCAAAGAACTGAATGCCAAGAGAAGAAGCTGCTGAAGAGTGAGAAAAATGAACAGCCCAGTAAGCACTGTTTGAAGATGACAGAAAAGTGTATCCTCTGTAATCACAGAACAACACATTTAACCTGGAAGCTATGCTGGGTCTTCACATGTGGACAGTGATCCAACACTACATGGTCAAGCCAAGAAGCTTCTCAATAGCAATGAACTGGCTGGATGTGAAGGCAAAAATACCTTTCAGCCAGGTAAATTCTGAGCTGCAGTACTGAACATCTTGTGGCCAAACAACTGGCCTCCACATCAACAATCTGGCCACAGGCAGCATTTTTTTTTTTTTTCCTTTCAGCTTTATGAAAACCTCCATTTCTTCAAGAATCTTGTCTTAGCCTGTTAGGGATGTGACTCACATTTTTCTGCCTGTATGGAAGGACAACCTTCTTCAAAACTTCTTTTAAACAGTAACTTTGGACTAATATTTTTCAATTTGTGGCACAGATAATCTACACTGCCTAAATTAATATTTAGATGAATTAATAAAAAAACTAAAGTGGGAAGCAAAAAAACAGTGGAGGCAGGTAAAGATGCTTTAATTACTTATAAACGTAAAAAGAAACAACAATCTTTCTCTTTAATTCCCCATTTTGTGAACGTCTGTATAAAACAAATTGAATGCTTTTGTCTAGATTATAAAACAAAAGTCTTTATAAAACTCAGCACAAGATGGTAATAATGCTTAATTCTTTCAGTAGAAAAACGAAACAACTTTGAGATTTGCACAGGAAAGCTGTGAGGCCAACCACAAGGCCCAAATATATTTTTAATATTCCTACAAAATAAAACCAAAGCAAACAAACAAACAAGCTTTCATGTCAAGTTTCTGTGCCATATTTATGTAGCAATCAAGCATGACTGTAAAGCCACTGTTAACATATATAATAAAAAGTAGGAACTGATACTTAAGGCTACTGACTAAGCATAAGAAAACATGAAATTCCTACTAGTGCTTTTAAATATAGTAGAATACAGATGTCTTTCCTAGTGAGCCTATGAGCAGGGAAGAGATGAAAGCCACTCCATAAAAGAGGAAGGAAGAAAAAAATAAAATACCTGTAGTCCCTTATAGTTTACATTACTTATTGTATTTATAGGTTGTGTAAATTACTACCACTTAAAACAAAGCCTTAATTCCTAAGGGAAAGTGTGAAGGGCACACTTCCTTCACTTAAGTGTTTTGGGTAAGTAATATGTTTACATTGCCCCAAACAGCTTTTAAGTTCAATAATTCTACCCCCTTTTACAAAACAAATACATTCCTGTATTCAGTCTAAAGGGTATCTGTAAATTAAGAGTATTTTCCTGGTTTCAACACAATGTTAATGGGATTTCCATTTGTTTCCTGTTTGAATTTTAAGGAAGGGTTTTTCTGATAAATGCATCTTCGTTATTTCTGAGTAATACCCCCAAAAAAGTTAGGGAGTTATGTTTGCCGGACACTCATCCACATGATTGACGGCAGCTATATCCACAGGCCTCCACACCATGAAAATCCATCTGGCTGAGATGTTCTGATGTACATATAGTTAATTTTATGGGTAATGCAGTTTAACCTCACACCTAGTATTTTCATTTTCTTCCTTCATGAATTCAGACACACAAACTATACCGCAGCCACCAAAACCAATCACAACCAGCCACCACAGAGATTTCAAAAGTATGCTTTGCTCTAAGGAACTAGGTGAACAAAGTAAAGCTGGTTTAAAAACAGAATACTTGTAGCTAATGCATACCGTTTCAGGGACACACACACACCAGATTAAATTAGTGATACTAGGTCAGCTTGCAGCTATTTCCTGTCCCCCACCCCTCCAATACAAATACACAAAACAAATGTTAAAATCAAGATGAGATCCACAGAGAGGCTTGGAACTGTTCACCGTTTAAGGCCATAAGAACAGTCTCTGGAACAGAGATGAGATCTCTGCACTCTTCTCCTTGAGTGTTATGACCTAAATAACGAGGTCAGGGCCAACTTCTCTTCCCCCCACCCCTCACCCCCCCAAAGAGGGCTGCGTTCCCAGCTGTGCAGTGGCACAGCCTCAGTGGGACCATGGAGGGTGGCTCCATGCTGGTGACCCACCAGTTCCAGCCCCTCTGGCCGGGAAAGGTGAGACAATTTGAACTACCTTGCAGCAACGGCAGAAACACACCTTCACAGCCAAGTGCTCCACTGATTTGGTTACTGCACAGATGGAAGCAGAACAGCATCTTAAATACTCCAGTAATAATTTTTTTTTTTTTCTTCTTGCAAAAAAAAAAAGGAGCGCAGTCATTTATTTTCAGGAAAAAGCTCCAGTCCGGGCCTCCCTCCTAAGCGAGAAAAGTGCACAACCTTCATTAGAGGCAGGTTTGCTCCCCTGAACCTCCTTGCCATGGACCATTTGCTCCTCAAGGAGATGCAGTAGCTGAAACATACCTATACAGCTTTGTCCAGCATTTTAAACATCTTTGCTTTCTGAATCAAGGAAGAGACATACAGACCTACATTTTTCAAATTTACTTTAAAAATCATATAAACTCATTCCATTTTCACATCAATATTGAAGTCTATATAGACAGTTTCCTGCCTCAGGTTCCCCCCTTACTTGAATGTACCTGGGGACCAGATCAAGAAATCTGTAAGTAGCCAAGATGCCCCATTTGCAAGTCACTGCTTGATTTTTGGAAGGTTTCCTTTTCCCTTGCAACTAACCTCTTCCAGCTGTGTTTGGCCCCTCAGCTACAACATCTCTGCTCCCTCCAGCAGTTGTTCTCTCTCCTCATGCTGGCAACTCTCCCTCCATGACCCATTCCACCATGGTTTTTAAAGGGCTGTATCAATGGATCTTATCTTTGTTCCCTTTCCTGTGGAAATAAACATTTATTGAAACTTTATGCCTCCAAACAGCACCTAAGGAAACTAGTTTTACCTAGTGTGCAACTCTTCCTTAGCGCTGTCTACTGGGAGCTGCTAAATTCAGCAACTCATCTATTCACAGACAGATGGGCTAGCTCCTCCACCACAGTCCCCTCACAAAATCAACCTGCAGGAAAGGGACATAAAAATAGTCACACGGATATGAAGAGATTACAAATTATAAAACCATACAAATTTGCTAACAGAATCTTTGAATTGCATATAGACAAATTCCCCAGTTCATTCCTATAAAAGCATTACTGATCAATTTAAAATCTTTACTAAAATGTATTCAACATCCCAACAGTTTCAAGATCACAGTAAAAAGAAGTAGGATACTTCTTACTCTTTTTTACTTTCATAACATAGTTTTAACCCCTGTTCAAATGGATGTTCAGAAACAACAGTTTGGCTAAAGCATAGATTTTCTAGAGTACTATTTTTAGCTTGCTTAACACTGAAGGAATTCATTACAAGCTCTCCACCACATGGAACAACACTCCCACCAGTCTCTCTGTTACAAATTAATGAAAAGCTGGCTGCTCATTCTCGGACTAAAGGCATCTACCATGCATCGTAAACTTCAGTCATGGGCACTGATGAGCAGATCAGGGTACAGCCTTACCCGACTAGTCCAAAGGAAGCTCTCTGCTTCACATTCATCACCACAATATGATGTCTGGAGCCTTCTACACAATTAATTCCTGTGTCCTCTCCTCTTCTCTCATTATCAAAATTGAGACGTTCTCTTTAAAGCATAGTATGCAGGACAATCACATTTATTTTTAATAACCACACACCACCACTGAAATGTAAGGTTGACTCTGAAGGAGAGAACAAGAATCAAGCATCTTCAAAATTGCACTGAGACTCAGTGGTGATCTTTGCATTAAAAGCTCTGTTCTAAACAAACCCTATAAAGCATTTTAGCTGTATACTTTGGAACAATGCCTAGAAACAAGGCTACAAAGAACCCCCCACCTAAACTGCTTATCTTTGACTGGTCTTTATCAACAGCAAAGCAAATACAAAATTATAATATGAAATCAATTGGATACAAAACAATTAAAAAAAAAAAAAAAAAACACTAGAGCAACAACAAAAAATATGTTCTAAACAAACTTTTAAACAGTGATAAACACTGGTTTAATTCAACTGCTCCTGCTTGTGGCAGTAACTTTAGGATATTACTGGCTACTACAGAACAATTTAATTTTGAAACACTAAAAATACTTAAATACAGTTTTAATACTACACTAAATTTGATCTATTTGGCTTACAAACCTTGCCAATCAGAATTCTCTGTTTCTAAAGAAAAGGGACATTTTACAATTTAAAATAGGGATGAGCCAAGGGATTGTAATAATCTAACTTAGTGTAAGTTATTAGATAATAGTACAAGCAATTTATTTTAAAAAGCATATTTTAAGTCATCATTTATGATCACTGGGCTAGAAAGCATTAGCGTAACTGCCAAAACCTGTGATTTGCTTTTGACTTCTGTAACTCTAACCAGCGTTGACAAATGTGCACAGGAAAGACCCATAAAACATTTTCCCTTACTAGTCTGGTATTTCATAAAAGGCCACAACTTCACCCAGCAACCTGGTCCTTATTCTGCTCTCCAGCAGAGTCCTTCCTTTCCTCAGTTCAAGCTCTTCTGGGTATGCAGCTCCAAATAATACCTACTAGATGATGGCATGGTTTAGCACGAACTTGCAACTTCCAGAATAGAGTTGAAAAATGCACATACATGGTATCATCCGTTCAACCTAGCAAGCAGTAAGGACAGATGAGTCATCCACCCAATCGTTCTCACCAGTAAGGCTCCTAACACAATATAGGAAAAAAAAAAAAATCACAAAAACCAAAAAGAGATACTTCATCGACTTTTGGAGGAGTGAAGTCTGAATTATTTTAATTAAAATATATTGTGTTTGTCTGCTAATGGAAAAGTTGCATCTGAAATAAACCCTTATATGGTAAAGAATTCCTCAGCTGTGGAAACCTAATTAAATCAAGTAGTTCCATGGGCTCTGCTACTAATGAAGCTTATTTTTGTCAGATCTGTGCTTCAGAGTTGACCAAGACTTCTGACAGGGGCGTTTTACAGTCCCTCCTTCAACTATCCACCTATTTTTGTAAAGTAGGGGTACCCCGTTAACTTTGAGAATTCTGCCTTTCTGTTGACGGCTGAAATCAATTGACTGAACAAGAAAAAATACACAGAGAAAGAAGCACCTACAGATCCCAGCCCAGAAACTTAACAGCTAGGGGAAGACAACACCTTATAACAAGGCTGCACGAAAGACGCTTGCTGGCAGGAAAGGCTATGTGTAATGCATGCTCCTTACCCCCTAATACCACAGAATTATTTGGTTTCCTCCTAATACAGGAGTGAACAACTGAACAGGACTACGACATTTTCTTTGCCAGGCCACACAGACCACATCCCACCAGCCTCTGCACTGAACTTCCTACTATCATCCACCAGCTCATGCTCAACACACTCTCATTCAGTAGCGCTGCAATGTCCAGCCCTTCCTTCTACTCACTGCTCCCTAATCCTCTGCACCACATAGTGCTACTATACATCCCCAACCTATACCCATATTGTCCTTTTGACTACTGCATGCCAAATATACTCTTACTCCTTCGTGCAAGGCCATAAATATACAGCACAGCCAAAAGGGGAGTACCGGTGTTTGATAAACCACAGACAGGCATATATAGGTTGGCTGATGGGCAAAGAGAGAGGCACAACTGGACTGCCAGGGCACTTGGAGAGAATCCACTTACAGGCTCAACAGATTGGGTCACTGTTCAGATCCAATTCATGATCAGGTAAATGGATGGATGATTCTCTTTGGAACAAAACCCTAGTATTATTTTAAATTCTAAAGTAATTTTGTTCCTATTTAACTGAAATTTTACATAACATCTTGTTTCTCAGCCTCGCCAGCTGTTCATCAACATGTTTCTCCAACAAAGTAAGATTCTATAATAAGACTACCTTCATTATTCTCCAATTTTTATATAAAAAGTAAAGGAAAAAACATAAAAACAGAGCTATTACGAGTACTTTTAGCAACTAAAATGCCTGTGGAAATATCTTTCATCAAATAACACTAGCCACCATTAATGACTATGTACAGCATATAAAGGGAGGAACTTCAGTAATATACTACTTGTGAAAGTTATAATCATTTTCAGAAATACAATCTGGTTCCTCCTTAATTTATACATGTAATCTAACCCATAACCAGTCTTCACAGAAACTTGGTTAATTAAAGAAATCTTAATTCAGTGTTACTGGTAGCAAAGTAAAAAAATTCAAAGCATTGTCCACCAAGTAGATGGTAGTGCTTTCACAGTGTTGTGAAATTGACTTCCATTAGAGAACTGTCAAACCTTGCAAGTCCGAAACAACTGGAAATCTTCAGCAAAGAAGAAAAATCACCAAGAAGAACACAGAGGCTAGCAGAATGACTGATGTGTGGAAAAGTCAACAGGTAACCATTTATCACAACAAAAACTAGTGCACAGTTCACTAAATGGTAGATCTGTAAAAACTAAGTAAATGTTTTCTCTTCATGATGTATACCTGAGTTATGGAATCACTGCAGCAAGACACTAGACACACATAAAGCACAAATGGACTCAAAAAATAACTAAATCCTTGAATTATAGACCTAGTGGTGGTTATTTAAAACACAAATGCTTGGATGCAACCTTTAGCTAAGGTGGTCCATAAACCACTAATTAAGGTTCCTAACCATGGGAAAGAATCACTGTATATATTTCATGCATTTCTTACATTCTTCTTCTCAAGCATCTTTAGTAGCTGCTTTTGGAGACAGTATGGAATTAAATGGACACTTGGTCTGACCAGAACTATTCTTCTGTTCTCATAAAATACTGGAAGATTATACTGGAAAATGCCAGATTAAGGAAGACAAACCAACAAGCACAAAATGTTCACAGACACTGGACTCTTATTCCCTTCCCAGTTCACAAACAGCATTAATCACAATTTCTGAAAACAGCATGATATAATGTAAGACACAACAGATTTAGACAGTCATGTATAATTATTGTGAGGAAAAAAAATTACAAATGAGAAAAATTATCTTACCTCTCTCATGTGTGTGATTTCTGTTGCTACTGGGACACAAGGCATGATCCACAGCCAACTCAAACAGGAGAACAAATTAGGTACAACCAGATTTAAAAGCCAAGGCTATATACTACAAAGAGGTTAAATGTTGGTTCACTTTTAGAAAGCTTTTCTACTTCAGTGGAAATCAAGAGTGGACAGGTGAACCCTGTATCTGAGAAATGCCCCAGGACAGAGACCCTGCCCAGTATAAGGAGTCAGAAGACATTTAGGGCAAGATTTCTGTTTCCTTCGTGTCTTAAATGTTATTTTTCTTTTGGTTAACTATTAAATTTCCATCAAAATCTACAGTCGCTTCACATTTATCTGGAAGTCTGTAAACTGGCCAAGCAAATCCAGCTACACAGGAATGGGGTGGTTGGGGAGTGGTTTGGGGGTTTGTTTGTTTTTTAGTGTTACAGTACTTAATGCATAAATGATAATGCAAGAAGAACTAGGTACAGATGAATTTTTCATAACTTTTTCTAAAAATGAGGGTGATATTAAATCTGATATCTTTTCTATGGAAAAAACAACAAACTGACCAACATTTAATTTTGTCATCACCTGTTTGTCACAGAATAGGATTTGGTTCTTTCTGACAGAATTTGCTACCAAAATTCTATTCACTGCTATGCTTGATAGCCCTCAGGAATGACAATGATACTTCAGCCTGGAAAACTAACACGACAGAGATGCCTGTAGCAATGGAGATTCCCTAATACCTCTTAGATGGCATATGAGAACCTGTTCCTTCTAGTAAACCAAAACGAACTCAAGAGGACAACAGTCTTGGCACAACTACTTTAGTTATTAAGGAGAGTTAAGGGGAAACAAAACTTACATATTGGTGCAAATGGCTGAGAATGCCTCTGTCTTCTTTAAACAGAGTTAACTCTACTCCCATGATTACTAATATCTTCCTGTTGGTTCTGGTCACAAGCAAGTCCACTGAAAAAATATACCACCTTCCTCCTCTTTGATGTAAGATTTTCGACACGAATGCTCATTCCTGTGGAGCTACACCTGTTTCAAGAGCCAGTTATTTTCCCTTATCTCAAATTGTTCCCGTACTACTAAGATGATAGGAGGAGCTAGAAGAGACTTCAAAAGATCATCTTACCTAATTCCTACTGTGAGATACAAACAAGTACAGTTAGATCCTCATCGAGGCTTTTTTGTGTCTAACCAGTTTCTGGAAACCTCTAATCTCAAAAGCTATTACACATCTGTAATCATCTATTTCAGTGCCTAACTATGCACACAAATGAGTTACAGAGAATATGTAGAGGGCTAAATTACATAACAGATGCAGGGTATTAGGCAGCTGCCACAGAAACTTACATACCTAAGACAGTTCTTTCACTATTATCCATACCAAGTCATACTACCTTTTTTCTGCCCTCCTCTCATGGAAGACAGTATATCCTATAAAACTTTTCACTTCTCATGAGATGTCTCTCCCACAACAATGAGATGAAACTTCCTTCAAAATTTTCCTACAGGTCACGTTATCAAAGCACTTTACTACAACTGCTATACACAGTCCTATACCTGAGACGTCATCAGTGCTAAGCAGAGAACAACAGCTATGTCCCCTTATGTGTGACATTCCTTGTTCATACATCTCAGACAACACTTTGACTATAAAACCCAGGTTTTTGTGGCTAGACTACTTTAGCTTTTTATTCCTCTTTGAACAAGTATGCAAAACATAGTAAGTTGTGCTCACCTTTTGAAATTTCAACTCATTATGTTTGGACTGTCTCTCAAAATTGTCAAACAACTGCTTTTCAACCAACCTTCTTCCTACATGGGGACCCCTTTAAATTTTCCAGTCGAGGCACAGGACACTGTGTAGTGAATTTAGGCCTATTGATAATAGGCTTGCTTTTGTTAGTTAGCCTTCATGACTCCTCATAAGCACCAGTGGATTCACAAGGTCTGCAGACCACAGCTTGAAAGTCATTTACCATCATTACTCTGAACTTGTCTTGAATTTCAACATGCTAATGCAACATCCCAGCTTGCTGCAGTCGACACATACATTTCTCTGTATTCTACTAGCCAAGTGCCTAATAAAAATACAGAACAAAACCAAACAGAAGATACACTGGACCTATCTGAAATTTTCTCCCAGTTGTCAGCGAGCCATGAACAACACTTGGAGAACCTTTCTTAACCACTTGCATGTTCACTTTACAATGATTTCACATGGATTTCCCCATCCATTTTCTATGAATGATGTGTGAGACAGAGTCTATAATTTCACATGAAGTCATCACATAATGAAAAAAAAAAAATTGTCAAGGTACCTGTCTTAGTTTGGGCTGAAATAGAGTTAATATTCCTTTTCAGGGACTAGATGAGTGCTGTGGTTTGGCTTTAGCTTTGGGTTTGGTGTGGGAAGAATGCTGGTAGCACACTGGTGTTTTCAGCTGCTGCCGAGACTTCAAGGACTCTCCGACTCCCCACGTCCTGCCTGTGCGCCAGGGCACAGGGAGCAGGGAGGGAGCACGGCCACAGCACCTGACCCAAACTGGCCAGTGAAATATTCCATATCATGGCATGTCGTGCTCACTGTATAGAGGAGGGGTGGTCGGGAAGGGGCTCTCTCTCTCTCTCTCTCTCTCTCTCTCTCTCTCTCTCTCTCACTTCTGGGATCGCGATTGTGGGATCTTGGTGCCTCGGGGTCGCTGGGCTGGGGATTGGTCAGCGGGTGGTCAGCAATTACGCTGTAAATTGCCTGTTTATATATTGCTTTTTGGTTTCCCCCTATCATCGTTATTGTTCTCGTTTTATTGCCATTATTAAACTGTTCCTATCTCAGCCTGTGAGTCTCCCTTCACCCCTCTAATCCCCTCCCCCATTCCCAGGTGGGGAGGGGGAAGGGAGGGTGATTAGCTGTGGGGGTTGGCTGCTGATCAGGCCCAAACCACAACAGTACCTCATCCATCTAATGTTCATCTTTTATCCACTAGGCTAGCTATATTGTCAAGGCAGGAAATTAAAATTGTCTGTCACAATTCGATCTTGATAAATCTATACTGGCTGCTTATCAATTTTATTATCCCAGAGGTGCTTATAAAGCAACTGTTTAATAACTCGTTAAAAAAACATGTAGGGGATTAAGGTTTCATTGACCAGCTTCTAATTCCCTTCCTCTTTAAGGTTTTATTGACTGGCTTACAATTCTCTTAATTTTCCCCAGCACATTAAAAAAAAAAAAAAAAAAACAAAAAACAAAAACAAAACAACATACACATATATATATAAAGAAGGAAGTAGGGAGTGTAGTTTTACATTTGTCCTTCCCCAGTCCTCTAAAGAATCTCCTCCTGTCCTCCCAAAGATACTCTGAAGAGTCAGACTAAAGTGTCCCTAAGAAAGAGGAGAAGGATAATGCTGAGTTTTCGGTTTAGCAACCTCCTAGTTCATACCTGAGCACAGGAAGCTATTAAAATCAGTGAAAGAGCAAGGTAAATTAATCACACAGGACCTTAAATAGTATGTATGCTGAAGTCTCTGGAGAGGACAGAGAGGAAAATGATGAGACATAGATTTTACTAAGGGTGACTCCTGACCATCTAGATAAAAAAAATTCACTGGTTTGCTGCCTGAGGGGCTATCAGTGGTTCAAGTGTTTTTTTAAAAAGTAATAAAGATACTAGGAAAAAAACAGCCTAATCCACTAACCTTCAAAAGCCTGTTGAGGGGCAATAAAACACACTGGTTCAACACACGTTTAACAACACACTTCTGAAGAACTTAGTAAACTGCTTTGGCCAGAGTTGGTAAGTGGGGGCCTGATCAGGTACTGCCTTCAGCTGCACTGCTGGGAAAGCACAGGAAGCCAGTGTCTCCATCGTTCTGGTCTGAGGCACTCCTTATTGCTATAGCATGAGGCTATTGTGCTAATGGAAATCCCCTGTGAGTTCTCAATTGCAGTCAGAACTGTCTCTTTCCTGCCAAGTTTTCCCAAAACATGAGTGCCTAAAAAGGCCTGTAGTTAAGAAATTCTCCATGAGACTGGGAGGCAGCTCACCCTGTTGGGACAGGAAAGACACAAGCCATTCTGACAGCCTGTCAGGACATAGAGAATGCAGCAGGAATAGCAAGAAGGCGATCTTTTTTTCTCTACCTGCCTTGAAATAAATGGAAATGTCAGGTTACCTAGAAAGTAGGCTGAACACTGAATTCAGCACATGAAGAAGACATTACTACACTACTACGTGTTGCTACACTCTGATCAGTTAAAGCAGCCTGTTAGTACTGCCGAAACAACCCTATCGTATGTGCACTGATTTAAATATTGGTCATGCTAACCTATTTAGCCTTCAAGGAACATGAAAAGGTGCTGCTTTTCTTTTTCCTAAGTGGAAGAAAAATTTAAGATAATGCAGTTATTAAAGAGAAAGAAAACCAAGAGCAAGGGACAACAATCAAAAAGTATGTCTCCAGTTAACACAGATAATTTCTGGCACTCTAGTTCCATTCTCCATCAATGCTAGCTGCTGCTCCAGATGCTGAGTTAGGTTAACACATGCCCTGTAGCTTCAAACCTACCTGTAGGCCAGAAAGTATAATACTAGAGTCACTCCCTTTACCAGTATCCATTCATCAGTAAGATATCCATACTTACTCTTTTAGCTTGATCAGTTTTGGGCCTGTGATATTACTTGTGCAGAGTTACTGCAGAATTTCAGTTTACTGTGTTCAATGCATATCTGGGACTCAAGCAAGTATAAGGCCTCACATCATCTGTGTGCTGGCAATACAGTGATGTATCTCATCAGACAGTAGAGTGCTAAAGCAGTTAAAAGACTTACTCAAGACCCAGTTAGAAGAACTGAACTGAATACTAGCATACAAGAGAGAACCACAGTAACATACATGGATGAAGGACTGGATCAGCACATTTCTTATCCCTTACTCCTGGCAAATGTCCACATTTCAATCATTAAATTCAGAATTTGAAATGTTATTTGCCAGCAGTAACTATACTTTATCATTCAACAAAGACTTGGCTGAAATCAACCCTGCCTTTACCATGACCTGTTAAGAGTCATTCAAAAACACTGCTGGCAAGGATTCTTGATCCACATAGGCAAACATCAATTTAGGTAAGCAGGAATACTTCCACTGGGATTTGGATCAAAATTTTATTGAATCAAGGAACAAGGTTATGATATCTATAATGGTGTCATGGTTCAACCCCAATTAGCAACTAAGCCCCACACAGCCATTCGCTCACTCCCCCACCAGTGGAATGGGGGAGAGAATCTGACAGGTAAAAGTGAGAAAACTTGTGGGTTGCGTTAAAGACAGTTTAATAGGTGAAGCAAAAGCCACATGCACAGGCAAAGAAAAACAAGGAATTCATTCACCACTTCCCATCAGCAGAGGCAGGTGTTCAGCCATCTCCAGGAAAGCTGGGCTCCATCGTGCATAATGGTGACTTGAGAAGACAAAATGCCATCATTCCCAACGTTGCTCCCTTCCTCCTTCTTCCCCCAGCTGTATATACTGAGCATGACATCACATGGTATGGAATATTGTCTCTTTGATCAGTTGAGGTCAGCTGTCCCCGCTGTGCCCCCTCCAAACTTCTTATGCACCCCCAGTCTGCCTGCTGGTGGGACGGTGTGAGGAGCCGAAAAGGCTTTGGCTCTGTGTAAGTGCTGCCCAGCAATAATGAAAACATCCCTGTGTTACCAACACTGTTTTCAGCACTGATGCAAAACATAGCCTCAAACTAGCTACTATGAAGAAAATTAACTCTATCCCAGCTAAAACCAGCACAACTGGACTTCAGATACACTGCACCGAATTAAACAAATTCTTTTTGATTTATAAAGTTATGTATTAGCAGAAAAAAAATCACTTTTCACAGAATATGGCAATTGAAGGAATTCGATTGGACGGTCTCTTACTAGTTTAAGACAAAGAGAGACACACTGACTGGTGGACTCTGACTGATCCTTTGCTTGGGACCAATGTGCTTCCACTGATACATTGCCATGTGTCCAGGTATGTCAGTGTAACAGATACACATCCCACTGCCTCATGCAGTTACTTCAGCTGTTCTGTACAGAACTAAAGGTAACACAGGAATGAGCTGTAACACACCTGTCTAAAGTACAGCATGAGGAAAGGCATGAGGAAAGGCAAGCCAAATATTTAACTAAATTATTAGCCATCTTTCTATTAATTTAAAAATACACACCTACTATTCACATGATGACAAAACGTCCTGGAAAAGAAAAATGGTGTCTTGACCCACAGCCCATTCCATGTTTTCCCCTTCTACAATATATAGCTCTTCATTATGTGTTTGTTTGTACAAGACTTAAATAAACACTTGGTTTAAACAGATCCTTCAGTCTAGAAGGATGGTTTATAGCTCCCAGTTTAAACAATTACAGTGGTGCATACTTGACTAACAGATTGCTTTCGCAGAGCTTAACAATTCACAAACTTGCATGGGAAACATCATAGAAGCAAAAAATGCCAGTGCTTGAATTAAACAATGTCAAACTGAAGAGTAGGTATTAGCATCTAGTTTTACTTCGTAAGAGTGATCCCAGTTAATCCAGTGGTACTTCTCCTAAAGGTGTTCCAAAACCAGTGCTAACTCCTTCTCCATTTTTAATGCTAGGATCATTTAGTTCAATACAAAAATGCGTTTATCTGAGCTGAATAGAGATGAAAATTTTAATAAGATTTTGCCAGACAAACCCTGTTTTCAGATTCATAAAATATATTACCCCAATTAACATATATTTATGCTACATAGGATGTAAACTCTTCTCATTAGAAAACTAATTAACATGTTTCTAATTACATGTTAAATCTTGTAATTACAAAATAAGACATGTATTTCTGAATTATACACATTCCCCTCCCAACCTCTCAGTAAATTCAGACTCCATCTGGGTTTTTTTTTCAGGATCCCAAGTTTTAGTACAAGTTGTCTATGTGAGTACTTCAGAATAGCACCATAACTTGTTTTATCTAAGGCAAAGGAAACTATATACATACATATGCAGAGGATATGTTACATACTACAAAAATAAACCAAAAGCTGGTTGCTCCCCTTCAGAAAAATAACCTATCTGTCTTCAAAAAGAAGAAAGGAATATACTTTCAGTGATTTCACATTACAGCCTGGCACCATATGTTTCATTTGTCTTGGGTTTTTTTCTATTTTTGTTTTTCTTCCCTCTTGAAGGACTAGAGCAAGCTCTATTATGCATGGATTCAGAAAGTACAAGTCAGCCAAAAGTCGCAGATCTCTCAGGATAGACACATCCATCTGTCATTTCACAGCAGGAGAACAATAGCAGCTTCAATATAGACACAACAAGCTCACACAATCCTTACACAGCCAGACAGAAAATCTGCCTTAGCTGATAGCTTGCCGCCTTTGAAACTCCAGGCAGATGTTCCTGTGTAATACCAGGATCAATTACTGCTTTCTTGTTTCTGTTTTCAAATTGCTCATTTGTTCATAGCAACCAAAATACAGTCAGTTTACTGCCTGTAATCTCTACAGAGCTTTGAGAAAAATCAGATTTCAGAAGCAACATAACTCAAGACATAAAAGTATACAGTACACTATTCTTTAATCTGAAATTTTTCTACTCTTGGGGCCTATTTTAAAAGTAGGTGATCCATAAAGCTTGACAAAGACTGTGCATGTATTTGTATAATGATTTTCTATAGCTTAGCTCAGTAATCTCCAATGATCTTCTCCATAAATTCAACAGACAGCAAATTGATTCTCCATTGTTGAAAAATATAAACTTTGATTTTTTAATGACTTATTTCATATTTGTAGATCTTGCAAACAAAAGTTCGAGACAGAAAAATAATCATTTGTAAAACTCCCTAATTTAATATTGAAATGGCTAAGCAGAAAAGTTGGCAAGGCATTGGTTGCAATTCAAGTGTAAGAAAGTGTTATTGGTAACACTTAACCAACTAACATGTCTAAAAACAATCTCACCAGGCCCATCTGTAAAACTTTTGTTTCAGTAGTATATGGTTGGGGTTTCTTCCTAACAATGAATCTTATTGGGTTTTGATTACAGCAAATTTGCAACACTGGCTCCTTCACAGTTCCTACATTTTCCAAAAGTAAGCTAACAGTTCCTTTTAAACAACAGGATCGTGCTGGTGTCCTGTGCCCTACTGTAAATTTTGCCTCATTGAGAACGCACTTCTAAAGCAAGTTTGACCGCTAGTAATTGAGAGCACACTGAAAACGTACAACTTGGAGTACCTTCAGAAGTCAATGCTGGGCTTTAAAACTAAGTCAATCCCAAATTAAGTAAAAGAATTTCAAACACGATGTAACTATACAAGATGAAGGCTGACACATTACCCTGTTAAAACCTCACCAGTTTTTGTTCAAGAACACTATAATCTGCATTCCCTCTTTTCAAGGACCACAAAGACAGAGAACAGTGACTGTCCAGGAAAGAAAAAAAAATAAAAAAGCTTGGGAAGAAACAATAATAAAATGCTTAAAAGGCAAAGGTGGAATCTAAGTATATGCATATTACTGATAGAAAGTATGTTTATACAACATTTGAATTCCAAGGTTTCACTTCAAAAATTCATCTATGCCTCTCAAATATTTCTGCAAATTTTCCAGGCACTGGATGTACACTACTCCTTACCAAAATTACTCCCCTTTTTGAAACTATAAAGTAAACCCATTTTCTTTTGACATCCCACAAAGATGTAGTTCAGTCCCACCTAACTAGCAAAGGCGATTAATCATGCATTAACTCTTACTCCTTTAAAGTTTGCTGGATAGGAACAGTATATAAAACTTGAACAAAGACTACCTCAAATCCCAAACCAGAGTATGTATGTCACAGCAGGGGAAAAAAAGGCAAGGAAAACTCCTTTAGAGTGGCTTTGTTTTAGTTTGGCTTTGGATGGCAGGGGTTGTTTGCTTTCTCATCTGTGTTGAAGCCTGGAATAGCCTGAAGCCACAGATAGCACAGATTGAGCAGGAGTAAGAATGCAGCTGGGAAAGTCAAAAGGTAGCAGTGAATCGAATTCCTCACTGTTAAGCAAAAGAACAAGATTTAAACCTGACACAAAGGAAAATTAAACCAGAAATAACTGCTTTTCACTTGTATCCAAATCTGTTAATTCAGTTGGTCACTTCCATTGTACACCACCGCTTTTTGTGAAGCCGTTTCATACTATATAAGCCCTGTATTTTCCAGTAAGAGATGTTTTCCTAAAGATGTGATTATTTTAAGCATACTTCAATTAATTTCTCATTCTGAAAAACAGCCTATGTTCTACCTAGTAACAAATTCAAACTCTAAAAGGTCAATTTCCACTTTCTAGCAAGATTAACTAAACTGCCTTAGTTGATGCAAACTTACCCTTTAAAGAAAATAAAGTTTCAGGTAAGCATTACAGTTTTCCTTTTTTTCCTTACATCAAGGTTCACAGATCCATTAGAATGGGACCTGTGCCTCCAGGAAGCAGAGCAGAGAAACAGTCTTCTGGCATGGACATACAGCAGACTGTAAACAAGCATTCCCCTCCGCTTTTCTCCCTCTTCTGTACTAACTCAAAATTAGATATATTGATAATATCTGCAGTAAATATGGACCAAGACTGAAAAAGAAAAGTGCACAATACTGAACTAGCACTTGACAGACAACTAGATCCTTACTCGAGTTGTACTCAAGTACTCAAGTTGTTGTTCAGGGCAGAAAGTTCCTAAAGGACTCAATATTGATATTAAAATGAAAAAGGAACAGTTTTCAAATTAATACAAGGGAGTGGATGGCCATGACAGTTACAAGGAATGGTTTAATGATTTAGAAATATTTATTTTTCCTAGGCAAGTTCTCAAACTCAAATAAAATTTCCCAGTAGAGATGCAGTAGATCTCAAGATACAGCAAGACATTTTAATATAGTGTTGGGAGAAATGAAGTCATAATCTATAACTGCAGGGCTGGAATAAAATTTGTACCTTAAGGAACCATTTAATGCTGGGATCCTTGCAAAGAATACTTTTTTTGCATGTGTTAATATCAGTATAATATCATCATATGTTTGCCCAAAACTCCCATAAAAAGTCATTAAGGTTAACATGGTATTTAACTGCTGGACTTTACATAAACCAGTTCAACACTTGTTGATGTCTTCCTGGAGCCTAGCTCAGCAATGTACCAGATCATGCAAACGCTCCTTTTAAATGCATGCGAACCCAAATGGAAGCCTGCTATTCACCAGGAAACCCCCTCTGCCAAAGTGCATTTGCAAAGCCTCTGTGTTTTGTTACACAAAACAAAAAAGCAACAAGTTCTCCAGATAGAATTGTATAAAAACAGTGTCAGGGCCACTTTCTAAATCCTATCTTTTGTTCTATCATGAGGGACCACTGAAATTATGAGTAAAATTTTTAAAATGTTATCCAAATACAGCCTTAAAAAAAACAAAACAAAAAAAAGGCAGAAAACCCCACCAGTTCCGTCTGTGTCCTCACAAACTGGCTGGCAAAACGAGACTATCATTAGCAGTTTCCAGATGCAAAGAGACTGATCACAAACTCAGACAGGACTCATGATGCGCTATGTACTTCCACCCAGCTGTGAAAGCTGCTCTGTCCTCTGGCACCATGACACAAACACCAGTCCACCTTCCTTCATGTAAACACAAGAACTGTGTGGACAGTTCACAAAGCAATGGGAAACTTTGATTCCCTTGGCACTGGTGAATCACTCTGCAGGTTGGGAATAACTGCAGCTTTTGTAACAAGTACTGACATACTCACCAGTATGTGCCTGCTATTCATGTAGGCAGGAGCAGTGTGACACCTCAATAAGTGGCAGGTAACTGGAGCAGATACTCGAATGTCCTCTGCCTGAACCTAATCATGAAGAACCCTTCAAAAAGAAGTTACTCTCTACCACCAACAAATGCAGAACTGGACAATCCCCACAGCAGATGAGGATACAGAAGGGAGACATCCACGGTCACCAGGTAAGTAACACAACCAATGAGTATGTCTCTGCAAGACAGCAAATATTTTGATAGGTCTCAGGAAGAGTTAGGCTTTGTTCCTGTGGTATCACTCCTCGCTGCTGACAAATGTGTCTTCTGTTCATGTTTTTCTACGCCACAGCCTTGTACTTCATCTTCGCATGGCCAGTGCCATGTCTCCCAGTCACTCTTCGATCCAGAGTACTACATACAAGGGCCACGGCACCACAGCACTACTTGTTGCATAAAACACTACTTCAATTTCCAGGAACAGACCAGCTTATTTTCCTCTTTCCAAAACAAACATTACTGCTACTGTAATCCTGGAAAAAGAGATACCCAGGGGAGAATCAAACAGTAATGACAGAAGTTGTGAAAACAAAATGGCTTCTTTCCATCTGCAAAGCATAACCACTGGGGAGGGTAAAAGGGGAATGCTTTGAAGAGCAATCTCTGCATTAAGAATTTATTTAGATGTGCCAGACAGGCAGTGTCCTGCTGTGCTTGTCCCCAATTATCTGGAAGTAGAAATAAGATGGGGAGCAGACTGCAGAGCTTTGATCTGAAGTGGAACAAGGTTGGTTTCATATCAGTCATGTCATGGCCTTTACAGACAGTCAAGGCTGAGATCTGTTCCTAAAACTCTCGTACATCTTATAGTCTCCTGTATGCACCGACCTCCTTTGATCAAAATGATGAGTAGCCACTTTTGCACCCAAAAGGAAAGCATGTGGTAGAAGAAAGAGGCCTGAATGTAACACCAAGGCTACAGTTTCAGGAGCAGCTGAACTACTTTGAAGGTTTCTTGCCATCCAAAGAGGAACACAACAGAGGCCTTCTCCCTCCTGCCTTCACTTCCCACTGCCCAGTGCCTGGCCACTCAGTCCCATCTCCTTTCCTCCCTTGTGTCAGCACATGGCAGACCCTCCTAACAAGACTGCATGCAAAAGGCTGGATATTTTTTCTCTTGAGTTAGTTTGGAAGAGGGGAAGAGCAGGGCCGGGCAGGAGCTGAGACAGGGTATGTCCTCCCTCAGTTCTGGGACATCTAGACACTGGGTTGCTCTCAAGACTGTCCTCTTCAATTACCATTGGGAAAGGTTGCTTCATCTATGGGATTTTAAAACATCTCTAATTTGCCCCATCTGTAATATTTTTTTCCTGTATCATTTGACAGGAGTCAGGCCCACACGTTATTTTTTTCAGATGACCCCAGATATCTCTGCTTTCTATTAGTACTGCAGTAGTGAACAAATACTTGACCTTGGAAATTGTTCATGCTAAGGTTTTCTGCAGTCATGGCAGAAGATAAACAGAAACTCTCTCAGATTTAGGAGAGACTTACCTAAAAATGTTATTAGCTTGCTTTCTTGTTTAACTGACTGAAGGGTACAACAGTTTAACATAAAAAAAAACATTTTCTTATTAACACAAACATAGTTGGGTTTGTAGCACAGTATTTCATTAAAATTAAACATCTGTAAATTAAGTAATGGGGGTATGCTACCATTATGTGTCCTAAATACTTTAACAAAGACATATTCACAGTATTTTGTGCAGTAACCAACAAATGGATGCAGTTTACAAATATGTGCATAAAATTATCCCATTTCAGGGACAAATGCACGTTTCACAGTTTAGTTCAAAAACATGATGCTTCCATGGCATATTTTGCCTAGTGTCTGCACTTACCTTCATTTGTTTGAGGTAATGAAATTTAATGTATATAATAACTGATGATGGTTGACTGACCTACCTTTTTTAGGATACTTAATGTTACAACAAAACACAACCTTTCATCTTTCATTTCCACTATACAAGTATCCAGAATCTCCACGTGTATTTTAAATAGCAGTTTAGAATTACAAGCTTAATTAAAGAACAGGAATTTAAATGGCCTCAACTTGTCCACCAGTTAACAAACTCATTTATCTAACTGTATCTGAACACGCATCTGATTGCTTGAGGTATGCACCAATTGATAAAGCACTTCTGCTGTGCGATTTTTAAATCTAGAGAGACAACACTTAAAAAAATCTGCCCATTTACCACTGTTTTGAACATCAACACAAGATCTTCAATGGTCAAATGACCAAAAAAGCAAAAAAAAGTTATTTGTCTCATACCATCTGAATGCTCCTACTTGAAGGAGAGTGCCAAAATTATGTCAGGGTAAGCTTGATACCTAAGGGTGGATACCCTCTGAAGCTAAATTCTCTCTTGATAAGAACCATCAGGAGCTGGCCATTGTGGAAAACAGACCTTTATCCTTCTAAGTGATACCAAAGTAAATTGTGACACTTGAGGAACCTCCTGTCCCTATCTAAATAAATATTTTTTTCAGATAAGATTTCATTTGCATCCTGCTTTGCAAGCAAGAGAATTGGCAAGTTCATCTCTGAAGAGGACGAATTAAAAAAATTTAAAAAAAAAGGCACAAAAAACCCCAAACAAACCTCAATGGGAAGAAAAAAAAGGGGAAACTACAAAACCTCCACCCTTTTATAAAGAATTTCCATGCTTTCAGGAACAGCACCTAGGTATCACAAATTTACCACAAGTCGGTAATATAAATACAACAGTTCTTGTAACAGATGAGATAAAGACACAAAGATTCCTATAATTCTGGGAGTAACAGAAACGTATGAAGTCATACTGCACAGAAAAACAGGCATATTAACAAAACCAGTGTAAGTAGGATAACAGCATTCAGTCCAGCAATGCACATGACATGAGCAAACCACTGGCCACAACTCATCAACGAGCAGTGGCACTCCGTTGACTGTATCAAGCTTCCCAAAACCTGCCCGCACTGGATCCTGCTGGAAACCATGGGATGTTTTAGTTCACCTGGTCAGACGACATTTCCTTCAAGATGATCAACATCCCAAATAAAAGAGAAAAAACACTCAAGGCCATTCTGTGTGCCTTTAGCAGAGTCCCACTTCTTTGCTCCTACATAACCACAGAAAAATGTTTCTCTTTTTTTTCTTAGATAGAACCAGCCTACCTACAAAAAAAAGAAAACCCACTTCTTTTACTGATCAGATGCCAATTTGACCTAATCCTTTTCTTTCTAACTCTCCTCTCCATGTCAAACTCCTACTACAGGTGTTGCAGAGAAAATCTGACAGGGCTACAGTTTTAATTAATCCTCAGGTGGCCAGTGTACTACTTACACACTAAATACAGTGAAGCTCAGTTCTCACTAAATGTGGGATAAATCCAAAACAGTCTCCAGGATATTCCACATTTTAAACCTATACACAAAAGGGCTGGTTTTAAATCAAATTAATGCACTTCCAATACATATGTATTTCTGTGTCATCTACATCTCTAGCAAGCAAAGCTCCATTGACTTTAGTAAACTGCATAAGTAACTTGAAGTATTTTCAATGTTTTGGGGGGGAAAAAACCCCAAACCAACAAACCACAACCCTTCTCTGGCAACAACATGAAATCAAATTAGATCCCACTGTATTTCAGAAAAAATTCTCTTAAACCCAAGAGTTCAGTCAATAAACATTAGCCCCTTACATCAAGTGTAGCTTATAAGTGATCAAGCTCTAACAATCCCTACCTCACTGTAGAGGGTCAGATAAAATCTATTGGTTCTTGATTGGCAAAATACTTAACCAGTCTGAATAATCACTTAAAGAGAAATTAACCCCTTGGTACCATGTGTTTAAACATTAACATTTTCAGTCTGCAGAAAGTATAAGCCAGTTAGCCTTAAAAAACCCCACCTTTCTGCAGACCATTTCCTTTGATGTGGAAATACATACAATAACCACTGGTAAATGGCAACATTTACACATGAAGTTTCATTTTTTAATGTTTACTTTACTTACAACTAGGAACCTGGTGGTCTGAATGCTATTTCAGAGTCTTTATGATCTGAGAAACTAATTGAAACCAATTTCCTCAGTTAAAGTCTTTACAATCTTACCTAAAAAAAATAAAATAAAAAATTTTAAAATCACTGAAAAATTTACCTGGTGAAAGTCAATTGCTGAATATATCTAATTTTCTTAACTAGCAGAGAGCAGAGTCTTGTATTTCTTCATGAGAGGATTACCAGTTTTAGAAAACAAAACTTTTTTTTAAAAAAAATCCATTTCTGACAATCTTTTTGAAAAAACTAACATATATTAGCACCAGTTCCAATTAAGCAGTCTTAAGCAACACCAAAAACAAAAGATAGGCTAGAGAACAGATAAATTTTACCATTAATCCTAGCATGCCTAAGAAAACAAAGACTGCTTCCCCTTGATCTATGATAAAAAGCAGTCAGGGATAGTAAGCAGTACATCTTCCACTGATTTTTACTGGAGCCATTTGTTTTCAGCTCCATGTAAGTAACCAGGCCTTGAACATGAGGAATGTCTCACGGTGATAAACAAAGGATACATCACATCACATAGTTCCAAAATCTTCTGGTGATACTGTGAGTGACATTTTCAAACACAGATGGTATTTAGGGGTGTAATTAACATCAGGTTGCTTATGCTGGCACCTGAAATTAGAACTAGAAATTAGCTTCTGAAATACAAGTCTAACAAGATAACAGGGCAGCAGCTAGTCTGCTCGTCTGCCTCATGGCACTGACAGGTCAGCAGTCAGCTCTTTGCTGGGCTGGAGTTTCTTTCACTGGAGCCAAAAAATGGGCACTCTTTACACACAGAACTGTACCAGAAGCCCAGCACCTGCCTTCATCACCAACCACAGGTAACAACCCGGACTTCTTATTAAAACATGAGATAGATGTGATGCTTTACACTCCCCAGACTCTTTGGATGTTTTATATTGTTCATATATTTAAGAAGCCACCTAAAACCAGTCATGATTCTAAATATAGGGACCAGAAATGATAACTCCCCTCTCCCAACTGCAGGCACCAGCTAAAAAGACACACAGAATCAGGTTCCCTCAACCAGTTTCTCCCTCCTCCTGGCTCCTTTACCCTCAAAATGAGCTTCAATAAGAGGGTAAACCCCTCTAGCTCCTCTTCCCTGGACAATCCTGTGTCCTGGTGGTGACTACACACGGGTCCCCCAGCCTGCAGAGACATGTGAATACAGGCCATCCATTTTCAGTGCAAGCACCCCAACAGGCAAATGGAGGTGATGGCACTGCCTCCTTAGCCAACATGCCGCGGTACTGCAGAGCAGGGCACAGATCTTTTACCTACATGTCCTCAGGAGAGGATCCCATGTTGGCAGAGATGACCAGCACCCACCAGCCAGGTACTTTCCCTCCAAAGGTAGTCAGAAGACGAGCAACGCTTTCCACGGGCTAATTCTGAATCAGCTGCCAAATTTTTCCACTCTAATGGGATTTGTACATGGAGTTGCTTTGAAGTTGTACCCAGCATTTTTATGACTTAATATACTGGTATATCAATTTCTGGCAGAATTTTAAAGCGAGCCACTCTGAAAACAAATGCATGAAAGAAAAATGAGTCAAGGGAGAGAAAGATTCAGTTTCTTTTTACGTGCATGACTCAATTTAATTATCATCCTGCAGGCAGATCAGTTAATTGCTAGAAACAACTGATTGTTCACTCCTTTTCTTATTAGGTAGAAGTCATTAGACACTCAGACTGAAAAATCATAGCATGAACTACAACCAGACCTTGCTTGATATTCCTAGCATTTTGACTTCATTTTGTATTTTACACTGTTTTCAAACTATTATTTTTGCAAAATAATGGTAAGTCTACATTGCTCAGGCATGTTTTTCATTTGCTTTTTTAACATCTGAAATTGGTTACATCAGCTAATAAAGCATTGTACTATCTATTTTTTAAGCTAAATATTCAGATGTGTCTCTAGAAGTTTATATTTAAATCAATATATTCTGAAAGCTTTATTTTAGGGCATAACTCAGTACATAGGATTTTCTTCAAATCACTACATCAGATCAAGGTTTATTTTTATTTTGTTAGACCATAAAGGATCTCAAACAAAGTTGATTTGGCAGAGAAAATCAAAAAAGACAAGAATTTAATTGATTTTTGGGGTCGGGTGGTTAGGTTTGGCTTTTTGTGAAACAGCAGAAATCATGCAGGAGATAAAAGACTTAAAAATCAAATAGAGCCTTTGTGACATGCAAGTGCTCAGCTAATGAGATTGTGCCAAACCCAGCACCTGTAATAGATATACAATGGAATGACAATGACAAAAGCCCCCAAAAAGGTATCTTTCCTTCTGGGCTGAACAAGTTGTGTATTGCAGTTGGGAAGACACCTTTTAAAAAAGAAATCAAATACAGATGTTGGTATTTCAGGCTGGAAATAGGGCACGGCAGGTATAAATAAAGCCATCTACCAGCTGCCACAGTTTATTATTGAAGAGTAACATATCTAAATAAATAATTTGGATTTACAGACATTCTCAATTACATTCAGGTCTTCAAGAATGTATAATTTCATACAACAGAAGTCTCAAAAAAAACATGCAAGTTTCTGAGGAGGAAAAACTCTAGGCCACAGGTTGCTGCCGAGGTAAGCACTAGCGGGGTCCATCTGGCCAGCTAAACAGCACTACTGCACGGATGTGTAGGTGACTGTGCTGCAGGAGGGACTATCCCAAAACAAACTCACCAGGGTAGGAAGCACAGCCAGAGATGCACTGGTGATCCTGACTGACATGAAAGCAGTGCAGCAGCTCAGCCAATTTCAATTACCACTAACTTTTTTTTTTTTTTGTCAGAACTTTTTTCTAGAGTTCTCAATGTGCAACACCTTAACAGACTTCCATGTTCACAAGTACTGTATGGTGCTCAGATTAGCCCGGAATCTGACATAAGAAAGCCATGTGTTTTTTCAGATGGCCTCTATGCAATTACACACAGCTAGAAATATAGCTAATCTTGTGATCAGCAAGTGAAATGGGTCCCACACTTGGGTTGGGGCAACCACCAGTATCAATACAGGCTAGGGGATGAAGGGATTGAGAACAGCCTTGCGGAGGAGGACTTGGGCGTACTGGTGGATGAGAAGCTGGACGTGAGCCAGCAATGTGCACTCGCAGCCCAGAAAGCCAACTGTGTCCTGGGCTGCACCAAGAGACGTGCGGCCAGCCGGTCAAGGGGGGTGATTCCACTCCTCTACTCTGCACTGATGAGATCCCACCTGCAGTGCCATGTCCAGCTCTGGAGTCCTCAGCACAAGACAGACATGGACCTGTTGGAGCAGGTCCAGAGGAGAATCACAAAAATGATCAGAGGGATGGAACACCTCTCCTGTGAGGAAAGACTGAGAGAGTTGGGGTTATTCAGCCTGGTGAAGAGAAGGCTCCAGGGAAACATTACTGTGGCCTTTCAATACTTAAAGGGGTCCTATAAGAAAGGTGGGGACAGACTTTTCAGTAGGGCCTGTTGTGGTAGGACAAGTGGAAATGGTTTTAAAACTAAAAAAGGGTAGATTCGGACTAGATAGAAGGAAGAAATTTTTTACAATGGGGGCAGTGAAACACTGGAACAGGTTTCCCAGAGAGGTGGTAGATGTCCCATCCCCGGAAACTTTCAAAGTCTGGCTGGGTGGGATGTGTAAGCAGCTGGCCTAGTTGAAGGTGTCCCTCCTCATTGCAGAGTGGTTGGACACGGTGATACTTAAAGGTCCCTTCCAACCCTAACTATTCTATAATTCTACAAAATAGATTCATATCTTATGGAGCTAGAAAGGAAGGACTGCTATACAGCTCAAGCCACATGACCTCCATGAAATAATTCAGTGTTGAATTACAGTTTACTTTTTTGGGGGAAAAAAGTGTAATCTTGATTCTAGAATTCCCCATAACTTTCTTACTGAAACCCTAAACCAAATAAATACACTTCAGGGCACAGTTCTCAGTTCACTATAGATTTCTCTAGCTCTCCTCTGGTCACAGTCAACATCATCTTTAATTCATGCACGTTAGCGGGGTATTCCAGTAGCAGTTTTATCAGTTCCAAATACATGATATAACATCTACTCCTAGTCAGACCATTTCATTTTTAATATCCAGGAATCACACCAGTCCTTTCCAGGCATATTGCTATGTTGAGAACTCATGTTGAGCTGATTATCTGCTGCAACCCTTTATTCAGAGTTGCCACATGTCACACAGGAGATGCCCATGGGAGTTATTCATGTTCCCAACCAGAATGACTTTGATTTCAGAATTGCCATTAACCAGACTCAGCTTACCAACCTATCCATATCACCATCTCTTTCTGTTATTTGTCATTCCAGTAATTGCGCTATGTCATTGGCAGGGAAAGGAGTGATTTTTCCATCACTGGTGATTTTTGAATTCACACAGAATGCTCTTTTTATGTTGCAGCTCAAACAAGAATTAATTCAGAAGTGTCCTAATGCCTCTGTTACCCAGGAAGTCAGGCTGCCTGACCACATGGGTCCTTTCGGCCCTTGCAAGCTCTGGTTTTGTGACTCTTCAGAGGCTGACAGGGTAATGTGATTTTTGTTTTATGTCACCAATAAGATCAGTGAAGAGCCAGCAGCTTATCTGCAAACGCAGCTAAACAATGACAACTCCATATTTACAGTTACATAAGGCACCTTTCATTTAGCCAGGTCAAAACAGTTGCTTTGATTTTGCTTTGTTCTACTTCATAAACAAAAATGGGTGTTGAAAGGTTAAATAATTGACCTAAGCCTATTACATCTTTATCCATCAACTGAACTTGTCACTTCATGTAAAAACGTTACCAAGTTAATTTTATCATATAAATTTTCCAACAAACCCATTCCAGTTAATATTAGTTTTATATACTTCTTCCAGCACCTATTAATTCAATCCCAACACAGACAGCACAGTGTCCTACACTAAAGCCTGGCTTTTCCAGCATTTCCATCCAACCCACCCAGCACCATTTCCCTGGAGAAGGCAGAGTGAGGTTTTCAGGTAGCACCCACTGCTTGAGGAGCTAAATATTGCTGCCTACCACAACGTGATGCAGACAGCCAGGCTGAAGCTGCTGGTGATGGGAGCCAGCTAGTGTTTCTTGTGTACCACTGCCCACCACCATCAATCTGCTCTACCTCCTCAGACAGCAACAGCAATCTAACTGTTCAGAGCTGACAGAGCAGTCCACCCACCCATCTGTACATCCAGCTGTCTTCCCAACCTCTCCTCCCCAGCAGTCCATAACAAAACCCAGATCCAGCCCACAAGTCTGTGTTGTACAACATTAAGACATCACATGTAATCTAATAAACTTGAGACAAAGCACTTATGACATATTATAGTCTCTGAAACTTCCCCATAAGTAAAAAAAGAAAAAAAATTATATATATATATATATATATATACACACACATATATACAATAAACTGGGGGGAGAGGTGGGGAGGATGTGGAAATAAATAGCATTAACACAGCAGAGAAGTCACTGCTCAGCTTTTCCAAATTTTCTGTATGCACTTTCTTTGGCTCTGGTGATTTTAAAGGATGATGTTTAATGGCTGGCATTACTGGACTGGAATCTGTTTCATTATAAAGCTGTGAAAAGAGCTACAGCCTCCTCTGAATACTGAAGAACACTATCCAGTAAAATCCTTCCTGGTTTTACACTCTCATTTACAGATATACCAATCCTTTCAAGTAATGCACTAACTGTAATGCTGCAGTTTGATTAGCTCCTCACAGAATAAACTCACCAGTCCTGAACACAGTGACTGGGACAATCACACCCATGGGGCAGAGTCCCAGCTTCTTTTAAACAAGGTTTGTAGCTGGCTCCTCTTCAGTGTCCAAAGATTTAAGTCACATGTGAGGTGACTTAGGAGACTAAGTTCTGGGAACACTGATTGTTATCCCACCCTAATAAATTAAAACAGAAATGATTAGTGTAAAAACCAAACTTGTATTTTTGTATATTTGGAACCTAATACAGCTATAGTGCGTGTTCTAGAAATGAACAGATATCTAGAGTTTATTAGGTGACACTGGGAAGCATTCCGAGTTGTGTGTTATGGTGGGTATTCTGAGCATTTCTTAACACTAGGTATCTTCTGTATAGCAGTATTCAACAGCTGGAGACCAGAATTTGGGACCCAGAAGCCCTGTGGCAATTCTGTGCTCTCAAATAATTTACAAAACTAAAGTGCCTGGATATTCCTTGTCGTGGCTTGATCCTGGTTGGCAGCCAAACATCAGGAAGCCACTCACTCCCCCCTCTCTTCCGGCAATGAGAAGGGACAGATGAGCCAGGCTTGGGGTTTAAGACAGGACCAGGAGGGGCAAATCACCCATTATGGTCGCGGGCAAAAGGCAGACTCCTTAGCAGAAGAACAAAAGAACATACATTTATTACAGACACTAACAACACTTAACAGAGTAGGACAGTGAGAAGCATTGCCACATCTTAAGAACACCTGCCCCCCACCCCTCCCTTCGTCCCAGGCTCAGCTCTGCTCCCAGTATCTCTACCTCCTCCCCCAGCAGCACAGGGGGCAGGGAATGGGGGGTGGGGGGGGGGGGGGTGGGGGGGGGGGGGGTGTGCAGTCAGTGCTGCCGCTTCTTCCATCTTCTGTGGGGGGAGAATCTGGAACTTGTTCCCCCTGCTCCATCATGGTTCCCCTCACACAGGAGAAAGCCCACCAAAACTTTCTCCAACATGAGTCCTCCCACGGGCTGCAGCCCTTCCCAAGCTGCTCCGGTGTGGGACACCCTGCACGCTGCAATCCTCCCAGTGCTGAACTACAACAGCGGGGCTACTTTTTCCCACAAGACCCCAGCCCTCTTTGGGCACAGCACCTTGATCATCCAGGTGAAAAACACAGACCATAAATCAGTGTCTGCTCCACTGTAGATCTCCATGGGTGGCAGGGGGGGGCCGCCCTGCCGTCTCACCACAGGATACAGGGGGGTCTCTGCTCCGGCACACCTCCCCCCTCCTTTCTTCCTCCGTTCCTCCACTGACCTTGGTGTTCATGCAGCTGCAGCAACACCTCCTCACAAGTCTGACTGCACATCACCACATCCCTTCTTAAATACGTTATCGCAGGGCACAGCTGATTGGCTCAGTTTTTGTGCAGAGGTGGAGCTGACTTGGAGCTAGGGGAGCTTTGAGAAGCTTCTCACAGGGGCCACCCCTATAATCCCCTCCTCTTCTACCAAAAAACCTCACCACTTACTCAAACCCAGGACATTCCTCCAGAATTTTATGACAACTGAAATCAGGCACAGGGTACTCACTGCTGAAAAAGGGCTTTAACAGTGACTGTACCAGCTATGCTGGATTAGAGTTTTTAATTAAATGTCCAACTTACATTTTGCATTTCTGCACATGGAGAACTACTTTCTTCTCATATATGTGATCCTAAGTATACGTATAATGTATAATCTTGATGGGTGGAAACCATGCATTTCAATTCACTTGCTCTTACCTTGCATAATAACTCTTTAAACTTGCATCAGATGTCTATTGGCACTGTAACAATCTCACTGACAAATAGGTAGTCTGTCTTTCAACACTTAAGAAAAGTAATTTTCTTTCATTTTAGATCAACAGATTCATACAAAGTTAAAATACAAAGATACAGCTAAAGGCTGTCTATACCTATTCCTAGTTATTAAAATCTGCAGCATCCATTCCTTTTATAATTCACCCTGATATTTTCCTATAAAGTTAGTAAGCAGAATTTTATAAAGGAATGAAAGATTACATCTCTTAAATGCCAGTCAGCTTCTGAGACTTTTAAAAGACCCCGAAACTCTCATCAACACGGTCAACACTGTGTAATGGCCTTAAAAAGAGAAGCTCCAGAAATTAATCAGTAATCACTCCTGAAGAGAAAGAGAAGTAGATAAAATGCTCATAACATTATTTAATATAGTCTGGTTCGTTTTTTTGTTTTTTAAATCCCCAAATGGAAACTGTGTCCTGTAACACTAACAACTACAGTTCTCCAGAAAGCACCTGCAAATAGTTTGTGGTGTAACTGTTTTCTAAGCTTACCACGTTTTAAGCACTGGAATTTGTGTCTTCATTGCTGTATTAATTAAATAAACAAACAAATAAATAAATTTAATTAGGCTTCTATAAGTGATTGAAAATTTATTTTCTAACCCAGTTTTACAGAGGAAACTTGCTATTCACCAAGTACTCAGAAAGCCTGACCTCAACTAGGTCCGTATGATCAATTCCAGTCTCTTCTGAGCAAAATCAAACCTTTCCCAAGCTGCTTCTAGAGGTTTCCTTCACAACCCTCTAAAGTGGAAAGGCAGGGCAGGTCTGAGAAAAAGGTTTAAAGCAACAGACAAAAGATGAGTGCTAGCTTTTCCTTTGGCCATTCTGAGACTAAAATATGATACAACACATGCAACACAACTCCCAGCTTCAGCATGGAAGCAGCCATTAAATGTTTGGAGGATTTTATGCCCTGTTCATCTGGTACCACATGACCACCTCCGTGTACTGGACCCCCTCTTCAAAGATGCTGATATGCAGTCTCAGAACTTTCTTTTATCAAAGTCAGACCAACCATGAAAGAAAAGATAACACTGTGATGTATTCACAAGAAGTACGATGTACTTACCATGTAAGCATGACAATTTCTTGCTCACCAATTATAAGCCTAAAGGCAAATTTGCATTTCAGGATGGGAAAAGAATAACATTCAAGAGTTCTCCATCAGGTATGGGAAATTAATGAGATCTGAATGTCAAAAGGTAATGAAAGGTGCCATGATACACCCAGAATACATGAATTTACACCACACACATGAAGAGCACATGGAAAATACATTAGCATATACGCCACACAGGTCAGTGTGTGCTGCCTTGATAAAAGCATTAGATGTCTTAAGTAAGTAATATCTCCCTTCTTTCACTATTATCTGCACTCATTTCTTTCTCAAATGCTCAATATAAGCTTTACTAATCAACTAAAGGAATAATAAATATGGGCTCTGAGGAACTGCCAGGGGCAGGAGATAAAATAATTCAAGGTACTAAGGTGAACATGTGCTCTTTCATTTCAGCTGAAACAAGACAGACAGGCTTCCTTTAACAGGCATGTTTTCAATACAAAAATCAACACTTGAAATTTTATCTGGAAACTGACACCATCCAGCCACAATGGCTCAAATTTCTGTTGCCCTGTTCCTGTCAAACCAAAAGGAACTCCCAAATCTAATCTAGTTTTCATCTTCATCTGCTTATAGGAGGAAAACAAAGATACTGTTGGATCCTGTTTTAGAATAAAACCAAATCAATTTTTAAAAATTTACAGAAATTATTTTAAGTGATCATGTTAAAAAAAATTCCCTAGCTATAAATGAAAAACCAGCTGATACTGTACATATTTTACTAATAATACAACAATAGCCCTCATTTCTGTTTCAGAATACTGAGGTTTCTTAGAAGCACTTTTTCTGAATAGCAACCATGCCAGAATATGGACAGTTGAGGATTTGGTTGCTTCTTTAAAAGTCAACTGACTCAAACCATTCGTGCATTTAAAAAGCCCAATAAGACAACAATGCGATGAAAAAATAGCTGTATAAAGGAATAAGCTAACTTCGCCTTTAGGAACTAATTTTGTTCTTTTTTTGTAACATTCATTTTTTTAAAGTATCAACTGTAAATCCACAAAATAAAAAGCAGACAAATCACAGAAAGCTGTCTAAGATTGTGAATTATGTGAATGTCTCATAACTTCAAAATTTGCATTTACCATAGATAACTAATTTAACAAACCCCACTTTATGGCAGTATGTCACAATACACCTTCAGGAAACACCAGAACGTATGACTACGATAACCCCGAGTCCTGAGTTATCTGAAAAGTACATTGTGTGCAGTACTTATGTAGTTCACTGTCGGTTACATTTGAAGTTTCCAATCAATGGTTTTATGAACCATCTCTTTACATCATCACATATAAAGGACTGGGGACTTTTCTACCAGCTGGACCACCCATATCCAAAATATACGAGTCCCTAGTATTTGTCCATGTTTTTAAGATCATAGTGACTTCAAATGAGCCTGATCTAAGAAAAAGGAATTGCATGGCTATGTCTGGTCGGCGTTTGATGAAATGGAGCATCCACCCTTTTGGTTACTGCAAGACATACAGCTTCTCAAATATTCAGTCATAAATAATTATATGTATGTACACCTACACAAACAAAATGTATAAATCCCAGTTAATGTAACAAGTACAGCATGATCTCTGGCTTCATGATTGTCACATGTCCTCCAGTCATATGGCCACACATCCACAGTGGACAAGTACCCAGTCCTGCTGCCTGGTGGGACTGTGGAGACTGAAGGAGGTAGGGGCAGGATACAGTTTGCAATTCATCCAGCACAGTGCCCCTCTCTCTGGTTGTGACTGATGGGCCTCAGGAAAGAGAAGAGATGGGAATGACAGGCCCAACCACGTTATTACAGAAAACAGAAAAAGAAAATCATAGAAGGGGAAAGATAATGGAAAACAATGTCAGTTTAAATGCATGAAATGGAAAAGTTTCCCAGAGACAGAGAGAGAAAGGGTTAGTTACAAACCTACATATTTAAGTATTGCAGTGACCCTCCAGGTTCTGGATATTAAGGTCAATATTCAACAAATATTTCCATCACAACTTCTAACACAAGTCCAAGAACTAGTGAACTTTATTACTAATGAAGCTAAAGTTCATTTAAAAACAAAACAAAATAAACTCCACAAACTGTTCTTAGAAACTGGAGCTAGGGAACAGACAGTCTGCTCAATCTAGGTCAATGCAAGACTGCTCGTTACAGCATTGCTTTCTGAACAAAGCATCCTATTTAATTCTATCTTATCTGACTAATGCAATTTTTGGTATTTGACAGGAAACAGTTCCAGAGAAAATTATTTCAATACACAGAGTAACACTGGCACACAGCCCACATTTTCTTAATTTCGTCCTGTTATCACCTTGCTGCTTTGACCTCATTTCACTGTTAAAGCCATTAAGAGTAGTTTTGTTTTCCCCATAAATCATCCCACCAACCCTTTGATCCCTCTGACACATTCTTCTTAATTTGTTTGATTCTGTAAACAACTTTTCATAACAGGTACCTTAAGCTGCCTGCAATTCAAACAAATGTAAATGTACTCCAGGACAGAGAGGCATGTTATAAAATGGGGAAGAAACACTTTTTATTTCCCCCCTTTCTTGGTCCATAGAATATTTTTGCAGACAACTGGAACTGATCTTTTTTACTACTATCTCAAAATCAAATCTTACGTGTTTTCCCATTTCTTTAAATATTATCAGTTTTTAGGTTTTTCAGACCCACTTGCTTTTTAGTTTAAGCTGCATAGCTGCATAGTATTAAATAACATTTTTCAAGATAAAACTCAATGCAGTATTTTTCCTGATGATATTTGAGACGCTTGATGCTGAATGAGGGATGATATCATGATGTTTATCTCTGCTGGTATTGTCTTAACAGATTCCTGTCCTGAGAAATTATATATTTTTGCACAAGAGTGAACTGTGAGTTCCAAAAAATGATTTATGAAATCATGTCAATTACAGTCATATAATACTTTTTCCACATGTCCAATCAAACAAAATTAAGACTGTGAGTTGTACATAAGACTCACAATGCATGTCAAAAGTTAACTACGTAACAAGCAATCACATTATTATAAATATTAAGTATCATAAAAACCACAAGACACAGTCACTTTTATAATATTTTGCAGACAGTGCACATGTTTAAAAGTGTAACTGTTCACATATTTAAATAATTATCTACCTTGTGCTGGAATAAACCAATGCGTAGGTGGTGAATCTTCAGATGAGCTGAGCAAAAACATTAGTACACAGACAAATAAGTGAAAGGGAGCCAGGATAACTTCCCTCTAAAGGCAGAAACTCATTTAAGCATATGAAAAAAACCAGTCATTAGAGAAACTACTTTATCTTCTGTTTCTGAAAGGATATAATAAATAACAGACACAACAACAGTGTGGGCCACATCCAGGAAATCTGTGAGGTCTCTGGGACCACACATTCCCTCCACAAAGTCACACATAGAAATGATGAAGCAACTAACCAACTCAGGGCAATGCTCAGAGCACTTACATATGACTAGAAAAGTACAGAGATACGGTGACCAAGTGGTTACTGGTTACCGGCACCTCAGGAACTACTTCCATTGCCAGACTGAACACCAACTATCCCAGTGACATTTGAGAATGAAGGAATAGCTATAGGCCTCTGCACAGGGCTGTACTCCCTATTAATTCCAATGCAACAGAAGAAAAATTCATTTTTAGACAAAGTCTTCCACTGACCACTTCATTTATTTTTTTAAACTTCAAGATGCAAAAGCTTTCAGAACTGCAGAGCTCTCTGAGCCATAGTCAACAATCACAGAAGTGGGTACAGATCATCTTGTGCCAGCCTACAAGTTAAAAACATCCAAACCTTCATGCAAAAGGAAAGGAAAAACCAACTACTTCCCGATCACATTAAATTACAGGGGAAAGAATATGAATTTTTTCATTCATTCAATGGTTGTTTCTACTTCAGCTAGCTGACAGGTAAAGAATGTCTGCCCTTCTCAAAAACCAAACGTATGCTATCTTCAAGATAAACAGGAGCCATTCAAAAACTTGGCTCACAGCAGAGCCATAATCCAGGGGGAGGGATCAACTACTGAATCATTTCTTCCACTGTGAGAGCACGCAAACTTCACAGAAAAAGGGGAAGAAAAAGAAAAAAAAATAATCAAGCTTCTGCAGCAAGACAGGTTTAGTGTGACTATAGCCATATATAGTAATTTTCTCCTTTAAATCTTTGTCTCAGTCAAATGAAGACACACACACAAAACTAAAATAAAGTATGCACAGAAAAATCAAGATTCAAAGCGTAACATGTGGATCAGCCTCTACTCACCAAGGACAATGCAAATCATCAATTTTCATTCCTCTCTTAGTTCATAAACAAAGACTATTGCTATGTTACTCAACCATTAATGAAGTAACAGCATGCTCATGTTAAAACAAAAGAAAGATTTAATTTGAACTGATTAAACCCAGACCTACTCAGACATATAACTCATCCAGGCTCAAATAATTTAGAGTTATATGAAAAAACAAAACGGTAGTGTACAAAGAGACTTAAGGAAGTTGCCAGTTGTGAACAGCAGACAGAACTGGTAGGTGGACATACTTACTATTTTTTAAAACAGGACGCTAGTTTCACTGCAAGACCAGCAGACAGACTATTTCTATCATCTGGTAATGAGGTAAACACAGATTAAGAGCTACACTGTCTGCATCTCACAAGCAAGATCAAGACATCCATGGCGATCCAAAGACAACAGAGAGGTCCCTGGTCTGAGCAAGGGAGCTCACAGAAATCTGCTGGAGAGAAAGGAGAGTTCTGCAGGTTTTTCCAGGGTGAGGCCAGATTTCAGAGTCCATCTGTTGAGCCACTGCATCCACTCTTGCACCATCACTTAGACCTTCTGCCCACTCCTCTCTTTACAAGGACAATGCCCTGCACCCAGGACCCTTCTAGACATCTGTGAATACGAAGCCAGTGCTTAATTGTTACTATTTCATGTAATGTTTTAGCTATTCTTATCAAATACAGTTCCTTTAGGAAAAACAAATACTTGACTGTACCTGCTTCCTCTCCAAATAAGGAGATACATAATGATGTTTTGAGCTTCTGATGCTTTGCAGGAAACTATGGGAAACTAACATTAAAAACAAAACAGTGCTTTCTAAAAAAGAAACAGGAAATAAGCTTTGTACTTTTAAGAATTTGACTGAAGAGGGGTACATAATGGTCTAAGTCAATCCACAAAATAGAAGTATCAGCTAATTTTGTTTCCCCCTAGATTGCAGACTGTTTCACCATGACACTCAATGGGTCTGTAATTCCCCAGTCTTCTTTTGTCAGGCCAACATCTTCCTGAAATGGGCCATTATGTCTGAGGATTTTAGAGATAACATGTTTGCATGTGTTTTCAAAAATGGGTACACATATACTGCTCCCTTAAGCTGATGAATAATGCCTCAGCCCAGATGGACAGACAGAAGTCTGATACACTGGGTTTTAATTAACAGTGCTTATAAATAACCTTCCACATTATCAGATACAGAAAAACACTAGTGAGTAATGACAGCATTGATTCTGATTAGTCTTTGTCATTGTTCAGTCCTTCCAGTAGAGGGAATTACTTTGGAAAGAGATATATTTGTTTTCAAAGTCATCTGGCTTGTTTAATGCAAATCTAAACTCTTCATCCAAACTGAAAAAAAAATAAAATTGCACTCAATAAAAAAATATATTCTGCAGAGTCACGAGAGCAAGCATGAATGGAAAGTGAAGCAATAAACATCAATGCCTGCAAATGTAGACTGTCCCTCGGCAGAGAACTCTATGGCCACAGATAAAGATTCAGAATTAAAAACTTCAAACGGAAGATTTGTTAATTGGTTATTAAATTATGTTTTATGATAATGTTAGAACTTTTTGTGCATTTGAGACAATTTCTGACATCTTTAGGAATTGTATAATGTAGAATGAAAAATAAAATAGTGTCAGACAACTCTAACAGATATGTTTTATTATTATTATTATTACTACTATTACCATAATAAAAATTTTAGCCACAATTATTGCAGGAGGAAAGGACAGCAGTAAAGACTTCTTAGGATTATCGTTTAATTAATAATCTCCCTTCCATAATCTAATCGTAAAAAAAAAAACTTGTTTAAGAGTTTTCTCCTAGAAAGTATGGTCTGGTTACATAGAAACTTCGAAGAATCACTATCAATGGTACTACATCTGAGGTCAATCATCAGTCAGTTGATCAATTGATACCTAGATACAAGGCCATTTTTCTTTTGTTTCTTTTGCAGTATAACTCAATAGCAAAAGGCTAAATGGAGAAAAAAACATTACAAATATCTTCTTTTTACAGATTGTATCTAAAGTATGAGCCACTCAGATGTATTCCCTGAACCTCTGGCAAAGAACCTTGCACTGTTCTTCCACTACAAGGCACACTGTTACGATAGCTAAACAATAGCTACATGTTACCTGACATACTTCTCAGCATAATCAGTTAACAACATGGCCAAACATTCCCTTGTCCATACAGAGGAGGTGTTTTGGTCCAACAGAAGAGCTGGACAACTTTCCTGTCCGAATAGAAAACTCACCTCCCTTTATCAGTTCCAAAATACCCAGCTGTGATGCTGTTGACTATGACTGATTGCATTTGGCACAGCTTTAATAAACCTTCAGAGAAGAGAATTGGATTTTCTACATGCAAATACATCAGCAGTTCAAATATTTGCAGGTATCAGATGATGGTATTTGAACATGAGAATACTTCTGGGTTTTCCTGCAGTTTATTCTTAAGGTAGACAAAAAAAAATTTTACTGTAGTAACAGTAATTAACACTCAATCCCATATGCAAAGATCAAAGTAGCTACTATATGCAAACATCCTAACAATAACAAAATAGCACTCACAGTTATTTACAACAAACTTCAACAGTCTCACCTACACAAATCCAAAAGTTGCCTTACCTTCTCCCCCCCCAAAGCCACATACTTCAGTAAAGCCCACTCTGGTATGTAAAGTAAACCGTATGGAGTTTCAGTGTGATCAATCTACTTCAGCAGCAGACATGGAAACAAACTACAAAGGCTCAGGAAGGAACTTCCTCATACCTGCATGCTTCTTGCGTCTCTTTAACCCAGCCTCCACTGCAGCAACACAGGATAACCTGGAAACTCAACCACCAGTAACACAGAATGGTCTAATACATGGTACAAAAAAAAACCTCTGTGGCAGTATACTCACTGCATAGGCTTTCCACCTCCAGGCAAAGTTACTTTCCCTCATGTCTTAGACCACAGAAAAAAGGATGATAAAATTGTTTATTTGGTATTACAAGAATAAAGAAGACATTTAGGTGGTAAAACACGAAGAATCCTGCAGATACAGTCTGGGGTGAAAGGCATTGTTAATTTAACCCCCATAGCCACTTTGGAAAACACAGCGAAAGCGTGTTAAATATATTAATACATGACAGAAAAGTAAAGAATGCACGTGCAACACATGGTTGTGTCTTCATTAATGCAGATTACCATCTGGTACATTACCATCTGTTATGATCACCACGCAATACAAATCTACCCCGAGCAGGTGCGGACACAATCACGTTTCTGTCAAGGCTGCCAGAGTACAGGATGCTGCATTCATGCTGACTTCATACCAGCTGAAGGAGGATGAACAATGCCTGGTCTGGCATTGTCAGAGTCACAGAGAGATGAACAGTATCTGACAGAGCAATATGAGGTTAACATTAAAATTGGGGCTTATGAGGTATGCTTACATGAGATGTTTGCATCATGTGGTTATGGTTTTTGATCTGCTGGCAAGTGCCGTAGAGACATACCATTGAATCAACACTCTAAATCAATCCAGTAAATTGGTGTCTGTAGAAAAATGAGGAACATAGATAGCATCCTCCTCCCTCTGTTCCACTCTGTCCTCATCAGAGATCTAAGAGCTTTCAGTCTTTTCTCTAACTCTGCAAGAAATCTCACATATTGTATGTTCATGTCAGCAGTTAAAATGCATCTATAGTAGAAGGGAGAAGAGCAGAGAAAATAAAAACTTTCATACTAAATACAATTTCACACAAGCTTAGGAGAAAATAAATCAGAAAAAAACAAGTTAGGATTACAGACATAGCTGCTTAGATTGCCTAAATGAGACAATATGTATTATCTCATCTGGCAGTTTAGCATGACTGAAATGAAGCGTAATTTGTAGCTGACGCCAACTGGCAAGAGACAGACAAGTGCTCATGGTAATTTTTGTGTTTTCTTAAAAATGTACTTCTGTCTTAAATTATAAGGAAAATGAATAGGAGGCTTTCAGTCTAAAAAGTACAAGATTTGCAGATGCTACCCTGAGCTGCTAACTCAGAAAAATGTGTCTTGAGTTTTTACAATTTAAAAAGACAAATCTAAAATGATGCCAGGTCAAATCTTCTACCCAGTAGCCTGTCTCCAAGAGCAGCCAAAAGCAGATGTCTGGGGAAGAGGATAAGAATAGTGTAAGTGTTTAGTCATACTTTCCCCAAATACTCTCCAGTCTCCAATAATTTGCAGCTCAGGGAGTTTCAAAGCCAGAGGTCATGCTTATGTATTTAATAATCCCCTACAGACTTTTTCTTCCATTCATTTTGTCCAGTCTCCCTTTGAATTGGTATAAATTTTCAGTATCCACCACATCCTGTGGAGTTACACAACTTAATGATATGTGCATGAAACAAAACTTCTCTTTTTGCTGTTCCGAACCCAGCACCTGCTAGTTTCATTTCCACACTCATTAGTTCTTGTAGTGGGTGAGACAACTAACAACCAATCCTTTATCACCCTCCCCATGCCGTTCATGTTTTTATAAAGGTATCATCGCATCCCCAGTTGTCTCTTTACACCAAACTAACCATTCTTTGTATGGAAGGTGTTATGCATCTCTGATTATCCTTGCGTGAACAGAAAAATCAAACTATGCACTTAGTCTCTCTACTACGGCCTTACCTACCCTGACTGTTCTTTTTATTTCCCAATAATCTGTTGGCCCTACAGACTCTCTGTAGCAGAATTCCCGCTCCTCAACTTATTTCTCAAATTCTTTTCTAACATGCTTTCTTAGGAACATTTAATTCTGCCAGAGTTTGACCCTTCTCTTTTCCTATTTCATACACAATTTACACTTTTTTAGCTACAGTTACTACCGCTGAAAGTGCATTTTTAAGCAGGCTTCGATTACACAATGAACTAGTATTAATATATCAAAAATAGACAAGGAGAGAGGCCAACAGTTTCTTGTGAAAATATTTATCTCCATCACCTGTAAATTAATGGAAATACTTGAGAAGACAGGAGGTTTCCCTCTGAGCATTAGCATCGGCATGAATTGCTTTCCCCAGTCCACAGGACTATCAGGAATCTGGTGAATTTTTCTTTTTAAAGATTCTTCAATACACATGGCTAATTTAATCACTTACACTACAAGGAAAATACTTTATCCTAAAATTTTCTGTCCTCTGTATTTCCTTCCCTGAAAAGGATCATTACAAGCAGAAAAAAAGGGACTTAGACAAAAATTTTGTCCTTTTTCTTAGGTAAGATTTCTAAACAATATTTGTTTCACAGTATTTTCAGGATCTGTATGATGTGATAAAGTAAGCTACTCTACTACCAGACAATGTTAATCTAGAAAAGGTATCATGTTTATGAGGAAAAGTGAGAATTCTAAATGACAAGCTGGAGGAATGATCTGAATAAACAGTGTCATGTTCAGTAAGAACATGTGCAAGATGCTACAGTTAAGGAGAAATAACCAGCTATAAAACAATCAGTGAGAACAGCGTCTTAGAACATGTGTCCTTGGATAAGGATCTGGTGGATCACTGCCTGACCATGAAAGAGTCACAGTGATGAAAAAAGAGACATGCATCATGTCAGTAAATATAAAGATGATCCCATTTCATTTTATTCAACGTATTAAAACCTCAAGTGAAATATAGTCTTAACGTGGATAGAACAAAAGAGATGTTAAGGAATGGAATATAACCCAAAGAAAAGCAATAAAAATAACTGCTGTACAGAAAACAGCACCTGTGAGATGAAAGAATTGAGTTTAGAAAAATAGCAGGCTATGATAGTTAAGAAGAATCACAGTAAAACACATTGTAAGAAGAAAAAACATTATTTGCTTTGTCCATTACAGACACACACTGAGCAGTTATGATGATAAACTGAAACAAGAAAGGTGTGGATTGGGTAACATAAAAATAAAATTTTTTTATGGCATGATGATATAAGGGAGACTGTAGAGATCCTTAGAACAAGTCACAGATTACAGATATGGATGATCCTAACCGGAGGCAGATGAATGGACTATATGACTTCATAAGGCCTCTTCCATTTTTTAGATCTGGCTTGGAAGCAGATGCATACTATGCAGAGTACAGTGCATATGTGCATGTGTGATACTCCTGATGCAACATGAAAGCAACAGATTACATCTACTGTGCAATGCATGCAATGTGCAACAGAAGAACTACATAAACTCTGCTGATACGGGCCAATGAATTAGAACATTCCTAAGGCTCTGGTTTAGACTGGACTTCCACTCTTCCATGTTAACATGTCCCATTCTTGAACTGAGCAAGCTGAAGAAAGGCAAGATATTTTGTACTCCAAATCTGGCTGCGATGAAAGGCAAACTCTAATTCAAGCTGTCAGGGCTGTCATGGAATGTGGTTTGGGTCACTTAGATATAAAGATTGGTTGAAGGTAATTACACTGATTTTATGCAGTCATGATCATGACTAATGACTGAATAAACATGTATGCGCAACACAAACCTCATGCACATTTCTGCAAACTGGATGCCTCTGCTCAATTATCTAGCATCTTAGCAGAGCAATCAGCTGGGTAGTCTGTGGAAAACCTTGCACGCCAGCTGTCATGTACCGTGTCTATTAGTAGTTTAAAGAAAACCTAAAACAGAGAAAAATTAGATCTTTGTTAACTCTTGAAAGGTAAACCATACCAGAGCAACACTGTCCTGAGAATCAATGCAGAGAAAGAGATGTAACATTGCATGAAACTTTCTATTCAGCATGTAACTACAAGTTCATTATCATGCCAAACTTGGCCCACTACTTAATGTTGAACTCATGAGTTAAAACTATCTTCTAAAAGCACAGAAAGAAATCCATAAATATGTATTTTTTAAAATTAATGTATGTGCCACTAATCTCAACATGTAAAAGCTATAAAAGAATACATTACCATATTTAGACTAGAACTTAAATTTGAAATTTTCTTCAAAACTTTAAATTATTCAGATTTGCCTATGCAGAATGATGCTCAGTTTTTTATCAGGTGTCTGTTCTGAAATAGTTATAATTGCTAAAATTGTCATAATGACCATGTGTACTTACTGCCTTATTTTGTAAAATCAGATCCACAGAAGGCTGAGATACAGTATTTGCATGAGATACCCTCCACTGTTTATATTACAAACACAATTCAATATGTACTATTCATCAGTGCTTCATAGCTGTGCAGAAAGATGCTGTCATGCTTTGCACAAAGAACTCTCTTGAGAGGTTCTGTACAAATCTTCATTTAGTAAACTCCAGACATCTCACAAACGGTACTCTTAGCTGCAGCACTTTCTCTTTTACAGGTACTTTACTGCAGGTACAGTAACTATATTTACAGCACTGCATATGTATCACTTATTTAACATTTCAGGAAAAAAAAAAACCACCACCTGTATATATGAAAATCTATTTTGTTACAGCTTTCTCTCCACAAAATTACTGTTTGCACGGGACATGTCAAAGCATACACATACACACTAACAGAGAAAACAAGAGTACATGACCATTAAAATAAAGCTTCTCTCAAATGCATTTGCCAGCACATTAAATCTGTGCGTTAGCACCACCACACACTTTAGTGATGAGGTCAGGTTTTGACAAATGAAAGTTCAATGAAAACTCTGAAAAACCTGTTTACAATGATCCCAGACATAAACCTTGCAAACTGCAATTCACTGACCTATGTAAACTGATTTGACTTTCAGATAATCTCCCGGCGAATACTATTGCAAAATCCATAAACACAGATGGCACCAACCAGCACCCTATCTGCAATCTCAGCAGAAGATCAAATACAGAGACTGAATTTATCCTCCCACATCACAGGTGATTCTTTCCAAACAGGTTTAAGGGATTATGCCTGGAAGCTGAATCAAGAAAGTTCTGTCACAGCTACCCAGAGTCTCAGTCACCCAAAGAAACTGCAAGTGCTTGAACGAATCTGGTTTGAAAAAAATGTATGGCTTTTAACAAGCCAATGCAGCATTCAGTTCAGACCAGGCCCAGTTTATAATTACTACAATTATCATGTTGACCATTTCTATTAGAAGTAAACTTACAAGATTTTTTTCTAAACCACCATAACAAAGAATGTAGTTGGGATCAAAAAGAACCCTGCAAGATGAAAAGGCCAACAACCTACTCTCAAACTTTAAAACAAATATCAATTGTACTGTTAAAGCCTATTACACGATTTTATCTACAAAACTTACTGTTATTCATCTGAAACAGTGACAGCATTAATACTGTTATTGGTAAATTGTCATAAGCAATGAATGAGAATACATACAATGTATGCAATGTCAGGTGTTAGCAAACATGAAGGTCAATTAGTGAACTCTAAAGCTAATTCAAACCCAAGGCATTTTCACTGGTAAGATGTTACATACCATGTACAAAACATGAAGCTAACAATACCTCCACATTCTTTAAGATACTAAGTATTAAGACAAAGTAATTTGAAATGGAGCATTGACACCAATGGCAGAGGAGACTGTACAGCCACTTCACCCATATTGCGTTGTTAATCCTTTCTGAGCACTAGAAGATGTATAAAGGTGAAAAATAAAAGATCTGAAAATTAAAGTCAGGCTTCCTTGTGTGTCTGGAATCATTCATTATAGTCCTCTCACTGGCTGCAACACAATATGACACTTTCTCTGAGGCATTTTTTCCCTCTTTTTATAGTATTTCATTTTCATGGTTTATCATTTAGTTTCCATGCTTTCACCACAGGCCTCAAAGAAACCCTCAAAAACACCAACCAACAACACTTAAACCAATATAAATACGAAATGTTTTAAGGAACAAATACTGCTGCAGCACTCTGCTCATGCAGCTGTCTTGAATATTCTAGATTCTCCTTTGAAGAGCTCACATCTAACATCACTATACAGATCCAAGCTGAGATAGTACAATTATGAGGACCATAAGACAAGGAAAACTGGAGAAATGAATCATTAGCAATGGATTGTGATTTTACTTTTTTTTTTATTATTATTACATACACTGACTCAGAAACTGGATCCTATTGTGTGAACAGCACAACAGTCTCTAAAGATCTGCTGTGATTTATTTGTGCTAGGTCATGGAAGAGGTAACTGCCCAATTGCTACATGTATTTCCTGAGTTCAGAATTTCAGATATCTTCCTGATTTACTCACACAGACCAGTCACATTTGCAGTTATTTGCTTGCTTCTGCAGCAAATTCATAATTTAATTATTTTTTTGTGTTTTTTCATTTGTTTGGTTTGGAATTACCTTCCACAAAATTATCTTCTAGGAAAATACTTCTAGGAAAACTGGTTATTCTCTAATTAACTGGTGTTGAAATGCTTATCCATAGTTTATGTCGAACCTCCTAATGGCTAAACATAGGGAGAAACAAAGGCAGTTAAAAAAATTTAAGATCACACATCAGCAGTAAAACATCTTCCAAAATGCATTAACTACTTTCAATAATATAACATGAAATTACTGAAACCATGTGGTTTACTTAGAAAACTGTTTAAAAATAAAATGATAGAACTGTTGTTTACACAGCTTTCAGAGTATCTGACCATACCTCCCCAGCAATTTTAAGACAAGTGATAAGAACACTATTTTTTTTTTTATCTGGGCTTTACAAGGACCCTACATTCAGTTTAATTCCAGTTCATCTGTATGTAGGATGATTTTGAAAAAATACACCTTGTCAGTTTCACATTTCCAGAGCAGATTTTAGGCACCACCACCCAGAAGAATCCTGTCAACTTTTGCGAAAGCTGGAAAACGAAAAGGGAGAAGTAATCTAAGCAAAAGTCTTTGGCAACATTTTATCAGACTTATCAGCTATAATCACATCAGCAGTTGTCTCTTCATCAACGAAAGGGCTCCGAGTAATACCTTCGATCCACTCACCACCTCAGCCTTCGTTCCCAAGTGAGTTCGAAATGTTGACACCCCAAATGATTTGTCCCCTGGGCAGAAAGCAGAGAAATGGGAACTGCTGTGGGGGAACTGAGGCACCAAAAACCGAGAGGAAAGGTGCAAATGGGAAGACACAGAAAGCCCCTCTTCATGGTGAAAGAAGAAATGGGGACACAAAAAGGCTTCTCTCACTGCCAATATCCATGTGCAGTTCAAAAGTTGATCTTTCCTCTCTTCCCCGCCGGCTGGATGGTGCGAAGGGTCAGCCAACAAGAGAAGCCATACATGCTTGTGCCTATAGCAAGAACACACACGCATGCATAGGAAGCGAGGGCACTTAGGGACAGCAGAGCAGCCATCCTCATCCCCACTGCAAGCTCCACCGAACGCCTCTGGGACTGCTGCATGATGAAGGTGAAGCCCAGTGGCTTTGGTGGAGGCTATTCCTACGTGAAGTCACTCTTTTCTTTTCCTCTTGTAATGAGTTGGCTTTAAGATGCTGAGAATGAAAGTCCTAGAATCTGGTTGTTGCCTACAGTGGATAACCAGGAATCTTACATCAGCTAGGAGCTGCCACCCCGTGTTCAACACGTACCCTCATCACACCACCACTTCTCTTTTACTGGGAGCCCTCCAGCTGATACTGAATGTCTAACAAAGGAGAAGCTTCTGGAAATACAAACTTTGATGAATAATAATTGTGCGCTTCACATCACTTAGAAAAATAATGAATCCTCCTTTTCATGTAACTGCTATTTAAATAGTAATGTCTACACCATGCACAATACAAAACATTGGGTTTCTTGCCTGGTGCCAGCTATACAGTCACCTGCAGTCCAACCATGTTCTGCTGACACAATAGCATACAGCACTTAATATGTCATTGTCCTACTGTATTACAGAAAACCACAAGCAATTTTCACAGCCACAAGCCAGAACATGAAAAAGAATCATGGCAATTTCTGGCTTCTTTGCAGTCTTTGACAGCAGTATTCCTGATTCAAACTTACCAGCCCAGCACAATCAAGATTGACTTTAGATGTGGAGGAATATGCTTTGATTAAATAGGTAAAAAAAAGGACTACAACATTTTTACGTAGAAATGCTGCATTTAGTTCCTGTGATTTATACTCTTAAAACTGAATGACACACTACTGTTACTTGCCTAACATGCGGGTAGATCATCACGCAAGCATTTCCCAGAATGCTTAATAAAAACAGATGATTAACCAAAAAAAAGATACAGTGGGCAATTTCCTACATACTGATTAAACCTACTCCACGACCCAGACAGAGGAAACTTGTGGAGAAAGCAGTGATGTGATTAAAGCTGGAGTGGCTGCAACTAGCATATGCAATGAAAATCGAGGAATGGTCCCATGAAACTGTGAGGTAAAACCCTCTCATTAAGAACTGCTTTAACAGAGCAGACAGATGTTTTGTCCACATCCTGCATCTAACAATGAGTGAACATGGAGAAAATGCTCAAGAAAGTGCCAAAGATTAATTGGGATTATATTTTTGTGGCATGTTTTATTCAGAAAAATAAACTGGAACATTGATTTTAGTGTCACTGACACTTTCTAATAAGACACTCCGTGCACAACATATATTTAGGTCTCAATGAGTTACAGCTCTATAAGGTTTCTGTGGACCAAAGCAAACCCCCCTGAAAACAATGGGGCTCCTTGCAGGTGTGAGCTTGGGTAGCCAGAACCCACTGCAGGACTGGGACTGAGCAGACACTTTCATTAATGTATCTGCAGCGGTGCCTAGGCGTGTTTCTCCAAGAAAGCCAAACCTTGTAATTAACCTATATAAGATTTTCTTCTAGATGAGGCCAGCTAGAGCTTTTTAATTGCTTTCTGTTACTCCTAATAACACATCTCTCATCAGGATGCACAGCTGCCTCGCAGCGCTTCATCAGCTCACTTCTGGCTTGGTGTACGCTGACTGTGATGGAGCCACCCAGCCGCTCTGCCACCAGGTACTGGCAGCACGCACACTTGTCCAGACACAGCACTGCCAGCCCATGTTGTTTTACTTGATGCTGCTCCAGCGCACCCGCTAATTCTGAATTATGGGATTCAATCTCAGCGGTGTGTTACTGAGTACCTCTGGAGCGACGCCTGAACTACCAACAAGCCTTCACTGGTAACTTGTGCCATCTACTTCTTCCCCTTTCCTGATGGGCCCTAAGAAACAAAAGACACTCGCCCCCACCTCAAAAACTGAGCCCAGAAAGGCGAGGGCTAAGGAAGAGCACGTCGGAGCTGCGAAGGCGCCAAGGTGAGCTTTGAACCCTCTTTCCCTCAGGCCGCTCGCTGAGGCGACGAGCGGCTCCCGCCCGTCCCTCCCCCGGGGGCGGCCGCAGGTGCCGCGGCCGGCGGGTGAAGGCCTGGCTGGGGCAGCCGGGCTCCGGCTCCCGCTCCCTCCCTCACCGCGCTCCCTGTCCCACACGAAGCCTCCAGCGAACCGTCCCCGTCCCCGTCCCCGCCCCGTTCCTACGGCGCTTCCCGCAGAAGCGCAACAGGAGGGAGTGCGGCAGCCCCCCCGCCGCCTTCCCCGCGGCGACCGACACCCCGACGGCAACCGCGACCGCTCGGTGCTGCGTACGTGTACGCGGGGTGTCCCCTCCCAGCGCCGCCGATCCCCGCCCGGTGCCGGGCGGCGGGAGCCGCGACCCGCTGGGGCTGGTTGCTCGGCGGAACCTCCGCGCTGGAGGGAGGGAGGGAGGGAGGCAGCCCGGCGGCTCCGGGCGACCCCACCGCCCGCCGGGTGTCTCCCTGGTTCCCCGCCGCCCCGCGGGGAGGGGGCGAGCGGCTGCCTCCCCGCCCCGCCGCTTCCCCGGCAGGCGCCGGGCGGCTCTCGCCGGCGCCACAGCCCCAGCCCCACCGTTACCTCCGCGCCGTGCCCGGTCCCCCCGCGGCGGCTTCCCGGCCCGTCCCGCGCCTACAGCCCCAGCCCGGGGTGAGCTGGAGCCCGGCCGCCGCACGGGCAATGAATGGAAACGCGCCCAGCGCTCCCCGTCCTCCCTCCTCCCTCACAACTTCGGCGGCGACGCCGCCGCCTCACCTCCGCCGGGCAGCGACGGCTCCTCCGCGCTGGGGCTCCGCTCCCGCCGCCGCCTCCGGCCCGCGCCCCGCCGGGCTCACCCTCCCCCGCTCCCGCCGCGACCATGCACCGAGGGAGGAGGAATGGGATCCCGGCGAGCGCCGACCCGGCCACCCCCAGCCGGAGGGAGGGAGCGAGGGAGGGAGCCGCGGCGAGGGGCGGGGAGGGACGGGACGCGGCCGTCCTGCCCTGCCCAGGACCGGCCCCCTCACACTGACGCCCCCCGCCCTCACACCGCCGGCCGCGGCGGGGTGCCCGTACCCGGGGAAGGGGGCGCCCGCAGCGCGGCCGGGCGGGAGGCGAGCGAGGAGGGGCGGCCCCGGCCCGGCCCGCTCTGGGCCCCGCCGGCAGCCGCGGCGGGCACCCGGCGCCTCGGCCAGGGGCGGCATGGTGTGCGTCCCCGTCCCCGCCAGTGTCACAGCTGTCCCAGCGGGCTGCCCAGGGATGAGGTTCTCTGGAAACAGGCAAATAAACGCTGACCCGCCGCCGTGGCGGTTTGAATAACCAACGGCCCTTCGTCTGCCTCCCCCCAAGGGCAGCGGCCTGCATGACTGGCAGCGTCGGGCCTGGGGTTAGCTATCGAACTTCCCATCGCGGTTAATCCGCCTCGTTGGACCTAGTCGTGGAGGATGCGCTGAATGGAAAGTGGGAATGGTAAGCACCAACTCGTGCCATTTCCAAACATTCCTTTTAGTCTAGACCTTCTGAAAAAAAAAAAAAAAATGCAGTTAATACTTACACAATTTACATTGCAAGAAAATGTCTCCAAAATTGTCTGCAAAGCTTCTGGGTTTGAACCTTTTCCTCTCAGAACAAAAAGTTGCCCCCCAGTCTCCCTTTAAAATCCCAGTTAACACAGTTTCAAAGCAGCACTCTGATGACCCAGGCTTTTCAAGAACTTTGTAATTTTAAAAAATGTCTTAAGATGGCTAATGCTAAGCACATATGTGTCTACTAGCAGCAGTACTCATTTAAAGCAACTGCAGAGAAAATTGTGGTTGAGACTTGGACATGTCTCCGCATGCCTCTGCTATTCCCTGCTGTTGTGCCTTCATGTAATACACTGATTGTTGCAAGTGGATGACAGGTGTCTCACTTCATACAGCTCTTCTCAACGTCAGCTTCACTTGCTAGATTGGAACTGGCTGTTGCAACAGATAAAACCAGCTGCTAAGTAGGTCAGTAAAATAAATCACTCTGGGTATCTAAGAGATATAAACGAAGTATTACACCAGTGCAAAAGTTGATTTGCTGCAGCTAAAGCTGTCCTCAGAAAGAGCAAGGATTTCTCTTTTCATAGCGATCAGAACAATATCTTTCATGAACACCGCATTTACCTGAAGCTATGGTTTGGGGCTGAATCACTCGCTCTGATGATATGGAAGGATCAATGCAGGCTGGCCCTGCTGACTGCTTGGGATGCCAAAGTCTTCTACTGTGCAAGGGCACACTCCATCTGACTGGGTCCGAGCCTTTCTAATTAGTGTCTACTGCTCAGAAAACCGAATTGATTATTGTTTTCCTAAGTATGTAGGTTTAGGAGGAAGAAACAAGCACAAAAAGACAAGAATTATGTTCCTGTGGCAGAAACATTAAAAACATACACAGCTATCTACACTTACTGAAAATAGAGCATATGCTTTCATGTCTGATTATTGTCCAAGCTGGTATCCTTAAGTTACTTTTCGCCTTTCTTTCTGGACAAGTCATCGAATGCAACAGTCTAAAAAAGGTTTATTACAAACACTTTTGTTTGTTCCCATTAAAGTCTCTGAAAATTATTTTTCTACAAAATAAGGGTGTCTTTGTAAAGCTGAACTCTCTGTGACCTCCAAGAGCAGCTACTTTAACATACAATAGGAGACAACTCAATAGGCCTGTCCAAAAATAAACATCTCTTTAAAAAATATTTTAACCCTAGAGACTTCACACCAGTAGAGCAGTCACAATGTTACTTGATAATACAAAATTAACATAATAGATATATTAATTTTCAAAAAGCTACAAGACCTTTTGCATTCCAGTTTTTGAGTATACTTTGAGCTAGTTTCTGTAATATATTGCTCTACTACTTTCAGAACAGTATTTTCTGAAACAGGTAAATGCCTCATGCCACTTCAAAAGGATAGTCCATCCATAACATGAAACCAAAAATTATTAAATCTGCATTGCAAATATTCTTGTAGCAAAGATCAGTTTTCTCACTAAACATCTATTAACTGCTAAAAAGATAGAGTGAAGTGCCTATTGATTTAATAACACTTACCTAGAATAAAAGGAAATAATTATGAATGCATCCCTGCTATATTAATTTATGAAGTTTGCTTCTAAACATAGAAACCCATGTGTATCCAAATCACATATAAGTCTCACTGCAATTAACAGATGGGATGAAGAGTGATCTTGCAGTGGTTGCTGCGGTAGTGGATCCAGTGGCAGCAGCAGCCTCTTCTTCGTCATCCATTAATTGTTTAAAAATTGTTTGCTATTTAAAAATACACGGCAGGAACAGTTATGCAGGAACAGTTATACAGTCCTGCTATCAGTGCTTATGTGCAGGCTCAGCCATTGCATAAAATAATCACTAATGGGAATGATGACACTGTATAAGAAGAAAATTATAACCCATAGAACACTGTGATAAAGTTTTTAAGTAACTGATTACAGACTCACGGTATTGCATGTAATACAAAGGGCAACCATGGCTTAGAACATTTTAATTTGGGCTATCAAATAGTCCAACCCCATCAGGTACTGTCTGGTCCTCAGCACAGACTTTTACAGATATCTTTTACCATGCTACCCTGGATGCAGAAACCTGTGTGGCAAGCTTGGTACATCAGGTTGTGGGGCTGAATGAGTCTGTGGGTTAGAAAAACAGTCACGAGCAGGAAGTTTTTACTAGGAGGTAGGAAACGGCACTCTGAAATCCCCTGATTTGTCCTTGAAGGCCAAGAATAGGGACCCAGACAGATCTAAACATAGCATACCATTTTCTTAATTTTAAATGCTTATTTATTTGGAATCGGTGTGAGGAGCTTGGTATTTCCTTCTATCTAAATAGCAAGGTTTTAATGCTAACTAATTACGATATTGGCTTTGATGTGCAGCTCTAAACATTTTTATTTTTATTATCTGAAATCCAACTGCACAAACAAATAACTCATCACCAGAACTTAACACATATGCATTATCCAAACAGGAAACGGAGACATCAAACAAGCATAATTTGGATTAAGTAATATATGACATGGAAAAGATGATACAATGATTTTTCCTCTTGCTCATAGATCTTCCCAAGTATTAACTTTGTAGGCATTCATTTGTTTAAACAGTTTTCCTCCCTAAACATTGATTTATTTACAACCTCAGATAGCAATACCTGACATCGTTTTGATTGATCTATTTAAATTTTCCATGGACTGTTAGAATGAAGGATTATTTTACCCTGAAATTTCCTGAAGTTCACCTGAACAAATACAGCCTTGGATGTGGCCCAGAAAACATTCTCTGAAGGTTATAAGAATAGAATATAGACAGGGCAGACAAAACAGGATAGCAGAAAGTACAACCAAAGAGGCTACGACATCCAAATAACTAGCAAATAACATATAGGTTGGAAAGCAGAACAGACACTATTTGGCTCAAAATGAAGCTCTCACTGTGTCTGTGAATAGTCACTGGAAACTATTAAAAATATTGGAGAAGATACAAAAATGTCTATATGGTGCCTATAAAAAGCTAAAAATGAACAAAGGGAATATCATGTACGCATAGTGCAATTAAAAGTAGTTAGACTAAACAGCAAATCAATCTCAACTTTATAAGCTTCAGATATATTCATATTAGATTTTTTCCCTGATTGTATTTACTTTCTTGGTTTGTTTGTTTTTTGTTTTTTTTTTTTTTGTTTTTTTTTTTTTTTTTTTAAAGTGGTTGCTGTTTAAAACTTTCTCACTGTGGAAGACTGGAATAAATTTCAATATTCTATTGAAATTAATAGTCCGACTAGAGAAACACAGGGAAGAATTTTATTGGAAAAAATAATGTTGGAAAAACAATGCTAAAATTGCAACTTGTCCTAAGAACTCCAATGAAAATGGAAAGAGAGGAGTTAAGAAGACAAAAATGGTGGGAAATATAAAAAAGAGAGGACACAACTCTGGAAGAGTTGGAGAGAACTGACTGAGGGCATGGGTGTTATTTTACTGCAGCTTGCTTGTTCCTCTACCCCAAAGAAAAGTAAGATGTCAAACATCAGCTGAGAGAGATCTCCAAGAAAATGTATCTTTCTCATGTAATGCTTGTTTTTGTTTACAGCTTCAGAAATCTCAGTTCCTGTAAGCACTTAGTTATGACATTTCATTTTTCAGAAGTTAATTCCCCTAGTGTCAACCAGCATATGGTGTTACAGAAAAGAATCTGATCACTCTACTGTACAGCCAGTGAGGGTAGAAACAAAAAAAAAATTAATTTAAGAGTGGGGAAACGCATCTGTTACAACTTGTTTTACCGTAGCTTGAAAGAACCTTGGTACTCACACTGCACTATAAACACAGAGTAAAATGAGGGTATCCTGGCCAGAAACATCTTACACTCTAAACAAATCAGACAAAAACTCCAATGCCTAAGCACAGACAAGCAGAAAGATACTGAGAACTAAATAACAATAACAACCAATGGTCAGGATTTTTGGCAAAAGTATCAATTAAAAAAAAAAAAAAAAAAAAGGCCCAAATTCATCATCACATATTGTTTGTAATATAATGGATACTTTGAGAGCAAATGAGAGATGACAAGAAGCTGTGGTTAAGTTGAAAAGGACACCCAAAATTAGCACCTTATGTTGTAGATAATAAAAAAAGGGTGCAACAGCATCCTGAGTGGGTAACAGCAGTATCATATTGCATCTATCAAGTCCAGAGAAAAGGAATTTTATAGTTCAGACCCAAAATAAAGTTTATGTGAGAGTTTTAGCCATGGATAAACAGAAGACATACCATCTCAGAGTCATCATGCACAGAACTAGTGTACTTTATCTAGACCATCTGCACATGAGTACCTAGGGAGAGATCAGTGCTGAGTGGCAGAAAGCGCTGAGATGTTGTCTGAAGAGGGAAAGGAAGTGGGAGGAAGGTTTGGAAGGAAGGGATGGGAGCTGTCTTTAACCATACTGAATTTGAATTGATAGCTTAATTCCAAAATATCCAGAGAGATATCCCAAGATTTTCACCTCTATAGTAGAAAAGTCTAAGGTGACTCAGGAAAGTTAGTTTAATAGTGTGCGGATTATTTTGATACTAGGAGCAAGTAAAGGGCACAAAGGTCAGAGGTGCTTAGAGCTTCCATGGGAAAGTGATGAAGAAAACACTCTTCCAGACATGCAGACCAATGGAAGGCAGAAGCATGCATTCATCAAAATAAAAACAAATAAGAGAAATAAGGTCGGTTAAAACAGTGTCTCATAGACTGAGACATTTAAAAAGAGGGCAACATGAGAAGAGACAAAGGCCTTTGGTTGGTGTCAAGAGCTATCTGTTGACCATGGTTGAGTGTTCTGAGGTCTCACATTCCAGCTCTGAACCAAGCGTGGTGTTTTGGGGACAGTAATTGTTAAACTAATTTGGGACTCAGCCAGTGTGGTACGAACAGGAATCCACCACTGTTTTTTAAGAAGGCTGTAATTGAATGCAGACACTCAGGCTCACTGAAGGGATCCAAATTTATCACTGTGTCTAATCTGTATTTTTGAAACACATATTATTGTAAGTAGTATGAAAAAAACCTGTCTAGCCAAATAAATGTTGCCTGACACAACAGCAGTAACAGCTGTTTTATCTCCTTTCCCATAACTTGGGGCTCTAGGACAGAGAAAATTTTAAAGTGCACTTTGAGGCAGTAATTCATGGGAATTTAAATTAGCAGTACCATTTCTACTGAACAAACCAAAACATCCATTAGGTATAAATAATTAAAGAGGCTGGGTTTTAAATATGACATTCATCTCTTGAAATTCCCACATTAATACCCAACTATGCTAATCTATTTCTCTTCTAATGTCTTAAAATCTCTTTTCATGTCTTAAGGAGTGCTAAGATAAAACATATATGGTCAAATGATTTAATGATCTTGAATGGGATAATATGCCTATAATATTTGAAATTACTCTATCAACTCATATATCCAGCTGAAAAAAAGCAACTCTCATATGTTCTTCAACTACTAGCTTATTTATCACAAATGAGGCATTTTCTAGGACTTTGTCCAAAATATCATACAGTTCTACTGGCTGTGTTACAGATTATAAAAGGAAATAATCTAGTGCTATTTCTAGGAATTATATATATCTCAAAATTATTTATTAATTTTCATTCATTAACTCTAACATCATCAGAGATAGGAAAATCTCAAAGACTATAACACTGACAAGTTTTTCAAAGAGATTTAAAACTTGAAGAAATTACTTAAGAATTGGGAAGATCCACCCAAACTATCCAAAGAAATTCAGTGAAACAGTCTTCTTACTCCATAACGCCAGTTCTAGACTACCTGCTTGAAACATTTTTGAGAGTTAAAATGAACGTCCTGACTAGGGAATAACTGAACCAAGATTACACTAAATCATCCTAAACTCCATGTAACATGTCAGTGAGACCAAAAGCAACACAGATCAGAGCAGTTACATACATCAGCTATTCCCACTGGCAGTTTGTGCTGCTTTTGATCTAATTTCTACACATTCCCCACATTCAAGGATGGGAAGTGGATTCCTGGCATATTTTATGCTTCTCTGGATGCTTAGCATTGTACACACTGACCATGACATTGCCAGGATGGAAAAGGAGTTAAAAATGTTAATGTAGATTTGTTTTTACTGGATTTCCCTTCTTTGTTTTGTCCGTCCTGTGGCCTATTGCATTTCCACACCTTGCACTCTAATAAAACTGTTCTTACAGAAGATATAATAATGCCTTCCAGTCCAGAAGCCTGGATTAATAGCATATCCTCATCTTTACTTGTCAGCCATCTGTAATACAGCACTTAAGGTTGGTTTTGAAATCCTTTCCCTTTTGCATCATGTAGTTCTAGTTTCACTATATTTTCATTTTCTGCTTTTATCACAAATGTATTGGAACCCTCCCTATTTCTGAATATGGATAATATGAAATGATCACATCCATCTCAAAAATTAAATTAATAACAGGCTCAATCTACCATCTTTTTATTTTCAGTCTGTATAAAAGAAGGATGGAATTCTTATTTATACGTATACATTTAGCTATACTGTCTTGAATCACACTTTCACCTTGGTCCTTGTTTCTCCCTCAGAAGCATTTACCTTCTGTTTTGAAGCTTATTGACTGTAAAGCCAAATTGGAAAGCATGCAGTCTAATGCTTTTGCCAACATTATGTATTTTGGTTAAACCAGAATTCTAAAAATACAACAAAAAAATGCAAACAAACAAAAAAACCCCAACCAAACAACCAAACCAAACAAAACAAAACAAAAAAACAAACAAAAGAACAAAACAAAACAACAACAAAACCCCAACCAACCAACCAAAAAACAAACAACAAAAAAACCCCTACCAAAAAATAGAGCTGTTGTGTGTTTAAATTTGAGCTTCCTGAGAAGTAATTCTTCTTCCATTTGCTTGCCACAAACTATTCCAATACACTCAAGATTTTAAAAATTAACCTTTAGAAGACATATTGTACAAGCCATCTTTGTTAAAAGAATGTATTTCATTTTTCAAGGAGGCAGTTAGCACATAATATATGATTTAAAAAATAACCTTGAGACAGTTTTACCTTTAAAATACCTGCAACCCCTGTCAAATACGAATTGAAAATAATGTTACAGGTTAGAGCAACTCTCTCAAAAAAAAAGCCTGCAACAGCATTATATGCATCCTTCTCGTCTTGTAGGTCTACATCTTGTTCATGTTTATGGCCTCACTAGAGTACTAATCAGACATGTGTCAGATTAAAGAGATTCAGATGTCCTAGGTAGCCTGGGGGCACACATCATCACATCCCTTACAAAGAACAAAAGACGTGCATAGCACATACTGACATTAATTCAGGGATGATCTTTTAATGTGGAGGATCAAATACAGTCTATGTGACATGGAAGAACCCAGACCTTGTTAAAAGAAAAGATTTGTAATCTAATTGGGAAAATGCCTTTAAATCTTGAATCCTGTATTTTTGATAGGGCCTGTTTACTGACTCCAACATCCACACCAGGAGGCTTTTCTCTGTCAATCACTAAGCAAAATTAAATTCTAACAGTTACAATGTAGCAATTTCCTTGTAACCTACCGCAAACTACAGAGTATTACAATATTAGCTTCCTTGGGTCATGGCCATGTGTTCTGAATTTTAACAGAAAAAATTAATGTAAGATGTACAAAGAGGCTTATGCCTGATACTTTAAAAATTCAAAAGCTTTTGAAATGAGATTTCATTGTGCAGTGCAGCATACAACACTACATTTAAGACAGTTGGCCTAAACATTAGATGCTTTCAATCAGCATATACTGAATAAACATGGAAGAGTAAGCAACCATTTGCTTAAAACTAGCAAACAAACTTGCTAATTTTATATTATTTTGAGGAAAACATATAACCTCAGAAGTTGCTCCGAGACCTTGAACACAAGTGTAAAAATAAAAAAATTAAATATTGTGTCAGCACACTTGTAATTGTTCTGGTACCTGAAGCTGTTAATGACAAAGTAATGGAATTCTGTTTTTTGGGGGGCGATAATAATGTAAAGCCAAGTGAATGCAATAAACTCTTATTTTTTATATAACACACTAAAGTGTTTGTCTTCACGTAGAGCATAGTGCTGTGTAGGAGGGTCCTGTACGGAGACAAGACCCAAGTAACAACAGGACACCGATGCGATGAAAGTCGTTCTCCTTTACTTGCCCGAATAGCACCCAAGATATACAGCGCCAGACTGTCACTCACTCTATGCTTACAATCTATTGGTTAAAAGCAACTTCTCATGCACATGGAAGTGCTGTCTGATAGGTCTGCGTCATTAGCACACATGTATAAACTACACCTACTTTGCAGTTAGTGTATCTGGGTATGCATCCGGGAGGAAGCACCAGCTTGACTTCCTCATTTTAGCCCTTCAAGGTGACCTCAAGGACAAGATTATCACGTGGCAGTTTTCTGCTCTGAGGCCCAGCCTGGATTGTCCAAACCCTGTAGAATCAGTTCATGTCCCTGATCCTCAAGAAATCCTACCACACTGCTGCATGAATCTTCTTTGAAAATATTGTGTCGCTTCATTAAAAAATGGCACTTCTGTAAAGCAATACTATAACTTTGTATTTCAACTTAATCATAGTTGGTATTTGTTATTAAGCCGCTAAATGCTCATTGAGTGTTTTGAGTTTAAATTCCATGTAATTGAGCCTGCTGATTTTTAGCAATACAGTGTTGTGCTGACCAGAATGCTCTCTAAAACAAACTTAAAAAACAAGTTTAATGACTGAGAAAACCCTGCTAAGGGATCCTGATAATCATGATTTATGGCATTTCCTTGTAGGGAGCATTGTCTTTCTCCGATTATTCACTGGAAGCTGAATCTGTCACTTTGTTTGATATGGTATCTCAGCATCAACTTTAAAAGAATGTGAAAGTCAGCCTCAGTAGAAATAGATGAGACCTAAATAGGAGCTTTTGCAAGTCTGGAGGTTGAGGATTCTGGACCACAGGCTGCTAAACTTTTTTAAGGATCCAGTCCTATGCTAAAATCTGTATTTATCAATACCCATGGCTTTCCTCTAAAATAAAGACTGCCATGTTTGTAACACTTCCTTTCACCTTAACTGCTTATTTACCCTTCAGGTGCATATCTGTGTATGTTAGCATGAGAGATCTGTTGGAATCTTTAACTCAGGCTTCTCCTTGTCACATTATATCAACTTAGTATTCGAATCCTTGTCTTAATATAGGTTGATGGCTCTCATTTTTCACAGCCCTTAGAATTACCTACACTGTAAATATTACTGCACCACCTCACTAGAGGGGATGTAAATTTCTCTTCTAGACCATTCATTTGGACGTGTGCATGTTCAGTGGTAATCCTGCCTTCTGTTAAGTCAGTTGCCTCTTCTCTGTGAAATAATAAAATAATCTTATTCCCATTTTCTGGTCAGTGCTGACTGCAGCATGGAAATTGTTTCCACAATAGCTATCCTTGTTAAAGACAGTCAGTTCATTCTCTTGGATCACACACTTGCAAGCGCTAAAACAGCCTTTTATTTCTCAAAGATTCTTTCATGTGCTAAGTGAGTGTTGGCAAGTCACACTGCATCTTTAACTATTTTGTGTGTAAGTAGGAAACTTTAAATTGCATTTTTATGCTTTTCATCTCTTGTCTTGGCTTCAGCTGGGATAGAGTTAATTTTCTTCCCAGTAGCTGGTACACTGCTGTGTTTGTAGTGTGAGATTTAGTGTGAGAATCATGTTGATAACACGCTGATGTTTTAGCTGTTGCTGAGTAGCGCTTACTCTAAATTAAGGATGTTTCAGTTTCCTATGCTCTGCCAGCGAGCAGGTGCACAGGAAAATGGGAGGGTTATTCCATGACAAAGGGATATTCCATACCATAGAATGTCATGCTCAGTACATAAACTGTGGGGAGCTGGTCAGGAGGGGTGGATTGCTGCTCGGTCAGTGGGTGGTGAGTAATTGCATTGTGCATCCCTTGTCTTTTATTGGGTTTTATTTCTCTCTCTTTTTGTTATATTCCTTTACATTATCATCATCATTACTATTATTATAATTTTATTTTATTTATTTATTTTTAAATTTATTGATATTTATTTATTTATTTTTAATTATTTTATTATTTCAGTTTAGTTTAGTTATTAAACTGTTCTTCTCTCAACCTATGAGTTGGAATTTTTTTTGATTCTCCTCCTCAACCCACTGGGAAGGGGGAGGAGTGAGCAAGTGGCTGCATGGTGCTTAGTTGCTGGCTGGGTTTAAACCATGACAATCTGTGTAAGAATTAAAACAGCTTTTCAAGAAGTGATGAATGATCTACACATAAACACAAATGGAAATGCTTAGCTGGAGATAACATTAATGAAACACTACAGCGATTAGTCCCAGGAGTTTGTGTTTTCATTATTTGAACAGATAAGATGGAATCAAAATAATAGCTTGGAAACCCAGTATTTCCATTTAGTTGCAGATGGTACTGATATTGCAAGGACACTGTAATTACTGAGATTAATAAGAAAAAATAAATAAGAAATTAGAATTAAAATACCACAGCTGATTAAAAATAAATGTTGTTAATGATGATAATCATAGGGCTAATAAACTCAAGAGGAACAAGAAAGGAAGAAACTAATTACAGAGAAAAATAAGGCATATATTGACCAAAAGTAGGTTGCATAATCATTAGTGCATGCTTTTCACCCAGTACCAAAACATCCGTAAAGAGATGTAGTGAATAACGAAAATTCTGACATGCAAAGCCAAAATAATAGAAATTGCAGTTTCGTTGTATAACAGTCTTACTTAGCTATTACCTACACCTTATGTTATCCTACCCAGATTCAATAATTACACAGTATATCAGCTGTAGCTCACAAAATAATACCATGCTGGCCACCACGTGATAATAAACCTGGCTAACTATTCCACTGAAACTTTTAAAATACGTGATTTTGCTAGGTGAGTTACCTTTAAGAAAATAGTAAATTTCACCTAGAACTACTTCTTTTAAGAGATTTTTTCCAGCCTTTTCTTATTTGGTACTTGGGAACAGCTACACGAGAAAGTGGTCAGCACATTTGCAAAGTCACTGAATGACAAGTAAGCAAAACTCATGTCTTAACATCAAAACTAATTCAGCTGATGAACTTTCCTGGGAGTCATATTTGGTTACAAATCATTGAGACAGCACTTGGAAAAATTCTTAAAGAAGAAAATTCTAATTATAATTTAGAAAATGAAAAAGAATTGAGCCTCTTTGCTCCAGTAAAGGGAAGCATCATGTTTTGCCTGTGAATTCACAGCACAGCAAGGTCACGTGCAGTATGCATGGTCATTCTGAGCACTGTGGGAAGACAGGAGATGGTGCAAGGTCGTTACGAAATGGTTCCATGCAGCAGTTTCAGACCAAGTACTACACAGTGAAAATTAGGATTAAACCCACTATTAATATACAGAATATATATTCTGGTTTTGGAACAGCAAACAAAGAAAACCAGCCTCATATTGCAAAGCGCATGGTTTCCCAATGATGTAACAGAAGCAAAATTAACAAAACCCTAAGCTAAGGGTAGAGCAGAAGCTTTTATGTATGTCCTCTACTTTCTGTGTGTATGCCAGTCTTGTGGATTCACATTTTTGGAACAGTCACAATTTCTAACAAATTAGATTCTTGTGGTTTTGGCTATCTGATTTCAACTGAAACATCTGACTAGGAGCCAAATCATGGTCTTTCTAAAACTGATTGTAGGCCAAGTTAAGTCGGCCTACGCCCTGCATCAAAACTGCTTCCATAAAGAAAAAAAGGCAGGTTGTTGTCATAGGAGACTCTCTTCTGAATGAAACAGAAGGCCTAGTATGCAGACTAGACCCACTTCTTAGGGAAGTCTGATGCCTCCCCGGGGCCTGGGTTAAAGATGTGAAGAGAAATCTTCCTACCTTGGTACAGGCCTCAGGTTATTATCCATCATTAATTTTTCATATAGGCAGTGATGAAGTGGCAATAGGAAGTCCAAGGCCAATAAAGAGAGACTTCAGGGCCTTGGGACGACTGGTTAAGGGATCAGGAGCACAAGTAATGTTCTCCTCTACCCTTCCAATTGCAGGGAATGATGACGGAAGAAACAGGAAGGAACGGCAGATCAATACCTGACACCAAGTCTGGTGTCATCAGCAGAATTTTGGGTTTTTTTTGATCATGGGTTGGCTTACATGACACCAGGCCTACTGACAACAGACGGGCTACACCTGTCTCAAAGTGGGAAAAGGATCTTTGCACAGGACATAGCGGGCCTCATTGGAAGAGCTTTAAACTAGATTTGAAGGGGGAAAGGGATAAAACCAGGCTTGCTAGAGATAAGCTTGGGGGCAGCATACCAGTATTTGAGGAACGGTGTGCTAGCGAGGTTCTTCAGTCTGCTGTCTCAGTGAGGTAGGGGATGGAGGTCCATGCAGCAGCAAAGACAGGAGGGTTAGAAACAATGCAAGTGCCTGAGAATGGTCATGTAGGAATTAGGGCTTCTCCCGCCAAAAAGGTGGCAGCATCTGTAGCCCAGCTGAAGTGCATTTACACCAATGTATGCAGCATGGACAACAAGCAGGAGGAACTGGAGGCCATTGTGCAGCAGGAAAACTATGATATAGTTGCCATCATGGAAACATGGTGGGATGACTTGCACAAGTGAAATGCTGCAATGGGTGGCTATAAACCATTTGGAAGAGATAGGCAAAGAAGAAGCGCTGTATGTTGGGGAGTGTTTTGATTGTCTAGAGCTTAATGATGCTGATGATAATGTTGACTATTTATTGGTAAGAATCAGAGGGAAGGCCAACAAGGCAGATATCATGGTGGCTGTCTGTTACAGACCACCCAACCAGGATAGAGAAGCAGGCAAAATATTCTCTAAGCAGCTAGGAGAAGTCTCACAATTGCACCCCTTCTTCTCACAGGACACTTCAACTTACCAGAAGGAAATACATTACAGCAGAGAGGAAACGGTCTAGGAGGTTCCTGGAATGTGTGGAAGATAAATTCCTGACAGCTGGTGAGGAAGCCGGTAAGGCAAGGCACTCTGCTGGACCTGTTGTTTGTGAACAGAGATGGACTTGTGGGTGATGTGATAGCTGGAGGCAGTCCTCGGCAGAGCGAACATGAAATGATAGGTTTCAGCTCTTGGAGAAGTAAGGAGAGGGGTGAGCAGAATGGCTACTTAGGACTTCCAGATGGCAGACTTTGGCCTGTTTAGGAGACTGGTCAACAGAGTTCCTTGGGAGGCAATCCTGAAGGTCAAAGTAGTCCAGGAAGGCTGGACATTCTTCAAGAAGGAAATCTTAAAGGCGCAGGAGCAGGCTGTCCCCATGTGCCAAAAGACAAGCTGGGAAGGAAAAAGACTGGACTGGTTGAACAGAGAGCTTTGGCTGGAACTCAAGAAAATAACAGAGTTTATGACCTTTGGAAGAAGGGGCAGGCAACTCAGGAAGACTAAAAAGATGCCATGAGGTTATGCAGGCAGAAAATTAGAAGGGCCAAAGCCCAACTAGAACTTAATTTCTCTACTGTGGTAAAAGACAATAATTGCTATAAATAGATTAACAACAAAAGGAGGGCTAAGTGACAAAGGATGAGAAAAATGCTGAGGTACTTAATGCCTTCTTTGCCTCAGTCTTTAATAGTAAGACCAGTTGTTCTCTGAGTACCTAACTGCCTGAGCTGGAAGACAGGGATGGGAAGCAGAAACCCCCTATAATCTAAGGGGAAATGGTTAGCAACCTGCTACACCACTTAGACACACACAAGTCTATGGGGCTGGGCGGGATCCACCCCAGGGTACTGAGAAAGCTGGCGGAAGTGCTCACCAAGTCACTTTCCATCATTTATCAGCTAAGCGGGGAGGTCCCAGTTGACTGGAGGTTAGCAAATGTGACACCCATCTACAAGAAGAGCCAGAAGGAAGATCCAGGGAACTATGGGCCTGTCAGTCTGATCTTGGTGCTGGGTAAAGTTATGGAGCAGATCATCTTGAGTGCCATCACATGGCACGTACAGGGCAATCAGGTGATCAGGCCCAGTCAGCATGAGTTCATGAAAGGCAGGTCCTGCTTGGCTAACCTGATCTCTCTTATGACAAGGTAACCTGCTTACTGGATGAGGGAAAGGCTGTGGGTGTTGTTTACCTAGACTTTAAAGATTTTGACACTGATTCCCACAGCATTCTCCTGGGGAAACTGAGTGTTTCTGGCTTGGATGGGCATACTCTTTGCTGGGTAAAAAACTAGCTGGATGGCTGGGACCAAAGGGTTGTGGTGAATGAAGTTAAATCCAGTTGGTGGCCAGTCACAAGCGGTGTTCCCCAGGGCTCAATATTGGAGCCAGTTTTGTTTAATATCTTTATCAATGACTGGGATGAGGGGATTGAGGGCACCACTGGTAAGTTTGCAGATGACACCAATTTGGGTGGGAGTGTTGATCTGCTTCAGGGTAGAAAGGCTCTACAGAGACATCTGGCCAGGCTGGATCAATGGGCTGAGGCCAATTGTATGAAGTTCAACAAGGCTGAGTGCCGGGTCCTGCACTTGGGTCACATCAACGGCACACAATGCTACAGGGTTGGGAAGAGTGGCAGGAAAGTTGCCCAGCAGAAAAGGACCTGGTGGTGTTGGTCAACAGCCAGCTGAATATGAGCCAGCAGTGTGCCTGGGTGGCCAAGAAGCCCAATACCATCCTGGTTTCTGCCAGAAATTCTGTGGCCAGCAGGACTAGGGCAGTGATCATCCCCTTGTACTCGGCACTGGTGAGGCCCCACCTCGAATCCTGTGTTCAGTTTTGGGCCCCTCACTACAAGAAAGACATCGAGGTGCTGAAGCGTGTCCAGAGAAGAGCAACGAAGCGCGTGAAAGATCTAAAGAACAAGTCCTGTGGGGAGTAGCTGAGGGAACTGGGGTTGCTTAGCCTGAAGAAAAGGAGGCTTGGGGGAGATTTTATCACTCTCAACAGGTACTGGAAAGGAGGCTGTAGCGAGGTGGGTGTTGGTCTCATCTCCCAAGTAGCAAGTGATAGGATGAGAGGAAATGGCCTCAAGTTGTGTCAGGAGAGGTTTAGATTGGATATTAGTAAAAATTTCTTCACCAAAAGGCTTGTTAAGCATTGGAACAGGCTGCCCAGGAAAGTGGTTGAGTCACCATCCCTGAAGGTATTTTTAAAGACCTGTAGATGTGGTGCTTAGGGACATGGTTTAGCGCTGGACTTGGCAGTGTCGGGTTAGCAGTTGATCTTGATGATCTTTTCCTTGGTCTTGATGGTCTTTTCCTTTGGTTCTATAATTGCTATGATTCCATGACTTCTGGGAGCCCAAATAGAGCATACACAGTAAAACAAATAAGAGTCCTTTTTTCCTCTTGTCTTTCTAATTAAAGAACTGTAATGGCCCTGAACCTCCATTAATGCTATTCTAATCAGAATAAATTAACTCCTTCTTTAAAAAGAAACAAAACAAAAAACACAAATAGCAAACAGGATCTGTTTCTTCATAGTCTGGTCATAGAAAATAAAATACAATAAATAAATACTGCACAACTCATAGGGCTACTAGACCATTTAAATGACAGGTATCTTTCATTTTTCTTATGTAAATACAGAGAAAGAAGAACACTAGAGTAACAGGAATAATCAAGATTTTTTTCCCCTGTACTTGGAGAAACCTGCTTATTAGCAGAAAAATGGATGGTCCATGCCAGCATTTGAAGAAATTATAATCATGGCTTGAGGCAGAGATCCAAAAACTGAATAAATATGAGGAGATTACACATTTAGGCATTTAATGTTAATGAATAATCTGCAGCATCCTTTGCCCCCACAATTAGTTTACAATGGAATGATTCTGCACTTAGAAACTGTTAAAGAAAAACAAACATATTAAAGTGTTCAGCTAAAATAACTTGTAAACAATTGAGTAAGTAAATCAAAGACATGGGCTAACATGGTTGCACAGTAAGTAGAACTACATTCATCATCTTTATCTTGCTTTATTTCTCTCTTAATGTTCAAAGAAATAAAAATTAAGAATGTCTTTTTTACCCCATTAGTACACCACTAAAATCCAGTTTCACTGATTATAATTCACCGTCCATTTCTTTCTCTAGTAATTTTATTTTAACTACATAATTAGGATTTCCTGTTGGCTTTTCCTTTTAGTTTTTCTGATTACAGTCTTTCTTTGTTTAAATACAGCAGACATTCATATCTCTAACATCTTTCAGAACAGTACCAAAAAAACCCCTACCAGAGACAGCGAAGAATGCATAAATGAGTGACCCTTAGACTCGTGAGTCAATAGAGAAAGTTGATATAATCCACCCTCAACAACAACAGCACATTCTGTCAACTCAACTGAAGTTGCCAATATCATCACATTTGCAATAGAGCTACAATTACGGCTGGAAGATTCCCACAGCCCTGCCAGATTCCTCAAGGGGATTAGCACTTTTCTGATTGCAGTACACAACAAAGACATTGTTAAAATATCAGTGCATCAATCAGGAGGAATTTGGAGACTTTGAAGTTTAAAAAAATAAAACAACAGTGTGGGAAAAAGAAGCAGTTACAACAGTTAGGTGCAGATATGTTCATCTGATTTAGTTAAATGACACACTCTGATAAGAGTTTTATTCTTAATTTGTTGGTAACAAATTCAGAAATAACGTTTAAAAAAATCATTAATTAATATCAATAGTTATTGGAAGGTACTTCACCTTTATGTGATCTTTTCCCACATGGAAAAAACTAGAAAAATATAAAGCAACATTAATCACCGTTAACCATGAGTCTCAGGCTCCTAATTAACAGAGTGCAGAGCCTGAGACTGCACTTCCCTACACTGTGTTCCTTCCTTCCAGCAGCTGATTTTAGAAGGTGTTGCAGAAAATCTAAGGTGGTGGACATATTAAGAAGAGGGTGAAGTAACTGCCAATGCATTCTCTTCTAAATACCTCTCTGCTTTGTAGGCAAAACATAAATTTCAGCTGTATAACATTCACTGATAAGAGTGACAATGAAAAATACCCACATCATTTACTATGAGCATAAAGTCACTGTGCTGGAATTTACTGTTGCGACCTCCTTATAGTAAACATACAGAAATGTGCAGACTTTTATTTTGCTATTTTACATTAGTAGTTTCTGTCACTGTTTGGATATGCATCGAAGCTAAATGTCATATACCAAAGGTGTCAACTACAGGAATGTACTCAAATTCAAGGTGTAAGAATTCACCAAAACTTTGCTATGATTTCCCAATAAATTTGCACTTGCTGCAGGAGTGGACTTCTCAGATCTTATGCAAGCCCATCAAATAACACAGTTTTAAGAAATGTTCCAAAAATCAATATCTCTTCAAAAAAACCTCTAGCAGATTGGCCGCAGAAGTGACTAAGGATGCATTAATTCAGTATATGTGGATAAAGTGCAGCACATATATTAAAAGCACTTAGAACAGCAATGAGAGATTTCCTAATACTGCTCTCCTTACTATGTTTGTTCCTACTACGAACAAGTCTTATGGAAGTTTACACAGTTCCAACAGAGTTTGCAGCTTGCATCATGCTTGGTAAGTCTTTCATTGCCAACAGCGTGATTTTTTTCAAATAGCACGGAGGTCTTCCAATGAAGTTAGAAGGCATGATGACACCAGTATGTACTTGAACAAATCCTAAATGAGAACACACAGACAAAGCAACTAGATAACTTTTTTAGACCAGAGTCCACAGGCTTTACAGTGACCATTGTAAAATTATATGTCCATCATTTATAGCATCACAGAAAGAGGAATAAACAGAAATGATAGCAGCAACTAAAACTATATGGCAATGTGCTTGCTCTATCCAGTGTGTTACAACCACGTTCTACAACTGATGCAGTCAGTGGTCATTGGATGAGCAGGCTTATGTGCTCTTAGGACAGAAGTGGGCTTGGATAGACATCCTGTGCTCACAAAAAAATGGTCTGATTTTAAATTGTATAGCTGGCCTTAACCATCATCATGTCATCGGCAGAGAAATAATGAGTCTGTCAGCAAGAAATTACAGACTGACTAGAGTTGAATTACTCCAAGCATGAAAAGATCCAATTGTTACTGCTACATAAATATGTAGAAGCATGCCACCACCACATGCTTGCTAGAGACCAGAAATTAAAAAAAAAAAAAAAAAATAGAAAAATGGGATTAATATCTTTCTAATAACTGCATAGTACTTATCGGTATAAAGTAGCATAGCTCAGTTGGCTACTATATCAGCCTCCTAACATAAAGATCTTGGGTCTTCTATGACTGTTATTATTTCTTGAGGGTTTGGAACAATAGGGCTGAAATCAGAGAAATACATAAAGCATGAATTCTTAGTGAAATGTGCATAACTAGATGATGTGAAAAGAGCAGGAATTGACAAGAGAAAGGCCAGGTCATGAAGCTTTCAGTTTGTACGTGACAACAAATCATTAAAGGTTCATGAGGAATTGCAAATTCTACACGATTTGAAAATTTGTTCTGCCTTTAATTTTTAGTTTACTGCCTTTGAGAGGAGAGGAATGAAGAGTGTCAGATTACAAAGTGGAATTCCTACTGCTGACCAGAAAACATTGGATTTCCTTGTTTGGACCCTAAGGGAAAGAACAGTAGCCACTGTTACAGCTTTTCAGAACTTGATTTCTAAGCAGTAATGTAAAGCTAAATACAGGCCCATTTTAGAACTATAGAAATCTACCAGATTTACTGTGCTCTCTGCCTGTATGGACCTTACTACGGGTCTGCCAAAAGAAAATTCTATTTTAAACATATTTTTTCTTTCTAGGGTTTATAGCTATCATTTAAGCTTTATGAAAAAACTTATTTCATTTCCAGGTTTTTGAGCAGGAGAATGAAGAAATAGAGATTATAATATTTTCAAGGCAGTAAATTTTATTAATGATAGTTCCTAATATTAGCGGGTCTGGTTTGAAACTGAAGTTCTCTGAGTAAATGCATGTTCGATATCTTTCTCTGGAGTCATATCTAGCTAACATTGATTTTAAAAATAAACAGACAGTGAAAAACTAAAATAACACTAACCAAGAAAAGAGTGTTTGTAATATTCATAGATTTAAAACCCAAGAGAGTTATTAACTGAGAGAGTAAGTTTCTCTTCTTCCAAGAGTGACATAGGATAACAGTTGTCAGCACATCACATCTTCAGATTACTGTTCAAAATAAGCCTATGATTCCACAACAAATATAACTTTATCAGTGAACAAGAATCAAAGAGTTTTCCTTGAACTGAGAACATGATTCAAGTTTATATTATAAACAGGAATCATTAATTATGCTCTACAGCTGGACTGGGCTAGTTCATAAAACAAGCTGGAACTGTGACTGCACTCAGGTTGAGTGATTAATATCCTCAGCAAAGTTTTTCCAAAAGGCACTGGTCCTGGCACAGCCCTGTCTTTATTTCTCACAATATTCTCTCCTCTCTCTCTTGTTATATGGGGAACTAAGACACACAGACGTTAGTTAATCATTAATTAATTCAGAATCTTCTGAGTGGAACTCGTGGGCAAAGCTTTTTCATGAACACTGCATTTACTTGAAGCTATGGTTTTGCATGGATTACTCTGACTTTCACTCTGACAATACAGAGGGATCTATGCAGTAATCAGCTCCTAAGAAAACAACGCTTTGAGGGTGTTTCAGGTGTGTGTGCATTTTGGGCTGAGAGTTATGGAGCTAAACAATACCAGATCTCTGCTATATCTGGAGTTTTGATGATTATCAATGTATTATAGTCACTTATGGCCTGGCTAATGTTTAGGATGAAACCAAGTGTTCCCAAACCATTTTCTTTTATGCTAATGCACATCAGCAGTACATTTAGGCAAAGCACAATGAAAATAAACTATGGATAAAACCAGCACTTACATATAGAAGGAGGCCATTACTCTATTTGAACATGCCATCAAACAAATGTCATTAAATCACATTAAGTAAAAGGATGGATAGTGGCTGCTATTAAAAAGTCAACTTTTGCTAGCAGCTCATGATGTTTACAAATACATTTCTAAAGGACGTGAGACCCAGTCTTTACAGCCAGAAAGATGGTTTCTTGCAATTTCATTTAATGCTAAAAATAGAATAAACATTTGCATAGGAAATCTTACTTTTTGTAAGAAAATGCTCTCCATTTTCTAGTGGCAGAATAATAATTAAGGAAAAATTTGCTTTTAGCCATTTTTTACTATAGCATGGACTTTTTTATAAATACAGAAAAAAAGTGAATTCTAAAAACTTTGTGATGTAAAACAATATATATTAAATCCCTGTGTATTGTGGGCAGAAATAATTAGCAAAAATTCCTGTTGCTAACAAGCAATTACAACTCAAAGGAATTTCAGACACTTTAAACCTACTGCATCTAAGAGACAATTTCTCAATCATTCACTTCTGTAAATGTTTCTTCAGAGTGGGCTACTTTCTAGGGCAAATATAAACAGAAATGCAATTGTTCTACTCTATTCCCTCCTACATTTTTTAAAATCCAGCTGGGATATTATCATAAGTCTTCTTTGATAATATAAATGTGCCTATTTTTTACTCAGACAAAGTCTGTGCCATTTCAACTGTTCCAGATTTTCTTTTAGGCTTGAATTTATGGCAAAAGAAAACTATTAGAAAATTCTTAGCTGGGCTTCTCCACCATATTAGTCTTTGAGCTTTAGCTAGAAGCAGAATAATGGTAATGTATATGTTGCTGTTATCCTGTTGTTTAATATACCATGACCATGCTTTCTTCATTATAGAGTAAAGCCAAAACAGAACTGAAAAGGCAGAACGACTTTGTTTCTACAACATGTCACTGCTGGGGCAGGGGGGTGTGACCAGACCAGACTAATAGCCACCTTGGGATTACTTCAGACAGTACTTTATCAATCAAGTATTACTTGTAAAACAGAATATTTGAAAACAAAGCAAAGGAAACAAGAATTAAAGTGAAAATTTAGTACATCTGTAAGGGCCATCTACAGGGCAGCAGTGTTTTCATGGTTCTTGGGATGGCAGTTATTATTGTCACAGCCTTTTAAAAAAGCTCTTCTTACCACTAATACACAGGGCTGAGGGGAAAAATTGGTGATCCTCCAGAAATTGACTGTTTTCACAGATAACCGCACTCTGGTGAGCAACATCGTGAAAACAGCTTGGAGTCACAAAACAACCATGACTGTCATCTAGAGAGAAAAGAAAAAAAAAAAATAAGAATTTGTTACAGTGTGTTAAGTAGAGTCAAGCTGGAACTGAGAGTATGTCTGCTAGAAGTGAAGTCAAGCCTCTGACTCGATGCTCTCAACATTCATCTTCTCATCACCCAGAGAAACCCATTAAACTTTGTTTACCATTGAGGCAGAATAAATGTAAAGGTAACTTAAGGGCTCAGATGTCCTTGAATAAGCCATTTCAGAGCTTTTTATCCAATAAAAATTGATGACTCCTACTTCACGAATACACAATGAAGAAAGGTTCCAACACCCCTGGTTAATAGGACCATCGAGTGATGTTCCCAGCAGAATTGTAGATCCCATGAAATCATTTGGGCAGGACACAGATGTCCTGATCAAAGTTTTCCATTCATTACTGTGGGCTTTGTGCCCAAAACTACTCAACAAGCATTGCTGAATACCAAACACAGCTTACTTTGTTTGTACTTGTATTCACTGCGTTCTAACTCCTTGTTTGCTTGAAGAAATCACAAGAATGCATGGCACAAAGAAAGACAGAGCTCTTTTATTTTTATCACTGTCCTGAATGCCAGAATCTGGCAGGCCAGAACTGTGGCTTTGGTGTAGTACCTTGTTGTGGCTTTTGAAGACTCGTCCAAATAAGCACTGCATTCCTTAGATCCAAATCTAGTGATTCTGAATGCACTTTTTTCTAACTATAGTCCTGCAGACAAAATATAGCTGCCTTTGTTGCTATTGAGTTTAGCCAGAAATTAGGGGATCAACATCCGGTAGCTGTTTTGATGATGACAGCCAACAGTCACTTTTTTGAAACTTGGCAGCAGATATATCACCAACCTTTCCAATATCTCTCCACTCCAACCCGCAAAAATAATGCTCAGGAGGGAACATTAATGCAATAAGACCTTAATGCATCATCCTCTTTGCCTCTGCTAACCATGGTATGCAATTATCGCAAGGGCCATCACTGAACCCATCCATGGTTGGATGGCTGACTCACACTGCCTGCTCTGTGCCAAAATGTTTTTACTGTTCCTTGCAGCAGTTCTGCTCGATGTACATGAGATCATACACGCATTGTACAGCACCGGAAGAAGACATGCGAGAGCACTGGAATCAGAAAATGCTGCTTGGAACCCCAGGGAACTCTCTACACCATATATTTAACCCAGCTCTTCCCCTATAACAACCAAACTTGAAACCGAATCAAGTCCACTGACTGCAGCTGACGAAGACAGTAAGCTGAGAAACACTCAGTTGGAAACCTGATGGTGAAAAAATTGCTTAAAAACCTCCTCAAACTTAGAATTGTTGTTTTTTTTTTTTTTTTTTCCCCGTCTTCTAGCAAAAGCACTACTTTTGCATTACAGAGAGACAAGAAACCTATGGATCCACTTTAGGGTAGGGCTACAGAGGGTCTGTTAAGGGAAGGGCTGAGCTGTAAAAGGGTCCTCTGACCCCTCCATCACATCTGAGCTAAAGTTAATGTTATGAGAGATACAGCCCTGGGGGCCAGCTGGAAGGGGGCCTGCAGTGGGCTGTCAAAGGAGCAGGAAGACAGGAAAACAAGTTCTCCCTTGGCAACAGCTATGTCTTGAAAATGGTTTGGTGTTCCTAGGCTAATCACAGCCCACACCTGTGGTTAAATTTTGAATCACCATGTGTTGCTTGACATTATATATTTTTTCTTTGTCAATTTTTCTTCCATTTGGACTGTTTGACTTTTGTGTTTTGTGATTCACTTGCCTATTTCTCATTTGAGTTTCTGTGGTCCAAACATTGCTACACATATAGAGCATGAATCCTCGTGTGTCAGGCTCCATCGCACATGCCATTACCAGTGGCTCTGTCGCTATCACCTCTTCCCTTCAAGACTCTTTGGAAAGTCTGCAATAGGGTGGCACAGATCTAATGGGATTCTCTGTGTAACCTCAAGCTCATTCACTGCTTCTTAAAGAAAACATGGAAGAGCTTTGGGAATACCCCTAGTAGCCTTACTACCATTAAACCATTTGTCAGAAAGTAAGATGAGAGCAAATCACAGAGGCCAACAGGGACTGCTAGTGGAGATTCAAATCTGCACAGACCACAAGGGTTTAAACTCTGGGTTCTTCTGTTCAGAGATTCTGAAGAGGATCAAACTCAGTTCTATCAAAGTCCCATTTATCAACTTTAGAAAAGTTGGACAAATTATTTTCAGACTTAATTTAGGGCCTTTGATTCAAAAACAGGTCCAGAATCTCTGTTTTGGCTATAAAATTATCCCTTTCTTGTTTGTATGTGCCTTTTTGTAAATAAACAATGCAAAATGACTAGCCAGTGTGAGCATTCTTCCTAAACTTGGTTACTTCTCTGAGGCTTAAATAATTTCTACAATATAAGAATGAAGACTTTTGAATTAAAAATGTTCAGATGTTTGCTAGATTAAAAATTAATCTTAACTTGGAAAGGGATGAAATGAAGTTTTATTTAGAGAGTTCAAAATCCTTGCATTTTTGAATGTTACTCAAGTAACCACAAAACATAGAAAGAATTCTTTATTTCCCAATTTGAAACAACTGAACAGTATACAACTCTTTGCAGATGCCAATTTAAATGTGTCAGCCAGATGTTTTTTTTCCCTAACCCAGTTCAATTAAAATATTTTATGAAGGACCACCCATGGAAAATAATTAGGAAATAAAGTAAATAATTATGTGTACTGTAGATGAGAAAATAATGAATCCTTGGATTTTAAAATAAAACAAGAGGGAATAGAGGGTGAATTTGAGACCTATAGAGGTCAGTGACATACCACCATCTCTTCCTAGTAGATTAATTATATGAACTAGAATATCAGCAAGATATTAAAATGCAGATTGTAGGACAGAGAGAAGAGAGAACATATAAAAGCTCTGCCTAGCTCTGAAATTAAAATTCGTAATTCTTTAATCTTTTCTAATTTTAGTAAAGGAGTTGACATTGATGGGAGACTCAAACACGTTAATTACTTGAGCTTTTACAAGTTAGCTGATGTTTCTTTCTTTTCCATGAAAGTGGATATCAGCATAAAAAGAACAGTACCTGTATTAAAAATATCATTAACAAAAGTTCCCACTTTTGTGGGTAAGCCAACATCTTTCTTCACGTAATATGAGTGCCGAATGCTGAATGACACACAGGAATGTAGGGCAGAAATTCCCTCTGCCCCCAAGTCTAGTCCCTTGTTATTGTGGCAACCACATCCTGTAATTGCTCCTATAAACTAAAATGTTATATGTGGGTACTGACTGCAGTTAGCTTTCTAGTCTTAAATGTCTGCTTGCGTAGACAGTGTGCTAAATAAATATGCACTATGAAAAAAACACCCAACTCTTTCAAGAGTGAGAATAATGTAAATTCATTCAATCTACTTGCCTTCGATCCTGGGGAATGGCTGTCAACTTCTCCATCTGCATTTTGATTGCAAGAATAAATTAACCAACACATTCCAAATGAGTGAGAAATGGAGTACTAAACAGATGTAGATTCTGATATCTGGATGACTTATTTCAAAAGGGCATTTGAAGGCCAACCTGTATCAGTAATGTGTAACACACAGAAATAGTAACTCTAAAAGTTGCATGACAGGTGATTTGACACCTAATTCTTTCAGAATCCTGTATTCCAAACCGTGTTATTAACTATATGCTACAGAAAATTAGGATATGAAACTTAAAGTTGCACTAAACAGATAAGTTATAAATTAGCATAAATCATGATATTGGTATAAAATAAACAAACTGCAATAGTTAGGAACGGGAACTGCAATAGAAGTTTTTCTAGAGCTACTGAAGAAAGATGAGAGCTTTGTCAAGGTGAGGCAATACCTTATAAAAAGCTTTTGTTGTTTACATTTTCCACCCTTTGCTGTGGTCAGCAAATAACAGAGCCTGAGGCTCAATTATAAAGAATCTTCAAAAGCTCAAAAGTGAAACACTGCTGTTCTCTGAAGTCAAGATTGACATGGTCCATTTGGATCTCTCAAATTTATAGGACAAGATACTCTGTAAGTTATTTTATGAGCTCATTAGGAAAGCAAACAAGCACACACATCAAACAACAGCTCAATTCCCTTCACACAGGCTGGTCTAACATGTGAATTCACTAATTCATCCCTTAATTCAGGAGGTTTCTAACTCACAAGTTGTCTAATTCATAACTTGTAACTCATGCACCTATAAGCAAAATACTTACCTAGCTGATGATGAGAGTGCTTATCCTTCCTTCTCCATCACAGTGCAAACTCCCCTGCATCACACCAGGTAGCATGAAAGCCCCAGCAGCCTGGCTGCTGTTGGTTATGATTTAAAAGTCTTTTGGGTAAGCTGACATTTTTCTAGCTTCGAGCTTGGGAGCTTGGCCTATACCATTTCCATAGCGGATTCTGAAGGAACTGCCAGACAGTAATAGCAAAGGATTATGTCTGCAGCAGACTGCAAGCTGCAGGTTATAATGGCTGCATAACGACCTGTAGCCCTTCCCATGGGCTGCCTACGTGTAGTTCTCACTTTGACTGCTCCCAACACACATCAGGCCTTTGCATAGGCTGTGTGTTAGATAAAATCTGAGCAGGAGTTGAGTGAACAGTCACACATGATAGAAAGAAAAGCTTAAACATGTTTAGTGAAATAGAAGGAGATACGATCAGGTATCAGTTTGGAGACTACCTTTGCAGAACATACAAATTATTTTTGACATTTTAAAGATATTGTTTAGTATGGAAGTTGCTAAATTTAGTATAGTAAGAGCTTCTGTCACAGCATATGTATTTTACCAGTGAAAATTCAAATTACCTGGAAGAGGGTCACAAAGAGACGATTCTTCATTCAGTGTCTCGTTAAACTGTGGAAATGTGTGACTGTGTGAATATCAACAGTTTACAAGACACTGTAAGGCTGTGCACTATGCCCAAGGACCCCAATGGAAAGGTTATGCAATCTCATGAAAGAGGAAAAAAAATCACTGAAAGCAACTAAATACACAGAAGTTAAGTCTCTGGGTCTCTGAGCGATTGTTTAGAATGTGAGGGACAATCTGAATGGCTTATCACATATGCTTGCATTGGTTATATCCTGTTGCAACCACCTGCACTGCCTGAAAAGACACTGATGGATGAATGGAGAAGGATATTGAACCCTGGTCTGACACAGGGTTCCAAAACATGTCCAACCAAGCCCACTACAGGAGGATTGTTTCCTCCCAAACTATTTTGTTTCTTTTCCCTTCTTCAAGGCTAAAGACAGTGAATGAAATAGAATAGAAAAAATACTGAGATAAAGGAGCGAAAATGAGAAAGGAGAGAGAGAAATATGATGTTTTTTGGGAAAAGGACAAACAGCTGAAAAGGCTTATGGAGAGCTTTGGCTTCACTTCTACTTGTAGCAAAACATCAAGGGTGCAAAAGGCAACTTAGATTTAAAACAGCATAATGGACAAAGCTGTATCAGAAAGCAGGAATTTCTGATCATTTTTATATGCATTTTCAGTTTTCATAATTTTCACTTTTTCCATGTTTTAGTTTCCTATTAAAAAAACAAATGCACAAATTCTGAATCCGTTTGCTAACAATTAGCACACGTGTCCTGAGGGAAAACTGGGAAAAGGTGTGCAAAATTTTAGTGCAATTCATAAGAGGTGGTCCTGGAGCCAGAAATTGGGCAATTAGATCTCTACTTTCTGGAAAGGATGACAGCTAGAGTTTTGCAGCCTGAGAACTTGGCTAAGGACACTGAGAAGCAGTATCAGAACTCTGGCCAGACTCCAGAGGTTTGAGACATTAAGAGAGCTTGTGGGTTGATCTTGCATCAGTTTGATGAGTAACTGAGAAATGCTGCTTGGCCTGTTTTCTTCATGGCTCAGAGCCCACTTCAGGATGAAAACAGTCTCTACTATGGTAATAAAGAAACAAAATCTGAGAAGAAAGGGTACTCACCAGGCAGGCAATAAAAGTAAGGTTTTGTTCTTCAAGGAATCATTGAATAATTCATGCAGAAAGAGACCTTTGGAGGTCAATTGGTTGTTCCTCACCACTACCACCAAAGCAGGGCCAGCTTCAAATTCAATCCAACCTCAAGGATAGATCACATTGCTCAGGATCTTTTCCAACCAAGGACTGTAAATCTCTAAGGACAGAGATGTCATAGCCTCACAGTTCCCATATCTGACTAACCTCATGGTGTGATTTTTTCCTATATTGAATTGGAACACCATGTGTTCCCTGTGTGCTTCCCATCTTTGTGCACCTCTGAGAAGAGTCTGGCTTTGTCTTCTCTATGCCCTCACATTAGGTACCTGAAGATAGCAATTTTCCCATTATCTTTCTTCTCCAGCATAAACTAACCCATTTCTTTAGCCTCCCCTCATTTGCTTTCTTCCCCATGATCATGGTGCTCCACTGGACTCACTCGAATTTGTGAATACTTTTCTTGTACAGGGAAGCTCAAAATGTGATGTTATGCTCCAGTGCTGAACAGAGGGGAATAAAGACTTCCCCTAGTGTTCTAGCTACATTCTTTCTTATATGGACCAACACGTGGATGGTCTTCTTCATCAAGACTGCACATGGCAACTTTGTTCTATCTAATGTCCAGAAGGATACGTAAATTTTTTGCCCACAAACATGCTTTCTAACTGGTCATAGCCCAGTGTGTACTCCTGTGTGGGGCTATTCCACCCCAAGCGCAGGACTCTGCCTTTGTTGACCTTCATGAAGTCTTTATGCCCGCATTTCTTCAGTCAGTCAGAATCCCTCTGCCTGACAGCCCTGCACTCCAGTTGACCACCACTCTATAATCCAATTTCATACATTAACAGTGAACAAGGATTAGGGATTTTGCCCTATTCTAATAGGTTTTGGGGTTTTTTACTATGGGAGATTTCCATCTCTTCCCTTTCCTGGATGGAGGTGCATGTTAAAGGCAAAAAATTACTATGTCAACTCTTGTGATTTTTTTTCCTATTCTTTACATTTATGTAACAGTTTTCAATAGAATTTGTCTTCTGGACAAACATGAAGCAAAAAGTCATTCTGGATGTCCCTGCTGCCATGGTTCATTGCTGCTTTCATGTAATTTCTTTCAAGGAGGGAGGCAACATTTTATCTTCTGCATTAAAAACATATTCTGGACAAAGAATATTTGAACAACAACATTTATAATTTTATCAACATTTCACATATATTTATTGGGAAGGAGGCAGTGGGAAGAGACTGAAATAAGATTCCCAACGTATTTTAAGAGTAAGAAATACTAAATTACTCAAGAAATGAGCTCATAATTAGCAATAGTTTAATAAACAAGGTAAGAACTATGTGACTAGGACCCTGAGTCCATAAGCCAGACTCTGCTACAGGGCTCTTTTGCAGGATGCAGTGCTGTGCACTATGCCCAAGGACCCCAAACACCAGTTGCTGCTGGATCACAGTTGGGATCCTCATCAGGGTAGAACACAGGCACTGAACGTTTATAATAATAATGAAGCCGTGAGAGCAGTTTTTTGACCACATGAGGATACTTTTCAGACAGATCATTTTTCTCTTCGGGATCATGAACAATATCAAATAGCCAAAGTCTCTTTGTTGGTGGATCAGATGATTGAATCTTTGACTCATTGAACAAAGATGGTGGAGGGAACCAATGACTGCAGCCTGCAGAAACAGGAACAAACCAAGGGTTAATTCTCAGATACAGAGCAGCAGTGTGGAGACGTAGAATTTTACTGTTATTTCCAAATTCACTAGGTCTCTTGATAAGCCACTGGCCAGTGACTGTTGCTGTATTCCTTAACTCTAGCCCAGCATCAGAGCCTCCCTACTCCAGGATACCTATAGAGGACTTCTATTTATACAAAAAAGCTGCACCATTTGGATTCAAACTTCCATGTCACTTAAATTCATATAAATTAATTTCATGGACTTTCTTCTTGGATTCAATTTTCTTTATTGGTCCCTTCCAACTTGAGATATTCTATGATTCTATTATAGTTTTTCCACCACTGCAAAATTCATTTGTATACAAAATATTTGCAAAATGAAAGAATATGTTGTTTGGATTTCAGAAGTGCCCTTTCTAGGTTTTTGCATGTGATCAAAAACCTGAGAAGTTAGCAGCATAACTAAAAGAAACTAAAATACATTAAACAGAATTAAACTGCGCTTGGGGTGAGTGGGAGATATGACATACTGTAGAAAAAGGAATTACTTCATTACCTGGATATCCAGTTAGTAACTTCCATTTTCCATGTCGGATTGCTGCATGCATGGATATATTGAACAGTGTATCATCCCATGGAGAAGAATTGCTCTGTGATAAAGATGTCCTGTTGTCAATGCCAAGACCTTAATGAAACAGTAAACCAAGTTAGGTACATTGCACATGCATGAAGTCATTTTTAGAATTCGGTTGGTAAACAAAGCAGTACCATCCATTTCTCCTTCTGCTTTGGATAAAGTATTTGTTATTTATATGCGCAAAGATCTATGCTATGATTCACCAGATATATTTAAGTCAGAACTTGAACTTTACCCCAGAAAGTTAGCAGTGGAAAACGTCACACCTGAGTCTCAATAACTGGACTCATTTTGTATACAGATATTATGTGTTGTTGTGGTTTGAGCCTGCTTGTCAGCTAAACGCCACGCACTCACCCACCCTCCCCCCACTTGGGAATGGGGAGGGAATCGGAGGGGCAAAGGGAGACTCGCAGGTTGAGATAAAAACAGTTTAGTAACAGTGACAGAATAATACGGTGACAGCAGTATCAGCGGGTAATGTACAGTACAGCTGCTCACCACCTGCCTGCTCCCAGCCAGCAATCCCCAACACCAAGGCCCCACAGCCACACTCCCAGAAGTGGCAGCCTCTCCTGGCCCTCTCCTGCCTTTATATAGTGAGCACAGTGTCACATGACATGGACTATCGGCCAATCGGGGCCCATCCCTCCAGCTGTGCTCCCCCCGCCCCCGCACACAGGTGAGGGCACTGGGACCTGGGGAGCCCCTGGGGTCTCAGGGTGCTGCAGCTCCTCCCGCTGCCAGACCAACGGGAACTCCAGTCCAGCCCCAACCAGGACAGTATCCACCCCTTATTCCATATCATTTACGTTACTCTCACATTCCATATTTCTAATACATTCTAATTAATTACAATCCTCTTCCTTGGTCATAGACATACGCACACAGATGTCATTCCCTCAGTCCATGGTCCATCATTGCAGGATGTATCATGAGTTGACTTGGTCCATAGCTTCAGGTTCCATCTGCCCTAACAGTCCCTTCAGGCAGGAGGAGCGATGCTCAGTCAGTAGGGCAGAGGTGTCCTTGGACCTGGCAGGAGGATGGCATGCAGTCTCTGTTGCAGTCGGAGCTGGTGGCTGATGCATCTGATGGTGTCTGTATTCACAGTCTGCGGCAGTCGCTGGGCATCAGTTGCTGGAACCAGTCCTATTTTCATCCAAGTTCATGTTTGCCATAACAAAGCATTGGTAGGGTGGTGTGTGACTAATCTAATACAGCTTATTGGCTATTTTCACCTAACATTAAGTCCCCTTGAGGTACACATCGGACTTCCCCGTCCTTCTGCATTACCCACCAAGTGCACCCGGGTCCTTGGGCAAAGGTAATCCCACGTATGGGCTTACCTTTACCTGAAGGAGGGATAACCGGGACGGTCTTCCCCAGCATGTTTTTAGGGTGCATTACCGGGACTCTGTCTCCATCTACAATATGTAGAATGTTTGACTGGGCAGGGCCAGCCTGGTTGGCAGATCCTCTAGTATTGACTAACCAGGTGGCCTTTGCTAAATGTGTGTCCCAATGCTTAAAAGTTCTGCCTCCCATTGCTCTCAGCATGGTCTTCAGTAGCCCATTATACCGCTCAATTTTCCCGGAGGCTGGGGCATGATAGGGGATATGATATATCCACTCAATGCCATGTTCTTTTGCCCAGGTGTTTATAAGATTGTTTCGAAAATGAGTCCCATTATATGACTCAATTCTATCTGCAGTGCCATGCCACCACAGGACTTGTTTTTCAAGGCCCAGAATAGTGTTCCGAGCAGTGGCATGGGGCACAGCATATGTTTCCAGCCATCCGGTAGTTGCTTCTACCATTGTGAGCACATAACGCTTACCATGCTGAGTTTGTGGGAGTGTAATGTAATCAATCTGCCAGGCCTCCCCATATCTATACTTTAACCATCTCCCTCCATACCAAAGAGTTTTTAACTGCTTGGCCTGCCTGATTGCAGCACATGTCTCACATTCATGGATAATCTGTGATATAATGTCCATAGTTAGGTCCACCCCTTGGTCACGAGCCCATCTATATGTTGTGTCTCTTCCTTGATGGCCCGAGGAGTCATGGGCCCAACGAGCCATAAATTTTTTGCCCTTATGCTGCCAGTCCAGATCTACTTGGGCCACCTTAATCTTTGCAGCCTGGTCCACCTGGTGGTTGTTTTTATGTTCTTCCGTTGCTCGATTTTTGGGTATATGAGCATCTACGTGGCGTACTTTCACAACCAAGTTCTCTATCCGAACAGCAATATCTTGCCACAAATCAGCAGCCCAGATGGGTTTGCCTCTACGCTGCCAGCCACTCTGTTTCTGCTGCCGCAACCACCCCCACAGGGCATTTGCCACCATCCATGAGTCAGTGTAGAGATAAAGGACTGGCCATTTTTCTCACTCGGTGATACTTAAGGCCAGCTGGATGGCTTTCACCTCTGCAAATTGACTGGATTCGCCTTCTCCTTCAACAGCTTCTGCGACCCAACGTGTGGGGCTCCACACAGCAGCCTTCCACTTCCGATGTTTCCCTACAATGCGACAGGACCCATCGGTAAATAAGGCATATCGCTTCTCATTATCCGGTAGCTCATTATATGGTGGTGCCTCTTCAGCTCGGGTCACCTCTTCCTCTGGTGACATTCCAAAGTCTTTGTTCTCTGGCCAATTTGTAATTACTTCCAGTATTCCTGGGCGGTTGGCGTTTCCTATTCGAGCCCGCTGTGTGATGAGTGCGGCCCACTTACTCCACGTAGCATCAGTTCCATGATGTGTTGAGGGGACCTTCCCTTTGAACATCCAGCCCAGTACTGGCAGTCGGGGTGCCAAGAGGAGCTGTGCTTCTGTACCAATTACTTCTGAAGCAGCTCGAACCCCTTCATATGCTGCCAGTATCTCTTTTTCAGTTGGAGTATAACGGGCTTCGGATCCTCTATATCCTCGACTCCAGAATCTCAGGGGTCGACCCCGGGTCTCCCCTGGTGCCCTCTGCCAAAGACTCCAGGTAGGGCCATTCTCCCCGGCTGCAGTGTAGAGCACATTTTTAACATGGATGTATCTCATATACCTATATTAAGAATACTCATGATTGGAATTGTTACATTTGCTCATACAAGTGCCTATATCTTTTTCCAGTTAGGAATATAGAACTGAAAGTTCTCCTGAATCAATACTGCTACCATTATTTCTCTTAGATCACCCCAGGGACCAAGTCCCAGGTCCTGACTTGTATTCACACGCAGAGAGCTGTCCCTCTGAACTGAGCTGGCTACACTCACACACATCCATATCTGGGCAGCAAGGTACTTCTTTGGCATGACACAGCATGAAGCATATCTTCATGCTGTCTTTGGTAGTTGCATATGATGTGGCCCCATATCCAGATACTTCAGAAAACTCTAAAGTGTCAACTATGTGCAAACTCCCTCTCAAAAGGAAACCTGGAGTTCCTCATAGGAGAGAGCTAAGAAAAAAAATAACATTCATACACCAGGGATGATCAGGAGACCAGTTCTTTATTGAAACCAGAAGGGAGTCAGACAGACACTCCAAGAGCACCCAAACCATCTTGCATATCAGCTTTCATAAACAAGATAGGAGTTTAAGACATAAAATGTAAGAGTTTTACATTAACTGTATCAGCTGATACATGTTTACCAAAAGACTACCAGAAGGCAACTCTATAAACAGACTAGAAACAAGACATCAGGAGGTGGAGAGATCCAATATTTGAAGCAGAACTAGAGGGTTTTAAAAATAATTAATTCTGTACATTACAGTGCAGCAAATATACATCTGATAGAAAAGAGCAACAGAAAGTTTAGAAAGGAAATGCTGGGATACTGTTTCTCTGTTTTTCATGGAGGTCCTGCTAAGTTATTATATTATTACTGGGCTTCACACTTTGAATCAGTTTTTCTTTAATAAGCACATTTTGTTTATACAGAGGTTCCCTGTTTACAACAGACTTGTATCATGTTTCCAGATAAAGAAGGCTATAAAAGGGGACTACTTGTTTAGAGTATGCATACACAGATTGGGGAGAACTCAGCTCATATTAGATCATGAATCACTGAAGCTGATGGTAAAAAACCCAAATCCATATTAAAACAAGGAAAACTTCATAAATACTCCCAGAAGAATCTCTTCTGGAAGATAAATTCCCACACAGCCATGTGATGTCTGTAGCATACACAAAACAGTTTAAAGATTAATATTGCTTACTTTTCAACATCATTATGTTATGTATTATTCTGTCATACTGTTTGCTACTGGGAATACTCATCTTTGCCATCTACTTTCTTAAAGAGCACAATGAAAGACATTCAGCAGATCAAAACCCACAACCATGTTTTTTAAACAATACGTCTCAAAATTACAACATTAAGGCTTGGTCTAAAGGAAAACTTATGTGAGTCTGCATTTCTGATTTTAAGGTTTAGCATGGAGAATATGCTTCTGATTGCTGAGCTATGGTATGTGAAGCCATAGTATTACACAAGATAAATTATTTAAAATACTTCAAATGAACAGTACTTAAATAAACAGTATTTTTAGATATACTTTGCAAAATGTCCCCAGAATGCCAGGCATGAGACTTAAAATAAGATTCAAAAAGATAAAATAATTTTTAAACCCCCTATTTGGTCCAGGTAACAAAACCATACTCCAAGACTCAGAAATTATTTTACCAGAGCTTGCAGTTGAAGTTTTTTGTTGGAATATTATCTTTCAGCAAAATTTCTTGAAGAGAAAAAAGATAAATTCCCTCATGTTGGCTATTATAAACACAACTCTGTCAGTCACGCTAACTCACCCATTGCAAGCACTTGTCTTGTGCCAAAGAAATGTACTGTCTATTATTCAGACAAGTGCATTGCTTCCCAGATATCACAGGTCAACTTTTATCAGACATACCAGCTGTGGAAGAAAGATTGATGCTTGTTTGAATGCTCTCTACACAGGATATGTATAGGACTGCTAGTTTATGACATTATATAAGCACCAGATACAGAACAAAGATAAATAAAAACATTGCTTGAGAGGAGTTCTCTTCCTCTCATCATATGACTTCTACATTAAGCTTGGATGTTCCTCCCCCCACATTTACAGCCCAGCTGTTAAGGCGCTATCTCTCTCTTCATTCTTCAGCTTCTGCTAGTGCAGGTGAAATGCAAAATGCCTGGGCAGTCTTCTTCCTTGCCATATGAATTTTACAGGGATCCCTTTTCCAATTTGGCAGACTAAAGAAGTCACATTCTTTTTGTTGCCTTTGCAAGATAAAATGTTCATTGCCATAGCATGTAAGCAGTTTTTCTCTGCATCTGCTCTAGACTGTTGGGGTAGAGGTATTGTATTTATTCTTTTTTTCCATTATGGTTGACCAGGCAGTAACGTCAGCCCCATGGACTAATTCAGCAGTCAGAGGAAAAATGCCTTTTATTGATCTGTGTAATCAAGTCTGCCTTCACATGCCTGCATATTCTTCTTATAGATTTACATATAAAAATTGTGTTGCTTTTGTTTGTGCAAAGAGGCTAGGCATTTTATTTTTCTGACATTTGATCACCAGTGTATCAGTGACTAATGAAATAATAAAGCTTTGTTTATACCTTAGAAGAAAAATCCAACGGTCTTTGCCATGAATTTTCAAACAGAAGCCACTGTGTCCCGAAGCCCGTCTTCAGAGCCTCGACAGCTGTTATGTTTCTTTTTAAGTAGTCTCTTGATACAACTTTTATTAGTTAAAAAAGCAGTGAAATTTCATTCAGGTATTTATTTTCAAATATTTAATGCTACAGTGAATCGATATAAATATTTTAGTATTTTCTTAGGAGTTGTAGGTCACCAAATGTATTCAAATAAGCTTACAAGCTTTTATATCTCTATAGAAAAAACAAGTCCTTCAGAAAAAGTTGCCCTTGGTAAGTGACTTTGGAGTTTATATCATATTTCAAGACCATCCTTAGTTTTAACAGCCTGAAAAACAGTTTCAGGATCAGATTTTAAAAGGAATTGAGGTAGCCAGGTCCCACTACCCACAAAAACAGTTTATTGTCTAAATACTTCAGAAGCCTGGCTCTTTGCCCCTTATGAAAACTTCAGCTTAACTCTTTTATTTGCATTAACATACATTGTCCTTATGAACAGATATATATTCCAAATTAGGATGTAAAAACCTAAATAATTTTCAGTAGCTAATTTCTATCTTTTCATTTCTATCATCATTTTCTATCTTTCTATCTTTTCATTTCTTATCAATTTCTATCAGGAGACCTGATTTTTCAGACGGCCAATATCATCAACTCTGAAAAATCTATGCAAGATACTCAGAAAGCATCAGTCAAAAATGTTAGCTGCATTTGCAAAAATAATTGCCGTTTTGATAATTTCAATATTCCATAGCATACTCTTCAGGCAGGATGTTGAAAATTTTACTACTGCACAAATATATAAATAAATTTCTGAATGATGACCAGAGAATACGTGGGACTTCTAGAAAGTGAACATTCTTTCAATGCATTAAGCCTTGCTAATGCACAAACGTAAGCACAACAAAGGGGAAAAAGCTATTGCTATTTATGAAAGTTTCCAAAGTTGTAATGAACAGGTAATGTCCAGCGGCAGTCAAGAAAAGCAAAACCAGTATTAGAAGTGGCAAAGAATGGGACTCTATGCCACCACCCAGGTCCTTTTTATGCCTCATGTGGGATTCTGTGCAATTTTGGTCTCCATGTTACAAAATGGACACAGAAAACCATACAAGATACTAAGAGATGTGACAAGGAAGAATAAAGCTATGGAACAGCTTCTGTATGAAGAATGACTAAATAAATAGGGCTCTTGATCCTCAAAGACTGACAGCTTATGAGGGACAGGATAGAGATCTATGAAATTGTGTGGCCAAGATAAGCTGAATAAGGAACAACTGGTCTTTCCTAATAGGGGCATCAAAAAAATTATGAAGTTGCATATTCAAAATTAGTGATAGTATATACTTTCTTATGACAAACCAAAGTCAGGTGTGGAATTTCTTTTCATGGGATGCAGTGGATGCTAGAAGTTTATGCAGGTTGAGTGATAAAGTGGAAGAAAATCCATCAAGGATTCTTATATCCAAAATCACAATGTAAATATTAGGAGCTCCATTAGCTGCAGGTTGCGGCGGGCATGCAAAAGAAGTATATTTATGTGCTTGCCCTCATACACTCCTTCCTACACAACTACTACTCTTGGAAACAGAATAATGAGCTAGACAGATTTTTGGCCAGATCATACACCGGATATATTACCAAATTACTTTCAGTTCAGGAAAAGCCAAATATTTTGTTTACAAAAGAAAGCACTATGTTGAAGCAGATTTATTCATCCCCTTTTATTATAGTAATCTCTGTAAGTACTGAACTGAAAGGGACAAAATTTTCACAAAAGTTAAGTATAGAATCATAGAATATCTCAAGTTGGAAGGGACCCATAAGAATCATTGAGTCCAACTCCCTGCTCCTCACAGGACTACCTAAAACTAAACCATATGACTAAGAGCATCATCCAGATACTTCTTGAACTCTTACAGGCTTAGGTGTGAGCACTTCCCTGGGGTGCCTGTCCCAGTGACCAGTGGAGAACCTTTTCCTAATGTCCAACCTGAACCTGACCTGACACGGCTTTGTTCCATTTCCTCGTGTCCTACCGCTGGTCACCAGAGAGAGGAGATCCACACCTCACCTTCCCCAGCCCACCCTGGGGAAGTTGTAGACTGTGTTGAGGTCACCCCTCAGCCTTCTCTTCTTCAAGCTGAACAAGTCCAGTGACCTCCGCTGCTTGCCCTTAAGGCCTTTCACCATCTTGGTCACCCTCCTCTATAAATATGTATGATTCAGATACAGGTTTAACTGTAGTTTTACAAATACACGAACACGAGTCATTTCTAGCATACCCTCCAGTTTACTTTCAGTGGTGTTCTTAAAAGAAAGGATAGCATAAAGAAATTAGGATATTAATTTGTATTAGCAATGGCTTCCAACACACAGATCAGTCTGTAGTTGTGCAGATAAGTCAGTTATTTGCTTAAGGCTTGTTTTTCATTTATACCAGAAGGTAATTCAAGAGTAAAGTAATTGAAATACTGGATTCACACCAGACTCATACAACTGTGATTGAGATCAGAATCTGATACCTACATTATTTCCTGCTTTAGTCATACAATTTTAAATTTAAAAAAAGCCCCTGCAATTTGCAGAAATGTTACAGGATGACAGGTTTTACCATACTGAAGAAGTTGTTTGGTACATTCAATCCAGCAGTGTGGCCCAAGAAGTAATTAATGACTGAAGATTCAAAGTAAAACAGAAAAGATAAACCCAAACTTCTTACTTTGCCCAGCAATCTGTTCTTTCACTTAACTTTCTAAGCATAGGGAAGATCACAAAAAATAATGCAATGTGCGTAGCCCTGGTTTTTTCCTCCTAGACTTTCAGAAAAGCTCTTCTGGCCTCACTCAGTATCCCCTGTGTACAGCTGATTTAATACATCATTTAGGTTGGGTGGGTAGCTCTTCCAGAGAAAAAAACCTGTCTTCCTATGTATTTTTGCATACACTTGCAATAGCCTTCTGCTTCACTCATTAGCTCACCTATCCAACTGGATGATTTCTGGGAGTGGAAAATTCTTCACATTTCTTCCCTGGTGATAAATGTATGCTTGAGAATCAATCATCTATTCTTCAGTTCATACAATCCTAGTTACTTATCAGAAATTTATCTGAAATAAAAAATTAGTAATTTATCTGACCACCATGCAAAAGACAAAAATGTCTGAAAATCCATTTATTTTCTGTGTAACTCAAAACCTTTTAAATTCTTCTACTACTGCTGTACACCAAAATAACTTTGTGACCCTTTGATGCCTGCAAAGTTACACAGTCATAAAAAAAAAAGAAAGGTTGATCCAGTTTTACCACATTTTACAATTTTAGATGTCTTATCAGAAGCTTTCTACTCCTCTTCCTGTACGGAGCCTATAAATCCAACTTGTTTATTTTTCTAAGTCTTTTGATGTTCCTGACAGGTTTCACTGATATTCTCTGAAATATTTAATATCTAATCAGGAACAAATACTAAAAAAAAAAAAAAAACCAAACCCAAATCAAATACCTTTTCCTAAAGAAAGCAAAATCAAAAAATAGCCAAGACAACAACAAAAAGCCACTGCAACACAGTACTTGGTAGGTAGACTGGAAACTTCAGATCTGTCAGCATCTTTGTAAATATCTCCTATTATTTGTTTCAATCTTTTGCTTTCTACTTTGCAAAGCAAATATTTCAAGTACCACATAATCACAATTTGTAAAAAATATTTAAGATAGACAATACCTATATTATGTAAATCTGCAAGATTCAAAAAAAAAAAAAAAAAGGTAAAACCTGAACTTTTTCTGTTTAAAGACTCCTTCTCTAGATCAGTCTAAAAGATACATTTGTGGAAACAATTTCTTATGAATATATTCATTTAACCCTCGCTATCTGATTTTTAATCATAACAAGAAGATAAATTTTCAGCAGAGATATAAAAAAGGGAATACATTGGGGAATACATATTCTATATCAATATATGTATGATATTTGCACAGATCTAATAAGCTGTCTTGGTTTGGGCTGAAATAGAGTTAATATTCCTTTTCAGGGACTAGATGAGTGCTGTGTTTTGGATTTAGCTTTGGGTTTGGTATGGGAAGAATGCTGGTAGCACACGGATGTTTTCAGCTGCTGCCGAGACTTCAAGGACTCTCCGACTCCCCACGTCCTGCCCGTGCGCCAGGGCACAGGGAGCAGGGAGGGAGCACGGCCACAGCACCAGACCCAAACTGGCCAGTGAAATATTCCATATCATGGCACGTCGTGCTCACTGACCGGGCTGGGGATTGGTCAGCGGGTGGTCAGCAATTACTCTGTACATTGCCTGGTTATATATTGCTTTTTGGTTTCCCCCTATCATCATTACTGTTCTTGTTTTATTGCCATTATTAAACTGTTCCTATCTCAGCCTGCGAGTCTCCCTTCACCCCTCTGATCCCCTCCCCCATTCCCAGGTGGGGAGGGGGAAGGGAGGGTGATTAGCTGAGGGGGTTGGTTGCCGACCAGGCCCAAACCACGACATAAGCATAGATATTACTCTTCTCATTCTAGCTTTCCTTCTTTCTTTCAGTAAGGCCAACTCAAGCAATTGGTAGAGACTCCACTAAAATGTGGAGATATAAATAGACAGTACATCTAAAAATAAAATATTCTTCCTTCAGTCTATGATTAAGATGATGAAAATGATCCATGTTGAGAAGCAGTTTTCTTGGTTGGTAAGAGATCAAAGAGCACACAGTTCTCTCTAACATGCCATTTAAACCACAAAATGTAAAGGGTCCAAAACAATACTGCTTGAAGCATACTGTATTTCTGTACCCTGTGGTCTGCAATACTAGTATGCAAGGAAGCAATGGAGAGCAATTTCAGAGAAAGACAAAAGAATGTTAATTTATTATTTATTTGGGAGACACAGCCCTGCCCAAAGAGTTAATCTAAGCAGCCTAAGTGAGTGTCAGATTGACTATACCTCTGCAATTTTCCAATACCCTACACAGTAACAGAAACATGCTTTTTTAAGAATCAGTGCCCTTTATGGACAACAGAAGCAAATGAAGCTTCCACCTTTGTTTCTTCAACTGCAAAACGAGGATGTTAGAAGTTATCTACCTTTTGCAGTATATTTCCCCAAGGAAAAAGTGAAAAATATCATCCTCTATAGTTAAACTTCTATTTATGATAATACAGCGTAGGAACAGATTCAGCCACATGACAGGAAAAATATAATCACAAAAAGCTCTGAGCTTAATTGCAACCTGCTTGATGGAAAAGACTGTAAAGCATGCATTAAGAAAAGCCACAAAACTCAGGGTGGATTAAGATTTTAGATGGCCCACATTCTTTCCAGTGCAAATTAGAAACATATCTGAAACAAATAATAAACAGGTGCTACTGTTTTGCAGGTGTAAGGTACATTTAAGAGCTTTCAGCCAAAGCAGGAATATCACCAACATTTCCTGCTGTGCTGGGTTTGGGGGGGGGGGGGGGGGGGGGGTTATGGGGTGGAGGGGGCTACAGCAGTGGCCCCTATGAGAAGCTTCTTGAAGGTCCCCTGGCTTCAAGTCAGACCCACCACCGCATCTCTGGCCGAGCCAATTACCTGCACCTCTGCAATAACATATTTAAGAAGTGGAACCTGGGCGGAGGAGTTGCAAGGAGAGGATCTGTGCAAACACCGAGGTCAGCGGAAGAAAAGAGGAGAAGGGGTGGAAGGTGCACTGGTGCAGAGCCCCACTGCAACCCACGGTGAGATGGCAGGGCCACCCTCCTGCAGTCCATGGAGATTGATGGTAGAGCAGATGCCCACTTGCAGCCTGTGGAGGATTCCACACCAAAGCAGGAGACTGCACCCGAAGGAGGCTGGGATTCTGAGGAAAGAAGACCCCGCTGTTGTAGTTCGGCACTGGGAGGACTGCAACACATGGGGGTGACCCACACCAGAGCAGCTCAGGGAATGCTGTGGCCCATGGGAAGGACTCATGCTGGAGAAAGTTTGTGGAGGACTGTCTCCTATAAGAGAGGGACCACGCTGAAGAAGGAGGGACAATGCCAGAAGTTCTCCCCTCACACTGAGGTGGAAAAAGCAGCAGCACTGACTGCACTCCCAATTCCCTGCCCTTGTGCTGCTGCAGGGGAGGAGGTAGAGATATCAGGAGCAGAGCTGAGCCCAGGAAGAAGGGATACATGGGGGAAGGTGTTTTCAAGACGTGGTGATGCTCTTCACTGTCCTACTTTGCCTGTTAAGTGTTGTTGTTCTTAGTGTCTATATTAAATTTATGTTCTTTTTTCTCCCTCCTAACAAGTCTGTCTTTTGCTGGTGACCATAATGAGTGAGTCATCCCTCCCTGTCCTATCTCATCTCCTGAGCCTTTTGCTTCATTTTCTCCTTCTCAGTGCTGGAGGGCAAGAGGGGAGTGAGTGGCTGCATGGTGCTCAGTTGCCCTCTGAGCTCAAACCACACCTGTAACACAGGTGTGTGTGCTTATTACACAACCTGGATGTCTGAATAGTTTGACTCCTTGCAGTTTACAATGTATACTGCACAAAAGGATTCCCCAGATATTCTCTTAGTAACTAAAAATTATCTCTGAAGTTCTCAAGACTTCAACTTCAGTAAAAATTTTGTCTGGCTATGTGATACCCCCTATCGCTTATTTGATCACTCCAATATTTAAATAATATGTAACACTTAAATAATATTTAATACATAACAGGATCCACATAGGGCAAAAGTTTATTTCTTGTAACACATGGCCATCTAGGCCAAGAAACTAAGCAACCATGGGACAAGAGGAAAGATCCTCACATGGATAGAAAAGTATCCAATTAAATGGAAAACAAAGAAAGTTTTGATTTCACACTGGAGAGGTCACCATTGGATTCCTAAAGGAATTTGTCGGGGGACCCATACTGTTGAACATATTACAAATGACCTGGAAAAGGGGCTGAACAGTGAGATTACAAGATCTGTGGATGAAGATGATGATAAATTATTTAAAGCTGACTGTAAAGAATGACAGAAGGCCCTTAAGAGACAGGCTGAGTAGGTATTAAAATAGGCAATGATATTTAACATAAATACATCTAAAGTGATACGTGTATGAAATAGCAATCCTAAATTGACATATAAAATGATGGCCTGCATGTCACTCATAACTGTCCAAGAGTAAAAACTTGGTATTGTGATAGATTGAGCTAATGCTTTTTCAGAATTATGTAAGCACTGATCAAAAAGAAAACTGAGTGCAAAAAATTACTAGACAAGGACTCATGAACAAGGCAAAAAGTTCTATGCAACTGGAAAACTGTAGTTCTGGTCTTTCCATATTAAAAAGAGCACAGTACAACTGAAAATGTTCAGAAATCAGTTGCAAAGTTGGATGACATGCAATCCCTTCTGATTAAAATCCTCTGCTAGACATACATTCTGCTTAATCAAATTTGTATGTTCTATGGGACTCCAGGGACCAGATTGCTTCCATCCCCTGCATGACCAAAGGAAGGTTATTCTCATCTTGTTTAATACTGAGCTAAATGCAATCAAATAATCAAAACCTTATTAATTGACAGGGGACATGTCAGTGTAACACAGAGGCCAAATAACTTGAGTGCTTGCTACTCAGACCTCATGAAGTATCTTGAGTGAAACCACATCATCTCGGGAGTTGTTAGTACATTCAGAGTCTCTATCTGACCTGACTAGACATCATATAGAATGTGGAATGGCACTACTACACAGCACATTCCCACAGTGAGAAAAACTCAAACACACTGAAACACTGGATGAGACATAAATTCTTTATCCAGGAAGTTCATCATCTGCTTTTGCCAGTAACAGTCATATTCCAACTGGACCAGACTACATTTTCTGAACAAATATAATCTCAGCTATATCCTCAAATTCAATTACTTGCCTTTTTGTTTTTTTTTTTTTTCTCTTTTTCAATCACCAAAGATATTTTGTGGAAAACCTCTATGTTATTCAATTGCTTTGTAAAATCTTATTTTAATAGCATCTCATCTTCTTGCTATCAGAACAGCTAGAACACCTCTCTGAGCTGCTGGTCCCCTGCCATCCTCAGCCCTGTGCAATAAAAGAGATTTCATTTTGACAGTAGGCACTACAAAAGCCACAGTTGTCACTAAGACAGTATTGCAAAGAAGTGCTGCTTGTTCACAAAGACTCTTGGGAAGATCACTGGGAGAGCACATGTCTTCAGACATACCCCTGTTAACGGAGGCTGGAGAGATACCTACCGAGCTATAGGTGTGACAAGAGGCACCCATCATGGGATTCTGTCAGTTATGCCCTCAATGCAAGGGACACAGCCATAACAAGGTTGCATCACACAGCCAGAACACTAAAAACTACTGAACCTCAGAAACTAGCGCTTGCAGTAAGGCCACTTTGGAGAATTAAGTGGCACTTACGCATATGTCCAAAAAAAGATACTGCATTTAAAATAATTCAGTCTTGTGCTTACAGATTGTCAATTCACTAAAGACTGTCACTCCAGGAAGACAGGCTTTCAAAAGGTAGTGAGGTAGTGTCACCTTGCAATGACAAGTATCAAGAGGATAAATTAGATGTTTTGGGCTTTTTTTTTTTTTTTTAAATCCACTGAGATTATACTCTAAAACACTGTGAGTGATTAAAAAAAAAGTTTCTTTACTTTGTAAAAACATTTTTATTAGAGAGGAGTGAACAACTCTATATGTTGCAGAGTAGAATTCTGCTTAACAGTTAAACCAAACACAGGAAAAAAACCCACTCGGGCTACTTCCACTAGAACTTAAAGGCAATAAACAATAACCAGTATTATTTTCATAATAAGGTGATGTATATGCCTCCCTGTCTCTTGTGATCTGATTAGTAGTCTATAAAAACCACAGAGGAGATCCCCAGATAGAAATCTGGGACTGGTGAACATAAAACCACTTATATATGAAACCCAAACAGAAAGAGAGTATTTTCTAGTATGTTCATTATCATCTTTAAAATCAACATATTATTTTAATAATCTAAGAAATCCTATTATATTCATCATCTTCTATATATTGTCAGAAAGTAGTAATGGTATAATCTTCCTACTGCTTCCATTAAAATAAACCAAAAGTTTTGCACATCACACTTCTGTTCTAATGTAAATCATTCAACTCTATTATCAGGATTTAAACATTTACTTACATGATGCCTGTTAAATAGAAAAGAAAGAAAACCCAAGCAGTTCAAAAATCACAAGTGATTACTCTTCTATCAACAGATGCTGCAGACTCCTTCAAATCACCATAGACTGTTTTTGTGCTACTGTAGCAGAAGTGGTAGGTAAAAAACCACAGACTTTCTTAAATATTATAGAACTCCATATAAAAATGACCCTCATGAAAGTAGTCTTCAACCTCCTAGAAATCTCACCACATGCATACATGCAAAACCTGCATGATTGGTTGACTCACTGACCCTTACTAATGCTCAACTGTGGAATAGCAGGAGGTCTGTTAGGGCTTGAAAATACCCACACTGAAACGAATGCTAACCGTTCCATTAATTCCAGGAGCCTCTGGTTCAGACTGGTTAAACATCAGTAGTAACAAACAAGGAATTTACACCCTACTAACTTCTCTTAATCAAATGAAGCTAAGTATAAATTAAGATCTAGAAACTGTTTACTTAAATAAATAGCTTGATCTTTCCTGCAGCACTGAAACACCAGAATAAACGCAGACTTCAGGTAACAGGCACTCAAACACTTGATTCTTTATAGGATCATGCAGCCGGGAAGGGAAACACAAAGTCGAGAAATGAACCATAACTTCACTGCAGTAAAACTCAGAAAGCCACCCTGTAGCTTTTCTTTGTGGTCAGCACTGCTTCCCACAACCACATCTTCTGAACTTTCTTCCAACAGCATTTTTCCAACTTTCCAATAGTTTCCTCCCTAAAGGAGGAAATTCTCAGGTCACACTGCCAACTGCATGCTGCATAAATTATTGTTTGTCCACTAAAGCAATCAGAAACAGCTGCCAATTTGATGTTGAACTTATTTAATCTTCGGTAAACTGAAAATAAAGAAAAGGCTCAGATCAATTAAATGTTTAACTTCCATACACTTTTAATAAAAATAAACTGAAAACTAAGGGTTAAACTCACATGAGGATGTACCTGACAAAATAAAAGGTGTTCTCTCCCTTCCAAAAAATCCAGCTCAACTCTGGGGATACATTTCTGTATGTGGTGACCCAAATTCATGCCCTAAGTTACCCTGATTCTTACAAAGGATTTTGAACTGTGATCTCACATCTTTCAGGAGATATTTCTCCCCAACAGACTGTATGAAGCTCTAAGATGGAGGTTTTCTCCATATTTTCCATTTCATGTCATATGATACATTCATAATGTACATAATTTTTCCATAAAACTTTGAATTTATATAAGAAAGTAAGCAAATTTAGTGGGTACACAATTTGGAACAGATTCTTAATTTTAGTTATCTTCTAAATTTTAATTCAATGATCTATGTGTTTTTCTAGCATCCATAGAACCAAAATATTCTGTAGGCACAGGACGGTTTTCATTTGCAAGAAGTCTGCTCCACAGTTTGATTTGCAGGCAGTCTACAAATACATTCAAATTAGGGACTCTACATTACACCATGAAAACCAGAATGGTACGTGAAAAAAATACCCAGACTTTCTTCAGTATTTCCCATTTTGGAAGTACCTGGATCCGCGGAGAACAGAGAAAAGGTGGCAGGAAGATTTAATGCGGAACATAAGAACATATAAATACATTTCAGCATACACCTTTTCTAGTGAATGCTATTTTAGCAGTTGGAAAGCTTGTACTCTTTACATTGTTCAGCTGCACACATGATAAAAGCAGTATGAATCTATGGACTGGGTTAGAAATTAAACTGGATTTCCATTCTATTTGAATTTCTTTGCTTTATGGTTTTGGATTATGCACCAACTTGCTTTATTTTAAGATTAGAATTTTTCCCTCCTAAATATTAGGAAATAATATATTGAACATGGTTCAAATTTTTAGGATATACACTAGAACACAGTGGTTATAGCATTGACAGCATTCAAAGTACTACATTTTTCATTTCCACTGGCGAATATTGAACCAAGTCTCTTCCAAACACTGTGAAAATCGTGACTGTCTCTAACATAGTAATATAATTTATACAGTCCCTAAAATCTTAAACCAGTCAGATGAATCAGCTACTCACCTGCAAGATAAGACTACATTTTCAAAGAGAATTTTATTGAGAAATAAAAGAAGCAAAAGAACAAGAGGCATAGCTAATATTTTTACAATTAGGAGACAGACTTAGTCCTTATATATCTTCTATTTATAAACATAAGGTCTTTTTAAATGCCTCATTTGTTTGTCAACAGTATGGAAACACACAGTTGTTCTCCATACCTTTATCAACAGAACTGGAGGGGAAGAGGGAGTATTTCTCTCCACTATAGCTACAGAGGCATAAAAAGTCTTAGATACAAGTAGATGATAATTCCCTGGGCAAAACTATCACTTCCACATAAACTGAAAAATTTGTGCTGTGTTTCAGAGATGCGTTAGAAATTTTGTAGGTGGTGCTGTACTGGATTTTTATTTTTAGCATTTTATACAATGGAATCTTCATGACAAAAATTACCCTTTGCTAAACTCGATTCTGTGAAGTATCCTGTTGCTTAGTTTCCATTGAGAAATGCACAAGACAAGCCAAACTCCAGGATGAGTTTTAAGATGTTCTCCCTTTTCTTCTAGCAAAATGCGTACTGTTATCTTGGCATGAGTGTAACTCATGTTCCTCCTGCAACTGATTCTGCTCTGGGATCCAATGCACACAAGACAGTCAACTGAGGTATAATCAGTTCTGGCTAAAAATACCAATCTCACCAGGATGGGTTCTATCCTCTGGAAATTGTCTTAAGGTCTTTACTGATAACAGCTGAACTTCATCAAATCTTAGTCAATGAACTGTCGAAATGAAATTAGAGACATCTTCCACAAAATGCAGGAAAATTTTAAAGCTTCCTGATTATAATGGATAATGCTATAAATGTCTAGCCTATTCTTTCTTGGAATGTATGATTTGAAGAAACTTAATTGCATTTTCTCTTAATTAATTCTTACTTCCCTAACTGGGACTGTGGGAAGAGATGGAGAAATGGGAAGACATGGAGAAACAGTCAGAAGAAAATGTTATGGATACTTATCATAACACTCACAGTCACCATCATCCACAATAAAGTCATATTTAGAGCTTGCTGCATGTCTCAGAAAATACATACACTTTAAAGTCTTGATCAACACATTCTCTATTAGATTTGTAGGTGTATAACATCCATTGAAAATTTAGTCTTTTTGAGAGAAAATCTACAGGTAAATACAGAAAAAAAATATTATTCTACTATGGGAAAAGTTAAATACAAAAGTTTCAGTGTCTGACTTTAGTAGATGAACAACACTCTGAGCCCAAGCAGATTATTTAGACTGTTTTAAGGAAAGCATATATAAGAGTTTTTTGTTTGTGAACAGACTGGTTTTGCATAGACATTGTTGTACATTAACAAACCTATAATCAGTAGGTTATTTAGTGCTTCTTAGACTTTTGACTTCTTATGAAACAGTGAAGACAAAAAATCTTATAGAAGTAAAAGCTAAAAGTTACAAGGTATCTTTGAACAGCACGGTCTAATTAAGTATCATTTTCCCTCTTCACAATAACAAACACCACCAATATGAGAGTTAAACAAGTTCTTAATGGTTATTTCTAGCTCTACTGCAGTGCTATGGACCATTGTTGTTACTGATTGTCTGTACTAGAGAAGACAGAGAACTCTTCTACCTACTCAAGCGAAAATGTTGCATATTTTTTGAAAATGCTCAGTCACATGATGTACCTTCTTCCATCTACACTTTTACCTCCTCACACAGATAGTCAAACCATTTTTCCTTTTCTTCTTCCTTTAAAGCCAACAGTTCTCCCTTCATGCTTATAATGAGTAAAATAAATATAATATTTTACAGTGTTTCTAAATGATGGTTCAATAGTCAGTAGTAGCCCTTCGAAAATGATGATTTTTCCATTTCAGCTATATCTGTATAACCTTTGTCTTTGCTCATGCTCAGTTATAAGGTACTTTTTTTAAGTTGAACATGTGCTTGTAGGTCTGATGCCTTAATTAACTTGAGAGTCCACAAAAATGTGCCAGAAGTAAGGACAAGCTTGCTACAGTCACTCTGAAACGTGGATGGCTCTGTGGGCTAACAAGACCTTTGCATATATGTACTTTCAGCTGATTTATCTTTTTTTTGAACTGTGATGTACAGAGCAATTGTTTCACCTCAAGAAGGAAACTCTGGAAATGTCAAGGGCTCTTCCACCCCATAGTGTGACAATGAATAACTGAAGAAATAAGGGGTTTTGCTACTTCACGGAGGAAAGACATTTTGTGACCTTTTGCTGCTTTATGGCAATAATGAGTTTTCTACAAAATTCCAAGTCTTTCTGTTACTTTATTAAAATAAAAACATTTGAGTAATAGCCGTGACCTTAACCTTGGAAGAATGAACAGAATACTGATCTTGAAGAAATAGATGAGCCCTGGGACACTATAACCTCCTACCATCCTGTCTACAAGGCAAAGGTCTGTGCTGTAGACAAACTTACCCAGTGAAGCTCACATATCTTAATTCACTTAGTTGAAAGCTGTGAACATACAGATCCACTATTACCCCTTCTAATTTCAGTTTTCTCATACTAATGTTTGATTCCAAAGGAAAGATTAATACTATAATATCATACTCAGACTCTTACCTTTCAAAATACATAATCTTTTAAACTTAATTTCAACAAAGTAAACATATGAAAATACTCTCATTCTTCTTTCAATGCATTTACCTTGATTTTTACAACATATTAGATCTTTACAAAAAAACACACCACACAAACAATAGAGTAAAATTCAGAATTACTCATGGCAGCAAAAAATCCCTGCGAACATCAACAGGGTGAACCATTTATCCAGATTATTACAATCTTATACAACTACAGAATAAAAAAATTAAAGTTATTCTAAATAAGAGCAAACTTATTAATACAGCCTATAAGGTCAAACTTCACAAAATGAGAAGCAGTAAAAGGAAATGCTCAACTTTCACTTTTGATGGAAAAATAATAAAAAAAAAATTCAAAATCTCATTTTTTTATGGCAACAGATTTAAACTGAATGGAATAGTATTTATGAATTATTGAAGGCATCAAAAGACATATTGAGATTGTCTTACATGTGTAACATCCAAACCCCACTTGCATCACCGTAAGGTATCAGTGTTCAAGGTAAAGAGAACTGAACAGTGTATAATCTGACTCTGAGATCCTATGCACAATTAAAACTTTACAGGTTTCCAGCCAAGAGATATTTCATTTGAAAAATGTAATCTAACATTTATGTTAAGACCCAGGCAAAAATATAAAATGTTAGTGTTATGTTCAAATAGGTATGGGATATAATGAGGCATAAAAAAGCAGTACTGAGGGATTTCTGGATTCCAGTCGTGATACTGGCATTAGACACTTTATCAAGTGACTTAGTATTTCGAAATTCTAAAAAATATTATCTACATCCCAAAGGAAACATGGGGATTAGTACTTATGAGGCTCACCAAACATGCAGTTTCAGTACACTTAGTATTGAATACTGCAGTGATGGATGGTTCACACCAAAATGCAGGTGGGCCAAGAGCCAAGGCAACATATAACCACAGGCCAAACTTCCTGTCAGCAAGGGCTACACCCCAGAAACTTCATATAGCCAACAGCCAAAAAACCCCACCACTTATCTCTGATGTGAATGGCAGCAGAGCTGGATGGAATGGTGGCTTCCCATTAGGGATTGGAGCTGAGCTCTGCCCAAAACTGCCAGACCAGCATGAAACACACTGCATGATGAGAGTCGCAACTCCTGACTTATAGGGGGTCACTGCAATTCATTACTTTCTTCTAATAAAAAAATGACAGAGTCCAGATGGTCAGCATGCATAGGCGTAATTTTGCAGAGAAATGGGAATTCGGAGAAGCAAAGAACATATCTGCCTTCTTCCCATTCCAGCTGTCACTACATAAGCTTGGTCAGCTAACCATACTGGTCATTTTCCTGCACAGTTTTGACTCCAAGAGTGGATTCCAGGTCTTAGCCTGGCACAGACATGGAATATATTTATCCCATTTGAATCTCACACAGCACACTCATTCATGTGTATCTACATCTCCTGCTGAGACAGATTAACTCCATTATCAGGGATTGTTTTTTCACTTTTTTTTTTTTTTTTTTTTTTTTTAATAATTCTAAACCAGCTAGGACATCAATAAGAAAGCTGGGGAAGAAATCACTTCTGGACTGTAAAGTCTCAGGAATCATCTTTCACCTGGGCAAAATAAGTAATAAGTGGGGCCTGAAGGAAACTAGAGTGTCTATTCCTTAATCAAGATGAATCATTTTAGTATATGTACAGTTATAATATATAACGCTACAGCTATTACAATGCAATTTTAATACCCATAAATGATACATCAGTCCCAGAACTGAAATGGTTTCTCTACTGTAATATATCTTATGTTCATTCTGCATATAGCACATCTAGCCCCTCACAAGCAATCATTTATTTTGGCAATTAATAGTGCAATATATGAGGTAATGCCTTTTTTCAAATGTTGAGGATAGCAATGTAAAGTTTGATTAATTTTGCTCAAGGCAAATAAAAGTTTGGAGAAAAATCACAAAATGTTTTTACAAGTTCTCTGTCTTGGATGTCTGCCTCTATGAATAGATATCTTCAAAATAAATTGACTACAATTAGTAGTCTACAATTTTATTATGCCTTTGAAGTTTTAGTTTATGGTTTAGTCTGGAATTTTAAACGAAGGTAAAAGTTTTTTCAGCCAAAAACAGCCCCACCCAACAACATATGTATTTTGAATAACTTTTTCCAATTTAAAGAAATTAAAATCCTTTTGAAGAGAAAGAGGTGTTATACATGTAGTCTACAAGATTTTGTGAAATCCACTATATTCATTAATAAACTTAGCAAGTCAGATTAAAAAATAATACAGTGTGTACTGACAGATTCTGATTAACAACTCTGAATTAAAGGGTACATTTCCTTTCACCGTGTCATTTAGTCCTGATTCTCAAAATAAAATTGCCTTCTGTGGGATATAAAGTTTCAATACTGCTTCAAGACGGGCCATCTAGCTATGACTGTGTGGTCAGAAATATGTTTGGTTTAGCAGTTAGGGGAATTTAGACTTAAATCCAGTTGGTTTTTAATTCAGCTGAATCACCAAAACTTGATGAAATGCCATAAGGCTGTCTAAAAGAAAACAGATCTTTTACAATGGAATAGCTGACGTCACCCACACAGCTGCCAAACCATCAACAGCTTGGCTTTTCTTTTTTTAAAGACAAAGTCACAAAAATGGGGCAAAGCGATTTTGTTTCTTTTTCCTTCCAGTGTATGTAAATGTGGTTTTTGATTTATGCAAATTTTAAGTTACTTTATGCATTTTATTTGTACTTTCTTAACCTATACATTACAGAGAAAATTATACTCTGTTTCAACATATTTTTAGCTTTCTGTTTTTAATTTTCCTATTTTACTACCAAACTCTTAAAACCAACAGAAAATGTGAATGTTTCAGACCCAAACCTGGAAGACAGTAGATCTTTCATACCAATGTCCTGCTTTTACGTAATTGCAAACTCTGTAACAAATTACAAGCCTACACTGAGACCCAGCAACTGAGACATATATTCATCACTTTTGACAATAATCAACGGAATGATGAAGAAACAACCAGAAAGACAAAAGCGATGGCTTTTAGCAAGGCGGGTGAGGAGCAACCACCTCTGAGGGGTCTGGGTCCAGCTGCATCTGCAGAGCTCACCAGGCGGGTTTAGCACAGTGAGGTCCAACCAGGTGTGGTTCCCCACTGCTTCCCCCTGGGGCTCTGGCTTCAGGAGCAGCCAGAGAGCACAAGGAGGGTCGGGTCTCCCTCTGCCTCCCCACTTCCAAGTGCACAGCACTCCTCACCGCAACCTTGCACTGCCTCCGGCATCCATCAGCCCCTTCAATGAGCAGATTCAACCTACCTGACAGAGGAAAACCCGGCTAGCAAGTTAGATCTGACCACGGAGGTATCTGAGGAGTGCCAGAATGGGTGCAAAATAAGCATCAGGAGCATGTGGCTGGGAGTGGGGAGGGAAAGAAGCAAAGCATACCCACAGCAGAAGCCTGCGGCATCATTTTACCACATATGAAACGGAAACTTCAGGGTTTAATTTCAGAGACAACAGACTCAGTCTCACCTGTTCCCCGAAATTCCTTCTAGTCCCATCTATTGTGCTAAAATGAGCTCTTGGCTATACAACATACATCAAATAAAAAAAAAAAAAAATAGAAGGGTTATTAAAATCTGAACCAATATCCTGACTTGGTTCATATCTTGACTCTGTGAGTGGTTTTGGTGACCCGCGAGAGAGGAGAGCGATGGTGAGGCACTATGGGAGGCAGGATTTCCTCTTTGGTAGCAGCAGCAACCCACACTAGCTTAAACTCCATGAAACTACTGCCACTGGCTGAGGTTCCCGGGTGGCCTGAGCCGATCTTAACTGCTGGGTCCTGCGGGCGGTCCCTCCATCTGCCACCAACCACACGTTCCCCCACGGCTCCCAGTCATACAGCTACAGGGCAAGTTGGTTCAGCTGGCTGATGTGGTAGAAATCTTTCCTGCTCTTTCCTCATGCCACCCAGAACAGTCTGAAGTCTGATCGGGCAGAAGACTCATCTTGCTGCCATGTGATTTCCAGATCCAACCCAAGAGAAGGAGGAAAGGATGGGAGAAAGGGAGAGGACAGGCTGGCCATCTTGGCACTAGCTCACCACCAGACTGGCTTCACTACAAAGACCACAACCCACATCCTCCTCCTTCTAGCTTTGGGAGATCCCACCCTGTTTTTTCACTCCACTGACTCATCTTTTACACCACCCCAAGTGTTGTAGGTCTGCACTGTAAAACAGATCAGTTAATTGAGAGAAAATATTGTTTTTAACACTGACCATTCCACTGGGCTGCCAGAGGTCAGAGGGAGCCTGCGTGCAAAGTTTGCAGTCAGGGACAGGAACCCCATTATTAGCACTGAAGACAACAAATGTGGAATTGCAGTCTAAAATATTGCTGTATGTTTCAGATCACTGGAAAGGTTTATATTTGAATGAAGTCTGCCTTCTGAGAGAGAAGACAATTACTTTGAAAAAATCGGTGAAATAAGACCTGTCAGCATTTTTTTGTAAAATGAAACTGCAGACAAACTAGTTTACAGTGGTTTCCCTCTTATGCTGTTTAGTATTAACAACAGGGGAGAAGCACAGTACTTTGACCCAAGACTACCGTAGAACTATAGTATTTACCACTGAGCATGAGTTCCTGAAAAAGGGTTAAGTAGATGCTGATCAGTAGGTTCATCACATCTGCTGGAGTAACCCTGGCTGATGCCCAGAGGTTAGAAACCAGTGCTCAGTCTGAGAACTTGAAAAGCTGTATGATGTTACCCCACAAGCGGTAAACATGTAGGTCAAGGTCAGTTCTAACAGACCACAGTAGCAAAGATGTAGTTAGTTCTGTAATCAAGACAGCATGTCCTACCTTTAATTTAACATTCTGTTGAATACTTGGCTGTAACAGTTGAGTTGACACTAAATTAATTAATGTCTTTTGCACAAATTCTCCCCTGAAGGAATGCTTATTTTGGTGCAAAAAATCTGAATAGAACAAAGCTCAATTTTCCTACTTCAGTAAAGAAAAAATTAATTACACGAGACATCCCATCATTCACACTACTAAAACTACACAGTATCAGTTTATTCAGAGATGAAGATAAACGCATCTATTAAATAAAAATACTATGCTGAAAGAATGTATACATTATATGCAAGAGCACTCAAGAGTTCAGGAGCACTGAACCTGCACTGCGTGCAAGTACAACAATAACTTAATGCCCTATGTATGCACCGCTACAACATTGCAGTGTCTTCCTTAATAATAATGTGATCAGAACTCACCTGATTATCCACAACATCCTGAAAGTTTTTTTGGTTATGTTTAACACTATCTTGAAATTTAATTTCCTCTTTGCTCTTCCACAGCACACTACAAATACAAAGCTTTGGCTAGCCTGTATCTTCTAGTCATTATTTTACTTTCTAATAAAATTTCTACCAGAAATAAAGTATAATATGAATACATCATGTGACAGAAGATTATTTAGGTGATGTGATTTTTTAAGTGGACTAGGACAAGGGCAAAATGGACAGAAAGAAGGTCAAAGACTACACAGGAGGTAAGAAAGAACCCAGTAAAACATACATATATATATATATATATATATATATATATTCTAGCACTGTAAGCAAAAGAGTACTCTGATCTCAGAACAGTTAGGACAAGGAAACAAAAAACAGTCAAGGAAAGAGTAAGACTCCAGAGTGACACAAAATTTATCACCTTGGTGATAGGAAGATTGTATGGGCAGTTTATTTTAAGATGCTTTTTTTAAAAAAAAAACATGAAGAGAGACACAATTGCAGAAAATATGAAAGTACTTACATATTCCAAGCTTTGTGTCTCCCTAATCTATCCATAATAAAGACACCAACATAATTTATCTGGATATTAGTTCTAAACTTATTACTCAGTTTGCAAAAATGAAAAACAGATGCTAAGTAAAAATTAGCTGAGTTACACACATATGCAGTTACTCCTAATAACTCAGATTGCTAAATAGAAATTTTAATTCTTATATGACAAAGCATAATGTCACTAGCTGGTTCAAAAACAGAATCATAAATAATACAATGACCCATCCGGCAAAGCACAAAACCATTCCAACTTCCAGTTCACTTATAAGAAAGAGCACGTTACGACAATAGTTGAAGTACAAAGAAAGATGGATTTCTTGTCCCCCACAGTGGACAAGAATTAACGTGCTCTGTTGCATTAGAAATAGTATATTAATTAAAAGGACAATGATCTGAAAAATCACAGTTTAATGTATATTTTGTCATGCAAAACAGTGATACAACTTGTAAAACCTATCAGAAATACAATTACTGTCAAACCCTTTAAGAATAGTATCATAAAATCAAAACTAGGAAAAATGTAAGGTATACTAATTTGGAGGTCACCTCTACCCGTTCCCAAATAAAAGTGCTATTAAGGGAGAAAGTAAAACAGGTAGCACAAAGTAACTTGCCAGAATTATAAGCCTTTGCTGAGAAGAGACAGGGAAACCCTATATGGCGCATAAGGACATGTGAGTGAAGAGTTACATTTTTGGTTTTAATAATTCCATTTTTGAAAGGTTCATAAAAGCATTGTAAATTTACAAGCACACATGCCCCTTCCTCTGTTCGTGATGCTTAAACATCACATCTCATCCAGCATAAAAGTTCCACTTACTACAACTTCTGCTCACCCGTCCTGCTCCCTGCCCACATCTCACACAAATGCACCCAAAACGTAAGGGCATGCTGTATGTAGCAAACAGTGAAGTACTATCAGAGTATGGCATCACGGAAGCAATCTGGGGAAGTATTTCCCGAGCTTAGGCTCCCCAAAACCTCCTCTGCTCGTCCCCCTTCTATTTACACCAGGAGTTTGTCTATTCAAACACTTCCACTGATCACGATCACAGCAGTTCCCACAAGGAAAAGATGGTCTGTGAAGTACACCTGAGAACATCACATCAGGGCATAACATTGTACAGGAATGCTACGACTCATTGAGCACCCTTTAAAGGGAAGTCAGAGCAGCTACACCTTAGTCTGTCAGTGTATAGGAACGATCTGCAAGCAGTGCTGTCCAGCCAGCACTAGATAGGCACGATGTTCCTCCTTCTGAGAAAAGCATCATAGAGCCAGATGTGTGTTGCAGAAAGCCACCTTACCCCTTTCCATCTGCTTACTACAGCACAACATGTATGTCTTGCAGGCAATAGATCACTGTCCCCACTGCACTACTCTTCCGCTGGCTGGATTTATTTCTTTATTTAATGAAATACAGAAACACTATAAAAACATTAGAAAGGAACTGTTCCAATGTTCTGTATGAAAAAAATCTCCACTTGAAAAGTTTGTAGGGCTTAGCAAACTAATAATATTGAATCATAAAACAGATGGTGCTTAAAAAGCTATAGATTTGGCAAACTTAAGCTCCAATTCACATGACTATGGCATTAAAGATCCAACTCGTGATTATGGAACAAAAGCGATCACAACGCTTGGAACTTCTCAGCTTCTCACAAACTTAAGTTTTCCATTTGCAAGGTCATATTATATAGATGTATCAAGATGCGTTAGGGCGAGCAGTTCATTGGGAGCTACCTGCCAACCTGGAGCACTGAAGACTGAGGTTTGTAGGGTTTTTTGGCAATGTACCTCCCAGTTCACCTCATGAAAATGGCTACTCCTCAACATTTCCATGTCCCAGAGTACTTTATTCATTACTCAGCCATGCTTCAGAGCTCTCTGAAACAGGAGGAGTGTGTTGGTCATGATTTAGTATTTACAGCACATGGGTGATGACATTTACTTAAAAACAGAAGTCATCCTGCTCTATTTTGTTTCACCTAGAGGGAAATACTTCAGTTAAGGAAAACAAGGAGTGTTCAGAAGATAAACTGTGTTTAATAAGTTGTGAACAATCAGTAGCATACTCACATGGGAAGTCATCCACAAACATGGGGTCTATGTTATGCAGTAGTTCCACTCTGGGGGAAGGTCTTCCTTCACTAGGAGAGATTTCAAAAGAAAATATTAATTTCCTTCTACAGCTCATTAGGATTTTGCATGTTTTATCTTAAGGCTTTTTGTCATCCTAATACAGAATAAGCTTATAACCATAAACTGCTACCAACTTTAATCTGAACCTTCTTCTCCAGACTAGTAGCAACAACTTTTGCCCCTAACAGTCTCCCCAGTCTTCACTGGTGTTGACTGGGATTATTCATAAATTTACCAAAGCAGGGCTTTACAGTAATCAACTTTAAAAGTCAAATTTTGCAGCATAAGTTGGCATGGTACCTGCTATGCTCTCTGCCTACCTGAATGAATACTGAAAGTGTTTTGGCTGGGTGCCTCAAAAAACACTAGAGGCATTGTCTACCTCTCAAAAAATCACCTTCAATTTGTAATGGAGGTCACAAGAATTATTTAGGTACTCTGAACTTTCTTGTGGAAAAAAAAAAATCATCCCTCTTTTTCTAGCTATTGGCTACATAGGGATGGTGTGGAATGAGCCTCTGAACTCACCCGTAAACTTTCTGAGTTAAGTCAATCTCAGGCCTAAAAAACTGAGTAAAAGAAATTTACTCCTTATAAATAAAAGAAATTTACTCCCTACATGAGTAGGAAGACATAACTAGAAAGAACCTTGGCTACATCATACAAAAATAATACACAATAATACTTTATTATTTGACAGTGAACCGAAAGACATCTTTTTAGAAACTTCCAAATAACTTAAATTGTTTTCATTTTTTGTTAAGGAGCTTCATTTCAGACTCAAAAATTCAACCATGGCCCCTAAACCACTTGACATGAAGAATGAAAAAATCAGGTAATAAAAAACTTAGTGGAAATCTCAAAAATTACTGTTGTTTTAATATGTAAAATTTGTAATTAAATAATATGCACCTATAATTTAAAATTTTCAGTAACAATTAATTAAAATTTATATTGTTCTATTCCATTTCTAAAACCATTTCTGGATGCTACACATTTTTAATCAGTACAAAATTAAGGAGAATTGGATGAAAGATTAAACGTGTTCAGATAATACAGCCTTGAAATTAGTACAGAGAAAGCACAATAATTAACCTACAGTGTTAGCAATTCCATATATATAAAACTGCCACAAAAATGTTTTTCCCAAAATATGTGTGAAAGGTTGACTCCCTGCCCCAAACCCTTATCTCTATAGCAGTCACACACTTAACCAAAGAATGTCCGGCCTTGTTTAACCAAATTTTATCTTATACTGTCTCTAGCTGCTCCGTTTACAGCTATGGTCAAGTGTTCCTTTCACCACCTGTTCACAGGTAACAGTAACATGAACCAGTTAGCACAAGTTAAACTAGGATGCAAATTTATAGCGTATGAGTGACTCTCCAGTAACTGCTTGGAGAGATATTCTTATTTTGTGGTTTCTGAGCTGTATCTACATTTTTCAGTGTCCTTTGTAAAGAAAGCAAACACCAGAATTATGCTAAGTAACCTAATATCTTCCACCAGGGTCAAATATAGAAGCAAGAAGTAACTTACTCTTATGTGCTTCTCCTGTTTATACATCCAATATTCATACAGTACCACGGTAGGTAGAAAGTCAGAAATGGGGTATTCATTCTGTTCGAGCAGACTAGTATTACTATCATATCATGAAAGGTAATTTCCTTTATGGCTTTTAATCTGGAGGGTGGATACTGTACACTACACATGCCTATGAACTTTGCTGAACAGCTGGTAGAACACAAACTATAAAGATTACACCTTCATTAATTTAAGTCTTTCATGATGTAGTCATTTTCATTGAATCCATTTTTTTTTTTCTGAGACAGAATATTGGTATTAGTAACTTGGAAATATGTTTTATATATAATCATGAGATATACCCCCTGAAGCTTACAGCAATACTGCATTAAGCTCTGCAGCACTATTAACTCTTATTGAACTGCTTGTTCAGTTTGGGTGTTATTCCAGTAATTCTGTTGCACACAACAAAGAGGTTTATAACCAGCATGTATTATTCACAAAATGATAGTCAGAGAAAAGAAGATGGTATTATACATTGAAGAAAGCAGCTGGCTGACAGAAAAGGACATCAAGAAGACAGAAACAACGTCCTGGGGACAAGAAGTAGAAAATTTACACTTGTAGCAGAGTTCCCTTTCCCTGTGCCTAAACTGGGTCCTCCTTCCCATTTATGGAGCTCCGTGCTGACCTTAGTCCCCTCAAAAGACACAGCCTCAACAACAGATTCACCTTGGCAGATGTTCTGCGAAGCCTGTTTTGCATCAGGAATATAGTCTAGCCAACAGAGATAGAGTAAGAAAGCAGTAAGATTCTCTAGAGAATCCTGCCTTTGCATTTTAATATCTTCCAGTGTAACAATATCTTATAATGCTCTAATTGTAGAATATTTATTTTTAGACTCCAATATTCTAATGCATTGCTCCTCTCCCTAAAAATAATGAACTTTTTCTTTTGTCTGGTTATTATTCTATTGTGTCTGTCTGGCTATTTAATTAAGCAGTTAAAAGGTATTGTTTTCCAAAAAATTCCACTAAGAAAATCTTGATAAAAGCATATGGACTAACTTCAGAGTTGGTATAAGAATCAGATAGCTTATGCTGAGAACTTTGCTCTATCTTCTGCTTTGCAAAGTTTTTAAAACATACAGAAGGACCTATTACTCCTTAGTGAATGAAAACAAACCTCTACATGCGATCTTTCACTTTTTTTTTTGTCATTAAATAGGCAGAAGGCGGCCTTGGGAAGTAATCCAAGGTTTTTCAGGGTAAATATGTTTACCTTGCACAAAAACATCCTCAGTGTCACTCAGCAAAATCTGACCCTTTATAACCTTGCCAAAATACTGTATTTCTCTGGGTCATATCTGTGCATGCTTTTCTAAAGGAATTATATTCAGATATGCTAGAAATAAACATTACTTACTCTCAGCTTTAAATTGCTCTGTCTTCCGCATTAATTTATACCACAACAGTGAAACGTTTTTTCAAAGAGGAATTTAATTCCTAAAATGAATGTAACCTTTTGGTACACAAGAATTCAAGCTGATCTTGCTTCATTTACTTCAACTAGTCAATTCTGATATTTTCAACATTACAAAAACATAAAACTGAAACTTGCCCTGCAAAATGTATGAGTAAAACACGAAAGCCTATGCTTGCTAACAAGCTTTAAAGAAATATTAGTTATTTTGACTGCAGGGTGCCATTCTGTGACCATCTGCACAGGCTGAGGGGCACCCATCTGACCTGCCCCTCAGGGCAGGATGGTGGGACCTTGTCTGAGAGCAAAGGCTGCAGCCCCAGCTGGGGGGTGCACACCCTCCACCCCAGCGGCGGCCGATGCCTCCACCCAGATGGGGCTGCTGGAGGGGGAGGCCACAGTGTGGGGCTTAGGCTGCAGGGAGTGCCCAGACCCTTCTCCGGGGCAGGGATGGGCTGCAGAGCCGCCTGCAGAAGCTGTACCCAAGGGGAGGACAACCCGCAGCGGTGCTGGGCTGCAGGAGGCGGTGGGAAGGCTGCGTAGCATCAGGGAGGCTGAGGAGGAGCTGGACAGCTGACTCCCAGTGCAGCCTGCAGTAGACCCACAGCCAAACAGCCAAAAACACAAGGAAGGGAAGGGGGCCGATAATGAAGAAGAATGGAAGCTTGTAACAGCAAGGACCTGCAGGAAGAAGAGACTTCTCCCGAAGCCTGAGGTGCGCTTGCAGAACTACTTCACCACTCTGCAGGCTGAAGAGGAAAGACCTGTCACATCAGGACAGACACTGGAGCAGAGTAAGGCAGCCCAGTCTTGCTCCCTGTAGAACAACCAGCACAACTAAGAAAAGGCAATGGGTGACAGTAGTAGGCAACTCTCTTCTAAGAGGTACAGAGATACCATCTACAGACCTGACACACTCTATAGAGGTGTGCTGCCTACTGGGGGCTCAAATCAGGGATGTCACCAAGAGACCACTGAGCGTCACACAGTCAGCTATTATCAGCTCCTGTTGTTTCGTGTGGGCACCAGTGATACAACCAGGAGAAGTCTGAGGAGTATCAAGAAGGATTACAGAGCCTTGGGAGTGGCAGTGAGGGACTCTGGAATGCAGGTAGTTTTTTCATCAGTCCTCTTGGTCAAGGGGTTTGAAAGGGCCAGTTGAATCTAGTGAATCAACAATTGGTTATGGGACTGGTGCCACAGCCAGGGTTTCAGCTACTTAGATCACAGGACTCACTTTGAGAAACCCGGTCTACTGGGAGTTGATGGGGTCCTTCTGTCAGAGAAGGCGAAGAGCATTTTTGGTCACAGGCTTGATGAGCTGGTGAAGAGGGCTTTAAACTGAAGTTGCCATGGGAGGGGAACTTTGATCCATTCCACTTCTACCAGTTTGTTGCCAGTGCCATCAATGGATGCCCAGAGCCTGGAGAGTGATCACAGGTCAGCAGCAGAGCACCTGAAGAGCAGCACAAAGGAATTCCAGCCAGTAAATCAGCTTTATGCTGGCTTTAAATGCCTCTACGCAATGCAGGTAGCACGGAGAATAAACACGAGGAGTTAGAGACATGCGCATGCCTGAAGAGCTATGATCTTATTGGCATTGTGGGAACATGGTGGGATGGCTCTTATGACTGGCGTGTTGGAATGGAAGGATACCGGCTCTTTGGGAAGGACAGGCAGGGGAAACAAGGGGGGGGGTCACCCTCTATGCCAGCGGCCAGCTGGAATGCATAGAGCTCTGCCTGGGGGTGGGTGAGGAGCTGACTGAGAGCTTATGGGTCAGGATTAAAGGGAAGGCAGGGACAAGTGACATTATAGTGAAGGTCTGCTACAGGCCTCCTGACCAGGAAGACCAAACGGATGAGGCCCTCTACAGACAGATAGGACCAGCCTCATGTTCACAAGCCCTGGTCCTCATGGGGGAACTTTAGCCACACTGATATCTGTTGGAGGGACAGCACAGCAGGGCACAAACAATCCAGGAGGTTCCTGGAATGCATTGATGACACTTCTCCAAGTGATAGAGGAGCCAATGAGGGGAAGTGTTATGCCAGACCACTGACTGGAGAAAAGGAAATATAACCCACTTCTTGGGAGATCTTGTAGTGGCCTTCCAGTGCTTAAAGGGGGCCTACAAGAAAGCCAGAGAGGAACTTTTTACTAGGGCATGTAGTGATAGGAAAAGGGGTAACAATTTTAAACTGAGAGAGGGTAGATTTAGATATTAGGAAGAAATTTTTTCCTGTGAGGGTGGTGAGGCCCTGGCACAGGTTGCCCAGAGAAGCTGTGGATGCCCCCTCCCTGGAAGGGTTCAAGGCCAGGCTGGACGGGGCTGGGAGCACCCTGGGCTGGGGGAAGGGGGCCCTGCCCGGGGCAGGGGGGTTGGAACAAGATGATCCTGAAGATCCCTTCTAACCCAAACCATTCTATAGTTCTACAATTTTATCCCGAATCTCTCTCAGTGCCTATCGTACTGCTTCATGTGCTCTACCATTTGGTTTTCCATTTTTCTGTTAATGCACAGTTGTGCTGGGTTTTGTGTCGTGGTTTTCTGGTAGTGGGGGAGGGGGCTACAGCAGTGCCCCCTGTGAGAAGCATCTTGAAAGCTCTCCTGGCTCCAAGTCGGACCCACCTCTGGCCAGGGCCGAGGAAATCAGCTGCTCCTCTGCCTTCACTTATTTAAGAAGGGGAAGCTGAGAGAGGGATGGGGACGTGTGAGGAGGAATTGAGAGAAGGACGGACACCCAGGTCAGCAGAAGGAAGGGGGAGGACGTGGGGGAGGTGTGCCGGAGCAGAGACCCCTGTATCCCGCGGCGAGAGGACAGGGCTGCCCGCCCAGCACCCATGGAGGTCCGCAGCGGAGCAGGGGCCGGCCAGTGGCCTGAGGAGAAAGCCACCCCAGGACAGGCGGCTGCGTTTAAAGGAGGCCGGGGCCCTGAAGCGAGAAGCGGTCCCCGCGGTTGTGGCTGGGCGCTGGGAGGACGGCAGCACGCGGGGGGGACCCACGCCGGAGCAGCACGGGAACGGCTGCGGCCCGTGGGGAGGCCTCACGCCGGAGAAGGTTCGTGGGGAACTGTCTGCAGTGAGAGGGGAGCCCCGTGGAGCAGGGGAGGGGTGTGCGGCGTTCACCCCAGCTCCCGAGGGGGAAGGAGCGGCGAGCTGGCTGTGACCCCCATCCCCTGCCCCCTGCGCTGCTGGGGGGGAGGCAGAGAGATGGGGAGCAGCGCTGAGCTGGGGAGAAGGGAGGGGTGGGGGAAGGTGGTTTTGGATGTGGTAGCACTTCTCACTGTCCCCACCTTGTCTGTTAAGTGTTGTCTTGTTAGCATTTGAATTAAAATGATGCTTTCTCTTTTTTTCCCCTAAGGAGTCTGTCTTTTGCCTGTAACCATAATGAGTGACCTACTCCTCCTGGTCCTTAGATGGATTCTTCAAGCCATTCCTGCTTCATATTTTGCCCTTCCCATCCCCCCCATTTCTGATGGGGGAGGGAGGGAGTGAGCAGCTTAGTTACCCTCTGGGTCTAAACCACGTCAACAGTAAAATCCTCTTTCTGAGCACAAACATACTAGATATTCAGTACTGAAAACCAAAATATATCAAAGCAATGTATCAATCAGGGCAAATTTCTACATAAGGAGAATTATTTTGCCTAGTGTCTCAATTTCAATAGAGTAGAGAACATCTGGAGAACAGATGTTTCTTAGAAACACAAGTGCCTTTTGAGATACTTGCTTGGAAACATTCAGTACAGTTTAGATGCCTTGATTAGTTGAATTTTAGTATTGTTTTCTATTATTTTTTCTTTGTATTCTGAATTACTACTTTTGTAAAATATATTAGTGATAATATCACTGTATTTTCAGAAATAATTTCTAATATGTACATGGTTTTAGAGGTTCCAGCTATATTGTAGTGTTACCCATAGTGATCTAAGGTATTAGAAAAGTGCAATTTACTGTGATTTATGTAGAAGGTTTATACCTGGGATCGGAATGGTCTGACGGATATCCAAAATTGGGTTGGTACGGTGATACTATCCTAAGTTATTTTCAAAAATAAATGAGAGCCATTAAAAGGAAAGTTAAATTTCATTCCAAAGGTACTTGGAGGAAAATAAAGTTTAGGAACTACTGGTTTAAAGATATGCTTCAACAAAATTCTGCACGCAAAAGTTTTTTGGGGGCCTACTATCTTTTACTGTAGAAAACTGTAGCAGAAAGGCCAAGATTGGTATGAACAGAGAAAGACTGGGAAGATCTGCATGTGGAGACAACAGCATAAACACACAGCAGCGGAAAGGGTCTCATAACGGCCTGTGTTAACTTCATCCAAATTAGCAGGTCAGCAAGGCCCCAACATACCCAGGCCAGTTTCACAGGACAGGGACATCTGGAGACAAAGCACTGATGGCACCTGGTGACTCACAGAGGTGGGACAGGGCAGAGAAGCAGCACCAGAAGTGTACAAAAAGGCATAACCAGAACCTGTGCATGGTTACCAACCTAGTAACCAACCTAAGAAGAACACAGAAGATGCTAAAAGGACTTCACAGCTGGCATCCCTGGGCCTCTGCACCGTCGCAACAGATCCCGGGCCTCCTAACATCTGGTCACAAGCACCATGGTGCCTGGCTGCCAGATGGATGGCTTGAAAACCCCTGCCCTGGTGCCTGGCTGCTGGGCAGACTTCTGAGACACACACCTCCTGGTGAGTGAGAGTGACAGACTGTGAGAGAGAGCACAACTGCTTTATTCAACAAACAAACTGCTTTATTTCAGTTTCTATTTTAAATAAAATCATGTTTCTCTTCTTTTAGCTCTCTCATTGATACAGCGTTGCAGTGTTCCTACACTACTAGGTCAGCAGATCAATTTGGAAAGAGAAGATAAAACTTTGAGTTCAAAGTCCCTGTCAAAGAGCTTTTAAATAGCATGCAACCTTTTACCTAAAAAAAGAAGTTCAAACAAGGAGAACAAGAACACTGTGTTTCCTCAGTTTCATGCATTGTATGAAAGAAACCTGAAGTATAGCTAGCTAAAAAGAATGCAAAAGAAGGTATTTTTGTCCACAAGAAACATGTGTTCCTGAACTTTATCTTTTCACGCCATTTGCTCCTAACCATTAACCGTTTTCTGATTCTTCAAATCAAAATTAAGTAGAGGGGGCATGAAATGAACAGTTGGATACATGTGTGGTTTTCAGCACTTATATTTACTACAAGAACTTAATATTAATTTGTGTAATGTTAGTGCAATTCATAATTTGGACCACCAGTCATCTTAAAATCATGACATAAAGTTCTTTCTGGCCTAGGATTTCAGAATTTACACTTAGGATTTCAAAATTTATATCTAATTTCTATATCTAATTTCTATATCATTTCAATGATTATCACTGATCATTTATAGACAGATATCAGATACTGGAATGGATCCAATATTTTTGTGACTTCTGAGAGTATCTGTGTTGTCCCATATATTCTTTTGAATATCTAAATCAAAGTTATGAATTTATAACCTTTTTCCTTTTGATTACACACATATAAAATAGTAGGCTCAGGATTAGAGTCCACCAGAAAAAAAATCACAAGAAGCATATGCAGTTATTGGTATTAGAATGGAGTGAAAAAATACAGATGTGACATGATGATTGGCTATTAATTTCCTTTTTTCAAATGAGATAGAATCTTAGCAAACTATATTTTCACTCATTATGAGCCATCTGGTCCAAGAAAAGCAACATATTTGAACTTTCCATCAGATGTCACCAAAAGGGCACTGTGCCTTCATTGTTTGCTATCCAATATTCAAGTGACCTTTTGAGTTATGATCATGAAATTTAATACACTCATTTCTCCTGATTACGTGGGAAAATCATGTGAAATTTGACATTTTGGCTGCAAGGTGAGCCAAAGAGCAGCCTAACAATTCACGAAAACTTTTTTCCTCTCTGGATGGAGGCCCTCTGCTTGGTACAACTGAAAAAACTGGAGATCACCTATTCTCCAGCAATGCCTGTAAACATTGCATTCAGGCCCTCCGCAAAGAGTTAAGATACAAGGGCCAGGATCTTCCCACTGCAGTAACGCTGAAGATCAGTCCATGACAAAGAATATCTGGCTGAAACTGAACCTGAAGAAGGCAGGAATCCTGATGGTATCTGGAAGAAAAGTCTATGGTTTAGGAGTACCCCAGGATCTTGCTGATGCTAAGCTTTCACACAGTAACACTGGCATGTGAAACATTTTACTTCCTCTGTCTGGACAGGAGTCTCCATTCCTTCATGCCAGTTCATGATCCCTGGCCACAATTATACACATCCTTACCTTCTTTCACTTGGAAGACAGCCACACACTACACCTGAGCACAACAACCCATGAGCTCTCTGCAAACTCCAGCTAGTACAGAAAATTACCCCATAGCTCCTCAGAAACAGAGGCAGTGCTGAGAAAGAAACCAAGCTTAGCAGTTTCAAAACAGGTAATCCTGCTAAAGGTACAAACAAAACAATTCTGAACTCAGAATATGGGGTCTGAGGTTTCTGGGGGGGGTTGGTTTTGGTTTTCCGTTTTTGTCTTTTACTTCAAGTTTTATATAGGCCTAACCAGGGATGGGGGCCTTCAATTCTGCCTGCTCTAACTCTCAATTTCTCATCCCTTTCCCTAACCTAAACAGCACTCCTGTTCATGCTTGTTTAGGAACTAACTCCTCTAAATCACAGTCTAGAATGCTAAGACACACAAACCCCAGTGTTTATTGTTATGTACAATGTAGAAAATCGCAGAAAATTCAGCAATTGCTACATAAATAGCTACATTTCTCCTTCAAGCTGGGGTGGGAAGCCTGAGAAGGGGACAAAAGATCACAACACACATAATATAATATCATCTGACTGCTATAAAAACAGAACAAAAACTATCAAAAGAAACAAAACACTAATTCTCACTAGATCTTTTATTTTGCTTTAGCAGTATTAAACTTTCTGTCCTAAATGCTTCTTATGTGACCTAAAACTATATTCAAAGACCTACTAAAATAAATATAACTTCTAAGAACATAAACTATAGGATTTAGCCCCATCAACTAATACATTACACGCAGTATAGAAGAGGAAGAAACAAAGGAATTTAAGCCAATGTCACCATGCAATTTTTACAAAACTAAGGGATGGTCACAGAACTTTAAAATTTTGAAGAAACTCAGGTTTTAAGGTCTTTGTAATCTATTCTAGAAGAATAAAAGAATATTAGAATAAAAGAAAAGCTTTGAAAGATAAAGGACTGACTGAATATAAGTCTTGATTGAAGATATCAGAAAGGGACAACACCAGAGTTTCTTTTGATAGTTTGTTCCAGTGAAAAAATCACCTCTACCAGTTAATGTCTGTTTAATTTATTCTTTTACATTCTATTCTACTTACTCTGCTGAGCCTAATGCTCCAGTAATAAGCACATATTCAGATGTGCCCAGAGCCCCCAGTATCCAGCACTTGCGATCCCATTATTATTATTCTTTTCCAGAGGAAAAATGTACAGGATTTAACTAGTTTTTCTTCAGTTGCACTGAAGACTCTCCATTATCTGAGCTAATGGGGTTTGGGATATCCTAGTTAAGCCAGACAGCATGAGAGGTGCACAGAGTTAGAGAGAGCCCAGTAAATGTTATTAGCTTGGTCTCAGTGTCAACCCAGCTGGAGCTAAACTGCCTCTTTTTTCCAGCCATCTAAGCATGTCTGAACTGTGCTTCTGGGTGCTCCAGATTGCTTAAATCAGGCACAACACCACAACCTCTCAGGAACCAAGTCAGGTCTGCTTTTGTACTCAACCTCACAGGCTTTTTGAGACTCTGGACAGCACGATATGGATGTATTCAAATGGTTACACTTTGAGTCAGCCTGATCATTCCTGTACTGTGATAACAAACCATCAAAGTGGAATCCATGCTCACTGAGTTCAAAGTCTGCGTAGATTTCCCACATGTCCAATTCCAGATGCATACTGCAGAGACACCCAACTGGGCTCTGTAGAGAGCAGGGCTGGGTCCATAAAATTTACTAACTTGTCCTCCATACGGTGTAAAATCAGTTAACGTGCTTCTGGATCACAGAGAGTTCTTGAAAAAGTATACCATGTTTGTACATTTCTGTGTCCACAATGATAAATTGAACATACCAAGTTAAATCCAAATGGAAGTTTTGCATCTGTGACCAGGATTAATTTCCAACTTGTATAATTCTCTAATGGATAGGAAAATCAACTGCACTTACACCTTCCCTGTATTGAGTGAAAAGAACACATAATATTTCCCTCCCCAGTTCCAGCTCTGTTCTCTTGACTAATTAATTTCTTCTCATACCAGAATGCTGACTCAGTGATTTGACATGCAAGTTACCTGATAGCTTTCCAAACATCAAAGCCATCCAAAGGCTTAGTGCCATTGGTATGTCCTCCAGCAAGGTGCACCAGTGTTGGAAGCCAGTCTGAGATATGGATGAGTTCATGACTTTCTACACCTTTTTGTTTCAGCAAAGGACTTGCAACAAAGCCTACTCCTCTCACTCCTCCTTCCCAGAGTGTCCATTTTCTTCCTCTCAGAGGCCAGTTATTCCCACCTGCCAAAGTCTGTCCTCCATTATCTGGAAAACAAGTAATTAAAATGAATTATTGGTAAAAAACAAACAGAACTGTCCTCCCCACTACATTTATTCATCCATTTGAAAAAATATTTTCACAACATAGGTGTGTCATGCGAGTACTTGCATAGTGCTGTTAAAAGTTCATACATGTCGCATGTTCAGAGCATGTAACAAACACATGCTAGGTTCTTTTCAGTCTTACAAATTACTACAATTAAAAGCCAATGCTAGGCAGAAATGATACCAGACTATCAGCCAATGATTTAGAAAGACTTTGTTATGAGCAACCTCTGACATTGATTCTAAATATGATTAGACATCCAAGGTTTCCGGAAACAAAAACTTTAAAATCTTAGTTCCAATTACTTTACAGACCACAAGAAGAGTTGCTTGTGGTCATTAGTACTCAGAATACACTGTTTTCCAAATGGTATGATATACTTAAAATGGAAAACTGTTATTCGAGTGTTAAGATAATACATGTACTCCTAGTTTAGAACTATTTTTTCCTAGATTTTCAGGCAGCCACATTGATTTGTAATGTCAGACAAAACAGGCAGTTTCTCAGGCAGATGAAGAAAGACTTAACAAAATGAGTTGAAACTAGTTAAAACAGTTGAAGTGATCCAGAAATATTCTGAATTTATTATGTTTGGTGAGGATAACATATAAGAAGGTTATAGAAAATGTTGAACTGTGACTACAGTAATTCAGAAATATCTAAATAAATTAGAAATAGCTCATGTAACTCTTTTTAAACTCTCTCTGACCAAGCTTCCACACTTAGACCAAAATACATGTTCTTGAAGTTAACAGAATTACTTATTCTTTGAAGTTACTTTTAGTACTGCCATAGAGTTGCTATTGTTCAAACTTGTTGTAATGATCTCAGAAGAGTTATTATTGATGGCAATGTTTGTAAACATAATTTTTCTGTATTTTAATGAGGTGAAAATGATTTCAAATAGTAGCTGTTGAACTGCCATTCAGTGTAATTTGACATGTTTATATTGTATTTTCTAATCAAAAACAGAAATTTGAGGGACGAAACAAGAAGTACATGTCCAACACCTTACAGAAGAACTTTACTGTAAAGTACACCACACCAAAACAAAATTATCTCCCTTCTGTTTCATTAATTAGGGATCAATGTAAACGCCCACTGTGAGCATCTTTCTACTGCACACAGAAGACCCTTTCTTTTCTACTAAAGAATAAACTAGTGCATGTCTCTGTGAAGACATTAAAAGGTGGAATCCTAAGCTAAATACAACACTTGGAAAAAATAGCATGATTTAAAAAGTGTAAAGTGTTCTGTGGCCCAACTAGCTTCAAGTAGGGCTGTTTGTGTGCCAGCACTCTTGGGTTAAAAATAAATAAATTAAGATCTTTATTGTCTTCAATATGAAATGCAGGCAACCAAATACTAGCTATCAATATTTCTCATGCAACAATGTTGAACACTGAGATCTGAGAATTTAAGCAGTTGCCAGTCACCAAAGGAAAAAAAAAAAAAAAAAAAATGTTTCTACTCATAGTGTAAACAGGAATTCCTGTCAGGGATACTCACAGGGCAGAGCTTTCAGTAGCTTTTAACCTTTGGTGACCCGGGAATAAAAGGTATCTTATCTACACTATATTAGAGCACAGCTTGGACATACAGTGGGATCAAATCTTAAGTATGTTAAATATCTTCTTCATATCACAGTCTACTTACTGTCTATATCAGTTTAATACTAGCACATGAGATTTTTTTTTTTTAGTCCTAAATATCAGCAACAAACAAGAAAATTATAGAAGTAAACTGTCTTTTTGAAGAATAGAGAGAGAAAGTGCACATTTCCTGGGTTAAAGTTGAATCTTTATTATACTTACTTTTTCTTTACTTTCTGTAGTTGAGTTGAAGAAATTCACTTTCCATTTTCATTATACAATAAATTCCCTGAGACCAGGAGTTTATCTAACATATATCCTGTAGAAACTTGTGTGTTATACCAGCGTTCAGACATAGTACACTAAGTTTAAGAAATAGGAAAAAAAGTCTGGTTTTGATGGCTTCTCTCATATGGAAATGAAAAAACTCAACATATGAAACAAGGTTCATCCCACTCATTTTGAGTTCTCATTTTCACATTGCTAGAACATTACTATTTCCTTCTCCCTCAGGAATTCATATTCAAGAGACCCTTTCTGCTTAATTTCTTGACTGAGTTATCAAGAAAGTGTTGAAGGAGGGAAAAGGATAGCTTCTGTTTTGATTACTAGTTTGTTCCCTTTCTAGGTAGGCAGAACAGAGCTGATGTGTCACTGGCAGTTTATACATAAGTGATACAATCTTTCAAAGTTATAGTTAATTACTTCTGTACAGTCTGAAATATTATCTAGGACTTCAAATATCAACAATTTTTTAAAGAAGATAGAGTCACATAATAATGAAAGATCATAATGGAGTCTGTATTGATGAAATATTAAGCTAACCGCTAAATAATAAAGGTGGGGGGAGGGAGTAAACAAGGAGCCAGTGATTACATGAGGTATAGACGTGGCAGAAAGGCAGGCATGAACAACAACTACAGGACTGTAACTGGAGTTCTAGTTGGTCTTAACTATAAGGATATGTCTATACAGCAAGAGATAAAATGGCTACATACTCTGTTCAGGTTCAGATACCTTTCCCCTAAGATACACCTCTGGATGCACACAATAGATGCTAAAAGCTTGCATGGGTTCAGAAAGCCACTGGAGAAGTTACAGATTGAAAAATAATGAATAGTTCTTACATGAAGAGACATCACCTCTGCCTCAGGAATTTTTTCAGCCACAAACTGCTGAAGATTTGAAAGTTTTCACAGAATTTTTGGCAGAAGGTACAAACAACAACCTTGACAGTCTTGAGAGGTGGGCCTATGCAAACCTCATGAAGTTCAGCAAGGCCAAGTGCGAGGTCCAGGACACGGGTTGGGGCAATCCCAAGCACAAACAGGCTGGGTGATGAGTGGATTGAGAGCAGCCCTGCGGAGAAGGACTTTGGGATATTGGTGGATGGAAAAAGTGACTATGAGCCAGCAATGTGCACTTGCAGCCCAGAAAGCCAACCATGTACTGGGCTGCATCAAGCGCAGTGTGGCCAGCAAGTGGAGGGGGGTGATTCTCCCCCTCCACTCCCCTCTCATGAGACCCCACCTGCAATACTGTGTCCAGCTCAGGGGACCCCAGTATAAGAAAGATATCGACCTGTTCAAGTGGGTCCAGAGGAGGCCACTAAGATGATTGGGAACTGGAGCACCTCCCTTATGAGGGCAGGCTGAGAGAGTTGGGGTTGTTCAGCCTGGAGAAGAGAAGTGATAGGATGAGGGGTAATGGTTTTAAACTGAGAGAGGGTAGATTTAGATTAGATATTAGGAAGAAATTCTTCCCTGTGAGGGTGGTGAGGCCCTGGCACAGATTGCCCAGAGCAGCTGTGGCTGCCCCCTCCCTGGAAGGGTTCAAGGCCAGGCTGGACGGGGCTGGGAGCAACCTGGTCTGGTGGCAGGTGTCCCGGCCCATGGCAGGGGGGTTGGAACTAGTGTATCTTTAAGGTTCCTTCCAACCCAAACCATTCTATGATGCTATGATACGATTCTATGAATGAGTCCCAATACTCTTTCCTAGGCACGTGGTACCAGGCATTTCTGTGGTGAGGAGAGGCTTGGCTGAATAGATCCTTTATCTGTGGAAGTACAGCCATTCTCATGTTCTCCCAAATAAGCTGTTCCATACTAACTCCTCATGCTATTTTTACTTTTAGCAAAGTATCTCAAATATGGAACAAACTCTAAAATCCATATGGAAACTCTGAGTAGTTTAAAACATACACTTAATATCCACTTAGGTAAGAGACAAATAGGATCATTGTTGCTTCATGTTCTACACTGGCTTCATACCCAATTCTAAATCCACTTCAAACATATTTCCTGAATGATTTATCACCCATTTCTGCAACTGTTTCCATGACTCATCCTAATATCTAATCTCAGCAGACAGTCTCCAGAGCAAAGCTTTTGGAATCAAGGTACCTACAAGTAGAGGCCCTGGTTTATAACATTTCCTATTATTAAAGCTTCAGCCTTGCTGCTTCAGCTGAAAACACCAGCATCCCCCAAGCATGATACTTCAATTATCTCTTTCCTGGAGACAAACATCAAATATGATTTTCATTAAAAATAATAGTGAAATAGTCTGGAAAATTTAGTGAGCATATTTTTCCTATCTGTAAGAATCATTTTTGTAATTATATCTATATAATTTAGACTTCAGTAGTACCCACAACACATTATGTGCATTAGAAAAATCATAAAACAAACCAGCTCTTGTCCCTAAAGAAAGGATGAAAGGGGAGAGAATAAGGCTATACTTAGAAATTATGGTACTTGGCATAAGCGCTACCTAGTTAATTTATTCAGTTTTGTTTACTTTCTTAAATGGAAGCATCATACATTTCTAAAGAGCTTTGTTGTTTGCTTGGTTTGGCTTGCTTTGATAGGTGTTTAGCTACCTTTATTTTCTCACAGTATTTTTATCACTCCCATCATTCTGTGTTATTTTAAGGAGGTGGGTACCAAGACGCTTTTTTTCCATTCTGATGAGTTTTCTTCTACAAGCTGAAATTTGTGACAATGAAAGAGAACACTGGGGAGAGACATTCCCACTGGTAGAAGAATGGGCTGAAACAGAGTTTGTATCAGGCACTACCACCAATGAAAAAATGCACAGATGACATATGCAGGGTAAATGGCAAAATGACAGAATAAAGGAGAAAAACGGAAGCATCCTGGCTATTTGAAACAGTAGTTTCAATCAAAGTTGTGCACCCATGAATTAACATCAGCCTGGTTGATTGTGAAGGAATCTGTATAATGTTCTAATTGTATCATAAACATGAATGATATGCTGAACTGATTTGGGAAAAGGTGTTTTTCCTACTGTGGAAGAGAAAGCAAAAATCCTAAGGAGAAAAAGGAAGCAGATTGACAGTTGTAAGCATTGGGGAGGAAGCCTGAAACAATGAGATCTGAGGAAACCACGTAGTCACAGACTGAACAGCTTCTTAAGGGCAATAAATATTTCTGAGGGTCAGGAATTGGTCAAAAGATTCCTAGATACAAAAGCCAGGCTCATCGATTATATTATCATTCTCTGCCAATTTCCATGACTCATATGAGTAGCAAAATTTTCTTTTAATTTTGTGTTGATCTTCAGTGTCCAAGGAGTAGGAATCTGACAGGATCTGAATGTATTAAAACAAAAAAATAAAATTGCCACACTGAATAATTTCATTGGAACTGATATTTAGCAGGCCTAATCCCCCCCTCAAAACCGATGCAGTGCTTCCAAACCCAAAACACCACCACATATTATGTTATTTTCTCCATATGAGTGTATCTGTGAGACATACATCCTGATAAAATAGGTTGATATAAGCTCTCCAGATGAAATAACTTTTGTCTTCAAAATAGCCATACACAGTACCCTAACCCCTTGAATGCTTTTTAAAGAACTGGCAAAGTTGATCCTCAGTAAATACCATGCATTTGTATAGCCAAAATAAAATGCTGAAGTGAGAACTTCTGTCTTCTGTTCTGATTAAAATATCTGCAAAAAAAATAAAATGTTTTTCTTCTAACTAGAAAATATGTCTTCAAGAAAAATATAATTTCTGATAGGACTATTTTTACATTCTTTCATTCTCATATACCTATTCACATCCAATCACTTTCTTACCCATCTTAAAGTCCATGCAATGCTGTTCACATAAAAATACTTCAATGGAGTGAGTTAAAACAACAAAAATCCATAGTACTTCCCTCCCAAAAGATTTTGGATGAAAATGTGACACATTTCCCACACAGAACATCAGAGAATATAACCTATTTTCAAAAAAGAAGGTGACTGTCTTTAAAACGGTTGTGGGTTTTTTGTTAAAGGTAATGAAGAGGAAGTGTGCTTTTAAAAAATCTATTTAATTTAACAAAAACCTTTCAACATAAGCAAAATAAAAGCAAAGTAAAGCTTGTGCATCTTGAATATACTTTTAAAAATTAAGGACAGTGTTTTCTTCTCACAAAAATCTGCTTTTGTAATTAATATTCATTGTCATATACATGAGAAAGAGTTTAATTTGTTAAATCTGTAATTTGTAAATTGTAAAAGATGATTTGCAGGAGTTCTTAAATGAATCAATAAACAAAACTAAACAGAGAGGCCGTTCTGTTTCTCCCAAACACTGCTCTGAAGAATTGTGAGCTGCCAAACATTTTGACTAAAGCAGTAGATATATATATCCAGTGATGTGGGATGTATGTAACTAGTAAGCAGTTTAATGACTAAAACCTCTTTGAAGAGCAGTTGGACAATAAAAAACAGCAATAAAGCAATTCTGAGAGCAATAACTAATGAAGCATGTATGGATTCAAGTCTTCAGATGGACTCACTTTTTTATTGAATTACCCTGGAACTGAAGCAACAGAATGTTTTATACTATGAAGGCAACACACACCAGCAATAGATACTCACAACTATGGGAAAAGCTTCATGTGGGATTTATACCTCATTAGACAATAGAAACCCCAAAAAAGGCAAAAGTGTTGACTTAAGAATGAACCCTAACAAATGCCATAAATATCTCTCGCCTATGTGGATTCCTTGCTAAGACAAGTCTTCAGTGGTTACTGAACTCAGGGGCAGTATTAATAGCATTAATAGATTTGTCAAAACTTCACTTGACAAAGCTCAATCCTCTGACAAATTCAGTTTAAATTGATCAACAGGCTTGAAAGTTATTGCTGGGAGAAGAAATTAAATGGAAACAAGTCCTGTAATACTGTATAAGGCCAGTTTTCTAAGAAAGTAAACTTAATCTCCCCCAGTTGTATGCACAAAAATCGTTATTGCTTATGTAGTGGAATGAAAAACTTATTAAGAAAGCTATAAAGAGACCTTTGTGTTTTACTTTTTGGATGGTGGGATAAAACGCTATAAGAGAGTTTCCAAAGAACACTTCAGTATGGCAAACATGCTAAATTTCTTCACCACGTGGACAAGTGGCCTGAGTGACTTCCTTTCTGCAATTCCTACTACCTGCACACATTATTTTACCAGCTTGTACTCATGATGTTGCTCCACATTAATGCTCTAGAATAGAGGTACTATTTTCTCTGCAAGTAGGCCAAAAACTGGTCTTTGCTTTAAAGATTTCCCTCATTGCTTTTTTGACAGCTCTTAGTAGGATTTCAGGGCTTAACTAAAAATGATAAATAATACATAAAATAATATAGCATTTTTTTCAAAAGCAACAGTGTGCCTTGCTGTAGAACTACTTGTTTTCTTCTAACGCACGAGATCTTGTTTCAATTATATTATAGAAAGGAATTTTTTTTTTTTTTAAATAGAGCATCCTTTTTTTGTCTCCCTTGTGACTGCTCAGGTTGCTGCATTCTTCTTATGACCACAGTTGAGCTACACCCTGCAGATGGGTTGACATGCCTGGCAAATTGTTCTAAACAAGCTCCTCAGAAAGGGCTTCCCGGCATTTCTCCATAGATTCATCCAGGACTGTATTTGGTGCTGTTACTAAACAGTTTTAACTTCAGTATTTCTTTTCAGTCTTTGTATTTTCTTAATTCAAATAAGGAGCCACTCATAAGTCTTCTACCAAAAAAAAAAAAAAAAAAAGAAAAAAAATCACCCTTGCTTACTACATTTAGTGTGCAAATTGTGTTAGACAGTAAGAATGCTTCATAAAAATATGCAGGGTTTACATAAACTGTCCTTAGCTTCTATTTATTCTAAACCCTACAGTCTCATAAAATGATAAACCCAGAGAGTTTATGTGTGTGATATGTATTATACAACCTTGGTTACAATGGCAGAACTGTAATCCTAAGTATGTGTCCTAGTAATCCTAATTATCATGGCAAGTTTAACAACTGTTTTTTGGCATTTGTAAAACAAAGAGTGATCCAAGAATACGGACAATATTTCTGAATATGGACAATAACTCTGAAAAATACAGCAGTAATTAATTATTTCCTATAAGAAAAATAAGTCTTAACAGAAAATAAAAGCTGCCTTTCAGCACAACAGTCCAATACAATAAGTATTTCTGGACCGTTTTGCATTGTATGTCTCACAGTATAACAAATTCTGCATAAATAAATTTTAGCAATAAGTAACAAAAGACCAAAACCCCTTGATATCACAAAAAAGAATCAACATACAAAATATTTCATGATAATGAGGTTAATAAATTTAAATACATAACTTCTCTTAGATATCTAGGTTAATTTTTAAAAATAGCCATCCAAAAGTTTAACAGATCTGTATGTATATAACTCATATATCCACTGAGCAAGAAATAACCAACCAACATTTAAAGGAAGTATTCAATTAGGAATCAGTCCAAAAAAAAAAAAAAAAAAGTGCTGTTTGCCAATAAAGTCTTTGATTATGCAACCACTCTTTTATCCTATTAGAACACAGCACAAGGAAAGCATTTGAAGTAATAAATCTGCAGGGGCAGAGTAAGAAGAAAACTTAACTTTAAGCATCTAGGATCATATAAATACAGTTAGATATCACAACTCAATTCACTAATCATTATCATGTACTGGTGCTTAATAACTTTAACCAACTTTTCGAGTCTGTAAAAAATCTAGCCTAACATTTCTGGCTCCTGGCTACAAACACCTAGGTCTCCTTTCTTCCTGAAAACGGTTACAGAATACTTGCCAAATACTCTCACTGTATCTATAGTACTTTTCAAATCCAACATTGGCATGCCCAGCTTTTTTTTCTGTTTTCCATCTGTGCTTAAGCTCTTTTCTGAATTCATGAATTTCTCTGAAGCTGCAAGAGAAAACTCCCATACGCTTTAATTTCTTCTCGTGGGCCCCTGCAGTAAGCTGATCTAGCACACATCTGTCTGATACGTAAACTACGCCAAGCTCTGTTTGAAAGGCTTGTCTAAAGCCGCACGGTATTTTTAAAGTGAGTACAGACCAGAGAAAAAAACAACTCTGATTTATTTTATAATGCAGATTTGGCCATTTCAATACATTATCAGATTAAAGCATCTTCACAATAATGAAAAAAAGGAACCTTTTAAGCTCCTGATACCCCTGAAACTAAAGGCTGCCAACACACTAAAGCCATGAACTGCATGTAATCTAGCATGAAATATGCGCACAAAATGTTCGAAGGGGAAATATGGTCAATAATAATTCCTGGTACTTCTTCCAGTTTCTTGCTTCTTATTAATAGATTAATTATTTTGTGAAGATGAGAGTGAAAGTAAGGTGGTTTCTCTTTGCTAAAAGGAACAATGGAGTCCCTCCTATGTGCTCCCTCCTTCCATTTAAAATAAATAAGTGTTGTAAATGTAACCCAGAAGAATGTTTAGTTTCCAAGTGCATCCCCCCCTCTCTCCCTACCAAACAGAAGAGGTATGTCCATATGGTAGACAGACACTCAATAAAAGGAGGACTGGATAGGACTGACAAATGACTGCAAGTATGCTGGGAAGCACTGAATTTCAAGCATTAAATTTTCTAAATGCAGAGACTCTCCAATAGCTGGCAACATCTAAGTGTTTTTATTCAGTAAAAGCATTCGGAAGTTTATTTTGAATACATTTGGGTTTCTTCCTCTGCTTCTGGAAGCAGTGTGACTCTCTTAGAACAAACCTAGTGCTGTTATCCAAACAACATTATGGATCTAATTAAGAGGCATATTTATAGTAGCTTTTAGAGGAAAAAAAGCAGGAAGTCAGGCCACTGTTACTGTGCTTATGGACACTCTGTATAAGCAGCAATCATCCAAAACTAACGTACCCGTACTTCCAGATGTATGGAAAATACCTGACCTCAGACCTGCTGGCTTTGTACTTTAGGCTGCAGCTGTAACGTAAGAAAAGAGCATCCAATTCCAACTGAGAGGACAGGAGCTGGAGGGAAAGTAGTTTTACATCTATTGCTGATCAGAGTCATGTACAAGAAAAGATGTCCCTGACTTCAGATGCAGCAAAAGCGTTATGGTGGGCATGGCCTGCAGGGAAGGCTGGCAGCCTTAGGGGATCATTATTTCACTTTTCTCTAGTTTTGTCTTTTTAATGGGGAGGGAAGAAATGACTACTTTGACCTAACACCTTTTTTTTTTTTTTTCCCTTTAAAAATAAAGAAATCAAACAAAGAAAGCACTTCCAGGGTTATGAAGCTGCCAACACGTAGAATTACATGCAAACAGCAGAGACAAATAATCTAATATACAGGCATTAAAGCCTCAGGGTTGTGCCCAGAACCTACATTTTCCATCCTAAAATCCTGTAACCCCACTTCCTTGGTGTTTACTTTATGGACGACTGCTCCAATTGCCTTCTGTCACTTCTCTGGCACACGATAAACAGAGCAATCTGCAGCTAAATTAAGTGGTTTAGCATATCAGGATACAGCTGGGAAAGGCTTCAGGAGAAAGACTGGGGAGGAAGAAGAGGGCCATGCAGGGTCCCGCTGAGCCTGTGCGCAGGAAGGTGGTGCAGATGCGCACCTTCCAACACCACCACCGGAGACCAGGGAAAACTGCCCCATGTCGAAACGCTCCAACCACCCCAGAAACAGCAGAAACCTCAAAGCAGGGAATTAAAAAGTCTGCTCCTAATAGCTGGAGTGTCAGGGCCACCACTCAATGTCAGGAACATTTCAGCTGATCCTTTGTCATCCAGCAGTTACCCAACTCCTCCTGTGTGTCTATGACTTTTATATTTCATCTGCTATGAGCCAGATGTCTTTTTTTCTTTTTTAATATTAAGTGTAAGAACATGCATTGGCTTTACAGAGTGCAAAATATGACCTGAATCCAGCAATTGGACAGATTTACATCTGTTTTTCACATCACTTTTGTTTGAGAGGAGTGACTCGAGTTTTTAATCACCTGGGGCCCTAGCTATATCCAGAATATATTGGCTCAATTCACTAGCAGAAAGAAACACACATCTGCTGGCATAAAGACATAAAAAACAAACAAAACTCTTTAGCTATTACTTACCACACCGGACATTTGAAAAAAGGACAGCATTCACCTTAGCAAGAAGTATCTCTGCCTAAGCTAACTCCCACACCAAGCACATAAACCACAAAAACTGAAATTCTAACCAACAATTGCCTCAACCAAATACATCAATTAAAAAAGTAAAGACAATAAAATTCTTTACAACACTAGTCTTGAACTTCAGGGGGGACATAAAAGGTTAATTATTTAATGATCTGCTGCAACTATTCTGACTCCTATAGGCTGTTTCATTCTTTTAGAGATGACAATGAAATAAAAGAGGTAGGTTTATTCAGCATTCATGGACAAGGTGGAAAACGCATCAGTCTTGTATAGGTGTATTCAGCAAGATCCAAGGCTCTCCCAACAGCTACCTCAGCTTTTGCTACATGCAATCCAGTTTACAGGGGAGGAAAGGGATTAGTTGATAAGGTAGTGTGGTGACACAGAAACACAGGTAATGAAGAGAAATGGAAGTTTACATAAATAATTTCCTTTCCCTTTAATGATATAAGCATTGTTTTTAACCACTTTTCATATATCTATTTTTCATCAATGGATTATGTTTTCCAGGTGGGGAAATGGCAGAGAACATACTTGCTGAATGAGTACTTCAGAGTAATTATTTGCTTGTTATTTCTTTCTTTAACATCTTTGCTGGGTGACAGATAACAATGGCCTAATAACACACTGCTGGCTCTAAGAAAAAGGATGCTAAGCTGGATAAAACTGAGACTATTTTCTCCAAATAAACAGAATAAAACCTGGTACTGTGTGCCTAATATTCTCCTCCTTCTTAATTTTGTCGTATCAATATTACATTCAAGTGAGTGACAAGAAGGAGCACTTAAAATTTTAATTTAATAATGATTATTTTATTCAAACTTCGTGATTGTTTTTTCCTAGCTACATGCCAAAACATGCCCTCTTCTAATTGCTCCCACACTTGAGTGTCTGCAGTACACCTGCAAGACACCATGGTAGTTCAGTAAGGTCACCAGCAATTTCCTCTTGGCAAGATCCAACCTTTCTCCAACATCATCATCCTTGAACTTTCTGCCACTTTTGATCATATTTCCTGAATCCTGAAGTTTTGAAATCTCTCCTCTTGGCAACTATCTAGCTTTACAGACCACATACAGTCCTCAAATATACACGTATAACTCTCAGCAATTTCAAAGGGAAACTGTTCATATGCACAATGGAAACAACTGTAGACTTCAAAGGAATAGTCAAATGGCATATTTTGCTCTTGGTGGGCATTTTGGTTTTGATGTTTTTGTGCCTAATGATAATGCCTTAGAAAGTTTATCCTGGAAACCCTATCCTTTACAGGTTAACTGATTTCCTGTTCCATTTTTGATACTGGGAAAGAAGAAGAAAAATCCTTAATACACTAACAGATTCCTCTGCCCAAAGACAGTATTTCACTATAAATACAGCTTTAGCCCTGGGTGGCCAAGTGTTTCCCAGTACACACATACTACAGAAATAAGTTAATCCTTTCATTTTCAGAAGACTCTTTCCCTACTTTTCTCTGCAAATTCCTTTTTGAACGTAATGATATTAGAGCCATAAGGCATATCATGGTTCAACCTATGCTTGCAAAAGCAGTTTGTCCACTATTGCTTATCAGCCCTTATGCCACCAGCAGTCAGAATTTATCATCTCTTTCATATTATTGACCAAACTACCCACCAGATCCTCCCTCAGTCTTCTCAGTCCAAACTTGCATTAGCAAAGACCTACTGTTTCAGTCAAATGGGCAGGGTCACTGTAAACAAGGTGAGACAAGAGTGGCATCCTGTGTGGAGATCTTCCCCAGTCTCCACAATTATTGTTGCAGTTTTATCTTCCTCATAATGACTTCTGCTCTCCTGAGTAACCACTACCTGATCCATGTATGTGAGGCCAGAAGTTCCATCTTCCCCCTACTCCCACTTTGGCAAAAGAGTTACTAATTCTTCAAAAATCCAACTTCAAGTCTCTCTCAGGATTACAGAGTAAGTGACCCATTAAATTGGTCAAGGTCCTCAGGTCCATGTTTTCCCAAAGCCTCTCTGCTCATTTGCCTTAGGCTGCAGCAAGATATGCTCTTCTGGCTCTGACTAAACTACTTTAAAGAGTTAAGCTAATTAAAAGCTCTCAGATCACACAAGAAGTCAACAGTCCCTGAAAAAGGCTGGTATAATTGCTTGTGTGCTTACTCTTAACACAGTTCCATGAAAATTATCTGGATTAATAAACTGAAACCACTGTAACTATTAAAAATGTTCAAGCTATCCAAGGTCACTTGGAGAGAATCACAAGAAGCCACACGCAGTCCCTGAACGCAGCTGAGAGACCTCAGGGGCAATCGCCTGTGAAGGGAGGCTCCTGTGGGCAGAAAAAGACCCTAGCCTCAGTCCCACTCATCAGCATCACTCTCGTCGCAGCTATTCTTCCTCCTGAGGCATGCATTTTTCCTTTTATTTTTTTTTTTCATTTGCATTCTTTCTGCTACTTTTGACTTTCTAATGAACTGTAACTGTTGGCCAGCAGTAGTTCGTATCTCCTAGTCAAAGTGAACCATTTGTGGTCATTAAAATGTAACTATTAAACTGCTTTAAACAAAGGCTTTGCTTTTTCAATCCATTGAAGTCACTGGAATACAGCTTGATGGCAGCGTAATGTGTGATATATTCAAGTAGGCAGATACGAATTCATATCATTTGCAGCCACAATTGCAACTATGTCCAACTTTCATGACAAATGTAATGGAAGACACTTTTTTTTGAGAACATGAGAACAGTAGTGGAAGAATACTACTGAAAAAAAATCGGACTTGACAGAAAAGCATGCATGGGATGTCATTCTTAAGATCCTCTTGTTACAAATGCTTATTTGATTGGAAAATGTGTTACAGAGCTGCAGTGCAAACAGAAAGCAGACTTAAAGAGTTTGTAACTATTAAAACTGTCATTAAATTTGGTGTATCAGATGTCAATACATTCTAGCTATTTCATTGTTAATTCAATAAAATATCTTCTTGCTAGATATCAGAAGTAGTGCAGTGCTCTAATACATGCAGTTCTCTGCAGTGATCAGTAATAATCTTTTGCACAGCCTAAACATGTTCAATTATATATAGTACAAGAAGTTAATAATGAAAAACATGCACTACAGTTGCTGCAATATTTGTTTTTATACATAGTTGGTTAAAGCCGCTTACTCTAACATACTAGTGAAATTACTGCTGCAGATTTCTGGTTCTTCCCAATCAAGTTCAAGCAACTCTGGAATCTTAATACAGAATTCAGTGTCAGCTCACTTCAATGTACACAAAGCTCTGACTATATTTTAACTTGAGAAAATGCAATTAAAGGTCAAACCTAAGCGCAGGCACAGGCAGCATTTCATATGGCAGCAGTGCTCAAAGTTCAGATGAAATGTGGGGGTGTTTTTTCCTGCTTAAAGAGAAATGTAAAGATAGATGTGGTATAGTAACAGACATATTCCAGTTATAGAAGGCACATGAAGGTATTCATAGACCCAGAGATGTGCAAAGGGCATAAAGACAACTGGTAGGAATGTATAGAGAAAACAGAGGAAAGATTAAGACTGAACTGTAAGGAACTGAAAAATACAAACAAGGATCCTTACAAAAGCTGGGGAAGTTAGCTTATTAGTTCCAGCATTAGTACAAAGAGCTAAAAAACCTGTAACAGACACTTCAGTAAGAGCTCTCCAAGCCACTTTCACATCAGACATTTACATGATCTGATACACTCACCCATGGCCAAATCTTAACATGCATGGCTAATGTACACAGTTGCTTTCAAACTCAACTTCACTAGCTCTGGAGACGCACACTTTCCATCCTCTAGCCTTAGCTATGTTACAGATTTTTTTCCAATATCAAAACCTTCCATTATAGTTCCCAACCCTGTTTCATAAAAAATTCCTTCTTTTCTGCATGCACACAAGTTGGGTAACACTGGGCCCATCTAAGCTTAAGCCCTTTCTAAGTCTTAGAGAAACAGATGATCAGGAAAATCTATAGGCAAGAGCACAAAACTTTGATACAAAACTCTCCTTCGACTTTTAAAGTCACCCAATTTTTAACTGATAAAATATCTTACTACAAATCAATTGCAGTTTGGAATAACAACATGCATTTATGGATTTTAGTTTATCTTTGGTGTTTTTTAACTCAAAAATCTATAAAGTATATGGCTTCCCAGGCATTCGGCACATCTATGTTCTGACACTCTAAATTCCGCTGGTTTTAATGTCCCATGAATTAAGGCAAAGAGGGAAAATCTTACTCTTTTAATGCGTGCTAAAGTGAAATCACCCACAAATATAGATCCATTATATTCTATGCATAAGAATAACAGAATAATGGAAAGTGAAAGAGAGAAAAGAATACGAAGGACAGTTGTGCAGAGATTTATTTGGAAATTCTCCATTTCTTCTGTAGAGTTTAGCCTTCGCTCACATGTTTATTTGGAGCATATTTTGATTCTGGAATATTCAAAAATACAGAAAACAGATGTACTAACCAAACCATACTTTATATGAACATATATGCATGAAAAAAAAAAAAAAAGAAAAAGCAGAGAAGGAAAACAAATCCAAAACATGTCAGCAGGGATTCGAGTAATCTTTTTCAGATATTACTTATTTGACTAAGGCCATCTTACACCACCTGCAGCTTCTTCCAAATTCTTAACCCAGACCAGACTATACTGTACGTTTCTTTCCCAAGTGAATCAATGACAGATTTTCCCTGTTTCTATATTGATTCATAGATGCAAGGGCTGTCCATGATTGACAAAGTAATTCTCTTGGAGAAACATTATTTCTAAATAAATACGAAAGCGCTGTGTGAGACAGTTCTGTGTTGTTCCAAACATTTATCATTTACAAAGGAAATCTAAAAAAATACATGTATGAAATTTCACACTTCAGTATATTTGTATTTGTTCTATTAAATAGTTATTAAAGCAATACTGAAATACAAAATTATAAAGAGCTAAGTATTTCCATTTTGATCATTTTGTGTGATCTTCTCTAACATAATGCACTGGTGGAGTTCGCAGTCCTGAGGGATATGGGATGAGCAAAGAGTCAGGACCTTATATTTTAGGAAAGCAAACTTGCAGCTGATCAAGGAGTTAGCCAATGCGACCACCTGGGAAACTGCCCTCAGGGACAAAGGAGCAGAACAGAGCTGGCAGATCTTTAAGGACATTTTCTACAGAGTGCAAGAGCTCTCCATCCCCAGGTATAAGGAATCAGGAAAGGAAGGCAAGAGACTGGCATGGCTGCGTCAAGACCTGCTGATCAAATTAATAAGCAAGAAGGAAATTCACAGGCAGTGGAGGCAGGGACAGGTATCCTGGGAAGAGTATAGGGATGTTGCCTGGTTGTGTAGGGATGGTGTCAGGAAGGCCATGGCACAGCTGGAGCTGAACTTCCACAAGGGATGCAAAGAATAGTAAGAAGGGCTTCTACAGGTATCCAGAAAAGGAAGGTCAAAGAAAGTGTACCCATCCAATGAACATGACTGGCAAACTTGTAACAACAGATGAGGAAAAGGCTGAGGTACTCAACAACTTCTTTGTCTCAGCCTTCAATGGCAACCTTCCTTCCCGCAGCCCTTGAGTGGATGGACTTCAAGGCAGGCACTGGGGGAGCAAAGTCGCTCCCGCTGTAAGAGAAGATCATGTTTGTGACCACCTGAGGAACTTGAACATATATAAGTCTATGGGACCTGACGAGATGCATCACAGAATCCTGAGGGAATTGGCTGATGTAGTTGCCAAGACACTCTCTGTGATATTTGAAAAGTCATAACAGTCAAGTGAAGTCCCTGGAGAATGGAAAAAGGCAAACATTGCACTTATTTTTAAAAAGGGTGGAAAGGAGGACCCCAGGAACTACCAACCTGGCAGCTTTACATCTGTATCTGGGAAGATCATGGAACAGATTCTCCTAGAAGCTATTCTGATGCACATGAAGGACAGGGAGGTGATTCAAGACAGCAAGCATGGCTTCACCAAGGGCAAGTCCTGCCTGAGCAACCTAGTGGCCTTCTATGATGGAGTGACTATATCGGCTGAAATGGAAAAGCCAACAACCTTCTCCTTAAATTGGAGAGAGATGGATTTGATGGATGGACTTTCAGTGGATAATGAATTGGCCAGACGATCATATCCAGAGAATAGTGGTTAATGGCTCAATGTCCCAGGGGAGAGCAGTGATGAGTGGTCAGTGATCTGTACTGGGACCAGTACTATTTAATATCTTTCTCAATGATATAATGAATGGGATTGAGTGCACCCTCAGCAAATTTTCAGTTGACACCAAGCTGAGTGGTATAGTTTAAATGGCTGAGGGAAGAGATGCCATTCAGAGGGACAGGGAAAAGCTCAAGAAGTGGGCCCATACGAACTACATGAGGTTCAACAAGGCCAAGTGCAAGGTCCTGCATAAGGGTCAGAGCAATCCCATGCACAAATACAGGCTGGGGGATGAAGGGATTGAGAGCAGCCCTGCAGAGAAGGGCTTGGGAGTGTTGGCTGATGAAAAGCTCATCATGAGGCATCAGTGTGCGCTCACAGCCCAGAAAGACAACCATATCCTGGGCTGGATCAAAAGCAGCATGGCCAGCAGGTCAAGGGAGGGGATTCTGTTCCTCTACTCTGCTCCTATGAGACTCCACCTGCAGTGCTGTGTCCAGCTCTGGAGTCTTCAGCACAAGAAAGACAGGGAACTGTTGGAGCCAGTCCAGAGGAGGGTCACAAAAATCATCAGAGGGATGGAACACCTCTCCTGTGAGGACAGGCTGAGAGAGTTGGGGTTGTTTAGCTTGGAGAACAGAAGGCTCCATGGAGACCTTATTGTGGCCTTTCCATACTTAAAGGGGGCTTATATGAAAGATGGAGACAGAATTTTCAGTAGGGCTTGTAGCAATAGAAGGAGTAATGGTTTTAAACTAAAAGAGGGTAGGTTCAGACTAGATAAAAGGAAGAAATTTTTTACAATGAGGGCAGTGAAACACTGGAACAGGTTTCCCAGAGAGGTGGTAGATGTCCTATCCCTGGAAATATTCAAGGTCAGGTTGGACGGGGCTCTGAGTAACGTGATCTAGTTGAAGATGTCCCTGCTCATTTAAGAGGGTTTGGACTAGATGACCTTTAAAGGTCCCTTCCAACACAAAATATTCTGTGATTCTATAAAATAAAGCTCTTCTAAGAAAACATAGCAGCAGATATTAAAAAATATTAGTGGTCTACATGACAGAGTTAGTATATATGCACTCCACAGAGTGATTCCTAGTGACACTAAAAAGGCAGTATTCCTCTTTTCCCTGCATATTCAGAGTTCAGAGGTTGGCTATAGAAGATATTTCAGTTCTAAAAGAATAATGGCAATATACAAAAGAGATGTTGTAGCTATCTCCTTTTTTAAGGTTGTTTAAGAAATGAGTTGATCAGTAAATGTCATATATTTGGCTATATCTTCATATTTGCTACCTTTAATAGTATTTGGTAATAGTACCCACTGTATATGTAAATTCATGGCAGTAATCTAAAACAATGTACAAGACAAGGAAGAAATACTAAAAGTCATGCAAGGAAGATTTGTGAGGAAAAACACAGAAAGTTTATTTATTTAAAGTTTTCCTAAGCTTTTTAAAAATTATGTGTAGTGCTACATTAGAAGACACCCTCCCACGGAAAGTGGAAGGCATTTCACCATTTGGATACCTAAGATGGAGAATCAGGGAAACTGATAGAAACCCATACTCACCAGCTCCTAGTAAAATAAGGAACGAGGAAATTCCTTCCCTCTCCTCGAGTTTATGATACATTTCCACTGTGCAATACCTCAGCTCAGAATAATGAAAGCTTAAAATAAAACTCAAATTCACCTGGTTTTGGGACTTTTTTCCCCCCTTTTCTTGTTGTGCTACTGCAGTGGGAGATTTTATGAGTTATAAACAGACACAACAGAAACACACTTCCAATCCTGAATCTCACAGCATCTAAAGTGATCCTACCACTGCACCACTGTCAGCCAGGCAGCACAATTCGCTTAACAGAGGATGAGTTACAGGGGATGACGGATTGAGGACAGATTTTCAACCTTTGTCTCACTATCTGAAACAGTATGAACCACTAAACTGGATGACAGAACATGTTTCTCTTTCTCTCCTTTGTGTAATTCTGGCTTTGTTTTCCAATACTGAGATTTTCATTTTTCTCTCTGATGTTGTAATATTGCATTTTAAAAATCAAATGCAATTAAATCTTGAGTACTAGTGATCACATAGGTTCCTTCAACCCACAACAACTAAACAATAATGGGTATAAAAATAATGGGTGAAAAAGATGGCAGAAATAAACTGGCATATCCAGCTCATCCACATTTTAATTCTGTAAACATTTGTTACATGTTATATATCTAGTGCTCCTTTCAAGGGCTGGGGCTTTATGAGCAATCATGCTCTTATACTTAATCAGAACCATATGGAGGTCAGTGTGAGGGTCCATCCAACTGAAGCAGAACTGGAAAGTATATTAAAAGTTAACTGTGGAATTATTTCATATGTAACTTACAGAGTTTAAGAAGCCAATTTAACAATGTTAGTGTCTTGGTATTGTTGAAAACAGAGCATGTCAATGAAGTGACTCACAGTACCTATGATATTTCTAAAAAGCAGATTTCTGAAGTTTTCTACTAAAAATAAATAAAAGGAATAACATGCGACAAGCAAATAATCTCAAAGATCAACAAAAGATAGAAGATGGGATGAAGCCCATATTCCTATACCTTTCCTGCTGTTGCCTATTTCTGATGGGGAGACTACAGAAAAGCCAAACCTCAGCAGTTTTGTTTACATGAAGTGCCAACATCTCTTTTCCATAATGTAAAAGTCTACATGCATAATTCCTGTACATAGAAATTTGGATGTAATACTACAATCAGTTGCCAATATCAACAAAACAAGCAGGCAGCTAGCTGTTTTTTGTTTTAAAAAAGAAAAACAAAACTAAAAAACCCCAAAACAAACAAACCAAAAAACCCACAAACTTTTAAAATTTTCTAAGTGAATTTAGTGTATATGAAAGGGAATTAAATAGCACTTACTAATGCCAGACACAATACGAGCAAGCACCAGACAGCTTCAGTGCACAGCTTTGTAAATGCATCTCATTTTTGACCTCCAACATTCTTGTTGAAAGTCTAGGTCACAGAACAGGACTTCAGAGCCCTTCCTTTGTGTGATTTAAGCTCATGGTTGTGACTCACAGTTAAACAGAGAGCACTGTCGATAATAGTGGTAAAGGAACACATTTGGGGAAAATTTCTCCCCTCTGATCTTCACAGCATGAATAATGCTTATTCTGTATGCGTTCCAAGTGCGGAACTCCCATTGAGGTTTCATTAAAAAAAAAAAAAAGAGGTACAGAATACACAGCAGAGATCTACACTGTGGATAAGAGACTCACAGCACAGATTAGAGAATAACTTTGCCCTTAATTTGAACTCAAGTTCTTTCCTGCTTCTCCATATTGCATTTGAAAGATCCATTTCTTGTTGTGTTTTCCAATCATGCTGCAAGTGTGACAGAAATGCAAGCGCGGTCTTTCTGATGGCTAACATGAAACATATCTCTCCAGTGAAACAAACCAAAATAATTTGGTTAAGATTAGTCGATGAAAAAAAATCTGTTGTATACTTTAGTCTAATGCTGTATACTCTCAGTGGAAAGAGTAACCATGAAGGTTCAACATAAGCAGCAGAAAAGCCACTCAAAAAGTGTCTTCAGAGTGATGACGCATTATTATGTTTTTGGTGCTTAATATGGATTTTTGCATGTGTGTGATGGAATAACTACTGAAAGCCTTTCCATTAGTGGGACAACAGAAACAGAAAACTACACCTTCTACTATAAAATTCTGCTAATGTAATTCTTGTTTGCTTTAAATACACCCATAGGGCTTTTATTTTCCATCAAGGGAACATAATACCTCTCCTGCATCAGAGCACCATTTGCCGAGCAACTTTACTGAGCATTTACAGATCACCTTTTACTGAGTTGTGCTCAGATAAATCAACCTCTACATTTTTTTTTAAGTCACCAAAACTGCCTCTTTATTCTCCTGACTTGTCTAAAGTGGAAAGAACTAAAAACAAGAAAACAAAGAAAGAAAAAAAAAAAGAAAAAAAAAGGGGAAAATTGATCTCATGGAAAAAAAAATGCATTTGATGCACACAAGATTCTAATAGTTACAAATTTAGCCCTACAAACGCTGCATGAACAATGTTCTTTTTCATTGTACTGAACTCTTTTTTTTTTTTTTTTACCCCTCCCAGTACAGTTTTCATGATAGGAGCCATACTAGCACAGACAGTTTTCAGGCGACTGCTTTCATTGTAAGCAGTCTCAGTGATTAAACAGGTCTCAATAGTCACAGACCCTGTTATGCCGATGCTACCATTCACCATCACCAAACACAAGAGAAACACGGCAAAATTTTAAGCTAAAAACAGTGGGAATAACCTGATAAACTCTCCATGTCTGTAGTAAGCAAGTTAAATGAGACATAGTTGAAAAAACTTTGGACTTGTCCCAGTGACAGAGCACTGAACCTGGCCACTGATTTGAGTGTAGAAGATTCTGACACAAAGAATAATGGCTTCTTAAGCACTATTATGGAGAACAAACTAGTATAGTTTAATAGCAATCATAGCTTAAGACAACAATTTGAGAGCTGTGGGAAATTATTAAATGTTGTTAACATGTAAAATTAGTTGTTTTCAGCATTCATCTTAGTCTGAGAAAAAAATTGCTAGGATAACTATTAGCATGCTTAAGTCAAAGCTTTATACAAAAATACTATCTTGCATCTCTGGGCAAAATTCACTTCTGAGTTTTATTTACACATGAACTTCACTTTAAGCACTGGCATTTGCTAGAAACAGCAAGAAAAATTAAAGATTCCACTCATGTTGGAATTTTTAAACACAAATGAAAAAAAGAAGCAAGTGTCTCAGTGTTATGTTTGTCACAGAAAAAGCAGGATGGATGGGAAGGGGTTAATGCTAGAAGGAAGGGAAGATAAATAAACATTTCCTAGAAAATATTTTGGTTTTAACAGGATTTTAAAAGGAGGGTGGGAGGAAATAATATGAAATAAACATCTCAGTTTTCATTTTGAAATTAATTTCCATCATAAGATAAAATTTCCACCTGTCATAATATATTCTTACAAATCAGTCTAGATGTCTTGTTACTCCTATCTGCATCATATGGCAGAGAAGATATTATTTTATTTCTAAAAAATTTATTCTTACCACCCATGCTTTAATGTGGAAAAAGCCTAAAAAAAAAGAATAAAAGCTAACAATGGAGTATAAAACACCAACCACATGTACCTTTCACTATTTATCATTGACATGCAGCAACTCTGACCAGTGGAAGTACAGTGATCAGCTGCAACTTTTTGCTGTATAACAAGCTTAATAGACAAGAAACAGAGAAATAATATTTGGGAATATATGGACTGAAGTAACTACTTTGATTGAAGGTACTTGAAGCTAAGACACCTGTGCTTACTTCCTCTGAGGAAGCAGCAGATGCTCAGGCCGTAAAAGCCCAGGCATCTTCCTCACTGGCAATGCACCGAACCTCCCAGAACCTCCTGACAAGACCAATTAAAGCAAGTCTTCAGGTCTGTAATTGAGCAGATTTACTTAAAAAAGTCTGACAACACACCCTTCAAAATTAGCACTTCTGACACCACAGCCAGAGAACAACCACTCTAACCAGTCTGTCCGTCAGCTGGCTTGGACAATCTGCAATTAAAAGTCTCTATGAAGTCCCTTACCAGCAAAAGAGAAAAAGCAGGAGTTAATTCAGGAAGACATTACGGAAAAGATAAAACACTGCCCTTAGGAAGCCAGTGAAAGTCAGATCCCTGGTTTCTACCAAAGTAGGAGCTGGAAATAAGCAAAAAAAAAAAAAAAAAATCCTGGCATTTTATTAGACAAATGCCACAATATACTGGCTGGAATGGAAAAATAATAATAATAAAAAAAAAAGACTGAGAAAAAGTCTTTATTAGAGTAATACGAAAATTGGGGGGGGGGGGGGGGGGACGACACATTGAGGGGGATGAGAGAGATAGAGAGACTGTAGTAAGTATGGAGAGAACAATCTATGCTCTTATTAATCATAATTCTAAAATGATACAAAGACCCCGTTTTGGAGCAAAAACAGTCATCACTGTCAAATGCTCCATTATGGAAAGGATTTATGTGGTTTCCTCTTAGCAAAGTAAACCAAGGCTTGAAAAATTAAAACTTAGTAAACCAAGGCTTGAAAAGTTCCACATATTTTACTGTTTGTTTAAGGCCCTCTTATGGCAACTACCAGATAGTACAGTGCTAATCCACATTCAAGAATTGACAGACATGCTGAAAGAAATAGGTAAGGAGTTTTGCTCCAAAATTATTTAGTATATTAAGAAGCTTTAAGTTAAATAAAGCAAAGGGTAGTAGCTTTAATACAGAACTGAAATGAGAGGTCAGATTCCTTTGCTCTAATGTTGGTAAGCTGCCACCAAAATTACTTGTAATATGTTGCAGAAACTATAAACACATGGTATTTACAGCAAAACCCCACTTTGTACCTCAGATCATAGGTCTATATTTGAAGCAAAATTTGGACTCTAAGCCAGTGTTAATAGTGTTGAGGTAAATTTGTACTACTTGAAAGCTTTTTATGACCTTTATTTTTTTTTAAATCAAGGCCCTCTTCAGGAAAGTTGGTAGTTACAGTATCTTATGTTTCCTAAAAATAAAAATAAATCCTACGTCTCACTCTTTTTAATTGCAAGTGTACCCAGGACAGTGCTGCATCCATTTTGATCTGTTTTGTTTGAACAGGCAATGACTTCATTTTCACCACTGATCTCATTAGCGTAGACTTGTATCTGCAGTATAAAAGGTGCTCCATACAAGCAACTTCTATTTCATATCACATCAGTCAAGACTTATCAAGCTACTACTTGATACTCAAATATAACACCACATACCACTGAACTAGTTCATCTTTTAATTTTTCTTATTTACCTGTAGAAATAGCTTGTGTATCTGTTCAAAACAAACACCAGAGATGTTGATTTACATGATATACTGATGGAGTCAGATATTACTAATGACCAGATTAATTCATTTGTGGCCTGGTGTCTCCATCAGGCCACTTTAAACGGGAACTGGAGTTCTACACATTTTACAAGGCCCTTTTAAAATGCACAGTAATTCCATTTGCCAGCTGGCACGTTTTCAAGGCAATCCTGGTTGAGCCATAACATATAAAAATAGGAAGAAGCATGAGAGTTTAATAAAAAGAAATCTACCACAAGAGCAAAGATTATATCATGCTCTAGAGTATTTCAATGAGCACCTACTACAAAGAAATCTCTAATTTTGGGTTTGACACTTCACCATGAAGGAATCATGGAAGACTGCATGTTTGTTGCACTGTTACTTGCTATAGCACACAGTAGCAAATGATCACTTGTACATTATTTTTTGGAGGGGAATTTTGAAGTAGTGAGAGATTCAAACGTTCAAGTCTGAATTTTGGCTGCAAGTAAACAGGGAATATTAATGAAACTAGCAAAATCTACTGTAAAAGTAGGGTCTTTACTTCTTTTTCTTCTACAGGTTTGCAACGCCACAACTATCAAACCACACAGGTTTATAACAAAACAGAGTGCTTATATGATCCTGTGTCTTTAACTGCTATGCTGAGGAGATACACAGATACTAACCATTAAAGTTATGGATAAACTTTATCCTTCCCTAGATTCTCCCTTGCACCCTTCATTTAAACCCTTACATTGGTTCTTAACCTCACAACACGGGAAGAACTTTTTTGGAGAGAATTCCTGACTGTAAAGGAAAATGTGTCTCTCTTGCTGTACTGAGCAAGAGGGTCTCCCAGTCCCAGGAGAGCACTTGGGGCTGGGAGAGGAGGCACAGTTTCCTCAAGCAGGCATGCCCTCGAGAACTGAAAGTAATAGCATACTCTAAGTATATAACCATATTACAGTTACCAGTGCACACTAAGGCTCCCAGTTACGAAGGACTTGAAAGCCATACAGAGATCTCACATAGCACAACTCTCTGCTCAAGATGCTCAACTGCAGACCCTCTCATGTTTCTTTTTAACCATGTTCTAATGCCCATTTTAAAACACACCAGCTGCAGAAGCAATAAACACAATATAGAAAAGCTGAATAGATTTCATGCTTCTTTTTTTTTTTCCCCCTTAATGCTTAATGATTTCAACATTTCTTTTTTTGGAAACTGGGTCTTTAATGCATGTAATGTTTTATGCCTGTAAAGAATAGTTGTTTGAAGTGAAGAGAGAATATGAAAAAACTCAGATCTCTGCTCCTTGGTCTGTTTGATCTAGGCCCAATTTCCCTGCATTTCAATCATATTAATTCCACTCCTGGAAGATTAAATTGTCAATTAACTCAAGATAAGTCCTGTTATATAGGGAAGAAACTGGATTCTCCCGACTGTTTGCCTCTTGTAGAAATGTACTTGTAAGTGATTGCAAGATAGCTACTGCTAAAAGCAGGGTATATTGTCCTAATTTGGAAAAAAAATATTATCCTAAACAAAAAAAAAAATGCCTTTTTCATTCAGTCATACCCTGTAATTCCAACTCAGATGATCTTTAGTTTTATTCCACAATGTACTGAACAAATGTTACTGAAATAACCCTACCAGGACCCCACCAGCAAAGACTGGATTTTTTCCATATGGAATAAATACTGGTATAATTTTCCATATGGCTTTGCTTACTTTCTGTTCTAAATATGAAAACATAGCAAACAGAAACAGGCATAGAAGAGTTATCAAATCCTGTTAGAGCCAAAACCTGGACATAAATGTAACACCATAAGGCAAACAGGTTTGGGCTCAGAATGAAGTTCCATGATTCCAAGTGCTATAGGAAGCAGCTGCTAAACTCAAAATACATCGCTTTGTTGTTGTTGCTGTTGTTGTGGGGTTTTTTTTGAAGTGTTCACAGAAAATTAATTTGCCATTTCGACAGCCCTGAAATGTAAAGCCTGGGCAAAAAAGCAACTGTAAACATTAAAAGGCTACTTCCCACTCCCAAAAAACCAAGAACAACTATGTTCATGAAACTCAGCCAAGCAGCTGTATTTCAAAAAGATTCTGTTTCACTCCTAATTTGGAAACAAAGGAGACTGTTTTTTAATGTATTATTTGCATTACCCTGATAACCTAGAAACCAGATCACGTGCTAGTACATACAGAAACTTACCCTGTAATTTGGCAGCCTAGACTGTATCATCACATTTTGAGCTTTTTGATGAACAGACCTTTGCTTCATGGGAGTAAGGTGCCAGTGAAATATTTCAAGCAGGACAAAAATTGTATGTTACATAAAAGTAAGGGAAAGAAAGAGTTTTGGCTTCAAACTGCTTGCTGTCTGGCTGTTCATGCTTTATGCAACACATGGCAATTTATAGACTGATTGGACAGCTACACATAGCTCAGGACAAATTAATTTGGTAGATTGCTCTCACTAAGGATTCAGTTCTGACAGATACTCAGTAACTGCAGTGGCAAGTAAGATGTCTCCAACTTCACTGCCCTCCTCAGTTTTTACAATGCTGTCTTTATTCCAACAGGAGTATCCCCCATTTGCACAGACACTTCTTCAGAGTTGTTTTTGTCATGCTTAAGAAAGCCATAAGAAGGAGGAGAGAAACTGCTCCTTCTGGTATAAAATCCTGTTTCATTGCTCTTCTTAGTCAGAAAATACATGGAGGTATGACAGAGGGGCCAGATGTCTCTTCAGTTAGCTTGTTAGACACCGTATCAAGGTTATTGCTGAAAGAGTATTTAAATGAACTTACCAGTAGAGAAAACAAGAACTGTATTGTCCCAAAGACCGTATCTTTTCAGAGCATCAGTAAGATTTCCTACAGCTTCATCCATAAGAGTCACCATTCCTGCATAATGGCGTCTCTTTACATCTTTAATGGAAGAATATGGTTTCATGTATTCTTCAGGGACCTCTAGAGGTTCATGGACGGACTGAAAAGCAAGGTAGAGAAAGAGGGGCTGGGGTGGAAGGGATAGAGTGGGAATTAGTTGAATATGAAGTACTAAATGCAAAAGTTACTACAGCAAAAGCAGCCCTGATTCATCAACAGCTGCAGGTACTGTTTTGATTTCTTCTACACTTCTCTCTTCTAATCCCTAAAGGTAAACTAATACAAGTTTGATACAGGACTTTGTAAAGCTGTGGAAAACATCAGGTGTACCTTTTCTTTGTAACACTGTTGCTAACAGTTTCATTCTATGAAACTTGTCCCATTAAACTTTCAATTTCCTTTTTAGAAGTGCAGACTACATCCTAAATAATTTCTATAACTTCGTTACTTGTACTATTAAAAAAGAAATGGAGAAGGGTAGCAGGCCAGGGCTGTGCAGCCACAGATGATTCTAACAGCAGAGAAGGCAAATTTCACCAGCACTACTTCTCAAATTTAGCTCTACACACCCTGCTGAGTAGCCCCAAGTTACAGCTCAAGGACGCGTCTCTCCATTAATATTTCATTAACATGTTTTTTAAACATTCTTTAGAGTTGAAGTTATCAAAGTAACAGCTGCTGACTGTACCTTCTCAGTTTTGTGACTGGCTATAAGATCTACAGCTCTTTCTGTGAATAAATTAGTGGAGTACATGTTTTTAAACCCAGTTGCCACTTCTTCTCCGTCTCGAAAGTCCAGAGCGCAGCGTGTTACATTCTTTGCTTTGATGAGGACGCAACGGTCATGAGAATAATAGTCCTCACTCCCTAGAAGATAGCCTAGAACAGGAAAACATGTCAAATAAGCAGGCCAACAACATGTTTCATAGAAACAGAAATATCAGTAGGAAAAAAAGTCAAAAATAAATGTCAAAATGTTAGTGGTCTTGAGCTGAAACACTCATACAACATTTCTCTACCTGTAGTGACAGGTCTAAGTAGCTCAACATTTAATACTTCATAGACTTTGCATTGCTAATGCAAGTAGTTATGTCAAAACACATGAAGCAGTCTGAAAGCAGTTCAACGACTTCATATTTATCACTCTGTATCAAAGATATTAGCATTAAATTAATGCAATGATAGAAAAGGCAGTGACCTATCCATGTACTACTCTGATTTTCAGCTAGCATGATTTTGTATATTTGTATTTTCACATAAGACTTCTCTCTCTATTAGGAAGTTTAGATTGATTGATTTATTTATTTATTCAAAAACACCCAAGTATGAAGTATTTTTTTATGTCAGCTGTAAAGTAATTGCTGATGCACTGCTGACACCAACTGGTGAAAAAAAGACACTGTTACTTAGATACCCAAAAGAAACAAACTATGCAAAAATTCTACAGGTACAGATTTACTCCTATGATGTGCTGCCCTGTTAAGCATGGAGTGCCTTTGCTTTGTATCAACCAGAAACAGAACACTTAAAAATCATTTAAATCTCAGTAATTATTACTTCTGAAATTAGATTTCAGGTTTATTGCCCAATACCCTGAAAAAAAAAGATGAATCTGCACAAATATAATCTTAAATTCTGCAAAACCAAACTAAAACTGGGGACAAAAATCCAAAATAGAGGAGTTCCACTTGAATTTTTATTCAGCAGCTTCAACTACAGTTACTTGTGCATAAAGTATGAACAGAAGTAATTCAGTTCTGTTTTAAATACAATATAAGTTTCTAATACATTTTTAGGAGGAAAAAATGGCTTTTCTTTCAAAGCATGAGAGTGATTCTGTGGGCAGACTGCATTTTTCCTTTCTGAGTGCCTGCTGGGGGAGACACTGCATCAAGCGTGACAAAGAATCAAATGTCCCTAATTGCAATCAACGCCTGCTGGAATTCCATGAACATTATAGGATATTAAACTCCCACGTTCTCTCAGAAATAATGTCAAGTGGGGCACCCAGTGACCCCACCCAGAGCACCCTGTATTAAGGCTCCTGCTGTAAGAGCCTGCTCAGTCCAGGGTGAGATTTCATGAGGAGTGCCAGCCTACCTACATCCATGCTGTCAAAAAGATGCCAAACTCCTGAGCAGAGATGGGAGGAGGCATCTACATTCAAGCAACAAGCCATTATATTATAATCCATACCTATTACCTTAATTCAGTTGTGAAACTATGGCTCCAAGCTCCCTGAAGAGTCAAAAGAGATAAACAATCTAAGGGAACAGTTCTTCCCACTTAAAGTTTGGATTGACATAGTCTATAGAAGACACGTAGCACAGCCAGGCTCTTCCTTTAAGTACGTAAGGTTAGACAAGAGGAATGCAGGCTTCTGCTTGAGTCTCTCTCTTTATCTCACTTTCTCAGCTGTAGAAGTGAGCAGCAGTACTATCAACAGCTTGCAAAGTTATTTTGAAGACGATGAACTGTTCTGAAATTCTCCATTCAATGCAAGTGTCTTAAAAACAACCAAGTGGAGATGGACCACTTTGTGTTCAGTACTGTACAGAATGAGATACATTGCAGACAGCCCGATTCACGTAACATTTGTGACACTCATACAAAACTAATAAACATCCAACCAATACTGGGCCAGGAGCCTTTGCAAGTGGAAGAATAAACAACGTGTAGTTATAAATTGCACTCATACTTGGACAATCTAATTCTGGCAGTATTTTTTTTAGCCTGAGGGTTTGACTTCATAATTTGTGAGTTCCTGCAACAGGCATTTTGGATACTGTTTTATAGAGGCACTCACACCATCCTCCTTGCCACAGGCTCTGGAAAACCAATGCTACTCTATTCACAAAACACGAACATAGTGTGGTGTGGCATCCATTTCTCTCTTAAACATACCAGATTTTAGAAGTGTGTCTTGGTTTGGGCTGAAATAGAGTTAATATTCCTTTTCAGGGACTAGATGAGTGCTGTGGTTTGGATTCAGCTTTGGGTTTGGTATGGGAAGAATGCTGGTAGCACACTGGTGTTTTCAGCTGCTACCGAGACTTCAAGGACTCCCCGACTCCCCATGTCCTGCCCATGCGCCAGGGCACAGGGAGCAGGGAGGGAGCACGGCCACAGCACCAGACCCAAACTGGCCAGTGAAATATTCCATATCATGGCACGTCGTGCTCACTGTATAGAGGAGGGGTGGTCGGGAAGGGGCTCTCTCTCTCTCTCTCTCTCATTTCTGGGATCGCGATTGTGGGATCTTGGTATCTCGGGGTCGCTGGCCAGGAACGGGCTGGGGATTGGTCAGCGGGTGGTCAGCAATTACGCTGTACTTTGCCTGGTTATATATTGCTTTTTGTTTTCCCCCCATCATCATTATTGTTCTCGTTTTATTGCCATTATTAAACTGTTCCTATCTCAGCCTGCGAGTCTCCCTTCACCCCTCTGATCCCTGCCCCCATTCCCAGGTGGGGAGGGGGAAGGGAGGGTGATTAGCTGCGGGGGTTGGCTGCTGATCAGGCCCAAACCACGACAAAGTGTAACATTATTTGCAGAGCAATTCATGTCTACTCTCTGATCTAACACAAAACGTTCAAATTAAAAATACTTATAAAAACAAACTAACCACTGCACTTTAAATCTTCTAACCATCATGGAACCAAATTAAATGCAGTTCATAATGGAGCCACTCAATAATCATGATATTTTCTTCCATAAGTTGTAAGGCTTGGGGATGCATTTAAGGCACTATCTTATTTTAAGCAGCAACACTTTGGAACCATGCACGCCCAGGTATTGATTTACTTATACACTAACAGTAAATCTGCTGTTCTTAGAAGAACGTGGAAGTTTCTCATAATTTTTAACACCGTATTTATTGCCCATGTTAAATCTAACCATTACCAAAGTAAGTGTCAAATCCTCTGCGGGTTGGAAGGCAATCTTTTCTGTACATCCCTAAATGCCACTTCCCCACCATGTGAGTAACGTATCCTGCCTCTTGAAGTAGCTCTGGGAGGAGTTTCTCATCCAGTGGCACACAGCTGGGCTGGCACGGCCAAATTATCTGGTGTTGTAAACCTGTGTGGATCTAGCAGAGAAAAGAAGGATGAGAGATTAGTTACAACGCAGCGATGTATTCCCAGAGGCTACTTTATAAGCAGGTGCAAAAAGAAACACAGCTACACCAGAGGCTAGCGTTAGTTTTAGGGTCTCCTGTTTTTACTGATGTAGCACCAGGGAAGGTGAGGAAGCCACAGGTGGAGGGCAGGGGTGGCATGGAGGAAGACAAGCAAATAGAACCACAGGGTCTAACAAGATCTTCCTAGGCATAAATCAACTGCAATACTGCAACTTAAAAAAAAAAAAAAAAAAAAAAAAAGAGCACCTTTACCATCATGGTTTGTTTGAAGGCTAGGGACAACATCTCAACATGGAGTGAGAGATTTTAAGTAGGATGGACATGGGCAAAAAGGTGCATGGCAGGTGAAAATACCAAGCTTTTGCCTGTATTGGAGAACAGTCATCAGAGAAAAGGATGATAAAAGGTAAGAGAGCTGGTTTTTGCATTACTCTTCTAAATGGACATTATATATACACAATTATATATTTAGTTACATAAAATGAATGCAAGCACTACAAAAAGAAAAAGCATTTGAATACTGGGGATAGCACAAGTTTTAGACACTGCCTAGATCTGACCTTTAAGAGTTCCACATAAGTTTACAATTTTAAGAAGTGGTGAGTGTTGTATATCTTTACAAAAGTATGACTGACAGCAATACTCCAAGTAATACATTTTACTCAATGCAAGGAATCTCTTCAGTTATTGTGTACTAGCAGCTGACTTTTTGTCAACTCCCTTATCTCCTCCAGAAGAAAACAGGCACTTCCCTAAACCTAGGCTAGCAAACATATACATACAAGTATAAACGTCTTGTTTATTTACTAAATATTTCTAGTAACCTGTCTCCATCAAAGCACAAGAAGTCCAAGACCCCTGAGAGCACAAGACATCTGATTTTATAACTCCACTAAGCACTACAGCATAGCAAGCTGCATAGCTAATTTTTAAAGCACCACTTTAGCAACACTTTGAACTGACTTTTAAACCGGCTTTTGAGCCCTGATCTTAGGCAAGTGGGTAAGTAGACTCTTGAAAAGGGCCTACTAGTTACTAATTTTCTTTGAAACAGAAAGTGGAAAAAAAACCAAACAAACAACTTTTTAATTTTTTTTGTAAATGCAGTATTACAAAAACTGTTATTAATATAATGAAATACACATGCTAACAAAGCATTCTAAATTCTTCCACTGCCTCTAGAAAGCAAGAAAATGAGAGGAAAATAATAACAATACCACTACTACTACTACTAATAATAACAACAACAACAACAACCTATAGCTTTCATAAACTGATACCTTTGCTCTTCTTTCTTTATGGACTACAAGCTGACTATCAATATTCCAGCTCTGGATAGGAGCAGATTTAGGTTACTTTCTCAAATCTCTGAGCAGCTGTTAATCTTATTAATGGGTAAAACAAAACAAAGCCCCACATGTTTGCTAGATAATTATTTCCTGAAGCAAATGTCTCCTCAGTTTCATAAAAAAATTACTTCAATTTTCATAGAAACATAGAATGGTTTGGGTTGGAAGGGACCTTAAAAATCATCTAGTTCCAACCTCCCTGCCGTGGGCAGGGACACCTTCCACCAGACCAGGTTGCTCAAAGCCCCGTCCAACCTGGCCTAGGAAAGAATGTTTTCTAATATTATTGTACTCATTTGTAACAAGGTCAATATGAAGATGACAAAATTACCAAGTCAGATGCAAACAATGAATTTAAATCAGGACTGAACTATGACCATTTCCAATTTCTACTTTTAAGATCAGATGCTGCAATGTCCAGTTAACCCTGACCCATTTCTAGGTAAGCGTGTTCAGAGTATGAACTGTATTCTAGAAATAGTCACCATGAAGAAATGTTTTAGGTTATTCAATAAAACAATGTAAAGAGTTGGTAATGAAAAAGTCAATTACATCTTCCTATTCATTCTTATTGATTCTCTATGTTTCTAGGAATAGAACAACTGCTGCTTGGAAAGAGTAAGTATCACCTAGAATGACCTTCCTGCAACAAGAGACAACATTCACTAACACGGGTTGACATTTAATTTCACCCTGAGCATTTTTTTTCACAAAGCACTATGGTTAACATGCATGTGCAGGTCTTTTTGAGAGAGAGAGGAAGTTTCTGAAATACATTTAACCCTTTGTGAGCTTCCTCTTCCTCTCCATGCTGTGTTCTTCTTCCCTTGCCCTTGCAGCATCTTTGCCAAAATTGCAATAAGGGCGGGAAGGAGGGGATGTATAGCAGTATGATAAAGTCCAATTCTTATACCTGTGAAACTGAAAAAAATGGGGAAAATCATGACTGTGACTCTGACTCAGCTAGACACCCAGACTAAGAATCAGGCTGCGTGCACCCCATCAAGGGGCGCACAAATTTCTACAGCTGTGGCATCGTATGAAGGAGAATGTATGGGTTAGGATGCGTTTAAGCCCTGCATTGGAGAAGATGCTGCACAAACTGAACATGTGGTGCTGATCCGCTTCTGGCTGCATCCGGACCGCGTGCCTGTCCAGGTCAGGAGTACGTAACAGAAGATGACTAGGACAGAGAGATTTTTCACGATACGCCACCACGCTGTTAACACAACTGAGGCACGGAGAGCACCTCGGCTTTTCTGAAGCAGAACAGCTTGCACTGAACTTAGGTTCAGTTTATTCCCGAGCTAGCATGCCAGGAGTAAGTGAAGCAAGCTTTGCCTAGAAGCGCAGCGGGGTTTCACACGGCAGCCTTCCTCCCAGCGCGCCTCTACGCGAGATCCCAGGGGCCGAACTGTGGCACAGCGTCGCCAGGATCACGCAGCCGAGCCGGGCCCCGGCTACCTGCCGGCACCCGGCCGAGGGCAGCGGGACGGGGCCGGGGAGGCGCCGCCGCCGCCGGGCAGGGATGCGGGGAGGGAGCCCCGCGGGCACCGCCGCGCTGGGGCGGCAACGGCGCGTCCCCGGGCGCCCCCCGCGCCCCCGGCCCGCGCCCTACCTGGTAGCGACCGCTGAGGAGCTGGCTGCGGGAGGGGGTGCAGAGAGGCTGGGTGTAGTACTGCTCCAGCCGCACGCCGCCCGCCCCGAGCGCGTCCAGCCGCGGCGTGCGGATGGCCGAGCCGTGCCAGCCCACGTCCCCCCAGCCCAGGTCGTCGGCCAGCACCAGCACCAGGTGCGGGGCGGGCGGCCGCGCCGCCGCCAGCCGCAGCAGGCAGAGGAGCAGGCGGAGCGGCGGCGGGACGCCCGGCCGCCGCGCCATCCCGGACACCAGGAACTGGGCCGCGGGGACCGCCCCGGGGACGGGCCACGGCGGCGGCGGCGGCGGCGGCGGCGGCGCCCGGCTCCTCCCGGCGGGGCGGGCCGGGCTGCGGGGGCGTGGGGAGCGGGGCGCGGGGCACGGCTCGGCGGGGCTGCGCAGCGGGCGACCCTCCCGCGCCCCGGCGGGGCGGCTCGGCCCGGCAGCGTGGCGCTGGGCCGGTTAGTTCTGAAAGGGGCTTTGGAAAGAGATTGCAAAGTTGTCGCCGGTGTGAGCGGGGTATCCCGCTCAGGAGAGCCCTTCTGATTTTCTCCGACTGCCACATTAAACACCCGTTTTAAACCACGGAGCCCTCCCCAGGGGAACCAGGGAACTGTTTGCAAGCTTGTGTTAGGAGCCAGCTGTGTTTCCAAGGAAGCCAATGCAACAGTTTGAGTAGAGGGGACAGTGTATTCTGGTACAAGTAGCTGGGCTGTTCCGTCTTCATACATGAGACCGTAGCAGCTCATCCAGATTTAATACTGCCAACAGAGTTTATTCTGTGCTTGAGCGAAGTGGAGCAGCTACAACACAGCTTTGCTGTCTTGTCAACACAAGCCTTGCTGCCTGCCAACCTGTGCTACAGCCTGGGAAAAACAAGTTGCCACCGTCACCGAAGATGCAGCCGAGCTGTGCAAGATGGCAATTACTCTGTAGGAAAAACCACGTGGCCCCTCTCTCGCCATCACCAGCTGCTGCTCTCGTCCCCCTCCCTGTCTGCCCCTTCTGCAAAGCCATAAGTGACCCAGTGCTTTTTTCCTCCTCATTTTGTCCATAAGGATGAGAAACCTTGATCTAGGTCTGGCTGTAAGATGGTGCTTGTGACTGTTACTGAGCAGGAAGTGAAGCAACCCAGAAGCAGAAGTAACAGCTGTGTCAATAGGGCTGTTTCTTTAAACCACCTAATCTCCTAAAGCAATACTGTAACAACCACCACCCTAGTTGTAATCCTGATGTAAAATCGAAGAGTGTGAAAGGACATAAATAGCTATCAACTCTGATGGACTTTGTTCATCCATGGATTACATACAAATTTCAGTGCCCAGATAACCACGTGTTTCACATTTAGCTGGAATGGTACATATGTGCATTCCCAAATTTATATAGCCATTTGGTAATAGGTGAAGGAACAATCCACATTAAAAATCGTGTATCTTGGTAAGAAAGCCGAACACTGAGCTCCTGTCTACTTTCTTTTTGATTGACAAGTCTCTGTGGAAAGTTAGTTCCTGCTCCTATGAATGGAGTCTAGTGGATAAGACTGCAATGTTACCAGATATATTTTCATAAATCACAAAGGATTCCCTGCTGGTTTTAAAACAACAGCAATGATGACTGATGCCACATTTTTTTTTCTACAATAAGAATGTGCTATAGTCCACAGCTGGAACAAGCAACAATACTGTCCTAAACTCAATTTTCCCTGAAGTAAATTCTAGGATTGCTGACAAGCCGGTATGTGACTATGAGTTATATTTTATCTGCTGAGATGTGATTCATATTGTTCAAAAGGCTGCAAAGTTCCAATTTATCTTGTTTTTAGTTCAGATCCCATCACCAGTCACAGCTGTCTCATTGAATTGTTTATTATACTAACATCCTCCGTGTCCTTATTATAGGTATAGTTCCATTCCAATGTTAGCACATTCCCATGGAAACCATTCTTGTTCATGCAAAATAACTACTCTGAAAATCTACACACTGCTAATGAAATCAGAAATGTTGGATACAAATTTTGCAATAAAATTAATATTCACCTGACATGTTTCCAAAGTTACCATGGTGTTCAAGTGCAGCTGAACTTGTATTTCCTTGTAGAAGAGTGTCAAGAGTTATTTGCTGGTTATCCTGCTCCACCAGAACTGGATAACCTGGTTGCCTGAGCTGCCAGAGTTAAAATACTAAATTGAACCATCTGAAACATACACAGCAGATACTGCAAGTCACAGAATGGGTGTCGCTGCCTACCATATTTTCTCAGTGGTTTTCTTTTCTTATTACCAGTTGAGGGATTTAGAATCCTGATCAGAAAATAGTGTTTATATCAGAGAGTATTCTCTCGAATCAAAACAATAAATCCTGGAAATGGTCTATGTTCAGTCCCCTGTGTTTCAGTCTAGCTTTCTGAATTTGGGGTTGAATAATTTGGATGCTGTTTTGATTTCAATGATTAATGAAGTCATGAGAGTGACACACAAGATTATGGTATCCCTGTCGATTTATCATTCCACACAAAGTGTGAACATGGCACTTCGTGCCAGAGCATACGAGAACTTGTAACAAAAATTCAGATGGTAATAGTAACATCTACTCTGGCATATCAAAACTCTCTGGAGATGGAAGAAGAATAAAGGACAATGACAAAAAATGTGTCTGAGAAAACTACGTTTTGACATGTGATCTCTCCACACACAGAAATTTGAGTATTTCAGAAAATTTCCTTGATGACCAACTGCCATTTTTTCACCTCATTACAGAAGTGTCTCCTCTGCTAGCTCACTGGGTTGTGAAAGACTCAAAAGATGTCCCTGCCAGTCTTCTTTCCACCTGGTATTTCTGTTTGATTGGTTAGAAGCCCTCTTAAAACATGGATGTACAACTTAAACATTCTTTGTCCTATTTTCTTGCTCCTATTCACTTCCTCTTGCTGTATCTTGACACCACAAGTTTATGCAACACCATATCACAACCTGTAATGAAAATAAGCAGTAACAGGAAACTATGAAAGCTATTGAACACTCCCCCCTCCTCATTTCTTCAGGTTTATAATTTTTTTGATAAACTTGAAAGACTGCCTTACATGTGTGAACCTCTCTGTGGTCATGATTTGTAAAGCTTCATCCCATTACAGTTTAGTTCATCCACACTGTCCAAAGTGCTGCAATGTTGAGCCATCCTAATAAATACTCAGTAAGCTGACTTGTGTGTGAGAGTATTAAAAGACCAACTAAGTCAACTAGGAAGCCCTGTCAGACATACGGCTGTCATAGCCTCAGCACTTCTAATACTCAGCCATGCTTGCTTAAAACTACTTCAGGCATCTCTGCTCCTGAATGCATTGTTAAACAGAAAGCACAGCAGTTCTTAAGAGGTAACAGCGTGCAACATGTTCTCAGAAATTCCATTTGTCTTCTATATAGTCAGTGGTGAACACAGAGTTGTTTTGGTCTTACGAGTTGGCGGCAGGAAAGAAACTTTACTTTGCATTGCCTTGTCCCAGAAACAGCACAAGATGCCTCTTGTTCATTTCCCTAAATTTTGAAACTAAATTAAAATTAACTGGTCAAGGCTTGATCTTGGTGAGACTTGAGTGACAACAGCTGTCCATGAGAAGCCCACAAGGAAATCAGTGTTTGGACCTGTATAATACTACATTGTAAAATGAGACAGGTAGCTGTCTGCATAAGCTACAAGGAGAAATCAGGGGTTGGGAGGTTATAGCTGGAAATGCAGTACAAGCCCATGTTGCGTACAGCTTTTGAGTTCACTTGACTAGGAATTACATCTGTGATTCATTACCTTTTGCTCAGTCTGCAGAAAGCCTGCCCCTTCTGCACAGGCTGATCTGCTTGACACGTTAAGGAATAGCACTTATTTCTTCCAAGTCAGAAAATTAGTTACAAACCTGATTCTAACTTTCAGACTGGGATATGGAAAGCATTGCTGAAACAAAGTTTTGGCATAGCAAAGCTTATTAGGAAAGTATATATGAGAGCCTGTCTTGGGATAACTTACTGTACACTCCAGGATGTGGTGTCTAGTAAATTTGCATGTTCTTGGTAAATACTGCAATTCAAAACTATGTTCCTAGAAATTGCTCTCCTCTTCCATAGTCTAAATAAAACCATATAGCATTGTCTTGTGTTTTAAATGTCTTAAATGCTTGAGGAAACATAGTTGCTAAGTGCCTCATTACAAATAATATTACCTTCAGAAGAAGTAACATTGCTGGCTCAGCAAAGCAGAACTAAATCACTTATGACAGCATAACAGAGAATAATTTCTGAATGGATTTTTCACTCAAGATAGCACTACATGCAAACCTGCCAAAGCTTGTATATTTTATTTTGACTTGCTTTATAAAAGATATTCAGAACAGCACAATGTAATGTCAGCTTACTTCAGCAAGAGTAAGTGTTCATTAGACAAACTGTGTTTCTCTTGGTATATTCTATTTATACATTTGTTTCTTTGCTGAAGATTTAGAGGCACCAACTCCTTTGGAGAAATCACATTTTGGACATTATTTATACATGCTTCAGAAATGTTTATCTATAGCCTAAAGGGGAGCGTGACTCTTTGTAAGTCAGAAATTTTGACATTCTTATTCAAAATAATTCTGGAATTCAGAAGAGTGATTTAATAATTTAGTGTGTTCCCATTGTATACACTATCCCAATCTTGCTTATTCAGGTTATCAAGTGTTTAACACTGAATAAAGCTCCTCTGCTGTGGATTTAATGATATTTTTTCATTGTTAATATTTCTGTGTAACAACATATGGCTCTTGCTGCTGTTCAATCTATAAATAACAGGAAAATAAAGAACTGACCTTCTCTGGTGTCAGTCTAGTGCTTCACATTTAGAACAGTAAATCCATGACACGGTACTTGTAAGTTCTGTTCAGAAATTGAACAATAACATCCGGTGTGTTGTAGAATATTACATGTAATCTACCAGATGACTCATATAAAATAATGAAGAATGGGCTTCCTGTAACTGTTTCATTACGAAGAACTAGATTTTGATCATCTGCAAAAATTTCTGACAGGTTCATGCATTGGGAAAAAATGTTAACAGTTCAGTTTGCCTTTAATGTTGCCTTTATTGATATTTCGATTCCTTAGGAAGCATTTCTGTACAGAACTAGTGATGTTATTTTAATGACAAGTTTGAGATGTCATGTTGTAAGGAACCAGGATAAGCTACTTTACCCTGAGGGCAGGCAAAGGAGGAACTGTGAGTGTCAAGGAGGAGGATTTGCTATTGGCCAATACCAAAAGCGATTTTCTCCTCCGCATTAATTCAGATCTGCCAGTCAATGTGGGAGCAAGCTGAATCAATAATCTACTCATTCCCTGCCACTTTCTGCTCACAAGTGCTACTGAAGAGGGGAGCACATACTGGTTCATGAACTCTGCTCTGATATCTAATGTGAAAAGCCCATACAAGGAAGCAAGAGAGTAACAACATTGAATTTCTCACTGATGTATGGCAGTAAGGATGTTGTGTTTAGTAATTAGCAAATCTGAGTAGATTGATTCTCTTAATTTCATGTATATTAATGGAACTATTTCTTACTGCACAATTTGCTATATCCTCATCTGTGTTTATATCTTGGGACTTTCACCCTTTCTCTGAAGGCGTGTTCTCATTGGTTCAGTCAGCACCAGTGGCTCTTGTATAATGGTTGCTGAGTAATTTTTTCCTAGAAGTTCAACTTCCAATCTCTGTCCAACTTTGCTGAGTTCTGTGGGAACATAAGCAAAAGCCAGACTCTGCTGAGCACTGTAACTGAAACTTCCAGATGTGGTGTTACCAATAACCTGAAAAAAAACACAAACATTTATCTTTATTTTCAAAATGCGGTGAAGTTTTCTGAAAACAAACAAACAAGCAACAAACAACAACCCAAACAACTACACATCTTATATACTAGTTTTGGTTTATATGCTTCAGACATTAAGCAAGTTTCAAGCATGTCATGCCGTCCATAATATTTTCTACTTTGGGTGACATCACTTTTAACTGGGAAGTTTTTGCTCCTTGAAAAAACAGCCTACTCCTGTTGTGTTCAGTTAAGTTTTCATTGGAACATACACTATGCACATGCATATATTCATTACGTACAATGATTTAACTGCTAGTGCGTGTTTCAACACATCTGTGCTGAAGCGTGGAGGCCCAAACTTCACTATTGTTTTGTTTCTTTTAAGCGATAGCAAAGTGTTGTTAGGACAATGGTGAACTTGAAGAAGAAGAGAATGCATGACAATACTTTAGTCTGTTCCAACTCTATCCTCTGTGACTTAATGGTATTTCACATTTTCTCTGCAGATACTTAGTTAGGCTTTGCTTCCTGCCTGAAGATTAGAAATTGTTAATCATAGCTTCAAATTGTTCTGCACTTGTAAAACGAAAATAATGCATTCACACTGAAATACAAAGTTAGATTCTGTTTATGGAGAAATAACATTAGTATCTTGTAACATGATCTCTAGTCCTTACCTTGCCATTGTGCCACACACTTTCATTTCCCTCTGGATCAACATTATCTGTTTCCAGGGTGAGATACACCAGTTGTCTTTTGAGACCCTTTCCTTTAATCTGCTTCAGTGCTTGCTTTCCTGTAAAGTCTGCTGGCTGAAAGAATAGAAGACAAGGATGATAAATGGTTATTCGGGTTCTGCAAAAAGTTTAGAGATATAAGCATTTAAATTTACCTTCATTTGTTTTCCTATCACTTAAATATTCTATATGAAATATAGATGAAATAAAATCTTTTACAGATATTATATCTTGTATCTTGGTATTTCTATATTGGTACATTATATCTTGTTAAATTTATTCAGTATATTAGCTTTTCTAGATCTCAGTCCTTTAATATCTTTAGTTTCAAATGTAGTAGAAATACATATGCAGTGAGACATGTGTTACAAGACTGTCTGTCTAGTTAAGGCCTTAAGCCAGAAGACTGCATATCATTTCACTTTCTATAAAAAACCTGGAATTCCAATATCCAGATCCTAAAATCTGGGCCTCCCTCTGTGGGCATGCATCCTCTTTGGTGTCTCTGTCAGGCTGCAGAGCTGGCAGTTTATTCCATATCCATGTTTTAAGGGATGTATGTTTTCTTTCATATCTACCATTTTATGGGATAATGTAACATGTTAGTTAAAGAATGATACTACAATTTGGAGTTCCCTTTTTCAGCTTGCCTAGAAAGGTACAAACAGATTCTCATCTTTCTGGAAGCAGATGGCATAAATGTGTAACAAGTACAAGGGGAGCCATCAGTAAATCTCTGAATCCTCAGAGGTATGTAGGACTGTATTTATTGTACATGACAATTTTGAGCTGATTGCACTGAGCTAGCCTGATTCCATGGCCAGGTTCACAGATCTGAGCTTATTTTGCCTACCAGTAGCTGTGAACCTGACTTGTCTCACACCATCATCTCCTAAGTCTTAAATGTAATTCAGACAACTTTCTTACATAGTTGGCTGGGTAGAGGATAGGTTGGAAAAAGAAGTCATAGAAAAAAGAGTTGTTATAAACTTTGTGGTCCTTGACAGAATGCTTCAAGAATCAAGAGAAAGCCCCTTTCAAAGATGCTGACAGTTCGGACAGAGGAAAAAGCAGTAATCAAGTTGGATATCATTATTTCTAATAAATGTGAAGTAAATATTAGGAACAGTGGCTTACAAATTCTGCCTATTCATTTTTTCTTTAAAGTTATAGATGAAGCAGAACACAAGTTTTGTATTCAACTAATTTGCCAGATCCACACTAGCCTGCCCAATGGTCAAGAAATGTAATAGCAGGGACAAGGTCCTCTAGCTTTCCAGCCTTTGCTGAAAAGATGACTAACAGTGGAAGCTATTTTAAGTCAGTTGATCTTAGGTCTGAAGCAGGAATTATATTAATTTTATGATTGCTTAAGAGGAAAGAAGGGAAATATTGTTGAAGATGTCAAAAATACTATTTCTGGTAATGTTCTTTAATTTCTGCAGAGAACTATTGCATTGTCAGAATTAAAAGCAACACATTGTACTTGGAATAGATTATTATGCAGTTAGTTCATGTGCTCTTATTTCTGTAGTTCTTAAGTGTGTAGGCTTAAAAGAAATTACTACAGTGATGAGGAGTTTTTGACCTTTGCAAGATTAGACTCTGTAAGCAGTTGTGAAAAACAGCTTATGAACCAGTTAAGGACCAGTTAGTCTGAAAATCAAGGTGGACCAACTGAGGATGAAGCAGATATTGCACATAAGGATCACAGATGGCACCCTTTGGGGAAAGACAGCATGAAATATAGCTCAGATCAGAGAAAGAAAGGACTATGCAGATTCATTTTAGAATACAACTGTCAAGATGCTGCTGGAAAATATAAAGCAAAGATCTCTGACCAGACAATAAACAGCTACTGGTAGTTCCCTCTCACTTTTCATAGAATTACATTTCTACTGTGCTGGAACATTTATGAAGGGAGATACCTACAACCGGAAACGCAAATTAGACTGTATACCATAGCACAACACACAGACTAAAACATTTGCATGACAGAGAGAAATTCCAAGGAAGTAAATATTCTACAGGTATGCTCAGCACTGAATCAGTTCCTTCCTATACTTGCTACTGTAATAGCTGGTATTTAGTTGCAAAGAATGTAACTACGGAACTAAACACAAGTATTCAAATAGAGTGTCGTATGCTCTAGGGCCTTCTGACTGGCCTCCAGCTGCTGCTCTGCAGGAGGTATGTTTTCCCTCCAGTCCTGTGTCATATTTGCCAATCCAGTGTGGATGTTAGTGATACACTAAGGCATCTAAAACAGATGTACAAATGTGTAAATTCCCATCTTTAGGTCTCTTAATAATAAAAGATTTGCAACAGACTGGACTCTCTCGGAACCAGCTTCTGACAGCATACTACCACTGTGTCCTTTTCCTCAGTTGAGTCACCATCAAGTTTTGCAGAAGAATTGTAATCGATGACTTTGGGAATGTCGTATCACACAGCACTGATGTAGCTACTGCTATGCTAATAGCACAGCTCCTTTTTTCTGGTGTATTCACATTCTTGCAAGTGCACAGACATAGACAGAGATGAAAGCCTTATAAAACATTTATTATTTTCACATTTGGGGTTGTTGTGGGGTTTTTCAAGTCAAGATTTCCGGACAATTTTTACCTCTATGAATTTCCCATTTAGAAATGGAAAAACAGTTTCCATAAAGGTTAATGCAGCAATCATAATCAGAGCATTGAGTATGACCTGGTAACAGATGTGTACTGCTTTAACGAGTCACTTCCAGATTAACTGTAGAGATGACAGTTAACTCCTGTTAATATAGTAATTACTGGAACCTTGAGGTTGACAGCAAAAATAATTTTGACTTCCATTTCTTAATTACCATTTAGATATGGAAACTGTTAGAGCAAGCAACTAGCAGGCTTTAGAATCTATGTATCTCTGGATCAATTTTTGCCTATTGGTTACAGATACAAAATTAAATTCTTATGCAATTAATTTTAATTGAGCCAGGCTTTTGGCCACCTGGAATAAACCACTACATAGTTCTTATGCTAACTGGAGATGGATTTGGGAGATTTCATGTAATGGGTTTGTTCTTTGATATTTTATGTTCCTTGAAGGTTAAGAATATTCTTGACTTTTAAGAATCATGGCTTGGAAAAATAACCAAGAGGTAACCTAGAATTAAAACTCTGCAAAATATACAGAAATATATAAATATTTGTAAACACACACACTTGATCTGCAAAAAATGTGTGCATGTATGTATATGTACATACATAAACACACATATACATAAGAACACTACATGAACATGGACAAAAATGTACGTGAAAATATATGTGTGTATATATAATGTACAACTGCAAAAAATATGTGCATATATACTATTTTTTAAACATTTAAAGCAACTTCTTAAGAAATTCTAACCATATGAATTTGACTAGTTCAGGACTTTTGTTTTACAGTTCTTGGGTATCCATGTCAATTGCACACTAACATATTTCCACCATTATTCATTTTTGATTTATGAATGTGTGTGTATAAGGTCATTCATTCCAATCAAAACAGCATCTTGGAAGCTGATTCATTCAGGCTCAGCCTGGCTATTCTTGGTAACAACTGCTTCCTGTTTCTAGAAGAAAAATAGTTTGGGTATTGCTTCTATTTGTTTTAGCTTGTCACACTAAATATAATGCAAGAAAAAATTCCATTCAAAACAGTATAATTCAATAAATTCATTAAAAAAAGAAAAGAAGAAGAACAGAAACAAAGGAAAACCCTAAGTAATTCTAACCTCAAACATATATAAAATTTAAAGCTGCTCTTGTCTCTTAGTTTTAAAAAAAACATCAGTTGACATATAGTAACAATGTAATACCTTTACTACTTAGAGTAAGGACAGTCCTAATAAGCTAAGCCTAGAATACAAAAGACTTTCCATTATCTTGGCATGAGCTCCCAAAGCATTAAATTTTGGCAGATGTAATGTTTTTCACATAAAATAAGAACACTTCTTAGATACAAGATAAAGACAGTATTTACGGCCTAGCTTCATATTCTTTGACTGCAGTTCACCAGATAAAAACAAAAAGATAGGTTGTGCTTTTTACTTGTGTTGCCTAATACACAGATTATAATGGAAAATTATATCACAAAGACAAATCAGTGAAGTTTTTAAAATAGCATATAGCTAAAGGGAGCCCACTGATTCACTTGATTACCTCACCTGTTAACATGTTGAACATATATATTTGCCTTGTCCTCCTCCTCATCAGGCTTTTACCTTGTGTAAGTTACCATGTGTTTGATAGCACAAGATAAAAACTTTTTATTTTCCCCTAAAGCATTCAGGGGACAGTAACAAACAAGGTGATCTTTTAGGCACAGTGATGTACCCTGCAAAGTCTAACTTACTGTGTTTCTAGAGTGTTTGGCTTTTAATGGCATACAGATCCTAATTCCTATCCTCTGTAAAAATCTTTTGTGGTTTAAGGGAAGCAAAGGAACACAAATTATCTATAAAACTTCCAATTTTTTATTTATTTTTTTTTTAGATCTGCAGTTTAGCAGAATAACATCTAGGTATCTAGGAAGAAAAATGTCATACCCATTCAACAATAACTGGCAGCAAAGATACGCAAATCTCTTAATAATGAAATGTTGTAATTTATTTGGTATGCTACTTATGACTGCAGGCATACAGCCAAATTATGTACACAAAGCCACCCAACTGAGTAAGGCAGCGCCAACAGCTGCTGCAATCTGCTATAACCATCATGTTACAACATGCTGGTGACAGCATCAACGCAGTATTTTGAAATTAATTATTCTTAGTTGGATGCTCTTGAATAATTTCAGGGTAACACTCCAAATGATATCCCCCTCACCAGGGTGATAACTGAAGATCATTTTCCTCCACAGGTAGCAAATTTTTGATGAGTTTCTTTTTTTTTTGTAGCAAACCAAAGTGACAGTTTACACTGCACAAAACAGTTTTCTAGGGGAGACGTGGCCAGTCATTATGAATGGCACCTGCATCACTGCATCTTTCATTCAATCTATGTAAGCCCTTCTTGTATGCAAGCAGCCAGCTCTAAAAAATTGGCATGATACAAACAGATGATGAATTATTGAATTATTTTGGCTCAAAATTCCTAGATTACTGGGTGTTTATTGCTTTACATGACCCAACAAACATACTGGGAGTGATGTAGGTGGACATTTTATACAGGTAACAAAATAATTGCAGATTCTTTTCAATGTGTTTCATAGTCTGTATAAATTTATGAAATAAATCCTCCAGTTTATGACCCTCTGGACAACAAATGAAGTAACCATATAGTGTGGTTCCACTCTTAAATTTTAATTTTAATGGGGACAGGATTTAAGTGGAAAAGTACACTGAATAACTATCTTGTAGGCATAATAAACGGGGATTGAAAGAGAAGGGAAAAAACCCCACCCTTCCCGCTTCTCAAATACCTAGTACCTTTCCATCACTCCATCCTTTTTCAGATCCCTCTGCCTTCCCCCAGGTTCCTTATCCCTTCTTCAGTAAAGCTTGTGCTCTTTCTTCTCCCTTTTCTTCCCTTTTTTGTGTGGAGTAGAGCTGATAGAATATGCAACCTTATACCAGGTTATGGAGTGGGATCAGCAATCACTACCATAGTCATTCCTCTCAGAAAAGGAGGGATGCAAGTTGGAGAAGTGAAGGAAGGGTGGACAGTGGCAATCAGGGGGAGTTACAGAAACTCTCCCTTACTCCTTACAGATGCCTGTCCAGCATCAAGCACTGTTCCCAGCAGACCTGGACAGCAAGTGCCAGGAATTCCACCCACTGAGCCTGCCCTATACACCCTATACTGGATTTTACAAGTAACAAGATTAAAATGAATCATTTACTATGGTGCCACCAACACAGCTCCCATTTTAAAGTCAGGGATGGAAAAAAAAAATAAAAAAAAAAACACAAACAAACAAACAAGGAAAAAAAAAAAAAAAAACAAACCCAAAACTACAACAAAACAACAAATGACTAAGTGGAAAACGCACCATAAGCAAATGGCTACAAGTCATTTTTCTGGTTGCCCCTACTCCTTGCCTCCATGCTTCTGAAAACATAGGGTGCTACCAGATCAAAACAGTAGCATTTTACATGGAGGATGATACAAATGACTACATATGCTGCCGTGATGCAGAGATCCAGAACCAGCATGTACATCTTTTTTGCCACTTTCCCCAACCTCTCTCTTCACCTAGTGCTGGGTGGTGTTTGTGACCAGAGCAGGCCTCATAATTCTGCTAGTGCTCTCTTTTTGGAGGGAATGCTCTCTGCAGTTGTGCCAGTTCAAACTTTTGGTGTCCTTTCTCCAAACTGCACCTGTGAAATGACAGAAAAAAATCCTTTTCCCTAAAGAGACATGTTGGTTTGTGCTTTAATAAAACAGGACATATCACCTTAGACCATGGTAACACAATGAGTTGGACTGACACAACCAAGGGGCAGTTTGGGCAGAGTGGCCAGGAGGGAAAGAAATTACTAGAAAGAAGAGAGCATGGAACTGTAAGTTTAAACCTGCTTTCAAAGGAATAAAAGAGTGGAGCCACAGCCTTAGAACTGCTCATCTTAGTTTCCCATGAGATAACAACTTACATATAGTTATGTTGGAGGTTAGGTCAATACTCAAGGACTGTATCTTGTCATTCACCCATCTGTGTGAAGCTGCTGGGCATGACACAACTTCTATTCATAATGAATAATGAGATAATTAAATGCGCATGTGTCTAATGGATGCAATAGTAAAAGCCACCAAATGCCAAAGTGAGAAAAGAAGAGGTAGAACTTGTACACTAAGAGGCATTTTTTGACAACAAAATTCAGGCAAGCAGGATTAGTGGAGATGAAACACAAATAGTGATAAGCAGACAGGGAAAGGAGCAGGAAACAAAGGAGAAGGTTAGGGTGTTGTTGTTTGGTTTTGTTTGTTTTTCTCGTTTGTTGTTTTTTTGTTGTTGTTGTTTCTTAAAAGGCTGGTAGAGTAGACCTAACAAAAAGTGAGAGATGCTGGGTATTGTAAAATCTGGAAAGAACCCTAGAATGAAGAACAAAGAAACTGCCCCATTAAATAAACAGGGCTGCAACAAGGAAACACTGCCTCTGATAACGGTATTTCATCCCAGCAGAAACAAACACTAAATCTTAGCTAAGCGCTCTGATGCCGACCTGGAAGAGTGCACTGGAGCAGAGCCCCGAAGGGTTTCCATAATCTACCGCATTCCTTTCCCAAATCGCAGCGAGCTGTTGCTGCAGAGAGAGTGACCAGGAGATGGCAGTATCGGATATAGCAAAACAACTCACAAACCCACAACTGTTAACTACGGGCTTTTGTAGCTGTATGCTCTTGATGACTGTTGGCACTATTGGACTCACATGGAAAACCCTTCTGAAAGAGTTCATTCTTGTGAGCCACTTAAATTGAATTAAGGCTTTTCACTCCAACAACAAGTTTTATTGGGACTTCTCGTCCATTATGTTTAGGAGAAAAATAGACTGTCTTAAAAATATTAAATTAGCTAAAAATAATCAAGCACTTCAAAAGACCAAAAAGACACATGCTAGCAGGTTTTGAAGACACAGCCAGATTCTGAAATGAGGAAATTTTTTTTTCTGTATGTCCACTGTGGCCATAATAATCAGTGATAAGTTTAAACTGTAGCAGGAAAATATTTTCTAACATAAGGATAATGAATCCCTAGAACAGACTGCCCAGAGGGACTGTGGGGTCTTAGGACTGAGAGGTCTTTATAATTTCACACATGAAATTTTTATACATATGGCAAGGTAAACACAGACATAGTTGATTGTTCCATAGAACAAAGGTCTGGAGTTAATTAACACCTGGTGATTGATTATCTTTTTCTATGATAATATCTGAAAAATCCATTAAGTTTCAAGTAGGGTTTTGAAAAATAAAAAGCAGTCATATTTTTGACCACTTACAGCTGAGAAAGTGCAAATGTGCAACAGAACTAAAATGATATTCTGGGATGTGGAGGAAAAGAATTGCAACTTTTTCTTCTTTAAAGCTATTCTGTGAATTTCCTGCCACAAAGATCGCTAGGGCCCTATCATGTATTTAGTAGCAGAGTGCTTATTCATGAGATGAGGCTAACAAGCTTCTAAATGTAATTGAACAACCAAAAGACAGACAACAGTTGTTAGAAAAAATCCCACCCCTAAAACGGACAGATTTTGCTGTGAAGTTATGAAGACATTGTATACTCTAAATTAGAAATAAATCCTGTTACTGTCCCTCCACTTTGGTTTAATCACAGCCCATCCCACTCTTCTATGCAAGGAAGCAACAAACACCAGCATTAGAGAAAAAACGAGTATCAAGCAGAACCTGGAGGAAACCATCTAGAACACCACCATCTCTTCAGCCTTACTGATAAAATGAAAGTTGACACAGAAATCTTGAGGAAACAGGTTTACTTACTGTTGTGCTGTAATTTAATAGACTGTGGGGGGTAAAAATTGTCAACTTGAGCTTTTAGAAGATTTTCTTATTGATAGTCACAAACATGGAAAATGTAAACAGTTTCTAAACAGACTAAAGTGAATGAAAAACCAAATACCAGTGAAGGTAATACAATCAAAAAGTATTTTAATTTCCATGAGAGGACATTCATATATCCAGGGCGTAAATATGAAGACATGTAAATTCTCGATAAAATCCTGATATTTCTCTGCATTTACAAAGTTTAGTGTATGCATCATCTTCAGGTGCATACAGACTAGTAATTTTTTTGTTGGGGCGCATGTTTAAAGGAAAAGTCCTTGCCAAGAACCTAACAGACTAACATGTCAAAAAGAAATCTTTAGGTATCTGTTGCTTGTACTTTTCATCTTATTTGCCCTGTTTGGAGAAAGTTTCCTTAACAATAGGAACAAATTATAACCGACTATTTTGCTTGTCTTCAGTCATGATGGCCTGTAAGGAATGCTGAGCTCTATGCCATGCCAAACAGACACCAAAACCAGAGGTACAGAACTGGGACTCAGCCCTGAAGTGCCAATAAGCAGAGGAAATCAACTCACATAGCACTTCACGCTACAGTGTTTAGAATACTTCAAATATCTGAGTTAGCTCAGGTACTTCTGCAGTGTCAACACAGAGTCACAACTGCCCTAATTTGAGTTAATAAATACATATTGATTATTTCCTTTTTCACATCAGTTCAGCAAAACTGGCAAATGTTTTAGGGTGACATCCTGCAACTATGCCGGAGAGTCATTCCATGCCCATTCATCTGCAATGTGAGTATCTGCTCCAGAGAGCTGATCCAAGCCTGCATTTCAACATGCAGAGAAAGTGTGGAGCAATAGAGAATCAAGTGCTTCATGCAGATTAGTGCCTTCATATGTTTTACATGGGCAACTTGACAAGAAATAGCTTTCCTTGCTTATGACTGCTTTCTAGATTATACTAAAAAAAAAAAAAATCAAACCCCAAACAACAAAAAAAAAACCCAACCCCAAACCCAAACAGGTATTAAATGGAAGTGGAAAGAAAAACTAGTAACATTATTTTTTATTGCATTCCCCTGTAATCCTGCTAATGCTCTCCTCAAGATGGGAAAGTCCTTGATGAGTAACTACAACGTAATCCTGTTCTAGAAGAGTGTTTTTCCCTTGCATGAGTCATTTACTTTGATTAGGGAAAAATTACACTACCCAGTGGAGACAGCTGTAACTCCACTACATGTAGGAGCTGCCAATGACATCACTGGGAGGACTTTACCTCAGTCCTGCACAGGCTGAACTTTAACATCTATAGACAGGCTCAACAGTTGGAGAGGAAAAGCGTTTTCCTGGATTGTCCCTGTTATGGTTGGTGAAATTGACTCTTAAAGCACCTTTTTAGGCTGAACATGCTACCATAATTCTTGCCTACCCGAAGTTTAAGATATATTGGATTTATTGTTTATTTGGAGTTGTAACTCGAAACTTTGGGATTATTTTTTTTTAATCAGTTCCACAATGCCTCTGCATAACATGGCAAAAAATATTGAGGGTCATTTATTATCTGATTTATTACCATTTCAGGTATAAAGGGAACATAAATAAGAACAGAGTTTGTCCCTGTATCACATGACATCATTGTAAAGATGAAATGTTTCACAAACATTAATTTTTCTTCTTGATCTCCCTTATGTAAAAACATTGGCACTTCATTTTACAGATGAAAAACTGAGGCAAAAGATTCAGTCAGATATAACCCCTTATTTAAGACACTTAACTTGAAATGTCTAGGACCTGATTTTTTACATTAGAAACTTCACAGCCACTGTGCAGGCAACTGCTGTTTGAGTTGATGGGCTAACTGGTAGCAACAGGTGGCATTAGAGCTGCACAGGAAACTATTCCACCAGGTTTCATGGGAAAGTTGTCAATTTGACAGAGTTTGGACATTTTGTTTTGGATTTATTCAGACTGAATTACAAGCAATTACTGTATCTATCAGACTATAACACGGTTTGATTCGCTAAAATATTAATAGAAGAAAATTAGGATGTTGATAAAAGGAGATAGAATAATGTATTTTCATTTTTACTGCACATTAAATTCAGCTAGTCCCAGTCTCTAAACTTAAAGCAGGCAGAAACAATTTATGAGTAGAGGGCCTCTTCAGAAATTCTACAAACTAATTATTTTTTTAACCAATATATTAATTTAACTTATATTTGACGTAGATATAAGTTGTCAGACATCAGTTCTTATAAAAAAAAAAAATCTATTGTTTTTTTTTTCAGTAATTTCTGTACTAGAGTGGTAGCCAGAGAAATGATCTTCCAGACAACTCCTTTAGCAAGAATAAGCAGGTATAACATTTTCACAGTGTAAACAGGCTTGTTCAGCTTGCATATAGATGCCATATGTTTACAAAAGCACATGACCCAAATTTCTCTATGAAAATAAGTAACAAGGAGTTATTTTTCATGTAGACAACATTTAGTATTTGCAACTTCCTGATCTAATGCATAATTTTATTTGCATGAAACATGGAAAAATGTAAAACATTTTCTTGAAACAAAACAGGATTTATAAAGTAATTATTCTTATAGTTGCTCATCTTATTTTCCAGCCTATTTTATTTTACAGATAATTATATTTTTATTTTCAAACAATTAAAGGAATAACCTCGGACATAATAGAATGCTGAAAATAATAAGGCATACCTTGTTTAGCTTTACAAAGTATTCCAGTCCAGCTTCCAAGGGATTAGTGTCACAGTTCATCTGTTAAAAAATATAAATTCACCATCCATACATGACAGACCACCATAGCTTTTGGGTTGGTGGGAGTTTATTTATTCATTCTGTGCCTCCTTCTATTTATTCTTGTGCCAATGTCTTCCAAGTTTTATATGTGCAACTTCTATTTGAATACACTGTAAGCTTCCAATATGCAATTTCAACAGAGTATCTACTATTATGCCTAATATAAAGTATAGATATGTAAATCATTCATCTAAGTTTCAATATGCAAAGTACACAAACATTTCAGTAAGAAACAGGCTCTTTCCTGAAAGCATAATGGAACCTGCAGAAGATTGAGTAACTGAGGTATGCACATTAATTCCAACACAGAGGAATGTCTTAGCTGGAGAAGAAAACAAAACACAAAGCCAATTTTATTCACCACCTTCCCATTATGTATAGGTAGAATGATTTGTTAGGCAGCATTTGTAGCAAGAATTAAAATAATTGTCACAGGGCAAACAGGAAGGACCCCTAAAAGTCCACCATTTCACCTTCTTGAGTTCTTTCATTTTCAAAGGAATTAGAAAAAATTTCAGGCAAGCAGGAAGTATACTTATTTTCCCTAAATCCTCTAGGTCCCCTGAGTAGTTCTTTATTGTGAGTGAGAAATTTCAGCAGAAACAAGGTAATGGGAAATGAAAAAGTTCCAAATACATTATGAAGCAAGAATAATTGGCCTCTCATGACATAGTTATTACAAAAACAAAATATTTTCAGAACCTAACAGCCAAACCTTTGATTTCAAAACACTAGCGCTCAGCAAAACCCTCATAATTTTGTTATACACAAGAGGGAAAACCATCAGTGAATCAAAATAAGGGTCTCTTTGCCAGCAGTACAATGGAGTATACTAGTTATTTTTATTTAGAAAATACACTGTTCAGAATTATAGCAGCTTTTCCTGCTCAAGGGAAATTTTCTTTTCATGCTAAATTGAGAAACTGGAACAAATACTATCTGTGCTAACTCTGACTAAAAGCTGTATAGTCATAATGAAATAATAATACAAAAATAAACAGAAAGAATAATAAAGAAGATGTATTTACTGACCTCTGCCCCCCACGCTCGGAAACCCTTTTCCAGCCTTAAAGCATTCAGAGCGTATGTTCCAAAATTGTCAATTCCCTCTTTTTGGCCAGCTTCCATGATTGCACTGTAAAGAGCTACAGAATCTTCTTTTCTATGATAGAGCTCCCAGCCCAATTCACCTGTTATACAAAAAAGAGTAATGGTTTCATCAGCTTAACAATGAAACAATCCTAATAAATATGGTCCTATCCTTGGTAAAAAGTGGGGATCAATCCTGTAAGTGTTAATTCACATTTTAGGGTCAATTCAGCTATCATATAGCGAGTCTAATTACCTGTAAGAACCACCAGAGGATTTATGCCCTAGGTTTTAAGCAGTGATACTATTCTAATTTAAACTGTTAACTGAAATCTGGTGGGTGGGTGGGGGGTGAAATAATCAAAACAGTCAATAAGTAACAAGTCACAATAAGAGATGAAGCTTAAGGGCATTATAAACAGACAATGACTTGGCAAGTGAATAGTAAATGTAACTGAGTGTAAATAAGCATAAAAGGAGTGTACTGTATCATATTTAGTACAACTGAAGGAATGTGAATTACAAGGACTTCAGCTGCTTCAGAATGCTCTGAATTCAGCCTATTGCAGTAGAGATGGACATAAAAAGAAATAAAAATAAAAGGTAACTGAGAAAAACACTCTGCACTACAGCGTTATATTTTCAAGGCACTTGACAAACACTAATATACGGTAATCCAAAAACAATTCTTGACGTTGCTTTTGCAGCAAATACCACAGAGGTTATCAGAGCTGGCCTTTTGTTCTGTAAAATAAATATTTACACTATACGGTATGCTAGAGAAAAAGGTCTTGGAAAACTCAGCATAGACCCTGACTATATCACTTTTGAAAATCACTGTACTGTTTCCTCACACATTTATATATAAAATGTAATTAACTTATTGCTTATGAATATATGATGAGATTTATTTTTCAACATAATTTTAGTTACACTTATTATTTTATTAATCATCTATTTTATTAAGAGTCTGTTTTCTCTATTTCTTACCTGTATATGATATCCTAATGGCAGTAACAGCAATATCAGAAAGTTGCAGATGTCTAGACTGGAGAAACTTAAATGAACCATCACTCAGATCCTCATGTGTCAATTTCTGGAGGACCTGTCTTGCATAGGGACCCGCTACACCAAGTACTCCCATCTCATCTGTCACGTTTTCTATTTCAACTTTGTATCCACTTCTCATTATCTTCTCTTCTATCCATCTGCATGTAAAACACAACATCAATGAAAAATATAACACATTTCACATATATCACAATACTTAATGAAAAAATAACTGATTTAGATAAAATTTTAAAAGGAGTCATTTTTTATTAATGTTCATCTTCCCAGTAGCTCCCAGTCCCACACCTCCTAAAAACAAATGGATGTATGTGCTACAATAGATAGCCAAATCCATCGCTGGTGTTAAACAGTGTTTCCTGGTGAGACACTGGTATAGGGATACAGGCATCTGGGATACCGCCAGGAAAGGAGAGAATATAAATAGGTGGAACAGTATTTTCAAGATAAGAGAAAGTGATCTCATAGGACTGAACACAGATGTGCCTTTGGATCCTGAATGTGTTAATAGAAAGTCAACAAACAAAAAGAGTAAGCAATAAACACAGTGAACATAAGAAATCTCCAAACAAATTCCTGTGTCAACAGAAATGTACAACCAGATTTGTTCCTTCCTGAATACAGTATTTGAAGCATTGGCAGGAAGTTCACTTTTGATTTAATCCAAAACACCAGCTGTGTTGTTGACTTTCAGAAAGCTCACAAAATTAATTAAATTAGTATATTTTAAAATCTTATGAAGTACTACTTTGTTAAGCAGTGTTCAAAGATCTCAGGCACAGGGGAGTTCCAAGTAGGACTGCAGAAATTCTGTAGAATTTAATGCATTAGATCTGGTTCTGCCATTTGGGTCCTGAATGTGCCAATGGTCCTACTGATACTCATGGGACTGTTATAAAACTACATTATTCAGTCTGTGTTGGGGTAGCAAACTTCAGTCTTTTATGTGTTGGTTCATTTTGAGTAACTGGTTTGTCAGCAATCTTTAGTAAGAAAAATTATGTTCCTTAGTATGTTTTTACAGCCACTAATAGCACTAGAAATGTCACTTCTAGTGCTCATCTATGAAAAGCATTTTATTGAAGTCACCCTGCAACTGCTTCTACTTACTTTCTTTCTGTTGTTTTGCTTTGTGACCCCAGAGCCCAAAGTAGAAGGCATTATCACAGTATCAGGAAGACTGCACTATACCCCTCTGTATTGGCCAGGTCAGTGCCTCTGCGGTCATCCATGTTTAAAGCCAATTTTCTTTTTTGCGTAATAGAAAATAATAGAAAGGAACAACCTTGCCGTGTTCCATCATACAATGGCAAACACAAGCAGGTTCAACAACAAGAACTACCTCCATTCAAGTATATTACATAACTATCCGTAAATTCTCCATCTTTTTACATCAGCAATAAACCAATATGCAACTGCTTATACTTCAGGATTCAAGTCAACCAAGCTTCTAAGAAACCAAAATCAATAAATAAGTAGAATTCTTGTGAACTTAGTGAAAGGTTTGTTGATTAATAATTGAGAATTTGGCACTTAATAAAAAGGTTTCTATATTAATGTGACTGTACAGCACTATGTACTTACTGTATCACAAATAAACTAACCTCAGATCGTGGAGTTCTGACCCTGAGCCAGTTACAAGCATAAATTCTCCAGGATACAGTTGAGAGACTGTTAGCTCAGCATAAACGTTTCCTTTCGGTGTTAACATATGGCTTATATTTGTGGAACCCACCTATAGAGTAAATTTGCAATTATTAAGAATGCAAAATAAAATCCTTGAATTCTTAAACATTATGATATATATGAAAATGTCTTCACTTGAAAAAACACATTTTTTATGTTTGTCCTGCTATGCCACAATAGGAGTGGACACAATTGTCCAAGATTAAGGTTTACAGTGGAAACTTCACCATTTTCTTTATTAAAAAAAAAAATGAAATTTTTGAAATGAGATAATCAAGACCTTTATAAATATTTGTTAATTGTGTGTTAGACAAGGCATTCTTAGGCTACATTTGATTTATGAATGCATTTTCAATGCAAATTCAATCAATTTTAGTTTGTTCTCTGATCATCAGAATAAAAAATTCTGTGTGTGTTACTGACATAAATATTCTTTTTCAATCATGTGAATAAGGCTTTCAGATCCAAAAAGGGTAACATATATTTTACCCTTGACATTAAAGGAAGAAATACTGAGTTGGCTTGTGTATTTGTGGCCCTGATTTATGCATGCTTTTATATTTTATGTAGTTGCTGACTATGAATCTATATCTCTGTATATTTGAATCAGGTTCTGTGTAGAAATGCGATCTCTAGAGGCAAAATTTCAAATAACAGTTACTTAGCTGTGACCATAAAACATATACATGTTCATACAGATATCATCCACAGAAACAGAAATATGAATGTGCCATAGCTGTTTCACTGGTCTGGTTGCAGAGGCAGAATTCAATCTCTCTTATTTCATTCTGCTTTCATAAGAACCCTGTCAATCAGCCAGCCAGTGCCCAGATTCCAGACAATGAATGGAAAAAGGAAAAATATTGCAGATATTAACATTCTTTTGTAAGGTCATATCACATTAATATAGTTACTGGCATACTACAGGCACATAGTTTAATTTTCAGGATCTGATGCTAGTCACGCTCAACTTGGTTGTGATACAAGTATATCTACATTAATTTGACTGATTTATTTTATGATTCAGACAAGCATGAATTGCACCAAAAATCAGACAACTTAAATAACCAACTGTTGTGAATGCTGGATTTTTAAGTGGACTCATAAACTGTTCATTCTACTTCGCTGTACAGCTTCTTTTTTCCCCTTAGCAACACTGAATAAAATCCATAGAAAGCAATTGTTTAGTTCTCATAATTTCCTGTGTAACCTTGCTCTCCCTTCACCAGATAAATGTATTTAACAAGTGTTATCCATGCCCACTGATGACACAGTTACTCCACATCTACTCCAAGCTAGAAGGAAGACAAACTATTAATCTATCATAGTTGCTATCACAAAATACAATAAAAAAGAAGTATGACTACCTGGAAATCCAGGTTCTTCTTTCTACTAAACTTATATGATACTATTGTTGTGTACAGCCTTTCCATGCAGTTGGTTCTGACACCTGAAAAGAAGTCTCACTGTACTCACTGTTTCCCTCTGCTTCTTCCCTCTGGTGTCTGAAGCAGCTAAAACCATCACCTATAGCAAAAACTTAATGAAATCCTGTGCTGAAATGAGCAAACCCCCTATCTGTAGCATTTCAGAAAGGAACAATCTGCTTGCTGGAGGTGCATCTTTGAAGTTAAAGACACTATAGGAGAAAGGCTGACAAAGCAGAAAGATAAAGGGACTTATGGAACACTACCATAAACTGAGGACCAAGAATAAGAAGCTTGGGGTGGTTTGTAACAGTATGCCATTTTTGAAAACAGGATCACATTCTGAGGATCTGTGAGCATCCACACTTGTGGAGAAAGGACAGGTGTGAGCTGAAAGCTGAATAGCCTGAATATTTACACCTTTGCCTCCTCCAGGCAGCCAGCTGGAACAGAGAATCAATATGAGGAGGTGGAGAACAAGCATCGGTCACGTTTGAAAAAAACAAAAAAACCCCAACAACAACAACAAAACAAAAACCACAAAAAAACCCAACAACAACAAAAAAACACAAAAAAAATCCAAACAAAACCAAAACAAAACCACATTCCCTTTGGCACCCAGGAAGAATACAACATCCAGCTATAGTCAGGTAAGAGCATCTTTCACTGCTCTGCTCTGCTGCCTCAAGCTGTCACAGTACAGCACATTTTTAGGCAGGCAGTTGCCAAGCTATTCTACTATTTACTACTGTAAAAGAATTCCAGGTGATATTCACTCGGACTTCCTTAGGCAAAGATTTGAAACACAGGAGGTTCTGTCTGAACATAAGGAAACACTTTTTTTACTGTAAAGGTAACAGCTTGCCTGCACAGGAAAAGCTTGCCTGGAGAACTGGTGAAGTCTCCATCCCTGGAGATACTCAAGCCATCTGGACATAGTCCTAAGCAATGAGTTCCAGGTGACTTGCTTGAATAGGGGATTGGAGAAGATGACCTCCAGATGTCCCTTACAACCTCAACCATTCTATGATTCAATGATCTGTGCCAAAAGGTACTTCTACTTGGGGTTGCTCTAGTATAAACTCCACTGTTCATTCTCTTAACTGAATGAAATACATCTCCTGACACAACAACTTCTCCGAAGGATCTGAGTGTTTGGTATCTGAAAGATACAGCAATAATATTATGCTTAATTTTCCATTTCTGAAACAGATACTGTTTGTCTAAATCCTACATTAAAACAGTTATCACTGTCCCATTTACCTTTGGAACAACATTTGCAAATAGATGATCCAGCAGCTTAACAGAATCTGTGCCTTTTACTTTAAACTTGCCAAATGGCGACAGGTCAATCACACCAACTTTTTCCATAACCTGTTTATATTCACGACCCACAGGGTCAAACCAATTTGTGCGCCGAAAACTGGGTCTGAAACAGAGCATTTACACACATAAAACACAATTTCAAAATTCTGTGCTCTTTTCAGCACAATGTGGTCTCCAGTTTCTTCAGTTTAATAATCATTCAAAAGAGATAGAGTTTCCTACTTGTAGCTAGCTTACCCAGTATTTTTCCTTGGTCTAACATAGCTCAACTATTAAAATCCTCTAACAACAGAGAAAGATATAGGTTGATATATTATCAACCACTTTGTACAATAAACAGTGAACTCTTCACATGTTAGAAGTAGTAGTCTGTCATGTGTAGATTTACAGCATACATTGTTGTTGAATCATTTGAGTTTAAGGTGTCAAAGGCTTTATTTCTGAATGGCAAAGTGTGCCTCTTTATTTGTTTATGAGCCTTGTATTAGACTGGGACTCCAATATCCCTGTGGAAAACATTTATTTGCTGGATGTTCCCTGATGTAAGAAGGTAATTGGGTGGGCAGGCACAAAGGAAAAAAAAAAAAAAAAAAAAAAAAAAAAAAAAAGGGAGGATTGTGCTTCTTTCATGAGAATTATGCAGAGAGGAATGATCTTTTTCATGAAAACATTATACTGCACTGCTGATGAAATAATAAGAAAGGGAGAAAAATACCAGTTTATAATGAACAAATTGCTCTTTAATCTCTTCCTTGAGGTCGGCTGCTCCCTCATACCCCAAATCTAGAAGAGTTTCGGGATACCTTGATGTGTGTTTTGAAATGTCTGCATTATCAGAATGAAATGGATTCTAAACTATGGAAAAATCAAGAACAGAAGATCTACCTATTAGATACTTCTAGACAAAATGAGTGATAAAGGTATGCTTCTCATAAAATTTAAACTCAGCTGGTCCTTGCTATGACAATTTATAAAGAAAAAAAAAAAAAGTAAGTAATCTTTCATTTACTTGTATCCAGTCTCATCTCCAGGTTTGTAGAACCAATGAGGCTGCTCCCATCCTGCATGAAAGCCCATTGAACATTTTGACTTCAGCAAATCATACAATCCACTGGTTCTCTCTGTTGGTCTCCCAGCAAATCTTTCTTCTTTAGGGTAACCAACTAGAGGGGGAAAAAAACAAACAACAAAACCAGAAACCATGGCATACTAAGATCATTACCAAGATATAATACACATAGATAAACAGAGAAATTTAGAGGCAGGCTTTGTTGGAATCAATTTTCAGGATAAAAATGTATTCAAAAAAATACTTTCTTACCAATGTTATTAAAACCGTAAGATTCTCTTGCTTTGGCTGCTGTGTATTCTGTAGTGGTCCACTTTCCATAGCGGTTGGGATCTAATTCTATCAGGTCAAATGGAGGTTCCCCCTCAAGGATCCAATCACTGAGGTACTTTCCTATGCCACCAGCATGTATAATGCCATACCTTAAAAACAGGAAAAAGTCCTGCAGTGCCAAGTCTTTATTGTTTTGTTTTTAAAAATCAGTACTAGCATATATTACTAATACACATCCAAAAGTATTTTTCCTTCTGTTTTTTGGGTTTTTTTCAGGGTTTTTTTGTTTGTTCTATTTTGTCTTGTTTTCCAAGATTACATATTTTATTGACAGGTATTTCTACTGTCCCACTGTCAGCAGCAGAACTCCACTGCTAACGTACAGCAGTTGCAGTGCTTGAGATTACAGCAAGCTCTTCCTTTCTCTGAAGTTCAGAATTTAACAATCTTTTCTAGGGACATTAGAATTCTTTGACAATTAATACAAAATAAAGTTCCCAAACTTCTGATATCCATTAAATACACTTTTTAGTCATAGAATATCTCTTCTTTTTCAACAAGGTTTGATTGAACCAGACTCAGATTTGAAAATCAGACTGAGACATTCTAGCAGCTGCAGTGAGTATTTACATTAGAGTGACAAGAGCAACAGCAGCAAAAGTCAGGAGACAACACTACCAAGATAGCTTTAAAGAAGTTGAAATACCAGGAGTACTTTCTATATTGCTCCACAGAAAATCAAGAAATGTAGAGGAGCTGGGGATAAAACTAGAAGACTTGTTTGCAGTGGTGCCAAATTTTGAGAGCTGACTTTTCTTACCTGATTTACCTTGTCTGTTTTCCACTACAACTATAAAGAGAACTGGTTCCAGAAAGCTTATGCTAACAAAATAAGCATGTAGAAATTTTCTGCTACCAGTGTGTAGCAAAAGCGTGTCCTGTTTCTACATAACAAGTATGTGAAGTATCAGCCTGTAGAGGATATCTCTTGTTAGAAAGCTACATTAAAGGAACCACACCATACAGCAAAGGTAGATGCTCAAAAGTTATGAAGTGATAGATTTAAGGTTTCCTTACTTAAACATTTTGTACATAATTTTAACTTTCAAAATGCTTAACATCTCGACTTCCATAGAGAAAAAGCTGTGTCTGAAATGTGTTCCTGCAAGGTACCTCAACTGGACAACTGGGGACAAGAATCTTTGTTGTGTTGCAATATGTATATGTAGCTACTCAGTATACATACAACTGCACAGTAGCACACGATGCTGAATTACAGGCACCTCAGATTTAACACTGCAACATCTAATGACATTAATTACCAATACTAAATTATTTAAACTTCTTATTTTTCATGGCTCTGTGAATTAGCTTGCCATGTCTAAAAAAAAAAAAAAAAAATTTAAAATAGCTTTCTGTCTAGGGAAGATGTGAAAATACATTATTTGATATTTGTGAAATGCTCTAATGAGCACAACAGAAAAATCCTTGAAAAAACAGTAAGTCTAAAAACCAAGTTTAGATTAGCATGCAGCTATTAAATCAGACACTCAATTGAATAGTGAAGCTAAGACAAACTTGAATTGCTGCTCATCAACTTTGCATTCTGAATTCTATGTCCTCAATTAAATAGGCAAGGATCTTATAGAAAAAAAAATATGTAATCATTTAATTCTAGTCCATATGCATAAGAAGAATAAATACAGATTACATTTACAACTTAGTTCTGGCACTTGTAGAATTCCTGACTTCGTAATATTCATGATATTAGTTCGACACACTGGGGTTTTATCTGTCATATATTTATTTATTTAAATAAAACAGAAATATCAAACAGCTGGGTACATGAAGTAATTCTGCCAAACACACTCCTTTAGACTGTTCAAAACAAATCTTCAGACTCTCAGCACGAGCTTCTATCACCACAGCTGATGCAGGAAGGATGAGTGCTTGTAAACCGCCTCTCTACAAGTACTACAGTAGGGTTAGCCATCTCTGGTGTTAATTTACTTACACAACTTGTAGTTATTCATGGCTGTAAATTTTGTAGCTGTGGTTACAATGCCTTCAAGAACAGTTCCGGAAGACATTTTAGCCAGCTTAAGTCTCCCTGCATCATTCACCACAGCCACGAGCACAAGAGAACACAACACAGAGACCATTGCATGACTGTGGGTGGCAACAGACCAAATACCATGAAGTTTTTTAGCTTCAGCTGAAGACTGCTGGCAGGTTAGCCCCGGGGCAAGACAGCTCAGGAGGCCACCCTGTACTGTGGAGCTGCTACTACACATCCAGGACTGCACCTGGGCTGAGTGGTATCTACACTCTGCAGATCTTTGCAGCACTGACTCTGTGCAACCAGTTGATTTTGATGCTCCTAGCTGGGCCTACATTATCCAAGATTTTAAATTTTGTAGGGTCCCCAAATCCCTCATTACCTCAGATAACAGGGAGCTGACTGTATTTATATATCCACTGCAGTTCTACTGCACAAGAATGAAACACATGCTGTACAGGGATAGGATAGCACAAGTAGCTGTGAAGAGTGGTACTGTTTACTAATCTCAGTCTTCATATGAGGATTTAGAGAAAATTTCCTTAATGAACACAAACTACTCTTCTCTGTTTTTCTTCTCTCCTTCCAATCCCTGCCAGATTATCTTCCCTATGGTCCTATTCTTGTGTCTTACTTGTATATGAGTCCTTGCTTCTCACCAATTTTCAACTCATTCCATTCCCTTTTCCTATGAAATCTGAGAACCTGCACACCATGGTCCCTTTTCTAGTGTCTTTGTCCCAGGTTTAGTAATTTTTCTATCCCATTTCTGCAGGAAAACTCCTGTTCAGTCTCTGGCTGTGGAATACTACTGCAGATAGAATGCAGGAATCTTAGTGCAAGATTTAGTGAGTCTCAATATATTAAGGGCTTATGAGCTGTAACATTTATAAAGGCTTGTGAACAGGCCTCATGGATAGATTTTGTGAAGAATGGTAGAAAGATATATCTTTGGGAGAAAGGTCAAAAAGACAAAAGTTCATTCTCAGAAAATGGGCATATTAGAGCTTTTCAAAAGAAAGACTTCACCCCAAAAACCTTAACATAGCAAAAGAACACACCTTCCAATAATCTTGTTCTTTGGAATGGTTACACTGCTTCGATTTAAAGTTTTCTGAATAAAATTCTAGCCTACTCTTGTTAACATTTTCACAGCTGTAAGTAACTGAAAATGGGAAGCATTGAGCAACCATAATAATAAACAGTGATACAAGATCTGCTAACTATACTTAACTTCTTTGCACATTAAAATGCCTAGCATGCTGCTAATTTTAGATAATACAAATCCTCCAGACTAACAGCACTAAGTCCTCTGTCACAATGTCCCTGCTAGTTGACTATTAGATAATGATTTGCTAATGCACACAAAAAATTACAACACTGGCAGAAACACTGCAATGACCCAGACACATAGAACAGAGTCAAAAGTCCCTGAAAAGCAGAAAAAGCAATCCAATGACAGCAACATAATTATAACCTGTGTCTAAATTTTTAGATATTAACCAATTTCCTGAAATAAGTTGTTTAAAGAAACTTAAACATATAACACTGGTCTCCAGGTTTTCCTATATGGAACTTCGATTCTGCTCTGCTTGACACCAATGAAGGAAAACAGGTTCCAAAGTCTGGCAGCAGAGTAATGAACTTAGACAGTCTTTTTGGTGAACAAGGACTAGGCAAACCACTTTTGTAACTATAAGTTCTGCAAATGTTACTAAAAGATAACAATATTTTTTTTTTAAATCCAAGCATCAAAGGTGAATACCTTTCACAATGAATCATTGCAAAATTACAAAACCTTTTTATTTTGAGGGCCTCAGAAAGCACATTAGTGATACAGCCTTATCTTACGATCTGAGGGTTTGTTTGGTTTAGATTGAAAGAAAACTGGAAAAAGCTGAGCTGGATTTTGAACAGCAAATTAGGCAATTGGAAAAACAATGTAAACAGAATGTGTTCAATAACATGGGCCTGGAATTGTATTCAGTTCCTTCTATCCTTCTTGAATCAATGGTCAAACTAAGACAATTAAAGAGAACTTAGTAAGAGTTTTACCGCTGACTTCAGTGCAGAGTATACAAAATGTAAATCACATTCAAAGAAAATATCATAATGGGCAGCAGAATAACACCAGAAAAACACTCATTCCTCTTGTCACCCTGCCCTCTTCATTTGCTTTCCTCTAACACCCAGCAACATAATTTTTCAGCTCAACCTTCAGAACCATTACTGTGCTTGTACTCCTAGAGCAGTCACCCAATATGCCAGCAATGCCTTCTGTTTAATATGCCTTCAACTCTTCACCCAACAGTTAATACTTCATACAAGAAGTTCTCCTCATACCACTTATTCTTGCCCAACTTCAGTGACAAGTTTCTGTATGTGTCAAACAACTGTTGAACACAACATAATTCAAAGCAATACATAAAATGAACTGGAAAGTATATTGTAAAACCCATCACTTTTATGCCTTTAACTTGCTGCACAGACAATAGCAAGTACTACCCATTTCTTATTGCTTCATGAAGTGTCAAAGATATTGGCCCTCAGAATAAACAGCAGAAACAAATTGAAAAAATAGAGTTACGAAGAAACAAGAGAGACAGATGAGCTTCTATTATGTAGGTAGTGGTAATTAAGACTATTTCAAATTACATTTTACATAAAATATATGCAAAACAACCCCAAGTCCATAAAAATGTGGAAGACTTGAGCTGACTGCCATTTTAACACTATGATAGACAAAAGTTGTCACGAAGAATTTACTTACCCGAAACCAATAGCTACCCAGTAATTTCTGACACCCTGATGTGGTCCCACCATAGGGAGAATGTCTGGAGAATAGGTGATAGGACCTGCAACTGTGTTTATGATGTCTGCTTTTTTCAGAACAGGGACCATTTCCATAGCAGCCTCAATATGTTCCATTATTCTGTCTAAATCAGACTCAAAAAGTTCTTTTCCAAAACCTGCACAAATATTTGACTCTTATTATATACTTAATTACACTGAAAATACTTACATTTTAAATACAGGTATGCAATCTGCATATATAAAACTTACATGGAATTAATCAGTGAGTACGTTCAAGCCTTTGCCATCCTACATGAGCCAAATGGTGTGCATAAAACCCTAGTTACCTGCAGGATCAAGTTTATTGTCACTGCAATTTTACTGTCCTCAAGTTTATTGTCACTGCAATTATACTGTCCTTTATACATATTTGTTTAACCCTAAGGTCACAAAAATTCAACAGTGAAGTAGAAAGGAAGTGGGGAAACACAGAAACTTCCTTCTGTGTTAATAAGAATCACTTATTTTTCTCAATATGCCAACAATTTGGGGATGGGAAAAAAGAGATTGCCTGTGTCAGCTTACGATTTGCATGGTGTTCAGTGAATTCCTGGATATATTTCACCTGTCAGTCTGGGCTTTCAGCATTATTGAACACCACTCTGTAGAGGGACTTGAGACTTACTGGACACAATAAATTCAGGAAGCTATGACAGTGCAATCCAAAGCCCAAAAATGCTGATCGCTCTTTCTTTGGAAACACACTGTGTTTTTATAAAACAGCAACATGGCTGACTTAATATAACTTTCTGTCTAGAAGTGAATGGAAAGCTGGAGCCTAAATATAACACAGTATTTTTATTTTCTTTTTAATAAGCAGCTGTATGACATAACTAGGATTCTTTGTACAAAATTTCTATACAAATCTACAGCTCTCTTGCACTTATATCCAAGCATAACATTTTGTCTAAGACACTCCTTTGCTATACCTGTGTTCCTATTTGACAGCCACATTACCTCTGGGGGAACAGCAAAAATCCAGAGTCCCTGACAGTATGCTGGAGAGAACTGTAACTTAGAAAAATCCCTATTCAATTGCAAAATGCTACATAACACAGATTTGTTGATTGGATTTAATCACAACACATGAGCACCAGTTCAGAGAGTAGGGGAAGACTATGTTGTAGATGTGAGTTTTGTGCCTATTTTAAATAGGCTTTTTCTATGTTACATTTTTATTGCTATTCACGCTTATCATCAGAGTTACAACTATTCTTTGAAAAAAAGCTTCTGCATTACAATCATGCATTGCAGATATTTTCTATTTTCCATCACGTAAGGCAGCATGACAAGCTAGGATTTATACACATTAAAATGTGTGCTAGTGCTTATCAAGTTTAAAGATTTCATGTGCTTAATTACCTGGTGGGACTCCATGTGTTACCCATGAGTCCTGCAGCTTCATCTTCTCCTCGCTTTCATATGGACCAAATAAAAGACCATCCCTTTCTTGCCTTAGATAATACGATCCTTCTAAGTCACGAATCACAGGCAATTCTGTTTTTAGAGCTTTCACTTCAGGGATAGTTGATGTCACAACATACTGATGATGAACAGGTATGAGAGGGTGCTGCAGGCCAATCATCTTGCCTATGTCACGGGCCCAGAAGCCTAGAGAAGACAAAAACCAAACTAGAAATAGTCAAACACTAATTTCAGTGAATGGAAAATAATAGTAAAACATTTGCAGGAAGGACTATGCTTCATGGAATGTGACAAAGGAATGTTTTTCCATACTTCTAACTTTCAAATTATCTTTCATATTATCCAGCATAATTTTCACTCTATAAATCTATGTCCTTGTTCCTAATTATACTACCATATATTATTCTAGTATACAGATATTAAAAATATATAATCAGTAAAATATAAATTAGACAGCTAAATGTTCAGAATAGAAATTAATTAACAGTCTCACAAACCCCATGGTCTATTTCAGTAAAGTTAGGCTGCAATGCAGTCCTAGAAAAGTCAGAAACACTTAAAAATCAGAATAAATTAGCTCACACCGTAGGTGTTAACCTAACCTCTATCAACCAAATGAACTAGTATGCTTTCCCAAGACAGTAGTCAAGTCCTAACACCCCAAAAGAGTAAGGCAATACTTTCAGTCAGCTAACCGTAAGAATTTAAGTTTTTCCTCTCTTTCATGTGTATCATGTGACTCATTAATTATGTCTCTCACATAGGAATTAATTGTGATATTTATATTGATGAGTAGTCAGTGTGCTCTCCCATAATTGTCCAATTGGAAGTTCCGATACAGACTGTGACCAGAAAATGCAAGCAACAATTTCCCTGTCCCTGAAGCCTGCTCAAGGTCCTTCATGTATACTACTGGGCATAAGTTAAAGAAAACCTAATTCTTCTCTGTTAAGTTTAAGCTGGTAAGACATATTCACTTAGTGAGGTACCTGTGTCAAAGTCAAGGTGTGGAAGCCACTTAACTACCAAACTTACTACTTTGGGCTCTATTGAGTCTCATGGTTGGGGGAGAAGACAAAATGAAAGAGGAGGGAGAGGAAGCAGGATCTTCCAAATAAAAGGCTGTGTCCTGTATGGCACCCAGGAAAAGAAGGCAGATCAGCCTGGTTCCTGTGTAACCGACTCCAAATTGTTACTGAAAAAGTACCTCCAGCAAGATTTGCTACTTAACACAATCGTTCCATCTCCTAGGATTTACACCCATGTTGCCCAGCTTAACATACAAATTTTCTTCCTTTTTACTACATGCTTCTCCTATCAAAACACTCCTACCTCTCTCTTCAATTCCATACCCTCCAAGATCTGGTCAGAATTTAGCTCTCACAGCCCCAAGGGCACTAACAGGCAGTAATGATCCTGAACAGCCTCACCGGCGACTTCCACTCACACCACTGACCATGGGCCCAGAAACCCCAGCTCAGGACAGCTCAGGGCCTTCAGAACCTGTCTGAGCTGGATTGATTGTAGGTGTGCCTGTTTACAGCTCTGTCACAGCCATACCTGTGCCTGGCCATGGACCTCATTGATCCAGACCCTGATCCATGAAGCTTCCCAGCTTGCCCTCAGTCCAGTCTTGTCTCAATAGTCCTGCCTGTTGATCATCACTGGGCAGTATCTGACCCCTTCCACAAGACCTGTTTCTGACATGTGGATCTACTTCTGGGATTGGTCTCAGCCTGGCTACATCACCAGGGATCTGCCTGTGCCTCATCCCACAAGCTTGCCTGGAGATGTGGACAGTGGGCTGACCCCAGCTGCTGCTCCTGGGCCTGCCCTGCTCCCTCCCTTGTGTCCTGCGAGGAGCCCTTGCTGGCTTGGCCCCTGCCTTGCCAGCCTTGTTACCACGCTTGGCTCCCCGTCCTGGGGGAAGCAGCTGGCCCCTGTTGCTTGCTGACCTTAACTTGGGAATGCACCCCCCACCTCTGGCATGGCCTAAAGCCAGGGCAATTAGGAAAGCTGAGTTGGGCTGTGCTGGCCTTGTGCCACTTCCCCACGCCAGGAGGTCTCCCAGTCTCTTATTTAATATTATAAACCAGCTGCAGGGTCTAATGTCCATGGTTTCTAAAAATGAAAAGTTTCTGAGGAAAACATTTTTGGTGGTGATTCACTTGACAATTGCTGACAGTCAGCTAAAGCAAGGGAGCAGGAAATCCAGGAATCATTGATAAAGAGGTCTGTCAATTAAAAGCCCCCTCCCAGCAAATAGTAAAACCTAGTATCTATTGTTCTGCATTTATCACATGTAAGGCTCTTGCTTCTTAATGGCATCCTCATCACTTGACTCTCACAGAACACTTGTTAAGCCAGTCAAATTGGCTCAGGGAAGATCATGCAGTGTGTCATACAGTGAGTGATCCAAAACTTCCTTTAAGGCCGCTGAAACCTGATTTATGCTCCCCTATACAAAAAACAACCAAAAAATTCTAGTAAAGTTGAATTTCTAGCACATCCACAAGGGTTTCCTCCATTACATGTGACAAATACAAATGTGGATTTAAGTGGAGGCTAACAATCTTTAGGTAACTTCTTTAGATTTGGCCATTTCCATGTCACCTACAAAGAAAACTACTTTAAGGTAAGGTCAGGTAATGATCCACACAGAAGGAAAGATGAAGAAGCAGAAAATTCCATCTCTAGTATCATGCACTGTTTTCCTGCCAAAATTGCTTAGACTTAAAGAGGTATTTGGAAAAGAAATAATGCTCGAGGAATATGCTTCTAATAAATTCACTATTTTGCTCACTCATGAAAACAGAGTCAGTGAGAAAATATAGAGAGTAAGCATATTCAGGCTCCTCAAAGAAAATAAAAATGGTATACTTAATTTTTGGTCTTTGAAACTTAACTTTGTTTCTTTCAAAATAATATTAGATTTCTTAGCCGTTAAGTTTGCAGAAGTACATTACAAACACAGCTGATTTTCAACTGCTTTTGAATTAAAGGCAAATAGTTTAGCTTTGCTCAAAATCAAATCTTAAATATTGTACTTCTAAAAAAATCACACATGGTAAGTGCTTATTTAATTGTTTAGAATAACAACAGCTGACATTTACTAAATGAAAAATATTACAGATTCTGTGTTTAAAGTTTTTGAAGCATGTGCAAAAGCTATTACAAACACAAAAATGGCAAAAGGAAGAATATGTTCTCTGTAACAAAATTCTAACTGGAAGCAGATGTCAAGTCCTACCACACATAGTAGAGATAAACGAAGGCATAAATTATATCTCTAGGACATTTGTGAAGATTAAATTGTAGAGATTGCAAACATCTGATGCTGAAATATTTAGTGGTGGTATTACTTAGCATATCTGCTGAACTATGTAATCTGACTATCTCTTGTTTTTCAAAAAGAAAATCTTCCATCACCAGATACATAAAAATGGTTGTATATACATTGTCTGAAAATGTGAGTTTATATACACACAAACACATATACTGTATATATAAACCAAATTCACTATTTTTGAAGACTTTAATCAAACATTCCATTATAAATAGGCTGCAAATCACTTCAGCAGGCTCAGTATCCATTAGTTCATGTCAGGGATTATTTATTAGGCATCTGCTTTCTTCCAAAATGGAAATCTCACATAGGGAACAACTAAAGATTGGTTGAAACTAGTTTGTTCCAGTTCCACAGCAGATGTCAGTTGGGGGATGAGGGGGGAGAGAGAATGTAGAGAGCCTTCTGATATATTTTTCTCTGCTCGTATTGCAACACGAGCCTAAAATATGAGCACTGAATTATACCAGTCATGGTTTGTATTGGAATGAGGCAAGGCTGAAAAGAAGAATGAATGTTAGCTGAAAGAACATTTATAAGAGATATGTGTTATACAGTATTGATTTCACATCCTTAGCCAAAATATTAAGCATGATATATGAGCTTCAAATGTTCATTTTAGCTGAACAGTTAACTACACAAGAAAATTAACTAAATATATTGTTGGTTTAATACCTTATTAGATAAATAAAAAATACTTATGAACATTTCACAAGGGTGCATTCTAATTTTTGCATATAAAGTTTGAAAAGCATTTACTAGAAAACTCTGCCTATTGTCAGTTTGATACATAAGCCAAAAGAAGATAACTACACAACAAAAATATAAAGAAATTACTACATCTGTGTTACTTTATCCACACGATGCAGAGCCAATAGTTAGGAATAATGAGTGTCTAGAAGTTTGTGGCCTAAGTAAGAAGTCTGATTGCCAGAAAAGCTGCCTCTCCATTCCGTAATCTTGGATCATTTCCAGACCACTATATCCATACTGTGTTACAAATGACATAAGTATTGTATTAATAAGAAAGCTTGTGATTTTGTGACTGAATGCTGTCCCATAATTCATGCGTAAACGCCATGAACTGACAGTCCAAAAGCAATCAAATATTGATGCCTCTCATCTTCTAAGTGCTTGACTTTGCAGTCTAAGTAAAATTCTTTTAATTTGGTTTCCCTGTTTGTGTGGTTGGTTGCTTTCTAAAAAGGATACTGAACTCTTTTAGTCCTCTTTCTCTCCAAAATGTCAATACGTAGCACTCATGAGCATGCTTAGAACAAGCTGAACTTTTTCAGTTCTTTGCTATTTTAGCTAGGCTTATAGCAATAGCAGATGATCACCTATGTATGAGAGGCATATGATGAGAAAGCACACTTTCCAACGGGTCTCCCAGTTAGTCTTTAATGAAAGCCTGGAATGATCTAACACAGGGCTGTCTACATCTGAGACACTGAAAGAAAGGCCACCCAGTAAAGCTCATTGACTCAGATTTCAGCCCTTTTAACCCATTCCCTCCAAATTTCTCTCTATCCCAATCTTTCCTCTTCCCCATCCCTGTTTGTCCCATACCCACTCTTCTTTTGTGCTGTCTCAAACTCTACCCTTCTCACTCCAGTCCTTACATCCTTCTTCAGCTATTTCATCTCTGTGTGCAAGTCAGTCTCCCTCATTTGTCAAATCCTGCCCCACCTTCCTTCTCTTCCTTTCAATCTACTCCCATCTACCTCTCCCTTGATACATTGCCAGTCTTTCATGCTCAGACAGCTCAGGTAGCCTGAAAAGTTTTTTTTTTTGTCTGAAAAGCTCCAGCTCCAGTTCCCTTAATGAAACACGACAGATCCCTTTCCACTATCCCTCTCCATGGTGTCATCCCCACAGACCCTCCCAGCTGAGCTTCCTTATTTGGCAAGTCCTCTAGCACACAAGTGTTACACTTGCTGCCAGTGCTCCCAACCGCCTTCAGACACCTTTCCCAAGCATTTCACTCTCCCAGTCTATTCCTCTTTATCCAATTCACTCATAATTCCAATTGTGAGCCATGGTTATTTTACCCACCAACAAGAAGAGTCCCCATCTCACTCAACTTCTTATCTGCTTTGCACCAGAAACAGATGCTCTTTTATTTTCTACTGCACAGGTGTAGGAAATAATTATAAAAACATATGCTTGCTCTCAGTTCATTTGTCCCATCTGAGGAAGAAGAAAAAGAAAGTCCTCGAGCCATCAAAGATTTGTGCGAAGCCTGATTATACACTGAGATGGGATATATGAAAGACTTGTGCCCTAAAAATGCAGATATGATTCAGTTTGAGACAGTCTGCAAAAATTTAATCTAAGTGGTAAACATTCAGCATGTTTTCAAACAATTGAAAACAAAGTCTTTTACTAGGAAGTAGAAGGCACAATTCACATAGGAAGTGCCAAGAGTTTCACCAATAATATATTTTTCTATAACTTGTATAAAGCAGCATAAGTGAAGCTTAGCTTGAATACAGGTTTTTAGACCTATCAACTTGTTTAGGAAAACAAACACAAATCCAGAGGACGCTTGCCCAAAAGCTCTTTGAAGCAGAAGTATCAGTTTGGCTTCTTCAACACAACAAAGAATAAAAATTGCATATGTAAATACAAGCTCCTTTGAGTTAGTAAAGTTTTATTACGTGAAAAAATGTATTCTTAAGCCAAATGCATGTTTAAAATACTACTCAAAGAGCAACAAAAATCTTGTTTCAAGGATATGTGGATTGAGTTAAATCTTAGAGAAAGATAATACTGAAATAGGCTGGGTTATCTTGCTTGCTGCAAATCTTCAGTCTCTTTGAAAAAACAGTGAAGACATTTCTTCTTTGTTTGTACATCCCATCTCCACCCCTAAGCAGCTTTCATAAGATTTTAGAGGATGATATGCATAGACAGTAGCCTCTCTTCTACACAACTTACCATAGACCTGTAAAGGTCTCTTCTGCTACTAAAATCTAACATGACAGTCTCACTGGTAAATGCTGGAGACAAAACAGAAAAAAATATTTTTAATGCCTAGTCAAGAACAATTAACATAAGAGCTGAAGTTTCACAGTACTGTAAAGTAGTATGTGCAAAGTACATTTTACCACAAACCAAGTGGGTGTTCAAAAACATGTAGTACTTATTCTTGTAATATACACAGTTCAGCACAGGTGCTCCATGTCAGCTAGTCTGTAAATCTGAAGAGTATACAAATGCTTATGTTAAATCCTACCTGCAGTATTCACAACTTTCTTTGCTCGAATTATTCCAAGTGGAGTTTCAACATCCCATGTCCCATCTGATCGGGAGTTCAGATTAGTCACTTGGACAGGGTAATTTAATTGGGCACCATATTTTCTGGCTCCTGCAGCCAAGGCCATAGTGAGAGAATAGGGATCAATATGACCATCTCCAGGGTTATACAGGCCAGCTAAAACCTAAGTGGAGGTAAAATCCCACAAAATTAAAGAAATTAAAATTTATCAAAATTAACTAATTTTTTAAAAAACACTTTACTTCTTGAATACAGTAAACCTTAAGGAATCAAATCAAAACAAATTTTCAAAACATATAGTAATATCAAGACTACTGCTATCCAACTTAAAATGGTCTGAGGAAGTAAAATCGCTCAGTTCTCCCATGCAATCAAAGTTTGCAATGCTTTAATATTATAATATTATACATATTATAATTAATAATATGCACACTGGCATACAGAATGCACTAAAATGCGTAAGTGATTTTAGTTTATAATGCATCAGTTTTTAAACTAAAAACCAATAATTTCTTGAACAATTTGTATAAACGAAACAGAACTCATGTATACATATCTGATAGACTGATATTTAATTGCAATGGAAGCTGTTTTTCATAAAATCGGGTTCTTTACCATATCCATGTTTAATAAGGGAAATAGCTCTTGTACTTTCTCAGGTGTGATTAGGTACTGCTCTGTTGGGTGCCAACCAGCACGAGTCATTTGATATTTGAATTCATCCACCCTAGTAGGAGTTGAAGCAATTCTGATGCTGCCAGGCTGATGAAACCCCACAGCCTAAAACAAAGAGCAAAAATGAATTACTAAAAGAACTTTTACTTATCTCCATAAATGCATGTTCCTATGTTATGGGAAGTCTACAGAAATTTTGCTGCTAACATCATTGAAAAAAGATTCAAATAACTTAGGTGACCTTGAAGGAAGAGGACTTAGATGGAAACTCATTGAAAAAATAAAATTTTTAAAAATTTATCAAATTAACTTCTTAGGTTAATATATGCTATCTACAAAACAGTTGTAAAAAGCTTTTATTGAATGTTGTGATACTATTATTTTTATTAAGATTTGATCAATATTTGAATTCATGCACTCATACACTTTCAAAGATAGAATCAGATACAGCTGCAAAATAAATATATAATAATTTATATTAAAGTGTATCATCTGTATAATTTTCTGTTGAGATACTGCAGAATAAATTTAACTGACTAAGCACCTTCATTGACAGAATGAATAACCACCCACCTTCTCTGGTCTTTTTAATAAAGTAGAAATCCTTATATAGCTGGACACTGAATGCTTATGTTCTGGTATACACTAGTTACTTCACCTTTTCTATGTTAATTCACAGGACATTAAGATGGCTGACTAAGTCTTTTAGTGGAACTCACAATGATAATCTGCTGTAGTATCTTATGTAGCTGAGCAGTAGAAATAAGAAAAAATCATTTTATTACAATTGTCAAGTTTGTAGACTAGTACAGTGAGAATCATGCAATTCATGCTGCAGTCTGAAGCAAGTATGAATTTAGTAAATGAAATATATAAGGCTGAGCGATGATAAAAAAGATGACTCCTGTGTTTTTCTGCATACTCATTCCTTAAGTCACTATATAAAAACACATCTCTGAAAGGGATGGGAAGAATTGCAGCAATCTTCTCAAGTACAGACAGCATCATATCATATGAATTTTTAAGTGGACATGTTTAAAGCAGGAATGTATCATAACCGATCCACTCATTCCAGATCCTTGATGCTATTTTAACTCCTATACCAAGCTAAAGTTGTAGACTCTCAGTCTGCTAAGCTTCTGATACGTTTTACGAAAACCATTTTCCTAACCTTTAGAGAGATCTAGGAAACCACCTAAAATATTTAGTGTGTAAGCACCAGACTATAGCAGATATGCAGGCAGAAAAATATATTTCAATAAGAAGGGAGCCTTATGATAGTCATGAACACACACATATACAACTTGGCAACTCCAAACTTTTTTTGTAAGTCTAATAATCATGTTAGTATCAATCTAAATCAATACTTTTAAAGTTAATACATTACCTGTCCAGTCTCTTCTTCCAGCTTTTCGTAGAGTTTGATGCTGTAAGAATGGATTTTCTTTAAGTTTATTCCAGGATGGAAATAAGTAGTTAAACCAGCCTCAAATAAGAAATAGGAACAACACAGAGATATGATTAGAAATGCAGTGTTTTCTTTCTCTCCTTCCAACCATCATTCAAAAAGGAACTGTCAAGATACTGTAAAGAAAAGCAACACATGGATAGAGCCAACTGCTACAAAAATAAAAATAAAATCCTTTCCTTACTTATGGCATTCTTGTTCTCTACACACATGTTTTTCCACCTGTCTTTTTGTCAACCCATGATACTGTTGCAGTTGTTTTCTCCTACAGTTTCCTTTCTTCTTTAAATTATTCAGTTGTCTGTTTCAAATCTTTCCGAAGAGGCACACAACTGATTAACTCTAAATGTGCTGTAGTAGGATCTTTTCCTTCTTACGCATGGAGATAGGAGAGAAACCAAGCCTCCACAAAGGCCAGATCTTAACAAGAGTTATTACTTTCCTGGGGTGTGAACAGCAGGGTGGTGGAAGTCAATATTCTTCTATTCTCAACAGTTGTCTCATCTGGCAGTTAAAGAGCAACTGCTGCATTTCAGAAGTAGCTGAAGAAATTACTATCTGTATTTTGCACATCATTTTACCAGGTCAAGCTGCCAAGCCCTCTTGGGTTCATGCAAAGGTAAAATCATGATGTTACTACAGCCTGTTCTATATTTAAGGAAACTGTTCACCTGCCTACAATAGAGACAGCTGCATCAATAAAATTACATTCATAAATGCAGACATTTAGCACTCAAAAAAACCCCACCAGCATTAAAGCATTACCAAAGTTAAGCATGTCTTTGCGTCTCCTGAATTTGACATCTCACTAAAACACTTCTTCCAAGTGAGACAACAGAAACGCAAAATTACCTTAGGTTTTCAAGATACATAACTACACCGACTTAAAAACTTTTTATATATATAGTGTATATTTTGCTAACTAAAATAGAACTTATTCATAGACTAAGGTTGCTTCAATTAAAGGAGCTAGACGCCAGAGTTCACCTTTGAGTTCATTGCTATTCTAAGAAAAAAACAGCAGGAACTATAGTGGTGAAAAGTAACACATATAGTAGAGTTTCAATAGTTTTCTTCTAAGCTGCCTAGTATGCATATGCATCAACTACTCTTGATTTTAACTTGTCAACTCTGTTCTGTGCTGCATATTTTAAGCTTTTAATGTTTAAAGCTAGTGGAGTAACTATACATGTGAATAACAAAAGCAAGATTTAGTGGTCTTTAAAGATATATTTTAATTCAAACTACTTTAATTATGCTAAGTATCTACTAAACATTACAGTTCTCTACAATTAGTATCAATGTATATTTCACGAATTAGATCACACATCCTCCTATTTTTAAACCATGACCTCTTCCAATCCATACTGCTTGATGCAGCTTCACATTTAAGACTGGATCTTTTTCTTCACAAACAATTAGCTTCAAATTGCTCTTAGCATATAGATTACACTGAGATACCATTTCTGTCAATCTCAGTATTTTCAGAGCAAGACTATGATAACTGTCTGGCATTACTGATGGTATGTCTTTATGCTAGCCACAGTGTTAAAAATTTTTCCTACCTTTCTTTGTGAAGACTTTATCTTTCTTATACCTTACAAGTTTATATAAGATATCATAGTGTACCACATGACTGAAATGCCAAAATAACCCAATGGGAAAAAGTGCAAAATTTATCATTTACCAGCATTATATTTTTCAGTTGTGCCTGTATTTTATTCATAAATTTGGCTCCAGTTCCCTAAGTATGCTTGGTATTGTTCATTACCTCAACAATATGAGTCTGAAAAGTGATCACACAAATCTGTAGGAGAGAGATAAATCTACTAAGGGCCACATTAAGCACAATGCAGGCATGCTGGATTCAGAAAGTCTCTGGGCTAAATTAATAGTCTGGGAAAACATTGCTTGTCCTTTTTTTATTATCATGTCAGATCATCATCATACTTGACACTGATGGAGACTAGATATGTGACTAAACATGTTCTTTATTTCATTTGATACATGTGCTTGTAAGTTGCTGTGAATGCATTTATTTTAATTACCTTCAACTAAAACCCAGGGCTGTTTCACTGCAGAATTTGTAATTAAAACTTGATTTTTTATTGAAAAATAAGTCCTAAGGGCCTTTTTTTCTGTGTATACAGACTAAAGAAATAAATTAGGCATTGAAAAGTTTAAATTTCTTTAGGCATGTACAATAACCTATGAATAATTAATTGTACCTGCAAATGTTGTCATCTCGTATTATTTTTACTGTCTTCTTTTATTTATGCAAACATTTTCTGGTCTTCTTTTATTTTTTCCAAAGGTATTAATATATTTTCTAGATTTAGGGAAACTCCATTTTAATGGTCACTGTTAGTAAAGTCATTTTGAACCAAATGAACTGCAAATCACTTGCAAGTTAGCTATAAAACCATATACATTCAACAGCATTTAACTGCAGGAATTAAATTAAAGCTTCTCTCTCTGACAGTTTTAAGTGAATAAAAGAATTTTAAACACAGTTGATGCCTTTTGGCTTCAGATAACAAATGTTTCTGATTTCAGGAGAGAAGCTGGGAGACAACTATAACCCGACTGGACTATATAAAAATTAAGAATATTGAATCATAAAATAATGACACTAAAACAAACATTGAACGGGACTTCAGAAGGTCTCTATCCAACCTCATACTCAGAATAGGGTCAGCTATGAGATCAGATGAGGTTGCTCTGGATTTCTGACAGCCTGGTCTTGAAAATCTCCAAGCACAGAGGCTGCACTACTTCCCTGGACAAGTACGGAACTTTGCATTTGCCTTATTATATTTCATAAAGTTTCTGTCTTTCCATCCTTCCAGCCAGCCTTGCCCTTGAGTGCACTGACTGGTCCTCCCAGTTTGGTAGTAGCTGCAAACCTGATGAGCATGTACTTCATCACCTACTCCAGATCATTGATAAATATATTAAATAGAATGGGTCCCAGAACAGACCCATACAATATTCCACTTACTTCCAGGCTTTCTGTAGAGTATGACCCACTAACCACTACCCTCTGAGCTCAACCATTCAAAAAGTCTCTTAACTGTCTAGTTGTCCAGCCATACAGACCACAAAATCTTCAGCTGAAAACACTGTGGGAGACAGTGTCTAAACTCTTGCTAAAATCTAGGTAAGTGACATCAACAGCTCTCCCCTTGTCTACAAATTCAGTCATTTTACCATACACAGAAGGCAATCAGGTTTGGTCAGACATGATTTACACTTGGTAAATTATGCTGACTGTTCCCTGACACCTTTTTCCTCCTTTATGGGCCCAGATCTGAGACTTGCTCCATGATTTTGCCAAGAACCAAAGTATGGCTATCTGGCTTTAAAATCCTCTGTTCACCCCCTTGGCTTTTTTAAAAAAATGAATACATATGCCCTTCTCCAATTTTTAGGCACCTCTACCAATCTCCAGAGTCTTTCAAAGGTGATAAATCTGCAGCCTTGCAGTGCCATCAGCTGCATTTTTGGATGCAGCCCATCCAATGTATGTGCATGAGTCAAGTTTTTCCAGTAATCCCTACCAGCAGTGGATGAGGGTCACTCTTCTCGAACCCTGCTCAGAGCACAGAGGCCTGAGAAACCTTGTCGGCAAAAACTCGAGCAAAGAAGGTATTGAGTACTTCAGCCTTATCAGTGTACACTGTGACTAAATTACCCACCTCATTCAGCAACTGCATTCAGTCCTGCATTCTTGTTCAGCCTTTTACTGCTAATGCAGCAGTAGAAGCTCTTCTTGTTGCCTTTAACATTCCTTACCAGTCTTCACTTTAGTGGAGCTTTGGCTTTCCTAACATCCCCTTCACATGCCCTGGCAAATTTCCCCTCTGTAGCCTCTTCCAGCTTCTACACCCTGTATACTGTGGTTTTGCTCTGGAACTCAGTCATGAGCTCTCTATCTGGCCCAGCCAGCCTCACGAAGTATCTACTTGTCTTCCTGAGTTTCAGGGTGTATTCTTGCATTTGAAGAAGATTTCCTCAAAGTTTTGCTCTAGTTTTGCAAGACAGAGGTGTTATTATTGTAGGTGAACATGATCTGAGAAAATAATTTTAAGAAGGGGCATTTCGCTATGAAAATTGACACAGTTTTTAAAGCATTTTTATAGCTGAAATTTTTATATGTTGAAAAGTTTATGTATCAGTTTTGTTCTAATCTGTTTTAGATTTTATACTAATGCCATTATTAAATTAGCATTCTGGATGAAAATGTTATTAACATTGTTATAACCTATATTGTCTGCTCTTGCAAGTTTTACCAAATTGTAACAAGTTTTTGTCTTGTTCTGTGCTTTATTGTCAGCGGCAAAATCAGTTGCATGTTGCAAGAAAAAGTATCACATAATAGAATGATATGTCAAACATTTTCTTAGACAACATCTTTTAAAAAGTAATAACACAAAAAATCTATTTGCTGAATGAGTTATATATGTCTTGTTCAGTACCTAGGGCTTTAGTGAGATTGCGAATGATCTGACTTGCAGAATAGTACAATTTAAAGAGTTCTTAAAGCCTAAGTCTTGAACCTAATTTACACATGTAATAATGTAATAATAATATAAAAATGGGCAGCATTTGCTCTGTTATTTATATCTTCTTATTACTGGTCATATAAAAACGTGCACACTTTCTGTGCTGTTTTAATAAAAGCCAAATTTATCTCACACCTGAGAAGTGGAAGAACATTTTGGCAGCAACACTAGCAGGAATATGATCTATATGAAACATGATCCTGAGCTCTGGCAGGACTCACTAGACAGTGAAAGAGGGAAAATGTGGAATAGTACAACAACATCTGAACCAGACTTTTAACATTTGTGGATGCATGCAATACACTACATGCCATTTCATGTGATAACTATATGTGTCATTTTCATCTGTATCTAGTTCTGTGTCACTGTGAGAAAATCACTGATAAATGCAAAGTACCTAGTATAGCAAAGAACTCAGAGTCACAGTCTTGATCTTTCTCATAATCTAAAATGGACTTGCCATTAACTTTTTCATGTTCAGACAGAGCACTCTAATGAGTTCAATGAGAAGAAACAGTCTACCATGTACTTTACCTAATAGTTAACCTGTCCCATAACTATATGTCCTGCTGTGCTGTTCACATCAAATTCCATCGCAACAAGTGCCAGAAGGCAGCCCTCTCAATAGCAGTAGTGCAGGCATTGTCTCTGCTGCGCTTTAGGTCCCTCCTTACCTTTGAAACACTTCCTCACTCAGTGCTCCACTGCTGCATTCAGTAAGAAGTGGGGGCAAAAATACTGAAGGAGAGATTGCTTTTATATAGGTATGAGCAATAAACTATAGTGCGTATAACAACAAAAACAAAGCAAACATTTAGAAACAAACCCCTCCATTCGTGATTTTAGTTTCTTATCCAGTGAGGGGATGTATGTGCTTTGTGTCAACAGAATTCAGTCTGTGCCTCAGTCATGTACTTAAGTTAAAGTATTTCTTTAAGTATTTCATAGTTATGATTCCATACACAAGATGCATGTTCTGACACTATGCATGGTGTTGCTGTGTTCACTGAACTGCATCAGCTGTGGTATAACTGCCTAAAAGAGATGTAATTACTGAATTTTTATTTTCCTAACTCTATTATACAATGTGTTTTCTTTTGCTTTGTTTGTTGAAAAGCAGGTAACATGAAGTATAAACCTACTCATATATATTTCACGCAGTGATTTTTTTAAATTTGACTTTTTACTATTCCTTCATAAGGCCCCAAATACCAAAACACAGGCACTAAGATGAAGCACTTCAAACTTCAGACTTCCTCCCCTGGGAGAAGTATGGGAATAAAAATCAAATATAATCCATCTGAGTCATTCTCCTTAATTTGTTCCTGAAAGACACTCAGATACTACAGATGTAAGTATTGCATAAATGCTCTGTTGTATTAACAGAGTAGTTCTAGGGAGAGCAAACTGTTGGGTTTTTACTCTTTTGTATTGCTACACACAGGGATAACATTCTCCCAGTTTCAGTTAGCATAGCTCGAAATGATTGGAAAAAGCATCTGTTAGAGTGGCAAGCTTTATTTAATTTCATTACACTACCTACTCCAGATATTGACACGGAAAATATATAATTACATACATACATGTTGTGCACCAGTATGTCCATGAGATTAGCATTATTACAGGAGGTGTCCCCACCCTGACATTATTACATGTATGTCTTTTTAGTTCTTTTCCTTAGAGTACAAACAAACACTTGACCTTAAAAAAACCCACAGAGTACAGTTGCTACTTTGCTCCTCACAAGATTTTGTGTAATGTCAACACTGGCAGGAAAGATAGCTCTTTTCTCTGGGACATAAAAAATAATTACACATACAGTAACGCCAAATTTCATATTTCTGGTTTTTGCATGACAGTGCAACCACTTCCAATTATAAAGTCTGCAGTAGAAATTAGATTACCTTAGAAATAAAACCTTAAATTTAAAAAGTCCAAGTTAAAATAAAGCTTAAAGTCTAAATCCAGTCAACTGCCAAAAATGTGTAATAATACTAATAGTTACATTCCAGTAATTTCAAAATACAGTATTTGTCCCAATTTTTACAAATGAGAAACATGTGCTATGGATAGCCAAACCAAATTCTCAAAATTCATGCAGCCAATCTGTAAAGAACTCAGTGCTAAAGTTTGTATCTATGAAATAACCAAGATAGTTAATTTCTGGAAAGCCAGGGAATATAAAGGTAATGAAACTTCCACCACCATTAGATATACAAACCACTGTTAATCTAAGAGATTAACAAAACATTTCTTACTGCATGCCAAGTAGATCCTGCAGTGAGCTCAGATTTTTCTAGCAGAACAACATCCTTCAAACCAGCCCTAGCCAAGTGATAGGCTAGACTCACACCAACACAGCCACCTCCGATGATCACTGTGTCTGCTCTATCTTTCCCCAAGGAAGGAGATGGGGTTTCTTTCCTGAGGGGGGAAAAAAAATAGACAGTTACAAAAAGACAATTACACTTTTGTCCATCTCTTTTGTTTACTGCTCCAATCATAATAAAACTTGGGCCTGCTTGGGAGTCTAGACACACCTGATTTAAAACCTGTTCACTCTTCTTTTGAAGTAAATGCTCTTAATGGGTCATATACATAAACAGTAGTAATACAAAAAACAAAGTGAGTTTGCTTCTACTCACAACTTTAAATCTTTATTATCTGTCCAATATACCCTTCTCCATAGATCGTATTTCTCAATAAAAAACTGTACCCCCTAAATGACTGTGTCAGAACCTGACTTTCTGGAAGTGCTATAGTATGGACAACATTAAGTCTTTAAAAAATGTCCACTTAGTAAGGCTCGTTAATAAATTCCTAAAGCCACTGTCAGCAGACTACATCAGTGTACATGTTCATGAACAGTGAAACAGTATATATTTTCATGTTCTTTTTTGACATATTCTACTTTGCTGAAGTCAAAATAATATAAACAAGTTTTTATCACTGGCTCACAGCTGCTACGACATCACACTGCATTTTCACAACCACTTTAAACCAGCATAAACCAGAACTGCTGCCGCAGGCAGCCCCATTCTCCTTCATCCCACCTGAACCTTCCACTGCCCCATTCACAGACAGCCAAGCAGCAAGCCAGAGCAGGAAATTTATCCCAATTTTTAAAAAGACATTTTTTTGGATGTGAGACAAAGTAGCACCTCTTTGTACAGCAGCAGTACAGACTACTTTGAAACCACGGTATCCTTCCCTTCAGGACAGTTAATCAATACTCAATTTTATCTCCACTCTCCTTGTACATTTACTTATGCAACTTCTCTAGCATAAAGCCTTCTAATGTGTAACTAGTCTTCCACCCATCCTCCACCCAGAAATCAAAACTCTTAGTTGTATGTATGATGAAAGGAGATCTTATAAAACAATGTGACATTTCAAACACAAATGTAGAAGGAATGTGCACCATGCTTATTCACTCTGTGGCAATGAATAAAAAGTAACATAAACGGAAGCACCGGACACCACAGGTTTTCTGTATTTGGTGCACCACACACTCGCATGTGCTCATGTTTGAGATTACATATTAATCTTTGCAAGTTAACAGTAAACTGTTTAACAGCCAGATGCGAGACACACCAGCTCCTCTACTGAATTTTGAGGCACATGGTAATCAGGGTCAAGAGTGGGAGATTTTCTCATGCTTCTTTTATGCTGTGAATTTGAGATTTCCTCACCTGACTTTCAGCTCTTCTCAAGCTTTTACTTTTACCAGGAGCCTGATAAGAATCCAGGGGGGACCTTCCCTGTGAACCGCACAGCTCACCCAGACGTTTGCTGGTGCCACTTAAAACAGCTCATTCTTTACTCATCGAAGCCACCGGGAGGGGATCTCTCTATCCCAGGCCAACGACTCACCCCGGGGTTGGGTCTGGTCTTCGACGCAGCGATGCGAGGCGCAAGCGGGGAGAGGCCCTCGCGGCCCCGACCGGCAGCTGCTGGAGCACGGCAGCCGGCAGCCGGAGCCCGCTGCCCTCAGCTCCCCGCCTTGCCCTCACGGCCGCCGCCTGAGGGCAGCTTTACCCGCGGGGGCCGCGCCTTCAGGCAGCGCGGAGGCCACGCGCTGATAGCCGCGACCGTTAACGGCTCCTCTGCCCGCGCATCTCCGCCCCGCTCCCCGCCCGGCTCGGCCCGGCCCGCGGGCCCGCACTCACCGCCCCTGGGCGCCCGCGCCGCCGCCGAGGGGCCGCAGGGCAGCCGCGGCGAGGGGGCCGGGCCGGCCGCCGCGGCGGGGAAGCCGCAGCCGCCGCAGGGCTCCCCGCAGCATCGTGCTCAACCCGCACAACAGCCCACCGGCTGCCAGGGATGGAGGGCGCTGGCTCCGCGCCTCTCCCGACGGCGCCCCGTCCCTGCCCCCGCCGAGGCCAGCCCTCACGGAGGAGGGCGCCGGCCCGCCCCTTGGCTGAGGGGGGCAGCCCGGGGGGAGCAGCGGAGCACCTCCCGACCTCGAGCCAGGCGGGGGCGGGAGCGGCGGCGGGAGGGCGAGGGGCAGCGCCGGGCCGTGCCCGGGCTCCTCGCGGGGTCAGGGGCCGGGCCGGGCGGGGGTGTGGGCCACAGCGCTGCCCACCGCGGCCCGCCTCCTCCCCGGGCTATAAAAGTGCTGCCTGAGCGCTCAGGGTATCGCCAGCTGCGCGCCGAGCTGTCGGGTCGGACGCGGGCAGCCAGCGCGCCTGGGCGAGGAAGATGCTGCCGATCGGGAAGACCGCGAAACAAGGCAAAAGGGTAATTCTCCCGTCTCCCTTCCCCTCCTCAGCCCTGGTCGCCTGCTCCGCATGGGCCCTTCCCCGCGCCGCTGCCCGGCGTAGGGCCAGCGCCGGACGCCGTGTCCCCGCCGCGGTCCCTTTCGTGGGCCGGCGCTGCCGCGGGGGACCGGGCGGTCGGGTAGAGGCAGCTCCGCGCCGGAGCCAAGGGGAGCGGCCGGAGCCCCGCCGCCGCACCGGGCAGAGCTCGGTCCTGGGCCGGGCCGTGGCCCCGCGGCGCCCGGCCGCCTCCTCCGCCTCCTGCCCGCAGGCTGTCCCGGGGAGCTGCTGCCGAGCTGGCACAACCCAACCTCCCAGTAAGGTACTCGGTATTCCTGCAGGTAAGGTTATATTGTGAAAAGTTGAAGTAAAACCATCATAACTATACCGACGTAGCATCGAGCCATTGAAGACATTTGGACACTATTATGAGATAGATAGATTAGGTTGAACTTAATGTTGTAACAGCTCGTAGAAATTTTATTGCTCTGAACACACAGACTGGAACCACAAAAGTTCAAACCCATTTTGCTTAATATTATTTGGTATGCAAACTAAACTGTGCTTGCAGCACATTGAAACTGTAAATATTTTAAGCATAAACTGTCGTTGGATGGGTTTTCTGACTCCAGCATCCTGCCAACTCTATTTAAATGCCCCAAATTGCTCTTCTCTTGACTTATATGACTGAATACCGACAGTGTTTGTAATATGAGCGCAGTCTCCAATATATGCATGCCCTTTGCACCCTCATTTAGCTAAAGAAATAAAGCAGTATAAAAAGTTACCCAGTCATCAGCCACTCTGGCCATCAAAGCAAATGTATGAGCAATGTCTAAATCAAACTCTCTTGACATATACTGGTACTGCTAACCTGCACTGCTGCTTGGGAAGGTTAGTGGATCATGTATTCTGCCTTCCACTCAGAAGGACACTATTATCATTAGTAAGACACTTCTTGACCAGAACTGGTTTTACTCATTTTTGTGTAGCATATAAGTCTAGAGTAAGGGAGCAGAAGGATGTGGGAAGAAGTCTCTAAGCTCTAGGACCTTCAGGTAGATCAGTAATAAAGGAAGAAAGTGGAGAGGTATTTGTTCTGCTTTTTATTTTTTTGGCGCATACTGTTACCACCTGACTTCAGACACCCAGCAGAAGGCAATTGCCATTGCCCTAAGTTCACCCTGCAGGCAATGGACAGAGATAAGCTTGTCTTGGGAGGTCACTTAAGAGCTGAATAGTTGTTTGAGATTTTTTTTTTTTCTCTCCCCTGACAGAAATGTAGGATATAGGTAGACCAAGCAGGCTTTTCACTTACATGATTCAGTTACATTCCTAACAGTGGTTGAGTAAGTATCTTCGTATAGACATTTGCAATCTTTCCATGGATAGATGCATAGACTATGTGGTACAACTTAATTCATGGTAGCAAAAGTAAAGCAGTGAGAAGATGGGTCAAAAAAGCCTTGGTTAGCTTTTTATAGATACCATTGCTTGTTATTTAACGCCAGATCTGTGTACTACAGGTAACCTGACAGTACAGTTTTGATCTGGATTGGACATGAGCACATAGCTGTAGGTCTCCGGGGCAGAACAAAACAATGCTGATGCTGAATTTATGCTACCTATATGCTGGTTGAACCAATGGTATTTACCCAGTATAGATGAAGTAATGGTGTGAAGGGATGATATCAGACCTGTAAGAAGGTTTGCAAAAAAGTTATTTTAATTTTAAGGCAATCTAAACCGACAAAGTTAGTTTGTATTAAGTACTTTGTGCTTTATACTTACGTCACCTGCTATTTGATGCCCCCATGCTAGGTTTAATATATCACAGTATATTATGTGTTAAGATGCCACAGTCTATTCAGTCACGGTTTATGTTGCTTCTGTGTGTCAAAAGTGAAGCTTATTTTAAAATGCAGTTTAAGAAAGCTAGAACTGGGAAGGAAAACTGCTGTTAAATCCTACAAGTGACCTGTTAAAAGAAAAAAATCTTGTTAATTGTAGTGCATTTATGTATAATATCTATATATGATGGCAACATACATTCAGTTAACAAACAACAACTGAGGCTGCTTGTAAGTTAAAGATTTTTTTTTCCCTCTGCTCTCCTGTTCTCTGCGTATTAAACTTCTGAAGCAGGCTCTGTCTTGTCACGGGGGAGTGGAATGTACCTTATTCAAAAGAGAGAAGCACCAATATGTTTTATCGAGGTAAAATAACAATTCAACAAAGTTCCATAAATTCAGTGGAACTTAACGAAGTTTAACAGTGGTTTACCAAGGATCCATAAGTTTGATGGCAAGGTTCATCTTATTAATTACTTAATGGAAGAAACATACAAAGGAAAATTGAGTTAGAATTGAGTTAGAATGATTCACACAGAGTCAGGAGACGCAAAGAGTAAGGAAGACCTTCCCACTGAGTCACAAGGTTCAGAGTGGCCCCACTTGCATTCTGAACTCCTTATGGAGCCTAGGTGCGGCTAGGTCCAATCTTAGTCTCAGACTTGGAAAATGGTTTATGTCTAATGGAATTATCTATACAAAGTTTATAATAATTAATATTGAGTAGCTACATGGATTAGTAACATTCTGTTAGTATTACTTCAGCATGCTGTCAGTCACTTACTGAGGATCTGTTGCAAGTAAGGGGTCTCTCCACCTTGGGTAAGGATCTCCTAGTGTCAGGTAAGGAATCTCAAACCCTGAGAGGCGTCCCTGCTCAAGAAGAGAGTTAGCTGGTGTGCAGTTCAGTTGTGAGGACTCGAATGGGGCTCATCCAAAGATGTCATTGATAAAAGGTCTCCTCTCTGCCTTGAGGAGCGACTTTGAGAGTGTCCCAACTCAAGAGGAGCTCACCGCCATGCGGCCATGCTGCCTAACAGGGAGAGCTCAAAGGTGGCTCACTTAGGCTGTCATATTTATGAAATAAAGTGGTTGACTCGTAGTCAAATTGCATACACTGGGAAAAGTAGGCACAAGAATCCTTATACCCACAACTTTCTTTGTTCCTTGATAAGTGAGTCTTGAAAAAGCCACCTGCTATTCATTATATCACATGGTAGGTGTTCCAAGCTGATATGCATGGATGCTTACTGCGTCACTGTGCTCCTTTGTGGCTTTTTGTGGGTAGCAGGCAGAAGAAGCAGGGACTCAGCCAGGGATCTATTGGGTGCCTTTCCCTGGCCCCATTTGAAGCATTCTGTTACAACTGCAAATTAGTTAATCGCAAACACAATCTTTACAAAGCCTCTTGATATTTACACTTAGAACAGAATTACCCTAATAGGCAGGCGTGACTGGCAAATTAATTGAAAATTACTCAGTTTTGGAGATTGAGTATTGCCAACAGAGTTTTGCCCTGCTCCTGATGAAATAAAGCTGAAAGCTCACACACTTTATTAAAGCTATAAAATTAATCAGGTCAGTATTTTAGCAAGTCCACAATGTGCAGTGGAATGTGATGCAGAGATCTGCAAGCCAGCACTTGGCCCAGCTCGTACATACGCACAGGAGCACTGTACAGAGAAGTCCTGCCACCTTGCTGCCATGTTAGTGCCTGAGCCAAAAATGCTGGGCCTCTCAGTCAGGATTTCTAGCCTGCAAGTAGCCTTGCACTGCTGTGCTTGGTACTGGAACTAGCATAGTTGGGACAGTGCTCCTTCTTATTGGAAAGGCATACACTCATCCTGCCTAAAGGGAGGTGCAGAGACATCATAAGTGTTTGCCTTTCCTCAGTGTATTGTATGAGATAATTGAACTAGTGAAGGAGAAATTATCAAGACAGATAATCTACTAAAGGTTGGCGGCTAATTGTTAAAAACCCCTTCCTCTCAGCATGAAAACCACACTCAACTCTATGTCCACAAGGCTTTTCTTTTTCCTACTCCTTCAGATTTCATCTACTGAAATGCTAGTGTGCCAAGAAGAAAAGATAACCATGGAGGGAAACTCCAGTCTTATGTTTGAATAATTCTTTTCCTGTACCCACTACCTTTGTTAATGTAATGGGTTTTAATTCATCCACTTTTTAAGTAACTAGAATTATGCTTGTAATCCAGTTGCACAAATTGGTCCTATTTAGTGCAAAAGCAAAGTACTTTTTGGAAATTTGAACAAGCCTACGAATCAACGAAAGGAATAATAATTAAAAAATATTTATATGTATATATATAGTTCTCGTGTTTTCCAATTTTATAAAAAAAAATTACCACTTTCCTTGTATTAGCATCGAGTTCAAGGTAGAAGCAAGGTTAATCAGAGTGCTGTAAGGTTTGTAATTTGGCATCTTAAAACATTTCAGGGCTCTGCAAAACAGGCAGAGTTTTCTTTCACTTTGTAAGTCTGGGTAATCAAACCCAGGCCAGTAAGAAGTCTGTCAGAAAATGGAGGCTAGCATTTTGAGATAAGCTTTATTTGGTAGGAAGATCTTACATACTTTTCTATGATGCCTGTTTTGCCATCTGCTGTCACAAGCTACTTGTGCTGAGGCTCTGTCAAGATGGCATTTGTAGTGAGAGAGCAAATGAGCTAATGAAGAGGTCAGTGGTACTAGTGTTTCATTTTAAGAATTCATTTCTCATCTATTTTACGGGAGAATTTAAGAGAGTGTTTTAATTTCGTAGGGATGGAATTGGACCATTGACTTTAGTTCTGGGAACTTTACCCCTGGAAAACAATAAGACTGACTAATGAAGAGTGTTACACGATATATGCACACATTAAATCCTTCTGTTGCAAACAGACCATCTACTATTCTTTAAAGAGAATTTCAAGGAGGAAATTTATTACATTTTACTATTATGGCAGAGGTGTTTCTGGTAGCCCACAAATATTTGTCTGCTTTGTAAATACAGGAAATGGCAACAAAGGCAAAAGAAGCCCACAGAAGTGAAGAACTGTAATTGCTAACCTTTCATCCTGCTTTCTTCAGGGTATTCTAGAGCGCTTAGATGCTGGAGAAATTGTAATTGGAGATGGAGGATTTGTCTTTGCTCTTGAAAAGAGGGGATACGTAAAAGCTGGGCCTTGGACTCCTGAAGCAACGGTAGAACACCCAGAAGCAGGTCAGTTTTAGTGGGAAATGGTAATCCAGTAGTCAATATAAATATGGGTGGCTAAATAATAAACATACAGGAACTTGTAATAGCTTTTTAAATATAAGTGTTCCTTGACACTTCAGAATTACACTTAAGAACAGTCTGAGACTCTGTAGACCAAATGCTCATCTCACCCCCTTTCTGGCTCTAATACTGGCCTAAAGCACTTGGTTGGGTAAGAACATGCGTAGTGCAAACATACAGTGACACCTTTCCAGAAGGTGGAATAATTTCAAATTGAATCAAATTCAATAATTTGAAACCCAGGGATTTTTTGACCCAGGTATGGTGTCTTTGTATTTAATAACATCAGTAATTTCTCTCTCATGAATTTGTCAGTCTGTCCTCCAGCTAATATAAATCTTACAATTTAAAAGTTCTTGTGAAAAATAATTCTGAGTTAACTGTTTTGTTGTGTTCTGGTCATTCTACAACTTTTATATTGTTACAAATTAATATAGTTTGTTTTTTAATTCTTCCAGTAAAATAGGAGCTTTTAATAAACAATGGAATGGAAGAGGAGTATTTAATCTATCTGGCTCCACTGTGAAATGGGGAATGATAAACCTCATAAGAATCTAAGAATTGCAATAAACACGTAATGGAGTAACTCTCTTAAAGTGGATGGAGACAAAGCAAGCAGTCATTGTGTCTTTTCCAGCATAGAGATTATAGTGTTTAGCATAAATAGTGTAAAAGCAGATGCCATTATCTATTTATGTATGCTTCGTTACAAGAAAGCATTTGCCCTAGTGATACGACATGCAGTTAATCCCATAAACCAATTCAGAATATCCTTGGGGAAAAAAAAAATCATTTCTTCTAAGTGTTTGCCCTTCCAAATTAGTCTTTTTCCTCTATACATGGGAAGAAGAAAGAGAAGGGGAAGGAGAGAGATCTTATCCCTCTCTGTTACATTGTTTTGTACATTTACTTACCTATTTATTCACCCTAATCCTTTTCAGACTTCAGGTGTCACTTTAAATGTAGCATGCCTTAGGGTCACAGAGGGCCTTATATAATGCAGAGCTCCAGCAAAGATTTACAGGGTGACGACCTAATTTGCTAATTCATCTCCCCAATAGACATCCCATCACCCTTCTCCCTGTTTCTCTCCACCTCTACCTTTGTTTGCCCTGCAAATTCCATCTTACAAATCATAGCACTTACCCATGCTCTTTATTTCCCCTTTGCTTACTGACTTTGCATGTCAGAAGCCCTTGACCCTCTCCACCTGTCTTTTGGGGAAGCACAGGCCTCAGACCGTGGGGAATGCAACACATTGCCTTACAAAGGGGCAGTTGCAGATTGTTTAAACTGTCTAAAGTGGCACACAGATTTTCTTTAAGTGATCAGAAGTCATAGGTTAGAATCCAGCTTTCTAAGAATTGCTGCTGATTTGCTAGAACATATTGCATACATCTGTAACATAGTTATAAATTTTTTATAATCCACTTACAGGCTATTTATTAATACACCCTTCATGTGAAACATGTTCATTTCTCATTGTCCAGTCAGCTGCCTCCCCTTCATTACTGCTTTTTGCTCCGGCATGCTCAAGGGTCGTGTTACTTTGAAAGCAGATGTAAAGAACAGAAGAAGCAACTGGCTGAGCCAGCTGGTGTGAAAACCATACAACTACCAGACCTTCTTGTCTTTTTAAAGGAGGGAATAGGAGGGAGGTTCTGAGAATGCAGCGGGGAATAGGGGGAGAGTTGAAAACCATTATCTCCATTAGGAGAGGAGAAGTTTTGCTAGACTGAGAAGTTTAGAAATGAGATCTAAATATTTCCTCTGAGACAGATCAGGTTTTGCTCTGTAGTGAGCAATATGCATAGGCACTTACTGCCCCCATCTCCTTTTAACTTAAGTCTGTGTCTTTTGTGAAATGTCCAATTCACGGTGGTTTGAAATAAAAACTCAGTGTTATACATCTGACTCCTAAAATGCATCAAATTGTTAGCAATTGTTTAGCTTCATATAGGGCTGTTGTCCACATTTCTCAAATGCTGGAGGAAAACACAGCTTCAGTAACATGCTGGAAGCCACACAAGAAGTAAATAACAGTGTGGTTTGCATTTTTGATAGTGCAGACTGCTGTGGGCTTGATAATAGTGTATTCTGCTGGTAAAAACAGTTTGCCTGGGGTTGAATGATGTTCAGGCTGATACTTGTAACACTATTCTTTCCCTCAAAATGTAGACGCATCCAAGTCTCCTGTTTGCATACCTGATAGTTTGGGATATGAAGTTCCTTATTCATATGTGTTAGTTTATGTTTTGTTTGCCTGCCTGTGTCACCATCCTTATTCACACAAATCCCAGGCATACTTTTAGGCATGCAAGAACCATATTTAAAGAGAACTAACCATGGACATAAACAAATCTGGTTTATTATGGAAATGTCATAGAACATTTGTGAAAATATTGGTAGATTCTTTTTTCCTTTTCCCATTTCCTGACTAGATTTCATCAATGATTTCTCACTGATGAAAACTAGTCAGGATGACTTCTCATTTCTCTCCAAAGAATACTAGAAACATACAGAGACAGTCCTTTTAGTTGGGATTAATGGCCTGTTTTAATGCTGTGGGAAGAATAATACACCCTGCATTAGGAATGTTTTGACTCTGTGTAAAGGTTGTAAGACTGAAATTTGATCCTGGTAGTTGAGGCAGATTCCAGGGACTTTTTGAACTGTGGCTCTGCTATAATCTTGGTTCCTGGATAGGTCTTTGTGACTGCTGGGAAGAGAAGCATTGTGTTAAATCACGGTGTGGTTACCCAAGGCTGTAAGTAGAAATTAAATACTGTACTAGTAGTGAAAAGGAAGGGACATTGCACCGTTCCTTCAATGAAAGCAGACATGCTTGCATGTATGCAGATTGACTCTAGCAACTCAAACTGCTGTTTGAATTTCGGTGGCATAAAAGGCTGGGTTTGTTGCAGCTGAAGGAAGTAATTTTATTCTCATGACACATTCACACATTTCCCTAATGACACAGGTTGCCTGTAGACAATGAGGTATGGTAAACCAAGACTTCAGGACAAGTTTACTAAACATCTGCCACAGAAACTGAAGCATTCTTGTGTCTGTGTATGGTATCTGTTATAATAAATTATTCCTATATTTGCTATAAGATGTTAAGCATTTTAGCTCTGTTTTACATGACCAGTAGTGTTCTAAAAATTGTTATAATTGTTGTTCTGTGGGTATACATATAAAACCAATTGACATCTCCTCTTCTGTTCCTGCTGTGGTGATTGCAGTGTACTGCTTACAGCAATGAAGGCAGAACTAACATTACAGGACCTGCTCCCACCATCTTAATGTAGGAAACTTTCTGGTTAAAAGTAATGTCAGCCCTTCCTTCAAAAGAAGTGTTGGCTCTGTAGTAAAATAATCCTGTGCTGACTTATTAAAAGAATTAAGTCTGTGTTGTGAGTCACTTTTCTGAAGCAACAAGTAATCTTTTAATTAAGGGTATATTTAGTGAAATAGAGCTTTGGGTTTGGCTGACTAGACTCAGCTAGAGTTTTGTAGGGGGAGAAAACTAGAAAATAGAAAATAGAGGAAGTAATGGAACACTGTATTCTTCCATATAAATTATCATCTTGCCCCTTAATTTGTTGCCACAATACTTTATGTTTATTTCTTCATAGTCTAGAAGCTAAAAAATACGGCTTTTCCATTTGCTGATCCTTTTGTCTGGTATTCCTTGCTATGGTTTTATGTTCTTTTGTCAGATGTCTGCTTTCCCTTCCTAAACCACTCTGCAGTTCTATAAATGAAATTGGGAGTTCTGAAAGACTGCAAAAAGTAAAAGATAGGCAAGGTGTCATGACAAACTGAATCTACTGAGAAACTAAATAGAAATCTTCAGTAATTTTTAGCAGAAAATAACTAAGGAGAAAGTTTTCTACCTAATGTTCTGAGATTGAGAAGAAAGAAATCCTACACAGACTGGGATACTGCTTCTACTCATAATGGCTCTCCTAGTAAACACAGTATCACTTATTTTGCAGTAACATTACTTCAATAAACATTTAATTTGGGCAGAACCACAGTAATAACTGTACCAAACATATTTTCTTTGTCTCTTAATTCTTTGCAGTTCGTCAGCTTCACAGGGAATTCCTCAGAGCTGGATCCAATGTTCTGCAGACATTCACCTTTTATGCCAGTGAGGACAAACTAGAGAACAGGGGCAATTATGTAGCTGAGAAAATAAGTGTGAGTAAAACTCTATTTTGATGGAGATATGAAATAAATTTATTTCAGAAGGTTTAGTAGAGTGATTATTGAGTACTTCCACAATTTGTCATAACAGTTTTGGCTATATTTGAGGACAGAAGAATGAGATGATGCCATTTCAGAGTTTGGAATAGCAAGAAAGACAAGGTTAAAGGACAAAAAAACCCAGCAAAATGGGACAAGGATGAAGAGAGGAAAGAGGATGCCCACATCATATTTTTCCCATCTGAAGAAATTAGTTTACTGGAGTTTTGATACCAAGAGTATAGGGAGGACTAAATACATAGAAAACAAAATCAGTGAAAAAAATAAATGCTTTAACATCCAGAGAAACAAATCAACTGCAAAATTGGAGAAGAATCCTAAATAATAATGAGTGGCTAATGAGAATGGAATGTTTTTTAGAACCATGTCTTCAGTAAAGTAACAACTGAAAAATCCAAGGTATACACTGTGGTCAGTATTCCTCTTCTCATGTTTTAAAGTCAATCTGTTACAGCAACGGAAGTACCATGTTGCTGTTTTCTTACCCTCTACACAAAGGAGTTGTAGGATGTTGTGTGTGTCCACTAGATGCAGGCCCCTGCTCCACTGGGACTTCTGGCACAAACATTTCTAGATATTTCCTTTGAGACTAGAACGTTTGCCACTGAATGTTTTCTCTGATCCTTTTCCCCTAGGTCTTACTGTCTATTTGAAACTCTGCAAAAAAGAGGGGATTCTCCAGGGGGCAGGGAGGAAGGAATATCTCTGTAGCTATGAGGATATTCCAAGTCAGAAATTAGAACAATCGGGACGCTAGGGAAACACTTGAGGCTAAAATAAGATGTCTTTTCAAAATGTCATATGACTAAATTTATCTGAAATCCCGTACCTTTGCATTCAATAGATGCAACATTGAAATGTCTGCAGTGGTAGTCCCAGAAACACAGTGCCTCTGGAACAAAGCACAGTGCAACTCTTGCTGCCATGCAGAATTATAAGGGTTGGGAGAGCACCTGTTGTTGGGAATGCATTGCAGCAAAGCTTTCAAGATTGATTTGCTTCAAGTACTAGAAGCAGGTTCCTCCAGACTTAAGCTGGTTTATGGCTCCACCTCCTGGAGTTCCTAAACATCTACCTGAGCACGAATGCAAATAGAAGACAATCTGTCAGTGATAGCCTTAAAAATCAGATGGGTCTTCTGAGGCAGCCATGGAAAACTTCAGCTGAGAGAAACCTATGTAGATTCTAAGTAGTCCATGGGCTGCAGAGAAACATGCTTTAATCAATACTTGTTATCTATCCCGAATAATGATTCTTTTCCCAAAATCTTTTTTTCCCAGCTTAACCTCTTTTTCACAAGCTGTTCTAGTCATCCTGATTTAAGTATAGAGGAAATGTGTCTTTCAGTCTAGGTGATTAATTAATCCTATAGTGATAAGTTTCCCTTAACTTACAAAATAATCAATTTCTTAAATTGATAACTTTAACATCAGATAATTAATGATATATTTTTAATGCCATAAGTAATTCTCTATGAATATTATACCTTAAAATTTGAAAATTAACAAAATATTAAAATGCATTAAAAAAAAGAATGAAAATTTAAATTACTACATATTTTGTTTTCCACCCACAAAATATCAGAATAAAAGCATACACCGAAGTGTAACTAACTAGTTTTCTAAGAGGCAAAGAAAATTCCACTTCACTCCAAATATTTGCTTTTTATACACTTTTTGTGTAAGATGTATTAAAGGCATTATGTTTTTGTAGTATTTGCTAAAATGATAATTTAGAGGTGGCAAGAAATTTGTTTCCTAATGTTTGTTATTTTTTGAAACATGCCGATCTTCCTAATCAATATTATTTAAAAATCCATTTCAATTATAAAATAATATGCAGAAGACATTATGACTTTTGACTCTTTTTGTCCTTTTTATTTTCCAAAATTACCTGCATATCTCTAACCAGGTAAAAACTGACATAATCTGTATTCACACAGTGCCAGAAAGTGAATGAAGCTGCTTGTGACATTGCAAGAGAAGTGGCCAATGAAGGTGATGCTTTAGTGGCTGGAGGAGTCAGTCAAACACCATCATACTTAAGCTGCAAGGATAAAACGGAGGTTAAAGCAGCCTTTAGAAAGCAACTAGATGTCTTTATGAAGAAGAATGTGGACTTCCTAATTGCAGAGGTAAATCCGTAAAAAAAGTACATGCCTTCAACTGGCACAGTGTTAACCTTAAGACGTCTAGTCTACTTCAGGGAGTACAAGTATATATTTCTTCCTCCTTTAAAATTTTGTTATGCTTTTATGCCGCTAGTATCAGATGTTTTTCTACATGCACAGCAGCATCTGTAAGTGTCCTAGAATAGGACCTTGAAACCTAAATTTCTACCTCAGTCAAGTCAAATTCTGTACTGGTACAAAGAAGATAAATTAATGTGATCTTGACTACTTCCTATTTCCTCCCATAAGCAACCAACCTAAGGTATCTTTTCTTGATGAAAATAGTTCTTTGGGGATAAATTCCTGATTAACCTCTTGTATGGGCATTCTTATTCTGAAGCAAGAGCATCATTACTTTTTATTTAGTTTTACTCAGTAAGTTTTTAAAACCTGTTTTCAGCTGTGTGGTCAGTGAACTCGATTAAATTCTGATGGTGTAAATCAGAAAAGAACCTAGACATTGTATTGCTGGTGAATTTGAGGTCTGGATTAATGTATTTATGCTTCATCTCCAAGGAAAAAAAAGTAGTCCAGTTTTAATTTCTTTCAGTATTTTGAACATGTTGAAGAGGCTGTCTGGGCAGTTGAAGTTTTGAAGGAATCTGGAAAGCCAGTTGCAGCTACAATGTGCATTGGTCCAGAAGGAGACATGCATGGTGTGCCCCCTGGACAATGTGCTGTCCAACTGGTAAAGGCTGGTAAGAGTCTGTTTTAATATGCCCTTTAAAAGTATGGAACAAAGCAAAGTCCTTAAGTATTGAGATAATCTCAAGTAGGTAGCTTCCCAATTTCATCTGATAAAAGTTTTGACCCTGTAGAAAATTTTTTTGTGTGTGCTTTACTGGAGTGGTCTTATAAAAAACATGAAAATGCAGCTATGAAATCACTGGTAACCAGGATGGTATTGGGAGCAGTAGCTACAGGCAGCTGATACTGAAACCTTCTCAAATTTGGTACAGAGCCAACCCCAAATTCTGGAAACATGAATCTAAAGTCACTTTTGATTCTCTGCTCATGTTCTTAGAAATGTATGGAGCACAGTTCAAACCCAAGATGAGAGAATAAGAGGATGAAAAAATTAATCTTTTTGCCTATCAAATGCTGTTTTCTGCAGGACAGGGGGAAGGACAGAAAAAATTAATCAGAGGCATTATGAATGATGGTACAGGGGTCTATTATATCTGTTCTGACCTACTCTTTTCCTTTGGAGTTAAGAGTTAAAATATAAAGGCAGAATCCGTGTTAGGAATCTGCTGTCTGTTTGCATGTGTGACTGTACATAATTAGTCTTCACTGATTAAGCCCCAATAACAAAAGCAACTGTATGAGGGTGGGAGGTGTGATTCATCATCAGGAATATAAAGAGGAGTGCAACTGAGATGTGAATAAAATGATTAACCTCTAGAAAGTTGAGGCTGGCACCAACACAACCATAATGCTGGTGTAAAGATGGACTGCTCTGCTTCTGGAGTGCTATGACTAAGAACTTTCACCTCCCACGTCCTGAGAAGTTGTGACTTGAAGTTATTTTCCTCCTCCTAGGTGCTTCTATTGTTGGAGTCAACTGCCATTTTGATCCAGATACTTCCCTGCAAACTGTGAAACTGATGAAAGAGGGTTTGCAGGCTGCTAAACTGAAAGCCCACCTGATGTCCCAGCCACTTGCTTTCCATACACCTGATTGTGGAAAGCAGGGTTTTATTGATCTTCCAGAATTTCCCTTTGGTAAGACCAGGGTATCTGTTTTTTTTTTTTTTTTTTTTTTTTTTTTGTCTGCTCCTTTTTATCTCTGCTTTTTGTAAAGCTGAAGCTGCGAGGTGTCCTTCTGTACAATAGGATGAGTCCCAGTTATGCTGACTGGCATTTTCCGTAGAGGGAACGCAATGTAATATTGGATTAAAAATCATCCACGTAGTGATAGTACTTTAGTAGTATCACAGCATGTGACTGAAAGAGAAATTATGATGAAAACAGTTAAAGTGCCACAATCTAAACTGAGTTTAAAAATGTAGTTCTTCCTCATGCTGTAGAACTGTGTTCAGGACAGATATAAACAGTCTGAAGAAATGAAAAAGAGCAAATACACAAAAAAAAACCCAGCGTTCTCCATTAGCATCTATCCCACAAGTCCTATGCTATTTACCTGTGTAGGGATTTAATATACAATGCATATGCAGAACTGGATATAGGTACATGATTATTGCACTCATAATAGTTCAGTCCTGCAAGTGTAATATAAGTGAGATTACAGAGAAACTAGAAGAGGGAATATGTTCTTTGATGTTGCTAACAAATGGATTAGCAGTTTGGAGGTGAATTCATCACATGTATGCTCTGGAGAAATTCTACAAAAGTTGAAAGACTCAGCCACTTTATGTGTATATAAGGCTTGTGTATTTAGAGCTTATTTCCACCTGGGAGGAGGAAGATCACATCCCTTTAAGGTAAGAGAATAAAATCAGCCTAAACATTTAAAAATTGATTATAAAACTGCTTTCATTTTCAGGCATCATACACTCTTCTCAATATCAGACTATAAAATAAGATACTAAAACATTCACAACTTTCGTAGCAAAAAATTTGAGAGATACATGTGAGTTTCAAAAAGATTTTCTTTTTTAAATTTCTCTCTTTACATAAACAAAGGATAGAGAATAAATCCTGAGGCATTCATTAAATGATAATAACATGTCTGAGTTCTGAAAATATTCTGGGATGTTTTAAAGTGTTAGGAACTCATTTATCCTATTCATTCCTTCGTATAACTCCTCTGATTGAAAACAAAAAAAGATGAAAATTGATGCAGAAAGTAATCAAGTGAATTGAAGGATTCACTCTTTAGTTTGTTGTGGTTCTTGGCTTGTATGTTACAAGCAATCAGTATGAGATCTCAGCTTTTAGAAATTTCATGAGTCAGTTGGAGAAGGCTGGTTCTGTGAACGTTTTCAATACCCAGAAGAACCAACTGATCACTTGATGGCAGAGAAGGGTAAATCATTGTTAAACTCACCCAGTTAACTCTGTTTTTTGTGGAAAGCAATATGCACAAAGAGGTATTTAGATATTTGAAGTGTACATAACCTCTGCACAGGCCAACAAGATCTGTTTCTAGGAAAGCGCTCTTTATGTTGTATTGGCAGACTCCAGCATCAAGAGGCCATCAGTATTTATTTCTCTCTAGAATTTTTTCCAGTTTTCTGTGTTTTCCCTTATGTGCTACTGCAATTGCTCTGAAATGTCACCAGTTAAGCAAGGATAATGTTTTAGAAAGAAATGTCCCAGTCAGTCAAAGCATACCCAATTATCTAAGAGGTAGATAGACAGAGGGGCTAAATCCAGGAGCAGGTTACAATCTTCCATCAAAAACTGATGAAAATTTGAATTTATTTTTTTTATAAAAGTTAACATAAACTGTTAACTATAGGTATTTAATTCTGAATAAAGACAAGAGAAGAAATGCATTGGCAGGCATGGAAAACAGAACATGAATCAATTTTGGGGAGGGGAAAATCCCACAAAATATTATCTATATGGGAACTTCTTTTCATAGATTACTGCTTGTTTTCAATCAGAATGTTTCACCACATATGTGGTGAGTTCTCATGGCGGGGCCTATCCCTGTTTCATTAGAAAGATTCGGTTGTTGCTGTCCTTACACTCATGAAGCTCAAGAACTGATTCATAGAATCACAGAATGGTTTGGGTTAGAAGGGACCTTAAAGGTCACCTAGATCCAACCCCCTCGCCACGGGCAGGGACACCTGCCACTACACCAGGTTGCTCACAGCCCCGTCCAACCTGGCCTTGAACTCTTCCAGGGAGGGGGCAGCCACAGCTGCTCTGGGCACCCTGGGCCAGGGTCTCACCACACTCACAGGAGAGAATTTCTTCCTCTTATCTAATCTAAATCTACCCTCTTTCCATTTAAAAATGTTACCCATCATCATATCACTACACTCCCTGACAAAGAGTCCCTCCCCATCTTTCCTGTAGGCCCCCTTTAAGTACTGGCAAGCCACCATAAGGTTTCCATTAAGTCTTCTTTTCACCAAGCTAAATATCCCCAACTCTCTCGGCCTGCTGTCATAAGGGAGGTGCTCCAGCCACCTGATCTTTTTTGTGACCCCCTCCTCTGGACCTGCTGCAACCGGTCCATGTACTCCTTTTGTTGGGGCCCCAGATCTGGACACAGCTCTGCAGGTGGCGTCTCACCAGAGGAGAGCAGAGGGGGAGAATCCCCTCCCTCGACCTGCTGGCCACACTGCTCTTGATGCAGCCCTGGGCACAGTTGGCTTTCTGGGCTGCGAGCGCACATTGCTGGGTCATACTCAATTCTCCATCCACTACTACCTCCAGGTCCTTCTCCACAGGCCTGCTCTCAATCCAGTCATTGCCCAGTCTGTATTTGTGTTTGAGATTGCCTCAACCCACTTGCAGGACCTTGCACTTGGCCTTGTTGAACTTTGTGAGATTTGCACAGACCCACCTCTCAAGCCTGTCCAGGTCCCTCTGGATGGCATCCTTTCCCTCCAGCATGTCAACCACACCACATGGCTTGGTGTCATCAGCAAACTTGCTGAGGGTGCACTCAATCCCACTGCCCATGTTGCCAACAAAGAAGTTAAATAACACTGTTCCCAATATGGACCCCTGAGGGCCACTACTTGTCACTGGTTTCCACTCAGACATTTAGCTGTTGACCATCCAGCCAATTCTTTATACACTGAGCAATCTACCCATCAAATCCATGTCTTTCCATTTGAGAGACCAGGATGTCATGCAGGACACTGTCAAATGCTTTGCACAAGTCCAGGTAGATGGCATCAGTTGCTCTTCCCTTATTCACCAATGCTGTAACCCCATCGTAGAAAGCCACCAAATTTGTCAGGCACAATTTGCCCTTAGTGAAGCCATTTTGTCTGTCAGCAATCACCTCCTTATTTACCATGTGCCCTAGCATCGTTTCCAGGAGGATCCACTCCATGATGTTGCCAAGCGCGGAGGTTAGAAGGTGAGACTGACTAGCCTGTAGTTCTCTGGGTGTTCCTTTGTTCCCTTTTTAAAAATGGGGGTCATATTTCCCATTTTCCAGTCACTGGGAAGTTTACCAGACTGCCACAGCTTTTCAAATATAATGGAGACTATCTTAGCCACTTCATCTGCCAGTTCCCTCAAGACCCTCAAATGTATCTCATCAGGTTCCATGGATTTGTGACACTGTGGGTGATGGAGAAGACAGGGAAAGATTCTCTACTGTTTCCCTGGAGTTTAGTTGCTTATACAGCTATAAAGTGAGTGCAAGATGCTGCATTCTGATTGTTGCTCATTCTGTATCAATTTTGAATTAGCTTTTTAATGATACATGAGAGACAGGAAATAATGAATTTGTGCTTCTGATGCTTCCTCTTACCTCAGCAGGACTGTGCACAAGCTTACTTTTATTTAAATAGCTGTCTAAAATAGCTTAATTCGTTTTTTCCTTCTGATATTAGAACATCTACTTTTCCTTTGTCCAGGATTTCCTTCTGAGACCAGTAATTTTCCGTTTAAGAACATTTCATTTTTTTCTTCTGCTTTTTATTTTCTGCACCTGTCTCTTAACTACCCATTGGAGTTAGAGTAGATCTGTTTTGTGTCACCTTCTTGCATGTTAGGCATTTTTGGGAAAGGACATAGGGAGAAGAATCCTACCTCTCTGCTGTGTTGCTGGAGCCTTACTACTCATCATGGCTTCTTTGCCCAGCGGAGTGTTCAGTAGACAGACATCATGCTGCACTCTCCTGATGACCATGCTTGTTCTTCTCTTGCAGCTGTGCATAAAGAAGTTGGAAGATTTTTATTCCTTTATTCCTATATTTTTATTCGTTAAAGTTTCTTCTTCAGTTCCAGGTCTTTTCTTTTCAGTCCAGTCACTATTGTGCCTCCTTCCCTTTGAGGTGTGCTTTTCCTTCTTCTTTTCGCTTTCTATTCATTTATGTCTGCAAGTCCTTCCTCTCAGCTCTCTTATCCCTTCACTCTGTTCACAACCTGAATCAGGGAGCAGGGTTCAAAATAAAGACTGCATTCTAACTTATCTACAGGCAGAACTTTCCACAAGAAATTAAGTTGTTTGAAGCAGCAAGCTGTTTATGGCTGGGATTATAAGGGATGAGCTAAGAAATAGCTACAGATCCCAGCTGTCAGTGAAACAACTGGCTGCCACTAGCTGATCATGATAAAAAAACATTTAGTAAGCATTCCTGAGGAATAATGAGCAGGCTTATTCCTGTTGCAGGTAGGCTGATACCTTCTCCTTTCACTGATTAGAGTACTGTAATCAGATTTCCCAGATATTGTTTATTAGGAACCCTTTGGAAATGCAGGTGTAACACTGAAAGTACTCCAATATTCCAGCTAAGAGCTCTGGCAGAATGACAAGCATGTGACTTAGGGCTTGATCAGTCTCAGCAGATACTAGGTGCTGTTTTGCAAGGCCAAAAATACTTATAACAGCATATGTCAGCAGAGCATAGCAGAATCTGAAAGCTAGACTTCTGAAAGTTAGCATCATTAATTCTACCTCAGACAGTTCAAATATGTACATCTACATCCTCAACCAATTTTGCAAACAATGTGCAAGTGTTTCCACAGCATGATTTCTTAACAAAAAATGTGCTGAAATGGAACATGGTGGAAACTTAAAATGTGAATGTCTTTGCAGGTCTGGAGCCAAGAATTGTAACCAGATGGGATATTCAAAAATATGCAAGAAAGGCCTATGACTTAGGAATTCGTTACATTGGAGGTTGCTGTGGATTTGAGCCATATCACATCCGAGCAATAGCTGAGGAGCTGGCTCCTGAAAGAGGGTTTTTTCCAGAAGCTTCTGAGAAACATGGTAGATGGGGCGATAGCCTGAGCATGCATACCAAGCCCTGGGTCAGAGCAAGGTATGTATAACTGACCTGGAAAGCACACCAACATACTTCTTGCAAAGACTTTTATTGGTCCATGCAGCGGACTGGCTTAACTGATATGGAGGTCTAAATATCACTGTAAACATTATATGTGTTAATAATTTTGAAGAATTAAATCTGATCTGGGAACAGGGAGAGGGATGAAGGGGCAGGAGAAGATCTCCAGAAGTTCTCATCTGTCTTTAAAATGAAGATTTGGTATGAATTAATGTGAAAGTAATTCATGAAAGTTAAGATCAAAAAATGACAGACTGCTATAAAACAGTTCCTAATGATGAGTGCCTTACAGTGTTCCTTTCAAGGATGAAAAGGTACTTTTTAAGCATATAGCATTTCATTGCATGCTTTCATTCATAATTCTATATCTAAGTATAAAGTCAGTCTGTGCAAGTTAGATGACCCTATGCAATGGTTGTTTAAGCCACATTTCCCTTAGTATTGTGAGGTGCTGGAAAAATCCCTGAATTTTCTTTTCATTCTTTAGGGCACGAAAAGAATACTGGGAGAATCTGAAGCCTGCTTCAGGCAGGCCATACTGTCCTTCAATGTCAAAGCCAGATGGCTGGGGAGTGACCAAAGGAGCCAGGGAGCTGATGCAACAGAAAGAAGCAACAAGTGAACAACAGCTGAAGGAGCTCTTCCAGAAACAAAAGTTCTAATCCACTGCAGTTGTGTAAATTGGGTAGACATTGCAATGTGTAATGATTTATCTGCACACCATCTCATGCTTCATGAGAAAATCTGTGAAAATGAGTACCCTGTTGATTTATCAGTTAACATCCAATGAAAGAGACAAAATGCAGAAAGCATATGATTACAGATTAAATATGTCAAACTTTGATGATAAAATCTTTCTCTGGACGAATAGTTTAGAGAATACACAGTCAGAAGGAGATTTGGATTCTCATAGTAATTGAGCTTCTGTTAGCTAGGTGCCATTAATTGAGTAGACACAGAAATACATGGAAAGTAATAATTAGCTCAACCCACATGTGAAAAAAGAAAAAGCCATCTATAAATATATATCAGTGGACTTCCACTCCTGAGTCTGTTTTCAGTTTGGGATTATGTAGGAGCTTCCTCAGACCTCAAGATTTCTTGAGGATTTACTTCAGGGACACACAAGCTGCCAGTGCTTCACACAGTTACCTATAGTTGCTTTCTTGACTTCAAGAGAATAAAAGTAAACTGGAAAATACATCTTATAATTGGAATCAAAAGAATTCCAATTTCTTGTATGAGATCTTTAAGCAGAATGAGATCTTGAAGGAATTTCTTATATGCAGAAGAAAGGTTCAGAGAACTTCTAAGAAGGAAAAATTACAGGTAAATAACTCACTGTTTTTGTCTCAAGGTACCATGTACACAAGATTTACTCCTCTGGAGACTAAAAGGCTTAAGAGATTATTCTGAAATTTAAAAAAAAATCAAATAAATGAAAAGTATTATGATGGAATAGTGTTATATTATCTTCACACCTTAAATCACAAGAGCTTAAACAGAATAACATACCTCCAGTAAACAACTAATTTTCAAATCATCCAGCTGATTTCTGGATACCTCATTGGAAACGCTTGGTTTTCTCAAAATAACACTTAAAAAACAAAGTTTCCTAAAATATAACTCCTGTTTATAAGAGTAGTAGAACTTTAATGATTTTTTTTTTTAAGCTGACTGATTCATTCTAAAATCTTAGCTATAAGTAGACATGAAAAACCTTGTTAGGAAATAGATCAGTCCACCTAAGTTAAGAATAGCCATGGACATTTGTACACTGTATTTATTGAGAAGTGTTTTCTTAGGAAGGGTATCACTATACTTGGAACACATAAAGGACACGTTTCCATAGTTTATCTTTGTGAAATACCACACAACCTAGGTTTCTTTCTAGAATTTCATTCCCACCCATTCTACATTAATGTCACTACTTTTATGAAAATGTAATTCTCAAAGATAGTGTTGAAAGCTTTTGTTGGACTACTTTTTATGTATAAGCTTATTTCATTATTTCTATCCATGTTGATATTCTGCAGTTCAGGAAACATTTAAATATGCAACACTTTAATGGGAAACTTCAGGTATCCATTTCAGAGTGTTATTGGCAGACATATTTTAGAAAGAGCCATCTGCCTTCACCAAGTTTATAACAGATTGAAATAGTTACTAGCTGGAAATTTTGCCTGAAAGCCAAAAGTAGTCAAATCAAGAAAGTAGGTATTTTAAAATGTAGATTATTTGGAAAGCATCCATGCAAGTTGATATGCACTACATTAAAATCCTTCTCAAACCCTTCTGGATGAAGAAAGTGGAATAATGCAAAATCTGTAAAACAAAACGGCCAGATCTTTGATCCAAAATGCATGCAGCGTTAAAGATGTATGCATGATAAAGTGGCTTAAAATACAAGTTATAATTGATAAAGAAGTGTTTTGAACAATTGTTACCAGTTTAGGGACTTCTGTACCAAAGGATGCAGCGTGACCATCATAGTCTATATAAGCAGCTGGACTGATTTTTTTTAAACTGTCCAAACGTGCAAAAATTTGTATTGAAGTGAATGAGTTCACAACGCAGCATATTGAAGAACTGTGGTATTTAAGAAGATGATCAAATACGATTTTAAGCATTTATTTTCAGATACCCAGTTTAAAAAGGATTAATTTTAACAGACACTAACAATGATGAGAAATATTTAAAAGGCTATTTGAAACCATTCAAAATGAGAGCTGACCCAAGGGGGAAGCTATACAGTCCCTGTTTGATTCATACCACAGGCTAGCCTTAGAAAAGAATTGACAGTGGGATGAAAACAATTTGGCAGGGTGCATTACTGACCACTACAGAACCTCAAACTACAAAAAAACCCCAAACACCCAGTCCACACCCCTCTCAAGAAACCCCCCGAAAAACAGCAAAGCCAACACAGCTTTATTTCCCATTTCTTTCTGTGTAACATCTTAGTCAGGGGTAAGGGAACTGTTAGATTTGTTAAAGCTTTCTAGTGGTTTATTACATGACTTGTTAAGGAAATAAGACCAGCTGACAGCACAATCCTAGGAAATTTATTTCTGTAGAAAGCCTGTCTAAAAACTTAGATAGGAAGTGAAAGGGATTTTAGAAGGTCAACTCCTGTATTTAGTATCCTAAGGCAGGATCAGCTATTCATAGGGGAAGACATTTATTTAAGCTGTTTGGAAACACATCTAATGGTGGAACTTCCATGCCAAACCCAGGCAGTCTAGTTACTTCACTCTTCTTAATTTTTTCCTAATTTGAATATTCCTTGATGGAATTTAAATCCATTATTTCTTCCCAGCTCATTACAGACATTCCCTTTATCTTTGCTGAAGTCTTCTATACATTTGCAGATTTACATAATTCCTTGTTTCTCTCTCAGCTGAACAGATCCTCATTCATTCTTTCCCTGTGGCCTCTGAATCTGTGATTCATCATAAACCCAGAGATCACCTCCATCCGATCTTTTTGCAGAGCTTTCTACCTCTATCGGTTTTTTACCTGCAAGCAGAACTGAAGTGATCTGAACCTTGGAAGTTCAGATCCAGAAGAGAAAATCCTAAGGCTTTGCTATCTAAAGAATAAACCTTTACTCAAAAGGCTGAACGTCAAGGCAAGAAGGATCTGAAGAAACCATAAACCAGAGACTACAGGTTCTCTGTGCTGCACATGAGAAGATGGCTGCATTTTTAGTCAGCTCTGAAGTTTGCCAGAACCCCATGCAAAAAAATTCCTAAGACCCTCCTGTCTGGTGTTGGCCTGATTTATCTGTAAACTGCAGGAAAGCAAAGAGGGGGTTTTTTGTAAAGAAATTTTGGAGCAAAGTACATAATGACAGAAAACCCAGGATTCTTCCCTGTTCTTTTGAGAAAGAGAGTTTAGGAATCCGACCAAATCTGAAATTTCCACGTACCACAAATTTCTTCCTAAAGTGGTTTGTAGCTCATGCCTTCTCCTTCAACTCTATACACTAACACAGTGGCAGATTCAGTGACATTTTTTAAACAAAGCATTAAAAGAAGCAGATACATATATCTGTCTTGTTCTACTCCACTGACTTTATAAAATATCGATCATTAATCTCATTTCCTTGTGTAATGTGTTAAATTATTTTAAGTATAGACAGCATTGAAATAGGATGAGCACAATATTATCATAAAATATATTATTTCAGCATCTTGCTGAAATTCTTCATTACATTTTCTTTATGTTCCACTTTATTGAGAGAGACAGTATCTATCATAAGTTTTACATGAGATTTCAAGCTCCACTACATAAAATTTCATGGAATTCTGATACTAAATTTGGTCAATAGTGTACACCTCTGTATATACACAACCCCCCAAGACACACACACAGCAATTGATTACATCCCAACTTTGGGAATCTGAAGATGGACCTTCCATATATTTTGGTCAACTTCAACTCAGACCTTCTGTGTCAAATAAAGTTGTAAATCTGAAAAGTAAATCTGGGTAACAGGACTTGATGTAATCAGAGAGTGGTTCCTAAGAAATTAATTTCAAAGCAAATTGACGAAATGTATGTTTGGAATAGGGAGAAGAAACATGATTCTATCTCACAACTAACAAAGCAACAGCAAACATGAATTGATCAAAAAAAGCTTTACAAGCATTACTAGTTATCGATGGGTGGTTCAAGAGTGTTTTTTAGAATTAATTTACAAACATTTGCATGTCATCATTTCAATGCAACTGAAGAAAGAGATCAAGTGACAACTGAAACACAGGAGGGAAATGGTCAAAAGAAAATAAGCCCTGCTTTGCAATTTACCTCCATGCAAATCAAGAGTGTGCTAGAAGGAGATCAAACCTGCTCAGCCCAGTAGGCTAGTTCTTGCCTTTTGGCAGACAGGGTAGCAAGCTTTGTAGTAGTTGTTATGCAAAATTCCTTGATCAATTTTAAATTCTAATGAAACAAACAAACAAAAAAATAGGGCAGTTCCACCCAAAAAAAAAAAAAAAGAAGGACTGTACTATTTTTCAGGTCAAGCAGCAGTGTTCTGCCATATTTGGAAGGGAGGTCTTTTCCTGTAAAAGGAATGGCTTGTATGCAGGAAAGTTTGCATGTTTTTTTGAACTATGTCAGCTGGCCTGCTGGAAGATCCTCTGGGTCTTCCTACAAAACTTTCTGTAAAAAAGCATTTCTCAGTGTATCACAGTACTACAGCTTCATAGAAAATCAAGTATGTGTCCTATTAAGGCAAAAGCTTTTCTAAAATCTTGTTTCTTACTATATAATTTTGGCTCAAACTTTTTCTGTATGATTAAATCTCTTAAAATTGTACTTTAAAAACAGAGGCTTGTAGCAATCTGTGCAAATATTGCCTCCTGGTGACTCTTCGTATGGCTACAGGACAGGAGAAGGTAGAACCTCAAATGGCTTCTCAGGTTTGTATACACAGACAGAAATCAGAAAAGCAATTAATTTCTATTTCATTTCAGAACAGACAATTACACCTGTATTTGTTACTTAAAAAGGAAGTGTTTACAAGAACTGTCAAAGCTAATTAAGTCTCCAGTAGTGCAATGTTTCAGTCTTATTTTACTGCCAAAGGGCCACACTGAATTTTTTCTTTGAATATGGCCAGGTGAGCTCTTATTTTAAAAAATCATATGGCATACAATGGAGACAAACATTGTAAATTATAAGGAATGGGACAGTGGAGAAAAAAGTTGGTAGTTAACAAATGTAAAACTTGAATTATATCCAAACACTATTTTCTCCGTGCCTCCACTCTAACACTTATTCCAAAGACCTGACATTATTGGAATGCAGAATATCCACAGTTTAATTCTTAGTAGTTAAGAAATTTAACCAGACATCCTTAAATCTGTCTACTTGTGTGTGTGTCCTACACAGTGAGTAATACAGAGGCAAAAGGACACAGTGTGTAATACTAAATGCTGTACAATACTGCATCTACCACACAATAGGGCAGAATTTAGCTGATCTGGCAGGCATACAGTGCTGCATACACCATAGCCACTTCTTTCTGCAGGGCTAGACCTTGCCAGGTTTCTGTCTGCTATCCTGGCAAGACTGCCCCGTAACCGAACAGCAAATTAAGACTATATTCTTTAAATTTGCTACTGCCTTTCCTGATGCTTTTATTCATATGAGAATTCTCAGACAATTTATTGTTATTGCACCCTACTTTTATACTGCTATACCTATGTTTAATGTGACTGGTTCTGCTGGTTCTGCTAGGCAGACAGGACTCTTAAAGATAATTAGTATTTGCACCACTGACCTGAAAGACAATTTCCATTATTGTTTTTGGATCTGAAGCCACATGTGCTCCATTCTATTCAGATACAGCAGCACAAAGGGACAGAAACTGAATTATCTGTGTTTGCCTGGAAATGAAGCAATCCTTGGGTGGCATAAAGATAATACGCCTGACTCTTACCCACCAGCTTCTTCCCACATACAGGAATATGGGACACTGCAAAGGTGTAAGAGCGTGGCCAGGACAGCTCACACTCCAGTTGCCTTCGTCTAGAAAATTAAAACACTTCATCAGTTTTGTCATGTAAGCCTGTGAAAGGAAGGCTGCACAGGAGTACGAAAGTAAAGAATTATGGTCTGTTCATGCTTTAAATTTATGCTGGACAGAGTTGTTATGAACTGCCCAAGGTGTAACAGCGTAGCAACTCGGACCTTTGATTTTCACTTCTAATTTTTACCAGAATACTTAGCTTAGAGTACCCTGAGGTGTCACTGAAAAGCTCTGTCAGGAAGTTGTCCTCAGCTGAGCATAGAAAGGAGATAGGAGCATGTCCAAATGGTAACTGCCTGCACTTTTCAAACTGTATGTAGAAAATGGTTTGGCCAAAAAAAGATCTGGCCCTTGGTTCAAAGCTTCATGCATACACCGTGCAGAAATCCTCTGCAAATCTGATTAGCCATTCTGTCTTCACTAATGTAGACAGAAAATCATGGATCTAAATCAGTATTCCTTTGGGTTATTAAAAGTTGGGCGTATCACACAGGTGACCATCCAATGCTGACAGGCCAAAGTGCTTCACTCCAGACCTCTGGGCTGGCGTACTTCCCTGTGGCTTAGCTGAGTAGCCAAGATTAAGGCAAATGGCCAGTCACACAGGGTAGAGAACTACAGTAGAGGCACCAGAAGTAAGGAAGGACTGCGTTCACTGTTAGGTATGTCTCTACTGTTCATGGCTCAGATGTCTGGCTAGAACAGGGTCTGTTTTAATAGGGTGTCTGGTTAACAAACAGTTATTTATCTGAAGCATAAACAGATTTCTGAGTAGCATAGCCTATTCCGTTACTCAGCTAGCTAGTTGTAGATAATGAATCAAAGTACTTCTAATTCTTTTGTCCTAATATCCTGGCCTCATTTCTAAAAGTAGTGCTAAATGTGTGTTGTGCATGTGATAGACTTACTTATGAATCCAATCCTATGAGCACTGTACAGCTATAAATGGTGCTTTGCAGACACATCTGATAGGACATTCTTCAATTTTTTTCTACTTATAGAGAACATACACATCAAGCTTCCATAAGGCAACAAAAATCACATTCATTTACAGAAGCATACAGTGATATTTTTGTTACAATCTTCAGCGACCTGATGCATGGAATTCATTAAAATTAAAATGTGTGATACTCACAGCTCAAGATTTCCTTACACGTGAAAGACAGTAACATTTTCCATGTGAAAACCTGCTGCCCCTCAGCGGTTTCTAAAGGAAACAACAGAACAATGCCATCAATCACTCAGCATAAGGATGTGCTTAGAATCTGATGCTTTTGGTTAATAACTAAATTAACAGTTAGTTATACAGTTGATTATTTGGTTAATAACTAAAGAATAGCACAATGCTAAGGAACTGTAAACAGTGAACTGATGATGATGCCAAGTTGGTCTACTTATTTCCTGAGCCTACCACATGTACGTCCTTCTATCCAAACACTATTTGTTGTCATTTCCCTTAGGATGACAACAAATTTTGAGTTAGAATCTACCTATAGGTCACAGTGGATCCTGCAAATGTCAAGGAGGGAGATGCTATAAAGAAATTCTGAAATTCTTCAGAAAATGGGTCCTGATATTTAGAAGCATTCAGTGTTTGCAACCATGGATGGAGCCAAAGTGACTTGCAAGCAGGTTGCATGACCAAAACAAAATTCTTTACTGAGTAAAGAAAATAAGACTGGGATTCCTCATCTGAAATAACATCTAGTCTCTGCAACCACTAATAGCATGAATAAACAACAAGGACATAGCAGAAGGTTATAAGAAAGTGCAATTCATCTGAAGAAGCTTATATAATTGGATTACATTTATATAACCTCTCTTATTGCAGTATCTCAGTGCTTCATAGCCTTTTCAAGTGTTTAATTTTACAGAAACCCAGTGAGGTAAATAACTACTAATCATCTATTTTACAGCTGGGAAGCCAAAGCAAAAGAATGAACAGGGGGTACATTCAGACTAGTTCATATGAGTTAACTTCACTATCATAAATACCTCCTCCACTGGTGCCAGTGGAAGCTGGGTCTTCCAGTCTTGTATAAACAGTGCTCTGAATTGCTGAACAGCATACTCTTAAACCTAGATGCCACAGCAGTTGTGAAACCAAAGGTTTGTCCTGATAGCAAGTGGTCTGAATATGGTCACGCTGAGTTTGAAGTAGAACAGAAAGTTGATGTTGGATGTTTCCCAAGTCCCACAGGTCAGGCAGGAAAAATTCTGAGAAAGCAGGATTTCTGAAAGTAATCCTTTAATGTAATAGCTTTTTTAGGTGAATGAGAGGAAAGCACAGTCCCCTTATCTAGCTTCATAAGGTCCTGTAGAAGCTTCTGGCAGCTTTCTTCCCAGCAGCCAGCTAGCTCCCTCTGTTCTCCATGACTTTTTTTTTCCATTTAAGAAACCAAGAGCCTCATTTTCAATTCAACTGAAGATGAATATAATTGATGTGAATTATGCAAAGCCTTTTGTCACATTTTCCATTCTGGCTTGCTCAAAGCCCTGGATCTGAAACCCCACTCTGTACTTCTGTTCCAGGTTTGAATCTGTAGAGCAATCCCATTTCTAGTTTCAGAAATCTTTGTCTGGTTGATTATACTAGTCATTATGATTTGTATTAATACAAGTTACTACGTTTAAATTTGAGTCAGTGGATGAATACCATCAGATGAAACTGTCCTTTAGTAAGTCCTTTGCAATCCATAAATAACTCTGCTGAGAGCATAACAAAGGCCCTTTGTGTTATTGCATAGTGGAGCCAAAAATGTTCTTGAAACATAGTTTGTTTTCAGTATAATTACATACAGCTCATACAGTAAACAGCTTCTCGTGCCAAAGCCAAAAAACGTAGTCCTTTAGATTCTATGAATATCTTCATCTATCTATATTAACAATAGAAACAAATGTATGGTAAGACCATTTATATTGCACTGGTTCCTTTCTTTTATTCTATTTGATATATTACTTCTTGTCTAAGGACTCAGTCCTGCAAGAATCTTACTGCTGGCACAGATGTCAGCCTGTACAAATAGCCTTGCAGCATTGGGAGTTCAGTTAGTGAATTCAGGACTGTTCTGATATCTTTTGGGGTAGTGTCTATTACTGATCCTGACTAGAGACTTAAAAATCTGCAGAAAGTGTAGCGAATATATTTTCAAATACTGCTTAAAAGACTGAAAAGAAAGACTTTTTCATTTTTAAATTTTTTAAAACCATATTGGTTGTGCTAAGAACAGGAGGAGGTATTCAAATTTTCCAATGAAAGCTTAGATGCCTAATAATTTATTTTAGGAAACTGAGTATGTTCTCAGCCATCTCTATCAGCTGAAGCATCTTGTCAGGATGATCCATTTGGAGACTTCTCAACAATTAAATAATCATTCTGCAATTGAAATGATGTAAGCGATTTTGGATCCCCCAGTGTTGGTGGGAGAACCAGACAATACTCCCTACAAGAAAGTACCATGATTCAACTAGGAAATTTTGTTCCTGAAGTCATTTGTCCTTATATTCTTGCATCCTTCCATTTCACAGTATGGCTGTAGAGCCTGATGCTGCTAATATCCTAATTCTCCATTGTGTTCTCTCTTGTATTTCAGCATTTAATATCTTCCTTTTTGAGAGCACTAGTGGGAAAGCAAATGATGATAATCCACAGTCCTGTCTCATTCCTCAGTAGTGTATGTTTCTCTGTCACTACAACATCTGGGTTTGTACGGATTCAGGGAGAATATTTTTTTACAGAAAGAATTTTCCCTGTATAGAAATCTTTAAATAGTAAATGGCTGCTATAGTGACCCATCTCATCCTCATCATTACTCCTAGTGAAAGGACAGAAGTGATACAATGTCTATGTCACAGTGAGAGGTGGAACAGATGAATGACAGTGGTAGCTGAAATACTTCAGAAATATACAAATGCTGCCCTTCTCTGCTGGGTACGGGTCAAATCCCTGGAGGCCTCAGATCAGAGTAGCTAAGATTTGTGCAGAGCACAGTTTACTTTGCTAAGAAAGCATGAAGCAGATGCCAACATCAGAAAATTTCTCTTACTGTTGGGAAAAGTCCCTTTCCATACCAGTTTCTGATTTTTTTTTTTTTTTTCCAAGATGAAAAAGACAGTCCTGACCCTCACACAACCTACACAACTGAAGAAGTATATAGCTATTATTCCCACCAACAGTCTGGGAACCACATCATCAGGGATCCATAGTCTTCTGATTCTCCCTTTTCACTTCCTTGCACTACTCTGGGAAATAAAAAGTATTCTTGCAAGTATGCCACTTTACTGCTATATAGTCTGGCACCCAAGCAGGGTAGATCTAATGCTCAAACACCACCTGGCCCACCTCTTTCAGAAGAGCAGCTTGTAATAAAAAGCAACGACTAGATATGAGCTCTGCAGTACATTATAGTAGTAGCTTTGTTCCCTCCACTACTATCGCCTGCATCTGCTTAAGCTTCATGCTCTACTCACTCTACTGCTAGCAACAACTGGGAGCAAGGAAAGCATCCAAAACCTTTCTGCATTTCCCCCCCACACAAGTGTGCCAGACCAGTCTTGTCCTAAATCACGATCTATGTAAACACAGCCTGGAAATCATAGAAACACAGAATCATTTAGGTTGGAAAAGACCCTTACGATCATCAGGTTCAACTGTAATCTTAACACTGACAAGCTCACCACTAAACTGTACTGCTCCAGACACTACTTTGATTGAGGTACAAACCTATGTACTTGCTGAATGCCGGAATATACTCAGAATATTATTTTCCTCCCTGTTGTTACTGCAAGAACTTACAAGAGGTTGTAAAATGATACCCCTTTCATAGAGATGACTCCATGTTGAAATCAAAAGGCTACAAAATGTCTCACAGGAACTGGGAATTGTAGCTAGAAATCAGAAATAACCTCTACAATTGGCAGTGCCAATTGCAAAATTAACGGAAATTGAAGTAAAAAGTATGCAGAGAAGAGATGATCAAAGATGAGGGCACAAAGATTATTGCTTCGATTTGTAGTGATTTTTGAAAGAAGAACGTAAGAATATAAAATATGTTTATAATGCATATACTTGTAAGCAAGGAAGAAAATAACTTGAGACTTTTAAGAATATTGCAGGTAAAATTTTCAATTCAATTTTGTCATACACCAAAACCATTTTAAGTGAAGTTACATTGTCTAAGGAAAATGTGGTAGAGAAAATCCCTTTTTTAACCCAAAATTGTAGTTAGATTTTAAGGGGCACTCAAAGAAGGCCAAGCAACAAGAGTACAAGTGATGGAACGAAAGCGAAAAGAGGAAAACAATAACAAAGTTAGGAAAAAAACAAAAGCAGGGAAAGTAAAACAGAAGGAAAGAGTGAAACAAATTGCTTACCTCTTGTTGCAGTTCTCTGAAATATTTTGTTTCACTTCTCTTTCACACTCACTGTGTCCTCCTCAAGGATCTCAGTGTTTCACAACTGTAGAGACGCATCATCATGAAAATGCTTTTACATCACAGTTTATCCTACAGTTTTTCAACCTTCCTTTTTCTTGCCCTGCTTCACACCTCCATCACTGACTACAGTCCATTAAAATTATTTATGGTGCATTTCTGTGCCATCAGCCTGCCTGCAACAAACTCATCACTGCAGATTCCCACCTAGCAGCTTACGACCCCTCTACAACAGCACCTTCCATTTCCCTCCAGGCTGCAGCTGCTCTCGTTTACAGAGTTCATAGACAGCAGAATATATTCATGTGGCTAAATTGGAGAAACTGCTTCTTTCAGGGCAGTGGAAGATCTAATTACAAACCAGACCTTAACTCTTATTCAGGCACCAACTAATTCCTCATGAGCCCCCAAATCCTTTGTCATGTACGTCGAAGGCACAATAGCTCCCATTGCTTCTTTGCCCTTTACAAGCCACTGTATTCCAGCAAAATAAATTTGAAACTGCTCAGTACTTCACAAGGAAAATGTTTATGTTATTTAAAAGATTCCCAAAATTTAATGTTCATAATGAAATAAAACTGTTTTGAAAACAAAAAATTACCACTATTTTCTTTGCATTTCTATCTAATGTCACTGAAACAGTTTTTATTTCCAGTCAGAGTGAACAAGAAATTAGAACAGAATTGAAAAAAGCATTTGGTTTTCATCATATCTTTTAATACAAAATCAGCTGGTTTTGCCTACAAGTACAAGGAAGTGAAGGGCCTTGGACTCCCACTAAGGCCCTGGCCTGAGGGACAGAAACACACTTCTCAAGTTGTCCAAAGTACTAAAGTTCAGCTCAGACAGTGTAAAGAAGATATGCAGTTAATTCAAAATTGTGTGGTAAATATGGGAACTACTAAGTAGACTGTAGGATGGGAAATGTCATTAAATGTAAGTTAAGAGAATATTTGCTGCTGGCTGAAGAGAAACACAGGGCTTGGGTTCCTGTGTGGAAGCCCAGCCAGCCAAACTGTTTTGAACACCTGGGAAGAAAGAAAGGTAGAGAGGTCATTTGGTCCTAAAAGAGATGCAGCAAAATGAACATGAAATAAACTTTCATTACATTTTTTACAATGAGGGTGGTGAGACACTGGAAAAGGCTGACCAAAGAATTTGTGGATACTCTGTCACCTGAGTGTTCAAAGTCAGGTTGGATGGGGCTTTGAGCAACATGACCTAGTGAAAGCTGTCCCCAGCCATGGCAGGGGTCTTGGACCAGATGGTTTTTATAGGTCCCTTCCAACCCAAACCATTCTGCAATTGTTGTACAATATTAGGTTTTCCTCCCAAGCTGAGGAAGAAAATGGTTGATGAGTGCAAGTTGATGTTTAATCTGTATCCATTCCAGCTCAAATAAACGTGTAATGGTTCTTTAAAGATAACACAGTAGCATGACAAATCATGGTATTGGAAAAGTTATGCACAGCTTTCACACTGTAATAGGAACAACAGCTCAGATTTTCTGATTGTCTGATATTCAAAGACACGTTCCCTGAGAGAAGCTTAGACAGGGAAAAACCAGCCAGGAAACATCAGTGTTGAGCAGAGGTAGCAGGCTGTAAAACAGTATTATCTATACAAATCAGAGAAAATTAAAGCTAGAAGGGTCTCCAGGTGCCCATTCAAGGACCATGAAAAGACTGTGTGGCAAAAAGGTAGATCCACTGTGACCCCTCTGGGTCTTCTTTCCTCAGTACCAAAGAACACCCTGACTGGAGCAGTGCCTAGGGGTATGTATGCATGATACTGTCTTTTCCTGCAGCTTCAGCACATGCTGCTGCTGAAGACAACTTGCATTCCTGCTGTCACATCTTTTCACTTGTGCCCTTTTTCTTCCCCAATATCTTCCTTCTGCTTCTCTGCCCATGCCTTCAGCTTATGTCTTAACTGGCTAGATCACTCTTTTTGACAGCACTGATGCACATCTAAAACAGGAAGACAGAGTAAAGCAATGCTGTTAAACAGCTCAATGCTCATAAAAGCCAAATCTTGGAGTCACCATGTGCTACGCTCAGTCTCCTCTAGCAACGGTGCTGTAAATTAAAGTCAGAAGCAGAAACAGAAGGTGCATTTTCTAACTTGGCTTTTTTTCTTCCTTTCCCTTTTTCTGTGTGTGCATTTACCACAGCAGTAGTAACAGCACCTCTGGCTCATCATCTTAACTTCTTCTTCATCCAAAAAGAACAGTTATTACCATCGTTACTACCACCTAAAAGGGTGCCAGTTTCCCTTATTATAAGATACAAAACAAAACCAACAGCACTATGGCAGCTATGGAGAAAGGAAGTAAGAGATGTGGTTAAAATCTCCCTCAACCAGTCTCTCTGCTTTTTTATTTTCTTTGTGGCTTATAAAGCTTCAAACTTCTGGGGTTTCTTTAGATGTAGGTGTTTGTTGAAGGACATTTGGGTGTCTCTGAATAGCCAGACTTTTAACTATTCACTATTGTACAGTAGGTCATATAAATGAATACCTTTGAACCTCCTGACTCATTTGTTCCAGTAAAACAGACTTAAAGCTTCTAATTAATACAGGATGCCACTAGCGTCTCTCCACCCCCCACAGATGACTCTATAAACACTCTGCCATTGTGTCTTCATTATTTTCTTCTTCCTAGTGCTCTTCCTCTCACTGCTTAGCTGCCATTCCTTGGCTTACCTCCCCATCCTCACTGACTTAGGAGCTCCAACCACCTGCTCTCACCACGAAAGAGCTGCTCTTACCCTGATATCCTTTACTGAAGTGAAAGGCAGTCCCTTATGCTAAAACTCAGTCTTTTGGCTACATAAACCTGAGAAAACACAGTTCTTCCAATAATGATGAGATGAGGCCTGAGTGCCTTTTTATAGTTCAGATCATTCATATTCTTGCCTTCAAGATTCTGGCCTACAACAAATATAATTTGTTACCCCATTATTGCAGTTTACCCCTCCTTTCCGGCCTTGGCAGCCACTGCAGCATTTCCACTTTCTCCCACAGCATCACTCCGCACTGTGTTCTGTGTAGCCATTCACCTTGGAAAGGAAGGCTGTGCATGCCTGGCTCCCACACATCCATCCTCTCCTGATTTACTATTCTCTGCTAATATCACAGATTCTAGCCAATACAGAGCCCAAAGGACTTCACTCTGTTCTGAAACTGCAGAAAGCAAATAGGTTAGACACGAGGAAACACCTTCCCATCACAAAGAAAACTTGGCAGTGTTATAGTCCACCTAACAAGACTGAGGAATCTCTGCTGTTGGACACATCAGAAAAGAGTTGGCAGGGACATCCGGCAGGAACAAATTCCCTGCAGTGGACTATGTTCTGGGAGAATGGCAGTTCTCTCTGATCTGTTGCGGTCCTTCTCAGACATAGCTCCTGATTCTGTAATAAAAGTAGCAATATCTGTCCCCACTTAAGCCAGATAAGCCAACCTTGAGTTCTGTTCAAGCACCCATTTAAAAGCTGTGGTCAAATTACACTGAAGCCAGGCTCTTGGAAATTGTTTAACAAAAGAAGTATGTTGCCACCACCTATGGCCCCACTGCAGGTTGCTGTTCTCATACCAGCCTTTTCCCAGATCCCTTTCCCTATTTCTTAGTGCCTGCTCTGACTTCAATCAAGTCAAGAGAAATTGTTTATGTGGAGTATTTGCCATAATACTTGAAATGGAAGATGTTCCTTTCAAGCCAGTGAGACAATTCAGGGTAGTAAAGTTAAACATATACATGTCTGTAAAATATTAGTGTAATAACAATGCAGATCTGAGGGACTGTGGAGACTTACATTCATATAGCTTTAATAAGGAATAACAAATGAACTACATCGAAGTTAAACTTTTGATGATTGAAATGGCATTGAAGATTTTGCAGTTCCACAAATTAAAATAGGGTCCTGCAGAAAAAAAATAATTATCATTGTCATATAAAATACATTTGATACCACTCAGAATCCTCAGGAAAATTCCAAATGCAGTTTGTGAAATTAAAATGAAGGGACGCTAAACAGAGGTACCAGATGGGGAGTCTCCTGTTATTAACAAGGTCACCAGTGAAACATCCATTTCCAGAAGAAAATGATCAGTATCTCACTGGAGCAAAGGTAAACAAGACATGAGGCAATAGAAATTTTTGATTCAAGTTGTTGAACTCCTCTGACATATCCAATAAAATCAGACAACATTGCAGCAGACTTGAAATAGTTGTGACACGTGAAGATCTTCAGTAGATCCATTTCTGTCACCAGACATATTCAAAACTTTGACTGAAAATGATCAAAAGACAGAATAGGCTAAACTCTGTCAAGTCTTACAGAAAACAGGAAGCCACTAAAAAGAATGCAGTTGTTAATTACAGAAGAGCCAGTGATATTTTAAATAAGCAGAAATAGAGTGATTAATGAAAAGTGAGTTTTCTGTGTTGGTAAGCAAACAATGAATTACCAAGCAAAAGAAACAGGGCCATCTTTCAACAAATAGAAAATAACATGCTCAACAAATAGAAAATAACATAATCATTAAGAAAACAAACCTTAAACTACCAAAAAGGATCCTGTAAACAGTGTAAAGGAAAAAGAATAGAATTTAACAGCTAATGATAGTATCAGTTAACAATATTTAAAGAAGAGCATGCTTTCCCCCCAACTGTGTTTGTATACTAAAAGACGTCTCCTTTATTTTAAATATTGCTAGTCTTATATTTTTTATACCTATGGTTATGACAACACGAAAATCTCTAAAAGGAGTAAACATATAGAATATACCTTTGATGCAATTAAACAAAAAGGATTTGCCACAGTATGATCACAAGAAATTACCAACAGGAACTTGAATAACAACTCAGAATTCTTTAGATGTTGCATCAACAGCAAAGGATGTTAAAATGTATTTGTCATATGATGCAATTCTAGGAATAAAGACTGGCTGGAAAAGGTGACAGCTGGCAATTAATGACAAGCACATGAGAAATCATTAATAAAAACTATGGATGACCAGCTTCTCTGCAAAAGAAAACAAGACCACAGCAAATATACAATATCATATTAAAAACTCATTTATCTTACGTATGCTTTATTATGTTAAAACCAAATAGGTGATTGTTAAAATATATGATAACCGCTTACAGTGTCATTGGGTTTCATTTCAATAATGTCAGGTATGGAGCAAATTTGTTGAACAGATGCTGAAAGTAAACCTTGGTAATACGAGAAGCAGAGCCTCAGCTAGCAACACTGAAGTGTCAGTCTCAAAGCACACTGCTAGGTACGCTACACTAGCCTGATCTGAGAAAACAAGGCTTACACAATTTCCACTCGTCAGTCCATGTCCCTGCCACTTCGCACCTAATAATATTTGAGTGTGCTGGCCAACTTTTGCACTGAATTGCAAAATAATTCAGGTTGGATGAGTCCAACTGCTGAAGTATCCAAAGGTAAATTAATTTTAACACTGTTGAATCACAAAATGATTCAGATTGGATGAGAACTCAAGAGGTCATCCGGTTTAACTGGTGAAGTGTCAATGGGTAAATGCATTTTTAAAAGTTTTTTAAAAAATCTGCCATTAACATACTCATATATACACAGCTTATGCTTTGTATCAGCTGACCGACCAACTAAGACACACATACCTATATTAACATAGCTTTAGGTGAGTCATAGCACATACTAATGCCTACCCAGATGGGGTGGTGCCTTGGTGGGGGGTGTGCAAGGTGAATTATGACATTGAATTGAGGATACAGAACATAAATCTGTAAGAAAATAGTTTTGATTATTCTGTCACTCATATAATGAATTGCTTGCTTGAGACATAAGAATTGAAAACAGTAAGAACTCATTAAATGGACTACAGAATAGTAGCATAAAATCTGACACAGGTAACCTTCTAATTTCAGTTAAAAAGGCCATGTTTTTTTTCTGTCTACAAATAACTTTATGAAGTAATGATATGGACGTTGTTTCTATTCTGAAGGGCCTGCAATCAGGAAGTGAATTTTTGTGCAAAGAGTTTGAGATACTGCTTGAGAGGAAATACATTTAGTTCTAAAAATAAAAGCTGTTCTTCTTTTCTACAAGACTGATTTTCTTTCAACCCATCTATTCATCAGCAATCACGTGATAGTAATAAAGAATCAGAGAAACAACCACTTTCTACTAAAGCTGAACACTATTTGGATACAGAAACATGTATTATTTCTAACACTACACCCTTTTTCATCCCACATCCTTGAACTTTTCTGCTTCACTGCAGAATGCCTACTTACAGCCTTGTCAAACAGTAATGCCCAGTGACATTGCAAAAAGAAACAAAAATCATTTCCCCTTTATCATTCTCATTTCAACTACAAATTATCACTGTGTATGGTCTCTCTCAGGCTTTGCTACTCTTCAAGATCTGGATTTAAGAAGGGATTTATTTAATCCATCCACTGGGAAGCATGGAGGCCCCTCAACAGAAGATCTGGACTTCTTTTCTACCAAAACTGTTCCCCTTCCTAGTGCTGGCTGTGGTATCACATGGCAATTCAGCTAAAGATGGAACCAGATGAAGATACCATCTGTTTCTCCTGTACCGAGTAACTGGATCAGACTCAAACATGTAGCAACTTCGGGTGTAGCCATGTCTACAGACAGCAGCTGATGTTATCCAGTATTTCTCCAGAACAGTTTAATTGGAATGATAACTTATTTCATAAGTGAAGCTAAATGTCAAGCCTTCTATTGATGCATAAGGGAGAACACCTCTTATCGCCTAGATATAGGGGTCCTAACCCGACATGCTTTGATATGAGCACTCAGGATGAAGTCTTGCCCATGACCTTCAACAGCATTATTGTGACCTTTTTCTCAATAAGCTGAGTTTGTGCTGTTGAGTGTTCCCATAGCACTCTGGAGAACTTTGCTGCAAGACTTTCTCACTAGTATACATTTCTTTACCCAGAAGCTTGTCCTCTGTCTTGAACCATCTCCAACTTCACTGGCCCTCAAAATGCTGGAACACATATCTGCTGAACTATTGCTGCTATCAATAGTTATTTCTGCTCAAAAGCTGGTAACACTTAAAGCATCTCTCTAGCCTGCTGACTTGTGATTTACTAGGAGGCAGAATTTCAAAATGCACAGGAAAATACTCTGTGCTCAGTAAACATCATACAATTCTAATATTTGTTATGTTCCAAAGTCTGTTAATACTTGTATTAGTCTAACTCATGTTACAGGTTCTGCCCCAACTCTGCCTCTATTTTAGCATAATCTGTTGCTGTTGTACCAACCAAAAACTAATTTTCTAAGATGTTGCTCTTCAAAGGCAAGCTGTGACTTGTGAATTTGTGCAGGAACACAAACATACACAAGGCAGATTTAACAGAAGCAGGTTGGGTATTTAGAAGAGTATAGCTGAGATAGCAGGGAGATTACATAGAGGCTGGAGATACACTAGTTTCTGTGGTGAGGCTAGCAAGTGACTGAAAACGCAGTGGGGCATCCTTGAAACAATGAGCTATTAATAAAGAAAATCAGTAAGTATTCATGGGCTTCCCTGACCTGTACGATAGAGGGGCAGAATGATAAACGTTGGAATATTTTGGTGAAAAAAAATTATGACAGTGTTCTTGTGATTATAAATCACACACATTTTATTTGATAATTCATCATGCTTAGAATATTAAGCAATACAGAGAAAGCAATGAGGATTAGTTGTACAGCAAAAGACAAATTTCCTGTCACCCCCTGAAAGTGTTCTTACTGGAGATCAAATTCCCTGTCTGGTAAAACAGCTTTCAGAGTCGCAAACAATGCAAACCAATCCTGATGCTTTCTTGACTGAGTGCAGATTTTTGTCACCTTAATAGATTAAATTTACCAGATTTGAGCTAAGACCTCTTGAGTGTTGGCTAGAAATGGTACACTTAACCCTTAATCATGTAATTGAGTAATTCAGGCCCATTACTCAATCTATTCTTAGCTTTTCAGAGAACGTATTTAGAAATTTTGCCATCCAAACTGTGACCCAAGGACAGCATTGGCTGTGCTTACAAGTCTGTTAGGTTCATCTCAGCCAGTATATAATGCAATGACATAAGCCCTGCAGAATCTTGAAGGGGTCAGATGGCCTGGAAATGTACTGGAAATATGAGTTGAGTCATCCAATGTTCAGTTTTCCTCCCTGAGACCAAAGGAGCAACAGCTTACATGTTTATGGGAAATGCCAAGATCACACATTACAAAGGTAAGTGATTGCAGTGGGTTGACCTTGGCTGCCAGGTGCCCACCAAGCTGCTCTATGTCTCCCCCTCCTCAGATGGACAAGGAGGGAAGAAAATACAATGAGAGGACAATAATTACCATCACAGGCAAAACAAATTCAGGAAAATAATTTGATTTATTGCCAATCAAATCAAAATAGGATAGTGAGAAATAAGAACAAAACTAAAGGCACGTTCCTCCCATTCCTCCCTTCTTACCAGGCTCAACTTCACAGATGATTGCTCTACCTCCTCCCCACAAGCAGCACAGCCGTTTGGGGAATGGAGGTTGTGGTCAGTTCATCACACATTGCCTTTGTCGCTCCCTCCTCCACACTCTCTTCCCCTGCTCCAACTCCAATGTGGAGTCCTTCCCATAGGAGATAGTCTTCCATGAACTTCTCTAGAGTGCGTCCTTCCCACAGGCTGCAGTCCTTCACAACCTGCTCCCATGTGCATCCCTCCCATGGAGTGCAGTCCTTCAGGAGCAGACTGCTCCAGCATGGGTCCCCCATGGGGTCACAAGCCCTGCCAGAAAACCTGCCTCAGAATGGGCTCCTCTCTCCATAGGGTCACAGGTCCTGCCAGGAGCCTGCTCCAGCATGGGCCTCCCAGAGGGTCACAGACTCCTTCAGGCATATCCGCCTGCTCCGGCATGGGGTCCTTCCCAGACTGCAGGTGGGGATCTGCTCCACCATGGACCTCCCTGGGATGCAGGGGCACAGCCTGCCTCACCACGGTCTTCCTCATGGGCTGCAGGGGAATCTCTGCTCCGGTGCCTGAAGCACCTCCTCCCCCTCCTTCTCCACTGACCTTGGTGTCTGCAGAGTTGTTTCCCTCACATATTCTCACTCAGCTCTTCTGGCTGCAGTTGTGCAGTTTTTTCCCCCTTCTCAAATATGTTATCACAGAGGCACTACCACCGTCACTGATGAGCTCGGTCTTGGCCAGTGGTGGGTCCCTCTTGGAGCTGGCTGGCATTGGGTCTGTTGGACATGGGGGCAGCTTCTGGCATCTTGTCGTGGTTTGAGCCTGGTCGGCAGCCAAACACCACGCAGCCACTCACTCCCCCTTCTCTTCCAGCAATGAGAAGGGTCAGATGAACCAGGCTTGGGGTTCGAGATAGGACTGGGAAGGGCAGATCACCCATTACGGTCACAAGGAAAAGGCAGACTCGTTAGGGGAAAAAAAAAAGAACATACATTTATTACATACACTAACAACACTTAACAGAATAGGATAGTGAAAAGCATTGCCACATCTTGAGAACACCTTCCCCTCACCTCTCTCTTCTTCCAGAGCTCAGCTCTGCTCCCGATATCTCTACCTCCTCCCCCAGCGGCGCAGGGGCAGGGAATGGGGGGTGCAGTCAGTGCTGCCATTTCTTCCATCTTCAGTGGCGGGAGCTTCTGGAACTTCTTCCCCCTGCTCCATCGTGGTCCCCCTCTCACAGGAGACAGTCCTCCACAAACTTTCTCCAATGTGAGTCCCTCCCACGGGCCGCAGCATTCCCCACACTGCTCCGTTGTGGGTCACCAACTTTCTCTGACTGGAGTCCCTCCCATGGGCTGCAGCCCTATCTGAGCTGCTCCAGCCTGGGACTCCCCCGCATGCTGCAATCCTCCCGGCACTGAATTACAGCAGCGGGGCTGCCTTTTCCCACAAGACCCTGGCCTTCTTCGGGCACAGCACCTTGATTAACCAGGTGGAAACCACAGGCCACAAATCAATGTCTGTTCCACTGTAGACCTCCATGGGTGGCAGTTGGGAGCTGCCCTGCTGTCTCACCACAGGATACAGGGGGGTCTCTGCTCCGGCACACCTTCCCCCTCCTTTCTTCCTCAGTTCCTCCACTGACCTTGGTGTTCACGCAGCTGCCGCAACTCTTCCTCACAACTTCGACTCCTCCTCACAAGTCTGACTCCTCTTCACCACGTCCCTTCTTAAACACATTATTGCAGAGGCGCAGCTGATTGGCTCAGTTTTTGTGCAGAGATGGAGCTGACTTGGAGCTGGGGGAGCTTTGAGAAGCTTCTCACAGGGGGCCGGCCCTATAGCCCCCTCCCCTGCCACCAAAAAACTCCACCACTCACTCAACCCAGGTCACATCTCACAGAAGCCACCCCTGTAGCCTTCTTATTACCAAAACTCACATAAACCAAATAGAGTGGTTGAAACCTAAGTGGTCCTCAACCCACACTTTTCACCCACACAGTAATTCTGATTTCTTCAGATAAATCTTTTTCCATACATTCAAATTATTTTATCATTGCAGACAGATCAGGATTGTCAGGCTATCAATCTCTCCATCGGTAAATCAGGGACAGGGAGAATGGAACCTCTAAGACTACTTACAAACATCTGAACTGTTTTCATGTCATATGTTCCTCTGATTAATCAGAAGGCAGAGTGTATTCACTACCACAGGAAAGATAACTTCCTTTTTTTGGATTCATGTAGGTATTTCATCTGTTATAGCTTGATGCTTGTTCTGTGGTTTGTGGCTTCCTTGCCTAGTTACAAGTGTTCTTGATTGAGTAGAATTGTGAATGTGGCTAAAGATATTGCTTCCTCTTCCCTTGAATAATATCTTCCAATGCTCCACTACTGTCTTGATATTGCTGCACAGCTCTACATTGTATTCAGAGCCCAGTAGGCATTTCCTTTATAGATCAACATTTTGAGGAATCTCAAAACATTATGACTGGGGTTTTTCACTCCTGTCCTCAAAGAAAATATAATTTTTGGGGAACTGTTTGATAAAAGTATCTTTATTTAATTATGAGATATTAAGCATGACAAAAAGTTGGGGTTTTTTGTTATAAATATTTCGTGCATTTTTGCACTTAAGACAAAAATCAAGTAGTTTTAAAAAAATTTATATTTCTCAAAGCTACAAATTGACCTTTGTCATCAGGATCATTTCCTCTATCCCCAGGTACTTGGCAGAGCACTTAACAGTATGGTTTCTGTAAACAAACAAGTTGACAAAATGCTTTGTAAACCACTTTGTGAAGAGAGCTGCAAGCACCATCACTCCCAAATCATCCAGCCTGCAAGACAGGTCTGCTCCAATTGTCCCTCTTGTTGCACTATTTTCTATCTACCACAGAGACTACTAGTAACTTTCATGCAATTTCACAAAATCCTTACTAAAACTTAGAATTTTCCCACTGCAACTGCAAGTTTAAATTGGAAATCTAGGGGTTTGTATCATCTGTGCTTTCAAACAGGGATTCCTGAGTGTTACCAATGTAACTTTAATTAATTCATTCTGACTTTCCACTTGAACAGACAAACTCACTTTGCCATTAGTCGTGGTTTGAGCTCAGAGGGCAACTGAGCACCATACAGCCACTTACTCTCCCTTCCCCTCCAGTGCTAAGAAGGAGAAAATGAAGCAAAAGGCTTGGTGGCTTGTTTGGCTAAAAGGGAGATTAACTTTTATGACTGATTCCTTTCAAGGAGAGAAGATTGATTTATATTTAAACTACTGGGTCCTCTCAGCAGTAAGCAAGCGATTACATTACACGTTCAGTTTATCACACATTTGTAAAGCCTACCACACAGTAATAGCTCCACATTTTTTACAACTGCAATAATATTTGGTTGCAGAAAATTCTTCAGTTTAGAGCCAGCATAAATATCCAAAGTATACAGTTTTCTTCCATAAAACGAATGGGCTGTTACATGCACTGCAGCTACACTGGTTCTGCTGTACAATGCAATTCCTTGTCCTTGGAAACTGCCCCAAATCTCTTATATCAAAGCTGTTAAGGGTAGGTACTTCCAGAATTTCAAGTGCAGCTAAAACTATTATTAGAAAGTATGCTTTTGGGTGGATGTTTCATTGCTACTAAGCCATCACAAAGTCAACAGTGCTTTTATGCAGCCAGCTTCTTGTCTCACTTCACACAAACAGACTCTCAAAAACACTCTTAAAACTTTTGCCAGAAAAAAAAGACTCCCACTAACAACAAACAGACTTTGATATTTGGCTTGCCCACATTAAAATTTTAATCATATTAAATATGCATATTAAAAATGCTTGTCCAGCATAGCTGTGTTAAGCACAATATTTAATAGCAGTTTCAGGACACCTAAAAATATTCCTGGTGCTACAGGGCTCTGAAGCATGCTGTGGAGTATCCTCCCCTCTTCATCTCAACTACTGTAAGAAATTGTGCAGCTGGTTAACTGAGAACACAATAGTCCTGTATCTGGACAGAAATCATCTCCAGATGAGAACTACTTTTCTTAAAAATGCTTTGTACCAAAACTAGTTTATCAAAGGTGTTCAGAGATTCAGATCTAGAAGGGTATAATTTCAGTTCAGCCTGCAGCATGCTGTAGGAGTCACACACTAGGTGCTGGAATGTTTGTACAGAGTATTTGTTTTTGTTCAGATCAGCATGCAGAAGACAATTCAGGCAGCACTGGGCGAGATCACTTTGCAGTGGTTCAGGTTATTCAATCCACAGAGGACCCAAAGTTTTACACCTGGTAAATACTAATCCACCTCACACATGTGCAACAAAGTGCATATGTGCAGTTCCATAGGGTTTCATCCCACTACCGGCCAGGTTTTGCATTTATTATGTATGGATCTGCCTAGGCAGGCTACCTTTTGTGCTGAATTTGGATTCTGTAGTTTCCTTGTTCTCCCAACACCGGCCCGAACTGAGATCGTGTCTGAGAACTAGCAGATAAAGACTCAGGGAAATGACACCGCAAGGCAGAAAAAGCACAGAGTTACCCCTGGAAATCTGCAAACCTACTCTTCACTGGCTCACTAGTTCAAGATCTTGTTAAAAATCACTGCTTGGAGACTGCCTAGGGATAGCAATGACTCAAAGTACTCCCTACCTTGAAAGTGCTGGTGCTTGACCCAGTTTTTGCCAAAAAAAAAAAAAAAAAAGGACATCAATTGAATTCCTACCCTTACATTTCAGCTCACTAGCAACAGGATGCTTGTGGCTCTAAAAAAAATTTGGCTCTAAAACGTAATAATCCAGCTTGCCAGCCGAGTAACTACTGCTTCCAACAGTCCTGTTTGTAAGGTTAACTCGGCCTCTCCTGTCTACAGTTTCCATGATAGCGATGGGATCCTCAATGCTGAAGTGCCATGTCCTCAGCAGCAGCATGGCAGCAGTTCCCTTCTCTCCAGACAGCTTGAGTATTCTTCAGAGACACTCCCCAGTCATTTTCAGTTGATGCAAACTTGTCACTTTTTTAAGGTGTGGTAATCAACCACTGGTCAGGCTGACTGGGTGCTACCCAACCCACTTCTGTTTAATGACAAAGAGTTCACCCCACAAGCCCTGGTCAGAAGGCAATTTAGATCTTTAAGAATATGATTTTAATTTTTTGCTGGTTTATTTGGTAGAAATCAGTGATATATCTCTAACCACCCTTAAGAACAGTCCACCAACATCTGAAAAGCCTGCCCTTTATATTTTTATGAACGAGAAGTTATGCATGTCCCCCAACACAGAAGTTACTATGAAGGCTACTCAGTGCACTTTGATAATGTGATATTGAAAAACTGCTATTTTCTTGCAGGTTTTTCTGTAAGGGTGTAATTTTGGCAAAATGTAACAGCTACTGAGAGCTGAGAGCACATTTTTCTGCTGCATGAAAAGAGGCCTATCAGAAACTTGATTGTAGGTGAGTGATTTTCAGACTAGTTTTCAGCCAGCTCTCATATGTTACATTTACCTAATATCTACTCTAAATCATACTGGCTTGCCTCTCTGCTGAGAACAGCCAGGGTAATACAGCTTCATAGACCTCAGCCTCTACAGTAAGGTACCTGAAATACTAAGACTCTGATCCTTTGGCTGATGAGAAATTTTGAATCCATGTTTAATCTCCTTAAGCCTGAAGAGATATCTATATCACCTATGTATGTATATAGATACAGTTGCATCTTCATTGTTTTTTTCTTTCATTTATTAATAAAGACAAAATTGGATTGCTGCTTACATATACCTCCTTAAAATAGTTTCTGAATACCTAAGAGATTGTATTTCATAGAATCATTGAATGGTTTGGGTTGGAAGGGACCTTAAAGACCATCTAGCTCCAACCCCCCTGCCATGGGCAGGGACACCTGCCACTACACCAGGTTGCTCCCAGCCCCATCCAACCTGGCCCTGAACACTTCCAGGGAGGGGGCAGCCACAGCTTCTCTGGGCACCCTGTTCCAGTGCCGCACCACCCTCACAGGAAAGAATTTCTTCCTCATATCTAATCTAAATCTACCCTCTTTCCATTTAAAAACATTCCCCCTCATCCTATCACTACAATCCCTGACAAAGAGTCCCTCCCCATCTTTCCTGTAGGCCCCCTTTAAGTACTGGCAAGCCGCCATAAGATCTCCCCGGAGCCTTCTCTTCTCCAGGCTGAACCACCCCAACTCTCTCAGCCTGCTGTCATAAGGGAGGTGCTCCAGCCACCTGATCATCTCTGTGGCCTCCTCTGGACCTGCTGCAACAGGTCTACGTCCTCCTTTTATTAGGGGCCCCAGAGCTAGATGCAGTACTCCAGGTCGGGTGTCACAAGAGCAAAGCAGAGGGGCAGAAGCCCCTCCCTCGACCTGCTGGCCACACTGATCTTGAGGCAGCCCAGGACACGGTTGGCTTTCTGGGCTGTGAGCGCACATTGCTGGCTCACACTCAGTTTTCTGTCCACCAACACCCCCAACTCCTTCTCCGCAGTGCTGCTCTTAATCCATTAATTGTCCAGCCTGTTTGTGCTTGATATTGCCCTGACCCATAGGTAGGAGCTCGCACTTGGCCTTGTTGAACTTCATGAGGTTTGCATGGACCCACCTCTCAAGCCTGCCCAGGTGGCTCTGGATGGCACCCCTGTCCTCCAGCCTGTCAAGCACACGACGTTGTTTGGTGTAGTCAACAAACTTGCTGAGGGTGCACTCAATCCCACTGCCCATGTTGCCTACAAAGATGCTAAATATTAGATATTTCCTCCAACAATGTATTCTTTGCTTGCTTGTTTGACTAATTCTACATGAGGTATGATTAAATCTTCCACATCATTTCACAGGTGCTTTGATCTGAGGCCTGAATTTATGGTAACAGAAAAGAATGCTGCTCTCTAAGATGTACAGCACGCATCACCCTTTGCTTGAGAACACAGATACTGTCCTTCCTCTGGCTACTGAACTGTAATTTCCTCCAAACATCTGTGACTCCGGGTATTCTAGATGTAACCCTGATCCTCCTGCATACAGGAGGTTGCTTTGTTACTGACCAGAGAATGTCTGGATTGCCAGAGGCTTTCTTAAATAATTCGGCCTCCAAGGACAGGATGTTAGTCAATGCAGTAACTTTAGAAAAAAGATGTGACTCAATCTTGCTTCTCTGGCAAATTAAATATTTTATTTCCCCAATGTGTCCTTTAATTTGGAGCAGGACAACAATATCACAGATGTGCTGACGCATATTGTCTACTGGTATTTTTGGTGGAAGTATTTTGGGATTGTTACAGCAAGAATTTTTTTTTTGCTATACAAGAGGAGAAATGAAATATCCCAAAGGGCACCAGGAAACCTGCCCTTGGTCTTGGAATCACAAGTGATAAATCATTCCTCTCAGACATGCTTAAGAGCTGTCCATCCTGGTTTACTGTAACCTCCATGTTCTACAGCAGCCTCGGAAACCTGGGAGAGCACTGCAAGCTCTACAAATTCTGAAGTAGGCCTGGCCAACACAAGCATGAAAAGCCACGTCTCGGCGCAGTTAACTTCAGCTGCAGAAGTACAGACTTGCCCCGGACATCTATTTCAGAGCACACCCCTGTCTCCAGGTTTTGTTACCGACGCTGCATTCTTTTGCAGCCTAACTGTAAGTGCAAACTCCTGCCGCACGGCACGCCGCCTGGCGCTCTTGGTAGCAGATCTCTCGAACTATTTGGGTTCCGTCTCTAGCCAGAACTAAGTCATACAAGTGAAACAAGCTCCCTGTTTTCTGCCACAGTGCAGAAAACCACGGAAACAAACCCTCTTCAGGCATCGTTTCCCTGTGAGGGGACGTGTTGCCCGGATGCACCTCCTCCACCCTCCAACGCCTTCTGCCAGCCGGGGGGCGGGCAGCAGCCCTGGGAAGCCGCCGCGGTGCCGGCAGGCCGAGGGCCGCAGGTTTCCCACTCCCCTCCCGCCCCGCCGTGCCCTCCTCCCAGCATGCAGCGCGGGCCGCCCGCGGGGCCGCGCGTCCGCGGGAAGGGGCGGGGCACCGCCCTCCCCCCCTTCCCTCCCCCCGCCCGCCGCGGGAGGGCCGCGAGCGTGGCCGGTGGCGGGGGGGCGCGCGCGGGACGGCCCGGGACCGGGCGGGGAGGGCTCCGCCCATCGCAGTCCGGCGGGGAAAGCGGGGCGACAGCCAATGGGGGAAGGCGTCCCGCGGGGCGAGGGGCGGGGCTACAGGAGGCGGGGCCGGCGCGGAGTTGCCGCAGCGCCGCCGCCGCTTGTAAACAGATCCCGCCCCACGTGACGCGCGCGCGGTACCTGCGCGGGCGCACCGGGCATTGTCCGCCGCGGCGGCCGGTCGGTGACCAGGGGCGGCGGCAGCGCGCTCCCACCCGGAGAGGAGGCGACTTCTTGCTGTGCTGCCTCCCTCCCTCCGTCGCTGCTCCGGCGGGGAACTAGCGCATCCTCCCCGCCTCGGCGCCTTCCCCCGTGCCCCCGCCGCTAAGATGGCTGATGGTGGGCAGTGAGGCGGCGCGCGGGGCTGCGGGGAGCCGTTGCCGACCGGCGCGCGGCGGGCCGGGCCGGGAGCAGGGGAGGGGGAGCGTGTGAGGAGCCGCGCAGCGCCATGTCCGCCTTCGCCCTGGAGGAAACGCTGGAGGCCGACTGGGTGGCTGTCAGGCCGCACGCCTTCCAGGAGCGGGAGAAGCACAAGTTCGTCTTCATCGTGGCCTGGAACGAGATCGAGGGCAGGTTCGCCATCACCTGCCACAACCGCACGGCGCAGCGCCAGCGCAGCGGCTCCCGCGAGCTCCGCCGCGGCGGCCCCGCCGAGGCCAGAGCCGCCCCCAAGGCCGGCAGCCCCGCGGCGCGCAGGGAGGCCGGCCTGCCGCGGGGGCCCTCGCGTCCCCGCCCTGAGCCGGGGCTGCGCAGTTCGGAGCGGGGCACAGCGGCCGAGGCGCTGCCGAAGAGCCCGCCGTGCCCCAAGAGCAACCCGGCCCGGAGGTCGCAGCGGGGCCCGGAGGCGGCAGGTGCCGCCGAAGATCTAGAAGTGCTGGAGATGGCAAAGGAGGAGGCGGCCGCCGCGCTGTCGCTGCTGCCCTCACCGTTGCAGGCGACCGAGCCGGCCGCCCCCGACGCCGAGCCCCCGGGGGAGGAGTGCAGCTGGGCCGGCCTCTTTTCCTTCCAAGACTTGAGGGCCGTGCACCAGCAGCTGTGCTCCGTGAACTCGGAGCTGGAGCCCTACCTGCCTGCCTTCCCCGAGGAGCCCTCGGGCATGTGGACGGTGCTGTTCGGAGCTCCGGAGCTATCCGAGCAGGAGATGGACGCTCTCTGCTACAAACTGCAAGTTTACTTGGTCCACAGCTTGGATACCTGCGGCTGGAAGATCCTTTCGCAGGTGCTCTTCACCGAGACCGACGACCCTGAAGAGTATTACGAGAGCCTGAGTGAGCTGCGACAGAAGGGGTACGAGGAGGTGCTGCAGCGTGCCCGCAGGCGAATCCAGGAGGTGAGGATACTGCATGGTTCAGATATCTACACATTACTGTTACATTTTCCTTACACTGTGACATCTTCAGGCTTCTCTCCCTTAAGTCCCCTCTACGTTTGCAGAATTGATCCATCCAAAGGATGAAAAAAAAAGTACAGGAAAACTCTCTAAAAAAAAAAAAACAACTTTGAGAATCTTAGAAAGAAAATGAGGCTTAACCTTTCCAAGGTCTCTGAGGCCAGGATTTAAGAAGGTGCAGATTTCCCTATTCATCTACGTGTGGCTCAATTCTTTATGCTATGCAACCAAATGTGGATGTTTGTGAAAAAGTATCTGATGGATTTGGCAAGGTCTTGCTCCCAGATTTTTGTTTTTGTGTTGCTTTGCAGCAGGATGTCTTGGCGTCTGAATTTTTCTGTTTAACGGGAGCAGCAACATGTATTTATTTTGACAGTGCAATTTAGGCACTTGAGGCCAAAAAATTCTAGGTTCCTACAGGGCCTGGGTGCTGAAAGTGGTATTTCAAGTGAGATGATGTTGGAATTGGAGTAACAACAACTTTTGTTCAGCTGATGAGTTCTTAGAGTTGGGATTTTAAAAGCAAGTGATCTGGTTCTAGCAAGTATTCACTGTGTTGACGTTGCTAGTGTCTGGCAAGACTTGGATGTTTCAGGACACACCCTCTATCTTTCTCTTACCATATACTGTTCAGACGAAAGTAGTTGAGATTCTCTTAACTAACTAGTAGCATCAGTGTGTGAGGATTTTTTCATATCTTTGTGGGCTGAGGTATGTGAGGACCCAGATTTCCCCAGTGTGAAAGGAGTATTTTATACTTGTGTTTATGTTTCAGTGTTCTTGGTACAGAATGTACCAGGATCTATCTATCTAGGTGTGACTATGTGTATGAATCAGGTTATGGAGTTTTTTATTTTTGCAAACACCATCTAAATTCTGTTGTATGGTTATAGGTCAAATTTGGCTGCTTTGGCTGCTGGCGTATATCCCACCAGTGTTGTTCAAAAATGTGTGGTGGTGAATGTTTTTCTCATGATGGAGTGTGAGAGTATCTACTTCCTGCCTGTTTTGATGACATGGTTTTGAGTCTTTGTAGGATTTAGACCAAGCTTTTCCTTAGTGACTGGAGTTACAGAGTATGAGAAAATTGTTTTATTAATGACGTAATCATAAGAGCATCCAAGTGTAGCATTATCAGGTAAGAGTTCATTCCCAAACTGTTTTGTTAGGGCTTATCACTGTGATTTTTTTCTTTATTTTTTTCATGGCTCTTTAAATGGCTGAATTAATCCTCACTAATTTTGGTATATATATTTGGTAATGAGTCTGACAGTCTTCTGCAGAGAATATGAAAACATACAATCCTTTGCTTTTTTGTTTGACTGCATGAATGCTTGGGAGTGTGTGCTTAGATTGTCTTAACCTTCAGCTCAGCAGTTTTTATAAGAAGCTGAGCAGGACAAGAAAAATTCCTGTTAAATGTGTGGATTTGGGGAACTGGGTACCTAACTCAAAGCATGCGATGTTTTAGATAAAACACTAATTCAGAATTACTGAGCAAGAACTATTTGTTTCTTGGAGAATCTCAACTTCTATTTTTTTAGCACCAGTACTATCGTCAAAAAATAAATCGGCTTTTGATAGGCAGTGCAAACTTCATCCATCAAGTTCTCTAAAACTACCACATCTTACTCTCTGTTAATGCTCAGAACTTGGTGCAAACAAAATAGCAGAGCCGATGTGTATATTTGACTACAGTACAGCCTTCCTTTCCCATGGTAACCATAGTGTACCTAAAGTCAGTACAGCTGTACTTCTGTCACTGTCAGTTGTGTAAATTGATCCTTCTTTAATTAAAAGTAGTTCATGTTTAAGAAAAGAAACCAATAGAATGACCTGCTTGTTCCCTCTTGACTCTCGGGTTTCTCTTTTCCTTACCTGTTAGTGGTTTACTTGGGCCACAGGAAATGTCTTTATTTTAAGTAAATACTGATACTGTTTGTCATTGCAATTCTAAGCAAATGAAGCAATGGATGATGGGTACCATTTGGTATTTCTGAAGTAAAGGTTTCTCATACTTTAAGGAAAACCTGCTGAATCCATACGTCATCTCACACTTTAATTTCTGTGCTTGAAATCTGTTTGTTAGCTGATTGCAGGAATGTTGGATTCCTGCAATTTTAAACGATCTTACCTCTAACAAGAACTTTTGGAGTAAAGAGGCAGTGATTGAGCAGCATTGGTAACAGAAATGGTATCTAGGAGAATAATGAATGTGGAGGGTCTTCATTTATGTAAAATTGTGCAAAAAACCAAGAACCCCAAGACATTGGCTTAACATCTTAAAATGTGGTTTATAATTATTTCTTATATCTACTTTTTTTCCAGGACAAATTCCTTAGTGCAGATAGAATACTACTTGAGAAATGCTTGCAGTTTCTGCTGATTATATTCTTTGGGGTGGAGAAGCAAAGTGAGCAACAAAACCCCTTGTGTTCGTTGTTTCAGCATCCCCCATTTGTCCATCTGTTGATTACATTGTTACACACAAGCCAGTTTATTTTCACAGCAGTTAATAATTGTTGTTTTTTCTAATAGTTATTTTTATCTCTGTCTCAATTATAAACCTTTAATAAGCCGGAAGAATGATGCAACTAGAAACAGATCCAAGATGAGGAAGAAAAATAGTTGTAGAGGAACTGTATGACCGGGAGTTATTTTCTTCTGCATAATTTTCAGGTTTGAAAAAGCACATCTTTTACTTTTTAAATATAAAACTATTAACTCTGGAGTAGTTTAGGAATTTAATTTATGTTAAAGTAAAAACTTGTATCTAAAAGAGCAAATAATTGTTCTACTTCATTTTTGAAAACTAATAAACACTTCTTTGGAGCCCTTGTTCAGGAGGTTTATGCCTGTCTTAAAAAATTCCTCGGTGGTTTAGCTAGAGGTCTAAGTTCCCAAATGGAGACATGATACAGAATCAGTTAATAATCAGATAAAAAGATGTTACTATTTCAACAGAGAGCATGCCACTGAATCCTTATTTGGGATTCCAGTTTCTTGGCCAGTATTTCCAAAAATCTTAAACTTTGCATCTAGGAGGCAGAAGTTCACCTCTGTACTCTTGCTCCTGCCTGCTTCCTGTCTGTTGTTCTTCCTATAACATGAGAGTTTTTCTAGGCTAAGCGTACAGGCTTGTAAATTCTTGTGAGTGTAGTAATATCAAAGATGATGTCATACCTCTTTGCCAGTGTTGTGTTGGCAAAAGGTTGAATGTAGTCACAGTTTTCCTGAATAAAAAGTGGTGCTAGTATAAACTATGATTAAGAGGGTTTGGTGGTTTAGTCATGCCAACAAACACATTTCATTGTATGTTTGTCCTTTTACTTGCTCTCGCATAGCGAGTTGTGCGTTTGGGAAGCCTATCTTTATATTACACACCTACTTCAGCATCTTTGAATGATTGACACCTGTGAATCTCCCTGTTCCTTATAGCTCTTGACATGACAGTCTGAAATTTGGTGAATGATAGTCTGTAGGATCTTGAAGGCAAGTGATAAAGCACTTCTGTTTTCTTGTTGCTCTGTAAAATCTATGAATTCTAGTGTCTGCAGGCAGAATGTTAAAGACCATTTTGCACCTCTGTTCTTTGTGTGTTCTTTTGAATGGCTTTAATGTTACAGTTCTTAAACATTTTAGTGTATGATTAAATTCTGAAGAAATCCTGAGAGCATCTTATTTTCTGTGGCTAACTTAAGACTGCCTTGAAAGTGAGGACTTGATGCTATTTTTAGTCTCCTTCCCCTTTATAGGGGAATAATTTGCTAAGCATGAGAATAGCCCAGAAAACTTCTACCTTGTGTTAGTTGGCCTAATTTTGTTTTGATTCAAGGGATAGAAAGGCCCAGGATAAGTGGAAATAAAAATCCTTTATTTATTTTGTTACAGCAACAACTTGTATGAGAAGAAAATGTAGGGGTTTTTGATAGAAAGCTGTATGGTCAATTTATTTTCTTCTTAAATCATTATGGATGGAATTTTTTTTTATTAATTTTGCACAGCTTAATAGGCAAGGTTGTTTTTTTTTTGTTTTGCATGACATATGATTGTTAAATCACACAAATTGGTGAGGAATTGGTTCAGTTATAAATCATAGAATTTCACATTTCTTGCTTTCCAAGGGTGTAGTCATGTATTCTGTTTACATCAAAATCTAAATAATATCCATAGGTTAATCTTTTGTTTTTTCAAATCTGTTCTAATATTTTAGTGAAAAATAATATTCAGGGTTATCTCGCTAACTAGGAGACTTTTATTTCCTTGCTTTTGGCCACATGCATTCATTTCTAAACTAAATGTGTATATAGTAGGTAGCGGGGCACTGTACCAACAATACAAGTTTTCTAAAGGTAAGGTAACCTGATGCTGTTCAGTGATCCACTGCTAGACACAATTTGATTTAAAGATTCAACATAAAACTCCAAAATATTTAAAAAATAAATAATATAGAACACTACAAAAAAGTAATTTGTGTTTCAGTAACGCAGAAAAATGCTAGTAGTGTTTCCATCAAAACCAGTATAGCATCTTTCTGTGTAAGAAAGAAAGAAAAATGAATCCTGTATAAGAAAGGAGAACACTACTTCAGATTTAACTTTGAGAGCACAGGATTAAAATAAGATATACTGTGGATTTTTTTTTTTTTCCTATTGACATGAGTAGGGAAGAGTTAAGACTAGCGCTGAGCGTTCTGGAAATTCAAGCTATTTTTGTTTGAATGCTTCTTTTTACGTACTCATTATTTGTAGTGTTAACACTTGTTTCCAGTAAAACTGCTTTGATTCACTGCTAGATACTTCGTGAATAGGCTGTTTAAGTACTGGACCAGTACTATAAGTTAGTACTAACCAAAATATAGTATGGCAACAGCTGTAGGGTATGCTCTGTAGAACAGGTAGGTAACCTCCAAGTTTTTAGGAGATGCCTACGTGATATTTGTACTTTGGCTAGTACTTCTGTTGCTGTCCAACTAAAGATATTTTCTTAGTGTTTCTCCTTGTCAGTCATTGTGTTTTTATTTATCTAATTTGCAGCTGTGATTATTAGCAGTTATTTCTGATTGTTACAAACTAGTCCTAAGTTAATAAATATTTTAAAGGCTTGACATTTTATGCATTGGAAGTTCACAGCTGACTCATTCTGCAAGCATCAAACCCAATGGTAAGGATACTGTGATGCATTTTCAGATAAGCAGAATTAAATGTGGAGTAGTTCCCCAATTGCCTTGCCAAATAATAAAAATCTTAAGTCACGTGGGTATTTTGTTTCCAGTGCTTCAGTGAGTTTATGCCTGGTGTTCTGTATAGGTAAATCCATGTTAGAAGTTAAACACTCGATGATGACATGATACTGCTTGAAGGTGTGGAAGTAAGGTAGAGAGGGCTGTATCACTTGAGATTCTTGGATCCTTATAGCAGCAAGGATAATTAAATGTGGTACAACTTAATCACATGGTGGACTCAGAGTTGCTGAAAGACTAAGTTGTGATTATATACCATTTTAAAATATGTGCTTTAAAATGGCTTCTAGGAATCCTGTATTTAAAGGACATTAGACCACATTACCACAGTATTTGATTCTCTCTAGTCTGTGTATTAAAACTTTTAACTCCTAAGCAAAATAACTGTTTACCTTTTAATTGGAAATATTTTATCTTTTATCCTTCCATTTCATATTTTCTTGAGTAAGTGTTTATTTTTTCCTACTGCCCTTCCTTTTTACTTCTGTTTTATAGGTAGCAGCAGATTGTTTCAGAGATTTATAGACTTGTGATGGTAGGATAATTACATTTTTGTTTGTTTTTGCAAACATTTTTGTGTTGTCTCTTTTCCAGACCTAGTATGGTACTTGTTTCAGACTTCAAGTAATTTTTTCCCTGTATCTGAAAACAGTAGACTGCTTAAAATAATGTACATTTCTTTAAAACATGGACAGATTATATATGTACACAAAGAAAAGGACAACTGCTTGAAAAATTAGGTCTTCCTTGACAGAACTTAAGTCTTACATGGAGAATAAGAGTACATTATCTAGAATATAGCAGTACTGTTCAATATGACCCTTAGTAAGCTTGGACTTAAGTTTTAGAAACTGAGAACAACAGCTTGCTGGTCTCTGTTCATTTCCTTATCCAGATACCTGTGAGGAAAAAGAAGAGGAAATAAAATGCAATATACGATCTGCTTAACTGTTTAAACTGGAATTGGAGAACCATTTATGTCTTGTAGTTGGGGGAGTATTCTGCTGATGAGATTTTTTTTGATATTGCCATTCAAAAATTGAATTTTTTTGTTTCCTTAGATGTAAACATAGATTTTCCTCTCTTTCTTGTTTAATGTTATTCTAGCTCATACGCAGTTGAAGCGTTTTCATATGCCAGAATATATTTAAGAGGTGTGAACAACACATGTAATAAACACTCTGTAACCCATTGTGTTCCTCAGATTTAACAGCTCACTTAATTTCTTAGCTCTTAGAGATGGTGTTGGGTTGTCTTTTCTTCATGTTTACCTTTATTTTCTTGCATATTTTTTCTCATTTCATTTCCCCCCCTCCCCCCCAGCATTATTTTCTTCAATTGAATGTCATACATTCAAGTCAGTGCCTTTTAAAACTGCTTTCTTAATACAGTAATATTTTTTCTTCTGCATTTCTGGCTGGGATGGTATTACCCAGGCAAGTTTAGCATTTGAAAGTAGATTCATTCTAATCACGTCATCTTTTTACATTTCTTTCTATAATATGACAAGACACTGCTCATAATTAGTGAGGTTTCTGTTCTTCTTATATGTAAATATTGCTACAGCAGAGCTGAACAAGGCACTGAAAACCAGTGGTTTTAAGAAATGGCTGAACCTACATTTTTTCCTCTTTGAGGAGGTGCTTTTAACATTGGTTTTTTAGTATCAGTAGAAACATACGATTGCAGTCTACAGGTTATTGCTTACTGGAGAAATCTTCAGTCAGAGTGAGGACTCAGTCCAAATAAAGATACATCTGCAAAACTTTACCTTTTCAAGAGGTGAAAACTTATCCTCAAGGAATATAGTAGAAAGGGAAGATAGGATAGGAGAGGAAAGAAGAATGATGATATTCTTAAGATGCACTAAGATAGATATTACTAAGATACATAACTCAGTGATGTTATGTATCTGTATCTGAGCCCTTGCTGAAGACTACTATCTGCTAAATAGGCAATAGAATAAGGTGGGTTTGTGGCATGTTTGAACCTGTTCCTTTGGTGGTTGAGAGTATCTTCTAAATAGGCTCAATTCTCTTCCTCCTTTATTTTCTCCAGAGAAGAATCAACTATTAATTTTTAGTGATACTATAATTTTACTCTGCGTAATTCTGTAATGCCACACTGTATTTTTTTTTAGTATCATAAAAAATCAAGAGAAGCAAGTGAGCATGTATTGAACTCTGTAGAGGAACCTGCACCTAGAATCTATTCTGCAATTTTGGGCAACTGAAGTACTCAGGAGTTGCCAGTAGTATCATAGAATCATTGAATGGTTTGGGTTGGAAGGGACCTTAAAGACCATCTAGTTCCAACCCCCCTGCCATGGGCAGGGACACCTGCCACTACACCAGGTTGCTCCCAGCCCCGTCCAGCCTGGCCTTGAACTCTTCCAGGGAGGGGGCAGCCACAGCTGCTCTGGGCACCCTGTGCCAGTGCCTCACCACCCTCACAGGAAAGAATGTCTTCCTTAGATCTAAGCTAAATCTACTCTCTTTCTATTTACAAATGTTACCCCCTCATCCTATCACTACAATCCCTGACAAAGAGTCCCTCCCCATCTTTCCTGTAGGCCCCCTTTAAGTACTGGCAAGCCGCCATAAGATCTCCCCGGAGCCTTCTCTTCTCCAGGCTGAACCACCCCAACTCTCTCAGCCTGCTGTCATAAGGGAGGTGCTCCAGCCACCTGATCTTTTTTGTGACCCCCTCCTCTGGACCTGCTGCAACCGGTCCATGTACTCCTTTTGTTGGGGCCCCAGATCTGGACACAGCTCTGCAGGTGGCGTCTCACCAGAGGAGAGCAGAGGGGGAGAATCCCCTCCCTCGACCTGCTGGCCACACTGCTCTTGATGCAGCCCTGGGCACAGTTGGCTTTCTGGGCTGCGAGCGCACATTGCTGGGTCATACTCAATTCTCCATCCACTACTACCTCCAGGTCCTTCTCCACAGGCCTGCTCTCAATCCAGTCATTGCCCAGTCTGTATTTGTGTTTGAGATTGCCTCAACCCACTTGCAGGACCTTGCACTTGGCCTTGTTGAACTTTGTGAGGCTTGCATTGGCACACCTCTCAAGGCTGTCAGATTTATATAACCTGTAACAGTTACATTGTTTCTTCGCTCTTTTCCAGAAAACAAAAAAGGGAAAAAAGCCATAGTTAAAGTAAATTATATTTATTTTTAAAATATTTCACAATTTAGTGTTAATTTGCTATGTAGTAAAAGCTTGTAAATAAAATAACCTCCGGTTGCAGACATTTTACTGTGTTAAAGATTAAGTGTCCAGAAGTTTTGTGTGAGAGTCCAAAAGAATGATGAAGAAAGAATTGTTGTGCCCTAATAGGAAGTAATAGTGAGATCTCATGAGAAATCTGGTGGTGATACTTGCTAGGGTATCAGTTAGTCTTTAAGAGTAATTGTTGAAGCCCTTGCATATCTTGAAATAGAATTATAAAAATAAAGAAAATAGTCCAAATTTGCTGGGCAGGATATTGGATGATCTCATAGTATCTTCCAGTCATAAGCTGTGTAAATAATAAGGAAATGTGGGTTTGTTTTAATTAGTTTGTTGTTGTAACTTGCCCAGTTTCCATTTTCTGAAGAATTTGGGCCTGGAAAGTAAACCAAACCATTATGAGTTTATCTGAAAACTTCACAGAGAATTTTAACACACATGTTAACTTGAAACATCTCCACAAATGTCTCCTTGTTTACTAGCTCTTGTGTGTCAGCTGTGTCCATTACTACTAGTAACCTCTTATTATAGGCTCATTTGTGCAGTTTGGATTTTACTTCTGGATTAACTCTTCTAGTTGTAGGTTAAAAGGTGTTTTGATGTGAAGACAGCTTACCTGGCAAGCTAGATTTTGCAAATAATCCTTTGGAGCTGTTCAGAGTAGATGTAAGTAGAGTGCTGGTGGCATATCTGCCCATGACTCCGCTTACCAGTTGCGAACGTTTTGGCACAGGTTGTTTTCTGTTAAAAACCTGATACTGGTAAGATCCTATCTCTGGGTTTCCTTTCTATCTGTTATTTACTGTCTGTGGTATTTATGTAATAGAAGTTATCAAATGTGTGGAAATTTTTTTTTTTCTTTGTCATAACATATGGGCCAGACAAATATTACCCATTTAGAAAAATCTGAATGCTTAGTGGACTTTTTTGGTCAAGGAGTTGTTCCTGGAAAGGTGTTACAAAACACTTCCAGTCACTCAGCAATCTTTTTTACTTTTTCTGAAAGTAAATTGATTACCTCTGCTTTCTAAATGCACAAATAAACAAAAATTTCCATTATCTACTGTGAGAGTACTTTTCAAAATGCATTTGTTAACAAATGTTTATATGACCTGTTGGAAAAAACACTATGATAGTGGTGTGAGGGAACTGGATAGCATTTTTTTTCCTTTGAAAAATGTTGTTCAAATAATCAATTAGCATTTGTTTGTGATTACTTGCAGACATTTTATGTGGGTCATCTAAAATCAGTAGTAGCACAGCTTTGCATCATGACTTGTTTTAAGCTACTTTTGGGAGAGATTATTGTAAAAGATTTTTCAATAACTTAGGATCATAGATTATTATGTTAAAAGGAACTTCTCTGAATTTTCTAGTTGAATCCCATGCTTAAAATATAACTAATTTTGATAAGGGCTTTTTTGCTTAAAAAAAAAAAAAATGACAAACAACCCAAACTTCAAATAATACTGTGTGCTTTACATCTGTTTTAAGGAAATCTTAAAAAATAAAAGGAAGCAAATGTATTAATTCAGCTGTGAAACTTCTGAGGGAGAAAATCTGTAGATTGAGAAGTTTCTGAAAGGTTATGATTTTTCTACAAATAGCACTGTGGCTTCAGAGCCCAAATTCTTCAGCCTTCAATGATGTAACATTTGTTTATAATCATCATATGTCAGAATTTTAAATTGTACCATTTTGTCACTTCAGAATAGTATAATTCAGTAAAAAATCCATATGTGGGAGGAGTTTAAAAAAATCCCAAACTACTTGCAATATTGTAGCTGTTTTGGAAGAGTTGAATTAATAGGTAAATGGTACGTATTATTTCAACTATGTTTTATCATGCTGTTTTATCATGTATGAGTTTTATTTCTCCATAACATTTAGACTGTGTGTTCTTTCCCCTTCATTTGTCTGTTAAACCAGAAACAAAACCGACCCAAACAGGTAACACCACAGAATACAAGTCTATGTTCAACTGATACTAATACAGATTGCTTTTTGTCTGAAATGTGCTGTTATGAAAGTGGTTTAATAGCTTGTTATTTACATGACATTTGCTGTTAGAGTAAGAGGAAAAATAGTGTGCAAGATACAGGATTTCAGTATTTCCTTGATACCTTGTTTAGCCTTTTGTGAGTAATAGTGGGCTGCAAATGTGTTCTTTCTGTTGGGCTTTTTTGGATAATGCACTCAACTTTTATTAAAAAAAAAAAAATTCTAGTTTAGAAACTTTAAAAATTGCATTTAGTCATGCAAAATGCTGTTTCCTTCTTAGACCTGCTTTTCTGTGATTTCACCATTGTATAAGGTGCTGTAGAGGCTGAAGCAGTGTTGAACTAGATCAGCCTTGAGAAATTAGAGGGCTGTTTGGGTTACCTATCAATTGTTATCCAAGGTTTAAAGGTGGTTCATGAGGCACATTGTTGAAGGGAGCTGAAGAACTGGATCATCAGCTTGCTGGTGCTGAAAGAGGGGGGATCCTATCACTTTCTGTCTTCCTCCCTTCATCTTTGTGTTCTTTCCTGTTGTGCTGCTCTGTCCTTGTGGTGTGCTGATTCAACTTGGTAAATTAATCCAAGAGAAGCTACAGAAATAGCTTTCTGCCAGATGCTCAGTTAGTTTGTTGAAGGGTCTGAGAAGTATCAAAGCCGATGCAGTGGAGGAAGAGGGCACCTGAGAACAGAAGGAACAAGGGACCGGGGGTGGAGTTGGAAGAAGAGAAGAGGGAATGGGAACTGGGATCTCTTTTTCATAGGAGCAAGCCATAAGCTCAGCTCAGCTTTAAAAAGTAAATTCACTGGTACCAGTGCTTTGAATTTGGTATTGTCACAGTGCTTTACCTGCTTTGAATTAAATTTTTTTTAAAGGCTAACAGAGCTATCAGACATTTGAGAATATCTGCTACCATGCCAAATGCATTGTAAAACTGGTAAGAGTACTAATTCAGTGCTTGCTGATAAGATTCCCTTAGTTGACGTCAGAGTGAAATTGATTATGCCTCTTAAATTTTTTTCTTCCCACCAAAGGTTCACGTTTGTTTTCATAAAAGAACATTAGCTCTTTAGCCGAGTGGGTGTTTGGCTAGGCCTGTATCCTGACATTGCAAACCTTACACAAAGAAGGGTTTTAAGAGTAGCATTGTAATACTTGCTCAGTAAATGTATTCATTGTATGCAAATATTGGTTTTAGACAGCTCTCAGTTTTTAGGCTCTTGGATATGTTGTCCTGACTAATAGCATAGTTCAGGAGAGTAGAAGAGGAGGATATGTGGACCAAAAGTTAAGTGTCCATGCTGTGCCATAAAATACATTATGTAATACATGTTCTCAGTCTTCTGGCTTTGGGCTTTTTTTTTGATTGGACACCTGCAGAAAAAAATTACTTAGAACTCATTAGGACATGTGTAAAATAAGCTCTTTGCCAAACCTTCAGGGTGAGGTGTTGCCTAGAAGACTTTTTGTTCAGAGTTACCATGTTCCAACTGATCAGTGATTCATTAGTGACTTTATCTTTTAGTTATTTTGCCCCCTTGCAAAGGGAGTCAGTCCCAGAGTGTCATAATAACTTTGAAATACACTAAACATCTATTTTATTCCTCAAATTACATAACAATGTAAATACTTATTTTTGTGTTACTAACACCAGAAAAAAAGCCTAGCTTTGTACTCCTGCACAATGAGTGCTCCTATGCAATTAGCCCTTGTAAGCTATGATTTTTGTAGCTATTTGTGGCTATGCTATTCTGTGTAATATACTAAATACAAATAGGTGTTTTTTATAGGCACTCATATGGGATGATAGTTTATCTCAGGAGTGCCACAGGCCCATTACCCAGTAAGGTGATCAGACAAATACCATCTTAAAATAAAAGCAACTTTACTGTGATGTTACACATACGTTTGTCTTGTTTACAGAGAAGGAGATTGATAATTTTTAATTGCTGACATCTCCCTCTTGATCTTCCAGAAAAGATTGTTGTCAGAGTTGGCAGCTTTAGGCCTGAGTCTTGTGATATTCCAAAGTTATATATATAGATACAGTTCTGCTGAGATTTCTATTTAGAATTTTGGGTGGGAGGAGAGGAGTTGCATTGTTCAGTAATGATGCGTACATGGAAATGTTTTGGCTCACTTAGATACATTAAAATGCTACTTAAATTTTCTTACCCACTTCAGTTTTTTTTTTCTTTTCTACGGTCTTGTATTACAGGCAGTGTATTGAAATTAGGTGCATTTTGGTAGGCAGTGTAAGTGAACTTGACAAAAGTAATTGTTATTGTTCTAGGAGCTGTTAACCTAAGTATAAGTGAAGATAACTGATGTGAGTGAGAAGAGGCCAGGCAATCTGTAGTGTGCTGGTTTTAGCCTTCTGGTGTGCTCTCTTATAGTGGGTTGACCTTGGCCATCAGGTGCCCACCAAGCTGCTCTATCACTCCACTTCCTCAGTAGGACAGGGTAAGAAAAAATGACCAAAGTCTCATGCATTGAGATACGGACAGGGAGATCACTCAGCGATTACCATCACAGGCCAAACAGATTCAATTTGGGGAAGCTAATTTAATTTGTTGTCAATCAGATCAGAGTAGGATAATGAGAAATAATAAGAATACCTTGCCCCCAGCCTGCCCTCTTGCCAGGCTCACCTTCACTCCTGATTTCTCTACTTCCTCCCCCTGAGTGGTGCAGGGGAATGGAGAATGGGGGTTGCAGTCAGTTCATCACACGTTGTTTCTGCCACTCCTTTCTCTTCACGTTCTCCACCTGCTCCAGCATGGGGTCCCACCTGTGGGAGACAGTCCTCCATGAACTTCTCCAGTGTGGGTCCTTTCCACAGGGAGCAGTCCTTCAGGAGCAGACTGCTCCAGCATGAGTCACCCATGGGGTCACAAGTCCTGCCAGCAAACCTGCTCCAGCGTGGGTTTCCTAGGGGGTCGCAACTTCCTTCAGGGTGCAGCCGCCTGTTCTGGCATGGGGTCCTCCCCAGACTGCAGGTGGAGATCTGTTCCACTATGGACCTCCCTGGGCTGCAGGGGCACAGCCTGCCTCACCATGGTCTTCCTCATGGGCTGCAGGGGAATCTGTGCTCCAGTGCCTGGTCCACCTCCTCCCCCTCCCTCTGCAGTGACTGTGATATCTGCAGAGTTGTTTCCCTCACATATTCTTACTCCTCTATCCTGGCTGCTGTTGTGCAGCAGTTTTTCCCCCTTCTTAAATATATTATCCCAGAGGCTCTACCACCAGCGCTGATGGGCTCAGCCTTGGCCAGCAGCAGGTCCCTCTTGGAGCCGGCTGCATTGGCTCTGTTGGACATGAGGGCAGCTTCTGGCATCTTCTCACAGATGCCACCCATGTAAACCCCTTCTACAAAAACCTTGTCACCTACAACCAGTACATCTCTGCATAGATGTACTGAGGTACACAGGCTCTCTGCACACAGGTAAAAGACTGTGTTAAACAGGGTTTAAAGAGGAATAATGGGGCTTGCTTCATATGAGCAGGTCTTCAGAGGCCTAGAAGACATGTCTTCTGGAAGTGTTCCTTTTTATTTCTTGTGTTTTAAACAGCCTGTGTTTTACTTTCCAGTGTCTTTTTTTTGGGGTTTTGTCTTGTGTGCATATGTGTTTGCTGTTTGTTTCTTAGAATAATTGCAAACTTTGATCTTGTTTGTCATGTGTGCATTTGATTTTATTATTTTAATTAGCTTAGCCATTTAGGAAATTGCCCTGAAATCCAGAAAATAACCTTTGTAGTGCATCAGCATACACTTCCAATTCCCTATCTTCATAAACCTCATCGAAAAAATAGGACATTTTTGTGCAGTCAGTAGGTTGTTGGTTGCTTTATGTACCAAATATAAACTGTGTGGTTTCCAAATTAGTTTAATATGGACTTTATTCATTTTTATCTTTTAATCTTAGGAAGTTAGACAGATGTAGTGATGATTCTGGTGTGTCTCATGTTGGGCAGTATTACCTTATTTCTTTATGCTATCCCAACTCTATATCCATCTTCTGTATTCTCTTAGATGATTTCTGCCACAACAGTAAAATACATTTTAGATCTGTATTGGAGAGTCAGGCTTTGGTCTGTTACTGGGGCATTCACCTGCTACAATAATGCAAATGGTCTTTTTGTACTACAAAGGTAAGGATTGTTGATGCCAGTGCAGTTGTGCAAACAGAAAGCTAAATGTCCTGGCAAGGCTTCCTCTTAACCACACACAACAGGTGACATTTAAATACAGGACCATGCATGTGACAGACAAAAGTAGTTTGCCTATAGTACAGATTTCATGTAGTTGAGACTCCTCCTCATTACGAGGAAGTGTAGGAGTATGCTTTTAACAAGACTTTTTTTGTCTGTTTAAAGATAGCTTAAAGAGAGGGAGAATAGAAACAGTTTTAAGCACGTTCTGATATAAGTTCAGTTTCTAAAATTTTGCATACAAATTTTATGTATTCTGGAGCTTTACTTTGGAACTTGTCTGGAGCTCATTGCAGACTGTTGCAAGTGTATCAGCAGAAGGGTTTGGTATTTTACTCTTAGGACTGCTGTTTAGCAGAAGGGATGGAGTATCTAAAAACTATTCTATTTGCAATACTCTACTTCTCTCTGAAAACGACTATCCTTAATTTTGCCTGTGATATTAAATGTGCACCTTCAATTACAAATCTTCAGCATTATTCTTGAAAATGGCAAGTAATACTGGTAGGCTTCAGGGAATCTAAATATATAGGAAAACAAAGTATTATGTGATTACTACTATTCCAAAAATATGAAGCAGCTTAGGAAGAGACTGAAAAGTATCTTTGTGGCCTGTTTTAGCTAAAAATGGGTGTGTGTCATATTACGATATTTCTGTAAAATACAAAATATAAAATAGGAATAACAGGGAAAGTTTTGGGAATAATAGCAAAGGAAATGTAAGACTTGACTCTTCAATGATTTAAATCAAGCTTTGGGTTATGCTCCCAACTGAGGTCAACCTGCACATAATTATACTTTCTGCTTTAATGCATTTAAAGCTTCATGGAAAAATTATATATAAAAACATACTGAAGACAGAAATAATCTTTGTTGTATAGTTAAAATATATGTGCTGTAAAACTGAAAAAAACGTGTTTACTGCTGGTTAGAGTCTATCTGCATAACAGCTGCCTAAAATATATGGATTCATTTAGTTGTGAACAATGTAACATCTGTGAAACATGATTCTTAAAATAAATGCAGTATTCAATGGGTATAGCTCTAGTCAGGTCTGTACAGGATGTTACTCTACCCTCCTCCACCCACTTATTTAAATATATTGTGAAAGTCAATTCATACCAAGGCTGTTGAAGTAAATGAACAGTAATACTGAATGTCTGTGTTGAGAAGTAATCATGAGTGAGGCAGAAGGCATGCCACAAAAATTGTTCATGGCTTTTATGCTAACAGATTGAAAACTGCATGTTTTTAAGGTCCCAGGTTTGTTTAGGCATTTGGCCAGTCTAACCCACGTTTCCATCTTAGTAAATGATATTAGCTGAATTTTCATGTTTCTAATTGTTGTGGTTTGAGCCTGGTCAGCAGCCAACCACCACACAGCCACTCTCTCTCCCTTCTCTTCCGGCAATAAGAAGGGACAGAGAGCCAGGCTTGGGGTTGAAGATAGGACTGGGATGGGGAGAAATTCCCCTTTATGATCACGAGCAAAAGGCAGACTCGTTAGGGGAAGAAAAAAAGAACATACATTTATTACAGATACTAACAACAACACTTAACAGAGTAGGACAGTGAGAAGCATTGCCACATCTTGAGAACACCTTTCCCCACCCCTCCCTTCTTCCTGAGCTCAGCTCTGCTCCCAATATCTCTACCTCCTCCCCCCAGCACCGCAGGGGCAGGGAATGGGGGGTGCAGTCAGTGCTGCTGTTGCTTCCATCTTCAGTGGGGGGAGCTTCTGGAACTTCTTCCCCCTGCTCCATCGTGGTCCCCCTCTCACAGGAGACAGTCCTCCACAAACTTTCTCCAACATGAGTTCCTCCCACAGGCCGCAGCGTTCCACACTGCTCCATCGTGGGTCACTAACTTTCCCCGACTGGATTCCCTCCCATGGCTGCAGCCCTTCCCGAGCTGCTCTGGCATGGGAGTCCCCCGCATGCTGCAATCCTCCCAGTGCTGAATTACAGCAGCGGGGCTGCCTTTTCCCACAAGACCCCAGCCTTCTTCGGGCACAGCACCTTGATCAACCAGGTGGAAACCACAGGCCACAAATCAATGTCTGTTCCACCGTAGATCTCCATGGGTGGCAGGGGGGTGCTACCCTGCCGTCTCCCCACAGGATACAGGAGGGTCTCTGCTCCAGCATACCTCCTCCCTCCTTTCTTCCTCAGTTCCTCCACTGACCTTGGTGTTCACGCAGCTGCAGCAACTCCTCCTCACAAGTCTGACTCCTCTTCACCACGTCCCTTCTTAAACACATTATTGCAGAGGCGCAGCTGATTGGCTCAGTTTTTGTGCAGAGGTGGAGCTGACTTGGAGCTGGGGGAGCTTTGAGAAGCTTCTCACAGGGGGCTGCCTCTATAGCCCCTCACCTGCTACCAGATAAAAACTCCACCACTCACTCAACCCAGGACACAAACACAGTGTATTGTATAGATACTGCCTGTGTGAAAGTTGGAATGTACACAGTTAAACTATCTGTGAATCTGTTGAGGGCCTGGTTTGCCTTATGACATTACTAATTCAGTGGATTCTATGCTAGACCCAGCGTTATTGTTATCTGATAGTCAGGATACTGTCTGGGTGATAGACAGCTAAAAAATGCTTCAGCTGACTTTAATCCAGAACAGGAATGCTTGCATCGCCCTGCTTTATAGAGTGAAGTGGGAGAGGTCCTCTGTGCCACCAGCTTAGCACCATCTGTCTTCTGTGTCAGTCCTTTAGGAGTGGTGACAATGAAGCGGCCTGGACTCTTCATCAGGCTTATAAGGCTTGGTCTAGAAGCAGGATCAATGCTATCAGTCTTCTGTTTATACCACACTGTATTTGTGAAGACTTGATGATTGGTGGTTACATCAGTTTCAGAAAGTGAAAGAGAAGTCTGACCCGTCTGTATTCCTTTAAACTGTGTATATAGAATCACAGAATAATTTAGATTGGAAAAGACTGTTAAGGTCATTAAGTCCAACCTCTTCTCTAACACTGCCAAGTTCACCACTAAGCCATGTCCCTAAGATCTACACCTACACTTCTTTTCAATACCTCCATGGGTGGTGACTCAACCACTGACCTGAGCAGCCTGTTCCAATGTTTGACAACTCTTTCAGTGAAGATTTTTTTTCCTAATATCCAATCTAAACCTCCCGTGGTACAACTGGAGGCTGTTTCCTCTCATCTTATCATTTGCTACTTGGGTGGAGAGACCTATAACCACCTCACCATGACCTTCTTTCAGGCAATTGTAGAGAGTGATAAGGTCTCCCCTTAGCTTCCTTTTCTACAGACTAAACATCCCCAGTTCCCTCAGCTGCTCCTTGTAAGACTTGTGCTCTAGACCCTTCACCAGCTTCATTGCTCTTCTCTGGACACGCTCCAGCACCTCAATGTCTTTCTTGCAGTGAGGGGCCCCAGCTGAACACAGGATTTGAGGTGGTGCCTTACCAGTGCTGAGCACAGGGGCACAGTCACTGCTGTAATACTGCTGGCCACACTACTTCAGATACAAGCCAGGATGCTGTTGGCATTCTTCACCACCTGGGCACTTGCAACTAATTTCAAATGCATGTAATATTTTTTCTGTGTTTTTCAAAACCGGATTTTTTCACACTTCTTTAATTTCTTCTTTCATGAAACTTTTTAACCCAAGTGAAATCTGAGGCAGCAGGACAAAATAATTTCAGTGTTCTTTTGTGCTGGTTTGCAACCTTTGTAGAAAAGGTTAACATTCGGATGTTTTTCACCAAAAGACTCTCTGAATAAGCCTGTAAATAATGTTTATAATGAATGGGTGTAATTAGGCTGTATGTAACCAGTGCTCACTGGTTGGTAACCTTCTGACCTGTTTTGAGGAATTCTCCTATTAAATAATTCTTTGGTCTTTGCTCCAGACCAAGTAAGATGATACTCTCATTTCCAAATTAGTTTTTGTTTTTTGTTATGTTATTTCTGGAAACTGTAGTTTAAATGAAATTTTAACATCGTTTTCATTCAGAAAGGTCATCATTAGGCACAGGAAATATATTCCCTGTGCATCATTGCCTTAGGAAGGAAGAATGGTTGCTTACCTTTGTGTTAATAATTTAAGAATGTCTGTATTCTGTATGAACAAACTGCCCGCACTTGTATTTTTTTTACTGGGATTTGGTATTTCTGAAGGAATTGAGGATTAGATTTAGGATTGGGGGAACCCCAGCAGCAGACAAAGTAGAACTGGACATGGACAAGACCTTGAAACTATGCCCATTTACTTATCCCCTGCATCCCAATATGTAATGATAATTCATTACTTTACCCATACTGTTTCCAGTGGACACGATTTTCACTGAACAACCAACTAATTATAATTAGATACTTGCTTGTAGTGTCTTTAAGATAGCTTTGTACTATGCTGATGGTCATAAAATTGAAATGGTCTTTCATTTCCTGGAACTTTCTCTCTAACTTCTGTAAAGTTCTGACTGTCTTCCAGAATATCAGAATTATTAAATAGGCCTTAAGAATAGTCTGTGAATAAAAAAAAAAAATAATCCCTGCATTGTATTGTTCTGTTCCTGCCGTAAGATTACTTAAAATTCTCCTATAAATGGTAATAAATTTTCTCTAACTTTTGTCATTTTTTGTTGTCCTTTAGAATTGTATTCTAGTAGAATAGTAGGGTTTCATGGTGAAACAAAGGTGTAAATTTATTTAATAAGAAGATACTAATAGCCTAAACAACTAAAAGGAAAATAATATTGCAGTGTGCTGTAGGACCGCTACTAATAGTAGAGACCCTTCTTGCAATGGGTACATTGAGAACAAAGGTTTGGTTTTTCAGAACCTTGACAGAAGGATAATTACAGCTTTGAGACTGCAGGAGGATTTTCTGATAGTGCTGGGGAGAAGTAGGAGAAGGCTTGAGTATGGCAACTCTGTAGGTACTAGCAATGAGAAAGAGGAGCTGAGGAAGAAGGTGGCTTTATAGATGAGATGGTTAAAACAGCTAGTGGGTTGGAATAATACATTAAATCTGCAGGGACTTAGGTCTCAAACCCGAGAGCATCTGGGATGATTTCTGTCCCTATAATTGTAGGTTATATTATGTGTATTTAACCCTGGAGGTTCATAAAATGTCAGTTTTACAGACTGCAAGCCACAAACGACTATCCAGTACTCTCAGTGAGAATTCAAATGCCACAAAACCTTATGTGCCACTGGAAGAGAGCAGAAGGGCATAGCAAATGGCGTTGCAGTAGGAACAATTTCCTAGGTAAAATTGTTTAGGTAATAAAACAATTGCCTCGTGTTGCTAGGGAAGGTCCCATCTGTTCCAGACCATCTCTCCCAAACCTTCCATCTCTGCTAAGCCTTGCTGAGGGAAAGCTCTTTTTTGCTTGTCGTCTGACCATTATTTTAATGGTGAACGTGTAAGTAAAGCTACTGTGAGCCCCTCTGCATTCTGCCTTGCATGCTTTCTCTAATCTTGGATGATCTTTAGTGCTTCAGAGGAAGTCTAGGTGGGGTTAAGGGGATCTTCAGAAGCAAACTTACCGTTATGAAGAAAGAGAAGATTTTCCTTATCCAGTCAGGTAACTGAAACACAGCCTAGTATATAAATGTAATGGAGCAAACTGAGTAGACTGTACGGTAATCAAGATTTCTTTTGACTGTCCTAGCATATAAATGAACCAGACACCAAAGAACTGTTGACCAAAGCTTCAATTTCTAATCTGTAGTGCCCTCTATTTTGTCTTCCAGTTACAATACTTAATGCAGTTGAGTATATTGAGAATATTTAATATATGCTTGGCATCTAACCTGAATGAACAGATAGAAGATATGATGTGCTTAGTCTGTAGCATTCCTAATCTCTCTTAAATTTATTTGAACTTGGACTGTGAATATATGCTTTTGAGATGATAATATACAGGACAAGATTCTTTGACTTTGAAAATTACGTAAGAGGGGAATTAATTTCAGATAATCTTGTTTTTGTAAATATATCAAGTACTCCACACATCTGTATGAGATTAGTTTTTGTTAAACTGTTGAATGTTTTTTTAGAAATGGTAGAAACTTCCCAGCATCATGTGAGGTCTGCCCAGGTAAATGCCCAAAATAAATGCAAAAGAAGTATACAAATTAAAATTATACATTGTAGCAACTTTGTATAAACATGAATTTTCAACTTCATAAGAACTAAAAGAAGGAATGGACAGACTCTGATGTTGTATTTCCTTATAGGAATTGAAATATAAGTGATTTTTTTAAAGTATTTTTTTTTTTTAAGCTTATAATACTTAGATAATTTCCTGTTTGAAAATAAAATCTAATAGAAATTTTATGCTTTTGAAGTTTCATGCCTAAACTGTTTAGGCTAAAATCATGAACTGGAAGGCAAAATTACCAGAAATGCAGAAAACAGTTTTGTTTCATACAGAGTCTTCTCTGTGTGTGGAGCTGCACTGTTATAATGGGGCTGTGTGGGTTTAAAGCACAGACAGGCAAAAAACCTCAAACAAACCCAAACACCAAAAAACCTAGAAAGATCAAAAGGAGACTTCTCCTTTGTCTTCTTTCCTATCACTCGTCTCCCTTCACCCCTTCACTCTCCCAGCACCTGAAAGTGGGAAATGTGTGAACTAGCGTGTCTGATTACTACATTATAGATGGTTGTACTAAGTTGCTTTTTGTGCTGTTTTTGTGGTCATATTCATTACCTTCAGGAGAATTTTGGAAAGAAGAAGTCAGTAGGAGTGCTGCACATTTTGAATTAAAGTAATCAGATTTATTATGTGATTTATTATTTATTATGTGCTTATAACTCAATCGGCTAAATTCAAGACATGGGTGGAGATTAAGATTTTGTTTGTTTGTTTGTCTGAGTGATGATTTTGTGGCGGAGGGTAACACAAGAGGATTGGGTAAAAAATGTTTTTTAAAAGACTGTCACTTTTAGCAAGAACGTTTGAATACACTCACTAACATTCTACTTTTTCTACAGCTTCTGGAAAAACATAAGAACACGGAAAGCATGGTAGAGCTGCTCGAACTGTATCAAATGGAAGATGAAGCTTACAGTAGTCTTGCAGAAGCTACCACAGAGCTCTACCAATACTTACTACAGCCATTCCGGGATATGAGGGAACTTGCAATGCTCAGAAGACAGCAGATAAAGGTATGGTGAAGGTAACTGCACTTGTTATTAGTGTAGAAATCATGCTTTTTAGTTACTATTTACTACTTTTATTATTCATTATGTACAGTGATGGTTTCTCTACTAGATATTGATCCTATTTTTCTGGTTTCTCCTCTTGGAGTGCTTTTGAAGAATGAGAACATCTCTGACGTGTAGCTAACCATCACTGTGTTTGACTGTTCAAATTAATTTCTGAATTTAATAAGTGAAACTTAAAATTTTGTGATTACTGGGAATACCAACTAATATATAAAATAGAGACATATGTATGATATCTATACTATTGTTAATACTTTTAAAAGATTACACAGGAAGTTACTTTTCATTTTAGTGTTCTGAGATAATCTGATAAACCATGAGAGGTGGGCAGCTTTTCATCAAATGTTGTGAAACACTTAAAAATGGAAGCATATTAGAAGTATATCATTTGTTGTGTCACTTTAACGGTATACTTTCCGAAGAGCTAAAAAAGTACAGCTATCTGAAGAATACTACATTTTTGCAAAACTGTATTATAATGTGTATGTTTGTTTTATTTAAAAACAATTCTAATTTTAAATGTGTAACAAATGTCATCTTTATTGCACCTTAGAAGTACTTTTGATAAAATCCTTAGTTCCTATGCAGATTATTAAGACTGTAGCCTTCTGATTCTTCTCATATATGTTTTGTAACATAGAAGTTAAAATGGGTTTGCTTCATTTAATCTGTATGGGAAATGTCAATTTATCTCAGCTTGGCAACTTGTTCAGTTAGCCAACATTGATTTTAATGGTTTCAATTTAAAAATACAGCATTTCTCTCTCATTATGAGTACAGAATAAGTGAGGGAGGCAAGAGGATTTATGATTCCAAAATAGTTTTATTTTGAGCTATTGATGGGTTCCTAAAGTAATTTTTCAGAAAGTTCAGCAGTCTGAAACTATCTTGGTGAAATAATGTGATGAGATTTGAAGAAAAAGTGCTTTTTTTGCCCTAAATGATATGTGCTGCTGCATAGAGAATTGGGGTATTTTTTTCAGAGGTATTATATGATTGAAGATTACAAACCGTACACTTAATACAAAGGCTTCTTCAAAGCATGATGAAATAGTTCCCATTTCATTTGAATTTTTAGAAGAGGAAAAGATTTTTTTGTTGTTGTTTTTCTTCTGGTAAACAAGAAAAGGTGAATACCACATTGAGTAGGAAATACAAATTAAGAGTTGTATTTTGTTTTGGGCTTTTTTAGACCTTAGTGATCTCCTGAATTCTAGATTTAAAATACCTCCTTTTCTATTTTTCCTGAAAGAATAAGCTTGGTAAACTTCAGAGGCATGTTCTGTGGTTGATTAGTTTAGTTATACATAGTTGCATCTAATGTACATTAAGTTCTCTTCCTAACTTGGCAATTTTTGAGTTATAAAACTTTGTCATGTGTATTATGTGGCAAAGAAGATGCCATCTCTTGTTTTTCATTTCATTGTCTGAGAGAAAGCAGTACTTGTATCTATGATGACAAAGTATATATTATTCTGGATAGCAAGGGTAGAATTGTTTTATAAATAGAACTTGTGCATGAAATGGTTTGTGTTAACTTGCTACATATGTTTTTCTGGCAGGCTTAATAATGGAAAAAAGATCCTTAGTTTTCAATAAACCCTTGTGGCTGGGGTTAGATCCATTTTCATGCATAACACAAGTATTTCTGATGCTTACTACCTCAGTGAAATGGAAGTTGTGAACATATAATACTGTTTACGTATAAAGAGTGACAAGGAGAAGGATAAAGTTTGTAATTTATGGTGTGATGGTTTTGGCTGGAATAGAGTTAATTTTCATCATAGTAGCTGGTAGAGGGCAATGTTTTGGGGTTTGTGTTGCAAACAGCATTGATAATGCAGGGATGTTTCAGTTAATTGCTGAGCAGCACTTACACAGAGCCAAGGACTTTTCAGCTTCTTACCCCACCTCACCAGTGAACAGGCTGGAGGTGCACAAAAATTGGCAGGGGACACAACTGGGACTGCTGACCCCAACTGATCAAAGGGATACCCCATACCATATGACGTCATACTCAGCATTTAAAGTTGAGGGAAGAAGAAGGAAGGGGGAACGTTCAAAGCAATGGCGTTTTGTCTTTCTGAGTCACCAATATGCATGTTGGAGCCCTGCTTTCCTGGAGATGGCTGAGCACCTGCCTGCCAATGAGAAGTGGTGAATGAATTCCTTGTCTTGCGTCATTTGTGCGTTAGACTTTTGCTTTCCCTATTAAACTGTCTTTGTCTTAACCCACAAGCTTTCCCACTTTTACCCTTCCTATTCTCTCCCTCATCCCACTGGAGGGGGAAGTGAGCAAGCAGCTGTATCAGGCTTCGTTGCCAACTGGGGTTAAACCAAGATGTAGCACAGGATAAGGAAGGACGAATCTGCAGAATGTTACTAAAATGGAAAAATAAGTTACAGGAATAATTAAGCTTGAATACAAATACCAGTATTTAGTCAAGATTGCATATGCCTTCTGTAATTATTTAATGTCAGGCCTTTGTTAGGTATCTGTTTTTTGTTTGTAGGGAAGTTGTTTTAGTTTGTTTTTTAAGAATTTGTGGTTTTTAATAAATATTTTAATCCGTTTCATTTTTCAGAGTGAGTTTAGGAGGAGATTGACTGCTTTACGTATAAACTTTGAGAAGAGTGTTTAGTGTCTTCCTTTTGGAGCCAGACACAAAAATTGGAAGATAAATAATCTGGTTGTTAAATTTCTGCTGTTGCTGTAAGATTTTTAGCAAGAGAGAAACCTACAGGAGGGAAGGGAGAAACACAAAATTCTGTCTGCTCATTGGAGGCTTATTAAAGTAGGACAGCTGTATTTCTGCAGATTCCTTCTTTGGGAAAAAACCAAAACAAAACAAACCCAAAACCAAAACAACCCAGAATGGAAGTTCATAACCAAATTAAAACATTTAGAAGCTTGAAAATGCAGATTAGTGTTGTCCATGATAGAAGTATTTTTCCTTTTTTATATATATATATATATATACTTTATTGTATGCTAGTTTTCAAGGTGTATTTTGCCTCATATATTGTGAAGGATGGATCATTTAGTTTGGGTGAAGAGTCAAAATTGTATCATGAAGCACTTAAATATTGCTGAATTTGGAAAACATAATGAAAATGTAGAAGATTATGGAAGGAGAAAAGAATGGCTGATTATGAAACGTCACTGGAAAACTAATTTCTGCTGAAATTTCTACTTAACTGTGGACTAGTCACCTGACCCTAGAACAATGTGTTCTGTAGTGACATGTTTCTCATTTTTTGGGCTTCCAGCTTCAGAAACAGTTTCGTTTGTTTAAATGCTTAGTATTTGTAAGTGCTGCTCAAATCCATGAAGGCCTCCCTCTGCATGACAAAATGGTTAACTGTATACCATGCACTCTTGAAAAAATTGGACACTGGAAGCATAGCAGTATTTGGGACTTATATTTTTTTTATATATACAATATGGGAATAATCCTGCTCACCCCAAGGTCTTTATGGGGGACACACAAATAAAAGCCAATTTGAGTGGTATGAGTGATACTATCGAATTGAGAAATGCTCATCAAAGAATCAAGTCTGTACTCATTTTAAGATTAAAATGTAAGTTATACTTATTAGACATACTGTGTGTGTCTAGTATGACCATAATTTTAAGGTAAGTGTGAAAAGATGTATTGATAAACCAGCCAAACAGCCAGAACTATGGTTACGTTCACTGAATGCTGGAGAAGTTATAATAAAGGAGTTGAAAACAGTATTATAATTTATATACATAGAAAAGCTGTGCTGAGTTTGTATGGGCACTTGAAAATTTAATTGTTTCTGGACTGTTGATGGTGTAGATTTAATAATATGTAAATACACTCAGTGAGTTTTAACATACTGATTTCACTGTTTGGGTTACTGGCTCATTTCTTCTGATTTCAGATTCTTGGATATAAGGTAGGCATCAGGGAAGTGAAGCTTGATATTCAACTGATGTATTATATGTTATGGGCTATTTGTATATTTTTCCAGAAGTCTGGAAGACAAGCATGAACTTAAAACCACAGGGCAAGTAATATTTATGGATTATTTTTTCTAGTATTAATTTTGAACTCTAAATGGATTTTAAGATGCTTTTCTTGGTAGAAAACAAACTTCTAATCAACTAAAAAAATCTGTGATATTCTTGATCCTAAAAATATTTTACATTTATACTCACAAATTTTTCATTTATCAAAATGGATCATTTTCCTATGAAAACTTTGCTAAATTTGTATATGTGAAGAACACACATTGCCATAGCAGGAAAGTGGGAAGTAGTAGGCATCAGTAGCTGTAAATCTGAAGGTGAAATACTTCTGAAATTGGGAAGAAGTAGAGTAGATGCCTGTGCTCTGGTGCCTTTGATTTCAGATAGTTAAATCTTGATTTTGTCAGATCCTCCATTTATAGTGAAGTCTTCTGAATGTATGGAGGGGAGGGACCTGTTAGTGCTTGATACTTGGCTATAGAACTTACTGACAGGTAATATGATCAAGGTTTAAGCCCTTTAAAACTAAGATATAAAGCATTCTTTGATACAGGATACAAAATCTAGTTATTAAAAAAAAAAATCTTTCAGAAGAATAACTTCATAGGCAAAACCCCAAAGCCTTTTATGTACGTATGGTTGTGTTCACCAGCCTTCATAGAGAGAAACTCCCCTGCTACTTTGAATTTTTATGGTCTTAGAATTGTGGATAGTACTACACAGTCATGTTGAATAGGCACTGTGGTTGATCAAATTCCAGGTGAAATCGGTGGAAGGCTTTATTTTTTGATGCTTTTTTCTTTTTCTTTTTTTTTTTTAATGTGCTTGGTATTAGACTAAAGATATAAAATGTAAGAAAAAAATGTTTCTTAACTTACATGTAGATGCCAGCAAAACTTTGACACAGGCATTCTTGAAGGTCTGAATTGGACTGGATTTGCTTAACTGAGAACTGGTAATATCTTGATACAGGTGAGAGACTACAGTCATCATTAGTTCTAATATCCAGGAAATTAGAACATTAAAATGTTGCTATATATTAAATATATTTTTATGCACTCTTAGCTTCACTGCATACATACTCATTATTTTAACTGACATGTTAATTCACTTGAACATGAGGGGTTTTTAAGGATTTTAAATACACCTAGCACTAGAAATAAGAGGTTAGAGCAACACAGAGCTTGACAGTTCATCAAATTAATTTTTTTTTAAATTGTAGAATGCTTTTTAGTCTATGTTGTGCATCACTTACAAATTCCTTTAAGCAGATACTGGCACAGTTGAAAATATAACTGGCTCAACCACTTGCAGATTTATTTGTAGGTGTAATACTTGATGGTGAATTGCAGTAGTGAACCTTGTAACTAATTTGACTTTGATTTGTGTAAAATTAAATACTTAGAAATAAATTATGTTGCATTGAACATTTTTGGTTAAAAAAAGTATTTCACCAAGTATGAAACAAGTTCAAAGGAAAAGATAAATTCAGTGATGAGAATAGCTAGCAAAACAAAGAGAATTACTTAAAATTAACTTACAGACAATACTTTAAAAAAAGTTTCACAATCAACTGAAGATGTTTTGAGGAAGGGGGTGGTTGTCAGTGCTTCATATTCTTAATTTGTAGTGTTGCTCCCACATTTCAAATGAATGAGCTCTGTATTACTACCTCTATGTTTTTATCATTGACTCTTGAATAACTGATGTCCTAGTGAGCTTGTTTTTGAACTATGCAATTGTATTTTTATTAAGCCTCCTATAATATTTTTGAGTGCATGGTGGTCTCCAGTGAAAAACACAGAAACATAACTACACAAGGCACATTGGTGACACTAAAGCAGCACTGATTAAAATGTATAGATTATTTGCATGGCATTTAGCTCAATGTCATTCCTCTCACTTGAGAACCACACCCTCCAGTAGTTACAGACTAGTGAACTGCTGACAACAAGTTGATGAAAAACATCTGGTAAAAAAACTAAGGTAGTATTCACTGGAGAGACTGAACCACCTCAAAGAATTCTTAAGTCTCTTTTAGTGTATCTGTAGTTAAAAGAAGTGTTCTCACATCATCAGAAATCATGGTTTATTTAAACTTGGCTTTTGAAAAATTTGTAGAGTAGGGAAAAAATGGTAATATAAGTTTATGCAAAACGGTTGTATTTACAAATTAAGGTCATATACTTCGTTGAAAATACTGCTTTCTTGTTTGAGAAACTGGTGTAATATGCTGAATTACGCCATGATAGTTTTCATAGTCTCAAAGCCTGTTTAGAAGGGTGGTATGCCAGTCTCTGTTTATGTTCTGAACTATAAAATCCTCTAGACTATTGTAAGAACATATAACAAAACATTTTCCTGACTTAAAATCAGAGTTTTATGGGCTTTCTGAAGAAAGTAATGCTCTAAACAGGCCATCTGATGGAAGGCAGGCTGGTAGTCTGAATCAGTGAGGAACTGAACTCAGGTATGAGGTTGCTGACTGCAGAACCGTGTATCTGATGTATCTGATCCCTTAAATCTGCCTGCCCTCAAAGTGAATAGCATACAAAACTGCTCTTGCTGTTCAGCTGTGAAACTGATTAATAAGACTTGTAGAAAAATCTGATCAAGTTTGAATACCAAGAAGGTTTTTTTTGTTTGTTGTGTTTTGTTTTGTTTGTTTGTTTTTGTTTTTAAAAAAAGTTCCCTTGCAAAATACTGGGCTGAATAGTAAGATGGTAGGTGAAATTGTCAATAAATAAAAAGTAATGTATGTGTGGAAGGGTGGTGACAACCTCCAAAAGTATACATGCACATTTGTAAGCGCTTAATTAACTATTACTCCTCAGAAAAAAGGATTATCTTTGGGAGTTCTCTGAAAATAGCTTGCCATTCAGTATTTTGAAAGAGGAAAGAAAGGTTTTGAATTATTAGGAGGAAAGAAAAACCCAAGGCAAAATAGAAAGCAACATCACAGATTCGTATTTGTCCATGGTATACTTGCATCTTGAATTCTGCAGTTTTAGTTTATTCCTCTCAGAAACACACTGTAGAATCAAAATAGTTACAGGATGGAAGTGATGGTAGTAAGGGTATTTCCCTGCAAACAGCCTCTGCAAGGACAGAGTAAATGAATCTGCCTTAGTTCGGAAAGCATGAGATTCACGTAAGATAAGAAAGAAATCTATTGATCATGATTGATAAGGGGAAGAAAATACTGAATGATTTTTTTTCAGTCTTTCTCATACTGAAAAAACCCAGGGGCCCCTCAATGAACTTGTGGCCCTTTAAAACAGCCTGCAAATGAAGGAATAACAATTAAACCCTTATTAAACATACAGGCTCTGTGGCAGTAATTTCCACAGTTTAACAATGGATGCTTAGGTATATGTGTTCAGAAAGAGGCAGACCCATCAGTGTCTATTAACAATGATTCAGATGAGCCTTCAGCTCAGGAGGCCACTAAGCCGTTTAGTAACAGAAATCGGGAGTTATCAATTTATCAATACCTTGTATCTTTATTTTTTTTTTTCTCCAAGTGTTAGTAATAATTAAGTTGGAAGCAAGGGCCAGGACAGCCTATGATGAGGGTACAGGGGGAAATTGTGAGAAAGGATGCAGAATCAGTGTCCACTGAAAAAGTCATCATCATGAAACTCTGAAGGGATGTTAAACATGCAGAAAACACTAAGTTGCGTGTGCTTTCAAGGATTAAAGGAGGGTGAAAAACAGGAGATGGAAAATTTTTTTCTTTTGCAGTGTTGGAGGTAGAGAAGAAAATAAAAAGAAGGAAGAGACGTTGATGTAATGTTATACAGGCAGTGGAGGGCAAGGAAAGGGACTTGAGGTCTTCAAACTTGATCATGAGTATAAATTTTGCAAGTCTGTATTTACCTAAGTCTGTAAATAGTTTGAAGTCTAGTACTTTTTTTTCAATAATGGTCTGAAAAGGCAATTTTTGTAAGCTTGCATGATTATTTGCTGACTTTATACTGCATTGTACAGGGCTTTATTTGCAGTTGTTAGCTATTTTCAGTATCAGTATTTATGGATATTTTTATATATTTAATCTGATTCATTCTTGTCTAATCCTTGTGTCATTATTTTCCTTTTTTCAGTATATCTGTATATAAAAAATGCCGGGCATATTTTGATGAATTCTTGATAGACATGCTTAACATTTTGTCTATTGTATATATTAAGGTTTTTTAACTGAAGATTTAAAAATCCATCCAATCCTTTTAATCCACGAACAGAATCTAGAATGTCCAGAAACACTCAAGCCCACCTTCTTTAACACACAAGCTCACTTACTTAGGCAAAGTTTTCAAATAACCAGTATGACACGTCTTATTAAAAAATATTTTTTCAAAAAAATAACGTTTTCAAGATGAACTTTTTTTTCGCCCAGAGCTCAGTCAGTGAAGTTTAAAATGTATGTAAAGGTTTTATGATATACACATGGATAAATAACGAAGTCATAACAGGGAGCGCACAATTTAGCCTTAATTCTGTCAGTTACCAAAATAAAATACATTTCTCTTAATGGTTTTAATGCTCCTTTATACGTACTCATATATGTCTAGGGAAAAAAACATCTGAATAATCCCAGTCATTCCTCTTACTCTTGTCATAACCTTAATCTTCTATGATTTTTCTCTTCTGAATACTTTTTAATATTTTAGCATTTACCATAGTTCTGGAAAAAACATTCACCACTGCACTTTGCAGTACCATGCCATTATTGTTCAGTTTTCTTTGTGTATATCCTAACATCTTGTTTGCTTTTTAGTTTGTTACTTTCCTTACAGTCTTTACTGAATTGTGTATGTCATTCTCCTGTATCTTAAGATAATAACTTTAGTTTGTATTACTAGTCCCAGACTCCAGATATTTTAAGGAATCTAGACCATTCAGTCTAAGTTAGTTTGCATGTATTAACATTAAAGTCCATGTCAGTATTCCTCAGGATAAAACTAGTAAAACTGTAAAGCCCTTTTTACAGCTGTGTGCTTTCACTTAATTTATTTGGGGCTGTACATATAGAATTATAACATAGTTCGGGCAATAGTGCCAGCTTTGTGTTACCAGCTGGGAGCATAGTTGAATTAAAACCTGTAAGACTAACTTTGAGAAGTCCCTGAGTAGATGAAGCTGAAGTGCTTGCTTTCTGGCTGCTATATCCAGCAGGATGTGGTTGGAATTGGTTGTTTGGCCTCTTGGAATGTGCAGAAGGAATGTAGCTGAGTGAGCTGAAATGCTCCTTTATATATGAAACAGTTTTCTTTTTGCATATTGCCTCTACCATCTGCAGTGTTCCCTAAACTTGCTTTTTTTTTTGGTTCTTGTAATTAACTGGCCTGCTGTTGTTACATCTTTGGGTTTTTTCTCCTTTTCTGCCTATTACAAATCCATCTAAGAGAAGGGATAACAAAGGGAGCTGTAAAGCTGTGACAGATCACTGCCTAAGCTTTAATGTAACCTGGCCTGAGTCCATTTCTGTCAGTCTTGTCTACTCTTATCCCAGATGTCTTCAGAAGGAACCTGGAAAGTATTAAAGACCCTTGGGGACTGTTTCTTTATTTAGAAGTTGTATAATATATAAAACTTAACAAAATCCTATAGCTGTAGCCCTGTTTCTCATATCTTCCCACAATAAACTTACTTTACTCTCTTCAGAGCTCAACAACAACCTCTGAACTTTTCCAGAGAAGAATGTTTCCAGTAGAAGGGTCTTGCCTCCCTGATTCATTCTCACTTGCTCATAAATTAGATTATGGACTTCCTTTCAGTTTGTTTCCTCTGAAGAACTAACTTGTTTTGCTTCAGCAACATACCCACACAGTGTAGAAATGCGTTCTTTCATGTTCTGTTACTCTGAAGCAATAGGTGATGGAAATAGATGTTTATATGATGTACTGAAGTTAATGGCTTCTGCTGTTTCTTCCTCTTTCGTGTGCTCTCCAACAACTACTTTTGTGAAAGCTGTCATAATTTTATTAGTTTCAAAGCATTATCTGAGGCAAAACTTGCAAAACATAGAAGTCTTCAAAAGCAAGTTTCATTGTTGGGGGGGAAAAAAAGACATTTGCCAGTTTACCACGAGGCTTGGATTCTTCTCGAAGAGAATATAGTTCTTTTAGGAAGAATAATTGGAATTTTTTTTTTTTTTTGAGAAAGTGATTACTAGAAGAGAAAGTGTAGATTTGGCTATGTGATCTAGTTGTGACATGAGAGGTTTTTCTGTTAGACAATACTTTCTCCAGAACTTTGAGTCCCAATGAGAAACTTCCAGACCAAAAAGTGAGTTTGAGAAAATGTTAGGGAGCCGAAAACCCTTTCGGGTTAGAAAAAACTTCAGCTATGTCAGAGTTTCCTAAATTTAAACTAAAGTTTTGCTAAATCAAAGATAGATACGTATGTTTAAAAGAAGTGTCAATTAAATGACAGCACTTAGTTTTTCTTTCCTTACTCTGTCCATTTCAATTCTTTGATGCCTTCTCTTAGTCATACGAAGCATGGGCAATAGTAGTTTAAAAATGTTTCTGTTTCACCTGTATAATAACCTGTGCTCTTTTATGGACTATAAAAACAAAAGATGCTGGCATCATAAAGGTGTGCAGTGAGCAAAATGAAACATAAAGACATTACACATGCATTGCAAATAGTAATGTAATGCAGAAGCACGTAAATGCTTCCTTTAATTCCATAATAAAAGTTATTGTCTTACATCAAGGTGATTAATTGTTGAAGAGAATATAGAAAACAATCTTCAAAACTAATGAGCCTGTTCATGTTGCTGTTTAATGGTCTACATGTGCCTCCCTTTTCCTTTGTCATTTCTTAGCTAGGATAAACAGTGGTACTTCCACTGTGAAGGTGTTGTAGGTGGGAAGGAAAGCTGCTGTATGTTCTTCACAAGCTGGAGCCTCCAGAGACAGATTCCCTGTCTTTCCTCCCTGACTTTTTTCCCAATTGCAGCTGTGGTCTTCCTTTAGTTGAACTATGTTTTTTCTCTCATGGGCTTACTTTGAAGTTCCTATGATATCATACAACTCTAATGTCTGTTTTCTATATAAATGTACCCAAATTAGAATTTTTTTTAGGTTGAATGCTATGATTTATTGCTGTAGTGGCACCTTAATGGACTGGGATGTAATGTTGAAACAGCAGTTTGGCAAGGGGGACCATGTATATTTTACTGCTATGTTTCAGTTGTTAATTTCTGTTTTTCTCTGGTGACTGTCTGTCCTGCCCTGAAAGGATGACAAGCATACATTTCATTAATGACTGGGAGATTATAATAATTTTCTAGATTGCACTTGAAAACTGATAATTCTTCTCTCAAGTGATAGGTGATTGTCAGTATTTACTCTTACAGTATGTCTATCTGTTGTTCCCATGTTTCCCTGGAGTGTGCCAGATATGTGGCCAAAAGTGGCTGTTTGCATGCCCTCTATCTTTTAGTTATTTGGTTTTGATGATAACAAATATCAATAATTACGTTTGGAAAGGTTGCAAGCAGTATTTTGTTTTACACTTTCGTTTTGTTGGTGGTTTTTTTTTTTTTTTTTAGATAAGTATTTGTTACATTTCTTGATGGAGAAATTGAATCAGGTGGAATGCACTGGCAGGGGGGAAAGAGATTGCTTTTCACATGGGGAGCACTGGAGCACGTTCATGTCTGTGGGGAGGCTCTAGGAGGCCACAGGGTGTGTATGTCAGGCAAATCCAGAAGAGTAAACTTGAACAGGAGCACTGTAAGCCTTCTGGGAGAAGCAGGGAGCTGCAGACAGCCAGAACCCAGAGACTGCAACTTCCAAGGTCCCAACGGGCACTCTTAAAGTTTGCTGCCACTCAGAAAGTTATTGATCTAATAGGAACAAAGCTGGGAAACAAGGACCTGTCTTCAAGGACTCAGTGCGGACTGTTCATTGAATACCTTTTGTCTTGGTTTGGGCTGAAATAGAGTTAATATTCCTTTTCAGGGACTAGATGAGTGCTGTGGTTTGGATTCAGCTTTGGGTTTGGTATGGGAAGAATGCTGGTAGCACACTGATGTTTTCAGCTGCTGCCGAGACTTCAAGGACTCTCCGACTCCCCACGTCCTGCCCGTGCGCCAGGGCACAGGGAGCAGGGAGGGAGCACGGCCACAGCACCAGACCCAAACTGGCCAGTGAAATATTCCATATCATGGCACGTCGTGCTCACTGTATAGAGGAGGGGTGGTCGGGAAGGGGCTCTCTCGCTCTCTCTCTCTCTCTCTCTCTCTCTCTCTCTCTCTCTCTCTCTCTCTCTCTCTCTCTCTCTCTCTCTCTCTCTCTCTCTCTCTCTCTCTCTCTCACTTCCAGGATTGCAGTTGCAGGGTCTTGGTATCTCGGGGTCGCTGGCCGGGAACGGGCTGGGGATTGGTCAGCGGGTGGTCAGCAATTACGCTGTACATTGCCTGGTTATATATTGCTTTTTGGTTTCCCCCTATCATCATTACTGTTCTCGTTTTATTGCCATTATTGAACTGTTCCTATCTCAGCCTGCGAGTCTCCCTTCACCCCTCTGATCCCCTTCCCCATTCCCAGGTGGGGAGGGGGAAGGGAGGGTGACCAGCTGAGGGGGTTGGTTGCTGACCAGGCCGAAACCACAACACCTTTCCAAAGTCTTCTGACAAGTCTGTTTTTTTCCCAAATTGCATCCTCTCATGAAGTGAAATACTGAAGCGATTGTTTTCCTTCTCTTTTTGCATGAGAATATTTCTGGCTGTTCTAGGTAAAAGACTACCTATGTTTGTAATACACAGTGCCAAACTCCTGACATGCATCTGATAGATAGTTAATTTGCCTGAATGGTTTTTGATTGATTTGATTCCTACTGCCCCATGAATTGTCTGAGATGCCTTTTGCTGGCATCAAGTTGCCGCAGTGTGTTATCCTGAATTTAACTAGACTATCCAAAGAGTAACAAAGATCTCTGTGGCTGAGGACTGTTACTCCAAGAATCAGACCAGGAGCCTGGATCTTCTGAGCATTTGCAGCTCTTGCTTATTCTTGAACTTTCTCATTCTGAATTTGTCACCTTGAACCTCAGTTGCCTCTGGCTGGCATAGCTGTTAAATGGTTGTTGGAACAAACAGTGTACTCAGATCTAGCAGTTTTGGATGTGAAGGGAACAAGCTTTTCAGTTTAAGATTCATCCCCAGCTCTTAGCTAGCCACCTTTCTTACAGAAGCAGCTGGGGTTTTTCACTTGTTAGACTGTTCCCCACTGGTACTTAGATTCTGTCTTCACCTGTTGAATGGATGTTCCCTTTGAGACCCCTCTCCCTTGTCATCGTTTAATACCAGTTGGCAACTAAGCACCACCCAGCTGCTCACTTGCTCTGTCTTGTTGGAATGGGGGAGAGCATCAGAAGGGTAAAAGTGACAAAACTCATGGGTTAAGATAAAGACAGTTTAATAGGTAAAGCAGAAGCCACGCACGCAAACAAAACAAAACAAGGAATTCATTCGCCACTTCTCATGGGCAGGCAGGTGCTCAGCCAGCTCGAGGAAAGTCAGGCTCCATCATCTGTAATGATGACTTGGGAAGACAAAATGATATCACTCTGAACGTCACCCCTTCCTCCTTCTTCCCCCTGCTTTATATGCTGAGCATGACACCATATGGTATGGAATTTCCCAGTCTGTGAGTTGGGGCCAGCTGTCCCAGCTGTGTCCCCTTCCCAACTGCTTATGCACCCCCAGCCTGCTCGCAGGTGGGGTGGTATGAGAATCTGAAAAGACCTTGGCTCTGTGTAAGCGTTGCTTAGTGAAAACTGAAACATGAAACATGAAACATCTTTGTGTTATCAATACTGTTTGCATCACAAAACCAAAACACAGCCCCATACCAGCTACTATGAAGAAAATTAACTTTATCTCACCCAAAATCATTGCATCCCTCCCATCATTTCACGGTTTCAGAGCCAGAAATGTAACACTCTGTGTGTGCCCCTTATCCAGGCTGCAGAATGAAAAGTCCAAACATGAACATTAGCTGTACTTTGGTCTTTTGATTTTACTACAAGACACTTCAGGAAGAATCTTCATCTGTTTGTGGTCAGTAATTCCTAGAGTTTGGCTGTCTTGCTAGGTAACAAGCTGTGTAGGTGTAGGCTGTAAGATTGCTACGCATCAGGGCAGGTCGGCTCAGGCAGCATTAGAGAAATGCTTCTGTCCTTTGTATCCTTTGGGGGGCTCCTTTCAGACTTCTGTTAAGCATGCCTCTGTTGCTGCAGCCTTAAGTCATGAAGTTGGTCTGCTCTTGTTCATGCAACTGCTTGGAGACCTCCTTCCAGACAGTAGTAATTTGTTGAATATGCTGGTCAGTGTCTTTTAAATGTGAATGTGTGTTTGAATAGATGAATAAAGGGAAAGGGAAGGTATGCATCAGTAACTGCACCAGGTTGAACTGGTCCACCATTGTAAATGTTTATGACCCTGTGTTCTTCCTTGTTCCCCCAATTTCTAAAGCTTTGATGGATAGTGACCATCTATTCATGGTTACACATAAATATGCATACTTTTATAGGTATTGCTAAAGCAAAGGCTTCTTGGGTTTTCTATGCCTTGCTGTATGAGCACCTTCAGTGTGAATGATGGCATGGATGACATACTTGGCATTGCAGTTATGAAAAGATGCTTCCCTTTTTTGTCACTTGTAAACAGTTGCTCTAGGGAATAAAGATAGAATTGTATTATGCCATCATAAGTCTCTTTAGCTTTCATCGTGTGTGAATAATGTTTTGGCAGGCAAAACTTAATGAAGAAAAGTTACTTTGAGCTTTGAGGCTTCTTACTCTCTTAGAAATGATGCCTAACAAGGACATTACTCACATTACTCAGTGATCCTATGTCAATTCTGGTATCAAATTACTTCATCTTTACTGAGGAATAGAAAAAGATTTTTAACAGTATTGTTTTTTATCCTGCTTCTCAAAGGAACTTGCTGTTTCAGAGTTCTTCATAAATGGAAAGCATTAATTTCACCAGTCATCATTCACTAGTATATACATACAGTTTGACATCTATTTGGAAGCTCTTGTCTGTCCACTCCTAAGCTTTCCCTGTGGGAATCATGGTACATAGGTGTTCCATCAAATTACATGTTGCAACCTATCTGGTAAATTACTATTTACTTAACATTTGTCCACATTTCTATTTTGCCTGTTGCCTTTCAAGGGGTTTTGGAAATATGTGAGTAGATTAAAATACCTTATTAAATTACTTTAAACATTTTCAAAAAATTAACAATTACTTAGACTTTGTATATTTTTACTTGTAAAAATCATCCCTCTGAGAGTTGGGATGAGGGGATATGCAGAAGTAGATCCTGAACAGTCACCTAAAAACCTATCATTTGCAGTTCAACTGTAGAGTGGAGTGGCGCTCTAAGACCAGATTGAAGCATTGTGAAGTCAAGATTATTATTTGAGACATTCGAACTTCAAGTTAAAATATCTGGGGACATATGAAATAATGAACACTTTTGGGTTTGGGGTTTTTTATCTGTACTAGTGAGGTATCTAATTATATAAATGAAAAATATTCAAAATTAAGGCTTTGGTGTTGGAAGAACAGGCTTAAATATTTTATTACTTAGATATATAGCCTGTTGTCTGTAATGGGACTCCTTAATAACTTTTAAAAAAGTGTAAAATTTTCTAGTTTGAGGAGTGTATTTTTACTAAGAAACTCCAAATTTTTTACTGGTTTCAGATGGTTATCACTTGGATTGATCTTGGCAATGAAAAGATATTTGAACTCTGAGGCACTAGGAAAATATATTTTTAAAAGTCATCTGTAACAAAGAAAAACTTAAAATGTTGATAACTGTTTACCACTACCCTGACACATCTCCTGTTTCCGACTTCATTCTGACTGAAGAACATTTATTTACTTTAGAACGAAATATTCCAGACTGAAAGAAAGCCTGGATGAAGCATATTTGTTATCTGAAGGTATTAAGATATTTAACAAACAGATACTGACAAATCAAATTTAAATATGAATTCTTGTGCTTCCAGTAAGAACAGTAATGAAATAGTGGATGGACTTTTTCAGCAGAAAGTAGCACTTCTGAGTTTTTTTCTGTTTAATAGAAGCCATGATGATTTGCCAGTAGTTTTTGCTTCTTTTCATTTTTTGCTTCTTTTTTAGCCACCTGAAACTGGTTGCTGTTGGCAAAATAGCAACAGTTAGTTATGTTGTTATTAATGGGCTGATTTGTTTTCAGATCTCAATAGAGAACGACTACCTAGGCCCCAGAAGAATTGAGAGTCTGCAAAAAGAAGATGCTGATTGGCAGAGAAAAGCCCATATGGCGGTGCTTTCTATTCAAGATCTTACAGTTAAATACTTTGAAATAACAGCTAAAACACAGAAAGGTAGTTATTTTCTGCTATCCTATCTGTCAAATAACATCTTTAAAAATTCTTTTATGTTTATCCTATTTTGTATTGTACTGTGATTTTTTTTTTTTCCCATCCATCTTCCATGAGGAAAATGCAGTTGCCATTCCCGTTTGTTTTTTCTTCCATGTCTATTCAGATCTTTGACCAATAAACCTTTTCAGAACATCATCAGAAGTAAGCAAAATAGAAATTTTAGATAAAAGTTTCACAATCACTTTCTCAATGTGATTATATTAACTGCACTGTACCTTTGCAAAGAATTCAGGGAGCGTAGAGTCCCTGATGGATCCTGTCTTCTGTACTAGATATGGCAGACAACCATAGTAAGTGTTTATTGCCTTTCAATTAATCTCCTTTTTGTGTCTCCCTTGCCTTTCAATAATCTTTTTCATAGCTCTAGATATTAAGCAACAGCTCAGTTTAACTGCTCAGTGAAAGCTGCTCTGTTCAGAAATCTTCATGGATATAGCCTTGACATTTCTATGTTTGGAGAATGCAGCAGTTTTACTAAGGATTTGGTACAGTAAAACCAAGTCATATGACTTGCCATGTACATCTGTGTTCTCAACCTCATACCATTTTAACTCACCTATCAGTTTATTAGGGCAAACACACCTGAGGATGTGGTTTCATGTCACCTCTTTCAGTTCGACTGTGGGCTACCACTGACAGAGTTTGTCTCACTGTCTTCGGTGCCTGACTGTGGGTTCCTGTGTCTTTCTTTGCCTTGGTGACAGTGTGTAACCAGATAAATGAGTTGTACCTTTGGGAGAAGAATCTTTTTTGATGGGTAGATTTCCTGTCATCTCCCTACAGGACCGCTAGATGTGCCTTTAAACAAAGCAGTCACTGCAAAATGATTCCTTTCGGTGACAACCCAAGTTAAGCATAACATGAAACTCCGCCTTATTCTGAAAAAGTGACTAAACCAGTACAAGCATGTTGGAATTAATTTAATTAGAGCAAATTCTAAATGTATTTAATTACTTTGGTTCCTTTTCTACAAAGGCAGCAAATAAAATACCCTATTAGTTGAAAAAGAATGTATATTTACAGTTACTTACTTCTTGTTTCATTCACATGCTTTTTCTATGTACAGTAGTCAGGACTGCGGGGAAAAACACTGGGAAATGAAATGCCTGGAGACTCTTTACAACCGTAGACCTTTGGTATACAGGTTACTTGCCTGTTTTATGTTTTGGGGTTTTTTGGCCTCCTGCTGATCACAGGGTGGTCTTACATACCAAAATACTAACAGATGGCAGAGGAAAACCACATGAGAACATAAAGGCATTTTTTTATTACCTAACAGCAGCACATAATATCTTCTAGCACCAGGGGACTGAATGCTACCTCTTTGATTGTGTGACTTTTGTGGCTTTTAATTTGCAAAGCTAAGTGTACAGTATCATGTGATAGTTCTATATCTTAAAAATGTTGAAAATCTCACATGTGTCAGCCTAGATGTTGTTTGGGGCTCAACAGTAGAAAATCTGAATCAGGCAGGGGACTCCTGCTACTCTGAAGTCTTCCTGAAAAGATTTATATCTACATATTTAGATCAGGTTATAATTTGCCTAGTTAATTTGAAATAATTTTGTGATGGAACCTGCATTTTGAGTTAAAAGATAGATGTTATTTAAATTTAATTCCGTGTTCTTACAGAATTGCACTTGAGGTCAAGCTGAAATTTTTGTTTTAAATTGTAATTTTTTTTTCACTCCACAGATTTGTTTAAACTTATGACTGCAGTGCAGAAGTTAAGGGAAACCGATGACTTTAGTAGCTCATAATTGGTGCTTTCAGAAGTGAGAAAAGTTTGGGATTCAGTTTAAGACCACATGGTAGCATTAATGAGATTTTTATTAAGTCAGGAATTCTGCAACAGTAGTTCAAGTTTTCAGGTACTGTGTGTTCAGAATGGTCCCTCCATGGATACAAAAATTGGAATTATAATGATAAAATGATCAACAGATAACTAAATTGCATATTTACGTGAATCCTAAGAGTACTTACATCCTGGACTTGAACATTAATACTATGTAGAATGACTACTCCCTGCTAAGAGAACTTTATATGCTTTTGGATACAAATGTATGCACTGTGTCTTCACTAGAATCACTAGTGATCTGAAGAGTAGACTGGTAAGATGTCTGCCTTTTCTTCCTTTCCGTAGCTGTGTATGATCGAATGCGAGCAGACCAGAAAAAATTTGGTAAGGCAGCATGGGCAGCAGCAGTGGAACGTATGGAAAAGCTTCAATATGCAGTTTCTAAGGAGACTTTGCAGTTGATGCGTGCTAAAGAAATCTGTTTGGAGCAGAAGAAACATGCACTGAAAGAGGAGGTAATTTTTCACAGCAATAAATAGAAAGATAAAGCATGCAGAAAAAGTCTATGCCTTAAAGAGTGTTGAAGTACTCAAAACAAACCCAGACCTGAAAGTCATTATTTTTCTGCTTTTGTTATTAAAAGTCAGTATTTAAAATTTTGCTACATTCTACCACGTTAGACAAATGGAGTTTGCAATGTACTTGCTGTAGTTTTTGTGCCACTTACATATGTTTTCTCTACACCTTTTCCTGGTTAGTCAATCAGGAAGACAGTTTTTACTGTTAATGTTTACAGCTCTCCACTGAGATGAATAAAATGAAGATAAGGGATAGGACAGAAATCTGCTGCTATGTAATTTCCACACTTTAGCTCTCAGAGGCGTGACTACCTTTTTGAAATAATTCTGACATTCCAGATGGAAGGTGTCTGAACATTAGTGTGTAGACAGATGACTAGTCTATTGTACTGCACCCTCTTTGTCTCTGTTTACCCTAATTATTAAGGCAGTCTTCCAGAGGGGATTGTGCTAGTTACAGTTTTCATGAGGGAAGAGTGTGTGCATTAAGCTGTGTTTAAATGTCTTGGAAGAAAAACGCACACATTGGGTTTTATGGCACCCTCCTCAAAAGCAAAATTGCTATAAATTCTCTTCTAAAATTTGCTATCATGTGGTTATTTGGATCTAAGAACTTTGTCATACTAATGTAAATTTACATTCTACCAAATCAGTTGCCTGTTCTTAGAGCACTCTTCAAATATTTCAGCAAAATGTGACTACACTGTTGTCTCTGTTACAAAAAGGTTATCCAGAGAACTCAGGACTTTAGCACTGTATATATTGACAGGTTTGTGAGCCTGATAAGCTACATGCCTATTTTAGGAGCTTCTGTTGAAGACAGCTTGATCTGCAAGGAGGAGAGAGTACATGCAAGACCCAGAGTATGAAAATAGTTCTCTCCATTTCAATGATCTTCAGGTTTAGAAAGCCAAGAGTTGTCTGGAAACCTGGGTGTTGTCATCCTTAGCTAAGAGTTGATGAGAGAATCCAGCAGTACTAATTGGAAATATTATATTGAGTATGTTTACATATTTAGAGCAGCCATGCATCATCTTTTCTATAACGTATCTTATTTTTCTCCCAGTGGATACCTTCTGTGAATTTTTGTTGAATGAGATCTCAGTCTGGTAAAGGAGTGGTTTTTTTTTTATTTGCAAAAGCATTAGGAGCTTCACAGTATTGTAGTATGCAGGGGGGTATACTTTGACCTCTGAACTGAGAGTTTGGTGGATGGAGGAATGAGGAACATTTGATGGGCATGCATGGGCATGATGCTTTGGAATGCTGTATTATAAGGCATAGAGAGCTCTGGGTCAAAACATAGTGATGAGGAAATATGAGGACCATCTTCTGTTCTGAAACATCTTTATTTTTGCTTTTGCTTCATACTGGAAAAGAAGGATTGTAGTCTTAAAGAAAATATTTGCAGAACTGAAGTACCTTCTCTGTCAAACTATTTAGCTACTGTTTTCTAGGCACAGCAGATAAACCCAGGATATTAATTTAAAAAGACTAAAATACTCAAACTAATTGGTTAGGGTTTGAGTTGAGGATTAAGACAGAATGACAATTCAGAGCAAAGACCAGATCTGACTGTTTATGAGGACCCTGTTGGTGTTCATCAGGTTGTCTATGGATTTTGAATGTTAAGTCTTGGAAAAGAAAAAAGTTTATAAAACCAGTGGCACACCCTTTTGAAGAGGAGATGATGTTTCTTTCAGTGTCTGAATTTTTTCTGATTGTCCAGAATGCTAATTGTAAGCGAACATCTTTAACTTCATTTTTTATAATAGTGTATCCTGTACTGTTATGGTCTGACTATAGTTGTCTCCTAATACTTAAATTATTGGAGAAATACTTCTGTTCCAGAAGTTGCTAGGTATGGGTGAGAACCTGCAATTTATCAGTCATCAGAATATTCCATGTTTCCCTTAAAATCATTTAGAAATTCTTTAAAATTCTTTTCTGCTGATTCTGAGGATGAGCTTCCATATTCACACTTAAAGACCTGAGGTTTTTTTCTGAATTTTACTCCCCTCTTCTGAGATTTCTCAGCAACAGTGATGAATTAAAATGAATACTTGAACTAGAGAACAGTCAGGATTCACATGGGGTAGACTGAAACATGACTTTGTGTTCTGTTTGAACAGTAACAGATTACTTAAAAGGCTAGATAATAGAAAATTTAATAATTTAATATACACTGCTAGAGAAAAGCAATACAAATTTTTACCATGAACTACAGGTTAATTACATTGTAAATGACAGCAGATGAGAATGGCCATGGTCTTGTAAACTGGTAGCAGTGCAATAGAGTCACTAGTGCAACAGGGTGGCAGAGCAGCAGATGCTCTCGTCTGTCAAATCGGGTATTTCCAGCAAAGGGAGAATAATTAGTGTCACTCCACATGAACTTGTAAGATTTCTTCTGTACCTTTTTTCTACACATTTTTGATCACCCAATCATGAGGCGCGGAATCACGACTTTACAACCAGGTTATAAAGTAGGTATGTTTATTCAGCGCTGGGAACATGGGGGAGAATTCCACCACAGGTGTGAGCCACTTGGAGCAGAAAACAGCCCCTTTTTATTGCTTAAAAACATTACATATTCACTAATTCTAATACATATCCATCACAACTCTGAGGACAGGGAGGGAATATTACAATTAGTTCCGAGAAATCATTAACATATCCCCCCCCAATTCCTCCCATCGTGCTTGTGCAGTGCTCCCTGGTGGTTGTGGGCAGGGGTCTTCAGATGAAGGCTCGTAGTCTTCTTCACTGTGTTCACTAGTTGACCCTTACTTCTGCACAGACTCAGTCCTTTGGTCACCTACACCTTGTCCTTCAAGTCTGGGCTAATTTGCAGCTCCTTTGTCTTTATGGGTCAGTGGTTTTGGTTCCTCTCTTATCTCAAGGACAAGAGATACCAGGGATGGCCCATCCTTCCTTCCATTCAATCACAAGGGAGTTGCCGTCCTTTGATGTGGACCATCAATGGCCCATCGTGTTCTTTCTCATTCCATTGCAAAGGATTTACCATCCTTTGGAGGCCATCTGGTGAGCATCCCAAGAAGGGGGGGGCTATCGGGTTAGTGTGAGCATCCCCTGAAGGGGGGGGCTATTGGGTTAGTGTTTCCTGAGATCACAAGAAGGATTAGTTCTAACTGGAGCAGTTCTAGGGAGGGCTACCACAATGATGCCAGGAACAGTGAGTCTGTTTTACAAGGGGTTGAAATTGTTTTGACAAATAAAATGAAGACTGAGATGATACAAAATACTAATGGCAATAAATATTAGTAAAGAGCAATGCATGTTGCTGTTCAGTACTGGCACAAGAACAAATGGAATTACTTAATTGTGAATACAGTGGAAATACAGAAGTAGTATCCTGGCAGTTAGGATGGATTATACGGAATGGACTTTCAGTGGGAGTAACAAACAGTTTTGCGGAAGCCTTTTGTTTTGTTTTTGTTTTTACTAAAACAGAATAAAAAACCAATAACAATACAGAAATTATTTTAAGAACTCAGTTAATGCAAGCAGTTAATTTCAGATTTGTCTGAAAACATTCCATGGTGATAGAAAGCTGAATTTGGTGGCCTTCATGTCTGTACTCCATGTTTAGCTATTTTTCTATTAATTTTGTTACCTGTGCTTTTAATATGTTTGTTCATAGCTCTTGTCAGAGACTTTCTGTTTAAACCTTTTATATCTTTATTAACATTGTGTGGGTTTACAGATTATATATTTGTGCCTTATAACTATTAAGAAACCTAGGTTCTTGCTTAAGTTCTTCACTTAGTATGAATGAGATGACAAAGACAGTAAGGGCCAGAGAGATGAAATTATTTGCTTGAGTTAATGCAGGAAGTTGTGGCATAGCAGGAAATTGAACTCCGATCTCCTCAGTTCTGGTTCTTTGTCCAACAGCAAAATGTTTCTTTCCTGTAACATTCTTACATTAACGTTCTTTGTGTTTCTTTCACCATGTTGATAAGCCTGAAACCTAACAAGGATGCAGCAATTTACTAGTACAGATTAGACAGCAATTTTTAACATTAAGAATTGAATCACCTTTAAATTTTCAACAAAAAAAGATTAAATTTTTCTAGGAGTGATGATACGAATTTGAATTACCACACATTTATAGCATCTTACATGAGAATCAGTCCTGTTTTGAAAACTAGTCTCTAATTCACTTAAAATATGCCATCATTATGTCATTTATTGTTCTCGTCACAATTAGTAACTTAATGGATGCAGAGTAATAGGATGGTGTAACAAGACATTTTGGTGTAACACTGGGCTGAAGCATAACTTTTACATTATTGATTGTAAGATTTATGATAGTCACTTAAGGACCTAATGAGCCTTTCAGGCTAATGGTTGATATACAAAAAAATGCATTCAGTGAATATACAATATGGTAGAAGAAATTTTTGAAGTAGACATTACAAGAATTAATTCACAGGTCTTATGTCTGTCAATCTTACATGTAAATAAGCGTAATATACAGAACTGTATCCTTAGTGTATAATTGAACTGTGAAATAGCTGTCAGTCGATAATGATGCAGGTGCTACAAGCATACATGCTATAAAAAGAGTGATAGCATAAATTTATGAAGTGAAGTCCAGTAAGTCTATTTTGTATAAAAGGCAGCACTGTGATTTAAGCTCTGCTGCAAGCTCTGCTAGAGACTGATGAAACAGTTTAGGGAGCTATCACTGTCCTGCCTGCTGTGTTTTGTCTTCCTGGGTATTTGCAGTTAACCTTTGTCCAAAACAGGGTATTGAGTAAGATGGATCTTTGGTTTAATTCAGTACAGATATCTTTCTGGTTTAGTACAGTTATATTTAAACATGTGTGGAAAATAAAACCAAGGAAACTCATTTCTGGCTACTAAATTACTGATACAGTTTTACACCTTGAAGAAACCATCATTATGTAAAAAGATACTAGTGAATATTTTTTTAAAATGTATAGTTTTCTAGGTCCTATATTTTTGCTTGGTAGACATCCCTTTTTAATGATTGAATGTCTGTAATAGAAAAATTAGACCATGTTTTATCAGAATGGTAATGTAGATAGTTTCTCTGAGATAACGCATGAAGGTAATTGTAAATTTTACTGGAGATTGGTGATCTATCAGAGATACTGGGGATTTTTGAGCAGTTACTTGAATGTGGCCCTAACTCTTCTGCATGCAGGCTGTACAGCTGCATGGCTTTGAATTCCCTTCAAAGAGAGGCAGCACATAAGATCCCATTGCATGTCTGGGTTTCTTAAATATTGTGTGAATGGCTAACTGTATTGAGCAGTTAAATCTTGTTTGGCTGAATGACAGAGGATGACTTTTGTTCACTTTGTGTCTTGTGTCACTTTTCTGTGTCAAACATAAGACACAAATAAGCACTAAAATATATATAGATATTTTAATTTAGATCTTTTATTCTCCTGTGAAGGACTCCAGAAACAGTGAAACTCCTCAGTTAAGTTGTAATTAGAAGAGGATTGGTGCATGTAATTATCCTTGTTTCTGTAACCTTCCACTTTTTTTCCTCAGTTCATGTTTAATGACAGTTTTATCTGTAGTTACTAGATGCTGTTAGTGAAACAACTTTTAGACTTTTTGAACTGAATATAAGAAAATACTAATTTCATTATGTATTTTTAAAGAATCAAGTAGTAGGGCAAAGGAGTGGTGGGGATATTTCACACTATGCACTGTATGACTTGTCACTTGGTTGGTCAGAAGGTGTAATTCAAAGCCATGGAATTTTATTGCCATATAGAAGAAATGTCACATACTAAAGATGTCTGAAAGTGTGTGGCTGATCAAATCCTATCTTATCCTCTTGATGTGTTAAATTTAAACATTTAATGTACCAGACTGTATCTAGCTGTCATCGTAAAGTCTGTGGTTTTGTTCTTCTTGTTATCCTGGAGTTGTGTGGGTTTTGTTTGCTTTTTGTTTTTTTGTTTTGTTTTTTTTTTTTTTCTCTTTTCATTTAGATGCAGAGCCTGAAAGGTGGTACAGAAGCCATAGCCCATTTGGACCAGTTAGAAGCTGATTATTATGATCTACAGCTTCAATTATACGAAGTGCAGTTTGAGATCTTGAAATGTGAAGAGCTGCTGCTGACAGCACAACTTGAAAGCATCAGAAGACTGATGTCAGGTGCTTTATGCATTTTAATTAAGACGTAATCTGTGAAAGATAATTCTCTTCCTAAGAGTAGTAAAGCCTGTGGGAATAAAATGAGAACAGGTTCTTTACCATATGAAGAGCTGGATTTTCTAACATACGTACTGTTAGATTAAAATTTACGCCTGTTCACAAGGCATATCCATACACATGGTCTGGTTCTCATTGTCTGTGTTTGGAAGTGAGCATGTAAGATACCATGTAAGTGTTGGAAAACTAAATTCAGGGAGGAGGAAATGTCATCGTTACTGGATTTGTCTCATTCAAAATTTTCATTGATATTATTAATTTATTTGAAATGATTGGTTTTCAAGAGGTATTCCTGCAAATTGGAATCCTTCATCTAGACTTTGAAGCTTGATGTATTGCCATTTCACTGATTTAGAGCAGTGATGCAAACCTTATGTTTCCAGAACCTACTAAACCTTGTGTACTTAGAAACTATGGAAATGGTACGGATATATCATACATTGTTTTTGAATCCAGTTCTGTCCTTTGCACCTATCTGTAGTTAATGTTTTTATTCACATAAGCTCTGTTTTACTGTTTAGTGCATAGGACTTACATATCAAATTTAGTTATGGATAGAAAAGTCACTTAAGAGAGATTTGAAACTGTATTGTGTTATGAGTTGCCTCTGGAAACAGAGGAAGCTTAGCTATTACAGATTCTTCTCACTGTTAGGTGAATCTCCTCCTTTTAGACTTGAAGTGGCAACAACTATAACTGCATGTATGGAAGATGAGATTTGAAAACTCTGTAAATGACTTAGAAATCTGGCATCTTCGACTGAGTGCCTCTAGAAAGCTAGTTATTGCTTTAGAGATAGATAGTTTTTGTACTTGTGAAATTAGATACTTAATTCTGGTACTGAAGACATGGTATGGTTTACTTACCTACAGACCAAAGGAAATCCCTTGAAAAGGAAGCTGAGAAGGAATGTGTATCAAAATCCGTTCTCTGTGATGTAGTGATAGCAAAACCTAAGGTCCCTCAGAGATTAATCCTGCTTTAAAAACATCATAGGTCATTATGACTTGTCACTAAAGTTTTCTTCAGAACCCTCAAAAAAAAAAAAAACCAACCCCATGGCCTCACCAAAAATAAAACAAAACCCACAGTCAGCTAAACAACCAACCTCCTCCTTCCCCCATGGCAACAAAATAGTTCACTGTTCTGGCTTCCTTTGCTATTTTAAATTTATAAAGTATTCTTTAATGATAAATCCAAAAGGGTTTTTTTTTATTTTGTTTGGGGTTTTTTTTGGGTGGGGGTTGGGTTTTTTTGGTGGTAGGTTTTTTTTTTGCTTGGTTGGTTGCTTGGTTGGTTGGTTTGTGTTTTTTTTTTTTTTTTTTTTTTGTGGTTTTTTTTTTTTTTTGTTAGTTTGGTTTGGTTTTATTTTATTTTATTTGGTTTTTTTTTTTGTTTGTTTTGCTTTGCTTTTTCCCTATTAAAAACAGCTGTCTATGTAGAAAGAATTACTGTTTTTTTAACAACTCTCAGCTAATATCCTATAGGATAGAAAATGAGAAATACAGTTCTTAAATGTGTGGGAATTTAATTTAAAGGATGAAATTACCTCTTTGGACTACTTAGGTGGAGGGAATAGAACAATATGAAGAATGTGGTACTGAAGTGGCTACATCTCTTGAAGACTGTTCAGCACTAAATCTGAAAGAAAGCATCTAAAACATATAGTGGTGTTTTAATACGTGTTGTTTCCTATACTGTCAAAGAGAAAAGAATGGTCTGTTACATCTTCTGTTACACTTCCTTTGTAAAATATAGTCAGTAAAGCCTTTTAATTGTGCACATCTGTATGATTTGAAGTACATGTGTCTTGGTGATTTGTAGAGGCTGTTGCTATTCTTTACTCTTCGACTGTATTGGCTCTGCAAAGATATTTCAGAGTTTTGGATGTTACTTTGATGTGAGGGACATCAGCAGTTCTACTAGTGAAGTCCCAACAGAATTTTTTGAGAGCGTGATTTGATTTGGTTACTAGTGGGTTGTAAGCTAAAAGAAAAACATATTTTTTTCTACAAATTCAGCACACTGGATCTGAAAAGTAGAAAGTCATAATAGATTGTCAGATTATAAGCAACAGTACTAGTTTTTTACTGTCATTAAGCAGATACCTGCACTGAAATTCACAAAGTGTGCATTTATTAGGTTAGAGTTTTAAAGGGTCTTATCCTATCCATACAACCTATTTGTACATACTTGTAAGATGCTTTTTTGGTGGATGCACTTGTAAATTCCTGCCTTTAACTCTGCATGAAAGTGTTCTAAAACAAAATTTGCGTGTAAATTCTTCCATTTTGTAAGTGCGTGGCAAAATACAATTGTTGTTAGCTGTGAATCTTATTTTTACTCACTGATGGCTCAAAGTAGGTACTAGTGACTTGGCAGTTTTATGTATAAATGAAACTTTATGGATTTTTTTTTTTAAACTAAGCACTGAGGTAAAGAATCTAGTAGGTCTGGTTTTTATTTTAAGGTTAATATAGTGCTGCACTTTCTTTTCTGATCCTGCCATGTCTTCTGCTGAGCTGAAATTAGCACAATAATCAGAATTTTGGCTGCAGCAGGAACTGTAGATGCAAATAATATGAAGTGACAACAGCTTTTAAAATGGACAATGTACTGAAGAAAACCCTGCCCCTCTCCCCAAATAATCTAGTAGCAGAAGTAGGAGGAAACTATGGTCTTGCTCAAAATAGTTGATGAAGTTGAGTATGAGAAGTTTTGTTGGTGCTGCAAAGTAGACACTTGACAGTCATGCCAACTGTATCTGCCTTTTCCAGCCAGCAGTAGTGCATATCCCTCTTGGCATATTACAGAAAAATCCTACTTGATATGCTAGTGAAATAAGGAGCAAGAGGCCTTTGCTGCTTCTTCATCCCAACATTCTGCAAGGATTTATAATCATCACTCTTTCCTTCTTGGCAAGAGATGAGAAAGCAGTATTCAGAGATGATCTCAATGTTATACTGAATGCTTCACTCAGACTAAAAATCATGAGTGTTGATAAAACTATTAGTAATGACCTCCTTTTCAGGCCTGAAATGCTTTGAAGTTAACTTCCCACTGCTGCCTCTGAGCAGAAGCAGTGACTGGGAGGTCAAAAACCTCCTGAGAGAGGCTTTTTGGTGTTTTGTTGTGTGATTCCCCTTTCATGAAATTAATAGTCAGCTGTGGCAGAAGAATCTCTTGCTAAAGACTTCAGAGACTGTGTATCCTCAACTTCTTAGTAAAGACCAGAGGATATTACTGCACATTGTGAGTCCCTTGTATTAGTTGGGACCCAAAGACGTGTGGACATTATGATCATGTCAGGCTACAGACACAAGTGTACATTTACAGCTGCATTTGTTTTTCAGTGCTCTGAGCTTACCTGAATACCAGGCTGTGCTTCATTGTTATTGATTTCTGTTCTTCATATAAACTTTAATGCCCTACAGTGCTTTGCTGTTTAGTGCTTTTCCTCTGACCTTTTCATTTTTGATAGTCCTCTGAAAGGACTAGCATTCTTCTACATTAAATCTTGCAACTCAGTGGGACTGTTGTTGAACGAAACAAAAGGTTAATCAAATACAAACTATTGATTTGACTTTTTCATTGTTGACATTTTTAAAACAGAGAAGAGGGATGAAGTGGTATATTATGACACTTACGAAAGTATGGAAGCCATGCTTGAAAAAGAGGATGTGGCAACATCTATACACTTGCAGAAAGAGGAGCTACAAAAGTTACAACAAAAAATCCGTCAGCTGGAAGCAAGGCGTGGACGTATTTCAGCCAAGAAAGCCTACCTCAGAAATAAAAAGGTATTATTAAATTGCAAATTTCTAGCATAATTAGAAAATTTTAATAAAACTTCAAAAGGTTTAATTTCAGATACAACTTCCAAGCCTCCCAGAATTTTTGTGGATTATACTTACTACTTACTAAAAGTTGCTTTACAGAGTCCCGAATACAATAGCATGTATTATTAAATTGATATGTCTAAGATTCAGTTTACCCTTTAGCTTTAGGAACCAGAAATTACTTTGAAGTCAACCAAAAACTTGTTTCTGTTAACTAATCAGAATGCCTTCATGTGGAAAATACATGCTAGAACACATGTTTTTACAGAGAGTAGTTCCGTGTATTTTTGCAGAAGAGAATTTTCAAGGGTGTTTTCTCGCTAATGAGTCCTATTTTCATTCTCTTACCTCATCCTTTTAAACTTACATCATGTGTCATTGATACTCAGTATTCAGCACATATATATGAAATCCAGTATATATTCTTAATTTGTAAAACTTGGTGTGCTATTTAGGGCCACTTTCCTTTTTCATGTGTTAGATAATTGGGATGTTGTGCAGAAAATTGTTTTAATATAGGTAATGTTTTGAAATTGTGTATCAAGTGTATATAAATATGTTCACTCCTTTTTTCTAGAATCACTCGTTTATTGTTCCCTAGCAGTTTGTGCTTGTGTTAATATGCATTATTAATGAGCGAGATAGCTTAATGAGTAGAATAGATCAAAGTTTTGAAAGATCATTGTAATACTTATTATAAAAGAGGTTTCTACCCCATACTACATACTGTAAGTCTATGTAGAAGTCTCAGTTAAGACCTTACTCTAGACTGGCATCAGGGTTTGGTGTGGTTGTATGTTCCTAGTCATGTCCCTTGATGTGGGAGATGACCCCTTTATATAAACAGTTCTAGTAGTTTGAGGGTAAAGCCTTCAGGTCTTGCCTCCTCTTCATAACTAATATATCTATTTCTGTACCCGAATCTGAAGCATAACAGAAAAAACAAAATGGTAGTTGATACATTTTGTATTTTTGATTTTTTAAATATACTTCTTCAGTCATTGTCCTGTCTATGATGAACAGAATATGGAGAAGACTGTGAATAAATTACTATAAAAGATATGTCTTTTGTTAGCCACTTATGGGAACTAGTTTGCTCAAAGGGCATTGACCTTGTTTTATGTGAGTTTGTAAAAATAAAAAGTATCAAGAAGCTGGGCTTTTTAGTACTTTAAGGAGTAGTTCCTATCTGTCATGTTATGCTAATTAACATAGGCTACATTGCAATAGTTATGTTATTTTCTTCTGAATATGAAAAGACACTGCTGGCATCTTACAGAGCAGACAAACATGTTTAAAGCGACAGCCTGGTTGCTGTTCCTTACTTTCAATTTATGGGAGTTAACAAATTGAGAAGCAACCCTGAAGCAGAAGTAGAGATTTTTTTCGCATGCATTTTTACCTGTATAATGACCTAATCACCTTCAGTTGACTCATTTGTTGCAAGGTTATGCTATGGTAAAACACCTTGTTTAAGCTGAAGGAGTTGATTCTAGATTGTAACACTGATTGCAGCATGCCCACTTGTTCACTGAGAAATGATGTGGAGTTGTATATGGTAGCACTGCTCATCTGGGTCTGCATGCAGGAGTAGTATAGTGATGTCTGCTCAACATCGTGCTGGAATAACATTGCCATACTGCTTTCAAGACCTGAGGTAACGTCTCCATGTGGAACTTCACTGCTGGATGTCACAGCATGGACATCACAGTGCTCTCAGAACTAGTTCCAGTTCTCTACTGATTTCGTTGCCCAGCGTAGCATTATCTGCAGTTGAGTGCTGCAGTGAGATACTTTCAGCTTCTAGAGAAATCACAGATTAGAATAATATGTATTTAAGATTGAAGGGGGAAATAAAACATTTTTGCTTGAGCAAAAAGAATAGGCAGAATCCATCGTGTGTCATTTTGCAGCACTCAGGCAGAGAACATAGCCATTTTGATATTTATGTTAGAGCTATTTACTGTAGCTGCTCTTATTACTCCTGAATAGCACTGAGCCGCCCATACTAAGCTTAGTAGTAATTACATGAAAATCAAGGCTTTTGTGTCTTTGATTCAAACATAAGCTTTGTAACTTGAGTGACCATTCTAGTGATACTGCAAAACATTGTTAATGAGCACTATTCGTAGTGCTTGATGTGGGTAGTCTACTTCACAGAACTGGGAAGAAAAAGGGGTTCTTACTATGAAGAGTTCGAAGCTTAAGCATGCAGAACACAGATACAAACAGGAAACAAAAGCAGGCTCTAGGTGGTGAGAATGAGCACTGTGATGACTGTAAACTAAGTGGAGAAGAATGGGTTTTTGAGGCTGCATTTGGAAAGTGCATACTATGGTAAATCTCTTCCTCAAAGTCTGTGTGTCTCAACTAAGAAACATTTATTGTTCAACTGAAAATGAGAGTCTACTTTTCAGCAAAGTATCTTAAAACAGACCTGTAAACAAGTGTTCTGTTTTGAATTGGGTGAGTGAGTTTTTGGTGTGGTTTTTTTTTTTTTTTTTCTATTTTTTAACCTTGTCAGCTCTGTAGTTGAAAAGAAAAAGCAAGCTGTGCATTAAGTGGTATCTATCACAGTCTTGTAGTATAATTCAAAATTACAGTCCTTGCTCATTATTAGGTTATTGGCAATTGAAGATTCCATTACCAGAATGCCTCCTTTTTAGCAGCAGATATCATGATTAAGAAACAATAGGAAATTTTTCTCTATCATCAGCTTTTGTTTTTTGGATGAGGTCGTTTCATCATCTGGATATTTGAAAATTTTTTCTGTTAAGGAAATAACATAGTGAAAGGGCATAAATTACTCTGTGTAAAATAAGACTGTGTGTAATATAAATATAAACTTAAGTGATTACAGTCTCTGTTTTGTTTTTCAGAAATTCCTTTCTTGTTTTTGCAATTGATGCTTTTATTTTTTTAATGATGTTGTCAAATAATTGTACCAAGCCTTTATTTATAAACTTTTGATAAAGGTTTGTTAGAAACCTCATTTAGCTGTAATTCTGAATAACTGAGCCAGCATTTTTTAAATTTATGGTTTTACAGAGGCTGATGTTCTTTCACTGTACTACCATGAGTATGAACACTTTATTCTCATATTTTTTTATACAAACCTGTTTGCATTTGTTAACCAGTCATTTCGTGATGTTCCTTTGTGTTGATGACAGTGAATTAGTTATTAAAAATAAGATTTAATAACAGTTTCACTGTTTTTCTTATTTTTTGAAAGACAGTTATGGATTTTTCATGAAGGATATTGCTATTATTATCCCAGTCTACCCCCTGCTGGCAGCACAGTAGTATTAATTACGTTGTCCTATGTAACAAGCAGCTGTTTTATTAGGGAGCTAGATTTACTGTAAAGAGTCAAGGTAAGAAAGTTGTAGGAGGCATCTAGAAAAATACGTTTGGAGAATAGAGTTGTGAAGAAATTGGATTATTTTATAGCCAGCAAGAGTATACTTTTATCATGAGTAGACTGGGAGAAGCGACTGGTTGGTGAAGCTGTCTGGGGTATGTTCGTGTGTGCTTTGATCTGGGAAGCTTCTTCGCGTGCTGTTGTGTCCATTGTAATAGGACACACTGACTACTTCACAAGCCCATAGTTTACAGTTTGGCCCATGCCGAAACAGGTGTGATGTAGATGCAGTGACAGCTGGCATGCGGTTACTTGGTATGCTTTCATGTTGTTATTGTTGTTGTTATTACTACTACAACTACAACAACATAAGGCATAACTACACAGAAGACCTAGAGTAAAATATAGGGGGTTTTATGTACCAAGCTTACTAAATGAGAAGTTAACCTTTTGCTTGCTATGCTTTTCAGCCTGAAAGCAATGCTCACTGGAACTAGTTAAATATAGTACTAGTACAGATCTCTTATGTATATTACATGTTAATAGTTGTAGACATGGTAGCTTATCCAGTGACAAGGGTTGAAATGGTTCCTCAGCTCTCCGTTTTTTGTCTCTTTAATGGAAGTACAGTTTGCTACTGTGAAATCAGTCAGGTGATTTAAAGAGAAATGAACATTGCTTCTTGATGCTCTCTCACTTCCATACACTTGGTCAGCATATTTCTTCAGGTGTTTCTTTCACTGGACATAATGCTTCTGCTTTCCCAGTACTGAGAAGAAAGGACTACTTCACAGGCTGTATTCCTGCTCATACTCCCAATTATGTTTTCTTTTTTTGCCAGTTTGTTGGTTTATGTTCAACTTGTCATTTGTCATAATCATCCAGATCATTTTATTTAATCTTGCTGCTTGGCTGGTTTTCTCCTTCACCATTTGTCTGTAGCCGCTTAATCTTGTCTACAAGTAAGCTTTGCGTTTGTCCCTATGAAATTGCAACCCTTTTTTTTTTTTTTTTTTTGACCATTTCTGTAATTATTTAAGATGATTCAGATTTATGATCCTGTGCTACAACATGTTTTCAGCCCCTCCTAGTCTTCTTGTTATTTCAAATCATAGAGATCTAACTACATTAAAGTAGGTTGTTTATTAGTACAAAATCAGCACCAAATATATTTTGGTCTGGTTTTATGCTCTTTACATGCTTAAAATATCTTTCATTATTGCTCTTAATCTGAAAGATTTAAATACTGATGCTTATGATAAAATGTTTCATAAAAGTGTGCCCCCCAAATATTTATGAGACATGTCAGAAAAAACAAATCTAACATACATTTTCTCATTATTTTCTAGTACTTTTTAAACATATGTTAACATACATTCCTTGTTATTTTATAAGACTTTCAATTGAACTTAACACATAGAGAATAAACTCTAAAAGATAAATCAGTAGTAGTATTAAAATAAGTCAGATTCAGTAATAATACTCTGAAGCTATTGCTGTGTCTTTGAAAAGCAGAAGTTAGGTAGTTTGTATTTTGGCAGTTACAAATTAAATGGATTAACTTTTTCAGCTGTCTTAATTAAACTCTTTTAATCAGGGGAAAAAACCTCCACAAACAAACATAAAACCCAGCAGTGTTTAGCTATACATACATTGCACTGATGGGACAGTATTTCCACAGAAACACGTGCTCTTGTCAGTTACTTTATAGGGTGGCAATGTTGATGGTCTTACTGTTTAGAAACATTCAAGACAGCATAGTATTTCTGTCCTATACAGGAACACTGGCTACCTTGCTATGTGATCACAGTATGTCCATACTCAGCTTTTAGGAGAACATAGATCTTTTCTCTATTTCCAAGTGTCCAAAATTTTGGGTTTGTTTTTGTTTTTTACCTCTCCCCTCCTTGTTTTTGTGCCTTTCTGCCGCTACTGTGGCATCTTGCTTGATGGCTGATAACCCCATCAGCTGCCCCAAGCAATGCTTTCAGTGGCAAAGCTCCTGTCTGGCTTCACCCAGTAAGTCTGACCCAGGCTGACTGATGCCTGGGAAGCCCATTGCTTTGTGGGCTGCAGTCACCCTTCAAACCGCTTCATAACACTGCCCCCTCTTACACAGCCATGAGATCTGTTTCTAACTAGACATACAACTTTGTTCTAGTTCTGTGTGGTGCTTGTACCAGCCTTGAATTCGTTGCCCATACTATCTGATTTTCTGGCCCTCAGTATTGTCCTATGAGCTCATCCCTCTTGTCACTAAATTCCTGCACATCCCTTTTCTTTGTTAATTCAGTTTGTTTTGTATTATCTACCCAAAGTTTGAGTGTCATCCTGTTTCTTGTCATCTATTGTAACATTGTCTGTTTTGTTTTGTTTTGTTTTTTTAACCTGTTCTTATATGTGGGCAATGTAATAAATGCTTGTTTTTAAACCAGATGTTGCAGACACATAGGTGAACCTGCTTGTGCCTACAGAAAATTGTAACAACTTTATTAGTGATTGTGCTTGGAGATTGTACATGTAAAAGATGAACTGGCATTTGTAAATGAGAAGCTGTTTAGTTGCATAAACAGAAATATGTAGTATATGTGAGAGTTAAGTATTATCCATGTATACAAATACATCGAATTACATGAGGGCTTTATGAAGTATTTGACAAACCAGTGTGTGTTGCCAGTTTTGTACTGGTATTGTAGAAAGAACTTGCAAGCAGCTGTTAGTTGTGTATATTCTTTTGACAGTTAAAGGTGTAATAGGTTTGGGTTTGTATGTCTTGGTTTTGTTACTGTTTTATGGTTTTATTATAAGCTAAATGAGTTTGGTTAAATCCGCTTGTCTGAGATAGGCTTTGTAATTTTCATTATTCTAATTCTTAGTGCTATTGCCTAAATGTGACATTATACCCTGTAAATCTATAGTTTAGATTAATATTTTATAGATAACATTTTATGTCTCTACAGGAGATCTGTATTGCAAAGCATAATGAAAAGATCCAGCAGCGTCACCAGAGCGAGGAGGAGTACAAAATGCACCATACTGTTCAGCTAGTAAGTTTGAGTTTTCTGCTGTTGAGTTTAGCCTTTAGTTAATAGCTTGCATTCCTCATTATACATTAATTAGGAGAGTGTTCAGAGTGATAGCTGTTTTGAAACAGTGGTATATATACCTGAACTTTGCACCATGGATTTCTGTATCATATTATGCTGGTAAGGGGGAGTATATAGCTGTGTTAGGACAACACTGAACCGAAGCAAATAAAACAGGTATTTCATGCTAGTTTCTCAGTCGAAGTGATTACTACTAGTGTTATGCTGCATGCAGGTTGTTATCACGTGCACATAGTTGATTCTGGACATCTCTGAGTACAATGTCGGATATGCTGAGATGAGGAAGGAAACCATACACCTCTATTCTTGAATCTGTATATTAATTATTTTTCTTCTTTCTACAAAATAAATAACTTGCATTATATAAAGTCATAGTTCAAGCTGCACAATTCTCTGCACAGTGTCATTGCAGAGAATAGTCCAGCTAGTCTAACTCTTGTGCTGAACATAATAGATTTTATCTTAAAGAATATTCAAATTCTGATCTAGGTCTTGGGAGCTGATATAGTATCAATATTTAATAAAGATCAGTGACAAAGATGCATTGAAATCCAAGTCTCTTTAATTTAGGCTTCAGTTAGATTAGTGAAAGTGATTCTATTTCATCCTTATACATTTTTAACATTGATACATTTGTCCAGGAAATCAGCTGCATAATTTATTTTATGAAAAGGCTATTTGTGAAAGACAGTATGTGTTGGCATACTCTTTCAGGAACTTAGAGAATTTTTTTTTTCCCTTAGTTCTTACAGTAAGGGAGAAGAGTTTGCTGTGTGGATTGTAGTCCATTTATCACTCTTAAAAATAAGACTTGACAAAGCTGAGGACTTTCTTGTCTCGAACAGTACAGGGCTTTTTGACTATTTGTTTCATGGGGTTGTCCACTTGGATTATATAAAGAACCTTAAGCTTTTTTTTTTTTTCTGTTAATAATGTGACTGAAAATTTTGGCTATTATTGTAAAATAGGTTTTCAAACAATGGTTTTCATGAAAAACTTTGAAAATATAAGCTCAGATGTGTCCAAACCTGAAACCAAATAAGAATTGCAATTTCACTATTATTTAAAAGCAAAACAAACCAAAAAAACTCAAATCAAAACAGACAAAAAGACCCTTTGAGTTTGAGACTGCTTCTGGAGAAGTTTGATCTGATTGCATATGTGCCATGGAGGTATGGTGGTTGAACTACCCTTTCTTCTTGCTATAATCTTTTCTTTATGCTTCTGTTTTAACTTCTTCACCCCATTGATCTGTTGTGTTCTTTTCACTACATGCTTCTATTCCTCTTCACCTGTTCCTCTTTCCTGTCCTTACTGTTTTTCAGACATGTTCTCCTCTTCCTCTCCCTAATGCATCCATATTTACTTTCTTCAAAATCACGAGTTGGCACTTTAGGAAGGACACCAGGCCATTAGCTGACTTCTGAAAATGGCAGCCAGGCAGACACTGCTCTTGTGTTCACTGTATGACAATAAAAGTTCACAAAAGTGATCAGAATTTTTAACTGTGATGATGAAAATGAACTGTTAAAAGTAATATTAAATGCTGGGAGTCATTGCAGAATTAAAGCTGTTGTTTCTGCTCAGGGCTGTTTCTTATAGGCACCTGTTCTATCACTTTTCCTAATAACTTCTGAGCTTGCATACAGTGACATTTGCCACCTGATAACTAGCATCCAGTTTTAATATATCTGACTGAAGAGTAGTGGTGTTTCAAAGATGTAGTAACTTTGCTGAAGTTTTGTGAAAATAGGTGACTAGTTAAAGGAGGTGGACACAAACGTCCAGATTTTCATTGAGGTAAGATCCTCAAAGAAGAGAAAAATATAGCTGTCTTAGTTGAAAGGAAGAGCTTCAAACCTTTATTGAAGTAAGATTACAGAAAATCAAGCTGGATTAAATAATGACATCTTAAGTTAATTAAATATAAAATTTCCATTTACTGTTTTAAACTACAATGAAAATGTTTACTTAATTTGCCCAGTATTGGATTCAAAACTTTGTGACACTGAGTTCTGTGATTTCTCGCACTGAAAATACTAATATGACTTGTTTTAAATGGGCAACCTTGCAATTTGTACGGACTTTTTTTAATTGGAATGAGAGAAAATGGATACTGGTATGCTGTCTGCCTAGTTTATACCATTTTTATTTAAGGGGGGCTTTTTTCAGTATAACATTTTGTCACATCTCTAGAATTGAACATTTTTCAAGGTAACAAGCCTTCAAGTGTTCCAATTCCAGATTGAAATCTTTTTTTACTGAGCTTTGTATTTCTTCAAGATTATAAAACATGAAATAGATAATGTTTTTTAAGGGGAAGACAAAGGCTAATTTCTAAAGTTAAGAAATGTGTTTGAGAAGTAGATTCTTAGGTAATTCTCAACTACTAGTAGAAGAGTTATTTTAATTCAATTTTTAAATGATGCTAAACATAGCATTGGATATAATATTTACATGTTTTCCATATATTTTTTCAGAAGCGAGATCAATTACAAGATGAAGAGGAAAGAAAGAGCTCCTGGGTTAGTCAGGAACGACAGAAAACACTGGACAGACTTAGGACATTTAAACAGGTAACAGAAGAAGAGTTGTTCTTTTCCACCAGTTTCTTTTGCAAAAGACATTTTCACTCATTCCAGGACTATACTATTGTATGAACTATTCACCTTCATTGTGGTGTTAAGTGTTCTTTGAAAAATTTACAACAAAATACAGCGTTGGTGGTAATGAATTCCTCTGGCTGTTGCATTCTCAGTGCTGTAATAAGCTTTCTGTTCACTCTTACATCTACACCTAGTGACAAGATACTTAGCAAATATTCCTTAAGGAAGTATAATCTAAGTGGTATTTCCATAAAGAGCATTACCAACTGATAAACAAACACTACTATTGATTGCTAGAACACCTGCCAGTAACTGCCCCTTCCTATTACAATGTAAGTATCAGAAAAAGATAGAAGATGGAATGAAGGGGAGAAAATAAGGAAAGAGGTGAAAGTGCAAGAAAACAGACTGTATTAATTGGCAAAGATTTTTTGTTTTGTTTTGATGAATGCGTAAAAAAAATAGAGGTATGAGAGGTTTCTTTACTAGAAAGCTGTCTTGTTCAGCAGCACACTCTTCTTACTGTTTGCAAGGTGCTTGAATTGCATAGCTTCAGTAAATAAAGTAAATTTACTTATTTTAACCAGCAGCTGTTAATGAACTGACTTTATGAGCATGTTTATATTGCTGGGTTCTCTATTGCTTTAGGCCTACCATGATTGTGTAAAATGTATTAGACCTGTCTTTCAGAAGCAGTTTACGTTTTTGCAGAAAAATGGCTACGGATGAAACTAATATGAAGAGACACATATTAAGGCAGCAAATTTAAGCACTGAATTAAAAATACTTCAGAAAGTCTCAGAATGTTTGAAGTTTTCAAGAAATACCTTATTATGCAGTATGATTCACATCTAAGGTCAATGTACTAGGTCAGAGTGGGCTATGTTGCAGAGGGAGCCATTGACTGGTTTTAGAAAAGGAAAGCAAGAGTGAATTTTGTATTTTAGTTTCCATAAAAAAGAGTTTTGAATGTAAAATCTGGTTTTTAGTGAAATTGTAGTTCTAACCCATGTACATCACTGATGAGACCAATCACATGTAAATTGTGGCTTAACCAAGAATAAAAATTAAGAAAATGGATCATTTTTTGCATAAAGGTGAGGATGTATTTGCTTTGTTTTTATATCCAGAGCAAAATGAATTAAAAGAGCAGATGAATTCTACTTGCCAAAGGCAAATCGTAACGAAAGGTACTTAAGAGTATAGAATAGTGTGTTGCTTGTACTTACCTAATTGTCAATAACTTACTCACTTTAGCGGTACCCTGGGCAAGTAATACTTAAATCAACCAGACTACGGCTGGCTCATGCAAGAAGAAAATGTGCAGCCAGCTCAGTGTCCTGTGTCGATCAGCCTCAATCTTTGCCAGCAACTATACAAATCCAAGACAAAAGTGAAGAGGTGGAATTGGAGAATGCAGTTCAGCCTTTGCAAGTTCAGGAATCCACGAGCTTAGAACAACTTCAAGATATGTCGTTACCTCCCAATGGTGTTACCTCTGAACTGCATCACATTAGTACTTCCCCACTCACCAGTAGTGAACTTCAGCCAGATACTGTTACTGTAGTACCACTTCCACCCACTTTGCCTCCACCACCTCCGCCTCCACCTTTGCCCTCCAAGGAAGATGCCACCAAGTCCTTAGAGAAAAGCGAAACCTTTGTTAAACGTCAGAGTGAGGAGAAGGGAGTCCAGCACTCTTCTGGTGTCCCACCAGGTGCACATCTGTTTGACAGCAGTCAGCTAGTCAGTGCCAAGAAGAAGCTTAAGAAGACTGGTGATTTGGAGGGTTTACAGAGGAGGAGAGGTAATGTTTTCATTTCTGTGTATTTAGTTGTAATGCGTATCAGTTCCTCTTTTGAATTACTCTACAGAAAAGTACATGCTGTGAGTCAACCATAATTATTAATGGGAAAGTTGTTAAATCCTTATCAGCTGACAAATGTTGGCAACTCAGAGAAACGTTAGGACCTTTACAAGAGCATGTGGTATACTTGTTCAGTTAGACAGAAAACATTTGTGAAACTGAGTCTATGATAAACTGTGTTAGACTAGCTAGAAAATGGAGGTAAACGTCTGAAAGAATTTTTTTCTGTCTAGTTTACAGCTGCTACTGCAAATACATGCTTCACCTGAGGGTACAGGTTTTTTTTAATAACAGAATTTTACATAATTTATGAGCTAGTAAAATGAATACTTGTCTTGGGACATAGGAAATGTTGAGAACGCTTTCCTCAAGGTTTCTTTAAATTTTCATACAAAAATGCACAAACCTTCAGATGCCCTTGAGAGTTGAATAAGAATATATATATATTTAACTACAGGTGAAAATTAAATCTGTAATCATTTAGCAAAGCATGTTAATAAATAGTTAAAAGATAAAAAACTTCTTTGGAAACTGAGGAGAATGACTAGAGCACAAGGCTGAGCTGGGAGATGTGTTACAACTTGTGGATTTTGTGCTACTTGTTTTTAACTGTTTATCCTTTATCCCATGTATAAAATGGGGAGAATGGCAGCCATGCCTGAACAAAATAATCCTGGTGTTTCAGTGAAACATGCTATATTGAAGCAAAGTTTTTATTTGAAGATAAGAGATGGGATTTTCAAAAGCACCCAGCTGGAAGTCACTGAGAAAAGTACCTCACGTGGGCCGTGATTCACACTGCTGTAATTTGGCTGTAATAATGTTCTATTAAAAAGTGTATCTGGCCCTGTCAGTTACACTACAGAAAACACGCGTCCATTGACATTTTCCATCTTCCAGATAAAATCAAAATTAGAACTGCCTTTGTCAATCAGACAGAAACAAGAATGTTTCCTATAGAATGGTCCCTAAGTGAAAACCCTTGAAACAACTGCATAGTTATAGAATTCTTAAGCTCTAGTGAATCTTGCAGGTAGAGTGTCCTAAGTTCATTATCAATTTTGATGCTGCTGTGCTCCATTTTTCTTTTTCTGTAGTGCTGTGGTTTATTTTTCTGATAGCCATTTCATCTTGTGATTTTATATAAAGCATGTATTATGTGTGCAATTTGATATATAAAATGACAAACATAAAATCACATTATATCCATCCTCTTAAGAGTATTGTCAGTGTTTGCAGCAGCAGCACTCTACCGGCTGCTGTTTTTCCTGAGATGTTCCAAGTTTTAGCTTTGGAAACTTGTTTCGATGTGGCAGATGAGTGGTTTACACTCCTTCCTTCTTCCTTCAAATTTGCAGTCCTGTATTCTTCTTTTATTTCTCTCTTTTCCTCATGTCTATTCCAACTGTCTGTGCCTTTAGTCTGGTGGACAAAGCCCACTAATTACAGTTTTAAGACCTGTTTTTGATTTTTGTACAATATACAGAAAAGAACTGGAGATGGATATTAATCTGTTGATTGATATGTGCTTCATGTTGTACGTGCTAGCGTATGTGAGCTATTTCATACTGTTGTACTTTATTATAATGCATTCACTTGTAGCTCCTCAAAGAGCCAAAACCTGATTTTTATTTCTGCAGAGAACTAGTTTTAAATTAGTGATAAAGGAAGGATTTGTGATAAGGTATTGATTGACTCTCTTCTCTACTTCCATTAAGTATAAAGGAAGGGAATTTATATATGCACCCTGTGACTAGGTGCTAATACATACATACATAAATCCAGAGAAGCAGGAAAATGCATGCTGTTGCAGGTGACTATATTGCTGCTTCTCTCACTGCTATGTAGTAATAGTCATACAGTATGTAAAATTAGCCATAAAATGGAAGTGCTGAGAATGGGCTACACAGTCCAATTCTTAAGATACATATATACTCATTACCTGAGTTTCAAAGTCATGAAAGGTAATGTAATTAACACTTCCGTTCTGTTGGATTCATTTCAGCTATTTTGATGTCTCTGCCTGCAACCAGGAAAGCTGTCCTGTTCAAAAAGTCTTACTACCTGCCTGATAGGAGAGTAAATGGTTTCAGAAATCGTAATTGTTTATAGAAAACAGTTTTGATTGCTAACAGGGAAGATAAATTTGAAGGCTAAAACAAAATTGGAGCTACCATTATACTTACAGTATAGACTATCGTATTAATAGTAGGCAGCTACTTTTTGGTCTGTAGGAAGTATAAATGAAGACTGATTAAAAATAATACTGAAGGTCTTTTGATTTACTGCAGTGAGTTCCCCGATGGATGAAGTGCTGGCTTCCTTGAAACGTGGCAGCTTTCACTTAAGAAAAGTTGAGCAGAGGAGTCTCCCTCCTTTTCCTGATGAAGATGATAGCAATAACATCTTGGCACAGATCAGGAAAGGGGTGAAACTGAAGAAAGTGCAGAAAGATGTTTTGAGAGAATCCTTTACAATTCTGCCTGATACTGACCCTCTGACAAGGAGCATCCATGAAGCATTGCGAAGAATTAAAGAAGCATCACCTGAATCAGAGGATGAAGAGGAGAGTTTGCCTTGCACAGATTGGGAAAATTAACCTGTAATTAACCTAGATTTTTTTTTTTTTAAAATATTTCTTCAACACTTTTTGTATAACAATAGCAGCTAAGCCTCAGGTTGTGCATTCTAGGAGACTTAGTATGAATGTGACTAAACTGACATCCAGTGGGGTAAAACATGCACATATGAATTTAGTATCACTGATTTTTCAAAGAATTTAAGGTTTATAGTAAGGAAAACTTTTTTTTAGGCAACATCTTAGCCTTTGTTTGAACACTTTTGCTGAATATTGACAGGACTGTTCTATAAAAAGCTATATTTTATTTAGTAAACTTGAAGGGACTGTTTTTAGCTTACCAAAAAGCTTTAGAAAGCTTTTAAGTAACAAAGCAGCACAATCACTCTTGGACACACCTTGTACTTATTTTCTGATTACTCCTGACCTTGTAAAAATTTAGCATGTTTATCACTTCAGACTGAATAGCTCCAAGTGAAAGACAGTTAGATTGGACTGCTGAACACACTGAAATCTCATTGGTTACCCTCTGTGACTCTTTGGTAGCTTTGTTTCAAACTGTAAACTCTCTGACTTAATTGAACTTCCAGATATAAACAGTAAATATACAAATATATTCTTCTGCTACTCATACAAATCCCGTGAACTTGCATTTTACTAAGCTACAGTGCCTGAAAGTACAGCTACCACACTTCAGCAGATGAAGTCAGTGATTTCAGAACAAACCAGAAATTGGCAAGAGATTAGGTTTCAACGTTATGGTTCTATCAGTAGCAAAAAGAGATTCTCAATTACAACGACAGCATAAGCACTGTTTGTCTGTGATGGTTCTTTTCTGTTACTGGCATGTGGATGAACTTAAGTCTTAATGAGAATTCCCACTAAACTTAAAATTTGGAGAAAAGAGAGGTATGACAATCTAATTAATTTAAAATTCTGTTTAGAAGTCAAAGGGTATTTAAAAGAGTATAGATGAAAAATAATGAAAAATACTTATAATCCTTGCAACACAGCTAGCACTAGGAAAAAGGTAACCTTTTTGGATGCTTACAATCAGGTATTTCTACCCTGGTTAGTTACATACATAGCTGGAGAATGACTATCGATAAAGTCCTACAGCTGTTTAAAAAGTATGGTGATTTAGCACATCATCTGCTGAATGTCGTTGTGATTATGAAATACTATGTCTCAGACTGTTCCATGGTATGCTATTTTCAAGTAATATTTAACATTTTTCAAAAGGAAAATAAATGTTGCCTTTATTTCCTCATGAACTAGCCATGGCCACACTAATGATGTAATACTGTTTAATTATGGCATGCTCCTTCTATTCCATACAAAGTGTACTGCTAGTTTTGGAGTTGAAAATCCAGGAGTGGAAGTGTGCTTAACTCTTGCTGAAACTCAAAGTGAAAATAATTTTGCTTGGATGAAACTTTATTCTATACTTGCACACTGAAGACTCCCACTACCATAGCTCATCAGAAACTAAGTGACAGCTATAAGAAAATACATGCCTTGGAAATGACTTGGCTTTCTCAGTGCAGTTATTCTCTTTTAATTTCCTACTTAACTAGGCAAATTTAAACTTTGATTTGACTTTATGATTTTAGTACATCTTACTCGTTCTTTGGGATCTTGTTTGCTTTTTTTAGCAAGAATACACTTTAATTCTATGGGTCATTTAAAAAAAAAAAAAAAGGAATTTTCCAAGAGTGACTTTAAATTTTTTTAATCTAGTTGATGGACATCCTAAGCATTTTGCATTGGAAGTGTATCCTCTTAGACATCTTATATGTGCATTGCCATATAATATAAATAAAAGTTTTCATCTGTTAACTTTTGTAGCCCCGTAGAAGCAGTTCAGAGTGCAGGCTGAAAATCACTGCCACGCAGTCCCTGCAGTGCACTAGTTGTCTCTTACCAGTCTACAGATTGTGGCATCTTCCTCCTTTAAGGATGCACTCCTGTCAAATGCTGAGGTCCCATGAAATCACTTGGACCTAAAGCAGGATGCAGTGTCAGAGTTCTGAGTGCTCCTTTGAGTACTTCACATATCTGGGGTCTGCTTTCTCTTACCAATGTCATACTTTATTATGAAAACAATCCTGTTTTCATGAGACTGTTTAACAGATAGTACAGGTCTGGTTGAAAAAATGGCTGTACAAAATAGCAAACAGAAGGGGAAAATGGGCCCCTGCTAAGGAAGCGTGTGAAATAATCTGGGAGAACAGAGACTGAGACAAAGCCCTTGTGAAATGCAGCTGAATAAATACTTTTCACGTAGATGAGTGTGCTTGCTTGAACATACAGACTGGTTAAACAGAATTCGTTACACAAGAGTAAGGTCTAATGAAAGTCTGTTGTAGAAATTGCAGAATAGTATTTTTTACTTAAGGTTATCCATTTAATACCATGCTTTAGGGTTGACCTACAGTTTTTTAACTGGAAGCTCTGCACATACAAAAAAGTCGCATAGAGATTTTGGGTTGAAAACAGTTACACAAAAATGCATTGGCATGTAAGTTATGAACTATGGTTAATATATGTACATCCTTAAAGACTAAATGTAATGCAATTACTTGCCTTAGGAATGAAGGCTAAATCTGATCTAATGGTGTATGTATATCAAGTGCCAAAAAATATCTTAATGTATGTGCAAGGAGTATTAACAAGGCCCACTGAAGTAGTTTCATTAATTATTAAAGTTTAAAGGCAAACTAATAGTAACCAATTTCTGCAGGAGATGTAGTAATCTCTTGTATTACCAGCCTTATGAATTAACTTCTACATAAAGTTATGATTAGCTTTTTAAAGAGCAGTGCCTTTCTTACAGACGCTCTAAACGACATACAAAAATGTCGAGGCATTCTGTGTATTGGAATTATAGCTGAACAAGCAGTATACAGATGCAGTAGATTCTGTATGAAAAATCAAAAGATTACTGGTTATCAAAAGTTTCCCAAGCCCATCTGTGTGTGTGTGTATGTGTACATAATAGTACACATAAATCACTATAGTACATTAAGAGTACTGTAAGTAATGCAAGATCTGAATTCATGGGAGTGACAAAGTAATGGATAAGAAGAAAGCTTTTGCTCTCCATAGTCTTCTGCTGCAGTATTTTGGGCCTCTTCAAACTCTAACCTGTATTCACTGCCAATAATACCAGAAGGCAAAAAAAGACCTGGTCCATATTCTGTGTGTCCTGGCTCCAGAGTTAGTGTGTCATTACCCTGGGAGCAAAGAGAATCTGTTCTTTTGAAGATGCTGGTCAATGTTGCATGTTGGAATTGCCTAATAGATTGATCAGAGAATATTTGTACAGCTGTTTAGCTTTTCAGATGTTCCTTTTTTTTTTTTTTTTTTTTCCCGAACAGGTGATTCGCAGCCACTGATGTGAGAAAAGAAACCTCAGTTGAAGATTACTTTTCTTCATTTCTGAAAATTAAGAGCCAGCAGTTATGACCATCAATTCCACAGGAGGCTTCCTTTGGCAAAGAAAGAGGCTTTCTTTGGCAAATGATTCAGTATATGGAAAAAATGGCCTGAAATGTTAATTTTCAGGTCACTTTTTCCTTTCAGTTTGCTCATAAAGTTCTTGTTTGGGCAGAAAGTTGTTCAGATGTGCATTTTATATAACCAAGAATGCCCGAGTCTTAAGCACTTTTAATATTTGCTTTAGTAATGTGTGGCCAGTTAAGTGAGGGGAGCATTTTGAGTTGGGAATACTTGCTGTTAGAGTAACTTTGGGATTCGGCTGAAACATCAAACCAGCTATAAGATGTCCCTCCACTACACTGAATATATCATCTGCTTGAAAATCCAACTAAATAGCTCCTTGCAGAGAAGCTTGCTGTATAGCAGTGTGATATTCCGGAAAGAGCAGAATTCCTAGTTGCACTACAGCAGCTGAAATTCAGTAACATACAGCTATTCTTTTTTCTTCTTAGTTTGAGGAAGTGTGTGTCAGTATGAAAAGTAACAAGTGACCACAGCACAATGAGAAGAGTTGAATTCAGTACCTATTCAAGAATGTGTTTGTTTCCAACATGGTACATTTAGCAAGACATACTGCATCACCTTTTTAGAAGGTTGGTTGTAGTCTGACACCTTTTTGAAGTAGACATTTTCATGCTTTTTAAAAATACTAGCTATGCTGAACCAAGTTAGTTGTATTTCTGTCATTTGTTATAAGAAGCAGTATTTTGTAACTTCATACTTAAAATTATTTTTCCTCTTTTGGTTTAAAATGGCTTTTGATTACTCTAAGCAGCCTTTTTTAAAAATTATCAAAGCACTTAAACATACTGATAATTCGGTTATGAAAATCATGCTTCTCTTGCTGGTTTTCATTATTCCCTTTAGTGGCTGCAAAAATGTTTGTATTTCATACCCAGAATCCTACCAGCTGAAAAAAAAACAATTCCCTTTTGATCCTGATTGTTGTCTTTTTAAAGGAGAGGTACAACTTCCTCTGCGGTGAATACTTAGAAGTAATCCTAAACTTCATGACTAATGGCTTCAGGCAGCTACTCTTACAATACCACAATACTGAGAGCTATGTCAGTACAGAGATACAAGGAGCCCTGTACCATCTAGAAACTCCATGTGATATTAAAGTCAGCCCATTACAATTCTGAGAAAATTGAATTTTCACTAGCTTTTTATTTTTACTAGCATGACATACACTGTGAGAAATACACAGTTGCTGTCTTTTGTGTCGTGTGGTCTATTCACTCTTCCTCTTGTGACAGACTGTGTGGATTTTTTGGGTTTTGGTTCTGTTTTTTTGAGTTATGCATTGTTGCCACCGTGTAATGGAACCACATACTGTGTTAATGTTTGTAACAGAAATTTCATGTCTTACAATTTTATATATAAAGAGGAACATGAGAACTTACCTTAGCAATAGGCTATGTAACCTAAAGGAACCTCAGCTCTTGGACCTGTCAGTTGTTCTGCTGTGGCTGCCCTACAGTTAAAGCTCTGTCAAACATCTCAAAAGGATGTCACTTTACCCTTGCTGTCAACAGGCATTTTTTTTAACCTTGTTGCCTTATTTATAAAGTTAGTGAACATTCATTTTCAAAGCACCTGTAAGCAGCATTACTATAGAGTTGTATCAATTTTGCTGTATTAGTCATCAGGTCTGTGTTTCTCTGTCCTGAGATCAGCTCTATGAAATGCTTGATACTGCTTTCCAAGGACCTAATACAATATGATATTTTTTTTCCTACACTGCTTCTCTGAACCCTGAGTTACGTGGTGTGGTTGCAAGCTGTCTAATACTGTGTTCATGCAGCCATAACAGCCGTTCATAATCATTTGACATTACCTGTACCATAAGCTGTGGTGTATTTTTGCTCTACATTTGTCTGTACTTCTGGTCACACCACATGTTAAAACCAAGGTAATCACATTTTTAGCTATAACACAAAGCAGAACTATGATGCAATTCAGATTATAAATTCATCTGAAATGTAGTGCTAAATTAACAGTGGTGGTTGAGCAACACTTATGTCCTTTTTTTCCTCTTCTCCAGTCTGCAGTTGTATTCCTTAGAGTGTGCATATGGGACACTGGCAAAATTCCAAGCTGTGGAAAAATAGTGTAATTTGAAAGTATAGGTGCAGTGGTCCCCTTGCACATTTCTGTCTACCACCGTGTTCTGATTTATCTAAATAGCTCTGTGCTGTACCACACTACTGTTTTCAGATTTGTTTGCCGTGTGATCTGTCATCTTTGCCTTGAAAAATGTGTGCATGATTGAGAAAAATTTCTGTCCTTAATCTGTTTTATATTTAGCTGAAATCCTAGATTCCTGTAGTAGCTTAGTTTACAGAAATGGAATTCTCATATGAACAGGTATTTTATGTGCACACAGAAAGTAGTTGTTATGCTGAGCATAGGAGTTTGTATCAGTTCAAAACTGCCATCTTCAGTGGGGAAAGTGAATGGGGTTTTTCCTCATACTGCTAAAAAAAAAAATCCTAGATTTTAATCTTCCCTGAGTCACTAGATGTCACAATTTCACATAATTCTCTATTTTGATATAAAAATTGTGCGTATGTAGCCTACAGGCATAAAACTTCCCATCCTCTGTAATGTGAAATTTTGCAGTGGGATGGCTACAGCAGCAAATGGGGAAAGTTTATAGTCACAAGAAACTTACAGAAATTATGACAGTCCTGTATTGAGAGCGGTTCTTCCATTGCTGAGAAAAGCTGTTATAATTGTCTTGGTCCTTGAGAAATCTTAGCAAGCAGCTACAGAAAAAGCATATAAATATATGCAAGGAAGGAGAGCCCCCATAAAAAGATCTTTCTGCCTATTATTAGTATTTTTAATTTGTGGCTGAACTTCATTGTTGTGGCTGTGTTGTTCTATTGCTAGTCATTTATCTTAAACAGTTTGTGAGCTTTCAGGCTTCTTCCATTTTTAGAAACTTCTCTGTTCAAATTAAAACTGTTTTAGTATAGTGCAGCTGATCCAGTGAGGTAAAGAGTTGGAATGTGTAATGTTTATTATGCAAATGCTTATGTGAGGACTGAAAAAATCTTTTATAAGTGGGAACAAGAAATGAAATGCTGAATTTCTACTAAAATAACCAAAATGTAAGGTAAACAGCAATAGTCTTTTGATCAGAACTTTGGTTTCCATCAACATGAATTTCATACTCTCGCTCACAGAGGTTCCACATGCTTTACAAATGACCAGTAGTCTTACTTTATTCACTTCACTTTACTATATTTTCATATGTTAGTCAAGTTACCTCTCTAGGGTAGATGAATGCTTTTTTTCTTAAACATCACTTTTAAGGATTTTTTATTTTTTTTTTAAACTGACGGTGCATTCTACACCAGACACCTGTAAATAAATTACTATGAATTATATGTTGTGTTCTTTTATAGCTGCATTGGGGATAGAACTCAACATACTTCACTATGTTATTTGTAAAGAAACATTTTGAGTATAAGCACTATATTCTGTAATGTTTAATAATAAAGTAATGACAGGTGCATTTATTGAAGATGAAACTTAATGAGGAAGCAGAAACTCTTATTGCTTAATGTTACCCTTATTCTGTTGCACTGAATTTCAAAAGTGTAATTTGTAAATCAAGTTTGCTCACATGTGTAATCAGATATTATTTTCATTGTAATGCTTATGCTATTAAATTACCTGGATATATTTCTGGTAATGATTCCATGAGCATGGAGAATATGTTGTTATGTCTAGTGCTACAGAATTAATGTTAAGAACAAGTGAAGCTTCTTGCAAAGAAAAGGAGTAAACAGAAGCACCTTACTAGGAGAGCACGTTGCACGATGGTCATCTTGACCTTGACTGTAATTTGCTTTTTGGTGTAATAAGCACATTGACATACTGTTACCAGTGCTGTAAAAAGTACACTAATGGCTATTTTTAACCTATTAATATACTCTAATTTAAATCTTTCCTACAAAACGAATTTATATTTAATTGCTGCCTAATACATAAATACTTAAAATTAGAATTTTTAGGAGGGTCAAGGGTGGGTGGGCATGCCAGTGTATTTTTGCAAGGGGCTGTTGTATATACAGTTCTTTGCACTTCCCATTTGGTTTGACTGTTATTCCAAACCTCCCAGCTCTGTAGTGAATCTGCAACCTGACATTTCTGTATTTTTATTATGATTCAGGTCTTTTATATTCTGTGGCCCAGGGCTTCAGAATTTGACAGGAAAAGGTCATTTTTCCATTCCCAAATGTGAATACTATTGTGTACCTCTAATATGGAAAATGACCAAGCAATGAATTTTACTCTGCTGATTTTCTAATACTGGGTATTAGTTAAAGCTGACATCTAAGGCTACTAATCAATAGTGTGTCCATTTGGAACAAGTAAAAAGGACGATGGCCATTTGGTGAGTACAGTCCAAACTCTGCAGAGATTTGATTCCAGAGACTGTCACCTATTCGGTAATTAGTTTGCTGTAGACTGGCTTGATTTTCAGATTTAGAAACATATTTTTGATTTCTGAATTGGGAAATAGGCCTTGGGGATTAGTGATACTCACTTAACACCTCCTACTCTGCTACTGTGCTTCCTATATATTTTGAATTTCATCTTAAGTACGTACATCATAAGATGAAAGCTTAAGAAATACAGGTGGCTGGAGGTTGTCTTGCACAAATAAGGCTAGTGAAGTTTAATGAAACCAACTTCTTTGTTAAGCTTGTTGAATAAATAAGGAATAATCAAAAAGAAAACCAATTTGCTATTCACTAGCTTTGTGCAGTATTATCAGTAGATTCCAACACTAGTAGCACATTGTGCTCGGCTTTAAGAAAGTTCTTTAACTCCATTATATGCAAAAGGACATATTAAATGCATATTTTAGTGTAAACGACTCTGCAAATCTACTATGCCTAAAAATGCTTAATGTTATAAAGTGTTAAGCAACGAGTATGTTTAAAATAAAAAAGACAAAAAACTAAACAAACATTTCTAGCAATACCTAAAAACTAAAAGTTTTAACTGTCTGCTTTTTGCCCTTTTTTCTTTAGTGCAGCTTTTCTGCAATGCAAGTTTACTGCTGTGTATTTCATGGTTTTTATTATCATGACTCAGAAATTTAAACCTGTACACAAAGTACTGCACTCACCTTCTTGTACATGCGATGTAACATCATACAGTTTTGGTGCTTTAAAATGATTCCTTTTTTCTTTATTAAAGGATATTTATTTGATCACTGTCTGCTTTTAACTTTGAATATGTACCAGCATTAAAAAAATATATATATTTTAGTACAGTTTGGTTCCCACAAAAAAAATGTATAGTTCATTTAGATTTCCATTGTTGTTATTTTAACTACTCAAGCTGCCTGTCATTGCTCAATGGCAGATGGTTGTGCCTAGGCTATGTTGCAGCAGGGAAAAATTATATTTAGGTAATGTCTTTGTAAACTAAGTCACATAAACTGTTTAGGTATTACAGAATCCTGCTCTTAAATAATGCAGGCTAGTTGTGCTTAAATACGAATCATACACACTTTCCATCTCTTAATCAAAAGACAAAAACAGTCTCTGAAAAAGGATAAAAAGTTTAAACCCAGAAATACGAAGAGCTTAGCTCACTTACTACATTCTTCTACCATTTTAGAGCTAGCTTATGGCAATGCCGTTACATGGAGACAGCAAGCCTCCACCTGCAATTGCTTAAAAAGACAAGTAACAATAATGGAGAAGCTCACATTAAAAACATGACTTCTCCACTATTTGCCTTTTTGGTATATGTACAGTAATATTTCAAAAGCAAAATATACTGTATATGAAGAACTGGGATAGTTTAGAAGTACCTTTATGAGTGTTTTGCAGTTTAACTTTTTTTTTTTCTGGGGGCGGGGAAATATCCCAAAATAGATGACCAATCATGTCCCAGACTATAGTTGCCAGCTGTTAGTTTGTGGTTTTTTGTATAATCATTTTGTGTTGTTATTTATCTAGACATAACTCTTACTGAAAAGGTGTGTTTGTATTGTGTATCTTTTCCCCTTCACTTACATGTTTCTGGTACAAAAACTGGAGTGCAGGTAAGTCAGTGCAGGCAGATTCCATGACCAGCTGGTCCCTTAACATGAGGGGGGGGAAAAAAAAAAAAAGTGTGTTTCTGGAATAGGAACTTTTTAGTGCAATTACAATCCTGAGAAAGGAAGAAAATGACATGACACTTCTAATAACAAAGCGACACAAAGGTTGCATTTGCAGTACAAATCTACGCTGCCAAGTGTCTTAACCAAAATGCGAGCCGTGTCTGGCTCAGGATTTCTTGTGGTGGTTTTCACCTCACGTACGCTGTTAACTTGGGGTTGTGGCAGAACATGTGGAACAAGTAGGAAATGTGTTTTGAAATAAGCAAGTTCTTTGTTTGTCACAGACTTCTCTTGTGAAAGAGGAGGGTTGTATTTGTAGCTGAGGTCTGTTCCCACTGCACTTGCTGTGCCCTGGGCAGGGTGAGCCTGGTGCGGGTGTCTTCACACGTTCTGCTCTGCAGAACAAACTTCTGTTTGAGAGTATTTGCTGCCATCAGCTGTCATCTACTTTGGCATCGGCTTCGGTACTTCAGTAGCTGCTTTTTTACCACTAATGAGTATTCCTACAGGTTAGAAGTACATTTAATGGATGCATCAGAACTGCAATTCAGTGAATGTATCTGTAGGCACACTTGGAAGGCAGCGAGATGCTATTCAGAACGAGGCCTAAATGTTTGTACAACACATAGAAGATGGGAGATGGGTAGAACCATCATTTATTTTTTTTTCATGTTTGTTACATCTCAGATGTAAAGGAAAGGTACATTGTAAATAAATATTCACCTGACCACAGTCCTTTTCAAACTTGTAGAAATAAAACAGCACCTCTTTCTCACAGAAACCATTGGTATATGTAGGGTTTGTTTCTGTTACACCACTTCATACTCAGCAGAGGGAATGGGGAGAAGGGAGAGAAGTAAAAATGGAAAGCTAGTTTGTCAGATCTCATTTTCCAAAACCTATGAACTGCTTGGGTGGTTGTTTTGGTTATTTTTTTTGTTGTTTTTTTCTCAGCAGCTCTTACTGCTGCTTCCCATCATAGGGTGAATCCCATTTCACAGGCTTTATTCTTCCTGCCATAGGATGGAGCTCACACAAATCCTGGACTTCTGCAGTATCTCTAAATCACCAAACCACAAGTGTGTCACTGCCACCACCAAAGCCTGAGCTTTATGCTTGTGTCACACATCACTTATCTAGGTCTAGTGCTATAGAGTTTTGCTACTAAGTTTTTACCTGTTAGTAGGGAGGGATGTAATTAACCTAGAGATAAAACAGCCTCTGTAAACTTAGCAGCGTACCATATCAGACGTATAAACGTTACAAGAATCACTTTGCTGACACAAATGGCAGGAAAGATTCCAGAGGTTTCACCAGGCAGCTATAGCAGCATCGCCACCTAACCTGCCCTGCTTGCAGAAGTGCTGCAAGTTTCTGTCCAACTCTCCATCCTGCAGAATTGTAGACCTGACTTGTTCCCACATAGGTGCTTTCCTGCCCTTCTCCCCCTTTCCACCGGCTCTGTCTCTTACTTTCTCTAAACCTCACCACTGTCATGCTAACTGTCCAGACATTCACCAGCTTAAAGACAGCACATCTCCTCTGAACATCTCCCTTGAAACATCACCTCGAGAGGAATGGTTGGTGGATAAAAACAGGCAAAGATTCTTATCTGTGCTGTTACAGCTGCTGCCTGTCTGTGTAAGTGCTGGGGTTCACTCTCTCCTCATTAATCAACCAAAACTCTTGGAAAAAAACCCAAACCAAATCATAAATTGTATTGATGATCACTCCCTGTACCTGCTGCCTTATCCCTTTGTTCCTACTGTAGTTGAGTGCTGTCTGCGGGATCTTTGCTGGAAACACTTGTGCCACATCCAAATCACCTGTATTGCCTCATTTTCACTCTTTCTCCTCACCATGGAAGACAGACTTGACTTCTCTCAGACATCTCACTATGCCCCATACTGCTTATGTAAGGCCAAATACATTCATGGTCCTTCAAACAAAATTCACTGTTTACTTCATTCTTTTATCTTAAGTTCTCCACTTTGCATCACACTCCCTCTATATTAATGTTTAAAAGTCATAGGAATAAGAAAAATTAAAGAATCATGCAATTCATACAAAGCATTAACTATACTTTTTTTTTTTCCTCAGTACTTTATTTTAATCCCATTAAATTTCAGTAGGAATGTAACTGAGCTCTTAGCATACAGAATCATCAATGCATGCTTCAACTGCCATGCATGTTAACTGCACAGTTTAAAGAACACAACAGATGTCTTATAAATCAACTTCATATGAAGCTTCATAAAGTGATGGCTTTCCCCCCCCCTCCCCCTTGCAGTGAGTGAAATGACTGTTGGAGTGGACAGAGTCCTGCAAAAACAATTTGACAAAGAAGCCACTGCATACTGCTCTTGGTTTCTAATGATGTTTAAAAAGTCTTGAATTGGCATTAAAAAATAAAATTAGTAATATATATAAAAAAAAACAATCACACATCCTACCCTTTTGTTGCTGGAGCACATATACCTGTGCTATCCCCATAGTAGTTTCATGAAGGTTTCTACTGATAGAAGGTCACAGCCTCTCCAAGTGATCAATTCCATTGCCTAGTGGTTGAAGGCTTCTCTTAATATCAAACTAAGCTGAAACATTAGGTCATTACTTTTTCTCCTGCCCGCTACCACTGTATGAACAAATTATTTCCACTCACTCTGCAACACTGTTTTATGTGTCCATCGCCCCCCCACTCCACCGCTCCTTGCTCTGTCACCCAGCTTTAAATTAAGCCATGCTTGGTGGGTCAGCCTGGCAGCCTTTGCAAGGCCTGGCCATTCATGGGCCAGTTCTCTGGTGCCCATGGCCAGAAGATGGGATCAAGAAAAGCCATGTGCCAGTGAGTGACACTTGGAGCATGTCTACTCTCATTTAATCCATTCTAGGAAAAGACAGGAGGAGTGCAGGACTGGTCCTCAGTCCAAGGTAGCATTAGTCACGGTTGATTAACAGAGCAAATCCTGGTTCAGGAGATGAAGTTTGTCCCTCTTCTTTATTACAAAAAAAAAAAAGAAAAAAACAAAAAAAAAGAGGTATCTACTCAGGTTGTGTTTTTGGGGAGAACAGGAGCTGCAGGCTGCCTACCAGGACATGCTTTGCTTATGTTTGTATACAAACTAACATATATCACATCTAAAACACATTTAAATACTCAAAAGCAGTTACGATGGCAAGTCAATGCTATGTCGCATTTCACAGAAAAAAATCCCCTTCAAGTCTTCAGCTTTTAATCTCAATTTGCAATAAGAAACTTTAAACAGAAACTCTGTGTCTCAACCAGCATTTATCAAGACTGCATTACCAGCCATCTGGAATAAACCTGGGTTCTACTCCCAGCCATCAGCTGCCCAACAGATGTAGTGTCTTCCTGCCTCTCAAGGCCCAGATACACGGATCTGCTGCAGTCCTTAGTGGATACTCAAGGTCTCAGAGATGCTTCTGAATAAGAAAGCGTTTGGTACTGTCGGTACCAGCTTGGTTAAACAAATGAATGCAAAATTTAGCTCCTGTTCCCTTTGGAGCTCACCCAGTGGAAGGAGCCTAGCTGTTTCTCAGGAGGACACCAAGATTTTTTTCAGTAGCCCATCAACTGGTCATTGCTATAGCAAGTCATGGGGTTTCCTTTAAAAACAAAAACCTATAATATACTGAAATACTGTATATTAAAATTTCTTCACTTATCTCTGTCAAGACCTTCCAGCCAATGAAGGCCTGATCTCTTGACACACCACTGTCACCAGCTAACTATTGTCCAAGTAGCTACACCCCAACTTTTATCCACTATAAGACACAGAGCTAAGCTTATGGAGGCCATGGAGGTCAGTTTATAAATTCCTCAAGCAGCAGCTCCCTCTTCTGGTGCAGCATGTCAAAAAGAGAGATTTAGAATGTCATGGTGAACTCAACAGCCACCTAGTTGCTACTCCGGAGCCGTAAAACTAGCCTCAATGGCTGGTTAATCTTGTTTGCTTTTACCCCTAAGTAAACCCTCTCCTCTGCCAGGGTTACAGGGGTGACTGCATGTTTGGACATACCGTGAGTCCCTGGTGTGGCTGCTTGCTCAGCCACGGGGCTGGCCTTAATTCCGTCTGGATTTTTAGATACATATGTCCTTGTTACAGCTTCATTACCGCAATTTGACCAAACTGCCACAACTTCCTTAAAAACCTTTGGACCTACAGCAGTGTTTGCTACCTGCCTGTCCTGCCAGTCCAGACTGTAAGTCTTGTGGCTAGATTTCCCACTCTGAATCAGGCACATTGCAGCAGTTGCACAGACATCTGCCCTTATCTGTGTACAGGTTCTCTCAGGGAAGTTTCCAAATGTTGCTTTAATTCCTTTGTAAAAGATCTGTCTCCTGTCCTACCTGATGACAGAAGTCCTCTAGCTTGATGGGAATTTTTGCTGCCAGGTATACGATCCCTTTTTTTTAGCAGGAAAATCAGCTCCGTTTCTTCTGGAAACAGCCTGCCCATCCTGACACATTACTGTATTTTGACTTGAGGAGTTACGCACCTCTTACAGAAATTTTCTATTTCTGCAATGCAGTCATCATCAAAAAAGAGCATACAAACCCTTGTCTTCTGAAAATACTTCCATTGCTCTCTGCTTTAGCCCACTTTGATTCAAAATACTTCCTCATGGCATGCTTCAGTAACGCTTGTTTAGAACATCCCCGATGCTTCTTCACTGCCTCTTGGTCTCTGGCTGGATGACTCCTTCGCTGAGGCTCAGAGATGTTCATGAACAACAGACAGCACCCCATACCTATAGGTATCTTCTATGTGAGTTTTTTTTTGTTTCGGTTGTTGATGTGCCTGCCTGGTGAGCAGGACCCTCAGTGTTCATGGATCTTACTCCATAAGCATTTCAGGACTTTCTTACATTTATTGTAAACATGCTTGGCTGCTCCACATTGCACAGGAGAAAAGAATGTAGACGGAAAAAAGGAAAAATGCAAGCAATACAGGATAAAAAAGTTTTGACTTGTAGGTTCAAATGATAACAATAACCACCCCAAATAAAGCATTCATAATTTCTTTTTCTTTCAAAGAGGTGGGTAAATGGTGCCTATATCAAACCAGCACATTACTCTGCTTCTTTAAGATCTGGAGGATGAAATTTCCCCTCCGTTTTCTCCCCCTGCAAGCAAATCTCCAAATGTGCAGAACGCTCTGGAGCAAAAAGGCTCGACTAGTAATGATGGGGCCACAGTTCAAACCAGCAGCTTCTTAACAAAGGACAGCAAACCCTCAGGGGTTGCTTCTGAGACAGACAGTGACTGCAGCAAGTGCAGCCACGTTTGGGCTAGCTTCCACACAGTTATCAGGGTGTAGCAGTGAGGCTGAGCAGCAGGGACTCGCTGCAGGCTGATTGCACTAGTTACTACTTGAGTTGCTCAACTGCACATTACTATCCTGTCTCCTCTCACCAAGTGAAAGTCGAAGAGAGAGCTGTGCCTTTCGCTGTTAGATTTCTGGTTTCCATTGCTGCAGATTCCTGAGAAACAACACTGCTGGAATTATAAAAATAACAGTATGTTCAGATGCAGAGAAAGCAGGTTTAATTTTTACATTTCCATCCACAGATAAGGGCTGTGATGTCTCTCTTGCAGGGAAGTACAAGGTCATTTTGCTTCCCGTTTCTTTTGTTTTGTTTAGAGAAAATTCCCATCATCATTTAACAAAATACAATCCAGACGCAGAGAATTTCGAAGATCTTGTTCCCTCTCTGAACACCTTAAGCTTGCAAATATCTGCATGGCCATATTTAATTCAAAAGGGTAAATTCATACACACAGATTATACTTAAACATACCTTGTCAGTGTAGCTCTTCCTCGCCCCTTAGCACCTGGATACACATAGGTCCTGAGCTCTGCCTCCTTGATCTACTGGGAAAAAATTCTTCCTCTTCAAGAATTACCACAGTCACAGAAATGGAAGCTCTCTTCCAAGAAAACTTCTAGGTTGCTATTCTCAATCTAGTGGAAGCAAAAGCAGTTGACACACTGCTGGATCCGTGCAGTGAGATGAGACTCGGATGAGAACAGATGAGAATCCCCAGAGTAGGAACGGGCAAGGTCTGAAACTACTTCGAGGTTAAAAGGAAGAAAAACCCCAAAATCCAGCTCAGAACTTTGTTACACAAACAAGACAAGTGATAGAAACTGGTGGCAGGAAAAAATAGGGAGTGTCATCAACCACTAACGAAGACTAATATCAACACCAAACCTCTAGAGTTGTGAAGATAAAAGACTGGAAGGACACGGGGTTTGCAGACTGTCAGGACTCTGGCTGTGTTCATGGAACACAGACCTAATGCTGACCTTGAGGAGCCTATAGCAATCATAGCAGAGTTTTGGGGCAAGTCAGGTGTGCTCAGTATTAGCATGATGTGAATATCTAAGGAAAGCAAGACCCTTTCTAACTGCTGCACAGTTCAGATGGTCTGTCCTTTGCTGCGCAAACCATTCTCACCTATTTCACAGCTACCAGGTCTATGTAAGGGAATCTTTTTGACAACTCTGCATTTCCCCCGCCCCCCCCACCCCCTTCCAAATCTAAACCAGCTCTGGTAGTTACTTCTCCTTCGAATGCTTGTATCCGAAAATGACACAAACTGCCAGATGTATTGTTGCAGTTGAGCTTCGCTGTGCAAGACCCATCCACAAAAGGAGAAAGTGGGTATAAATTACGCTTGTGTTTCTTTGGTCCTAGGATGAGCTGCCAGCAGTGCAGAGGCAGTACTGCCAGCTACAGGTCCCTGAGAGGTTGTGGCAGGCAAGCTATGAGTCCCCATATGGTGTGAAAACCCACTTCTATCTATAGCATCTAGAGGTATTGTGATGTAAACAGTTGCACCTGCTTTCTGGCTACTTACACAAGCCAGAAGAGTGGACATGAGCTGAACTGACTCCAGGATCCAACACAAAACTCTGTTCATTGTTCCCAAACATTTAATGTAATGGGGAAAATTAATCCTACTTGTCTGAAGTAAATGGAGTAAAACAAGGAACTAATGTGACTAAGCAAAAATACAGGTTTGAAAAAACAGCTGTTGTTCCATGATATGTTCTCTGCTTAGCACCATTCAGAGGTAGTGCACATATGCAGCATTACTAAGAAAATGTAAACAAGACAATTTGAACACTGCTTTGCAGAGTCAGGTCCATTTCCTGAAAAAATCAGTGTATAGCTGTCCACTTAACTGGCATGTCCAGATACTGAGACTAAACTATGCATGTTTGGATGGAGTTTCTTGATGGTCCTGTTCTTTAACTGTCTTTTGACATCCAGACCTAGCCTCTAATCAGATTTATCTTTGGCCTCAAGATCCATGATTTCTGCAATCAACCAAATTCAGTGCTTCTACTGACATCCACAATTCTGCAGAGAATTAAGGTCTGCAACAGTTTTCCATTCCTCTCTCCATGCAGTATTTCTGAAAAAGGTTTTGCTTTTGACTTTTGAATGCGGTGTTCACAGAGTGCTGTTCAGTAGCCACTTCAGTACAGAATATAAAAAATGACAGAATGAATTGAGGTTTAGCCTCTTATTGAAGGTAAACCTGAAGTTAATCCCCAACTGGTAGAAAAATGTGCAGAAATCAGAAACCTTTCACAACTGACAACTGAAAAGACACATCCCAAAATATTAATCTTTAATTGATGCATTGTTCATTCTTGGAGGGTTTTCTTTAAAGGAATTATCCTGGGAATGCCACCGATAGCATTAAACAATACTTATTTGTGTTACATCTGGTTTAGCCCTTTATTTATTCATATTTTACCTGAAAATGTATTTTCTTGAGACCTTATAACAGCATTTCTGCATTATCAGTTCATTTTGTTCTCCTTTTTCCTGGATATATTAGCCAGGAAAAGGAATTCCCAGTCTGTAACAGACAGATTAATTCACACGTTTTACTTTGTCCACATAGAAAAATGCAATTTCTGGATCATTGAGGCATATGGATTATGAACAAGACACTCCAAAAACTAACTATCCAGACGGGGATATACTTACAAAAATCTTTTATGTCAAAGTCAGGATTTCACAACATAACACGCTAATGCAAAATCCAGTAGCACCTGAAAGATTAAGGTAGCTGCTGCAATCACTTGCACATACTTGAAAAAGATTTAAGAAAAAAATAAAGAGTAAAAGTACACTCTCCAGAGAACAGCAAGTGTATTTCAAAATAAAAAGCTGTATTTTTGATATTTTTTTTTGTTGGATATTTCTGTTTTTTGGTAATTCTTTTTGCTTTTTTTTTTTTTTTTTTTTAACAAGACTGTAGTTGCCATGTAACAAGTTATACCCCATGTGACTGCTTTCCCCTCCAATGCAATTTCATGAAGTTCATGGTCATGTTTTCAGGCTCTAGTACTCAACACTGTTTTCTCATATACATATTCCCATAGTTTCATCAATGATAGATACAATGTATAATACCTGTCTCTGGGAAAGCAATGTTTAAACAGGCAAACTTTCACCTTAAAACACAAGTGGAGAGGCTACAGTAGGTATAGCCACCTAAGTATGAACTTCAGGACACAATTTCTAAACACTCACCTACTGTACATAAACATTAAAAATAGTCTTAGCAATAGGATTTTATTTATATGTGCACGTATGTCCACCTTATCCCATATTTATGTTTGGCAACTACTTGGGAATTCAAAGGTGCAGCCCTCAGTAATTATTTCAAAAAAAGAAATGAAGTGTATCTACTCTATGAGAAAAGAAATTCTCAAATATTAATTTCCAATTTTAAATTTAATTTCAATAGGAAAATATTAAAAATGTGCACATCTAAATTTTTCCATGTTCTGTATATACATATGTGTGTGTACGTATACATAGAAATACTCATGTACCACACATATTCACAAAATCTAAGTGGAAATATTTCTGTCCACTATTTTCCCACATGTAAATGACATCATATCTTTAAAAATGTCAGTATCATTAAAAATAATATTACATTTATTCCATCATCATCTTCCTGTGTTTTTATTCTTTCTTCATCTTTATTATGTCCACTGAGCATTAACAGGCCAGAATCCCCCTGCACTTCCACAGATGTTATGCCAACTGAATGTTGCTGGCATCACATTAAGGACACATCTGGTTTACAGCAGCTCAAGTGACAGGAGAATCAGACCCAAGCATCCCCAAGTAAATTAAAAACTGGTTGTATCTGCTCATCTGGACCTGATGAAGATATACACACCACCATCTAAAATCCACCAAATGAAAAACATGTAGCTCCCCACAAAGTTTTCAACGAGTAACACACTAAACCAAGCTCCCCCCCCCCTTTAATAAATAAAATAAGTGAGAAAATACCCTAAAAATATGTCAAAAACTTAAACATTGTGTACATTACATACTGTATAATACATGGCGGTTTAGGATTTGACCTAAACCATTTTCCTGACTAGTCAGGGGAGACCTGATAAATCACTGGAAAAGAAAAAAAAATGGTATTTTAGAAATAAAGTATGTATTTCTAATATAAATGAAAACCTGTGTGTATTATATAGTATATACACACAGTACAGACATGAAAACAAGCTTATCTTTTCTAGTTTTGAATAGCAGTCTCTAAGTGGAGAAAATTGTGTTGTACAATTTAATAAGCAGCTAGATTTCATGTTAAACATTCAAATTAATTTGGGGAGCAAACAAAGGTCCGTGCATCTTTTGACTCTGAAGTCTGACACTCATTCATACATTTTAAAAAAGCCCTCTTCAACATTACAAGCAATTTATGGCAAGAATGTACTTTGATGCAAGACACATGACATTTGGCTTACCTTTCAAAGAGGTTGTTTTTTTTTTTTAAATAAATCTATTATATAAAGAAATGTGTGTTTGCCAAAAGTCTGTTAAAATTACATCAAAACAACTTTAAAACCTGCTCACTGAGGATAATTGAATTCAATTTCCTGTTTTTAAACATTTAGTTAACAGTTCAGAATATTGCCTGGTGTAGTTTCAATAAAGATGTGATATGAAGACCCATAAAAGAGTAAACATGTCTCCATTTCAATTTGCTATGACAACAAAACTTCTAGAAACAGCTTTCTTGGCTGGACAAATTCAATGTACGAGTAATCCCTTGCAATAGCTCTATGCCCTTAATGCAATCTGTAATAAAACAGTTCTCCCCATAAGCCATTATTCAGAAAACCTGAAATTCATGTGACATTCTGAAAAAGTCTCCTGCAGAACAGGTTAACAGTTAATCCAACATACATATTCGTTATATGTATCAAGGCCAGAAAACAAACGACTGGCTATTCCTTGCTATCTGTGCATGTCAATTTTTACATTTAAAATTATCAGAGGTTTTTTGCCCTTTTTTTTTTTTTTTTTTTCCTGGGGGGACTCACCTTCCATCATAGGTTGGCTTCAAAATATAGTTAAGTGGAAGATAGTAATTCACTGTAATTACACGGAATTCATATGAAAAAGTAAACCTTACATTGGACAATATTGTAGAACACCAGAGTAAGCTCCATAAAGAAATGCGGTATCTTCCAGTATATATATATATATATCTATATAAATATATAGATATATATATATATATAAAACAACCAACCAACCAACCGAAAAAAAAAAACCACCAACCAACCAAAAAAACCCCAAAAGGAAGAACTTTATACAAGCAATTATAGTAACTTTGTTTCAATTAAAGATGCAACTCTCTCTCACTCCTGGCAAGAATAAATTGGTAAGGGCACTGCTTCTCTACAGTGCAAAGTATCCTGAGAAATTATTAAGAAAAACAAAATAAAGGGCTGTCATCACTAAGTTCTTGCACAAAACACAGCAATTAAATATCTTAAATAAATAAAAATAAATAGCAGATAAACTATATTGTGTCTATCACAAAAAGGGGATGTGACCTGGGACACTGCTAATTCTTCCATCACTGATAATTAGAAAAGGCTTGTATTAAATTACTGTTAGTATCTTTCAAGTTATCTGTGGCCAATAATGTACAAGGAGGTAATTTGTAATTCAAGTTTTTTTGTTTGTTGTTTTTTTCTTCAACTAGCTACAAGCTGAGTTCTAAATTTTACACTGAAATACGACTCAAATTTAAAACAAGCCCTCTCAGAGGAGCATTTTCTAATTTTGTGCAACTTTGACGCAGAGCCCAACACAGTCCTATGAAGAGAGACAGTGCATCTTTAAGCTGATTGGCACTGAAATCCCATTTTCTTTAGCTGCATTCTATTAGCTTGGCCAAGTTATCTCGTAACTCTGTTAGTTCAAATATTTTTCCATCAAGAATTTCTAAAAGTGTCTTCAAGTTATTGCGAAAAGCTTCTTGCTCATTCTGACTTTTCTCCAGACGTTGCTCTAGATCAGACAGCTGGCCTTCCAGGTCTTTGTTTCGAATTTCTACTTCCTTCAGAGAAAATACATAACATGTTAATGTGTTGTCTGCAAACAAAAAGCAGTCTAACCTCCTGCTGGTATTCGTGTGCTATTTTTGTCATCTCGTTTTTAAAACAATTTGTGACCCTTTACAGCTTCCACTAAGCCAAATCCCCAAACCCAAATTGTTATCATGATTGTGCATCTACTACCACTTCCTCGATTTTTTCAGTAATTCATCTAGAGGACAGAAACATTTGAAGAGGGATAAATCTAGTCTGTGAACAATGGATGTGATATACTTACTTAGGTAAGTTATTGTTTCTATCATTTGGAAATGTGCTACCTACTGAAAACAGCTTCTCAAAGGTTTACTTGAATTTAAGCACTTCCTGATTTAGACTACATGAATTGCTTGAGGACACAGTCCCCATTAAATGGTCTCATACAGAAACCCATCCAGAATACTGCTTTATGGATGAAGGAGTACTACCTTACTCCTCTCCCACATTATAGGCCTTCTCACCCTTAAGATTAAGACAGAAACATAAACTAGCAAGACTGATGTCAGGGTGACGTTACTGTAACCAATTTAAACCAGCAAGTGCAAGCTGAAGGTCTGGTCTGGCTGCAGGGGTGCCCCCGAGCACCCACCCACCCACACGCCCCGCCGAAGCACAGCCACCCAAGCCACCAGCGCCGCCGGGACGAGCGGCTCCCACGCAGCGGGTGGGAAGAAGAAGCGACGGTGTGTCACTCCCGGCTGAGGGGACCCGGCCCTGAGCAAGCTCAGCTCCCGCTCCCGAGGAAGGGAAGGCCCCTGGCGCCAGGCCGCTGGGACCCCCACAGCTCCGGCCCGTGCCCAACGGGAGGGAGGCCGCGGCCACTCGGCTTCGTGCAAACTGGGTGCCCCCCTCTCCTACCAAATCACTGGGGTAGCAGCCACGTGGGTCTGGAACAGCATGTTGTTATTTGTCCCATTCATTGCACACCTCGTAAATTCAGGCTAAAATGTTGTAATTTCAGCTACAAAAAACACTTCCAGAGGCAGCGCAGGGACAATGTACTTAGTACGCCACACACCCTGGGCTGCTATTCTCTGGAAATGTGCAGTGAATTTCTACTTACATACATCAGTGTTTTCTCAACGCCGCTTCCCTTTACAGGGGCTTTGTGTCACAATGCTTCAATGGGCCTGCTCTTGAGCTTTTACAGCTGGTTTCACACAGTCACAGGGAGGGAGATTTGGCAGCAGTCATTGCTCCCAGCAAGAGCGACTTCTCTTTCTGCCCTCCCACTCTCGCTGTTTTTGTTATGATTCCTATGTCTCCCTCAAAGCTAACAAATATGTTCAAGTTTACATTGGAGAGATCTCAGCTAACCGTAAGAAACAACCTGAGCCATACAGACGTATTTGGGCAGTCAGGAGCCACAGGTATAAAATGGTGCATTACCTTGCTTATTCTTTCTGCTATTTCTCCTATAGTAAAATTTCTATTTCTACTAAAGTAAAATAAGCCTATTTCTTTAGCTTGGTGTCTGTGTCCTTTGTGTTAACCCCGTCAATTGGCAAAACAAATTTGGCGTCACGGACAGGATTAGAACAAAATGTCATTTTTTAAATCTAAACGTAATGAAACAGCTCCATCTGAAATTCCTGGATGGGAAGACCTTCCTTATAGTTCACTGGATCTTGAGTGGGCTAAGGTCGGAGGACCATGTGAACAGTGGGAAAGTCGGCTAAAAGAAGCTGAACCACTGGATGTATTAAAATGTATCCAAAAATTATCTATCGAAAAAGGAAAAGAAATTGTGTGTTCGGGAAGACGGGGATGGGTTTTGTTAACAGCATATCGGAAACAGCACCAACAGAAAGAAAAACTGCTGTTAGAGCGCTCCCACATGGAGCGACAGATGTGTGATTTGCAGAATCAAATTGTAATGTTACAGTGTCAAAACAAGTTGCTTGCCGATAAACTGGATACTTATCAGACTGTAGCTGAAAGAGCTGCAGTAAGAGTTGCACAGTATAAGAAAAGAAGGGGATGAGTAAACCATAGGAAAGTGCATACTGTGATTGCAGAAGCAGGGGTACAGTGGGATCCTGACAGATGGGATGGAGATATTTGGGATTCTACAGGTTCTGATGAGGCTGGTTCCTCAGATGAACCTGTGGATGTAAAACCAGTGTGGAGACGGAAAATAGAATTGGATACTAACGGGCAACAAGTAAGGAAGGATGTGATTGAAGATTATACACAGCATGAAATAAATGATATAATTGAAAGATTTAAGCAGAGACCGGGGTAACCCCTGCTCTCTTGGATGGTGCGTTTGCACGATCAGGGAGCAGCAGGGGTAACCCTAGATCCAGAGGACTCTAGGAAGTTTTTAGTTTTAAGTTCTGACTCCTTTGTGCAAGATGCATTCCGAAATAATCCTCAGGATACAAATTTGTTAACCTTGGCTGCCCGGGGATGTAATAATAAATACCTCACGGAGAATGATTGGCCAGGTGGGGAACGTCCCTGGTATACTTTGCGAGATTGTATACAGTGGATGAAGGAGGAAGGGATGAAATTGTCAATCTTTATAGGAGACCCTGACAGAATGATGCAAGCTGCCTTGTCTGTCACTCATAGAAACCGATTGATTAAAACTGCCCCACCAGCATATAAAAATGTAATAATGACTCTCTTAATTAATGAGACCGGAAATCCCATTGATGAAATAATTGAAAAAATACAGCAGCTAGGTGATCTTGGAGAATGGGGCCCCCGAGGAAGTGCAGGAAACCAAAATACTCGGGACAGCCCTAAAGGAAATGAGAACAGAGTCTCTCGCAAAGAAATGTTTACAGCTTTACTGAAGGATGGCCTATCTCATGAAAAGATTGATGGTGTTCCAACTAACGAGCTGTGGCGAATATACAAACAAAGAGGGCTGAATAAGCCTAGCAAGAGAGTGCAAAGTTCTGAAACTAAGAAGCCAGGGGTAACTCAGCCTACAGCACCTCCTCCTGAGCCTCAACGGGACTTCCCATCTGCACACGGTGGGCCCTCCGCGGGCAGATCAGTTGTTCTGGGGGAAAGGGGGGATTGGGAGCTGTATTCTGATTTATACCCCTGGAAGGAGACTAGGGAAATTGTCCAGCGTAGTAAACAGGAATGAAATTATGGCCAAGATCCAGTGCAATGGGCACGGAAGGACCGACGGCCCCATGCGGAGCTCCAAATATTTTGGAAGAACCAGTCCTCACAAACAGTAAAAGCCTTAATTGACACAGGAGCGGAGGCCTCCTTGATATATGGGAATCCAAAGAAATTTAAAGGACAACCTGTAATCATTACAGGTCTGGGAGGGAAACAAATTGAAGCTGTACAAACTCAAATTGAAATGAAAATAGGAAACCTCCCAAAACGACTGTATTCAGTCATGATTGTCCCCATTCCTGAATACATAATCGGAATAGACATTCTGAAGGGACTAACTTTGAATCTCCCAGATGGTCAGTACCAGTTTGGGGTGAAAAATCATATCGGTATTAGAACAATTTTAGTAGGAAAAGTGAAAATGCCTCCTGTACAGATTCCTGCTGCTACTAAATTAGTGACTATGAAACAATATAGAATTCCAGGAGTGCATGAGGAGATATCACAGACAATTAAAGATTTATTAGATGCAGGAGTGTTGAAACCAGTTACCACAGCCTGGAACAATCCGGTATGGCCTGTCAAGAAAAGTGATGGGTCATGGAGAATGACAGTAGATTTTAGGGAATTAAATAAACACACCCCACCACTTACAGCAGCTGTACCAGATACTATTACTTTAATAGAAAAGGTTCAAAAGCATTCAGGGACTTGGAATGCTGTAATAGATTTAGCTAACACCTTTTTCACTATCCCAATTGCAGAGGAGCATTGGGACCAATTTGCCTTCACCTGGCAAGGACGACAGTGTACCTTTACCAGATTGCCTCAGGGATGGCTGCATAGTCCAACCATTTGCCATCGGACAGTGGCTGAGCATCTGGATAAGATAAAATTGCCTCCTCATATGCAAATAGTGCATTACATTGATGATATCCTAATTCAGGGAAACGATGAGAAGGAAGTGCAACAAATACTTGAACAGGTGGTAGATCATATGAGACAGAAAGGTTGGGAAATTAATCCTAACAAGATTCAAGAACCATCCCAAACTGTAAATTTTTTTGGAATTCAGTGGCATTGTGGGCATCAGGAAGTATTACCCAAAACTCACACAATTATTGTTATTGCCAGTTTTGAAAGCAATTGTGAAAAAAGGGGATCAACCTCAAGTCACCACTGTTCATGGAGATAAAGGGTTTGGATCAACCAATTTCAATAATGGAGCTAAAGTATGGGTCCAGAGTTCAAGTGGACCTCCTGAACCAGCTGAAGTAATAGCCACAGGAAAAGACAATACTGTTTTAATCATGAAACCTGGACAGGAAAAATGGGAATATGTTCCTGCAACTAAATGTTATCTGCGAGAATAACTAGATGTCTTAAGATTCTACCTTTTAGATCCTGCTAAGATGGATTTGCCTGTGTATCATCATGGTCCATTTGGGAAAGGCTTTCACACCAGGATGGCCACTGGAAGGTCCACGAGAGACACCGCTTAGGTGGCAATGGAAAAATGCAACCAAGACAAGACAACAGGATGATTTCCGATGCAAAGCCAATTCTGCCTGTATTATAGCCAATCTTACTTTCAGTACTCAGTATAACGAAACATGTACATACTGGTGGCCTTCAGGACCGGCATCACGATGGAGAGATCGTGGACGTCTTTTTGTAACCTGTCCTACAGATAATTCAAATGTCACTATATCTAGTAAAGTATCTCTTAAATGTTGTAATGTATCAGGTCTGCCCAGTTCGAAAGATTATTACAAATGTGTTAATCGAACAGATGGTCATGAGGTGAATGCTGCTCATGCGATAACTCTTCCCATGGAAGAAACAGAAACACTAATATGCCATAATAATTCAGTAATGAAAAATCGGTTACACTGGGGAGACTTCTTTACTATGTTGAAATCTAAACCTCATATTTCTGTTGATCATTTGTACCGCATTCCATCTACTTGTGTTCAGGTAGCTCAACAATATCAGAAACATGTTATTCATTTCAATATTTCTTTCCCCCTGCTACCATCATGTAGATGGAAAAGGGCATGGTATGATACCCTGTTAGGAGGAACTGGGGCAGGAATGGGAGTTTTAAATTCTATTGATATCGAAACCTTAACAAACAAAGTAAAGAATGCTGGTTATGATGTGGCGGAAGGAATTAGGTTGCAGGATCAGTGGCTTCCAACTACCTTTACCCCACAAATTGGGTCACTGAACTACGATACAGAATTTTTAAAGCTCTTCAATAGGACTCAAATTAATCAGTGGCATGTTGACCACAACTTTAGCCAGATTATGAATTGGACAACATGTACACTGCAGACTTTACATGTCCTTATGCAACGAAACAAAGCTCAGAGTGACTTAATGGCTAATAATGAGCTGTTATGGAGAAACATATTTAAGAAATGGATTCCTCAAGCCCATTGGGTTAAACTATCTCCACAGACAGTGCAGTGCACAGATTTATTCTGTGCTGGTCAAATAATCCACTACGATGTTAGCCAACCTGAAGTTATGTGTAAATTTCTAGTACTGCCTGTAATTTTTGGGGAAAAACCACCCTTTGAACCAGAATATTGGCTGCCCCACTTGGAGGGAGATTATATAGACTCTAGGAATCGAACCCATAAATTAGATTTGTGTACGTCCACAGCAAATAGTTTACTGTGTGGACAAAGCTCGCGGTTATATGAACCATGTTTATTGGAACATTCAGTGAATCTGTGTAAATGGACAATTTTGCCCAAAAGCTTTGATATGTTTGTAGAAATTAGTGCTAAGCATGTTTGTATAGTAACAAATGATAAAAATATTATAGAAATGTATAATCTAAGTACTCCATTTTCGGGATGCCTCAGAAATGTATTCTATCTCATCTGGCACGGACAGATGTATACTTTTTATTCAACGCATGAAGAACGACTAAACATGTACTGGCATCCCCAAAGCTTAGGACTTAATGGAATCAGCTTATCCCTGACTCCACTGAAAACCATCATGGAACAATCAGAACATTTGCGACGACATTTAGAACGACGAAATAAAACTCTGTCAGACTCTGTGATACAGACTGTAATCACAAAGAATCAACTAATGTCGCTAGCTAGCCAGATGGAGAAGGAGACTGCACACCACTGGTGGGACATCTTTACTGGATATTCATCCTCTGCAACCCAAGTGTTGAATTTCTTAATACATCCTCTTGTAATATTGTTAGTTATCATTATTATTATTACTTTATATAATTGTTATGTATGGTATCGTATCAAACGGATAGAGCGAACATATTGGGCTCTTCCAAAAGGGTCGTGATCTTCACTCATAAGTCAAAGGACCGATTGAAACAAAAAGGGGCCCAAACAATAGGCCTCAAACCAAAGTTGACTTCTGAGTGAATTCCCCGACCAGCATCCATCATCTTATCAGCAGCATGAAGCAACCAGCATCTTATCAGCATGAAAATGTAACCCTGGGAACAATCCTTGGGAACTATAAGTAAACAATAGGAAGTAACTATAAATCCCAGATGTAAAGAAAACCAGAAACTCCTCAGACATGCCCGGATCCTGGCCAGATCCGGACATGCCTGAGTGAGGCATATCAATCTACCAGATATCTCCTGTGCGTTTTGTTTAGACTTGTTTGTTAAACTGTATAAAAGCTGGACCCTCTCACAGCAAAGACGGAGACCTCACCTACGAGTGGACGCCCTGCGTAGGACTTCCCAATTGCCGGGAAAGGCTCTCCGACCCTTCGCTGTGACGGGGCTCCCCAGCTGACGCACGGGTCTGGATGATGGTAAAGTATGAGGGCAATTGGTGATGTATCTTTCTTAATCACTATAGCTAGCTTTAAATAGTAATGTCTAGGTGCATTACCTTGCTTATTCTTTCTGCTATTTCTACTATAGTAAAATTTCTATTTCTACTAAAGTAAAATAAGCCTATTTCTTTAGCTTGGTGTCTGTGTCCTTTGTGTTAACCCCGTCAATTGGCAAAACAAATGGCAGCCCTGTGTGGAAAGTCCGTGGCCCAAGACACTTTTCCACTCACGAGGGGTCTGATGGCAGCGTTGACTGGCTGCTGCATCCCTGGCCGGAGGAGGGGTGGGGTGATGTGGGCAGTGCTCAGTTTTGGCTCCCAGCCTCTGCAGCGGGGAAAGCTCTGGGAGCCCTGGCAGCGGTGCAGGTGCAGCAGGCAGGGCCTCGGGAGCCTGACCTCCTCCTGACTGCGGATGCTCGTGCAGCCAAGGGTTATGTCCAAGCTGAACTGGAATAGCTCCCTTCTTGTTTGCAAATGGGCAAGCTGAAAACTACAGTTTTAGGCACTAGTCTTGAACAGCACAGCTGAGAGCAGGAATTACTCCTTGCTGGCAGAACCAAGAGAAGAATTAGTTGAATCTGTTTAACACTGAGTGCTGTAGTTGCCAAACCACTAAAGGAAGCTAACTGAAATGAGTATTTGTAGACACAATATAAATTAAAATACATACATGCTTATTTAGTGATTAGCTACCCCACCACTGCTATAAACAAATAAGCTAACTGATCACAACCCAGACCCTGAAGGCTCTCCTTCATTGATCCTACTCCTGCCCTCCAAACTGAGTACTGACAAGTACTACCTGGTGTAATGACCGCCTGGGTTCAAGACCCTTTGAGGCCAAGTGACTGCAATACAGGACAAAGAGGGAAATTCAAGGTCCTCTCAGCTCTGCAGGAGAGACACTGTAAGTAGGCAAGCCAGTGATGAAAGGGACCACTTTGGAACAAAACCATGGATACACACATGGTTTTATTTTATGATATCTGGGCTTGAAGAACATCCCACTGGCCTGTATCTAGCACTGAAGATGAGCCTTTTGAGGCCCTCCTCAGATGCTCTTAAACTAGAGGAATTCTTCTTCTGTGAGCTGTTAGGATGGGAGCACCCAGGTAAAACCAAAAGCTTTTATGTTAGATGTAGGAGCTTCCATCCATATTCAGCAAAAGGCTAACTCTCCATTGCTCGTCCTTGACCTCTTCAAAGCAGAAGAGTTCCCTTCTTTTGCCTAAACTTCCACTTTGCATGTTTTTATTTATATTCCATTCTTGACATCTCTTTCCTAGTCCATATACATCTAGCTTCCCAATCATTTCCTCAGATATACTTTCTCCCACACTTCCTCCTGTTTTATTTTCCCTAACTTATGCTTAGCATATTTAATAACATATGGGAAGTAGAATTAACTGAAATATGCCAGGAGCTGTTGCTTTTAATTTTTGGAAAACGTTTCTTCCCAAATTTAACATTTGATCCTTACACATATTTACCCTAGATGAGTATCAATGGTTTTTGCAATAGTACTGCATTACATGTTCATGTCCAGCTCATATGCAGTTTCCTGTAGACAAATCAGTCTACCTCAAACCTCTTGCTTTCTGATTGGAAGAAGTGGGGAGGTGTCAACGCAATGTAATATAATTCAATCCTCTAGTTGTGTCATTTCACTTTATTTGCAGTCAATCTCATCTAACAATAAGCTGACTCTTTTGATACATTCAAGCCCTTTGCAGGTGTATTTTATGCTGTTCTTTCAGGCTCTTCTCACAGCAGACATAATCATTTCTCATACATAGTTTTCTTTTAGAAAATAAATAAATTATTAACAAGTTATGTTTGTTGTTTGCACTGTTATAATCTTTTGTGGGATTCAGTGCAAGGATCTGAATAAAATATTCAAATGATACACAACAGCTAAATTTAGGAATCAGCCATAGTAATAAAGATATCCTGACTTACTGTGAGAGTCACACTGATCATGACTCATTGATACGTCTTCTCTACATTGCTAATGAAATTATTAAGTAACAAGGGCCCCAATACTCACCCTTCACAGTAATAACATACTGCTCTTCACTGGAATTTGCCAATGGTGGATTTCTAATTCACCCCCTGATATAAGTGTGTCAGAAACGCAATACACCTTGAAATAGCAGTATCTTCGTATACCATTTTTCATACAGGCCATAATCCAAAATAGTTTAAAGTTACATAATACATTTGCAAGCACAAGAGGGAAAAAACAAAGCAGAAGAAAAGAGAGTGAGATGAACAGATATGGACCCTGGAGACAATCACCCTGAAAACAGACGGTGAGTCAACCAAATGAACAGATGTGAGACGGTTTGTCTGGAGCTGCAGAAGAAAACACCATTTCACTGATGTCACAGACGTAGGGTGAAGTGGCTCGGAGAAGGCCAGTATAATCAAAGCAGGATGGTTATAGCAAAGCAAAGACTCAAGATCTTTTAGGTGGGCTGCATTAAGTCAGTAGTAAGCTTTAAGCTTGAGAAAAGCAACTTTTAACTCAGATCCTAAGCGAGCTTTGAATTTACTTGAATAGTACCATATAGAACTGTTTTCAGACACCGACTGCCTACAACATGATGTATGGACATATGTACACAATATATCCATTTAGATACTAAAGATATAAATATACCAAAAGGAAGCCACTGACTTTATAAGGTTAAATTTTAATAAAACCTTAGCACGTTCTAATCTTTCATCTCTTACTAGTCTCTCGTAATTCTGCTTGCTAAGGATAGCTAATTCCTGGCTCACTATTACTTTTCATATGATCTTACACTGAAATTATTGCATATGCTACTGCTAGAACAATTTTCAACTTTCATTATAATCTCTCTTTTGAGTCTCTCAGATAAGTGTCTGTTCAGCTGAAAACTACCATTTTTAGCCTTAAACAAGCAGCAATTTTTGGAATAGTGGAACAGGCAAGCTCAGGTGTAATTCAAAACAATATTTAAAGACTGTTTAAAGTAAGAACATACTTTTTCTAAATAATTTGCTTTAAGAATGGGGAAAAATGAGTAAAACGATTTTGCTCTTCCATGGTTTCTTCTGTAAGTAAAGCAAGACTCAAGTAAGTTCCAATTCATGTCATGCATTTCAAAGAACACCTGCTTAATGATTTTTAAGCTGTGGCTAGTCTGATGGGACTTGCTTTCAGCATCATTTAGGTCAAGCCACAGAACAGCAAGGGTCACCTTCCAGCACTTTGGATTTGGAGCTATCGAATGCCTGAGTTTCCAGTCCTATCAAAACCCTTAAGTCTGAGTTTAACCCACCTAAGCTCTGGGTCAGCCTTACTTCAAAGGCAGGTTTCAGAGTAGAGGTGGGTACGTGCTGGCTGGTCAGCCCAGCACCGGACAGACAGGAGCTCAGACGTAGCATGGGAGGGTATACTGAGGGCACCCTGATTCCCGCAGGCTGAGGTATCTGGCTTTACACACAGTACAGACACAACCCAGAAAAAACAATAAAACCACAGTGATTCTAAATAATTCCAAGAAAATGTCAGTGTGTTTTCAGTCTGTACTACACAAGAAAGCTTTAACGTTTACTTTCTCAGGGCGTGTTTAAAAGCTGAATACAAACTCATCCCCACCTGATGATACACAGCCTGACACTTTCAGTGGCACACAAGACCTATGGGAAGACACTGCAGTAAAAATGAGACCAGAACTGCCTAGGACATATATCGATGAAGGACATATGCTATCTTGAGAATACTCTGTGGACTTGTAAATGAAATTTGGGTCTGTTCCCTCAGGTAAAAATAGGAACTTACAGCAGGTAGAAATTTTGATACAAATTCCTAAGGATCACCCCAACCCACCACTTTGCAACGCAATCTAACTTACATATTTATCTGGTACCTTCAGTGAATACAGCACAGGTTGCTGATGTGAACTGCTCACTCGATGATCATTTTTCCCTTCTCTCTAAATTAAGATGATGCGGTATAGCTCACCTGTAACTTCTGGGTCAGAGAATCCCTCTGTGCCTGGAGCTCTCTGGCATTGTTGATTTCTTGTTTCAAACCTTCTATTTCCTAAGGGAGAAGAAAGAACCTTGCTAGCAACACATTACCTGGCTTGGCCTCAGTGCAGGTAAGCTGGCTGCTGCTTCTTCCCCTGAGCAAGCCACTGCAATGATACCAAAACGGGCAGTGGGCTACTGCCCATCACAGCACATAAAGTTTAAAACCATCTCTTAATACTCCTGAATCACAGTCCCAGAACAGCAATTCCTTTGTGAATAAATAACAATACAGACAAGCACTTTCTTTTATAAAAGTTCAGGTTTTCCTCTCCAAATGAAAAGGTCTGAAGTAATTTTTTCCTGGAAAATTAAGGGTCCTTGTAACTAGAGAAACAATTTTATACTTGAAATTCTATTTGAAACTATCCTTCTCCATTTTTCCAAGAGCAAAATCCAATTTTCATCTGTGATCTGCTTATTATGTTACTAGCAGCAGGGCTGAGCATCAGAAAATTGCCTGATTTGAGCATTGATTTCTGTAAAAAGAGTGTCTAAAAGAAATAGTATGTTTAGTTTGTCAAGAAGAAAGTAGTAAGGCACAAAAATAACAAATATAGATAAAATAATGAACGGAAGAGAAGCCTTTTCTTAGTTTACTTTCAGGATGCAAGAATAGAAACAGTTAATAGAACTAAAAGGAATCAAACTTAAAACTATTAACCACTTTTCCCTGGAAGGGCATATTCATCTCCCAGAACTCCTTTCGGAAAGATCTCTTTACAGCCAGCAGCTCAGCATAATTCAAAAGTGAATGGGCACCAAAATGGGAAACATTACCAACCAGAGGCTAATCTCAGTATGAGGGAGTTTGGAAAAGGCTTTGTTCCACTTTGGGAGGATATTCTGTAACTACTGTGCGTCCTCTGCATCCTCCTTGGGAACACCTAACAACTGCCCTGCCGGAGGCAAGACCCTTCAAGATGCACTACACACCCCCCACACCCCCCCACACCCACCCGGACATCCCCCACTCCCCCCCAGTGCCCACTGCCTCTGTCACGGAGCGCTCAAGGGTTCTGTTCTTACACAGGGCAAATAATCCTTCACAAGCAGCTCCTTCCACCCTCCTTTTTCCCACCCATAAAGGGGCGATTCGCGATCATTCTGGGGCACAAATCTGCTTTCCTCCAGGACCTGTGCCAGTGCAGGTGATAGTCCAATTCCTTTTATTTTCTTGCAGCTGGTCCAGCCCCAGGCAGATGGCACAATAAATACCATCAAGTTTCGGGCCAGGGGCTTGGCATGTGTTTAAGGAAAGGGCTGATCTTGGGGAACATAGAAGTCAGCTATATTAACATAGTCAGAAAAACAGATTGGCCTGGAAAAGGCACTGACTTGTTCCAGGCCCTACTCTTCAGAAAAATGAAAGCATGATTACAACAAGCTTCCCTTCTTAGTGAATTTGGACTGCATCTGTGTGATGACTGCTCTGTGGAAGCCACTTATGACTTACTTTTGCAAACAGAGATGCTTGGTAAAACCAAACATGAAAACATGATGCTTTTTTATGTTGTTCAGATACCCAGCTCTACATTGGACTGATGGAATTATATACACAGAAAAATATCAGTAATTTCAAACATGATGAAAAAAATTTTACTTCGTAACATCTGTAGGAAATAATACAGTATTTACTGGCCACCACAAGTTTAATATTGAAAGCCTTTAGAAATGACAAAACAGAAAAGCCAAGAATAAATATTAGCAAATACCTCTTCTTTTTTCTTCAGCGTAGACTCTAACTCTTGTATTGTCTGGTTTAATTCTGTTTTATGTGTGTGGACTGCATTGGCTTGACTGCTCACACACTCTAGCTCAGTCACCTGTTGACATAAGTAGAAGCAACACATACAGAATTTATTTCAACAAATTCAAGGTGCTATTACTACTTTGCATCAATGCCTTTGAAATATACCCTTAGTTCTGAGTGACTTATGTTGATTAAAATGGTGAAGGTATTCTTATGAAGTTGGAATAAAATTCCTTAACAAAATGTTTAGCAGAAAATGGTTGCTATGACATCTTGGAAACAATAAATTTAATATGTTGCAGGCTGAAAAGAACATTAATTAAAACTTATACTTAGTAATGACTGAAAAATTTCTGAAATAAGATGAATTAACATTTCAGAAACAGTAATAGCTAGACGATTAAACACAGATCTGTCTGTCTCACTAACCTCTCTGACACTTTTTAATGCTGCACCATCTTAATCAAGCAAGCCACAATGCTCACTCACTTCCTAGCAAGCTAATTAACATTTCACAGCCTCAATTTCTGACTCTGCATCAACAGGGTAATAGCAGACACTCAGCCACAAAAGTACAGCCGCCAACTTCTTACTTCCTCTAGTGCAGATCTCATGTCTCACAAAGCCAGCAGCTAAATGGCACAATTTGGATTTGCACAGTTCCTCTTTATTAGCAGATAGCAAACACTCTCCATCTGCTCTTGGATAAGTTAAGATACCTGGCAGTAGTATGCCCTTTTATTTTATTTTTTAATCAAAGAGATGCTAATATCCTGCCATTCACAGATAAACAGTTGTCAAAAGATAGCTTCTGCACCGAAGAAATTAAATCCATGCAGATAGAGTCTATGCAGAAAAGTGTCTCTTCATGTATCTCTCAAATGATAGATCAAAATATTAGAGAACTCTCAGACTGCACGCCTGTGTGGATGTGTGCACTGAAACTTTTTAATAACAAACTCTTAAAATAATAAAAATACTAATTAAAACATAATATTTTTTTTCCAGAAGATATATGCCTGTCAATCTTAGCATACAGTCTTCAACAGAGCTGCACCATCTACCTACAGTAACTAACATATCTGTCCCCAAAACTCCTTTGAACAAAGCGCTATGCAATTCTGCGACAAAAAACATTAGATCTCCATTTAAGTTGCTTGGAGAAGTAACCCTTAGACAGAGGGAAAGCATTCTCCAGGACAGATTTATTTCTTAGATGAAAGAACATCTCAAGGAATCAAGGTTGGTGCCCTCCAGCACCAGTGTAGTCCAGCTAGTGAAGCCACTGTGATGCCAGTAATTTCAGACTCTGAAATATTTGTAGGCTCAAAGTTAGATTACTGAGTGCTGAGAGAAGACGGAGGAAAACCAAGATGAAATACAGGAAAATTAAAACAAAATACCTGTCAATTTCTCCTTTCTGAGTCACAGGGCATGAACTTCCCCTCTGTAACAATCTTGATGAGTTTAGTTTCTTCTACTGGAAAACTGTGACTAATTTTTGCACATCAGGTTTATAAATGGAGAGAACTAAGACTACAGTAAATTCTTGGAAGGAGTAATGGGAATGAGGGATGAGGATATAGCTTGGTAACACAACACCCCCCACCCCAAAGAACTATCTTATTTGCTGGAATTGTCCCAAAAGAAGTATCAGTGCTCATGGCAAAAAATAATAGCAGTTTGCTCAGTTTTATATGCCACTAAGCATTACAACTGAAGTCTTAGACAATCTTCTAAATTTGCTTCAATTACACAAAAATATATCTATTTAGATTCCTTGTGACTGCTACCAATTGTGACTGTTATAGTATTTACCACTACAGTTACACAAACAAGCAGAATTGGAACACACCAACTGGGATAAACCTGTATCTACACAATATCTGAACTAACAACCAGACACAGCAAGAATCACGGAGGCACAGAGTAATCTAGGCTGGAAGAGGACCCTGGTGGTCATCTGGTTGAAGTCTCCCACTCAAAGCAGGGCCAATTCTGAAGTCAAATTTGGTTGGTCAGGGTCTTGCCCAGTCAAGAACACTTCACTATCTAGCAGAGCTGCCACAGTTTTACACAAGTTCCTGTACTTCTGACATTGCAAGTTTATGCAGAGCTCTAGCTCATTCCAAATTTTGCTGGAACTGTCAAATGCACTCACCTCACCCGCTTTCACCCCTTCAGATGTTTAACTACTTAAACATTTCCAAGTTTTTCTGCTGAAATGAGTCTTGAATTGGAGGTGGAAGCCTCTGTGAACCCAGGGCTAAGGTTATTAGAGGAACCCAGTGTCAGGTCCTCTCCCACCCGTTGTGAAAGGCTGGAACACTGTATGGCAACCTCCAAGAAGGTCAACCTCTGTTTTAAAGCTGTTGCACTCAGCAATACTCACTGGCTCCTACCAAGCACTGGCACAGTGAATAGTTGTTTAAACAAAGTGTAAGAGGCTCAGCTAGGGAGACAGAAGAAAACCCAGTGCCCAAACCACCTCTGTCCTAGCACCTTGTGCCTTGAAAGCAAGCATGCAGAGGTGTCTCATCCTGTGACTAATGAAGTGCTTGGACCCCCACTGTTCTCCACATGGTTTCCTCTCGGGTGGTCCACACAGAGAGGATGCATGTGGGGGTGCAAGCTTGGAATCCAAGGAGGCTGATGGACTGAACAGTGGTGGATGAAATGTTACCGCTCTCAGCTGTGTGTATTGTTGCTGGCTGAAAACACCTTCCATGACAGTCCTGCCAGCTCATGTGAACACCCTCCAGTATGCTCTGGTCCATCCTAACTCAAGACACCTATTGAAATTGCTTAAGAAAACTTATTTTGCTAATTTTGCTTAAGCAGAGCAGGGAGTGCTCTGACAAACCTTCCTGCCAACAGAGGCAACTGCTGTCAGAAAGGCAATTAATTACCAACACTAAAAGGGCTGTGATGTCTTACTCTGGTCCAGCTTTTCTCTGGGCAAATGTCCATCTCTTACTGTTTATGGAAGAAAACAATGCATTGTTCAACTGTTTAGTTTATTTTTCACTGAAAAATCAGTTGGAAAAAAAGAACAAATTAAATTAAAAGAACAGGGTTACTTTAATCACAGTCTTATTTAAATGCCCATTCCCACAGAGATCTGAAAAGATGTCAAATATCTTCATGATGCTATCTTCTTGAATGAACCTATAAAAAAGAAAATCATACTGTGATCATTTAAAAAAAAAATCCGTAGAGTAAAATGGGGTGGAAAATGATGCCATATAAAGAATATGCAATTGAAAACAGAAGTAACAAAAGATAAAGCTCTAGATAAAAATCTGGATAGCATTTACTTGCTTTATTTCCTTGTTTCAAATTGGATTAACTTTTCTCATGACCAGTGGTACAAAAATTATTAAAAATAACTGTTTATGTATTATGGACAGACAGTGCCATAAGAGGAAACTAAACTGCCTTAGTCTGACCCTCCCATGTGCTGTTTTCAGGGATTTCTCCTCATTCAGTGTTTCACATTTAAGAGTGAGGCTCAATCAATCATTCAAGCCTCTGTACAGCAACACTGAACGATGTACCTGTGATTAAGCCTTGTTCCCAGTACAGAATTCAGACTGAAAGAACAGTCTTTGAACAATAATTGATCAAACAAGGTTCTTCTATCGTAAGACTGCACTGACTTGCCTATCTGAAAAAAACGCAATACTGTGGCTTCGTATTTGAGACAGAAAAAGTATTGTTCTTATTTTCTGCTTCTTTATTTTGCATTTATCATCCAGGTAAGGACTGCACGTAGGGGAAAAATTCTGAAAAGGCTTTTTAGTGGCTATTTAATGAACTAATTCTTCTAGTATATGGCTGGCATTACACTTAACTGCATACTTCAGTGACAAATACATCAGTTGAAATAAGACAGCAAGGCAACTTGTTCTGGCAGAGCCTAGACCTTCCCAGCAGAAGCCATTCTAGAGTTTTCTGAAAATTTTAACCTAGGGTCACCAGCCTATAAATAGAGGAGGATGCCAGGCAGAAGCCTTGATTGCAGCAGACAGCTACCACACACTGGGCTGCTGGGAAGACTGCAAGAGTGAGGCTCTGGGCCACATAACACAACAAGGAGTAACAGCCTTGATGTGAAGTTAAGACAGTGACTGCCCAAAGGTTCAGAAGACTGAAGAACCTCTCAAGCAAACCAAACCAAATCAAATCACAAAGAAACCAAGAGAGGAGACTGCATCAAATCCCAACACATACTACTACTTTACAAGTAAAGACTACAGTTAAACAGAGGTAAAAAAGTGGGAATGACAGAAGTATTTCAAGTAGTCACCTTCCCTAAGCAATAATTGACTGAATGAATCTGCACTATGTTTGTCACAGGGTGATTCATTTTTTCAAATTATTTCCTTGAGATAAATTTGTGCACCTCTAATCCCAAACAACAAGAGCTTTCATTCAGCATCTTAAATTCAGTACCAGCAGATCATGAAATTCCTTCTAAACTTCAGACAGAAATTAGTTCAACTGCTACAAAAATGCAAAGAAAGACGTATTAGAACGTAAAATCATTTAGGTTAGAAAAGACCTTTAAGATCAGGACCAACCACTAACCTAAAACTGCCAAGTCCCTCGTTAAGCCATCTCCCTAAAGTGCTATACCCACACATCTTTAAAATACCTCCAGGGATGGTGACTCAACCACTTCCCTGGGCAGCCTGTTCCAATGCTTGACAACGCTTTCAGTGAAAAATTTTTTCCTAATATCCAATCTAAATCTCTCTTGGCACAACTTGAGGCTGTTTCCTCTCATCCTATCACGCGCTACTTGGGACAGGAGACCTACACCCACCTTGCTACAATCTTCTTTCAGGCAGTTGTAGAGAGCAATACGGTCTCCCTTCAGCCTCCTTTTCTACAGACTAAACATCCCCAGTTCCCTCATCTGCTCCTTGCAAGACTTGTGCTCTAGACCCTTCACCAGCTTCGTTGCTCTTCTCTGGACACACTCCAGCACCTCAATGTCTTTCTTGCAGTGAGGGGCCCCAACTGAACGCAGGATTCAAGGTGGTGCCTTACCAGTGCTGAGCACAGGGGCACAGTCACTGCTGTAGTCCTGCTGGCCACACTATTGCTGATACAAGCCAGGATGATGTTGGCCTTCTTGGCCACCCAGGCATGCTGCTGGCTCATATTCAGCTAGCTGTTGACCAACACCCCCAGGTCCTTTTCTGCTGGGCAGCTTTCCAGCCACTCTTCCCCAAGCCTGTAGTGTTGCATGGGATTGTGACCCAAGTGCAGGACCTGGCACTCAGCCTTGTTGAACTTCATACAATTGACCTCGGCCATTGATCCAGCCTGTCCAGACCCCTCTGAAGAGACTTCCTACCCTCAAGCAGATCAACACTCCCACCCAACCTGGTGCTGCCTGCAAACTTATTGAGGGTGCAACTGATCCCCTCATCCAGATCACTGATAATGATATTAAACAGAATTAGCCCCAATAGTGAGCCCTGGGGAAGACCACTGTGACCAGACGTCAATTGGTTTTAACTCCATTCGTCACAACTCTTTGGGCCTGGCCATCCAGCCTATTTTTTACCCATTTTACCAACATATTTTCAGTGTAGCTGTAGCCTAATTTACATACCTGACACTATTAACTTGTTTCCTAAAGATATTTTTATCCCTTTTATTTACTGTGGAATGTAATATCCAAGGTCTACTAGCTGAGGCTACACTATAGAACAAGGCAGAGTGCTCACATGCAAGACTGAATTTAGGTATTAATTACGTATTTTTAGCTGGTTGAGTTATATTCCTAAGTGGATGATAACTGTGACAATATTATTCCATCAATAATTCAAGATGAGCCTCCTACAAAGAAAAAAGTCCTTTTCTTTCCACAAGGAGAAAAGAAATGATGTTGCATGGCAGTAAAACAAGGAATAACTGCATAAAGTTTCACATAATTTATGCAGAAATGATTCTCAGTTCTTCATGGTGGACAGTAAGATGCAAGACGGCATGGAACAAGCCAATCATAAAAATAATTCCAGTATAGCTCTCAAGAATAAAAAACTCTGGAAAGATTTTTGGTGCTAAGAAATGTGAAAATGCGGAAAACAAGGAAAATTACTTTTCAAGGTTGCTGCTGAAAGAACAAAACCCACACCATAGTATTATTCATATACATCACTTCTGACAGCAAATTAATTATTGTAGTTTTCCAAGATTTACCCATAGATAAAACAATAACCTGGGGGCAGGGGGGACTTCTGTGCATTACCAACAATATATTACTTTTTTCAACAGAGAAAACAATCCAAGATTTTGCTGAAAAGGACACATTTTTCTCTGTGGGCACTGATGCCTCAAGCCATAGAAATATCAAAATGTTTTCCACGGTTATTCGTTTCTACAGAGATGAAAGAGGAATAATCCATCATCTGCTTGATTTTTGTGAAGAAAGTAATGAAACTGAAGTAGGAATATTTGAAAATACAAGAAGCTTACTAAAATTGATGCTTTGAGCTTCAGCCATTCATTATTGCTTGCACCTGATAATGCTAGTACTAACTTCAAGGGACATCCATTCCTCTGCAATCTGATTAGCAAATACTTTTTCCAGCTACCTGGTCAACTCATTAAATACATGCAATAGCAAACACAGTACAAATATGTCATCCTTTAATCCTGAGGATTTAAATCCAGCAATTTCCTCATTCTCCAGCAGGGGATATATTTTATTCTACAAAGCTTTGACTACATAAAAAGTTTATGGCATGCCTCCACAAATATGTTTTTTATAACTTGCAGATAAATGGATATTAACACTTTTCTTAGGTTTTGTAAAATGAAGATGCGGATGAGAGACCCTTCCATGAAAATTTTTTTTTCCTCTTTCCCAGAGTGATAGTAGTTTGGTTGGTGGGGGATTTTTGCCTTTTTTTTTTTTTTTTTTTTCCAAATTATAATCTCATATATGACACATTCAGTGAAAGTGAATTCCCAGAAAAAAAATCTAATGAAATAGTCTTGGGTCCTAAATGCAAATTTGGTCTAATAAAAACCATAAAGGCAAATGGAAAAAGACAGGAAAGACCTGCCTTCAGTTCACCATACATTAAAAAAAGCCAAATTCACATTTCAATTTGAGGAACATATCCTGATTCAACTGCTCTGTCTGAAAAGAGACTGTCTTTTTAGTAAACTGTAATTATTAACCAAGGATTGAATCTTGATAAGGGCTAGATGTGGATTATTTGTATTAGGAGTCACATACAGAAAGGGAGCTGAGAGTACGTGCTGGATTTCAGAAATCCTGTCCTAGGAAATGCTCTGATAATCTAATGTCAAGACTGACAACACATAGCATTTCAAAAATAACATGGAACTTATGATAGCTGAAATGGATATTGAAGGAGCAAAAATGTATGTCTGAGAAAAAAATACATACCCCCCTGAAATAAAATGTTTGTATTTTTCCTTTGGTATCCCCTAATGCCATGCAAAGAAAGTGGTCAGCCTCTGCAATGGCTTCTCAAGGATTTTTAAAATATTACTCTGGATTTCTTTTTGTTAGAAACTAGTTCCACTGCGAGCATAATAACTGACCTTACGTAGATAATTGCAGCCTGCTCTAAAACATAAACTCTTTTTAAAGGCAAGACCGTAATTTCAAGAATAAAAAACAGTCACTATATTCCCACATGTCTTCTAAACCCCTGACTATCACAGTCAGAGAAATTAGCCTTTCCAGATCTTACTGTGTCATAGAAAATCCTATCACTCCCCTGAACATTTCTCTTGAACATTTGGTCAATATTTAACATTATGACCTCACTTGGGCAAGAGTGCCCTTTTTTTTTGCCTTTTCAGGAGTTTCTAGTGCAACAAGAGTTTGCTTGCAATTTCAGATGAAATGACTGCGTATGTAAATACACAGACGTTAATTTTTTCTGCCCTCAAAATTGGTCCATCTGCACACATATTTCTTTCAAATAAATGCACAGACAAATACTAACAAAATGATAATCCCACAGTTTTGATTGAATTGACAACCAGCCTATATCTACCTTTGAAAATACTCATCTATTTTCATTATAAACAAATGGTTCCAAACTGCTATCTAGCCACATGCTGATTACAGTATCTTAAGCAGAAAGTTATATTTGGATAACTTTTTTCTTTTTAATCAATCAAACCAAATTTCAATATAATATAAGTTTGGATTCTTCAGTGATGGTAGGATGGACACAGTCTTAATGGGAGGATGACAAGAGACCGGCATCACATAAAGAAGGTGTGTTGCCAATAAATTTCTGGACCAAAACCTCATTCATAAATTTCTTGTTACCACACTTTCTGTCACCATCTTTCATATTTCCACTTTTAGATAACATCCTTCCTCAGTCATATAAACCCAGTTATTTACAGTAGTCCCATAGTGGTGCTAGTAAGACTTCTCAGCAAGTATGAAGCGCACAATACGGTCTCTGATTCAGCAAGCAACTTAATCACACCTGCATGTTCAAAATTTACTTTTGATTATTCAATTGTTAATGCAACTGGTGGAAACATGGAGGTGACTGCGAAAGGGTCTGCAAAGATTTTCTATAGATAATCTGAGCAGATGGCTTGCATAGTGTTCCATACTTCTTGTGGACTTTAGTAACTGCTTTTATAGGCTGTTGTTTTAAGCAGCACAGAAATACTCCAATAAAATGACCATGGTTTTATTTCTGTATGCTCATGCATTTTTTTATTATCCACTTTAAAATTTCTTTTAACAGTAGTGAAATCAGGGTCTGTTATTTGTCAGGTGGTTTTGACGACTACATAAGATGTGCTCATACTTATTTCATTCACTGAATAAAAGAATCAGAACATAATAGGCTAATTTTATCAGAAATTCTGGCAAAATAACAAGCTGGATTTCAAGAGTTTACCTCTCTGTTCTTTCAGGAATACCCAAGAGCTTGATCATTTCCCTTCATCTTTATTCATTTTAGCTATCCTTTCCTGCAGATGAATGGTTTTCAATGAGTGCAGCTCTTATTACTATGCACTGGTGTTATTACTCTGTGCTACTGCCCAGTGTCGTAGGATGATTTACTTTAGCATGCAAGAAAAAAAAATTCATCATTTTCATTTTTAACGTGACAAAGACAGAACTTCTGGTTACTTTCTATAATTCATATCACCATTCAATCCTTTCCTTTTTGCGGTTTCAAGATTAATGTTAGTACTAATGCTATTCTATTTGTCTGAAGTACCTCACTTCAGGGTTTTTCTTTCTGTTACTGAGCTATTCTAAACTCAGGAATCCCTTCTGGCTTCAGAAAGCTATGTAAGATGTGTAGGAGTGCTCCCCAGCCCTGTCTAAGGGAAATCCTTGATGTTAAGTTGCTTCTGAGCAGATCAGAGGAGAGAAGGCTGAGAGCTCCAAGTTAAGCTCTTGAGTGGGCATCACATCTTCCCAAAATTACTATATCTTTGTATTTGAGAGAGAAAAATCCATACACTCATTTAACAAACTCCTGAAAAATATAATGTCTGACAAAGTATCTGAGTATTCTCGCTTACGCTCACAATGTATCAGAAAGGAGAACAAAACTTTAATTTACTGAGATCCTTGTACTAAGCCACATTCAATCTGCATTCTGTTTTGTCTCAGCTCTAGGCATTATTAATGCAGAGAAAAATTGGAAGAAGGAAGATAAAGGCCTCAGAGAAAGCTCATAAATGTAGGTTAATACAAAAAACCTGAACTGATAGATGAGTAAATCTTAATCAGAAAAGGCAAATAATAAATGAATTTAGTTTTTTAAAATGCAATCAAAATCAAAGAAAGGGGCATTTTAGCTTCGTTTCTGTATTTTAAAAAGTGTAAACCATGTGATACACAGAAAAACTACTTCAGTCAAATTTAAAACAGTTATAGAATAAAAAATGTTGGGCTTAAAATAATTAAAAACAACTTAAAAAGCAAAGTTTACAACAAATACCGCATGAGATGAAAGATCCAGTTTACCACAGTGAATGAAAAAAATAGAAGATAAAAGAATGAGATACAATGTGAAATCAAAGGATGTTTATAAGTAAGACATGACAAAGTTCAAACTGTGGAAAAAGATACCGTAAGAAGTCAACTAGTAACACAGTTTTAGCAATATTTTTTTTTTAATATAAAGAGGAAACTATTTTTGTAAATAAGGTTATTTATAAGACTATTCGTATAAAGAAGAAACTAAAGATGGAAATAAAAATGCAAAGTTTACTAATCAATATGCGTTACTTCCCCTCACACACTACACTTGACAGAGGATATAAATCTGCTGTAGTTTGCAGACAGATGACTCAGGCACTAAAACCTGTATACTAATCTGAAGCACGTAAGGAGTGAATACCACAATTACATTATATATAACCACACAATATATCATTAAATTGAACTAAATATAGCAGCTAGTGTTGGTCATACCATTCTTCATTTTGGAGGCTGGTCTATTTTATACAAGATTATGATCTTCTGAGTGTATCCCTCCAGTGCATCCATAACTACACACATTCTTCTGCAGTGGGCAAGATACTGTGCCAGACAACTTTTCCATATCAAACAACTACATTGCAACTGAACATGCAAATTAATTTCCAAATTTTTATTTCTCCTCAAAATAAATTCTTCTATGAGTACTTCTAAAAATCCAGTCTATTCAACTTTTTTCACAAAAGTTTCTTTTGGTTCAAACCCCACTTTTTTTTTCTGGACTGGCAACATATGCAAATTGCTTCACAGCAAATTTCAATTAGATCAGGTATTAGGAAAAATAATTTGACAAGGGTAGTCCAACATTGGAACAGGCTGCCCAGAGAGGTTGTGGGATCTCAATTTTTTGACACTCGATTCACATCCCTGTGTAACCTGATGCAGCCCTGGAGTTGGATCTAACTTCAAAGCTGGCCCTGCTTTGAGTGGAGAATTAGACGAGATAACCTCCAAACTTCCTCTCTAATATACATTATTCTGTGATTCCACAAACTAAGGATGGAGCTCATTTTATCTAACTAAAAGTATGTCTATAGGACTATGTAGATGATTATCCTATGGACAAACACAGAAGTAAATTCAACTCAACACCTTAGACTGTTTTCTAAAGACTGAGAAGGACACTTTCTCTTCATGGTTTTGTCTCTCCATGGATTACAAGAAAAAAAGATGACCACCTCAGACTTGATACATAACTTCTACATAATCTCAGGTGAGACAGATTATAGTTTGAGGAACATTTTTTTGGATCAACTGCAGCTACATGTTTATACTGAGCTTAACGGATAAACTGAACAGAAAGATAATACAATACAGTGACTTAACACTGCTTGCTACCACATATACCATAACCAACAGTCTCCAGATCTGCCATTTCAGCAACACATTTTTGATCTTTGTAAGAGAGAAGCATGTGACTTGCAGTTTGTTTTTCAAATGAGGCACTACCTCAATTTGAAAGATCAGTTTCCAGCATGCAGGTTAGAAGAGCTTTTGTATTGCACTGTATGAGTAACAGATTGAGATTGAATTTTTTTACATGATTGAGTACTTTTGCCTAGAGAGTTTGATTTATTGTGTTAGCCAGGTCTGTATTGTTCTAAATGCAATTCCAACAGAGGGCAGTACTCTTGATGAACCATCCTGTCGTAATTTACAGGCAGGCCAGGAGAGACACAGGCACAGAGTGCTCCTATATTTTACATGAGATGTCACCAAGCCCCGAGGTCACAGATCACAGAACCATTTAATAAAGGCATGTAAACGGTGATCAAGAGCATAGTGTAGAAGATCCCAAGTTACAAGATTTTGCATTCCCTCAGAAATACAAAATAATTGCAGGAAATTTGCTGGGCAAAGGTTATGAAAAATAATCAGGTACTAATAAATGCAGTTACAAAGATTTGATTAGTACTTCTGTTAACTGTAGCATCATATGAAAACAAAGTGACATGTTAAAGGTCCTATACTCATGAATTGTATTTTCCAATAACGTATTTTAAATAAGATTTGACTAAGAGTGAGAGTAACGTCAAGAAAAAGAGATCTTTGCTCGTCTTGTCTGGTGGGGTCTCCCTACAGCAAATGCAGCTGCTGTTCTTGCATGTTACTTTCCTTTCTTAGGTAAGGACTATATCATCTCAGCTTTGCAAAAATGGCTGTTAATACATTTTATTAGGAAGAATGCTACCTCATTATGCCCACATTTTAGCAATGTGTTCTTCACAGTAAAGCCTATCAGGTCGTCAAATCCTGAATGTCTGCACTATAGTAAATTTAGTACAGAGTTGAAATGTAAATAATTTTATCAACAATAACTATCATTATCTATTGACAAACCTGGAGAACAGTTTAGAACTCCCACCCGTCTGAAGGAGAAGTTTAAATGAGATGACAAAGTGAAAGTCACTCTCTGTACAAACACACATGACAAGCTTATGCCTGACTGGAAAATTTCTGAAGCAAAGCAGTTTTGTCAGCAACTTCCAATTTCCTGAACTGAAAAAAGCACCATTTGCAAAAAGCACCAGTTTTAATTACACTTCATGCATTTTGTCCAGCCAGCTATGGCACACACAGTTACAGTCCATCAGAAACTGTTGTTCTTCCCTACCAAATCATTTGGCTGGGACTTCAAGATCCTTGTCTGCAAGTCAGTCTAGGTATAGGACAGCCCCAACAACCTGCCGTTTCCCCAGGTTTCTCAAGCTCAAGGGAATTCTCGCTACTCTTCCACATCCCCAGGTTAGATGTAGCCTGCTGAATTTCTGCCCTCCATACATGTGCTAATCTTGCCTTCACTTTGCACAAAAATATGTCCTAAGCTATGATGTCAAATTTATACAGATAAAGGTGAATAGATTATTCAATACATAGAGCTACATGTGGAAAGAGGAGAGAAATTAAAATACTGTATACATGTTTTCATAACACAGCCTTCAACTTTGCATGCTTTATTCCTCCCTCAAACACTCATTCCTTCCCCCACTGTGCATTAATTTCTGATTTGCCAAATGACCTTTGCAAAATTTACAGTGAAGGGAATAGGACTCAGCCCCTTCTGTGTGAAAGTGGGAGAAGATCTCTAATTGCATATAATGATCTTGAATCTATGTTTAGATTTCTTTAAGTGCGAGGATGACAGGAAGCTGTTCATCTTTATTGTATGTGGAAATTGCAACAGCGTTTCTTTAACTTACAGATTTGATGTCAAGTTTCCATGGGTTTAAATGCAAGAGGAACTGAAGCGTAATGCTATGGAGAAGGTCCTGAAACAGATACGATGGCACCAAATGAAGCGCAAAAGCTGGCAAGCATGTCATAAGGTTAGATAACTCTTCCTGCAACAATTTCCTTTGCAGAAAAAGAACTGCTACAAAGAAAAGTATTTCCCAATGGAGGAACCCTGTGTGCTTTAAATTAATCATTAATTTCTGTCTCAAAGATTAACCTAAAGCCCCAACAATAAACTTATTTGTTTTCCTTGAAAATGAGAGAATACAGTCACCAGTACTTCCACCTCAAGGATCCTGGCTGTTTGCCTCGACTTACCCGCTTATGAAGACGTTCTGCTTCCTCCTGATACGCAGCAAGTTGTTGTTTCCATTGTTTCACGTTGGCAGTGGACTCCAGCAGGGCTGCTGTGAGCTTAGCGTTGTTACCCTTGAGGGTGGCCAGTTCTGCTTCCCAGTGCTTGCTGATTGTCGAACTGCACAGACGGAATGAAAATGGTCAGAGCCCTCAAATATCTTCCTTTATTTTATTTTTTTTTATTTTTTAAATGTCTTATAATTTTTTTTCAAAATATCCAGGAAGAATAGAATTATACAAAAATCCTACGACTGAATGTCCAATGAGAATCCGAATGCTCAAATCATCAAAACTATACATTCAGAAAATATAGGTATATCATTACTGGAAAAAAGCCTCTACACTCCCAGTTCAACAAGGTATTTTTTTTAATAAAATGTTAAGGATGATGAAATCCACATTAGCTTCCCAAAAGCAGCAGTATGTAATTCTAGAATATGTATATGATTAGTCACTATTTTAATATGTACGTATTGAGTGAAAGTGCTTTTTTAATCTACTACTTCATGGAATAGATAGTAGAAAAAGATTTGTCACCTACTTGATTAAACAAAACTAATGTAGTGCTTTGGAACTACATTGGAACTACAGTTCAACTGTCTTAATGCAAGCCTTCTATCCCTGAAATATACTTTTTTTTATTAAGTACCGTATTTAATATGTATGTGAAAACTCAAAGATCTTGAATCTCAACACCATAATACTGTTAATATGCCCCTCCTCAGTAATATCAGAAAAGAGACTAAAGATTGAGCAGCGTATAGATATTATTGCTTTATTGCAAAGAGGAAGCTGATGTTGGGGCTTACTGAAGTAGCCTATGGAGGAACAAACCTTGCCTACAATTTAGTTACTCTCTGAACAAACACAGGGCTTTAATTTTCACAGGTAATTAGTTTGCCATCATCCGCAGACCAGATCTTTGCACACTGTATGCAAGGGGAAAATGTCTCAGACATCAGGTGAATGTGTATTAGTATGCAAGTAGCTCATCAATGTTTACTTGTACAATTATAATAACATGTGAGGTACACACCTACATGGAAAAATACATACAGAAAAAATTAATCTTGTCTAATTAGCTCACTATTAAATGCATCATTGAAAATCAAAGATCTGTAACTGGACAAAATGTTTTTGTATATAGGTTTGTGGTGAATTATAAGGAATTCTTACAATAAAATTATTTATTATAATAAATATATTTCAATATGCTTAATTAATTAAAACTATAAATTAATACTATTTATAAATTAAAACTATTTTGCATATAAGTTTATAGATTTATTTGAACTTTGTACATACAAACAATGAAACATTCTACCGCCATTTTCTCTACCGAGTTTTTTTCCACTTCCTGCACATGCACAGCCCATCCCACCAAACGCATATTTCAAAAACATTATGACTCCTACAAATGCTCCTTAGGTGTTCAAAATCAACAAGCCATCAAGGAACATTCATTACCATTTCAGCTCCAGTCATAATGTTTTTCAGCTCCAGTGTTCCCTTCCAAATACACTGCTTCATCCCCTTGAACTGGAATACAAGTTCCTTCAGAAGAGGAATATGAGTTCTTTCAATTGCTCCACCATTTCATGATCTAGTCAACTAATTAGAAGTTCACTGAAAACTTTAAATCTGAAATGACTAAACTAAAATAATGATGATCCTACTTCATCTGGGAACACTGACTCACATAATAGAGAAGAGGAGAACAAAATTCTGTAACAGTGTCTACTCTTCTGTTTCTCTAATCAGACTTTTCACTTACAGTAGCACAGTTGATCAATAAATTCTGCAAAAAACATGATAAAAAATCTAGTTATCATATTCATAAATCCTCCTTGATGTTCTGATCTGGCAAACAAATATCCATTCCAGCCATTTCATGCAAGTGAGTAGTCCCATTTAGTAGTCCAGTTATGGCAAGACTAGTAGCAAATGGTGTGTGTGTAATACCTATACATGTTTAAAAATGTGCCTTCCTACTTAGCTTTCACCACAGAAGAAATATACACACAAGAATTTATACTGACATAAAACAGCAGATTAAAAGCTTTGTATCCAGGACAGTTACAGGATGAGAACTGTTTGATCACCTAATATCCTAATTTAATATGCAAACAGGGAAGTGAATGGATTTTTTTTCAATGTCATAATGTGTATACCCACAGTCATACAAGGTAAATGTCTAAGCCATGAAGCTTCCAGAAGACAGACTCTCAGATAGCACTGAGTAGTAATTTGAGGGGGATTTGTAGTGTGTTTCACCTTCACCTCTGCCCTTACTAGCCTGCCAAGAAAAGTCAGGACCTTGTAAGTTATTTCTTGTATACTGGAATATCAACATTAGATATAAAGCATGGCTATGGCTACCCTGGTTCAAAAGCTAGAAGATTTCTTTGGAGACTGTTGTTTTTAAATTGGTTGTTTTCAATAGGAATGCACCAGTATTATTTCTCAATCACATTTTTATCTCTAAGACATCTACGTAGTGGTCATAAACAGGTCTATTGTAATGCAGATGTTATTTGTTTGTAGCATATACTGTTTTTTTTACAAATAATTACTACTGTATCTTCCACATATTGTACTATGGCTCTATAAAATAGAAACATATTACTTAAATTAGTCTAGCCTTATATCTTATAATACACAGTGACTTCCCAACTATTTAGATTTACCCTGTTTCTTCTTAAAAATCTCCACGTTCTCTGACATAAACACGACCATGTCATGGATATCATACCAGCAAACACAGAACCAAAGATGTGCATTTTTTGTTTCATAAAATGGTAATTTGATTAAAATAGCCCATAATCAATCCTGGCAGCACTGATTTACTTTTCTCAAATACCTTCTTGACAAACTAGTGAAAAAAAAAAAAAAATTAAAATTATACTTTGTGAATTGTTTTGGTTAAAACAGGATTTATTTGGATTTAGATTCATTGTTTTAGGACCAGACAACAGCACACCTACAGCAGGCTGTCCTTAAACTAGATTAGGAGTATCTGCATTGATGCCTTTATCTGCAGAACTAACACTTCCAGAGGAAAAACTGAGAAACATAGAGTTCAGACAATCAGATTTCTCCCTCAGAAGAGATGCTGGGGCTAACACTCAGAAGAGAGGACACACAAATCCAGAATCTGAAGGACACATGGAAAATTCAAAGGGCTCCCAAACAACTGCTAAAGCCCATCGCCAGAATTTTTATGGTGGAACAGCTGGACTACAGTCCCTCAGGCTAGGTACGAGGGCTGCACATACACTTTCTCTCTTAAACTGTTTACTTAATTCCTTTCGGAAAGGCTTTTTGCTAAAAGGAATTGATTTTGCCCTCAATGCTTTAGATTCTGTCATAGGAAATACACACAGAGCTCTGTCAGGTTGTCTTAACAGTTGTAAATAGCTAACCAAACCCAAATCTTTCCTCATGTGTTCTGAGATTATTTGCTCCAGGAAGCATGTGAAATATGAACACTTAATCAGTGATCAAAGTGATCCCAACTGCAATGCAACTTCTACAAGAACACCTTTCAGTTTTGCACTGTGGTGCAAAGAGCAAAGCTGTATGTATATATTGGGGGACACAGGCATACACGCTTGCAGTAGTTCTGTGGTGCAAGAATTCAACCTGCATACATATTTTGTTCTGTCCTGAAAGCCATCCATCCCTTTGCTGACAGTGTCGCACTTTTAACAGTTATTTCTTCAGACCTGTCAGAATTAACACCACTGACTGCCTGGTACACTCAAAGTTTCAAGATGATCCTTCAAAAAAAAAGAGCATCCTTAACACTCGATTGTTGCCTGTTTCTCAGTGTGAAAAGCTCCACCAAACTTAAAAATACTGTCTCAGAGGATAAAGCCTGGTCATTTCCCTTGTGAAACTTCTGACCATCTGAAAACAAGAGAATAAGCTGTTTTGTGTAATCACTACATTATTGCCAAATACAAAAGGGAGAATGGGCCTCCAGTGGGTAATAGTAAAATACAAGTTTTATTGGCTCAACTGATCATGCTATACAAAAAATGCTTTCACAACAGGTTTAGATCTGATTGCACAGAAAGGTACAATGACAACAGTTCATGGGATTGTAAGCACTTGTTAAGGAGCAAAAGGTCAAAACTCTCCCACATCTCCGATCCTCGGTGCCAGCCATGCTATCTGGTATGTGTGTAACATCAGATATGTCCACAGTCAGAACACCACATGGTGCTCTACTGCCAAGGCAAAGGATTCAGTCAGGTATTTAACATCCACAGCATCCAGTAATTCGATCACTACCATAAAACACTCCTGGAACAACTGGTGGCTTATATACAGCCGAACTGTGACACCCCTGAAAATTAAAGTAGGAGTCAATGATCTTCCATACTTTTAGGCATTCTGACCAATTAACGTCAGGCTGATCTCTCTTCTCACTGGGGATTAGTTACAACCCCAGTAAATCACTGAGGAATAGCTTTGCTATCTGTCCATCTGCGACCTGAATAGAGTGCCAGAGGCTATAAATGCATGATTATCTTTCTCTGCAAAGTAGGTCACTTAAGGAAAATTAATCTGAAAAGCTCCAGTCACCATGTTTAGCCAGTTGGTGAAGGCTTGAGAAGGCAGGGGGCGGGGAGCACACATTAATGAGTTGCATTCAGAATGAAGTTATTTTGAGAGATGCCTTCATGAAACAAAGAAACAAAACCAGTTCAAATCAAGAGATGTTTACTGCTTTTTTGAATCAGCATTGCTTATTCATTGTTTGCAGAGTTGTATTCAGTACCAACACTATAAAACACGGTTTAAGCTTTATTTTAGATTTATAGAAATAAAATGTGTGCAGAATTCTGATTTATTAATATTTTATGGATTTTAATATTGGATTCATTGCATGAAATGAATTAATTTAACAACTGGAGCTCTCACTATAGCATAATCATGGTTTCAGAGAATTACAGTTACTCAAGAGCATGCGAATTCTTCTCTTCAGGTGTCACTGTGATCTGCACTGCAGGTGTATGGATATCAGAAATGAGGAGGAACTCAGCTGAGTAGAGAATGGGGTACTTTCATTACAAAATTTGGCATCTGGTATAGTAACTAAATCCGTAAGAGTTGACAAATATGAACAGAGCAGAGACCCCGCAGCTGCTGCCCACGTTATAAATAGTGGTGTGCGTTGGAAGCAGCCCAGGAGTCTGGCGGAGTGAGCATTACCAGTCAGCGGGAGAGGTATGTCAACCAGCTGGTAACCGCATTAGCTGTGCCTGCGGCAAGGAGCGATCCTTTCCGACAGCCTTGCTGGTGAGCCTTACGGAGCAGCTCTTCACGCTTAAGGAAGCAAAGGGGGATTGTGAATGACCTGGTTCTGTTACAGTAGTATCTAGTGAACTCAAGTAGAGTAGTCTCTTCTCTTTGGAAGTGTAAGGCAAATATCTGGGCTTATGCAAAACTCCCTGGTGCATGTGGGAAGGAATTCTGCACAAGGTCCTTACGAAGTCCTCCACATGATATAAGCTTCAGATAATACTGAGATCCCAGGCTGGAAGTGTGATGTCTCTGCAACAGGGTGCGCTTGCTAGTTGCCCACATTGGCATGATGTGACTGCCCTATTAGATGAAAATGTTGACTCTGCTAGCACAGAGGATGAGTGTAGCATCCCTCAAAGTATTCCCAAAATCTCACAAGATTTCTCCTCCCGTTCATGCTGAGAATAAGAGTTAAGCTCCTCACTTCATGTCCTGATTTAGAAGCAATTTTAAAAAAGCATTTTGGGAATTTCACCCCTTTTCAGCAATTCAAAAGGCATCTTCTGTGGCCACCTATTAAATGTGTAAAATTACTTAATGATGGAAAGGATTTAAACATGATGGTTTTAGAGTTTGTCCTGCTGCTAGTCCAAAATACCATACACGCTCAGTAATGATACAGAAACTTCTCCCTCCCTCTTGAACATTTAAAGCAAAATTTGAAACAGAAAGGGGTTTTGTCATTTATTTAATTTTATCTAAATAGGAGTCCTAGAATGAATGGGAAGCTGAAGAAAGATCAGTGAAGCCAATCAGGTACTATCGTACCATTCCAGGAAAAGGCAAAAAAGAAGTTTTGGGTTGCTCTGCCATTTTAGCCTTTGTACAAAGCTGTCTGCTTGCACAGGCCCAGTAGTTTCAGCCACTCAAAAGACCGAACACATGTTCATGAGGGACACAGTCATCTACAGTATAGTTAAACAGTTAAAGACCAGCAAAAGACAGAAAACTACAGTAAGAATGACAGCTTTTGTAAGAAGAAAACTTAAGAAACAAAACAAAGTTGCCTCTTTACAGCTACTGTTTATTGGCTGATCTGTAGTTGTAATTAACTGGACACATACAAAAGGAAGTCTTCTTTGACAAACTGGAATTTATTAAAAAAAAGGTAAATCCTCTCAAAGTTATAATCAAGAGGTAATTACCAGGAAATTGCTTTGAGTTAAATATTTTGAGTGAGGCCAATGAAAAACTAATTAATATTCAAAGAGATCCTTATCCTTAATTAGAGTATTCAAAAGAATTTTTAGCAAAGGAGGATATCTCCCCTGGGGAGAGAAGCAGGAACATTAACGGAGCATGAAAGATCTGTTCTTCCCTTTGGGATAAGGAATATCTACACAGTCTCAATGGAGTTACATTAGTACAAAACCAGGGAAACAGTTGCGAATCAGCTCTTTATATTGGTTAAATGACAAATTCAATCACAGCAAAAGAGATGAAGGAGGCCCTTGAAGCACATGGTACTTAAGTGAGGTGACTAATAACAAAGCTGTACATACCTACTGGAAAGTGAGAAAGGCAGCTGAATGGCTGAAATCAGCAGGTGAGAGCATCACTTTTCTGATAGTCTATCATTCTCTACTAGCATTCAAGGTTTATCCCACTCCAGGATATATTGTTTTGCGCACCCCTTTGCTCAACTCAGAGCTACAATATGCTTGAACTCTCAATTTATATGTCAGTCTAGAAGACAGAAATGCAGAAGCTTTTTCTGCAAGTTCGGGCAGAGGATTGCTTATGGAGCTATTACAGATTTCTCTTTCAAGGTGTTTCATACATGATCTTTCAGTTTCGTTTAGCCTTTCCGTTTGTTCACGCTCTTGGATTCTGAATCATCTGAAGTACCTGTGCAGCCCATGGACGGAAGAAGAGTTCCCCTTCCAGTTCTGTTACAGGCAGTCCTGGTCTTAGGCATCTCTTGTGTTATATTTTATCAACTCACTGAGGAAGGGACAGTATCTTTGCAGACTTGTAGGATGAAGATGACCAAAGAGGTTGAGTAATGTTACAGACTCTTTCCACTATATAGTAGACCACTATGCCGTGCAAATTGGTGGCTATGCCCTGTTTAGATCTAACACCTAAATCCATGTTCTGTGTTTTGTAATACAGCTTTCATTCATCACAAGGCCCATAGAAACCACCACAACACAGACCACCTTTCAATATGGATGCTTATTACTGAAGAATAGACTGAATATTAAATTCTTTCTAAGGAAGGAAAATTTCACAGAAACATTCTCTATGGTAACCCAGCACAGTATTCCTGCAGAAGACAAAGCCAGAGAAAAAATGCCCAAGTATGGTGGTGTTCACTGCTTATTGAAACACTAAGAGTCAGTAGCAACAAAAGAGCTCCTGTAAGACACTCCACGGGATGCAGGAGATTGGCTATTAACTCTCAATTAATGCATCAGCTATGGTTCTTATCAATCAGGAACTTAGCTCCCAATTACTTACACAAGTTAAAGTGGGGGACAAAGAGAAGAGTCACTCTTCTCCACATGAAACAATGAAGTTTCCAAACTTCTTCTATTGTCTGCTAGTATATGCTGGATGTGTTTACACAGGTGACATTTAAATTCTGTTTCTCATTCAACTTAAACTGTTAAGAACAGTTCTATGCACATCTTTTGTATCACTATACAAAAGACTTGTATTTAACCTGAATCATCACAGTGGCACTAAGAAAACCCCTGATTTCTCTGAAGAGGCTCAACCTTTATTTTAATTTTATTCTTTTAAGATCTCATTTTTGTCTTAGTCATTTGAGTTTAGATAGTAGAGACACTAATTTATCTCATCATGAAAGCCACAGAGCATAAACCAAAATCAGTATCTCTGTCGTATAGCTTTTAGCCCTTTGCAAGAGCAAGCATAGCTAATTAATTTCTAGCTTTTTTTGCACTAACCTGTAAAATCTTGTAGATCTAACATTTATCATATACTCTGAAAAATTAAAAAATATTTGCCCTTGCTCTTTTACTGAAATTGCTTAACAGTACCACTGCAAGTATTTTATTCTCATGCCTGTGAGACTTCACAGACCTAAAATTTTATCATACACTCTGAAAAAGTAAAAAGAGATTTGCCCTTGTTCCTTTACTGAAATTGCTTATTGGTATCACTGGAAGTAGTTTATTCTCATGCCTGGAGCGTATCTCGTATTTTTCACCACTGTTTTGCAGTAAGTTTTCTTAGTGCACTAACACTCAGCATAATTCCTTGCTGTTGTTATGGTGCTGAATACTTCAAGTATTCCAACAAAACTACATGTTTAAAAGCAACCTATTTAGGAACTTACATCCCATTTTCTAAAATGACTAGGTACTTCGCTACGAAGGAAGTCAAATGAACTTGGGCTCCTATGGCACTTAAACACTTTATGAAAGCAACTATATTACGTTGCTATCCGCAAGTCAGATACCAGGACACGGTGACCCTGACACTGAAATGATCTGAATTATGACCACTTTCATTCTGGAACTCATTTGTACACACAAGAATTTAAAGCAGTTTAACTGTAAATTCACACTTTGAATTAGTACAGATTAATTTTGCTGAGGCCCCTGCCTAGACAAAACCCTATGTTTCAAAAATCCCACCTACACCAACAATTTGTGTGTGCATTGAACCAATGTGCACTCTGTCAGCAACGTAACAGAAGAGATGAGAGTATGTGACTATCCTACACTTCTCTCACCTGAGCTCTGATTTACTGAGTGCTATTCTGATTCGAAGAGTTTCACTGAAATATGCTCCCAATTATGCCTCGGTGAGCTTGAGAAACTTCCCTAGCTTCACCACAGAAACACTGGGGGAATAAGGACAAGGAACAATTATTTTCCCAGTGACCACACCTCCACCACTAAGTAACACAGGGCCAAAAAGACCCAAGCTTCTGAAGGCCAAACGGATTGGGGAATTTGCACTCTCCACAAACTGCCCTGCTCCATGTCAGAGGGCCGGAGAGATCCCAAGCACGGTTTGCGCACAATCATATTTGGTGCCACTCCACTCCTATGGTCTTCCAAGGCTTTATATGATCTGCAACCCTCCCGTGCCCATCTGAAACACTTCTGGGGATGGAATGCACATCTCTGCTTTTCTGTAAGGAGAATACCACTCTTGTGGGTGGCAATGCAGCCCTCAAATCATTGCAGGTATGTGGAACTGGAAAAGGACTCCATACAAAGCCGTAACTGTGTCTTACACCAAACAAGGACACTGTGTGGGTGCCGAAGAGATCTGGCGTCATTGATGTAATGTGGAAATGGTTCAGCCCACACCCCTCAGTACCAAGGCCCATTTTATTTAGCCATATAGATGTGGCCCATGAGGCTTTTGCAGCTACAGGTCAATTCTATGGAGCTCAGCAGAGATTCTCGGCTTTGCAGCGACAGAGTAAAGGCAGTACGAGCTATGCTCTGAGCAATCACAGCCACATGTAGAGCAGCGAGGTGGCTAAAGGCACCTCTCCCAACCCCGTAAATCTGACATATACCACATGCAAGGCATAGAGATCCTCAGCACAAGCCTCTGCCTGCATTTCTAGGTACTGTCACAGCTTTAACAGGTGTGTGTTGTGGCTCTACTGAAGACAGCAGTTGTTACCAGTGGCTGAATGTGAAAGACTTGCACGTGCCTGTTTTAGCTCTTAGTTGAACCTTCTGTTAGTGATACCACAGGATAGCTCAGCCTCTAAGGCCCCTTAACGCTGTCTCCTGTCTTACTTTCATAGCAAACACTGAACTCAGCAGAACAATCATTATAGCTGCAGGGCCTTACAACTCCACTACCAGCTACAGAAAGACATTCTATAGAATGATCTATAGAAATACTTCTATGTGATTAGGCAGTTGCATAAAGATTCTGAATTATGACCATTTGGCCTCCATCCAGCTAGTGCATTAGGTTATCTTACAATATCGAAGAATAACTACTGATCCAATTAATTTTTGCATTACAATTGCCAGTTTGTTTATCCCAGTAAATACAATAACATGCATTAATCACAGTTAGTGCAGGAGAGGAACTGTCAGTTTGCATGCTGCCAATAAAATAATTTTATTCCACTAAGGGAACAGAAGTTATGTGAGAGCATGGCAAGTATAATTAAGTTTCATTTATCTCTTGTGATAGCCATACAATTACTTAAGAGTCAAGAGCCTATATCTAAAGCCCAAAGTAAACCATCTACAGAGCTGTCAGAAGTACTGTGAAGAACAAGAATTAAGTTGCATGAACTATATGATCGCAGTAAAGCATTTACTGGCTGTATAGGTTTGAACAAAACAACTTGCAAGTGAGTTGCAGCACTTGTAAGTGAATACTGCAACCCATGTTTTTTTCCATCTCAGCTTTCTAAGAGAATAGAAGTATTAAATTTGCCTTGCTTAAACCAGATCAGAATCCAAGAAAAGACTCAATTTCTTGCACTATGCTGATCCTATAGTCAAATTTACTAAAAAGATATTAAATGGATGAAAAGAAGATTAAATTTAATACATGGGAACTCTCTGATACTGGCCCCTCTTCTGTGAACTATAGGTTAAAACTAAGAAGAAACAGTCCCTATATAAGTTTCTCTCTCTCCCCTACTGTAAAAAATCCCAGTTATTAAGAAAAAACCTAACATGGCACCTTCCTTAATTCACTGGTAGTTGCTTGTTCTTTTTTACTCAGTCTAGACTGAGTGATCATTGGTTTCCTTCAGCTTCGCTCAAGAATAATGCATAGGACAGATGACTTGTCTCAAAAACTCAGCTGGAAGTTAAAAATATAGTAACTTATAGACCTGTTCCTCCCAATTCAACACTTAATTGACACAACAGTTTCAAAGCAGAACATACAGCTTGGCTCCCCACTTCTCTCCCAGCACCATCTTACTTAACCCATCACAAAGCCAACAGGGATGCCAAGAGTATGAAGTTGCACGAGTCTTGCTAGTTGTGAATTCAGAGATAGCAGAACAGATGACGAGCTCTCATCCTATGTGCCACAGCAGCACTGTTTCAGCACATTTGTTTTCTATATTGCGAGCTCTATTTCACTTTCCTGGATAAGGCACCTAAACTAGAAAAGGGCAGGGCAAACAGCATGATGTGAAGCCATGTAAAAGCCAGACTTCCTGAGCCTCGAGCTGTGCTGAATGCAAGTCCAGCACAAATGATCCCTAAGGTGCTAAAGTAGACTTAAATAAGAATATTAAAATCTCTGGAGAGTGCAGAAAGAAGGTGTTACACCATGGGTGTTGTAATGTAACTAAATTAGCTTTAAATTTCAGAGTATTTCCTAAGTAGAGTGAACAGGTAAGTCACAGTCATACACAGTGATCAGTTAGATCACACTTTGGGGATGTAGGAAACTATTTTAGCTATCCTCTTAAAATTCAGACCAACTTAATCTTTATGTACTGTGTGTATGAGAAAGCACTCAGCTTCAGACAACAAACCTGCATCTTATTCCTATATCTATTTTTACTATAGTGGGGGGGACCCGTATCTTATTTCTATACCTGTTTTTACTATAGTCAGGAGAAAAAAAAAAAAATTTTTTTTCTTCCTTTGGCAAACTACAGAATTGGATAACTTACTACAATTCAATTAATTCAGTTTCAGGGTTTTGATTTGTTTTGTTTTGTTTTGTTTTCTGAGACACATTGTTTAAATAAAATTACTTCTTAATTTCCTGTGTGGTTGCAGTCTCCCAGGAAAATGGTTTCCACTATTCTAACTTTAATTTTGAAACCAAACCCTTTGCATTTCATGACAGGAAGATAGAACACCATTACACCACAGTACCACAGAGTAAAATCTGCAAAGGCAACAACCCTACAATCAAAGTTCATCACAACAAATGGACCACATGTAATGTTTTATTACTGTGTACTTGAGAAATCAGAGTCCTAGACATCCTGGACATTTTATTTCAGCACCTTCACCCAGCTCCAGCTCCCTTTACTTGTGAGATGGCTTAAAAGCCGATTAAAAAAACCCCTCATATTCTAGTTCATTGATGATTTGTGCCAACCCAATTAATTACAGACAAAACTTGATGACTGTTTGGTGTCACTGTGACATACTTTGATGATGCTTATGCATTGCCAGTTGTCCACATCTCACCAAAGTGCTATTCAACAATTTAAAATCATCTCAGCAGAGCCCCCTGTTAGATGATCAAAATAATGATCAACACAAACCACTTTCTGCATGTACTACAAAATGTCACTAGCATCTACAGAAATACTAAAGGAATTCAAAAGATGAGACTCGGTACAGAAAGCTCACCTAAAGCATAAAGCTGATGGAATACTACAGGAAATTTTCATCTCTGTTTAGTTGTATTTCCCGTCTTATTCTTCAAGCTAACTTTTCCCTCAAAAGAATAAAGTACTTCATATTTTTGACAGATAAAATATTCCACTTCTGTATTTATGTGTGCCTACCCCTAACCTCTACCCATGCCTGCAGGAAGTAGGTTGATGCTATCCAAGTTCCACTGCAAGGGGTGAGCCTACTGCAATGTGGCAGAAAATAATCAACATGACACAATTATGTTCAATAACACAACTTGTTCAGGTGGAGTCTGAATACTGTTTGTGGATCCTACAGTGGCTTACAATAATGCAACTTTGGACTTTTACTTTATCAATGAGCTTTTACTCTAGTCTTCCCAGGGCTTATGCTATCTGGACAGGAATCATGACCTGGAGAGCAGGGACAGTGAATGAGACAGGGAGCCACGGCAGTGACAGCAATGCCAGGTTACACAACCCTGTGTTGCCTTCACAGAAAACAGAAAGCACAACTCTGGATCATCATGTTGGCAGGAGGTACAATTTAAGGCTGGACCTGGTAAAGAGGGCTTAGTGGATGAAACCCATCTTCCCCAGGTTGAGATGTCTAAAAGGTAGGAGAGGTTAAGTGTCCTGAGATGTCACTTCATCTGACCAGTCTTAGGTGCCTATCTAGGAAGAAATGCATCAGGCACTATGGAAGACCCTCAGGCGTTATTTTTTGACCTCAGTGTCACGTGGCTGTGGCGGAATTTGCTGGTTATACCCCAAAGGACCCAGGCAACAGCATTCTCCAAAGAAATTGCTACCTTAACTAGCTTTACTTGTAAAGCCTACCCCTAACTAAGGGAGAAATCTTAATTCAACTGACAAAGACCACACACTCCAAAGAGTATTATATTAGTAAAACAGTGTGATTTTTTTCAATTAGACTAGAAACTAACTTTTTTACTTCATGTGAAAATTAAGAGCTTCAGGTCCTTATTCCTACATCTCTTACAGGGATGCAAAATAATCCCTCAAAGAATACACAGCTACACAGCTTATGAATTTCAGTCAGCTCTTTTCCAGATAACTTCCAGAAAAACGTAACTTTGATGAAAGCTATTTTTTGTATAAGGGACTAATTTAAATATGAAACAATTCTTTAAAAATATACTGAGTTAGTACCCATCCTGTGTATTTTTAATATAGAGATTTTTCTAAACTGCTTTTCCCTGCTTTGTCAAACTTTAGTTCTTAAATATGTATTCTTTCAAGAAGTGGGCAGAGGTAATGCATTTGGCTGAATCCTACCTATAAGACCAGCCAATGGCTTCATCAAGTTCACCATGATTTCTTTGCACCACGCAGACAACTGTATATTGGCTCTGAACTGGAGAAGTCAACAGACACAACAGTCAGTTCCTAGTCCACACACACCTGGGAGTGAAAAATATTCCAGGGGACAGAAGCGTTCACGCAGATCCATCCAATCCTCCTTTCTGTGTGACCGCTGGAGGAGTCCACCCCAGATGCTTAAGGTACAGTTGCTAATTCTGAAGCTTGAACTATGGCATCAGAGAGGTAGCAAAGGAATAGGAGCTGCAGCCACCTACTAAACTCATGCTCCATCTCAGCTTCCTTTTAACCCAAGCAGAATTTGGCACAGCAGCACATCTATCTAACTTCAACAGGGAAAGAATCCATAACACACACTTATTTGTTGCCAGCTGTCATTGGCTCTGACTTTCATGGTCAATCTCCTAGGAGAAAGTTATCTAAATGATTGGAAATTAGCTAATTTTTAAGTCCATATGGGCTTCATTTACACCATCTAAGCACTTTATAAACGGCAAAACCCATGGACCCAAGGATCCATGTAGTGCATTTTAGATGAATCCACAATTAATAATTCACCAAGACTTAAAGTGGAAACACTCAATGACTTAAGATGCTTGGCATCTTGTAACTCAAATCAGATATAATGTAAATTCCCCTACCCCATATCTAATGGTATCCTTATAAATAACAGTAGGAATCAAATGAATGACAGGCTCTTAAGTCACAGAAGATGGTGCTAGCAAGACTGTTTTCTGTTTCCAGAGTGTACCTCTGCTCCAGGGAGAGTGGGCAGTTGAGAAGGGAGTAATACAGAAAAGACTAAAAGGAATATAAAAATCCATAAAGTAAATTGATTATTTCATCTCTAATGTGAGTTGGTAAAGGGTGAAGGTAGGTTTATTTATGTTCTGCTTGGAAGTTTGAGAAAACTTAGTTCTATACTGTTTAAAGAATAGCAATTGTTTAGTCATTAATGTTGTCATTATAGTTGTACGTTTATCATCAGGCTTTCCAGGCAGCGCTGAAACCATAACCACACAGCTAACAGAAGATTGCAGAAGTGTCTGTCTATCTGTCTGTCTGTCTATCTGTCTGTCTGTCTATCTATCTATCTATCCACCTATCTATCCATCTATCTATCTATCTATGCAGCTTCTCATATGAGAAGTCCATGTTTGTCATGATTCACCACTACACCTGAGATAACAGAGAAGGCAGAGTAACTTACTAGTATCAGTAAGAGGAGGACTGAACTGGTATCAATCAAATGCATTCAGTGGAACTTCACCTTCACTAAAATGTAGTCAGTTACAGACTTTTTTTTTTTTTTACCCCTTTTTGAAGATACTTCCTTCAAGTATTCCACTGGGTTTGGCCCTGCTGCCTAAAAAAATTAATGTATATCCTTTCCCTTAGAATAAAGTAAACAGATGAGGTACAACCACACAGAGATCTCTTGGAAGAGCAGAGAAGGCAAAACAGATACTACAACTGGTGCAGGGTAGAGGGGTCAAGTGACTTGGAAACACAAAGAGCCTACATTTGAAAAGAGCCACTAACTGGGCTTTTTTGTTTGTTGTGCTGGTGGAGTTGGGCTTTTTTTTTTTTATTTCAGGTGACTTAATTTTAGCTCCTGTCTTCTCAGTAAAGCAGGAAACTAATTCCTGGTATGGAATCACAGAATGGTTTCGTTTGTAAGGAACATTTAAACATTATCTAGTTCCAACCTCCCTGCCATGGGCAGGGACATCTTTCACTACAAGAGGCTGCTCGAAGCCCTGTCCAACCTGACCTTGAACACTTCCAATGATGGGGTATCCACAACTTCTCTGAGCAGCATGTCACATCATCCTCATCGTAAAAAAATTTCGGTGAAGATATTCAAGTACTCAAGCAATTGAACAGTTGGAGATGTCTCTTCTTTAAAAACACACACTTCACATATTCAAGAAAGTATGGCTTTGGGGTGCAGGCTTATGTGGGCCTCAAAAGAGTAAGGGTGTATTTTTAGAATGTATTGTTGCCACGAGTTATAACATAATTTAATATACCAAAACTGACAAAAGGTCAAGTTTTCTCTTGCTTTTTAAGGTTTTTTAAAACTGTTTTTTTAGCTCGTGTACTCTGAACTCAAAACTGTTCAGTAACACTTTAATTTCCTTTACTTCTAGGGAATATGACAGAGGCATTCTACCATGACTAAAAGTTACACAAGTTCACCCACATTCTGTATATTGATTTTACAAAATAATCTAAAATTGACAATAAGTAAATCTGGAGATGAGTACAATGCACAAGAATCGAAATGAGACAGTTATGCAGACTGTTCTATAGCATACTTAAGAGCGACCCGAAAGCCACAAATCTTCAATTCTCTTAATTTCCTTCTCTAAAACTGTGTTACCTTTTCAATAATTTCTATGTGGATGGGCATATGTACCCTGAAACCCAAGTCTAGACTGTTCTTCAGTTTCATAGAACCAGATTATAACCAGAGAGCCCATTTAGAGACAGAAAACAGTAAATGTACAAGTCTGGAAAAGTTTCTTTAGCTTTTGTCTACCCATATAGATGGTTGCATAAGTGTTGTATTTTGTGTTGGTAAAGATAAGTGGACTAGATCGTGCACTTGAAATGAAGCAGCTACACACCAGCCACGAGGAGCCTTGATGATCTAACATATACTTTTGAATGGCTGTTGGGGCATAATTTGAAGAGGTCTCTTTGGAGAGGCAAAGTATGTATGCAGACGGTTGCAAACTGTGTGATACTCTTACCTGCAGAACAGACTGACATAGGAAAATCTTGTTACAAATAGTCAAAATTCCAGGCTCTGAAGAAAGCCCCCCAACTCCTCATCAAGAATTAATCTCAGGTAGAAGGTATGGGCATGAATGGTTCATGTTATCTTGGTCTTGAAACACTCATGCATCAACTTTCCTAACTAACGAGGAGGCAGGGAAGTTTGAGCGATCAGACTTTGTGAAAAATGTTTGTCCTGCAAAACATCTCCTCTGCCTTTGTTTTTCACAAGAGGCTTCTCTTTTCAAGGGTCATGACTGTCAGAAAATTGAGACTCAAAGGATCAATACCTATGTGAGTTGTTTTTTTTTTTTTTTTATCTCCCCTGGTAACTTCATGTGTTACTGTCTTTCTGCCTCTTTAATGGATGGCTGAAAAATGGTAAGTATGCATTGAGGCTTCCAATCCAAACAAGGTATGACATTTGTAGTTTCAAAGTGTTAAGTCTTTCCACAGATGATTTAAAATAAAAAGCAATTCTACAAAGTGTCTATTTCCTCTCAAAACTTTTCACTGTGTGTCTTCTGGAAATTAGTGCATCGAGGCCTGCAGTATTTCTTTGGTGTGTCTGTTCTCTTTGATACTAATGACACTTCAGAGTTTTGAAAAAAAAAAAAAAAAGTTTGAAAAGACACTGGTTATACTTGGAAATGCTGACCTAACTTCAGCAAAATTTACTCTGAGAGACCTCTGCTACATTAAAGACAATACCTTGGACTCCTTCATGGTGTCTGGGAAAGGTTCAGTTTGCAGCTTATACCTACTTACTGGTTGAAAGGTTTGCTATGACAACACTAAACAGTATCAAAAAAACTGATGGAAGTATGAGTAAAGAAAACATGAGGTATCAACTGTCTAGAAAAGATCTTCTGTAACTATCATTTTAATTCTTCTTCTTGAAAAGATGATTGCATGTTTGAGCTTACAACTCACAAAACAGCAGATTCTGAATAATATATGTACAGATCATACCATAAAACAAACCTCACAGACACTGCTCACAAATTTAAACAAGCATACACACTGGTATCAATATGCACAGTAGAAGTTCATTATTCAAGTAAATTACTAGGAAAATCTAGAATAAAGAGAATAGCTCCTCCACTAATGCATAAAAATGACCAAATAAAAGTCCCTGTGTGCTAAGAGTAGACTCCTAAAATAAATAACACATTTCAGAAAACTGTATTCTTGAAAATACCTAACAAACTCAGTGATTGTGAACTAATGAATGCAACCAAAAAAAAACCCCAAACGACTCACCCTACAGAATCCAATTTAGTGTTAAGTATCATATATCCCAATTCACAGAGCCATTGTTTACAGTTGCTGGAGTATTAACAAACAATTTTTAATGTCATCCATACTCTGTATAGGTTCCAACACAATGGATGTGTTTCTGAAAACGAAGGTTCATTCCTTAAGAAAAATAGTTCCTTTTTTATTTTCATTTTTACTTTTTTTTTTTTTTTTTTTTTTTCTTACGTGTGTGATTAAAGAGGGGAAAAACTACATAGTACAAGTAGTATGTTTTGGTTTGGTTTTGTTTGGCTTTTTTTTTTTTTTTTTTTCATATAAATTGCATAAGGATTATATTCCTCTTCTACGAACATACTTGACATATGTTTCAAGAGTGCTCACTTGTCCCTGCGGATGGTATTTATATCATCTGATTTCAAACACCTAAACTCACATCGTCTGAATCACCCCTTGGAGCTCTCACTAAATAAATGGCAGGAAGTAGGTAATTCATATGCTGCAAACCAGAACATGCTTAGATGCACAAGGGAGATGGTAAAATTACTCTCTTAAGTGTTAGGCTATTTTTAGTTTTGTCTCTCATTCATTCCCCCAGACACTAAAATGAGCTTTACTAGTTGCAGAATTTCTTCATTTTGAAGAGCTAAGCAACACGTACACCACGACCATTCTTCCAAAGCAGACACAAGTCCTCTCCACCTCTCCTTCCATTACTAGAGATATACTCTGAAAATGTTACAGGATGAGCTCTAATATGCTGTGTTTGACAAGTTACTTGTTTAAAACCATGTAATGGTTTACTATGTATTCCAAAGATAGCTTAAAGAATCTTCAGAAATGGTCACAAACAGGAAAGTCAGGGACATGGGAAAAAAATTACACGAACACAAGGTAGGATTTTCCTTTCAAATAAATAATTTCCTAGCAAGAACTTTTATTTTGAAGGACAGCCTACTTCAGTTAGATCCCAGCAGCTTACACAGAAATGCAGGAGTGTGGGAAACAGCCTGCCTGTGTGCTTCTTCCAGAGACCACCAGGCTCTTGCTCGTGGAGCACAACAGGCTGAAGAACAGCACAACTATGACCTTCACAACATCAAGCTAATGTTGGTTGAGGTGAAGTCAAGACCTACATCTAAGCTATATTAATCAGTTCTTTGCTTACACTGGCAACAAGAACGTATCACCTTTTGAGTTTCTTCTCTGAGTGTGCCTCAAGAAATAATACTCTTTTCTCAACAGAGTAATTGAATTTCCTAGAGTTCCTCCAGTGTGCCCTAAAACGTCACAGTTCATTACAGTACCGTGCGATGTTAAGACAGTTACTGACTTTTATGTTATAGAGAAACCTTTTTAGAAAGCCTGGCTTTATCAGACTCCATTTTAGAAGGTTTTCAAAACCCAACCGGATAAAGCTTAGAGCAGCCTTGTCTGATCTCATAGCTGACCTTCTTTAAATAGGAGCTTGGATTTGAGAGCTCTTGAGGCTCCTCACAACAAGAAATTATCCTATGATCAGGTTAACAATATTCAAAAAGAATTTTAAAAAAAATACACACTCCCAGGACTACTTGTTAAGGAAGCTATGCATAACCCTATAAAGAACATACAAATACTAGGATTTGAGTATAAATTCAAATTACTAAACATAGCAAGAATTATTAACTCGAAACTCTTTCTGAAAGCCAATTCAACAGTTCAGCATCAGCCACAAAGTACCTTTACTGTAACATAACTAAAATATTTGATCTTGTAGAAGTGAATAGTTTTAATACACAAAGTGAAAAATCTAGTAAACAGATTTCTGCATACAACTTTTAATGAAAACTCAGTGAAGGAACATGAGCTAGCAGCAAGATTTTTGTTTTTTCTTTGTTGTACAGCATTGGATTTACATGCAGCATTATTAAATGGTATGCTATCTAGACAATCACATATCTAAGATATAAACATCATTTGAAATAGGTGAATTTTTACTAAGGCAATGAGTCAAAATTCCCTATTAAAAACTTGTTTGAATACAAAAATAGGAATTTTAACAAACAAGCAACGAACACGCACATATATATTGTCAGATGAAAACATTATGTAATAGAAATTCCAAGTTCACGTATTACAAGAAAAAATGAGGTAACAGGTTCAAATCACTGTTGACAGAAAATTGAAGACTTTCAAGATTTATCGGAGAAGAATCCTCTTACATTTTGGTTCTGAAAGTGTGTTTTATCAGTTTCATAAGGTGACAAAAATAGAATAAAGCTTGTTATAAACAAATGTATTCTCTTCAAGGGTGAAAGAGCAAGCTCACCAAACAGTTATCAAAAGGCCCCAAGCACCAGTTGCAGTTTGCCAGTTTTAATATTTGAATTATATCTAAGGCCGAATAAGCCTAGGATAATATTTCTTTGGGCTCATTCAGATGACCAGGAATTGTATACTATGCACCATCAGGATTAAACCTTCTATTTAAAAGCCAGTCACATGAGAAGTAGCTGAACTTTTTTAGCAACTTTTGTATCTCTCCAAACCCCATTTTATGATCAATAATCTTCTGTTGGAAAAAAATAAAATAATCACAACTTAAAGAATGTGAAAAATATTTTTGAACAAGGGAGATATCTGAGGAAACTAAGATTTACTTAAGAACAAAAATATGTACCTTTCTTAGTCTTGATTATTTTAAATATTAGATTTGATTAACTAGCTTCTGGTAGACAAAAGCCTTCCTGGACTAGCTATCATTCAGAAAAGGACTGATCAATGTTTCAGCCAAGTTTTTTTAAAATTTTATTGCCAGGCTTAGGCTACATTTTACTTTCATTTGTTCTGGCAACATTTACTCATGAGAGCAGTGCTCATGCTATAGTATATTATAGAATCTGGGAGTTCCCAAGTAATACTACTTCATAATTCAACATTAACCATCACAGATAGTTTTAAAGAAGGCAAGATGTTTAATTACATGAGTTTATTTTCTGTGTAAAGCTTGTAACTGTTTAAAATCCTCTCTCAAGCAAATGACTAGTTACACTGCTTGTGATCAGCACTAGGACTCTCTGGATGAGGATAAATTGAAGCAACTAGATTTCTGCTCTATTATTCTCATGAGATATGAATGGAAATTTAGATATATACTGGGGAATGTTAATTTAAATATTTACAATTATTTACTGAAATAATAAAAAATTTGAGTTCTAATAACTCTGGTGAGCTAAGTAATGCTGGTTTTAGGCTTTTGGGTATAAGTGGTCAGGAAATAACTATAAATACCAATGTAGTTTACACTTACGTTGCTGAAATAACAGACCCCAACTACTTATACTAAGATATAAGAAGCGCAGAGAAGAATGCTTGCAGAAGAGAACCTATCTGACCAGCAAGGACATGTTATAACAAAATGAAATTGAACATTTTTCAGGTGTACAGATTAAAAATGACAAGTAGTAGGATGCAGACTAAAGTATGGCTTCCACACCTGTGACTTCTGACCCTGTTAACTCTTGCCAGACCCTCCCAGTTCACACAAAGACACCAAAGCCCCTTACCTATATCACTGTTTTGACAGCAGCCCCCTTCTAACCGTTACCCATGTTCTCTGCCGCAGCGACACCTGCACTGGGCTGAGCCTGCCAGTCCCCTCGGCAGCAACGCAGCTCCCACCCCACCCGGCACCCTCACCGTGCCCTGCCATGGCACCTCACCCTGCCCACGAAGCTCCAGTGCTTGCCCCGTGGTTGCCTGGGCTCCTGCCGTGCAGCCCCACGCATGCCTTCCCCGTGCTCCAGTCTGCACTCAGGACAACTCCTATTGATTCTTCACAGGATAAGTATATACAGACAATGCCAGAGTAGAATATAGCTTTACTAGTTATGGAAGAAATGAACTTGTTATGGTACTGCTACTACAGTGAAACATAGCCAGCCTCAGTGACCCTCCTGTCCCCTACAGCTGAACTCCCTGGAGGGAAGACCACAATACCTCTTCTTTCAAAAAGCACCTAACAACTGGCCAACAGCTCCTTGAGTGAACATAAATACATAACAAAAGCATTGCCACACACAAGACCACACTCAAATGCCCTCCCAGCACTGCCCTCCTCACCCAGAAGGACTGGCTAAACTTTAAATTTGCTGAAATGCAGGGTGCAGGAGGAAGAAGCTCAGTGATTGCCCAGAGTTACTGGGGTTCCCAAGAAAAGGGCTCAGTTCAGCAATTCCCCTCCATCACGCGTGGAGTGCCATCAACATACAGCATCATCAGAAGGGCAGGGAACAAGGAGGAGCACAATCCCTTTTGGTACCCTTGACACATGAAAAGCCTAGGGAGTCTCCAATGATTGGGATGTAAGGTTTTAAGTTTTCTTTTTTTTTTCCTTTTAAATCAGGGCAAGCAGACTGCCTGCAGAGAACACCCTTACACCAGCACAAGCAGCTAGGTATGTCTACATAGTTGCCAATTTAGTATTATGAATGACTCTAGAAAAACATGACCATTTAATCAGGACTAAGACAAGCCTGGAGGCCTCACTTTCTATTTCTTTCATGTGTTTCATGCACCTTTATTTATTTATAATAAATAAATATTTACCTATAATAAAGACCTTATCTAGTCCAAAATGCAATTTATTTCAAAGGGGCTTAAAATTTTGCATTTTCTTCAGTAATAGCTCACTAACAAACTTGAAGCTACCATTAGCAAGACAAAACTCTGGTCTTACGAGAATCATCGTGAGAAGTGACACTCAAAACGCAGTTATTGCTGGAAGACCCATTCTAGCTAGTGATATTTAACAGGACAAAAACTAAAACCAGGCACCCACACTGCATACATGACGTAGATAGAAAAATGCAAAGAACAAAAGTTTCGTAACCTCTATTCTACACCATCCAAAATTACAACTGGATAGTTTCAAAACTATCATGCTTAATGCAGAACAAAGCGTAGTTACTATATTGGTCTCATGGTTTAACCCCAGCCAGCAACTAAGCACCACAAACCAGGACAACCAGTATACCAGAAAATATATTTACATATGAAGAACAACAGGGTAGAACTTGCAGCTATCATTTTTTTTAAAAACAAATACTACTACTCACGTGTGGACTTTATCACAACTCCTTTTCACAAAAATACTGATAGAGAACTCCAACACACAAACAGTTTCAATGAACTCGTTACAAAACACTGATAGATAGTGCAACAATTGTAAGACTCTTTCAACATGCACAGAGCACTCTTACAAAGCAACATTTCTTCTGAAACATATAATGGATGCACTGGTGACAGCTGAAGTATAAAAATAAACACAATCACTCTGTTAAAAAATTTGTGCAAAAGTATCATTTTTCCCTCGCTTGAAAATGTATACTATTTTTCTAGATATGTTTAATAGTAGTATTCTCTTGAAAAAACTGAGAAGACCTGCACAGTTCCAATTCCATTTCTGCTCATTCTGAACTGCGTGACATATCTGACATCCTATATTCCCCTACCTTCGATTAAGAGCTCTTGAACTCTAAACTGAATTAGACAACATTTTAAAAAAATAAATCTAGTATTTCTAGCTCTGTTCTAAGTTTATTAAATGTTTCAGTTACTCTCCATGGTCTCAATACATTGTATGCTTTATTGAGAGTGACCCATTTACAATCATTTCTAACAGGTGAGATATATCCATCTTAACTCATTATTTGTGTCATTAAATGTCCTAGCTTTCTTAAAGAACAAGAGCACAGCATTCCTAGTGCAATGAATTATAATTCAGTCTGAAGCAGAACTACATTTCTCCCATATTTTGAAAAAAAGTTGAAAAATGTTCAACTGTCAGAGAACCATTCAATTAAAGGCTGCTTTAAACTTCATAACCCAGAAGTGTTGTAAGAGTCCCTTTTCTTCCAACAACTCGCCAATGAAATGTGGATATCCAGTCCTATCAGTCATTTAAAGAATGTGTACAAAAATAATTTAATTGGAATATTCTATGAAGTAGTTAATTTTACTAAGATCTCAGACACTGAAATAATGCTTCCTGTTAAAGGGACACCTACGCTAACCAGTGTTCAAGGGCTCATGTTAAGCTGATTAAACTATAAAGTAACATTCCCCCAAATCTTATTCCAAGAGATTTTCTCATACATGTTTTTCTTCTTAAAATAAAGATAATATTGCAAATCTGAAAGCCAGTCCAGTTTGGGGCGGCTGGGGAGGTGTTTGTGGTTTTTTTAACACAATATGGAAGAAGGTCCCTTTAACAAGGAATGAGACAGCTATCACTTAATCAGGATGTGGGAATGGAATCTGTACCTATGGGTAAATGGCAATGCGTTCTGGGTTGGTTCAGCCCTTGGTTCTGAGTTCTGCGTCACTTCTGGCGTCGCTCTCTCATCATCTGTCCCGTTAATACTTTCCGGCGTTAAAGGAGACTGAATATCCCCTCCGGCTGATTCCTTAAGTAAAACAAACAACACATCAAAATTACAAATTGACTTGCTCAGGAAGGCTATGTGTATAAGCACTAACAATAATTCTTAAACAATACACAAATTTTAGGTACTATTAATGTGAGGCTCAGATTTACAGCATCCCTCATGGTGACATTTCATCGTGTGAATTTGATTTAGAAGTGTATTACTGTAAGATTCACATTATTTGGTACAAAGCACAACTGACTCATGAACTGTTTGTAAGTATTCAGCTTCTTGCTTATTTCAGACCTCTCCCTCTTACCTTGTTTTACATTCAGCCTCCATCCTGCTACACAACGGGTGACTACTGACACCCAGGATTTTTGTCTCTTACTTCATATTCTAACATGGTGAAACACACAATTCTGGTATTTGGTTCAAAATATGGCTTTCATGTTGTTTATTAACCAAACTGAACAGTGGAAGGGCCACTGGTGGTGCATGCACAATTTCACCTATGAGACATCCGTAAAGAACACTTGCTAGCAGAGTCCTTGCAAAATTTTCGTAAGCACGTGAGCCTGGCCTAGCTCCTGCTGCTCATGGTATTACCTGGGAACGAGAATACTCCAGCTATACCCAGGCAGCTTCCACTGCTGCTGTGTAACTGGACATCCGAAAAACCTAACAGCTGCCTCCCAGCAGGAGCTACTGGTCCAGTCCTAATCATCCTTTGTCACACCAACATGTACATTTGTGTTTTGCTCATTTCTAGTCACTGAAAAGTACCTCTTTTTTATACAAAGTACACCCTTGTAGCCCACATCCTAAGTCAGAACATTATAGGCTCTTCAGTCCCTGTATGTGGTTTAATTTTAGTATTTTCTTTCCTATTATTTTGCAATTAATGATTTTTGCAGGAGATAAGTCATATAAGCTAAGTAGCTCATCTTGATTTTAAAATGTCTTAGGCTTTTAGTAACCAAGTGGTAACATTTAACTCTAAGAGTTTCATGAATAGAGTTCAATGGATGTCACAGAGATGTGCCCATACAGCAGAGGACTGGATGTATTACTGTATTATCAAAAGCTATGCATCTTGCATCTCCTATGGCCACTCAGCCTTCTGTAATCAGCATGGGGCACAGATAGAACTGCTATTTAATGTTACTAAACTGAAGCACAAGCTCAGTCTCTGAAGACCAGAAATTCCTCTTCCCAGCTCTCTGACACTCTGCATAGGAAGTTGAACAGCTATCTCAGAAGGAGTTGCAAAGTATCTGAAGATGGTCATGATCTTACAAGATCAGGGTTTAATTTTGAGTCTCCACTTGTAGCCCTCAGCTAGTTTACAAGGATAAAGTTTTTTGAAAGCCAATATGATGCTCCATCTATAGGAAATGTTGTCCTTGACTTTGAGACTTAACTAGATAGGAAAACTCAGTTCTTTTAAAGCCAGTAAGATCTGGCTATCATCACCTTCCACACCCTTCTGGTGTCCCTTAACCAAAAATACTGTTCAACATTTTCATTGCACTTTGTTACATTAAGCATTTGCAGCACAACAATTGTCAAAATTTTTCTTTTATTCTGTCATATTTATAACACAGTGAGAGATATGTATCTCACTGTACAACCTGAATTAGTGGGTGATACAACATTTTAATACTGACTTCAAGTTCTATTATATTTAACACTTATCAGGTTATAAAACGCACATTCACCAGTGTCTCCATTCTGTATCTTCTTATTAAATTCCTACTGATTAAAAAGCAGAAATAATTATCTTACACTGATTCGATACCACAGATATAAACTGTTATTTATAATATAAATGTTTTTTTTTATTATATTAATGCAAATTGCTACCTACTTTCAGGAAGAATATTGTTATTTTATGCTCAAAACAATTATCTTAAGTGTTAACATTTTAGAAGTCAAAATTAAATCTTGATTTTTACAGAAAAATTTTACTGAACTGAAACTGAATTGAAATCAAGTGTGAAAGGAGAGCAGAGGTGGCAAGTTAATCAGACAAATGAATTATTTTATACAAATTATATGGTTTTGTCTATTATTATCCTCTGATTTGATAAGCAGTTTCCACCAACATTAAATGAAAGCATTTATGGACCCAAGAGTTTGTTTTATTTGCTCTTCTTCCTAAACTAGACTAGATATTATAAAAAATACATACCACAGGCTACAAAACCTGGATGGCTTGTATTTTTAAGCTGAAATTCCTACAAGACTATTATTAGATACATAAAGCCAGAGCCTACTTATTAAAAAGTTTTAAGTGTAAATGCATAAAAATTATTTCAGTAGAAGAAAAACAAATGTGCAAGTTCCATCTAGGTTTATTTTTCAGTAAAGCACTTTCACAGACTTCTAGTGTGAATGAAATTCAAGTGACAAAAATTAATGCAGACAAACATCACAGACTATGTAATACCTAAAAGTTCACTTCCTGAAAATTCATAAGGGGCTGATTTTCTATGTACAAGAGAAGCATCAGATTCTAGTATGTATTTCTTCCACCAGTAAAACAGGCTAATCAGTACTCCCACACACTCACAACTATCCCTGCCTGATGAATAATCTATTTTCAGTCAGCTGTAATGAAGCTGTTTATGAATAAAGCACCAAAGACAACAGAAGAAGCCACTTACACCAAACAAAATTTCTACAGATGTTTACAAATAATATGTTCATGTTTTATATTACCTTGAGCAACTGGCATCATATTGAGCAACCAGCATCATCTACCTGGACTTATGCAAAGCATTTGTCACTGTCCCACACAACATCCTTATCTCTAAATTGGAAAGACATGGATTTGACGGATGGACCACTCAGTGGAAAAGGAATTGGCTGGATGGTCACACTCGAAGAGTTGCAGTCAACAGCTCGATGTGCAAGGGGAGAGCAGTGACAAGTGGTGTTCCTCAGCAGTCAGTGTTGGAACCGGCACTGTGTAACATTTTTGTGGGCAACATGGACAGTGGGATCAAGTGCACCCTCACCAAGTTTGCCCGTGACACCAGGCCGTGTGGTGTGGTCGACAGGCTGGAGGGAAGGGGTGACATCCAGAGGGGGACATGGACAGGTTTGAGAGGTGGGCCCATGCAAACCTCATGAAGTTCAACAGAGCCAAGTGCAAGGTCCTGCACTGGGGTCAGAGCAATCCCAAGCACAAATACAGGCTGGGCAATGGATGGGTTGAGGGCAGCCCTGCAGAGAAGGATTTGGGGGTAGTAGTGGATGGAAAATTGAGTATAAGCCAGCAATGTGTGCTTGCAGCCCAGAAAGCCAACTGTAGCCTGGGCTGCATCAAGAGCAGTGTGGCCAGCAGGTCGAGGGAGGGGGTTCTGCCCCTCTACTCTGCTCTCATGAGACCCCACCTGCAGAGCTGTGTCCAGCTCTGTGGCCCCCAGGATAAGAAGGACATGGACCTGTTGCAGCGAATCCAGAGAAGGGCCACGAAGGTGATCAGGAGGCTGGAGCACCTCCCTTATGACAGCAGGCTGAGAGAGTTGGGGTGGTTCAGCCTGGAGAAGAGAAGGCTCCGGGGAGACCTTAGAGCGGCCTGCCAGTAGTTAAAGGGGGCTACAGGAAAGATGGGGAGGGACTCTTTGTCAGGGAGTGTAGGGATAGGATGAGGGGGAATGGCTTTAAACTGAAAGAGGGTAGATTTAGATTAGATCTAAGGGAGAAATTCTTTCCTGTGAGGGTGGTGAGGCCCTGGCACAGGTTGCCCAGAGCAGCTGTGGCTGCCCCCTCCCTGGAAGGGTTCAAGGCCAGGTTGGACGGGGCTGGGAGCAACCTGGGCTGGTGGCAGGTGTCCCTGCCCACAGCAGGGGGGTTGGAGCTAGATGATCCTGAAGATTCTTTCCAACCCAAACCATTCTATGATTTTATGATTCTGTGATTAATGTGAGAGTAAAAGAATTTTAGAAACATTTTTGTGAGATGTTCATATGTAATGAAGTTTTTATTCCATACCATTATAGCTTCACACATCCATTCCAGACTTTACAGAGTTAGGGAAGAAATCGCAGTCAGCTTAAAATGAGACTTTCACCCTTCCCCTCTAACTGGGAGAGCAATTTAACTTAGCTCTAACATTCAATTTTACAGACACTGTATGGAAAAAAACAGTGCTTAAACTGAAAATGACAAGTCTTCCTGTAAATCAATGATATATTTCGAGGCCTGATATTTCCCACTCATGTCAGCTACAAATAGATATTTAATGCATTTGAGAAGAAACAATTAACAGCTCTCCCGTGGTACAAAATCACTATTTTATTATATACAGGTTTCTGGAGGATATTGAACTTTAAGTCACTCACCAGTCCTGGATACACAGGAGCTGAAGTACTTTTCTACACGACAAGTAAATGTAAGTCTGACTCAGGTACATTTTGCTATTTAAGAGTTTATCAGAGATCTGAACTGTCTGAAGAAATTCTGGCCCTACTAACGAGTATGCAGGACTCTGGTGATTCCAGCAATATAAAAATGACAGTGCCCACAGTATATAAACTAAATGTAACAGAGAGAAATTCATCAAAAGATGCCCTAAACTTCAAAATCTTATAAACAAAATGCATGTACTCACAAAAGAGTCTTTGACATAAAACAAGCAGACTTCACAGCACAGATCAAGCTTTTAATGGTGACTAAATATGGAACAGAAGGAGGATTAGGTGGTTCTAAAATCATGAATAAATCAATTCCAGCTTGTTTTCTTATTAATTATTATACTGTTTTCTCATTAAGAGTTCCATACAGTTCCCTGGCATTGCTGTTCTTCATAGTGCTTCTATGTTCAGTACTGACTGGCAATGGCATGTCTGACAGCTACTGATTTGGATATGGTAACACGCATGAAACATTTGTTCCAGTACAGAAATTCACATAACATCCCAGAAAGTTACTTTTTCCACAAGCTTTATAAGTAAATTTTGCACTTCTACAAAGAAAAAGCCAACAGGAGATAAACTGTGACCACTTTGCCAAAACCAACCCATTCCTTGCACTAAAAAATGTTATGAATCTAAAACTTTCCAGGCAATAGCTATTCCTAATAGTCTGCACTGGAGGGGTTCAAAATCACAGGCAAGACTATTTTGAGTAAATTACTCACCACACAATTTCAGAAATTAAGAGAGGACTCAATCTCAAATGACTGAGGTAAAAAGAAGTATCTGAGGAGTTTCCTCCTTAGAGAAGAACTGAGGTTTAGACTACAGTTGGTTATAAGACTGACAGGATGTGAGCGCAAACTGCATACACTGCTCTATTTGGTTCTGTACTTGAACCCAATTAATGTTAGTTTAAAAAAGAAAAAAAAGGAGGGGACAACAACACAGTTTTCAGGTTATCGCTTCATGCAGCTCAGTGAACTTCAGACTGAAGTGTTGCTCTTTCAGTGCACAGGCAAGGTGGTAACTGAAAACAGACCATGGGTGGCTTGCCACTGTAAGATCCGTGAGTTTATGACATATGCAGAATAATTCCCTGTATTAAAAGATGGGTCTGGGAAATACAAGGTGGCACAGCAGGGAAGCCAGTATTTTAATTTTATATAAACAAGATACGAACATTGCAAAGCTTTATTACCTAAGGCTGAGTTAAAGGGACTCCAGATGGGGTACCTAAAGTGCACAGGTGGTCTTAGAAGTATCAAAACAGACAACTTCTTTCTAGATTGAAGTCTCCAGACATACTAGATGTGGATAAAGTGTGTATTGTTACATGAATCCATCTTAATACAGATGGGTTAAAAGTACAAGTTCTCTGACACAGAAACGAGGCCTTCCCCTTCATTTCAAGAAAGTACTATGCACTTGGTGAGACTACACAGAGCAAAGCAGCACCTCTCTTGTAATATGTTGTTTCAGGCACTATCTTTCTCTGGACAAGTTAAGTAAATGGTGATTTTATGTATTATCTGATATTCTGGGAAATTAAATCAAAACCTGCTGGTAAATACGAGGAGAACACGCAGTATAAAAGAAACAGAGTGCAGAGTTTAAAATTAGCAGCAGCACAGCTTAGGGGAAAAGGAACTCCTCCTATTAAGTAACTGCAAATTGGGCTATGTATTGTTTTCTTTCTGCTATGTGTTTCACACACATACACAGAGCAAAAAAATGCCTAAGGATACATGCCATCATATGAAACAGTACATCAAAAAAAAAAAAAAACCTCAACATGGAACTGCTACTTTCTGGCCACTGAGGCACTTTTCTGGTAGAAATATCTAGCCAAATAGCACCACCACTTTGCTAAAGCTCATAACACCTTAGAGAAGCAGACTAACTTCAGTCGACTTTAAATAAGATTTTTCTTATTGTGGCTAACTCTGGTAAGTATGTGAACTACAAATATATGTTCTATTTCTGAGATATTTCTGTTGCTATCTCTTGTTTTCTATTTCTCCTTAGTTTCACAACAAGCTTTAGCAGGACATTCAGAATTGAAACTCACACAAACCAGCAGTATTTGAAGGATAACATCAAACACAAGTGAACAGTAAATAGCTTGTGCAGGGTTTTGTTACACTAGTTGTAGAGATATTTAATAAAGATTCAATCTGTAGACACATACTGAATGCAGATAAAAGCACATGTACTTTTTATCTTCTAGAGTTGTGTAGAGAGGATGGTCAATGTACCATATCTGGTACTTTAATTAACTGGTGCATAATACGGGCATGTTTTAAAGCAGTACCAACAGAAATATAACATTTAATTTAAGTTTGACATGCATATTTTCCAGTTTTGATATGCAGTATCTCCCCACCTATTATTAATTTAATGCATAAGGTTATCTACAAAGCCAGGACAGCAGAGGGATTGACACTTAACTGGGTTACTGTTACAGAGCTCACTACTCACACACTATCTCCCAATGCCTTTCCTGTCAAAGCTTCCTAAAAAAGGCAGGTTCCTGCAAAGCCTTGGCTGGCCACTGAAAATATCTCTTTCCTCTTTTAATCTCCCTCTCTGCAGAGGATCACTATGCAAAAGGGAAAGAAGAGCTGTAAAATGACTGAGAAAGGCAACACTTGAGTCATTTGCCTTGCAGCCACTTTCTTGCAGATCAAAATGACAGCAAGTGTTCCTTCAAATTTCTCTGGGGTCCCACCTTACCTCCCTACTATAAAGCCCCCATTTTCCCCACCACGGAAGTGCTGCAGTTTGCCATGAAGCCATCACTTCTCATCTGCTCCAGACTCCAAAGCTCCTGATTCAACTCCCTTCTCTCTGGGGAACTAATGAGAAGCATTAAGTATGTGAAGACTATTATGCTGATGTGTCAGAACTTGCACTAACTGTATCTTTCAGAATAAAACACTAACTTATCAACACAGCGAAAAGCCAAGAGATTAAAATAAGGCCTAAATATGAAATTATTCCTAGGTATGCAGTAATTAAATTGCAGCTCTGAACCTGCATTATAGAATCACTCATGGTAATGTTTCTATAGCTGCCTACAGTATAAAATGTTAGGTTCTGAGTATAAAAGGAAATCTGTACAGAAAAATGAACAATATTAATAGCTCATATAGTTTAAGTGAAATCTTTAACCCTGGGCAGGTGCTAAATGAAAGCATCTTGTCTCCAAGTGAGTAGTTCAGATTTATGTCCAAACCAAGTAAGAAGTCACTCCATTCAACAGCGTCAGATTTAACTTCTGAGTCCAGACCATTAAGCAACATGTCAAAAGAGAAACAGTAATTGTTCTGCCTATAATATCATGTAACTAGAAGCTGGGCTGAAGCACTTCACTATTTCAAAAGTCAACTGTATATAACGTTATAATATTGAAATAACTACTTCCATTATCTCTGTGTTTATTTATGGAGTTTATCAGAAATTTGGAGACAGTCAAGAAAACTAATTTTAAAAGACTGCCTTATTCTTCTGTTACAGTACAACAGTTTCCCATTAACAGCAAAAGCCAGCCTAGCACTTGGGCAAAATGCCTACTGGGAAAACAACATGAGGTCGGTTCATTGTGTATATTCTTGAGGTTTCCACTGACTTCTCTTGGAAGGACACCAGATGTGGCTTTCTGGCAGCAATAAAATTATTTGTATAGTATGTTGCAAACTGCCTGCCATCCTTGTTCCATCAAAGATCAGGAGCATATTACAGTGCAAAGCACCCAAGAGATGCACTGACTCAATGAATGAATACTCACCAGAAAATAGATGCAGATACATTAATCCTACTCAACACAGAAACCCCTGCTGTAGTTTTAAAGCTGTTTCATAATCCAAAAGAAGGAATTACCTTTGTTTTCACCATTGCTAATAACAAAGCCAATAGCTACACAGTGCCAGAAACACTGGGTGGGGAGTGCATAAAAATAACATGCAATTTATTTTTTCAAGGCAAATACAAAGTACTAATTTTCAAGTAAATTAATTTCAGGCATGACTAATGTAAATGTAATTATATTAATTTATCCTCTTGTTAGGCCTGTATTAACCCAGTTCATGTTTTGAGATACCTTTTATAAACTCTTCTTTTACAGAATGGCTAACTGTAATAAAACTCCAGAACTAGCATGTGATTCTGTCATCTTCCTTCAAAACACTTCACAAGTCAGTATTACACAGGAGGAAATAAGAAAAATAGTTTGCTGTTTTAACTTTGAATTTTGTTGTAATGATTCTTCTATGAAAGTAATTTACAGTGCACTGCCTGAAGTTTCACAGATTCAATAAGGAAAAACACAAAAGGTGTTTACTATAGATTTACTTACATAACTGCTCACCATGTTTACTCACTTTCTGGGGAAAGCTCAAAGGAAGGAATGGGAATAAACAAAAGGCCAATTTTGTTTGAAAGCAAGTCCCTCTGACTCTTCTGTAGTGTATGTTAAATGTATTCGTAGACTTCTTGACTCTTATAGCTGATTGTTGAGGGGATTCAGGGTAACTGGGAAGTACCCCGTTCATTTTTAATACAACATATGTGTGTAAGATACAATACACTAAATAGTGCAGATAGGAAGTTCTAGGCCTGAAGCAGGCAATAAGACTCACTTGAGAAGGCGTACTTGTTAGCTCCATCTTTTCTTGGGATTTTTCCTTTGCTAGTCGTGCAGCTTCTTTGAATTCCTGAAATTTTTCGGCAAACTGAAGGTACATATGTTTAAAAAAAAAAAAAAGAGAAAGAGTAGGCGTCAAGTAGTACAATACATGCAGAACAGAATGCTGTACTTAACATTTTATAAAGTCAAATTCTGTCAGTATAATTTTTTAATTTTCCTCCTTCTTAGCTACTCACTTAATTGAGTTACACAGTGATATACCTTTCAGACATAATATACACTGTTTATGTCAGGAAAATTATCATGCAACGAAGTTTGATCTATTGCTGATAGTGTTAAAAACCTCACCTCAGAGATAGCAAATAATAGTGACAAGCTGCCTTACACAGCTGCTTTCAGATTCAGGTTTTACTCTCCTGACAACAAATGATCTGGTTCTGAAGCTTACTGTGGTCACTGTTAGCCTAAAGCTTTCAGTGGGCTTCATTCTTTCACGATTGAAACAATATTGATTTCTTCCCAAATTTTAACAGCATTTATAATTTCAATAGCTAATTAGGAAAGCAGCAGTGGGAATACTGAGTCAAGTTCATTTCTTGATTGTTCACTGACATCAATCAAGTTAAAAAACAAGTTCACTGAACTAAACATTTGCATATACTGAATACTATATTCAAGAATTGCCCATCAAACTGCCATATGAAGCTTGACTTCTATGCTGCATGCACCCCTTCCAGAAAATAGCTTAAGCAGCAATTTGGAAATATACGCACCCTTCAACTTTAGAGGTTAAATCAATTTATTAAGAATAGGGCCTAGTTTCTCTGACTAGAGAAATATTTGACTTCATAGATCTCAGCTTGACACTACACTAATTGCTATAGTAGCCAAGCATTTGGTTTTGTTTCCTACTGCTTTTATACAGAACTTTATCTCATTATGATCAGCTTAAGACTGAGATGATTCTGCAAAAACATTGGAAGCTTCTCCAACAGCTTCTAAATCTCTCCGGCAGCAGCATACAAAGAAACTGTTTTTCATGGCATGTATTTAGAAGGGATGAAGGCTACCTTTTCTGTGACAATTTCAACTAATTTAAATCAGAACTTCACTTGCTAAGCAAGGCCTAAAAAACTTTTTTGTCTTTAAATGTCCTCTCCTAGTAGGCTATTAGTATTCAAAGAAACATAACTTCTCTCTACTTGTACCCTATATTTCATCTGTCAGGTTATTTAAAAGAGTATGTTTCCTGAACATAGGAGACAAAAGATGCCACACTGAAAGTCTAACCTGTCATCAATAAATTGCTGATAAATTTGTCAACAGATTACCAAAACTAGATTATACTTATTTAAGACTTGTACACAGACCTCAAAATCTGATGGGTAACCTATTATTTAAATCAGCTTTAAGACCAGAGGATTGGTAAACGGAAAACATGATGCTGAGGTTTAGAATAAATATCTGAAGACATACAAGGCAGCAAATATGATCTTCTGTATCACAATGGTAGAAACTGTAAAAAACTATATAATACACAGATAAATAGATAACATTCTAAGAAAGTGCCAACAAGGCCAACATACTGGAAATTTTCACAAATTTACTAGAATTCCCTGGGATAGAGAGGTGACAAATAATAGCAATCTTTTGATAAAATTCCTGATGAAATCTCATGGTATGGAATGAAAGGTTCTCTGAAGGATCAGTATTTTAAGGAAAAGATGAAAAATTGTGCAGGGAGACTACAAGAGGCTCTTACAAGTTTCTGCAGTGGCACTTTTGCCATTTAGCATACTCTTAATCTATATGGAATAAATCAGGCCAATTAATTCAAAGGGGTAAGATAGACAGCAAACCTGAAAAGGAGTATTTCTTCTCATACATTAGGATACTGTCAAAAGCACATACTTATATTCTGACTGAGAAAGTAGTTTCAGTTTTTTTCTAAAAATCATGAGGCATTCTGTCTCTCCTACTGCAGCAGCAAGAGGGACTCTGCTTTAGTAATTAGTTTAGGGGGACAAAGGCCCATGAATGAAAAATGAATAGTCTAAAAGTCTAACATTTGCTATCAGCTAAGCAATTATCTGAGAATAAAGTTTATTCTATCTGCTCTGATTATGTGATTCATTAACCTGTTGAAATCAGTCAGACTAGACTAAGTTTTTTGTGGTTGCAGGCTATCTTTTGCTCCCTGGAACTTGAAATATTTCACTGGGGCCTACAGATACTACTGCAAAACAAATTGCATACAACAGGGCTGTTCACTTAAGGCCTTTGATCAATCAAACACAGGAAAGAAGTTCCATAATCAATTTTTAAGGCAGTTTCTAGTAGCAACCTGTTTCTAGACAAATCTATTAATACAGTGTGTTTGTTAGACCTGTTACTAATATCCAGTAGTACCTTGAGCCCTAAATTAGATTTCACGTCCTACAGTGCTAGGTGTACAAAAGAGTACTCTTGTAAACCTGACTACACTGCCAGTGCACAGAAGTGGAAGTTAGTAATCTGAGCAAAGAGACAATACAAGGAAGAGAAAATAGATGTGATTTCTTTAAAACTACACAGCGGATCCAGGCTTTCTAATTCAGCTTTTCTGACTCCATGACCAGCATACCTACCAATACCAGTGACTGAACAGACTGTAATCTAAAGAAAAGTTTCCCCCAGCAAAGACATTTATTAATAACACAAAAAGTTTTACCTTTATGAATTTTAATAGCAACGATCAGCAATTTCAACTCACATGAATATCAGTTTGATAATTAAGATACAATATAACAGGAAGAGTTTGATGAAAAGGTCCTGAAGATTCATCACCATAAACTTCAGAAAAGGTTTGTGACTTGGTATTTTCCTCATCAGATTTACATTTTCTTCATATAACACAGCAACCTGAGTAACTGCTAATCAAACATGTCTTTAAGACAAAGTATTTACTGTAGCCTTTCAGATTATTTTTTAATCAGTAATATAAAGTTTTAAGCCAGGGGCATACTTAAAACATTTAGATATCCGTTTAAGGGCAGTGAAAGAATGGGACTGAAACAACTGTAATTAAGAAGGCTGTAAGTACCACATGGGGAAAGCAAGAAAAGAGTCAAAGATACAACACATAAACCCAAACTGTTTTCACTGGCAAGGATAACCTAGTGTGTGAAGTCAGGCAAACACAGAGTGTGCATGACTATAGCATGACACCTTCCCTCCAAAGAAGCATTCTGTGATTAAGGAAAAGAATCTAGTTGATGAGAGAGGTAACTAAATCAGCATTTATGCTAAATCCACTGAAATATTAAGAAAAGTTATTACCACGTTGGTAAGCAAGTGTCTCTAGGACATACACATCAATTAAAGTAAGTGACAAAGTTTCCAAGTTCACTGAATCACTGATAGGTGCACAAACACACATGCAATATTAGTATCATTCAGAATTTCCTCTGTTTGTGTTGCCTCCTGGAAACGAAAGCTATCTGATTACAAAAGGAAGAAATCTTAGAAATGTAACACTTGTCCAAATAAAGCAGATGTACTGATTCTCATTTTAATGGTTTTCTAACAGGCCCATGCTTATCCTTGAATAAATAGTGACAATTACCTTCTCAAAAGGGCTGATATGATTTTTTAATTTTTTTTTTTAAATAACAAGCCAATTGTGATTCCTTACTTAAACATGTACTATAAATCCTTTTATTATACTTAGTTTCCAGATCTTTTGCACTCTTTTGATATTATAGTATCAATAGCAATAGGTATTGTAGAAAAGGTGCTCAGAGGAACTGTACCATCAGTTGGAGAAACAAGGTTTACTACTTTGCTTGACATAAGGTGCACTTCCCTCCTGCACAAGCAGACCAGAAGAAAAACCTCACGTATGTCACAGTTTCTTTAGTAAACATTTTAACTTTTGTATTCTACCAAGAAAATGTAATTTTCTTTTACACTGAATATATGACCCACTAGCTTTACTTTAAGCCTGCAGACATTGAAATAGATGTAATCTGATGCACTGCACAGTAGAAAAGTGAATGTGGCTTAAAAGACAAAAACGTTATGTGAAGACATTTTTTTTAAGAGATTTAAATATAGAAGAAACACTAAACTGTGTATTCCTTTAAATTCTATCATGAAAAACTGTAATAGAAGAACAACTTTAAAAAAAGAAAAACCTAACAAATTAATAAGTAGAAAGCATCAGCAACATACATTGTGATAGCTTAAGTCTCCTTCCTTTCCTTCCTCAGCTGAAAGATAATTTGCAGGTATCACACTTTGTCTTTTTACATAGTAAGGATTGATACAGAACCTTTTTTGCAAATTATTTTTAAATAACAACAGTAGTGAACACTGAGTCAAGATACAACAAGCAAGACACAAACATTCTTAAGCTGCTTGACTAGCTGAATAGTTCCCATTGGTCATACTTACTTTTGAAAGGTGATGTTCAGATGAAAATCCCAAGCCATAGACTGTATTCGCCCTGCTGTCTGCCCACTGGCCAAACTTCTGGGACGTTTTAGTAAATGTCATGTTGGGAGTGATAGTGCTATTTATTATTGCCTGAAAAAAAGTAATAGTTGTAAAAAAGGGGTTTTGTGGATTTTTTTGGTTTTGTTTTGTTGTTTTGTTTTTAAAGACTACTCATAATTGAAAACACCATTGTAGTCAGGTATCTGTGTACACTGAATGAGACACACACTGCGAACTAGGGAACAGTTTTTTAGTTGAATCACGACTAAAATTGCAAAAGTGTATCTTTGCATATATTCTGTAAAAGAAGCAAAAGCTGTGGGGGAGCACCTGTTTGGAATTACAAGCAGTCATTTAATAGTTAGCAAGTCTAAAAAAAGTCTGTTAAAGCATCTGCATAGGCTAATGAGATCAGAAAAGAAGAACTAGCGAAGTCTTTATTTGTCTCACAAGTATATTTCTTTGTCCCCTAAGGCAACGCCTCTCAAGCGCCACTGTAAACTTCACTGTTGCACTCCCCCCACCCCCGCTGCATACGCGATTCTCACTGGAAAACACACAACAAAAAAATGAATTGTGCTTCTTGCTAAGTTTCTGTAATACAAGAATCTGTTTTTCCTTTATACACACACAAGCATGCCTGACAAGTTCATACATCAACTATAGAAGAAGAACTACTCTTAGAATCCTTTTTCTTCTCTAGTTCTTGTTATACATAGCACGGAAGAAGCACATCCTGCAATATACAACTTCTGCTCATGTAAGCCAAAAAAGCAACTATTAGATGATATGCTGGTTCCACTAAAAGCAACTAAAGTCCTACCATGTATTTCAACAGTGTTTCCATCATGGTAAAGTTTGTCTAACATTCTAAATCTGCAACGTAGAACTGCCCAGCTGACTTGAAGTATGTCAGAAAAAAGTCTTATAGTGACACCAATGGGTTCCATTTAACTAAAAAACTGATTGTTGGTATAGTTTACAGCCAGTTGACACGAACAAGAAAGGCTGGCCATGAACCTAAAGATATGTGTATTTGAAATGAAATGTAGGCATGCTTTCTTATGTGTCTGCTGCTGTGGTGCTAAGAGTTTCAGCCACATTTGTAAAATAATTCACAGCCCTTTTCATGAATCACTGGTGCTTTCTAACACCTACATAAAAGAGGACATCCTTGAAACTTCCCAGAAAATAGCACACACTGTGAGCAGAACAATTCAGCAAGAATCTTTGTTACATGCCATTTACTGTGCTCCAAAGGTTACTGTCAGTATGTGTCCTACTGCAACTGTCTTACACTACCAAGACGGGAATTTTGAATATCAGTGTGCATGTTTCCTGCTTCCATGAAACCATAACCCCTGCCTTACCCTCGTCAGGTTAAAGCCAGGGATTACTGAAGAGTTCTAGAGCACCAACAAAATGCACAGGTTCCAAACCATCTCCTCTGTTGTAAATAACAAAATCTTTCTTTTATTATTTGAGTAGCAGGAATGGTACAGATGTGTAGAGAATAACAGTGTTTTCTCGGGACCATGACAGCGAGAAACTTCAACACCAGAGAGACCAAGTACTGCTCTCCCAAACATGAGATCTTCTACAAGTCAAAATCAGTCTATAGGACCTGGGTGAGATGGCTGCCTGAGTGGATATTAAAATGAGTAGTTACAGAGCACAGCTACCATCAACAGAGAAGTTTCTCTGAATCCTACAGGGCAAGCCTGAAAAAATGTACAGCTGAGGGGCCCAGCTAAGCCCACAAACAGCTGCCATGTGTATATGGTGATTCTCAGATGAAGTGGTGGAGAGAAGTATTGCAAGAAAGTTCAGAACAACACATCATATTGCAACATACAGAAAGACAAGCAAAGACACTGCAGCACTGATTAATTTAACAAAACTGGCATCTTCTGCAGGGGCTTGGGCAGCTCCACTATACTCACATTAAATTAGAATAACAAATCTGGATGTAGCTGAGGATATCAAACAGGCAGTCCTCTGATAACTTTTGCCTCACAATGCAAGTTTTGGCTACCATTGTGAACAACTCCTGGAAAATACTGGAATGCCTGAAAGTTTGAATTGACAAGCCTCATCAGGTAAAGGACAGGATTTGCTGTGTCATCAGAGACTGGAGAACCATCTCTAGCATTAATTGTCCACAAAACATCTCCTCAGATCTTCACATAGGAAAAAAGCTGGTCAGTGAAGTGACTGCTAAATCAAACATCATTCTCCTTTCTCTAGGCATAAAGTTTGGAGCCCAAATAAAGTCAGCAGGCTTGCACTTGCACTGTGGTCTCCAACTGACCTCACAAAAACCAGCTGTCTATGCCACGCAGGACAGAAGAGATAATACGAGACAGGGAGGTGGACTTCTTGGAAAAGAGGTGTTCTGGAGCTCTTCTTTTCTTGTATGCTTCTTGTCTTCCTGTGCACTGTGAGTGCTTGGAAGCCCACTTTTGAAATAACTTGGTGGAGGCCCAGAACAGAGCTGCACAAGTTTACTTGATGCTCAGTCTCTCTTGCTCTGGAAGCTGTCAACAGTACTATGTTTGAAATTAAATATTCTGGAGAATAAAGAGACTTCCTGCTAACTCAAGCTCTAGCTATGCTGTCTAGCTTGCTTGAACCCTAGTTGCATCCATTGCTTGATCTATTTGATCTTACACCGCAGATCTGAGAGCGCACATATTATGTTACAGCTGTAACTGCCTCAATGCAGAAGATGACGCTGAGGACAGGGACTTATGATCTCCAAGCAACAGGCAGGTTTAAAGCCTGCAGAACTGGCATTTGTTATAGTGACAGTGGTATAGCTGGTTGCAGATTAACCCAGTGAAAAACCCCGGTGAAACTAACCAGTTTTTAGCTGAGACTGCTCACTGCTTCGGCTGATGACATGGGAGGCTGCACAAGAGAGAATGCAGAACAGGCTGCCTGGACCAGAATGGGATATGTGTTTAGACAGCAGTCTGCATTTAGGCTGGGTTACAGTGACTGTTGAATTGCCTCCTTGAAAGGGAGAATGGTAGGAAGAAAACTTTTTAAAAACAATTGTATTGAGAAAGAGTTGCTGTAATTCTTCCCTTTATCTTCCAGCAGAGAAAAAAAAAGGAAGCTCCACTCCAGTGGACAGCATTAGTCCAAAGACAGCAAGTTTTTAGCTGGGAAGACTACAATAAGATCCAAGTCACACAAAAAATAGTCCTTTCACTAGATTTACCAATTTTACGAGGAAATCAAGGCTTTTAGTCATCTCTGAATTAAAACATTGGTATGTTAGATCTCTCATGTGCTAAATTAATGATTAATAAAAATTATTAATAAAAAGTTAAAAGTGCAATGCTAGAGCACTACAGATAGAGCCAGTGTCAGCTACTTCTGGAAAATACTGGAGATGAATTCTTCATATCTTCAGCTTAAAAAAAAAAAAATTTAAATTAGATTTTATAATTAAACCCATCTTGTCTACTCAAATAGGTACTGCTTTATCTTCTCTCCTCCATGCCAGATTTCACTGTAGAGTTACCAGTATAACAAGTGTCAAGTATTTCATCAACTTTTAAAAATGTTGTTAGTATAAATGTACAAGAATATCTTAAAACCAGAACAGAGTCAATCTGACAGGCAGACATTTAGCTTTTGAAGAAAACTGATTTTGTTATCTTTAGATTTTGCTGGAATAAAAGAATAGCTTTCATGGTTTTCTTTCTTATTAGTTTAGCTAAGAAAAAATAGGGCATATGTCTTGGATGTTCGTTTTACTGACTGTAAACCCAACAGCTGCAAGATACACAGCACAGGTCAAATATGATTTTATCTTGTGTTAAAATTGATGGCAATAATAATTAAGACACACAGTATTTTTTAACTTCTTTAAAGGAAGATCACTGACAACCTATGCTTACAGGCCTTCCTTAAAATCCATATTTAGCGTTAAACAGGTTATCACTTTAATGTGTCTAGTTTATTTTACAACAGCCATTCAAATGTAAAGTTCATCTATTGCAGTAACACCGATGGAAAACTTGACTCAAAAATATTATATACAGTGCTCATAGAACCTACAGATGGGAAAACCACTCTTTTCAAGCATCTTCTCTTGTTTTAGATGAGCACAAATTATTAAGGGTTTTTTTCCTATCTTGCATCTGTGAAAAAATCAGAGTTAACTAGTACTGCAGGAATCATATTACTTGATATCCTTTCTTTTCTGTGATTGCCAGAGATTGAATGGAAAAGACTGGAATTCTGGGATTAATCCTTGTGTCTGTGTTACTGGAAAAATAATGGAGGCTTCCTTTCATCACCTAGGAGAAATAAGTATTAAACCACATTTTTCCAAGGAGCTATGAAATGACTATATAATTAATGAGAACTGAAAGCCTTAGCAACAACTTCTCAATGTTGTCATGTCATACTGCATAAGAAATTTTATTTTTCAGGCTTTCTCTTGATTCTTAGAGTGGCAGGAAAAAAGGTCGCATAAAAGACATTTTCTCAAGAGGTCACAGAAACCAGCTTTGAGTTCTAGCAGATTATTTGCATCAGGATTTGCCTGCCAGGGGCAACAAGGATCTAGATATTGTACGTGACTATGTACATGGCCTGTACACTGAACACTTTATGGTCTTATAGCATCCTTCAGAGGCGAGTGAAGATCATGTCTTAAAGATCTCTTTTTGTTTTCAAGAAGAAAGACTTAATGACTTTCAGGCAACCAGTACAGAAGTTAAATTTTATCCAGGAATCCTACTGAAACCCACTGACCTAAAGAAAGGGAAGGGTGTGGGACAGAAATAGGATTAGCACTCAAACTTTCCTTACTGCAATCTAAGTGAACATGCACATGACTTACCATTACTTGATGACTTATTTCTCAGCAACTGAGCCACTGTATATGCAAGTCATTCTTTCCACTGTACAAATGCACAGGGTGCTGTAAACCCCATCAGCACCAAGGTATACAATAAAACCTGGTTGGATCTATTCCCTCCGAGGGAGGGGCATGACAGCTTCAAAACCAGTATGATGCAACAAGTGCTTCTGGCCACTGGCAACATGTGCATTTGAAACATTTTCAATGTAAGATTTGTTTTTAAAACAAAAAACACACCACAAAATCGTCTTTATTCAGCCTCATTTCAAAACTTAAAATGGGAGAACTAAATTGCATAGGTTTTTCTCCTTTGCAAATTTAACACTTCTGCCTGACTAATCAACAATATAAGGCATTGCAAGCTCAGATGACAGTAGTTACAAACACCCAGCTGTATGCCATATAGCAAAGACACTAGCTGGATGCACTTCAAACTTAAGAATGCTTTATATTTATATTTAGCCCTTTTTACATACTATACTGTGTATGTGCAGAAATAAGATGAGGCCTTTAACTAAAAATTTAAAAATCTCTGGGAATTATGCTGAAAACCTCCTTAAAACTCTTCCGTAAGTCCCCCTGCTATTCACCTGTGTATGCTTCAGACCAGTGCTGTGATGCCTACAAAAACAGGTCTTTCTTAATTATGATTGGGATCGCAGATCTTAGTCAAACATCTAACACTTGGATGAAAAAATTATTAGGTTTGCAACAATCACAGAGAGAGGAAATAAAAGTGGTAGATTGCATTATCAATATACCTTGCCAATAATACTGCAAAAGTAAATGAAATGCTGTAGACAAAAGAACAAATAAATACTGAACAACTGCTTGACAATTTAACTCAGCCACTTTGCAGGAGTTGTGGCTTTGAACAAAGGCAGAGGGACCCCAGTGGATACCAGAATAAGGATTTTGAAAACTGTATAGATTAAAGTGCTACAGATTACAACTAGTAGTCTTGACATCATACAGCATCTAGTTCCAGTCCCAAGCCTTTATTTATAAACAGTCACACAAAAGGTATTTTAGTTATTTGCCAGAACTAAAAGAATCACTTGAAGGAAGGTTGGGAAGGGAAGAAACAAAGTAAGGCTTAAACTTGGAAAATTCTGATAAACTTTAATACCAGTCTCAATTACTTACAATACAGAGATCTTTCACTATAAGATCTATTTTTATATACTTCTTTATATAGAAATTATCCTTCCTCCTATAAAATAGCAATACTCTGGATATTAAAAAAAAAAGGCAGGGTAATATTTTTCAGTTTTCAATAAAGAGCCACAAAACCTCTGTGATTGCTATGCTCTAACAGAGTATTTCAGTTCCATCATGAACTGATGCATCTCCAGAAGTTGCAAATTAAAGTCTTTTAAAGGATTACAACTTCTGATGACACTCTGTATATCTTTAATGTCCTTATTGCAGAGTTTTCTGATACGCCATTTGTAAAGTTACTGATTTTATACCCACTTGAGGCAGAACCTGAGGAACAGTCAAGTTTTTTTCTCCATGTCAAATTAATTTCTTGGAGAAGGTTTCTTACAACAGCAGCTCAACACGTTATCCTTCCTAATTTAAAAAAAAAAAAAAAAAAAAAAAAAAGGATGGGGGGGAACCCCACCCCTAAAAAACCCAAACCAACTGAATTTTAATAAAAGCTTACCATGGAAAGCTTTATTAGGAGGGAATCTTCACATTCTCTACAGCAAAAATTGGAGGATTACATAACAAAGGATTTACTAAGTGATTATGGCCACTGAACAGATGTCCTTTATAATGCTGAAGCCAATGATATTGATAGATCATTGAAGGCAGAGATGAAAACAGGTTATTGTAACACTATTTGTACTTTTTAGCACGTCTCACAGGGAACGTCTTTTTAGCCTGCTCATAATATTAACTAAGTAACAGGTCATCACTTAAATTCAGCAATAGATTTATCAAAGTAAACATGAACACATGGAAAACAGCATTTTATAATAAACACTTAAAACATGTAATGAAGCAATATTACCATTTTAACACATCAGTAATCTGTTACTCAGATAATGACAAAAGTGTCTGAGAAGATACACGAAGGACATCAGACTAGAAAATAAATACAAAAATTGAGGAAGCATGCAATTTTTCTGAAAAGAAACTTACCTTTGAGCCATCCAAACTGATTATCCTGTAGACATTTCTTGTGCTGTCATAGAAGTAGGACACAGTAACAGCATGCTTGCTGGTGGGAACCCAGTTCTTCTTAGTGTTTGGGTCAATCTGGAAGACGTGAGCTCGGGTGCTGAAGATGGGTTGTTCCCTGAAGGATAGAGAGTCAATGTTATGAATCTAATTTGTACATAATATTGTTGCCTACAAGTTAATGCCAGTTGCGCCCACAGGGATGTATACATTTGACTTTGCATAGTATTTTTTTTCCTAAGAACTTCTGTATGTGATGCTCCAAAGAGCTAGTGCATTACTATACATATGCAAGCAAAATGCAAGCCTTCTAAGGCAAACATCAGCACTCAGCTGTACAGTCAAACATCTCTAATACAGATCTAACTGTCCCATTACCTCCCCAGCCCTCAACCTCCACCTATTCCTTTAAATTAAGAGGTACTTGTGTAACTTCATCTCATTACACTGCACACTGCAGAATGTATATGACTTCAAAGCCCCATCTTCTGAAAAAAATCTTTTAATACTCTGTTATTCTAATAAATCTCAGGCCATAATTTGAAACTGAACAGGCTGACTCAATGCAATTACTCTAAAACTAACATTAATTAGGGCTAGGAACATTGTTGTGAAACATTCACTCTTTGGAGCTTCACGTCTGAACATTTTCATAGCAACACTAAATATGCAGAACATGTATGGTTCAAAGTTAACTGCTTAGCAAATAAAATTATTTATGCTAAAAAAACCTACTGTACTTTAGAATTTACTACTTACTTTCCCCATGATCATTACCAGGACATATAGTATTGCACAGAAATCTAAAAATATTTTAGTATGACTAAGATGGTTGTCAGTTTAAATTTAGCTACATTTTAGTGACAAATAGATTGCTGTATTGTTCAGGGAATGTTGCCACCAAGTCCCAAAGATATTAAGTACCAGAACTTTAGAAGGATTTAACTTTTTAGGTTTTTGGACTCTCATTTTCTCCTGTTTCCAGAGATGTGAAGAAACATATCCTCTGTCCCTGCCCTCATTTCCCTTTAGGAGATAATTTTTTAAATACATTTTTCTGTCCAAAATAAAAGCAAAAGAAGAAAAAATCAGGATTTTGGGTACTCATAGTCAAAGGCTTTTAATCTGGCCTCATTAAAAAGGGGGACATGTGAGCTCTTAGAAATACCTCTACTGCTTGGCAGCAAGAGCAGCTGAGACCAGCTACTTTCAGCAGCAGAATCTTACTACTCAGCTGGGAGGTAAAGCTCCTTGAAGCTCATCTGCCAGAAGATGTGGTGTTCTCCTACGTTGGGGCTTGGAAGAAGTGACAGAAAGGATACAGAACAGAACAAAAACAGTGAAACAGGGAGTTTCAGCAAAAGCTAAAGGGGAACGAAGGCAGACCAGGGAGATGAATGCACATGGTAGTCCTTCATGTCACTGCACCCTCAGCACCAACTCATCTTCTAAATCACCAAGCTACAGGGGGTTGGGTAGCTGCTTTCCTGATCTCAGTCCCTTGCACACAAACAAAGGTTATGCAGACATGAGTTTTATAGCCCTTTTGTTTAACAGAATCTTTACACGAATTCTTATCACTCTTTCAAATATCTACAATTACTTCTTCAATCAAACTTTAGTTCTTGTCTTCAATATTAGATATATTTTGAATTTACCTCTCAATTAAGCATATCCAAATAGAATGTGATGCATATTACCACAATACAACCAGTTCTTTAACTCTGGAAAGTTAAAGAGCCCATCGAAATAAAAATCTTAGAAGCCTGACAATTATTTGGATGAAGATTGACATTGAAAGGAGAAAATAACGGCTTTGACCATATAAACTAAAAAGGCAAAAGAAGAGCTGAATCCAATTTGTAGATGTGTGGTTAATGAATACATATTTGAAAAGAACTGATAATTCTATCACAGTACAGTGTATCATACAACCGGGACTTTCAACATAACACAGGTTAAGATTTTAGTATGTAAAAGGTAGGCAAAAATTGTGTGACTAAAGCAAATGGGCATGTCAGTAAAAGTCCGATTGTTCAGCCCTGACTTGCTGCTTTCCTGCACTGTCACAAAAATCTTCCATATCCCCACCTACATATACTCAATTTGTTTGATGAGGTGGCCTGGATATTCCTGCTGATAGTTCAGCAGTGTTGCTCAAAGACAAACCAGCGCACTTTGCAAGGGCACATGTGTGAGTTTGGCACAGACATTACAGGTAGGTATGGTACAGCATAAATTAAGCTTACTTACACTAATCACTTCTGATAAAACCAGAGTTACAGTCTTTTCTTTCCACGTTTTAACTGAAACTACAGCTTTGCTTAATCACAAGCTGCCTACACTGTGAAAAGGCATAGCTCTGTTAAACTAGTTGGATAAATTATGATTTTGTCAGATTACTGGGGTAATTAGGATATTTTTCTGACAAAGACACTAAACTTCAGATTCCTCTAGAATTAGACCAATGTTTTGACACTTGATGATGAACATTTGTAATGATTATTTCTTCAAATAAATGGAAGCTATGCACCTTATGTCTACAGGACTAAATGCGTTATAGAATCAGACACTGATCTACCACTGAAGTCCTTCATAGCTGCAGTACAATTAGCTCATCTGTACTTGTCTGTAGCAACATACTATAGAGCTACCCAAATTTTAGATTTGCTAAAACATTCAGAACCAAACAAAAGGCAATATAAATAAAACATAAACAAGATTTGTAATTTCAGCTAATAGATCTTCACTCAAAATTTTTGTTCTTCCACTAACCTCACAGGACATGATGCCCTCCCAGTCTGGAAGTTTCAATTCATTCATCTGAAGTAATATTAGTTATAGGAGCATTGGTATTACTTAAATAGGAGAATAGTTTCCTTTTTCCCTTGCTAAGTGCTCAGACAATTAATTTATATAGAACTTACATTTTATAATATGCAATATATATTTTTATATATACATAAATTTAAAATCTACTTATGCCTATATAGAGTTGAGCTAGGAAGAAGAAAACAGCTTTAAATAAGAAAAAACAATCTTGCAAAAAAACCCTATCAGTTCCTTACTCTTCCCTCTCTTCTTCCTCTTTCAGCTTTCTCTTGTCATTCTTTCATTACCAGAAAGTATTTAGTATTCATTAAAGACACTACCGGGAACCAAAACAAAAACTCATCACTAATTACAAAGAGAACTCATTAATTTTTCCAGAAGTATCTTGATGCTGAACAAAAAGAAAATAAACTAATAAGAATGCCGTAGTAATACAGTTTGGCTGTTAGAAATGTCTGCTCAAGCATGGCAGAAACATTAAGGCTAATACTCTGCTGTTCTTAATTGGCTTAGACTGCAATGCTACAATGGTCAAACAGAGACTAAAATAAGTGCTAAGCCCTCCTGGACTGGAGTGGCAATGTGGGGAATAAAGAAAGCAGCAGGAGAAGAAAAGAAGCCTGAGTACCACTTAAGCAGGTAGAGTCACACCAGGTTTTTTTCATCACTGATACAGAAATCCATTCATCGATATATGATCAGTCCTAGGCTAGGTTTAGGATAAAAGTCTGTGTCCTAACAGTTGAATGAACGGTGTTTCCAACCACTCTTTCCATTTTGACATCTTAACACATCCTTTTCAAAAAAAATGCAAACTGCTGAATATAAGAATCTAAGGTTTCATTTCTCCATATGTTAGACTAATTAAAGCTTCCACAAAAGAAGCTTAAATTAATACAGAAGGTTAGAAAGAACTTTACTTGCTAATGCAAAAAAATATCTATTCTTTCACATGTCTGGTACTTCCAATATTGTGCCAGCACTAGTGCTGAAGACCTCCTTCCTCTTACTTCTTTCCCACACTGTTGTTTACCATGACTCCAAAGTTATTTTCATTGCCATAGTATCTACAACTTCTCAAGGCTGGGATTCTGTTGTCTTAGTTATTGTAAAAACAATTAGGCTGCTGAAGAGAAGGTATCAACTTCTGATGTCCTACTTGCCTACCATTATGGTGTGTCAATGATGCTAAAAAAATTTTTTTTTGTAAAACACCCCTCTCCCTTCCCCTTGCATACTGAGCTACGTTGACAGGGTTTTGGTAGGGAGGGTGCTGCACCATGTGGGACAAGGTCTGAGACTGTCCTGTGCAGACACAAGAACAGACCAGGATTGGGGCTGTAGAAAAAAAACACACACCGGAGATGACACCTAAGCAGGGGCTGGTGCAAAGAGCTGCCTAAGCAGGAGTGACAGCAGATGCGGAAGCAGGTATAACACTGAAGGCGCTGTGGCCCATGGAGGAATTGAGTTAAAAAAAAAAAAAAAAAAAAAAAGGCAGCCACTACAGCCACTGACCACCATCTTCTGAGTGCCACTTGTGGTGAGGGGATAGGAGATGAGGAAGTAGTTGGAGAAGTGTCCACATAGAAGATAAGTTGTGTTTTCTGTGTTTATTTAATTGTTTGTCTTCATCTTCATTGGCAATAATCTAAATTGAATTAAATTTCCTGAATCAAAATTGCATATGACAATCCCTCCCTGCTGCAAACACAAAAAACAGACCCAAAACTTTATACAACAGCCTCTTGGATCCCCAGAGCATTCAAATACACTATAAGTTTTAGATCTCTAAGCAGAGCTATTTTCTCCAACCAGTAGGACAAAAGGGGATGAATAAGCAGGTCCAGTTTGATGGGGTACACCTACTCAACTCAGCTTTGACAGCTCTAAGGTCCATGAGAATGAACGTTCATGTCAATCATTTCAGCAATTTGTATTTCTCCAACATGGATCTTCTAAACTCCAAAGTGCATTATCCAGACTTACTGGTTTTGATGTACATCAAGTCCACGTACAAGACTGTTTTCAAGAAAAGTCCAAACAAAATGTGCCTTGAAGTCTGCTTCATCACGTTTCAAAGTTGCAAACAGAGCAAGATTCCACCTTTCAGATTTCAGTCTCACGAGTTTCAGAAGATGATGCCCCATGCATCCAAAAACAGGACAACATCCCTGTGCTCTGAACTGGAGTACAACCACGCTCCAAGTCCCCTATCCACAGTAGAGACTGGACAAGAAGAGTTCTGCCCTCGGCCCATTACAGCCATGAGCACAGCAGACCCGGCTGCATGGCAGCCTGCATCCTCTGCACACACGCTCTGGCCGTCCTAAGGACTGCAAACTCCCTCAGTAGGCATCACACACGTGTTTTGCAAGTGGTAATTTTGCACACAGTGAGTTCTGAGCCTCTACAATATCTGTCATCCAAGGTAATTTCTCCCCATAACAGACAACATGAATTCCCTGAATGATCTCTCAGGCATTTGCTGATTATCCTCAGATTTAGGATAGGACAAAGACCCTTTTGCTTTTTAAAAATGACCGCATACCAAAACTACAGTTTTCTCCCAATGCCCTGCTACAGTCTTAAAAAATGCTCTCCCTAACTTGTTTTTAAAGCCGCAGCAAGTTTTTGCTACTCCAAGGAGCTTGAGGAGAGACCTCTAAAAAGAAATGGAAGTGATTAAAAGTGCAGCTATAGTCAAAACTAATTTGTCAGCAATGGCATCCAAACATGGCCAATGGTTTCTCAGGAGCCTGAGTCAACAAGCTCTACAAACACAATTCAAAGCAACAGAAAAACACAGACTTTTCCTTATTCGTAAAAATGCTCTGAAGTCTGATAAAAATTGTATGCAGTAGCTTGTGGGACAGTATTGCATAATATTGTCTTCTTATTGTACAGAAACTGTTCTGAAATAAAATCTTTTTCTGGACAGAAAGTGACTCACAACTGCCATCTTGAAATAAAAATCAAAATTGTAAAGTACTTGAACAAAACATACTCAGCATGCTTATGAAATGAGTACATCTTGAGATTTTGCTTTCTAAATTATGTACATATAATAACAACTTCAATGTCTCAAAACAAGCTTTGAGATAGCAAAAAAAGTAGAAGTTAGAATCGAGCAACCAGATTGAAACCTCCCTTACACCACCAGCAGTTTATGTAGTTTTACACTTACATTCTTAGACCTGCTTTTGCTTTTATATTCCAGGTTTGAGTCAGGTTTACTCAAGGTCAGTGAAAGTTTAGGAAATTGTTCCTAAAAAACTTGGTAAGTTTTCTGTATTCAGTTAAAAGTTAATGCGTATATGCAGTATTATATACTTTTTACCTATAAAGTTCAATGTCTTACTTTATAAAACATGTTCTTTAGCTACATAATATTGCCTTCAAGACTTTTTCTAAACTGTTTTGTTCCTATTTAACAATCAGCTTTTAATACTAGATCTTTAATCACCTCTGAGTTAGCATACCAGCCATTTTCCAGGATTTGAAGAGAGAAATATTATCTAGAACCCTTCATTAAACCTGTAAGGTTAAGTGAAAAATATATTTACCTTTGCCAGAAACATCATTACATACCGTAAGTTAGATTTTCAAGGATCTGAAGTTTTGACCAACTGAAGTGTTTCCGCTTAAAATCAGACATCGTACAGTACTTAATGGACATAAGATATAGGAAATCAGAATAAAATAATTTAGTGATCTGCTCATATTTAAATTGGTGTTCTGTCATGGGTGATCAGAAGACAAGCCCTTGCTGATATGACACAAGACAGATGCCAGGCTTGTTGGCTGAATCAGCTTTGCCAGCTCCAACACTTTGTTTTCCAAAGGCTATATTGTAGCCTATGCTTTTAACATCTATTTTAACAAATCTACAATAGGTATTTTGATACCCAGTATTGCATATTTTTCAGAAGGTTCAAACCCCAGCCTGTAAATTCTGCTCCCTCCCTCCACTCTTGCCCACACTACAGCACCTGTGCTTCTTCATCCATGTTCTTTGATCATTAGTTCCAGTCTCAAACGTGAACAAAGAACTTTCAAAGATGGCAGAAATACAGAACATGGCTTGAAGTAGTTCCAATCCTATGAAATTACAGATCAGACTTTGTAAATACTGAAGCATATTCATACTGAAGAATAGTCAGACATTAGATTTTTAAAGTTCCTCAGATGTCAGATAACTTTAGAAGATAATTTCAAACACCCCATTGAATTGACGGAACAGCTTCTAACATTAAAAGGTATATAAATAAGCAAAAGTATTGCTGGATTCCCCTCACAAACTGAACTGCACAATGATGACATTAATGTTAAAAGGAATGAGTCATGGCTGGTTTCAGAATTCCAATTGACTTAGTAGCTTCAGTTCAGTGAATGGGAAATCACAACATGCTCTAAGATACTGTCCAAGTTGAAAAAGCTGCTGACTACTAGCAATGATTCTGTGATGGGTTCATATAAAAGTCCCTGGAAAACAGCCTACAGGAAAAGACCCAGAGCACTGGTAGTACTTATAGTAAAGGCAGGCAACTAGATGTAACAGAAACACCACAATACCCATTCCAATGGAAATGTGACAGAGAACTTCATATTCATCCAATTTTATACCTGCATCACATCACACAGTCCCACACTCCATTCAGTAAGGAGCTGCTGGTGATGATGGCAACCCCTCTTCCTCTTCTTTGCCAAGTTTTGCTGATGGTTTTATTAACTATTTGTACAAATACCAAAATTAATAAAAATTGGTCTAAAACAAATGCTAACTCGCAGCTGGACCTCCAGTGTCTGACAAAAGGAAACTTCCACCTGAAACCTTCCTGCATTTTGGAGCAGAACATCTCAACCAAGAGATTCCTCTGTGACTATCAGGAGTTGAGCTCTTGCTCTCTCAACAAGCACTCTTTTCAACCTGGCTCTTTATTCTCAGAAATCTGTTATCTTCAAAATATCAACATCCCTATAAAGACTAGCTGAAATTTGAGAGCTATTCAGGCAAGAGGGAGAACAGTTGCACTATACTGGCATACCTTAAACCCCTAGGCTTTTAAAAGAAAAAAAAAGAACTTCACATTTTACTATGGGCTAAGAAATATATGCAAAACACATGTGTATACAGGTCTGTGCAAAGAATACAGTTTTAAACAAGCTAGGCTAAATTTGACACTTATGAGTAGACAAACTAACGAAGTCAGCAATTATGGACTTTGATTGCTAGAAAAACTGTCTACTCATGATTATTTATATCAATGAATAAAAGTTTCTCTATGACACAGGAGGCAAGTCAAGAAAGCAGGTAACTTCAAAACATAGGGCAGAAAATAATTTTGAAATGGATTCCTTCTGATAACGTTTTGGCACATCCACTTATGTCACCTTTATGAACATGTAATCCTACAAAATAGTCCATTTGGGAAAAAAAGCAAACCACTCTTTATGTGACAATCTCATCTAAATGCTCAGGAAGCCCATGCATGAAATCTTCCAGAGGAGGAAGAGAGAGAAAGGCAGAGGAGTATCATACAAGCAGGTACCATAAGACAACTGCAGACAGCACTTAGAATTTATAGTCATCATATAAAATCACAAGAGCTAGGATTACTATACCTTGGGAAATAAGGCTATTAAACAAAAAAAAACCCAAAACCACTCCCAAACCCAAAAGACATAATTATGAAGAGCAACGAGAAAGTTCATTTAAACTCATTCCTCTTCTGTGTGAGCTTCCCACTCACAAGAGACCAGTGAAGGATAGTAGTTATTGGTAAATTTTAGAATAGCAAAGAGCTTCTTCCAAGGCACAGATTTAAAATTAACTGTAGCACAGCACAGAGCTTATTACGGTCTCACAAATTTAATAACATCTGCATGGAAGCTGGCAGAATTAGAAAGCACAGGACAAATCAGCACCCAGGTTCCCACTCTCCACAGAAGACAAGAAAAGCCAGGCAAAATGAGTTTACTGTTGGGACAGTGGTGCTGTCAGGACAGGACACTGCCTGGACTGACAGACCCAGGCACAGAAGAATGGAGCAAGTCTTAGACCAGAACCCAAGTGTCCTGGCTTTGACCCCTCTCTTAGACCTACCTTCCTGCCTCATTTCAGATCATTCATTTGACCTGACCAACTCTTCCTTGGCACCCTCCTCCTCTTAGAAAATACACTTTTCCAATCTGTTTCACCAGCACTTACGTTCAGATATCTCAGTGACTGTGAAACCCTACAAAACATCAGAAACAAGGGTCCCTTAAACAGCTGTCCCCTACATATTTGTCTCTGTTACACTTTTTTGTACTGCTTGCCTTCACAGCCTTAATGTCACATTCATTTTTACACTCTCTGATCAGTGTTTTTACATACACACACACACACGCATATATCTACCTCAAAGATACTACAAAGTGTGTTAATAACAAAGTTGGCCACTAATTCAGTTAGCATATTTTGAGCACACCGAGCAAACAGATTCTGCCCTGAATATCTTGCATTATAAACAACCCCCTTGGCCTTCACTGTATCACAAGGGACAGAAAATGCAAAAGCACTCAGAAGCCAATAACTGTCTTTTGTTTCATCCCATCTTCAGATGCCTAGTATCAGGTAGGGAAGGTTTTAACATATTAACTGAAAATTCATGAGATTGATGGAACAAATTACTTGGGTAGGTCAGTGTTAACTTCACTGCATGACAGATGTTTTAGATTTTTTATTTTCTTAATTTCCAGAGCAAATTTGAGATATCAGTAGAGAAGATTTAAATGAATTCTCTTGTTGCACTACTATTTCTCAGTATACAGTGAACATCTGAATGACTGTGTCTGCTCATTTTCCTTCAGACAAGCAATAGATCATATTCATCCATGCTACAGTGAAATCAGATATTCAGATCAACAGCAAAAACTCATGGTTTTGCTCACAAACTGGTGAAAGCAAAAACTGAAACAGGAAAATGTATGCACATCCTTCAGAGGAAAAACAGGATATAGTGCACAGGATTCTAATTCATCTTACTTGGATAGGACTCACAATTACACCTGTAGCTCAGGCATTTCATCCTGCTATCTAGGCAGTATCTCACTAGTTGATTGTCCTCATTACCCTGAGCCTCTGCTAGAAGTCCAAAACCTAATTGCACAGAACAGCTTGCAGTCTAGCACTGCTGTTTTCTGGGTCTCCCAAGATGGTAAAAACATTCCTGCTGAGCTCTAACAAGCACAGTCAACATGCCTTCAAAGTTCTGATCAAAACAGAACACACTGAATTACATTTGCCAGCTAAGATGCAAACTCCTATATTCAGAATAAAATACATACTACTTAAAATTAATGCTTATATTCTAGAGAAAGGAAAAAAACCAACAAAACTCTTAAATTTTTGGTATAATGTCAGTGAACATGGAGTTGCTTTCACTTAAGAGTAAAAAAAAGTACCTGGAGGATAAGTACAGTGTAATGTTAACCTGATAAAAAAAAAAAAAAAAAAGGAAGAAAAATAGATAAACATTGGATTTTCTTTCACTCCTATGATTCTGTGGGGTTTTAAGAAATGCCTGTTCTCCAATGCCCCCAGCTATCATATGCTGCTCAAGTTCTGCAGGTAGGCAATCAGCTGAAGTGTTACAGGAAACATCCACACAAAGAATTTATCACTGTGAAAGTTCCTCCAATAGCTTCATGAAGGTCCATCTCTCTGAGGTCTTGCCTTTTTGTTCTTCCACCCCACCTTCAAAAGCTCATTTTCATACCATGAATCAAATGAGTGCTTTGAGAGTTAGATAACAAAAAGTGTATTACCAAGGACAAGTACTCAGCTTTATCTTCACACTTCTCACTTCAGTTATTTCAGGGATTTAAGCATCTTCAGAATTTTTATAGGTACCTAAGTGATTATTCCTCTAAACCACACAAGTGTACAAAGGTATATTTGAATTTTTACCTTAAATTTGTTTTTAAATTACAAGATTGGAGTAAACTCGTCAGCTTTTAGTGACTTAAGAACAGCTAAACTATGTTAGGTTGATGTCTTAGGTTTGACTGAGTGGTGAGAGGTTTTTTTGGTAGCAGGGGAGGGGGCTACAGTGATGGGCCCTGTGAGAAGCTTCTCGAAGCTCCCCTGGCTCCAAGTCAGACCCACCTCTGGCCAGGGCCGAGCCAATCAGCAATGGTGGCTCCACCTCTGTGATAACATATTTAAGAAAGGACCTGGTGAAGAGGAGTAAGACTGGTGAGGAGGAATTGTAGTAGCTGCGTGAACACCAAGGTCAGTGGAGAAACGGAGGAAGAAAGGAGGGGGGAGGTGTGCCGGAGCAGAGACCCCCCTGTATCCTGTGGTGAGACGGCAGGGCGGCCCCCCCTGCCACCCATGGAGATCTACGGTGGAGCAGACACTGATTTATGGCCTGTGAGGGGCCTCATACGGCCATTTAAGGTTGCTGCACCTGAAGGAGACCAGGATCTTGTGTGAAGAAGCAGCCCCCGCTGCTGTAATTCAGTGCTGGGAGGATTGCAGCATGCGGGAGTGTCCCACGCTGGAGCAGCTCCGGAAGGGCTGCAGCCGTGGGAGGGACTCCAGTTGGAGAAAGTTGGTGACCCATGACGGAGCAGTGTAGGGAAACACTGTGGCATGTGGGAGGGACTCATGTCAGAGAAAGTTTGTGGAGAACTGCCTCCAGTGAGAGGGGGACCACACTGGAGCAGGGAGAAGACGTTCCAGAAGTTCCTTTCCCCCCACCAAAGATGGAAGGAGTGGCAGCACTGACTGCACCCCCCATTCCCTGCCCCTGCGCCTCTGGGGGGAGGAGGCAGAGATATTGGGAGCAGAGCTGAGCCCGGGAAGAAGGGAGTGGTGGGGGGAGGTGTTTCAAGATGTGGCAATGCTTCTCACTGTACTACTCTGTTAAGTGTTGTTGTTAGTGTCTGTAATAAATCTATGCTCTTTTTTCTTCCCCTAATGAGTCTGCCTTTTGCCCGGGACCGTAATGGGTGATTTATCCCTCCCTGTCCTATCTCGAATCTCAAGTCTTTGCTTATTTGCCCCTTCTCAGCACTGAGGGGAAGGGGGAAGTGAGCAGCTGTCTGGTGCTCAGTTGCCCTCTGAGCTCAGACCACAACAGTTGAATTTTAGGATAGATATTTACCTATAGTGAAAATACTAAATAATCATGATAGCAAAAATTGATCCAAAGGTGTATTTTATTTCTGGATTTTGCTCTGTACAAAAATTGTTGTCCAGGAAGTCAAGAGAGGAATTCTATCTTTCCAACTCATTGGTTAAGTTTAAGATGTATAGCTATTTTTCACATCTAGTCACTAAAAGTGTTAACGAGAAGCAAACAGAAAATCTGCGTAATGTCAGGTTCTATTCTGTGGACAAAGAACCCTGGAATGAGGCTAACTAGACATTTCTGAAAGTAGTCTAGATGTTAACATTCCTGCAACTGCCCTTACAAATAGTAAACTAAACTAAGCTACATCTGGAATAAGAAACAAGCTGGCAATGGTCTAAAAATTCTCATTTCCCTCCATTCTACAGCATGGAAAAGCAACTTTGCCACACACACTTGAAACACAAACAGAAATGAGAGGAATGAAGCCTACACAGCACACTAGAGCAAAGGAAGAAAAAATGTCATTCATAGCTGGTAGGAAATAAAGTTTAGAAAGATCCAAAGCAATTGATAACCAGGTTTCTTTTTAGTTCCCCTAGTTCCGTGATAATCTCTGTACAGAGGCAGTCTTTCCTTTGTAATCTACATCTAAAATCTCACATACAGTGGAGCTGTGTGTCAGTCACATTACTCTTACAGAACTCATGCAAATATTTTAAGAGAGAACATGAAGCACCTTCACTGTTCAGCCTGAACTTCTACTGTTACTAAGACAGCACTTTAACACACAGTCATAAAAGTAAGTTACAGTTTCCTACCCTCTGCGCCACCAGTTTTCTCGAGTTTAACTAGACATTTTCTAGGCATGAACCTCAGAGACAGTATCTATAGTCTTCAGAACCATTACAAGACCTACAGTTCTAAGGAAGAAAAAGAAGAGAGAAAAAGCCTCCTATAGCAGCAGAACAAGCACAGCTCTCCAAATATAGAAGCAGAGAGGTAAGAGCACAAAGTTGCTTTGGGATCCAGAGACACTGCTGGTGAGCCAGGACTCCGTGCCCTGCTTTACAAGCACACCCAGGAGCACTCTCCTTTCCAGCGGCACGGAGGAGGAAGATGAGGAGGAAAGCTCCAGATGGTACATGATTTTCAATCTAACGCAATCTCCAGAATGCAAGCCTATTCCCATCTGGCATGTTTTCCTTGTCACGTTTCACAGACACCCGCAAATTATTTCATGGACTCTTTGAGATCTAAAGTTCAGTAATCTCCTCCGCAAAACAATTTTCAGTGTGTGATTAGAGCTGTTAATGCCATTCATTCACAAATAACTAGTTAGACCGATTGATGATGACTAAACAAGGTGAGAACTAAGCCAAATCAGATGAGGCCACTTAGGGGCCGCTGCTGAAGCATGGATGGGGAAAAACAGCACCCTGAAAGCACATGAAAACTCTCTGATGTTAATCATTCTGTTTGGTGGGATATAAGGGTCATAAAACAGAACTAGTAGAAATGCCACCCAGAATAGCACATTGAAACAACGGACACTGAAACTCCTTGCTTTGTCCTGACATGAAAGCACAACACTTTCCAAAAATCAACACCCTCTGTTTTAAAGTTTAGTTAGATCAATTTAGTTGCTGTAGTTAAATCCTTCAGCAGCATTGGCAAGTGTCACTGTGCACAGCTAGCACAGCAAGAAGGAACCAAGAGGAGGATTGGCACTAGAGCATGAGGTCATGCAGAGCACTGAAGTAAGAGTGGCAATCCTACATTAGCTTAAGTTCCATAAAACACAGCAGAGTTCAATAGTGTAAATGCAGTGTTTTCTAATTCGACATTCAGTGTGATTTTGTGCACTCCAAGTCTCATCACTATCTATATCAAGAATTTCTGTTCTGATAGCTATATTTCACAGGTATGAGGCAACAGAGACAACGCTGGGGCATTTGACAATAGAGACAGATGAGAATTTTAGAACCTAAAATGGAATAGAAGAAAGACAAAATCATGGAATCAATTCATCATATGTTTCCACCAAGATAACCAGCAATTATATGGTAAACAGTGATAGTATTTAAATATTAGTATTTTTAGATGACGTTAAGCTTAACTTATGTTTTTCCAGTCATCTTTGAGAGCTAATACTCAACTCATACCAGTTAAAATTTTGCTCTACTAAAGATTAAATCTCTCAGCAACTTGTTCACAACAGAATAAGCAAGGAATACGTATCTTACTTGCTTACTGTAAGACACTTGGAATTTGTCTTGAACATATTTCTGTAGCAAAATAAAGTTTCCTCACTTGGCACCACAATCTTTAGCAACCCCTCCTTGTAATGCTTCATACCAGTCTTCATTACCCTCCTTATTGGCTTTAAACTTCCATTTTGTTTCCTTGTAGACCTTCATACAGAAATGATCACACCTCCTTATTACTTCTCACCCCATCAGTCACGTCCACCTCACCTTTTTCTGCATCTCCAAGTTACTAGTTTTGACATGCCTTTTACATGTGAAAATGCTTTTTATTTTAGTAGGCCTGGCACTTGTCATTCCTTTCATTTCCAGCTTAAAACCCGCAAACCCCTTATTTAACACTAAGAAGTTGTCAGCTAACAGTCAGTTTTGAGAGCTTTTACACTGAATTCTCAGAAATAAACACCCTGAAATAAATCATTAGCACAACCTGCACATTGACCACAGACACCTCAAAGATGAAGTCATGCTTTCACTAGCACCAGCAGAAGTATCAGAACTTATGTGTGGAGTGAACAGAATGAACCAGGCTGAATAGACATGCATTTCATCACTATCACCATCAACTGATCTTCAAACAATTTGCTATCCCATCCAGACTGCTACAGCTGCATGCTAAGTTTCAAAAAGAACCACTGGTCCACATCACAGGATGAGAATTGGATTATTTCATTTATATCAAGGAATTGAGTTAGACTCCTAGAAAGGTAAACAAATGAATTTTATATTCATAGGTAACAAATCAATTTGAATCATCCCACTGAGCATTGCAGGAACTATAAAGCCTCTTTAATTCACTTTGAGCATGCCATTACCATGCCAGCAAGTCCCTCCCTTCTGATAAATTACAGCCCAGTAAACACTATTGAATTCTGGAAGCAGTGGTTGCATCTATATTGAGCTGTAACTGGAAGTGACAGATCTCAGTTTCCTTGACTGTTCATACCACACGTTCTGAGGCTCCTCCTAAGGCAGGATACCCAAATACTGCTCCTCACAGGCCTCCAGAGCAGTTTGCTTGTCAGATCACTGAAGGCATTCCTAGTACGGCTCCAAATTCTGTTTCCCCCAGTGACATACCTTTCACTGTCAAGCAGCTTTCCACCGTAATAGTGAAATTCACAAGCACACAGGGCACAAGCTGTTTTTAAATCTATCAGTATGACCACACACTGCCTGGAGCAAACGGTGCCCTGCACAGTCTGCTACAGAGGCTGACATAGAAATAGTCACACAGGTCTGCACAGCACATGTCAGCCAAGGGATCGTGCCAAGTGCTGTGCTCCAACAGCTGGAGAGGAACAGCCGTACCTGGGCTAGGCTGTCTCACTGATGAGCAGCTCATAGGGAAGACGACCATGTTGGAAACACAACGGCTGCATCAGTACTACCCTCGGGTACTGCTATCCAAATAACATAAACATTTCTTCACTGACAGCTCATGCGCGTGCTTTAATTGTGCTGGTGGAGGCTGGTAAGGACAAAGTATCATGTGTTAGCTCTACTGGAACTAGATTATTAACCACTCTGCAAAGCATACTTCAAAATATAGCTATACTTCAGAAAGGCACCTAGAACAACAGTAGTTCTAAACTCAAGATAGCAGGTGGGTATCAGGACTTTACCCAGATGGAAGTTGCTTTACTTGTTGGAAGTGTAATTACAGGAAAAAAATCAGGTCTCAGGAACCTGCTCGGCATTTTGACAAACTGAGCAACAAAATGCGTACCACACAGTTTGTGAAGAAGTGTTGGCTCAAACACGTGTGACAAATAAAAATGGGAATTTTCTTAACTATTTCACATGGAATTGGAACTGACTACATCAGAGACCTGTACTTAACAGTTCAATAAAAATATTCAAGCAATAAAGACATGCTACTACAGTTAGGAAGCAGCTAATCAAAGACCAGGAACTAGTGTTTGTTAAGTGCTATTAGTTATTTCAGCATGACAACTTTTTTTATGAACAGGAATGATTTTCCTTACATGGTACCTGAGTGAACTGGTAGGGTTCAATGCATTTAAAACCTATGTATGAACCAGGAACTAGAAAAGCCACCCTCACCAACTCCTTTGCATAAATGCCAGAAAGATACTAAATGTAAGCAGCCAAGCCCTAGCGTTTCTGTATCCATTAACTAAACAGTGGCCAGAAGCAAGCACATTTATTAGCTACTTATAGAATACTTGCACTGCAGTCAGTTTTAAAGAAATCTGTATTTAAAAACATTTTACTCACGTATGCTAAACATGGTATACTCTTCCCAAATTGGAGCACTTAGGTGCTCACAAATGTCCTTCCAAAATACGCTTAACTGAAGCATCAAATACAAGTCCACGTAGCAGAAACTGCCATTTCCCACTCTCTAACATGTCTTGTGTTTAGAAACAGAATACTTACTATGATATATGACTGCTTAACCTAGTCAATAGAACTCCATGAGGAGGAATTACTAATACCATACTTAATTGCAAAAAAAATCTCAGTGTTTATAAGCAAATGAAGAAGAACGGTTCTTCGGGAAGAGGAACAGCATACATATAAGACAAGATGATTTAGAGCAAAATTTTGTATCTGCCAGTTGATGTTTAAAGAAGCAGTTTTAATCATTACTTAATCAGCTCTGTGTGAAGTTTGATCATGACCACTAATTTCCCAAACCTCTAACAAACAAGCATATTAGTTTATAAGCATACACTTGGTACCTGAATCCAGAATTCTTGTCTTTTTTCTAATGGCCTTCACTGAAGTGTCAGATGACATAAGCATGACTGTCAAGTTTCAATGAAGAACATGAACTACTACTGTGCCTCTCTGGTTAGGGATATTTCTTGTGCAATACAAGCTTCTCATAGAAGAACACTAGCTCCATTTTTCAAATGTGAAAGGTGAAATTTCACTTTGTGATCACAACCAGCAATACTAATCATAAACTATGTGCTATCATCAAGTTCTTAATAGCAGCACACAGTCATGTACTTTGCTGCAAAACTGGTATTCATATGAAACAGCATTCAATGATCTGGTGTGTCAAAAAACAGTTAACTTATCCACAGTTTGAAATCATCATTCTATCCCTCCCAATGTTCCTCTTCTACAATGAGGAAGCTAGCAGGACTTGTACAGGGTGAAGATAAAAGTCTGTATCTTAGTACTGGATAAATTCCATCTATATTCTTCCTGAAGGTCTTCAGAAAAGTGTTGTCATATGCAAGCTGCAGGATCATCAAGCCAGCAATTATTAGGGTCTAAACAGACCCATTAGGATTTCTCTAAAGCCACATAGGTCATCAAATCAAACCACTGTACCAGGTTCCCACTAAATAAATAGCATTTTCCAAGGTTGCAGAACTGTTTGGATGGTTGGATTTTGAAAAACCACTTTGAACTTGAACATGGTGATGACAGTTAATATTTTTCCTTGACAGAATGCTCCCACCAGGGTGTTCCAACTATTCTTTTCCAAATGATTCCAAAAATATATGCAACATCCTACATGTTGGTCCAAGTGACAACAAAGTCCTCTGAATCAGCAAAGTATTGAGTTTCACAAAAACAATATCCAGTGGCAGAATTAGCAAGACAAGACAACCAAGAATATGGAACAGAAGGTAACCTTTACGAGATCTAGACCCTATCTGTAAAGGCTGAGTTCATGCAAGTGATTTGAGGATTACCACATACATCTCTGAGCACTTAAGAGCAGTATTCGCTAAATCCAGGATTTAAGGTTGTTACTAACAAGCAGAAGAGAAGGACTCTTTAAACATACTTTCATTCTATGTAAACTTGTTCTTTGTAAAAACAATTAGGGAAGTAGCAGCTTGTTTTCCTTTGTCTAACAACTTCAGAATAGTATTAATTCTCAAATTCTGCTAACAATAAAAGTCATAGATGTTACTATAATGTTACTATAATGCCCTTCAATCCATCCCAGTAACAGAACTATTCCAGCTTTGCTCCAACCTGATTTTAAAAATTCATAAATAATGTGGACAAAAAGAGAGGGTTTTTTTAAAAATATGTACCTCACACTTAAGGTCACCAAATATGTAATTATCAGTAAAAATTATCTCAAATCTTGAGTGGCGCACTAAGATCTGTTGTAAAAGACATGGGCAGTATTTGCATTCAGATGTGAGGTAACTTAGGGGCATCTGGAGTTTATTGCTCATGTTTCACAGAAATCCCATCAAAATGGATCATTACCTGACTATTCGCTTCAGTGCCTGTGTCCTTTTCCAGAAAGTTTTCCAAAGATCCTGGGAGTTTTACTATTGTGTATAGCCAGACACGCTGCCACCTGAGTCGTGCAGTGCTTCTGAAGCACCAAGCCTACCTAGGACTCAAATCAGCAGGACACCACCTATTCCCAAGCACTGCCAACCACTTCCTTGTAGGAACCCAGTTCCCACTTACATCTAGATGCAGGGCTCTGGGTGCCTGGGTAGTAGGCTTGCTAAAGCAGACACAGGAAATCCTTCTATGTTTTGTAAAAAAAAAGAACAAATATTGATTTGGAAAGGACATATAGTTGTCTGTTGAAAAGGCACTCGGAAATCAGTATCTAGAAGCTGAAAGTAAGTTAATCCAAGAGAAAATGTTCCTATCTAATCGCAGGTTAACTCTTCTAGTCACACACAGCTCAGTGAAAAAAAAAAAAAAAACAAACCAGTGAATGCAAAAGCACAGATGTTCCAGCTTCAAAGTCAGTTGGCCAAGGAGCTGCTTAGGACCTCAGTTACTGCATGTAATGTTTTCACAACAGAGATACACAACATATATTACTCCATATGCTTATTTTTGTTGGCATGGAAAATACTTCATACCCTAAGCCCTGACATGGCTGCACACTCCACAGTAGCTCCTGTGTTGGAGAAAAAACACCGCATTCTCCAATAACAGACTGTACATTCTTTTAGATTTTTGTACAAACAAGCCAAGGCTAGCAGACTGCTGGAAGTGAATAGGCACAAGAAGTAGAATTACGAGAATACATGTCAAAGATGATTTATTTCACCAACACTTCGCTGTAAAGTGTTGACCATTTAAATCTCATTCTCCAGTTTGCAAAACTCAAGGAAGATCTCATTATACATCCTGTTACAAGAACAGCTTCAAGATTAACTACGGAATCAAGACTATAGCATAATAGTTACAAAATAAATCATTTAAAAGCATTTAAGAAGTGCAAATTCTAAAGCCTGGCAATATTACCTATTATGTTTTTTACTATGAAAGACACTATGGAACAGTGAAAAAAATGCCATTTTTCAGCAAGCTGAGACTCAACCTAGTGGACAGTCTCAAAAACCTTTCCAGACTTGAGCTTCAAAACCGAGGAGCAAACTCGGACAGGCATAGCTCTGAGTCTGGATCTTTTTAAACACTTCGCGCCAGAAAAAAAAGAGACACTGCTGTAGCAAAAGGTAGGTCTACCCCTATCTGTAATGATACTTCCCTTATGACAACCACTGTATTTGTAAAGCTGTGCAGTCAGCTAGGTTACAGCACTGATGTGGCTCACTTCACACGTTTGTGCTGCAGTAGACAACAGGAAAAACCAGCCCCTGCCTTCTGTTGCTCCCACTTTTTGGTGGCAAGCTCAGTGAAAACTTGATGATCAAGACATTGACAAAGAATACAGCCACAAAGATAGCTAGAACTGTGCCGGTGAATCATTTGCATGTATTTGGAAGAAGAAAGGCATGAGAGAAATTATGTATTTCAAGTTCTTCCCTCTTTGTTCAGGTAAAAGTCATTAGTCAAAACGAGTGATGAGAACTGCTGAAGTTACCTACCTTCCTATCTGTAGCTAAAAAAAACAATCAAAACCAAGATCATGACAAGATACTGGAAACGTCGGTATGTGGTTGAAATGGCAATTCAGCACCACCTATTCCATGTTCAAACAGTGTCTCCCTAGACTATTTTTTTTAATGATGACTGGCATTCACCACTACTTGCCACTAGAGAAGCGTGTCAGAATTCAGTGTGTTGCCAGAGGCATGTTTATGATGCAGTTCCAGAAAATCAATACAGTATTCAAACATAGCTCCATTACTTTGCAGAATGGAGCAGACAATATTAATACCACTACCAGGGCTCTGTGTAGATACAACAGAGTCCAACACTGCATAGTGCAAGGCCCAGGTGTAATACAACCACAGCCCTCTCCAGCTTCCTCTCCCCTCTAACATCCCTGTCCTGAACACAGTAGTAATTGTGATGGATCTCACACTGCTCAGCCTTGGAAAAAAAAAAAAAAAAAACGAAAATGCTCACAACAGAACGGGGAAAAGAAACCTACTATCAAAATTAGATCTAAAAGTATATTTTTCGTAATGCAGTGATTCCACACCCATTGCACCTTACTTTTAAGACTGAATACATCTGAAAAAGGAAGCATGTTCTTGCAAATATTTTTTACAGAAGGCTTTCACCTAAGTAGGACTTTAAAATACACATTTCAACCTCACATGATTTCCTTAAAAAAAAAAAAAAAAGAGAGATGGACTGAGTATTCCAATTTTTGTTTTTACTTTAAAAAATACAGAATACGTTGTCCCTCTGTTCATTGTTACAGTTTCCTGTTACCAAGACTATAACTACACACATGGGGAAGCCCAAGATTTTTCTTGAGTGCAGGACTGTCTCAGATACAAAGGGCACATTGTTAAAATACAAGAACACTTATTTCTGTGTGCGCATATAGACATATACTCATGTGAGCTCTGTTGCAGACAGAGACCTAATGAGGCTGAGACCACACCACAGTTGCTCCCTTTCTGAGGGCCTCTTACACTGTAACTTCTGGACTAGAAGAGACATCAGTTCTCAGTAATTACTTTAGGCCTCAACAGCTTCAAAATTAAAGATATCTAAAAGAGTAGAAGAATCAAGTTTCTAATCTGTTTGAAGTGTTTGCATTGTTTAGATGGTCACTGACCTGGAATACACTGGAAAACCATAGGCTCAGCTAAAATTATGTCCCAGGCACATATGCTAATGAGAAGCTACTAGTAAATTAGTGTTACATCACAAGATAATGCTCTTTCTTCTCTTTGTAATACACTAATGCATAGACATAGATTTGGAAAGCTGTGATTTAAAGGGTGATCAGCTAAGAGCTCTAAATCAAATTACAGTCTTAAAAGACAATCACAAAGAGTAAATGTTTTCCAACAAAATTCTGATAAGAATGATACCTGAATTCTACTTACTCCTTCTACTAACTAGCAGGCAAAAACACTCTAACGTCAGTTAGGTGTCACTGCCTCCCCAGATTAGAAGAGCTGGCCTGTTGCAATATTTCAAGCTATTGCAATCTCTATGGCTTTAAGACTCCGTATTTCCTCAAGTATTGGCTCGACATCTGATTATGGGTCCTGCAAAGATAATGGGTATCGGGGTAGAGCAAGCAGAGTTTAGGAGACAGAAATCACCAAGAACACACATGCAAGGCATTCATCTGATGTTTGCCTTGAGACACTGAGAATAATCTCAGCATGATAAATGTGAAGGATTTAAATGTTTATTTTCAGCAGAACTAAGAGTTCACCCAAACAGCTGGTCTATATAATCCTTATAATGCATGGAAATACTGAAATGGATCAGTTGCAAACTTAAGGCATTACAAATATCTTCACTAGATCAACAAGGAAATCATCCCCCCATGGTGTTTGGGACACTCATTTTTGTGTTGCCAGGCCAGAAGAACCGGTTTAGATGTCTCACGCCTATTTCACGGTCATAAAACTACTGTGGCAGAAGATAATATAAGCATGGTAGAGGTCTTCACACATTGCTGCCTGAGAAAGTATTTGATTAACCATTTCAAGCTGATTTACATACGTTCCATCTGTCTATGTATTTATACCTTACTATTTTTTTTTTCAGATAATCAAGTTTTGTGGGTGTTATCTATAAAAAGTGACGTTGATCTGTTTCTGTTTACGCTCTCCACACTGCTACAGAAGACAGCATAAACTACTTTGCTGCCACTGCTTTCACACAATTAAGCATCTCATTTTACCCCAAGACAGCAAGATGGCCAGGAATTGCAGTAACACTGAACTACTGCCAAGAAGCTGTACCTTCTGCTTTATTATCTGCAATATTTCTGTGTCAGAGGAGCACAGCTGATGGAACTGTTGCTAAGACAAAGTTTTGAGAAACCTATCATTAAGACTTGTGGGAGGGTAAAAGATGGGTTAAAGAACCTGAGTCAAGTCAAATTCAATGATCAATAATGCTTCTGGCTCCTAACAGCTTTATAGTTTTCATGGCTCATTACCCAGCTAGAGAAAGGAAACTGAAAAGTTTAAGGACAAGACCATGGTTTAGAAACACCTAAAAAAGTAAGTCAGCAGGCAGCAAACCAAAACCAACTTCCAATTTCTACAGCAAGATTTGTCTATCCTGTATGTTCAAACAGGATAGACTTTCACATATTTTTAGATTTTCAAGCTTCGAATGGGCTCTAAAAAAATTATTACACCCTACAGTTTAGAATGAGCATGATTTGTCAATTCTCCTACAACTCTATTATTCTCTTTTCAAAATAGGACGCTGCATCCTGAGTGCTTTAAAGAAATGTATTCGACTAACTCCCTATCCTTCCAAAAGGGTAAGAGCTAGGAGTGGATCAACCAGCAACAGACATTTTCTCAACTGCCAAAAATTAAAAATTTATTCCTAGGCAACTACAATGCTAATAAGTACATCCTAAAATACTTGTTTTCTACAATATTCTCCAGCCAGCGTAAGAACCCTAGTATTCTAATTCTGCCATCTCAAACTGACACATATCATAGCCACCTTTATGAAGATAACATACTAAACATAGTCCAACAAAAGCGAAGAAAAGTTTAAGTCTTTATAAAGACACTGATTAACGCAACACGATAGAGACAAGCACGTTTTACAGAAGTTTCTACCTTGTAATTCCTTATCATTCAGCAAGAGTGAAGGGAAAAGCTAGTAAAATAAATTTGGATACTTGTCCACAGCACAGAAGGCCATAAAGATAAGTAGTTATGGAGAGATTACCCATTAATAAACCCGGAGTTAATCCAAGAGATTAAGTTTAAGAGGACACCAAATTCTTACCCCTACCAGAATTCATGGGTGTGCAGCTTCCATACTGTGTTTAGCACAAAGTATATTCATTTCAGCCTAAGCAATGACTGCATCACAGTTCACAAATACAAACCTCTAACTTCCCTGACTCCAGGTAAAAGAAAAAGCTGTACCAGTGACCAGCAGAATACTGTGATCGTTTGCAGCTTTAACACAGAATTTACCTGGTCAATGTATCCAATAATCTAGACTACCAATATATATCCTGAGCATGTTTACTTAAGATCTATTTCTCGAAGATTTTTAATGTAATCAGACCTCTGCTCAAAGAAGACTGATTGCACAATACTGACAAATTCCATATTTCTCAATACTAGGAATACAAGAGAGACATGCTATGAACTAGGAGAGAACATACTAAGGTCATCTTATTTACACAAAAATCCATGTTTTCCTATTAAAGAATGGTATATTCTGTGTGATCAACCCAACAGAAGAGCCCGCACAAATAAATGGTTTTATCACTCAGCAGTGACTATTGATAAGAACTTGTCTTTATGCAACACAGATGAGGAACTAGGAGATAGGAGACAAAGTAGCAGGTAGTGCCACTATCAGACAAGCAAGAGAGGACATCCTATGTGCCTGGCCTATACAAGCCCCAGGACTTGACTTGTTTACCTTCTCCTGCGAGATGAGGGATGTGCACAGACGTACGGGATACAGCACTAAGAAGAGTGTCTCCTCAACTACTGCACCCTATGGACCATTCTCTAGTTTCAAATTTCTCAAAATAGATATTTAATAGCAGCATTGGCCCAGAGACCAGTCACCCACCGCTTGGTATCCACCACATTCACAGCACATAATTACCTGACTGGCCTGATGGTACTCAATGTGCCAAGCATGCTGAACTACAGCACCAGTACAATGAATTCCTCACTGTAACAAATGAGACTAAGGAAGCCACTCCTGGTCTGGCAAGTCAATTCCTCTCCCCCATCTCACATTTTCTGTCTTCTGACCACTGGAATAGGAAAACTCTCCACCAGCCAGGTACTACAAGCTCACTGTACAAGCTTATGTAGGCTAGCAGTACCCATTAAATACTGACTATAGTACACAGACCCTCGTGTGGTCAGGTACATGGATTATCAACCATTTTACAACTTGTTTCTAGAGCACTCAGTGTTAAGACCTTAGTAGAGTACCAGAAGACTATTTTTACAACTGCAGTGTTAAGTCCAGTATACCTCGGTCTAGAAATACTCTACAGGCAACTGCATTTAGATGCTAATACAAAACAGCTGCTGAATCAAGACCTCCACTCTGAACGCTAGCAAAGGTCTGATACTTAACCACAGACTCAGAGAGTTGGTGCTGGCCCCAGCTTGGATGTGCACACTCCCATTTAGAGAGTAAAGAGCTTACCAGCAACACACAGCTACATTTCTGGTTTTGTCTACTTTGCTAGAAGACGGTCTGCAAAGGAACTCTATATTGCAATACCCCAGTATGTGAAGAGTCTTCAAAATACTTGTCAGCAAGTTTTGTCTTCCTGACCTCAATGTGCCAAGATACTGCCCAAGTCATCACACCAACAACTTCAGTATTATTTCAACTCTCTCTACAGATATGGATTTGTACTGTTCATTAAGAAGCTATGACACCACAACACCAGCAGCACTGGAGTTGATGAAATAGGGGAGTCTTTTTTTGTTTTGTTTTCATCAGGTTTTTGTTTTCAGCAGTGCTCAGTGTAATTCTGAAGAAAGAACATTTACTCCTCTTCAACAGTTCTCTGTAATATGATACACTTAACTGACGTATCTACAAAAACAATACTGATTTTAAATAAATGAGAGGTTTTACATTATTTGGACGTTAAAAGCTACATAATTCTATGTATGCTTACAAGTTTTAAGAATATATCCTGAAAACATTATAGTATCATTTAGCCATTTGGCAGGTTTTTGAAACACATTACCACTTTCTTGAATATGTAGATAGCTGCAAGCTTGGGTTTATTCTGTTGGGGATTTATTTATTTTTTTAAATGGAAGAGATGACAACGGGAAAATAAAAGCTGGCCTATGATGTCATTCCTTCCTACACCTTGTACTATGAACCCCAGTGACTAGGACAGAACCAGGGATGCAGCCCACATCATCCTTGATCACTCCACATGCAAGGAGGTTAATTGACTGGAGAATTCCAAGTGTCTTTAACAGCTTGAAGAAAGAGACACTTTTAGCTTCCACATTAATACACCAATTTCACATTCCAGTTCCTGAATAACCAAAATACAAAGGACATGACTTGTAACTTCTGTACTCTGAACTATGTCATAAAGCCTCAGAAAACCATGAAAACGAGAAAACTTGTTAATGCATTAAAAGTCTACCTGCACCTTGCAGTTAGCCAAATCACTGCAGGTTTCTGTTGCTTTGGAACATGGATGAGTTTCCATTGTATGAGACAAACCCGGTAGTGGGGATTATTTTTTCATCTCACTATACAAATTATGAAGGATACAACCATGGAAAGTTTTCACTGGTACGTATGTCACTTTGTTATCTACTAATTTGGGTAAGATTCAGATTTGTTTTAAAAGCTTTCATTGCTTCTCATTCCCTTAAGACCTCAAGTGGATGTCCCAATTTACTAGGGGACCTGCTGTAAACCAGATTTCCTTAGAGCCTTCTTCACTTTCGTGGGCAATTCACACGTTGTTTCATATCCTCTGAAGACTCCAGAAGAGCTAAAATGAGCCTCCGCTGCTCTGAAGTTTCACCTTGCCACACTGCGCTTAAAGCAGTCGTTTTCAGGACTGACCATCCCTTAACGCCCCAGGGCAGGTCCTCACGGCGGGGGGGGGGATCCAGAAGCCGGGACGCCCCTTCCCGCGACCCGACGTGGCTACGGCGGAGGCAAACCTCTGCAGCCCGCGGTGCCCCTCTCGGAGCGCACCCCTCTTCTCTCACCGGGATGCTGATGCTCGCCGCCGACCGCAGCCGGGCTCACGCCCCTTGCGCCCCCCCACCCCCACCCCCCACCCACCCTACGCCCCCCAGCAAAGCGCCTCGCTGCCTCCGTGCGCATCCATCCGCGCCCGCGGGAACGGCAGCTGCTCCCCAACACACACACCCCCGCCACACACACACGCACACACACCCCCCCCCCGCCTCGGTACGCGCCCGGCTGCCCCCCGCGAGATCCTTACCCCATGGCGGCCGGCGGCGCCGGGCACCGGCGGTGCCGCGTCCCCGGGGCGCTCCTCGCCGCGCCGGCAGCCCCGCAGCCCCGTGGCGGCGGGCCGCTGCGCTGGGCTCGCCGCGCAGGCCCGGGGCGAAGCGGAGCGGGGAGGGAAGGCGGGGGGGCGGGGGGGGTTGCCGCGCCGCCGGCTCGCAGCTGCCGGGCCGCCCGCGCCCTAGGGAGCGCCCCCCGCGGGCCGGGCTCCCATGGCCGCCGGCCCCGCCGGGCGCCCGCAGGCAGCGGCTCCGGCCCCGGGGCGGGTGGTGGCGGCGGCTCCGGGGGCAGACGGGTCCCCTCCTGCGGGCGGGCGGGGAGGCGGTCGCCTTCTCGGCGAGGGGCTGGCGGCGGCTGCGGCGCTCCTCGCCGGGACGTGAGCGGCCGCCGAGGGCTCCGTGCGCCTCAGAGGCGGAGCGGGATGGGGCAGGCGGTGCGCGCAGGGCTCCACGCCGCCGCTCCCCCTAGCACCCCCGCCGGCAGCGCGGCGGGCAGCGATGCATTCTCCCGATGAGGCAGAGCGAGCCGCGACACCGGCGCTGGCATCGGGCTCCCGGCGTGCGGCGGCTAGCGGCGGGCTGCGGCCGCACGTCGCCCGCGGGCACCGGGGCGCCGCGCTCCCCCGCTCCGCCCGCCCGCCCACCCCCGGCTGCGGAGATACGGGGCGCCGCTCCTCCTTCCCGCGGCGGCGGCGGGTCCGCTCCTCGCCGTCACGCCTTCTTCTGCGGCGGCGAGCGGGCGGGCATCGTCTTGGGGCGCGGCGGGTCGGTCACTGCCGGCGGGCGGGCAGGAGGGGCCGCCGCCGACGAGCCCGCGCTCCTCTGCGGGCTCAGCCCCACCGGTGGGGCGGGAGGAGGGAGCGATCGCCGCGTCAGGCGGTGCCCGGCGCCCGCGAGCCGCTGCCTCTGCCCGCTCGCATCCCCCGCCTCCGCCTCACACCTCCGCCACCGCCCGCCCGTCCCCTCGCGGTGGGCAGGCGCAGCCGCCGCGCACAGCCCGCGCCTCCGTCCCGGGGGATGGAAGGGACGGGACGGGACGGGACGGGACGGGACGGGACGGGACGAGCCGAGCCGAGCCGGGCCGGGCTGGGCCCTACAGCCCCCCGCGCACGCCGCTGCCCGCGGCCACCCGTCTCCAGCTGCCGGCGGCACCCGCTCGCTCTGCCTCCATCCTCCGCCCGGGGAGCTTTAAATAGCACACGTCACCGCGCTCCCCTACGCACCGACGTCACGCACCGCTCCCGCCGCTGACGTCACCGGGGTGCGGGGGATGATGTCAGAGTGGTCCACGCCGCCGGAAGCTCTTCTATAATAGGGAATGGCGGCGGGGGGGGTGGGGGGAAAGGGCCGTGGGCTCGGCGCGGCGCGGCCGCCTCCGTGCACTTCCTCGGGGCGCTGGCGGCGTCCGGGCCGCCCCCTCCCGCCTCCCGCCCCCGCCGTGTCCACGGCAACGCCGCGGGTGGTGAGCCCCGCGGGTGGTGCGCCCCGCGGCTCCGGCAGCCGCGGGGGACAGGCGTGCGAGGAGCCCGCACCGGCGTGCGGCTGCGGCCGGTGCCCAGCGCCCCGCCCGGCGCGGGGAACGGCGGGGGCGCCGCGCTCCGGAGGCCGCCGGTCCACGGCCCGACACGCGTGCCCGCATCCCCCCCTGCTTTTTGCAAACGCTTCGAACCCGACAGCGATACCGGCTGCGCGGGAAGGAAACGCGGCAGCCATTCCGATACTGCACCCAAAAAAGCAGATTCCAGCACATTCGTGCTAGTACTACTGCAGTGAAAGAGCCAGCGCTGCGAGCTTGCCAGATCCTACTATTTTTGGCTCAGTCCTTCAATGGTGCCATGCAAACAGATAGCATGTGTTGCTGCTGCTAACTCAACAGAGTAGCCCAAGCTCCAGCACCACCTACTTCCCTTGCTGGGCACCTACCTCATCTTAGGTTCAGCAAGTCCATCGGCTCTCCAAGATTTCCTGAATTTCTAAACGTTTGGTGTAACTGCTCCTAGACAAGGCCAATGGCAGTGGGGTACCCCGGGGGGGAACATACATCCCAGCTCCTCCCTACTTCTAGGACTCGTTTCAATATTTTCGTAGTATTTTTCCTGCTTAAGCGATGTAGCTACCAGGGGCGTCTTAAACTATAATGAGTGTAAGAGGAGATGCCAGTAAGATACTAGATGTCAATCCCCACATAAAAATGGAAGAAAACACAAGTTTTACCAATGGGTGTTATGGCCTTGTAAAAGATGACAAAACCAACAATGGCATGATCACAACTGTAAACAGAAAGCTGTTTTTTCCTCTCAGAAAATCTCAGCTACCTGGGACCAAGTGTATCCCAGGAAGAATGAAAGACAGCAAAAAGACTTACCTAACAGTCTGATCTCCCCGGAGTAAGGACAGACGTTTTCAAAAGTTATTTTAATTCACACATGCATGTGTTTTACAGACCCTTGCTTCATTGTTCTGACTTATGAAAGTAATCAGCTATGGGAAGAGTGAGGATGACAAATTAAATATCAAGGGAAACCTTCTCCAAACAAAAACAAGCGTAAGAAACCTAGCATGAATCATTTGTAGCAGTAGCAGTGAGGCAGACTGACTCACATGGGAGAAAACAACAGCTTCCTCAGTTTCCCATTTCTCACACACTACCTTATAACCTAAAGAAAAGGCACTGAGCCATAAAAACTTTAGACTGAGTGGCAACAGTCTAAAGTTTGTTGTGGGCAATGCTCAGAACACACATAGTTATGATGCTGCTGCATTACTTCTGTGGACTGCCACTGACATTTCTTGGTTGGGTTTCATGTGCTAACTCCAAAACACACGAAGCTCTATGTATTTTCCACTAAAAGTCTTACCAGATGTACAGGCTTCTACCAGTAAAACTGTATGAGGTAGTCCACAGTGTTGGTGGGGGAAAGATGAAGATCCACAACAGTTTTCTGCCATATGATAAGCATGGTAAGAGTGAAAGAGACTATGATCAAAACCAGTGCAGACCAGGCAAGCGTAAATACCCCACCAGTCAGAAATGTATTCTTCGATGTCAAGTGGCCAGGAACCTAGATTCATTGGCTTCTAAAAGTCCCACATGACATTTTGCATGCAGTAACGGCAGGTCAAGAGCAAAGAAACTAAGGCCCTAAATCCACCTATGAGTAACTCTGTTGCATCAGTTTTGTTCTTTCAGCTCCAGTTCACACACTAATGCAAATGCTTGAGTATTTCATTATGTCCACAGTATTTTGTTTAGATATCACAGAGGTAGCTTCATCTGTCTCTGCCTTTCAACTTGTTCACGTGTTTGTCTTCCATGAAGTATGTTTTCCCAACTTATGGGTGCAAAGCCAGGAATCCCCGAGGCTGAAAATAAAAAATATCAAAGAAGTCAAACAGACCTCTTGGGGGAAAGAATTGTGTGTTCACTTGAGAATCAGAGGTAAGAATGGATTTGGGGGCAAAGAAACACTGCTCTCTCCAAAACAACCCCAAATGGGATACCATGAATTAAATGTATGTCATGTATTTCATGCTCCTCTGTAAGAAGAGTACCGCAACAAATAAGATCACGGGTGGGAGAACAGAGATGTAGGGACAAAGCTAGCATCTCTCCAAGTAAACCTTGTGGTTCATCTTTTTTTCTTCTTAATTCTTCATTTAAACAGTGTTCATTGATTATTACAGTTAATTGTAGAAGCTCCACATAATTGATTACTTCCCTTCCATAGTTATTGTTACTGTTCCTCCAGGTCTGACAGCTCTCTCTAAGCCTTAAGCTTTGTCTCAGTTACACTGTTCTACAATTTTTATCTGTTTCCAGGTTGATTTGGTCGAGTTAACATTATTTGCCTTGTGGAAAAAGCCTCTGTTTCTGCTCGCCAAGCTTACCAAAATCACTTCTCTGTCTTGCCATTCTCCAAATTAATGTATGATACAAAAACGTGGTGACTACATCAGCTAAGGCTGAACTCTACATGTAGGTACAAAGACAGCAAGCCAGACGATTAAATCATAGACATTAACAGGAGAAACAATACACAATCACCTTGTCTTGAAGACCAAAGTAATACAACATGGAGAAATTTAATAGTGATGACAAGAGGCTCAGCTCTAAACTGGTTGTTTTGGTTTTTTCCCCCTGCTATTTCAGAAGACTTCTTTGTCTAGAGCACTCTGGTGACGGCAGTCTTGAGCTATAGAGCATGCTGCCTGTTGGAAACTATCAGCAGGTCAGTGGCTGTTACTTTGCAAATGTACCAAGCAATACGACAATCAAACAAGAGATGGGTGGCTTCAGGCAGGGCAAAGCACAGGGTGGTGCAGGAGGAAGACTGTTCTTTGCTGCTCTGAAGGAGCATATTCCTGGTATGTATATTCATAGCCAACGATCGGGCTGCCAAACCTTGCTCTGACACCCTTGCCCTGAATGGTCAACCAGCTGGGACAACACCTGTGAGCTTGGCAGCAGCATCAATACCTCTGACAGGAGTGTTGGGTTGAACCTCCCAGTGGGATACTTGTAGATAGAAAAAAAAAACAGATGGCTGTGCTGTCTGCATCTCAAGCCTGCTGAGTATTGACATGACCACTGGCCTGCCCAAAGTCTTGGAAGAGCACAAGAACAGAGCTGGAAAAGCAAGAAGCACTGCAAGGGTCTGCATTTTGCCTAATCTTCCATGGTACCTCTGTTTTCTCCATGCAAAACCAGACCTGTACTGGTTGATTGCACATTGGTTAGGAGCTACCATTGCCACTGAAAAGACAAATGTGTTTGTAAGAGACAGGGAAATCCCATTTCACTGGATAAAGCACTGGAAAGATCTGAACTGCAATTCCTTGTTCAGCTCTAGTAAGCACACTCAGAAGAAATGAAGTCCAGCTGCACCAATACCAGAGAGGAACTCTGAGGATGTTTAGGGAACTTCAGAGCCATGACTTGAGAGAAGTTAAAATTGTCTTGCGTGGTTTATCAAAATAAAATCCAATATGATACACTATTATTATCTCCAAGTATTTTGGGTGAGGTTAACACAAGCAATGGATAAAAAAAGAGCTATTAAAAGGCAGATGAATAAATTAATATAAACTCACTATAAATATTTTTTTGTGGCACTCCAAAGGTGGTTGATCTTCAAAGAGCTGGTAGTTTCATGAGTAGCCATCCAAAATAAGGACTGGGTGCAAAAGAAACAATGACTGAAAAGTACCCACAGATGCCAGCGATGACTGTCCATGTGAGAGAGGTGAAGGTAGCTGGAAGGGTAGAGGCATCCTTCCCCCAGCAGCTCACAGACTGCAGACTCTGCTTCCTCCATGGCTCTGTGCTGGGGTACTACTGCTGCTCCCTGACATCAGCTGCCATTTGGTTTAATACCAGATGAGTGTTATCTCCAAAATTCCTAAGGAAACTGAGGATGTTTATTCCCTCTGAAGATGAGGGAGCCAGCACCTCACACTTCCCTCACTTCTCATCCATTGCTGCTATTTAGTGTCTTTTCCTTCCTCCTACTCATTTATGCCTTTTCCTTGCCCTCCTTTCTCCTGTCTAATCACAAACCTCCCTCCCCACACACATGCTTCTTTCAGTGAGTGGGATCACTTCTCCATCATTTTCCCTTGCAGGATCTGCATTTAATTTATAAATGAAGTAGAGAAATGAGGGGAAGAGAGTAACTGGCATCCTCTTTCCTGAGCCCAAGGTTTCTGTCTGCATTTTCATCAGTCTAGAAGAATCTTCACTGTCATATCAGGTGGGCCTGGAGGGGTTGTGGAGGAATTTACATTCACCATTTTTTCTCCTGGAATAGATGAAAAAATGTGTTGCCTTGTATTCAAGTAAATGCAGTACTCTCACATTAAGACTAGATTTGATTCTGAGAGCAACTGTATGACATAATTCCCTGAGATGCCTTATGGTCCAATATTTCTGACTGTGTCCTCTTGCCAGTGAATGCCAGTTTTCCAGCACCCACTTCCAACATTTCATTGTCTTACCACCAGAAATAGATCACACATCTCCTACACAGCTCTGTGGCATTACACCCCTACAGGAATTCTTTAAAGATACTGAGTCCTGAGTAATGCTTTCATTTCTTAGTCAGGTTTCTGAGTGGCTGCTATTTCCTTCAGTGTTTTTTCTGACCACACAGAAAGCACAGTTTATGCCAGCAGACTGATTATGTCAGCTTGTCATTCCTGTCTAATTACTCCGAGTTTAGCTAGATACATCACTCAGCTTAGTTTTCAAAAATCCTTGGAGATTTTTTTGCAGTTTCAGCTGAAGATGATAAAAATACTGTAAAAGACCTGTAGTTTTTATTTATAAGTTTTGAAGTGTAGCAATAATGGCACTGTGCATCTGAAACCTCTCCAACAGCATTCCTTTCTTGGAAAAACTGTACTTGCACACAATGAGTCTTCTTTTCTAGTGTGTCCTCTGTGGATCACATCTGAGAAACCACATACTGGAAAAAAACATTTCTTCAGTCATATTTACATTGTAGATCATATGGTCTGGGTTTTCAGAAAGAGTACATTGTAGAAATCATACAGCATTTTTTTTTTGATCACTCCTGCCAAACCAGATCAAATTGATTTTTAGTAGAACTAATAAATTCCAAACACTACCCTTGATTTCTGTATCCATTCTTCTTATCTTTGAAATAATAGGTTAGTATTTTTGTTTCTCATGGTCTGAAAGCTTGTAGTGTATGAAGTACTCATTCATTAATGAATATGAGATTGCTTTAGAATTAGTTTCTGGTTTTAGCATTTCTTCTTTCCTATTTATTTTCTAAAAGTTCTTGTAGATGTTCTAAAAATAGAATCTGTGCATATTTGAAGAAATTTAATTTTCTGCCTGAGTTTTCCTTCTTAGAGATGAGCTTTTCTGAGATTTTGAGTCATATTTTAAGAAAATTATGCTGTATTTCTGTCAATCTTTCCATGGAGAACATCTGGAATTTTGTATTATTTCCACAGAGTTTTTATGTACCTGGACTTCAGCTGCTGCTGAAAATGAAGTCTGAGAATATACAAAATTTTTTCTTCATGTGAGAAAATTTTGACTAAGCTTTGAGAAGCACTAACGTCTTCATGCTGTGAAGCGAAAAATTTAAATTTGACCATAAATATTCTGATTTTTTTTCATTTTTATTCTTCCATTCCTCTAGCAGGTTGGTCCAATTTGTAACACCGCTGTGTTCTGACAGCAAAGGAGTGACATGCTGGGTCCATCTGCATTTCACCCCTGTCCAGTGAGGTCTGCGTAATGGTGTAAACTGTGAATCATACTAGTCACTCTGAAGAGTCAAGGGACTCCATCATGCTGGTGGCCCAAATGAGACCATATAAAGCTGCAGGGTGGGATTTGTCTTCTATGGTTCAGATTCTTAGAGGACACTCAGAGGGTGCACTGAAAGGTTGTATCATTAGGCTCTCATGGGTTAGAAATTCCACAGCTGAGGATGCAGAGACAAACTTTGTAATTTCCTCATGTATACACATATTATGATAAAGTAATTTCATGACTGTAGGTATTTTTTGCACAGAATTCCTACCTTATTCAGTGAACACAATGGATCTGTTGGGAAGATGATCTGCAGTAAAGGAAAACCTCCCTCTAGCAAACCTCGTCTATTGCATTACTTGGAGTATCTGCATTTCCTAGTGAAAACTTGGTCTCTACCTGCCCAGAAGAAAAGGCCTGTACTATAAAGACTCTAAAAAGAGCCATAGAAGTAGGTTCTAAGTGGAAGAGGGAGAGAAATTAAATGAAATAGAGGATGATATGTGTTGGAGGGACAACACAGCAGGACATAAGCAATCCAGGAAGTTCCTGGAATGCATTGATGATTAATTCCTTCTCCAGTTGATAGAGAAGCCAACAAGGAGAGGTGCTATGCTGTACCTCATTCTTCCCAACAAGGAGGGGCTGGTGAAGTGTGAAGCTCAAGGGCAGCCTTGGCTGCAGTGACCATGAAATGGGGGAGTTCAAGATCCTTAGGGCAGCAAGGAGGGCGCACAAGTTCGCTACCCTGGACCACAGAAGAGCAGACTTTGGCCTCTTCAGGAATCTGCTTGGCAGAGTAGCATGAGATAAAGCCCTGGAGGGAAGAGGGGCCCAGGAGAGCTGGTTAATATTCCAGGATCACCTCCTTCAAGCTCAGGAGCAATGCATCCCCATAAACAGGAGGCTTGCATTGATGAACAAGTTGCTCCTGGACAAACTCAAATGTAGAAGGGAAGCCTACAGAGGGTGGAAGTGAGGACAGGTAGCCTGGGAGGAATACAGAGAAACCGTTCGAGCAGCCAGGGATCAGGTTAGGAAGACCAAAGCCCTAACAGAATTAAATCTGGCCAGGGACATCAAGGGCAACAGGAAAAGCTCCTACAGGTATGTTAGAAATAAAAGGAAGATAAGGGAAAGTGTGGGTCCTCTCTGGAAGGAAACAGGACACCTGGTTACCCGCTATATGGAGGAGGCTGAGGTACACAACAACTTTTTTGCCTTGGTCTTCACCAGCAAGGGTTCAGCCACATCACACAAGTCGCAGAAGGCAAAGGTGAGGAATGGGAGAATGAAGAATCACGCACTGTAGAAGATCAAGTTTGAGACCATCTAAGGAACCTGAAGGTGCACAAATCCATGGGACTTATGTGATTCATCTGAGGGTCCTGAGGGAACTGGCAGATGAAGTGGCACAGCCACTATCCACCACATTTGAGAAGTTGATGCAGTCCAGAGAAGTTCCTGCTGACAGAAAATGGGAAAACATAACCCCCCTTTTTAAAAAGGAAAAAGGAGACCCAGGAAAGTACAGGCCAGTCAGTCCCACCTCTGGCCGGCAGGGTCATGGAACAGATCATCCTGGAAACGATGCTAGGGCACATGGAAAATAAGGAGGTGATTGGTGACAGCCAACATGGCTTCACTAAAGGCAAACTGTGCCTGACAAATTTGGTGGCCTTCTATGATGGGGTTGTAGCATTGGTGGATAAGGCAAGAGCAATCTACCTGGACTTGTGCCAAGCTTTTGAAGCTTTTGATACTCTCCCACATGACATCCTTGCCTCTAAATTGGAGAAACATGGATTTAATGGATGGACCACTTGGTGGAAAAGGAATTGGCTGAATGGTCACACTCAAAGAGCTGTGGTCAACAGCTTGATGTGCAAGGAGAAAGTGGTGACGAGTGGCATTCCTCAGGGGTTGGTGTTGGAACCAGAGCTGTTTGGCATCTTTGTCAGTGACATGGACAGTGGGACTGAGTGCACCCTCAGCAAGTTTGCTGACACCAAGCTGTGTGGTGCGGTCAGCACACTGGAGGGAGGGATGCCATCCGGAGGGAACTTGACAGGATTGAGAAGTGGGACTGTGCAAATCTCATGAAGTTCAACAAAGCCCAGTGCAAGGTCCTGCACATGGGTTGGGGCAATCCCAAGCACAAATACAGGCTGGGTGTTGAGTGGATTGAGAGCACTTCTCCTGTGGAGAAGGACTTGAGAGTATTAGTGGAGGGAAAATTTAGTATGAGCCAGCATTGTGCGCTCGCAGCCCAGAAAGCCAATTGTGTCCTGTGCTGCCTCAAGAGCAGTGTGGCCAGCAGGTCAAGGGAAGGGATTCCGCCCCTCTACTCTGTTCTCACGAGACCCCACCTGCAGAGCTGTGTCCAGCTCTGGGGCCCCCAGCGTAAGAAGGACATGGACCTGCTACAGCAAGTCCAGAGAAGGGCCACAAAGATGATCAGGAGGCTGGAGCACCTCCCTTATGAGGACAGGCTGAGAGAGCTGGGGTTGTCCATTGTGGACATGAGAAAGCCTCCGGGCAGACCTCATAGCAGCTTTCCAGTCCTTCAAGGGGACCTACAGGAAAGATGGGGAGGGATTCTGTCGGGGAGTGTAGGGATAGGATGAGGGGTAAATGTTTTTAAATGGAAAGAGAATAGATTTGGAGAAGATACAAGGAAGAAATTCTTTCGTGTGCGGGCAGTGAGACCCTGGCACAGGGTGCCCAGAGCAGCTGTGGCTGCCCCCTCCCTGGAAGGGTTCAAGGCCAGGCTGGACGGGGCTTTGAGAAACCTGGTCTGGTGGAAGGTGTCCCTGCCCATGGCAGGGGGGTTGGAACATGATGATCCTGAAGATCCCTTCCAACCCAAATCATTCTATGATTCTATGATTTTTATAGTTATAGTAGCTGAATTCTTCTCAGGGGAACTGAACTCTTCCTTCCTACAATACCTGTGTAATTCGAGCTGAGGGACAACTTTACAGTTGGCATGAGTGCTCTCCATAGTCTGGGAAACTCAAGAGTTTGGAAATACTAGCCATTAGGATTGTGAGTAGGATTTCTGTGTCAGCAGAATGCAGGATATATTAAGTCAGAATAATGCATACACACAAAGCAGCCGAATTAAAATTACACAAGCAACCTAATTCCTGTCGTTTCCTAGCCCTGAATACTTGGCTTTGCATCTGGATTCTGATGGCATAATTCAGCATAGTTTTTTCAATCTCTAAGATTTATGTAAAGGAGTTGAGGTTTTTCTTCTTACAAAGCACTGAAATAGTATCAGACTGGGATGTTACCTTCCTCCTCCAACTAAGTTCCCATTTACTTCTATGTTTCATTATTCCCTGTCTTGTCAGTGTACTTTTACACTCTTGATCCCGCTCACCTAATGACCTCAACAAGCTCTGTAACAGCCGTGTGTCAGTGACCACTGTCTTACCCACCAGCAGCCAGGACACTGCCTCCCTCACATTGCTTTCAAAAGAGAAATCCATTTCCCCTCTCCTCCTGATGGGGCCAAATACCTTATCCTGCCCTTTCAGATACTCTGCCTCATCTTCTCTTGCTCGGATTCATAGCTCACGGGCTGGATAGGGCAGCCAACACAGCGCTCAGTGCCACTCCGCCCAGCCTCCCCCTCCTTTGGCTGTGCCCACCTGGCAGGACAGAACAGGACATTGCTGCTCAGGGATTACATACTGTCCCACAGTTAGAACAGGATAGGATAGGATAGGATAGGATAGGATAGGATAGGATAGGATAGGATAGGATAGGATAGGATAGGATAGGATAGGATAGGATAGGATAGGATAGGATAGGATAGGATAGGATAGGATAGAAAGAATAGAATAGAATAGAATAGAATAGAATAGAATAGAATAGAATAGAATAGAATAGAATAGAATAGAATAGAATAGAATAGAATAGAATAGAATAGAATAGAATAGAATAGAATAGAATAGAATAGGAATAATTTCAGTTGGATGGGACCTACAACAATCATCTAGTCCAACTGACTGACCACTTCAGGCTGACCAAAAGTTAAAGCATGTTATTAAGGGCATTGTCCAAATGCCTCTTAAACACTGATGGCCTTCGGGCAACAATCACCTCTCTAGAAACCCCATTCCAGTGTCTGACCACCCTCTCAGTAAAGAAATGCTTCCTAATGTCCATTCTAAACCTCCCCGTGTGCAGCTTTGAGCCATTCCCATGCATCCTGTCACTGGATCCCATGGAGAAGAGATCAGCACCTCCCACTCCACTTCCCCTCTTCAGGAAGCTTCAGAAAGCAATGAGGTCACCCCTCAGCCTCCTTTTCTCCAAACTATACAAGCCCAAAGTCCTTAGCTGCATCTCATAGGACATGCCTTCCAGCCCTTTCACCAGCTTTGTTGCTCTCCTCTGGACACACTGACGTACCTTCACATCCTTCTTAAATGGTGGGGCCCTGAACTGCGCACAGTACTTAAGGTGAAGCTGCACCATTGCTGAATACAGCCAGATAATCACCCCTTTTGCCTGGCTGGTTATGCTGTGTTGGATGCACCCCAGGATGTCATTTGTCCTTATGGCTGCCAGGACACACTGCTGACTGTTATTGACCTTAGCATCACACCAGCACCCTCACAGCCCTTTCTGCAGGGCTGCTCTCCAGCCACTCCTCTCCCAGTTTGCTTGTGTCCAGCATTACGCTGTCCCAGGTACAGAATCTGGCATGTGGACCTGTTAAGTTTCATCGCAGTAACCACAGCCCAATGCTTCAATCTATCTGGATCCCTCTGCAAGGCCTCTTGTCCCTCAAGAGGGTCAACAGCACCACAGCACCTTGCAGTTTGGTACCATCAGCAAACCTGCTGACAGTGCATTCAACTCCTGCATCCAGACCATTGATAAATACATTGACCAGGACTGGCCTGACAACTGAACGGAGATGAACACAGCTGGCGACAGTTGTCTGCCAGACACAGCCCCAGGGGCAGTGGCATGCCTTTCCCTGTGCCTGTGTACTGCCAGACATTTAGGCCCCTGTTTGTCTGCTATCACCTCAGTCAGAAGTGCTCAAAATCAGTGCAAACCACCAGGACAGAGCAGGCTGAACCACCTTGACAAAGTACTTACCTTTCAGCCTTAAATCTCACTGGGTGCTGCTTGATATCAATTCTGGCTGTATAAATGTAGATGCTCCGTTACACACCAACTGACCAGCCCATGTAGTTTGAAAAGATAAACAGGCTGCAGTACCCTGAGCAGTGCCATAGAGAAGAAACCCTCCCCCTCCTGCCCTGCTTTCTACTGCAATGGGCTCTTTCAATTTTGACAGCACATCCTCTTTCTTCATAGGTGTCGTGGTTTAGGCCTGATTGACAGCCAACCACAATGCAGCACCTCTCTCTCCCTTCCCCTCCGGCAATGAGAAAGGACAGAGAGCCAGGCTTGGGGTTCAAGATAGGACTGGGATGGGGGAAAATCCCCCTTTTATGATCATGAGCAAAAGGCAGACTCATTAGGGGAAGAAAAAAAGAACATACATTTATTACAGACACTAACAACACATAACAGAGTAGGACAGTGAGAAGCATTGCCACATCTTGAGAACACCTTCCCCCCACCCCTCCCTTCTTCCCGGGCTCAGTTCTGCTCCCGATATCTCTACCTCCTCCCCCAGTGGCGCAGGGGCAGGGAATGGGGGGTGCAGTCAGTGCTGCCACTTCCTTCATCTTTGGTGAGGGGAGTGTCCAAAACTTGTTACCCCCTGCTCCATCGTGGTCCCCCTCTCACAGGAGACAGTCCTCCACAAACTTTCTCTGACTTGAATTCCTCCCATGGGCCGCAGCGTTCCCCACACTGCTCCGTCATGGGTCACTAACTTCCTCCGACTGGATTCTCTCCCACGGCTGCAGCCCTTCCCGAGCTGCTCCGGCGTGGGACTCCCCCGCATGCTGCAATCCTCCCAGCACTGAATTACAGCAGCGGGGCTACCTTTTCCCATGAGACCCCGGCCTTCTTCGGGCACAGAACCTTGATCAGCCGAGCAGGAACAACAGGCTGTAAATCAATGTCTGCTCCACCGTAGATCTTCATGGGTGGCAGGGGGGGGCCGCCCTGCTGTCTCACCACAGGATCCAGGGGGGTCTCTGCTCCGGCACACCTCCCCCCTCCTTTCTTCCTCCGTTCCTCCACTGACCTTGGTGTTCATGCAGCTGCAGCAACTCCTCCTCCCAAGTCCCACTGCCCGTCACCACGTCCCTTCTTAAATACGTTATCGCAGAGGCGCAGCCGATTGGCTCAATTTCCCAAACAGAAGTGGAGCTGACTTGGAGCTGGGGGAGCTTCGAGAAGCTTCTCACAGGGGGCCGCCCTGATAGCCCCCTCCCCTGCCACCAAAAAACTCCACCACTCACTCAACCCAGGACAATAGGAACTCTGCAAACCTTAGGAACCCTTCTGGTGCAATTCTTTGGCTTTGTGTTATGGGGAGCACCACGAAGAGTGCAACTCGCAACTTTGAGAAATCTGATTTTCAGAACCAGCAGATTCATTAACCACTCTATCATCCATCCATCCATCCATCCATCCATCCATCCATCCATCCATCCATCCATCCATCCATCCATCCATCCATCCATCCATCCATCCATCCATCCATCCATATCTATCTATCTACCTGTAGCCATACAGCCGTATCTGTATCTCCCCCTGCACTGGTCCCAGCAAGAACGCCAGAACTGCGGATGCTGACCCTACAATGCTCCTGGGCAGTCAGGCCATTGCAGCTCTCATGGTTCCACCACCAAACTAACTCCTTCCCCACCTGCACCGATGGCCGCCCCGCCACACACCCTCCCTTGGGCAGAGCAGCCCTGCATGACACCGCTCCCCACAGGCACCCCCAGCTGCTGTCATCGGACAACTATGGCGGTGAGGCCGTGGGCCAGGTTGTGGCCTGCCTCAACATGGCGGAGTGGGGCCCCGGGGGAGCCTGCTGGCAGAGGGCTCGGAGAGGCCAGCGCCCCTGCCCTTGGGGGGCTGCGAGATGCTCTCTCACATTTAAAGCCTTGCTTTTTGGCTTTCTAGGAAGTAGTTGCTGGTTAAAACTGTAGATACAAAGACTTTAGCTGAACATCACGCTCACCTGGTTTAGTATTTACACATTCTGGAAATGTATTTGCTATTGCCCAAACAGTGCTGCCAAACCTGCTACCAGGAGTTTGAGAAGCAAAAATCAATGATGCTCATTTCAACATCTTTGTCACAGTGCATCCTTCTACTTATACTATTTTGATTACAATCTTCCAAACTTTAATGAACATACAGGAAATTTTAGTTGTGAATGTGCCCTCTCATGAAACTGATTCCCTCATACATCTTACGAATTGCTATCATGGACAGAAGACTTATTCTGAGCAACGTACCACATGATTTGCTACATCTTTCAAGATACCATACTAAAGACGTCACCTTGGTGTCAGATCTCTTAACTTGAGGTTCCTAATGTTCAACATCTGGACATGCCTTGCATATCAATTAAGGCAACAGCTTACTAAAAGACGACAAAACTTCATACCCTTTAGTGGGTACATACAGGAATTCCGAATCAGGCTGGAGAATTTTCAGGTTTGTAGCACAATGGAAACTTTGCAGAGGCTTCATACTGGTCACCAAGCTGTTGGGAAGGAAACTGAAGGAGAAGCAGCAAGAGCTTTGTCCGGTGAAGTCCAAGATGAAGTACTGGATGGAACAATACACATTTGTAAAGCACTAATGCTGTATTTTCACACTTTGCAGAAGCAGCATACCCTAATCCTGGGTAAACTTACATGAATTATTATTTTCAGTTTACATCCTGTAAGTTGCCTGTGTTTTCTAAGACTCTGCTCTCCTTGTGATGATATTCTGTAATGTGATGGCCATACTGTGCAATTCTAACTCAGAAAAAGCACTTTTTAATACCTTGCCCAATAAGTTAGCCATAATAATATTTTCTAGATACACATCATACAGTCAATATTACAGTGCAAGGTACAGACAGCCAAAGGTGACACCTGATTTCTGATGTTTGCTGAGTAGCCAGTACACTTAATATGTATTATAAATAGCATTCAGTGCAATTATAATTTACATAAAAGAACTCTGTATAGAGTCGTATAAAGAGGAAGTAATTAAAACCATAGCATACTACCTACCTAAAGGTGTAGAGTTAAGGTTTCCATGGCAACCTTAACTCTGCATTTCCTGCCTTTTGTGGTTTCAAAAGCCCAGATTCAGTGTTTCTTTAATATAGTATTTCACACTGAATACTTTTACCAATAGAAGGATTATTTTGAAACCTGACATTTCTAGCACTCCTAGTACTAACCCAGTTTGCACAGCAATGTTATAAATTATTCAGAAGAAACTGTACTAATACATAGCTCACAACAAAGGCCAAACTTGCCTCAAGCTGGTGTAATGTATTATGGATATGTGGTAGCCTCTTCATAGATAAGGTGCTGGCAGCTTCCCTTTGGAGGCCTGTTTTATTTCCACCATGACACCGGCTGAAAAACTATCTGGCCTGGAAAACGCCAGATTAACTGAAGGCAAGAAGGAACATGTCTGCAAATGTAAAATGGGAAAAAATCATTTATTTGAATTATAACTCATCAAAGAACACATACCAAGTACACCTGGAAAAATGCTGGTTGTGAAGAAAAGCAACGCTGCATTAGACAGAACTGTTCCAATTTTGAACCTCTAACTTTTGATTAGACTTCTGTAACTGACTTCAGCAAGTGTGTATGGGCACACAGGTATTTGTCCATCTCTTGGCTGACTGCGTTTGAAAATGAAAGTCACTTTTATAGCTTACTAGTAAATAATGCTACCACCCGGGTTTTCAGAGCCAAATTATATAGATTCAACTCTTTATAGGCTGCTTTACTTAAATGCTAAGTAAAAACCATGTTTTCAGTTATTCTTATTGTAAGGCTTCATAGAAAATCCCTGAAGAAAACACATGTATTGTAAATTTTAAGGTAATCTTTAAACTTGTTAACAAAAATGTTCTGATTTCTTGAGTAAAAACTCTTAAGCACTAGTACATTTTATTTCAGTTTTTATGGTACATGAAAATGTTCCTCATTCTACCAAATGTATTTGAAATTTGGCAAACTTTACATTAGTTTTTGTGTAAAGAGACATTTAATACCCAGAATTGTAATACCTTTAATAACCTGCTCCAGGTGTGTGTGTGTGTGGGGAAGTAAGATTAAGGAATTTCTTACATCAATAGGCACATATCTTTGCCAGTAAAGCCACTACATAAAATTCTGTTCCATAACATACTGTCATCGTTTGTATCCAACTGACAAAATTTAGTTCTTAAACATGGAAAAACTCCTGAATCAAATAAACTTCAGATGCATTTTTTTCACAAAGAAGCAATCAAAACCAGACACAAAAACGTGAAGAAGACTGAAGAAATATAATACAACAGAATTTAAGTTTACCACCAACAGGTATCTCTTGCACACTACTCAACCTTTGCAGTGCATACAGGAAATGTTAGGAAAAAAGACAGCAGATAGCAAATTACATTTTATTAACTCACAGTAGGACCTTTCCCAACTTATTCAAATCTCAATATGCTTGTTCAGACTTAGCAACTTTTACGCGCATGCTTAATTTAGTAAACTCAAGTATAAAGTAGAGTTGATACTTGCTGTCTATAAAATATTCAGTTTAAGAGAGAAAAAAGTTTGCATGTCTGTCCCCCAGTTTGGGTATGTTAATATATGCACAAAGTTAAGTCAATGTGTAGGTATTGCCTCCAGAGGTATTAACCCTAAATTGATTTTTCTTAGCCACTAATAAAAACTGGGCCACAGTGAGAGATCTACTAGACCTTTGTAATGATAACCAAATTCCTTCTTAAATACCTAACCCTCAGGAACTGACCTATCAAGCAAACCCTTCAAAAACTTTACTGACTAATTTAAGACTTGGGTAACATGAATATCCTCCCAAGAGTACAATATATTAAAATAAAACTAAGTGAAAAAAAGAGCTTTGTAGTATTGTACAGAATTAATTGGCATCATCCACTGGTTTCAATCAGAATTCACGATTCTGTTTAATTTTAAAACTTGTCTTTATTCACATGAAAGAGAAAATATTAAAATTTAGTGAAATGCAGAACTCAGACCTTCCTTTAAAAAAGTTGTATTTAAAGAAATTTAATTACAAAATTTACAAAACCAAAGCACTGAAGTAATGAAATTATTAGCAAATATACTCATTAATCTAACCATTACACAGCATTAACCCTTTATACTAGAGCCTTAATTCTCGCCAAAAGCAGTGTATTTTCAACAGTAATCTAAAGTAGAGCAGTACAAATAACTCATCTGAAAAAGATACAAGGATTATTCATATGTAGACATGTTTATAGATCATCCCCAATAAAGATAACTGAAAATATATATTCTGCTATAAATTAACACAATAGATTTATAAAATTGGTATAATTTTAAATTAGAATTCAGATACATTTTCATATCAATGCCTATGATACACTAACTACATTTCACAAATACTATACTGTATATCACATATGTATATTCATATATAAGAATTAACATATTGTACTTAATAATTGTATCCACTGATCTCTCACTTAAAAAGCACCAAAGAAAGCATATAAAGGCATACATAAACATCACTGAACAGAAGTAGAATGCTGCACAGTGGAAAAAAAATACCACATTTAATTCAGAAAAGTATTAATTTTTATTTCAGCATTTATTTGCTAAACTTTTGAATCTTGCTTTTAACGTGGTTGATATTTACATGGACACCTGCCAACCTTCAGCAACCGATTTGTGCCTTTCTGATATTGTTTCTTAATGTAAATCTAATTTAAGTTCTTTGTATTAGTATGAAAATCTTGTATTGTTTTCCTGAGGAAAGCTGCTTTTTGCCTGCACATAAAATTTATTTTAGACCTAAGTCTCTGGTTTGGCTTCAATCCCAGAATATTCTGATTTCTAAACAAACTGCAAAGCATATCATATGGGTATCATGATTAAAAAGCCATAGTCCTCATTGTGGATTCTGCAAGATATTAATCCCTGTTATAGTTCCATTTATTTCATTGCAGTTACGTTTCTTATTTTAATATACTTGCCATGTTTGGTCTCAGTACAAAATATGAAAATGGCATACTTAAAATGAAGCACAGTACTGATACAAATTTAATTTTTTTCTGACCTGGTCCTGGAGACTAATAATATCACAAATGATCATATATTACAGCTGGTTTTGAAGCTGAAAACTGTTTCAAGTAAGTTAAGTAATTTCCCAGTAGGGAAAGTATGAGTACATGAATACATGTTTTTAATCACTCTTAATCAGGTAACACTTTTAAAATCAGCAGTATGAAATGCTCGTTCATATGGCTGTTTGCTATGGTAAAGCACATTCTAAATATACACCCATCTCAGTTCCCATATATTTTCAAATAAACTTGTCTGGTGACAAGAGACAGAGAAAAGAGCCTATAGACTTTTTAAGATTAGGCAAAGGTTTCCATAGAGGAACAGGGGGTTTTCCTTAATTTTTTCTCCTTGAACTATTGAACATTGAGCTGCTTTGACCAAACTTTCCAGCATTATGTCCCTTCAGACAGCAACTATACCTGGATCACTTGAGCTCTAAAGTTTCATAAAATTTCAAGTAATGCCAAACAGGAACTTTAATGGTGCATAATTGGTTCCATTCTATGAGAGGTTGCAGCTGGTTTATCAGAGACCTCTTTGCTAATGACTTCTAGAAACCACTCTCTTTTCTATCTATCAGAAATAAATATCGTTTGTAGTTTTCAGAGGCTGAATTTAGTCTTTGCTTCTATTATGGATCATGAATTTCATTGGTCATTCAGTTTTTGTTGTTGTTCCAATAAATTAGCTTTAAAAATTGTTCTGTTACAATAAATATACCATTTTTATTCTAAAGCAGTATTTCACTTTGGAGGCAGAAACACAAGACCAGTCCTAATCCTATTATATTTGGGGGGATCTGGTGTAATATCTAGTGCTAGTTCTCAAATTCCTTGTTGTACAGTTGAGTACCTCTTGACCAGAGGTCTGAATCTTTGCTTGAATGATTAAAACCATAAGTAAGGCTTTGTAAGACTTTTCTGACAGAAGATAATCTGACCTGTTAACTTTCTGAGATCAGAGTCAAGGTTGGGAAGTAAGAAGGCACATATTGATAAAAATAGAACAGCTCCTAGCACATCAAAGCATAGAGATTTGTCTCAGAAGGCTGTTGGCAATTTGTAAAACGTCAGGTTATTTCAGGTACCTCACTGAAATGTGTAGCTACTTTGACAAGTGGATGCAGGTAAGACATGGGGAAAAATCCTTAAGAGTGAACAGTCTGTGCCAAAAAAAAAGGGTTAGAATTTGTACCTAGATTAAGATAAACACAAAATATCAGGGTGCCTTGTGCCAAGGAGCAGCAGAAAAGGAGACAAGCATGTCCTAAATCTTTTTTTTTTTAACTTTTCACTGTACAAAAAATGTTGATGTTTAATACACAGCTATAAACACTGCCTCCTAACAGTGTATTAGGCTATATTTATTGTAGGCCCCATGGCAAATGTGAGAAACTTTGAAGAATGACATGTTAGGGTTAATGGATATGGTGAGATCAGTCGTCAGATGGTCTGGAGAACACCATTTGAATGGGCCAAATAGGGAACTCCAGCCATCAGGAGTCTTATCACTGATTTTTAACAGTTAAGACATGAAGCTTCCACACTGAGCAGAAACTGGGAAGTTAAGTTTTGATTCCAAACAAAGAGCATATAAAGAGGGCTGGTTTCCAGATGAAAATCAAAGTCCTTCATCACTAGACACTGGTTGGATTCCCATGAATCTCAAGATGTGTTATGCTACTCACCCCATTTAAGATCTCTTGGGACTGAATTCCTTCACACGGAAAAACTCTTCCTTCATCCCAATTCTTCCCATCTCAAATCCTTATCAACACCCTCTGAAACAGCTCACAGCAGGACCTTGTAACAATTATAAACCCCATCCCTTACCCTGGCCCTAATCTCAACTGTGGGCTGACCTTAGCCAAAGACCCCAAGCCACAGTCAAGATGGAAAAGCTCTCATGGGAGAATTCTTTGTGATGCACAAACCTGCCCTTGGTAGCCCTTTTGCAGCCCCACCACAACAGGACCCTTCAGCTTTATGTTTCTTCTAATCTTAACCCTTAAAGTGGCCAGGTAGCCCTTAAGCCCAGAAAACCCAAACCGTGGCACAGATTAGAAAGTTTTTAGGAGAGAACTGCCTTGGCAGCCCACACCTTCCCTCAGCAGCCTGTCTGCAGCCCCACTTCACCTAGATCCCTAGGCTTTGTCTCTCTTAGAACCTTAGTGCTAGAAGTGCATAGACCTTTAACACCAGAGAGCCCCAAACATGACTCACATAAAAAGTCCCCAGAGAATTCCTTTTGCAGCCCACACCTTTCCTCAGCAGTCCCAGTCCAGCTAGAACCCTAGGAACTGTTCTCACCTTAAATGTACCCAGGGCATTAACTCCAGGTAAACCCAAACATGGCCCTGATGGAAGTCTTTGACAGTAATTCTTCTGCAGAGCAAGCTGTCCCTAGGGAGCCCCTTTGCACACCCACCACAACTAGACACTGAGGAACTGTCTCTCTTCTGACCCTAAAACTGCCCAGAACCCACTTTCTGCAGCCCAAACCTTCCCTTGGCAACTTCTCTGCAGCCCCACTCCACACAGACCCCCAGGCTTTGTCTCCCTCTGAACTCAAACTCTAGCCTTAACCCAAGCCATGTGCTGAGCCTTACTCTAGGATGTCAAATAAATAAAACCAACTAAAATGGCTAAAATAGAAAACTATTAAGAAAATTTCTTTGTGGCTAAACTTGCCTTTAGCACTACCTTTGCAGCTTTGCTCCATGTACGCCACTATGGTTTGTCTCTCATAAAACCCTTATGCAAGGATCCCAAGCCATGGCCAAGGTGTAAAAGGCCTGAGGGAAGGATTCTTTTTGCAGCCCAAACCTTCCACTGCCAGTCCACTTGCAGCCCTGCTTCACCTGGGCCCCTGCGCTTAGTCTGTTTCTCATCCATTAAGTCTCTATGAGCGGCCAGAGCATTAAGCTGTGACAACCCCTGAGAGCAAGCCCTCAAGCAAGAAGCTCTCAGCTGAGCAAGCCCTCAACTTGCCCCTTCCCCCTCCAAGATGGAACCTTCAACAGCGTGTTTGTGTGCACGAGGCCATTGTTTCAGTACCTGCTCAATGCTAGGAGCTCACTTATGACAGTTGTCCTCCAGAGGAAAGGATCAAATCTTGATTCAGCTCCTATCTTTGGAACTCTTGATCCTTCACGTTGCACGCATTTTATCCTGTTCTTATCTTTGGACTTATCCCAGCACACCTACCACCCCTGGAGGCCACAACTTATTTATTCAATTGTCGCCTTTTTAGCACACTCATCAACAATACCTCGGTAGCGGCCGCAGGGCCGACCCTGCGCATGCGCCGTGCCTTGCCCTACCTTACCCTGCCTTGCCCCGCCACGCCGCGTGGGGTGGGGGGCGGGGAATAATGGAGGTGAGGGCCGGGCGGGCTCGCCACTTCCGGTCTGCGCTTCCATATCCGGGTGAGGGCTCAGGGGCTGCTGAGGGTGCTGTTGATTGGTTTTAGCTGCAGTTGGTGTGGGGAATCGCTCGGTGACTAGCTGCGCCGCTCCGCGGGCCCGGCCCGGCCCGGCCCGGCCCAGCCCAGCCCCTCCCGTCCCGGCCTGGCCCGGCCCGGCCCGCCTGACTCCGCCCGGGCCCGCTGTGAGTCTGCCGGCGCGGTGCGGGGTGCCCCTTGCCGCTGTGGGGAGCGGGTCCCGGGGGGCTGGGGTGGGTGGGGAACGGGGTCCGAATGGAGACCCTGGCAATTTCTGCCAGGGTAATCTTTGCTGACAGTCGCGGCAAGTGCCGTTATAGCCGCTGTGAGACAGCAGTGTTACTATACTAGTTTGTTTCGGTTTTGGGAAACTGACTTCTTAGTTGTTCCTCCTCTTGCTATTTTTAACTTCTCTTTATGGTGTTTACAAAGACTGGAATGAACGCATTACTTTTCCAGTTCAATCTTGAATTCTGATGCACGGTTCTGTTACTGATGAATTATATCCGTAAGCTGCTTTTGTGTACTCTCTGATGCTAGGAGTGCCTCAGCTTCTTGGAGATGAACGAGGTGCGTTAACAGTTGTTGCGTTGCCTGTACTAGAAACGGAGAAGTTTAGACTGCACGTGAATGCTATTCAGATTAAATGTAAATGTCAGGTGACTTTTTTGTAATGGAATTCGGTTTTGTTTCTTAAGCAAAACTGAAAGTAAACATCCCAAAAATAACTTTAATTCTTTCATTAATACATATTTCCTGTCCTCTATCCCTGCCTCTTTCCCCAACCCCTCCCTCTGCAACCCCCGGCCAAAAAAAAAGCAAAAACTGAGAGCATTAATCTTGAAAGCTTTTACCTGGAGCTGGTATGGCAATGTCCATGTAGGTAGGTACCAGCTTTTCACTAGTGTGGGTTGTCATCACAGGAGGTAAGGAACAAAGTCAAACCTGAGCAAATATACTCCTTGGAACTTGCTTGCTTATGTTCCATGCTAATGCTGCCTGTGGTGACAGTCTGAGCTGTCTGAGGAGGTTAAAACATGCTGACAGTCCATAGTACGTGAAAGAACACTTCTAGGCTGTAGTACCAGTGACACCTTACAGTAAAGTTAGGAGTAACTGATTTTATTTCCAAGTATGATGTAATGCCTGTTAATGTAACTGCTCATACGATCTTTTATGTAGGTTTTTCAGGATTGGTTTGGTTTGGGTTTTTTTTTTTTTTTTTTTTTTCAGTTTGGTAACTGAGAGAAGCTGAAAGTGGTACTTTAATTTTATTCTAAAATTAGACTACTGTGTGGTGATAGGACTTCCATGCTGGGCCACTGACTTATTGCCAGTTTTTCCAATTGTATTACTGTAGCATTGGTTGGATAAAAAGGTTTTTGTGTAGTAATTAGGGAAATACTGCCATTGTGCATGTGACTTCTAAATGTTCCAGTTAAAAGTTGTTTTAAAAAACTTCTTCCTCTTGTATTTGAATCGTCTTATTGCGCTAACTGGATAAATATTCATATGCAGAGTATTAAGATCAATCATGTACAACTGTGCTTGTCAGTGACACATGTTTGTTTGCAGGGTTCTTAAGACTGAAGTAAAAAATAATTGAAGTAACTTGAAACTAATGTCAGGTTTTCACTGTAGCTAAGAGATATGCATAGTACTGATAGCTGGTTTTAAAAATCTGATACAGTTTTTCCAATAGAAAGCATGAACTTTTATTGTTTTCAACATATAAATTGCCCTTAGGGAAAATACTGGTGATTTGAAAAATGGATGCAATACACAGTTTAACCTGTTGTAGAGGCAAAGATTTTATTTTTCATCCAGTCTTTCTGCATGCATATAATGATACAAGATCAAATAGCAGTCAGCTGTACCAGAATCAATTTTAAAATTAAAAGATAGTAAACCTACATTTTTCTATTACAGAATCCATTCAGTAACTGCAAACATTAAAACCTACTATGTATATGGTATTCTTAAAGTATGACTATATTACTTTCCAATTGCTGTCACCATTTGACTGCTTCTTTGCATATCATGTCATAAAAGAAAAATTAATTACAGTTTATGATCAGCTGCATCTTCATGTTCCTTTGGTGTAGTCTCGTGTTTTGAACCAGGCTGGTGGCTGAACACATGATGCAGCTGCTCGCTCACCCTTCCATAACTGGTGGATGGGGGAGAGAATTGGAGGGTAAAGAGAGACTCCTAGGTTGAGATAAAAAGTTTAATAATTGAAGTAAAATAAAACAGTAATAGGAAGTACAAACACATAATGCACAATGCAATTGCTCACCACCCAGCCCATTCCCAGCTAGATCCCCCTAAAAAATCTTGCAACCACAATCCCAGAAGTGAGAGAGAGCACCCCCTTTCCTGGCTGACCCTCCTCTATATACTGAGTGTGACGCTAGATGATATGGGATACTTCATTGTCTAGTTTGGGTTGGGCACTGTGGCTTTGCTCCCTCCACGCTTCTTGTACATGTGCACACAGACAGGACGCGGGGAGTTGCAAAGTCCATGATATCTTGGAAACAGCTGAAAACATGAGTGTATTATCATCATTCTTCTCTTACCAAATCCTATACTGAATCCAAAGCACAACACTGTTCTAGCTACTAAAAAGAAAAATAAACTCTATCCCAACTAAAACCAGGACATGTAGTCAAGTGTTTCTTTCCATATATTTTGAGCCTCATTGTGGAATGCTTGAGATAAGAAACATATTCCACTGTAATATATTCCTTGAGGTGAAAACTCTTATGTCTTGTGTCTTGTGATTTTTTTCTAAAACTTAAAGTGGAGGGGAGCAAATAAAAATTCACTCTTAAACATCAATAAAGTAAATAGTAATTGTGAGACTTAAGAGTATGTAGCATTTTTTAGTGTCTTGTCCTGAAATGACATAAAACTAGCCCACAATCACAGTTCTTTTAAGCGATTTCTGGAAATATATTCTAGATAATTTGAATTTTTAAACCAAGAATTCAAAAGGTAGCTAGTATTTCTTGTTGTCTAATTTAGATTTCTCTTTTTTAATGTAGGGAAAAGGATACATGTTAACTTCAGATAAAGGAGCATGTTCCCAAATCCCTCCAATGTGGGTTGTCCACCCTTCCCTCCAAAAAATCATCGACAGAGTAATTTTGTAAATAAGCCTCCTCTAAATAGACTACCTACTCATAGCCCTCACCAGCGAGTTTTTGATGCTCAGTTTCATTTTCAGAATACACGGTAAGTTCAGTAAGATTTTGTACTGGGGGTTGGGTTGAAAAAGAGAGTTAATGAACTTTTGAAAGAAGTATTTCTGCTTATGGAAGATATTTTTCACGGTTTTTAACATTAAACTGCATTAAACTTTAAAAAACAGGAAGGTGTCATGTGTAAAACAGAGCTGTATCATGTCTGTTCATGACCTGATGGTCTCTTGCATTGTGTATAATGCATGAGATGCCATTGCACTGATAGAGTTAATAATCCACAGTTCACTTTTAAAAATCTTCAGTTGTAGTTGTTTATCGGGGAAAACAGCAAGGAGATGAGAAGGGGAAGAATTATTTATTTGGGCTAGATTTGAAGACACAGTAGTGTTTTTTAGGCTCTTAAATTTAACGGTACCTTAAGTTAATTTCCTTGCTAATCTATTCTTACATGTGTGGTGTGAAGTATGATAATCTTCTATTTTGTTAATGAAAAATATATATTGAAAATCTCTTCATTTTGAAAAGACCGGTGTATTGCTTCTAAGAAAAAAATGACAGTACTTGATGAGTTTAATATTCACTTAAGAAAAACTACCAACCCCTAGAAACCATCTTAGTTATCATATGAATAAAAGTTATGGACTATAATCTTTCCAGGGCTTATTTGTGTGGGAATCGTGCAACTATTCCAGCTGTTACACTGCATCCAGTGACTTACGGAAATGTCAGTTCAGCACATACAGCTAATGTCCCCATGCCATTCCAAGGAAGAAAGTAAGTTCTGTGTGTGTGATTAATTCTGGTTTTAATGTACCCATGGTGAAGCTTGTCTAATATAAATTTTTTTGCAATTTGAATTTTGTTAGGATTTGCAATACCAAATGTTTTTTGATGAAACAGGCCATGCCATGGCTTTTTAACATGTACATGTAGATTTTGAGAATTTTAGTACTCAGAAGTGACTTAGTGTGCGTAGTTTTTCTCTTCTAACAGCTGTAGCCTTACAGAACTGTGATTTATGTATTTTATTTTAATACTATAATAGATTGTAGTCTGTGTGTTTGACTGTAAGAGGCTTTGTGTCAATAAATTCAGTGTTCTTTTCCTGTTAATTTGTTAAGTTAGGAGTAAGACTGCACCCTCGATGTTTTGTGGGAACTGTGATGTTTTTCTCATGAAACACTAGATGTTTCTTCTGATTTTCTTATGTGATGCTATATTTTTCAAATACAGAGTGCTAAATTCAAACATATGTAAGGTGTTGGGGTTTTTTAAGAGGAATTTTATGGAAACATTTTTTCTACTTTTCAAGAAACAAAATTTACTTGAATTTATCTAATTTCATGTGTAACTTTAGTTGCACCAGAATGAGGAATTTCAGATGAATGTATGATTTTATTTTAACATTTGAGAAAGAAAAACTACTTATTGTCAGCTCAGAAAATAGTACTTGATGTGTTTTTAATAATTCTGTGAATCTGCTGATAGGGAGGAAGCTTTATGTTTTCCAAATTATTTCCTGTATGCTATTTCTCTTCCACATTTAACAGATGAGGAAATAATTACAAATGGTATTAAGTTATAGTTGAGTATATAACTATCAGATGAACTGAAGAAGTTCCTGGTTTCATGCTGCATGCATGTTTTCAGTTTGACCAGTCTGGTTAATGGAAAACTATCCTGCGTTAGGAGATTTGCAGTCAACTAGTTAATCCTTAGATTTTGAGTCTACTCTTCTTAAGGTATTTTTGCTGAACATGAGTTGGTGCATGTTATTGCCAGGCAAAATAGGCTGAAACAACATTATGTTTTGATTTAACATTACATTATGAGTTCCTTTAAGATTGGGGTTAGGTAGTGTTATCGGAACTTCTCTCATACTTGAAAACTGAAATGGAGACTTGAGGTCTCTTCAGTTACATTTTTATTATTAATAATGCTATCTGTCCAGGTCCCCAAAATACTTTGATGCCAACTTTTCTGACTACAAGAAATTACTGTAGTTTTACTAATAGTTAATTCATTGATACATATGAACATTTGATTTCATGATTTTTAATTAAAATATGTGTGAGTACCTCCATGCTGGTTAACTTTATGAAATAATTGATGTATAAACAAAACATTAATGTTCTCTTTTATTCTTTACTGTGGATGGATCACAGTATTCAACCACTGGTCAGATTTCAGTACAATTTTTTCTCAATGAAGAGTTCAGATACCATAAGGCTGCCTGTGAAATCACTATATCTCTTCAAATATATTTGAATTCCTCTGACAAATGACTTAGAAGATACAGACTACTGTTTGAAAATGAGACATTAGCTTTATGACCTGTGTAACTTTATACAGTCACTAGTTCATTTTGTCAAATGAACAGTGGTTTTTTTCTGCCCAGATTACACAGTTTACTGTCTGTACAATCTAAGACAGAGAAATGCTACATTTTGAATGGCTATTGTAATAATCTTTTTTCCTCCCATCCCCACCAATGAATTTATTTATCACTGGGTGTTCAGAACTCACAAAACTTCTCACTACACTTCCATTGATGTAAAAGAAAAGTACCCTTACATAGTCTGCATGTATCTTTTTTTTTTTTATTAGGAAAATTAACCAGTATGTTGTCTCCAAACTAGTATGACCATCTTTCCAAGCTGTCCTGCTTAACTGAACTTTAGGTTTCAGTTGATTAATATAGACACACTTGCAAAGCAGTTGCATCAATTCACTTCAAGGGTAGCTGTACTTTTGCAGTCGCGTGTTCTCTTTTCCTGTTCCAGGTTTATTTCAGCTAATATCTGGGATAGGCTACCTTTTGTTCTGTAGAATACTTGCTTTCAGTGAAATTGTCACATAATTAAGCATTTGTACTTTGTAGCAACTGTCTTTTAATCACAGGTTGGAGCTTGCAAGCTAGAGGAATTACTGTTTCTCTTCTCTCTCCACCAGGAGACTAAGTGAAGAAAGTGTTTCACCTGGTTTCAAACGGAGACGTCTTCATTCAGACACTTCTGAAGCAACTGTAGTTAACCAAGCAGTGCCTTTACCAGAAAGACATAGATACTCCTTCCCAGAATCAATTCAGTTTCCAGTGTCCCATGCACATTACAGTCCAGGAAGTGTTCCTCTGTTGCAAGATACTGTGTTTTCAGACCCTGTAGAAACCACACTCCCTGTGGCCAAAGATAAGGTAATATCTTTTTATGCCTGTGGTTTACATGTGCCTTCTGAGTAGGCAGGGTCCAATCCTGCTGTGGGAGACTACAAAAATTTCTGCAAGGTTCTTTGACAGTATTGTGGGGTCTCTATTGTTGAACTGTCGTTAGAAGGAATATCAATAAATGTAGCTGCCACTACGGTCCTATATAGCCTCCTTGTGTGTATTTGGCTTTGGAGCATTTTTGTGGAGTAGGGGTGGTGTTTGCTTATGTTGTTTGGTTTCCATATTAATGTCAGGAAACCTACATGTTTGCTCCAGCAAGTAGAAGTTGGAGGAATGGTCCATTGTCAGTTAATACCTCTTCCACCAGAGATCTTCTACTTCTTTGATAGTCTGGGATAAAAAAAAAGAAAGCGAACTTAAATCAGTTTTAATATTTATTTTTCTCCCTATTGCTGGTAGGCAAACTGTTGATATTAATGTCAGCAGAAGACATCTCTGGTGTTTCACTGCTTTTCCCCTGAAAGACTGTGGGGCACTGGGACTCTGGTGTTTCAATGCTCTTCCCCTGAAATACTAATGAGGCAAAAATTATTTTCTGTCGATAGACATACCAGATTGAACAAATTTAAATTTAAAAACTTTGCAGCAATTTCTTCAGGGGGGAGTTCACTATGAATTCAAATGCAGTAAAACTCTAGACTGTAGAATAGGTTGTGTGAAATTATGCTAGATTTTTCGTTTAAATGCAGTCTTCTGTGTTTCATATAATTGCATCTCTGACAGTAAGGAATGCTGATTTCTCTGTACCTACTTTTTGAATGTGTGTGTCAAGTTAAGTCAGCAGGTTTTGGAGGTGTTTCAAGCATGTCAGCAACAGACCTGTGACTTGAACAGAAAGGAGCTCTGTAGGATAGAACTCCAGAGAGAACTTCAGCAAATTTTTCCACGTATGTTTTGAATTTGATTACTTAATATCAATTTAAATGTTTTTCGGATTCGCGGTTTTTCTTTCCTTCTAAAGTATGATGTGTCACATCAGTTTTTATTCTGTGATTCTTCTGTTACAGGGAGCAGTCTCGTTTTGGTTGGGTCTTCACTGAATGGGTTTGCCACTCGTAGCAGTGATGGTGACTTGTGCCTCTTGGTTAAAAAAGAACCAGTAAGTAATTTAAAAAATACATAGTTAAAACAAAGTCTGTTTTTAAAATGTATGTGCTTTTATAAGGCTGGATTCTAAAATTAGAAATGAATGGTCAAATCCTTTTAATTTAACAATGTATTTTTGCACTCATAATAATTATGAACTATTGACGCAATAATATTAGAAATATCAATGTGACCTTATAAACCCTTTAACCCAACAAAACATTCAAAAAATAAGCATTACCTTCACTCTCTAAGTGAAAAAAGCACAGCAAAACAGAGAAATAAATTGCCTAAGAGAATGAAGAAAATTTAGATAACTAACTCATTTTAGATGCAGGAACAACTTTTAATAAGTACAGTTTATTTATTTCATTATTTAGGTTCATAGCCACCAATTTTAGTGATCAGGCATAAGAAGGAATTTCATATGCAAAATATCTTAAGTATTTTTGGTGAGAAAAAATGTTTATGAGTAGAGTTTAGGTTGAGAGAAAAGATGGAACAAAAAAATCTAAATAGACCATAATTTTGGAAGAATTGAAGTGTCATTGAAAAGGAAGGAAAGGACACCTTTGTATAATTGGGTCTAGGTTTTCATCAAGTTCTATGATTTGTGAATGTCTGATAGTTACTTTGCATATTGAATATGTACTGTTCTTTCTGGCTTTTGCTGCACTAAATATGTATGTAGGCTGTGGAATGTGTTAGCATACATGTTTATGTCTTATTCTGAGAATTAATTTTATTTGAAAAGTGTCCTTGGAACATCTAAATGAGAGATACCAACTTTTTTCTTTTAATTTTATTATCATATTTCAGGTAAATCAGAAGACTGAAGCAAGGCGTATACTCATCTTAGTCCAAAGACTCTTCAGTACTAAACTTTGTACGTTTCTGGCTACAGTGAGGTGATAAGATTATTGGCAATTCTCGAAGAAGTATTGATGCACAGTTGTAACTAACTTATGTAACTGCATCTTATCTAGCTTCTAATCATGGTATTGTTTGGAGAAAAGCTATAAATATTTTGTAATGTTACTTATCTTGGTGCTGATGGATAGTAAGTAGAAAAACATAACAGTTACATTGCAAACTAGGGTACTTCAGGAAGTGATAGAATCTAAAATGACTTTTGAATTGTGGACCACAGTTTGAGGGGTGGAGGGAAAGTAGATTTCTGTTTGGGAAACCTCTGTTAGTTAACACTTACTACTCTTTTATGTTTCAGTGCCTTCCTGGGTAGTGCTCTAAGAATTTCTAAAATAAGATGTCACTCAGACTGTATAGAATTGATTTGGGGAGGGGCAGGGGGCTTGGTACCAGTGAAATGATTAACTTAGGTTCCTAGTGAGGAAAATACTAAATGTTGACAGTACCAGCACGTATAGAAGAAACAGGTCAATTCATGGTTCTTAGAAGTTGTTTAGACTCCCTTTAGGTGAAGAATTCACATGGGCAGTTCTTGACTTAAACATGAAAGCATCCTACTTCAAAGAGGCTTTTGTACCATCCTTTGAATTATAAAAGACCTTGTAATTTACTGATACCAATGACTGTCCCCCTGCTTCTCAGACTTGTGATATAATCTTTGATGCCATTCGTTATATTGCTGCTCTGAACAATCCTGCAATGGTAAGAGGAACAAACCATAAATTTAAATGCATACTTTAAAATTTCTTCATTGGCACGTGTGCATACCCAGATTTCAATGGCTCACTTGAACAGAGACTTGATAGATCCACCACAGAATAGGCATCTGATGTTTAATGGCTTGTTACTATTGTATACTGATGCTTGCATAAGGAGTCCAGAACTTAGTCTGGCTTTTCCTAGGAGACAAGTAATTCCAGTACTTTCTGAGAAGCACAGTGGTAAAACAGTTGTGTTTTCAGGGATCAGAAAGGGACCATCTGTATAAACTCTCACACTCTTCTTTTTTTCAAGTGGTTGTGTTCTGTGACAGAACTTTAGGTAAAGCCAGGTTTGTTTGCCAGGGAATATGAGTATCAGAAAGACATGACAGTCATGTGAGAGCAATTCCTGAAGGGTTTTTTTTGTGCCATTGCTCATTTTTGATACTTTCCTAATTCTCTGTTACTTGCAAGTCTTTTTGGTCAGCTTCATTTAATCAAAATGTTCTTTGAAAGGTGAGGCAGGACAAAACACTGCTTATATTACTGCCTCAGTCAGACCCTTAGTTGTGGCTTGTAGACCTCTTAGATCATCTCTTCATAATCTTAACATCACTATGGGCACATATTTCTAAACCTAGCCATTTTTCCTTGTGTCTATGTATGGATATTCTGTGGATAGAACTAATAGACAGAAGTTGTTTGAAAATGTTCACCTGATTCAAAATGAAAAGGTTTTGCCATGTGAGTCTTTCCATTTAGATTTAGTTCATTTATAAACGGTAGCTCAACTATGCTAAGGTTCAGTATTTCTGAAGCAAGGGGGTTGCCCAATTATTTTGATTAAAGCTTATTTAGGCAAATATAATTGCAGTCATCCATAATTGTAGAATAACTTGTGGGTTGGTTTTGTTTGGGGGGTGGGGAGGGAGTTCCCCCAGGCTAGACTTCAGAAGTTGATAGATTGATATTCTTTTTCTTCACCGCTGGAGAAACAATCTTAGCAGTATGTGTCTCAGTGGTGGTCTGTTAGTACTTCTGTGGGTTTGTGGAGTCATGTTTACCTGCTTAGAAATGGCTATTCAATGTCAGCTCCAGGTTGGCTGCTAAATTCTTTTTTAATGAGCTGAGTTTAAGTGATTTCCTACCTTCTGCTGTCTTCAGAAGTCAGCTACTGCTTAATCATCAAGGATGGGAACTACAAGTACATACATTTTAAAAAAAGCCTTCAGAAATTGTAATTCTTTTGAAATGTTACTTAAACTCAAACCAGAATTCTAGATTTTCAACTTGAAAGGGTTAGCAGTGCATGTATACTGCTGCTGTGTACAAGCAAAAGATTTGTCTGCACCAAGCTCCTTTAAGAATTGCAATTTCATTCCAACAGTATTCTGCATTTTATTGCATATGCTTTTTAACAACCTAAAAAGTATTAAACTTAAAAATAAGTCTTGTGCTGCATCGAGTTAATATGTATGATCCTATCCTGTAATCTTAAAGTAATCCCTCTTTGACAATAGTAAAGTATTTCCTTTTTTTCTTCTATAGAAGAAGGACTGCAGCATGTTCTTAACAGGTCTGTGAGCTGTCAATACATTTATTCCTTGCTTCACACAAGAGAGCAGAAATAAACATAGTTTGGGCCAAACATGAAACCTAATGAAGTATGTTCCAAGATGCAAGAGAAACAAGGAGTAGGAAAGATAAGATGTTGTTTAAAACAAAGTTCTTGGGCTGTTTTTGTGAAAGCTAAAGGACAAAAAGAAATGAAGAGGAGATTTGTGGCATGGGTAATGTTCTAGAGCTTTAACCCTTTTCCAGATCATTTCAGTTCAGAAACTTGGGAGAAGTTTTTTCTAGCTGTGCCTCTCCTAACATCTTCATCTTTGTGATGTTCCTGTACACTCCAAAATAAGAACTATAGGAAGAGTGTGATTCTCTGCTTATTTCACCCTAATTCCATGACTGGTAAATTAGGAAGCATTCTACATGCAGATTAGATCAGTCTCTCAATTTTTCTTTTAGGTAAATCATCTTCAGAACTTTAAGTGCTATATGTTTTATCCTTTATAAATGGTTAACTGTGGTTGTTAGACTAGTGCTTCATTCTGGGAGGTTTGGGAAGTGGATTTGAAATTTATCTAAGCTCCAGTTTATTTTGGTTTCAGGCTTGCAAAAGGTAACAATGTGCGAGCAAGGAATTTGAGCCCATGAGACTTAAAGTCTTAGAGCAGAGGCTTTTCTGTATTGGCATTCTGCATCTAGAATACTGACTGAACTGAAGATGTGTTCTTTTTTTTTTTTTGAATAATCATAGAATCACAGAATACGAGGTTGGACGAGACCTGAAGGATCATCTGGTCCAACCTTACTTGGCAAAAGCATGGTCTAGACAAGATGGCCCAGCACACTGTCCAGCTGAATCTTAAAAGTGCAAAGATTTTTTAGATCTATCTTTTAAATGATTTTTTTTAACGTGTAAAACTGGTCCATCTTGTCTAGACATGTGCTTTTGTGAGACATGTTAGTCTTAAGCATGTATTGTGTTTTTTTTCTAGAGTAGCGAGGTGTAAGGATAGCAGCAATATATCTTCTGTTTCAAAGACTAGCAGACTAGCAGAGTACTTGTAACTTTTTTGACTTATTTGTTCAGATACCTGCATATATCTAGTTTTTACAATATTGGCTGACATTCCCAGGACTGTACACTCTAGCCAGTGTCTTTTAGAAATGTGAAATGTTAACTATAAAGTTGGGGTAATCACTGTTATGACATATTGGAGAGGATATTATGCAAACCACTGAGAGTAAATGTCAAACTGATTGCTCTCTTCAGATTTACCTAGACAGCATTAATTTGGAAAATATTTTAGCAGTTGGGTTGACTCGTTGCTGTCTGAATAAATAACAAAGAGCTCATTTTCTCTTAATTATACAAAGGCTTGAAGTAGTGTTGAGACTAGGATGTCAGAGTGGAATCTGCATAATGGTTGTCTAGAGCAAGCAAGGGCATTTGAACTCAAATGGTGTTGAAGGACTATGCAGGTGGGTGAGTGAATTCCAAACATCAACAGGTAATTCATCCTGTGCTGGGTTGTACCCACCTAGATTCTTCATGACTGGATTCAGACTTCTGTGTCACCTAGTTTCTCTTTCTATAGTATAACCCTATCAATGAGAGCCGGTTACATGTGCAGGATGCCAAAGATCCTTTTGGAATATACTATGATTAGGATTAATATTTTGATTAATTACTTAATCTTTTATGCTGTAAAAGAAGAGACTTAAGCTATTTAATCTGAAGTTCTGCATGAATAAGTAATTGATGAAACGGTGCTTAGTTGTCTTGGAAGTGGTTATATTCTTTTTCACTACAGCTGGAGTGGCATTTGTCACTTTTTCATAGATTTGCCCAAAACTGTGGAGCAGCTATGTGGAATTCTTTACATATGTTTTGGTCTAGCCCTTCTGCTTATAGCTTCAAGGTCAGATAGACAGTTCACTAAGTCACTTACTCAACCTGTATGTATTTCAGAATTCCACATCCTGTGTTTGTGACTGTTTTGTCACTTGTATGACAATCTAATATGCATTAGAGATTCTGCTAACAGTTTCATTGGTGTGAGCCAAGGAGGAGGGTACAAGCAGCATGTTACTGCCTTCTAACATTGTCTTTGCTTTGTTTCACCATGGGAAACAGACTGGGATTATCTTTTGGTTTGTTTTTTTTTTTTCTCTTAGCCAACTAATCTGACACAAGCATCCATCAAATGTTGGGGAGCATTTGCAGACAAGGATGTATTTGGAAGTGGATTGCCACTAGAATGAGTTCAGTTAACTTCTGCAGGGCACCTGAGAAAGGTCATAGTGAGGAAAGTTGAATTGCTATGGCATGCAGATAGATACCCACCATTGTCTACCATGCACTAATGCATTGACCATCTTTGTCTTAAATTTGGTAATGAAAGGAAGAGGTAGAGTGCTCTACATGCTTTATAGCTTTGCTTTAAGAATGTTATGGCATGTTGGAGGAGGGATGCTTGGATGTGTCTGAAGGTGCAGCTAGAAAATGGGGATGCTTGTGTAAGTTGTACTAGGTTGTACATTCAGTGAACGTGGATTGGAATTCTGTAAGATTCTTTCTTTAGTAAATAAAATTATCCCTCGGGTTTTTTTTGAGTGCCAGTTTGTTTGTTGCTTAGGGTCATACAATGCATTCAAATCCAGATAAAGGATTACCTCAGGTCAAATCTGTCTAAACATTGATATCCATAGAATACTTTCAGAAAGTCTCAAAAAAAAAGTAAAATTTGTTTTAACGGAATAGTGCACCGAACTGAATAGTTTTACCAAACCTGAAGCTGTCATCCCAGTGCAGTGGAGATGAGACTGTTTATTCATAGTCACTATCCAAACTGATAAATATGTCTTTTTTTTTTTCCCCATAAGTGAAGATCAGCTTTTATTTAAGGTTATTTTTAGTCTGCATTACTTCTAGTTTTGTCATAGTTAATTATGCTAATTTGAGATTAATTCATAGCAGTAAGGGGAAAATTTATGTTAGATATGGACAAAGTCAAGTACTCCTAGGTTTTGCAATAGAAGAAATTATTAAAATCATGCCTTTTGACCAAATTCATACCATGTAACCTACAGGCTCTGCTTTTCTTTGTCTTCCCCATTACTGTTGTAGGTGCATTTCTCATTCAGAATTATGGGAAACTATTAAATACAGCCAGAGATACTGTCAGGAGTTGGGAGATTGCCAATAATATGGCTGATGTAACAGTTCTGGGGACTGGAGTGCAAAGGTCCGTGTGATAGCATTGTATAAGTCTGGCAGAGCTTAGTATGCTTGGGTTTGGATGGTCTGGCATTGAGCCTATGTGTCTATAGTGTGTGGATAATTGTCTGAGGTGCAGTCATCTGACTGTATATTTATTGAATGTCCTATCACCATTGAAGGAAAAGGCAGATAAAACTTACCCCATCTTTGATGGAAAGTGTTCTCCAGTCTTTAGTAACAATTTGGTAGAAAACTTATTTCTTGGTATGCACTTTTATCAGTCAAACAGTTTTTAAAGGAAATTTTAAGCATAATCTGTACATAATGAAGACACAGTTAGCTTAATATTACTTGCTCAGTAAAATGCATAATTTCAACTGTAAGCAAACTAGACGCAATTAAAACATATGCAGCTGATGATGTGCCCATTGTTACAATGCAGTGCTAGGCTTAAATGTCTGACCATCCCAGATGGATATACTCTTGTTCCCTTATTTTTGAACCTTAATTATAACTATTCAGGATTTCTATTACAAGTATTGCTCAGTGAAAACATTGTAGAACCAAATTACTTATGTTCAAATTTCTTGAATATACTTCCCATAGAAAAATCTTCCAGTAATGTTTTTCTGTAATATTTAGTGTGATTTTTTTCACACACTTTCCTAGATTGTATTTTTGCTGGAGCTGCTAAAGATTACTTAAGCACAACCCCTCCAAGAATATTTTTGCTAAATTTAATAAGCTACTGTTTGCTATAAATCCATCAATACGACTCCACTTTAGGATCTTTTTTTAAGATCAGCATCTTGGATTAAACTTAATTCCATATTTCTCTCCCTTTCAGCAAGCTACATTGAGCAACCTCAGCTGATTCGAGCAAAAGTGCCAATAGTGAAGTTCAGGGATAAAGTCAGGCAAGTATTCTGTTCAACATATTTTTTTAGACTCTGAGATGGGAAAGTACTCTATATATGTACTGTCCATATGAGTAGCCCCACTGAAATAACACTATGCTTATTTGTGTTTTACTATAGTTGTATTGAAAATTTGTACAGCTTGCAAGCAGTGGTAGTCAGCATACTTCCTTAATGGCCTGAAAAACCTCTTGTGGTTGAGATGCTGTTTAGTTTCTGTGATGTTAATTATTAGCAGTACATCAAATATTTCTAAGGGTTATTTGTTCATGGTGGACTCCAGTTGATAAATGGTTCATCACAGAAAAACAATAGTGGGAATAAAGCTGTTGTGAAAGATAATTGTGTGTGCTGTGCAACCGTAACTACTGAGCTACTTTAAGACTAATTCACTGCATTTACACAATACGAACAACACTAAAACAATCTAGATTCTTGTGATGATGTTTTCTTGATTAAAAAATTTTTGTTCAATTTAGAGTATATTCTGCTGTTTTCTAGGGAGGTATTCGGTACTTAATGAAGTATTGCATGTTGTATTCACAATGTTAGATATTCATTTTATGGCCTTTGCTTTTTGAAGGGCAAACTAACTGGAGAAAAGGGAATGTGTTGAATGTTACTGTATTCATTGTATCTTCATTGTGAAGACATGAAAATGAATAATCAGGAGGAATGTACTAGGACAGAGAGCAATGTATTTCTTAGTGTGTATGATAAAAATATCTGACAGGAAAAAATAGTGCATAGCACTCAAATTGGTTAGGAGTCTGAGTAATGTTCAAATCTTCTTAGATTTATGGACTTAGATTTTTATAAGACTTGTGTGTATAACCTTAATGTAATAACATAGTTTGACTATTCTTCCTAAATAGGACGTCAAACAACTCTGTCTCTATCTTATCTTGTCTATATGCTCCTAAAATTTTGCAGCCCTGTCTCTGTCTTTTAAAAACAAATAAGAATACTTCTTTGGCCTCTCTTTATAAAAGCATATCACAGTATGCTTTTATCACAATATACCTTTATCAGGGCAGAAACACTGGTGTGATAAAATTGAATCTGTCATGTTTACAGTTGAACTGCTAAATATTATCCATTTAAGCTTTTCTTGCTTCTGAGGTTATCTAACACTTGTTAGGGTTTTTGGTTTATAGTTTTTTCATTCATACCTAATCCCATATCTAGTTCTGTAGTTTGCGTAATTTTTATCTAGTAACTTTTTCCTCTAACAAAACAAATGGCTGTTTCTCTCATGCTTTCTGAAAGTATTAAACTGCCTAAGCTAAAATTTGGGTTACATGGCTTAGCTAAACTTAACAATGCTAGTCTTTTCATAGATACACAAAATGGTAAATTTGTGGTACGAATATTGAATAAATCATGGGGTTATAGCAAGAATATTTGTAGGCATTTATAGTCCATACTGCAGTTACTTGTTAAATAAGGTAATGGTCATTATATTCATACACTTTACAGGATTTAAAGAATTTTTTATTTCCTACTATATCAAAATGTAATCTTCTTAAACTAAAAGCTGCCCATTGCATTTTTCAGAGACAAAAACGGTACTGTTCACCATCTGCTTTCCTGTGTTGTTTTTCTTGAAGAGGGGAGTGGTGGGGAATGATGTGACTTTGGGTTGGGTTTTTCTTGTTCTTTTTTGGGTTTTTTTTGTTTTGTTTTGTGGGGGTTTTTTGTGTGTTTTGTTTGTTTTTATTTTTTTCTCCCTTTCCAATTATATTTCTTTTACATAACCTGTCACCTTCACTCATCTTTTGAATTTAAGCATCTGCCTCTTTCCAATCTCTTAATGGCCTCTGTCTTTCATAGGCTCATACATATATATACAATCACAGTCATTAGTTTTTTCACAGAAATATTGAAAAATGGATTGAATATTCTGTAGCCAGGGCAGTGAGCTTGTTTTAACCAAAACCAGAAACTAAACATGACAAGCTTCCTGTGAAAGCTGCTTGGAGAAGATGGTAGAATTCAGTGGATGGCATCTCTGCATTTGGATTCTAATGTGTTGAAACTAGTCCGTACACACCTGAAAATTGCCATTTTCCACTTACTTTGATTTTGTGAATGAGAAAGTATTCAGATTGTGTTTGTTCTCCTTTTTCATCACAAAGGGTTTTTTTAGTGCTGTAACAATAAAGGAAGATCTATTGAACTTTGACTATATCTATTTTTTTTTAATCTTTCTCAGGAAATAATTGCAGTGCTGGCTCTGCTACCAGACAAGCCTTTGATTAATTAATGACATTTCTATATTATAGAAGATGCAAAAGCATCCTCTTCTGCTACGTTTCCTGTGCAGTTGACTCTTTTCCTCTTGTTTAGTGCTTTTAGTAAAACTTAAGTCTGAACAGTACAAAAACTTTTTCATTTGCCATAATTGCAACATCTATTAAATGTGCATATTAAAGTACAAAATAACTGCAATAGAACTTGATTAATCAGCATCTGGTAAATAGTAATCTGGCCAATAGAGGTTAATTGGAATTACACATGCAGCCTGACATAATTCTTTATTATATCTGCACATACATTTACTATTATTACTGGTGTTTATGCTTATTTTTACAATGGTCAGAGTGTAGCTCAAGTATGTTTATTTCCTGTACTACTATGTACTATGTTTTTAAAATACAGAATCATAGAATGTTTTGGGTTGGAAGGGATCTTCAGGATCATCTTGTTCCAACCGCCCTGCCGTGGGCAGGGACACCTGCCACCAGCCCAGGTTGCTCCCAGCCCCGTCCAACCTGGCCTTGAACCCTTCCAGGGAGGGGGCAGCCACAGCTTCTCTGGGCAACCTGTGCCAGTGCCTCACCACCCTCACAGGAAAGAATTTCTTCCTCATATCTAACCTAATTCTACTCTCCGTTTAAAAATGTTATCCCTCATCCTATCCCTACACTTGCTGACAAAGACTGCCTCCCCAGATTTCCTGTAGCCCCCTTTAAGTACTGGCAGGATGCTATAAAGTCTCTACAGACCCTTCTCTTGTCCACGATGGACAACCCCAACCCTCTCAGCCTGTCCTCATAAGGGAGGTGCTCCAGCCTCCTGATCATCTTCGTGGCCCTTCTCTGGACTTGCTGTAGCAGGTCCATGTCCTTCTTACGCTGGGGGCCCCAGAGCTGGACACAGCTCTGCAGGTGGGGTCTCGTGAGAACAGAGTAGAGGGGCAGAATCCCTTCCCTTGACCTGCTGGCCACACTGCTCTTGAGGCAGCACAGGACACAGCTGCGACTTGTGTGATGTGGCTGAAGCCCTTGCTGATGAAGACTGAGGCAAAAAATCTGTTGAGTACCTCAGTCTTCTCCATATGCCTGGTAACCAGGTCTCCCATTCCCTTCTGGAGTGGGCCCATGTTTTCCCTAGTCTTCCTTTTAACATGGACGTACCTGGAGAAGCCTTTTTTGTTGCCTTTGATGTCCCTGGCCAGATTTAATTCTATCAGAGCTTTGGTCCTCCTAACCTGATCCCTGGCTGCTCGGATAGTTTCTTTGTATTCCTCCCAAGTTACCTGTCCTTGCTTCCTCCCTCTGTAGGCTTCCTTGTAGTGTTTGAGCTTGTCCAGGAGCATCTTGTTTATCCATGCAGGCCTCTGGCATTCTTACCTGACTACAGTTAAAAGATCATGCTTGATACTAATTCACGTTTAAAATTATGTAATAATTTTGATGCGAAGAGTATTCTAATGTAGTTAATGAAGTCCAAAACCAAATTTTGTAGGCATCAAATTAATGTGGTTTATCCATTTTAACAAATTCCAGGTCCATGTTCCCCTTATAATAATTCAAGAAAATCCAAAGCAATATTCATGCAAACAAATGCTATGTGGATAAAAGTTGGATGTATAATATGGAAGTAGCTGTACATTGGGAGCAGCTACTTCTTTGTCAAAGATAGGCTCTTATTCTTGCAAGTTACAATCTTACTATAGCTTACTGACTGTGAATTTAATATAATTTATTGAGTATTGTGAGTAGTTAAGCTCTATATGCAGTAGGAAATTCAAAAGTTGGGTCAGGGTATGATATAAAGCAAGCAGGTAGTGCTTGTATGCCTTGTTCTTATTTGCTGTTAACCAGTTATTAAAACTGTTTTATCACAAAACATGCAGTGCTTACTAATAACACAGTTCTAAGTTCAGTGTGCTTGTGGATTATCTCTAACCATCATCACAGAAAACAGATTATTACCTTTGACCTCTTCCAATTTTCCTTTTCAGTTCATTGGCATGATTACCTAAACTAATGATTCAGACAATCCATCCTGGCATCAAAAGTTGTCCATATTAAATAATGTAGTAAAAGTCTAGTTGGGAGAAAGATTTGATAAAAATTTAAAAAATATTTGAAATTAAGCTGTCTTAAGGTCTAAATTTGGATCTACAGGTACTGTCTATGTAAAATAACAGTTACATTTTTATAACAATGGATTTCAAGTCTGTTAGAAATTAAAGTACTATAAACAAAATCAGAGTAGAAATCACAGCATCAAAATTGTTTGAAGAAATTTTCTAGAGTATTATCTTAAAGTTACATTTCTGCACATCTGTCACTAAATAGGTAATATTTTGAAATTTAATACAGTAATGTGTGATTCTTTTTCTTCTCAATAGCTGTGTGGAATTTGACTTGAATGTAAACAATGTTGTGGGAATAAGAAACACATTCCTTCTGAGAGCCTATGCATACAGTAAGTTTTTTTATGTGTTTTCTTATTTCTATAAACTTTGCTTTTTGAATTTTTATTTTGGTATTAATATACTGTTCAAATTCAGTTGGTTATATTACTGTATTCTATACTATATACTATATATCTATACTATATATTACATATATATATTTAATTTCCTAATTAGTTTAATTGGATAGGTTTAGGATAAGTTCTTGTTGTTCACTCTAAATATATGGAGAGAACTGATATATCAACTAGGTATGTTTTAACATTTTGAGTGTGACCATCCAGCCAATTCCTTACCCACCGACTGGTCCATCTGTCATATTCATGTCTCCAGTTTAGAGATGAGGATGTCATGTGGGACCGTGTCAGAAGCTTTGCACAAGTCCAGGTAGATGTCTAATATTGGTACAGCTGTTCCTGGCTTCTGCCACAGATTTCCCTTATTCCTGTCAGCAAATCACTGTAGGGCAGACCAGGAGTTCAGATGTGAAAGAGCTGTGGAAGACGTCCTAGTATCCTACCTTCTGTACTTCCTCAGTGCCCACTTTTATAAGGCCAGCAAAATTAACTTTGTCTCCTGACAGAAGACAGATATTGTTGTGTTCTTAAGGTCAACGAGTGAGTTAGTAGCCAGGGGAAACTTGTGATTGAAACTATCATCTCCTCTATGTGCGGGACTTTCCTAAATAGGCAAACTGTATCAATCATAGTCTGTCTTGTCTTCTTTGGACCAGAAAATTCTCAGGAGACATAACAGAAACAAAAGTAAATGGAAACTTTCCTCAGTCTCTTTGCACACTTTTATAAGTAATATCAACCAGGGTGGATAGCATTAAAGTATTAGCCTGCTCACTTAAATTTGTGGCTTAAGTGCTTCACACCACAAGGGAATAAAAAAAAGATCAGTTTAGGTCACATGTCGAAGGTGTATGGGTCCCTCTGTTCCATTAGAACAAATTAGGTGCTGAGACAAAGGACTACTTGTCTTAGTGAACAGGATAAAAAAACCCCAACTCATAAATATTTCTGTGGATGCTCTTCTTTTTTTGAAATTAGCCCGTTTATGTTTTCTACAGCACCTATGCACTGAAGATGATATGGCAAAGTGAAGCAGAATGTCCACAGAAAATGTAGGCAGACTAAGCAGAGCTAGAATCTGATGTCTATGCTGTTGTTATCAGTTTGCTTAATGAGGCATGTGTTCAATTAAATTAGCAATTGGTGGTAGGTATTTTTCAGTTAGTGGAAGCTGGACCTTTTAGCTTTGAGCAAATGACATTACTGAGCATTTTCTTGAGGTAATAGCTTGTTGACTGATGAAAAAGTATTGGGAAAAGTTCACTGGCCATGTTGCACACAACACTTCATTATAGACTGATTACAGGTCAGCTCAAAAGATCTTTTCTACTGTGACACACACAAGAGTCCTGTTTGGAATTTGAACCTGTTTGCATTTTTCTGTCATGGAAAAATCCTATTTCAGTTAATGCATGTTCATATGGTGTCTGTACAGTAATTCTTCTGCATCTCACTGTTAGGGTACCAACAGTCATATTTTTTTGGTTCAACTAGTGATTAATAATGTCAGAAATGTGGTGACTGGTAAGTTTTGTTTCTAAGAGGTCTTATAGATCTAAGACATGCATTCTGAGAAGAGGACCACTTACAGGGGTATGTGTGTAGAACCATTGTGAACAGGTTGTGAGAAAATCACATGCTTCCTAGGATTTTCAGAATAACAGAGAGCACCCCTACTGGTGCTGCTGTAAGGTGTGTGTTGTCCTGGATTAAGTGATGATGTATTGATATATTCCTGTCCTGATGTGCAGAATACAAAACTTTGCACAAGGATGTCAGGTTAGAAAAGATCCTCCAGAACATATGATGGTCTTACAATGCCTTTTAAGGCACTTGACTGATGATATGCTTCCACATATCTGCAAATAAGAAATAAGTATACTGCAAGGTCCCTAGGAGGTGGTCCTGAGTGACATCTCCCTACAACAGATTGCTACCTTAATTAAAAAGCTGTCTATATCCCCCAGAAATTTAGATGATCATACCTGGAGTATGACTATTTACGTTTTTTCTCATGAAAAGCATGTGTCTTGATTTAATGAGTTATTGTATCTCTAACATCGCATCTACATGAGAAGCTACTGAGGACAAGGCAAATTTAAAATTAACGTTTGTATGCCGGGGTTACTGCTTTCATGGATCTTGAGGAGAACTCAAGAATGAGCTCTGTGTCCTCCAGCCAGGAGAATTCTTTTCCCTGCCCTCAAAGTTTGTATAACCTAAATGAAAAAAAAGAAAAAAGTTAGATGCAAGTTAATTCAGGGAAAATTAGTACAATGAACTGGAGAGAACTTAGAAGTAGAATGTGACACTGCTACATTGACTGATGCATACAGTTTTCTTATCTGCAAGTTACCTGCCATACCCCTTGTAACGTATCTATGGCTCTTACTACTGAAAAGACTGTTTTCATATGCAAACTTTATTTTACTGATTTTTATAAGATGGATAGTAGTTGTAGAATAAGTAAATTCTATAAAATGTTTGCAAAAGGTAACTTCGAATACAAGATTATCATGTTGATCACATAGGAACAAATGTTGATTGATTGCTGTCTAGTTAAATGTGATTTTTTTTGAGATCTATTTATTTTACTTGCAGCTGAGAATCGAGTTCGTCCATTAGTACTTGTTGTTAAGAAGTGGGCGAGTTTTCATGACATAAATGATGCCAGTCGGGGTACTTTAAGCAGCTATAGTCTTGTGTTGATGGTTTTGCACTATTTACAGAGTAAGTATTTTTTTAATGTGTTGAAGTGGTCCCTTTTAAGGTCATATTTGTGTAGTTTTCCTCTTTGATAAAACTAAATGCTGGCAGGAGTCATCTTCCACACAGAAAAATCTGAAGATAATAGTGGGTTTACTTCATTTCCATAGTGCTGTATTTTTCTTTAACAGGTGGACCTCACCTCTGGAGTCACAGTTAACAGCTTTAAAAAGGTTACCAAAAAAAAGAAAATTTTCAATGTACCTGTGTAACTATAAAATAAACTCAAGCGCTAGTTAACAAAAATCTGCCTTTTAACTAGGGAAAATAAACTCAAGCTGTAGTCAACAGAAATCTGCCTTTTAACAAGGGGAAAAAGCTAAACATAACAATTTCAGTGTTTCTTTGGGTGTTTATTTTGTGGGGGTTGTTTTGTTGGGTTTTATTGTGTTTTGTTTTGTTTTTTTTTTGAGTTTGGGACCTTCCAAGAAAATTCAAAGGTACAACAAATGCTGTGGGGTCATTTTTCTGTCTTCTGATGTTTGAAGGACTGAACATGGGGGACATGTATATGCACTACTGTGTTAGATTTTTCCACTGATTACTGTCCTGTGTAAGGTGACAAATGTTGAAGTACATTAGAAGTTGGGATATTTGACTACCAGTGGCAGCATCTTCTTGTAAGTTTAATATATTGAAATATTGAACATCAGTGTGGAGCTGGAGAGCTTTACCTGGGAAACTAAGGATCCGCGTTGAGAATTCAAACCAGTGCAGTCCATAAATGCTTTCAAGGAATAGACTGAAATAAGCTTATCCCCCTATTTCTTTCATTAGAGGAAGTCTACATTTGTGATTTTTGTGGTTTGAAATTCTTGCTTAAGACTTAAGGAATCATTTAACAAATAATTTAGCTCAGTATGAGTTTCTTGGTTGTTTATTGGGAGAAAAGTGAGTTTAGAAAGGAACACTAAAAGCCCTGAAATCTACGTCTTGTAGAGTAACATGCCTGTAGAAGTATTTTCTTAATTCCTGTCAGTTCATGTATAGACTGTGTTTTGCTGTTTGTACTCATTCTACATCTTTGTTGTAATTTTTTTGCAAGGTGCTGATTATTCTTCATGTTATTTTAATGACAACTTGTTCTTAACATTTTATGATTGTATCTGTGGACAAATTGTGTAGGTTCTCATTTTAGACTTTTTCTCCTTGTCAGTTTGTGTAGGTTTTAACTTTTTTGTAAATAGTGTAGAAACAACATTTAGCTCCTGACAGCTTGTTTGGCCTGGAATGTAGGTACTCACTATAGTGTGCATAGCCAACTATTAGTTTTAAAATTGTGCTACACCCACTCTGTACTAGGGTGGAAAGCTTTTTATGATAGGTGACTTAAGCTGGTGGCTTGCTTCCAGTTTGAACAGTATGTGTAGTAGAGGACCTAGGAGGGAGTTTTGTGTATTTGGGATCCAATTCGCTGTGTTACTTCTGAATTCCTTGATGCCCATACTCTGTCCTTGTTAATGTGCCAATCACGAGGACAGTATGACATAAACTCGTATATCCAGTGACTGCGGCTTTTTCATAGATTTGTTTTTGTGGAAAGAAAATAAAATGTGGCCAAGTCTTTTGTCACTGCTCTGAAACCTTACTGTAGGTGACTGAGTACTTGTAGATCCTTAATTAAATAATTAATAATTGTAGAGCCTTAGTACATACCAGGAAAAAAAAAATCAAACAAAAAATGTGGATTTGGAGGAGAAATTACAGTGAACTTAAAAATGCCAGTGATTATTAGATAGAAGATTGAAAATGTTGGGAACCACTGAAAGTGAAGATTGCTGTACAAAGGTGAAGCACATGCAGAAGAAAAAGTATTTTTGCATGGTCTAGCAATTAAGAGACCATCTTAGCAGTGACTTGATAGGCATGTGATAGTGCTACACTTTTAATGGAAACTGACCTTTTCACTTGGAAAATTATTCTCCAGATCTATTTTAATTGTACCATAGTCACTCTAGAGACTTACATTAAGTGCTACGTGCAGTCATGGGTAATCAACCACTGAGCTGTGCGTAAAAGTAATGCACAAAAGGGAAGAGAGGGGGAGCTACAAGGAAGTATAAATGAGTAAGCTTGCCAAAATGTTAACAACACTACATACATGAGGGTATTTGCTGTAGTCATCAGTGGCAGCTGCCACAGCTGTCTAAGGAAGGGGGAAAAAAGTTCAAATAATCCTTTTCATGCAAAACTCATCAGTGTGCCGCCTGGGAAGGATCAGCAGCCTGCAAATCAAAGATGAGCCTTTTACCTGTGCTGCATCAGCCTTTTCTGCTAAAAAAGGCCGAAGTGTGGCTCTGAACGTGGATCTAGCACCAGCTGTCTAGATTCTGATGTTTTATTTATGCAGATTTTAACCTTTTTTTTCTTCTCCACTTCTGCTACATTCATGTGATGATACTGAAAGTAGCTTGTGTCCTAGTCGTAGAATTTCTAACAGAGCTTTTGTTGATGTTACTGGGGAGTGAAAAAATAAAAATAAAAGCATTCCTTTGCAGTAAATAGTGTCCCTGTCTTCACTAGGCAGATTGCTTTCCTTTACTACTTAATACATTTCCGTATTCTTGTACTTGTGTGGATGTCTTTGGACCTAAGGTTAGTGTGGCTTGAGTTTATTTTGTAGATACATTAGTGTCTTGTAAATGAACTTCCCTTCAGGTAACAGGTCCAACTATCTTGTACAGTAAAAAAAGGAAAACTCATGTGACAAATGCTAGTGGCAAGTGGTAATTTTTCCCCTGAATTCCATCGTCGTACAGGAACAGATAAAATACCTTGATTGCATGTATTGCTCAGATTTTGTTGCCTTTTATTTTAGTGTGGCAGAGAACTGGAAATTATCCAAGATGTTGAAGAAATAAGATGCTCTTGCATATTTCTAAACACCCACAAACAAAATAAAAACATTATTAAAGCAGCTGTGATCATATTATTAGCAGTCCTGCTGGTTATTATAGTATACTCTTTGAAGATAACCCAACCATGTTCTGAGAATTCTGCTGTTCCGATTCTTAGTCCCTATGGAGAAAGGATTCTGTAACATCTCTTCCCTGTGAGACCTTGTCTTGAAGGGTGAATTAAGTCCCAAGTCAAAGTCCTGTGTGCTGAACTTAATTGTCATTCTCCCTAGTGAATGATTTAGACCAATTATTTAAAAGAACCTTGCTGAAGACATTATGTTAAAGCTTTTATATGATCACTGCTCTAACAGTTCTGTAGCTGCTCGGAGGCTTGAGTGAGATGTGAATACTTCAGGACTGTTCAGTGCATTTTGTGTTTGCTACTATTGTTAAAAGTGTCTGCATAATCTCTATAAGCTTTGTCATTTAGTAGACTAGCTAACAGCATTAGACTGTATTTATGTATTTTATGTGTATTTTGTTAGAAATGCCTACGAACTGTTGGGCATTTTAGGTTACTTTTGGAGACTCAGTATGTAATACTTTGCAGCTGAAGAATGTGTGTTTTTGCAGTATCTTGAGACTTCCCATGCTGTGATAGAATCATATTGTATTAGATGTCAGATAAAAAAGAGTGAAGCTCTGATTTTTTTTTTTTTTTTTTTTTTTTTCCTTTAGGGAACCTAGATGTGCTGCTTATAGCCATAATTAACATGAGTTTTTAAAGTTGTACCCAGCTGCTGTAGAATTTTTCATGTCTTCTACAAATAGTAGTATCTTAGTAACAGCTTCTCTTAGCTGAATTAACTCCTTCTACTACTGTATACAAAATAAAAGTTATTCAGCAAATCTTTCTACTACTATATTTTGTATGCATGAAAGTGAAGTTCTTGATAGGTGGCTTTAAGATGGAATTTTAGTCCAACCCATTGGTGTAGTTGACATGATACTGTTTCCTGTGAATTACATGAATGACAACTTTGAACTTTTTTTTTATAGCCCTACCTGAACCCATCATTCCTTCCCTCCAGAAGAAATACCCAGTAAGTATTATTTTACTGCATCACATGTGTATGAAGCTGCTTATCTGAAATACATGACCTCTTAAGTATCCGTAATGGATTCAGTTAAACGCAGTCTGTAAGCCTGGTGATTGATATACTAAACATAAGCATAAAAAGGTTAGTTGCTGCTTTTGGTCATTTCCAACACACAGTTGGAAATGACTGCTAATGAGATGCTGACCTAATCCTCTTTATGCTGACCTGAAATTATCCCTGTGTCATCTCTGACTTTCTGATTCTTACTTCTTAAGTAGTGTTTTTCCTAACCAGCCATGGTGTTTCGCAATTCCATACCTTCCCACAGCTGTAGAGTTGCCTGATATTTCTGGGTGCAGAGAGTGAATGATACATGTTTACTAAGGAGACTTTGAGACCTCACAAAATTGGGCTTCAACCCAACAAGAAAACATGTTTTTGGGACTTTGCTGTTACAACCAGCTCATGCTTTGTTGATTTCCAGAGAACTCTGTGAATTGGTATGCTTTGATCTTATGAAGCATTAGTGCTGTACTTAGTGATACTTAATCTAGGGAAGAGTACCTAGAGGTAAGAGCTACCCTCCTAAATATTTGTCTGGGGACAAAAGAGCTGTTGCACAATAGTTCTATGGTATAACTTCTTTACAGAAATTCCTCAATTCCTTCCTCCTTACCTTTCTTCTCAAATGTCACTTTTAAAATTTCTTTTTTTTCATAGGTGCCATAGTTTGGTGTCCCTGTCTACATATGTTTTTTTACTGTTGCTGATAATTGTGATATCAGCAAGGTGGTATCAGAAAGTCATACTTTATTTTGCATATATTTCCTATAATGCTGAAATGGGAATATTTGATGACAGGTGTATATCAGCGAGAAAATACTGTGGTGTCAGCCGTTTTGGGTAATTAGGATAATCGAGACTGAGAAGAAAGCTTTGAGCTATAGTACACTGGGGTTTTATTTCTATTTTGTAAACCTTCGTAGGCATACCTGTACTAAATCTTTATGGTCTGTATTTTTTCCTCGGATTTTTTACTGTACAATATACCTTCTAATTTCTTCATTGTTAACGCTCAAAAGCATTTGAAACTCTTTCATTTATTGTACACTTAGTTTTATCTGCTGGGTTTTTTGAATTGTTAAATTTGCTAATTATGTTTGTTTAAAGCTCACATGCTGTAGGATTTTAAGTTTTGTGTAGCATGCAATTTAAACAATGGTAAGAATTAGTAACTTTTGACTTCTTTGTAATAATAATGCAAACATTTATATTTGTAGTGTGTGAACTGTGTAAAGGTTGTCAGAGTACTATGCAGATATTAATGGTTTAAATGGTTAAAGTAAAAGTATACAATAACATAAGTTGAAAAATCTAATTTTACTAAATGCAATGTTTTATCTTCTGTTGTATGAAAAAAATCACTTGCAGGTTCCTGTGTTTCTAGAACAGTGCTGTAGGAATAGCATATTTTACCCTGTTTCAACAGAGATTTCTTTCTTTGTTAGTTATCTTGCCTTTGGATGGACTAAATATTCTAGGATTGCTAATAAAATAAGACTATTTTATATATGCTTACTATAAAACCAAGTAAAAATTATGGGTTAAGTTTTTTTAAAAGTTACACTAGAAATTTGCAAATATATTTTTGGTCTACAGTTGCCATTTGGAATATAATTTAAGTGTTTAAAAATTGTGAAACTTACAATTTCTGAATATCGATATTGCAAAGAAGTTTAAAATGAAAAGGAGAAATACACAAAGGTGATTCTGGTCTTGCAGTTTGCAGTAATAATTAGAAAGCATGAGCGCAAATGTCAGTATCCAAAAAAAACACAGGCTTTTCTTGTGGTTGTAGCTGGTCAAAGCACTGTCTCCCTCCTAATACTACACATAAATACTGTGTCTTCCCCTCTGAAATAAACCAACCTACTTACAATTTTTCAAAATCAAATCTGCATCTCCTTCTGCAGCCCCAAACCACTTCTGCATTTTGAAGGAAGCTGCTTATTTTAAATTGTAGGTGCCTTGTAAAGGAGTCATGCATACCATGAGCAAGAAACAAAAGGCTTGTTCTGTGACTCAGTATATCCCCGCTGCAGATATGAAGGCTGAGAAGTCCTGGAAACCCACCTGTGCATTCTGTTGCCATGGGGGAGTCTCCAGCAGGCATTGAACTGATATGTTTTGCAAACACTGGTTTAGAGAGAGTATTGGACCATATGAGATATGGGGTTGGATTCTGGGGTTTCCTGTTCCCCCAGCCAGATGGGGAAGATAAGTAGCCCACAAAATGTGTTGATCAGCTCTGAAGTCTATACAGAACTTGCCTCCAAGTCAAGATTTTAGATAAACTCTAGGCCATTATGGCTTCTGTTTGTTTCACCTATGTGTTTAACAGAGGTTAACACTGCTAGAACTGGGAGTCAGAAGCGAATGTGTGGCTGAGTCTCCAATGTTCAGAGCACCCTGACATAGTAGCTTAAATCCAGATGGAGTTGGGTTTCCACATAGTGCTCTGGATCATGAGCTTCATGTACTCTAGCATGAGCATATTTTTGTTTCCACTCTCAGCTTCACAAGCAGTCATATCTTGCAAAAGGTGGGACAGAAGATGGGATGGTGCTTACTGTAGCGCCTTCATACACAGGAGTCAGTCCTCGGACAGACACAATTTGCTTCACTTCTTGAGTTGCACTTTTTAGAAGTATAAACGTGAGTTAAATATTCAATTGTAAGACTGGGAAAGGATATTTTATCTGTGCAAATATAGATACCTATCAAAAGTGGCAAGATACTGTGCTGATGTTACCACTGTAAACTTTTGAATGAAGAATCTTGTACAGTCAGTTAAACTCGTTATACATCAAGATACGAAAATGTACAGATTTTTTTGATGCATGCTGTGTTTTTTTCCAGTGTGTAAGGTGGAGTGAGAATATGGGTAAGCATTATGTAGCTTGAACATGAAGCATGTTGCTGAATACTAGTGTTTCCTTGAGAAATCAGACAAGCAAAGTAAAAATTAGAGATCTAATAACAAGGTAACAAAAGTCTTTGGGGTCCACTTTTCTGGGGTATTTTGAAATAATGCGTTGTTCATTCATATTTGTTGCTCAATCAGATTCTGAATTTATTTTCCACTTAAGACAGCATTAATCAAAGACAAGAAGAAAATTAGGGAGTAGTTTTAAAGTAGCTGATTTTTTTGCCTTCTAGAGCAAGTTAAGAAAGGAAAGCTTACAGGCAAAGGCGTACTTGAAGCTACAGTAGTTTGAAGGATGCTTTGTAATTCTGTTTTATTATCAACCTCCATTAGTGCAGAATCTGTAAACTGTACCTGGTTCTGTTTGTCTATTTATTCCCAGAGGATTAAGGATAGTAGGCAGGAAGAAGAGTACTGTTATCCCTGTTTTACAGTAGGTGAATGGAGGTGGATTCAGGCTAATGGATTTTCATGGGTTTCCTGTGGCAGAAAAATGAGCCTAGGTATCCTATGGCTAGTCTGACCTCTTGTTCACTGGACACTGATTGCTTTGTTAAGAAACAGCCCTAAACAAATGACATTGTTGGTTGTTATTATTATATTGAATATTGGTATATCTTGACAGAAGTTTTCATTAAATCTTCCCCATGCCCAATTTTAAGTCAGAATTAATTTCGTTTTACATGTAAAAATTTCTAATCTGGCAAGAGCAATTTCTTCCATAATAAATTTTCTGTATTTATAATGTGATGAAACACTTTTTTTCCTTCTACATGTGGTGATCAGCAGCTCAGAGCGATTAATAGTTTCCTTCGGTTAGTGTAAAAAAACCCTCCTTCCAGAAAAGTAGTTTGTTGTGCTTTCTATTCTGTAATATTTAGTTGTCTTTCTAAGAGTCATTTTCATAGTAGTGTAACCACTAAAGCCAGTGAAGGCAAATGTCTTTCTGACTAAGGAAAACTTTGAATTGCCTGACCTTTGCAAGGTCAGTGTACTTAATATACATGGTAAAACTTGGATCTGCAGCTTTCATGAAATGGAACTTGCTTTTGGGAAAAAAAAAAAAAATCATAATTTTAGATTGCAGAATTGAAGAGTTTTAATCCGAATTACTAGATGAAGATTTAGAAAATTGCCTTCTAATGCAGATTAGGAACTTTGTCTCTTCTGCCATGGGTGGGAATCTTTTGAATGTGGTCCATTTCCTGCTCCTCAAATGGGGAATCTTTCAGTTTCATCACTGCTGCTTATATTACTTCTGATCAGTTGCAAACAGAGTGAAGAAACAGACAAACTACATGTCCTGAAAAATGCTTTCATCTGGATCATACTTCAGATATAATCATCGTTTTCAAAATTCAGATTTGTGATTTCAAAACTGCAACGTTTTGGAACTTCCTATTTCATTAACTGCTAACAAACCTTATTGAAAAAGTATTTTTAGATAAACTTGCATATCATACCCATCCGCTCTTTCGTTGTTTCTGAATGTAAGCACACACACATGAGCACAGATGTATTCTCCTTTTTTGCCGTAAGTTTTATTACAGCTATATTTGATATTTTGTCTCTTGCTATTAGCATCAGCGAAATCGAGAATAAAACTCCTTAACACAGGGTTTAGCATTAATGAGCAGGCATTACTTTATTCGGTTAGGGACATGAGGGAATCATCCCACCTAACATATCCACCATATGCTACCTTAACCAATATCACACTGTTACATTCATATGCATCAAATTTCCTGGAACTAATTATCATATTTACACAGTTACTAGGCAGGCTGTTTGGGTCTCTGAGGGGCTTCCAAGGGGGTCATCGTTGGTCTCTGGCTTTTAGGAGAGGAACCTTTCTCGAGCTTTGTCTGAACCTTTGAATTATTCTTCTTCTATGGTAAGGGCTTGGCCATTCTTTGGTTCATGATTTCACTTTCTTCTCTCTTGCCTAGTTTCAGCTAGTTCATAGTTCTTTAGAGGGCTTTAATCTTCCAGCACAGGTGCTTCTGATTAGGAGTCTTTCAATTTATGCACTCCACATGCTGTGGTTATCACTTCTGGTCTAGCTCAAGGACCATTGTGCAACAGACACATTGCAAGTGTCCAGCTGATTGCTTTTTATTTAACCCTTAACAATTCTCTTCAAATTCTAATACCCATTTTCCAATGTTACTGTAACTGATTTATTTTTTTCTTATTCAAATGATGTACAAACACTAATAAATTAATTATGATCAATATACAAAATGTAAATAAAATGTACTTAGTGTCAAGATTCATAAGAAAAAGCAACATCCTCTCTAAGCTTGTAATAGTGCTAAAGAAAATAGGTTATTTATTATTCTGAAAAATAATATCCCAAAGTCTAGCTTTTTAGCTGCTCAGGATGCCAACCTCACTGTGATGACAGATTTTTCTTGCAGTTGAGAAATTCTCAAGCATTTCATCATTCAAAGCATAAAAAGGAAAATCTTGTTCTCCTTTCCTAAACTGCTGCCTCCAAACAGAAACTTACTTGTCTTACTAGTTTTAGTAGGCATCTGTTGTAGTAATTTCATTGCATTTCTGTTTTGTATTGTTTGGAGCTCAGCAGCCCTTGTTCATTTTTTCCTCCTGTGTCCATTTCCTCATGAGTTCTTATACTGCTAATACTAATTTCATTTGTTGTGACTCTTCCACAACTTTCTGTGGGAATGGGCAAGGAGTAACTTACACTTTAATATCTGTCTGATTAACTTTAGGCTTAAAACTGTATATACTGTATAACACAGGAACAGCTGTTCCCATTTTAGATCTTTATATGCTGCATAACTACTTTTTATGTCTGTCTCCATGGGTTTTGGTGTGTTCTGTTGGATTGTAAACTGTTAAATTCTGAGCTCTGCTAACTATAAAAATATTTTATATGCAAAGTTACCCCATGTGAGAACAAGACTTGAAATTTTTCATAGCTGGAAGAATGGCCTTTTTTCCCAGAAGGTGTTGCCGAAGGCTCCAGGAAGTTTGCTAGAATGGGAGTCCCAAACTTTCCAGTCCTACTGGTTTGATCTGATTGCTAACCATACTTTTCTGAGAGGAAGCACTGCCAGCTGTGAACATGGAAGCAGTATTACAGTGTATCATGCTTTCAGTGATATTCTAGTACTATAAAGTTTGAGTCATGCTTGATACTAGTCTTTAAAATACCAAAGGAGTGAGAGAGGAGATATGGTAATGACTGAATAGGTTCTTAAACTTACATAGATGTATTTCTGTATGTGAATGTGAAGCTTGCTCTTGTGTATCTTGGGTTCATTTTCCTCAAAATATACAACACTGATGTAAAATACAGTATCCTGGTATTACCAGGTTTTAAAAATTGTTTCTCCTTATATGTACCTCAGTCTCTGAGAAGAACCTAAGGGATGCAATGGATAGATAAACTGTATAGCACATCTAAAACCATGTTAATTTAATCTTGTGTAGATTCCTTTTTTAAGCTGACAACTGTGACTTTTGTTTACAGCAAAACATGACTTTTTCTTCCCCACCCCCACAAAAAAAGCATACTTCAGCTTAAACACTGTGTTCTGTGTGTTCAGGTTTTTTGTATAACTTTAATTCTTTCAGGTAGGTTAGCTTGAAGAGGCCTGCTGCAGTCTTTGAACTTACATTATGTAGGAGGATGCAAGTTCATATTAGAGCCAGTGGGTTTCATATGCAATTTTAACTCTATTCTGTGGGAAAGTCAGGCCTTCCTTTTGTATTGTTTCTGTACCACAGTTATGGGAACTTGGTGATAAGTGCATTAGCTTCACCTGCCCTATCTCAGTTCAACTGCAGCCAGCTCAGGCATGGGCTATCTTACTTCGCTTCTACTCATGTGGTTTTATTATCATGTAAATGCAAGTCAAGTTCAAAGATTCTTCCACGTTAAAATTCTTTAGCAAATAGGAGGAAAGGGATGGTCTTGGACAGTCCTGTAAAAGATGATTCTACCTGAGTTCAGGGGGAGTAACTAGTATCCAAGAGGAGCACAAAAGAAATAGTCCTTTGCTTGTAAGTTGTCTTTGGACTTCTAATAAGCAAATGATAGGCAGCTTTTTTACTGTGAAAAATATATGCACCTAGATCAAGGCTCTGTGTGTGTATACTCTCTGATTTTATTTTGACAGGAATCTTTTGATCCTGCTATGCAGTTGCATCTTGTTCGTCAAGCTTCAAGTAACATTCCTCCTTACCTCTCAAAAAATGGATCAAGCCTTGGAGATTTGCTAATAGGCTTCTTCAAATACTATGCCACAGACTTTGAGTAAGTAATAAGCTCATCTTAGTGTTTTAAAATATGCAAAACTCTGGTTCCTTCTATTCAATATATATCAACACTTTATAGCCCTTGAGAAGAAAGAACAGCAGTAATGTAGGAGTGGTAACTGACAGAGGAAGTGGGTGAAAAGACAAAAAGACAATAGGAATGCTGATAAAGAGTATGACCTCTTTTGCCTAGCAAAACATCAGAAGTTAGCGCTTTGTCCTTTAAAAATAGCTAGGGTTTGTTATATTACTGTTCTAAAACTGCCTATCCATATGTGAGAAAGATCTGTTATTCTTAGTCATAATTTAAGGTATTGGTTGTGATATGAATTACTTGGACCTCAATAGTTTCGCTTGTCTTCTGTCAACTGGAGTCAATGGAGGTAACTGACCAGGTGGCTCCTTACTTTGATTATAATTACACATCAATATAGATGACATCTAATGAAGAACTCTCCAATATATAGTTGATTCACTAACCTTGAATTGTTAGCTTGCTAGAATCAGAGTTTAAATTTTGCATCTGGACCTTTTTGTAGAAGAGAAGGAGAAGCTCAAGTTCCGAGGGCAGCTGAGAGAGCTGTACATTACAAAAATTTTGCCAAATTGTCACTCAAGAATTTATTAAAAAAAGTCTTTGTATAATATATCAAATGGTTGTATTTCACTAAGCTTAAAGATTTCCTAAAGAACTTGTTTCTGAGGCAGTTGGTTCATACATGTTGCTGTTGTGTGTATGTGCATCATATCTATTTCCTGGAAAGAGAACAAAGTTAACCTGGTTTCAGCTGAAATAGAGTTAATTTTTCTTCTTAGTAGCTAGAATAGTGCTGCGTTTTGGATTCAGTGTGGGATTTGGTGTGAGAAGAGTATTGATAATGCACTGATGTTTTTAGCTGTTGCTAAGAAATTAAGGACTTTTCAGCTCCCCATGTCCTGCTAGTATGCAGGTACACAAGAAGCTGGGAGGAAGCACAGCCAGAGCAAGGGATCCAAACTGAGCAATAGAATATTCCATACCATACAGCATCTTGCTCAGTATACAGATGAGAGTTGGCAGGAAAGCTTGCTCTCTTTCAGGATTGCAGTTTCAGAATTTTTTTATCTTCTCTGGGATTGCTAGCCACGAATGAGCTGGGCATCAGTCAGCAGGTGGTGTGCAATTGCATTGTGCATCACTTGTTTGTATATTCTATTATTCCTATAATTATTATTAGTATTATTTTAATTTTATTTGCGTTATTAAATTGTTTTTATAGCAACTCCTTGCCTTCACCCCTCCAATTCTCTCACCTATCCCCTGGGTGGGGGAGAGCAAGCGAGCAGCTGTGTGGCATACGTTTAACTGCTGGATAGTCATAATTTTTGAAGTGTTCATATTTACTTTGGTGTCAGAAGTGAACAGTCATGAAATCCTTAAAAGAGAAAACCACAGGGGAATGCACCACATGTAAAATATGTAAGCTAAATCCATGTGACCTGTGGCAATTCATGAACTAATTATACTTTGTGCATGCTTAACACCAATTCTGGGAGATTTTCACATAAAGGATTTTCTTTCCAGATAAGGGTGTGGTCTTTTGTCCTAAAAGCTTCTCCTGAGTACCTACCTTTTCAGATGGCAAGGTGCTGTTTTCTAAACAGGTAAAATAGAAAACACTGCTAGAGGATATCCTCAGGTTCCTTATTTATGTGGAACACTAGATGCATCCTTTACTACTTGTCTATATAACAAACTGTTAATCTTCTCATATATGAAAGTAAGTATCTTTTCCACTAAGTAAGAAGTTTCTGGTTTGCCTGTGCAAACTAGCAGGGAAGTTCTTGTCCAAATGCAGGAAAAATAAATAATCTGATTTTTCTGGTTTGGGTGCTTGTGAGCATAGTCACGAGCAGATTTCTGCCTAAGTCAGTAGCTGGTCCAAGAAGGTACTTTTTTATCTGCTGTCAGACGTGCAGGATATACTAAGAAGTATGAAAACTAAAAATGCTGCAGTATCAGTATTTGAACTGATGGTAATCCCTGAATATTATTTTTCATAATGATCACAAATGAGGAAAGAAAGTTACTCAGATTTAATCACAGAGAAGCCTATGGTTAAAACAAAGCTTGAAAAAGTGGACGATGAAGGTAGGATAGTTACTGTCAAGGGAAGAAAAGATTTTTTTAAAAACAACCAAAAAAAAACATCTGGCTTGTTTTTCCAGTGTTAAGTACCTGTTAAATTTTTAAACATTTGACTGGTGATATTATTTAAAAAAAAAAAAAAAAAAAGGCTGCAAAAAGTAGCCATTGGAATTCCTGTGTTGAAAATGTTACATAGCTGAGAAGTCGTATCAGGAGATGACACACCTAATGCAGCACCCTATATTATATATTTATTTTTAACTTTCTGCTACAGAAATAAAACTTAGTCAGGTGTACTGTTTGCTTGATCATCTGTGTATTCCTGTTCACTTCAAACAGGATTTATAGTTGTCAGAGCATGTGTCTCAAAGATACTAAAATTCCATGTAGTTTCATAAAACCTGGTAACTGCCTGGAGAAGAGAAACCCAAATTCATGCCCATGCTGGGGAAAAGGCAGGCAGGACATGGTGTTTAAACATTTTTGTGTGTGTGATAGCCAGCCAGTGAGAACAAATACAGTGTCATGCTATCCGCAGTATCTGTTACCTCTGCTTTGAGATTGATGGAAAAGATGTTATAGGTGGGAACGAGGATAGGAGTTAAATACACACAACATAGGGCTCTTAGGTCTGTCTTTCATGGAAGAGCTCATATCTTACTCCTGAATGTGTTGAATATTTTCAATAATGTAATCTGTAATTTCAATACTGTAATCAGTATTTTTTTCAGTGTTTGCTTTCCCTGTAAAACATGTACTAGTGTCTTTATATACAGAAATTTTGAGATTATAATTCAGATACTGTGACTGTTAAGTTAGGTCACATTTAAATGACCTGTTCTGTGCCTGTGAGCCTTCACTATTGAACTGTAACATCTGTTGAACTCTAACAAGTTTGATGAAAAGATTACTAAAGAGAATACTACTTCAATTTTCATACAAGTGACTTTTGTAGATCCCTGTCTTTGGAGTAGGACACAATACTACCAGGTTTGATACACAGGATCTGTTTTGCTCAGAACAGCATGCAGGCAAGAATGATCAGATCATGTGTGAAGATGATAATTTTGGACAGAATGAGTCATTGACGCCACCTGCCTGGAATGCTTTCACTGATAGAGTGTTTTACGTGTATTGGTCAGGAAGATAAAGGGAAGATGGAGGTACATTGTTTGAAGCTTCGGCCTCGGTCTAGCAAAGGCCAGTAGGTATTTCAGTTAAAATTTATGTTTTATTTTAGTTGATGTAGTGAATAATATTTAAGGGCACAGTGGGTCCAAAGAGTAGGGCACAAAGGAAGGAACAGGAGCCTTACACGCTGTGCAGCTATGAGTAGGTTCATCTCCTTGTGCTGTGTTTTCTTTTCCCTTATGCTTTTAATCTGCCATGTTTATTTAGAATAAGCTATTTCAGAAGACTGCTGATTACTGTGTATTTATGCAGTGCCCATTCCACAATCCTACTCTGAGATTTTCAGTGTGTCCATAAGGAGTAATTTACATGCCCCTTCATAAGTTACCAGAAATGTGATTTGGAAATGGCTGCTTATATCAGACTTACACACTACATATGGCAAAGTTTGATTTGCAGACATGGTTGTGTAATTAGCTTGCCATAAGAGTTCAAGTCTCATTAATGTTTCTTGTGATACAGCTGGCTAAAAGTATGCTAAAACTCCATTTTAAGTATTTCAAACTGGTCCCCTGTTGGTTCATCTGGTCCCCTGATCACACAGTGAGTATGACCAAGTAAAAAATGTATGGAGGTGTTCTCAGAAGAAAGTATTTGGAAACTGGTCCATGTTTACCAGGCCCTCTGAAGACAGTGTCTGATTTCATTACTGCAGCTGTGAGTGAAGGCAACAGGTTTTCACTTGGATGGCTGTTTACAAAGCAAGACCTTGAGGCAAGGCCTTGCTCTCCTGAAGACACTGCTAGGAAACATAGAGATTGGCCTTTGGGACGGTAGTTCTCTTAAATTTAGTGTTTCAAGTTACGTAGCAGTTGTCTGAGATCACTCACTGATTAAGTTGTATTTGGTAGACATGAGAAAAGATTGGTTACGTTATCATGACAAAATATACAGCTGTTCATGACTTTCTTCAGGGTAGAATTGGCTAGGAAATAAAGGAATAATTTTTAATAGTATATTGAATAAAATATACTTGCAATTTGTACCCAGTGTGCTTATGCAAGTGGCTTTGGCTTATAAGAAAGCTCAGGAAAAGATAAGCTTTTTAATCTATTTGTAGCATATTCATACACACACCTGGAAATCCCTAGTATTTTTTTTTCCAAATTCTTGCCTTCTCCATGGGGAGCACATACCTAATGTGGGCAGTGACATCAGAAATAACTGGTAACTGAAATAGCTGTTTAAATGGTTATTGTTAACTTATGGATTGGCAGTGTGTATGTGGAGAATATTTGCTTTGTGTTTGCAATAATGACATTATCGTGTGCAAGCCAAAATGGTTAAAATTGATACACAAATCATTTGCTATTGGTAATTCATTTCTAATTTGGTCTAATTTTGATACCAGGGCGGGGTTAATGAAGGTTTAATGAGACTGTTAGAATAGAGACTAAATAGCTAGAAATGTCACTTCTTTTATTGCTTTTTGCTAAATCAGTGTATGATAAACACGTTTATTTTTGCTGAGAAATCAAGCCAAGTATAACCTAGAGAAAAGTCAGTCAAAAGAAGAATTACATTCTTGAAGTGAAACAATACTGCCTGGTTTAACCAAACACAGATGAAATACTTTGTTGTGTGACTAATTTTATTTTTTTTTCCCCTGGCCTGGATCCCTCTGATTTTTAAATATCCTTTAAGAAAAAGCAGAAGAGTTGAATTGTCAGCTTCTGCTTGTGACCAATGTTCTGGAGCTGTAGTTTAAGCTTCTTTAATGATCTAGGCACATGCATTTTCTCTTTTGTCTTTTTTTGTGTTGCTTTCTTTTTGTGCAATTCATCTGAATTTCTTGTTAAGTTTGTGTTGATGGTAGTTTATTAAAAAGACATGATAGGAGAGTATTTGGTGCTTCACAATATCTGTAATTCTTGCAAAAAGTCTACTATGGGAATTAAGGAGAGGGTGAGTAATGGGTTAGAATGAAAGCTTTAGTTTGCATTGGATGATAGAAATGATCATCACCTGCACTATTTTTCTAAAGAATATATCAAGAGAAATCTAAACATACACATCAGTGGGTGAATAAGTAATGTAAGGTATCCTAAACTATGCTTCATATGCTGTGTACTGGACCATTTTGAAACAGGCCCTATTCATATACGTAAGTAGAATAATAATGTACATGTTCTATGGAAGCACAGTTATTCAGTTATTCAAACAGCTGACTTTCATAAGTGTCTTTAATCATGAGTTATATCCAAAATAATTTGTAGAATTACAGGCATGGATTTTTAGCTGGTATAAACTGTCTTATCCACACCAACTTAATGAAGTTATGACAGGTGACCTGTGGCCTGGGGAGCACGGAGTTCTTCTAAATTTAACTGATAAATTATAGACTGTATTTTGATTTACAGTGATATTTACAGATTTACTGCAGATGGTTGGTACTCCCAGCCAAGCTCCTCTCTTTTTGCATTATGTCAAAAGATTGATTCAGTCAGGAGATCACATCAGGTGTACGTAACACCAGTACATCTAGCAGCATGCTACCAAGCTATTTCTAAGCCCCATTTAGTCAGGGCACATGGTGACGCATGGTTTGTGATCCAGGTGTTTTGCTGATATGGTAGTTCCCTGGTTTAGTTAAGAGCAACTGAAAACTGGCTGGGTAGATAAGAACATAAAACTGCAAGTGGTTGCTTTGGCTTCCATTATGCTTGGCCTATTGTTGTGCCAAGCATCATAAAGATCATAAACATGCTTGGCACATTGTATAGATTGCCCTGTAAACTGCCTGCTGTTCCTGTTTCAGTGTGATCATTTCCTATGGTTTTGTTGTTGTAAAATTGTGTGCAGAAAACGGTAACATATCTTCAAACATGCATTTGAGTAGTTGCTCTGTTGTTGCACCTGTAGGAGATCTAAAATTCAGCACATACAAAGTGTTAGTGCTTTCTGATAATAGGCCCCTTGCAGTAGGAATACTGTCCTGTAAGCAAGCATTTATATGTCTTTATGCATCTTTATAGTTTGAATGTTTTTTTTAATGGAATGCATTATGTAACTTCATCTGCACTTGAACTCCTTATGTTCCTTCTTTCCCCTCAGAAAATTCTGAAAGATACATTGGAGGCTATAATTTCTTTTGAACTTAAATGTAGGTGTCCAAATTCAAGTTGACATTGTTTTTTGAAAAAATTACTGTTGTGAATATATGTTACTCATGGATATTTGTGATGTTTTGCAGATGTTTTTGTAAAAAAACTTGTTTGTGGAAAATTTTTATTGTTTTTTACTCGTCATTCCTTACTGTTATAGAGTTAATTTATGATGATTAGACTGTTACATTAAATTACTCATAAATTACTGTGTTACCCAGGCTTATGATATAGCAATTTGACATTTTTTTTAATTTAAACTGTTGTTATTAATTTGGAGTCAAGAGTTAAAAATTCTGCAAATTTTTTCCTTTTCCCTAGTTGGAGCCATGAAATTATTTCAGTTCGCGAGGCCAGAGCTATTCCAAGACCTGATGGTATTGAATGGAGAAACAAATTTATTTGTATAGAAGGTAAAATGTAAAGCTGCATTATCATTTTTAACTGTCAAGACACTATATACATCTGTCAATTAGACTTTACCTTGGGTGTGTTTTAACAATGCGCACATGCAGTATGTTTATATAGTAAATTAAGTTTAACCAATGTAAATAGTTTTGGAAACAGTCCTGCCAAAAACATTTGAGAAGGAAGCTTGAAGTTCTATAGTGTTTAAAAATAGTACTCCTGACCTTTTCTTCAAGAGTGTTCATTGCCCTGTTATGTTTAGAACCAGGATTAGGACTTTGACAAGGAATGGCCTTTATGACAGTAGTGTGTGTTCTCTTGCTCTGCAAAATAGATTTCAGTTTTGCCAACACTGAGCTTCTGAAAAAACACAGGCACATATTAAGATTACTCTCTAAGAATATTCTTTGTTCTAGAAGTGCTCTGGCATCCCAAGCTCAAGCAGTGACTAGGTTATGCATATGTTGGTCTCCCTGTGGCTACTATTTTTGGCTGGCTTGTGAATGTACAGTTTCTGCAGAGACTGTATGATGCCATCCAGAACTGGACGGTAAACCCAGGCTACTTTTTGGAGTTGTAGGTCTCAGCCTTCCAAGAGCAGAATGAACCGGGCAGTAGCACTATACAGGAAACTTGCTTCATGTGCTCCTCATGCCTTCCAATTGCTGTGAGGAATCTGCAAGGAGAAGATGAATAGTTAGCATGTGTGGGAGATGAAGCTTGGGCCAGAGAAAGATAAGACAACAGACCAGGAGAAGGATTGAGGTGTTAGGAGAATGAAAACAGAAGCAGGGAAGGGACTATGAGAGGTGCTGCATAACTGGAAACAGTTAACACAAAGAGGTAAGAAAGGGGAGTGAGAATTAGAATGCAGCTGGTGAAGGGGAATTGGTTGGACAAGGGACTGTGGATAAGGAATCAAGGTGGAATGGGAACAGAATTAGAAGTAGGTGGTTTAGGACACTAGGGTGAAGAGGGAAGGTTTGAAATGTGAGGTGGCCTGGGTCCCAGCTGTAAATAAATTGAGGCTATTAGGATCAGGATATGAAGGGTTGAAGTTTTAGGATGAAACGGGAATAGAGCTTGGGCAGGAGCCAATGGTATGGAAAGAGTTGTTACAGACTGGGAAAATTTTGCTGCGGGAGGAGGAGTATAAAACAGAAGTTCTGTGGCTAGACAGACATCCCTCAAGATTGCTGGGGGTGGGAGTGCACCCATGTATGTATGCACTGAACTTCCTGCAATTGTGCTGCTGTGTGCAGAGAGTAATTACCTCTTGCTGAAGTTAGTTATTCGTTGCCCAGAGCTCACCGATTTGCCTGTGATCATATGGAGGCAGTGTGAAGCCACCTGATGAGATTCCTGCTCTTTATTTGACCTTTGGGGGAAAAAATTGACTGCCAGTTTTGGGGAAAAAAGTACACTGAAAGACTACATACTTGACTCTGCAGTCTCAGAGTTGAGAAATGTGAGAATTAGAGTATCTGCACAGCTGAAATTGCTCGGGATAGTGTAGTACAGGCAATGCCAAGGCTCTGGTCTGAATGTGGGAGGTGGGAATGCTGGGCAGCTGTGTCTGCTGCTGTCACATGATACTGATCTGCTGTGTTGGGGGGGACTGTGTGTTTCAAGCCCTCAGTTTTTTTATGACATTACAAAGTGGTTGAACGATTGGGTTTTCTTTCAGGTTGGAAAATAGAATATCGGCATACAAAATAGGCACATTAGAATTTGTATGAAATAGGCTTGATTACGTACAACTTCTCCTTAAGAGTGCATTTTGCATTTGGACAATTAAAAAAGCAAAATTATCTATAGGTGGCACATCTGATTCTTTTCTGTTACAGTGTTTTTCAAGACTTTAAGGGGGGGGGGGGGGGCGGGTTTAGCCTCACACACCAAGATTCTACTTCTGAATTGGAAGGGAAAAATTAGGTTTCCTACTTCAACTCATAGTAGGCTTTATGTTTTTTTGTAACAGGTGTTCAGCTGAATGAGTTTAACAAAATATGTAGATAAACCGTGTACTTTGAGAAGAATCTTTTAAAAGCTATCTAAAGATGCCAGCATATTCTGTTTTCCAAGTCTGTCAGATTTTCCAGTTAGCGGACTAAAATTTCAGTACTTAGTATTATTGCATATATTTTTTTTTTTAGTATTTTAGGTATATTTGTTCAGAGATTACACAAGTCTATGCCTGCAAGTTGCCATAATTTTTCATGTAACACTGTGTTTAGGCTTGCTTAAAGAAAAAGTTGTATTCTGTTTTACTTTTTATTGACCTTATGACTTACTCTCACTTGTATTTCTGCTGTTAGAGAAACATAGTAGACATGTGCTTTCCAGACAGATTAAAATCTGCTAAGCTATTAGCATTATAGGGCTACAGAGAACACTGCTTTTAGCTAATGTTTGTCAACATTCCTTGTCAGAACCTCTAAATTGCTAGCAATATTCAGGTTTCAGTTTAAATCTTGACAATATTAAATAGTATCACACACTCTTCTGTTGAAAAGGACATAGTTCAGAAAAGCTAGAAACATGACAGTTTTGTGAGACAATTAAATAGATAGTCATTTAGGGAAACTGGATCAGAAGCCATCTAAGCTGCACCTGATTCATGCTTGTACTTTTCAATCTTTCAGTTGCACATGTTAAAAATAATTCTAAAAATAATTCCTCAGGGCTTGGTTTGCTGCAGTTCTGAAGTTTTATGATTTCTTATATTTTCATTTAGCCTTTCCATCAAGCATCAGTGTTGAAGTTACATTGGTTTTTTTCTTTTAATATTCTCATCTCTGTATGTGAAAAAATAACTTATGATGGACTCTCACAGTCTTGATGGTTAGAAAATGTAGGGGTGTAAATGGTAGGTGATTGCAAAATTATTCTTGCTGCGCTCCAGGGAATGAGTTTGTCTTTTGACAGTCAGTAAATATGCAGGAGGAATAAAGTGAAGATGTGAGTCAGCTTTTGTGACTAGAGTACCTTTTTTCCCACTGACAGTTTCAGAAGATTGTACAGCTTTGCTCTTGTTGCTTTAAAAATATATATCTCTTGATTCAACATAAAGTGCGTAAAGGTCCTAGCATTAAAGAACAGTTAACATCATGTTTAAAACACACAAAAGAAATGCTGTACTGCTTCATATGGTAAGGGACATGGAATTCTTAGTAGCAGTAAGTCACTCTGTCAAATTAAGTCACTGACTTTAGAAGACTTTGTACTTTTTTTTTTATCTGACAGCCAGTTTTTTGTTCCAATCTATGTGTATGGTGTATTCTAAAGTAAAACAGATCTGCCCATAAGCATCCACTGAAAATTTTATAGATATAACATCACACAAATTTGTAGTCTCTTAGAAAGTGGAAGACCCAAATTGTTAACTTATAAATAGGTATTGTAGAATAGGTAGGGACTGATAACGTATATTTTTACAGCAGTTGATACCTCTTATATAAAAAACATTATAGTAAATATTTTACTGTTGTCCTTGTATGTCACTGAGAAACTGTTGAATGAGGTGAATCTAAAGAGATGCAAGAGACGCCTGTGTAGTAAGTCTCAAAACATTTTAATATGCAAAGTCATACTCTGATATGTCATCATAGACTATTAAGAAGTAACAAATAATTACTGATGCATAAATACAGCACAAGCATGGTATGCTTCAGTAGGTATAATAACCTGACTTCAATATGGATTACATACCATTAGAGCATTCAGGGTTTAGGGCTTTTTTTTTGGGATGAATGTTACGCAGAACTAAAGATTGAAAAGCAGTGGTATGGACCCTTCTGGGTTTTGTCTGATTACTTGCCTCAGTGAAGACAGCCTAGCTTTAGATTTTTTTAACACTTAATATTTGTGTTTGATCTTGCAGAGCCCTTTGATGGGACAAACACTGCTAGAGCTGTACATGCAAAACAGAAGTTTGATATTATTAAAGATGAATTTCTGAAGGTAAAAATTACATCTCATTTAATTTTTCTGGTCACTTTGGTTTTCAAGATAGTTATACAAATGCTAGTCATTGAATCTGCCTGTTTCTGGAATTTGTGTTATGAGTATTTCTATGCTTTGTACTATATAAGCAAAAGAAATGTATTGGTTTTTTAAGTATTGTGGAAAATTTAGTAAGAATATTAATGTCTGCCATCAAGCATCAGACTTAAGTTGAAATGGATACTTGAAATAGGAGACACTTTGTCTTCCATTTTCTTGTGTATGTAAAATTCTAATGATGGTTAATAACTTTAGAATCACAACTTCATGTAAGAGAGGAATTATCTGGTTGGCCATGCTCAAAGAGTTGAGGTCAACAGCTCAATGTGCCAGTAGAGAGCTGTGACGAGTGGTGTTCCTCAGGGGTCAGTGTTGAAACCAGGGCTGTTTAACACCTTTTTTGAAGACATGGACAATGGGATTGAGGTCACCCTCAGGTGTGGTCAACACTGGAGGGCAGGGATGCCATCCAGAGGGACCTGGACAGGCTTGAGAGGTGGGCCAGGGTGAACCTCATGAGGTTCAACAAGGCCAAGTGAAAGATTCTGCACATGAGTCAGAGCAATCCCAAGCACAGATAGAGGCTGGGTGATGAGTGGATTGAGGGCAGCCCTGCGGAGAAGAACTTGGGGGTAGTAGTGGGTGGAAGATCAAGTATGAGCCAGCAATGTGCACTCCCAGCCCACAAATCCAACTGTGTCCTGGGCTGCATCAAGAGCAGTGTGGCCAGCAGGTTGAGCGAGGGGATTCTCCCATGAGACCCACCCTGGAGTACTGTGAGCAGCTCTGGGGCCTCCAGCATAAGAAGGACACAGAGGAGACCACAAAGATGATCAGGTGGCTGGAGCACCTCCCTTATGAGAACAAGCTGTCAAACCAGAGTGAACTTGTCTTTTCAGAGTTTTCAATTTAAAAATTGGTTTCAAACCTGTGTGGTTTTCTGAACAAAGTAAAAGCAGTTGTTCGATCCTAGCTGTCTGGAAGCCTGTATAGTAGAGTGTGATGGCCCTGAAAATATTTCCACTTTAATAGGAACCATAAAGAATGACAATTGCTTAAAACTGCAAGTACTTGTTAATATCTTACCCTTTTTTATAAGAAGCCTAAGGAACCTGTTTGTCTCATTGCCCTTGAGAGATTATTCTTCCGGTGGTTTTCATAATGCATTGTGGTTTAAATACATTCTGCATAAGGACAGGAGAGTCACAGCACTTATTTGCAGGTTCATGGCCTAACAGATGTGACAGATGGGTCCAGGAATTCACACTAGAATACACAAGAAAATTTAAATAGCCTATTTTAAAGACATAGTTAAGTTCTGGAATTGTCAGAGTATAGCATCTTGTATCAGGCACTTTAACACGTGTAAATTTGAGACAATTATTTTGCATAATGTCAATGTAGTACTTAACATTATTTGAGTATTATTTAACATCTCAGTCACCAGAAATACACTCTTGAAAGGCTCTACCTTCCTTAGTAGTTCATTGCATTATGTGTACCTTTTGGATTTTTTTTCTTCCTTTAAAAAACAAAACCAAAACCCCTTTCTTTTCAAGAGGGGGAAAAATATCAACCTTATTTTTGTGGATGTGAGTCTTGCTGTTTACAATGGTATTTAAGTATTAATGGCAAAGACTATTTAGCCTTTTAAAACCTTGTACTTTTTTTCTCAGTCTTGGCAGGTATTACAAGACACGAAAGACCTGAACTGTATATTACCCCTAAGTGCAACCACACAGAACAGATAACCTTCTTTCACTTTCTTCTTATTGGATCCTGCTGAAATGAAGAACAGTATCAAAATCAAGAAGCAGATGCCCTGGGAATTTTTATGACATGTTTTTTTCTGTAAACTTTTGTTAAGGAAATATTTTTAAGAAAAAATGCATATTTTATTATCATCATTTGTTAGTACAGCAGTTGTTTCAAAGATATGTTTTCTGAAAATGCCTGGGTAGTTGACTTCTAAAAGAAACTCAAAGCAGCAGACCACAAGGATAAACCCATTTCAAGGAAAGTACAGGAATATACTGACTTCTTGTTTCCATAATCTGTCTAATTATTAATGAAATTAAGACATTCAGAGCTAAACAATGTGCAAGTCTGACTATATCCTTAAGGACTTGCACACAGTACCCACTTTGTGAGGAACAGACAGCTCATGCTTTACATCTGCTTAATTACAGTAAGCACTGTTGCTCAACTTGGCACTTTCCAGTTTTATTTCCCTTTTACATGGAATAACAAGGAACAGTTTATGAAAATTAAACTAGATTATGGTTGGTAGTATGCTCGATATCAAGAACTGTAATCTGAACTGCAGTTCTAGGACAAGTCAAAATAAAAAAGGACAAATCAATATATATGAATGTTTCATATTCACACAGTCTAGGCAAGAGGTTTTTTAGTGCTTCCTTTTACATGTATGAAGTACTAGTGATGTCTGCTTTGGGGGGGGGGAAAAAAGGCACAAAAATCCCCACCACAAAACCAAACAACCAAAAAAACCCCCACAAACCAAAAAACCTCCCAAACAAACCAAAACCAAAATACCCCACAGACCTACGACTGCTACAATAAGCCAGGTTTCTGTTTTAATTTTGTGTAAATATTTGTAAATGTCAGCTACTGTAAATTGAATTTAAATAATTAATCTTGAAAATTCTATCTTTTTCAAAATAAAGTTGTGAACACTCTTTAGACCTCCTGTAGCACAATCTGTCCCTCTCAAGTATTTGTTTAAGACCAATTAATTATTAAAGTTTCACCATTGATGTCAGCTTCATCTTGTCTTTTTTTAAGTTTACTATTTTGTATGGTGTCCAGTGGAATAATTTTTATATAGTGAAGATACAGCATACTTTTCCGGTTCATTTTGTACTGCATATTTTAAATATTTCTTATAATTGAGTATAAAGGGAAATGCTCTGTAAAGGAAAGACCCCTGTTTCAAATTGTAAACTTCTCTATAGGCTACTCTGCTGCATCTGTGTACAGGTAAGTTTCATCTATTGCCATCTGTAATGAGATTGTGGAAACCCTTATAACTGTAAAATAACAAGCATTATCTCTTCTTGTGCAACTTCTGAGTCCTAATTTATTTCAAGTTTTACAATTTAGAAGTTCTAGAAACTGAATTATTTGCCTGCTGTAAGGTTACTTACTATACACTTCATCTAGTCTATGTAAGCTTTTGGCTTGCTTCTTAAAACAGCTTAGCTTCCTTCTGCAATTTTAAAGACCCTTTCAGTTTTAATCCGACTTTAGCAATCCACTAAAATGTTCTTCCATTCATATGTTCCCCCTCACTGCCCTTCCTCTTTATAAAATGGTAGACTTAGTGTCAGTGAAATATTCACTTTTAGCTGCTTTATATAAAATGGGAGCACATTGTTGGTACAAGATGTCTGTATTCAAAGAGACTCTACAAGCCCTAGGTGAATTTTTGAGAGGGGAGGACTGCTAATTTTTTAAAAATGTGCTGGCTATCCCTTTGTCTAGAAAATTTAAAACTTTCCCAGTGTAGGATAAGTAAGAATGGACATACATGTTCAAATTCAGCAAAAATGTATTTCAAGTGAGGATGTGAGGTGCAAAACTTTCTGCATGTCTCTTGAGTTTGACGCATTAGGTGATGCTATGCAATATATCTCACACCTTAAATTACTGCTTTATGTTCGAAACCTCTTCTTCCTAATCATTTTAAAATAGTTAAAGTTGTGGTACCTCTGTGCAACTCTGTAAAAATTGACCCACGAACTCAGTAATCTTTTTAACACAAGCCAAGATCTGTAACCACAATAGCCTGTGTCTTTCAAAAGAATCCTGCATTTTTTCTCAAGTTTATGTACTGGTAAGCTGCATTTATAATCAGAAATATAAAGTCTAGATGGTAGTTTTCTCCAATTGTTTGGGGACAAACCTGCTTACAAACCAGCTTGTCCCATCCTCCCTAACAACTGAAAACTCGCCAGTAATTTACTGTGTTAGCTAAGCAAGGTGGGAGGTAAGCTTACAGCAGAAGAAGCTAGTGGGTAATCTGCCAAGAACACAAAAAGTGGCAGGGCTCTCACATATTAAAAAGTAATCGAAGAGGTCTGGAAAACAAATTTCACCACACTTCGTGTTATATTATTCTCTTGTCAAGCCAAACAAGCAGCACCACTTTCTGTGAGTGAACATAATTATATTTGTTAAAGGGTGGGCCACAACTTTTGTCATGAAACTTCAGATGAAACACCACAAAATAAATGGTTTGGGGAGAGTGAGTAGGACCTGAACTTTAACTAACTTTGGATTCGGTTCTGTGTAGTCTAAAGTTGTTCAGAGGTTTAATGACCTGGATTCTCATCTTCTCTGGGCAGGTATCCAGAGTGAGAAATCCACTAATGGCTACCATAACTCTTAGTGTTAGCATGAAGTTTTCTCTTTTCATCAACTTCAAGATAAAAACCTTCACAGACCTATACCTTGGCGTACACCCTAGCTGGAGTAGTTTTTCTGGGAGACCTTTGGTAAAGGGTTGTTTTCATGGAGCTTTTGAGATTTCAGCATGTGTGCAAGATGATAACTTCTCTGAGGCTTCATACTGCCTTGAAATAAAAATGCTTTAGTTCAGCTCTGTTAATTTAGAACTAGTTTTGACTACTCATTTGGGCATTGGGTTTGCCTGTCATTTCTCACCTAATGTCAGAGGTTACTAGTGTCTCATCTGGGATTTTAGGAACTCTCTTCAAGTCAGCTAGCAGTGCTGCTAATTAACAGGCTCAGAGGTCTATGGGAGGAACAAACCTTAGCAAGAGCTAATTCAGTAACAGTAGTACCAGAACTGGCATAGGCTGCACACTTAAACTTGAAGCTGGTTTTCTAGCTCTTTTGCTCTCACTTCTCCTAAAATGTGATTGTGTAAGTGTACTCTCTGTACCTTAAGGTGATCTGACAATATGACGGGTTACTTTTAAGAAATCCCTTACAAAGTATTCAATGTAAACCAATTTTAAGACTCAAATTCAAGGTTGGCATGGTTATTTGGGAGAAATGGGCAACCGTGGTAAAAGGATATAAGATGATTAGTAGATAACCTGAAGTTAGAGCTTGTCCCAAATGCTTATTTGGAACCAATTTGAAACCAATGCTTTACTTGAACTTGCCTCACTGGACTGAATTCACAGTATATTTGGTGTGAAATTTAAGTCCATCAGATTTGTCATTCTTGATTTAATGGACTCGTTCTAGATTATCTCACATATATTTTGCAGTGTTTTGCTGTGGTGTCTTGTTTTCTCTAATCCTTCTGAGTTTTGATATAAATCTTTCCCTCACTGATTTTACAGGGTATGATGCTTGTAGGAAGAGCATGAAAGAATATGCTATTTTGGTCAACTTACAGGTCAAAGCAAGTTGTAAGAAGTACAGAAGGGTGAGCACTAGGTCTGGAAATAATTCGAAGGGTTCTGGTAAAAGGTTACTCACCTTTCTCTTGCTGTGCTGAAGACTGATTCAAAACCTGTGCAATATATTTATGCTTTGTATATAAGCATTTCTAGAAGATTGCAATACTCTTGTCTTTTATGTGTAAAGAATGTGAAGTCCTCTGCCTTACATATCATTGTGCGATATACACTGTGTTCCTGATAAAATGTGAAGTTTAAGTTAGTACCATTTTCAAGTACACTTCTTCAAGAAAGTATGTTCTGACCTTGTAAATTGTGTACTTCACTGGGTAGGTCAAGAGAGCAGACAGGTTTTATCTGTACATACTGTTTAGGAAATATTTTACTTCAAGTTAAACTATCAGTAGAAATTTAATTTAGCATTGCAGAGAGAGCTCGTACTCAGAAGTACTTTCTTGGGTGTTTCTGTACTTGTAACACAAGGAAGAATTTGCTGACTGATTTATAACCAGCTGTTTATTTGAAGGGAAAAAAAAATAATCCAAAACAACCCATCCCCCCACAAAAAAAAAAAAAAAAAGAAAAGAAAGAAAAAGTGGGATTAGAGTTACACTGTGTATTCAATGTTTTAAAGCTGAAACAGCTTGGAAGTTCTTTATTTAGAATCATAGTTTCAGTGCTTCTCCCCCTCTTCAAAAATACAATTTTTAAAAAAGTCATTACTTTGGGTAGTGCAGGTTGGAAATATTTCCATTTTGTCTGTGAAAAGCACTTCATTTTGTGTTAAGTGCAGAATAATAAAGACTAAATGTGTCTTAATCTAAACCCTGCATGTTAATGTAGTTTTTTGCTTTAAACTAAAATTGGTTCAAGTCCCCTCAAAGAGGAAATTTAATATGTCCTGTGATGTAGCACATCAACAAATCTGGGGGTTCAAATATGTTCACTGTGTGTTAAAAACTACAGAGCATCTGATACCTTTTACGATACAGTATTAATTATTAAAGGTATGTGTCCTAGGCTCATCCACTAGTAATTGTATTTGCACTCCAGGTATGCTCAAAGGTGGAACTTACTTTTTAACATACTAAATGGACCTTTTGTTGGGGCCGCAAGAGAACTTTCCTGCTTCCTCTGTGCCGTCCACCCGAAATTCACTAGAGGTGGCTTGGGAGGGTCTGCAGGGGCTGCAGCCCCTTCCTCCCTGCTGCCGCCCGGCTGCCCTGTCCCTCTGCTGTGAGAACAGCTCTCCGGCAGCAGCGGGTGGGCCAAGGAGGGGCAGGGGTCGAGTGGTGGGCAAAGGAAGGAAGGGGGCAAGCAGCCGGAGCAGCGACCGACCGCCAGGTTTTGCCACGTGTCCTAGCACCAACCCAGGGCAGGACCAGCAGCGACTCCGCGCTGTAACTTCGCTGCCTTCTATTTAAAGACTCTGCCCTGAGTCAGGAGAAGCGAGAGCTGCTGGGGATGACAGTTGCTTCAGGCAACCCTGGGGAGGACAGGGTCGGGGGTAAAAATCACCGGCGAGGGCCTGAGCTGGGGAAGGCATGGAGGGGTACCGCGGCACCGAGAGTGACAGGGCGTCTGAGACCTCGTCTTTCGTAGAGGATGAAGAAGAAGAGGAGGAGGAAGAGGAGGAGGAAGAAGAAGAGGAGGAGGGGGAGGCTGTGGACCCAGAGGAGGCAGAGGAGCTGACTAACAGGTACTGCCCCGCCAGGGACTCAGCCTCGGGGAGAGCTGGCAGCTCCATCCCAAAACACCAGCCCAGGGGATGCCAGGGTGGGGCCCAGAGCTGGTTTTGGTGCCTTTCCCTGTTCCCTTCCCCAAATGCTGTAGATAAAAAGATGGGGGGGGGAGGTGGGGGGGCTGGGGGGGTGGGGAAGGGGGAGGGCTGATAATGGGGGGCTCTTTGGATGTCTACGGCTGTAATTAAGTTTTGTGCAGCAAGAACCTGGCCCGAGTTCCCTGAAAGCTTTTCTATTTAAAGATCTTATGGCATGACAGCTCAAATGGCATCTCCCTCTTCTCCTCCCTCCTTGGCTGACTCTTTGTCACATATCGATCTTAAATGCTCTGCAGATTTGCTTGTCAGGGAGAAAATGGTCAAAGATTATAATAGCACAGTGAAATTTGTTCCTTTTTATGGCCTTTCTTCCTTCCCTCTTGTCCCTGCCTCTTCAATCTCTTCCTCAAAAAAGGGAAAACTTGTATGTACTCACCACCGGTGGTCGTGACGTGTAGCTAATTTTAGGGGTGGAATAAGGAATATTTTATCATTTTGATTTTTTTTCCCTCCCCTTAACTGTTGCACAGGAACAGTTTGTTGTCTTAATGTTGCACTCCCACCATCAGGAAAATAACGAGCGAGACAGTGGCCGGGTGCCCAGCACATGGCCCCGGTCCTGCGCAGGATGCAGAGGCGTCTGCAACCCGATCCATGCGGACGGTATCCTCCAGCCGTGCCAGCACTGTTGGGTTCCAAAAGAGACCATGAGGCCTGAGAGTCCCCCAGCACGTATCGGGTTGCAGGATTTCTTCCCTGTCTTGAGTAAAGCCTACTGGTTTGGGGTGGATACTGTAGGAAGAACCAAAGACATTAATGTTGACAACTTAAGGTATTTCCAGAAACCATTTTTTTAAGAAATTTCAGTCATATAGTTCCTAAAACCTCAGTGCTGTGGAGCCACCCTGCATTTACAAACGACTCTGGGTGTATCATAGTTCAGAGTGCTTACTGACATTGCTGATGGTCAACTGGGAGAAAAAAAGATGGCAGAAGAAAGGCTGGGGGTGGGGAGGCTCTCTGCAGCCTAACCCATCCCGAGTGCTGTGGGAATTAAAGCCAGACAGGGAAACATAGCCCAGGACTGTAGGAAAACCACCTCACAGAGGGAATAGAGAGCTAGTTTTCTAAAGTGGGGAGACGCCCCCGCTGTGTAACATTGCTTTCCTCCTGGGGCAGATGTTGACTCTTCAGTCCCATACTGGCAGCGAAGGGTTACATGCTGATAAACACTGCTCACACAATCCTGTGAGAAAATCAACTAAAATTGGTGGAGTGGAGCTACAAGCTGCAGACAGCTCAAACACAACTAAATGGATATTTTTTAATGGAACCTGCAATTAAATGGCTAATAATAAAACTTAAATTGTAAAACATAAGTAGGAATGGCTAACTTTTCCCTTATTGGGAGGGAAATCTGTGTAGCCTCGCAGTTATTTACTGCCTGTGCTGGGAGGCTGACTTCTCCACGAGTGCCTGTTAGTTCCTCCCCACAGCTGGGTCTTGCTTCTGGCTGGCAGTTTCCATGCAAACTTGGGCATTGCATTTCACCACTTAATTAAATCACAGCAACCATTCCCCTCAGCTCTCACTTACATTAAGTATTGCAGAGTTTATCTCTATCCTTAACTATCTTACTAATATGAGAGGTCAAAGTCTACCAGAGAGGTTTTTAACAGCTGTGCTCAGTGGTAACTGGGTACATTTAAATCTAACCGGTTTAATTATATTAAAGGAGATGTAAAATTTTGGGTTTGGCACAGGTACAATAACTGCACCAAGCACTCAGCAATAGCTTAGTAAAGTTAAATAAGACTGAATCTTTAACTGCTTAAATTTTGTTGTTGCAAATGTCAGCACGGTTGTTGAGCTTGAGGCCTTCTCCTGTGCTGAGTGCCTGAGCAGAGCTCCTGGGAGGTGCTGGGTAACCACAAACAGCCCGGCCAAGCCTCTGGGACATACTTAATCAGGCTGTAGGCTAATTATTTGTTGACAAACAGGTTTTCAAGCCCCTGTTGCAGAACAGATTGTGTGTGTGTGTGTGTGTGTGTGTGTGTGTCCTTTGAAAATGTGTCTTAGAGAAGGTGTAACCAATATGCAAACTTGGCTGAAGACAGCCTGCCCTGGACCCTGCCATCACTGATTTATTTTTAACAACCCCAAGCTCTCTTCTGCTTTTGTCTTCCTCCTCTGCATGCAGTTGAACAGCACCTGGTTGTGCAATGTTGCAGTCAGCGGGAAATTCCCCACTGGCTCCTATTTCCACCTTTCAAGCATGCTAAATATCCTCATACCTATTTTGTAAGAGAGTTATGCGGCAAGATGGCTAGCCCAAGGTCAACATGTGCCTGTGTAAAAGAAGCAAAAGAGCCCTGGTGTTCCACTGGGACACCAATCCCTGAGCCCTGACTGACCCACCCCACTTCCACACCAGTCCCTCTGCAGCACCTGCGGGGAACAAAATCCCAAAAGATTCAGCAGAACTTATGACTTGCCCCAAAATTTTGATGCATGCCCATAAAAAGCAGAAAAGTTTGGATTTCACATCTTTATTACCCTTTTAAATATAATCTTTAAATCATTTGGTTTCCTAACACAGGTTTTTATACAAGTAATGAGACCAACATGCAGCATCAGAACCTATAATAAAGATGGGATAAGACATATCCATGTCAGAATAAATACCCCACTGATCTTCAGAGGGTTTATGCAATATTTTCTTGCCTTTGGGCATTTTACTATCTCAGATAGATGGATCGTGGCAGATGTCTTTTGCTTCTAGGTCCATGTAGAATTAATCATTGAATTGTAGAATGGTTTGGTTTGGAAGGGACCTTAGAGACCATCTAGTTCCAACCCCCCTGCCACAGGCAGGGACACCTGCCACTATACCAGGGTGCTCCCAGCCCCGTCCAGCCTGGCCTTGAACCCTTCCAGGGAGGGGGCAGCCACAGCTTCTCTGGGCAACCAGTGCCAGCGCCTCACCACCCTCACAGGAAAGAATTTCTCCCTTAGATCTAATCTAAATCTACCCTCTTTCAGTTTAAAACCGTTACCCTTCATTCTATCCTTACACTTGCTGATAAAGGGTCCCTCTCCATCTTTATATTTCTTTCATTTCCTTTCTTTTTTTAGATTAATCTTTTATACAGAAGTAATATTTTGAAAACATGTATTGTGTGTTTTAAGTCAAACATAAGTATGAAGTCAGTAGGTTTTAATTTTTGTGTTGATAATAGTGACAATAAACTGTAGCTATAGGAAGAAAATAGTTTACTGGATAACTGGTTTACATACCCACTGGAATATCTGTGTCTCTAACAACTATATGATGGATGAGCTGCTCTGATACAGTTGTCTCTCAGACTGCTCCTGGTTGATTTCCTTTCGCAGTGGAAAGGTCTCTGGATGAGTCTGTGTTCAGGGCTTACATAAAAAAAAAGACTCTGCAGCCAATTTATATGCATTTCCATGTAGCTGGTTTGCCTGGAATGGGCATGGGGCTCGTTAAGTATTCATTTAGTGGTGACCTGAGATCAGTAAATGGGGAGAAAGTACTGGATTTTTTTTTTTTTTTTTTTTTTTTTGAATTAAGTGGTCCAATCACAAGAAGATGGGAGGTGTGGAAACTTTAGAGCTTTTGAGTGCGGCAGGGCAGAGACTTGAGTGAAAGGGCACCAGGAACAGCTGAATGGGTTGAAACCTTTAGGTGAGGGTGTTGCAGTGGGGAGCGGTGCAAAGGGTGACTCCCACTGCTCATCCCAACCCCTGCCAGCAGCTGCCAACCATGTTTTATTTCTCTTCAACCATTTAGGTAGTATTATCTGAGTCCTTGGTAAAGGACTACATGGTAGTTTACATCTAAAATAACACTCGGACTTCAAGAAGTTCCCCATTAGGACTCAGCAAACTGATGAAGTCACTGTGCAAAGGAAGCCTCCCATCCAGACTGAAGTATCTGTGGAGGGAGCACAGGCATTGAATGAATGACCTGACTGGTAGAGAATCCAGAATGCAGGAGCAAGGCAGGCCTCTGAGGCACGGAGGTGCTGTGGTTTCTCAGGTAGCATCAGAAGCCGCAACTGGCAGTGCCACCAGCCATGATACAACCTGATGTCTGGAAAACATAAAATCAGCACCACAGCAGGTTGTGTCCTTTCCCAGACATTTGCAGGCAACAGGGAAGGAACAAAATGTGTGGGACGGGCCCTGCTCCTGGCTTCCACCTCCTCTTAATAAACATCAGCTTTGTAACAGAGTGAGCAACCATGTTACTGCTTTTAGATAATTATTCATTTGAATTTGGACGCCTGCGTGAGCCACCGTGTTGCCAGAAGGGACATCATTAACACTGGAGGAAGTTAGCAGTAGGTTAACAAGTGAAAGGCTGTGTTTAAAATAGTGACTTTCAGAAGCTCCTAGTCCTCTTGCCCTGAAGAAGCAGATGGATGAGCTATAGCCCTAGGAAATGCAGAGCTGTAAGCAGAGACCTCGCTGAGCATACTGATTGCTGTAGGGGGAAAGGGACAGCATGGTAAAAAGGCAGAAACTACAGGAATGTACAGAACAAAACCACAAACACAGACAAATAAAGTATTTCCTTCAACTGGGGAGGCAAGCTGTCCAATACCAATTTCCACCTCCCCTGCACTGTGCCTGCAGGGCTGAAGTAGGAGCCTTCAGGGAATGAGAGATCTTGTCAGTGCAGGCCACTGCCACAGCTTGACAAGGCAGTCATTTTATCTGAGTTGTTTTCAGCTTGCAAAGTGTTATGCAGCAAATGGCAAAAAATTCTGATGATACCAGGAGTGACAAGGTCTGATGTGAAGAGGATGAAGGGAGGATCTGGAGGATTTTAGAAAGCTGATGGGCTGGCTATGCTTCTCTGAGACGGTGGATGGTGTAGCACAGATGGATGGACCTCACGCAGTGTGTCTGAACATGACTGCTCTGGCAACTGGGAGGTGAGCACCCTTCCCTGCTACGATACATAAGGTAACATGTGCCCAGCATGCCAGACCAGACTGGAAATCTGAAATACCAGTGGACACAGCACAGAAGTCATAGTGAGAAGCAGAGTGATGTGAGAAGCAGAAGGAGGCAATAAGAAAAATCTGGTTTTGAGCTATTATGACGGGAAGCACAAAACTGGTTGTCAGTGCCTTCAAGAATTATAAAAGGTTAGAGTCAATGTCCTAGCAGGAAAATAACAGACTGACAGCACACATGCTGATAGGATTGGGTGTGAAATGTTTACGTGGAAAAAAGGCAGCACTGTTTTTTGTCCCTGAATGTCAGTGGCTTTCAGTCTGTATTTATGGAGCTGAAACATTGTAAATGTATTTTTGTAATGGCAGACCTTGCAGCACGCAAATTGTATACAAAACTAGGGCAGTGTTTGGAAGTATATTGGAAGGAAGTGCTTGATTTATGTGCCTTTCATTCTGGTCTTAAAAATATAAAGCACCATCTCACTGCACTGTAGAAGAATATGTGACTACAACCTTGGAAATGAGTCAATGATGGGAATAATTCAAGCTTTTTTCATAGGCAGGTCCAGGGCAGCCCATTCTTATTCACTAATATCAGCTGAATTGGAAGTAATGCTTGATTCTACATGGAGGTAGTACAGAAAAATAGGTTTAAAAGTATATAAGGGTGATTTAGAAGTTGAAAAATCTAAAAAAAAGATTAGTCATCTGATATTGTGGATGCATATAAGACCTGAAAGTTTCCTTAGTACTACTGATATTTGATATCTTTTATTTTTATTTTATTTTGCTATGCCCAAGTCAGCTTAATGTCAAAGCATGAAACTGGCAAAGGAAAACTTAGCAGCAAAATTGTTATAGATTAGATTGTTTTGCTTCTTCCTCTAATGTGTAAATTTTACGTTATGGAGTAATTTTACCTTGCTAGAGAGTACTCCACCAAGGCAGATAATCAGCTGTACATCCTGGGTTTTGTGTTTGTTTGGGGGCCAGTTTGGGGATATTTTTTGCTTAAGGTGTGATTATTTAGTATTGCACTGTCAGGCTTCCTTTGAACTGTGGGCTTTAGTCTAAGCTATCCTGCTAGTCACAGTCTCCAGGCCAGCCCAGTCACCACAATTGGCTTTAAGCCGCATCACTGGACTTTGGTATCATGTTGTCCTACCAGTGCCTGGTCAGGCTGTTGTCCCACAGGGTGACTTCAGTCTTCAGTTAACACCGAGGACATCAGAGAGGAGATGGTCTGGGCATCAGTCTGCCCAGGCCTCGGCAAGGGCCAGCCCAGGGCAGCTCTTCTCGTTCTGTGCTCTGGAGAGCAAATTCATGGAAAGGTAAGGCTGGCACTGCTAGTACCAGGATTACCTTTTTGTTTCTGATAGGTACTGCGCAGTTTTGCTGAGTGAACTTTACAGTCTTTATGGTTCAGACAGTTTGCTTGGTGGAGCGATTACGGCTCTCCTCAGGATCTCCTCTTCTTCAGAAGACCTCTGCCTTCTGCCAGGTGCTCGGTGCCCTCCGGAGCGATGCTGACTGCTTCTCCGGGGTGCTCCCCCACCTCGCCCGCAGCCGTTTCTGGCACCCACGTGGTGCTGGGTCACAGCCTGTGGCCCTTGGTCAGACAGGTTCTGCTTCTCCCATCCATGGTCACAAGACGGATTTCTTTGCTCTTGATGAAGAAGTGCTTTATCCTAAACACCTGGAAAGTGACCCTTCCCTCTGTTCTATGGAAGCAGGAGGTTGTGTGGCCACAGGTTTGCATCCTTCCATGGGCGTGACACAGACTTCACCATTTCTCCTCTACTGAAGCCTCTGCCTTTGCCAGCAGATACTCTGCCTTTTTCTCCATCATCTATTAATATGATTTCCCTAAATGAACTACTGTCTACTCAAGAGATATTGGGGTTGAGTGTTTTGATTACCTTTTCTATACTTTTTTTTTTTTTTTTAATTAATATTGCAACCCTAAAAATACTTTATTTAAAAAAAAAAAAATAGGCTATGTTTTTCAACTGGTTTTGCTATTCTTTACACTCTTATTTCTAAGACTGTTTGTTTTTTTCCTAAAGCTTCCCAGAAAACATTTATCCAGCCTTTTTTTTTTTGAACTGAGAGATATTTGATTACAGCATATGATAGCATACTGATTACATATTGTAGGGTTTAAAGTTAGCTTTATAAAACATTGTTATTTTATTTGGGGAGGACTCAGTATGTTGAATGTTTTCTAAATTACTTTGTTAAATATGTAGAGTGCTTAGAGGAAGAAACATATGAGAAAACAGTAACAAGCTAGCGGACAGATTCTCAACTCCTCTGAGCATTGTATAATCATTTACACTTGGGCAAAGCAAGTGTGGGTGCTATTAAAACACTGACAGTGTCTTATAAGTGTTTAATGCAAGGTTTAAATTATACTGTGAGATAACCACGCACTGGAGAATAGCTTTAGAATCAGCTCGATCTCATACTGGCAAAAGGAGGTCGGATCAAAAACTGGTTTTCCTGCATTGTCAAGAGCATTTAAACACCTCCCCTTCACTGAATGAACCTTGAAACATGCAGCTTTACAAAAAATTATCTACAATACATTAATCAGATGAAATATGATTTTGCTTCACTTGTGTTTCAAAATTTATGCACATCCAGTATTTCTACAAGTTTGAAAAGTATTTTTGCTTTAATGCAGACATTTAAGGTTTACTACAATAATTTAATCTCTGTGTTTTTACAGCTTTTTTTTTTCTTTTGTTCCTTTTGTTTTTAGTTTAAAAGATCTTATCCAAAGTGAAGATGTGAAACCCAAGCTGCAGTACATCATGACTAACCCTTCCTTTTCTATGGTAACAGTTCAAAGTGAAGATAGTGGGATAACCTGGGAAACCAGCTCAAGCAGATGTTCTACTCCCTGGGCCTCAGAAACTAGTACAACTTCTGATCTTTACAGTATGGAAAGTTCACCGGTAGGTTCTCCTCCAGGAAAAGTAATCTTTATTATGGATGAAGGTAAGATTGTTCGGAAAAGGAAGCTCAAAGCTTCAAATAGGGTGCCAATGGCTACAAGCCTGAAGAGAGGCCAGAGCAATAAAAAACGTGACTCTTCTGGAATGCAGAGGCAAGAACCAAGAACTGTTCTAGGAGATGTGCAGGCCTCGATGTTGAATGTTGAACAAGTGGAAACACAAGACACGGATGAGGAAATGCTGGATGACAAAGAAGATCTGGAGAACATCACAGAAGAGACAGTAAAACGTGCTCCGATAAGATCAATATTTAGAGAGAGCAAACTGAGAAAAGTAGGGCCGATCCTTGGAGGACCAGTACAAGCTAGAATCCAGCTGTTCAACTCAATTTTTGGTGGAACTGGGCCAGTCCCTGAAATATTAGAGAAAACCATAATCCAGAGAAGTAACTCAGTTTCAGGAGATTCTGAACAGTTCCTTGAAACATCAGTAAAAGAAAGATTGCAGAAGTTCAGTTCACTTTCAGAAGCAACACATCCAAAACCTCTCCAGAAAGCAAGAAGTAGAAATAGGGAGCAAAGTCAACGACCCACAGCACATGCAAATCAAAGCTGTTCTTCATCAACAACACCTCTTGAAAAACGGCTTACTAATAAAGATGATGTTTCCTCTGAAAATACTAAACCCCTTAAAATGAAAGATAAACCAAGCAGGTTTTCAAGCTTTGGTGCAGAAACGTCTCTTCAACATGAAGAAAGAAAAGACAGACAATCTCTTTTGGAGACTCCAGATCAGGTATCAGGACATTCACTGAAGTCCTGGCCCCCTGAAGAAGCCAGGAAGCAGCAAAGCTACTCACCTGTGGTCAAAACATCAATAACAGAGCAAACAGCCTCCGTTTCATTAGAGTCTGACGATAAAACAGAGAAAATAGCACCACTTCCTGCATCTGAAAATGCAAACAATAAACCAGATGAATCCCTGATGAGAGCATCAGGTCATCTAGATGAACCAAAGGAGCAGAAAACTCAGCCCAATTCTGCACCACAGTCTGTTTCAGCAAATTTTGTTAATCACTTAGATAGACAAAATACCCAGCCAATTTTGCCTACAGCATCTGTGTCAGAACATCCTGAGAAGGAAGCACAGAAGTCAGCAGTTCAGTCTTACTTACCTAGTTCTCCATCAGCTAAATCCAAATATTCCGCTCTGTCTGAAACAAGACAGGAGGATGTTCTTCCTCAGTCATCAGAAACTGCACAATCTGAGTCTGAAAATGTGCTTTTACCACATTCTGTAGATGAAACAGAGAAGCAAGAAACTGAGTGTCATTCGTCAACAGCTGCACTGTCAGAAACTGAGCCTTCAGGTCTATTGTATTCTTCTAAAAAAAAAGAGGGTCAAAAGACCCCACCACCAGAAACCCAAAATGTTCACTTAGAAAAGCAAACAAAGTCCAAACAAGACTTTTCCTCCTCCCTTCAGGAAACAGTGGAGCAAGGAATACAGCTAAATTCACCTATCCCTGAAAAACTAGATTCTAAATATTTTGGCATTTCATATCCTATTGACAGAGAAACAGAAGAAACTCAGAAAACTCCAACTATAAATAAAGCAGTAGATTTGAGTGACCTTGATTTTTGCACTGAAAAAAACAAACAAGCAGAGAGTGTGCAAATGGAGATGGAGCATCCAGATTTCCATTATTCCAGCGAAGAAATAGAGGAATTGGAGAGAACACAGATGGAGGCAGAGTATCCAGACTTCTCTCTTTCCAAGGAAGTAACAGAGGAATTGGAGACTGCACAGCTGGAGGTGGAACATCTGGACTTTTCCAGGGAAGAAATGGAGGAATCTGAAAGTGCACAGCTGGAGACAGAGCATCCAGATTTCTTATATTCCAGAGAAGAAATAGAGGAATCAGAGAGTGCAAAACTGGAGGCAGAATATCCAGAACTGCTCTTTTCCACAAAAGAAACAGAGGAATCTGACAATGTACAGCTGGAGGTGGAGCATCTAGATTTCTTGTATTCCAAGGAAGAAACAAAAGAATTGGAGAGTGCCCACCTGGAGCCAAAGCAGCCAAACTTACTGTATTCCATGGAACAAACAGAGGAACTGGACAGTTCACAACTGGAGGCAGAGCATCCAGAATTTTTTTTTAAGAAAGAAACAGAAGAATCAGGGAGTGCACAGCTGGAGATGGAGCACCCAGACTTTTCTTTTCCTGGGGAAGAAATGGAGGAATCTGAAACTGCACAGCTGGAGGAATGTCATCCAGACTTTTCTTTATCAAAAGAAGAAGTGGAGGAATCAGAAAGTGCACAGCTGGAAACGAAAAATCAGATTTTATTTTCCACAAAAGAAGCAGAAAACGAAAAATCTGTTCCTTTTGAACTGGAACAGCTAGAGTCTTATTCCCCTGAAGAAGCAGAGCAAGAAGAAACAGCACAACTTGTGCTGATACCTTCAGATTTGCCATGTTTGATGGAAGAAGCAGAGAAAGAAAACATTACAGAACTCCAGTTGGTACATCCAGATATATTTGATTCCACCAGAAGAGCTGAGACACAGCAAACAGGGTATCTGGAAACACATTCAGATTTACCATATCCCATGAATAAAACAAAGCAGCAAAAAATGGCACAGGCAGATTTGGACAATTCTCTTAGGTCATATTTTGCTGACAAAGGAGAACAGCTGCAGCCTGTACAGCAGGATTCACAACCTGGAGGTAAGCTGGATTCCCATGCAAAGGGAATGCAAGGAGAAATTATTCAACTGCAGTCAGAGCATCCAGTTTTATCATATTCTATGGGAAAAGAACAGCAACATAAAATCTCACAGCTGAGGGCAGAACACCCAGAGACATCATATTCCACTGGCAAAACAGAACAATGGGAAATATTGCAACCGAAGTTGGAACAAGCAGATTCACCATATTCCCAGGGAGAAGCAGCACAAGATGCTGCACAAATAGACTTAGTAGGTCCAGAGCCATCATGTTTCATTAGTGAAGCAGAGAAATATGAAAATGTACAACTAGCTTCAGAAGATAAGGATTTCTCATTTACCATTGGAGAAGAAAGACAAAAAGTAGTGGAGTCGGGATCTTTGGGGTCCTCACAGTCGATTGACAGAGCAAAGACCCGGGAAATGGCGAAAATGGAGCAGGAGCAGTTCCTTCCCTCCTGTTCCACTGCTGGTAATCAGCAACAGGAAACACCACCACTGGATGTGGCCCCGACAGGTATATTATACTCCTTTAGCAGAATGGAGAAACAATATATAGCACAGAAAGAGCTGGAACAGCAGGAAACAACCCAACAAAAAACTATGCAAGTGGAAATGGAGTATTCAGATTTGTCAGAAACCTGGAGTAAAGAAGAGCCACAGGTCATACATCAAACTAATTTGTCACAGCAAGAAATAGCTAAACCAGAAACAGTGCATCCATCTTTGCTGTGTTCTTTCAGTGAACAAATACCAGAAGAAATGCAAGCAGAGCCAGAACAGACGTCTTATGTAAGTACAGAAATGCAGGAGGAAATGACACAACACAAATCAGAGCAATCAATTCTCTCCTGTTTTACTGGCAAAGCAGAGAAACCAGAAGTATCACATCCAGAGCCAGAACAAACATTTTTGCCATCTTCCAGTGGAAAAGAAGCTCCACTGGAAATGGAAATGAGTTCAGAAAATCCACATTTGCCCTATTTCTTTCATGAAGCTGAACAACAAAAAAAGTTGAAACATCCAACCTTACCGTTTCATTCGAAACAAGAAGAAACTGCACCGCTGATGATGGAACATCCAGATTTTTCATGCAACAGTGGTGAAGCAGAACCAAACAACATCACAGAGCAAGAGTCAGGACATCCAGAGCTCTCATGCTCCATGGGAGAAGCACAACGACAATCAGAACCTTTGGATTCACCAGGGACCCTTGGCAAAGCAGCACAAGATGAAAGTATGGAAGTGGAATTTAAATGCCCAAATTTGTCATGCTCTGATGGCAAAAGAAACCAGCAAGAAACTTCACAATTGGATTCAAAATATCCAGATTTATCACTTTCCTTTGGTGTGGCCAAAGGACAAGCAACTCAAGAGTTTGAACCTAAACATCAAGAATTGCCTAAATTGGCTAGAAAAAGAGCTTCTCCAGAAACTGCACAAATACAGTCAAAACATCTAGATTTTACACATTCCCCTGGCAAAACAAGTGAGCCAGAAATTGCAATACAAGAAATGAAGCATCCTGATGCAGTGGAATTCTCACATACTGCTGATGAGACAAAGCAACAAGAAGTAGTGCTGTTGGATCAGAAACACCAAAAAATTTCTGTTGACAGAGAAAAGCAGGAGCAAATCACAAAATGGCAGCTAGAGCAAGAAAAGTTATCACATTCTCCTGGTAAAACAAAGCAATTAAAACATAGCAAAGAGGACTTGGAACAACCAGATGTATCATTTTTCACTGATGAGCTGGATGATGAAATGGCCCCACTAGAGTCAGAGCACCCTGACACGACACATCCTCTGGACAGCACAGAGGTGCGACAAACAGTACGACAAGAAACAGAGCAAACTTACCCCTTTGGAAAAGCAGAACAGAAAACAGTTCAGCCAGAGGTAGAAATTCCACATTTGGCCCATTCTGTGGGTACAGCAGCAGCAGAAGAAGAAATGGCAGAGCCAGGGCAGGGACATCCTGACTTTTCTCATTCTGTTTTCAAAGCAGGACTGCAAACTGTACAGCAGAAACCCAAACACCCTGATCTAGCATGTTCCCTTAACGAAGTGCAGAAGATGACCCGGCTGGGGTTGGAAGATCCAGATGGGTTGTATGTTCATGAGAAAACAGAGCAGTTCCCACCTGCCCAGCTGGAGTTGGGCCACACAGACTTGGCATTCCCTGCTGACGGAGTGGGGCAGCGAGGCGGGGAGCACACAGCCTTGGGACGCCCTGATGAGGGATGGTCTGTCAGCAGAACAGAAGAGCACCCACAAGCTGCAAAAGAAAAGACAGGAGCTCCATCGCATAGCGGAAAAGCGGAGCAAAGAGAAATGGCAAAACCAGAGCCAAAGCATCATGATTTATCATATTCTATTGATGAAACACAAACACAAGAAACTACACAACTGGTGATAGGAAAACCAGATCTATCATCTTGGACTGGCAAAACAGAAGGAGCACAAACTGCTCAAGAGGATCTGCCAGGCTGCTTACATTCTTTCAAAAAACCTGCACAAGACAAGAAAGCACAGCCTGAATTGGGACATTCAGAGTTACCTTATTCTGTTAGTGAAGCAGAACAAGAAACTGCACATGTGAAATCAAACTGTTCAGATTTATTGGCTGACAGATTAGAACAACATGGAATCATACAACCAGAGGCGGAAATAACAGATTTATCATGTTCAATTGGTGAAACACAGCAACTTCAAACTGTTGCAGTGGATTTGGAGTATCCAGGTTTATTGCATTCCACTGGCACAGTACAGCAACAAGAAAAGATTCAATCAGAACAGGAACAGCCAGGTGATTTTTCATCATCTCTCAGCAAAGAGCAGCAATGGAAAGGCACAGGAATGCAGGCAGAACACCCTGAGCTACAGTGCTCTATGGGGAAAACCAAAGGACTGCAACATTCCCAAGCAAAATCAAAATGTGCAGATTTGTCATTCTCTGTTGGCACAGCAGAACCTCGTAAAGCAACACATCCAGAGTTGAAAGAACATGATTTGTTCCATTCTTTTGTCAAAACAAAGTCACCATGGGCTGCCCCACTGGAGTCTGAACATCCAGGCATCTCGGATGCCATGGGCAAAGTACCACACCCTGATTTGTCCTCTTCTGTTAGTGAAGAAAAACAAACTGCACAACTGGAGGTCAAAGAGGAGAGGGGAAATTATACATTATACCCAGAGGAAACAGTACGATTGAAATTGGAACAGCCAATGTTTTCAAGTTCTTGTAGCACAGTAGAGCAACCAAATAGGGGCCCGCTGAAGGGGGAATTCCCAGACTTCTTGTATTCCCCTGGGATAAAAGATCAACAGGAAATGGCAAAACTAGAGTTGGAGCATTCAGATTTATCATATTCATCTGATAAAACACAGCACCAAGAAACCACACAAATTGGGTTAGGACAAACAGATTTATCACCTTGCCCTGGGAAGTCAGAACAACCACAAACTGTTCAGGTGGAAACAGAGCATCAGGGCTTGCTCCATTTCACTGGCAAAATAGAACCACAAGGAACAGCACAACCAGAGGTTGAGCATGCATATTTGTCATATTCCAGTGATAAACTGGAGCAGACGCCAGCTACACAATGGAAATCAGAGCAGCCTGTAACACCCCATCCCACTGGAAAAACAGAGCAACAAGGAATGGCACATCCAGAGCAGGAACTTCCCAGTTTATCGTATTCCATTTGCAAAACACTGTCACAAGAAGCAACACAAATAGACCACAAATTAGGGCAACAAGATTTAACATATGCCCTTGGTAAAACAGATGAAATTCAAACTGTGCAAGGTGAACTGGAACATACAGGTTCATTGTACTCTTCTGGTAAAACAGAACAAGAAATGGTATTGCCAGAGTTGCAACACCTGCAGCTATCTTATCCTGTTAGAAAAACAGAAGAGGAAGCTCCCTATCAGAAATCAGACTATCCAGATTTGAAATATTCTATTGGTCAACAAGAGCACCTTGAAGTTGAACAACTGAAGTTGGAAGAAATGGATTTACCCTATCCAGCTGGCAAATCAGAGCACTCACAACCTGCCCAAGAGGTACTGCAACAGCCAGTGCTTTTGGAGTCCTTCAGCAAACTAGAGGAAAAGGGAATGGCCTATCCTGGCTTTTTGCACTCCCTTGGTGAAGAAAAGCAGAAACTAACTTCACAGTTAGAGCAACCAGGTTTATCACATTCACTTGCCAAAACAGAAAAACAGGAAACTGCACAATCAGGGTTCGTGCCTTCTGATTTTTCATATTCCACAGGAAGAGCAGAGCAGTTGCAACTAGAACGACTAAAATCAGAACATCCAGATTTGTCATACTCTCTTGGCAAAGAAGAGACTCATGGAATTAAACCACCAGATTTATTGTACTCTTATGGCAAAGCAGAGCAACCACAGACTGCCCAGCTGGAGCACCCAAAGACATCATATTTCATGGGTGAAACAAGGTGGAAGGATGGGGCTCAACCTGAACAGCAATGCATTAATTTGCAGTATGCTATTGTTGAAACAGAGCAACCAGAAATACCCTCTGTATCACATACATTTGGCAGAATCAAGGAGCAGGGAACTGCACAACTGAACTTTGAACAATCAGATTTATTAAATCCTACTGACAAAGCAGAAAAGCATGAAACAGCCTCACTGAGAACAGGACATTCAGAGAATAGAGTTACTGGGGCTACTTCATCTCAAATTGCTCAGCTGGAAACCAAACAAGATTTATCTTTTTTCACTGAAGAAGCAGAGAGCCAAAAAATTCAAGCATATTCATGTCCTCCTGAACAAACAGTGCCTGTACCTTTGGGTGTTTCACATTCTGTCTCTGAAACAAAACCAGAAGGAAGTCCAAAGTCCTCACCTGTAACTGGAGGCCTGTCCCCCAAGCACTTGGATTTATCTTACACTCAGTGTAAAACACAGCAGTCAGAAACTGCCCAGCCTGAGTCAGGTTTCTTCTTTGCAAGAAAAGAAGCAGAGAATACAAAAAAACATTTACATTTGCCTGAGGCTGCACAGTCAGAGGCTGAACATGTAATTTTACCTGAAACAGAGAGAGAACAGAGTCCACATTACTTCCATACAACTGTACAATTAGAATCTGAACAATTAACAGATAAAGCTCTAGAAAGTCAAGATTATTTAACTTTACCTCCCAAACTGGAGTCTGAACCTTCAGTTCCATTTTATTCAGCTGATGAAACACATCAGCAAGAATTTCCACTTTATTTGAAGCCAGGCTCTGAGTATTTGGTTCCCACACGGTCCCTTGCTGAACAAGAAAAGCAAAGCATGCAGTCACTTATTCCCCAGTCTGAACAATCAGAGTGTAAACATGTAATTCCACCACATGATGAAGAAGAATTGCAAAAAATTCAGCTCCATTCACCTAAAACAAGCTTGAAGACAGTGCAGTTGGAGAGTATGTCTCTAATGCACATACAAGACCAAGATGAGCAAAAATCTCAAGATCATTTGTTGGACACAAACTATTTGTCATCAGAGCAGCTAAGAAGTACACCCAAATTCACTACTGAGCAAAATAAGCAAGAAATTCAACCTAATGTGCAGACAGTGTTAAGGTCGGTGACCACAGAGTCTGAGGTGACTGCTGCAACAGACCAGCAAGTGGTGTCATCAGATTCGTTTGTACCATTTCATACATTACCTGAAAAGCTCGTGTCAGTGGCTTTCACTGATGATGAAGAGAAACAAAGTATTCCATCCTCTTTATCTGACATAGTAGGCATGCTTGGGAAGCAATCTAACATAGTTTCAGGCATTTATACTGAAGGAGAGGATAGATGTGGAAAGCAACAAGATTTTGCAGACCAAAAGCATACATCCTTAGAGCATCTGGGAGCTGTTTCATCAGGTCTTGTTTATGAAACTGTGACACACAAACCTCAACAGGGCAGCTGCTCTTTGGGAGAGATGCAGTCTGCTAGCTCTAGTTCTGATGAAAAGCAGAATCCAGATATTCCATCTTTTGGGCTAGCTAGCTGGCTGGCAGAAGAGGTGAGAGCTCATTCAATTAGTCCAATAAGAGCTGCAGAAGTAGACAGGCAAGGAATTCAGCTTTCTCCAAAGGAAGCTTCTGATTTTGGATCAAAACAATTCCCAGCTGGAAGTTGCACAGAGCTTACAGTTCACGGTGCTACAAAGAATAGAGGACATATATTTAGAGTTTCTGATTCAGTGTCAAGTGAAATTTCCCACAGAACATCCTCAGACACTAGTCACAGAACACAAAGTAATGATTTACCATCTCTGGTAGGAGATAATCCAGGTCCACACAATGTTCCAGAGCAGGAAAACAGCATTGGAAACCCTACAAAAATGGACACAATGCAACATCCAGAGGTAGACAAACTTTCTGAAGCACCTGAACATTATCTGAGAGAAGAGGAAGAAATGGAACATGAAAGCACTGTAGAAGAGAGTCAGCATGCTCCAGAGACTACTGAACAAAAAGATCTATTTAATATAATTTCAGAAGGTTATGAAATACTCAATATTCATGCTCCAACTCATATTTTTTCTGTTGATCAAGAAGAAAGTGAACACATGCCAGATAAATTAGAATACTTGGAAACAGATCCTTCATTTAAAAGAAAATTAGCTGATGATGGCCATAGACCCCTAGCTTCTGGAACAACCACAGAAATTTCAGAAAGCTTTGTGTTGGAAAAGCCTGCAAGCCATGAACTAGAAGATTTGGTCAAAAATTATGATGTTGAGGAAACTGGAGGAACACAACAAGAAAATCCCACGTTGCCAGAAAACAATAATAATGCAATGTTGTATCCTAATAATGGTATGGCCGATATGGATTATTTTGAAAAATATACATTAATTGATGACAAGACCCCAGTTAAGCCACATTTTGAAAGACCAAGTTCATTGTTTCCTGTGACAGAAGATCCCAGTGAAAATGAACCTGTGGAAGAAGCCACATCTTTTAAAGAAAGTGCTGAGGTAGATACTTTGGAAGAAGAATTTTCCTTACTTGAGGATCTAGATGAAGTCTTTTACGGTACTGTGAGAGGAGAAAGCAAAATGCAGTCCTATGCAGATGCTCCAAAACCTTTACCTCTGCAGAAATCAATTGATACTAGCAGTAAAAAGGTTACAAATGTAGAAGATGAACGGAAGTCACCAGGGACCCCACTCTTTGATTCAGAAGAAGGTGTACTAGAACGATCTCTGTTGTTCCCTACCACAGTTGCTGCAGTTAATCCAGAGCTTCTAGAGGAGCCACCTGCTCTGTCATTTTTATACAAAGACCTCTATGCAGAAGCAGTAGGTGAAAAGACAAAGGATGAGACACCCTCTGATGAGGAAAGCGGTAATTCTAATGCATCTTTCCCCAGTAGAAATTCAGACACAGATGATGGAACAGGAATATATTTTGAAAAATACATTCTTAAAGATGAAATTCCAAGTAAGGGCATATGCCCTCAAAAAGATCAGATATCAGAAGGTGAGTCCTTTAGTGGAAGAATTTCAGTTCAGAGTTCAGAGGACAAACACAAGAAGGGGACTGGTGATATTCAACATGTCAGAACTGAGATTCTGCCAGAAAAGGGTGCTGTGGAGAGAGAGAAAGTCCAGGTTGACAGTGACATTCAAGCAACAATTTGTAAACCAATGCATGCCATTCCTTTTGGAAGCAAAGTAATTCTTTCAGGTGCAAGAACTGATACCACTGAACAAAGAGAAGAAGAAAATGTACCTGTAGAAACAACTGAGGAGTTGCCAGAGCAATCAAGTCATCAGGCATATAGTCAACTAGTGGATTATCAGGGAGCTGCATATCAAGAAGCTGGTAATAAGCAGGAAGAACAGCATGACATAACAGGAGTTCCTCAAATGGAAAAATATGTCCCATATGTCAGGACTCCTGTTGAAGACAGTGAAGATGATCCGTATACTCAGGAAAATCTTTCCTGTGTTCCTACCATTCAGCAAACAGAGAAGCCAGACTGGCAAAGAGAGGAGCAGCACCCTGATGTTTATGAAGATCTCGCTGAGTCAATGGACTATGATGTGATTACACAAGAAGAACTTTTGCAAGATGAAATATCATCTCAATTAACACAGGAGGAGCTATTATTTGAAGACAGAGACTCTTTTGAGCATGCTGGTGATAGTTATGAATTTGTTAATGAGCCAGAGCAAAGAACACCTGTTGAGCTTGAAGATGCAGGTTTTGTGCTGATGTATCCTGAAAAATCAGCAACAAACATTCCTCAAGTTGAGACACCACAAAGAGAACTGAAGAAAGCACAAGCAGACACGTACTGTTACCACTGCAAATGCCCAATATCTGCTATTGACAAGCTTTTTGGAGAACATAAAGACCATGAAGTCACAACACTAGAAGATGCTGCAACCAAGATGAAGGTAAGAATAAATTTGGGTGAGGGAAGGAGCTACTGAAGTTAATTTTTCCAGACCTCCTGTGTTGCCAGGGGAGAGGCTTCAGGGAGCACTCCAGAGGCTAAGTCACACTATCTATAAAGTAAAAACTGTTCTTAAACACCTTTTAGAGATCTTGAATAGAGACTATCTTATTAAGGTATTCTTTAGAGTCCTAGCTTGCTAAGATGATATCTTTATTTGTTCATAACTATGAATGACCTTGGCTAGATGTAGCTGCTACCAGACTTTCCATTTTCTACCCTCCTCACCTGTGTAAGTTTGTTCTGGTTCATATATGGAGGGGGAGAAATGGGAAGGGTGTTGTTTCAGTGAAAATAAAGTTTTTGTAACAACAGCTCATTTCACTTGACAAGGTACAGAAAATTTCATATGTGAAGACCAGTATCATAAAGTGTTCCCTGTCCCAGTTACACGGGTTGATTGCTCAGTGATGTTAGATGAGTTACACAGTTTACACTGTTTTGTTTTGTTGAAACACCATCCCAATTTTCTATTCAGTTCATGTTCATCTGTGCCAATAGTATTTTAGCTGCAGTGCTGGTAAGGGTTTAGCAAGTCCTACTTCTTCCCACTATGTCTAAGCTGTGCCACTCTAAAAGATAGATAAAAATGCACTCCATTTCTGTAGCCTAATCCTTTGCTACCGACACTAGTGAAAATGCGTTTGTTTCCGTGGAAGCTATTCTTCATTGAACTGTAATTCTGCTTGTGAAAACAGCATGTATGTGATGTCTCACTTTTCCTATATCAGATTTGTTCATGTACAAGTAAACAGATGTTCCTTTCTTGGTTGCCCGCTATTTAATCTCACCCCAGTATCTGAAAGGTGAGATCTCTTTCCTGACACATATTCGGTAGGTGGTAATACAGATTCTGTGTAACTTCACTAAAATTCCAGAATGGCTTGTATCGATGGCATTTATCTTATCTTTATGTTAACTCATATGCAAAAAGAGAAATTAAAAGTAGGAGGAGTCAAAGTGGCAGTTTCAAATACCAGTATTTACAAACTATCTCCATGGTGTGCAGATGTATGACAGCAGAGTTGCTTTTTATGTATGGCCATTCATGCTTGATTTAGAAGTGATAATTAGTCACCAGTAAGTCAGTAACAAAGTCACAGATCCCAGCCATCCCTCACATGTACCTGCATTGCAGTGAGCCAAGTTAAACAGCAAATAAACATCCCATGATATCATTCCCTGGCTGTGGAGCACTGACATGGAGCCAGTATTAAATCTGGCCACAACACAGGCTTGGCTTCATGTGATTTCTAGCACTCAGGGATCAGGTTACTCTGAGACAGCATTTGTGTGTTTCTTGTTACTTCTGTATAGTTACTGAGAAAACATTAAGGTATCAAAATTCTTGCCACCTGAATTTTAACTGCAGGAACATAGCTTCACAGTAAATGAAATGAGCTATGAATAGCATTTGTCAGATTTTATAGGTTATCTTGACAAACAGAAGTTTGCCTCTGAATCTTGGTGATTTTCCCTAATTATTTATAAAGTGAGCTTTCAGTGGTACAGTCCAATGTGACATTTCTAATTAATGGAAATTCATATGCTAGTTTTCAACAGCTCTAGCTGTAGAAGTTTGCCATAATAGGAAGCTGTTACCATAGAAAGTTAACCTTCCTTTTAGATTTATGCCAGCTAATTAAAAACTAAATATTTTTATAAATTATAAATTGTACCTGAGCAGATGGCCAGCTTGCTTTCACAAAAGGTCAAGAAGGACTAAGAAAATGTTCTGAGTTGTCTCTGATGCCTGTTGTCCCTTAGACTGCTTTTGTTTCCATATCTAATTCAATCAGTAATTTTGATGAATTCTGGTTTATAGGAAATATCTTTAAAATTCTAATTTAAAAAATCAAAACACTGCATAATCTATTAGGCTCATAATTACCTGCATCATCTTCCTTTTTATGGGCTTGTTTCTGTGAACTCTTGAGTACCCTCATGAGGCCCTGAGTACCCTCAGCAAAGCTGCACTGGAATTTGTAACATTCAACATCTATAGACACTCAGCACCTTGTCGAACTGAACTCACTTTTTCTGGTTTGGAAACAGTTTTGTGACTGTTCCAGTTGCTATTTCTGTGCTTGTCTATACAGCCAGTGTGATACTTGAACTTAATTTAGCAACTGTTCCAAGAGTGGCTCATGGTAAAACATAAAAATATTTACCTAAAATAAGTTGTATGTAAAAACTTTATAAAATAACATGCTTATGTTACTGAAACATTTTAAATTTCAGGATCGGTTAAGTGAATTGCTAATAGCAATGGAAGAAAAGTCAATGAAGATTGAAGAATTTGTGAGTGATATTGAATCACTATTTAATTCTGTTGAGGTAAGTCCAGTGTTTTATCACACTAGTTTTCTTTGCCTCTACAAAATTACTTCTAAAATATGCTTTCCTTGTTTTGTAGTGTCATTACTTCCACTAAAATGGGCTGTTTCTCCATTCTTCAAATTGTCTTGCCCCACTGGAAGGTGTTAAATTTAGGGGAAGAAAAATATTACTTTTTTTTGCACATCATTGCAAAGTGGAATATGTGACTGTCAAGCACTGGAAGAAAAAGTTCCCTTCATTTTGTTTGTGCTTACAATAAGCTCACACTGTTTGAGTCATTATTTAGAATCCTATGTGAAACATCTAGATGAGTTGCCCAAAGTCAGTCTTAAGTTCTTAATGCCCAAGTTCTTAAGCCTTGAGGACTGTATTAATTTCAGTTGAAAGTATGGATTTTTAGCTATTTTGTCGTCAGACTTCCTGTCTCAGTGCTTAAATATAGAAGTTTAATTTTAAACACGAACAATAAAAAAAAAATCTACCATTACTTTTAATGTATTTCTCAAGCGTTATTTGTCCCAGATGAGCTTGCTTACAGAAATAAAGTTCTCTTATTGTCAGGATGCCAGAAGGAGTCTGGTAGATGGCTCATATATTGATAATTGAGAATTTCTGTATATTCATTAAATGTTGTAATTTTATTTTGCAGATCAATTTACATCTGTTTTTATTTTGCAGGAAAACTGTAAGAAAAATGCAGAGTTATTGGAAAAGCAGAATGAAGAGATGCTTAAGAAAGTGGTAGCACAATATGATGAGAAATCAGAGAACTTTGAGGAAGTGAAAAAGATGAAGATGGAGTACCTGTATGAGCAGATGGTTAACTTTCAGCAAACTGTTGATTCAGCAAAGGAAACTCTCGAGACAACAGTAAAAGAAATGGAAGAACTCGATGGATTTGTTTTCCTAAATGTAAGTAAAACTGGCTTTCATACTGTAGCTTTTATGATACTAGTTAAAAAAAACACTTACATTGTACCTAGGCTGAGAATTAGTTATTTAACTTCATTTTGTGGGTTTTTTTGTTTTGGTCTGGGGTTTTTTGTTTGTTTTGGTTTTTTGTTTTTTTTTTTTTTTTTTTAAGATAGCTAAATCCTACAAACTCAACTATTCCACTATGAAATTACTAGATAAATTGCTTTTGTCATGTGGATGCTCAGAGAGAATTACAAAGATGATGGACAGGGTGAAAATGTGACTTATGCCATTAAAATGGTTCTGGTTTATTTTGTGAAGAGAAAGCTAAGAGACAGTTAGATAATTTATCCAGAATTAATTATCCACTGAAGATTACAAAATATTAGAATAAAAGGTACTTTACTGTCTGAAAAATAAAGGTGAAAAAAGAAAGTGTAATTTAAAAATATCTGAAGCAGAGTTGTTGTTGGGTTGTGGGGTTTTTGTGCTTTTTTTTTGTTTTGGCTTTTTTTTTTTTTTTTTTTTTTTTTAATTGAGCAGACACAGGCAGTAGTTATGCACTCAAATTACTGAGGCTGTGATAAATGTTTACCGCTGAAAAATGGTGAGTGGCTGTGTGGTGCTTAGTTGCTGGCCAGGTTTAAACCACAACAATGGCTAGGTTTAGCAATGTGCATGTGAGGTGCATATCTGTAATGGTCCTTTCTGGATGTAAAAAACATCCCTTGTGAATCTGCATGACTGGAGTTACCTAGCTCACACAGTCATCAGTCGTAAACTAGTTTCAGAAAGGCTTGCAGGTTAATAATTAGCAGCCTGAGCCCTCCAAGACTGTTCCTGTGCTGCAAGACTTGTCTGTAAATGAACCGTGGCACTTTCTTCTCTATAGAAGTGTATCAGCAGTCTTGAAGGGGATGGGTTTTCTGGGACAATAATCTTTTCCCTTTACAGAATTAGCACATAGTCTGGAAGCTGCAGTAAAAGGATCCTGTGATGCAAGAAATGAAAAGTGCAAATTACTGTCTAAAGACATCTTTGCAAAATAAAACAGCTTTCCAAATACAAGCCCCCAGCCATTGTAGCAGCAGTTATAGAAATGGTGCAACAATATTTGGCTTTATCCTGTGCTGCAAGTTACACAGTGTCTTAGTATCCTGTAACCAAGTGAATGCTGTGGTATTTTGGGATGGACAAAAAGTATAGCTTATCTTCCTGAGCTTTGTGATGTGCTGGATCAGTGCTTTGGCAAAAAGACAACATTTTAATCTGAAATTCTTTTGTGAGGTGTGAAAATTATTAGATTCCATGCCTCTTTCTGTTAGTGATAAAGGACACAAACTTCTCTGTCCACAAGCCAGGAAACATTAGCTGAAGATTCATGGAGCATGGGAGAAACTCCCACTCCATGAGTACAAATCTCACCCAGCTTCTAGCAGTAAGAAATTATGAAGAAGATTTCAACTCAAATTTGGATTTCAGTGTCCTTAATGCACAAGTGATTTCTTTCTGTAAAAGCCTGGGTTTAAGAACGTATTTGACTGTGCTCCAGTCTTTAAACTTGGATATTGAATACTGACCACTCAGGAGCTTAAAAGCAGATTTAGACTCTAATAGCCTGCTGAGACAGAGCTCTGACATGGAATGTTCTTAAGGAACCACATTCTCTGCTGTTGTGAATTAACAGCATCCCAGACAACATCAAGTCAATAAAGCCATGTGTATTCTATGTCTGTGGAGAGTAGCAAGACTGTTAGATGAGTGGCTATTCTAGATTTTCAGGTTTTTGAAAACTGTTAATACATTTCTTTTTTTTCCTCCTCCAGTCATCTAAAGAGTTGAATAAAAGGTACATGAAGTATGGGTTAAGTGCACTGTAGTGAGTACTAGGCCTAGCATGCTGGATGCTTCATTTGGTATTTGCAAGCTTTGAAAACACAATGCTAATATTAATAGCTACTTTTATAAACCTTGCAAATAATAAAACTAAGAGAAGAGGTTTTCTACTTGTTGCTGTAATGGACTAGATTTGAAGTGTTTTGCAGATATTCTGTAATATATCAGTTAAACAAGTAGCCCTTTAAAATGTCAGCTCAATTATAAATCTATACACAGATATTTTTAAACAGATGTTCCTTGCAGTTTTTATAATACACGCATATAATAAAAAACATTTTGACCATGCTTCCATCTCTTAGTCATCACTGGCATGTCCTTTTTTCACTAGTCTGGTTCTGTATTACCCGATCGCTGAAAGGTTATAATGCAAAGTGTCACTCACATGGCTAGGGTGGTTGGACTATATTTCTGAACACGTTCCAGAAAAAAATGAGATTAAGTAGCTTTCAAAAGCTTACCAGCAGACTATGGGCTGATGTTTTCCGATGCATCTTCATTAGCACTGCCTGATTCAGGATGTGACAGAGGGCTGGTACCTCATTACAGTTGCATCCTGGCTCACCTGCATATACCAGTACATACAACTGGAAACAATTCCACCATGTGTGAAGTCCTCAAGGAAGCCATTTTGGTGAGACCCATCCTTCATGACAGAAGTGTTTGATTATAAGCCCATATTCCCCCAATAAATCTTCCAAGGTGAACGACAAATATTCAGAGAGGCTGGCTGCAGGCTCCCCTTATGCGAGTCCCAAAGCTGCTTTGCTCACACTACCACCGCTGACTTTGCCCGAGGGGCTTGGGCATTGCACAGTGGATATCAAACATACCCTTGTCAGGGCTGCCTCAGCCATCACAGAATTACATGTGCTGACACAGACTAGGGTATAACAGTGGCATGAGGGTTCCAGTTTGTGGTCACATTACAAACCCGGGAGAGCGGTCTGAAGGCACTGTGCCAAACACTCCTTCCTAGTTCCTATTAACCTGCAGAACTAGGACTATAAATTTGGACTCACCTGTTGGAAGTCAAAATGTGACAGTCTGGCCACATATCTGCATGTAGTTTATTGCATAAGAATAGAGCAGGTATAGTAGGACAAAACAATTTTCCAAGGCTTTCTGCATGCTTGGTCTTTACTTGTTTACTTACACACTAAATTTAAAGTTTATTCTGGTTTGTGCGTAGGTTTTGTTATTACTTTACTTTGGTAATACCTGACTTGCTAAAAAAGGTTAAGAACGAGTCTATATAGCAATGCATGTATTTTTTTTAAAGAAAGTATATTTTATATTTGTTGCATTTTTTTAAGATTATGCATAATTAACTACTTTGGTGACTGAAAAAAAAAGAAAGAGAGAAAGGTAAAATTCAGTTGCCTTGAAAAAAAAGAATCTTTCATTTCCTTGAAGCCGCTTCTTCCTCAGAGTTAAAAATATGTTGTTTTTTTTCCTATAATGAACTCAGCAAATATGGGCTAATTAAGTGGAATCTATCTTCCTTCTCATGTTTTTTTTTTGCTTACCATAAGCAGCTGCTTTACATTACGTCTCTGGAGTCAGCTGCTGTAGTTTAGCTCTAAGGTTTGTAACCTTTAAAGGCACTGTGTTAGTAAGTCCAAACTCCTGTGCTCTTGGGAGTCTTGCTGTGAACTTCAGATCCTCACATTCTCATGCGTTAAGCATATACAGACTGTGTGCACTCTCAGTGTGCTCCTGATCTGAAACCACAGTATGCTCTAAATGTTCAAAATCAGTGAAACAGCTTTTACTTGCATGTTGTTCTCAAGTTCATGGGAAATACTTTGAAAAGCATATGTTGCATGGTCTTTGCTTCTGGCCTTTGGAAAACTATGTGATGCCACAAGGGATTTATACTGACAACTATGTCTTTTCTTCCAAATAGGTTACTTTCTGCAATGGATACTACCCTTTCTTTAGAAAAGGTGCCCAGTGCTTTTTCACTGTTTGAACACTACGCAGACAGTCCAGGACAAAGCAACCAGCATTCCTTAAAACATGTGGCTGGTAAGAATTTCTGAATATTGTCTTTACAAAAGCTAACGTTTTGGCAATACTTTGGAAATTTTAGGAAGCTAAAAACAGAATATGTTTGAGAAGTATAAATTTGCAAACCATGTAATTAGCAATCAGAGTTGAATGTAAAATGAAGTCTAATTGTGCACAAGTGTTTGGCTTATAGTAGGACACTAAGATGAGCAACAGAGGGAAAAGTGCTAAAGTAGGGGATTCTTGCATCATTTCAGATATCTGTACCTCAGACTGGCAGATCTCTATCTGTAAATATCCCAGGGCTAAAGAAGTCGCTGTTCCTTTGCAGGCAGGGACAGAAGAGGTAATCAAAGAGTCTCCTGAGCTCTCTTTCTCCAAGGGGTACAGCCCCAGCTCCGCTGGTGTGGGGAGGAGAGCAGGGGGCTGGCTGACAGCTGAGGTCCCTGGGCTTGTGAAAAGTGAACAGAGGTACCTGAAACCCCCATGGGATGTAAAGGGAGAGAGGTTAACTGTAGCTGGAAACAACCTCTGCTCTGGAGGATAAAGGGACTTGTTCATCTCTGTCTGATACTTCATGTCCTGTAGAAAGCCTGCCTGTGTGGGCTTTCTTCTCTGCCTGTATATACACCTGGAGAAATCATCTGGATCTGGACAGCTGTCAGTGAAGATTTTGTCAGCACCAACTTGTGGATTCATTTTCCTCATAACGTGGACTCACTGCAGTGTTCCTCTCTCACGAGAAGGTTTGTTTAGGGATTTTGCATCTCACTGTCATGCTTTGTGACCTTCCATGAACCGTCACATGCACCACTGTCGCTGTAGTCACTCTCTGGGTTTTCAGGTGAAGCCTCTTTCTCACATGTTTGGTCCCTGAGCAATGGAACTAGAGCACCAATTTCCATATGGTGCTTTGTTTCCTGGCTGGATTTTCAGGTGCCTAATGGGACATTGGAGAAGTGCCATCTTGCGCAGACTTTCTGGTGTCTAATAAGAACTGAGTGCACTCAGCAGTGTCACTATGGGGAGATGGTCTCTCTCCTCCACACCACTACTTTTATTAGACCCAGCGGAACTGAATATCTCTGGGACTTAATGTCCTTGTCAGATTTGTATGAATTTGCCTGTGGCATTCAAAGCTTCTCAAGTGGAGTTGGACAGGCACTTGTGCGTGCAGTGTTATCTCCGCGTAATTTTTTTAGGAAGTCAGATAAAAAGATCATGAAGAAAAAAGTTCCTTATACCACAGCACTTCAATGAAAACTGAACTGATGAGAAAATGTCACACTTTTCTGTTGAAAAATATGATTTAGTCAAACCTGTGGTGCAAATATCTCATTTATTTTAGAAATTAATTTTTAAAGGGACCTTCACTTTGGTAACACATGAATGTTCTGGTTTTGAGGAGAATAGTTTAACTGCTTGCTCTGAATTTACTTCCTTTCAAAAGTTTGTTTCATATTATGTGAAAGGAAATTAGAAATCAAATGTTTCTTAGTGTTACTAAATTGAATTTTGATCTATAACTTTTTTTCAGAAGTTTAATTCATTAAGCTAGCTTCTGCTCATATTTGGCATAATAATAAATCTTGCAGTTGTGGGGTTTCTGCAATCATAAATAGCAGTTTCTAGGCAGCTTCACAAGAAAAAAGAAAAGCTTGTTTCCCCACCGGGTCCACTGAAAGAAAGTCTTTTCCTAAAGATGATAAATTTTTAAATTGACCGACACTAGATGCAGTCAAAAGACAAAATGTGAATTGTTTTTAGCAATGAGAAGGATAATTTTTTTCAATGGGAAGCAGATGTAATGCTACTGTACTCATAGCTCTCTGTATAAATCATAAGGAAACAGCCAGCATCTGCATTTGCCTTGTTCATGCCACAGGGGATCATCATCATTACTGTGAAGATAACTGAAAAAAAGCAAAAGCTTTCTGCTGAGATTCTAAGAGCATTCATGCAATATGGAAATTTACTGGGTGAAGAAATAGAACCATGTATTTTCATTCCCTGCAATCACTTTAACAATGAACATCTTTTGGGTCTTTTTGCTTCTTTCTTTCCCCTCGCTTTCTTTTAAGCCATAATTGTAGAGGGAAACAATATCTCATGAGGGATGAATCTGTGCCTATTGGGAGACAAAGTTTATATGAAATTTGAGGGGCCTTGGAGGTCTTTGAAACATCCTTTGTGAGGGGTGTTCCTGGTTGTCCCATGGGGCTCGGGTGTTTTGGCTGAGCTCAGATTCACCTGCACACCAAGGGTTCTCTGTCCACTGGGTCCGTGTGGAAATGACCATGCCAGGCAGGAGCGTCTAGTTGTGCACCCGCAACAGGAGTCCTCCTCTGGGCAGGGGTGGACCCAGGGCTGCAGGGAGCCTCCTGCTTCCCTGTGCTGTTAGAGCTGTCCTTTGCCTAAAGCACATCCCTGCTGCAGTCGGTGTCAGTGGGTTTGACATGCTGCATGAATCCCTTCCTGCTGTGGCAGGTCCTTTCCCCTGCTCACCTTTCTGGTATCAGCTACATATGTCTGTCTCTGGAGGAGGCTTTCTTCTTCTGCAAACTCCTTCTCCCCATCAGTAAGCTGTCCTGTGCTGTTTGTTACAAAGAAGTGCTTTCAGTCTCCACTTTCATGGTCATCTCCTTCATAGGGTGTCCTCTCCTCTAATGCCTGTGCTGCAAGGCAAGGGCAGGTAATGGAGAATGCAGTCACCCAAAGGAGCCTGCATTAGGCTCCAGGGTTTTCTGGGCTTTCTGAGGAGGTGGCCTGAAATTATCAGGAGTCTCTTGGCGTTCCATCAGCAAAGCGGAGCGCGGCGCTGGAGACCTCTCCCTGTGACTGAAAGGAGAGAGATCGTTGGAGTCGTATGACATCTCTGCAAGTCCAGGATTGCCATAGCCCTGGGAGGCTCCCTGATGCAGTTGGAAACAAACAAGTGTACCATGACTCATCTGCATAATGGGTCCTGCCCGATAGGGAAGGATCCCAAGAGCACGGGCATGGGCACATGCATTACGCTGGCTTCAGGTACTAGGATCTTATTTTGTTCATACTGTGAGATGAAAGGACAGATTCCAATGCTGAACAGTTACATTTTTCTGTTCCTAGTTTAGGAGGACAAACTGATCTAAAACTGCACAAGTATTCCCTATTTCATGTACTTGTTGTTTTAGGGAAATAAGAAACCTGAGTGAAAATAAACAACCAGGTTGCATCACAAATCTGACAGTAATTTGGTTGAAAATACAGGATTGTGAATAACAACAAGAGACTTTCCTTTCAGTCCCACAGACACCAACTGTGGTACCTCAGGAACCAGACTCAGCCACCAGCACCTCCATTGCTGTCTACTGGGCTGTGAACGATGGGGATGCCATTGACTGCTTCCAGGTCTACTGTATGGAGGAGCTGCAAGGCAGCAAAGATGCAGGGGGTGCGTAAGGTCTTGGTCTTGCATTTATGATGTTGGGAGTCCTTTCTGCTCTGCCCTGGGGTCAGCAGAGGGGAGGCCAAGCTGCAGTGGAGGGTCCAGGATGCAGAGAGAAGAGGGTCTGTGAAGACATCATGCCTAGCACTAAGGATGGGTAATGGTAGAGGAGAGTGTGAAGTAGATGCTGTTCCCTTTCCTCTCCTTCATCCACCAAAATGCAAGATAAATACCGTGGTCTGTAAAGCGCGAGGCAGTTGTTTGCAGAGAAGCATCAACACCCCTGTTGAGGTGCACTTTTATGAAGTGGCCTGATCTTCAGAGAGGCTGTGTCCATGCTGCCCTGAGGGTACTCATGGGGACTGCAGATAGAGCTCCCAAAGGGACAGGCTTCATCAGGTTCTTAGGGCCCTGAATGGACTTTGGAAATGTGTCCTAATAAAAAAATTACAGGAAAAGATAATTGGTATTTCCACAGGTGGACAAAGATTTTTTTCAAAATGACATTAAAATATTTCAAATGTTAAATATGAAATTGAGAAAAGGGGATTGACATGCTCATTCATTAAAAAGCTAAGACTGATTATAAAGCCACTTTAAGCAACTGGGCTCTGCACAAATCTGTGTGTGCATGTGTGTATGTGCATGAATGTGTGTATGTGTGTGCATGCTGAAGGATACTAAGGGCTTTTTATAATAGTTGATTTATAGCTGAGAGCTATAAAGTCCATTATGAGAAATTGTTATGTTACAGAGTGGTGAAACTAGAGTTGATAACTGATGTTTTTACATTCCAGATTTTTGGTCTAGTCCTCAGTAGGACTGAAGACCACAGTGTCCCTTTGCCATCTGTGGGGCACTCAACTCAGGGGCATGTCAGAAACCTTCTGTCAAAACTGAGTCAAAGTAAAATATGGAGACCTTGGCTAGTAACCCTTTCTGGATTTTTTTAACTGACCGGTTTTTACATGTTAGTTGGAAGTCACAGTCATAGGCTCTCCCAGTGTAACACATGAGTGTGATGTCTCATGCGTGTGTGTGTTCCTCCTAGCTGTGGTGGAAGAGTACAGAGTGACGGTGAAGGAGAGCCACTGCATTTTGGAGGACCTGGAGCCAGATCGCTGCTACAGTGTGTGGGTCATGGCTGTGAATGGCACAGGCTGTAGCTTACCCAGTGAAAAAGCCATTTTTAAAACGGGTATGTATATATGTTGGCACTTGATTATTGTTTTGGTGTTTGATCATCATAAGTTTGATTATCAGGTCCTTAGACCATTTCCAGTCCATAATGTTACTGAAACTGAAGAAACTGCTTCATATAGCCCATTTGGCAGATAGCAGGCAACTCACGTTTTCCCTTTTTGCTAAGAGATAGCAGCATAATGGCTCCTGGGAGGAAACTTGAAAGCATTCAGACTTGAAGATATTTCCAGTCTTGGGTCTCATGACTGGGGCATTGGGGCAGCACGATATGAATTTCTGTACTGAGCGTGCTGCAGTGCTCCAGGGAAGCTCTGGGAAAGCCACTCGACTGCTCCCTGCTGCTGCTGCTTCTCCTGTGGAAAATGGAGGAAACCGTTGCATTTTTTGCTTCTCTGCCATCATTCCAAATACATCTATGTTGCATTGATTTAAATTATTAACTTTTCAAAGGAAGGCTTGCTTTACCAAGTCTACATGATGAATCTAGCTCAGTGGGACACAAATCTCAGGTATGGCTGAGAGGCTCTGCTGCTGTATAAGTGGTATAAATTCAGATGAGTAATTAGATGAGTATTGTTTATGAGCTTCGTTTGACTGATTAATTTTTCTGAGCTTTAATTTTGTTAATAATTTGTAATGACAAAACTATTGCTTCTTGAATTATGAGCAAGGTGAAGGGCCTTGTGTCTGAGGCCTTCTTGCCAGACATTGTTTTTAGTGCTGCAGGATAAAAAGAATCATTCTGTTCTTGAAGTCATAAAATACAGACAAGGGCATTTAACAATTTTGTAATGAAATAACTGTACAATACTGAGTGTATTGTTGAAATCACTTGGCAGCAACCACAGCTTCAAGCCCTTAGCTTAATCCACTAGACTTCAAATTTGTTGATAATTCTCCTTGATATTCAATCTGCTATTCATTTTTTTAGCAAATATTATTTTCCAGAGAATTCAAAGCAAAAATTAAAATTTTATAGCCTCAGCAATGTGCTTGTGAGCATGGTTCAAAATTCCTGTGAAATGGTCAAATAATAATGAATTGCTATTACCTAATAAGTCTAAAAGCTAATAAATAAAAATTTTAAAAAGGGTTCTCACCTCTCTTAAGCTGTTAATTTTAAGAACTGTCTTTGCCTTTTGGCATCAGGCTCACAGTTCTTTTTCCTAAAACTAAAGCCTTGTGAAGAAGTTAATTTCCTTAAGTCTTTGATGACTTCTGTTGGCCTGTTTCTTTAAGCAAATAAATAAACTAGATCAAATAAGGGCCCATTAAACACCTTCCCTGAAGCTGAAATGAACTCCCTCTGGGGTGCACTGAGCCCCAGATGGACTTGTGAAGACACTGCTGAGCAGTGACTGATTCAAAACCCTTAACACCAAATGTGGAAAGATGAGCACCAGTCATGAAAAATGCTTCAGTGTGAGCCTGGTTACTCTGATACAAAGTTAGAATACTTTGACTCTTCAAGTAGCCCAATGAACCCAGAAGCAATAATTTAGACTTTATTTTTAGTAATTCAGGTTAAAAGTTGGCACATAAAAGAAAATAACTTGCTGGTTTATGCAGTTACAGGAACATACACATTAACAGTGGATCAAAGATGTGCCTCCTCCAGGTGTTGGGAACCCCTACAACGTTTCTCTGTTGGGATTGCACCCCCAGAGGTGGCAGTGGGCCTGGGGAGTTGTGGGGAACGCAGGCGGGTGCTGCTGGAGCATCCCTCCAGCACCTCCTGCCTCCTGCTCCTCCATCTCCCAAACTTGCAGCTTGTCCTCACCCCCCAGGGGAACACGCTGTTTCCAAGCAGTATGTTCTGTGAGGGAATGATGTTGAAGGCAAGTATCCATCTATCCCACCCTCTCTCTGTCCATCTCAAACTGACCTCTGGATGAAGGCTCTTTGCAGTCCTAAAGACACAGGAGTGAATGCACCCTCTGCTGTTGTTCAAAACCTATGTGATTTTCTCAGGGACAGGGTAAGAGCTTACACTTTTTGGCTCTTTGCCTCTTATACGATCACTTATATGAGTGCTGGAATATTACAAGGAAATCAGATATATATTCTAACTGCAGTTAATTTCTTAAAAAAAAATCTCAAAAGCACAGTAACAACTTTTTCTGGTATGCTCACTCCATCTACTCTTTAGACAGATAATTTTTTTAAAAAAAAAAAAGCTTGATGTCTTGTGACATACTGTTTGCACATACATAAATGTGGGTATGTGTGTCAGTTGCTAAATGCAGGTGTTAGGGGATTTAGCTATTAATTTTTAATTCTTTGGGAACAGATGCATTTAAAAACAGACAATAATCAAATATGTCAGAAGAGAATTAAGGGATTATTGCTAGGGGAGCTACACAGATGTCTTACCTGATGAGAATCTATCCCACAGATTCATTGTTCTGCTGAATACCTAGATTAGTTGTTCCTGTAGTGAAACATTAAGTACATCTTAACCTGAACTGCTAACCTCCTGATTTTCATTAAACCAGGAAATCAATATGTACTTGTGGGTGTTTTTCCTTTTCTATTAGTAACAAATTATTTTTCTGATAAAACAGAATGAACCTGGAATGCTTGTTGCAGTTCCATAAGATTATCTTATCATAAAATTGTCTAATTTATACTCTTGTCTTAGGCCTCCTATTTGGAACCCGATCTCTTTAAAAGCAAAATAACTTTCTATGACCTTTTTTTAATTAATAACCTTTATTTTCGGGATTGATATTAAGACTGTTAATATGAATTTCAACACCAGGTTGTAAGGTTCATTTATGTTGCTATCCCCTGGAAGGGGAATGCGCAAGTGAATGCAACTAATCCATTTTCAGCCTGCGATGTTGGGTATGCAATTTCACACAATAGCTTTTGATTACTTGCATTCAGTGCACTGTTTTACATTCCATTTTCTGTCTTGCAGTTGGGCCTGTAGTTCTTGAACTGAGGCTCTAAAAAAGAGAAATTACAGGACCAAATTTTAGCACTGCAAAAATAAACAGGGCGTAATTAAGCAGAAAGTCAGCATCTCCCTGTCGGTTTTGCAGCAGCATATTTGTTTCCAGCGCAGTTCATACAGGGACTGTTGAGGACAGGATTGAGGTGATGCAGGGAGAGCTGCAGACAGTACTGCCTTGGTGCTCTGCTCCTTGAAGATTGGCAGAAATTAGGAAAATGTGTTTGAGGAATGGTGTAAAAATCTCAGAACTTGCATTCTAAAGATGTGCAGAAATGCACAAATACTCACCGTGACTTTTCCAGTGTGGGTTTTTTTCCCAGTAACGTAGCCCTCTGCCATTGAAACACAAACAAGCAGAAGATCACCATCGGGTGGGCGAAACTACCCACCCTGTGGGTTTTGGGGGAAATTTGGGGGGAAACTTTTCCTTTCCCTCGCAAGCATTCCCCTCCAGCCTGTGGTGCCTTCCTCACAGCACGGCTAACATGTCCCTGTGTCCCCAGCACCCGCCATCCCCACCATCAAGGCCGAGGACTGCACGGTGTGTTGGGACACGGCCACTGTCCGCTGGCGTGCCGGCTCGGCGTTGGCGGAGTCCTTCACCCTGGAGTACTGCCGGCAGCACTCGCCGGAAGGAGAAGGTCTCAGGTCAGTGCCAGTTTGCAAGCACTGCTCGGCCGGATTAGGCAGCCACTAATGAGCATCCCCCAGAATGCAGGTCGTTACACAAGAGGTTATTCCGCCTTCAGCCGTGAAAGGAAGAAATCTGCTTCTACGTGCTGAGGAATTTACAGAACGGAAACTAATCTATGAGATTAGGCTGAGGCATAAAAACACTTCCTTTTTATTCTGCTTAACCAGGCAATCCCCTTCATTTGGGGTAGGGGAGGGCAGCTCAACTCCATGGGAAGGAGCGGGATGGAGGAACCTGGCCCAGTTTGTGGTGAGCAAGATAGGAGCCAGCTTGGGGCATAGTGAGGGTGATACTGCTGTCCCAGTAATACTGGTGACATATCTGCACTTTCTGGATGTGCAGGCAGATGCCTTCCAAAGCACAGCTGAGCTCAGCGCTGCCCAGGCAAGCAGGCATGCCACAGGCATCAAAGAGCAACCCAAAGAGAAGCTTTGAAATTGGGGGTGGTGTTTGCCTATGCCAGATCCTCTCTGGTGTGTGCTGTGTAGAGGAGAGGATGGGGCAGAACATAGGCACCACTGAGCTGTGAAACCATGCACAGTGTTGAAACGCAGAGAAAATTATGTGGTGCTCGGTATTTCCTTGGGTCTTGAGGGTTTTTGTTTGTTTGTTTTTCCAAATCAACGACAACAATACTCCAGCAAAATACGGTTTCAAAGGTCTGAAAAGCTTTGGGAGGTGGCAGGGAGGGGGGGACAGGGGGTGCCTTGCCATACAGGACCTTGAGGAAGAGCTTCAGCCCAGCTGAATTTGTCTCCTTCACCTCCCGGGGACCCCAGTCAGGATCTTCACCCCAGAGCTAGTTCACATGGACTTCATGGAGATGTGGCAGAGAGGGAAGAGCTCCAGCCCCTGATGTCAAAATTAGTTAAGTGGACTAAAGTGTTCACAGGTTTCTAGTAGACAAGTACGACAGTGAAATTGTGCGTGCCTTGCTCCTTATAAAAGTAGGCTAAAAACTGAAACAAAAAACTTCGGCAGGGTCGGGAGACCTTTTTTTCATGCAGTACCAGCATGTTGCATTAATGCAATCAAGGATAGGTCTCACCCAGCTTTCCAGCCTCTCAACAGGCAGCCATGACCTGCTCTGCTTCATACATATTTCATGAGGCCATCAGGTCCCTGTCAACCTTCCAAAGTCACTGTTAGTCAGGGATAATGTAGATGTTCCCAAAACTTGTGCTGTGTGCTTTCCCTGAAGTTTCTTTATTGTTAACTGAAATTGTGTTTTTTTCTCAAAAAGTGAACCAGAAAGTATGCCTGTTTCTGTAATATGTGAGCGAGGTGTCAATAACAGCAAGCAGCTTGCTTGTGTGGTGATAACTATGGCAAAATGCTGCCAGAACTGACCCATTCCCTTTCTCATTGGTGAGAAAACTAACATGTTTGTAATTATACTGAGTCACATTTGACTTTTTGGCCTCCCTGTGGGCAGAAGCTGGCCTTTTACTGTGACAAGTGTGAAAAATTCCCACGGGACAAAATCGTGAATTTTCTCAGAATTTCTGTAGTTTAAATTTCTGTATTTGTAGAATGGTTCTGACCTCTTTTTACAGTGTCAAAACCCATATTTTTTCACTTATTTTCCCTCCAAGCAGTGCTCATCTTTCCTTTTCCAAAAGCAAGCCTGTGAGATTAACCTGGAAAGCTTCTGTAATGGCACAACATATTTCAGTGGTGAAGAATTTTTTTTAAGATTTCTATTTCATTTTTTGCATAAAGCCAAGATAAAAAGAGGCCTCTGGTAGATGGAGCATACTACCTGTATTGCTCTCATCCAAGGTCCCCAAGGTGCGAGTTAGGACTAGAAATCAGTTCTTTACATAACTGATATAGTGAGAAGCTGCCTTCTGGAAGTACCTGCAGGGAGCTTAGAGTTAGTATGTTAAGTACCTATATCAGATGGAATACAACTGTCTTTATGTGCACCTAACATTTGGACCTGGAAATTGTCTAGTTTCTTGTGGTTGCTTTCCTTACATGTTTGGAGTTTGCTATTCAGAGGTTTCCTGATCATCGCTCATGGGGACCAGTCAAAATGTAGAGCCCTTTGACAGACAGCCTGTGCCTCTCATGCTTGTGGCATCCTGGTAGTTGAGAGATTTCCCAGTCCCTGGGTGGGAGTTCAGATACATTGCTCAGCAGCCCTGGAAAGTTCATACAGCTGCTGCTGGGGGCACAGCTTGAAAGTCGAGGTCAGGGAAGGACATCCAAGGGAAGTCTTGGAGAAAGAAACATGGTTCCATCCACAAGGCTTCTTTCACAGATGTCATTCTGGGAGCTCACCCAAGGCAAGGAACACCACCAAGAAGCAGGCAGGGAGAAATGCCCCCACTGAACAGCCAGAGTCAAGCATGGAGCCCCTGTTCTGGGCCATCTCCCTGTAGCCTCCAGCACATCACAGAATCTCACAGGATGGTTGAGGTTGGAAGGGACCTTTGGAGATCATCTGGTCCAACACCCCTCCTCAAGCAGGGCCACCTAGAGCCAGTTGCCCAGGTGGCTTTTGAATATCTCCAGGGAGGTCCTTAGAGCAGTCCTAGCTCCCCAGGGAGAGAATTTGGAGCACATCTGAAAACAAATCCTCCTTAAAAGTTTCCTTCTAAATACCATAAAAAGAACCTATGCTTTCCCCTTTAGGTTCTCTCTTCTTGCCAGCTTGCCATCTGAGGGACATGGTTTCATATAAAACCATCTTAAATCTTCTGCAACAATGACTCCCCAGACTGCTTCTGTGGTTTTAAAGCTTGTTCCCAGGTTGATTTTTTTTTTCCAGAATCTTTTTGAAGCTTTGAAATGTTTCTTTCAGTTTCCAGAGCTCTGCTATTTTCTTGCTGTTCAGCCTCTTTGTGTTGAGAAGTCAATGGAGCTGTGGGTGGAAGATTGAAAACTGTGAGAAATGTAGTCCAGGGATTAGGTGTGTGGGCTGTTCAGATGGAAACCGTGTATCACATCATGAGAAATCTGTAAGACTCAGGGAGGCAGAAATTAGTACAGTATGAGGTGCATTTGTAAAAGTGGAAGTGACTGAGTGTCATCCTCTCCTCTAATGTGAGACCATCACTGCTGAAATTTTCTGTCTACTTATAGAGGAGATCTAATGCTGGAAAAAGGAGACCAAGCCTCTCTCCTGTTGCTTTCCCACATGACTGTCCTGCCAGCTCAGGAAATGAAGTATGGAAAACAGGGAATCTTCTTCCCCTCTAGCTGTGCTGGGCTTGACATCTCAGAAGCAAGTGAAGGCCATTGCAGGTGGTGGCTTGGTGATCTAACCCCAAAACAGCCAAAGCTGGGACAGAGGGAAGGAAAGGAAGCATACAGCACAGATGGGAGCAAACTCAGAGATATTTGTTCTTTATTTTTCGCTTCATGAGCTTTTTTTCTGCTCATGGTGCACACCTTCCGTGTGCTTCTACACAGATCTTGAGAAGGTTGTGTACTTTCAGCTCTAACTCCACACAGGTGGTACCAGCACAGGTCTGGAGGTGCTGTTTCAGTGGGATCTTGGGGGTGGAAATTACAATTACGGCACAGAGGGCATTCTGAATGTGATATGCAAGGCATATCATTTTCTGGGTTCATGCAATGTTAAAAAATACACTCTAGACATTGTTTTCTTGAAATAAAGGAGGATGCCCATGAGAGAAACATGCAGGAAAACACAGCTTCAGATTTCCCTAAAACCAAGGAAATCACAAATTTAACAGACAAATGCTACTGTAATATTTATTGGCAATTTAAAGGTGAAGAAACATATAACTCCTTTCTGTTCTCCTTTGAATAGCACATTCCCGAAATTTGGAGATTGTATCTTGAGACTTAAAGATTTTTCTTGTAAAGAAAGGGAATAAGAGGAGATACTTTAAATACTAAACTTCAAATGTTTCTTGAATTTCTGTGCACTGAATTTTGTATCGTAATACCAAGACATTGTGAGGACAGTGCATATATGATCACATAAAGGTCAGGATGCCTCATGCTTTGATAATAACATTATTACATTTCCAATCATTTATAAAGTAGGCAGGTGTATTTAAAGTAAAAAATAGCTGACATTAGAAAAGTTGTAGGTGGATTTCTCTTTCTTTCATGACCAAAATTACACAGTTCAATAATTAAGGTGAGCTTGAGGAAAGTCTAGCTGCAATGCTTGTTACAAGAACTCAGAAATTAAACAGGCTTCCCCCAGCATAGTGAGGATGCATTTTCCCTTCCCTTCTCCTACGCATGACCCGTATGCTGTAAGGCAAGCAGTAATCATACCTTCTCCTCATCCTTGCTTTTTTACTGCTGACTGCAGGATAAACCTGAAGCATGACAAACTACAGTGATTGCTGGGGACCCCAAAGTATTCACTTCACCCTCACCCTAATCTTCTAGACAGAAGGAGAGAACATAGCAAGACCTATTTCTTCTTTGGATGCAGTCTCTTGTGAGCTTGGACTTGGCTCAGAGTGTTACAAATGAAATTTCTTTTTGTTGGTATATTCTGTTTCATTAGTTGGCGTCAACAGGACTGTTTTTTAAGCCTTAATCATAGACCAAATTAATGGGCTTTTATTCTTAGGCAGATTAAAGCTGGCTAAAATAGATTACCAAGCAGAGAATGCCATTCAAAATCTGATCACTGTTTTACTGAGCAGATCTGCTTAAAGTCTGGACTTTTTTGTCTCACTATTACAACTGCAAAGAGGCATTCTATTGATCTCAGATTTAAACATGCAACCAAATTCTGATTTGGAGAATTTCAGATTTGAAAGAGACCCAAGTGTGAACTTTGATGGCTAATTCTATTCTGCAATTAGCTGGACCCAAAATCTTCTCTGAATACCCAGGTGCTGGGATCCAGACTCCAGAATATCAATATCCCATGTCTACTTATTACACCAGAATGTACGTCTCTACTTGGATTTAGAAATTATTTTGTATTTTATTAATTGGTTAAATAACACTTAGTGAAAAAGAAGATCTCTCGATTTCTGTGGCAGGATAGTGACTTACATTATATTTTCCAGAAGACAGAAGAAGGAGCCATACAGAATGCATCACTGTGTTTAAGATATGTTGATCTGCATACTGCCACAAACAACTTCCAACAAATAGCTTAGCATATCCTCACTTCATCTCACTTGTAACTGTTTGCTCAAAACTTCTTTCCAGTGGCTTGTGCTTCAGATTCATATCAAAGGTGTCAGGATGGTGCTTTTAAGGAACTGATTGGGTGAGACTTGTCTAGGAAGCATGTACAAATTTCTTCAAAGCTTAGGTGCCCACTTCTTTTTCCTTGCCTCTGCTTCCATCCCAGTTTTCCATTCTGTTACTTCTTTTATATTTGCCTCCTTGCTCAGTTCCCATCTTGCATTTTTCTTCAATTCATCTTTCCTTTTTCTCTTGTCCCCTATACTCAGGTGATCCGTCTTCCTCTTTCAAGTCTAAAGATCTCAGGTTGTCATCAGTCAACTCATCAGGCTGCACCTCTTCCCTGAACCTTTCAGTAAGATCCAACCAGCCTGCCAAACTCCTAGTGCCTTGCTGAAGTGCTCTTTTGGTTGAGGCTTTGGTTACTTACAGGGGTGAAGCAAACTGTGCAATTGCTATCATGTTTGGGCAACCCATTTCAGATTACTGCATCAGTTCCAGGATTAATGTAACACATTCCCCAAAGGTGGCATGGCCCTGCGTTGATCACACAAGAGGCCCAAACACTCTGAATTTTTTTCAAATTGAAAACACAGATCACAGGAGCACCCAGTGCTTTTTCTCAACGCTTTCAATCATTTTTAATGACAGCTGTCAGTACAAAATACCTGCTACAGACTGATAAGGATGATGCACCAATCTTTCCCCAGGATGCCATTCTCCTAGACGCAGAGCTCTATGTGGTGTTAGCAGGAGTTTGTTGTGTGTAGGGCTGTGGGATTTTATCTTTATGTGATAAATGCAGCAGAGGCAGGCATGTGAATAATCCTGATGGATGAGCACTGATTATTCTTCAGATTGTACTGCTCTCTGGTGGGATATATGTGGAAAAACAGTCACTACAAATGAATAGCAACGATCTGACCTGACTGCCGACTTGCCTGCCTTACCGCCTCTGGGGTCACAGTAATTAGTGCTGGAAAAGGTAATTTGTTTAATCTAGCTTCCCATAGACATATCACCTGCAGGAGGGGAACCATCCTGGGCTCCACTCTCAAACCTGAGGTGGAAAGGAAAGTGCCTTGCACAGTCTCCAAAGGCATGTGTCCTGTTCGTGAATTTAAATACGTGCCTTGAAGATTCCTATAAGCATTTCTGGGAGGAAATTATCTACCTTATACAGCTAAACAGTCTTTACCTGCAGGCATACCATGCAGTGCGTATATACTGTCTGGCTTTGCTGCTTTCATATGAGGCAAAAATGAGGAGAATCAGGATCCTGTGTGTAAGAATTTGTTAAGCCAATCTTTCATACTCCAAACAATATAGAAAATAAAATTGGCACTTTTCTAGCCATCCAAAGTACTTTCACTGGCACTTCAAAGCACCTGTGATCCAGATTCAGTGGGTGCTGAGTCTCACTGTCCAGTAGTGTGTCAAGATGTCAGCAGCTGAGGATGTGAGGGCTGGAGCTTTTGAGGTACCACAAAGGGGAGACATAGGCAAAGCAGGGCACTGTGCAAAGGCGGTTTCCCTGCTGCTGCCTTTTGCAAAACCAGCCTGTTAGAGTGCACAGCACTGTGCTGGAGACAGAGCCAAGACTTCGTTGATGAACAATTTGTGAGCAAATTGTTCATAATAAGAAGTGCATGGTTTCTGTGCAGTCTCAGGTAAGGGTATCCATTCTTTTGTACTTGGAGCATGTGCCCAGGCAGTACAAACACAAGTGTATTCACTGTCATGCAACTGAATTAACTAAAAGGTTTGTTTTTTTTCAGAAGCTTGTTTATTTTGTAAAGCAGGCTTCTCATAGGAGCCAGATGAGAATTTGATTTTGTGCTGCTTGCATTTTATGTGATGACTTACGCTGCAAAATGAACATAAGGTGAGCATTACACCAAATGACTGCATTGAGAAAGAAGGTGGTACAGGAACAAAGACATGAAAATTTGTCAAAGGAGGAACCCTCAAGTAAACTGCTGAAGCTCCTACATAACCCGGTTTGTGGAAGCAGTGTTCACCTTTCCAGTTTGGAGTTTTTCTATGGTGCCTGTTGTTTCAGTAGTCAACAATACTGTTAGGCAGCTTAGCTGTTTGCCTAAATTATTCTTTCCTTGTTTGGATATCTGCATACTACTTCATGTATGAAAATATTCAAAATTTGCAGATCTTTTGCTGGTATAAAGAGACCTGAACTGGAAGTATCCCTGGAGCCCAATGTGAACTATTTCTTCTACCTGAGAGCTGTCAACCCATTTGGGACAAGTGAACAAAGTGAAGCAGCTCTCATCTCAACTAAAGGTAGATCACCATTTTCTGATGTCAAAATAATGGGATGGAGGGGCAAAGCAGCCAAAGATGTAATTTTCCTCCAGAAATCATACCTGAACTTTCTGATGCGGGAGTGAGAATGTTATTGAGGTAAAAGGGACCGTATTTTATACTTTTATATATTTTTATATTATTTTATGTAACGGATGATTTAAACTTTAAGGTTTCCAGATAAATAGTGTTAAATCATATATGGTTCTTCCAAACCAGCCTCAAAATTCAAATTTGCTATTTTGAAAAAGCAGTTGATTGAAAATTATTCAATGTTATTAAATACTGAAGATTTTTTTATCACCTAGCTACATTTCTGAATGTTAGACTGCTGTCCCAGTTGGGCACAGCTTGGATGACTCCTTGTATTCGCACCAATTTTCTGTTGCTCCTACCTGCCAGCAAATGCAGCCCTATCCAGCTAAGATGGCAGTAATTGTTGTTTAGCATTTTATGATTCATCTCGTGTTAACGTTGCCAGCCACTCAGAACTGATGTTTCTTTGTCATTAATTGTATCAGGAACTCGATTTCACCTGCTGAGCAACACAGCCCATCCTGCTTTGCAAATCTCCTCCAATGCAACAGTGATCCGCCTTCCCGAGAAAACCAAATTCACTGGGTGAGTAGCAGCATGACAAGCACGACCACCCTGCGGGGTTCAGGATGGATACCTCATTCTTATTTTGCCTATAGGTAGCTTTTACATGACACTAACTAATTTTGTAGAACTGAATTGTTTCAGTTGTGCAGCCCCTAGACTCTGTGTGATTGACCTCCCTTTCAAACATGGTAATACGTCAATAAAGCCTGTAGCAGCATTGATGTAGGTGCTGGGAAGGGTTCAGTGTCTCACTGAGAAATGCCAGAAAGCCAAAGGCAGTGGTACCTACTGGGACTGCTGGGTTTGCCTCAGTCTGTGGTCACTGCTTAATCCTTCAGAGCACTTCAGTCTCAAAGCAATTTGTTGCTGCCCCGAAAAGGCCAGATCTGTGGGCTTATTTTTTAATATATTGTGGCTAAAAGTAATCCAGCTTCCATACTTTGGTCCTCTAGGGAATTATTGGTAACGTCTTCCAAAGCATCTGTGGCTTTGGAGAATTAGGAAGTGCTCCTGGGATATGTTTAGAGTGGTTGTACCAGGCTAGATCCATCCATTCTAAACAAGATTTTTTTTTTTTTTTTTTTTTTTAAATACTGGTATTGGTCTCATCACAAACACAGGTCCACTTGTGTAAGTTGTGCCATGCCGATATAGTTTCTTAAAAGGTAAGGAGGTATTACTGGTTTAAGCAATTTGTTTACTCTTACAGCTGAAAGCACACAAGATGTTTGTTACTGTGTCATGTAGAAGAGCCACAGTTTCTAGTTTGAACAAGCCTTCTAAATTTGAGGTCCATATTTTGGCTCCAAAGTCACCTTTTCCATCTTTTGCTAACTTCATATAATTTTGGGGCAAAGTTGAATGATTTTCACTCCTTAAGATGAGTGCATCTCAGTACAAAGATGAAATGACTCCCAGTGACAGCATTCATATCCTTAATAAACACCTGCAGTTAGAAGCACAGAGTACAATCCATTAGTAATTTTAGATGCTGCTGCATGACATAACTGTGAGAAATATCACAGTATGGTTGGTCTGCCACCACACTCACTTTACTGTATGCCTCTTCCACACACAGGTTTCCTTCAGTCCTGGGTGAACTGCTGCCTGCTCGGGGATGTCATTACTGGGAAATTGTTGTCTCTGCCTGTAGAAGCTACAGGATTGGGATCTGCTATGAGGCAATATCACAGAGCAGCATCCTGGGGCTGAGTGATACCTCCTGGTGCATGTGGTGCTGTCTTACACAAACCAGGTAAAGCTGAGTCAGTCTCGTTGCTTGGAAAGTTACTTGTGCTTCATGTAAATAAAGCTGGCCAGCTTCAAGAATCACAAGAGCAGAAAGGATCCACCTGCTTTCTTTCTGCAAATTTGAGTAATAAGAAAAGGACAACTATAAAGGAACTTTATATTTCCTCTTAATTAAAAAAAAATCTTGTAAAGCACCTTAAAAAAAATAAAATTAATCTCAGACCAATTTACCACCTTTCACCCAGCCAGTGAATAAAACTTAAGAAACTAATTTGTCACTGCTTTGCCATTCCAGGCTCATATCTGAACTGCTTCACAAAATACCAGCAGGTGTATTTATTTCCATAAATGCAGTCTTTTTAGAATCTATTTCCATCTGCAGGAGATTTCAAGCCTCTATAGGGAATGTCTTCTCCTGCCTTGTCCTTCACAGCAATAGGCACCCACCTGCCACTGTGGCAGAACTGCAGGGTGGTGGTGTAGTCTTCAGCAGGCCAGTGCCAGGCTGCTTGGACGTTTGTAAGGCATAACCCTGTTAATGGTGCACACTCTATCTGAAGGAGTGCTCTTGATCTAAACAAGTGTGCTTTTTTTAGTGTGAAATCATATACATGTATGAACCCAACTAGCTAAATGAAACACCTGAGATACAAAGGGTTTTGCCAAAGCAGAGCTCATTCTTAAATACCCACAATGACATGTAATGAGAAAGATATAGAACCTGGAGAAAAGGAGGCTGAGGGGAGACCTTACTGCTCTCTACAACTGCCTGAAAGGAGGTTGTAGTGAGGTGGGTGTTGGTCTCTTGTCCCAAGTAACAAGTGATAGGACGAGAAGAAACAGCCTCAAGTTGCGCCAGGGGAGGTTTAGATTGGATATTAGTAAAAATTTCTTCCCTGAAAGGGTTGTCAAGCATTGGAGCAGGCAGCCCAGGGATGTGGTTGTGTCACTGGAGGCTGATCCCTGGAGGTTGATCCCTGGAGGTATTTAAAAGATGTGTAGACATGGGGCTTAGGGACTTGGTCTAGTGGTGGACTTGGCAGTGCTAGGTCAATGGTTGGACTCAAAAATCTTAAAGGTCTTTTCAACCTAAATGATTCTATGATTCTATGAATATGGTTACAGCAAGTCTGCTTTTATCCTGAGACTCCAAAGATGCCAGGTAAGAGGGCTCATCAGCATGCTAGGAAGGACATTGAAGCGATGCCACATTCATTTTGCTTATGTACTGAGCAAAATGCTGTTGCCACATGATATGCTGCTGTATGCAGCCACCTGTTAATAAGTGGGAATTAAGCCATAGGTTATTTCTGGTAACTTTCCATGAGGAGACACATTATATTCTGGTTTCCATTTTCCCACAGCTTTCTTTACAGATTTCTTCATACTGGTGTGATGAGTGATGTCTGTGTGACAGAACACGTGGCCAGGATTGGCATCCTGTTGGATTACAGTGGTGGCAGACTCTTGTTCTTCAATGCAGAGAGAGGACTGGTGCTGTTCACTATCAGGCACAAATTCACTGATGCTGCTCACCCAGCCTTTGCCCTGGAGAAGGCTGGATCACTTACCCTGCGCACAGGCATGGAGCTGCCGGAGTTCGTGAAGCACAGTTAATCCCCTGTTTCACGCTACCAGGAAAACTGGCAATTACAGCGTCAGGCGACAGGGTGGGGAAGGGGGGATATCAGGGAGGGATGTCTAGTCTTCACCGATGAATGCCACACACACAGCTCTCCCCCCATGTCATCAGTAACTGTAGTTAGTGCTCAGCCATGTAATCACCCTGAACCTAGAGAGAAAATGAACTCCTTCGGATAGAGCATGCACCTAGTGATATACACAGAAGTACTTTTGAGGGGAAAAAAAGATTTTGTTAGATAGGAACATCAAGGGGGGGCGGAAATGTACTTTCCCTGTGAAAATAATGACAGTGATAGCTGTCTTTTTAAAGTTGATGATGAACCTGTGTATAAAATAAATGCATCTCTCACTGCAATACTTGAAAGCCATCATTTCATCATTTGCCAGGACAGTCGGAGCCCAAATCTAAGATAATATGTTTGAAAAATGTACAAACATTTCAAGAACCGAACCATTCTGCAAGTTAATGTATCTTGTGTTATTGTTTGCCAAGTCTTTTCTTTAAATGCACAAATTATGAAAACTTTGGAACTTAGAAAGTGCCATATTTACAAAATGAGTGAGTCCCAGACTAGTCTTCATAACAGTCATGTCAAGTTTAATATGCAACACCTACCTACCCTGCTCACAGCAGACTGACAGACAGCTACCTGACAAATATCTGTGCCTGTAGATAGGTACTCATGAAACACCTGTATGAGGAAACTTGATAGTAGTGTTAAAAGTTTTCCATATGTTATTCATCCTCAATTTGTTGCCTAGGTGGTTTCAAAGGTGAAGGGTAGGTTGCCATCTGGGATCTCGGAGAAGAGTCAAATTGTCAGTGGCCTTCTTATGGATTACCCCTTTTCCATCAGTGTTTTTTATCTTTGCACTTACTGATTTGATACTTTTGATTTCAGGCTTGCAGACATTTTCCTGAATCTTTCCTGCTCTCTCCTGTTACCTACACTGGCACCAGCATCACACCAGCCAGGCACAGTGTTTCAGGGACATCAAAACAAGGAAGCTAAAAAATGGCTGATACCAGCAAAGGAATAGGATGCTGATTTTCCCCCATTGGCTCTTCCAAACTGTTTTTCCAAGTACTTCACACATTGGTGGTACAGCTGTCTTCTCACCTGCCCCAAGGGCTGAATGCATGAATGCCAGTGGTGCCAAACTCCACTGAATGCTGCAGGGAGAAATTAAGCTTAAAGCAGGCAGGCAATGCTTTCCATGCTGTGCCTGCTCTGGAGATTTCTGCCGCAAGGGAGTACACTGCCAGACTCATTTCTGAGCTCAGCTGAAGAGCTGTACTCCCTGAAGTAAAGCAGATTTCAGGAGTCTAATGAAGAGGGTTTGCTTCCAAAGAGAAGACTTAAATGAGTTACAGGGTGGCTTCTGCTCAAAGGAGATGCATGCTGCTGCTGGTTTATTTATGATTTAACACTACCAAGGCATGTGCTTGTTGCTTTGGCTTGAGGTATGCATGGTATCCCAGAAGAGCCGCACTCCACACTGTCATAGCAGGCTTGGGTGAGGTGGTTGAGGCAAGATAAACAAGATCCTCTGATCATTTATTTTAAACCAAAACTCTTTCTGGCATTTCAATTAAACAGTACCAGTTCTGAGTCCCTGTTGGGGAGAGAGAGGAATGAAAAAACAAGTTAGTGCCCTTTTGGCTCAAACGAGTGTTTTGTAGAAGTGTGAAGGGTGGTGAGAAAAAGGTCCAGGAGTGACTGGGAAAGACATTAAGGACATTGAGGGTAGCGTTACCGTGAAGGCTGAGGAAGAGAAGGCAGAAGGCAGGCTGGAAACTCACACAGAGCAGATGGTGATAAACTACAAGGCAGGTCAGTGGTGTTGGCAGGGTGTATTCCTCACACTCCTGCAGCCAGTGGGCTCACCGGAGGTTCATCTATCTCCAGAGCTTAATGTGGCACTTTGAACTAAACCTGAAAAATCCCAACGCTGAGGCAATTTTTCTTGCATTCTCCTCACCTTGGTTGCTGCTGTCCTAAATGTGGGATTGCTTCATGGACACCAATATGATGTATTGCCAAAGGAACAGCCAGTGAGAAGGAGAGCAAAATAACATGAAATTATTTGGATGGCTTTTTCAATGAAGGCAAGAAGAAATTGCCTTGTCAAAGGCAACTGCGTATTAGTAAATAGTGGTTTCAACATGAAAAGCGAAAGCCTTATCCATTGCCATGCGTTATTACTCAGGTACTACTGCAACATCTGAGCTTGGCAAAAAGTTCTTATTGGAGGCACTTTATTCTTAGAAATATTTGGTTAATTTTGAAAAGCTGCCTGACTCTCTTTTTTTGCTAATTTTTGTATAAGGTTCAGCTTTTACTAGAAGAGAAAGATAAGAAAATTCCAGTTACTGTATTTTTCTTCCACTTGATGAATTTAGCATTTAGAAATACCTCAAAAACAGTGTGACTTATTTTTCAACAAAGGATGTTAGTTAGCTTGGCTGATAGTGAGTAAGACCTTGTGCAAATGGTGACAGGGTTGTGTGTACAGAGTCTGGTCATCATTCCATTCTTACAATTACATAGAAATATACTTTAAGAGTTACACAAAGAACTGTAAAAGAGTTCACCAGTAATTTGGGATTTATTTTCATCCTGAAAGAACAAAAGCTGTTGCCTAGCACTGTAAGTATTGTTAATAAATATTTGGACTGATCTGAAACTCATTAAAAAGAATGATTTCTTTTCACTTCAGCAGGTCTTAGGACAGCTTGTAAAGCCTTGTGCACTGAAATGAGAATATAGGCCTGACTGTAAGAAGAGAAACATTAATTTCTACTGTCAAAATAGTGCTGAACTGGAATATTGCTAGTATCAGTAGTATTGATCCACAAACCTTGCTTAGGTCTTTCTGCTCCAGAGAGAGTTTAATCCTTCTGTGTGACGTCAGGCAGAAGAACTTGGCAAAAGGGAAATGTCACTGAAATATGACTGTTTGTACTGAAAATGGTCTAGTGATGCCTTATTTTAGAAATAGATACATTACCACACCACTACCACACCCCTCGCCACTACTGTGGAATTTAATTACATGTTATAACTAAGCCTGTTGTAAGACAGACCCAGTAAGGCACAGTACCAATAAATTGTTACTAAATCCACTGTACTGTGATATAGTCTGTGATATACATGTGAAATATGATTTCTATTAACACTGCAGGGTTTTGAATAGGTATGTAAAGATGGATTTAAGAATAATATGAAATTATGATCTTTTGAATCATTTCTATTTCAGAATAATTAATAGGACCTCTGCCATGCTGAGGTTTAAATTGGATTTTTAAAATTACTTTCTGTGGTAGGATCACATTACTGTCATTTTGCTGATGGATTTACTAGCTATAAAGAAGCTCAGTATGCTCAGATAGTCACACAACCAGCAAAGATGTGAAAGCATCCTTTCCACTTTGAGCCATGTGCTGTGGAAGAGAGATTGAACCAGAAAAGTACTTTCATTTTTCATGTTGAGTTTGTCCAATTTCCTGCCACAGTGGAAAGTAGCATATGTTGACCAGAGACCACTCTGCAGCACAGCTCCTACAGGAGCACCACCTGGAAGGAAATGGAGCAGATGTCCACCCCAAACCCTGCAATGATTTTGTCAACAGCTAAAAAAAGCATCATGTCAAGAGCAGTTCTGCTCTGGAGAACATCTGTGCAGAAATGACACCTTCCTTTTCAGGACTTATATTACAGAAACACTGTATTTCTAATACATATTCTTCTCAATCCTGAAGAAATGGTGCTGCAAGCAGAGATGGAAGTCACGCATAGTACTGTTAATGCAGTGGCCAGCTGAATTTCAACCTGCCAGACAATTACCACATTACTGAGAAGTGAGGGAGAGAGACATGGATTCCGGTCACAATAGGTACAGGAGATAAGTGGCTTCTGATGAGCCAGCAAGAAGCCAGTGTGGCTTTTAATACTGGGACTGGCAAAAGGAGACCTTTATCTGAGCATCACTTTGTATAGACCAGCCTTCTGAGGTTGTAAAACTCTATCTCACATCAATTCATGAGCCCAGCTCAGAAGGAACAGTACATATGTAATCCCACAACTCCTATTTTCATGTTCACCATGAAGAAGACAACTAAATTTTGAAGTAAAATTAACAGAGATTATTTTACCTAATTCCCTAATTGCATTTTAGATGTGTGTCTGTCCGCTGCCTGCTAGCTTTTCAAAAAAGAAAACCACTGAAAAATTGTACTTGTAGAATGAAGCATAGAGTTCAGGAAAAAAAAAAAAAAAGTAATAAATATAAATAAACTATGAATGCTATCTAACAAGGAAGGGAGCTTTGCACTATGCTCCAACAGCATCCACTGATGTTGGTGTCCCACACTGGCTACCAGTACCATTCTCTTTACCCATTAAGAGGTTTTTTGTGAAATCCATATTCATAAAAATATTATGTGCAAGATGTACAACTAGCAGTGTAAATAACTATTAAATGACTGCTAGTGCTTAGGAAGTAATCTGTATCAGTATTCAATGTAGTAACTAAGGGTTTTCTTTTCAAAGCAAAGAACGTGCTGAGATCAGTAGAGAGTTTTCTGTGGTTCAGTCACAGTAGATTTACACAGGAACACATATTAATAGCCTGCCCAGGTACAGAAAGGGCATCACTCTCTGCAGTATAAAACCAGATTTTGGAAGTTAAACCAGGGCATTTTCTGGGGTTAAAAAAATAAAAGCCCAAAATGTCACCGAGCCCAAGTTAAAAATTGCATTTTTTTAGCTCAAGGCCATATACTTCTATTATACGCTTCCCCAGCAGAAACTGTTGTTACATTCTGTGATTGCAATGCAGCAAGACTCAGTTTTGCTGCATGGCACTGCAGTTATTTTTGCACACATTAAGTAAGTTCAGTGGAGCCTGAATATGTTAAGCTTGCTGATCACATGTGACTCATTTGGGCAATTAAAGAGCAATAAATCAGACAATTCCTCAAAGTGTAGGACGCCCAGAACACCTACGTATCCATGGTGGAAAAATGTCATCAGCTTTTCTTCCAGTTATTCTTTCACAGCTGCTGGACCCTGGAAATACTCACAGAAGTAGCACAACAGTTAGAGTCCATCTGAACAGTACTTCAACTGCAAGAAATTTTTATGCTGGAAGGGCTTACTCTGGGCCTTAACCATGTCTGAGGTCCATCTTCTGCTTGAGTCAACAGAACAAAGTTAGGTCAGTGACATTCAAATTAGCAGGAAAAAAGAAATAGGCTTCTTCCCCAGTTACTCCACCAAGTACTATGGGGTTGTGGCCCACTGTAAGGAAGCATTTGTTGTTCTGCTGCTGAATACTCACTTTCCAACCGTTTTGTAGTGTATTACTCATCTTTTGAAAAAGCCATATTTTCTTGTAAATGAATTACAAGAAATCCCTAGCATTTATAGAGAGCATACACTGACTGTTGTTTTTCAGACAAGACTAGAAATAATTTAAGATTGTCACATTAGCGAAACTCTTCCCTTAATTAATATAGTTTTGATCTGGAGTTAAACAGATTGACTTTCATTTCCCAAGCTTAAAATAGTTATCTGCCTTTTATAGATAAATATCTGTGTTTTAAGGTACTGCACACACTCTGCTCATATACCATCTTGAAACTGCAAGGTAGCTCTGTTATCTGCAGTGCAGTGGTTATGGAGGACATTAAAGATTATGAAGTAATGGGTCAAAGGAAAAGGCATTGTGGCTGTAACTCTCAAGAGGATGCTAACAAAGCAGCAAATCCATGACTGGAGCCAACCATGTATAGACGGCAGGATGTTAGCACAGGGAAGCAAAAGCTTAGAAATGTTACAGAGTTCTAACCCAAGGAAGATGTAAATGTTAACTTTTACTGCACAATGAAGGAGTGAATGGGCAGGAGAAATATGTTGGGTGTTAGGCCCAGGGGCTTATTTTTGTCAACCTGTAACAGACATGTAACATGTTTAACTCATCTTTTTAATGTACAGTTAATTAGACTGTATATGAACTCAATAGATCACATGCATACATGTTGGAAAAGCAAACATTATGTCAGGATCATAGCATTGAAATTAATCCAGAATGACAGTTCCCACACTACAGCTTGACGTAGTCTGGTTCCTTGGATACACCTCACAGCTGAGAGCTGTGGAACAGCCGTTCTCGATTCACCACCTGCTTCAGCTGAGACTTCCAGTCTGGTTTGTAGACAAAGGAGAATAAGATTGCAGAAATGAGGCTAACAGTGAGAAGAAAGACCGATGCTGCCAGAAGGGCCAGCTTCCTCAGAACTGCCACCAAGGGGGCTACCGAAAAGGGCCATGATGCTGGAGTGTAGTTGTGCTTTCTTAGCCCTGCAGAGGTGCAGCACAGTAAACTGTTAAATCACCCCTCTCAGCCCCTGGCTTCTACACCTAGGGGAAAGAAAAAACAGGAATGACAGAATGGCAAGTTTCAAATCAGGTGGCAGAAAGAGTACAGAACATGCTGGCACGTGAAATATGTGGTATCCACAGAGCAAGATCTCCTAACCACAGCCAAAAATGGTAAATGTGTGATGTACACTCAACTTCCAGAAATTTCAAAGCTATATGTCTCTTGCTGTAATTCTAGAAGAGTGTAATTATTGTTCTGCAAGTTTCACTGAAATTTGCACTGTCCAGCTTTGGTAAATAGGCATTTTAAAAATGAAAAACTGCTTCATAAGGGAATTCTTGTCTTGCCATGTGCAACTAGTACTCTATAATCCCTTCCATGAGCTTCCCTGCTCTCGTCAAAGAGGGAGAAGGTGCTTGTACCATGGATCCAGGCCAGCTCTGGTATGACACCAGAGTACATGCTACGTCATCCCTCCTGAGTGATGACTGCTTGACTAGCAAAGACTGGTTGGCCCATCAGTGTGGTAATCATACTAACAGTAACCCAATAGCTTGTTCAGTCATGGAACCACAGAATAGTTTGGTTGGAAGGGACCTTTAAGTGTCATCTAGTTCAAGTCCTCTGCAATGAGCAGGGACATCTTCAACCAGAGCAGATTTCTCAGAGCCCCGTCCAACCTGAGTTTGAATGTTTCCAGGGAGGATGTATCTACCACCTCTTGGGCTACCTGTTCCAGTATTTCACCACCTTATTTGTAAAAAATTTCTGTCTTATATCTAGTCTAAATCTTCCCTCTTTTAGTTTAAAACCATTATTCCTTGTCCTATTACAACAGGCCCTATTAAAAGTTTGTCCCCAGTCCTACCTATCTTTTGTGGATTAGCCAGTACATGACTGCTTTTTACTTTTAAAATGTTTATACCCTGTTTGCAGCGTCCTTGCACCCACCAGAAGTATTATCTACAATCAGCAACATCTACAGGTAAGCAAAACAGCAGCCATAAAAAGTATCAAGTTTTCTCTTGCATTTTGCCTGCTGTCTGTAGTGACAGCACTGATATTTGTTTTTGCAAGAGTCTAATTCAGTGACTGCAGCAGTGTAAGAAATGCTCTCACTTTCTCCGACATTGGTCTACGGAGTCAAAGTATGCATGTGTGGGAGTATATCATGCAAGTATGGCTTTACAAGAAAGACTGACAAAATCTTAGATCACTGTTTTCTCTGATCTCACTCCTGGAGTGACCCTGGTGCCTTCAATGAATATTTAGGTAGTTCTATGCAGCACAACAGTTCTTATAACTAAGGTTGGGGAGGGAGGAAGAGTATTTAATTTTCAGAAAAATAGGCTGTGTAAAAGTTCCAGGGAGAACACCAGAACACAGGGTAATGTTTCTGAGCCACATAATTACAAGTTACTCAGTATCTCAAATGAGATGGGTCAATATATCTCATTATACATGCTGTTTTGGAAAACAGTGCCATTTCTTCTTGAATCCCAGGGAGCCACTTATATAAACACTCCATCACCTGAATCACAGAATCACAGAATAGATGAGGTTAGATGGGATCTCTGGAGGTCATCTTGCCCAACATCCCTGCTCAAGCAGGGCCGCCTAGAGCCAGCTGCCCAGGACCATGTCCAAGTGGCTTCTGAAGATCTCCAAGGGTGGAGGCTTGATCAGCTCTCTGGACAACCTGTGGTGTTGCTCTGTCACCCCCCCAGTGAAAAAAAGTGTTTCCTGATGTTTCCTGCCTCCCAAACACAGCCACAGTGTTTGGAGCTGAAGGAATTGGGCTGCGCTTGTAGACAAGTGTCAGGGAAAGGCTCAGGGGCTGCAACTGGAGGATGATGGGGGCTGTTTGGGTATGGAGGTGCCAGCAGGAGCACCCAGTGGTGACAGGGCTGTCAGCATGGCCTCTGTCCATGGGACCATGCTGCCCAGTTCTGCACGACAGACAGCCTGGTTGACGGTCAAGGGCTTGGGCAGCTCTGCCCCAGCTGGAAGGGCGAGGCAGGGAGGCTGGAAAGCATTCGCTGCAGGGGCTTGTGCTCTGGTTTTGAAACAAACACACTCCAAATGCTTCTAGACCTTTATTAATGTTCCATGAAGGCAACTATCCGGGCTCTCAGCTCCATCAGATTGTAGCAGAGGAAGATCCTATCTGCCAGGCTTGCTGGGCGCTCCCCTGCAGCCTGCCGGGCAGAGGCATTGGAGCCCCCACAGCTGCGTCACGCTGCACCCCACGGCGCCTGCCCACAAGCCCCCTTCTCCCAGCCACCAGCTCGCTGGTGGTGGGCCTTGGGCGCAGCTGGTAGTGCTGCTGCATGGGTGTTCTGCGTACCCGCTCCCTGGCCTCCAGCCTCTGACAGCGAGCAGAGGGGCCGACCACATAATCCTGGTAGTCATTGTTTGCCCTCACCACGTGCAGGACACGGTCGAAAGGCTGCCTGCAGAGCGGGCACACAGCTCTCATGGCAGCCCACTGCTGGATGCAGCTGAAGCAGAAGGTGTGGAAGCATCTGTTGATGTGGGCTGCATCCCTGATCTCACCCAGGCAGATGGTGCACAGGTTGTCTGCTGCTGCCTCCCTCTGTCCTGCCTGCTGCAGCTGGCTGCTGGTGGCCCTGGTGGCAGAGCTGCTTGGCTCTGGAGCTTCCTCAGCATCCGATGCCATGTCCTGCCAAGAGACATGTTCAAAGTGCCTGAACTTTCCTGGCACTAGGAATGGAAAGCAAAGAAATCCACAGAAAGCAGTGGGAGAGGGGAGACAAGGGCCTGAGGAAGGGTCTCCTTGCAGGCTGAAAAGTGGCAGCAGAAGCAGCCCCATGGCACAGCCAACCCCAAGTTCTGCCCTCCACACCTGTCTGTCCTCCTCAGCTCCCCCCAGGGATGCCACCCCCAGTCGAAGACCTTCTACTCCCTCTGTTCCCCCCAGACAAGCAGCACGCGTCAAGCTAGCACAAGATACCTGAAGGAGATGGTCAGGCAAGGCAGAGGAACTGGCTGGGAGCCTTCAGTGGTGCCTACAGCCACAGCACAGTTGCCATGCGGGACCCGCAGCACCCACGTCAGCCAAGGCTCTGCACAAAGGCAGCATGCCAGGTAGAGGCCCACAGTCCTGATGTCTCCGAGGGTCCCCAGGTCCTTTTCTGTGTAGATGCTTTCCAGTCAGTCCCCAGCATATATTGGTGCTTGTTCTTCCCCAGCAGCAGGACTTTGTAATTCCTTGTGTTTAATGTGATAAGAGTCCTTTCATCTCATTTCTGCAGCCAGTCAAGGTCCCTCTGGAAGGCAAGTTGACCTCTAGCATATCAACCGCTCCTCCCACATCTGTGTCATCAGCAAACTTGCTGTGGGTACACTCTGCCTCAACATTCAATTCATTAATAAAGATGTTGAACGATATTGGACCCAGTATTGAACACTGGGGTACACTACTCATTACTGGTTTCTAGCTAGACTTCATACCATTGATCACCATGCTGAATTCACCTGATCAAGTTCTCAACAAGTCTATTCTATAACCCCTTCAAAAAAACTATTTTAAGCTGCTGCAGTAAAATTAAGACTTTATAATGGAAACTGCATGTAATCACATCTCAGTGGGATGTTTGAGCTTCACTATGACATTCTAGTGAGACACATCCCAGAGATTTTTGTGAAGGTCTAATGCCCACATAGTTACTGCTTAGCAACCAAAAGCTTCTTCAGGAGAAAGCAAATCCTTTGCAGCCTGGGAGTTGGTTGCTGTGACTTCCGTCCAGGAAGCAGAAGAGCTGAAACTGTAAAGTGAGTGGCTCTCAGCACATTCATCTCCAAGAAGATACCAATGGTTTTATTTCTCATGCCACGATCTGTGTCACTATCTGAACCAAGCACATATTTCCTTGTCATGGAAACAGGACACTGTATATGAAGGGGAGACGAAAAGAAAAAAATGTGCTTCTCAGCTGTGTTTCAAATAGTCTCTATGTTAAAAGCTGTCTCTGTATCTCTGATAGCACCCTAGCTAACGTATCTTGCGCTCCTTGGTTTTTCTGTCATTTTCATTATCCTCTAGTAAGTCCATTATGATGTGTGATTTATACTGCTCTGCCACTTCTTAGGGTCCTTTTGTAAGAAATAATTTGAAATATCCCAGCTCTATAATATTTTTGTTTGTAAAAACTTTATTATGTCTAAGGTTTAGTTTCTTGCAAATATGGCCTTTGCTTATAGTAAATGTTCTGTTCTTATCTTTTGTTTTCCTGTAGAGGGTGAAAAAAAAATATTTGTAAGAAAACAGGGCAACGTTTTTTCCCTTCATAGTGTCAAGAGCCAGTATTTGAAAAAACAAGTTCATCATAAATGAATGAAATTACAGGAGAAAAACCTCTTGGTAGTAATGAAAGGGAAATTTAGATGAGCTCCCTGTCAGTCTTGGAGTGGGACACAGAAGTGCACTGTCAATAGCACTCTTCCATATGGAGCACCCAGGGGATCTGCCTGCGTTAGACATGGCTTGTCATTTTTTTTGAGGTGCTTCTCATTTTTAGTGTGGTCCTGTTTGTCACAGTGATGTTCACTAACACAGTTAGTTTATGTTGTTCTCTGTCAGATGGCAGCAGTGGTCATTCCTTGTCCTGAAAAGCATGTATTATGTGATATGGAACAAAAGACACTGTGTGATAGTTGCATTAGGAAAATCACACAGAGGAGACCTTGGCAGTCTCATTCTCTTTTCTGTTAGACACAGACTGAAAGATTTGAGGAGTAAGTCAGTATCCAGACCCACTTAGCTGAGGACAGTGATTGTGAACTGGAGGCCAGGATGAAAGCAAGTTAAATGAGTCTCTAATAGGTTTTGGTTGATTCCAGCTGCTGTCATCTGAAAGTCCACTCTGAGCAAATCGTACTATTTAAGCATTTTGGTGGTATGGTAATGTTTCTCAATGCATGCCAGGAACAGTAGCAAAAAATACCTTCACTATGCTAATGACTAAAGTCGTTAGCTTCTACAGAGGCCAGCTTACCAATATCACTCAAATACCAGGCAGTCTGAGTCAGTCCTGTTGATCTCTTTGGGAAAACACAATTCACTCTTTTGCTGAAAAATAGCTTAAGAGAGAAGCGACCTTGCAATTACTCTGTCATTCCATGGGTCTGGGGATCTTGGTGTGGAGCATAGCATATCTTCCCAAGGCTTGTGATGGGCCAACTGGCAGCTGTCTTCTTTATGCCCCAATGCTGCAGGTGCATAAAAAGATATTTTAAACTCCATGATGCTGTTCTTTCTCCTCTGAACACTCTATTTACAAGGAGGGTTGCTTCTAGAGCTAACATTCAAAGTCTATTCCAGACTGAACTGGTTAAAAACTTAATGTTTACCAGATGCCAAAGGGAGGATATTTTGAGGCATTTCCTCCTAAATAAAGGTTTGGACCCTTTATCTTGCAAATCAAAGGATGCTTCCTCAAAGCAAATGTTTTCTACTCCAGCTATGGTATTATGTTTTGCACCCTCCCTTCAATTTGTTTCATTTGCCAGTACTGTAAATACAAGCCAGCCTTAGACATGTGTTCAACTGAGGCAAAGCAGAGTGAAGCACGAGAGTCTTGCTCAATTTTCAGGAAGTATTTTTCATGGGTGATCATCCTGTTGTCTGAGACTAAAAACTCATGGAAATGGCTCTTCTTTTTCTACTTGCTTCTCAGACACTTATCACAGTCATTTTAAAGGGGAACAAATTAGAACAAGTTCATTTCAATTGCATTACAAACTAGTGAAAGACCTCACAGTTTCATCTAGAGAGGCATCTATCAAATAAGACTGCAGCCTTTACAAAAATAACCATTCAGAAATTGTTCCGTCTCTTATGCAGAATCAGTTCTCTGATTGCATATATCCCCTTTAAGCCGTTGTAAGACCTTGACTGTAATAGTCTAGCTCCTGGTTGTCGACAGTAGACAGTATATTCCCATATGTTTGTGCACCCAATGTAGTGGGAACAGCAGGCAATACAATAATGTTAAACTGTGAAAAAGAATTAGGGTGCACCCTATTAACAAGAACATTTTCCCAGAGGCAAAGGTAGAGGAATTTGGCTTTGCTGAAGAATATCTTCTGCATGTTCTGTGGTTTTCATCCTTTAGGTGCTCCAAGTACATGTCTTCTGGAAATTAAGTATTCAGAAACTGTACTTCAAAAATTATCACAAAAAATTTCTGTATACTATAAAAGTTCCCACCCTCTATATGTACTTTTTGATGTTACTGCTTTGTGATATTCTGCATGAGGAAAGTCCATTTTTGTAATTAGAGTTGAATAAAAATAACAGTTGAATGTAAATGATATTTGCTGGGTTTTAGAACATTTTGATTTCTGGAAACAGACCACCTGCTGCGTAGGACCCTTAAGTCTCATAGCTAATAATCTTCTCTCCACTTGGACTAATTTTAGCTGTTGCCACTTGAAACTTTTAACGGTTTCAGCCACCTACTGCCTTAACACAACTTTTCCAGCCTCTCTCTAGCACTTTGCCTGTACATATATCTGAGGATTATAAATAGTTTTACTTGGAAAATGGTCACTGGAGATGGAGGTGGAGAGACAGGAATCATCTGAGAGTAAATAGATTGTTAATTCCCTTCTGAGCACTTTGCTGCTGATTCACTCCGAACCAGTTCCCACACAGCCTGGGCTGAGTCAGCCCAGAGGGTGTTGAATAGTCAAGGGCAAAGACAATTCAGAGCATAATGGTTCTGCAAAGACCAAACCAGAAAAGTTTATTCAGGAGGGGGAACTAAAAGAAGAAAAACACATACTGGAAGAGGGGGGAAAGGGGGAAAATAGACAAGCAACCCCTATGCTGCCACCTCTTTGTGAGAAACAAAGGTGTTCAGGGAGCTTAGATTAAAAACAGAGGTGAATGAAAGGAAATGAGTGGATGGAAGAGGTGAAAAGACATTAAAAACCAAAAATAGGGTTGGAGTGAAATCATCAGGGGAGAGCCAAAAAAGAAAAGGAGTGTAGGCAGAAAATGGACTCAGAGTAGGAACACACTTCCAGGTGTGTGAATATTTTGACTGCTGAATGGGAAAGATTATCATGAGGTGGCTACAGCCTTACAATGCTTCTTACCAGCTGTAGATTTAATATACGTCTTACTGATTTTTTTTATTATTTTTTTTTTTCGTTTATTGTCAAAGAAGCAATTGATTTGAGCCCATGAAAGGAAAAAAAAAATGTCTAAAAACAACCAATCAGACCAAATCATACAAGATGCCTATGGTGACTTTGGTAGTCAGAAAGGAAAGCAGCAAGTTTTTGTGTGCCACTAATCCAGTCAGTGGGCACTGCACCTGCCCTTGCACACAGCTGTGTTTCTGCATCACACTGCTCACCACAGGGAGCTAACAGCATGGAGAAAGAACTACAGATCTGGTGAGGAGAACCTTATGATTACAGGCTGAGTACTCATACCATGGGGCAGTCAAAAACCAAAAGGGCCTTTGACAAAAATCTTTTATTTTGTTTGTCCTGCAAAACCAGAGGGTGCTGGTGATAGAGGAATAAAAGCCAAAGTGAGTACCTGAGATGGGATGTGTTTCCACTGAAACATTGCCATTGTCATTGGCATTTCTGGAGGGCAAGCAGCAGGGCACTGGTCTAATGGAAAGTGTCCCTGCCCATGGCAGTGGGGCTGGAACTAGATGATCTTTAAGGTCCCTCCCAACCCAAACCATCCTATGATTCTGTTACAGGTATGATAGGCCTGTTGGTGGAGCCAGAGGCTGCTCAGAGGCTGTTCCTCTGAGAAGATCCTGCTCTAGTCCCACATTTACGAGCGCTTGCCACCTTTCTGCACTTTCTTTCCAGTGGGAGTGAGGATGTTTGGAGTAGCAAGCGCTGTGAGGAATCTGTGTGGCTTTGGAACAGTTTCTTCTTGCAGTGACTTAACACTGCATTCCAGCTCTCCCACCAAGATAAACGCATAGCAGCCTGGATCAGACTCTAATCCTGCCACATCATCAGTCTAAACAGGGAGAAAACAGCCTCGGAGTAGCTGAGCTTTCAATTAAAATAGATGGAATGCTAAAACGTTGCAAATGCTTAAGTAGTAAAGTGAGGACAGAATAAAAATGAATGGTTCTAGAGACCAGCACTGAGAGAGAAAACAGAAGTCTCAAAGCAACCCAAGAGCATAATAACTCATATCTACCAGGGAGAAAAATAAGCGCAAGGAAAGGAACATGTATTATTACAATGACAAAAGGAACTATGTTATAGTGATAGTCTGCAGACTCCAACATCAAAATTAGACTAAATAATTTATTTTCCCAGAACTGTAAAAGAGCTGTTTCTTCCACATGAGTAATGTGGTCACTGAGTATTGTCTTGTGCTCTTCATCACTGACCCATTGCAGAAAAGAGCTCTTATTTTTTTTCTTGGAAGCCAGTATTTGCCAAAGTAACACCTAAGGTTTCCCATGAGCCATCAGTCTGGACGTCTGTACACTAGTGGAGAAATCTGATGTTCATAGGCTGGTAATACTCCTGGGCTTGCAGAAAGCTACAAGCTGTTTCCTCTTTGCATATGTTCCCAAATGATTTACCTTCATAATATATAGTAGCGGTCACTGTGAGCTAGGAATTCATGCTGGGAAGTAAAGGTAGCTCCTCTATGGCAGCATGGGGATGTAGCAGTATCAAACAGCTGTCTCATTATAGTTCATGGCTTGTAGTAGTCAAATGAGAGCATTCAAAGGAAATGCTTCAATAACTACTTCTAGAGACCACTGAGTATCCCCTGCCCAGTAGAGCAGTCTTTGAAGTCTAGACATAAATAGGTGGGGTGGCTAAACTATACTCAATATGACTAGATAATTGATTGCTTGTCCGTGGCAGCACAATGTGTGGATAGCTCTTCTTTTTGGAAAGCAAATTGAATGTATCTGTGCTTCTGTATCACACATAAAGCAGTGAGTAGCTGAGCCCAGAACCACAGCAAGGATGGAGGAGCTTGACATTAGGACAGAGGTCCAGTCCCTTGTTGGTGTTAGAGAACCGCACTCCTCTGAAGGGTTCCTGAAGTTTTTAGTGTGCCCCTCTGTGACACATTGATGTTGTACACAAGTGAGATTCAAGCCAAATGGGAAATAGAAAACCCCCATTCTGTTTCACTGGTCCTGGTTAAATCTGTACAGACTTTGTACAGACCTAGCATGTGTCTTGTCTTTGCAGCTTGTCAAGGATTTTGAACCATTTTAGGTGAATCCCCTGCCCCTCCAGCTACTGAGGAAAGTGACTCTAAACCATTCCAGTCATGGGCTGGTTCATCTTTAGAAAAGTTTCAAGGTTTCCCGTTTTAGTTCAGCTGATGTAAGCTTTGCTTTAAATGTAAAAAGAGTATTGCAGACACTGAGCTATAGATGCCACCTTTCCTGAGGAGTTCTTCAATTCAGCAGTGATCTCAGGACTGACATGCTGATTACGTTTGCTCAGGGTCTGTTTCTTCTGCTTTGATCTACTCTGTTTTCCAGTAAGGTTGCTCTCATTTTCCTGGTGATGTGACAGACCTCACCTTTCGTGGGCTCTTCATCATAGCTGTCTCTGCCCTGACCCCAGATTCAGAGCACTTGTTATACATACATCTCAGTGCTAAGACGGTCAGATCCAGCGAGAGCTCCCCCGGCTACTACTACTTGCTTACTTCAGACTACCTGCCTCACCATTAGCAAAGACATTTCTGTTTATTTTTCTGAAGTATGGGCACTTTTCCCACTTCTTCATAAGCACTTCTCTCTGCCTTTGTACCTTACAGATAGTAATGAGCCATATCAAGTTTAAAGCTTGATTTCTGGCATTTTATTTATTCTCACTTCATTCAGAAGACATTTCCATTAACTACTGGAACGGAACTCTGCAGTGTTGAATCTTTTCTCTGATATTGCAGTAACCTATCCCATCCCAGGCTGTGGGGTTGACTTTTCCCCCCTAGCTATTTGTGTTGGCACCTCAGGCAATAGCATTTCAGCCCCAGCATTCTTTCAAGGTTGGGAACAGCAAGGAGTTTTTCTTCTGACTGCTTCTGATAATTTCCTACAAGGTGAAAAGAGAAGAAGTGTGTGCTCTAAGCTCCCAAATGGTCATTGATTTATTACATGTTTGGAGTTACAGGTCGAGACAACTATTTGACTAATGACATTGTAAAAGTGCAAAGATTCTTTTTTTTTTTTTTTTTTTTTTTTTAACCCACCTTCTGTCATCCTTCTCAAGCAACAGGCAATCAAAATGTCTTGCAGGTGGGAGCTAGCTCCCATGGCCTCTGGGTAAAATGGGTTGTCAATTATTATTTTTTGAGATCTGATGTTGAGAAAGGCAAGTACCTCTTAAAAAAGCTTCAGGGGTGGGGTCCTTCAGGTGAAGTTCTCCAATGTAAATTAAAGTGTTATTTAGTGTCTGTGTAAGAAAATAGTGTAAGAAAACTAAGGACAAGACTCTGTGAAAGGGGAGTAGGATTTTATTTTACAAATCTCTGTGTATGTTTTCATCTACCTACTGTCACTCTTACAAATATTCCAAAGCAGCAAGATATATTGTCAAGTTTTCTGACTAAGTTTTTTTCCCAGTTTTGGGTATCTGCACAGTTGTGGGCTGCTATCCTTTTGGGAGAGCTGGAAGAAGAATGGCAGGTACACCAGACGGTGCTTCTGTTGTCATCCTCCTGGCACCAGAGCGTGGCTTTAACAGAGCACAGGGTCTTTGGTCTTGGTGTAAGCAACACTTTCCTCTGCATTTACCAGCTTTATTACTTACAGTCATGTCCTTGCTATGAGCACAAACCATTCTTCTAACCCTTGGTCTGCTGCTTTATCTCATGCACTTTCCATGCATGTTGCCACGGTCTTAGAATGATAATATTTCTGTTACAAATCTCTGCAAAGGTATCAGGATTGCTTGGGGATGGATATTTTCAACAAATTTCATATGGCAGGTTTTCTCAGGTAGTCTCATGTCATGCACTAATGCAAATACAATCCCACTCTGGGTATCTCATTGGTACTTGTTTTCACAAAATACTGAGTATCGTTTTATATTCTTTAAGGAGTTGTACATTCCTGATGCTTGTGGAAGGTGCTAGGCCTGGAGGAGGATAGTCTCTTCCAAAAAAAAACAATTGCAAATTAATTTGGAGGAGTGTTCCAGTAGGAAGCCACACTTTAGGTCCGTTCGTGTGCTATGTACATTCAGAACTGACTTCACTGCTGGAGCTTCAGCTAAGATACAAAGCAGTCATGGCTGCCTTTGAGATGAGACCTGCCTGGGTTGAGACCAACAAAACTCATTCCACTTACATAACCCAGCAGTCAGTCCCCTGAGGGACAGGCATGCTGTGCCATCTGCTGTCTCCAGCCCAGCAGAGGCATGCCGATCATTTTCAGCAAACAGAAACGCTGGAGTGGTACAGCAAGTAGTAATACTTTCAATCTGTTAGCATAGCTTTCTTCATTCTTTAAGAAGACCCATCCTTTTGGTCTTTTGCCTTAATCTTTTGGGAATCATCTCTGGGCCTGTCTTTATTTAAAAACTGCTCCTGTTTCTGCTGGTATGTGTGTAGAAGCATATTTCTTGAACACTGAGCTCAAAAGACCTCATTGATAAGCTGCCGAGCTTCTAGAAAGTGTCATGATGAAGTCCTTCTGAGACATATGCTCCAAAGACCATACATGAAAGATACCCATTTTCTTTTATTATAAATAAAGGTTACAGAAAAAGGACTCTGTCAATAAGTACAGTGTAAGTAAATAAATTATATGCAAAAAATTCTATGAGTGTAGTTATTCTATGGTTTTGTATAACAACATATTATCTTTATTAGCTGTAAAAACAAAATTAGAATCATCTGCAGGATTTTGCAATAATTCATTTAATTTCCTGTTTTCTGAGTTATTTGACTTCTAGAGCATGATTGTTAAGGGGGGGGGAAGCATCAACTTCTTTTCTTTGAAGATGGTACAGGAAACTCAGGAAACTTCAATTTCAAAGATTCACCAGTTCATAAGAGGAATATATTTTACCAAGTCCATGTACTTTCCAAATAGTGAACTGACTCTCGACAAAGCTGTGGCGACCAGCAGCCTCCATCTGTTTTTAAAAAAGGAAGAAATAATGTTCTTCCCATATGTTGAGGGCCAGGAAAAAAAGAGATATGTAAAATGATTGTGTAACAGTGTCAGAAAATAGGCACCTGCCACCTTTAACATATCAAAATAGTTGAGGTTTCCTCCCCCCCACTGCCTCCCAGTCCCACCTCCACCCCAATGTAAAGATCAGGTCTTCACTGATGAGTTCTTCCCCATCAAAGCATTGCAACTGTTTTCCTTCCCACACCCCAAATCTAGAGCCAGAAACCTCCCCTCCAGGGAAACACAAGTATGTTGTTGGGGAGTAGCGAAGCCATCACGTCAGGTTCTCCCACAGACACATAGGTGAGGGGTTTAGCTCTCAGTGTACAGATCTTCAGCAGCTCTGCCTGTCCCTGTGGAGTCCTTGGGCCGGTACAGACCACAGTCTCACTCCCATTACAGGATCCCAGCTAATATGCCTTCCTCTGGAGTGCCTCAAAAAGGAGGCAGTGAAAACACAGAGGCATGAATGAGCCACATGTGAAAGCTAATCCTGGTGAGGGCTTTGGAAACATTCACGTGGATTCCTCTTAAAGGCTTGATGCAGCAGAGAGAAATAGTGGTGTTTGTAATGTGCAGGGCATTATTTCTGTGCCACCTGCCCACACAGTCCTGTGTAGGTGACATTGTGCACAGGCATATGTGTGTCATCTTACTGTAACAATTTACAAACTGTATGGACTGGCTGGTTAGCTCAAGAGCCAATAATCCTTAAATGCTGAGGTAGATAGAAAAGATTGTCATATAGCTGTGTTGATTGGGGAGGCTCTTTGGGCCTTGTAAAATCTGAAATCTCATGTTTCTTACCATGTCTTCTAATTTAGCTTTCTATGGAACGTTTTTAACAACACGAGAACTAATTAGAAGTAAATATGGAGGTTTTCTCCATCTGCTTATATTTTAAATCCACAGTTGGTCAAGCCCATCACACTGAATCTGCAATAAGTTTTACTCCCTGCTATGTACAGTACAACTCTTCTAAAGCCCGAGGGAGAAGGTTTGCAGGAGCCACAGCACTGATCCCCAGACCCTACCACGAAGGGTGATGAACAGCAGGACAAACACTGCTACTTCCAGAGTGTTTTCTGGCAATGGAGACAGAGCATCGCTGCTGTAGGAGGGGATGGGGAGCTCTGGGTTGGGGATGGAAGAATGTGATGGGTGCAGGGAGAGGGCTGCTGTGGGACATTGCAGTGGCAGCCAGGCAGGGCAGGACAGCACCGGGAGATCTGCCACCCCATCTTCCTTTGCTGCTGAAGAACTCACTAACTCCACAGTTTATAAACTCTGCAATGGTGTCCAAAGCAATCCTGACCTGGGGGGAAAAAAAAAAAAAAAAAAAAGTGTTTTCGTTTCCTTAGTTCAAGCTTGTCCTAATGAATACTGGCCTATGTTTCTGTCAGAGAAATGGTAAGGGCTTATACTGCAAAGGCATATGCTTAGTATCACCTTATAAAAACACTTTGATTGCCTTTTCAGTTTGTGTTAACTTTCCAGAATTTCAAAAACTGCTGATGTTCGAGAAGTTTGATGTTCTTGCCTGCAGCAGGGACACAGCTGAGTAGTTTTGTTTAGGAGGAAGCAAAGGATGTTTTTTGTCAGAAAACGCTGAGTGTTTATACAACAATCAGCCATGCTCAGATGGCACATCTGCTTTTTCAGAGACTGGCAAAAATGCAGTCATAAGAGCAGTATTTTGTCCCCAGAACCACTTAAAAAAAACTAAAAAAAAAAAAAAAAACAACAAAAAGCAAAACTGGTCACTGTCTCCACCTGGAGGGAAAAGGCTGCCTGACATAACCAGGCAGGGAGGGCTGGCCACATCTCTGGAGGAGCAGCTGTGCAAACAGGAGGCTTGGTCTCAGAGATGTGCTGGTGTGCAGTGGCTGGGTGCCCTGGATCTGCAGCAGGAAGGAGTCCAATATCTCACAGCCTGGCATCCAGCAGTGTGCACGGACCCAGTCTATAATTAAGCAGTGAGACTTGGTCATCCTCTCCCTGCCAGTCACCTAACCATACCTCAGATCTCTGCTGTATGTGGCTTGTGTATGATCGATGTGTATGTCTCAGCCACACTGAGAGGTTTTTACAGGGTTTCCAGGGCTGTGAATATTGTCTGTGTGTGCCACCATGGGTGTCATTTAGGTTTCTCCACTGTCAATGAGAGGTGAAAATTAGAACAGAGACGAGATGAACCTGAGATAATATCTAAGAGACAACAGCATCTAAAAACCCACATTAGGAAGATCTTAGCTGTGCGCTCAGCCCAGCAGCACATGGTTAGCAGGTTGGATAGAGACATACTGGCCCAGAAGTTTCACTGTGTGGGAGTCATGGCTGTTGTCATGAAGTCAGTATGTGAACCTGCATGATCATACCTACACTCAGCATTTCAGCATGAGGTTCATCTTGGTCTTTGTGGTTTCCAGGGAGTCATGTGATGACTATTATGTCAACAGATGTCCAAAGTTATCTGCTGGTCTGACCTGCTGAGCATTTGGTCGAGAGCCACACTTTGAAATGGTTCTGTAAAGGGTTCACCTGCCAGAGCTGCTCCAGAAAAAAGAGAAACTCAGTGTTTAGTAAGCAGCAGAGAACAACTGCCTGAGGAGCCGTGCACTGGCTTTTGGCCAGTGTGTTTCATGTGAGTACATCCATGCCTGCCACGTACAGACTTCCTCGGGCAGTGCTGCCTCCAAGGCAGTGCCTCTACCAGGCCTCTCTCCAGACTGGGAGCTGCTAGTTTCAAATTATTTCATCTGGACTTCATCTGTGCAAGGTAGTAATACTTACATATATCAACAGCAACCACCCCATTGCTTGTCATCTCTTGCAAATGAAGCAAGACAGTATTTGGATGAGAGCCCTCCAAGGACAACTTGCATGCTGCAACCTGTGGTGGCAGTGACTGGCTAAGCAAAGTCCACTTTGAAAGAGCGTGATGGGACTGTGTTGCAAGTGGTGTTGTCTTTGACATGAGGCGTGAAAGAAAAGTTCTCGCTGCTTACTGCTGCTCCCATTTCCGGAGTGCCTTTCTCTCTGTAGGAGTGAGCGTCTAGTAAAGCTTTTGCATCAGGGTGTTAGCTTGGATTTACTGGCTAGCTTCCAATTCAAGCAGTTATCATCTACTTCTGCAAACTTTCCATGCTGTTTCAGTTGGCTACAGAATGATTTTTCATTTCATGTTCAAATCTGATTTAAATAGTTATTTCATACACTTGAACAATTCCTTTATTTCACACCCAGTGGTGGGTGAAAGGATGTTATGTAGTATGTATTTGAATCCACTTCAGTGGAAACTATTAACATCACTACTGAGGTTGCAATGCCAAACAAATCCATGCTCAAGGGAGCAAGACAGCAAAAGTGGAGAATACTTCATTGTAAAACATAGCATAAGGCTTACAGTGTCCTACTCAATATACCATCAGCTCATGACAGAAATCTATAGTAACTCCAACACGTTATTAATAGTAAGTGTTCAGTTCTTGAAAAGGTTACTCGTGCTTATGCTAACCATAAGAAATTAGATCTCTCTTCACTGAAACAAACCAGTTAAACACACAGCTTAGTCTCTGCAAGAGCTAACAACATTCTAGATGCCTGCAGTTTTCTGACACCCCGAGAGGACAGACTCCTCCTCAGCTACTTGAGTTCCCTCACTTCACCAACTAAACTTTTTTCTTCTCTTATATTCCAGTTGTTGAAATTCATTCTCCACCCTCTGCTCAAAACTCTATTTATCCTTTTCCTCCCACTTTTCAGAACTGTCATGGTTATCAGCTCAGAAATGTGCAGTGTAGATTCTTGAGATCTGATGTCATCTTGCTTGGCATATGTTACACCCTCAAATAAGCTGTTGTGCTGAATAATGTACCATATGTATATCTCCCAGGTCCTCCTAGCATTGTGAAAACTTATCAGTGCTCTGATTGTACGCCACTTAAACCAGGATTTCTGTCCTTGTTGTGTAGAGCTTCCAAGTCTGGTGTTACCAACTGAAATAAAAACCTCAGCTCACTCTCTCTTCTCTGCAGCATACTGCTCTGCTTATCAAACCTGAAAAGGTTCTGGGAAAAGCCTACTCGGATGATCTTTTGAAGAAAGAAATTGTGCTTGCTTATATACGCCCACTTGTCCTGTAACACTTGAGGTGCTGCTTTGGGTGGGGTTTTTGTTTCCATGTGGTTTGTGTGCATGCAGGTTGTGGAGTGGAAAGAAAACGCAGCAGTGAATTTCAGCCTTCCACAGGAAACTCAACAGAAAGAGATTAACATCCAAAATGGTCTTCTGGTAGAGGTTCAAATGGATGCTAGGAGACCCTTCTCTCCCAGGGGGGCAGTTCAGAACTCAGCGGAGTGTGGAGCCACTTCCTTGGAGGTTTTTTGGGACTTGGTTGGACACAGCCCAGTCCAACTTAGCAGCAGTCCTGGTCTGAGTAGGGAGGGATGAGAAACCTCTAGCAGCACCTTCCAGCCAACACTGTGGTGGTGCTGTGTGCCAGAGTCTGACCACTCTGGTCTGGGAGACTACAGACCATGACCTCAAGCCTGAGGGAAGGAGAGAACTGAGTGACCCAGAGTGGCCAGAGCAGGCAGGGTGGTACCACCATTCCCCTGCTCCAGCTGCAGGTCGTGCCCAGGCCTTGGCTTCCTTTGAAATGACCCTGTAGGGAATGGTTCCCCTCTGGAGACAATGGAGCAGGCAGCCACTCCTCCCTAGGGCCCCTTCCTTCCTTTCTCTAGAGGCTTGAGCAGCCTGTTACAGATGTCTCTCTGCAGCCAGCCCTGAGTAGGACTGCATTTCCCCCTAAACAGCACCCTCCCCACCTGCCACGGGCACACGTGGGCTCTGAGGCAGCAGTCATGGCACTCATCAGGCTGAGCTAGACACACACCCAAGCACTGGACACCTTTTCTTCCTTCTCAAAGAGCTGTATAACAAGTAGACCCAGGATGGTCCTGTGGTGCAAGGGCCTGCAAAAGGTGCCACAGCACAACAAGTGCCTGCTCAGATGAATCCTTTCATTTTAACTGATGAGGTCTCTAAAACATCCCATTTTCAGAGAAACTTCTGTAATGTCTCTTCTTGAAGGAACACAATAATGAGTGCACACAAAGTAGTGCTCTCTGTTACTCATGAACTGAGGCATCAGCTCTAATGAACCGCCTTCATTTTTTGGCTTTAATGCTTTTTGCATGTGTGTTACTGGCATCATGTGTTTACGTGATTCAAATTTAAAGACTTTGAAGCCATTAAAGGAACCTGGAGTGTGATCACCATTGTGGTATCTGGTTTACAGTTAGCAAAACATTATGTTCTTCCTGGACCCCATTTGCACCCTGGGAAAATACTTGGAACAGATGGTTCACTATCCAAGTTTTAAAAGCAGTTCCAACAGGAGTAGGCACCCTGAATGCTGCAAATGTTTATAGAGGTTAAGCATAACCAGCTCCTGCTTGTCCCTGACAACTGCATTAACTCAGTGATGAGTATGGGGAAAAAAACTAAGGAAACACAATTTAATGAACACATTAGATTATTCTGCACAATATTTAAGATCACAGCTAAAGAGCTGACATAGATGAGAATCCCATGTCTAGAGCAGAGACTTTAATTTTCACGTCTAGAGCAGAGACTTTAATTTTCATGTTAGGCTATTTACCAATACCAGTGTCTAGCAAAATAAATCTTTAGTTTTATTTCATCCTGCAGATGGCAAAGGCTCTTAGAACAGTTGCTGGTGAGAGGTACTCTATCTGGAGAGCTTTTTTGTTAACGTTGATCTATTAGCACAGAGGGAGAAGTACTGGGAAGATTTTATTTGCATAGTGGTTCTTTGGGGCAACTGAAAAGGTATCTTTGGTGTTCTTGCTTTTGGCCAACAACAGTTAAACTGTATACATCTCTTTCTTTCTTTGAGCAAGACAGTATGAGATGCTCATCAAGAATTACAAAGCTCAAACTGATAAGGAAACCTAGGACTCCATCTTCTTTAACTATATCTGAAGTGCAAGCCAACAAGAAGGTCTGTCTTTGTTCTATGATTTCTATGTATATGTGATTTCTAGGTGTATTTTTCAAGTTCAGCAAGAGCTGTACATCAGCAGACATCAACAGTCAGTAGTAACATTCAATCTAATAGTCTTCTTTCTTGCTTGTATGAAGTGAAATGTCTAATGAGTAGCACACTCTCCCTTGCAGGTGAAATATTTTCATAGCTCCCTCTCGATACCTGAAAATGTGGAAGAGTTTCATTATACTTTTAGAATTAGCATAATGACTCATTCAATAGCCCAAACAGATCTGCTCAGAAATCACTACGACTCGTGAAATATAAGGTATAGGTTCTATTTCCTTAGTCTGTAGGAATATTGACCTGGAAGAAAAGATTTCATGTTCAATAAATGTCACTAGCTAAGAGCATCCATGCTACAAATGGAATTTCAAATTTAAAATTTGGAGAAAAGTGGTGTAATGGGTTCTAAGTTGCAAACAGGTTTTGTTACAAAACACTTATACTGCATTTTTTAAACTAAGCCACAGGTGTTAGTATCTATAAAATGTCATATGGGTGGTATACTAACTGTTTACAGGGTTAGTGATTCAGAAGAAAAAATGTCTGTTTTCTGAGTCAGTACTGAAAAAATGTGACACTGGTTTACTTTTAGGACACAAAACCTAGGGCCTGATCCGCTGGCCTCATATACAATAGATCTTTGTTTAATAAGTATTGAATTTTAATATGACTGAGAACTCTACTTCTGGAATCTGAGCAGAATGGCAGTGCATTTACTGCTCATATCGTGACAGCCAGCATTTTATTTTCTGGGAAAATCTACAGTTGCTCTGCTCAAGGCTTGCTGAGAACTGAGACTAGTTGTTGTGACAAGTCATTGTCAGGTTTGGCACTTCCACAGCAACTGAAGTTCTTCTCTTCTTCCCAAAGCCTTAAATACTTTAAAATACCTTCAAGAAAAAGGAAAAAAAAAACAGCAACAGCAACAATAACAAAACCTCCCACAAAACAAAAAAACAAAAACAAATAAAAAAAACCCCACAAACAACAACAACAACAAAAAAACCCCACAGCTCTGCCTCATATGTTTGACTCCTCAGGAAGACAGTCACAACTATGTTCATCTTTCTGTGAAGAAAGAGGTTTGGAAAGGAAGGAAAATAAAATTCACTCATGCTCTAACACAACTAATGTTATTCAAAGAAATTCAAAGAGTGAGTATTAAATCATTATGAAGTAACAAGATAAATGCTTCTATCAAAAAATAATTCTTCTGTTTCTCTGTCTGAATCATTTTGTCAAAGACTCGAGGTAATTCTTACCATTAAATATTCTGGGGTAAAAAAATTACTGTGTTAGTTCAACAAAAAGAGAACACATAGTTTAGAATATCTACCTGATTGCTCTTTTGAGAAATCAACTAAAATTTCAACTGTCCTTTCTGATACTCTGAGTACCTCTCGTGCCAAAACATTTGAAAAAGAACACACTTTTAGCATGGGATGTTATAGCACACCTTGGAAAAGTCAGGTGGTGGGATTACAGACTGCTCTGACTCTAAGTGATGAACATGCTATCAGGTCCTCATGCAGGATCCTTTCTTTGTATTTATGGACATGTTGCTTGCTGCTCCAAGTCTTTCTTTGACCCCAGGCTCCCTGTACGGTAGTCTTCTTCAGCTCTGGTTTTGTAATTTCTGTGGAGTAATACTATGGAGTAATTACTGTGTAATTTCTGTGGGGTAATATTGTGGAGTAATTACTGTGACCCGTAACCCAAACACCAATGATGGATGGATGGATGGATGGATGGATGGATGGATGGATGGATGGATGGATGGATGGATGGATGGATGGATGGATGGATAAAGTGATCCCATCAGCAGCTGGGCCCTCCAAGGGCACTTTGGAGGTCAGTCTCCAGAGGTGACGCAGCTGCACATCAGGCTGGGAGATACAGAGATCAGCCTTTGGAACATCTTGTCACATTGCCCAACTTACAGCTCTGTGGCTCAGATAAACGTAACTAAGCACTAAAGACACTTCTTTGTCTTGCTTCAGTGTACAAGTGCGTTAGTGAGGAGATACTAAAACACAATCAGAAACCATGCAGATAAGTCCTAAGTGCATATCATTTTGTAAAGATAATATTATAAGCTGCAAGTCCAATTAATAATATTGACCCTTTCAGAAAAATTTCCTCAAGGTCTGTGCCTGACCAGTGATGTCAGAACTCATTTCATTTTGTTCTGAGAGTTAAACAAGAGAATTAAATCCATTTCTTTGCAAAAATACTTAGTTCACTATATCATTATCCATATAGTAAAGAAGAGCTCAAGAAAATATCCTATCCCCTTCCAAAATGCAGCACCACACCAAGCACTGTAGGATACCTTCCTGTGACGTACCTGAAGTTACCAATAACTTCTTGCAGAATTCAGCTACCAAGTAATTGGGAAGGTCCTGAAAGAGGGTGAAGAACAGAGGAACACAAGACTCTATGCCAGTGGACAATTTTATTACTCAAATGATGAACAAAGCACCCTTCAGAACTGATTTTTCTTTCATGTCAGACTTTACTAGACACAAGAAACCAACAGGCATGCAGGAATTTTGGGTGCCAGAACTGTGAGTTAGAAACTTGAGAGTGGAAAATGAAGTCTTACGCAGATGTGGACAGAACTTTTCTCCAAATGCATGCCCTTACTGTGAAAGAGGTAAGGAAATCTTCCTCTACCCTGCCAGATCAAACAACAAATTCATACTCTGAAAAGGTTTTCCAGACTACAAATCACTTTAGAATCCTGGAGTGTGCTTTAACCCAGGTCTGGAAACCAGTCCTTTGTATTTCTCAGGAACACCCATCTCTCCTGCAACCAGATGAGTCTCATGAGTCTCAGTGAGTCTCGTGAGCACCCAGGAGCCTCCTTCAGGAATCTGGCCCACTCAGAAATACAGCAAAGCAGCACTGGAAACAGTCACTGCAGAGGACTCACACCATTGTGATAAAAGCAAAAACACAGTGGCAAATGCTCTTAACAAAGTCTACACTGACAATTGAGGCCCTAAAATTGCCATGGACTCCTCTTCAACTCTTTTCCTTTATGAACTATACAGGTTAGTAAAAGAGACTTCTGCCCTCACTTTTCTGCCACTGATATCCCATCTCCTCTCAGTTAAGGTGTGCATCAGGCTTGGTTCAGAGTCAGCGCTTGTCATGGTTATGAGTGAATTTCTAACGTCCAAAGTCAAAGACAGGACATCCATATTTCTCTCCTGTCCTACTGTCAACCACTAATTAAACCCCAGGAAAAAAACCTGTAAAAGCAGTGATGGAAGCATCCTAACGTGTATTGCAACTTCCCAAACCAAACCCAATAAGCAATTACATGGACAGCTGGCAACTTTAGGTTCAGTCTTCCTCAGTCTGGTGAGACGGCAGGAGAGCAAACTGTCACAGTGACCATGTCAGGACATGCCAGCATAAGTCAGGGGCCTTTTACACCAAACTGACCTAAGCATACCTGTGTGTGACCTAAGGCTGGCTGGAGAGAAAGCTGAGCTGGTAATATTAGGAGGAATGTGTGTAATGCTTTACTCTTCCCACAGTCTTTCACTGGGGGACTGTAATCCCAGCTGACCTTGTTCTCCCTGGATTCTTTGGTGGCATTTGATGTCTACTGGACAGGGCTGCAGACAGCACAGAGCCCTTGAAGACTGGTCTCAATGCCTGGCCATTGCTGGAGGTGGTATCTAGCTGGTACCATGCCTCCCACAAAATATTCTTTAGGAAAAAAAAGTAAGCATCCTGCCTGCTTCAGTCCTGAGCACGTCACTCCGTTGCTATGTTCTCTACACTGGGTGCCGCTGATTGCCAACACCATTTCAACACTTAGTCTTCCCTCTGTGAAGACAGCTACCTGGCTCAGCTAAAATAAGGAGACCAGATAAACATATTAATCCTTGTGAGCTGCTAAGAAAGCAGACAGAACAGATGGGAATCTGCTTTCTTACCCTATGAAAGTCAGGGGGATTTCTGAGGTTTTCATATCCTGCACTTAGGAAATAGGGCCTGTCAAGGATTTTTGTGAAAAATAAGGTATTATTTTCCTGCAGAAAAGCTACTAATCCACTGGCTCAGACACTTGCCTAGAGCTGTGGAGCAGCCAAAAGGAGTTCTCACTTTCCTTAATTCAGAGCAGAGAAATGAAATTCCTTCCCACATAATCACAGAGTATCAGCTATTCCAGGCAAAATTGTGCCTGTTCCTTATCCATCAGTTCTCTTCCCCCCCTCTCAAATTCCTATCTGGGTATGAGCAATCAATCTTTCCTGTCCAAAACAGTAAATTTTTTTGTAGAACATACAGGTTTCAGAAATTTGCATTTTCCAACAGCAAGAGCTTCAGTAGAACATGTGTCACTGTCCATAGAGGTGCTGCAGCCCTTCCTCTTCCCCATTCATGCTGCTGAGCAGCGGAACATGCTACTGGAGGAATTTCTAGAGATGCCTCTCACCATGGCCACAACGAAGAGCAAGACTTGCTGGGAAATCCTGATCTGAATTTATGCAGCCCGGTTTAACCAAATATTGGTCTTGCCTTTTAACAGAGAAAAGAAAATCAGCCACATTTGTTTGAGATAATTACCTAAACAAGCAGTAATTGCAAATGCCAAAACCCTGTAAGAACATAGGTAGGAGATAGAAGCTATGTGGAAGTCAATGGAGAGTGATGCATCAAAGGTGAGAGGGCAGACATGGCGATGCTGTTTGCAGCACAGAAAGGACCACAGCCTATTCCTCAAATAGTGAAGGACAGCTCCCAACATGACCATTATTACCATGTGCACAATTGCTGTTGTGCCAACAGTAAATCAGCTGGCAGCAACTGACAAATGATCATTCACCGCAATAAACGACAATACAAGTGAAGCCAGACTCCCACGTCCATCACTTGAAGGTTGCTTTGGATAAGTCATAGCTTTGCAGAGACTTGCTCTTCCTTGTGTGCACTCTCCCTCTCTGACCTCTGTGCTCTTGGAAACAAAAACCGTGAGGTGTTTGTGTGAATTGGCAGGCTGCCTAGCCACCCTTGTCAAAATGGCTCGGCAAATTTGATCTGAGCACCGGATGCTTACACAGGGACTGCTCCTACTTAATGAGCCCACTTGATACCCAAGGCATGCAATTTCTCTGCACTCTTGGTTTAACTGAAGGACCAGGAACATTCTGTATTTTGATAACAGTAAATCACCACATGCAACACTTCAACATTGTAAAAATTTGGAACACTGACATTCATGATGAAAAAAACCTGCATGTGGTTTTAATAAGGGAATGTGCAAAAGGGAACTGAACAGTGCAGAGGAGCAGCCTTGTGCCATGGGCTGATTTACTGCAACATCTTACTTGCTGTGGAACTAAAGTTGTCCCATTATTGATTCCTGGTCTCATCTTAGCTTTTAATGAAACTCAGTAAACCTTGCTCACTCAGTCCTGCACTGAGGCAGACTGGCCTAGCACATTACAAGTAATTTCTTTATTTTTCAAAACCTGCAGCAAGTAATTGGATTCCCCACACCTTTTGGCCACAAAAGCAGTATGTCGTAGCTAGTGAAAGAGTCTTTCGCAACCCTGAGTACTGTGACACTGATAAATCTCTCAGACAACAGGACAGTGAGGGTGAAAGCAGATGCACCTAATGTCTTTCCCTTGCTAACCTTTTCTTTCACCTTCTCAGCTTCTCATGCCAACCTGATCTGATTTCACTTGGGACCTGGGATCTTTTCCTAGGAGCTTTAGCTTATTGCAGAAACAGCAAACCAGTGTGGTACTGGGAATAGTGGACCTCCTTCCTCCCTTCTTTGCTTTAACATATCCCTGAGGCGGTGCAGAAACTCACCTCCCTTCCCGGCAGCTACCTCTGGTACAGAGCTCTGCTTCCAGAACCGGGCACCCACAGCCCTCCCCGTTGTTGGGCAGGTCTCCTAGTACAAGGAGAAGATCAGTATAGCAGAGTTTGGCTTCTGCCCTGCTCCCCACACCAGGACCCCCATGCCATCATCATCCCTGCATGGCTGGGTCTCACACAGATGCAGAGCAGCAGCGCTGCTGAGAGGCCTGCACAGCAGACGTCACATAGGCATATGCCTGGCAATGGCTGGGCCAGGGCACTGGCTTCTCACCCAGAAACCCGCCTGTGCTCAGCCACTTCTCACCTTCTGCAGCAGGGACTAGCGCTCCCAAGCTCTGCAGGCAACACTGCCCCTCACCTGTCTCAGGGGCAAAATGCTTAATGATCTGAAGCTGCTTAAAGCTGCAGCTCAGCCGGCACATACGCGGCAGCTCCCGGCAACATGGGCTACAGCATCCATGATGGCTAGAAAGCCTGGAGCAGCCCGGTGGAGCAGTGGCTTTTCCACTGGCACAGTTAGGGCTGAATGAGGACAGCGGCTGGATGCTGAGTGGCAAGCTCTGGCTGCATGCTTTGGTATTTGACCAGTTCTACCCTCGGCAGGGCTCTGTAATACCACCTGCTGGGCTGAACAGCCCCATCCTGCATCAGCACCCTAGCAAACGCATCAAAACCCATCATCTCACTGGCACTAATTAGCATCAAGCAGGATTACAGAGCATTTTGTTGAATCAGGCTAACCACAAACAACAGACTAAAATGATTAGTGAAACAGTACGGGGGTTTTTTCTGCAGTGTCTTGTTAGTCAATGTGGTCTTTAAGTACATTAGGGATTAGACAATTTGTTGCCAGCAGCACAGACCAGCCAGATTTGAGCTACAGCATAGTTTGTCAGGCCGACACAAAAAGCTGGTCTGCCTTTCTGTATGAAAAAAACAGAAGCACTATGAATGGTTCCTACTGCAATGCCAAGAATAGCAAGGAAGAGAGGAAACGTACTCGAGTGAGTCTGGAAACCATTTTAACCAGGAATCAAATACAATAGGGTGTTTTTCTTAATTATGTGCTAAGCTACATTAGCAAAAGTGATGTGACTTCACCAATGTGCAAGTGTATATAACAACCTAATGTAACAGTATTTTCAGAAGGGGGAAAAGACATTTTTAAAGCTATCTTGGAAATGTTAAATAGACCATATTTGTAGCAATTAATTCATAATATTTTTCATCTTACTTCTTCCAGAAATACAAGTTCCTACAACCAGCTGACAGAAAGACACAGAATAGCCCTAAAGATATCTACACACACGCTTTCAGCACAAGATCACCTGGGAGCAGGGGCGTTAAGTTTGCAGCCTGCTGGGATGGTTCACCCTATTTACAGCTGGCAGCCTCCTGCATGGCAGGGAAGCGTGGCAGGCTGGATGAGTTGCTCTAGAGGTAATAACCTGTTCCCAGCCACCACCTCCCAGGGTAAGGGCAGGGAGGAGGAGTCCCACCAGCTGCTCTGGTAGCAGCAGGACAACAAAAACCCAGGGGCATATCCCGCACTTGCACAAAAAGCCCGGTATTTTGAGACTGACAAGCTGCAGCAGGTCCAACGGCCAGCTGCTCTGCAGAGGAAGCAGGCTGCACGCAGTGGTTTTGTGGTCCCACTGCTGCTGCTGGGCCAGAAGGGCCAAGCCCTTGTGTTTGCAACCACCGGCCACCTCAGGCAGTGGAAGCAAGGCCAGTCACTGTGGCAGGTTTTTGCTCTATAGCTGAGGTAGGTAGCTAAGGCTTCCTTTACATTCAGCAGACATGCACGTTTTCAGGACTCAATTCACTATTTTAGGTATCTACTTTAAAGGAGATCAATCATACCTAGATCCCATCTTTCTCCTCTACCCAGTGAAAGAGCTTTGACCACTTCAGATGCAGACAGCTACAGTTACTCAAACTGATCCCAGCCTGGACATCATTAACTGCCCAGCCTCAGAACTCAGACACACAAAACATGCCAGTAAACTAACGGACAAGTCTGAGTTGTCAGGCCAGAGATGACACTTTCCACATAAAGGAGTCTGTTTTTGAATTCACCTTGGATAAAAAATAAAGAAAAGAAAGTGCATGTCTGTGCAACCTCACTGATTGTCTGTGATGGTGTGCAGGACTGCAAGCAATGTCTGCTGTCATCTCTAGCCCCCTTGTCCTCTGCCAGCCAGTGAATGGTTACTTGGGCACTGGTTTGTCACAATTTTGCTGTCCAATAGCCCAAGGCTCACATTTATTAAGATTAGAAGACCTGTGCTTCCCCATTCCCCCCCTTCCCAAAAGCAGCTGTGTTGAAAGAAAGGATTGGTACTGAAGAGCTGTGATTAAAACTTAAAATCTGACCTCATGGATATGCTAAATTATTCCAATTTCTTGTCCTAGCAGTCAGCGGTTTTTATTTTTTTTGTTGTTTTTTTACAGACAAGGTAAAGCTTTTCACAAGAAAAAAGAAAACAAGAAAAAAATAACTTCCATAAAGAATACTACCAAAACTCCACTAAAAATCTGAAATTTTAATTTTGGAACAATGACCTTGTTACAAAGATTTTGAAGACTGAGTGTACATATTCGCAACAGTGACAAACTAAGGCATATTCTCCATAGCCACGATTAAAAATCAAAGACTCTGAAAAGCCATGTGACTTGATCTCATTTAAACCTTGTCAAGATACAGGCAGTAAAAATTTTAAATGTAGTGGACAGACGGTTTGTACAACTATCATAAGTATGAACTAGATTAATTTAAAATCACTGAAACAAATGATCTAGTAAAATTATGAAGCTTAAACATTATTTTAAAGTGCTTATTAGAAACCCAACATTTCAATTAAGAAATGTTAAAGATATTACATTCCTTACGAGTCTGAAAGTACAGTATGTACACAATCTACAAGTCTTGTATTTATGAACAGGAAATAATTTATCTATGTATCTCATAGAACCAGTAGCTAAAGAGAAGCTGAAAAACTATCTTGATTTGGCCAGAAAAAGAAAAAAACAGAACAGTCATCCCATATAAACAGCTACTGGAATTCTGTATCCCAAGCGCTCCCATTTTGGCCAGTCTCCTTGACACCTACTCATGAAGCATCTGCCAGCAGAGAATTAGAGCATTTCTCTTGTAACGGAATTGTTTGGGTCTCTAGAACTGGCAAGGATGCTGCTAAGAGAAAATCTAATGAGATACAAGTCCCTTAATTAAACAGAAGAAATACACACTGTAATGTATTAGTCTGCAGAGATATAACTCTGAACTAGAGTTTCAAACAATAGAAATTTGGACATTTTTTATTTTAGTTTTTTAATTAACTGCAGTGCTTGCAAAAAAATAAGACAAAATTAATCCAAAGGCATCTGCAACCAACTTAAAAGCCAACATCAGCCTTCTTATAAAGCCCTAACCAGTTCCTATGAATCCAGAACTGAATTATGTTTTCTAGTCAAGTCTCCTGTCCTCACAAGAACTAATCAAACCTCCCCATCTCACTACCAGTTCTCTGTGATTTTGACTTAACAGTTCTGCAGCACATGGTATCACTGTGCACAGGTTAAGCCCGTTTCACACAGGACTAGTACCAGGTACCTGTGAAATGTTAGTATGGTACATCATTGCACTCCCCATAGCACCCACACTTCTCAACAATCCCTCCCCAAAGTACAACATGACAAGTTTTCAAAAATACAAGCCACCTTAAAACACAAGACGTGAGTGTTCATGAAAGTCCAAATCTTTTAACTTCCTTTCATTGCTTTTCATTTCTCAGCTGCCATGAGGGGCAGTGTTTCATTTTCTTCCCAGTCTTTTCACTGTTTCTGCAACTGGACTGTGTAATTTTCAGACAAAACAAGAGTATACCCACACACATACAGTAACATGATTACAGTAAAATCAAAAGCCACAAAATAAAATAATGGTGAGCATTCCGTAAGTTGAATTTTAACTTTTGGACAACATTGCTGCTAGGCTAAAGGCAAAAATATGCTGTACAAAATCACTTTTAACATCTGCAGGAATAAGGCTCTTGCTTACTTTAGCCTCAGTTTAGTGTGTGGTCAGCCTGAACTATGCAATTTATTAAAAGAACAGGTAGATAGTGAAAATGTATTTCTTCCCTACTTGTACTTTTTATAAGATTCTTCCCTTGCAAAACAACATTCTTGTGAAAAAATTTACTGTGGTGCTCAGAAAAGTTGAAGGCAAACACATGTGTATGGGCAACAAAAGATGTCAAGGTGACAAACGATTCAACGGACTAGTTTCTTCTCCACCTGCAGCAAGCTTGAGCGTTGTTAGCTTTCGAGGGGGATGCTGAGGACTCTTACGAAGGTTGTCATCCATCTGCAGAGAAATAATGAGAGCCCGATCTGGCAAACAGTAGAACATACATTATATGATTAGTCTATTTGTCAAGGCTGCCATCATTAATGCTGGTTTGGGTTATTTTTTACCTTGTTATTTCAGGCCCAGCCAAAATTGATGCCTTGGTTCCTTTCCAATTACAAATTTGTGCTTGTGTTAAAGCTGCTATTCGTTCTATTAGCATATGTTGCATCAAACCCAGGGCAAACAGGTGTGCTTCTGCTCGAATTATTTCATTGAGATTACTGAAGAAAGCAACACTGCCACCTTCTTTTAAGAGGTCAAAGTTTCAGTTTTGTACAATAGCCAAATGCTGCTAGAAAGCAGATCAAAAGTCAAACTACTAACAGCAGTGGATGCTTTTGGATGTTCAGCACCTTCCAGAAATCAATCTTTTTCAAACTAGAAACGTTCTGGAAGCACTCAGTGAATTTAGATTAGTTACAGATTTCGAAAGTATTTAATAAAGAACTTCATAATAAGGCCTTTTCAAAGTCAGGTTACAATTAATCTCTGAATATATGTAACATATGTTACTATGTAAATATGTTACTATGTAACCCAGTCTTTAAAGCTTCCACAGCCACAGTTCACTACCACAAAGAAGAGATGCAATCAATACCTAATGCTACAGAAGCTGATCATAGTTAATGATCTATTTCATACACTGATCTTTTTCAGGAAGAAATGCCTTGTATCCTTATAAAGTGTTCTGTCTGCATGAGAAGACTAATTCTTCACAAATATTTTTCACTTAAGTTGTATAGCTTTTGACAGGTGTTGAGTGACAGCTTTAGAAACAAAGAAATAAAAGCTAGATTTAGAACAAGCAATAGAAAGAGTGACTGTAGGTTAGTAACTTCAGCATTCAGTTCAGAGCAAGGAGAACTGGCAATTGATCTTGTGGGACCATTTCTGAGTTTTGATCAATACATTTGCCTCCTCCTTTGCTGGAAGGTACATATGTGGAAAGACACCCTTCCTTTGTTGGTATGCACAGTTGCAAGCCAAAGTTCTTTTGACTGTAATAATACTTTTTAAGTACAAGGCTTCATTAATTATTCCCTTCAAATGACATTAATATTCTTCTTGCCTGTCTACACAAAGTAACTCACTAGAGAAGAAGCAATTAAAATAAAATGTCCATTGTACAGTTGCAACGCAAGAGTATCTGAACAAGTAGCCACGGCAAATCAGGAAAATTAGAGACTGAAGCAAAAGTAACCTTTTCAATCAAGTTGGATTCCTTATTTACAAGCTGTGTGAGTTTCTGCAGATTAGCATCTGCTGTATCCTGTCCAGCTGGAGAATGGCCTGGAGAGTAAAGGTAGAAAGGTGAAGAGTGAAAAGGTATTTACAAAAGCTTTCAAATCATTAAAAAATAAAACCACATTGGAGAGAAAGTTCATGCAGTATTTTATCCTAGGAAGAATGTAAGTGGAAAAGCCATTCCATGTGAGAAAAACAGAAGTGCTAAGCATGACTCATAGCATAGATACACATGCATGCCAATGCTTGACAGAGTCTAAACCTGAGTATTAACCCTTGTTTCCAATTTTTAACCCTTTCTGCACAACTTTGGAAGTTTCTCTACCTCATCTCCCCACAGAAGCTCTCTCATAAGCTACATAAAATCTAATTCTGTCTTGGTTCACAGATGGAATCCCGGAGTCCTCATCCAAACAAGACTATACATGACAAAAGGGAAAGAAACACAGCTTACCTGAAACAGTCAACCTGAAGTAGCAAGTTAAAATATCATCACAGAATCGACATAGATTGGGAAGCTGTTTCAAATGCTCTTGTAATTGTACTCTGGGGAAGCATACTTTATAAATTGGTGCAAGGAAACCAAACACATAGGCATCCAAGGTGGTAGGCCTGAAGATAGTGACAAAACAAAAAACCAGAGTGACTGAGGTAAGACATTGAGACCACTACAACATAACCATTTTTGTCAAACACAATTTAGGACAGAACAGTCAGCTCTTCAGGCATTTTATCTTTTCATATCAATCTGGTAAATGCTTTGTACAGACTATCTACTGACTCCAGCACCTCTGAACTAGCGACATGCTGGCAAGCTGAAATAGTAACTTCAGCATTAAAATTCAGTCATGCTGTCATGTACACTGATAAACAAGTCACTCAAACATATTCTTGGCACCACAAAAGTCAAGCTGTATGCCAGGGGCCCAGGATCCTCTTTCTTTAAGAGGTCCAACTTCAACAGCTAAAGGGACAGATCACCCTTTTTAGAACCAGAAGGCACTATGTTGGCCACATCTGCTTCCTGCTCTATACATGTCCCACAGGAAGGGGTGTGTTCCTGGATGCATCCTCCCATGTAGGCATTGGCAACACCTCAGGCTTAAAGCATTTTTTCTACATACAAGCACAGAAGGTGACATTCAGTGGCTAGAAAAGCATTCTGTAGTGCTACACTAACTCATCAAGCATCCCACATTTTCTTAGCAGCTGTGCGCAGCATCTGCCCGTCTGTGGAAAAATGCAGGACAAGGGAAACACTGCATTGTCTTAGTCCAAAGATTTCGTTTGTGTCCTGTTTGCTCATTCAGATTTATCTGAAAAGCAGAGTGTGAGACATGAAATGACTGTGCAGCATTTCTACCATCCTGTCAGGTTAAAAAAAATAAAAAAAACAAGTGTTCACAATGTCATGTGGTACTTGTTTCACTAGTCATTTAAAAAAAAAAAAAAAAAAAAAAAAAAAAATCACACTCACGTATCTCCAAAGAAAAACTGAGATGTTCCCAATCTCTTCGACAGGAGATTTAGGCACTCCTTGGCATCCCTGTATATCTGATGAGACACAAGACTGTCTAAGAGCCCTAGGTGTAGCAAGGCTAGTATGCACAGCATTGTTCATCACTTGACAGTGTGCTAAACTGTTTCAGTTCTTGTCTCTGGCAGCATCAACTTACAAATTCTTTACTACACACTGCATACCTGTGCTTCCACTTCAGTGAGACTGTAGAGAGGAGGCCCGCCCCTGGTCACCAAGATCCTGTTCAGTGCTTCCCTGGACATCTTTCCAGGTAGATACAAACTCACTGGGAAGGCAAACCTTGAGGCAAACCATGGCTTTGTCACACTGCAGTAATTTTCAGCCTCAACCCAGAAAGTGTGCAGCTGTATCAACAGATGGAAAAATATGACTGGAATTTGAGTAAGAATAGTAAACATCACTTAGAAGTTTGATATGCAAGATCTCTGTCTGAGAAGCAGAAGCACCAGGAATCATTGTCATTTAAGTCAATCAGGCTCCATGAAGGATTATACTAATCCTTTGAGTGTAGGAGTATGTAATTAAGGCAACAGCTACCCTCCACCTAAAGAAAAACAACAGGGATATTACACAGACCTATATACATGTGCATGTTTATGTATGTGTGTATATATATACACACACACACACACTCATACACACACACTGCAAATAGAAAATACAGTACAAAAAAAGTTGCAGATGTACAGGATGTGGTTTGAACTTTCTAGAATTTTTAAATGACATTTTATATAAATCATATAAGAAAATATATTACTAAATGATTAATTTGAAACCTTGCAGGTCAGCTGATGAGGCTAGCCTATGATATCATCCAGTCAGAGTATTTTTTCCTGCACAAACTGAAGCCAAAGCCATTCATGAGATCCAATGTCTGGCGATTTTCACAGCTCTAATGTACGTACACTAAATTGGTGAGGGCATTTGGTCATGTGTTATTTAAAACTGCAAAATGAAACTATTGATGGGTATTTTAATTTCTCAAAAGTTCTAACCAAACAGTTCAAAAGGTTTCCACAGTTGTGCACCCCACATCAGACATACCTCATCTTATGCAAAGCTTTTTCAAAAGAATCAAATGAAACAAAAAATGGCAAGAATAAGCTGGTTTTGGGTTACTGTTCCCCAAAATGCATCTAAAAGAAAAACATTCATAGGTGCCCTTTTAAAATGTCTTTCATAAATTCATTATTTTTACTTCACACCCCACAAACACACTTCTTTCCTTTTCAAAAGTTGCTAGGCAGTACTTCCAAAATTGGGCTAACAAAGTAAATACATTCCAGCCAAGATTATGGCTGAGAGACGTTAATGTCTCTCATGTTGGGCGCCTATTGTAACATTCACTTTCAAAAATTCTGACCATTATAAAGTATTTCTCAATATTTACCAGAGCAGGAAGCACTTTTTCTTCAAGTAGTGCAACATATGCAAGTGTATCAGCTCCTTGTCTTGCAGACAATTCATAATCAGCATTATATTTCTACAAAATTAAGAAAAAAAAAAAAAATACATACTACAAACAGTGTTACACAGAACTTTCCAAAAAGATGATCAATGCAACCTCGAGTTGCTTCAAACTGAACTATCAAGTCAGTAAATTTAACATTTTTGGGGACAGAAAGTACATGCTCATTAGAATTTCTTTACTTCTTCAGGCCAGCTATGTCAAACCTCCCGGCATCTCCCTTTTCCGCTTTCCCATTCTTAAATTTTTGGACCCTCTATTCACAAAATAACTCTTGCATCTCCTTCCCATTGCTCTCCAAGCAACTGTCCAGTGATACAGAGGCAATTTTTAGCACTTAGAGATATAGCAACACACTGGCAAGTCCCCATCTTTATTTTTGAAGAAGCATCTGGCACTTAAGCTGGTGTAAGCAGAAGAAAAGGCAAGTATTCCCATCTTTTGCTTTTAATTACCATTCTAAAGTTTAGAAATTGGATGTTAACAATACGAGGGACCAAATGCAGAGCTAAATTAATGCAGTTACAGCTGACTGAGCTTTTAATTCTGACACTGGATCTTTTTAAGGTACATTAAAAGGGTTAATAAGATTTTTGGGGGGGAGATTTGCTTCATTCATTTAGAAACAAAGGGTCAGTGCTGACCCTTAGATATCTGAAAAGCAAGCATACTATTGTTATACTTTATCGCCAACAGGTTGTTTTTTTTTTTTTTTCTCCCAGCGTTGAGGAATCTTTGGTATTCAAATGGCTATGAAACTTCTGAATTTTAAAACAACTGTCTAAAATTCCATTTTGAATGGGCAGTTTCCTGATTCTGTTTTTTTCCCCACAAAAAGATTCAGTTCCATTAACATGGCATTCATCAGATAACCTTCTTGACTAGGCAAGAACTGAATTTCTGATGTGAAAGCACAATAGTGGGCTGGAGGACCATCTTAGAAATAAAAAAGATTATGCCATGCTTTACTAGACATCTTTACACTTTGTGAAAAGAAGAAATCGTGTAGCTTTATTCTTTGTGAATAAAACATTAAGAGGTCTGCAAAAGTCAAGCAAGAATTGACTGCAATAACATGATGTGCATCAAGAAATGCTTGCAGGCATTTTTACTCTATAAGCTCTAGAAAAAACTATATTGATTAAAATCAACACTATATGTATTATCCTTCACAAAAAGAGCACTGGAAGATGATTACCTATTTAAGCAGTTAAAACGACATTTCCCAGACTGTGATATCCTAGGTCTGCAAAGCCATAATGACATTAAAAGTGTTACAATTAAGAGCAGGGTGCTCAGTGAGAAACTGCTCAATTAAGGCCAGTTTGTTTTTCTTTTCAATGAACAGTTTTCTTGTGCCTATTTTTAAATCTGTCACAAAACAATCAAACAGCAATCTGTTATCCACTATTCTGCAATTCTCACGCATGAATGAAAAACAGGAAAGCGCTGGGTCTGAACCGAGTTCCAGGTTTTTGAAAGCCTGTATCTGTGTATACAGGGGACATGCAGAGTCACCACAAGGCAGAGAAAACAAATCTTTTGAAGGAGACCTACCTGCTTTCTTAAGAAGTTCAGTATTTTTGCTGGATGAGAAATAACAGTGTCTTCTGTTACCAGGGCTGGTACATTTCCTAGAAGGCATAAATAATACAGTCAACCATTCATATGGATGAATTCTAACATAACTAGAAAGCATTCAGTCACTACACCTAGTTTCCTTTTCTCCATAGCATGCTTTGATCTTCCTAACACTTATGCATAAACTAAGCTTTACACAGCAGGGGAGTTCCACCAAGGTCACAAATACTTTTAGTGTACTGTGGCTTCCACTAGTAGCAATACAAAAAAAAAGGGCCCACATCAAATCAGACTGAAGCCAATGTCTTCTGCTATATACTCGATACTTCGAGCACCAGGCTACTTGCCTGGATTTCAGATGTTCATCTTAAGACAAAAACTGCAATCCAGTCCAATTGCTCTATCAACTCATTAACCTCTGGGCCTCTCCTTCCTTCTACTCCAATTTTTCTCTGCCCTTCCCCTCCAAATCCATTTTAACCACCTGTTTCCTCTAGCCTTCCTACAACCACTGCCCAAGCTACCACTACATAATCATAAACTATTCCAGAACCAAGTATCTCCCTTCTGCCAGAAGCTTACTGGTCAGCCTTTACTCATCAGATTGCAGGATCAAAAACTATAGAGTGTAACATCCCTGCAGCAGGGGCTGTCTTATAGCATGTTCACAAAATAGCTGTCACAAAGAGCCCAATATGACTGTGCTGCTAAATACTATTAAAGTATCAATTAGCAGCAACATTTACTATTTGGGTTATTTTTAATGGATTTTACATATCTTGGTTATGAAGAAAGCCACTGAACTTTTGGCAAGTACACCCAGCTAGCTCTTAATATTTTCTACTAACAGAAAATACCACACTGAAAAGCAAGAGTCAAAGGTGCAATTTCTGCATGGAAACAGTAATGCCTAAACTGATGATGTGGTAAGTGTAAATGATGGAGAACTTTAACCCTGCAGTGATTTTGCCTCCCTGGAATATACCAAGACAATAACTTAAATGCTGAGCAAACAGATAAGCAAGAACTATCCAACATGAAGAAGTCCTCTCTGATACCTCATCCCCAACTTCTCTAAACATCCAAGTTTGTGCAAGTTACACTCTTTGAGGCTCACATTCCATTTCCAACTGTACCAGCCCACTAAATTATGTATAATTAAAGAACACTATTTCCATACACAGGTCTAGTTACTATCATTATAAATATGCAAAGTGCAGAACACTTAAAAATTTGCTTTCACTACACCATCAATTTAGACTGCCTGACAGAAACCGGTATGTACTTGGCACCACTCCTTTGTTGACTGTCTGCTGTTTCATTCATACACGTTTTTTAAAAAGTATCCTATGAGGCACTTTATTTATGTCTTCCATTATTTTATTCCCACAAATTCATCACACTTGATCCTGTAAAGTAATTTATCAGTGTATTGTGAAAGCAAATAGCCTTCACCAGGGCAGGTTACACTCATGTACACAAAACCAAAGCAAACTCAGAAACAATGTAGAAATTAGAACCTGCATTTATAACGTGGCTATAGTTAAAAGGGCAAAAAACACCAAGATGGTACCTTTTGGAGCTCTCCAAGAGTTATTTAAAGTATTCACTGTTAGAGGAGCACCAGAAAATCTAGCATAAGCCTGCAATAAGGATTGGGGGGAAAAAAAAAAAAAAAAAAATCCAGTCACTATGTGTTAGAAAAGTCATAGCACTTTAAAAGTTATTTCAACCACCTTCAGCGCCCTGCTGCGTTTCTAGGAGATGCCGCCCGCTAAGGCCGAGGCCAAGCATCCCGCGGCGGGCACGGCGCCCCGAGGGCGGGGGGCAGCCCTGCCCGTGGCCCCCCGGGGGCGGGACGCGGGCTCCGCGGCGAGGCGGATCCCTGCAGGGAAAGACCCGGGGGTCGCACCGCCCCGCCAGCCGCCGCCGCCTCCTCCCACCCCCTGCCGAGCGCGGGTGCCCCGGCACAGGCCCGCCCGGCCTCAGGGCGCCGAGGGCGGGCGCGCCTCTCGCCGGCGGTGCCGCCTGTCCCGGTGGGGAAGAGCCCCGCGGACAGCCGCGCCGGCGGCAGGCAAGCCCCGGGGCGCCGACCGCCCGTCCGTCCGTCCCTCCCTCCCTCCCTCCCTCCGGGGCCGGGCGGCGGCGGGCGGCCATTACCATGACGGTTAGAGACTCCGGGTGCAGGGACGGCAGCCCCCAATCGCCTCCCCAGCACCTCAACTCCATGGGAGCCGCCATCTTGTGCGCAGTACGCGCCGGCCCGGGAAGCACGACGCTGCTGCCCTCACATGGCGGCGCCCGAGCGGCCCCGGCCGCGCCTCGGGGAGGGCGGAGGCGGCGGGGCCGTGCGCGCTTGCGGGCCGCTGGCGCCCCCCGGAGGGTGTCCTGCCCGCCCCCGGTGCCCGCCGGTGCTGCCGCGGCCGCGGCCGGCGTCGCTGCGGGGAGAAGGCCGCCCGGAGGCATTGGTTCCCTTGTGGGGAGGCGCTGCCCGCCCTGAAGCACCGCCCTTCCACTCGCGAAACGCTGAGAGAAGGCCCGACTTACTCCCCTCGCTAAGAATAGAGAACTTGTTTTCAGTAGAATCCTAGCTGGTTAGCATGTTTCACTTGTGTTGTTACTTTCTTCCTTTCACTCGCATAGCTTAGTTAAAAATGTAACAAGGTGTTTGGAAATGTGCAACTGTTCTCAGAAAATTTCAGGAGGCCTTGAGATGGTTCGTTAAGCTTCCTGAGTACCCCCTGAAATCAGGGGTACCTGCAAATTAATTAAAAACTGACCTTGGAGCATCACAGGGCTGAAAAACAGATGAGCTAATTACATGACCAAATACGGACAAAGGAAGACCAAAGTTCAATCATCGAACACTGTGAGGAAGACTATGAATGACTACCAGAGCGGGAAAAGACCCTGACCCTAATTTTACCACACATGCTCAGACTATGTAGATAAATTCTAGGAAAACATGTGTATGTAGATTAATTCTAAGAGGTTCACTGGATACGTATAATCTCACAGCATATATTATCTGTGATTCTTCTGGCCCGTTGGAACATTTGTGGTGGAGTGATCCCCAGTGCTGCCCAGCGCTGTGCATAAAGAATACCTGCTTAACAGTTATATTGGATCATAACTGTTGAGTGAATTTCTGCGTTTCACGTGGTGGCTTGTTCCCCTGCATTGCTGAACCCCAGCCTCGTAGCTTGCTTGTTCACACTGAACCCTCTTCAACACCAAGTTATGACTTTATACAGCAGCAAAAAATGTGGCTTTAGATCAAATATGAAGACTGGTGTCAGCAAGTTGGCTTTAAAAAATAAGGAACTCTGATCATATGGTACCGGTTTTGACCAGGTTATATTGGTAACCCATTCAGTGTGGTTTTTTACTGTGGGTCTTTAAAGGCATGAAGTTAGCCATTCCGTTTCAGCATTCATGCAGACATGCCACAGCACATCTAAATAGTAAGTCAAGTGAAATGTTTCCAATCTTCCCACACAAGGAAAAAATACCACACACTAATTTAAAAAAAAAAAAAAAACAAACCACCCGCCTGCACTGACCACCCTTATTCAGGGCTTCAACCCATGAAGAGATGAGGAGAGCAAGGGCAAAACATCTGTCCATCCTGCCCACCTCCTCCTGTCTCTTCCCTGATCTGTGGTTTCAGCTCATTAAATCTGTGGCAGAAAGTGTCATGATAAAAATCTGTGACACAGTTCTGAGATTGTTCTGCTCCAGGTTGTAAGGAATACGGGAGAAGAAACATGTACTCATTTTTTTTTCCTCAGAAAAACATACCACTGGTAATGTCAACAGTACTGAAAAAAAATTTTTTTTTAATAGCTACATTACATTTCTCCCTGTAAAGAGATACTTAAGGTACATATCCTTACGGACATCGTTCTCTTTTCCTCTCTACAGAGATGAGCTAACTTCTGATCAGTCTGTCCAGACACTTTGCTTTGGCCTGTTCACCATGAGATCACCTTGCTGAGATGTGCAAACTCTGGAGGGAAGGGTGCCTCCTAACAGCTGTGATCCCAAACATCCGTTTCTGTAAGAAGGATGAGCCAGTTTATGGCTCTTCCCAAGGCAGGCTGCAAGAAGACTTAGAAGAATCAGGAGAGTAAACTTTATTTGCATTGCCTTAGGGCCCAGTTCATCTCTGTGCTGCTGTGAAGTCCAGAGCAAACATGGAAAAAAAGGCAATCTGCATCCTCCCTCCCCCATCCTAAAGCTCTTCAGGAACTTTTTCCTCCTGGTTGCTTGAGTGGAATTCCTATTAGTGTAATGAAAAGTAAATAAGTGCATTGAGAATGGATATCTGTCTTGACTTGACAAAGCCAGGCTTCAATTTGTGTTTCTGAAAAAACAAAACTTCTTCTGAAACCCATGTTTGAAATCTTATGTTCTACAAAATTTTTATGAAAATGTGGCAGGATCAAACCCAGAAGTGTTGACATAAATATGGATGTGGTTTAGAGCTGATATTTCACTTGCATGAACACTTCTGTATCTTAATTACCCATGAATCCTGATTTTTAATAATCCACATAATTCCATAAAATCAGTGAATCTCCTGATGCATATTAGGGGCAAAATATGAAAACTGAATTAAGCAGCAAGGATTCCTTTCTGCTTCCCCTATCCCATTATGTGGAATTCGAGCAAGTCACAGACACTTCTGTAAAGCAAAATCTATCATTTTGGCCGCTTCTCTGTATACTTAGAATTTTATCGATTTATGTAAAGTAAGCAGGACAAATATTTTGATGGTTGAGGTTTACTTGGAGATCCTACATAAAAAAATTGCAGTCATATATTTCCATAAGAAACTTCCTTATAAAATGTTACTGGCTTTATGAAAGTCTCTTGAAAACACAATGTCCAATAATCATATTTTGATTCTTATCCAAGATATTAACCTCCAGCAAGTTAAGGTGGAGTTTATACTTAAGAGAATACACAAGAGTGAAAAGGCAATAGCTAGTATTCCATTGTTTTTATTGAAAATGATGATTAGAAGGTCAAATAGCCCCTTCCAGACAGCAGATAAACATTGTACATTGTGAAAATCTCTTAAAGAAGGTTGTGCTTGAGCACAAAATCCCCTTCAGTCTGTAACATAGTCCAATAATAAAAGTCAGCATAGAAATGAAAACTAGAAAAACTGCAGTGACCTTTATGTGTACTGGCTAAGTTCATCTAAACATGGACTTAAGGTTCTGCTTATATACATTGTGAACTGGTTCCCTTCTGTTGTACTGTACAGCATGTTCTGTCTGCCAAATATTGCTTCCATGTGCATTCTCTGTGAGTAAGAATGAAGAATAGGCAGATGTAGATCAAGAACAGAATATGGCCCTCACAAATCTAACAATGACGAATATATAATGCTACAAACAAGATCATCCTCCCATAGGGCCAACGGCATCAGTGCAAGAGACTCCTCTGTAGTTAAATCAGAAGTGAAAAATTATAAAATTATTTCATAAATATTTTTGACAGAGAAGGGCATTTTTCAAGAAAACATTTTGTATGTTTTGATAAACTCAAATAAATGACATAATAAGTGGTTGCAAATAACTGATGGTGTTTCCTTAGATAGGTAAAAGCAAAATTTTACTGTCCTTTTATCACGTTTTTTGGTTTGGTTGGTTTTTTTTTTTGTTGCTGTTGTTGGTTTTTTGTTGTTTTTTTTTTTGTTTTTTTTTTTTTTGTTTTTTTTCTATCTGCTCTAGTCACTGAGTAATACAGAACTGTCATGATTTTCAGACCTTCACGACATCTTTGTGTCAGTCATTTAAGCCTATGTTTTCAAAGGATGCTCTTTGGTGATGAAGGGCTTCTTAATAGGTAGCAGAGCAACCAACATCAGTTCTGCTCTAGGTCCACATATTAGCCTCTGCAACACCTGTGTTGTGTCCATCCTTTAGGCTGGGGACAAATTCTGGACTAAGACTTCTTTCTCGGCAGCTTGTGACACTGTAAGTCCTTCCTTCTTCCTTTTTTTGTTCCACATCCTTGCCTCCTGCTCTACCCCCATTCAGCCTCGCTCCTTCTCCCTGCTCCACAGCACTCTGCACCTGCTGCTCTGTTCTTCTCACTCCACCGTGCAGCTCCCTGCCAGCCCGCTGACACCACTCCGTCATCCTGTCACTTCCACCGCAGGGGAAAGGATGGTGGGAGTGAAGACGAGGCATTTCTTGTGGTGTGGAGACATACATGGAAGAGCAGCGGGGTGAGGAGGAGGAATAGCACTGTGCTGGGACACACTGGATATGGGGGAGCACCCTCCAGCCTGGCGAGGGGCAGAGGAAGCAGTGTACCACTAAAGGAGCACATCAACACTGTTACACAAATAAACTAAGAAGTAGGGTGCGTTGTAGGGTATATACCGTGCAGGGAGGGCAACTAAAGGGTGTGTGTATATAGGTCGGCTGAAGGTATTTGAAAACCCCACCGTGCCTGAGCCCGCACCCGTGCTCGGTGCTGTGGGGGAGCTGCCCGGGCAGACCCTTCGCAGCGTGCCCCCCAGCCCCAACCCTGCGGCGTGCTGCGTCTTGCCTCGCACACAATGAGCCCCCCAGGGGCCGTTCTCTGCGGTGCTCATTAGCTGTACACGCCAAGCCTGATGTGACTGAACATTAATCAGCACTACTTTTCTCACTTAACATAAAATTTCCCTCCTATTGTTGCCCTTCTTTTTGTGATGTAAATAGCATCAGACAGCTCCAGCTATTCCAGCTGAGAGCCTGGTAGCAAGCTGAGAGGGGACCAGCCATGGCTTCCTGGGTTTCTTCCAACGTGGCAGAGGTTTGTCTGCAGGGCTGGGGCACACAGAGCGACACAGGACAAAGAGGGCCGTGCAGCCGGTTGGGAAGCCCACCACGTCCTGCCAGCTCCTGAGCGGGAGAAGTGCCTTGCAGCTCTTTTACTGCAATGGGGTCCCACGGGAGACCCCTTCCTTTGTGAACAGAAAACACAGGTAGGGCAGGGCGGCCTTGCCTGGTGGGTGGTTTCACAAGGGCATGGAAGAAATGGGTTGCGCAGCTGCTCAGCCCCAGAGGGGCTTGTTTGTTGGTTCCCTTTCTCCTGTGCTTTAATGTTAGCAGAGGCTAGAATTTTCTGGAGGAGACACAATGGGACACCAACATCCTGGGGGTACACACAATACTGAGAATTGTTGTAGCTGAAAGCAGGTTTTTTTTAAAGCTGACTTTGGTTATCGGGTTTCAGAAGTCGTTAAGACAAGCAACCTTTTTCAGTAGCCTCAATCCAGTCAGTCTGAGCTCTCAGTGCTCTCAGGATGAAATGGAGGAGCAGATGACACGTTCCTGACTTTGCCAGTCAGTCTTCCAGAAACCACATTTGCCCCAGTCTGCAATCTACACGACGCCTTTTGGTAACACTCCCAGCTAAGAAAAGCGGCGAGTTAAATTGCTACGAAGACCAAGTCTACCCGCCAGAGCACCCCCACCCTTTTTCAGTTCAGTGCCATCAAACACATTTGGGTTCCCAGGGCTCCTCAAAGAGCAGGCTCCGGAGGGGATCCCGACAGGTGTTGGCTCTGCTGGACCTCGGCAAGGTCTCCGGCTCTGCCCGGGCGCTGACACCCCGCACCCACGCCGCTCGTTCCCGGATCGGGCCCCGGCGGCTCCGTCCCTCCTGGTTCACCCCACGGCTCGGTCGCTCCCCGCCGCGACCCGCCCCGGCGCGGCCCCCTCCCGCCCCCAGGGGCCGGGGGAGCCGCGGCCAATGGCCTGCCCCCCCACCCCCCCCCCCCCCACCTCCCCCCAGCGCCGTCCCTCCCCGGACCCGGGGCCGCGCCCGTTAAACGGCGGGTCCCGGGGCGGAGAGGTGCGCCGTCCTCCGCCGCCCTGCCCGGCCCGGCCCGCGGCCGCCATGGGGTGCGCGCGCGGCGCCGCGCTGCTGCTGCTGCCGCTCGCCCTGCAGCTGTGCCCGGGCCGCGCCGCGCCGCCCGCCCCCCGAGGTAAGGGCCCCCGCTTCCCCCCGTCCAGCGAGCGTGTGCTTCCCCCTCCTTCGTGCCAGACGGCTTTAGGCTTGCAGCGTCTGGCAGGGACGGGGCGCGGGGGCTGGGGGGGGCAAGTCAGCTCCGCAGGTGCGAGGGGAGCCGGAGCTGCAGCCGTGGCGGGCAGCGGGGCGCTGGAAGCTCCCGCCGCGCAGCCCCCGGCCCCGCGGGTGCCCCCACCCGTGCTTCGCCCCGCGGTGGGAACGGGAGGAGGTCGCGGCGTAGCCGGTTGCATAAGCCGCCCCCACTAAAGTCATCAAGAGATGGTCTGGTTTTACAGGGGTGCTAGTAGGTGCGCTGAACTTCTGAAGGACACTTTTTCAGTCGCAAGTTCTCATAAATGAGAAGTGAATTGCCACTCCATGAAAACTCCTCGGGAAAACGCGACTTCACAAAGCGCATGGGAAAACTGGTACCTTTCTAAATCCAGCAGTACTTTGGCAATATTATGCTCGTAGTAAGTCAGGAGCCCCTTTCTTGCAGAGCATGCATATAGCGAGTGGTATCGCTAGCCAGTAGCTGCTTGCGACTGGATCCAGCGCAGCTACTGAGTGCAGCAGTTAGTGTAACTTGGTGCCACTCGGGGAGCCTTAAAGCTGCTCTAGGTTTTCTCCGCATTTTTAACCCTCTCCATTGTCTTAGGAAATTATGTTTTACATTTTAACTGGTTATTCCTTTGTTAAGTGAAGCAGATCTAAAAGCCAATCAGATTGATTTAGTTGCATTTCCAAAAGCCTTTATTAAAGTCCTTCTTGATGTAAAAACATTTCAGAAAATTGTTGTATTGAGAAGTAGGGTATTGACCTAATGTAAAAAACAGGCAGATTTCCAGCTTGTCAGGAGCAGTGGCTAGTGAAAGAGCCCACTCTTAAAATGTGAAATTTTCACCTTCTTACAGTCAGTCAGAAATCATTAAAGTGGCGTTAGGGTTTCACGGCAAGTGTCTAGGCCATCGTTAATTATCTTGAAAACTGCTGGACAGCCATGGAGCAGTGTTTACATGTATGGTTATTATGATTAGCTGTGACCCCAGAAGAATCTCAGAGGGTCTCAAAAAGCTGGCATGACGTGGCAGCAGAATTAAGGGAAAGAAAGGGTCTTTTAGTTTGAGCTCTATCCTCTCCTGTGCCACTAATTTCATTCCTCCATGCCCCCTCCTCTCAGGGCTTCCCATTATGTCTTAGCTCCCATCTGAAGAGCTAGCCTTGATGTTTTTGGGCAGATCTACAGAGAGTGATTTGCCCCTGTCTCGAGGTGTAGCCGATCCCTTGGTAGCATTTTCATAGTGGGGTGAGCAGCTGCCTTTCTAAAAGCAACGGAAAGAGGTGGGGGGAGAGAATTCCTAGTCCCCCTCACGAGCAGGCTTGGTTTAGCCTGATGGATACACACACTTGTGCTCAGAAGCGTGCCCCAGTCCTCACTCTCACTGCATGGACTGAAACCAGCTGCTTGTGCTTTTCATCTTCAGCAGTCCTTTTCTGTCCATTTGTTTTCAGGTCTGCCTTTCCAGGGAGGGGAACAAAGAAAGATGAGATTCTTCTAGAAATGAAATCTGAAATCTGTGTGGATCTTTTTTTCTTGTTCTTTCCAAACAAGTAATTTTCTCTGTAAGGTCTAAAAGATGTCTCTCTGTGCCAGCTCTACTAAGGAAGTAAAATGAGTTTTCATAACCCTGTTGCTCTTCTGCTAGCCACTTTTGCTAGCATGTGTGTAATTTGTGCTGGGGGATGGATCTGGTCACGTACTGCATCAATGTGCTGGTCAATGAAGATATCCCAAGAGAGGGTTCGATAACATGGTGCCATAGGCTCTGGAAGAGGCAATGTGCTTAACAGAAAGCAACTACCAAACCAATTTGAGCATTCATTTAAATATGCAAATTTCAAAATTTTCAATAAATGTTTTCCTTGAGGCGAGACAGACATTTGCTAGTGTTTAGTCTTTACTTTTACATTATTTCTACTGTATTTTTAAGTGTTTGAATCTAGCAGAGATTAATTAGTCTCACAGCAGTGGATATAAAATCAGCCAATAGACCTAGAAGGACTAGACAAAATGTATAGCTGTATTTTATGCTGTCAGAGACTTAAGTACTGTATTGCAGTGCTCTGACTGAGAAGACACAACTCTATTTTATGAATTATTATTACCTGCAAGATGCTGTTGTACAGAGTAGTGAGTTGCATTTCAGTCTCTTGCTTGGGCAATCGCTTTGCTCTCTGTGCACTAAATGTGGTGAAATACTCCACCTTTTGCCTCTGCTGTCTGGGTCACTGGTTTCAGTGGGAGCAGTGGTTGTCCTGGGATGCAGTAAATGTGAACTGAATGAAAGAGAAGTCCTTTCACCAGATCCATCTCATAAACGTGTTTCTTAGTTGTTCGAAAACAGTATTACAAGTGCATGCAAATCAAGGGCCTGAGTCTTTTTGTATTGTACCCTGAAAACTCTCAGTAGAGTTGTGGGCACAAGAAAAGTGTACACTTAAGTGATGTTCTATATTTCAGTGGTTTCATGAGAAGAAGGGAAAAAAAATCTCTTATTTTTTCTGTTTTTTGGAAGTGACATTTGTATCTAGATGAATGGATGCTCTGGAATGGGCAATGGAAGCACAGTGATCCCAGCCTCTAATGTAAGGGAACATGGAGGAAAATCCCACTTTGTTGTTTTAGTGCCATAAGGGGGGTAGCTGACATATGTACGAATACAATGTTTGACTCTTTGCTGATGCATTGTTCAAAAATTAAAAGAAAAATTTGAAACAGCTTTCACTATGCCTCCAGGGTTGTTTTTTTTGGTCAGGTCTGTCTTTCTTTGTTATCTGTGCCAGAAGGGAAGGATGAGTTATTTATATAATATATCTTCTGAGAAGTCGGTGAAGTGAGAAGGAGGTTATGAACATCATATTGCTTATCTGGCTTTTTAGCATTTTAATTGATGCCCTGCAAATACCATCAAAATGGTTCTTAGGATAAGTACACTGGAAATATGTCTGAAATTTTTGATGCTGGATCCTCAGTCTGATGGAAATGTGAACACAAGCATCTGAATTTATGAAAGCAGAAATAAGTTAAAAAGCTTTCTGTTTAGGTGCATCCTCAGAAGAGAAGAGTTTGAGATCTACCTGAAAATATTTGAGTATCTCAATTTGAGGACTAGATATTTCAATAGTAGTAACTTATCATTAGTTCATTTTTTTTAAAAAAAAAGAAGCTGCTAAAAAATGATCAATGGTAACAAAATCTGTATCATCTTTTGATAGAATCACAGAATAGTTTTGGCTGGAAGGGACCTTTAAAGATACCTAGTCCAACCTCCCTGGCATGGGCAGGGCCACCTTTCGCTAGATCAGGTTGCCTGAGATGTCCCTGCCCATGCCAGGGAGGTTGGACTAAATGACCTTGATCTTCATATTGTTAATTTTTGTTTTCATGTTATTTATTTAGGTAGGACAACTTGGGTTCATTTTAAAGTATCCATATGGAAATAGCAAAGAGTGTACAATCCAATGGATGTCTTCAGACTACATTCTTCTTTGGTCATTATTATATTTAAATTGTTGTTGAAACTCTCTTATTTTTCAGTTTTTGATCTTCTTCCATATTCCAACACGGGAGTGATAACAAACTTCTTGCAACAAGCACTTGGCGATCCTATGCTGAACGAAGTGTACTTGCTCTCGACATTCAAACTGCAGCCGAAGAGCACAGCCACCATATTTGGCCTGTATTCATCAGCTGACAGCAGCAAGTATTTTGAATTTACAGTAATGGGACGGATGAATAAAGGTGAGTTGTTTGGAGTATATAGGGGAAAACTAGTGTTGGATTCATAGTTATTGGTGTGTCACAGATGGATGTTGAAAACTGTGATTAACCTTTGTGCTCAAGTCATTCCTGTTGCATGCTGTCACCGCTTAGGCCCCCCTTCACAAGATAAAAATGTTGGTTACATCACCTCTTGTTCCCCTTCTCTCTCCTCTCACTGGATGCTGCTCACTCCTGGCCAGGCAAAGGTGACCTGACAACCAGCTGGTATCTTCACTCTGCTGTGGGCTTGCTCTGAGCAATGCCGAGAAAGGAGGAAAATAAAACAAAACAAAGGAGTATGGAGAAAGGAGTAAATTTGGTTTTCTGTTGTTTGGGTTTTTTTTGGTTTTTGTTTTGTTTTGTTTTGGGTTTTTTTTTTGGTTTGGTTTGGTTTGTTTTTTTTTTTCCCCTTGGGACAATCACTGGTTCTTATTACTCAGGAATGTGAGGGACACACACACATGCTGCCTCATGCATATGAAAGGCAGGTTCTTGTTCTGCTGACCCTGGAGGTTAGATGTGACTGTGCAAGACAAACTTTCCTAGCACTTACAGGATCTTTTGGGTGAATTAAAGTGTTTGGTCTCTGTTTACTGAAATCAGTTAATCAGGTGTCAGGGTAGGAACTTCAGCAGACTTTTAGAAATGGAGAGCTTTCATTGCTCTCTAGACCAGATGTAGGATATATTGCAATTTTAAGCTTCAGTGAAAAACTGTTGAATGATGTAAATTATTGTTGCTCCATTGACTGCACCACTGCTATGATAATTTGCTGCTGCAGATGTTGTGATCAGGCAGCTGAGTCCAATATACTGAGAAATTCTACTGAGAAATTTCCTTTTATACATAGGAAAATTATTCTGTATGCTGAAGAAAAACACACCTTTTGCTTGGGAAATGTAGAGGAATGAGTTAGATAAAACATTAGTAGTTTTATCAGGTCTGCTGAAATTCTTCTGAGGTCAGGGAATAAGAACTTTTCTGCTATATGTGCGTAGGAAGTGGGTAAAACGTGGTCACACAGCCTTATCAGTAACTGTCATGCAGTTCCTAACACTGACTTACCTAATTGGTCAATAAATAATAGATCACACATACTCCTCCTTTCCCTCTCTCACACACACAAGTATGTGTGTAAATGTTACACACATATATAGATATATAGGAATGCATATGTATACACACAAATATGTCTATATACTTACAACTTTGCACATATCGAACTCTTCCCTTGATTTTCAACAATACCTGCATGCCTGATGGTGGTTACTGGTACACTTTAACTGCAGACTTCAGAGGCTTTCTGCAAGAAGGTTGTGTAGCTTCTTTTGGTTTTGTCCCGAGTATGTTAGTGTTGTATTTGAGAAGTGTCTGTGACAGGACATTGTCATTTACCAATGTTGAGTAGATGGGGGACATCTGTAACCTACCTGTTGTAAAGGACTGATCAAACAGAGGGACACTTTTCAGAGCAAGGCTGTTCTGTTGAGGTCTCTTTGCCTCTTATTACTTTAGTGCACCTTGTTTAAGGCGTATGGCAGCATGTGCAAGTAAGTAGGCAGTGTTTTCACGTGTGATTTCTCTGGAAGTGTCAAGTGTCCCATATGGCTACTTCATACACTAAGTTAAACTGCATCCAGGAGATTGTCATGTGAGCTGAAAGTATGGAGTGTGGGGGCTGTTTGTGATCCTCTCAAGACTGGAGATCATCACTTAAGTGGAGAGCCAACGTTGGCATCTTAGCAAAATGCAGGGTCTAAATATCTATGGTTTTGGAAGGGTGCATATGTGCATAGTGCTTCCTCTGCATGGTATTTCCACGTATACACCCAAAGCTGATCTAAGTAGCCCAAAAGCTGTCCTTAGTTACCACTTAAAGTGCCACATTTGAGACCTGTGTTCCAAATGGTTTGCTCGCATTCTGGTTTTGTTGTGGTATACTCAATAGTAAAATGTTCATAATGCCTAAATGTTTTTAAAGCACAGATCTGAATTACCAGGCAACTGCTCAACTTTGATTAGACCAATGTACTTTTCAGAGGCAAATAGCATCCATGGATTTCTTATCCTTTTTGAATGATTCCTTTATTGAACAAACATCAGTAATTGCATAAAAGTGATGTAACAATTCTGTGAAGCAGTTCCTGTTTACTAGCAGGATTAGTAGTTTCATTGAAGATCTGTTTCTTAAACAATACAGGTGAGCTACTTACTCTCATGAACAACAGTGTAGAATATTCTACCAGCAAACATGTAATGCAGGGGCTTGGATGAATTAAATCTCATGGAGGCAGAGGCTGTGGTCCAGCAAAATCTCCCTTCAAGAGCCTACTCTAGTTTACCAGATGGATATTTGGCTGAGGAAGGAATACTTGATCTTCCTTCCAAGCCAGACTGCTCCTTGTTCTGAAATTATTCTGGCAGGGTCCATTCTGGGCTCTGCCACCATCTCTTCTTTCTTTCTTTCTGTAGTTTACTGCTGTGTTTGGTCACTCTGAATGCAGGGCTCAGATCCAAAGACCTGACTTTCATATGACCAGGCATGCATAATATTCACAAAAGTAAAATGCCTGCAACATACTCCATCTTGCCAGATCTTTGAGTTTACCCAGAAATGCTACCTTTTAGCAAGTTACTGGTGACCTCATGCACCTTTGTGGAAATCTCAGCTCTGGCAGTGTTTTGACATAGACAGCAGTGAAAACATTCCCAATATTGATCGCAGTTGCTGAGACTTTAGCACTAGTGTAGGCTATAAAGATGGAGACATACCCTGCCCTGCTCCTGCTGGTATAAATCTGGATTCTTTTGATCATTAGACTGAGGAATTAGCAAAAGAGTTGGGAACACATACCTATTAACTCAGAAGGTCACCGTCAAACAGAGGTTTCACAGAATCAAAGAGGGTACATTAGTAGTGGAGAGATGGGAAGATAATTTGTTAAATAAGTAGAAATGGGATGAGTTCAGCTGGTGTTATTAGCTCTGAAGCTAGTAAGAGCTTTTCCCTCCACCATATCCACAATTTTTAGTTGACCTTGTGTTAAGGTGTTTCTTGAAGGCCAGAATATTTGTGACCTCTCACTTGATTCAATAGTAGCAGCTCTATGTGAACTTCAAACAGATGTTCACAAGAGCCAGCACTTAACTGTTTAGGTGCCTGGTATCTGTGCAGCTTGACTCCTCCATGCACGTGACTGTTGTCATGAGGAGATAAGGAACATGCAGGCTGGTGATCAGTGGGATCTTTGAAACAAGGTCTGTCTAATATTGTAGAGTAGTTAATGCACTGTCTAGGTACACTCAGCTCATTGCTTCTGCAGATACGCATTCGGAGAGCCAGGGAGAGATTTTGTGGAGAGAACTAGCTAGCTGGTCTAAGAGATTTAGCTTTGAGATCCTAGCTTACCAATCCAATTTACTTAGGAAACAGACATATTTTCAATATTACGCAGCATGCAAGAGGTTTTGTTTGTCTGCTGTTGTGTTTTTTGATGGTGCATTTTACTTCATAAAATGAGATTTGTTGTGTGAGTTATCAAGTAGGTTATTTATTAATGCCTTAAAAAAAAGTTGAGAGGGGCCTTAGTCATCTTTAAGGGTGCAATATGTCTTTTCTGCATTATGTTTTGGTTTTACTTACTATTTGTTACAGAAAAATGCTCGGAATCATGCTTACTTTGGTTTCTTTAATGATGCATTTGGGTACACTGTCAGATGTCTTCATTGAATGCAATATGAATCACTGAAACAGATTCTTCTAGTTGTACACTTCTGCTACAGAGTATTTCTAGGTCCATCAGATATGCACTTGCCAAAGTGCTGACTGCAGGCTGTCTGCTACATCCTTTACCTTTACCACTTGTATTTTAGCACCTAATGCCCTGTAAGGTGATGTTTAAGCCAGTTAGAGAGGCCTGGACGAAGTAGTGGAAAACACTGTGCAGTCAGCAATGTTTTCCAAACGAGGAGTCACACAAAAGTCCTGGTAATCCTGTTCTGAGAGTCAATGCCCCATTTATTATTACCATTTATGTCTGCATATGGGATGCATTTACAAAAGCTGACATGTGGAAAAATATCAGAACAATCACAGATTTCAACAGGATCTTCCCTGATCAGCCTTGGGTTGTCTGCTACCCTCTGATGCTCCTTCTGTATATTTTGTACTAGTGGTGCTGCGCTATCTGAAGAGCGATGGGAGGTTGAATTCGGTGATCTTTAGCAACATCCAGTTGGCTGATGGGAAACCCCACGCTATCATCTTATGGCTGGGTGGCCTGCAGCAGGAATTAAACACAATAGAGTTGTATCTGGACTGCCTGCAAGTAGGTGCTATTCAGGACCTGCCAAAAGCATTTTCAGCACTGTCTCAGAGGTCGGTGGCGATAGAGTTGCGCACTTTCCAGGAGAAGCCACAGGTAAGTGGGAAAACTGGAAGCAGGCTGAGCACTTAGAGGGATCAGCAGAGATCCTCTGGATCACTGAATCCAGGCCTCAGCCCTCACAGCAGCCAAACTCTGTACAGTGATGCTTCAGTAATACTTGAGTATTAACTCGTGAAATAAATGTAAATGTAAGTTCGCTATGGAACAGGTGAAATCTTAGCTTCATTGAACCCAGAAATAGTTACGCTATTAATTTTAAACACATTTTTAAACTTATTAAAAACAGTAAAATTACTGCCTCACTTTGGTCTAGGTGTTTTTTGGGGACTAGACTTTTTGCAAGGACTTAGTTTGATGCAGTGAGCGTAGCTCTTCATCATCTTTTTACAGCTGTTCAATATGAGCAACCCTTGGCTGTGTATGTGGCTTTCTTCTTCATGATAAGCCACATGGACTAAAAAATCAAAAGAAGGGGGGGACTCACGTGGTGCAAGAGTCCAATCCCCATGTGTCTGACTACAATAGCTTTTCTCCTTCTGTCTGCCAACCAATGGTTGGCATGGCTTCCCGTCATCTCCGTATCAGCAGTCAGAGGTAAATGGTATCTTCCACAAGCATCTGCCATCATCATTAATGCAAAATATGCTTTAGAAGATGTAAAGGCATTCTGCCCCCAAGGTTGTCCTCTTGCTTTGTTTCATTGCAGGCTTGTCAATGAGCCTGTTTATATGGAGAGTCACTAAGGTGCCCATATTCCTGACATGAATGCAAACATGTTTGAGAGGTGGGAGGGAAAAGACTGCTTTGGATTCAGTTCAAAAAAAAAAAAAAACCCCAGCTATTCTTGTATGCCACAGATATAAAAATATGTGAATTTTGTGGTATGTGAGATCATATGAATTGGAATAGTAAAAAGAGTTCAAAATAAAACCACAACTATGTGAAAATCTGCAAGGCAAAGATTAGGGATTTTATTACAGTTCCGTTGGTGATGGGTGGCCCTGAAGGGAATGGTGTAGGAATGCTGCATGCTTAGGAAATGGACAACCTCTCTAAAAAACTAGTTTACTTTTGTCTGATATTTCACATGTTTTCCACTTCACCAGAATTGTGAGCTCTGTTTTTCTTGTGAGTCCAGGATACGCTGGATGAGCTGAAGCTGGTAACTGGAGGAACACTTGCCCAAGTGGGGAACCTGCAGGATTGTTTTCTTCAGCAAATTGAACCCATTCCTCAGTATGCTGGTAAGGCCTGCAACCAGGAATTAAGTTGTTCCTTAGGATACCAGTGCAAAGAAGCTAATGTGATGAATATTAAAAACGTGGAGAAAATATACAGGGAATTAATAGAAATTGTTTAACTGAATTTCAGCCATTATAATCTCCTGTAAATGTGTTAGAAATAGCTCAGCTTGGAGAGAAAGCAGTCACTGCTGTTGGTGATAAAGCAATGAGCTGTTGTACCAGTGAAAGAGGATTCTGTAATGACTAAAGGAGGCTTTTTAGCCTAATTTGGAAGACGAACTTTTGTGATCATGATCTCTTTCTGTCAACTTAATAACATTTTAAGTGTACAAATTGCAGACAGGGAGTAGTCCTAAATGTGGTACACTGCTAGAGGCTTTGTGAAAATAGGCAGGTGGATAGAGTAGCAAGACCTACCAATGTACTTATCTACATGTCCAGCATTCATCTTTTGTTGATCACTGGAATGTCCCAGAGAGAGGAGGAATAAGGTGTGCAGAAGGACACAGGAGACTGCACAGTGTGTTGGTGCTACGGCTACAGAGCCTGCAGGTCTGCATGGCAAAAGCTATTGCAAGGCACCCACTAGCCCTGCCACAAGTTAGCCAAGGCTTTTGTCATCTGCTGGACTGGAAGTCTGCTCCAAACCCAATTCCTTTTCTGCCTTGCTGAGCATTGTGGCGACTGAACTGGGAACAGGGAGGAAAGGAAGGAGCTGGGGCTGCTGCCATTCCTGCAGGTCCTCAAGGGCTGTTTGCAAACCCCTGTGATGCATGAGGGTGCTCTCTAGCCTCCTGACACCAACAAACCTGGGCTAGACTGCCCCATCTGCACCTCTTCTAGTCCCTGTCAATCTGTCTTTCTGCTGCAGGTGTGAGGGGGAAGAATGGGTTCGCACTGTGTGTGCAATATGTTAATATGTGACAACCATGGGGGGAGAAAGTGAGTTCAAGGTTTGAAATAGGATCCACGAGACATTCTCTCACACCTTCCTGTCCTTCCTGCCAAACCCAACCCTTCAGCATTTCTACTTTTGATGAGAATAGAGACAAGAAACACAAATTTTATATGAGAGTGTCCTAGGTACATTACATGAATGTAGTCATCAGTGCTGTGTGGTGATAACAGAATCTGTTTTGCCTTTTAGCTAGGCAAATCCTCATGCTTCTCTTTTCTTGCTTCTGAACATAGATACACCTAGGCAAAAAATACAGAGTTTAATCATCAAAGGTCTCTTTTTCCCAAAATCAACAGACAATTGTACATAGAAGGGAAACGTAATTCGGTGTTTCCTCCTGGAAGAACTTACAGCCTTGAGAGCAAGGTTTCCAGATTACAGACTTGCAGTTTCTCATTTGTAACTTTTTGCTCATTAATCAATAATACAAATGGTAGTCATACAGTGAGATATTGTTTCTGCCTGGCTGAGTCTCTAAAATTCAGTTGCTTGTAACCTTCAAGTGGAATTAATATCATATTAATAATAATAATAGAACAACTCTGTTTTGGTTTTGAGCCTACTCAGCAGCTAAATGCCCTGCAGTCGCTCACCCACCCTCCCCCACTTGGGAATGGGGAGGGAATCGGAGGGGCAAAGGGAGACTCGCGGGTTGAGATAAAAACAGTTTAATAATAGTAACAGAACAATACACTGACAGCAGTACCAGCAGGTAATGTACAATACAGCTGCTCACCACCTGCCAAGCAACACCCACCTGCTCCCAGCCAGCAATCCCCAAACACCAAGGCCCCACAGCCACACTCCCAGAAATGGCAGCCCCTCCTGGCCCTCTCCTGCCTTTATATAGTGAGCACAGTGTCACATGACATGGACTATCGGCCAATCGGGGCCCAGCCCTCCAGCTGTGCTCCCCCCGCCCCCGCACACAGGTGAGGGCACTGGGACCTGGGGAGCCCCTGGGGTCTCAGGGGGCTGCAGCTCCTCCCGCTGCCAGACCAACGGGAACTCCAGTCCAGCCCCAACCAGGACAGTATCCACCCCTTATTCCATATCATTTACGTTACGCTCACGTTCCATATTTCTAATACGTTCTTGTTATTTGCAATCCTCTTCCTTGGTCATAGACATACGCACATAGATGTCATTCCCTCAGTCCATGGTCCATCATTGCAGGATGTATCATGAGTTGACTTGGTCCATAGCTTCAGGTTCCATCTGCCATAACAGCCCCTTCAGGCAGGAGGAGCAATGCTCAGTCAGTAGGGCAGAGGTGTCCTTGGACCTGGCAGGAGGATGGCATGCAGTCTCTGTTGCAGCTAGAGTTGGTGGCTGACGCATCTGATGGTGTCTGTATTCACAGTCTGCGGCAGTCGCTGGGCATCAGTTGCTGGAACCAGTCCTATTTTCATCCAAGTTCATGTTTGCCATAACAAAGTATTGGTAGGGTGGTGTGTGACTAATCTAATACAGCTTATTGGCTATTTTCACCTAACATTAAGTCCCCTTGAGGTACACTGCCGCGATTGAGAGACGGAGACCCAGCTCGATGCAAGTCAGGATCTACTTTATTGAACACAACAACCGATTTTATATTCCAAACAGACAAAGAGAGACACGTGTTTTAAGCTGATTGGCACAATGGTTAATCACCTAATACATATTACAAAAATTGAGCTCATGATTGGCTAACGTCTAAGGTCAGCTTGACTTTTTCTGCAGTTAATTTTCTGCTAGCTCACAGCATTCTTCTCCTTAACGACTTCTACTCCTGTTTCTATAGCACGTGCTTATCTCTAGTTACGAAACCAGCCCTCCTGGAAGAAATCGTCCTTAGCCCCAGGGGTGTAACAGTTTGCTTACAGAGTATGCAAATTACGAGACGCCAAGTTGAGCACGTCCTTGCTGCTAGAAGGAGAGACCAGGCTGCCCCCGACATCTCCCCCTTCTTGTTGCACAATAAGGACCCTTTTCACTGAACTGGCTATCAGGTTCTGCACACACTGCAAAAAACAGGGTAAACAAAGTAACAAAAGAATAAAAACGACTAAAGCATACACAATCATTTTTACAAGGCTTCTCAACCATCCTGATAGGCTTACTGTCTATCAAAGAACAATTCAGAAAATTAAAAACATATAAAGCTTTCTGAAGGCGTTCCTCGGGGGTAACGGTCCCTATTCCCCCTTTTTGTTGTTGCAATAAGCGTTTCAGAGACTGATGAGAGCGTTCAATTAAGGATTGGCCCGTGGGGGAATGAGGGATACCCGTAATGTGGTTGATCCCCCAAGAACTCAAAAACTTTTTAATTGCAGTTGAAATATATGCAGGGCCATTGTCAGTTTTAATTTGAGAAGGTATGCCTAAAGTGGCAAAAGCACGCAGCAGATGTCGTTGAACATCGCGCGCCTTTTCGCCAGTATGACAAGAGGCAAATAATGCCCCAGAAAAGGTATCAATAGAGGAGTGAATATATTTTAAGTGACCAAACTCCGAAAAATGAGTGACGTCGGTTTGCCAAAGTTGCAAACTTTGCAATCCTCTAGGATTAACTCCTCCTGCTATTGTAGGAAATGAGTGCCTTTGACAATCGGGACACACAGCAACTATACTGGTTGCCTGCTGAGTAGTAAGGCCAAATTGTCGCTTAAGCCCACCAGCATTTTGGTGAAAGAAAGCGTGGCTGAGTTTTGCTTGTGCTATGCGGTCTGGCAGTACCTGTACCGGTAATGTAAGCAGGTCAGCTTGCCGGTTCCCTTCTGCTATAAAGCCAGGCAAGGAAGTGTGAGATCTGACATGCATAATGAAATAGGAATGAATGCGAGAATCTAAAAGAAAAATAAGCTCCTGTAACAAAGCAAATAATGCAAAATGTGAGACATTTCGTAACACAGACGCCTCAGCTCGTTCAACAATCCCTGCAACATAAGCTGAATCAGTGATGATATTAAGCGGTGTAGACCATTTTCTAAAGGCTCGGACGACGGCAGTCAGTTCCACGATTTGGGGGGAACCCGGCACTGTCTTTATATCCGATTCCCATTGTTTGCGCTGGTCGTCCCACCAGAGGATAACAGATTTATGGGACTTCCCAGATCCATCTGTAAAAACAGTAAGAGCTTGCAAAGGCTGGTCACTCCTCTTTGGTCTAGGTACAAGCTGGAAATTAGCATTAAACAATTTATGAGAAGGTGGGTGAGAAGTAAGTTGGCCTGTATAACCAGCTATCGCTATACTGAAGGCTTCCGATTGTTGGTGAAGCCACTGCAAATAATCACTGACCATAGGCAAATAAATACAAGTGAAGTCCATTCCAGACAACATTAACAAGCGCCGCCTGGCACGGACAATCAAGGATGCAAACATTTCATGCTGTGTTGAGATGGTTTTCGTGGGTTGATTCGGTAAAAATACCCATTCAATGATAAGCAACGGGTCAGACTCCTGCAAGTCCCATTGAAATATCAAGGCATGAGGCTGTCGAGCAGGATTCAAAATGATTAAAAGGAAAGGTAACTCAGGGGCATATCGATGTGCCTGTCTTAAGGTAATAGCTGTAGCAACTTTTTGTAAGGAATCAACAGCTGCAGGGTTGAGAGCACGAGGGGAACATAAGTCTGTGCTCCCCTTAAGCAGGTCGAATAAAGGACTTAAATCTGCATTGGAAATTCCTAGCAAAGGTCGAACCCAATTAATTGTTCCCAACAACTTCTGCACATCATGCAAAGTCCTCACATCTGCTTGAATTAGTAAAGGCTGTGGGACTATAGTTTGAGCCCGTATGCGCCAGCCTAGATATTTCCATGGTGGTATTTTCTGAACCTTTTCCGGCGCAACACAAAGACCTGCTGAATTAACAGCAGTTATGACAAGGGCTACAGCTTCCTCCATGACTTCGTGATGTTGTGCTGCCACTAGAATATCATCCATATAATGGTACAATAAAACGCAGGGCATCTTTGTTCTAACAGGGCTAAGGACCTTGGCTACATACCATTGGCATATTGTGGGACTGTTTTTCATTCCTTGTGGTAGCACAACCCACTGATATCTCTGCAATGGAGCTTGCATGTTGACGCTTGGAACTGAAAAAGCAAATTTAGGAGAATCTTCTGGATGCAAGAGGATATTAAAAAAGCAGTCCTTGAGGTCAATGACGGTCAGAGACCAGTCCCGGGGGATCATTGTGGGAGAAGGGAGCCCTGGTTGCAGGGCTCCCATGTCTTCCATAGCGTCATTAATTTTTCTGAGGTCATGGAGCAAGCGCCACTTGCCAGTTTGTTTTTTAATCACAAAAACAGGTGAATTCCAGGGGCTTACAGAGGGCACAACATGTCTTTTGGATAACTGTTCATCAACTAATTCTTCCAGGGCGCGAAGCTTTTCTAGCGGCAGGGGCCATTGATCCACCCAGACAGGGGTATTAGTTTTCCAGGTTAATTTCAGGGTGTCGCGCACCTCAATGGCCCCTCCTAAAAATGCGTTTGAATAGCCATTCCCCATTGTGACAGTGCATCACGTCCCCATAAGATCATAGGCACAGGTAGCACAAAGGGCTTAACAGAGGCCACATGCCCCTCCTAAAAATGCGTTTGGAGTCCCCTCCCCCATTGCGACTCCCATAGCGAATACTGTGTGGGGGTTAACAGCAACTGTGCGAGAGATTTGAGATCATGCGGAGTCATGACATAAGTATCTAAGACAGAAGATAACAAACTCGCGAAATATGGGGAAGAGAGGCCATGCTCGGTAACAGTACGGCGCAACTCCTTCACCACAGGGAAGGATAATGCCTCCCATTGAGCCCCCCTCCCCTGATAGATAACAGGAGCGACTATTTTTTTCGCAAGTTGCAAGTCCCCCTCTTTCAGAGCTTGTCGTTTAATATTTGCCCATACGTCCTGGGGATCGGGAGGGTGGAGATCTGGCTCCTCCTCTGGGTCCACTGGTCCTGGATCAAAAGGATAATCCTCTGGGGGGTACTTGGCGGCACCCACCTCAAGAGGCTCCGAGGTCTTCTTATCGACCGGGAGACCTTTCCTGTCTTTAGTGTCTTTATTCTTAACGGTCTCCTGAGCCTTCAGAGTTTCAAAGATAGTCCTCCACCACGGGAGCATGCGCTGTGCTTCAGCATTCCCTGTTGTAGCCGCGTCCCACAGCTTAATCCCCACGTCATCCCAAAGCTCAGTCGTTAATATACTGGAAGCAGTTACAGTGGGGATTTTCACTTGTACCCACTTGAGCATAACCTTAAGATCTTGCCCAGAGAGATTCTTTTCATATTTTTCAAGAAGGGCTTTCATAAGTTCGTACACGTCCCTCTCTGGGGAAGACACCTGACTTCCCATGTCTCCCACAGCTCACCTCACAACTCCGGAGGGATTCTTAATGCCGGCTCCTGCTTCCTTTCAGCAGCTCATTCAAAGTTCTGTGGGACTCGCAGCATGCCACGCAGATAGGTGGTTCTTAATCCCGAATCACGTCGGGGTCACCAATTTGCCGCGATTGAGAGACGGAGACCCAGCTCGATGCAAGTCAGGATCTACTTTATTGAACACAACAACCGATTTTATATTCCAAACAGACAAAGAGAGACACGTGTTTTAAGCTGATTGGCACAATGGTTAATCACCTAATACATATTACAAAAATTGAGCTCATGATTGGCTAACGTCTAAGGTCAGCTTGACTTTTTCTGCAGTTAATTTTCTGCTAGCTCACAGCATTCTTCTCCTTAACGACTTCTACTCCTGTTTCTATAGCACGTGCTTATCTCTAGTTACGAAACCAGCCCTCCTGGAAGAAATCGTCCTTAGCCCCAGGGGTGTAACAGTTTGCTTACAGAGTATGCAAATTACGAGACGCCAAGTTGAGCACGTCCTTGCTGCTAGAAGGAGAGACCAGGCTGCCCCCGACAGTACACATCGGACTTCCCTGTCCTTCATTACCCACCAAGTGCACCCGGGTCCTTGGGCAAAGGTAATCCCACATATGGGCTTACCTTTACCTGAAGGAGGGATAACCGGGACAGTCTTCCCCAGCATGTTTTTAGGGTGCACTACTGGGACTCTGTCTCCATCTACAATATGTAGAATGTTTGACTGCGCAGGGCCAGCCTGGTTGGCAGATCCTCTAGTATTGACTAACCAGGTGGCCTTTGCTAAATGTGTGTCCCAATGCTTAAAAGTTCTGCCTCCCATTGCTCTCAGCATGGTATTCAGTAGCCCATTATACCGCTCAATTTTCCCGGAGGCCGGGGCACGATAGGGGATATGATCTATCCACTCAATGCCATGTTCTTTTGCCCAGGTGTTTATAAGATTATTTTGAAAATGAGTCCCATTATCTGAATTGATTCTATCTGGGGTGCCATGCCGCCACAGGACTTGTTTTTCAAGGCCCAGAATAGTGTTCCGAGCAGTGGCATGGGGCACAGCATATGTTTCCAGCCATCCAGTAGTTGCTTCTACCATTGTGAGCACATAACGCTTACCATGCTGAGTTTGTGGGAGCATAATGTAATCAATCTGCCAGGCCTCCCCATATCTATACTTTAACCATCTCCCTCCATACCAAAGAGTTTTTAACTGCTTGGCCTGCCTGATTGCAGCACATGTCTCACATTCATGGATAACCTGTGAGATCGTGTCCATTGTTAAGTCCACTCCTTGGTCACGAGCCCATCTATATGTTGCGTCTCTTCCTTGATGGCCCGAGGAGTCATGGGCCCAACGAGCCATAAATTTTTCACCCTTATGCTGCCAGTCCAGATCTACTTGGGCCACCTTAATCTTTGCAGCCTGGTCCACCTGGTGGTTGTTTTGATGTTCTTCTGTTGCTCGATTTTTGGGTGTATGAACATCTATGTGGCGTACTTTCACAACCAAGTTCTCTATTCGAACAGCAATATCTTGCCACAAATCAGCAGCCCAGATGGGTTTGCCTCTACGCTGCCAGCCACTCTGTTTCCACTGCCGCAACCACCCCCACAGGGCATTTGCCACCATCCATGAGTCAGTGTAGAGATAAAGGACTGGCCATTTTTCTTGCTCAGCGATACTTAAGGCCAGCTGGATGGCTTTCACCTCTGCAAATTGACTGGATTCACCCTCTCCTTCATCAGCTTCTGCGACCCGACGTGTGGGGCTCCACACAGCAGCCTTCCACTTCCGATGTTTCCCTACAATGCGACAGGACGTAAATAAGGCATATCACTTCTCATTATCTGGTAGCTCATTATATGGTGGTGCCTATTCAGCTCCGGTCACCTCTTCCTCTGGTGACATTCCAAAGTCTTTGTTCTCTGGCCAATTTGTAATTACTTCCAGTATTCCTGGGCGGTTGGCGTTTCCTATTCGAGCCCGCTGTGTGATGAGTGTGACCCACTTACTCCACGTAGCATCAGTTCCATGATGTGTTGAGGCGACCCTCCCTTTGAACATCCAGCCCAGTACTGGCAGTCGGGGTGCCAAGAGGAGCTGTGCTTCTGTACCAATTACTTCTGAAGCAGCTCGAACCCCTTCGTATGCTGCCAGTATCTCTTTTTCAGTTGGAGTATAACGGGCTTCAGATCCTCTATATCCTTGACTCCAGAATCCCAGGGGTCGACCCCGGGTCTCCCCTGGTGCCCTCTGCCAAAGACTCCAGGTAGGGCCATTCTCCCCGGCTGCAGTGTAGAGCACATTTTTAACGTCATGTCCTGCCCAAACTGGCCCAAGGGCTACAGCATGAACGATCTCTTGTTTAATTTGTTCAAAAGCTTGCTTTTGTTCAGGGCCCTATAAAAAGTCATTTTTCTTTCGGGTCACTTGATAAAGAGGGCTTACGATCTGACTGTAATTTGGAATATGCTTTCTCCAGCAGCCTATCACACCTAAGAAAGCTTGTACTTCCTTTCTGCTGGTTGGTGGAGACATAGCCGTTATTTTATTAATCACATCCATGGGAATCTGACGACATCCATCTTGCCATGTGATTCCTAAAAACTGAACCTCCTGTGCAGGGCCCTTGACATTACCGCGTTTTATGGCGAAGCCAGCTCTCAAAAGAATTTTAACTATTTTCTCTCCCTCCTCAAAAACCTCTTCTGCTGTATTCCCCCATATAATGATGTCATCAATGTATTGTAAATGTTCTGGAGCTTCACCCTGTTCCAGTGCAGTGTGGATCAGTCCATGGCAAATAGCGGGACTGTGTTTCCACCCCTGGGGCAGTCTGTTCCAGGTGTATTGGACACCCCTCCAGGTGAAAACAAACTGTGGCCTGCATTCTGCTGCCAGAGGGATGGAGAAAAAGGCATTGGCGATATCAATGGTGGCGTACCACTTGGCTGCCTTTGACTCCAGTTCATACTGAAGCTGCAGCATGTCTGGCACAGCAGCACTTAACGGTGGTGTGACTTCATTCAGGCCGCGATAGTCCCCTGTCAGTCTCCACTCTCCATCAGACTTCCGCACTGGCCATATGGGGCTCTTGAAGGGTGAGCGAGTCTTGCTGATCACCCCTTGGCTCTCGAGTTGACGAATCAGTTGGTGGGGCAAAGGGAGACTCGCGGGTTGGGATAAAAACAGTTTAATAACAGTAACAGAACAATACACTGACAGCAGTACCAACGGGTGATGTACCATACAGCTGCTCACCACCCGCCAAGCAACACCCACCTGCTCCCAGCCAGCAATCCCCAACACCAAGGCCCCACAGCCACACTCACAGAAGTGAGAGCCCCTCCCGGCCCTCTCCTGCCTTTATATGGTGAGCACAAGGTCACATGACATGGGATATCGGCCAATCGGGGCCCAGCCCTCCAGCTGTGCTCCCCCCGCCCCCGCACACAGGTGAGGGCACTGGGCCCTGGGGAGCCCCTGGGGTCTCAGGGTGCTGCAGCTCCTCCCGCTGCCAGACCAACGGGAACTCTAGGCCAGCCCCAAGCAGGACAAACTCACATGAGTGTATCCTAAGTCTGCATAGTCAGACCCACCACGGGAAATGCTGCAAATGTTCCAACAGCAATAATAATTCAGCTGCTTTGCATTTTGTATATGCTTCACAGTGCCCTTTTACAGCAACAGTAAGTCAGATAACCGCAATTTTGCCTTCAGCCAGAAAAAGCTGGAATGCAAATGCTTAGTTGTATAGGGGTATGAGATCTATGTATCTTGGTAAAAGCATGTGTTTTCATATTAACTGAAAAATCTTTGGGTGGGCTTTGGACATGAATAACTATACATGACTTTGACTGTATGCCTGGTCATTGCTCACTGCTGTGGCAGCAGCATTCCCTCCATGTTCAGCCTATGAGGCTGAGACATTTAAGCGGTGTAGATGAGAATATGGTGATCAGACAGAGGTTGAACACAGGTATTTGGATCTTCCCATATGAGTAGGAAAATACAGTGCACGGTGCACGGGGTTCGGTAGATGAGATTAGTATGTTGCATGTAATCATTATCACAAAATCATTCAGGTCAGAAGGGATCTTTGAAGACCATCTAGTTCATGCAGAGTACCTGAACTTGGCACGGTGTAAAAAAAATAGCTACGTTGCACCAGACCAAAGGTTCTTTTAACCTAGCTACTGTTAGAGACAGTATGCCAATAGAGACCCAAGGACGAGCGTATAAGAGAGTGGAGTTATAGTGTGGTCTTCCTTGGATGCTTTCCCATTCTCCAGCAGATCGTGGTATACAGAGCTCTTGACTCAGAGGTGGAGTCTTTGTGTTTTATACTCAGTATATGCTTCCTTCCATGAATCTATCCAGTCAGTTTTGAATACATGATCAAGCATGTCTTCTGGCAAGAAATTAATCACGTCTGAGGAAGTATCTCCTTCTGTTTCATTTGAACACGCCTCTTTGTAATTCCATGTGCAGCTTGTATATGCACCTTCTTTGGTGGAAAACTATAGACTGACAGGAAACTGTTCTCTTGTCAGCCATAATCCATACGTTAAGCATGGACTGATCTCTGGCCAAGTAACCACAATCTCTGAATGACACTTCAGGACTCTGACTTTGCTGTATGGGGACAAGTGGGGTTGCTTGAGCCAGTATTGCTCCCAGGAGAGTTGGAAGAAGTGTCTATGAGGTGTTTCATGGTGGCCTGCAATTACACAAGCTAGTGTTTGTGTGTTTTCCCTGCCTGGGCCAATGAGCTGTGCAACAGAGCTGGTCACCTGCTCTAAATCCAAGGCCCTGTACTGGAGCACATTGCCCAGAGAAGTTGTGGATGCCCCATCATTGGAAGTGTTCAAAGTCAGGTTGGACAGGGCTTTGAGCAACCTGACCTGGTGAACCTCATCCCTGCTATGGCAAGGGGGTTGGACTAGATGATCTTTAGAGGTCTCTTCCAACACAAACCATGCTATGACTCCATACTGCAAGGTCCTGAGGAGAGAAAGACAGGGTGGCTCCCTGCCATGACTTCAGGCTTACAGAGAATAAGCGTGTCAAGGGACTTCAGCTCCCTGTTGGGCAGTAATTCTTCAGATCTGTCTCTGAATTTAATTATTGCTGTGAAAGCCATTCTGTTATTCAGGTTGTTACTGAGTTGAAATATAGATCTAGGGACTAGCTGAACTGAGGAGTTGCCTCAGTAGATGGGTTATGGATGAGGGAGACTACATGGTAGGACCAGATAACTATATAGCTTCAGGCTGTACCTTTTGCTTACCTTGCTCACTCCTGAGAAGCCACCCCACAATATACTGTGGACCAACAGCTCCCTGAAAGGCCTCTCTGAGTTTGTACCACTGGTCACTGGTCATTCTGCTGCTTACTGTAGGTCTTGGCTTTAAATGGAAGAGAAAAAAAAATATAGGAAGTCATCTGTTTCTGCTACGCTGTCTAAATTTGAAAAAAGGACATGTAGTTCATGACAGTATAACCTGTTTAGTTCATCTTGAAGTTTTAACAGTCTGCAAAACTTAACTGTACGGAATAGATCTGGTTTTGATTTAAATGCTAGCCAAAAAGCAGAATCTGAAATCTTGAATTTTTTCCACATCTCAATCAATAATGCTTAAACCATTCTTTGTTTAAAAAAAAACAAGCAAAACATGAACAGACCCCAGCATCTGTTCCAACAGCCTGCATGCCAAGTTCCGCGCAAGTTGAAATACCTATGATATTAAGTCCTCCTGCCTTCCTCTCAAATAAAATTAAGTCAAGGTTGGGACTAGAACAGAGGCAGGTTCTGGAACAGGTGGTTCTCCAGTCTTTAAACTTTTTCAGTGTTCTGATGAGAAAATCTGAAATGAAGAAAATGTAGTATGTGAGGAGTTAGACGATTCCCACTGGAATGTTTGGAAACGGACATGCTTTGAAGTACGAAACAATGAGATAAGCATTAAGAAAAGCATTTTTCATATAAGCTTTCAGTACTCACAAAAGTAACGCACGAGTAAACCTCCCTGAAGCTATTTGGCATAATAAAATATCCTACCTGTTTAGAACGTAAAAGACCATGTATTTGTGAAATTTATTTTGACATACTCTAAGTAGAGAAGTAAACAAATAGCTGCTCAAGAGAGCTACAAACTCAGAAGTGAGCTACAAACAAACTACTGTGAGCTACTGTGCTAAACACTGTGCTGTCTGCTTCTCCTCTGTTGCTGGGTTAAAACTAATGTTTCATTTAACAAGTAAGAGTGTAATGAAGATCTTGTGTTGGTTCTGGTGCTTCTCTATGGCTTATTACAGATGTAACTTTTGGTCTTGTCTCAGGGGTCTTTAATTTGTTACTTGGTATTGAGAATTGGCTTTGGTTTGAGTTCGCAGTGTGTTGAGTAGATGTTTTGTGAGTCCATACAAACTCTGCACCCCCTCAGAAACAAATGCAGCCATGAAACTTGTGAACAGTATAATGAGCCACTGTTTGGAAGAAAAGCCATGTAACCCTTGCAGGTATTAAAAGCGCTGTTTTCATCAGAGCAGGAAGTCGTGATGCATGGTTGGAGCTGCACAGTGAGCTTGCTCAGAAAGCTGGGTAGCTTCACTGTTAAATGTGTGCAGGAATTGGTTGTGGTGACATGAAATACACTTAAGGAAGGTGTCCTTCCATTGTATGCACAGGTTACTTCATGCCCCTGCCTTGCAATCCTGTCCCAAATGGGTTATCACAAAAACCCCAGTCTTGAAATCATAAGGTTTCACTTAAGGTAGCTGGTCTTGGGCTTGAGGGAATCAGTAACACTGATGACAGTAGTTGCTGGTGTTGTTTGGTCTTACTAGATAACCTTGACACTGAAATAATGGTAGAAAAATCACAGACTGCTTTTCCTTCTGTTGAGAGGTTTCTGCTTTTCCTGTTTCTGTGGCATACAGTGTTCAGTCCAAAAAAGGCCTGAGTTCATGCAGATCCCTCTATAAAAATTGGAGCTAGATACTCTGTTTGCTCTAAGGATTCCATCAGGGCTTAAGTGACAGTAACATATGTCCTCCTTGGATTTTCACGGTGTTTCCATCTTGTATGTCAGAAATTATCATGGGTAAATGAAGGAGATTTATGTGCATTGTGCACTCTTTTTCATTGCTTTTTTTCCCTGCAGGTGATTTTAATAGACAGCTGATGGGTCAGATGATACAGATGAACCAAATACTGGGAGATGTGAAAGACCTGCTCAGGCAACAGGTGCAGTATAAAGGCTTCAGTGTGAAATATCCTAAGCTTGTCACTTTTGATAGGGTCAGGGCAGAATTCACATAGGCAGTAAACTCTTGTGTAGATGTCATTGTCTCAGAGGCATGACACGGTGGAGAAGAAATAACCTCTGTGCTCACTATGGGGGATGACTGAATGTTTGAGTGTAGGGGACTTGTTTGTTCAGATCCAGAAAATCTGGTGTCTGGAGTGGAGAGGAACTTGGGTAACCATCCTAGTCCACTCTTAGGTAGAGGTAGGTCAGTTGCACAGAACTGAAGTTGCATTTGTTCCACTTGCTGGTGAGTGTCAGAACTGGAACTGCTGGTGACGCATGCCTTTAGTTAAGCATGTCATTCTTAAAGGTCCTGTTGATGAAGGCTAAACTGAAGTACAGTGATTATCACTGTCTTTAATTTCATGGAGTACAAAGAGCATCTTATTTCAAGATAGAGTACCTATGTTGCATGGTTTAAGTGGCATCTTGGGGAAAAATAATAATGGTTCTTCTGGTAGCCAGCTGCAAACTGGAGCTGCCTGTCTCCAAATAATGTTTATTTTCTATATCCTCAAGGTCAAAGAAACAACTTTTCTGAGAAATACCATAGCTGAGTGCCAAGCATGTGGTAAGTATTCCTGTTATTACCTGTAAAAGGCAACCAGATGAGATGTACAGTCATTTTAAAACTAGTATTGATTTTGTCAGATTTATGAGGTTTCTAAGAAGTACTGTTTTAAAAATAGTGCGTCCAAAGTTCTAGATGTATTGGACACAAATTTAAAATAGATTTTCTTTAGAGAAAAACTTTCAGTTTCCACGGACTAGACAATCACCTATTGGAGAGATAAAACCCCGTTAAACCAAGTAGTACCGCTTGTCCTGTACTGTCAGTTCTCACATTGCCACAGAGCTGGGCCACGTGTTCCTGGGGAGGGAGATGTTGCCTGCCAGGTATCTCATGGCCAATCTTAGTAGAAGGACAGGGGAGGAATCATGTTTTTCTCTAGCTGGTACTGTCAGTCTAAGGAAGATCCTATGCAGTCCACCTGAAATTCATCTGATTCCGAGTAGGCAGTCACTAGTTAACAGCAGTAGACCAAAAGGTGGTCTTCATCTTTTCACTAAATGGAAGAAATAAATGCTTTCCCAAATGCCACTGTGTGGCCTTTCTACACAGCTGACAGTCAGGACGCACATGCACTCACTATAAAAAACAGAATACTCCCTCACTGGGTGGGGCGAAAGGCCCTAAACTCATCAAGCCTTTTAGCTGGTCTCTTCTCCCAGGCAATCAGCCTCATCAGAACTCAAGCTGAGCTCCAGCCAGGTTAACCTTTATGTGTAAGTGCCAAAGAAAGTCTTTAAATTCTGCATGCATCACTACCAAGGTTCAGCACCTGTCAGGGTCTCAGAAAACTTTGCTTTTCCCTAGGGCTGGTTTCTATGCACCTGAGCCAGTGTGCTTTCATGTCCTGCTGTGTGTTCTTGTACTGCCAGGTGCTGCTTCTTTATTCCTCTTATTTGTAAATTGTCAAATATGCTCTTGTGAAACTGTGGCACTATTTTTCTCATGAAGTGGTAGTGTTGCCAGTTTAGCCAGAGAAATACCATCACACTTGAGTCCCTTGGACCATCTGAGGCCAATGGCTTTTAGACTTTCTGCCCCTGGCCAGCAGCAGATATGTGCTGGGACTAACCCATCAGGAGGGCTCCCATGTGTAGTCAGAAGAAGCATGTGGACCTAACTAAAGCCCCTTCCTGAATTTCCCCTGACTGGGGATACAGCAAGCTGTTGGGCCATTCCTAGAATTAAGTCTCTTTGGCTACAGCACAGCTGGTAGCAGTGCAGTGCAGAAACACTGCTGCACAGCATCTTGGGGATCTCTTCACAGCACTTACCCAGCTGAAAGCCACGATGCATGTTTCTTTCAATCACTGAAACTGTTTGGTTTTTTTTTTTTTGCATTAAAGGTTTGGGGACTGTGAATTTTCCAACTCAGCTTCCTAGGCGCACTAAACCCAAATGTGAAGTTAATTCTTGCTTCAGGGGAGTCAGGTGTGTGGAGACAGCAGAGGGATTTCAGTGCGGCCCCTGCCCTGAAGGGCTCACGGGAAATGGAGTTACCTGCTCAGATATCAATGAGGTAAAATAGTGACTTTCACTGAATTAAAAAAAAGGCAAAAGAAAAAGCGTTAAAAAGCAACTGTTTCATACATATCAATAGGTTGCTGATGGTTGCTGTCGTCAGCATTTGCTGACTGCTTGCACAGTGAATATTAATTCATTGTAATTTGGTTTTACCTCCCTATCTTCCTCTTGCTGCGACTTTGTGGAGGTTATATGTGTGAAAACTTGAAATAAGCTGGTGAATTGAGTAGTCGCTTATAGGAGTTTAATGTTTGCAAAAAAAAAAAAGGCAAAACAAGTAAAACGAGCTTTTGATGTAGTCGTTTCTATTCCACAAGAAGATGCAGAGTCTTCCTGTAATAGGCTGCAGAAGCACTTCTTGTCAATATGGGTTTTGTTTCTTTAAATTGTTGTTCTTCTGAACCAGCCTTGGAGACCAAAATCTTCTCTTCAACCCAAACTGAAGCCATGTTTTCAGCCTTACCTTAAAAGTCTATGAAAAAAAATAAACATTTATTGTTATTGTTCCTGTTACTTTTTATAATTGTGTTGAAAGCTGATAATGTTGACTTAGATACCTCTTTTTCCATTGTGCTATATGTTAGAAATTCAGAGCTTGCTTGTATTGAGGACTGAGTTAATAAATTTACAATATATTAAATGTTTAAATAAAACCTGTGTTAATTGGAATATGACGCTTACTCAGAACACACACAGCAAAACCATTTACAGCTTCACAGCATTTTTTCTGTGTGATGATTTTTGTCATTCCTCTTTAGTGATTTTTGTGGAAAATCCCCTGGATGTAGTAGACCAGGGAACCAGGATAATTAGGTCATTAACTTTGCCTGTGGATAAAAGTACTACCAATGTGCCTGCTCAATGATGTAAAACATCTCCTTCCTAGCCAACAGGAGATGTGCTTTGACTGCTCTTTTGGTTTACTCCCTCCTATAGGCCATCATCAGAGAGGATGCGATGTGCCCAACTTGTATCTGTGAAAAACACTGGGGAGAGAAAGTGGGTTGAGTGTGGCAGCTTCCTGAGTTGTAGGTGATGTCTTATGTTTTGCCACACACGGCATGGACTATGTCTGCTCCAAGAGGAGGCATGAAAAATAGAGGTGAAGCTCTGAAATGCGAATGCAAGAGGTGGAACTGAAACAGCTGTGGTGGGAGTTTTGTGCCACAGAATACCGTGGTGAGAGACCTCAAGGCAGCCTAGGTGGAGCCCGCCAGTACAGATGGGTCCCACCTCCCTAGCCATACCCAGACGGTGGCAGAGCATGGCAATAATCTCCTCCCTGACATTTTCAGGGTTGGAGCAACTCTACCCATGACACCTGTGCTGGGAAAAAAGCTGAGACTGGTCTTTTGTAGTGGCCTGACATTAAACTGTTAAACTGTCACTGAAAACTGATGTGCCTTCATGTTCCTGCCACCACTCCACATGGCAAATCTGATCTCACATTAGGAACAGGGAGGAAATTTTGCTAAGATAGTGTCATAGAGATACATTCTTGCTTATATGAGGCCTTTACATGGACACTGTTACTAAAATGCCACCTAGTCTGGTGCAGTTTTTTTCACCAGTAAATATTTCCTTTAACAGCTGGATTTCCACTTATGGTTGTGCAGGGGGAATGTCCTAGTTTCAGCTAGGATAGAACTAAATTTTCTTCTTAGTAGCTAGACTAGTGCTGCATTTTGGATTCAGTACGGGGTTTGGTGTGAGAAGAATGTTGATAATGCACTGATGTTTTTAGCTGTTGCGAAGAAATCAAGGACTCTTCAGCTCCCCGTGCCCTGCTAGCGTGCAGTTACACAGGAAGCTGGGAGGCATCACAGCCAGAGTACTGGACCTGAATTGGCCACTGGAATATTCCATATCATACAATGTGCTGCTCAGTAGGCAGATGAGGGTTGACAGGGAAATGCTCTTTTACTTCCAGGATCACAGATTTGGGATTCTCACTTCTCTGGGATTGGAAACCAGGAACAGGCTGGGCATCGGTCAGCGGGTGATGAGCAAACATACTGTGCATTACTCATCTGTATTTTCTATTATTATTATTTTAATTTTACTTTATTTCAGTTATTAAATTATTTTTATCTCAACCTATGAGTGTCCTTACCTTTACCCCTCCAACTCTCTCTCCCATCCCCTGGGGTATGGGAGGGTGAATGAGCAGCTGCATGGTATTTGGCTGCTGTCTGGGTTTAAACCACAACAGGGGGGGAAAAAAAATAAGATAATAAATAGCAGTAGCTTTTTATTATCTAATAAGACAGGATGTGTCATACTATTTGTTTTCCTGAGTTAGCTGAGACTAAGGGAATGAAATTTTCTTTTTTTTTTTTTGAAAGCTCATTAGGCATCTCTTCTGGGAAAACAGCTCTCTACTGAATAAATTAATATCTGGCATTAAAAAAAAATCAGGTACAAATTCTGATAAAGACATATATTAGAAGGTTCCTCGCTCAGAGCTGACATCATATTTTCTGAGGCTGTTAGCATGTCAGCAATATGCTCCCTTATTCATTACCAGTTTTGAGACATTACTTTCACGTGCTGATGCCCTGTATCTTGGGAGTTGCAGCTCTGCTCTGTGTACAGTGTAATTTGACTGCCCTCTGCTGCCTATAGTAAAAAACCCACAGCAAATAAGGAGCACAAAATGTCTGTCCTAGGTTTTACATTTTACTTATGTTAGCTGACCTACTTCTACCAAATCTTTCCATCAAACATGATTTAATAATAAACATACCTTTTCTTGCTCTCTTGTGTGTCTGCTTGGTTACAAGTTGTATGTTTGTTGTAGGTGGATATCTTCTGGCTTGTTCTCCCTCCTTCTCGGATGTTTTTCTGTTAGCGATGGTGGGGGGAAAAAAAGGCATATTTTAAAAACTCTTTTATATTTCTTTCTCATGTTTCTTATTTATTGTTGTCTTTGAGCCATGTGCGGCATGATGGCATGTTGATGTTTTCGGTACTCTTACAAATATTACCTAGCAGCTAGTGTTGATGTTGGAGAGGCAGCAGTGTGGGATGTGGTTCCCAAACTGGCAACCCCAAGGCCAGCGAAATGGGTCACAGATGTTCCGTAAAACCAGACAAGGCAATGAAGCCAATGGTGCCTTCAGGACAGGGGTGATGCTGTGGACATGTGGTATTTTGGGACAAGTGCCAAGGTGATGCTGTGGACGTGTGGTATTTTGGGACAAGTGCCAAGGTGATGCTGTGGACATGTGGTATTTTGGGACAAGTGCCAAGGTGATGCTGTGGACGTGTGGTATTTTGGGACAAGTGCCAAGGTGATGCTGTGGACATGTGGTATTTTGGGGCAAGTGTGGTATTTAGTGGGCCTCTGGTCCAGGAATGTTTGGGCGCCATTTACACATCCCTGCTCCTCTAGCTCATTTTTGGGTTACTTCTGACTATGAGATTTGTCCAAATATAAATGAGGGAAAATGCTTCTGCCACCTCTGTGTGTACAAAACACAGCTGCAAGACCCTTTGGTGGTTTAGATGGCTTTCATGATATTGTGGTCTGGACCTCTCCATGGGGGCTTTCAGCCTCTGGGGGAGCTGAACCTGCCCTGCAGAAGGAAGGATTTGGGATCAGAGCTTAGGGCATCAACTACAGGCAGTAACGGAAGACTGCAAATTTTGCTTAAATTACAGAGATAGCAGAATACCTACCGGGGTCAGAAATACATGCAGAGACTGTTTCCTCTGTAAGCCAGCTCTGAACAGAGGACATACAGACATTGCATGTAGAATTGCCTTTGACCAACAGATTTGTGCAGAGAGTCATTCTGGATGTTACTGAAGCAGGAACAAGTGCTCGGTTCGGTTTTTTCTTTGCAGTGTCGTTACAACCCTTGCTTCCCTGGAGTCCGATGTGTGAACACTGCTCCGGGTTTCCGATGTGAGACTTGTCCTCCAGGATATACGGGACAAACTGTGCAAGGGATAGGACTCAGCTACGCCAAGAGCAATAAGCAGGTGAGTAGCAGCATCCCTGTGGCAACGGCCATTGCAAGGTGCTGGCTTATATCAGTGCATCTGTATTGTGTTTTTATGTATGCTTCGGTCATTCCATAATTGCCTTGTGCAGTTAGGCAGAGCTCAAATTAGTGGATCTGAGTTGTGTTTGCTTTGCTTTAATGGGAGTACTAACAGTCTAATATTGGACTATTATGGAGACAAGAAAAAATGTCATTATCTTCATAGGTATCTCTGATAAATGTTGAAGAGAGCTCTGTTTTCTATAAACTGGGTTTGAACTAGATAGTTCAAAGTGTGATAGAACAGGCCTATTTTGCTGTCATTTTTTGCATGCTCCAGTTGTGCCCTACAAGGTGAACACAGTTCTAGTCTAAACTCTTGTGGGCAAACCAGAAGCCCATCCTAAGGTTGAAATTTTCCGTATCACAATGTCTCTTCAGGGTTTATATGTGTCTGAGACCCACTGGAAAGGTAGCATATGGGCACATCTGTGCCATTCTGAGAGTGGTTTCAGGAGAAGCTATGACTCTTTCCTAGACTTAAACTTTAGTGGCTTTTCTTCAGACTTGGATCTCAAATTAACATTGTTTTTATTACATGTTGGTCTGTTTTATTGCTAGGTCTGCTTAGATATTGATGAATGTCAGAATGGTGGACTTGGTCTCTGTGTTCCAAATTCCCATTGCATAAACACTTTGGTAAGCACCTTTTCATTCGTGGCTTTAAAAAATTGATTGTTTTAAGATCCCATGAGGCTAGAATTGGATTTATGGCTCTGATTGAACAGCTGAATAATACCATTTGTTTGCTGACCTCATCTAAACTAAAGAATCATTTCCTCTTTTTCTAACTAATAATAAAAAAATCAATGCTTGATTTGTAATTAATATGTCCATCTGAGCTGTCTCCTTATCAAACTTTCCCCGAGGAACAGCAGGAACTTTTTTCTCCATACCTAGCTTTTGCAGCTAGGTATCATTGAGGCTACCAGTAGTGTTTGAAGTGGTCTTCTTTCCTTCTTAATACCCTGTTTTTCTAGGACTGTTTTCACTGTTCAGTGTGTTTCTTTCTCTTTTCTCAGGTTTTTTAGTCCTGTCTCCCTTTAGAAACAGTTCAGTCTGGAAGTGCTGCCTTAAAGGCTATTTTAATACATACCAGGGCTTGGTACAGGATAGAATATACTGAGCAAACTCAGCAGACTACAGAAGATGTTACCCTGGCATCCATTAGGAGAAAGTGTACGGGCCAGTATGTTTTATATAGACCATACCATCTGCATGGCCCAGTGATTATTTCACTCTTCAGTCTGTGTATCTTCATCTTCATCCTGAAAGTATGCAGACAGCACAGAGTTAAAATTTGGAATGAAGATAGGAACAGAGGACAAAAATAATGCCCAGCTGGGTAGTAAACGTATCTTTCTATCATGGTAGACTGGGACAATCCTGACTTCTCCTCCAACAGGCTTTGTATGGGAAGAGTGAAGTTGTGTGAAGCACCTCAGTTTCACAAAAGGATGGATGCACAAGTTTGTCAGAGATCTGCCTGTTTCTGTTCCTTGACATGTCAAAAATAATTATTCTCTATAAGGAAAAAAGATAATTTTCAATTGACGTTTATGTCATAAGTTACAAATCTACAGGTATGTGAGATAGAGACAAAAGCCATACTAGGTGCCTAAAGAAGCATCTTCTTATCAGCATTTGTCTGGTTGTATCTCATATAGTGATTGTCCCAGAACACACTGAGATTCCTTGGCTTAGCTCCTTTGGGTTTCTTTACACAAGAGAGTGGCACAAATACGGAATAAATATGTATGCATCCAGGTAAACCACTGCAAAAAGTTACATGGATGTTCTTAGTGTAGTGTAAATGAGGATGACTGTGTCTTCAACTTCTGAATTATTTTCTGAAGAGCAAAATTGAGCTCAAATTGGCTTAAAAATATTTGAGTTAAAAATAAATAAGATGGGGCAAAGACATGATGAACTTTATTGTCTGTCTTTGATTAAAACTTGTGCCCAGCTGAGTTTAGATAAACTGATGGGTCTCCTTTACACTGAAATAAGAGCATCCAATCTGATTAAGCAGGTGCTGCTTAGAATTTTACACAGAGTTTTAGCCACCTGGAAGCAGCTCAGAGTGATGCTGGCAGGGACAAGGTATCCATGAAGAAGCTTTTGCTGCTACATGACTTTTCTCTGGCTTAACAAAAGACTGGTCTAGATAAGTGAGAGTTGAGCATGTTTTCCACTGTGCCTTGTGGGAGCCAAATGTGAATTTCATGTAGGAAATAAAGTTTGTTCACAGTGCAGGAGGCCTCAGTGGATTAAAAACTACACTTGCACAGCATAGACAGTGTGACATGAATCTCATTTACATGTGTGCTTTAAAAGAAAAAGAAGTCCTGGTGAAAGGCTGGCTAGTGACTTTATGTTCTTACAGGGGTCTTACCACTGTGGCCGGTGCAAACCAGGATATACAGGAGACCAAGCCAGGGGATGCCAGGCTGAGAGGAGCTGCAGAAATCGAGCCCTCAATCCGTGCAGCATCCATGCTCGTTGTATTGAGGAGAGGAGCGGAGAAGTGACATGTATTGTGAGTGCATAAATTCATGCATTTGTACAATGAAAAATAACATTTTTTAGGCTGGAACTGAGAAAGTCTTTGTGGTCCTTTTATACAGTTGGGTGTTTTAATCAGATTGTGGCACACTGGCCTAGACCTGCTACAAAAATAACCGGGCTGAGTCTATCCTGCAGTTGTTATCTTGCAGCATGTCTGTAAAGCACCCATATTTATGTACCATATTTACCGTGTCTGTGTAATTAGATCTTCTGGGAGTAGCTTTTATAGACTTTCTATAGTCTCCTCATAAAGGACTGTCAAGTGTCACTCTTCAGAAGACATCACAAGGACAAATTCCTCTCCCGGTGCTCAGCTGCATAGCTGTGAGTAGGGATCCTCTGTATACCCAACATGCCTCTATTTGCCTGCTAATAGAGATGGTATTTTTCCAAGTGAGACCACAGATTCTAGACACAGCGAGGCTGCACTGTGTTTTCCAGCCGAGGGAGCAGAAAGGCACCAAGTGGCATATGAACTTTCATTATAAAAGTCTATCTGAATTATATTACTTAGTTTTTCCAGCTTGCAAGGGAAGGCAAGAGACTAATCCTGTGTCCTAAATTTGGATACAGTGTATGCTTCTGCTAGCACTTACTTTGGTCACATTTTTAGGTACATCTGTTTCAAAGTAGAAGAATCTAGGATATTTTAAATCCATGCTGTAATGGGAAGATGCTTAGATACTTGTGTTAGGCAAGTCCTCATTTTAAGGTGAGGCCAGAGTTGACATGCAGTTCTATGAATGTATCTTCAGTTGCAACACAAATTAGGCATTGGTTTGAAACAGTACCAATTTAGTTGGCTAGGAGAAACTTGTGTGCACATGCACTTGCTTGGTTCATGCAAACTTAGTAGCTGTCAGTGCAGTTTTCTCTTAAAACTTCCTCTGGTTGCAGATGCGTTCTGAACAGAACACAGTCATCCCATCTAATCATGGGCCTCTCTAACCATAAGTCCCCTCTTTTCTCTTTCTCCACCTGCAAGTGAGGAACCAAAATTGACTCCTGACCAGAGTCTAAAAGAAATCTATAGCTCCCGCTGAAATCATTATGTGTTGCAGGTGCATGTTCCATTTAACATCAAGTCTTAGCTCTTTCTACATGTGGCTAGATATAGAGATCTTGAAACAAAGATTTTCTTTCCACATTGAGAGATGCTGAAGTGTACCATATTGTACTTCAGTGTCTGTCCATGCCTTCTGTACGTTAGTGATTTCAATATTGATGTGGGGTTTCCCTCTTGAATATTGCTACAGTGACTCATTAACCTTTTGGTAGTACTACCATGGTGTTTTATTGATAGTGTGGCATTGGCTGGGCTGGTGATGGTTATATTTGCGGAAAAGATGTTGACATTGATGGCTACCCTAATGAAGAACTCTCATGCTCTGCTGAAAACTGCAGAAAGGTAAGAAATTCTTAATCCTATAATAATCCAGAGCATGAAGGGGTGAAGAGAAAGAGTGGAAGAAACACGACAAGATGCATTAATCTTTTTTTCAAGTTAATGAATTCCTCTGGATACATTGCATTTAATTTGATTATTTGATTAATTAAAATAACAATAGAAAAAAAGTAACTCAGATTATGAAGGCATCCAGTTTACCCATAGAACACCAGCCATGTCTCATTCTTTGTCTAGGACAATTGCAGATTTGTCCCAAACTCTGGGCAAGAAGATGCCGATGGTGATGGGATTGGAGATGCCTGTGATGATGATGCAGATGGAGATGGCATTCCCAATGAGCAGGTGCTGTGGATGGATTGGGGTGCAGGGGTCTGTGCAAACTGAAGGATTTTGCATTACTGCAATAGGCGGTGATTTTTTAAAATCTGGATCACTACTGTTTGCCAGAGATTATCCCACACCCATCACTATGAGCAGCTCTAAATCCTGTCTTTCTCTTCTATATAATGCTTGCTATTATATGACCTAAAAAACCCAGGATACCTCACTCAGCCTTAAATACCACCAATGTATGCTCTATTATTATATTTTAGCATTGAATTCTAGAGCTTTTTGTATACAGAACTTGTGTCCTTCTGTCATGCTGTCCCATAGCACAGCCTTCAGGAACATTACTTGCATTAGTGTCTTTCTTTTTAAAGAGCAGGTTGACCTGACATCACATTCCATGAGGAATCCAAAACCCACATAAATTAGTGGGTGTCTTTTCAATAACTTGAAAAAGCTTTGAATCATGTTCTCAAGGTAAAATAGGTTTCTGTGTGGGTACACTACTGCAGAATATATCAGAGAATATATTCAGGTTGTAAAAGCTCTTTTGTATTCACCCTGTATCCTCACATGACCACTGTTGGTCTGTATTAAGAGTCTTCTGTGGTATTGCTTAATGCGCTTCCAAGGGAGACAACAGGATAACTCTACCCAGAGTACAAATGTCCATGTGGAACTAGGTCAGAGTAGGAATCACAGGAGGTGTGTCTCAGGCTGTTTTGCCACTGAGGTCAACACTAAATTCTGTCAGATTGAAGCAAGTGGATTTATTTATGTTCTATAAGGAAAGATGTTAAATCCTCCTTCAACTATAAATCTATGTGCAAATTCAGCACTTTTGCAATCTAGTAACTTCTATATTGTTGCTAAGTTCTGTTCTGCTTCCATGCGTTTAAGAGGCTCAGGTCATGGGTGTGCTAGATGGGAGAGAAAAGCTTATACCACTTTGAAATAAAGTTTTCTCCATATGGCTCCTGATGGTCTTAGAGAGTCAAGAGCAGCTTGGTTGACCAAAACAAAACAAAACAAAAAACCCAAAAACCTGTTTTTCCGAGTGTTTCAGCTTTGGTTTGAGTCTCTACCAGAAGGGGGCAACAGCCTTTCACTGCGAGCACCTGCAAACCCTGTCAGGGTCTCTGAACTGCAGCTTCTGAGAAGGACCATGGAAGGAAGCCAGGGCGCCAAAACAGGTTACTCACCATAGGCACATCCAAAATGAGAATCAGAAGTCAAAGTTATAAATAAAGCCTTGTGATACTGGGTGTTTACGTTTAGGGTTCCCACGGTGTGGTTCAAAGTAGAGCTTTAAGGGAGCCAGTGAAATCTGATCCTGAGCTAATATTCACATGAAATGTCATATGTCTCACAGTAATCATTTTTTGTGAAAGTAAAAATAAATACAAGAGTTATATCAATCTGCTGAAGTAGAAATTAAAGTTTTGGGGCCTGGTTCATGTTTGATTTGGATCTGTGTCTCTTGCAGGATAACTGTGTTTTGGCTCCCAATGTTAATCAGAGAAACGGTGACCACGATATCTTTGGAGATGCTTGTGACAACTGCCGCAATGTCCTGAATAATGACCAGAGGGACACAGATGGTGATGGGAAAGGAGATGCTTGTGATGATGACATGGATGGAGATGGTTGGTAATTCTTCACTTCCAGCTTCCCTGATGTTCTTGAAACTTCCCCAGAACACATCGTGTGTTAGGAAATTTCCTGTCACCATCTGTCCTTCTTCATGAAACCTGTGTTTGGAATGCTTTTCATTTAGATTAATATATATCTTTTAGCCTCTGTTGGAAGCACTCAACACTGTAACAGATAATCCAAGCCATTTTTCATGTATAAGTTAAGGTTGTTGGTCACTTAGTAATTCCTTAAAGCTGCAAACATGTCCCAGAGTACCCAGCTGCTGCCTGTCCCAGATGCCCAAGAGCTACACAACATATTTTCATTGCTGCAAGAGGCTTAAAAGAAGTGAAAAAATCACAACCCTTTAAAAGTAATAACAAAGATGAAACATCCCATCCTGTAAGGTGTGATACAGGAACCGGATAGAATGAATTGTGTAATTAATAAAGTGTGTTGTGATGGGGTTGAAAGTTGTTCTTTAAGCAAGATGTTTCTAACTTCTCTTAAATGAATCAGTGTACACATAAGAAAGATCTGCTGTGCAGGCTTACAATGTCACTGCAAGATTAAGTAGTTGCTGGAAAGGAATAGTGTCTTTACTGTTCTTGATGTTTATGTTGTCCAATAACAAATATGGGAATTATTTTTAACTAGCATTCAATCCACTTTTCGATAGGTATTAAGAACCTTTTGGATAATTGTCAGAGGATCCCCAACCAAGACCAGGAGGACAAGGATAATGATGGTGTTGGTGATGCCTGTGATAGCTGCCCGACAATCAGCAATCCAAACCAGGTTAGCAGGCAGAAGGAAAAAATATCCTCATTTGGGGAGATAGACTGCTGAGGTCCAAAAAGATGCAAGAGAATGAGAGCCCATGCAGCCACAGTGTTTATCTTTTAACAGTAGGTATTCAGGAAAGTTTTATGGAGCTTCAGACTCTCCTGACATGGGAAAGAGGAGCCACCAGGTGTATTCTTACAGCTTGGGATGTTGTTAGCATCTCTCCCTTACCAGTATCTTCTACCGTCATGCTCAGAAGGGTGGGCATGCTCCTGTCTCACGGAGTCCAATACCAGACTCCACACATCAGTGTGATTTAGTTACACTTGGTATTTCTTTAATTAGGACAAAATCCTGGTGTCCTTATGTAGCAAAATTTTCACTGCTTCTAGGTGAGAAATCAGTGACACTTTTCATATGTTTTGAATTCTGATTAAGCCCCTTGTGACTAACAAAAAATGCTGGAAACTTTAGAGAAACATGGTAGATTTTTAAAGTTGCTGAAGAAGTCAGCCTTGGCTAGAAATGAGGGATACTTATTTCTAGTAGTAGAGGAATCTTTCTTGAACTACTCATCTTGCTTGAACTGCTACAATCAAGTTTAACACTGTTTATTCATTATCTGTTGTTTTTTTTTTTTCTTTAATAAAATTGACTTTTTGGTTAGGTGGATGATGTAAACAAGAAAATGTATTTTGTAACATATTTTAGTTGTATTTGATTTGGTTGTGTTTTGGTTTAACACTGCCATTTTAACAGATACTCTCGGCAGCTGATAGTGGAATTCTCTTTGTTTCGTTTTGCAGTCAGATGTCGACAACGACCTGGTTGGAGATTCCTGTGATACCAATCAAGACAGGTATGCTGCGTTGTGGCTTGTAACAGCAGCGGGGAAGTGGAAGAGGCGAGTCTTGAGCTGAAGCATGCTACTGATTCCTAGAGAGCTGTAATCCCTCAGACTAGCTTGGATTTAATTCCAGTACCTCCTCAGAGATGTTATTTCGAAAACAATGTTATGATTTATCAGCCTTGTTGGTTCACTTCCCTGTAGCAGTACAGCTATGGAGCCCTTCACCTTTAGCCCCATGTTCACACAGGCTTCCTGTGAATTTCATGTGGAAGTGACATTCAGAGCAGTTCTCTGGCTGTAAAACCCAGAGCACTGCTCTGAGCTTCTTAGTGAGCTAATGTCTTTTTTCTTTTCTTTATTTTTGTATTCCTCTTTTGTTTATTTTCTTCTTTAGCAGAAATTTCACAGCTAAGGGCTGTAGGTTTTTCCATAAGAACCTAGTGTTTCAGAAACAGAATTTTATTATCAAGTGTAAAACATTCGCAGGTAAACCCCTTTGCTTTGGCATAACAAGAGTGGCAAGGCTCCTCTATGGCTTTTACACGCCCCAAGCATTCAAGGGAGCACATCCCATGGCAAACTGCTAACGCCTGGCTGGAAGCAGCTTCTGCATAACCAACTTTGGGGGTGGCAAGTCCTTCCCTGTGCTCTGCACTTAAAGCAAGAGGAAAAGGAAGTGATAAATCCTGTGCTGGCATAGCATTTTCACCAGCTGAAGACAGCTGCAAGGTCTCACACCAGGGCTGTTGGTGGGTACTGCTGTCTGGAGTGATAAATACAGGGAGCCCACTTCCCTGCCTGACCATTCCCAGTCTTGGGTCAGTAGCTGCCAAGACCCCCAGCTGGGAGCTGCTTTACTCTTTAAGTAGATACAGCCTTAGTTTTTGCTGTTTTAAAAATGGACATGTTTTCTTTTTTCCCTTAAACCTAACTAATGTTTATGAAGTATTTCCTGGTAAGAATGCTGTAGCTCTGCCCGAGGTTAACTTTGCAATAGATACATGTGTGTGGTCCTCATTGCATTTTATCTCAAAAATGTGGAAACATTAGTTGCTCTCACCTAAAATTAAAGCATGTTTCTTAAGCAGGGAGATACGTGGGAATATGTACAGCTATAAGCTGCAGCACTGCCTTAGTTTGGCAGCATGTGACTTCAGCTCTGCCTGTGCTAGGCAAAAAGCTGCTGAGGGGAAATGTGCCTGCTTATCACCAGAAACCATTTTGTTTATGGTGTGTGTACAAAACACACCTGACTTCAGGCCACTTTTTTGCAGAGATTAATTTAACTGATGGCATGGAGAAAAAAATGTAGCCAGCCCATAACTGCCCAAACCCTTTTTTATAGTTTGTGTCTCCATTCCTAGTGACTCTGCACTGTAACAAGCTGGTGCAGCCATGGGCTGGGGGGATGCTTTGGAACATTCTTCCTCTACTTCTTATTGCACGGCTCCCCTGTGGAACCATAATGTAACAAAACTTGCTATGCAGAAGGGTGAAAGAGGTTCTTGTTTTTAAAACAAGCCAGATTTCAGGTCCTCATGCAGTCTCTCATAAATTTTCATTCACACTCACACCTGCATGCTCATGAGCACCAAGACACTGGTGGACAGCATGTATGACAAGGGACACAGCTGTTGAGCTCTTGCTTTTTCCTGGGTATCCTTTGATTGGTGACACTGCACTTGCTGGATGTGCCTTACATGCCCTTTTAGGAGTGGATATCATTTGGGATCTTGGGCTCTGGTATCTTTTCCCACTTCATGTAAGGCTTCTTTTTCTGTTCCTTATCTGAGTACTTTTATAGCTCCAGGCTTAGTCTTCTCCTTCTTGCCACCTTATCATACAGTGTTTGTTCCTCGTCTCCTTGGTGTTCAGCCACCTGAACGACACCATGTCCTGGTGCCTCACTGGTGTGTTTCCAGATCTGGGGTGGCCTCCAGTGTGTTTCTCGCTCAGGTACCCTTGCTGTCCCCCATGCAGAGGTAGGAGCCGATGCTGGCATGCCATTTCTTTTTGTCTCCATGCTTGTAGTGATGGTGATGGACATCAGGACAGCACAGACAATTGCCCCACAGTCATTAACAGCTCCCAGCTGGACACGGATAAGGATGGGCTGGGTGATGAGTGTGATGAGGATGATGATAACGATGGCATTCCTGACCTCTTGCCCCCTGGCCCTGACAACTGCAGGCTGGTCCCCAATCCAGGGCAGGAAGATGATAATGGTAAGATGGGCCTTGAGGAGCCATTTTGGTGCTTAGGCACTCCATCTTCCCCCAGGCCTTATACCTATACGCCAGGATCTGTCAGAGTCACCACGGGTGCACACACTTATCCTGGGAGGGACCCCAACGCACAGGTGCCCTTTGGCCAAGGCAGAGGTCCTCAGGTCCGCGCCCTGGGCACTGCAGCCATCGGGGCTGAGACTCCACCTGCTTCTCGGACACCCTGATCCAGTGGCTCAGCCAGATGTGGCTACTTGCTGCACCATAAATCTGCTTTCACTTCTCTGATGCGTTCAGGTGATGGAGTTGGTGATATCTGCGAGTCTGATTTTGACCAGGATACAGTGATTGATCGGATCGATGTGTGCCCTGAGAACGCGGAGATCACTTTGACAGACTTCAGGGCCTATCAGACAGTGGTGCTGGACCCAGAGGGGGATGCGCAGATTGATCCCAACTGGGTGGTTCTGAACCAGGTAAAAATACATCTGGTCTTTCTTACCTGTCTGAGATCATTTGAAAATCACAGTAAAACTGTCCTTGTAATTGCTGGACCTCTGGTAAACAAGTGAAAAGTGGAAGCTGTTGGATTGGCTGACTATTTTACAGGAGTTACAATGAAGGAACTTTCTTTTAGCATATGATAGCTTGAAGCTTGATGCTCCTAATGATCTAAAATAACTACAGGCTGGTCAACTTGTTCTGAGTGGACTCCACTGCTGCCAAGAAGGCAAACATGTGACTTTCGTGTCACCCTATTGAAATATTTCTGTAGCAAACAGTTTCATGAGTCCTTCACAGAATTAAAAGTCTGACCTGCTGTATAGCAGAGCATTTACTCCTAGGTGGCGTCCAATAACTGTTATTTACACTAACAAATTTCAGCCTTCAGGAGGCTAATGTGTTCTGAGTCACAAAGAATTTGTGATTTATTTCCATTGCCAACGTTTCTGCCAAGCCAGGTGAGATGTGTATAACTTCGTTAACCCAGTCCTGGCAGTCAGTTTAATCCTGAACTCCATGACGAAACTGTATGAGCTAAATCGAGGAAGAGTGCCTCATGTCCATCTCTGTCACTATCCCTTCCAACCCTGGCCTGTTTCTGACTGGGTTCAGTGATTTCCAGAAGAAAATTGGGGTAGCGAAAGAAAGTATCAGAGTACCAATATGGCCAGTTTTGCAATGGGAAAAGAAAAATCCTTCCTGACTCAGGGCACTCAAGCAGCTGAAACATCACAGTTCTTGTTTTAATTCAGAGCTACAAGTGTTACAGGCGTGATGTGAGCAAACAGAGGAGATGAATGGAGGGGGTGGTAGAGGGAGGCCAGAAGAGGCTGTCAGGCTTCGTCAGCACAGCTCTGCAAGCACACTAACCACCTTGAATTTACTCTTGCAGGGAATGGAAATTGTGCAGACAATGAACAGCGATCCTGGCCTTGCTGTTGGTATGTACCCTCTTCTGAGATTCAAGTTTTACAGTAGAAAAGTTAAAGCATGTGAAGGCATCTTCTGCAGACTTGTTTTTAACCTGTGCATATCCTCAGGTTACACAGCTTTTAACGGCGTTGATTTTGAGGGCACTTTTCATGTGAACACTGTGACAGATGACGACTATGCTGGCTTTATTTTTGGTTATCAAGACAGCTCTAGCTTTTATGTGGTCATGTGGAAACAGACTGAACAGACATACTGGCAAGCGACTCCCTTCAGAGCTGTTGCAGAGCCTGGCATTCAGCTAAAGGTACTGGTAGTGGCTCCTAGCTGGGGACACAGTGGTCACCACAGTCTGGCTACGCCATCTGGCCATGTGTTGGCCATGCCAGCCTGCCACCTGACTGCCATGGGCTAATAAGCCATCAGGCCATGCACTGGCCCAGCCACTGCACTGCGTGTTGGCTGTGCTGCCCGACTGCTGCTCTCCCTGCGACACGTGTCAAAACTCCTGACTCGGGTGGCTGCCACACAGTGCTTTTAATAGCACCATTTTTTAAAGGAACTTCAGTCTTGCCCCTGCGCATCACCTGCAGTGGTTAATGCCCGCTCTCGTTGCGCTCTGTCTGTAATTGGTCAAATCACCTCCATCTCCTTGGTCCAGCCAGGTACTCAGCTGCTTTTCCATGCAAGCAGTGGCTGCAGTTATGCAAGAGAAGCTAGCGGCTTGCGAGCAGGAGGGAGGGTGCTTCTGCAGACCTGTTCCCCACTACAAAAAGACTTAGAGCTCCTGAAAGTGACATTTCTCTGGGGTCAGCATTGGAAAATTGTGTTTCTGCAGGCCGTGAAATCCAAGACAGGCCCTGGTGAGCACCTCCGCAACTCCCTCTGGCATACGGGGGACACCAGTGATCAAGTCAGGCTGCTGTGGAAGGACCCCCGAAATGTAGGGTGGAAAGACAAAGTCTCCTACCGCTGGTTCTTGCAGCACAGACCCCAGATTGGTTATATCAGGTAAGAAGGGAAAGGATAGAGAAGGTGAGTACAGATACATGTCTGCCTAAACTGATGTTTCTCAACACCTAATTCAGATAATAGTCTGAATTATAATTTATAGTATGTCTAGGCTTTGCACTGATGAAGCCTTATAACAGGTTAGATTTTTGAAATTCAGCCTGCAGTTCTTTTCCTATGAAAGACAATTCCAAGCTAAGCATGTTTGTAACTGAACTTTTCTACCATCTGGCTGTTGTAACTATGCCCTACCCTATAGGCCCCTTTCTGGCTTTAATATCTTGTCTTCCAAAATACTACTGGCCACTTATCTGAAAAACAATGCATTTCAAATTTTATCAATTTTGATATTTTAGAATATTTTTGTTGGAATTGTGATAGTTCATTTACATATTCTGGGAAAACAGAATAAAAGTTGCCAACTTAAAGGTTGTGATCCCGAATAAGATCAGCAATTATCCTGACATGATAGGTTTTGGACTACATACCATATATTCAGAAAGTTTGTCAAAGCTATGTAATGCATGTTATCTATTCCTATTTTGTTAGTAGGGAAAAAAAAAAAAGTTATTTAACAAATATTCACCAATTAGGAGGAAACATTTCACTCTGCAATATCCAGATCAGCAGGAATTATACTTGTAGATCAAGGCTGATGTTAAAATGCAAAAATCAAACTGCACTGGCATCATCAGCTCAGGTTTCGCAACCTCATAAAAGAACAAAAATACAGGTAAGTCAGTTCTTCAAAAAATCACCACCCAGCAGTTGAGATGCAGTGACTTGATGGTATAATTATTTAATGTTTCTGATGCAGAGCATCATCTTCAGCAGTCATTGGAGTAGGCATGTTGGATCAAAATTTAAAATGGATCAAAAGCATTTATACAGTCAATTATTGTGTCCCAGCCACGAGGCAGTAGTGAATAGATCTTGGGTGGCAACTTTTATTTAGATCAAGCTGTCTGTGAAGCTGCTTCACGAGTAAACATCTGCCTGTGGTTGCAGTCTCTCCGGCCAGTCTAATTAATGCCCGCTACAATTGGGAAAGGTAGCAAGGTCAGTGTCACAAAATCCTTCAAAAACTAAAGGCAGCCAGGCCTAAAGTGAACCTTTGCCAGCTCTCTGTCCGCATCTCACTGTGGTCTGTTTAGGCCAGATGCCACAGACCATAATGTGTCTAGCAAAGGTTTTCTGAGGCTTCAAGGAAGCCTAGGAAAAAGTCACTTGAGCCAGCCTCTCCCACGGAAATTTGAAAGACAACAAGTTCTATTCATTGTACAGATACTTTTAAACTGCCTCAGCAAATCAGGAAATAAACTCAGGAACATAACAGGAATTGTTTGTTTTGTTTTGGTTATTTTTTTTTCCCCTTATTTTATGGAAAGGCACAGCAACTTTCTTTCCCTTCACCACTTGCTCTTTTCTTGCATGTCAGACCAGCAGTGTCCTCATCCAAAACAGGGCCCTCCAGGCTCATCATGCTCGAAGTTGTTTACCCAGTACCCCAGAGGCTGAGGACTTGGTGTAGACAGCGCTGCAGCAGCTCAGCTGGCTCCAGCGTGGTCCTGCTCAAGCCCTCAGTGCAGGGCACACGCTGGGGAGCTGGCAGGGTGCAGCTGTTCCCACAGCTATTTGGGAATTTGCCTGATGGGTTTTCTAACAAGAAGATGCCAGATCATCAAAACTGTTCCTGGAATTAATCATACTCACATTTTAAAAGAAATCTCACAGTCAAGTTTAAGATTCCAAACCGTTTCTTTGAAACTTTGCCTATTTAAAAAAAAAAAAAGTTTAGCGTCAAACTGTGTGAGACAATACTCATCTGGCCTTCTTCAACCGATCTAATCTGGTTCTCCCTTTCACTTACAACAATCAACTGTGGAAATTTTCAAAAGTTAAAGCTCTCAGCCTGACTGACTACAGGAAAAAGCATTCCAAGGCTTTTGTAAGACGTGTAAAGAAAAAAAAAAAAGCTAACCACCACCCAAACACCCTCATTGCCCAGCTCTTGCCAGTGTGCAGCATTGCTCCCATGCTCAGCCTACAGGGGAGCTATCTTAAATGCTTTTTCTCACTTGGGCTAGAGGAGAGGCTAGTGTATCCAAGGCTAGAGTCACCACAGATGATGAAATTATGTTTATGAATGTTGCAGCCTTGGAAAAGATCTAACTACGCTTCTGTTTGCTTTCATTAAGAGCAAGATTTTATGAAGGCTCTGACCTAGTGGCAGACTCTGGTGTAACTATAGACACCACAATGCGTGGAGGACGGCTTGGAGTTTTCTGCTTCTCTCAGGAAAACATTATTTGGTCCAACCTGAAATACCGCTGCAATGGTAAAGTTGCTCTTACGTCATTTTAGCTAAAAACTAACAAGTGGTCACGAAGAACCAGTAGTGTGGCTGTCAGATTAAGCCATTTTACATCCTTTCTTTTGCTTTTCATTTGCAAGTTATTCACAGCTGTGAAACACCTCCCCTGACACCAGCAGCACACTGCAGCCCAGCCAGACGGGAACTAACACCTCACAACCGCTCCTCCCAGAGCAGTCACTCTGCTGCAGAGATTGTGCCAACTAAGTAGTATAGCTGTCATCAGAGAATTAGAAACGTTATTTAAAACCAACCAACCGTGAGAGTTGTACACGCAAAACATACTGAGGCCATCATTCATGTAGGATGCCTCGAGCTCCGAACACAAGGTGAAATAAATCTGTAGAGCCAGTGGGATCTGTCACTGGTGTCAGTGTCACTCATATACTTGCTGGTTGCTCCTGTCTGTGGGAGGACAAGTTCATAAGATGCCCTTCCTCCCACGGACAAATCCTTCTCAGACCCATGGGAACATGGTGGCTTGCTCCTCTTGGGGTAAGAGCCTCACAGCTTAGGCCTGATCTCCCACTATATGGAGTAACTCAAACCTTGGTCAGTCACAGAGAAGCTGATCATATCGGAGTATTTCTGCCCTGGCAGCAGATCAGATAGCTTTGTGGTGTTGGAGGGGCTGCCCCTGCCTCCTCTCAGCATCAACCCCTACCTGACCACGGTAGCCTTAGAAAAATAAGTCACCAGCCAAGTTGGAATAGTTTCCTTTTCCGATTTCCGTGGATCCAAGAAGCCCAGCCCAGGTCTGCAGGGGTCACAGCCACTGCATGGCCAGATCCTGGCTCTGTGGCATGTTTTAGTGAAGGACTCTTGTTCCTGAACATGTGGTACACCTAGGTTGGCACTTGGAGGTCATGGTTAAATAGGGAAACTTCTAGACAGTGGTGTTTACAATTAAAAATTACTTGATGAGAGTCTCAAACAGTATGTGGTTTCCCAGAAAGCATGTTTCAAAGCTGCCACTGAAGTTGCAGATACTTTCCTTGCAGTGGCTTTGCTGCAGGCGCTGCAGTAAGTCAGTGAAGCCCACTCAAGCCTCTGGAGTCCCCAGGTACCCCTGCTTTCATTTCAGATAAGTTCCTACATGTGCAGAGGAAGCTCAAAAAGAATTTTCAAGCCTCAAAAAAAGAAATGATCAACAGAAAGCAAAGGATTTACCCCCTTTTTTCTATACACTGTGTGCATTTATATAGTCACTTCCTTTTTTGAGTTTAGAATTACCTGTCCTGCATCAGGGTAGAAATAAGTTGAGGTCATGCAGCTGAGCTTCATTGCTGTGGCTCAGTCTCTGGCTGCAGCTTTAGCTTTATGGTTAGCTCTGTGGCTCTCCAGATAAAACATTCTGGGATCTGTCAAAGGCACACTGCAAACTCAACGCTTCAAACAGAAGTGTAGTCATTCTTACGACACTGACTCATCTCCAGCTCCTTTTGCCAATTCTGAAGTTTTTCTACTAGTTGCTATCGGTTTTTGTGTTAACATTTCTGTCCTGTCTTGTGGTTGGGAAACCATCACTGGGAAGCTGAATTAGGATACATGAGAAATAGCAACGCTGCAGATGTGTATGGGGTGCAGAGCAAGACAACCACTTTTTCTGCCTTTCTAAGCAGCATTTATTATTAAAAATGTGAGAGTGGAAGCCACAGAGTTTTCAGGTGGAAATGTAGTTTGAAGATTGATAGGACTCCATTATGGGCTGACACTGTAGCACTGTCTTGTTAGCCTCTCTGTGCTTTTCAGTGGTGTACAGCTAAAACTGGAAACATTCCCTGGTCATTCTTAATGTGTAAACGAGAGGGCATATTACCTTAAAAAAAAAAAGAGTAGATGGGCAATCCATTAATTTAAGTGCTCCTTGGTCTTGTCAGAAGAGACTAAACTTTTGTGCATCTTCCTGTTTTCAGATACCATTCCAGAGGACTTTCAAGAATTTCAAGCTCAGCAATTTGGCGTTGGGGATATTTAAGAAGGAAAAGCAAAAACTAACATTGCTATTGCAAACAATAAAACAGTATCTTTTAAATCCTTATATGATTGTTGTTGTAAGAGTGCACACCGCAGCTTGTTCTCATTGATGTGACTATGTCAGACTTTTTTTTGTATAAAAGTGAAAATAAAAAGGAGACAAAATAGACTGTGGCTTCACTTCTAAATTTGCCCTAAAATCTAAGGAGCAGCATGTAACGGTCACTTTATGTACTGGGTCACTTTAAGTATGGGACACTTGCTTAAAACCTTCTCAGGAAAAATTTGAATCCACTGCCATTCTGGAATCAATATTAGAGAGGGTGGGGAAGAAAAGTTGTTTATCCGGAATATGTCAGAAACAAGAGGTTGCATCTGGGCATAAAGTGGTTGGGAGCTGTCTGGCCAAGCCAAGGGCTTCTTAGTACTTTTCCAGTCCTGCTAAGAAAATGTTTTATCACCTTTAGAGTAGTTTAACTCCTTTGGAGACTTAGTTGCCTCTGGCAGACCTCCTCTAACTATATTGGACCCCCCCAACCTCCTACTCCCAGAAAATTATGAGTAACACTATCATGTCCTGTAAAAGCAAAAAAGCTGACTGCAGGATGATGTAGTCATGTCTTATGACTTGCATGTGACTAAAACTGAAAACAACATACGGAGATAAATGCAGAATCACAGAATCACCTATAGAGCGATAATAATCCTAACTTTCACATACACAAAGCCAGGCTTTGACTTGCTGTCCCCAAGCAGAGCTGAGCTCTCTCAGCAGGTACTGCAATCTTACAAAAATAAGTCAGCAGGTTAAAAACCCAAAATACTGCATTAAGCATCAGCAGCCATCAGGAAAGGATTAGAAACCAAAAAGCCAAAAAAACGTGTATCACAGTGCACTCTGTAATATTCAAACTATTAAAAAGTGTTGGCAATACCATGTGCATGTCTACTACGTTCTTCTTCAAAACAGAACTAGGAAAGGAAGGGAGGACAAGCTCCAAGGACAGCTGAAGAGAAGGATATTGCAGGCTAGAGGATAATTACTTTTAAAAGGACAGTGCGGGGGGGGGAGGGGGAAGAGGGAGGAAATAGAATACACATGGAGGAATACAGTGAAGGTTTTAAAAATCAGAAGTAGGCTTGAGAAAATGAACAGCCATGGCTCTTTCCCAGCACAAAACCAGAGGTGAAATGGCAAGTTAAATTATCAGGTGACAGTATCAAAACAACACCAAAAAAAGTGTCCTGTTCTCAGTACAATAAAAATACCCTTAAGGTTTATGGTTCTATCAATGGCTTGGGCTATGGGAAGAGTTTTCACCACAGGCTTGTCCTCCATTGCCAAGGCTTCTGGGAGCAGCACGGCTCTGGGACCTGTCCCACGAGGGATCCCAGAGCCCCACAGCAAAGAGCATAATGCAGGAGTGTTCCTCTGCCATGGTGCTTCATCATGAAAGGTCCTCCAGTTGAAGTTCTCCTTTCCCCTTGGCTTTACCAGACCCAACTTCACTCACCAGTTTTTCAAGAGAGGATTGAAAAACTAGTTATTTCGGAGCAACACAGAGGGTATTGTCAAGTTGTGCTTAAAAGATGAGAAAAACCACCTCTTTCTAGCTGAACATAGGCTGGAACTGCTGTATTGTTCATTTATGAACAAAAACACAGACCATAAATGTAAAGCAAATTTACATCTTTCTTATCATGCACTTGCATTTCACTGGATGGAGCCTTCTCCAGGCAAAAAATCCTCTCTGAATGGTTTGGGTGCAACCTGGGCAGAGGGCAGTTACTGGTACTACGCATGCACACACCATGGTGCACCACGGCCAGGGCCTGCCGTACGCACGTTTTGCACGAGTTGTCTCCTCACAGTGGATGCAACAGTCCCAGCCCACCTCGACCTGCCTGCAGCATGTGCTGGTCAGAGCACGACAGCACGCATCAGCTCCCTCAGGAGACACATGCACTGCCAGCCCTCAAATCCCTGCCGGCCTCCAAACCTGCGCCCATGGCCAGAGGCCCTCCTCCTGCCACAGTGGCTGGGAGGGAGCACCCTGGCTGCTTGCCACACCAGTTTGCCACCTTCGAGCTTGCCTATTTCCAAGCTCTCTTCCAGTCTACACTATGGCTGTTGGCTACCGGAGGCTGCACGATGAGATAAAAGCTCTGGCTCTTGCGCTGCCAAGGGTAACTTCATCAGGCTGTGAGCTTCTAACCTCCCCCAGCTGAGCGCATACTGGCTTGCTCAACTGGTAGTCACAGAAACCAGCTGATGCTCAGCCAGCCAGAACTTTTTGTTTCAGAAGATGCTGTTGGGACCTTACAATGGGACCTCACTATGTCTGTTGTGCTGACACACTGACTGCTGGGTAGCCTACAAATTCAGGAACTGTAAAGTTAAGCTGTCGCAGACAAAGATCTGCCCCAAGGTCATAGTCCGGGCTTGGGAAACTCCTGCCCCTCACACTCCTGTCAGAAGCTGTGCAGTAACTCTGTGTAAGCATTTAAACAAGCTCCTCTTGCACCATCACCTCTTTCTGCACTATTGTGCAACACAGACATAGCTCCATGTGTGGCCTCTGGCAAGTAAAGACATTGCAATCCCACATCTTTAAAACCAAACCCATAGTTCCCTCTCACCCCCACCGCCTGCACAGCTGGGCTGCACTCAGCTGGAGCAGCAGCTGCAACCACTTTGAAGTTCAGAGTTCTGGGGCTCCAGCACCAGGGTCTCACGTCTTACCAGAGATTAACCCTTTCCTGTGTGCTACAAACACCACAACAAACACACTTCAAATGCTTCCGTTCCCTGACGACCACCTCCCGGTTTGCAACACCAGAAGAGAACACCCCGCCAGGATGCTGCGGGGTGGGGTGAAGGCAGGGGCGGGCGGAGTGGTGGGAGGCTGCTGAGCAAAGGGGGTCAGCCCTTGCAGACCCTCGGCACCCCTCGGGAACTGCTGCCTCGCACCTCAGCCAAAACGCAGAGCCGCCCAGCTATGCGCACAGAACTCTCTCATGCGCCAGAGCCGCCCAGAGAACAGCCGCTGCCATTCGACCCTTTGAAACTGGATCGGCAGCTACCCATCACCAAAAGGAACCAGTGTCCTGGTGTGGGCCTGGCCAGATGCAGCTGGCAGGCCCCAGCCGGCACATGCTGAAACAGGACTCCACAACAGCCCCAAACACGGATGGGGAGAAGCAAGGGACCAGGACACATGGAGACAAAGCACTTTCCCTGGTGTGGATTTAGGTGTCAAATTCAGCAGCTGCCCAACCCACCATCTGTGCAAATAAGGAAAGGAAAAAAAAAAAAAAAAAAAAAAAAAAAAAAAAAAAAAAAAATCAGAGATCCTTGTTTCAAACAACTGCACAGCCTTCAGTGCTATACTTGGCCTGGAAAATGCTTTGTTTGCACTGTCAGAGGTATCTGACAGATAGCTCTGGATTGTACAGAGCAGACGCGATGGACAAATCTGTGCAATTTCACATCTTCTGAGATCATGTTCTGGAGGAATAAAAAAATAACATGAACAGTGAAGCCATGTAATATTCCACAGGCCAACATTTTTTTTGTTAAACAACATCCAAATGTAGTGAACAAAGTTCAGCGAATTTACTTTTACTGGCTCAGTAACTGCTTAGCTCATATGTTTATACATTTTTAAAGTTTCTCCTAGAATTAGTTGACTTCTCGACTTTCATGTATCACAACAATTGATTTCAAATGTAAGAAAAACTTTATTGGTCCATTAAACATTAAATCTATAACAATACATTCACTCTGTATACAAAAGGAAGTGTCCATTAAACCCATTAACATGCTTGAGAAAGGCAAAGCTGTTGACTACTTTACAAATAAGATCTTACAATTCTGAAATCTTTGCCAATCCTTAAAAGTCAAAGTGTTACAGTTACTACAGATCACAACACTCTCAAAAAATGTTAAATAAACTAGCAAACCTCCACTGGGCTACAGCTTAGTAAAATAAAACCACACATACACACCAAAAAGTTCCCTTGCGATATTAAGAACTTTGAAAAAGACTAATTAAAAACCATTCACCGTTAAGAAAAAGTCTTTACATTTTGACTACTTTGCATCCAGTTTTTTGAACATGGCATATATGAGACTGAAGACCACTCACTGGTGGTAAACAAAAAGTAGACAGTGAGCCCATATGACCCTAGTAAATACTTTCTCAGCTTGCATACAACAAGTTGAACAATTTTCTCTGAAAGTTAATTCCCCTTGCTTTAAGTTTGCATGGATGTCTGATGACACCTAAGCACCTGGACGTGTATCGGTAAGAGGAAAAATAAAGCTACGGTATGAGTAAGAGACATTATTTCCCCATAGCTTTCCAAAATTATTCTGGCTTCGCACTGAGGCTTCTTTGGCAAAAGCATGGCTGCAGTGATGCACCCCGCAGCTCTGGCGAGCAAAAGCCCTGCAAGCTTTAAGCTGCTGGAACAGTTTCAAAGCTGATGACTGTGGCTCTGAAGAAGTTTGTGCCAGGAGCTGTATGCTACACACTGGGAACTACTGGAGACTGGCAAACAGGGGAAAGCCAACGTGGCTTACATCTGAAATAAATTCCAACTTTTAAAAAATAACATTACTGAACAGGTGTGGAATGAGTTGAAACCAGCTTTGAGAAAAAAAAACAAAACAAAATGGGATTTAAGGCCTCCTTGAACCCTACAGAGTTTCTTCGGGCATTAGAAAGCAGCCATCATGCCAGTCTCCCAAAGTTTCTACTTCAGACCATGTGCAGTGTGTCTGCATCCCCATCCTGGGGCACACAGGCATTCTGTCTTCAGCATGTTGAAAATGTAGAGACATACCAGCTCCCAAGCTACATATCCTGTTACAAGTACAAAACCCCAAAGCTTTCTAAGCACCTGACCCCCGGCATTCCCTTGTACATTCATGTGAAACACTGAGTTCAAACTACTGTTTACAAGACTGAAAACAGAGTAAAATGTCATGGCGCTGATTATGTGTTTTCCTCCCACAAGAACTTGTAGGCCACTTCACAAAACAAAGAAGCAGTTTTCACAGAGGAAAACCAACCCATATAATAAAGTATGATCCTTGACTTTGCTTCAACACCGCCGGTTGTCCTGCTATGAAAAGGAAAGGATCAACAAGACCTGGCGAAGAAGTCTTTGCTAGTTTCTAGCACCAAAGACATCACACTTGACATGAAGCAGAGTGGGAGTGAAGCAGGTTTACAATACCCTTAAAAAACAAATGCAAGGAGAGAAAGGCAAATAAAATGAGGGGATACAGCCTGCAAGCAAAAGACATTTCTTCTAAAGCCCAGAATGAAAGACGAGAGCAAAATTTTCGCTGCAGATCATCTCTCTCATCTAGCCACACAGGTGCAGCCTTGTGGTATTTTGCTTCATCAACTTATTTAGAAGAAAAGCCTAACAGTTTATAGCATAAATTCTTTATAGCACAAAATCTTTAAAGCATGTTTCAAAAGCAGTTTTGTTACCAATCTGTTCAGAGATGCCCACGATACTGTGGGCTGCTAGCCAAAGTTGGAACAGCAGTATCTTGAGTTCTCAAATTTTTCTGATGCATTGGTCAGAACCAGACAACTGTTAAAAAACAGTTTTTTTCGCAAGTGCAATGAATGCTTCATTAATAGCAATGTTCTAGCTCAGAACTGTCTGCACTTGTGGCTGACGAAGCAATTATATGTGCATAGCTTATAATTTCAAAGCGCTTCTAGATTTGTAAAAAGGTGCTAAAACACAAAATAAATAAATAAATACACATGCAGTGTTTATGATCCTGTGAGGGGATAAACCCTCTCTCCGGACTACGCATACATTAGCAACACTGAATTACCCGTTTCAGACAAAAGTGGCCCAACCCAGCCAGGATTTACTGAATTAGCTGGACAAGTACGAGGTTTTTGAATCGCATGGAAATGCTTTAAGTACAAAGCTGAGAGTATCACAAACATGTAATTACTCTGATGTATGATCACAGTGGAGTTCCTTACTTGGCATACAGCTGCAAGGGCTGCCTGTACGCTTTGAGGAACTAGGTGGTAAACAGCAAACAAGCATATCCATCTGCTTTCCACAAGTTCTTAGCAAGGTTTTATGGTCTCATCTGTTAGTCCATCTATTTGGATTCAGAGACTTGATCTCTGAGTCCATCCCACTGATTTCCCCCCAAACAAAAAACAGTCAAGATTGTGGCTCTCGGTTGCCTTCATGAGAAAAACTTGTTCCAGCCTAAGACGGTAGTGCAGCAGGGAGGTTTCAAAGAACCTTTCTTACAACAGTAAATTTGAACAAGTAGGAAAACGCCAATAAATTGTTTCACCTTCCCAGCAGAACCAACTTCTGCCAACGTGGTCTGTTTCTGCAGGAGTCCATTAAACGATAGCATTAGTTCAAATTCAAATTTAACTACAGGAAACAGTACAGGACCTGTTCCTGTCTCTGTAACAGCAGCTTCCTCTCTTCACACACCCCAAAAATATGAGGAGCCAGAAATGCTGCACTGCTCACTTATGTCCAGGAACAAATTCAATGAACAATCATGGCACAAGGCAGGATAGACACCACACAGCTAATCACCTCAAGCAGAGCAGCTACCTGCACTTTCAGGTATCGGGAGAGAAAGTTAACTGTCACCAGTTTAAATGTAAATGTAAGCAACAACTACTCATTTATTCACAAAAGCATCAGGCTACTTGTGAGCGTTCCCAGTTCATCTTCCACTGCACATTAATATCTGAATCAATCTCATGCCCAGAGGTTTGTCAAGGACAGATTATTTGGTCTTCCACATGCACCATGGGTCCGACTGTGTCTTGTACACACTGGCGCAACATACAAGACTGCACCACCCAGTCACAGGCTCAGTTCAGGTTTTCCAGTTCCAGTGCCACCTGAATTATTAACTATCACAGCAGTAGGTATAAAGGCACTTCTTAATAAGGTTTTAAAAACCCATTTGGGTGAACTGTGTCGAATCTATGACCTGGACATTTGAATCCTCGAATCCTAGCCAAGGACTTTCTTAAGTAGTTGCACGTGGAAGTTCACAGTACAGATTTTACAGCGAACGCTAAGGCTGTAATATTTGCCTGGTCAGCAGGAAGCTGTGTCTCATTGAGGAACTAGAGGCTTTACACACCCAGGTGCCACCAGTTACTGGTTCCTCAGAAAGGCCTGGAGATCCATAGCTGTATCTGGGGCCTCAGCATGGACACACAGGTCCTCAAAGTTATTTTCTGGGTCTTTTCCTGCAGTGCTTGCCCAGAAGCAGACAAAACGGTGTAGCCAGCCACTGCCCCGTTCTCACCGTATGTATATCTGCAGATCTAGATGCTTAAGGTCAATTGTTGGTGGAAGGGAAGGACGAAGGAGCAACTCAGTAAGGTGAGTGCTATGTAAGAACAATGGACTCATGCCTCATTGTGGACTTTTCTCTTACAATCCCATTTCCTCTGTGCAAAACCTATTTCCTTAAACACAAACCATAAAGAAAATGAGCATGAGGAGGTGCAGCAAGTCCTTATGCAGGCAGACACTGCCTACATACAGTAAGTATTTTTGTAAACAAATAATAACATCCATTGGCCAAGATATGTATTAAGATCATCCACATTTGTGACTGGGATGCCTGCTATCGGAACCAGAGAACAGTTACGATTCCCTGCCATATAACATGACACAGTGCGTGTCACCTTATGTTAGAACTTCTTATCCAGAATGTTCTGTTATAAAAAACATTGCTAATTTAAAAAAAACATACTTGGTTTCTCATAGTACAACACATACGGCACTAGATGGAAACCCCTGCAGGCCCTATACTTTCAGGAACATTTGCCAAGGAAGAAGCAAGAGCTTGGACTATCTCAGCTGCAGCTTAACAGCTGTAGCACTGGATCAAGACTTGTCAGAATAGCTTCTATGAGTTAGGTGGGACAAGTTAACACCTCATAGCCCATAAGCTCTTATCTTAGGCAGGGGACAGATAAAGGCTTCTAGATTTCGAATGCATCAACGAAGGCCTTTTCCTGCTGCAGAAGGATCTGCACGGCTGGGCTCCTAATGCAGGCAGAGACATACTGATAGGTTCCCATAGTAGCAGAGCTCTCGGTGAGATCAGAACCTCCCAGCAGAAGCAAAAGGAAAGAAAAAAACCCTGCTTCCCTCTCCAGAGATATTTGTTGCTTTTCCAACTCAGTGCCAAAGCTAGGCTTCAACTGCTTTTTTTTCCTCTAGGTGCAAACAAGGAGAGCAGCAAGAGACACCTTTGCACAGACTCCTCCTTCCCTCAGATCTCATTACAGATGTATTTTGAGGCTCCTGATCACTGGGGTAGGTGGTAGAAGTATACAGGACTGCAGACCTGTATATTTAATTTGCAAGAGCGCACCGGGTTGGGAACATCGCACCCCGAGCAAGCGCCAGGCAGGACAGAAGCCCTAGGATACCACAGGAACAAGGCAGCTAAAAATGGTAATGAAAACAAGAGCAGAACTGAGATCAGTTGTATTAGGATTATTCACCAGGTGTGCATTAGCCATCACTTACTGAAACAGAACAAATAAGCCATGCAAATATTTTGGCTGTCTCATTGGCCTCTATGTTGTGCTCTTCTCTGTTTTACAGAAAGCATTGGGTGAAGATTTAAGGCTCAATCCTATTTCAAAAAAAGAATTGCTAAATTGGTTTTGTTTATATCCTGCATATTTCACATTGTAGGCAGAGAGAGAGAGAGAAGACAAAACCTCTGGGTCTAGCATAAGTCATAAATTCATCCCACTGCAGTGTAGATAATTAATATTGGGTTCAATCTTATTCGGCATTTAGGGCGCCTGAGCTGTTGTTCTACCACCAAATCATCTGCTTAAAGCAAATAAAAGTGATATGGTAGGGTTTAATATTGTCAAGTCAGACATCTGTACTAAGGCAGCTGCTATTACATTTGTGTCTCCTGGTTTTGTTTTTCTCACTGCTTGCCCCACTGCTTGGAATAGGAGTTCTCCAAATTAAGTTTAGTCTCCATTAAAGGATTTGTTTGCTAAATCCCATCCCAACAGCAAAACTAACATCAACAGAGGAGTATAAAAATATAGCAGTTAAAATGAATACTTTCCAACCAGCACACAGGCAGAAAAGGAAGATGACGCACTATAGTCCTTTTCTGACCATCAATGCATTTAAAATATTTTAAAATTAGAAATAGAAAAAGAACTGAAGATCCTGGGAAATCTTTAGACACAAGTTGAAACAGCAGGCTAGAAAAGCAAATGAGCACTCCACTTTTAAATTTAACAGCAACTGGCAGTGCTCATGTAATTAGCATTTTCTCAACAGTAAACATTCTGAATAAAGAATGTACCGTATCTTAAATCCCCATGCAGTACACACAATTTGCCATTTAAGTGACCTGGCAAAACAAAGTTGGACAAAATTTAGAGTTTAAGAATTTGTGTGTACAACTCCTGTTAAGAACTGGAACAGATCTGAATTGCATAAAATATTCAGGTGCCTTTAAAAGTTACAATAGAATAAATACTCTATTATCATTGGTACATTCCTTTCTCAATCTAGGTATAAAATAACTTAATATATTCAATATTTAGATTAAAAATTTTTAGTAGATGCTTTGGCAGTCAAATTCTTACATATTCTCTATTTCTACAGAAGTATTTAATTATGTTTTTGGAAAAGATTATCAGGATACTACTTAGAAGAATTTTATGCTGTACAAAACAGCAGCCCAAATCATCACTGCAAACTGTAGAAGACACAGTTAATGGAATAGTATAAAAAGGAATGCATATTTGCTAAAAGATATCCAACATTCACAGGAAGGGAGGAGGATATATCTCCACCATGATTTTTTCTTTTCTCGCCAATGAAGCCAGAAAAAGACTGTCAGTTATTTGAAAAGCATTTCACTTATTCCAGTTTATGTAATGACTGTGCTTCCTACACTCCGCACATCAGTGTTACAAAGTTTTGGAACAGATTTGTTCCCTTGGGCAATGCTTGTTCATGACAATTAAAAAAGGTAAAAAAAGTCTTCAATCATTTGTTTAGTCTGATTCAAAAGTTACTAACTGGTACATTATGATAAGTGGAAATATGTGTTTCATTATTACAAAATGACTGTTGTATTTTATTTGTAACAGGAAAAAAAAAATTAAAAGAGAAAAACACAGAAGTTTTTCTTCTGAGTGAACACTTTCTTCTTTTCTTCAGGTGAACACGTTCTGAGTGTTCACACTGAGAACTCTCTGGTTGGACAACAGAGTGGAGCAATAAGAGTCCATAAGTACAGACAGACACAAACCCAACAAGAGACCATCTTAATCCAGAAGATGGACCAGGTTCCAGTGAAGAATTTTTCAATCTGAGCACTTTCATAACTGTTAAGGGAAAAAAAAAAAAAAAAGGCAGCAATAAACTCACTGTTCATATCTCAGGCTGCAGCAACCTCTGTTTTTCCCAGTGTGTCACAGACTTCAACTAGGTTAACCCAGCCACGAAGCAGGGGAGAGCAGCCCTTTACAGAGCAAGATCTTGCTCATGAATCGCCCGGGAAAGACTTTAACCATCCCTTCCAGCTTCTTACTTAAGGAGAGGAGACTCACTAATGGCCGAATTTCCCATTCACATCTCCCCTCCTAATGCAGAGACACATTAATTTCTCAGATTTAAAGAAATACACTTACTGGAACCAGTGAGTTACTGTCATCATCACGTAGAGCGAAGCCAAGAAGAAAACGAAGTGGAAGTAGGCATAACTGTACACCGTGCCTTTCTTCTCATCGTAAATCACAGTCTGGCCCCCCCTTTTTTCAATGCGCTCTTCAGCATCAGCTGTAAAAGAAAGGAAACAGCAAGCCTTTGCAAATTTAATGAGAACTGAAAGCAGCAGCCAGCTTCAGGAAGAACACAGCAAAACATCTATGGTGTGATTTAGGAGAGTGTGATACAGAGCATCACTTGAACACTTCCCCATCCTCAGGGCACCGGCCTAAGCCTTTAGTAAAAGACTGGGCTGTTATCTAAATCCTGGTTTGTATCAGCTTCCTGGCCTACTGGCTAAGTTTTGGGCATTAAGGCCATTTAAATTGCACTACGTGCAGGATACTCTTGTGGCAAGTCCAAGCTGATAACCCTGGTTGTAGCAGGTCTGCAAACACTCCCTTACCAACTCGCTCAACTGCAGTCCTCCAGAGGTCCCGAGCCAAAAATCCAGCAGTCAGAGACACCCACAAGCATGCAAAGAGCAGAGATTACTCTTTGTACATTGCAGTAATGAAATATCCTTTAAGGAATTATTAACTAGCCTACTGTTTTAAAATGGTATCATTCCATCTCTTGCTTCCTTCCCCAGCCTCACTTTATGTGCTTCAGCTGCTTTAGTTTGATATGCTACAGAATGAGGATACAAGCAGCTCTCCATCTGCAGCTGTGTCCTTTCTCTCTTGGCTTTGGTCTGAAAGCCACAAGTGCGGTAAATTGTGAAGTGAACATGTAATTACCATCTCCGTCAGGCACGCAGCAAAAGCAGCAACGAGCTACCTGTGGAACAGACAACAGGAAGGGTAAGAGTCTGTGCTTACAGCAAAGAAGCAGAACAGCTTGGGAAGGAAGGTCTGTTATGTCTACATTACAGACACTAATTTAGAAAAGTCTGGTTTGCATTTCCAACCACCACAAAACTCAAATTAGGATTTGCCAAGTAGTTCACAACAGCAGTTTTTAAGCTTTGGAAAAAACTACTCAGCAAGATTTGGAGCAAATTAACCATTCTTTAAGAATTACTCTATCCATTTTACATAAAGTCAAACACTGGTGCAAATAATTATGACAAAATGGGGGAAAGCTACAGTAAAGTGGTTGCACTTTAGTAGTTCAGAGGGGACTTACCTGTTCAGACTTGCATCCAAGTGTTTTTTAAATTAAAAAAAAAATGTCTACTAAAATGAAAGTATAAGGAACTCTCAGAACCCTGCTGAATGGGTTGGAAATCACAGCTGCACAAGCGTAAGTCAGGAACTAGCTTTGCAAGATCCTGCTGGAATTGAGCCGAAAGGAGTACATGCAGAATGAGTAAAAGCAGAAAGATGTTTTCTTCTGCTTTATTTAAATGAAGGTATTTTTTAACTGATGGAAAAAGGAAAGCTGAAATTGACACTTCTTCTGTTGAATGGTAATTTAAACGGGAAAAGGGTGCTGACCATCCAATAAGTAAGTACATTTTCTGCACCTGACCATAGTACAAGTCAGCACTTTCTGTAGCTCATCACCAACATTACTTGTTCTGATAAAATCCTACTCTAGGGTTTATTTTGGTTGTGGTCTGATGAAGACAATAAACCCTGTTCAGAAAATTCCCTAACTATTATATCAATCTGGCTTTACAGTACTAACTTTGTTAACATGTGTTAGTTCACAGTATACGCTGAAATGTAATGAGGTAGCGGAGTTTTACTGGAGACCCTGGCCCTGGAAATAAGGGCTTTGCTTCTTGGAAGCTTAGAGCTGTCCATGAAGAATAAAAGATACCCCTGGATAACCAATGCCAGCATCCTAGCCTCTCTAACACATCTCTGAAACCGTTTCAGCATCACAGTTTATTAACTATTGCAAGACTGACTCCCAGGATGTCTGGATCAATAGACAAGTGGCAAGCATGCTGCAGAAGTACACTTGCTTGGCAAAGTTTTACCATGACTAGTAATTGGTGGTGTAGGTCTTAGTTGTTACTGGCAAGTGGTAATTAATTCACACTCTAAGACTCAATTTTTGAGTTTTAGAAAGCAGGCATTCTTTATTACAGTGCCAGACACACAAGGGATAGCTCCTCCTCATGTGTGTATGTTAAAATGAAATCAACAAGCGTTTATACTACCTTAATCATACATATTAATTGCATTTCTATCATATTCATAACTTCTCTGGGAACTCATTTAGCATATGTTAATGTCTCTTGCACATGTCAGTTGGAGTCTTCGGGTGGTTGTCGGGGGTCTTCAGATGAAGGCTCGTAGTCGTCTTCACTGTGTTCACCAGTTGACCCTTACTTTTGCGCAAACTCAGTCCTGTGGTCATGTACATCTTGTCCTTCAAGGCTGGCCTGGTCTGGTTTTGTTGCTAATTTGCAGCTTCTTTGTGCTTCTTTGCACCTGCCTCTACAAGGCCAAACCGTCTCCAGTAAGATTATTTATGAGATTTATGAGTGCCTTATCCTACAGTTATTCCAACTATTCCTCAAAAGATTAGTATTTGTTCTGCAGCACAATTGTTAAATGGCTAAAACATCTTAAATTTATCTTAATAATTCTATTCCACAAATATATATTTTCCAATAATCTTAGTTTGCAGCTATTATTGTGATTAGTCAAATCATGCTACACCTGAATGCCTGAAGGGTGTAAGGACCCTGTGTAAAACCCCTGTCGGGGTACCCCAATTTGGCTGGGACATGTCATGTGCATGAATAAGTATTTACCCTTGTAATTCCACACTTTGCATTCTAGCCTCTCCCCTCGGTCGGCATGGGCCAGTTGCAAATCTTCCTAACATCCCAAAAAATCAGGTAGTAAGCCTCGAGATAAAGTGTCCAACAGAAACATCAAATGGCAGTTTTTATCCTGCGTATCCATGATTACATGTACTCACTGGGTTCATAAACTCATGAAAACCCCAAAAGCACATTCTTTTTAAAGAGACTAGCTGAGAGTTTAAATCAAACCCTCCATTCATATCTCTTTCTACTGAGGTGCCAAGCCTTACCTACAGGCCAGCCTGACCTCCCCTTTGGCTGCACTCCCAAGTGCTGGGTTCCCTCAAACTCTTCAATCAGTTGCAATTACGTCTTTGCACACACAGAGCGATGAAATTAGCAACGCTGGCACACACAATACTAGTCGCTTGTAAGGGTCAGCTGTATTCAGCACAGATGCCAACAGACCCTCTGTACACCCAGGCAACTGCAGAGCTATGTTCGTGCTCCTGGAGCGGAGACAAAGGCCCTTTGCTACAGGGAAGGCAATCAGACTGCAATTAGCTGCTCTTCACCAGTCCCTTCTCATTTATGTTCAGCGGCTCCTGTACCGCTCTTTGAAACCAAACTGTCCAGAAACAATCCTGTCAGCAAGCACTACGGCAGAGGAGCCAGGCCCACGGCCTAAGGCTGGCGGAGGAAGGCGGGTGGGCGTGAAGGGTGGCTGTTTTACCTCCGGTCCCCCCCGCCCTGCCCCAGCACAGGGCGGGAAGGCGCGAGTCCTGCCTGGGCCAGGTGTGGGTGCCAGGTGCTGAGCCTGCCGCCAGGCTGCCTGCCGGCCAGGGGCCTCCGGGCGCTCAGCCCCTCAGTGCTGGCACCGGCGCCCCGGCCAGTCGCACTGTCCTGCCAGAGGGAAGCTCCTCTGGCACCCACACGCTCCCACACGGAAACGCGTTCTGCTTCCCCCACGCCCAGCTACTGCAAACAAGTGCCTCAGCCGGTACTTCTGCATTTTTGGATTCTCACAAACACCCCAATTAAAGACTTGGAAATAGAAGTTAAAGCTGCAGATGCAAGTAACACCAGTGTAGAGGCAGCTAGAGATGGAGGTTCATTCTCCAAACAGACACATACATTTGAAGAGTGACACGAGCAAGCCTGAACAAGGGGTAACTGTTACTTGGCAAAAAAACCCACCCATTTCCCAGTGTTTCTGGGTGCTTGCAGGATAAGGCGGCCAAAGAAACAGGCAGGTGAAATGAAGAAACCTGTGCTGCTAAAACAGGGGCAAGAAATACAATCCAAGATTAAATTATCGGCAAAAAGAAAGGAAGTACTTGTGTGTGAAAATAAAAATACGATAGCAACTTGGGATTACAGTCAGTTGCTATGAGAACAAAGGCAACCAGGACTGAACTCCTCCACTTTTTCTGATAGCTTCCCAGCAGACTTTTCCTTTAAATTAGAGGATATGAGCTTGTGGGGAGCACAAGATTTACAGGAAGTCTGCAGGGTGTTTTTCAGTACATAAAGGCAACTCCATGGGACCAGCAAGAGCTGCAGAAGGACCAATGCGGACAAGTGTTCTGATGAGTCCATACCCAGAACCACATAGCATCCATGCTAAGATCAAGCTTTTGTTTTCACCTATTTACTGACTACTTAGCCATGAAAACAACAGCAAGAAAAGCACATGAGGAAGTCTGCACTGAAATTCTGTGGGAGGAAGCAAAAACTCACTTCAGTTTCAGGTGCTGCATATATTCCCCTCAGTGCCTCTGAGCTTGCACGTGTTGTTGAGGTCAAGCTAGGAGCAAAAGAAGATAGTGTCAAAACCATATGCATAAGTATGAACCCAACAGAGTGATTTTTCAACACCACAGCAAACATAAATAGTTTCACGTCTAAGATAAGCATTTGCCTGGATATAGCATCAAGCACTGAGCATGTGAGAAGTTTGCTTGGTACAAGTATAAACCAGCCTGACAACCACTGGCCAGCTGAGGCTGAATCATGAGCTTCAAAGTAGGTCACTCCCGAAAGGTGGTGAATTCATCACCATTAGACAACAGCAAACTGCTAAGCACTCCAATTTTCAAATCAGAAGACATCTCCCCTGCTGTGCACAACCAATGCTTTTATACTAACTTCACAGCCATCACTTTGGCTCAGCATTTCTGCAAGGGCTTTGCCAGCAAAGTCACTGGCAGTAATCAGTTTTCAAAAGTAAACTGTCAACCACTATTGTCAGTGTATCAGTTGCTGGAAATCACTTTCTTGCATGATTGTACTTGTCTGGGGGGCATGCTTTCTAGTTTCTTCTGGTTAGAAACATTTCTTGCCCAGTCTTCCAGGATGTGTAATGCAAACTTCCCGTTACCCACAGGGAGACAGGAGTTGATGCTCTGCTGTACACACTAAGCCTTAGTAGGCATAAGCGATTCTTCAAAACATTCCCCTTTAAGGCCTTCTTATCTCCCCAGCTACACAGTGCACTTCCCCTGCAGGCTACATGAAGGTTGTGTGCATTCCTGAAACACCTTCCTAAGGCACTGTAAATACTGTTCCAATGTGAACTAGATCCATGATACATGACATCCATATATTTGGTATCAGAATTAAATGGAAAACATATGCATATTTGATAGCAGAAGAGTAGCTGTGCTACCTCTTCAGACAGTCTCTTGTTTTCACTTCAAAATTATGAAGGAGTTTCAGTATGTGAATTTTGAAGTGGACTGATTCAGAAGCAGAATCTGCTCAAAAACCTGCAGCAGACAGGCAGTGCTGTCTCTGGGCAACTTGCACAGCCAAAACAAGTGATACTTCACCTTTCAATCACCAGTAACTCCCCCATTCCCCATCCCAGACCATCACTTAAGATATTGATGTGAGCTGCACTAATACAAAGTGAGCATCACAACTATATGGGCACAAAGAGATTTTTTTAGAGCAGGAGATTGCTGACAAATCCTGATGACACTGCTGTGCTCATCACTTGTTCAAAGGAAGCCCTAAACCCTCCCAAACAGTTTTGTTTGTTTTAAAGACCCTCGAGGAACAGTCGCAGCCTCTTCCAGGAGCTACAGATAGCTTTTTTTAAATGGGCATAACTACACACAAATTTTCTTATAGAAAGAGTAAATACTAAATCAAAGCACCCTAAGACAGTTTGGAATCATGGACAGCTTGAAATTTTTTCCCTCCGCCTCTGGATGTAAATTGCTACATTGAGTTTTAACGAAATGTATTTGTTTCATAAGTTTTATTATCTTGTTGAACATTTTTGAGACTATGAACCTTCCTGTTCAGTTCTATTCTACTCCTCCCTGTTACTTTGTCTGCATGAGGTCTGCTATAGGTCTGCACTAGTTGGACCATGACACCGTGTTTACAGTAAGGTAACTCCAAACCCTCATACTTACCAAGAATATAAAATGCAGCCAAACAAAATGGTAGTACCCAGGCCCGTAACCAGGTTTTCATCTCTGTGCAGGCCTTGACTAAATTCAGGTACACAGATTGTGATGTTCTGATTGTTTTCATCCAGGACTTCACAAAACAAAACAAAGAACAGTTAGCAAAGCTCATTTCAATGCATTTCAAAGTAGTCTTCAGACTGAAGGTTTTCAATGAAAAATTTTTATTATTTCAGACACTGGGTACATACATTTCAGTTGTTTCCATCTATCTTTTAAAAAGATCATACAGAAAAAATTCTGTAAATCTGACCTGGCAGATTTTGTGTTTTAGGCAAAATAAAAATACAATTTACTAGAGTAGACAAGTGTCCTCTTTGATCAGAGCAGACAAATAAGGAAAAATACTGGTGAGCTAAGAAACAGTAAATTGGAAATTTACCAACACTTCACCCAAGACTACAGAGCTATATAAGACCGAGATAGTACAGACCTGACACCATAAATTTCTTTGACAAGCAGGGGTGTGTCTTGAGGAAAACTATGAAATTCACACTCAGTGAAAAACAGTGGTGTGTAGTTGCCCTGTTCTCAGATGATATACAGAAGACCAAAGAAAAGGAGATGCACCAGTTACAGGCAAGATTTTATCTTAACATCTAAGCAAATACTACTTCTAGGCCCCTTCAGTCCCTGAAGTTCCAAGATGCATCTGGCTTTTTGGTGTTAGCCTGTAGTCAAGGCCTGACAGAGTAGTAGCCTGCAGCATCACTCCAAAGCAAGGGATTACAGCTGCACCTTATCTCAAATCAAGAGCTTTTTGAGCCAATGTTGTTTAAGGCAAATGGTGTTCCCATCTCCTCTTTCCTACCAGCAGCCACACTGCATCCCCCCTGGGTCAGAACAACTGTTTGTAAGGGCAGAGGGCAAAATGAAGCAAAGGCTACACCCAGGTTAAAAATAAACACCAAGTCAGTTGCCTGACCTGGTTGGGGAGGACTTTGCATGACCCTGCAAGTCTGCACACAACAGTTCTATTAGCACACAGCAGGGACAGCACAGAGGTGGGGGCAAAAGAAGGGATGACAAGGTTTTATGGAACACCTTGGCCAGAGGTGTGCAGAGTCCCTCACCTGCATCCACCAGGGATGCCTCTGCAGCAAGGCAACACACTGTTTGGCAGGCTTTTAGCTAGGTCTGGCACTAAAAATCTAAGGCACACTGTGATAAAAGCACAGGTCCACCAGACATTACATTTTGTTTGACCATTCCTTCTAGAGACATCTGCAACTCTGCTTTTTGGCTGTTGTAAATAAATACTTGTAGTTTGCATTTTCTTCAGGCCTGGTTTACAAAGTGTCTGATTTGCATAATGGCCAATTTGGAAGTCCCTCCTTGAGGAATGAGTCAACATAAGGTAAGTTCATGGTAAATCTGAGTGACAAGAGCATGGGACACCTTAGTAAGTGCCAGCACCCTATACATTCTCCAGCACATGCCACTGTAAAAGCTGCACAAGCCAGTATGACAGTTCTTGTCAGAGAAAGGACAAACAAGCATCTCTGAGAGCAGATGACAACCATGAGCCTTTGTTCTCTGGTCTGGGAAGACAAGGAAGAACATCTGATTCAGGAGCTCCCAGAGAGTGTGCTTGATGCATACTCTGACAAATGCAATAACCAAACTTGCAATACATAAAAGAAGAATCAGAACATTCACTTAACTGCTGAAGGTTCTGACTGTCACAATCATGAGATAACACAAGGCTACACTGTGTCAAGTCTTATGAATAATTTAAATGCCTTCTGAATTAACTTCTATATTCATTCAAAAACTCTAGTTAAGCTCAATAAGTAACTCTTCCTCCTAAGTACTGTCTGCTTTTCCTTCTTAGCTCTAGAGCACATTTGTGTGTGTGCCTGTGACTACCCAAGTGGGACAGAGTCTTTGCCCCATCTCTCCCCTTTCTTCTTGGGAGGTGTCTATAAAAACTTACCCTTCCTGCCAATGGACTTATTGTCCTCTAGTTATTGTTTCAACTATTCAGCAATAAAAGTTGAGCTATAACAAAGAAGGGGGTTTTAGCATTACTAATTTGAACCAGAAAAGTCCTAAGTGAAAAGAATGCTCCCTATCCAAAAAGGGGAATCTGATAGTTACCTGGGAAAAGAAAACAGTTTTGAGTTGTGCTTCTAAGTCTTGCTGGCTTTTTGTAGCATAGAGAACTTAGAACTCCATGGAGTTCTCTACTTCTAGCTTGCAATGCCAACAGTTAGAAGGCAAGTGGAATACAGGAATTCTGCTGAAGAACAGCATCATCTCAAACAACTGCAACATAATTCTAAGTCCGTTCTCAGAATGTTTCCTCTCAAAACAAAAGACAAGCAGTACTCAAGATTTTGCTCCGAGTCCAGAGATAAAGCTATCTAGCATACCAATTCTAGGAGAAAATAAATTATTTTAGTATCTGCTCTGATGGCCAGCACCGACTAACTGGTGGTGGACCTAGTAAGCTTCTGGATGGAGCTGATCACCCAGCTTCTTCCAGAGGCATCCAAGAACCATTTGTTCCAACTCCCTTGCCATCATGTGAACAAACACATTATGTACTCAGTCATGTCCTATCATATGAGAACATGTACTTGCAACATGCAGAGTAGGCTGTAAGACTCTGGGAAATTTGTCCATAAGAAATAGGCTGGAATTGCTCTGGTACAACAGATGCAAATCACCCAAGGTAAGTTAAGCTCCCCTAGACCAAAGCATTTAAGGTACATGGAGAGTACCAACTGCACAGTCTCTCTGCTGTGCAGATTTACTTCTAGTATGTGCAATTTCTCCCGCACAGGTCAGAACAGACCAAACCCAGCACTCCTGTATCCCTGAATTTGTTAATTCAGGTTTGCTAAACTCTTGCTTTTAGTATATGGCATGTCTAAAAGAATTTACATAAAGCATTAGATAACTTACTAGTTTCTGGTGGCTTGCTGGATAGTGCTGAGAAAGTGAGGTACATGACATAGCAGCTGATAACTCCTGACTGCAGCAGTCCAGAATGGGGTTGGCCTTTACAAGAAAGAGGAAAATAAGTGATTTTTGCAGACATTCAAACAAACTGAAAAATAAATGTGTATCCTTTAAAGAACAGCACAATACTATCTTTCAGGAGACAAGAGTATCTTTTATGCTTTACTTAAAGCGGTTCCTAAGTCTGAGGTAGTTCAGATACATTTCCATGGGCTTGTAAACAGAAGAGTCTGGGCTTTAGTACTGCTAGCTGCTGTAGAGAGACATTAAAAATTCCCATGTACATAAAGAATCACCCCTCTGCTCTCAACAGAAGCACTAGCTTTCCAACAGCTACTGAAAAGCTGCCATGGTAGTTTTATTTGCCTGCAAAATCTGTGTTGGAGTCACACAAATTACCATGTATGCAAGATACTAACAGCACACATAAAATATACCAAAGCATGAAATACTGCTGTAAACATCTCCAGGCCCAAACTCCACAGATGCTAAATCACAAGCAGTCAAAAGTAAATGGTAGAAGAACAGTGAGTGAGTTTGACAGCTACTACTTCAATGGCTACCACTGCAAGAGTTCTGTAAGTTCCACAACACATTACTAGCCATCGGCACGTGAGCCTTCTTTACAGTATGACTGCCTGATGGCACACCCAAAATGTCTCACATCTCTGTAGTTTTAGCAGCTGATCTGATGACCAGCAACAGTACTTTATAGTGTAGATAAAGGGACAGGGGCAAGAGCAACACCAGCTCTGAACTATGATGAGACTTTCTGCCCAGATCATGGCTCATGCCTCCAGGCACACAACCGTGGCAGCAAGAGAAACTCAGGAAGAAGTCAGCAAACTCACGACTCTGGACACAGGGCGATATGGCCACCAGCGAGACAAAGAGGCACAGGCCACCATTAACACCGATCAGGACCTTGTTGTACATGCAGCCCTCTGAGCGTGTGTAGAAAAGAGCCATGAGGACCAGGGCTGCCACAGCAATGGAGTACAAGATGAGCGTGACCAGGGCAAGCAAACCATTCCACATCTGCTTGTGGTTTGCACCTGCAGTCCTTGGGAGAGAGAGAGAGAGAAGCACCTTATCTTTGTCTTCCCTTCCCAAATAAAATTCTAATAGCTGAATAGTTCATACCTTCAAACATAAAAGATAGTGCTTACTTTCCTGAAGCATGTGTGCATCACCACACCAACACAGGCCCTTGCAAAGTTCCTCCCATGAAACAGAGGGAAACATTCCTTAGCATTAGTATTTATCTTCTGTATTACCATGGCCAGCTGTTTCTGTAATTACAGCCCAGCCTAACTCCTAGAACTCCCAATCTCAGGGATCAGCCCGCCAGCACATCTCTGCTCAATACTTAGAGATTTCCTCAGTGGGACCTCAGAGTGCCCCAGGCTCAGCTAGCAAGTGCTACTCTTCACACAACTACATCAAAGGCATATTGCTTGACATGGTCACTCTTCTGCTCCTTCCACTACCTCAACAGTTTTACTACCCTTTTGCTCAAAAAGCCTCCTCTCCATTTGGGTCTATCCCACCAGCCACCCCCAGCTAAAACATGGTCCATCTTGTTTTCCTCTCTTTACCTTCCAAACACCTCTTGCAAAGACCACTGGGTTTTTTTTTTAGGAGTAGCAACTAAAAAAGCTGTTTTGGCACAAACAGCTTTTTGGTGCATGGAAGGATTTTTTGGGGTATGGGGGTTTTTTGGTTGTTTTGTGGAAACATGACTTATTTTAAAAGAGTATCTAATGCAAAGAGGGCTAAAGTTAAATACTGCTGCTGGAAATCTTTCATCCACACAAAAGCAGCGACAGTAATTAACAGTAAAAATAGCTGTGGTATAAGGAGATCTCACCACTTCCTCCCTGAAAACACGTATGTAACAAAGCCCAAAGGTTGGCTAAAACTATTTCTTAGTAGTCAGTACACTAACTAGACCAAGTAAGCACTGCAAAGGTTTGCAGAGGAAGAAATGGGAGACAGAAAGGGTGAAGATAGAAGCAGGAGTTTCTGTGTATATGTGGGAGGATAATTTAAATATTTTAAACTAATGAGAGGCTAAGGGTTAGGAAGGTAATAGCAAATATGCTTAAACCAGAAATTAAGTCAATGCCAAAACAGGGTGTATGTGGGTTGAGAATGGAATCCTGAATATTTAGATGAAAGCAGAGAAATTGAAGAGAAAGTAGCAGTTCTCATGTTGACAAAAAAAAAAAAAATCATGTGCATTAAGCTGACACAAAAAAGCAGGATTTACCAGTTTACATCACTGCACACAGTTTCACTGTTCCATTTTGCAAATCCAACTTTATTCTCTTGCACTACTCTATTTCTTAGCAGGTATATTTTCATAAAAAATATAAACCAACTTGGAGTAAGAGGTTGTTGAATCCCAACACTATACTACTTACTGGAAGCCAAGCAATTCAGGTTAAGAGTATAAGTGAATAAGGAAGAAACATCTCCACTGAGGAAGGAGAAAGTAGATGAAGCAAAGATGAGCAGCTATACATATTGACATTAAAGTGTCTTCTTTCAGAAGTTACATCCATACTACTTTTAAATTCTTTGTTATGAGAACTGTATTGTTCAGGAGTTCAACAGAATTTTATGCAAATAACTACTTGCCCAACACATACCAATTTTTATTCCATTTGTGTGCGAACTCAACAAGCAGGATGAGCTGAATGGCAATGAAAAGGAAACCTCCTGTTGCTCCTACATAGCGCCAGGCTGCAAGGCAGAGAGGCAGAAAATAGGTCAAACTGCAGCTGTCTTTCCCTTGAGATAAAATGGAATTATTGTCTATGCTGTGAAGCTGCTTCACGGTTTGCATATCTCAAAACCCACAGATGTAGCAGGAGATGAGAGATTTCAGCTGAAAGGCCAGGTCACCTAATTTAAGATTAACTCCCTGATTAATTCAGCTTGCAACCTGCTACACTTTCAAAATAAGACTGTTAGGACATTTACTGAGTTTCCCTAACCTAGAGAATTTTTGTGGAGACGATGAGTTACTATATTCAGATAGAAAATACTGAAACCTTTATTTGTGACTGGTGGGAAGGAGGTGGTGTGAAGGCATTTCACAGGAATCTCATCCCTGAAATTGCAAGGTACTGGAATCCAGTACTAAAAAGGGCAATTTCTTCACTTCCAGCTTCCAGTACCACAGAAAAACAAAGGTGGAGCTTATCTGTTTACAAATGCTGTCCCGAGCCACTCCCAAATAGATGGAAACACTTAGTATTCACTGACTAGTTTGAAGACAGGTTATTTGACTACTTTAACCACTGACCTACATACACTGTATTTGGGTAGCTGCTGGGATACAGAGAACAGATCTCTTATGTGCAACATCAGAAGTCTCTGAGGAAACACAGATATCCATTTGAATGTTTAGATGCATATGCAGCTTGTGCTGCTGTGCAGTGCACAGCCTAGAAATGACTCCAGGTGTGCAGCTGATTTCAGTGAAGCAGACCAAGGAAGGGCATTAGCAAATTTCAGCCATATCCTACCCCTGTGTTTTCCTTCTTAAAACAGCTTGTACACTGCGCTCATAGTATGTCTGCCCACTCTTCCTCCATGTTACTCCCTCCTCTTCCCCTTTGAAACACCTGGCTAGAGGAGATCAGTGTTGAAACACAGGTAACCAAGCAAGTCTTAGTGGAAGCAGGCAGCACACAAAACTGCTCCTTCCCATTACTGATCCCACCCTTTTCCACCTGCCCAGACTCAACAGCTTAAGGGTTTACAAGTACCTGGCAAACTCAAGAGCACAAACTCATCTCAGTTATTGGAATTTTTGCTCCTAATCCACAAAAGCCCTGTGAGAAGCCCCCCTCCCAGGGGTAGCATTTAAGCACTGGGCAAGCACCAGCACGTCTCTGCAGTGTTAGGGTGTCTTCCAAAACTGAAAATGCTTTAGGCATGGTATCCTCAGCAGAGCACTTGCAACACACCCCAAGAAGTCTAATTTTACCTTAATGTATTTACACCCCCAGCCTGAAAGCTAACAGCATCCTAAATTCTTTTGTGGCATTGCAGGTTTCCAGGCAGCAAACACCAGCAGCTGCAGGTCACCATGTCCCCTTGAGCACTGGTAACTCCCCACCATGCAGCACAGATCCTGGCTGCTGTGCTACGGCAGAGCTACTTGCACAAGTCAAACTAACATATGGTGCTCTGTTCTTGAGTGAACAATTTGTTGTGTGCCATTACAGCTCCCTGCTTCTGAAAGAATTTGCAAGACAGCACTGCAGCAGTATTTTTACCTACCATTTGACTTGCTCTTGGTCAGAAAAAAACATGCTCTTTACTGCACATTCACATGAAGACCACATACTCTGTGCACACAGAGTTCCCACCAAACAGCTCCAAATACTCCTTTTGCACCTGGCCTATACTGGCTTTACTTGAAGAAATATGGCAATATTCACACTCATCAGATCTTTAGGATTCACAAGCATTCACAAGGTAGTACAGAACAAAGCAGTGTAACAAAACAAGAAGGACATACCATTAAGGAAAGTGTCCTGATCAGGAATGAAGAAGGCTCCTGAGCACATTGCTGCCAGAAGTATAAGTTTAACAAGCCAGAATCTGGACAAGAGGCAGAGAAAAAAAAAAATCATCTGGTTGCAATAGGAATTAGAAGTCTTCAAATCAAGTACCATGAGAAAGCTCTACTTAAAACCCAACAAGAGGAAAACCAGCCCTTGACTGATTGCCACTTTAGTTAGCTTTCGCTTGACTGCATTGTTTCTGACAAAAGCAGTAAAATAAACCTTTGTTTTGGTTTGGTTTTATTTTTGCTTAGTACTACACCCAACTGGAAAGTAGGCAGCACAAACCTGTAAAGAGAAGTGGAAATTAAGCAAATACTCACCCATTATGAATGTATGCTCGGCAACTTTTGCTGCTGTTAATTTTGATGGTGAACAAGAAGAACAGAAAGAAGAAACAGGCCATTCCAAAACAGACTTTGTACACTGCAGAGTAACCCACCAACTTCTCGCACATCTCACCCGCCTGAATACCCTTGCACATCTGCTCGTAGAAGGGAATCTGAAAACCACAACATGTTACAAGCCGTTAGAGAGGACAGCAGGCGCGCCTCATAAGCAAGCATGTCTATGTCTACGCAATACTGACTTTTCTCAGGCTTCCTTTAACACCTTTCATTCTTGATACCCCTCAGCCTGGATTTAAGAGTTCAAGGGACATAAAGAAATGCAAAACACACAGGACTGGAGTTTTCCAGAGCCTCCACTCTCAACCCCTTCCAGACACTTTGGGGTACAAATCCACCTACCTTTCCTTCAGCTCTGTTGGGATAAGCCATTCCTGCCCCTTACTGCTTATCCCCTCACCCTGGGGGCCCTCCCCCTTCTTTACATGCTTTACTGCAAAAGACTTTGATTGCTTCAGTAATCCGGCTTGCATAAGCCATACCAGCAGTTTTGCCAGTCAAAGGGGCATGGATGGGGCTGCAGAGCAGCAGGCTCTGGCTCGTGCTGCCCTGAGTGGAAACACAGACCAAAGCACACCCAAGGGGCAGCAAGCCCCCTGCTCTCCACCACAGCCTCTGAAAGGGAGTTGTACCAGTTGCCCTGATCTTATTTTAAATTAACAGAGAGGCAGGAAAATTCCACCTTCCCCTTCACTCATTAAATATTTGCCTTTGAGGCCTTGCTCTCACTGTGAGGGGAAAGCAAACAGCTGCACATTTTAGCTTCAGTTTCACCAGGCTGGCATGATGCTGGGCGCTGAAAAAGGCAGGTCTGTGTGGCCAGGACCCACTCCTGTGGGGTGCTGACACCCCTCCTTGCAGCCAGGGAGCCATTCAGCTGTGCAGAAATACAGGCATTTAATTAGAAAACCACCGTTTATTTCAAAGAAAGAAGGGCCTCTCTGTATGTTCACAGCTCTCAGCTGAGGCTGGTGAGACCAGTCGAGCAACACATCAAACTCTGTGGAGCTGATCGCTGCTACCTGCACAGGTAACTGAAGGAGAGGGAAGATAATGTGTGCCAGGACATAACATGCACAAATAACTAACTTGGGCAAAGGAAACAGGAATCAGACTTCAGAAAGCATTCAGCCAGGCCAGAAATTGCTTAGAAATAAAACATACAAAGATTGTGGGCAACATCATCCTTGAACATTTCCAAGAAATTAGCAAAGTTAGGATTGTCTCCTTCCTTCAGTAGGCAGGTCAGTACACAAAACCAGGACAGGGGAAAAACAAACAGGACCCGAGGACAAGCGATCGGGCAGTGTTGCCAGCTGGGTAGAAAGCCATCAGAGATACAGGAAACAAGAGATAAACACACAAACAGCCAGCTTCCAGCCACCAGGCTCTGAAAGCCTGCTTCCCTTACCAGGGTATGTAACTTCCCATCCCGTGCCAGCAATCCAAACCAGTCAGAAGCTCAACAACCCTCCCAGCAGTTTCCCAAGAAGAGGAAATATTTTAGCAGCTCACAGCAACACAGAGTTGCTGTGCTAAAGGTAGTAAACCAAACTACAGTACTTAGTTGATCCCAGGTGGGCTAGAACCAGTGGAGAATATGAAAACCAGGTCTCGATGCAGCTGTGTGGTGTTAAAGAATGGATTCAAGCTAGGCCACTCTGAGATGCTCTTTTCCAAAGTAACTCAGAGATGGGTAGCCACTGACTAAGAAGCTGAATGGTAAACAAGTAGCTGTGGCTAACTCACATCCAATAGCTTTTAGAGAGCTCTGGGGAAACCGCCGGGAGAGTCAGCGATGCCTCTCCCAGTCTTGAAAGGTAATGAAATGTCAGACTGAGCAAATGTGCCAGCATTCAAAATGAGCAAATGGATTGACTGTAATAATTAAGAGACCTATCAATGCCAGTGTGATGCCAGGGCAAGCCAAAGGGCCACAGCAACGCCAGGGAAAGCAACGGGGCTATCAATTAATGCTTTCCAGTTCTTTGCTTATAATAACCATCAGACAGCAGAGAATAAAAAGATGCATAATACTGAACTAACAATATTTCTGAGAAAATTAGATACTTATTTGATATAGATGATAGTACTGACCAATGAGACAGATTTCTGTAAGGTTTGTACTTGGTACTAAGCAGCATTTTTCCTATGAGACTTACAGAACAACAACAAAAAAAAACCCACCATGGCACTTGATTAATAAACTAGCTAATTAAAAACCAATCTCTGGGTAATTGCAAATGGGCATCTTCTTTAATTGCATAGTTTTCTACAGAGATCTTGATGGGATTTTTGACCCTATATGTTCCTTTCTCTGTTCAGTAGTCATTTCTGTACAGATCTGGCTGAGAGAAAATGGATGGATTCACAAAAACAATAGCTCAGTTTGTGCCTACACAAGCAAAGAAGAACTCAGCCATCATGTAGTATTCATAGCACTATGCAGTAATAAGTGATGGTCACAGCAATAGTCCTGTGGGATTGAACACCCTTTTTGGAGACCCATGATCCTGAAGGAACAAAACAAGAATAAAACCAAACTGTTGGGGACCCTGGCAGATAATAAACATGAGCATAATGCTAGGGACAAAAGGGCTGATGTAATGAAAGGGGTATGTTTTCATGAGAGGATGGTCTACTGCTGGGAACAATTTATCAAGGCTTATGTGACTTCTTCACTGAGTTTCTTTTTATTTTTTTAAAAAAATCAGTATCTCTGAAACACATTCAGCTCCTGAGCAGCCTGCCCAGACTATGTGATTTACCAGGATTTCCATTTTGCTGGGTAGTTTTGCCAGCTGTTAAAGTAATTGATTAGTTATTTGCCAAGTTTGATATAGCGAAACATCTACTTTTATACCCTTAAAAGCAACATAAGCAAAGTTCTTTGGCCTCTGAGTAGGGAACAAAGCATTCTTGCTGCAGAAACTCAGTATCCGCTCAGATAACGTAAATGCCTCGGCTGCTGCACAAGCAATGATGTTATCACAGCAAAGTCGGCAATCTTCCCGAGTGCAGCGAGAAACCCTTTGAGACAATAGCAACATCTACAGAAACAAGGGCAGACTGCCCTGAACTTGCTTTCCTCTAACTGTGAGCTGTTGGTGCCCAAAATAAATGCAGTGCAAGCAGCAAGACAACATGGCCACACCGTGTCCAGGCTCCATCTGGCTGGGGCTTGGCCCCCTCTGAGCTTGGGTCTGTCTGCACCCTCCGTCTGCAGGAGCACGGGAAATAGCATCAATGGGGGAACAGGAAGGAAGAAGCGTGTAGAAAGGGGCCAGAAGAGCCCAAAGGAGACTGCTTTCATCTGGATGCCACCATCCAACAGAGGAAGAGTGTGGCAGACGATCTTGGTTATGGAAAGAGGAAGCACGAAAGAAAATCTGTGAAGGTGGGGGGACAAGGGCAAAAAAACCCCAGGTAAAACTGCCTGTCTTGAGTAGCCGAGAAATGGAAGAGAAAACCAAAAAATGATCAGATCATAACACATGCCATCTTGCATCTATGGCTAAATTCTTACCAGAAAGAGGCAATAGGCATCTCCACTTTAAACCCCTCATTTTTGGTAACAAATTTGGATTTTAACATACTATAATGCAGTTAAGGGCCAAGATACAAGCCTGTCTGGGGAAAGAATCCTGAAAGCATGCTCTGCCGGAATATTTAACCATCTAGATCTGAAATGCTTTGACACAACTGAACTGGTTCTTACTGGTGTTTGCTCTCCTGAAAACATCTTTCTTATTGTTCATTATTTAAGTAGGACATGAATATTTTCAGGGTAGAACCACCAGTTTTGAAACAGCTTTAACATTAAAAATTTAACTTAAAAAAACACAACCAAAACACTATTTTGACAGACCAAAATAATTCTCTCCCTTTCCCTCTCTCAATTATCCTTTCAAAGCCTGTGAAATGAAAGGTTTTGCTCTACCAGAACATTTGTAAGTACTGTACAGCTGTACCTGCTTTTCAAGAAACCAAAATAACTGGAAAAAAGAAATAATATATGGATCAAGGCACAGAAGCACTTCTTCAAGTTGGGTCCTGCTTTGCTTCATCCCGGAACAGAGTCAAATCTCTATACCATTTTGTGTAACTGCATATTGGTCTTGCCTGTCTTTCTGCCCCATCACTGAGGCTCTCATGTCTTGATTGATGCTCTACTCCATCTTTTGCCTTGACACACAAGCTTGCTTCTCTGAAAACTATTCTACACGCTACTATTCAAAATATTTTCCTGGTCAAAACCCCTCCACTGTTTCTTGATTCTTCCCCAGAGATCAAACACAAATGCCTTGGTTTCTCTGCACATTTTTCAGAATTTAACCCTTAGGGCGTCTCTCCCTTGGTGTCCTGTGGGCACAGAAAATGCTCAGGAGATGGGGAAGAATGAAAGCAACAGAGAAAAAACTGACCCCCGGAAAGACATTATTCCAATTCTTAAGGCTCACCACAAAATACGATGTTCTCAAACTGCTTTTGGTTAGATTAGGAACCAAGGTTTTGAAACCATAACCAAACACTCCACACAGTTTTGTCTATCTGCCAACTTTGGTGAAGATGTGGAAGTTGAGCTCCCAGGGACAGTGCCTCATTTTTTGAAACATGTTGCAGGGCACAGAGCAGATCCCCAGCTCTGGGCTGGCACCTGCAGACTCTGGAACCTCCGGAACGGAAAAACTGTCCTAAATGTGTTTTAATAGACAGAATGCATGACCATGGGCTAGATAAATACTGCAAAACAAATATGAACATTTTTTAAAAGCCTCTGCTTAAGATGTCCATAAGAGATGTACATTTGCTGTTATTTCCTCTCAATATAATGCCAAAGGACCAAGCACTACAATAAATGCTTTTAGAACGACTTTAGACTTGGGAATTCACAGCCAATCAACCAAAAAATCCTCTCACCGACAAGGGAGATTCTTTTCATGTAACATCAGCATGAGTATTTGAACTCTAAACTGGTAAAGCACACACACAGTTCCCTGACAGGATTATGGCTCCATCAAGGACCGCAGTAAAATTTTAAACTTTATTTTTTATTTTAATACAAAATTTTTTAAAAATCTAATTAAAATTAAGTTTCCTCTCAAGAAAGAGAGGGTGAGGTCCTAGAAGCATTACGCAAAGTGTTTGCTTACCATCTGGCTTCAGGGGATAGAAGTGCTCCACAATCCAACCAAAAATGAAGGAATCGGTAAGTACCCAGCACTTTCAAAACACAGTTCATCATCAGGAAGCTGAGACTGCTTAGTCTGAATAAATATTTTCAAGGTGCACTCTATTACAACAAGGCTAAGTTAGCTTCAGGAGTCTGTGAACTTTTAACAGCCCCGAATATAATTATTAAACTAGACAGCAGATAAAGAAAGCCTACTTTCAGATGGTCCATTTCCAATTCAAAGACATCAAATGGTCTAAATGAAGAGGGTGATTATCTTTCCACTTCACACTAACAGCTTCTCTTTGTGCCATTTCTTCCCACACTAAGCTTTCAAGACTATGAACTGGAAAATAAATTTGGCAATACTGAAAAGCATGTTGTTGAAGGTTTCTTGAATCACTTTTCTGTGGGATAAAAAGTGAGTATTTTTTGTTAGGGATACAAACTGCATTAAAACCACACTCCTGATGGAAAATGATTTTATGAAATTTGGATATGAGCATGTAATTTGTCTCCCACACACTTGAGTTCCCTGGGTTATTCACTTTATTGCCAAGCTAAGCAACTAGTAAGTCAAAGTAATTCCTGGCAAGCAATTTCAGCACGCACATGTTGAACAGTTTTTAAGTTGCAGCTCACAAGTGAGCATCATCTGTATTGGGGTGCTCTTACAGGGCTGTCAGCACCTTCTGGTGGCTGGGGGTAAGCAGGTAATGCTAGGATAACTCAAGCAAAGCAATATTAAATGAAAGAAAATTAGGACAGAAGAATATATAAAGAAGCTACAACTGGAAGAAAGAAAGGTCACTGGCAGCAGAGCACAGAAACTGTCAAACTAGACCCATCATAAGCCCGCTGGTTCATCTGTGTTGCAGGCACAGGGTGCTACCATCTGCCTCTGGATCTGGGCTGCTGTGGAAGGAAGTGTTTCACAGACAACTGAAAGTCAAGTGCATAAAGTAAGCAGGGCACCAACTTGACCAGCAACTGGTTAAACAAGGAAACAGCCTTAACTGTGCACCCACCAGCTTGGTTGGGTAACACAAAACAGCTAGATGCCCACAGGAGGCAAGCTTTCTGAACCTCCAGGGCAAGAACATTCACAACCTCAAAGCAGGCCTAATGCTGAGTTTGGTGCAGAAACTTAATTTTTAAGAATTATGCAATCCAGCCATTGTTCCCTCTACTTAAAAACAGACTTCTCATAGTTTGTAGAGGGTGAGAGAGGATTTATGCTACTGAGAGCAACCCGGGTGGCTTAAGAAACCAAACCAAAGATGTGGTACAACAGGTCTAGTGTGTGACTGCAAGCAGGCTGGTCAGCATTTATCTTAGGAAAATTATACTACGACTCTGAAAGAAACTTAAGTTTTAAAATCTAGTTTGAGACACAGCTTCTTTTCTTGCTTTTGAAGCTTTTTAATTAAAAAGACAGTGAGAGATGAACAATATGTGGTTAGAGGCCATGTGAACACGATGACTCAGTGCACACTGAAAAAAACCCCTTGTAAAGGAACTGCAGCATTGTATGTTGCAGTAGTCTGTCACACAGCACCAAGAACACAGAGTTAAAATCATAAATGCGACATGTGAAGAGTTATTTTCTAATTTGCTGCTTCTGCTAACAAGTTGCCAGAGATGAACTCAACGTTAGACTGAGCCAATCTGTTCTACTATAACACATTCCCTAACAGCCTCTAGTGACGCAACCGGCCCAGAAAACCTGGGATGAGTTCTCCGCAGCCGGTTTCCGCACAATGAAAGAGGAGGAAGGCTGCTAGTCCTGTGATCCTTGACTCTTCCTGTTGTGAAACAGACTCGATGGGCCAGCAATTGACAGGAAGAGGCTGAGCATAGAAAATCATCCCATCTGGGTTTGGAAGTGGATGGGTAGAGGGAATGGACTGCCTCTTCTGAGGCACCTATACATGAAGAGCTTTGGAGGGAGCCCTGTTTCCTTCCAGCGGCAGCAGTGGGTTCACCTCTCTTACTTACGTGTGTTTTCATTTCATTAGCTACTGTTGTTGACATCATGACACAACAGATGATAGTCACCAGGATGAAGTAAAGCGCATACATGAAGCGGGTGCTGGTTGACTGTTTTATCTTGGGGCAGCATTTGCAGCACAAGGCACAAGCAGCAGTACCGCAGCAGCAGGCCAACTGGAAAGTAAGATAAAAAACACAAGTTATTCCATCACTGCCTTTAGGTTTCTATTGCAAAAATCAGACAGGGAAGCTGAGAAACTTCCTGTAAAACTCCAGGATTTCTTAAGTCCTCTCCTCACAGCTGAGCAGTTTTTAAGTGGAAGCAGACTGTCTTGTTTATTAAAGATCACTAGGTTTAAGCACATCAGTTTCTAGCTTTCCCACACACTAAGGATGAGACTGAAGAGGATGAGGTAGAACGGCTTCTGATTTTTTAACCTCGCTCTTTGCTATCTCTGTGCAGACATGTTTCACCCAGCAGAACAGGCATAGCAATGGTAAGACTATTTCCTGCAATAGACTCTCCTTCCTCTGTGAAATAACAAATCTGCATAAGAAGGGCACAGACTCCAAACTGTTTGCTTTTAACATACACACAAAACTATTTTGTTTCTAAGACAAGCTGGAGGTTTTGTTTCAAAACAAGCCGTAAACATCCATTTTGATTCACCAGGATCACACTGTCCTTGTCAAGGCCCTTTCTGGTCCACACAGAGACAAAAAACTTTTTTTGTTGTTGTTTCTACAGAACTTTTATGCTACTAAAGACTGAGCAAAAGGGGGAGAGGGGGGAAAGAAAAACAGTTTAAGCCACACTTTGGGATAGGTGTGTTGAAGGCACTGTAAATAGACAACAGCTACAAAAAAAAAAAAAACAAAACAAAAAAAAAAAAAAAACACCAAACAGAAAACTACCTTAACAGTTCTAAATATTTTGGGTGGTAGAGAAAGAATCTGGAAAAACTTGTCTTACTGCAAACAAAGCAAAAGATAGCTGATCTTGAAAGACCCAAAATACAATGGCACCATCTTGTACTGAAGAAAGCCAGGAAAGAAATGCAGCTTCACAGTTATTTAGAGACACTTTGCAAAGATGAAAGTGGTGATTCCATGTGCAAGACAGCAAGGAAAAAAATGCACAGCTGCAAGGAAAACAGTATCAAATCACACGTTAGCCGATACCGTCTCCCGTGTTGAAACGTTATTTGCAGAACTCCTTGTGTATTTTAGTTCTTTTCTACCTGCAGCTGAGGGTCCACCAAGATAAAAACCAAGAAGCATAGCAAAAAGCATGTAATTGCCTTATTCAAGAGGCAAAAAGGTACTGAATAAACCCTGAAAGGGATCTAGCTCGATGCTCATTATTTCCTTGCTGCCGACAGTACCACTAACTTTCAAAGAAGCTGGATTCACCTTCCCTATCTTCTACTTTTAGAAAAGTCATATATAAAAATATAAATATAAACCTTATTTTTATATATAAGGCAGCACTGTTCTTGGCCCGGCACTTCCTTGCAATAGGCAACAGCTTCACTGGGTTGTGTGCTACATGCAGCAGCCACGACCACAGGACATCAGCAGGCTGACAGCAGCAGGGAACCTCTCATCCAGCTCTCACTGCTGCCCACCCAGAGCAACATCACCCCTGAGTGCTCCCATTTTTGAGGGGCTCCCTGTGGCTAATGTACAGCACAGGGGTGCCACACTGCCAGTGCCAGGGGCTCGAGCACACTGAGGCTGCTTTTTCCTGGTGTTTCTTCAGCCCTTGGAGGGGCCATCGGGATGTTCAGAGGACCCCCCCTGCTTTCGAGCAAGCAGTCATACAAGACGGGTGGCTTTTCTTAGCCTTTGCCAAGGGATTCAAAATGTGCAATGCATTTGAGCCACGTATGTGCCTTCAGGCGCCAAGTCACCACGTACTATTTTCCTCCCAGGATACTTCCAGCATCAGTGACTGTCCGATCTGGAGAAGGGGATTTCACATGCGTGTCTGCAGACATGCGTATCTGATATAACTCCCCAGAGTCTCACAACCAGATTGGCTGATCAGAGTCCCGAATAATTCTGAAGAAGTGTCTTGAAAAGACACCCAGCTTATCATCTCCTTGACATGACTATCTGCTGCAACACCCAAGCTCAGGCTTCTTGCCTTCAGCCCTCCAGAAAGTGGGCAGTGGACAGGCTCTTGCCTTGCTCTGCAGTTTGCTGAAGACACAGAACAGGGACAGTTCAACCCGGCTCCCACACTGCCCTTCTCTCAGTTCACATGCCAGAGGAGATGGGGGCCTCAGAGCACACAGCTGCTAAAACTGCTGCTGCTGCAAAACATAAATCCTCCCCAAAACACACAAAGCTCCAACTGTGGGGAATAAACAGAATGGTCTCATGTTGGCACCAAGGCTGGAAATTAAAAATACTACGTGCATAAGTACATTGTGCAAGTATACTTTCAAAATAGAAGGCAGTGGTGGCTGAATGGCAATTTTATTTTTTATGTTTAGTGAAGTTAACTTTTACAGCTTGAATACAAGTCCAAGAAATAAGGAAGCTATGGCAAGTTACCGATTCAGCAAACAAATAGAATAATGGAATAATAACACTTCAAAACAAAAACGTATCAGAAAAGTATAATCCATCCACTTCAGAATTATAGAAGAAAAAAAAAAGGTTAAAACTAAAGGACCTTTCAATCTGTATCATCCAGGTCCAAAGTATCCACGATGAACTTCAACTGCTGGCCATACTCACCATAATGTTAAAAACTATAGTACAGAAGTAAAAAGGTATGCAGCTTTGGCATTTGTAAGGGGAACAACATTTTCCTAAGCCAGATGCTAGAGAGCTCTGCCAGTGAAACCTCATCTACGTCCAACAACATGTCTGCTATTCCAGTCCTGGGTCCCTGGAGCTGCTATTTAAAGCAAGAGATACTTAAATAGCATATATAGCTCATTTATGCATTGTTCCACATTACTTAGACTTTAATGGTAGTTTCTAATATTGAGAGCGTACCCTATAAATTGGCAATATTTGTGAAAAACACCAGTGTCTCCATCTTTGTTCAGATACATTCCTTTAAGAACTCTGAATAGCCATGGAAACCATAGAAAGTTGGTTATTCAGCAACAATCTCAAATTCAGTAGCTTGGGGGTTTTTTGGTTTGGGTTTGTTTTTTTTTTTTTTTCTTTTTTAAACTCTGGTTATGACTAACTACATTCCAGAGTGGGCCGCAATGAAATAGGTGTAATCCAAAAATAAATTAAAATGGTCTCTCTCTTAAAGAGTAAAATGCTAGCCACAGTCTACTGACCCAAGAAGTTTCAAAGACACTGTCTTTGGTTAACAAGACTTCACAGTCCACATATTCAATGAGTTCTCTGTTAAAAGGTTGTGGTCAACATGCATCTACACTACGCAGTCCCTCTGATGCCGCATGCTTTACCGTGGGCATGGCCCATCTTGCCTCGCCTCTGCCTTCTGACCACAGCGACGATCTGCCCAGGGGCTCAGGAACCCTCAGTGCAGGAGTGCAAGCCAGTAACTAATTCCTCCCATTTTAAAAAACTGGGCTGTGGAAAAATCAAATAATGTCACAAATCTTTTTTGTATCTTATAATTAAAGAAAAGCTCCTCCAAAGGATGGCTTCTGCACAAGGAAGGCGCTGTGCAATTTTCAGGACAGAGACAACTCAGACAAACCAATGTCTGTGACCTCTGCCAGCAGGCAGGCCTTGAAAATCCTGGTCTGTACCTACACATCTCCTTCAAAGTCGTGTGATCCTTCCACGTCCAGGGTCCCCAAGAGCCCAGCGCAATGGCATCCGAATGCCAGGCTGCTCTGGCAGGCGTCTGTCACGCTGCAGCAGGCTCTGGCTTCAAGTCTTTCTCACCCAAAGGCTCCCACAAGTCGGGCAGCAATTACAGCCATGCCAGCTCCCTCTCTAGCTCTACATCTCCTCACCGAATGAACACCACAGTCTGACAAATAATTACAAGCACTATGCAAATATTTATGCTTTTCACAAATACTTACAATCAGCCAGCCTTCTCACGCCAACCCACCATGACACCAGGCCTCCACAATGTGGACTGGCCACCTGCTTCAGCTGCTGGTTTATTATGCAACAGCAGAAAGAGTTTTACCATTTCAAATGAGGGCCGTGTGTGGACGGGAGGGGAAAGCAGAGGTGAATGCCTCACAGCAGTCCCGTGTGCTTTGACCCTTCTCTGAACAGATGTTCCAGTGGCTTTTTCCGACCACCTCATTCAATTTGAGTGCAGTAGGTTCCTACTGATGCAGAGGAACAATAATTTTTACATCCACACAGCGAGGAGCAGAAGCAAATAGACCATATAAGAGCCCTAGTCTGTGAAAACCACTTTTCCAAGTACAGGCAGGCCTGGACATATTTGCACACTCCCTTTTTACGCCATGGTTAACAAGAGTTAGACAGGTTAACAAAGCGGATAAAAGTAGGCTTATCAACTTTCGAACAAGCTATCAGCTCCCCACAATGAATGCTCCACCAACATACACTTAACATTTGTCACACACGCAAGTCTTGATTTTTGCAAACTCTGACCCAATGTGATAAATGAGTGGAATGAGGTTTGAACGTAATGTTAAGCACACACCTAATTATTTACATACAAGACTGAGAAGTAAAGTGAACATGTCCTGCCTATTGCTTTTGTAGAGACAGTGACATTTTAGGAGTTTTTTTTCACAGATGTTTCCAAAAAAAATGTCAAAGGTCTTAGAAAATATTTTGTGTAGCCATTGAAACAAAGTGAGGAGTTTTAGGATCACTGCCCAAAATAGCCTATGATATTTTTAAATTATACAAACCATAGCGAAGTATCAAGCTTATCAGAACAAAACAGTCTTCCTTCTGGGAGACTTCAACAGAAATGGTAAAAATCAAAGGTGTGAGAAACAAGCCCACGTATATATAAAAAAAAGTTTTATTGGGGACAAAGTCAGTGGAGCAAAGAATACAGTGCTGGGCGCAATGGAGCTCCCTGGAGCCAAAGGGGCTCCCTTTTATTGTATAAGTGGTTACATATTCATCTACTCTAATACATATGCATCACTACTCTAAGAATAGGGAGGGAATATTACAGTTCGTTCCGAGAAATCATTAACATATCCCCCCACCTCAGATTCCTCCCGTCATGCTTGTGCAGTGCTCCCTGGTGGTTGTGGGCAGGGGGCTTCAGATGAAGGCTCGTAGTCTTCTTCACTGTGTTCGCTCGTTGACCCTTACTTCTGCACAAACTCAGTCCTGTGGTCACGTACACCTTGTCCTTCAAGTCTGGGCCAATTTGCAGCTCCTTTGTCTTTATGGCTCAGTGGTTTCAGTTCCTCTCTTATCTCAAGGACAAGGGATACCAGAGACGACCCATTCTGTTCTTTCTCATTCCATTGCAAAGGAGTTACCATCCTTTGATAGGGACCATCTGGTGAGCATCCCAAAGAAAGGGGGGGGGGGGGAGCTGTTGGGTTGTTGTTTCCTCTGATCAATTCCCCCCCTTCTCTTTTCCCACTAGTAAATTCTTTTACTTTTCTTAAAATTTGGATCATTGTACTAATAATAGCTTTAGCCTAACTCAATAAAAGTAATTGTTTAATTACTTTTAGCGAAAGCAAAATTCTTCTATTATTTATCACAAAGGGAAGAAGAGCATACTGAAAAAAGAAAAAAAAGAAAAAAAAAGTGCATACTTAAATGAAACAAAGACTTAGCAGCATTTCATCTCCTCCCTCCTAACTGACCACCTGGACAGAATGGCCAGGGAGACCACATGCCTTCCAGCCTGTCCATGGAGCACAGGAATGTGCCCTGCTGAAGCTTCTTTTCACCAGGGCCTACAGCAGCTTAGTTTTTCATGTGTTGCTTGACTAGGAGCATTATCTGGGCTGTAAGGTTTGACAACAATGCGGTCACTGAGCTGTTAACAGCAATGTCAATCAAAAACATCCATCTGTTCTCCCAGCTACACGCAGCAACCAAGCAGGCTGTAAGAGCAAAGCACCCAGCCCTGCGTGAATAACGTCCTGAAGAGGCTACACACCCGTCCCTGGACTTTTCGTTTCAGGAAAAAGCATCTAGTAACACAACCATTTTGTTAGTGCACTGGATCATGTGAACAAGAGATGTCTGATGGCACCTGTCCCAAGTGTTAGTGTTACATCTTAATTGGCAAAACTATCAAAAGAAGGTTGTAAAAGAATTGACAGGAATTGATAAAGGTAAAGCTGACAGAGATACCCTGAAAAGGCAAAACTGTAATTAAAGCAAGGAAATACCAAGGTAAGTGTGAGGGATGACACCATAACACCATCAAGCAGGGAAATAAAGATAAGCTCACAGGAGCAAAAGCTGCTAACTGAACCAAGGAGAGAACTAGTTGAACTATGAGTGAGCTTTCCTCTTTAACACAGTAAAGCCCCACCCTCGAGTAGGAAAAGCCCCTTCTTTGCTGAACATGTGCAGTTAAAAAAGAGGATACTGTGACTAAGTGGAGATGAGACCTGGGAAGGACCCCTGAGAACAAGGGCGTCCAAACTTCACTGGGAAAGGCACTGCTAGCTGTTGCTCAGGATGTATAAATGCTTACTGGGTGTTAACCAAGCTGTGCTAGCTGCATGGAATTCCCACCTAGCACCCATCTCTGATCAGGTATGAATTAAACAAGTATCTCCACTCTGTGTTTTTCGGCTCATTGCACACTGGCTAAAAGAGCCCAGATTTTGGGACAACATAAGGAGCTGGGCTCAGACTATTATTGAAAAACCCTGCTGTTATGCATACACATTTTGCAGAGGTTTCTTTCACTGGTCACATGATTACACGATGGTTTGTCCCTGTGAAGTAACTAAACTCACCAAAGAGGATTTATTTTGTTTGTCTGACTTAACTGGCCTTTCACTGCTGCTTCTTTAATATTCAGACTCACCACAGGCCTTACGATGAGGTTTTGTGACCAGCATACCACTTAATCAACTGACGACCTATTTTTGGGAGCACACCTCACACTGCAAACTGCAAAATTAAAAGCAACTTCAGAGAAAAGTCATGCCAGCCTAGAAGCTGCCTGAAAAGTACTTTCAAGTGAGGCTTTCCTGCCCCAAACTGAGTTTCCAAATCTTGTGCCCTGCACCACAGGGCAGAACTGCCATATAGCACCAAGAAGATCAAAACCTAGGTGAGAAAGCAGCATCTAGGACAGCTATGCCAAGAGCTAAAAGGCAAACAAGCTACTGCCAGATGCTAGCAGATCTTAAGTTAAACTGAACTGAGGATGATTAACTTTTGTCTCCATGCTCGAACGTTACTAAGTGGTGACTCAGTTCAGCATTAGAAAATAATGTCACTGCAAAATGTTTAAATTAAGGACTGCCCAACCGCTCTTCTCCTGATGATTTTGGAAAAATCAAGAGAGTTGTTTAGTCTGACTTGAACCTCGCTGTGTATCACATCACCAGCTCCCCAGCAGTATAGCACAGACCATCTGGATTTGACAGCAGCATGAGGTGGACTGTCTGTCCCTCTGGTTACTTACATCTACCATTAAAAAAACAAAAAAAAACCAAACAAAAAAAAAAAAAAAAAAAAAAAAAAAAAACCACAACAAAATACCACCTTCTAATTTGTCTGCTACAGTTCCCAGGCACTGGTTCTTGGTGAGGTCTTCACCAGCTTAGAGAGCATTTTAATTACCTGATCTTTCCTCCACGCTTGTCAAAAAAAAAGCCCAAACTGTTTACCCTCAGTCTCATTTGAAGGCTTTAAGACTTTCCCTCCCAGTACCTAAGTTGTTTGGATTTTGGTTGGTTGGTTGGTTGTTTCTTTTCCCTGCATCCCCTCAAATCTCCCCAGTCCCTCCTACACAATCATGGCAAGCCTCATCAGCTCAACTGCAAACAACCCAGCAAGTCACCCTGCTCCTCTCCCCCGTATACAGCCAAAGAGGGGGAGAGACTGCCCCGCAGCACCCCATGCTGTGGGAGCAGCCTGCCCTCTGCACACACCTTGTGCAGGCAACCAGCTAGCTGGCTGTACTTAAAAGGTGTATTTTATTTGCACTGGGGTCATGCCATCTGGGTTACATCACCTTCAATAGTACTCTCCACTCCACCAGTCCTTCCATCACACCCCTGTGATTTCAGGAGCAATTTTAAACGTACTCTCAGGTCACTGAGGCAAACAGTGGCCTATTTTTATCAGTGACCTGATCCTGAAGCTTCTTTGCATTGATCTCTTGGCAATCTACACTGAGAGCAACCTCTGCTGGGTGACAGGTTCAACTGTCCTTTCCTATCATTTCGTATTTCACAGTTTTCTCATCTGCAGGTTGTTCCAGCTCATGCTGCAGCCACTTCTCTGCCTTTCACAGCAGAGTTGGTATTAACAGAGCAACTGGAAGATCAAAGACAAGTGATTAATGGCAAAGTCTGACAATCTGAGGCCATCACTTCATCCAGCAGGCAGCTCTTCTCCAGGTTAGCCCTGGTGTTTGAGACCAGGAGTCTAGAGGTAGAATGGCATACACAGATGCAATGCAGCACATCACCAGGACCAGAGCACCAAGTGCAGGGCAGTAACAGCTTAAGGCCATGTACCACTGGAGTGAAGAAGCACTTAAATTAAATTTCTGTATGCATTGACTTAAAAGCATGCACCTGAGACAGCTGCTTCACTTTTGAATGAACTGACAGCACTGAGCACAACAAAGATGTTGTGTCTTTAGAAGGTGGTTTCAGTACAGAGCCCATGAGGACTTGGTGGGGGGGAAGACATTATCACTCTGAAAAAGTGGCAAAAGCCAGTAAATTGCTACAAAACAATAACTATTTCTCACCACATAATATTAAAAAAAAAAAAAAAAAATCTACCTGCTCCAACCATTGGTAAAGATGTTCCAGTTTAGATCAGCCAAATTAAGATGCGTTTCCAGACTGGTAGGTTCAAAATGGAACCTGCTCACATCTTCCCATTGCTTACTTCTTGATAAGCATTTTTAACTAAAATGACTACTCAAGAAATATCCTGAATAGTATTCCTGAACCACTGTTTTGCCACTGACTGTACCATGAGAAGCCAAGGGAAAAAAAGACAGATTTCTTCAGCAAACATTAAGAATGGTTCCTGTTAAAACTCAGCGCGAGAGGTGACAAGTTGACACATTTTGGATTAGTCCTACTGGATAGAAAGAAGTGCAAAACTTCCCATTTTCAGACTGTAAACATTTATATGTTTAAATACTTGAGCACATGCCATCTCTAACTGCTGGAAGTTCCAATCACTAAACTGCCAACATCAGTCCCAGTACAGTTATCACTAATTAAAATGACAATAAGATAGCTAGGTGTGTCAGGACCCCCTTCAGAACAAACATGGAACCACTTTCTCCCTGCATGCTGTCATGGGCAAACGCTACTGTCCCCTGCAACTCTGGCTGGCTTGGTCCCTCACTGCCTCACACTGTAGCACATGCTGATGTTGAAGCCTATCTCTCCAATGACCCGAACAAGGCAGTAGGTCAAGTTCAGTCAGCAGAACGGTCGATCACAGCCTAAAAATCTAGGAGGCCAGGCATTTAACATGACAAAACATATTAGAGCCTGCACAGTTGAGAAATAAATGGAAGCACCTGTAACTTCGGCATGTGAAGGACCTCGGAAGCAACCTAAGGTTCAAGTGTCTTCACATGGCTAAGCTGAGACAACCATCCTGCCTCACCGTGTATTTGGGATGACTGCAGTTACCAGCTCCAGATGAGACCTTCAGCTTACACTGTAGTCATAGCTCAGGCTTTCATTCAGTTGCTCCCTGAAAAAAGTATGTCTTGCACCCACTACTGCAGCTATTTTAATCAAAGTCTCCAGCAATGGAAATAACCCACACTGGAATACCTACACTTCCAAAAATTAAAATAAAAATGGCTGTAGGATCCTTCTGCAGAAAAGTATCTGCTTGCCCTTAAAAGTGAAGGTCCTGCTCTTATACTGCCTTCAATCCACAGCTGTAGAGCCATGGGTATTTAAGCTGTTTCCTTAAACCCACAATGCAACCAACTTGTAGGATGTAAAAGGCTAAAAAAAAAATTAGGCAGGGAATTTGGGAAAATGAAAAATTAAGTAGGAATGAGAAAGACTATCTTCTACCTGGCATGAGAAGGAGTATCTTCTGACTCTTATGCAGTGCCAGGGAAAGGATTCCAACCTAGTGATAAAACCGTCAAGTGATATAAAACTTAACAGGATCTCACTGTCTTTTGGTCACTTTTCCCTCCCTTTCTAATCACTTTTGAACCCAGCAGTAAATTTTAACCGCCTATGGCAGGCAGGTGGGAGCCTCAAAGATATTATGTTCTTACAATGTCCTTGAAAATAGGCAAAAGATTTAGCAGAGAAAAATTGTCTCTCAGCCCTCAGCAAAGAAAAGGCTGCAATGCAAGTTCAGTATTTATTAGAAACGCAATCGCCATAAGATATCAACCTCAGTGGACAAAGCTACAGAAAACCAGGCTTTACTAATTTAGTTGTTCAGGCAATCATTTGTTTAAAACAAAAACTACATGTTTCTGCAAACAGGGAAAAAAGTCCTTCCCCAGTCTGTTTTTCCTAACTGTATTTAAGTGGAGTACACTACAATATTCCACATCAGACCTCAGACAGCTAGTTTCATCTTCAATCATGATTAATAGTGGTGGTGTGGAGAGGCAGCTGTGAGAGGTGGTAAGACCCACAGCTAAATTTCTCTTTTTTTTTTTAACTGACCGGCTCAGGTTAAACACAATAAACCAGACCCAGGGGGACCATTTGCAGGAGATGTGTTTTGGGGAGCATCGCGTGGAGAGGAGCCAGGAAGGCCAGTGGCACCACCCCATAGCGCTGCAGTGCATCACACCACCCACATGCCCCAGTGATGCCCTGGCATCCTCGGAGGACACCAACCTGGACCAGGGTGAAAGAGCCACCCTTTTCACCATGTAATGACAAGAGGAGACCACAAGGACAGGACTGCAAGCCCCATTCCCAGCTTGCAGATGCAAAGAGGGAGTGCCAGAGAGGCAGGAAGCCCTGGAGCACATGGGGGGCTTCCCTCCCTTGTTCCAAAAGCCATGAGCTCCAGACATCGTAAGACTGGCCTTGGACAATCTTATACACAAAGCTTTTTTTTTTTTTTTTTTTTCCAAAACCCCTCAGAATTAGAAGTCTGGGTATAAAATGAAAATCTGATACTCTTACTTGTGGCAAATCTTGCTGCTTTTACTACATGATATGATTTCTGAGTGCAGAACAATATTAAAGAAAGCACTCAGGATTTAACAGACCTACAAAAATAGCTTTATAAGCTTTAATAATTACCAGTTCTAATTGAAAAATCCATCTTCCTGAACAACCCAGCTACAACATACTGTCCCCCCCCAACTAATGTTAACTATCTAAATTACATTTATTTAACTCTGGAAAAAACATATTCATTGTAATAAAGATTTTCCGCAACAGCTGCTTTTCTTAGCCATGATCTCAACTTCATTCTCTTGAGAATAACTACTGAAGAAAAGCCAAATGTAAAATCCTGTTTCCTGTCAATTTAAGCAGATGTTTTATGTAATCAAAAGCATTGTGGAGGCCCAAGCCAAACCCTATTCTCACTGCATTCTCAAAATAGGTCTACCAATGAAACACTAGCAAACGAATAAACAGTTAGCAATCTTATTACAGCTCAGAAACCAAAAAATCGCAATCCTCTTTAAAACAAGGTTGTACTTTGCCCAATAAAAATCAACTGCAGAAATTAAAGTTTAGGCCAAGTTCCTTGAAAGCATGTTCCCAGGGTCTGCTTGGCAATAATACAAGTCACACCGTAACGTTAATTAAGATTATTTTAAATAAATTTTGAGTGCGAAATCAGCGTAACCAAAGTACACTGAAGTTTGGCAGCTTGCCGCTGTATCCTTTAACAACAGGAATCTGGGCTGTGAAAACTGAATGCATTTATTCTGACAGGCACCATCAACTAGATGTTTAGCATGGTTTGACCCAGAACCAAAAGTACCAATTCACTCATCATGTCCTCCACACCAGGAAAATTTGCTGGTGTTAAAAATGGAGGAAAAAAGATAGTCAAGCAATATTAACTCACAATGCAACTCTGGTGTCAGCTAGAGATATCCATGCACGGTTACTGCACTTTCACAACTCAGAAGGACAATACCGAATTTCTCAAGTCAGTTCCAGGAAAGCAGATCCACAGAAACAGAGAGGCAGATACAAGATATACATAGGGCAAAAATACTTTATACAAAAAAACCTTACCCCATGGGTTATCAAACCCATTAAACTAGTATACTGTACAGAAAACGGAGGGACCCAATGGGAGTGTTGTTTTTCAGGGCTCGTATGAAGTTCCATCTTTCCTCAAGCACATCATCTCTGTTTCTGGAGGCAGGGTTAACTTCACTGTCAGGGAGATATTCAAGGAGAGGCCAAATTCCTTCTCTGTTTTCCAGCTTGATTAACAGTACCCACAAAACGCCTGAGGAAGTTGGGTTGAGAGAGAAAGAACTTCTATCCCTTTTGTTTTTCTTGTGTATTAATCATGTTAAACAAACATGCCCTCATCAAGGTTGGAATAAATCAAGTAATGAAGGCAAAGACCATTTTTCCTTTTTAAAAAGTTACACCTCATGCTCTTGAAACATGGTTTATGCCACTTACCATCTTAGCCTATAAAAAGGTTACCCACACTAAGTTCACTGGTATAACTCCAGCAATATGCCATATTTAGCACAGATAAGTCTTACATCAAAAATAGTGCTTGAACCAGCAGAATACATCTCCCCAGGGTATTGCACAATTCTGGCCCTATGACTGCAACCACTTTCGGGCTTTTGTTTTGTCTCCAACATCACTAAGGAGTTCTGTTTATTTACACACTCCAAAGTGATACATCAGTGTCAATATAAAACACATTACTATCACATATTACTACACAGGGTAGGAACAGTGCCTTTAGGAGTGTCTCAAAGTTTGGCCATGGTAAAGCCATGCCATTCACCACACAAGTCTCACAACGGTTTCATCCTCTTGGTATTAAGCTACTTCTCCAGGAATTAAATCCAAAAAACCCAATGAAAATGCAAACAGCCATGAGCCACTGCAGTAACAGCACCTACTAACAGCACCTTGTTGAGCTGCTCCAAAACTTGTTTCACATGCTGCCAAAATGCATGTGAAGCAACAGCTTCAGAGAGCCCCCGCTTTAAGAGGAATATTAGCAGATGCAGGTACTGGTGTCCCCCAGGACCACCCAGGGCTATTTGGCAAGGCACAGGGGAGCTGACAGAGAACAGGCGTGTGGAGGCACGCTCAGTAATCCTCCTGGCCCACTAAAAACTAAGAGAACCGCAGCCAGAAGACCAAATCTAGCCTGGGATTTCAACCTTCAGGAAATATCTGAGATTTCTTCCAGGTGGTTCACACAAAAGCAAGAGAATAATTATATGCCGAGGGTGGTCAGAGTGACCAATGAAGAAATAACAACAGAACTAGGACCCTAAGGCGTTTAAATAGGTAAAACTACAGGAATAAGCTCACTGGCTAGTCTGTTGCAGACAGGACAAGTAGCAACGTGTTTCTATTGCAGAAGTAGAGATCTGGGAAAATGAAGCATAAAATAAAGTGCCCGGGGGGGAGGGGTGGGGGGGATGCAGCCTAACACCAGGCTAGAGACAACTGGTAAGATCAGGAGTCCTTCCCTTGAGCGCAACCAAGGAGGAGATCTGGATGGGGCCTCACGACCACACTTCTCCTCCAAGTCCACGGTCCTCCATCCATCAGAACTGGTTCAACCAAGAAGACAGGGGCACTGCAGTATGACACGGAGCGCTGATTCCGCACCCCATGGATGCTGGAGGACGCAGGTCCTGTCCACCCTCCATCACCACTTGCTCTCATATTTCCTCTGCCAGTACCTGCACTTGCTGAATCTTTCCACAACCCAAATTTATAAGAGTTTGTGAAAGGGTCTGAAGAATGCCAGACAGCCAGCCTGCAGCTAAGAGAGAAATTAAGACCAATCCACTTCTTATACCACGGGGCTCATCTCCCCACCAGAAGGCACCAGTGACAATTATCTAAACAACTCTGGTAGCTCTAAGTGACCTGTCAACCCTCTGGGAACTGCTCCTCGCAGCGCAGGTCTTTGGGAAGGCTCCTCTCAGCGTCCCCGTCCCCGCCTGCACCCCACTGCCCCGCCACAGCTCCCCAGGCGGCCGCGGCCGCCTCGGGGAGACGAGCAGCGTGCAGCTGCCGGTGCTCCCGAAACCCGAGGGGAACTCACCCGGGAAACTCCGCAAAAACACCGCTGCGAACACGCACAGAGACAAGCTCTGCCGCCAGCCACCCCCTCGGCTCTATCCGCCGCCCTCCCCAACCCCGCTAAGAGCGCTTCTGGTTAACGCCTCCATTCCCCCGGGGAGGACGGCTGCCCGCGGAGAGCTGCGGCCGAGGGGCAGCGCCGGGATGCGGCGTCCCGTCCCGTCCCCCGCCACCAGCCCGGCCCCGCGGGGCGCTCCCCCGGGCACCCGCTCCCCGCCACGACCGCCGGAGCGCTCGGCCGGGCCCTCAGCGCCGTCTCCCGGGGGGTCCCCTCCCGCCCCCCGCCCGGTGCAGGGGGTCTCCGTGCGCACCTGCCCCCCCCCCCCGCGCCAGCCCCGTACCTGGCCGGCGCAGCAGGGCGCGGACATGCCGGTGTCGCGGCGCGGCCTGGCCCCCTCGCCGCCTCCCTCATGCGGGCGCAGGGCCGGACTGGGCACGGCAGGGCAGGGCAGGGCAGGGCAGCGCGGGGCGCCGCCGCCGCGGGCGGAGCGGCACCGCCTCAGCCCGGCTGCCGGCCCCGACGCTCTCGGCCCGGCCCCGCCGCCCGCCTTCCGCTGTCGTCAGCCGGCGCGGCGGCGGGGGGGCGGCGGCGGCGGGGGGGTGCGGGCCGGCGGGGCTCCGCGCCGCGGCCGCGCTGCCGCCGGGCCTCGCCGGGCGGCCTGCCTCGCCGTCCCCGGGCGAGCGGGCCCCGCTCCCGGCCTCGGCTCCGGGGCGCTGCCTCCCTTCGCCTGCCCGAGCGGGCAGAAGCGGCGGTGCCACCCACAGCTCTGCCGGTCGGCGTGAATCCGCGCAGGACTGGCCGCTGCAGGCTGCGCTGCTAGCCAGGACGCAGCTAAGGTCGCCGGCCTGCTCGTACACCCTCCAAAAGACCACTTTTTCAGCAGCGGGAATTTAGCGAACTCGCTGAATAATAGGGCTGTTAAAAGGCCAGGCGTCAAATGTAGGTTTAACGCTGCAGTGCGCCAACCTTGGGTACAAAGCACTCTGCCTCATCCCGTGGCCCTTCCACTGCCCACACCTTCGTGGGGCAGTCACGTTTGTCCAAAGGACAGCTTGCGGGCTGTGCTTTCCTAACAGGAGCTGAGGTCTTCCCCTGTTCTCCAGCATCAGCTGCCAGAACTCCAGTGCAGCACTAGGCAGTAGCTGAGCATTTCTCAGCTCCTGTGTGGTGGCGGGATACCTTTGCTACTGCAAAGCCACTGGTAGTAGCCACGACGGTCTCTCTGAAAAGACTCCCTGGCCTTGCCCGCTTTGTCGCCTCTGTGTGTGTGCTGTAATATTTAAGATAACTATTCTGAACTTTAGTCTTGAAATGCGCTAGCTTTAGGAACTGAGTGCGACTAAAAGCTATTAAACTGCACACAGGTACCTACATGTAGATAACGTAGCTACACGTACCGCAACGGAAACTGGTATGGATTGCAGGATGTATTGTGTAAAACCCCTTCCTCTTCCCTTGTGTGTGCAAACAAACAAAGTCAATGCTTCAGGAAGTGGGTCATGGGATGAATCGGTGTTACATAATTTGGTGCTATAGCGGGGACCAAAGAGACCGGAGTTACCATAAGGGTACAGTTTATGAAAAGCAGACATGCTTTATTTTTAATGATGCTCTAACATCTGCATATACTCAGTTACAGATGGAGTATTTACCACTGTTGTAAGATTAATTCTGTCAAGCATATGGTTATTAAGCTGCAAAAGGCACCAGCTTGCAGGCATCCCAGAGGACCTCACCACAGTTCAGGCACTAATGTTGTTGAGACTCCTGCTCTGTAGGAGCAGCAGAAGCCCCAACCTCAGGTGAGGACTCTTGAAGTCTGGACTGGGGGTAGAAGCCACAGCATAACTTCTCTGATTTACAGCTCCTCTCCCCAGAGTCAGGGCTGAAGAATCAAGAATTGAACAACAGGGAAGCAGCGTGGCCAGTGAACAGGCAATGGAAAACCACTGGTGATTTTAACTTCGAAAGTCAGGTTCTTGAGACATATGGCTGAAACACAGAACACGAGCATCACAGCGTCGTAAGAACTCACAAAAACTACGCTCATCTTTTATTTCTGTTCCAGACTTCTACAACCACGAGAAGCTGACTGGTCAGGCTTTAATTTCCACATCTGAAGGAGAATCTGAGGCTGAATCTAAAAATGAAACTGTCTTGCAAAGAGAGACTGGTGAAGGCCACATACAGATACGGTGAAAGAGTACACAGCATCATCATGCCTGGGATAGCAACAAGCATTCACTGAGTGAGGAACACCATTAATTCACTTCTTCGTGCAGGTTTCTTAATGCCAGTGCCATTATCACTGACACAAATAAATCCAGCCTCTACACTGAAGAAAACAGCAAAGCTCTGTAATGGACTTTCTAATCAGCTAGAGCACCCCAGAGCCCCAAGATGTGTGCCTTGGCTTTTTAAGTGAAAAGTTTGTCACCAGAAAGGCTTGAACTTTCCTGCTGTGTTGCTGGCAAGCATTAAGCAGGCTAATAGCAAAGCAATGAGCCAACATTACTGCATGAAAAGAAACTGTCACTCTGAAACTATCCATGCATTTAGAATAAGGTTTACTCATCAAATACATATTCTGAATCCAGAAAAGGCTGTTGTTCCCCTAATCTGATTTACTGGCCAGAAATCTTCATCCAGTAATTTCTGCCTCAAACTTCCTTTTGGCAGGGTAAAGAGTGCCTCTTTGAAGAGATGCTAATTCTGACTTAGGGCTTTCAAGTGATGGGGAATCATAGCATCAGTAGAGAAAGGCAAGATGTTTTGGCCTTGCTTTGTATGAGGAATTTTACAAACATAGATATACAGACATTTAATGAGTCAGGCAGAACAGATGCAAGAAGTGGCCCAGCGGTAAGCAAGACAGCGAAGAAATGGAGTTAAAATTTCAGACTTCCTTGGTTCAGGTGCTAGAGAGCAAGGAATGAAGGAAAGTGTTCTGTTAGAAACTGTAACCATGTGGCATTTCCCAGAGAAAGTCCTGGTAAGAAGCCAGTTGGGCCCTCGGAGCAAGCCACTTTCCTCACTCAGTGTGTACGAAGAGCAGAGCAGCAGAACCTGACGCCCCAGAAGCACTGTCACTTTGATCCACTTGCCTTCAGGCAGCCTACAAAACTCTGCCTGCAGGATACCAAGCCCTGTTTCATACACACCAGTGACCTTCTGTGGCACACCAGCTTTGCTCAGGTCACCAGGAAAGGCATTATGCTTGGATCCTAACTACAGTTTCACTTGCAGATGATGCATGTTTACATGCATCCACTTCACTCACTCCTAACTCATTTCTAGAGGTGCTCACTGTCCCTTTTCACCGTGAGAAGAATACGGTATTACTACCTCTATAGAGAACTCTGAAGATGTTAGTGGTGAAGCAGAAAGCTTTTTGGCATAGTATAGCAAAATCATAACTTACCAGGAATGCTCAAGGACTCTGCTTCCTCAGTACTCACAAACTATGAACCAGTGTATTTTAGGGTAAAAATATAAGGAATTGTGCTGGTTTGTTCACATCTTTTGAAACAAAGCTGCAACTTGGAATGATGCTTTCAATGTTTTGCAAGTTCAAGATTTTTCCAGTAATTAAAGGATTTTGGTCTGTGCCAACTGGCAGAGAAGAGCACAAAAGGTCTGCATTCAATGAGAAGTCTACCACTTGGCTGTTTTTCAGGTGAAATGACATACAGAAAATCTTTCCAAATGTAAATGTGATCAGAAGGAAAACAAAACCAGATTGTTACACACCATGGTGGCCACTTACATAAAATTAGGTAATTTTTATAGTGTAGATTTACACTTCATATGCCTGTTAAAACACAAAATATGTGAAATTGCTTTTTAGGTAAATGTGTATTTTCCCTGAGCCTAGCAATTAGACACCAGTCAAAAATGTGGTTAAGGAAAGGAGGGGAAATGTCTGTGCATGTGCATGCATGTGTTCTGGAAACCACCACTCAGATCCAAACTGAGCCCCTTACACAGCTAATGACCTAACTGCTGTGATGTTTGCTGGAAGTTGCCTGTGGAAAAGGTAGTCCAGTAAAGGAGAGCACCATGCAAAGGTGTGATCAGACAGTAAAAATAATTTATTTACCACCTACGAGTTTTACTTACTGCAAGACTGTACCCATCTCACAGTCTAAGTGGCTGCAGGCCATAATAAACTCAAGACTTCCCCAGTTTTTTTTCCCAAAATGTTACCCAAAAATTGGATTTGTGCCTGGCATGCAATAAGCCAATCTTAACATGCTCAGGAGAGATACTATTTTATTAATAACTACTACCAGCTAGGAAAGACTAGTGTGAATTATGGAACACTAATAAAAATATAGTGGAAGATGCCACCGTTAGTGGGTCTGCCTGGGTGCTCGGTAGATTTTCCACAAATCAAGCACACCTAACAGCAAGTTTAGGTGCTTCTTTTATACACAAAAATCACAGGTTAGTACTTCTCCAGACATGCCTATTAGATACTGATTGGTCAGTGATTATAATGCAGATTACATAAGGCTTTTATTACTACACATGCCCAGGGGGTCTTTAACCTGGGCAGGGGTCTTTCTGACCTGAGGATGTGTTTTTTAATATTATAATTAAGGTAGTTCACTCTTATGACACTTAAAAGTTAGTTTCATTGCCAAGCTACTTAATCGAGTACTCACTTTGCCAGGTTGTCAAATAACTCACCCTCAACACAATCCCAGATGTTCTTACTATGATCCAAGATGTTCTACCCATTTTCCAAAGCCTATTCTTCATTAATTCCTTATTGCTAATCAAGGTCATCTTGACCACTATTCAAAGTTTTGCTCAACCAATCTTCAGGGCCTCGCAATTGTCCCGATATGTACAGTAACTATGACTACCACCAGTGTGATGTATGCTAACTATTGTCTATAACCACTTGCAAGTGTGGAGTGTACTTCTGTCAATTATTAACTATGGCCACTTGCAAGTGTAAGGTATAGTGCATCACAAGTATGCATCAGCACTTGGATTATGGATCACTTCTCCCCAGATCCTCCTAGGTAGCCACGGGCTTCCAGAACCTTTGGATATATTCCAAAAGCCTGTGTACCTAGGAATTGTGGCAGGAGCACCTGCCATAGCACAGTATAGATCAGCTGTAGACCTGACAAAAAGCAAGTGGGAAGAGCCCACTTTGACACAAAGCAGTTGAAGAATCTCAGAGGTGTTTTAATGCTTGGCTGTCTGTGGGAAGCCCAAGGACAGGGTATGGCCCACGCCAGCATTTGCCGAGAGCACCAAGTCGCCAGTTACTCTTTTAGCCCGGAGATCTTGGCCGCTACACCTTACTTATTTGACCCTCCAGTTGCTACTCTGCTTAAAAATAAATACATTAAGTGTATGACAGTAATGGCTGTGAAGAGTCCAATGACAGTTAGAAAAAAAATGTAACTTTTATGTCACTTCTTGGTTAGAGATTTTAGATCTAAGCTTTCAAGCTGTTGTCAGCCTCTCTAGGGGTGGGAGACTACATCTCCCTGCAGAAGCTTTCAGAAGAGCATCAGTTGCCTTGGGATCTAGTAACAGACTTTCATACTGTAGTATCTGTTACTACTGTAATTGGATGATCACCTTCAAGATCATGTGTACAAGTGCAGGGGGGCACAGAGAGCAACTATAATATCAAAGAGAACACCTTGCCAGTGCAAGGCAAGAGCAATCTAACTATAAATCTCCAAGGTGGGGCCGATTACGGAGATGACAGAGACTGTCCGTGCATGTGGGGCCAGACACGCACATGTAACCGGTCCTTCCAGAATATCAGGTTGGTCATAATGCTAAACGGTGGTATCTTCCACTATATTTTTATTAGTGTTCCATAATTCACACTAGTCTTTCCTAGCTGGTAGTAGTTATTAAAAAAAAATAAAGTAATCCAAATGAAAAAAAAACCCAACCAAACAAACATGCACTTACCTTGTCAAATTTGGTTCAATTCTGATCAAATTAAATGTTTTAAATCACTTGCTGGACTTGAAAGAAAGCATTTCATAGCATTTTAAGATTTTAGTATTAAGAAACCCATAAGGCTGGTATTTCCAGTCAAATCTGCCTAAAAACCCCTTTTATTTTGAGAATGATAGTTTAATAAACTGGTTGCTTAGTTGTTTTTTTGCTCCAATATTAAAGTGGTTTAAAATCTGCATTGTCTATTAAGGAAATGCACCAACTAAACCTTTCTGAGTAGGTTAATATTATAGCCAAAGTACAGAAGAGTGATATTATACAGTTTTGCACTGAACTCTCCAGGTGCTGCATTTGCATGCTCTTTGTTGACCCTTTTCAGCACAATACCTTGTCATCCCAATTATAAATGTCATTCTTCCTGACTTCTCAGCAGCTGTATGCAGTACAGCTTTTCATTCCTAAATCAAGATTTTATTACATGATGTCTCAGGTTTCTTAATCACAGCTAATACTTTTACCTTACAAATAACTGACATAGCCATTTAACTTGGGTGACGCTGAGAAAATATTGTGTGAGGAGAAAAGGAGACAACAGTGTTTCTCAGCACATTTATGCATTTCTGACACTCAGGTAACCAACCAGCAGCAGGGAGTCTGGTGCTGGCTTGAGGAACTAAGTCTTGCTGGAGTTAATGAGTGACAGATGAAAGAAAGGAGGCCTGCATGCCCCTGAGTTCCTAGATAAAGTCACTATAAAGCATCTTACTAAAGTTCTACAGGATTATGAAGTAGGCTCAAGCTGCATGATGAGAGACGGTTCAGTTCTCCATCTGTACAAGGAGCTTCAAGCTGGCAGAGTGATGATTCTCAGAGAGACAAGTGTTAGGTTAAGATCAGAGAGTTGTTTCTACATCCAACCATCTGCTTTATTTCTCTGTCAGACACTGCCTCTAGTGGCAGGGAAAACTGGTGTGGTTGTCTGTGGATTTGATTCTTTGGAAGGAAAAGAAGAACCCTCCCCACTCAACCCCCTGTCCATTTCTTTGAAAGGAGATCAATAGAAATTTTCTAAGTAAGTTCTTCATAAATAGAAAGGAAAAAAAAAAAAAAAAAACACAAAACCAAACCAAACCGAAAATACTAGAATTTACCATAGAGATAATATGAGGCTAGTTCAATAGCATCAAAACTGAGATTTTATTCCAGCTCTACTTGGGGAAGCTTGAAAAAGAGAAATTGGCATTATATGATGAACAATATTTGGCCAACCAGAGTTCTCAAGCTAGTGAGAATAGAGCTGTTTCTGAAGCTTTCCTGGTAGTGGTGGTAGGCTTCCCCAACCTCTCACACTACTGGGTATTAGTAAGCTGTATGTCAAAACTGCCTGCCAAAAGTGTTCAAAGCACTCAGTTTAGCTCTTCAGGAAGTTTATCTCAACCTGACAAGCTACATATATGCAGACCCATCCCTGTTTTACCCTGTGATTTCATTACAGCTACGTGGAGAGAATACCTTACCTCAGAGATGAAGCTGACATAGTTGACTATGAAATACAAGGGAGAACATAGGCATTTTTTTTGAAGAAAAGCAGGCCTAACTATAGCCTTTCTTGTAATGATCCGTCCCTCCTCTTGAAGAAGCAAATGAGTATTAAAAGGTCACAGGTAAAACCTGTTCCGTAAAAGCATCATTACATTGGAGCACAGGGACCATAAACATTTGTGCACCTGAAGAAATGGCTAAGGAGTTAAGCGAGCAGTATATATGCAGTACGTCAAGAGAACAAGAACAATCACAAAAGCCAAGGGCGAACACAGGTCAAAGCAAAGAACTAGCAGTGCTGCCTGGAATGCTGACAGCATCAAGGCCACACCATGGATAAGAACATACCACGAATGTAAAGCAACAACTGTATGTTACACCTCAATCTGGCTCTGAGCCTTCTTTGTCAAAACAAAAGGGCTGCAGGGGTCACGCAGCGTTGGCACCAATCAAGAACCAGGGAGACAAGATGAGGATGTGATAGCTAGCAGTTCTTGTTGTCTATGCCACCACAGGTAATCCTGGTATCTGTGAGAAAATGAAATCAGTATTGTTTAAAACAGAAAGCATCTCCCCCTTTTGTATTGTGTGCTCATACAATGAGTTTTGCTTACATTCATTGTAGCAACAAAATGGAAGGAAGAAAACAAAGTTTTAATTCAGTTACGTAAACAATATTAGTACAATGCATAGAAGTTACTCAAATTCCATTAAGTGTCGAGGTAAGAGCCATCAAGTTCGCAGAGGAGTACTAACCTTTCAGGAAGAAACCGCAGTAACTCATGATAAAAAGGTGGTATGGGCAGAAGAACCATCTCAACCCAAGAAAGAAGGCATTCAGATCACATTCCAGTTTGCACAAGTGTACAGCTTAGACCTTTGCACAAGCAGGCACATTGCAGGCTCGAGACAAACTATCCTTGATTGTTGTGGTTCTGAACAGAACCTGAGTAAATTGCAGCAGCTGTATATTCAATGAGTTGGTGTGATAAAAGACAGATTATCAAAGCTGAAGCATGATTAGCATGACATAAAGCTTACAAGTCATAAATTAAACAGTATTTAGTTGACTAATAGCATATGATTGCATATTAAGTTATATGCACCAGGAGTCACAAATATTCCTTCCAGAGTTCTGACCTAATTCATAAAAATTAAATCAAACCATCCAAAAGCCTGGGGTTAAGAAAAAATACTATGCTGATCCTTTTTCTAATCTTATCTTACTCTGTAATATACATACTCTTTATGTACACACACCACCACCACTGGCAATTTTAGTCCCTGACACAGGTGGCTTCACTCATGAACTCAGCTGAAAACAGGACCTACTATATACTCTCATGGTATAGAGCAGGCCCCAACCATATATGCAATGCACAGTATGCCGGATGAATTGCTGTGTGGCAGCTGGAAAGGAGCAGCTCCTGAACTTACATTATTACAGAAGCACTGCTGTTCTTGAGCATCTTATATGGTAAACACGAGTCAAAGCATATAAGACAGTAGTCTTGGTCACAGAATATCCTCTCTCTTCAACCTCTCTCTTACAAATCACAGTAACTGTGCTCTATACATTCAAATACTGACTGCCCATCTAGCTCAGTACCTACACCCTACAACTTTTGCCAGTAGGAGCTTAGAGTATTGCTACTTGTTCTGCCGGAGAAGGCTTCCTTCAGGGAAGGGTATCATCTAGACACATGCAGCATTTGACAAGAAGGGAATGGTGTTACTCTCAAAGCAGAGCTGACAGAATACTTAAAATTGTTACTGCCATGCAAACTCTGTTATACCAAATAATTAGGATACTCACTGAAAAATACAGTATCTGTTTTAGGGGCTGAAGGTTTCCAGGCTTTGAAGTCCAGTCAGAATGCTGGCCTTGATAAGTTCAATGCAGAAAAGTTTACAGTACTCCTAGCTCTCTCCTTCCTATTCAGATTAACATTTTTGTACATATGCCTGTGAGAAATAGGACTGTGATTCTCTTAATCCCCCCATCTTGTGTTCAGGATGATGATGTTTGATTACACAGACAGTAAAAACTGCTGTAACTAATGTTATTTGATAAACATTTTCTCTACACTGTCTGTTAGATCTTAGTGGGAAATTAAATTTTCAACTGCCACCAACCAATACAGAACATAGTGGGTTACTGGGAGCCTAGTAACTTTTCTTCCTCACAAGGCCAGCATACTTCATATTGGCTCAAGGTAGGAGTAAAACAAAGTAGCACAGGAGCAAGATGGTTGCTCTTCCTCTACAAGGCTCAACATCATCTACTAATACACTTGCCACATAAAAACCAGAAGGCTGATAGCAGTTCACAGGTGGGAAAATGACAATGGCTCACCAGGTATCCCTGAGATCCACTGCACAACAAGGGTGGGCATGCGGTTAAGCTGCATTAACAGCACCTACTGGCTTGTGTCTCTTCACTGCAGATGTTTGGTTACCCAGCAGACACTTTGCAACACAGCCATGCTGGAAATCAGGCAGAGCTGAGCCCAGTATCTGCACTATGAATTGTTCAACAGCCACAGGTTGACAGGAGCGCTGGTATAGTTTTCCCAGCTGGATCTCCCTCCATCTCTTATTGCAATCTTGAGGCTGTGAAGGAAACAGTATTTAATTTATATGGTCTCAGATAATTTTTCATGGAAGACTGGAGTCTGCAAAAAAACCCCAACATGTCACATTAAATCTGTGAATCATATTGTTTTCAATATAGTAGGTGTGTCCTTGGAAAGACTGACTGCTGAGAGAGCACATGCAAACTCGTTTGTTAATACACTGGCACATTAACTGGAACAAAAAAGCAACCTGCCCTTCCCTTATGATGATACTACCAAATATTTGTTATAGGGCTGGCAGACAATCATATGTACATCTAAACTACAGCTGAGAAGGGTATTATTTGTAGTTTTCCTCTATCTGCACAGGATAGCACGTGATTCAGCATAAAGGTTCTGCAAAATCAGTCTGTGTAAATCTGTAGCCAGCAAGCAGTCCTGACAGTTACAACCTCAAGGTACAAGTCAAAGTAATAAGACAGCAAACCAGAGAAAGCAATTTTCTTCTTCATTTTCATTTTTTATTTAGAAAAAGTGGGTTTAATGAAAACTGTGTTTCAGTAACAAAGTATAAAGTTCACATTTTACATAAAAAATCAACTACAGAATAACCATCCAATGACTATTACATCATTTTTTCAATGGCTGGGGCTCGGGCCATTTTCATCCACCATCCACAGCAATCAAAAGATCAATTTTTTTGGTAAACCTGAAAAAGTGTAAATCACATTGTTATCAAAGTAAAGGGGTCCAGTCCACTCCTGAAGGTTTTAGTGTTCATACTGTTCTTAAGATAAATCTACTCAGCTCCTTAATGCTGTTGGCTGCACCGGCAGTACATGACTCTTTTAAATGAATCTGTGGAAGAGTGCTAGAATCAAAGCTCATTTGAATCAGTACCAGTCCTCCAAATGAGTCACAAATTCTGTAATTAAGTGTTAATTGCATTTGGGATACATGTAAGTATTTCTCTTTGTTGGTATAAAAAGCTAGCCTGTTAATTCTACTTTTGAACCTAATAAAAGCAAGCTATTCTAAGGCTTAACCCTGTCCCACCACACATACACTCTTAATGATTTTTCTTACATGATGTCACTACCCAGCAATAAGCTGTCTGCAGGAAGCAATAGCCCTTATAGTCTCTGCCTCATTCTTTAACCATGTCTTTGTTCAGTATCAGCTGTAGAGATAAGGAGGGCAACAGTACTTTTCTGATTCTATTCCAGATCTTGTTCTCTCATTTCTTCATATGCTACTTACTTATAATGCAGGTAGAATAAACCATAGCTGCCTTCTGGGATGGATATGAAGCTTACAATGAAAGTATCCAACTGTTTTCACCTGCCCTATAGGCAGAGGTCTCTAAAATACTCTGACATTGAATCACACCCATAAACTTTAAACAAATGCCCAAACAATACAGATTCTTAGCCTTAGATATGAATAGAATGGTTTGGGTTTTTTCCCAAACCAATGTAGAATAGTTCTGTAGATAGAGTCTTTGCACTGCGTTAGCTCAGGAAGTTTAGTGCTCTATCTTTTATAATCTCTGTTTTCTGAACCTACAGCTCTGTAGAAATGCAGATTAATAGGACTAGAAATTAGCATCCTAGGGAAGAAGGGCTGCTTTTGATTACTTGCCAGACTGGAGAAGATGGACAATGACATCACGGTAGCATCAGTGTCTCCACATAGCTCACTGATCAGAAATACGTGGTATCAATAGCTAGAAATTATGCATGTTTAATACTTTTCACAGGCAGGCATCCATCTAGTGATAGTTTTCCCCTGAGAATAAAGAGGCTGTTTTTTGAGAAGTACAGCTGCTGCACATTTAAATTTAAACACACCCCACAGGCTACAGGGTTTTGTTCTTGTGGAAAAGCAGCACTTACGGGGTTGGCATAAATTCTTTCTCCTGGCAGCCAGCCCCCCATGCCAACATTTTATACGAGGGTATGTGTTAGTAATCATTCAGTCTATTCTGCTAAATTCCAGAGTGCTACCTCAACAGGGATAAGGGAAAGAGGATGTATTGTGCAGGATGCAAGCACAGGCCAGACTAAGAATTTCAGGGGATGCAACGTATTTTAGTTTGAAATTACTTTTGTACAGTTCCACCACCAACAGCAGTAAAAACATGCTGTGCTTAAAATTTTATTTAAACAAAGACTGTAGGATTGTTCTTCCAAGCCAGTATTCAGATTTTAACTTTAGATGGTAACACCATGTAAGGATGTCAAATGAAATCCAGGGTAGTAGATTTGCTAGCTCTAACACTGGCTCTCTGCTTTGATGTTCATTGGCACTAGAGGATCTACGTTTGAGACCCTCTGGTTCTGTCACCCCAGCTAAGGCAGTAACAACGCATAATGGAAAATCCGTATCAGAAAATCCATTATGTTTCCATTTCCACTTAGTGGAAACAATACTGCTTTTTATTCTGATACTCAAATGTCTCAAAAAGTAATGCTGACTTCTTAAATGCCTTAGTTATAGCCAATCACAAAACTCCTGGCATTTAACACACAAGTCTGATCTCCTCTTACTGAAGATGAGACTTTTGGAAAGATGTTAAAGCAATTACTGTTCTAGGTTGACACAACTCTGGAAGATCTGCTCATTGTCAAATGTTCAAGCCACAGAACTCAAGGAACCACTGCTTCCTCTTTCCTGTCCTTTAATTAGCAGGCATGTTTTAGGGCACGCACTCCAAAACACTAATCACAGACCCTCACATCGTCCTTGCAAAAGGAGCTAAAAAGCTTCAATTAATTACCTAAGCTATGGTAACTTGATAAGTTCCCACATGTTAGCTGACCCACAGTACTGGGGTCAGCAAAGAGTATGCAAATGGTCAACTGATTAAATTTTGCTTTGAGATTACATCTTAAGCTAGTGAACTAATGCATTTTACTTTTAATTTGACACAGACTAAGAAACAAGTGCCTCAGAAGTAAGTTAAACTAATAACCTAGCTGTCTCTCCAAATACAAGAGGAAATGCACTTTCCTAGATGCATCTCCATTCCAAAAAGATACCACTGTTTAGGAAAACAGGGTCTCATACTGGCAATAACTGTTGCTAACTTGACAACTGCTATTGAGCATATCCCAGTTGTTAAGAAGATGAACTCCAAGTTTAAGAACCAGTATTTCTTATTACTAGAAGGTCTGAGTAATCCAGTGTCAGATACAGGTCTGGAGCCCTCAGCTTTTCTTGCCATGTGATATGAAGTACATGCTACTGTTCAAGGAAGACTGGAGAATCGATATAGAAGTAAATGTTAGGAAACAGGCTTGCTTTTTAAAAGCGCCACAGAAAAGTGCTTAATGTTCCTTACCTAAAGTGGTCTTAACAGTTAACTTGCTTAGTCTAAGACAGAGTGAGCAGAAATCTCTCTTCTGAACCTGAATTACTCTCTCCAGTCTGTCATTTGAAAGAATAGCATGCTATGTTTCCCTCTCTTTCACCCCCACTGCTTTTTTTGTTTTAAGGATGTGAAGTTATTTCCACCTCAGTAAGATGTCTCAGAAAAAAAAAATAAAGGGCATCATAATAGCCTATAATTTACTGGGTAGTACCATACTCCACTACAGAAATTAATGGAATTAGATACTTCTTCTAATAAATAGGTTCATAAGCACCATAAAAGAGCCTTTTTTGTACCAGTTCTGTTAGAACACAGAACTAAGGCATTCTCACCCCAAAGCAATTATTCTAAAACGTAAGTCATTAAAGGGCTTCAGCTGGTGGTGGTGCCCAGGGATGTAATCCATTCTGAGAATTTTTGTTCTGAAACACTGGAAGTATCACATTCTCTCTGAGCATGTACCTCCTATTTTAAAACAGGTGAAACATCAAAAGGTTACCTTGATCTACTCCTTCTGTTCTTCTCATTTTTAAATGTAAAAGTGCATTTTGCTGCTCCTTTATAGCTTCTGCAGGACAGTTGGGCCTTGGCAGCTGATTTCCTGGAGTGGGTCCTGGTCGGTTACTGAAATATTTCTGCTTCAATGCCTTAATGATTATGGAAGAAAAATAAGCAAGCAATTAGTATAAAGTGTCAGAACAACATCTATAAAAAGGTTATAATGAAATAAAGCAGTTGGGACTTGAAAAACACTTGGACACTTTTACACTAGAAGGTGGCCTTGGGACAAATCAAGATTTTGTGTTCTCAATGACTAGCCACAGCACTTTGATTTGTAAGCCAAGAGATAACTCTGAGTACTGTTATTTTTAACTAGTGCTCAGATATGCCTAAAAAACTCTGGACTGCATTGCAGGAGGTCTCGTATACAGCAAGTTTCTAGCTCTGAAGATCTTACGTTCTGAACAGATAGATGAGACAAGAGGATTAAGAAGAAAGTAGGAAAAAAGAAAGATTAAAAAAATGTATCTGAATTCTTGTTCAGATTCAGGACCTGGACATCAGCTGTTTTGCTAGATTTTAAGACAGTTTTTCCCAAAAATTTCTTTAACTGCAATGTTTCAACACTGTAAACTGTGAGAAAAACATAGTTTGAATTAGAGCAGAAGACAAACACAAGTGAGCAGGGTTATTTCATGTAGTTGAATTACATACCCTATTTTAATTTTTAGGAATACTGCAGCTGCCATAAACTGTGGTTAAGGAAAAGAGACTAAGCCATCTCTCAGTTAATCATTAATCTTTCTAATGACAGTTACATGCTATTCAACGCCAGCTATAAATCAAGCCAATACAGTAAGCCTGAGTTGTCTCCTGCCTTAAACTCTGTCACTGTCAATAAAAATGCTAACTAGAAAAATCATATATATTCAATATTCAAGTCACCATCTTACAATATGACCTGTAAAATTACTTCATACATAGAACTAATACAGAGGTGTCGCAAGCATAGCAGAACTAATTATCTGGAAACGTATATTGGAAGCTCTTGAAGCTGGTGACCAAAAAAATCTGAATGTGCTCTGAAAAAGTATTCTAGTAAAAAGATACTTAACACTCATTCCCTGGATTGGGATCTGCCTTGTCTAACAAGCAGTGAGGGAGTCCTGGCCATAAGGGGACAGCTCTGTTTCTTGCATGCTCTCCTAACAGTGTAAGGTGACAGAAATACAGTTTTGAAACTACCAACTTCTGTATTTTCTTCATAGCAGAAATCAGTATTCTTAACTCGAATATTCAACAAGATTTTCATTCATTTTTCCCCACTAAGGAGTAGTGAAATTGAGATCAGTTTCCCCCAAGTATAATGGAAAAGGATATTCAGGTCAGAATGATGGTTTAAATTCCCACAGAACTTCATGTTAAAAAAGAATCAAAAGAGTTTAAATGAAATTGAAGAATAGACTGGATGAAGTAAGGGTGAAAACCTTTCAAACTCAAGGAATAAGATATGTTAAGTCTTAAGTCTCAATCTTTAGGTGACTGAATTTTGAATGTCAAATGTATCAACTGTTTGAAGGTCATGACTCATACACCTTTTAGTTGTCTACCTTTGCTCTACATTGGGAATGGGGATGGTGCTGGGTTTGTGTGTGTGGCAGGGTTTTTGGTAGTGGGGGAGGGGGCTACAGTGGTGGCCCTGTTAGAAGCTTCTCAAAGCTGCCCCGGCTCCAAGTTGGATCCACCTCTGGCCAGGGCTGAGCCCATTAGTGACGGTGGCTGCACCTTTTTGATAATGTATTTAAGAAGGGGAACCTGGGAGGAGGAATTGGAGTTGAGAGGATGAGCTGCACGGAAGACACCTATGTAAACGCCGAGGTCAGCGGAAGAAAGGCCAAGAAAAGCGGGGAGGTGTGCCAGTGCAGAGAGCCCCCCTACATTCCATGGTGAGAGGACAGGGCCATTCCCACCACCACCCATGGAAGTCCATGGTGGAACAGACACCCACCAGTAGCCCATGGAGGACCCCACGCTATAGTAGATAACTGCACCTGGAGGCTGGGACTCTGTGGTACGAAGTCCCCACTGTTGTAGTTCAGTGCTGGGAAGACTGCAGCACATAGAGGTGAACCATGCCAGAGCGGCACGGAAACGGCTGCAGACTGTGGGAAGGACTCATGCTGGTGTTAGCTTGTGGAAGACTGTCTCCTGTGAGACAGGAACCACTCTGGAGTAGGGGAAGAATGCAAGGAGGTCCCCCACCCCTTCCAACACGGAAGAAGTGGCAGCACTGAATGCATCCCCCCTTTCTCTGCCCCCTGCACCACTGGGGGGGAGGAGGTAGAGAAATCTGGAACAAAGCTGAGCCCGGGAAGAAGGAAGGGGTGGTGGGAAGGTGTTTTTAAGATGTGGTAATGCTTCTCACTGTCCTATGCTGTCTGTTAAGTAGTGTTGTTTTTAGTGTCTGATTTAAATTTATGTTTTCTTCCCATAAGGAGTCTGCCTTTTGCCCATGACTGTAATGGGTGAGTCATCCCTCCCTGTCTTTATCTCAATTCCTGAGCCTTTCACTTTCTTTTCTCATTCCCAGTCCCTGAGAGGGAAGGGGTGAGTGAGCGACCACGTGGTGCTCAGTTGCCCTCTGAGCTCAAACCATGACAGATGATCAGTCAGCATTATTCATGCCTTCTGGAGTTCTTTCTATAAACACTGGAAATATGTTTCAGTATTTCATAGACAGAGATATATGACATTTCATTTCAAAATGGACTTATGGTCTTCAAAGTACATTTATTTGATATTAACAGTAGGTTAATAAACATTAAGACATAATTCAACTACTATACCTGAGTAGCTGTAACCCTAGTGCAAGGATTAAATGTGAATAAGCCTTGCAGAAGATTGAGCAAATCATCACCAGCTGCACTGAAGATATGTTGAAGAGGCATTCCAGGGAAAGACTTAAATGTGACATAATCTGGAAGACTTGTCATCCCCTACAAAGACCAAAAATGGAATGTATATTTTTCAAGTTAGAAAGAGTTCAGCTTTTCACAGAAAGGGAACTTCATATGGCTGTCTTTCAGCAGAAGCAAATTATCTTTCAAAACACCTTGCTAATACTTGGTCACTGAAATAAAATAAATGTAGGAATAGTATATCATAAAGACTTTTTTTTTTTTTTTAAATAACTGTTACAGTTGTTTCACACTTTCCCTTTCCAAGTGATCTGTCCTTCCCTTGCTTTAGTGGTAACCAGTCCAAAAGAAAAAGCTGCTAACAAAGAAAGGAACTATGAAGGAACTTTAGAGTGAGTACAGACAAATGAAATAAAACTTCTTTCTTTTGCAAACTGACATGGTGAAAAAGATACACAGAAGAGCCAGTCTGCATTTTCTCTAAGTTAATAATACACTGTCCTGCTCCTCAAAGCTGATCATCATGAGCGTTTTGAGCTACTTTTGAAATGCACAACAAACGTTTTGAGGAGTGAGGAGAGGGAAGAAAAATATGCCAAGCAGTTAAACAACAGATTAATTGCGTTTTTTTTTTCTCCTGGAGGTATGAAATCAATCCCACTATATTCAAATTCTATCACAAAAATGATCTTTTAACAGAATTATCCAAACATACTACTTTAATAGTGTTTTAAGTATTTTAAACCTCTAGTCATCACACTTCACTAAGTTTATTCAAGCAAAATAAAATATTAAAACTGAAGTGAAAAATGTTCTCAATCAGTTATAATCCTGACAGTAAATGTTTCAATTATTGAAATGCATGGGTTCACAAATTAATTTGGGAATGCATCAACTCTGTCATGCTAGGAAATCTCCTATTCTCTCCTAACCCATCTATACCTTAACTCTTCCTCTCCAAAGAAAGCAGAAATGCCATTGCAAAAATATTCATGCGTTTCATTTAGAATCTTGGAGCAACAACAGAATTCTGTGGGGCTAGTAGTGCCTTATATGATATTTCTCCGTATGGCTATTGCTCTAATTGGTGATCACGCACCACAGCATTTGAGTACCATTCACACAAAGGAAAAGTGGCATGGAGAGGGAGCAGAGGTGGGATGTGATGACTGGTTAACAAGTTCAGAGAGTGCTTCCACAACTCAGCTACAAAAGAGCATGCTCTGATCAGAATTCTGGACCCCCTGTGCCCACTGGCTGGCCCAAGCTGCCAGTCCAAAGAAGCCATGCCCCATTTCCTGTCAGCCTGTCTGATAACCATGGTTACGCAGGTCATTGTGTACCCCAACATTAAGTTTAGCCCAATACTAGTGAATTACTGGATTTACTATCATCTTGGCCCAGATAATGGTACTACTGATTTGTATTTGTTACTGCACCATTATTCTCATCTCAGATAAACTGCTTATCCCTAAAGCTACTGGTCTGGTCTCTGTTACCGTATCCTGAACCTGTAACTTGGCTGAGCCACCTCCAGTGTCAGAAGTGGAATATGGTACACAGCATCATCACCTGCCCCACCCTTGTGTTGGGTGACCTAATTAGTTGTTTTGCCCTGCCCATAGATACCAGATTCTCTGACGGAGGGAAGTACCTGTTCCCTTTTCCCTAGCTACTTTGAGAAATTCAGAAAGACGAAAACATAACTCTGCCTATTCCTCTTTGCTCACTGTTTCAGAAATACTGAGCACCACCTGACTCCAGCCAAAACCTGAGCTGTCTCCCTACAAAATGAGTTAGCTCAAGCCCAGCAGGATGCTCAGATTGTGTTTGAAGACAAGACGCTCGCTGCTGCCCATGTTAAAAGCATGCAGGCTTGCCTGGAAAAATTGGAGTGCCTTACGTTCCTCCTGGTGGCAGCACCTGCCTGTGAAAAACCTGGCAGGCAGCTGGAAGCTAGAGAAAATGGAGTTTCTGCAACAAAAATACATAAAGCTTTATATATTGGGCTGGGAAGGAAATGTTTGGTTTGATTTTGATTCAAACGACAATACATCAAATTGTTGAAGACCGACCAGATTTACGAATCCCATCAACTATTGAAAATGAGTGTGATGGGAGGCATCACAAGGATCCACGCACAACCTTTCACAAACATACATCTAGCCAAATTAAGCAGATCTGTTACTGTGGATTACTTAACATGGCTGGCAAATATGAGCAGGGAATTACCATCCAAATTTCAGAATCAGAAGCCCAGACCCTCAGATTAGGGCCTGGAATCTGACTACAAATTCCACCAAAAAATATACTCTGTCTTCTGGGCATCAGTAGCTGGTGCTCAAAGAAAGGTGCCCCAAGATGACTGAGAACTCTGGCTATTCCCTGGCCAATCCCGGAGACTTCAAACTAAGCATAGCTAAATTGGTTACCAGTTGTGCTTTAGATATCGGTCCTGTGGCAGATGAAGATGTATCATCATCCCACTGAGATGCAGTGGTGCCTACTAGTCAGAAAGGGTCCACTCATAAGACATTTAATGTCAGATAGGTGCTGGCCTTATAGGTGCAGCATCCCAACCCACATGGCCCCTGCTATTACAAAATATAGTTTCCGCTGTGCCTGCTCTGTTATCTTCCCATCTCCCAAAAGATGCAGCTACAGTTACCATCAAACCCTGTAGTACTCCCATAAGTTAAAACCCGCCTGAGCCACTGTGAAAGGGCCCTGACCCAAAGCACCTTGAAACATGGAAAGCCTACTTGGCCCTGGGCATTCCCAAATAGGCAATACACACAGCCTAAGCATCAGTGTTACTGGCTCTTGCCAACACCCTGAATTGTGCCACACATTCTCTCATGGGAGGTAAAGGCCCAAATACCTCTCCTGCCATTCCACCAGCTAAAGCCTGGAAACCGCAGACTTACATTACCCAAACTTTAATACTGGAGGTCCAATTAGCACCTCAGGGGGCTGATCAGGAGCCACCAGTCCTTCTGAGGTGCTATGGAGGGTGCAGCTTACATGGACTTCCAATTTAGTGCTAGATGTCACCAACAGCAATGAATTGTGTTGGTGTTGCCTCACTGATACAGGTGCTCAAATTTCTGTCATCAGTAGATCATACACTGAAGGGGACCACTTCCCTCATACTGCAGTTGTCCGTGAGTTCACAGGACCACTCATAGCTCTTCCTGTAGTCACAGTCAAGTATGACTTTCCTCATAGATATACAGCACAAGGATCTGCAGTTTTAGCAGATTCTAATGTCTTAGACATGAACCTACTCAGAAGCCAGATATTCCATGACCCTCAAGGCCAAGTACGGTGTCTTTGCACTTCTGAACCAAACCACCTGCTATTTCCAAGAAGTACCTCCCCAACCTCCAATGACACATGTTGTTAATTTACAGCAGCACCCTGTAAAACCATGAGCCCAAACCCCTATCACCTACCTCCTTTCTCACAGGACTGGAAGAACAGGAAGTAGTCATTCACACCCGTACCCCATTTAGCAGTCCCATCTGGCCAGTGGGCAAATCCAACAAATGGGTTTTGGCACCTGACCATTGACTACCATTGTACACACTCTACCTCCTCTCTGCTTCACACAGCAGTCCTAATAGCTGCTGAAGTACTTACCACCATTTGCCTTGCTTTTTAACTGTGGATGGCAGTTTTAAATGTTAAAAATATGTTCTTCCAGTGCCTTATCCACTCAAATTACCATGGTCACTTTTACATGGAATAGTATTCAGTACATCTTTACTCATTTACCTCAAGATTATCACCACTGTCATACCCTTACTCACGGTCTTTTAGCCTTAGCTGAAATTTCTTCAAGTTCTGATCTCTCTTTCCACCAGTACACCAGTGACCTTCTCCTGGGCAGACCTACCCATGAATCTGTTGCACAAGATATGACCCCCTTATTTTTAGCCCTGAATGAACACTGGGATCTTTCCATTCCTCCCTGTAAATACCAGGGCCCTGCCCAGGATGTATGTGTCCTTGTTTCCCCATAGCAAAAGCATTCCTGAAATCGTCTTGCAATCTGTTTTATCTTTACCTACTCCCTCCTCCAAACACAAGCTCCAGAGATTTGTAGGCACTTAATAGATCACAGCATGCCCATGGCCCCAGCTTTAGTCAGCTAGTCCACCACCTATATTCCTTGCTGCAAAAACATTCCACCTGGTACTGGAACAAGTCATCAACAAGCCTTGACCCTTCTGCTAAAAAGTATTCAACAGTGTCAGTATTTAGGACTCCTCAACCCTACTGGCAGATTTGAACTTAGGGCCCAGTAGGGTGGAAATGGTTCCTGTAAGGGACTGTTCCAGGCAAGAAGTTCCAAGGGTCTTACCCTTAAACCAATCTGATTTGGTAGCAAGGGGTTGTAAGATGTGCAAGCCTTGTACTGTGAACAGGAACATGCTTTACTTCCTACCTTTTCTGACACTGACAAACTCCTTGGGGGATCATCCCCTTATTATTAGAGTTTTACATCCCATTCTTCATTACATCCTTCACAACATTCCTTTCCCTGAAGGATGAACTCAATCCATTGACACTCAACACCGCGTTCTTGGTATCCCCATCAACACTGTTGGAACCCAACCTTCAAGCCCCAACCATTCTATTCTCAACCACCTTGCCTTTCCCAGTGATTGTTCAGACTTGTCTGTTACACAAGTCCCTCCTTCTACCACTCCACAGAAGCGTGCCTGGTTGACTGATGGCTTGGTGATCCTTTGGAGTAATACTTGGTTTGGGTGTGACACCACTGTCTGTATCACTGATGGCCAAACCGTTATGCCCAATTGCCACTGTACTGCCACGAGACAGCTAAAATCCTTGGCCCTCTCCTTAGCTATTCACTCCTCTGCCCATATTGTCTTACCCCTGGGTTATTCTAGGTACACCTGGTGGCTTTTGCTTTTCGAAAGTGTGCGCCTTCCACCCTCTTACTGCAGAAATTATGGGCCACGTTCTCTAGGAAGATATTTGCATACCTTGGCTGTGGGCCATGTTGATCCCATTCTGCTCACCCCATGGTTGAGGTCAGGTGCAATGACTGAGCAGATGCCACTGCTGCAATCAGAGGGGTGGAAGTGATAGTGGCTACTGACACCCATAATAAGCTGATAGCAGCCCAATAGCAGCAGATGAAACTGAGGAAAACTTAGCTCAAACCTGCAACTTGGAATGTGGAACCACCATGGTAACTCACTGGCTGCATGATATCCTATTGTAAAAGCTTTAGCCAGGGTTGCAGCACTGTGGAACACATCTTCAAATGTAGTGAACTGAATATATTCAAATTGTACTGACAAATAGAAAAACCTGGCTTATGGAACCTCACAACTTTAACACTGGTAGGAGAAAAATCCCACAGCTCCCCAGTATAGAATACTTATTTGAGACTGTATTATACCTCCATAAGCCAAGAGCAGAACATCACAGTTAACTGTGGGACTGTAAACAATTTAAATGGGAGATACCTACACATCAGTGGATCAACGATCGGTGTCTCATATGCCTACATTAACACTTCTGTAGCATAACCTTGTATTTTCTCATGCTGTTGATACTGTATGCCTTTGCACTAATGCTCTGACAGCTCTCTTAATGTAATATTATTCCCACATATCCAAGTCCCTCTCCTGCTTCCCTTCCCAAACCCACCATACCCTTATCAATATGAATTTATCTCTAATTGAATGGCTTTTGCAACATGAAGACTTGAACTGACTACTGAAACAGGCAAAGAAGCAGGTACAACAAACTAATAATCATAGTTCCAGAGATCAAACAAATCACAGAAAGTGGTTTTAAAACAAAAAAGTCAAACATAATTGTCAGGAAACCCTTTTATGATGGCCTCCGACCATTAGGGCAATATGGAACATCCTACTCCTTAACCTAGTTGCTATCCTTATTTGGAGTGGCTTTGTACTTGTTTTAGTTGTCACATTAAAAATTGGTACTTGGTTTTTGGCCTACACTGTCCAGATGGTTTCTTGGCACACCAGCTTATTGACTGTCTTGTCTCAATTTAACCCTTCATCGCTTCATGATCAGACTCTTCTCCACACCTAATGCTCCCAGTGAGGTGGGTAGTATCCACATAAGTCTTGACCTTATGCTGACATGGCAAGACAACCATCCTTTTCCCCACAGTCACATAGCAAGGGATAAAAACATGGGGCTAGTATTGCCTTCTACACCGTCTCCTCCATATAGTGGCCACACATTTTATATGGCTACAGCTCCATTTGGCGATTGTGCACTACTTAAGGTAGCATCCAATCCCCATTCACACAAAGGAAAACTGGCACAGAGGAAGAGCAGAGGTGGGATGTAATAACTGGTTAGCAAGTCCAGAGAGTGCTTCCACAACTCAACTATGAAAGACAACAGTGTGATCTGGGAATTCAGGACTCCCTGTGTCCATCATCTAGTCCAAGTTGCTCATCAGAAGTTAATCCCTGCTTCCTGTCAGTCTGCCTGATAACCATGGTTAGATAGTTCACTGTGTGTCCTCACATTAAGTCTGGCATGTTATTATTTAATTTACCATCATCTCAGAGATAACTGTACTGCTAATTTGTATTTGTTACAGTACCATTACTCTGAGATAAAGTGTTTAACCCTAAAGCTGTTGGTCTGGTCTTTCTTACTGTATCCCTAAACTATAACATATCCAGGCCAACTTAAGTCCCTACAAGTTGTTCCTACTTCTGAAAATGATTAAAGCCTTTCAGGTTAAAGCAGACTAATTAATCAAGCATCTCTCAAACATTAAGCAACAACAATAACTTCATACCTACAGCCATGTGAAACTGTGAGTACACAGAGAAAGGAAACCAAGAAGTTTCATTACTATTGCTTAATGCTAACAACACTGCTATATTGACAAGGAATTTGCCAAGAGCTGCTTATACCACACTTTGTGAGATCAGGCAGCTGCCTTCTGGAAATCTACTGAAGTATTCTGGTATACCCTTTTATTTAATTTAAAAAACTAAAATAGAATATCAAATATAACTAATGTCAGTCTGTTAAACAAAAGGACTCACAGGCCACTGTTCTTCTGTTGGAGTGCCCAGTGTTTCAAATATCCTTGTCAGCTGGTCAAGATCAGAGTCTCCAGGCAAAAAAGGAACCTGGAAGAAGGCAACAGCATTTGACTGAATTAATGTCTGAACTTCAATTTGATAGAGGAGCTTTGACCTATCCCTTAACGGCAGGGCAAAACATCTTTGTATACCAGCTGCCCACAAAGAAGTACACTGATTATTTGAGGCTTTCTAGTGATGTCAAAATAGATTTTGAAGGTTTCTTGCAACCCAGGCTTGATATCACTGACATAATAGCAGGGAGTTAAACAAAATTAAACCACTACCACATGAACATAAAATAACTAAACACAGGAGATGATACAGTTTATATTTCAGTTGCCAGTTTAAAGTCGGTTGGTCATAGTGATCTGTCATCTACTCCCTTAAGTTAGGTTTTATATATATTCAAAACATTTAAAGTAACTGGATTACACAGGCAGCAGTTAGACTTATGGAATGAAATTACAGCATGAGGGAGTTGTGACCCACTAGGATGGAAACTGCCCTGGTCAGTATCACATCCCTTTTTCTTTCTTGTGCTTAGTTTAAATGAGACATTTGCCCAGTTCAACCTGTAGCTTGTGCATCAGGCACACAACACAAGAAAAAAAGGGACTTTGTGACCAAAGCAAAATTATGATGAATTAAGGGCAGTATTTAACTAAGTGGGCTAGAGAGACTGTAATGAACATTCCTACTAGGCAGTGTACTAAATTTTGGTGTCATAAAAGCCCCCTGAAACTCCTTTTGTAAAGCTCCCAGAAACTGCACTGTCCCTCAACCCAGTAAATTCAGGAAGAGAAAGGACAGGTACATTTAAAACTATCACAGTGATAAAACTGAACCATAACATATTTTCTGCTTTGTGAGAAATGAAAGAAAATCAACAAAATTCAACAATTTCTTACTTGCTTTCTGACTTTCCTTAAGTTTATCCAACTTTAGCAGGTCTAATGCATATTTATGTACACATCGCTAGTGCTGCTTAAACAGCCACTGTACATTTCCATTTCTGAACTGCCAACCAAATTGCACCAGCACACCTGATTGTGTGATAAACTGAGGCAGAAGATTTCTTTCAAGGTGTTTTCAGACAGACCAGTTCCCCAATCTGGTTCATGACATGGCCATACTAACATTTAATGTACAGTGCAAAAACCAAGCAGAAGCCACTTGCTCATGGAAGATAAATTATACTGCAAGCTACTTTGTGCTTTCAGCTGCATTTGTGCCCCTACCCTCCACTCCTTAACTCACACTTTCACACCCTCTCCAGAGAGCTGCATAATAAATGGTCTACTTCAGTAAAACATACTGAGGGACCATTACATCTGTGTGAGTGGCATTGCGTTAGCCTGATGTTTACCTTCAGCTTCACTCCAGTATTGCCAACTAACCACAGCTTAGAAAAATATCAGTCCTCTCCTCATTACAGATAAACTCACAATTAAGATACTTGTGATAATATTTAGAGTTATTGAGGAACAATGTATAAGGGACAGAGTATGCATATATATGCAATACCACATTTCTAGAAGGATAGCAAATGAAAACTGAGAAGGCTATGTTAAAGGATAATGCTTAGAGGGCTGGAATAGTTATTTACTTGAACTTCTCCAAGGCAAGATAGTGACAATTTGTTGCAATTTTTTTAGACTTACAATGATTGTGATTCTTATGGAACCTCAGCCTACTCCAAAACTTCACTTTCCTCAGTTAGCAAGCTTTTGGAAGCTTTTTTCCCCCCTCCTCTTGTTCCCTTCCTAAATAGCCTAACTGTCTTCACCTGCCGCTGTTAGCAGGAGAGAGGAAGACCTCATATGAAGTTGTAATGCACTGAAGAGCAAATACAAAATGCTTACATTTGAAGACTTACCCTGAGAAGCAATTCAGCTAAAATACAACCAACTGCCCACATATCGACACCAACACCATACATTCTAGCACCAAACAACAGTTCTGGTGCTCGGTACCACCTGAAAAGAAAACACATTTTGGGAAAAATCACCTGGCTTTGCTCATGTCAAATGCTGTATATTGTAGCAATGCAAGAACTACAAAGAGGATACTGCTCCTGCCTATAATTTTTCAGACACTGAAGAGCTGTACTCTAACCTGCAAAGTGTTTTAATAAAGACTGAACAAAATTGTGCATTTCCTCACCACAGGGACATACATAACCACAAATTAACTACAGATTCAACTGAGCTGACTAACAAGCAACAGAACTGCAGATGTATAAAGGAAAAAAAGTATTTAACAGGTTTGCATGTTATAAACCAAAATCTTCTTTAAACTTTATGTTGAAGAAGTGACAGAAAGACAGAATTCCTTACAGCCTCCAAAAATCTCCATGCCAACAGATCTAAGTATAGAGACTAGTTTTACGCAAAATGAACCCTGACAGCAGTTGTTTACAACAGCTGCTTCCACTGCCTAAGAACAGTCAAGTTTGATGCAATGATCTGATACATGCTGCATTTGAAACTACTGTATTATGTCTGCCTTTTGAATAAAGGTGTTGAAACAAACCAGCTTTACCTTAATAGTTTTAGCATTACAGCAGATAAAAGGAAGTAACTTGCGTATTTTGCGGACTTGCTTTTTAAAGCATACCTTAAATAAGCATGCCATAAATAACATTAATAAATATTTTAACTGGTTTGAACTTTTGTTTCATAATAGGTAATGTGACTAGCTACAGAAAATTATTTAAGGTCTCATGATTAACAGAAAGTAACAGCTGTCTTGCTCTGAAAGCCAGGCTTAAAGGCAGATTCATATTATTTCCATGTGTTTCAAAAGAGTATCATACTCCAGAACAACCTGCGTAGATGCATATTCTAGCAGTTCTTACAGAGACTTTCCTAAACAATACTTTCTTGTGTTTTCTTTATGAAGCTCTTGCCACACTGCAAAACAGCTGCACAATCACTATGCAAGAAACAAAACAGAATGTCTTACCTTGTTACTACTTGGTGTGTATAAACTCTGTTTGGGCTTCCAAAAGATTTTGCTAAGCCAAAGTCAGCCAATTTTAAAACCCCATTTTCATCTAGCAATAAATTATTTGGTTTAAGATCCTGTCAGTGCAGAAAGCAAAGAAATAATTTTGTCAGTGTTGATAGAAATACTGTGTTAGGTTTACATGTGTGGTGGAAGTTTTCTGGTAGCAGGGGAGGAACCTACCGTGGTAGCCCCCTGTCCTGGTTGGGGCTGGACTGGAGTTCCCGTTGGTCTGGCAGCGGGAGGAGCTGCAGCCCCCTGAGACCCCAGGGGCTCCCCAGGTCCCAGTGCCCTCACCTGTGTGCGGGGGCGGGGGGAGCACAGCTGGAGGGCTGGGCCCCGATTGGCCGATATCCCGTGTCATGTGACACTGCACTCACTATATAAAGGCGGGAGGGGCTGCCACTTCTGGGAGTGTGGCTGTGGGGCCTTTGTGTTTGGGATCGCTGGCTGGGAGCAGGCGGGTGGTGAGCAGCTGTATGGTACATTACTGGTTGGTACTGCTGTCACCATATTGTTCTGTCACTGTTACTAAACTGTTTTTAACTCAACCCGTGAGTCTCCCTTTGCCCCTCTGATTCCCTCCCCATTCCCAAGCAGGGGGAGGGTGGGTGAGCAACTGCAGGGCATTTAGCTGCCAACCAGGCTCAGATGATGACACCCCCATTAGAAGCTTCTCAGAAGCTCCCCTGGCTCAAAGTCAGACCTACCTCTGGCCAGGGTCAAGCCAATTAGTGATGGTGGCTGCAATAATGTATTTAAGAAGGGGGATCTGGGATGAGGAATGGGAGTTTTGAGGACACCTGTGTGAAAACCAAGGTCAGTGGAAGGAAAGGGAGGTGGGGAGGGAGAAGGTGTGCTGGAGCAGAGACCCCCCTGCAGCCTGTGCAAAGAGGGCAGCCTATCCCCCTGCAGCCCATGGAGGTCACCAGTAGAGCAGATGCCCACCTGCAGCCTGTGGAGGACCCCATGCTGCAGCAGGTGGCTGCGCCCAAAGAAGGCCAGGACTCTGTGAGAAGCAGCAGACCCTGCTGTTGTAGTCGGTTCTGGGAGGATTGCAACAAGCAGGAAGGACCCACACTAGAGCATCTCAGGAAGATCTGCACCCCGTGGGAAGTATTCATGTTGAAGAAACTTTGTGTACTGTCTCCCACGAGAGGAACACCATGCTGGAGCAAGGGAAAATTGTGGGGATCTTACCCCCCCACACCCCACCCCCCTGAGGAGGAAGTAGCAGCAGACTGACTGTAACCCTGTTCCCTGCTCCACTGTGTGGGGAGGAGGTAGAGAAATTGGGAGTAAAGCTGAGCCCAGGAAGAAGGGAGGGGTAGGGGAAGATGTTTTTAAGATGTGGTAGTACTTCTCACTGTCCTACTCTTGTCTGCTACCTGTTGTTTGTGTTTGATTTAAATTGATGGTCTTTTTTTTCTTCCCCTAAGGAGTCTGTCCTTTTGCCTGTGACCATAATGGCTGAGTCACCCCTCTGTGCTGGGTTTCTGTGGCATGTTTTTTTGGTAGCAGGGGAGGGGGCTACAGCAGTGGCCCCTGTGACAAGCTTCTCAAAAGCTCCCTCAGCTCCAAGTTGGACCCACCTCTGCACCAAGGCTGAGCCAATCAGCAACAGCAGTTGCACCTCTGCGAAAATGTATTGAAGAAGAGGAACCTGGGAGGGGGTTGGGATTTGTGAGGAGGGGTTGGGAGAAGGACAGGAGGAAGGGGAGGAGGTATGCTGGAGCAGAGATCCCTACACCCTGTGGTGGGACAGCAGGGCCGCCCAGCCTGCCACCCATGGAGATCCACAGTGAAGTAGAGGCTGATCTGAAGCCTGTGGAGAAGCCCACACCAGGACAGGTGGTTGTACTTAAAAGAAGCCAGGACTCTGATGGGAGAATCAGCCACTGCTGTTGCAGTTCAGCAATGGGAGGACTGCAACATGCAGGGGTGACCCACGCCAGATAAGCTCGGGAACAGGTACATCTCATGGGGAGTACTCATGCAGGAGAAGGGCTGTCTCCAGTGAGAGAGGAGCCCTGTAGAGCATGGGAGGTATGTGCAGCACTCACCCCACCCCCCGAGAAGGAAGGAGCAGCGAGCTGACTGTGACCCCCATCCCCTGCTCCCTGCGCTGCTGGAGGAGAAGGCAGAGACATCAGGAGCAGAGCTGAGCCCAGGAAGAAGGGAAGGGTGCGGGGAAGGTGTTTTTTGGATGTGGTAATGCTTCTCACTGTTCCACCTTGTCTACTAAGTGTTTTTGTTAGTGCTTGAATTCAAGTGGTGCTTTCTTTTCTTCCCCTAAGGAGCCTGTCTTTTGCCTGTGATCAGAACAGGTAAACACCCCTGAGCCACTTTGGCTTCATTTTCTCCTTCCGATTCCTGATAGAGGGAAGGGGTGAGCAAACAGCTGCATGGTGCTCAGTTGACCTCTGGGCTCCAACCAGGACACCCACCCTGTTCTTGTATCAATTCCTGAGGCTTTTACTTTATGAGGTTTGCACAGGCCCACCTCTCAAGCCTGTCAAGATCCCTCTGGATGGCATCCCTTCCCTCCAGCCTGTCGACCGTACCACACAGATTGGTGTCCCTGGAAAACGCGCTGAGGGTGCCCTCAATCCCACTGTCTATGTCCCTGACAAAGACATTAAACATCACTGGTCCCAACACCGACCACTGAGGAACACCACTCATCACTGCTTTCCATTTGGACATTGAGCTGCTGACCACAACTCTTTCAGTGTGACCATCCAGCCAATTCCTTATCCACCAAGTGCCCCATCTATCAAATCCATGTCTCAAATTTAGACACAAGGATGTTGTGTGGGACAGCGTCAAAAGCTTTGCACAAGTCCAGGTAGAGGATGTCAGTTGCTCTTTATCCACCAACACTGTAAACCCATCATAGAAGGCCACCAAATTCATTAGGCAGTGATCAGTGAAGCCATGTTGGCTCTCACCAATCACCTCCTTGTGTGCCCCAGAATATTTTCCAGGAGGATATCCCTCTGGCCAATGTGGGTCCCAACTGTTTCTCCTGCCCACTTCTTGCTTACCCACAGCCTACTTGCTGGGGTGGGGACAAAGTAGAAGAAAAAGAAAGACTTCACAGTGCCCAAGCACTATTCAGCAACAGCCAAAACACTGGTGTGTTATCAAAACTGATTTAGGCACAAATCTGGAAGACAACACCATATGGGCTGTTATGAAAAAAGTTAAAATCATCAGATCCAGACCCAGTTCACAGTGCTAATCAAAGTCACAGGTAACCTGAGGCACTTTCACATAAATATCTAAATGATAACCACGTCAGAAATTCTTAACATTTCTAGTACTGCTATTGTCTCTCCAAAACAGCTCATATGAATGCTTCTGGAGTAGGAACATCTGAACTACCTTCATTAGACTTTAGACTCAAATTCTACCAAATGCAACTTTTGTAACAGCATAAGGGCTGTCGATTTAGTACATGCTTACCCTGTGAAGAATCCAGTGCTGATGTAAATATTCTAATCCTTGAAGTGTCATTAGCATATATGCCTTGATATGAGACTGGGTCAACACAATACTAGTATCCTTTATAATAACCTGTAAAGTTAGATCAATAGTAAAGTTTACCATGTAAGATTTAACTAAGTTCCATGCTTTCAGCTCAGAAGTTATTTCATCCTTTAAGACAAAATTAAAATTGGGAGTCACACGTTCTTTACCATTCCCAACCTTTTCCCAGAAAAACAGGTCTATTCTGGAGATCAGAAATTGAAATGGGGAGTCAGGATAGCCTACATGAACTTTGCATAACCAGCAAATGAGAAAATGGGTGGGAAACATGAGCTTGTTATTTTAACTCAGTTATAGGCTGATACCCCAACTTACAAGTCAAAGACGTACACTTAAAAATGATAAAGTAACTTGAAGTTATGTTCCCACTTATTCCTTCCTTCTGTGTGCAACCTAAGTATCTAATCTTTGTAAATGCAATTGTTTCCTCTTCTATTTCCAAGAAGACCAGGAGGTATGACCACTTTACTACATTTTAGCAAATCTACTGACATTTTCTACACTATTTTTAACATTAAAAATCTACGTAAACATCCTGTTTGAAGGTATTTTTTACACTACTCCCCAAAGCTTGCTTGTTAGCATTACTTTTCAGCTCAGTAATAGCCTTTCCTAAGCTTTAAATTTTTTGAGACTTACAAAATAGTTAAGACTACACAAAATTACATGTGTGCAGCACATGCCCAATCACAACAGGCTGCAGTCCCAAACGGTGCTGAGTGATACCACAATACAGTTAAATGCTCTGCATACCACAGCATTATGTAGTACAAGAGTATTTAATTCCTCTTTGTACACTGTATATTCTTCAGCTCTAATTATTGCATAGTTATTATGTAAACAGAATGAATTCTCTAGAAAGTCTACTCATTATTTTAACTTCTATTAGCAAGAAACATAACTAACCTTTTCAGTCTTGCATTCACCTAGTTTTCAGCAAGCCTGTCAACTTTTTGTTTTAACATTTTAAATGCCAGCCCCAGTTCTTAACAGCATGTGTGTAATGAGCTAGCTTAACAACTACATTAATTTCAGTCCAGAGTAAGTATGTGTGCATATACAGATCTGACATCATTTGCTGTCTAGGACAGTCTTCCAAAATGAAGAATCTTGCATCAAAATATCTCATACAGACTTTCATAAAGACAAACTGACTTAAGGTCTTGGAGAATGAAGCATCTGTAAGATGCTGATTTGTAAGTACCTAACTTTGTTACATTTAAAAGAATGGCTCAGGTATGTATGATTTTAGTACCAGCTCGCTGCTTGGTATACTTTAGTGTCACAATTACTTGAACATGTCTGATGAACATGATAGCTAAAGCAACCACTTTGAAAGTAAGTACACAATCCAGAAGAGAACTATATTTCCACTATGCTTAGCAATTGTACTCTGAGATGCTGATCTATGACTGAGGTCCTACACTCTGGAATCCCAGAAAACTAACACAGTAAACAATCTGTTTCTTGAAAATCATGCTGACAAGCATTTAAAAGTAAAGGCATTATCAGCCGAGAACTCACAAAAATAATCAAACTACTTTTAAGACATGATCTTAATCAACTGACCTAATGAAAATTACCTTTCTAACACAAGCAAATATAAGCCTCTTAAAGTAGTATTTCCAAAAGCCATTTGAAGCTACTGAAATAAATGTATTTAAAAAAAAAAAAATCTTACCTCCAGATCTGTTTCCATAAAATCGAACACCAAACTAATATTGGACTTGTGTCCAAATGCATCTAAAAGCTGTAAAACAAAATACATTACGATGAAACATACTCTCATACTTCCAGTTTTCTAAAAATCTGTGCCACTATAGTCTGCATGTTGATCTTCCACTTGCTGAACCCGTTTGTTTTTTGACTTGCGATACAAAAATTCTTAGTTTAGCTTAACTCAGACTCCCCCCCATAAAATCCCTGCTAAGTATGGTAATAACATTTTACACAATTGCCCCTCCTTTCTGGAGTTACAGGAAAAAAAAAAAAAAAAAAAAAGAGAGAGAAATAATTAACAGATAATCTAATGCACACCTTGTCCTCTCCCCAAACTCTGCTGTTCTACAGAACTCCTATCCTTTCTTGATACCAGACTAAGTTTTCCTATGGATTCAGCTCTGTGTATTTGTTTCCTGTAAGCATGCAGTTTTTCAGAAATTCTATGTGTAAGGCTTGTTAACTTCCTTTCAAAGATATTCTTAGGCAGGTATTCATCTTTGTAACAAGCTTTCTAGGATAAATAAAACTCTCTGGAGAATATCCAAACAGCCCTTTCTTAGGATAAAGCTGTATAATGACTGAATCTGTTTTTAATTTGAGGTAACATAAGTGTGACACTGAGTAAGAACAACAGATCATCTAGCCTAGTATTCTACCCTCAAGATCAGGAAGGTATGCTTTCCACACCTTCCACGAAGGTGTGGCTCATTCATTACAGCATCAGTATGATGAGCATGTGAATTACCCAGTCATTTGCATAGTTCCTGACAGCAGTGACTGCACTCATACTCTTCCTCTGGAGAAACCATGGCAAGAGGAGATCCTATGCAGGTAAGCCTATAGGCTTGGCTACTTTTTGTAATTCATGCCCCTTACACTGCCAATATCCACACTAGTTTTAGCTTTATCAGGACCACTAAGATGGGTACAACCTTGTCTACTGCCTTTAGTATCTGCTGATCATAAATGTGTCTAATTCCCTTTTGAACTGCTGATGCTATCTGCTTCTACAATGCTTGTGGCAACACATCTGAGAAATTCACTACACATTGTGTCAAGTAGTACAATTTCTACCTGCCCTGCCCCCAATACAAATGCTTTAAACACACCTCTATTTCAAGTACTGTGGGGTTTTGCAAATACCAGTTCTGCATGCACTTCACCTACCATCTCAGTTTTGTAGACCTCCCAATTTCCAGCCTTTTCCTCTCCAGTGAGGAATCCCAGACTTTTTCATAAAGATGCTCCATCCCTTTGCCATTTTAGTTGTCTTACTCTGCACATTCTCTAACTTTGATAGCTAAAGCAACCACTTTGAAAGTAAGTACACAATCCAGAAGAGAACTATATTTCCACTCTGAAAAAGTCAAATAAACTATCTGGAAGATTAATATTTGGTCTAATATTTATGGCAGACCTTCGAATTATCACTACTAGCTACTTCTAAAATATCTTTAGCTTCAGCTGGCTATCTGTAGCTGGAAGTCAACCTCAATGCAACTGAAAAGATACAGGTTTTACTCCTTCCAGCAGAGGTTTTAGATATCAGCACTAAAACCTAATAAGCCACATGAATACCACTTTACCATTGCTTACAAAAGCCTGCTTTTGGCTATCACCAGTTCCACTTGAAGCAAATAATCAGGTAAATTCAGGACTGCACTCATTTGCAAGTCTATCAGAGATGTGAAATCAGGTAATATAATTTCCACAATTCTCTCCACCACTAATATCCACATAGCCCCATGATAAAAAGTAAGAAGATTACAAAATAAACTAATTTGTCTTTTGCTTTTGAAATAGGTGTTCTGCCTTAACACTTGTTTTAATGACCATTTTGGGCTGGAAAAAAATAGCTTAGATAAAATTAAACAGCATCTCCGTGACCTAACTAATTCTAACTATCAGTTTGAACCTGTACCAGAGGTATATGAGGACTGATTTTAGAAGTAGCATTAATTTCACTTACACCAATAATATTTGGATGGCTTAGCTCCTGTAACAATTTTATCTCCCTCAGGGCTGTTCTGTTGATTCCTTCATCAGGAAAAAAAAAAAAAAAAAAAAAAAAAGAAAAAAAGAGAGACAGAACAAAATTGAAAATTTTGGACTGAATTCCCAAGAAATCTCTCATTCTGTTACTGATGATTTACTACTATACACTACTTCCTCACTACTCAACAATTTGTTAAATAACAAGTACATTGCCACAGATAAGTAGATTGCTGCAGAATAGAAGTGGATGTGCACTTTCTTCCATAGCAAATCAATTCTACACCACAGTAATCGGATTTAGATTATGAAGCAATATGTCCCCCTTTTGGCAAAACAGTAAAGGTCTAGCAAAAGCCTAGGAAAAAACTCACCTTCTTCAGGGTATTGTAAGCTTTAGTTTATTTTTAAAGAAAAGCTGTATCTTGCAAATATCAGTTCTTCAGGCACATGGACAAACCTCATGAATATGTATCTCTTTTCTTTTTGACACAGCATTATTTAGCAAGTCAAGTCACACATATTTTTCTATTCATGCTGTGGCATAAATAGTACAATGGCCCAATCCTGCTCAACCTTGATTCATTTAATAGCCAGATTTCATAGAAACAGTGCACTTCAGCAGTCACACTGACTGCTTTGCATCAAACTGATTCCTGCAGCATAACAATTCCTCCTTGAAAAATGCTGGTACGTATGGCTTGTGTCAAAACTGACTGGCAAGCAAATGCTCCTGTGGTATGTTGTGCATGAAGTTTTAGCTCTGCATGAGCTGAAAAAACAGTGTTCTCCCAACACCTGGGATATGATTCAATGAGTAAGACTCTAACAAGGTTTTGGGCAAAGCTACATGGATTACTTTATACTCCTTGTTTGCCTATTTTAATTACCTATTTTGAAATCAAGTTGACAATGGCTTCCTTCCAGTGGGCAAAGCTTTAGATTAAAAAAAAGCACACCAGGTTATCAGATAACACAGGGAAACCAGACACGATTGTTATTTTTAATAACATATTTGCACTATAATTAGACATTGTATAGGCCAAAGGTAATGTTCTTAAAGGACATTAAGTCCTCTGGAAGCCAGGTAGATCACAACTCTCTGGCAGTCTACTCAACTGTGAGACTCTGAGAAGAGTACTCAGTTTCTTTTTAAAAGCTCTTCCCTTAGAAAGGAACTGGAGACTGGAAAGCAAAGATTCTCCACTGGAAAGCTGGTAAGCTGACACAGAATCCCCAAAGGATGGCAGCTTATGTGTACAAAATTCTACTGCACCACACAGGCTGCAAGAGAAGACCAGAATTATTGGGTTTTCACTTGCAATATCTATGCCTGAAGGCACATGACTGACCAGAGCACATGATCAAAAGACACTGTTCTATAAGCCTGATTAATCAAAATAAAACAAACCCACATAGAGAGAAGAGTTTTAAGATCCTGCTTTTATCAACTTTTATCTCAGCATAAATCACAGAAATAGAACAAAGGAAAGATCTGAACACAGAAATAGATACTCTTACCTGTCTTAAGTATTTAAGGTACAGAGATGCATCAATACTAAAAGCTATTCTAAACTCAGTGCTGCAAAGATCATTATTCTACTCTATGTTCATGTTTGTATTCCACTCAAATTGAGAAGCTAAGCGGTTATATACTTATATTTAGACATATATACAGACTATGCATGCAGATATCTCTGCTGCTTTTTTCTGTCCCTGCAGTTTGGGAAGCAATCCTCTACTAAGCCTTACACTGAGAGTTGAGCTTGTTTTTCTTCGCTAAGTTATGTTGTGGGAAATTAATGTACCAATTTACAAAAACAAAACAAACAAAGCACAGCTTCTGCAGCATGAATTTGTTTTAAAACTCACCATCTTTAGCTTCTGATCTATGTCCCAGTTTAATCTGAAAAGAAATGTTTCATATTATATAAGGTTAAGCCACCTGCCCCAACAGTAAGGGATATATTATTTAGTATTACTCTTCAAAAACAGAACGAGTTTCAGTAGCATGAAGTACTTTACCAGCAAGGGCTGGTTTTGGTTTTGTTTTGTTTTGCTTTTTCCCTTAAAAATATAATTGTTTCTACTGCATTAGTTTTTATAAAAGCTTAAAAATTGTTATGATAGTGCTGAAAACGAACATAATGCAAACCGGCAGCACAGAATGCTTTGCAGCCACAAAGCTTTATTATACTGCTAACAAGCTTCTCCTAAGGGAAGAATGAAGGCAAAGTAACTGATAGTTGTGTTAAAATGTTTTTAGTAAAATTAGCACAGCCTGTAAACATGGGCTGGCTTGAAGTCCTTCTATCTCAATCATCTAAAATTTACAAGTCCAGAATCCCACCATTGATACTTCCAGATGATAAAAGTTAAGGAAATTTTCTGGAGAAAACAAGAATGCTTTTCACCACAGCTGCTACTAGTAGCAGTCATACAGGAAGAGTATTATAATGTTAAGAGGGATCAGTAGTATCAAACAAAATTACTTAGTATTCATGTGGTTCAACTTGTCTAGTAAAGTAGGCTCTTTAACTAATCAAAGCAGTGTAGTGTGCATTTTTCATCCCTCACAAAGCACCGCTAATCACCTATTTTTAATATAAAAAATTCCAGCAATCACTTCTAATAGTATGAAGTGAAACTCTGACCACAGAGGCATTTTCAACATTTGTATTCAAACAGGTAAGTTGCAGATCTAAGATCACTCTTGCAAAATTTTGTCAAAAAACTACCATCAATTATAAAGAACTTAATCAGGAGTAACATTTCTGGAGTGAAAGAAATGGGTCACAGCAGGAGGAAAGGTTAAAAAAAGAAAAAAAGCCACTGTGAAGGACTATTAAAGTCTGAAGTTTGGAAACGTGTGGGGTTATTTTTAAATAAATCTAATAAATTACTGAAATGTCAAGTTACAGACCAGGTAGCCCTTCAGAAACTCAGAAACGCAGTCTCCCTTCTTAAGGCAAGGGGAAGGCATTAAAGGCGGGTTAACTAGACCATTTAAGTGAAACACTCCAGGGAAGTCTTCTCCCATTACCCCTTAAGTTGGTGTAAAAAAAAAAAAAAAAAAAAAATCACGAGGCAAGCCAAGAGCAACCAGACACTTGATCACACAACGGGGAAACACTCTGGCACTCACCTTTTTAATAGCCACGATTTGGTTGGTGTTCTTATCCCTCGCTTTATAGACGGTAGCGAACTGAGGAGAGAGCGGGGCCGCCGTCACCGGCGGGGCAGGCGAGCGGCGATGCCCGGGTGCCGCCCGGGCCCTACCCGCCCCCGCCGGCGGCCATGACACCCCGCCGCCGCGGCGCGGCCCTGGCACTCGCCGCCGCCGGCACATGCGGGAGGCGAGACGGGGCCCGACCCGGCCGCCGGCAGCCCCGGGGCCGCGGCCCCGGCCCATCACCAGAGGGCCCTCCCCGGGGCCGCCTGCCCGCGCCTCACGGAGGGGGCTCCTTCCCGCCCCGCCGCCGCCGCGCATCAGCGGCCGCTCACCTGACCCTCTCCTAGGAAGTCCAGCTTCTCGTAGCGCCTGGCTCGTGCCCGCGCGTCCATCGCCGGTGGCAGCGGGACCGGGGAGTATGGGGGGGGGGGAGGGGAGGGGGGGGAAGGAGGGGGAAAGGGGAAAGAGGGCGGGGGAGGGGGAAAGAGGTTGAGGGACGGGGACAGGGAACCCGCAGGGCCGCAGTGAGCCCGGCTGCGGAGGCCGCACCCGGCCGGCGCCGCGCCGCTTCCGCCCTGCCGGCCAGCCCCGCCCCCCGTGACGTCTGCCGGGCGTCACGGGCACCGTTCCGTTCAAATGAAGCCTCCCGAGCAGGTACACTGCGGGCTGTAACTGTCGTCGGACCCAAAGGGGCTCTGACAAACGGGGTTACCCCGGAAAAAAAACGGGGTTATTTCGCTCCCGACCTGAGCGCGGGTACCCGGGGAAACGCGCAGCTGCCCGAACTGCCTCGGACCCAGCCCAGGGACGCGCCAGGGCCCCTGTCCTGCCCGTAAAATCCCTCCTGATGAGACAGCCGAATCTTTTTGTTTTTTAAGTAGAAAAATAAAATGACTCAGTTAGATTGTCAAGTTTGCAAATGGCTAATTAGAAAAGTATTTTAATGGTGCGGACATCAAATATACTCAATTGCTAGTTCGCCATCAACAGAAAATCCTTCTCAATCACACATTGATATATAGTGCGCTGTGTCAACCTTCTCACCCTTCACAGGGGTCTTTATTAAAGCTATTAGTGTACAATAATTTTTAATATTGAGGCAATGCCTTTCTTGTGAATACAATGCTTCATTCTTCAACAGTGGCCAACAAACTATCTTCCATACTTATTCCGGACCTCCACGCTGTAAAAGAAAAGCAGGCAGTTAAATAGATTTCACTAAAAGAATGGGAAATGGAGATCAAATCTTCTGTTACAGACCAACAGACTTCTAGTTTTAATTTCTGCTTTATACACTTATTTTTAATCCATGTAAGAACATGCACAGAGTGTCAAGTATCAGCATCTACCAGTAACTGCTCCATTTTTTTCAGGGGAGAATATAAAAAGATCAAGACATGCAAGGGACAAGTACAGCTGCTTCCACCCCTCCCACTCTGAAGAAACCTTATTCTTATGCACTTTAGAAAAGTCTGACAAACACAGCAGTAATGAACACAAGTTTTAGAATTATTTTCACTGCCCAAATTCCAAAGTGCAAAGTAAAGACAAAGCCAAGGGGAGTCATTACAATCTTTATGAGAAATCAGAAAGGTATTGAATTCATTATTTTCCCCTATAAAATTATTTTACAACTTACCTCACCATCAGAAAATTTATGCTAGAAGTCAAGAACTGTACTACTATGGGAAATAACTAGTTTTATTTCTAATTATAATACCCTACCCACATACATGCAGGAAAACTGATTTCCTCTACTAACATGATTACACTGTAAGTGTCTTTATCATTTAACAAAGTTACACAAGCGTCTTTTAATTTCAAACCCACACCCACCTCACAAGTTCTTCAAATTTTGCGCATTCTCCCTTTTTAAGCATTGGTGTTTACAGCTGAGAATTGTTACAGAACAAAAACAGGTTTTTCTTCCCTTTCCTGTACAATGCCATATTTGCAAATATTGCAGAAAATATTTGTATCAACTTTAATAAAATGCTTCTACTACTAGAAATACAAGAGTTAACTTACTAATAAATAACTTATAAACACTACTTTGAGAAATATTTTGGACTTCGATACCTGGTAATAGCCTTCACTGGCCTAAGAGCAGACTCCTGTGCAGCACGTCCAAATTACACATTAAACATCTGCTGTGAACCAGGTAGTGACAGTAATGAACATCACCCGTGACCACCACTAGCTACCTGCATGTTTGTCTTAAGCCCATATCTCTCTACTCAGTGATACCACATGCTACTAAATAGTGAGAGTTGGGTACCTTCTGTTATTAGTAATTTGTAGCTTGGGTATTGCACATCAAAGCTATGAAAGCTGCAAGGGCACCTTTACCAAGAATTAAAATGTAATACCTTATTTGAAATTCTGAAGGTGTAGAAATACGCTAAATGCTAGGTAGGTACAGACATTACGCACCAGTAAATGAAACTTACTTGAATATATTCAATCTCTTCATCGGACATAAGTTTCCTTCTGTATTTCTGAGGTAAGCTTCTTGCTAATTCAGAAGTGTCTGGTGTACCTTGTACTCTACTAACAGGTGAAATATCTTGAAAGGCCAGTGATCTGCTTCCTCCGAACTCCTGTGCTTTTGAAGCATGGAGAGATGGCACACTTGCTTGTAGAGACTCCTGTACTGAAACCCAGATTGCAAAACCATTTACAGAAGTATAACAAGACTGTAAAATTAGTTAATAAGCAGCCAATAACAGTTACCAGCTATTGACAATTTTCCTTAGTATATCAAATACTTGAAAGAATTAAGACACTCCAGTTTTCACAGCCTGTTTTCATTGCTGTTAACTATATCAAGAGGATACTGAAAAAACTGACAATGAAAGAAAGTGTGTTTGAGTGCAGAAATACTGATGCGGAAACAGGAAATAAATCAGCACGTATCCTAACAAAGGTTTTTTCACTGGGAAGCTGTACTTAGAGAAAAAGCATAAAGTATCATAAATGTGTATGTGGAGGCAATTATGTAGAAAGACAACAACAATAGGTCTCTAAAATCCACTGAGATGATGCTTTCTGTTTACCTCAACTGTAAAGACAGACAAGTTAAAAAGAGATAGAGGCTGAGAGAAAGATAAAACTCACAACGATGACATATCACAACATGCAATGCAGTGTTGTACCCATTTTTAATATTACAAAATGGCATCATGTCAAATTTTGATAATCGTGTGCAGAATGACCACCAAATATTGGGCATCAGCAATCAACATCAGGTAAATGCAAAGACCAAGGAGTGCATGAAGTACTTTATAAGTGAGGGTCAGGAGGGAGGCTTAAGGAATTCACATTAGAGAAGTTGCCTTGAGTTTGAGGACAGGAGAAGAGATGACAAAAGGGCAGTCTTGTCAGTGTTGTGAATCTCAGGTCTATCCCACCACAGAAGTATGCAATTACCCCACCAGGCAGGACGGAGTCTCACAGCAATATGTTTACCTCATAAGCACTCAGATCTCTCTACATAAGGTTAAAACACCTGATAAAACAGCATGCTTCCACAGGAGATCCCACTCAGTGCTGAAAAATGAGCAAGACAAATGCAACACCTAAACAGCTGGGACAAAGGGACTATATAATTATTAAATAAGCAGCATGAAGACTGGCTGAGTCAAAGAACAGGAGTTAAAGTACCACACTGTTGCCTACCTCTCTCTCTCCTGCCTCCATGTGCTGGGTTTGAGTGAGTGGTGGGGTTTCTGGTAGCAAGGGAGGGGGTTACTGCTGTGGCCCCCCGTGAGAAGCTCCTCAAAGCTCCCCCGGCTCCAAGTCAGCCCCACCTCTGCACCAGGGCCGAGCCAATTAGCGATGGTGTCTGTGCTTCTGTGATTTAGTAATTAGGAAGGGGAACGAAGGAGGTGGAGCTGAAGTCATGAGGAGAAGTTGTGAGGAGAACATCTATGCAAACAACAAGGTCAGTGGTAGAAAGGTGGAGGAAGTGTGGGGAGATGTGCTGGTGCAGAGACTCCCTTACAGCTTGTGGTGAGACAGCAGGGCTGCCCCCCTGCCACCACCCATGCAGATCACCAGTGGAGCAGGTGCCCACCTGCAGCCTGTGGAGGACCCCATGCTGGAGCAAGTGACTGTGCCCAAAGAAGGACGGGACTCTATGGAAAGCCCCCACTGTTGTAGTTGGTGCTGGGAGAATTGCACCAAGCAGGAGGGACCCACACTAGAGCATCTTGGGAAGAGTTACATCCCATGGGAAGGACTTGTGTTGGAGAAACTTTGAGGAGGACCATCTCCCGTGAGAGGAACACCACGCTGGAGCAAGGGAAGAATGAGAGGAGCTCTGTCCCCCACCCCTTCCAAGTAGGAAGAAGCAGCAGCACTGACTGCACCCTCCCATTCTCTGCCCCCCTGCACAGCTGTGGAGGAAGAAATAGAGAAATCGGGAGCAAAGCTGAGCCTGGTAAGATGGGAGGGGTCGGGGAAGGTGTTTTTAAGGTGTGGTAATGCTTCTCACTGTCCTACTCTGTCTGTTACGTGTTGTTGCGTTTGAATTAAATTGATGCTCTTTTTTTTCCTCCCCTAAGGAGTCTGTCTTTTTGCCTGTGACCATAATGGCTGAGTCACCCCTCCCTGTCCTTATCTTGATTCCTGAGCCTTTTGCTTTATTATCTTCTTCCTGCTCCAGAGAGAGAAGGGGTGAATGAAGAGCTGTGTGGTGCTCAGTTGTTCTCTGAGCTCAAACCACAACAGTCCAACAAGACCAATGAGGGCAAAGTAGAGGAGCCAGTTTTCCAGTTTTAGCCATAGTGAATCTGAGACGATGGCAACACTGGGACATCAAACACCTGCAGCAACATGATCAAACTACCAATGGTAAAAAAAAAAAATAAAAAGCCACCATTGTGAAACATACTGTCCCGTGTTTGAGTGAGTGGTGGGGTTTTTTGGTAGCAGGGGAGAGGCCTATAGGGGTGGCCCCCTGTGAGAAGCTTCTCGAAGCTCCTCTGGCTCCAAGCTGGCCCCCCCTCCGCACCAAGGCAGAGCCAATCAGCTGCGCCTCTGCTATAATGTATTTAAGAAGGGACGTGGTGACGTGCAGTCGGACTTGTGAGGAGGAGCTGCGGCAGCTGCGTGAGCAGCAAGGTCAGTGGAGGAATGGAGGAAGAAAGGAGGGAGGAGGTGTGCTGGAGCAGAGACCCCCCTGTACCCTCTGGTGAGATGGCAGGGCGGCCCCCCCTGCCACCCATGGAGATCTACGGTGGAGCAGACACTGATTTATGGCCTGTGAGGTACTCTATATGGCCATTTAAGGTGGCTGCAACTGGAGGAGGCTGACACCCTGTGTGAAGAAGCAGCCCCCGCTGTTGTAGTTCAGCACTGGGAGGATTGCAGCATGTGGGGGTGTCCCACGCTGGAGCAGCTCGGGAAGGGCTGCAGCCATGGGAGGGACTCCAGTTGGAGAAAGTTTGTGGAGGACTGTCTCCTGTGAGAGGGAGACCACGATGGAGCAGGGGCAAGAAGTTCCAGAAGCTCCCCCCACTGAAGATGGAAGCAGCGGCAGCACTGACTGCACCCCCCATTCCCTGCCCCTGCGCCACTGGGGGAGGAGGTAGAGATATCGGGAGCAGAGCTGAGCCCGGGAAGAAGGGAGGGGTGGGGGGAAGGGGTTCTCAAGATGTGGCAATGCTTCTCACTGTCCTACTCTGTTAAGTGTTGTTATTAGTGTCTCTAATAAATCTATGTTCTTTTTTTTCTTCCCCTAACGGGTCTGCCTTTTGACCATGACCATAACGGCTGATTTACCCCTCCTTGTCATATCTCGAATCCCAAGCCTGGCTTATTTTTCCCTTCTCATCACTGGGAGGGAAGGGAGGAGTAAGCGGCTGTGTGGTGCTCAGTTGCCCTCTGAGTTCAAACCACGACACGTATTCAGAAATACCCAGTCAGCAGACTGTATCTGAACATCCCAAGGTGATCTGGCGGTTCAGGAACAACAGAAGGTCTCAAATAGAGCAAGGAAGGAGAGACCACCAGAAGGGGCATATTCTGGACAGGTGGCAAAGTATTTTTGTTTCAAGAAATAACAAGCCTTATATATGAAAAAACAAGAAATGGTTTCTTCAAGTTTGTTTCATACACCACAAAAACATCTAGACATTTGCCAAGTATTTTCCTCTATTGTATGTTTCAGTCTGAAGCGTAGTTGGAGTAGGTGCATTAGCCAATTAAAAACATCAGTAGTCAAGACTCAAAAGTACCAGACTTAATACTGCTACTGCTTTATCTCAGAGACAGTCTCTACTACATTATTCCCTTCCCCGTTTGAAACCATCACATTCCAGTACTAAGATGGTGAAAGAATGTGGCTAACCTTGCAAACACCCATGTATTTAAAAGTTTAGTCTGGATCTGCAGAGCTCTGTTTGGCTACATAGAAGCAACAGTCTGGTACAGTGAAACACAGTTATTGATACAGCATTCAAGCAAGATGAGGTAACTTGCAATTTACTAATGATATGACAGAACCTGATTGAGGTATAAAAGTCTAACATACTTAAAAGTTACAGTTACAAAAACCTTCTGATGCAGAGATAAACAAGAGGTAACATGTTTTCAAGCCTTTGAGAAAGTAGTTTACCAGCATGAGAGGTGTTGCATTTGGCAGAACTATGTACAACATAGAGAATTCTGACAGAAAGTTGTTGCAGAAAATAGTTCCTGAAGAGTTCACAGCTAAGTCAGAAGTGGCACTGATGTGCACTGTAGATGCTTTGTAATGTTAATGGATAAACTAAACTTAAAGCTATGCATCACAAATGTGATAATGCTAGGGCAAATAATGTGGTACAGTATCATTTCCAAACAAGTCAGAGTAATATAGCAGAGCTTTTTTAGACATCTCCTACTTTAATTTCAAATGCTTTGATGACTCAAAAGGAATATTAAAATAACATATCACTCATATAAATTTGATGTCTAAATGTAACAGTATTGGGAAACCTATAAATATCAACATAGGTATAAAAATTAATGTCAAAGATTGTAATGAAATTATTTTTTTCTCAGCATTAATTAATAGCACAAGGAAACACTTCTTAAAATGTACAGTGGGATGGCTCTTCCTGCTATAATCAGGGTTTCAAATACCACAGATACCACAAACTCCAACTAAGAAAAGATGAGGAAAATGCAACATCACTTCCACAAATATCACCGAATACTTAAAGCTGCTTCAAACTGACTTGGGCACAATAATTTTTAGGCAAATATTAGTATTCAGAACACTGGAACTTTTATATATAAATAGAAAAACAACACTGGGAACCTTTGTAAATCTCCCTTGACCAAGAAATATAGACATGCACATATTTTGTGTATTCCCACAGATGTATAGAGTCTGAAAAGGAAGAGTCAAAGTGCTACCTTCAAACGGGAACAACTATGTTTCAGAAACCCTGCTTAGAATCAGTTGGGTTGCATAGTTTGAAGCACAAAAACTGTGTGCTGGTGCTTACGTAAAATAGTTAATGAAAAGAAAGTCAGTGCAAGTTTTACCTAGAGATTAGATAACTTACTTTTAGGTTTGGGACCACTTTTTCTGTCCGGGAACTTAATTAACGGAGTGTGTGGCTTGACTACCTAGAACAAGGCAAGATAGTAGGAGGAACAGGGAGAGTAAAATGTATCACTAAGCACACATTATCTTCACAATAATAAAATGGAGCATACAACGTATTAAACAACTACTTCTATACCACTGCCTTCTGCACCACCACCCTGATCAACTTACTACTTACTAATATTCTGTGCCCACCCACAGAGAAGTTTCACCTTTAGAGACATTCCTCCACCCTAATGTCATGACAGGAGGAACCATTTTTCTTCCTTTTCTCACAGAAATCAGTGCGTGTGTGTGCAGAAACAGCTACCGCAGTCGCATAAATGCAATTATAAAGCTTCTGTAACAAGGAATCGGCAGCGGTGCTCTCTGCCTGTGCCTATTTGTACAGCTGGCTGGGTGGGACCGACGAGGGCCCTTAAAAAAAAAAAAACAGTAAGTTGTAAAGTTTGGTAGTCGAAGCCACACAGCTTGCGTTTGAAACACATCTTCTGAAGATCACCTTCACCTTGAAGAGGGAGGGCTTAGAAAGGAGACGCTGGCAAGCGCTTTCCCCTCCTGAACAGCGCACAAAAGGGTGCGGGCTGCCCCGCAGCACCCTCCGGTACCAGAGAACCAGGCAGCGGCGCGAAATGACCGGCGACACGGGGCGGGCGTGCCTCTCTCCCCGCGCCAAGGACACCGGCCTGCCCCGCGGCGCCTCAGGCCCCGGCCGCCTCGGCCCTTGGCGGCCGCAGCCGGGCGAGGCCCGCCGCCCGATCGGGGCTCTCGGCCCCCGCCGCGCCCCCCGCCCCGGGCCCCCCGCCGTTACCTGCACGACCCTGGCGGCGGCCGCCATCTTACTGCCCATGGTGACCCCGCGCCTGAGGGGCCGAGCTGGGCCACGCCCACTGCGCGCGCGGCACCGCCCGCGCCCACCGCCCCCGCGTGGGCGTGGCCCGGCACGTTAAAAGTAAAGGAAAGAGAACCAAACGGTACGCTTCAAATAACCCTGCGCTTTATTAGTGATAGATCAAAACACGTCACAAACTAAAGCTTACAGTGCTTCAAAATGTTACACACTCGGATTTCAGCAACTTTAAAGCATAAAGCAGAAACGCAATTGTTGAAAATTAAAAAAACCCACTACTTTGCTGTATAATGTTAGGATGCTTAGTACGTAGCCCCCTCTTCCATTGTACATGTATTTTCCTCCAGTTTGTCATGTCGCATGGCCTGGGGCAGTATCTACACTTTGCATCTGCTGCTGGATGCTCTGCTTAACTAATCTGCGTATAGCACACTCACAAGAGGCTGTTACAACTAGAAACTTTAACATTGTACATAATGCTTTAATTAAAAAGAAATATAAGCCAAACTCAAGATTGACTTCTAAATTTTCCAGTTTTGGCTCTCTATAGAGGCTGCTGCATCCTGTCTGAGCTCTCCAGCCTCCTGCTGCACAGGGGAAGTGGACTGAAATGGCAGAGTCTTGGTTTAAATCCACTTTTACATAAAAGCTTAAAATATATGGATTATTCTTTTTTTTGTGTTGCCTTTCAGAAGATGAACAGTTGGGACAAGACAGCTATGATGTGGCTCTTCAGGTAGTTTCACTAGCTACGCTACCTGTTCAAACATTTGTTATGTACTAGGAATTAAATTTTCACTTTAGAGAGAACAACTTCCAGGAAGGTTAAATTGGTTGAACACCATTTCTCCTGACTCACAGAACACAGACATCTTGTTCAAGCTGTAGAACAACTGCCTTTAAAGAAGGATCTTCTGCCCAGTTAATTCTGCTTCCAATTATGATATGCTATAAGAAAGAAAGATTATTTGTTTAAAAAAGCCTTATTCTTTATCTCTCAAAAGCTGTCTGTTTTTGAATTTTTAATTTCGAATTACTTGAAATTCACAGCAGTGTTTAAAGTAGGTGGGATGGGGGGAAAGAGAAAGAAATACTGCTTTAGATCCTATTGCCCATACACAGGCAAAAAAAAGAAAAAAGTGGCGCTTTGAATTTCCTAGAGGTACTTGCACACCATCCCTATTTTAAACACAGGAACACAGAACAATTTTTTTTTTTTTTAAACACATAGAATAAAGTCTGCCTCAAACACAAGATAACACAGTTAACGTTCTCACCCTGTCATTCTGGATTGACAAATAGGAATTATTAAATTTGACCAAATAAAATTTGCTCTACTTAGGACTCAGATACAAAGCGAGGAGAGAATTCTAGGAGTCTAATGTAAAAGCCATAAAAATGTTTAATTTCTCATTCTCAATTTGAGATGGAACATTGTTATCAGTGCAGACTAGTAGTAGACATAGCATGCAATAGAAAATCATGTGGCTTGCTTTCTGTTCTTGAAATTCTTCTGATCATCCCAATTCACAGTACGGTTATATCCTGTCTTTTGCCTGAGGCCCTCCAATATGTTGTCTCTTTTCCCCAGTCTAAATTTTTAAAATAAGCTTTGTGCATGCTTAACTGGGATTTTATAACCTGCTTGCAGATAAACTCGAGAGCACTGCAGTTGCAATTTACCATTCGCTGCACCTCCCACCTTTGTACTTAAGTCACTGATCTGTGGGGCCAGGCAAAGGAAGCCAGGACAAGTCACAGTGTGAGAGACAGGGTACCCAACTGCAGCACAGCATACGTGACCTTCAGTAGAGCCCCTGTGAGCACAGGATGCTGCAGCAAAAGGCCCTTACACCCTGCCCCAAATCATGAGGTTTTCCTCCTCACTTTGCATGTCTCCACACTCCAGGTGACCTGCCAACCAGATGCATGGATACAAAACAGTCAACAGCATCGGATATGGGGGTAACCAAAAGGTTGAAGGCTACACCACTGGAAGTATTCGGAGACTGGCCGTGACTGCAGGACAAGGCTTTCATAAGGCTGCTGGGAGGGACACAGAGAAGTGCAAGAGGTCAGACGGGGCTGATTGAGGAGCAGCAGCCTGGCTCACTGGTATCATGGGATTAAGACCTACTTGTTTTTCCTAACCGTGAGATGGGGGAACTGATTTGGGGGGCAGGGGAGGGCAGATGTGGCTCTTGGTGTAAGGAAATATAGCCGCTGCTGTGACAGGCATTCTCAAAAAAAATCCCAAAACATTCTTTTTGTACCTTAAATGGAACAAAGGAATAAATATCGATTGATATACTGTCTCTAAACTCTGTACATAATTATTCTAAATAAGTTTTTGACAATTTCATGCTTTTAGATTTCAAAGCAATCAAGTTCTCCTTTCTTACAGAAGTTTTTCCATTACCATCGTTTCAGTTTTTAGAAAACACAATTTTTTTTGAAGTTACATTTACCATGCACTATGTTATCTTGACTGTTATGCAAAACTGCAAACTTGCTTCTAAAAGCTCTAACACATTACCTGGAATACATGTTGAATTATTGTAGTTATCTCTCTTTCCTTTTGTAAGTTACCATGTATCTTCTCCAGCGTTTTGCTCACTTCCATATTTGCTTGTTCCTCCTTCTGTTGTTTTACCATGGTATTAATTTCCAGTAGTTTCTGTTGTTCAGCATTTTTTAGTGCTGTTCCATTATCAGGAAAATTAAGTGTTAAGAAGTAGTTAGGTGAGCAGTAGAACTAGATACACGCTTTTTTCCTCACAGGTATTTTCTACTGAAATAACCCCAACTTCATACTCCGTCCCTTCCCTCCAATATACCTCAAGACATTACTTTCACATGAGAGGCAGCACATGCTGAGGCTACCCAGTACCAAAGTACATCAAATGATGCCCTGGCTGCTAGCAAAACAAAGTACTTTGTATGCTGTCTGCATTTCTGTCAGACGTGGACTGTAATTTGAACATTTGTCCTACACCCTGTCTTTGGTTGTCACAACTTTTAGAGTCAGAGGTATTTAAGACCCTTTCCCTTTTTTCAAATTTGATCAAAACAAAATTCTAAAAGTCGTACAAGGGACATATGGACAACACCAGTGAATATTACTAGTGTTTTTATAGGAAACCAGGCTAAAAACTAGACTGAATAAAACCATTTCATACATTGAAAGAATGCTGACAGTATTCCTTTCCTTATTTCCAAAGATACGAGAGATGCTCATTTTTCCTATGAAAACAGGTATTTGTGTTTATTCATTACTGTCAATGTATACACCACTTCCTATACATGAGAAAAACAATAGTTGTTAAAACTGCTGGCAAACCTGGTCATAAGATAGTGGGAGCATCCAGAAAACATATTTACCCTATTAAGATTTGAAGATTGACTTCGCATCTAAATACAACCCACTCTAACAAGCCTATTGAATACCAACATATATACTATTATGAGAGCTCTTTGTACATAAATCCCACCTGCCTCTCTTCTGCAAACATTTCAAAAAGGTGCAGTCTGACAAAAAAAAAATCCTTTAGGTGTTGTAGGACTGATTTAAATTATTAGAGGATGTGTAGTTTTCTGGAGAGCTTACACAAAGTAATTAAACACCACCACATTCTTTCTGAGCATCTTCTTGCATCTGTCATTCTAATATGTCAGTCTCATGCTCAAGTAGACAACACAACAGCTCATTTTTATAGTACTTTCTACTCTTTCCAGAAGTTTTATAACTGTGTTGAGAGTTTCAGTTACTTCAGATGTAAATTAATATTGCTACAAGAACTTTAAAGTATGAACTGTACATTCAAATATAAAACAAAGTCAATATAGCTAACACACTTACAGAGCCTTTTCCTTTTAATGTCATTCAGTTTCTGTTCCTTCTCACGTACTTCCTGAAAGGAAAAAAAAAAAAAAGTATTTCCTAGACTCTTGTCTCAAAAAATATTAAAAGATGTTAATTCAATTCACAAAAGCAGTTAAGGGCAGCGTAACTCACTAAGTAATCATTTCATTAATTTTAACATCAGTAGAAAACGCACCCTTTGGGCCAGATATCTAGCTGCAAATGACCTGTTCAATCCTATTACTTTCAAACCGCATTCCTGATCATGTTGAGGTTGGTTATGCCGACACAACTACAACAGAAGCTACAACTGCCACTTACCTGCTGACATTCAATTATTGCATTGCTGAGTGTTACTATATGTTTCACAGTTTCCAGGATCAGTCTAAGGAAGAGAAACACAGTTGTATACCTTGAGACCATTAATATGAGTCAACAGCATGTTTTAATCAAAATTATTTGGATTAAGCAAAAAAAGAAATCCCCATTCCCCCAACACCAAAATAAAGTGGGGGGTGGTTTCTGTGGTGTGTTTTTTTGTTTGGTCTTGTTTTTTTGTTTTTTTTTTTTTTTTTTTTTTGTTTGTTTGTTTGTTTTTTAAAAACTTTTTTTTACAGTTATTATAATCAATATTGTTATAGGCGACAAATAGACTCCTTATTTCCCTCTCAGTTGCCCTAATGTTTCAGTTAAGTCTGACTAACATTTCAAATCACAGAGTTTGGAAGGCATCAAGGAAGCCTAGCCACCTGAAAATGACTAAGAATTGAAGCTCCTGAATTCTGGCATGTGGCAGGGACATCATACAGATGCAATGTTCTCAGCTATATTCCTGACAGAAATTGTATTTCTCATATTGCACTTCATATGTGTGTATCTGTTAATATTGGGCAGGAAATTAAAAGTTAGTTTTAAACATGTTTGAAACTTTCAGTTCTTTTTCAGAGACATTAGGCTTCTACAGGATTAATTAATGAAGGCAGCAAAGCAGAGGCAAGGCTCTGTTAAAAGTCGGTAAACGTGCTCAGCTACTATAAACGCAGGTAACTCATGCACTAAAGACAAAAACCTGTTAACTAGAAACAGTTCTCAGTAGTGAATCAAAAATTATGATGTCTTTAATCAAAGTTCAGTTAATCCAGAGCCCAAATGTAAATCCACGCTGGGTATAAGAGATCTGATCATGCTGATTCTAGCCATAAGGTGGATGGTGTATCATTCATCCAAGACTTCAGCCATAACTAGAAGAAGGAAGCTTGCTTTTAGAAAAGGTACAGTGAAATAATGTAGCAATGTGTCACATTAAACTGTGTGAAGTCCATTCCTTTCTAGCCATTCTGTCCTCAAGAACACCTTACCGTGAGTGATCATCATTTTGCTTCATTCTGTTTCTCAGGGCATCCGCAAGTTGGCTCCTACATAGTGTGGGGAAGAAACATTAACTGGTGAGAACTGATAAGAAACTGAGAGAAGTAGATTAAGATAAGTAATGAAAGAGATATTTCCAAGGTTCCATTTATGTCCATTTTCACATTGGAATTATATATATACAATATCAAGTACCTTTTAACCATCACATTTCTTAAATAATGGGGCTTAACTCTCAGGACAAAAAAGGCGCATCAATGATTATTTGGGAGAGTGACAACTTTCTCTCTTGCCAAGCGTACTTGGACACCTTTAATCCCAGAGTCTGCAAAAGGGAAGCTAGGCAAAGGAGGGAATTAAAATAAACAGCCATCTAAGACAGGAGATGTATAATATCGCTTCAACCTTTTCAGATGTATTTGTAAAATAATGTCAAGAAATGTTTACTGATTTATACAGTCATACTTTCACGCTTTTGTAGGAACCTCTGGGTTTACTGTTTCAATTTGTAACTTTTTTCTGTTGTTGTTCTTTATGGTATGTTCATCTGCATACCTACTGGTTTAACGGTACTAAAATCTCTCATGTTTGTAACGCACACCACGTCACTTTGAAAGACTGTTCTAATCAGAATTATCTACATGTGCATGTGTGTGTGCATACATAAACAAGCAGAAAACCTCCATATAAATGGGAAGAAAATTCTACCTTTGCAAGGCTAATGACTTGTTCCTGTAAGAGATTTTTGCATCCTCCACATCAATTTGCAAGTGTTCTTCCTTGCTGAAGAAAAAAAAAAAAACAACAACATAAATCCAACCCCAACCAGTGTGAAGATAACAAAAAATTAAAAAAAAAATGGCACATTTTTAACTTGCTTTCTAAATGTCTAAAGTAAGAATTTTTCCTGTAAATCACAAATTAAGGTCAGAAGTATTTTTTAGCACGTGGAACTATAGAAGTGAATTCAATAGCTGTCACAAGGACTGCAAGTTTAGAAGCCACATGAGATACAGAACTACATTAGGAATAAAATATTTTTCCCCCATATTTCCTCTTCATTTCCTTTATTTTCACCAGACTTTTACAAAATACTGATCATTAATCCAGATATTTACTAAGAAGGAGTAACTAGAAGAGAACCTCCGAGCTCAGTTCTTAACCACTGTCCTCTTTATTTTAAAATACACTAAAGGTTTGAAGTTACCAGTGACGTACCTTGTGCTCTCTTTGTCATGATCAGAGTAACACTGTTGATCTGCAAAGAACGTCACTAAAAAAAGCACAACAATGACTTTTAAATACAATCTCCAGACCGTAAGAGATAAGCAGTTTGATGGCTACACTGAAAAATTAAGTTTTTAGTCCTATGTCCAGGCCTTGTCATCTCTTCCACTGTTAGTAAGACTACACTATCAATCAGCTGCATCAGAGAAATAATTAGGCTTTAAAATATTTCCATTTGGCACATTTTAGACATGGCAGAGCTAGCTCACAGCACTGCTCTAGGTGTGCAGCTGGTTGGTTCAGAGGAAGAGGGCATAAGTAACAGAAAGGGGACAAAGGGAACAAGAAACGCCTTAAATCAGTATTACTGCCAAACGCTTTGGCAGACTTTTAGTATGACTTCAGCCCTTAGCGATCAGAATCCTGAAAACCATCGTCATCACGTGTCAGAGGAGTCTAAAATGAAGACCCCGAAAAGAGAAAGGGCAGTGGCCAGTAATCACATGGCAGCTTCCTAAGCGTTCTCACACGTCTCCGAGTGATGTCTAAGAAATGCAGTAAGACGCCCAGCAAAAAAAAAAAAAAAAAAAAAAAAAAAAAAAAAAAAAGAGTCATTATTACAGCGAGAACTTTCGATAAATAATTTTTCAAAATGTACGCATATTAGCCGTGCCACGTTCTTGGGAGGCAGGACGGGAGTGAGGAGGAGGAGAGCGGCGGCAAACTTACGGACGCGCTCCGCGGTGCCACACTCCATCAGCTGCTGCTTCAGCTTCTCCCTCAGCCTGCGGGGAAAACAAAGCGACAACGGTCGGTCAGCCAGCCGCCCGCCCTCCCGCCGCCAGCACTGACACCCCACCACCACTGACACCCCACCACCACCACCACCACCACCCCGCACGCCCCCGGCACTGACCAGAGCAGCCTCGTGATGTCCAGCTCCGCCGCCAGCCTCTCGGCGGCGGCCGGATCCCGCTCCTGCTCCGAAGACTCCATGGCCGCTCGTTCAAACGGCCCGCGCGCACGCGCCTCCCACCCTCGGCGGCGGGGAGAGAAGCCCCAGCAGCCCCCGCGCCGCGCAGGCCCGCCTGGCGCCTCCTCTGCGTTATCGGCGATTCGGCGCTCGGCCCGCCAGGCGGGCGCGGGGCGGAGCCGCGGGCCGGGCCGAGAGGGCCGGGTGCTCGGCGCGAGGGCGCTGGGGCTGGCAAAAGCGGGGAGCCGCGGCCCCAGGGCGCGCGTGCTGCCCCTCACTGTCCGCGGCGGTGCCTCAGAGATAGGAGGAAGCCGGCTGTATACCTCAAAACACAACACATCTTTATTCAAAGCTCCAAAAAGCACAAGACGTTATACAGAGTTGCACATAGTGCTTAACGTTGTACCCGAACTCACAAATTATTTATCAACTAGAGGTTGGGCTAGTTCCCATATAGCCGAAGAAGAGAGCTCCTGACGGGCACTGATGCCCAAGTTCGCAAGCGTGCCATATTTCATCTTGATTGCCTGCAGAGAGGTAAGTTTTGTTAGATTTATCCTGTTCACACTAGTCCAGCTCACCAGAGGCTTGCTGGTCAAGCCAAGCCCACCCTAGCACACACAAGACCAGTTCATGGCTGGCTCGTGCCAGTTTGGCCAGGTGGAGACCTTCGGCTGAGGTGAGCATGTCTGAGCCAAGCCTGACGGCAGCAGCTCAGCTAAGCCAGTGTCAGAGTGTCACATACTGACACTTACCCACGCATGCTCCCCACCTGCACCCTGAGGTTCTTACCAAATTATTGCTAATGCCTTCATTCACAAGAAATACATTCTTTGCCATGTGCTGCATAACTGGGAGAAGGTTGCTCTCGGAGAATGACGTGTAGTACTCCAGAGCTGGTGTCTGAAAGGAAGGGAAGTCATTAGACCAACCTACTAGAATAAACAGTACACTGGATTTGTTGTCTTCTGTTGGGCTTGGACAACTGCAGTCTCCTGTCTCAGTTACTGCCCTGCTGCTGTCCCATTGTAAGCAGCCATGGGGGGAGACAAGAACATGCTGAGATACCAGGAGGGAAGCAGCAGGCATGCACTTGGCCCAAAGCAGCCTTTTAAGCTGATGCACAGGCACATAAAGTCCCAAACAAGGAGGTGCTCCGACAAGAATGACTTACCCATTCCCATTTTTTCATTAGCTTCCAACTCAAACAGGCAGCAGCCGCCGCAGTCTTGGATGAAGGGAAGTGAACCATATCATAGTCCAAAATGGACAACTCCATCAGGTACTTAGCCAGAACAATCTCTCTGAGTCCCATCTGCAGTAAGTCAGAGTTGAATATTTGTTATCTCCAAGGAAAGACCATACTGTCAAGCCTTTTTTTTTTTTTTAGCCAAGAAAGAACAAATACTTCATTAGCAAACATTTTCAGATCTATAGGCTTGAAATTCAGATTGCTTAGCCACAGACTGGCTCTGAGCTGTATTAGGCAGCTCATAGTCTAGGACCACTCCTTTCAAGGGCAGTTGGGCAGTTCCCTACAGTACCAGGCAGGCATTTTAGCTCTGGTTTTGGGGAGGTTAGGCACATGTGAAAAAGCAGACAAACAAGACCTGTTTCTACATGGGAGACAGGTCTCAGCCAGGCTCAACTGCTAGACAGTTGCAGGACTCAAAAGTTTTGAACCATTTTAACAAGCTGCCAGAGTCAAGTATTGCGTTTCCCAGCTGCTGCTTACGGTAACACCTGTTCTCAGCATTACCTTTGAGGTTAATACAATCCTCTTCAGGAAGTATGGAGGGAGAGGATGACCCACGCGGAAGTCCAGGGCTTTCAGGATCTTCTTCTCCATCTGGCAGATTTGCAGCGCTGAGTAAGTGTTATTAGTTACATGGGTGAAGTCTCCAGCACATGGGGGATTAGTCTCTTCATATTTGCAGGCAGTAAACATAGCAGAGACACCAACCAGCTGCAAATTGATCTTGGGAACAGGATTGTTCTGTAATAAGAAGCAGTAGAGATCTATCTGAATGACTTAGCTCAGAACACAGCTTTTCAAGTTAGCACATGTAAGGTTTGTTCTATAGCTGGATGTTCATTCTGGCATATACAGAATAACTGTACATCATCTGTTACCTCTGTTGGCATCTGCAGGGACAGCAGAAAATTTTGAGATCAAACCAGGGAGAGGAGTAAGCAGTTTTGATACATCAAGTCACTCTTCGTAGCTGAGAGGGTTATGTGGTACATACAATTCAACAACAAATGCCCTCTGTTGGTCAGCTGTATTTTGTTAAGGGTAACATGTTTAACCATGTATGGTGTTACTGCTCAGTGCTTATTGTGCTTTAGAGCTTAGGGAAAAAGCATTGCCTGACAGTGGACAAGAGACACTCACCTGCAGGAAGTGATCGATGATAGCAACTGATCTGTACAAGGTTTCCTCGCAGAGTTTGTATTTCATCTGTACTTTCACAAGCCAGTCTACTAGCCTGGCACGCATATTCCCATTGATTTCCTGACCAGACAGATATCTGGGTCTAACAGGTTGACTTTCCTTCATGGAAAGAACAGAATGAATAGATGTAGTCACATAGCTGAAGCATTTGCAATGCCTGGCCTCTGTTGCATCTCAAGTCTTATCAAGAAGTTCAGTACAGGCATAGCCCACAGGTGTAGGCCACAGGGCACAAGGTTTCTTTGTTTACCAGAGATGGGCCAGAAATAACATGGTACTGGTACTACTTGTTGATTGGTCTAACGACCATGACTTGTTTAAGTTACCAAGTCAGTTTAATCTTGTATTGTAAATTGAGGGGTCTCACGAAAATCCACGGGTGAAGCTCCAAGCCATGCCTATAATGACAGGTTCACTGTAAGCGTCAGCAGGTGCTGCTTGCAGGTCTGACCTACTCCTACCAACCTCAAGTTCTTTCAGATAATTGTAGATGTCCTGCCCATAGGTGCTGCAGCAATAGATGTCAGCATTTTCTTCTGAGTCTTGCACACCAAGCAAATCATCACGAATAGCACAATCCTTTGGCTGGGCACATCCAGGTGCTTTCACAGGGTTTAGAAGCTGATGCTCCAACTACAAGGAAACTCAAGATCAGTGTGGGCAGCACCTCCCTCTGCAGCCCAGGTGGGCCAACCGAAAGGTCCCCTGAAGCAAGTTGCCCCCAGCAAGCCCAGAGTGCGGGAGCACTGCTGGGCCACACAACCGAGCTGGGGAGCGGGCTCATGGCCCCGGGGAGGCAGCAGGCAGTACCTGAGAGGTCTCTCTCAGGGGCTTCGGCAAGTTCAGATGCTCCTTCACTGCGACCCCAGTAGCCACGGCACCCTGGGAGGTGAAGAGCCTGGTGTCTGGTGCCCCTCCATAGGCTCCCCCCGGCTCTGTGGGGCCATCACTGGCCTTCATATCAGCGGCACAGTTGGCGATGTCCCACAGCACGGTGCGGCTTTCCAGCTTCATCTTGGTGGCCATGCTCTGGAAGATAGGCAGCTGGCTCGGCTTCAGGGCAGACAGATCTGGGTTATGCTTGCCCTGTGGGAGAAAGTGGAGAGCTAGAGGAAGGGAACCGGGGGAGGGTTGCACGCACGCCAGCACCCCTCATGCCACCCTGCCCAAAACTGGTGTGCTGGAGGAGAGGAGACGAAGGCGGAGGGTGGGTTGCACAGCTACAGACCCCCGAGGCTGGAGGGTTATTGATGCGGACCCGGGCGTTGCACGGCTTCGCCCGTCTCCCCGACCTGAGGACTGAAAGGGAGCCGGGGGGAACCCGGGGGCGGACGGGGAGCTCCCGAAGCGTTCACGTACACCACCCCCCCTCCCACTAAGAAACTGGGATGAGCGGAGTAACTCAGGAGGGCTGCCCTGCCGCACTCTGCCCGCGGTGGGGAACGAGGGAGCAGGACACGGAAAGGCTGCGCGGCCGCCTTCCCCCCCCGCAACCGGCTTAGAGCGAGCGACCATCCCGTCACCCGCGGCGTGGCGTGACGCCCCGCTCCGCTCCCTCTCCCCAGCGCGCCGGCCGGTCCCGCGTCGCATTCACCCCGTTATTCTTTGACGCCACGGCTGTGCTGAGCGCAGGAACCGACGCCACCATGGGTGCCAACCCAGCCGCCGCCAATTTAAAGCTCCCGCCCCCCCACCCACCGGCCGCCCGCTGCTCTGGTATTGGCTGCCGGCGGCCCCGCCGTGGGGACGGGGATACGGCCGCGGCGGGGGGTGTGACCCACTCGTGAGCGGCCCTGGCCCCAGTTCGGGCTCTTCCCCCCACGGGAGCAGCCTGTCCTGGGGGCGACAGGGAGAGGTGGGCACGGGGGGTGCACGGCCAGAGCTGCCAATCACCTACTATCCCAGCTGATTTTTTAATCAGAAAAGTCAGGATGCACCACACAAAACATTACTGAAAGACATTTATTTTTTCCTCATTGTATACACGTATGTTGCTTGCTGTCAGATATGCAATACATAGCTGCAGTTTGTTTTAAACCTTCATTTCATCTTTGAAAGTGTTTTGTTGCAACTGTCTGCATACGAGCCAAGTGACTAAACTAAAAAACTCCCCCACTATAGTATTTATTAAAATAGAAATCATTTGGCCTATACCTGTAATTTGAAAGCCTGCCCTTACAGCACAGTTCTCACAGATTTTGCAGGGCTGGGGGAAGACCGAACCCTTTTATTGCCAGTTACAGGCTTCTGTTGAATTTAAGATAGATGTTTATTGCCATGGCCTTCCTGTCAGGGTAGCCAGGAAAACCACTGTGCATGTGTGTTGTGGTAACACACAAAAAGCTGCCAAATGCACGTTAAGATGCAGGCTTGCACTTGGCTGGGAAGTATCCAGCTACGAGCTGATCTTCACTGCCACGATCATCTAAACTTGGTCCCAGTCACCTTCATGTGTTCCGGGTCCTGTTGCTGGCAGCTGGGTGCTCAGAAAAAGTTGTGACAAGCATGAAGGCTTTTCAATTATGTTAAGCTAACTTAATTTGAAAAGAAAGAATCGCCCCCCCTGCCCCTTTCCATCTAACTATCATGATGGGACTAATGCTCAGTTTGGTGAAATGCTGTCAGCTCCAGTACAGTCACCTCAAACGTGAGTGGCACCTGTAAATACTAACTGAAGCTTTTGGTTTGAGAATGGTTTTGCAAAACCGAAAGATCACACTGCTTTTAGGCTGAGTGTAACTGTAGCACTGTTAATTCAAGTGACCTGAGCCTTCTGGAGGAGGCAAGGTGAGAAAACCACTGCCAAAGGCATAGATCGGAAGAAAACGGGATCAAGCTTTGAAAACTGCTGGTTCTGCAGCACTGTCTGGGGAAATGAGGGACTGTGATTTGTGCTGTCACTCTTCATCAATCCATGTAAAAGCAATGCAACTTTTAGAAGCTTTCTGACCACAGTTTTTCAAGTCAGTCCTGTGCTGCAGATAATGTTTTAACGCAGCATGGGAAGAAGAGAATTGAATGCAAACTTGTTTAACAGTTACAGAAAAACCCTATGGAGTTTGTATAAACAGTCACAAGAGAAGCAGAATTGCTCAAGGACATTTCATTGCTGTTAAATCTTCTCAACTTCCACTACTATCAAGTCTGGTCTTTATAACGGTACTCAGGTATTGGTCCTAAATAGCAGAACAAGAAAACAATATGACAAAATAAAACTGCTGCGATACGTGGAGTGATGAAAGATGTACTCATTCCTGCTAACTGCTGAACTGATTTGCTGTATTCAGAGGAAAATATTTAAGGGCTTCAGACAAGAAGGGGGGCACAGGAAGACGGTAAACAGATGTGAGGATAACCAAGTCTGAAGCAAGCATAGCCCCAGCAAGCATAATTCTTTCCTAAACACTCTCTTTCCAGTCAAGAAGTCTCAACAGTCTGTTCCAGCAACTTGCCAAGTCCCAGACTACTGTCACCATTTAGCATTCTACTCCCGGACTGCTTCCTTGAGTAATACACAGAGGTACAGCTGGCTGCAGTACACCTGCAGCGGAGTTGATGTATGTCGTGGTTTGGGCCTGATCGGCAGCCAACCCCCGCAGCTAATCACCCTCCCTTCCCCCTCCCCACCTGGGAATGGGGGAGGGGATCAGAGGGGTGAAGGGAGACTCGCAGGTGAGATAAGAACAGTTTAATAATGGCAATAAAACGAGAACAATAACGATGATAGGGGGAAAACAAAAAGCAATATATAACCAGGCAATGTACAGCGCAATTGCTGACCACCCGCTGACCAATCCCCAGCCCGTTCCCGGCCAGCGACCCCGAGACACCAAGATCCCACAATCGCGATCCCAGAAATGAGAGAGAGAGAGAGAGAGCCCCTTCCCGACCACCCCTCCTCTATACAGTGAGCACGACGTGCCATGATATGGAATATTTCACTGGCCAGTTTGGGTCTGGTGCTGTGGCCGTGCTCCCTCCCTGCTCCCTGTGCCCTGGCGCACGGGCAGGACGTGGGGAGTCGGAGAGTCCTTGAAGTCTCGGCAGCAGCTGAAAACATCCGTGTGCTACCAGCATTCTTCCCATACCAAACCCAAAGCTAAAGCCAAACCACAGCACTCATCTAGTCCCTGAAAAGGAATATTAACTCTATTTCAGCCCAAACTAAGACAATGTATTATGAAAAAAAACCAAGTAAATGACAGAATAGCATATCTTGAAGAGGTGAAGTTTAGCTGAGTGCTAGGATGCTCACCAATTAATTACTTTAAGCTTCAAGTTATTGCATTTGCAGTTATTCATATAAAAAGTACAAAAAAAAAAATTTTACAGAGTGGTTATTTGATTCAAAGTTTTCCCAGGAAACAGAAAAGTGTCTGAAATTTTTTTCCCCTCCCAATTTCTGTTAACCTGGGGATTTTTCTCCTTCAAAAAGTAATTTGATATAAATTTTAAATGGTAACATTTATTTTTTATCTTATGCATTAAGTTTAGAAATCAGATTTGTATGCTGAGATATAAAAAACGTGTATTTCTCTCATCTAACAAAGTGTGAAAAAGGCATGACCTCATGTTGTTTTTTACTCCCCATAATAAATGTATTTTTTTTTCAGAGACTTCAAGCTATGTTTGAAAGAAGAAAAATATTTTTCAGTTATGTTTGCATTCCAATATAAACTATTTCAATTTCCCACTGCTAACAAGAAATTATAATTATGATGTTCCATATTTAAGAGAAAGTATGGATTGTATTGGTGTTCATCCACAAGTTGCAAGACTTCTGCTTAGTAAACACTAAACACGGTATTTTAAGATTTCCATTATTTTCACATATACGGCAAATATTCAAGTCCATCTTATTTCCATTATAAAAGCATCTTGATCCAATTTTATTAAAGACAGTATGCTTACAAAAATTAAAATATATAGTACATTTGGTTCTGTACACGTATGTGCAAGATCTCCTGACAAAAATACTAAGATGGAATCCTACCACCATTTATACACTTCCTTTGGTGGACAGAGCTTTGTATCACATGATGTAAGTGCCATCTTTGTAGTATTTCATGGATTCTAGTTGCTGAGTCATTGCAAGGACATCCTGAAATCCTGTACTGAGTCCAGACATATGTTGAAAATAATCTGCCTTCTCCACTTGGACAGTTAGGTTGTTTACACCAGCATCTTTCAAAATTGCTGTAACCTGAATAGAACAGTAAAGTTATATGCATCTCACAGTAACTTGCAGTATTCTGGCTCTGAAATACTGTAGATTAAAAAAATGTCATAAAGAATTCAATTTCCCGAAAGCGAAGACTTAGCTTCAGAGGGTATGGTTTTGCAACTTCAGCGTAACAGGTAGCTCTCAGTGTCTTGCATAAGGAAGTGTCTTTTTAAGGAAAAGAAAAACTCAAGGCAGACAGGTATTAGTAAGCCAATTATAAACCCATGATTAGCATCGAGATATCCCTACTGTTCACTGCCTGTTTTCCCACATGAAATCCACCTCCTCCTCCTCTTCTCCAAGCAGATGTAGTGCCACTTTCAACAGTGAGAACCCCCTCACCCCACCACTTTTTTTGGTTTTGTTTTGGCCGGTGTTTTAGCAAACAACTGTTGATGCAACTAATTCCAAGCTAGCAGGCAAGAGGAAGTAGAGCATTAGAGACCAGCTCTGAGACATTAGCTGGGACGTAAGAGCTACAAAAATAATGACAAACAGCAGCTTCAGACTTCAGCCTACAACTGAAAAAGGGCTACAGAGTAAGAAATTAAGACATTAGGGTCTAAAAACCTTGCACCTTACCTGCTGTACGATTCGCTGTTCCATCACATCCGATATCACTTGCACATGTATTGTACCTGCCACAACACTTGCAGAGTGACACCAAAAATGAGGATCTCTGTAGGATATGACTCCCTCTATTTTTTGAATCTGTAAAGAAATGACACTAGCAACAATTAATTCAAGAACACATTTTAAACTTTTGTATGTATGTGGATAATGATGGCAAATATTTCACAGGGAAACAAAGCTGTATAACAAAGCAGCTTTCCAGCTAAGCTGTAATCAGAAATAGCTGGTACTGAAAGGTCACCTTGCTACTGCTGTCAAAGACTAGAAGCCAGAAGTCAAAATAATTAAATGAAAAACCTGTCAGAGTGCAATGCCAAACAGGATGAGAAACAACTGATTTAGTGTACAGTTCACAATAACATCAATGGACAGACTAACCAGAGAGCTGGCTGCACACCTAGTCATTTCAAGGGCATCTGTAACCTCACTGTCCAGTATAAAGCAGCTGTTTAGTTACCATAGCTGTACTTAATTCAGAGACATAATATCTTCCCATAATTTATAATTTTTAGAAAACTGATCTTTGTACTGGGTCTGGCTGGGATGGACTGAACTTTTTTCACAGCAGCTGGTAAGGTGCTGTTTTGAATTTGTGCCCGAGTTCTGAGCACACACCAATGTTCTGGCTATTGCTGAGTAGTGTTCAGGCAGTCAAGGCTTTGCCTTTTTCCCACTCTTCCTCTGCCCCAGCGAGGCCTGGGGGTAGGCAAGAAATGGGGAGGAGAAACACTTCGGACAGCTGACCCAAGTTTTAATGCCATGCTCAGCAATAAAAACTGGGGTAGAGGAAGAAGGGGGTTTTCTGGCTTCCAGGGGGGTTGTTGCTTGGAGACTGGATGGGCATCGGTCTGCTTGTGGAAGACAGCGCACAGCTTCTCCCAGCCCTCCCTTCTACTTCATCTGTTAAACTGTCTTTATATGGCTCCCAGATTTTTCTTGCTTTTGCTCTTCCTTTTCTCTCCCCTGTCTCACTGGCAGTGGTGGTGGCAAAATGGGGAGTGAGCAATTGCTGTGTGGATGCCAGGCTGCTGCCTGGGGTCAACCTACAGCAAGCATATTGTTTTACTGTGATGTACCTTTAAAAATGATTTTCCTACTACCTTTCAATGAATTGATCTTAGATTGCTTTCTTCTTCCTCACTGTCCCAGAATTGCTGTCTTCTCTCATCAGAAAGTGAAACCCTACTCTGCACCTCGCTTTCCTTTCACTACACAGGTCTCCCCCACCCAATTACCTTTATTCTTTCTCATGCAGACAAGAACACATCTCCTCCTCTACTAATTGAGAGTACACCATCAGGATAGTCTTCCTTGCTGCCTCTAGTTGATGGCAATTCTTTGACAGAGAGGAGTTCTCCACACTGAGGTCTGCACTACAATTCTGGTCAGGAATTTCAAATGAGCCAACAGCTAAGTCTAAGTACAGCCTCAAAATATATAGATACCATACTACAGCAGACAGGAAGAGAATGGATTAGAATGAAAAATTAGAAGAAAGAGCTTTACTTTTGCCATCTCACCTACTGTGAACCAGCATGCCCATCATGATATGGGGAAATAACAAAACTTGCAGTACCAGGCTAAAGGTATAATCCTGTAGCCTGAACCGTACACATCAAGCTTTAAAAGGCTGCAAGGTTTTGGGAATTGCTTCATTACTTTCTTAGTACTACACACCTTTCCCACAATTTTTTTTAGTTGCAAAACAACTTTAATCAGTAAAACTCCTAATCCTGTCACATCTCTGCAAAATAGATTTAAAACAACTAGAGACATGAAGTTGTCTAAGACAAGAAGCTGTCAGACTGACTGAACTACTTGAGTTTAATAATTATTAAAAACAGTCATAGCTTTGTATGTTTGTGTATCAAAACATTTAGAATCGTAGTTCTGACCTTTTCTAAAGCGCCATGCAGATCTTTCTCCTGTTCTGGAGGTATCCTCAATAAAAGCACTTGGCAGGCATCTTTCAATAGGGGGATAACACTAAGAAAAATCAGTGTAGCAATAAAAAGAGAGCAGAGCGGATCGGCTATGAGCCATCCAAAGTGCTGAATAAATATTGTGGATACGATAACACCAACACTGCCAAGAGTGTCTGCTAACACATGCAGAAACACACCTGAAAACAAAATAAACTGAATGATTAAGTTGAACAGTTCTATTTAAAATGTATGTATACGTTCAATAGTAGAAACACAGCAGGGTTTATTAAGACAAACACCCCTCAAGCTAAACAGTGGCAGTTGTCTGCCTAACCTGGTGCAAAATCTGCCTAACCTGGTGCAAAACCAAAACATTTTGTTTTTCTAATGTTTAATTACAAATCAATATATAAAAAAACCTGTTACTCAACGGTGCGATGATCTAGGGAGGCATTTGCAGATTAGACCAAATGTTAATAGTCTTCAAATCGTTAGTGGGATGTGTACTATACAGCATAATCATTTAACTCTGTATAGAGGAACTTGTTGATCCTTAACAGAGGATAAAGAGATCAGTGTAAATGCATTGGCCTGATAATGCAGACAGGTATCAATATATCACTTGGTTTTCACGTGCCAACTCTGCTCCAATTGTATAAGAAGATTTGTCTACCTGCTGCTGCTAGGAATTTTATACTTTATACTGCTTTAATGATAGGTAGCATCCTCAATGTACACAGAAGAATAATTTCTGATCATTTGTAAGTGTCAGGATTTGAAAGAATACTGAAATAGCTAAGAGCATGGGCAGACTTCATAAAAATGCCAGACAAGAGAATAGCCAATTGAATTGGGACATAAAATAACCAACGAAATAGGAGACTATTTGCTAAAATGCTTATGCTCTGACAAGGTTACACAAAAAACTCACTCCTTTATAGATTTGTTTATAAGGCAGGCAGTTGGTAAGTGACTACTTTCTATCTAGTAGGGAAAAAATTCTAAGAAGCAGCTATGGAATTTTTTATATATTGTCCTTCTCCGTTAGTTTTTGATTTTACATTTGAAAAAGAAATTTTCATCTTTATCACCTTATCTTCTGAATCACAAATAGAAGCGTGTTCTAGATTCCTCGTCTGCATTTATTCTTTTGCTTCTTATCCCCCCCCGCAGTGTTTTTACAGACACCTGTCACATGACACCTAAAGGCATGGTAATCTTTATAGAGACCTTGTACTTTCATTTCCAGATGGAACTTAGAAACGACGACTTTAAGCTTATTCAGTAAGGTTTACAATGACTGTTTATTAAAGTTAGTGAAGCCTGTAGATTAATGCTTTTTGTTGGTCCTTAGATATTACTCACATCTAAGAAAGCTATGCAGAGAAACATTTCAAATCATGTTTCTTCAAGTTAAACTCATCAATGAAGAAACAGTGACAAATTAATGAATATCACATTAAATGACTGTCAGATCACTTCCACAAAGCAGCTTTAAGAATGATGCATAGCACTGGGTCTGATTCTGAAAATCTTCAAAGTCTGCTGGAAATCACTTATATTATTTATGATTCCATAATCTGTACTTGCCTCTCATGTTGGTATTCATGCCTCCTCCAGAAGACCCGTGGGAATGTCCATGGTTGTGCCCATGGTCACTGTGGGAATGGCTGTGCCCGTGGCTGTGGCTGTGCCCGTGGTGAGAATGGCTGTGATCGTGTGAGTGACAACCTCCCCGAGAAGCCCCATGGGAGTGTGCGTGGCTAAAGGCACAGATACCAACAAGGTTTACGATCAGCCCTCCAACAGAAACTGGCTGTGAGAGGAAGAAAACTCTTTAACTTCACTACATCTTCCCAGGTGTTCAAGTTTATTTTCTAGAATGCGGTAATCAAAGATACTGTGCACCCAATTCAGGAAAACTTAACTTCATGTGGAAGCATTAACATCAGCAGAAGGATTATTCTAATACGGATTCCTCATCATAATCCTTTCAGTATACAAGCTGGTTTCAAAGGAGTTTTCTTCCTCTCTCAAAAAAATCCAGTTCTCCCCAACCTTTCCAAAAACTCCACCCAACCACCACCACCAAAATGCAAACCCCAATATCCACGAATCAGGACTACATAGCAAATTTAGTTTCATGAAGGGGTGATTGATTTTCTTTACTTTCAAAAAGAAATAAAGTGGCTTGAATACATGCTTTATTTTGCTTTCGTTGGCCAAAAAAAAAAAAAAATATAGTATATTGTATCTAGGACATGCACATTCATCTAACATTGTACTTAAACGAAGACAGCAACTACTGCTTTGTCGGCTGAGTTGTGCTTTTTATCTGTACACCTATTTTGCTGCTCTCTTGAAAAACCAGCAAAGGGTAAGAGTAATTCCAGCTAAAAGAGGAGTTAAGGAAGTGCTGCTGAGGGCTATTAGACCTTTCCTTAGCTATACAAATTGTGCCCATGTAGAAGGGTAACACCTTATGCCCCCAGGAAACAAAATCAGTAGTGAAAATGGAGCAAATATTGAAGATTAAAAAAAAAAAAAAAAAAAATCAGGCCTTGATTCCAGCAATGCACATTTCTAACTGTGCCTACATAAAAATCTTTGTTACTGAAGAGAGCATGAGAGCACAAATTTGTGTGTGTGTTTGTGTATGAGCAAAAACAAGTGAAGCTGGAAATGTGATAAATGAAGGCTTGGATTTGCAGAATTACATAATAAAAAAAATTAATTTGAAGAAAATGAACTATTGCATTTGAAAGAAAGGGGTGGAAGCTTGAAGATTTAAGTGGGGAGCATCTGAAGAGGCTGTGGAAGGTAGAGACACACACGTGTAGTTAAGACTAGCTATGCACAGCTTCATGATTGTTAGTGCCATAGTAACACACTCTGCACAATGTTATGAATTTCAGCTGATTTTTGAGGTTTCTCAGAGATTAATACAAAATCTTTCCTGTAATAATTGACATTGGTATACAGAAGGACCAAAGTTAGTCTTCTAGACTTTATTTCCTTACTATCTTATATTGTAGAAAGACCGCCATCTAAAAAGATCAGAGCTGTATCATCTTAGGAAAAAATCTAATTTAACTGTTATAATTAAATTATATTCACCCCTATATATTTTCATATTTTAAAATTAGATGTAGTTTGGATTTTAAAATTGTTAAAAATGTTAAAAAGTCAAGGCACAGTTTAGATCTTGGGAATGCAACTTTAGTCTCCTTAACATTTTTTTTTTTTTTAAATTAAGACAAACATAAATGAACCATTAACTGCCAAACAACATACAAACAGAATAATAAAACTTACAGTTAGCATATTTGTATCTATGTCTGGAGGATCCACCAGTCTGGCCACTGATTCCATGAAGACGAAGAAAGCAATTACCATCAGAAAGAGTCCATTAATAAATCCTGAGAGAATTTCTACACGTCCATACCTGAAAGCAAATATACGTACTTTTGAGAGTGAAGAACAGGTACTCTAAAAAAATTTCAAAGTTCTAACAAGTAAAGTTTTAATACATTTAATAAACTGTTAAGATTTTTTCCTCAATGCCACAAAATCATGCCTTAATTTCTGGGTTATTTCTGATCAAGAGGTAGCTAGTTTGCAACTGTCCAAACACCAGCTGTATAAAGCTATAATCATCTAAGTATTTTTTTATACATATACTATACACTCAGGGCTTCAAATGCTAAATTGCTGTGCAATTTAACCATACCAACTTTGATTATGTCAGCAGAACTGAAATCTTCATATTAACACTGACTTGTTTGTTTTGACAGAGATACTTATATAGAATGAGGCAACTTCTAAATAATATTCACAGTGATAGAGTTATATTTGTAGAGATAAATGAAAATTACATTTCAGACACTTTTTTTTGCAGGGTTAAGAGGAGAACAGCGTGAACACAAATGGAACAGAAGGGATGTAGCAAAAAACCCACAGAAGCAAGCACCATTAGAACATCTCAAACATATCTTTATAGCAGAACATTTTAAAAATGAGCAAGTACAATAATTTTCAGATAGTCCTTAAAGAATCTAATATACATACCCATAGGAAAATATGCGAGTTGCTTTCCATCTTGTCATCAGAGCTGCAAAAAGCCCCATCACTAATGCAGAACAATCAAAAAGCATGTGAAATCCATCAGAAATAAGACCAAGACTATTGGTCCACACTCCATAAAACAATTCCACAAAAGTGAAAGCCTAAAACGAGAGTGAGTTGGAATATTCCCTTGAGGATTAACTTGTAATTTAATATCTTAGTAGCTAGCAGGAAACTTTTCATCGGACACTTGACGGTTTTTAAAAGTATTGTTCAAAGTATTTCTAGACCATTTTCTCTCTCTTCTAATGAAACCAAAGAGATACACGCCAAGTCTATGAAGAGACATTTCTGAACCCACCCTCCCAAAAGTCTTAGACCTAAGAAAACAACCCTCTACAGAAGTAAATTTTACTTTAAAATTCTAAATGAAAACTCATGTTGTACAGACAATATTTTAAGTATTTTGTCATTAAATAATGTAACAACTCTTATCTGATTTATTATTAGTGTAAAAGCAAAGCTGGCTATACATTTGTTCTGTAAAAATTTCCTTCACCAAGTAGCTGACTGTCTAAATCTTAGGAATTAATTTTGAGAAGGGTAGACAAGGAAACATTTTTAATACAGACATTTTCCCTGTGCGTTTTACTATTACTAAGTGGTCTGCCTATAAACTTCCTTTCCCAACCTTCATATTCCATAATGGAATTCCTTGAAGTTATCATGGATATTTCAAGTTTCTCCCCCTATTTTCTTGAATAATTGCCAAAGAATGAAGAGACCTTTCCAAATGAGGTTCTATCAATCCTACTTACTGCATGATTTCTTCATTTTTTGAGAAAGTGAGAAGCTAAAAATAAAAACAGCCTACTCCAGAGTGACAGTAATCAATCCCACACTTATTTTGTTGACTCCATCCCTGAAGGCCTTATTAGTTTCAGCTTATCTGCTGGTAACATTGGGATACCTCAACCTTAAACATACCACCGTAAAAGTATTGACTTACTGGTATAATAGACACACAGAACCAGTGCTGTACTGTGATAACACATCAAAGTGACTTGTCACTTACTATAAGATTAGAGTGAGAATATTCTATTTTAACATTCCGTCTAATGAAACTACTCTATTGAGGGTCACTTTAAAAAGAATCAATCATGGGAACCTTTTAAAGAATAACTCTTCTTCCTGTACTATGTATGTACTACTGTGATTTGGTTTGGAAAAAAAAAAAAAACCAAAACCCATGCACTTACCAGATTTAGGCACAAGAAATAGAAGATCTGCCTGGAATCATACTCCTCAAGGATTTGTTTCAGTGACTCCTTAATAAACCGGGGTAATGACTGAGAGCTCTGATGTAATGCATCACCCATGAAGTTATAGAGAGGAGTGCCTTCGGGAGAATAGCCAATAAGGGTACCCTTCTGCCCTTTCCTGGAGGGGGAGGACAGGATATTGGCAGCTGCAAGGAAAGCATTGAAGTTTTTGTTGCTGTTTCTAAGCTTCACAGCTATTTTATAATGTGTTTTATCAGCTATCAAAGTTTACATGAAATTTGCAGGCAGCAAAGTGACTGTCAACTTCATCTTGAGGTTTATAATTAGATTTCATTGCTATGTAAGTTTAGATCATCACATCCACAACAGATCAATTACACGTTTTGTTTTTTTTTTTTTTTGTGGACAAGCAGTAAAAGAGCACAAAGTTACAGGTTCTTTTTATTCAAAAGAATCCATAAAACATCATCCAAAAGATTTCTGCACGCATCCATTTTCTGGTTGGCTTCCCAGTCACAAGGACAAAAGATTTACTAAAAGATAAATGAGAATACATACACAGAATGAAGAAGACAGCACTCACTACCACCCCTCCAGAAAGAACGTGCTCTGTGCTTTCATGGTGTGGTGGCTTGTTCATAGCTCGAAGCTGGTCTGTTATTGGATGTGTCCAGAAGTTACCGAAAAGCAGTGCACTAACGAAAATAAGAAAGGATCCGTATCGAGCACACGTGGAAGCTTCCATCTTGACCGAGCAAATGGACTCCACGTAGAAATCCAGGATTACAACGAAAAAGATGACTGTTATGAAAGGCATGATGAGAGAAGACCAAGACTCTACTTTACTCTGCAACAAAAAATACATTTCAAACAGGACTGTTCACCATTAGATGTGATTGTATACACAGCATTAAGTCTAGTTCAATTTTATTTAAAATGTTTTCAGCAATCCATCAAAACGTAAGTAATTTTATACTTCTAATTTATCATATAAAACCAACATTCCAGCTACAGAAAGACACATATAACTAACAAGCACTACAGTATCTTATTTTAAATACTATCATGTGCCTAAAGACAATGCCACATGCAATGCCACGTTTTCAGTGGTCTACTCTCCTTAAGCATGAAGGCATAACAAACATGTCTTTAGTTACAGTAATCTACTTCTCGAGAATAAAAGATGTGTTTATAGTCATTAATACTCGTGCAATGTTAGTATATGAATCCAGGATATAATACTTGAGCTAGAAAGATGAAATGAAGGTATAACAGAAAAGAGGAAATTACGGTATCACACTTATATACATCAAGATACAGGAGAAAAATTTCAAACAGAGTTTGCTGCAAAAATAAAGATGGCAACTTTGGTAATTTTAAAGATATTTCTAAAGGAAAGATTTAAATTGCTTTTCACAAGCAGAAGCATTACAAAAATTTACTTATTGTATGTACTTGGTATCTTACCTCTGTTGTCAGAGAGAGGACAATGACCCATGGGCACAACAGGAGGACAGAAACAAGATGAGACAAAGCTTGAAGACGCTTGGCTCCACCTACATCTACAGATAGTTTTCGGGAAGCCACGTGAAAACCAACCTTACAGCACAATGCCAGTACCAGAAGCAGTACTCCTCCCTGGAAACACAAGAGGGATCCTGCTAGCATTTCTTAAGAGCCAAATACCTTACTCCAGACAAACTGACACTTGCATGAGAAAAGATTAACGTGCTTCCCTGAACTTATCAGCAAAAGCCAAAGACAGGATGTTTCCTGTAATTGTTACTCTAACAGTAACATAGCATACCTGGTTATACCTTAGCACTATTTGCAGCAGCCTAATACGACTTGGAAGTTTAAAACTCTCAATAGTGTTCCCTGGCATACAGCAGCAGTGAACTGGTAGTGAACAGCATACATGGAAAAAGAAAAATCACACAAAATTCAATTTCCCATCTTTCATTATTAAAAAAAGTGTTGAAAGCATACATGAACCCCAAAAGGGGTGACATGAGTTACCTTGGCCTCTTAGCCTTTCAGAGTCTTTTCATTCACTTACCTTTAATCACACAGTATTTCTTCACAATATTTTCTTTCAAAATTTTTCTGTAAATGGATTACAAAACACACGCACGGCATCTCACCTCCCTCAGATCACAATTACTTTGCACACAGTTAACCAGTCTCACATTTGATTTATTTTTATATTGATACTTTATCAGCTGCTCTTTTTCTTTTTTTTTTTTTTCCTGTTTTAGTCCTCAATGCAGCCACTTTAGCTACAAGGCTAAGTTAACAGAACACCTCAATCAGCCAGATCAATCCCATACAGTAAGATTTTGATACTCAGTTATTCATGCCACCAATTACAATAGGACTATACTACTGAGAATATCAGAATCTGTGTCTTCAAATACAAGCACCTAATGTAAAAGAAAGACTGGGGAAATATAAAGAAGCAGCAACAAAACACAGATGCCAAAAGCGAGCAAGAAATGGCTTGTATACAAAGCATTATAAACATCCACAACACTGATGACAGAATACTTAGTAATTTTAATGAGACTTTTTAGGTTATACATTACAGCAAAGTCCTTATCAGCTATACATGTTGAATATTGAATGGTTTGGCTTGCTGTATTGAAGCTGCTCATAATCAGGATGTAAAAATAACAGTGGTAGTTCAGTTCGAGTATGGGGTGGGGAAGTTTAACTTCTTGGTTTTGATTTAGACTTGGATTAGCTCTGAGCTGCTGCAATTCTTACCTAAAAACCTTAAGAGAAATACTAACCTACTAAAATACAAGTTATTTACCTTGTGATCTGCAACACCCAGGAAAGCAATGATTGTATACAGAACATGGGTAAGAGCACTGTCATGATGCCCCTCAGCTAAATAAAAAAATAATTAAGGAAGTTTTATTTGATGATTTTTTAAAAACCAAGTAACAGGTGGAGGTAGCAGGAGACCACAGAAAGCAGAACTAAGCAAACTGAGCTTTAAGGTTTGTCAGATCCTTCAAATTTAGGAAAAATGAAAATATTTCCACAGAAAATAAATAGTTAAAAATAGGGTGGGTGAGAGTATTTTAAAACATGAGAACACAGTCACGGCTAAATACTACACAGCAGTCATGATACAGGATTTATATTAATTCTGGCAACCAGATTTCAAAAAATAACAGCGTCAAATATTATATCATCAATTTTCACTAAAAGCACTAAACCACTGAACTGTCTAAAATATGATCTATATCTTTTCAGTTTCCAAGTATTTAAACTTTCAAAAACAAAGAGTAATTGACAAGCACAATGCAGCAAATGATAGCTTTTGGAAAACTGCTAGAGGGCACTTTAACAATGAATTTACTCATTGAAAACCCAGTGGATTGATATTATTCCTTAATATACCATTTGCATCTGTAATCCCATGTTTTCATCCTTCCTTGAGAAAGTTTACTTTCACCTTGTTTGTTTCTACTGTCTATCCTTAGACGTACCACTTTTTGCCAGTACACTTCACTATGATGAGATGATCTGTTGAAAACTTACTTCACAATCACTTCCAACTTACTCAGTGGCTTTGAACACGTTAGCCAGCTTCTATTTGCAACTTAAAGTCCACTGTTGTTGGATCTACTGCAGGCTACTTCACATCACTTTTCAGCCTAGCAGATGAACTGAGATTACCATGTTTGCAAAAGAAAAACAATCTTTAAGCTATACTCTATGATATTTGAAAAGTTATGGCAGTCAGGTGAAGTGCCCAGTGACTGGAAAATGGGAAACATTGAACCCATTTTTAAAAAGGGTAGAAAGGAGGCCCCTGGGAACTACAGACCTGTCAGCATCACCTTGATAGCTAGGAAGATCATGGAATAGATCCTCCTAGAAGCTATGCTGAGGCACATGGAGGACAGGGAAGTGATTTGAGACAGCCAGCACAGCTTCACCAAGGGCAAGTCCTGCCTGACCAACTACAGAAGTGGCCTTCTATGATGGAGTGACTACAACAGTGGACAAGGGAGAAGCTACTGATGTCATCTATCTGGACTTCTATAAGGCCTTTGACACGGTCCCCCACAATATCCTTCTCTCTAAACTCGAGAGAGATGGATTGGATGGGTGGACTGGTCAGGGCATGAGGAATTGTCTGAGTGGTTGCATCCAGAGGATAGTGGTTAACGGCTCCATATCCAGATGGAGATCAGTGACAAGTGGTGTCTCTCAGGGGTCTGTATTGGGACCGGCACTGTATAACATCTTCATCAATGACATACACAGTGGGATCAAGTGCACCCTCAGCAAGTCTGCAGATGACACCAAGCTGAGTGGTGTAGCTGACACCGGCAGAGGGATGGGATGCCATCCAGAGAAACCTGGACAAGCTCAAGAAGTGGGCCCATGTGAACCTCAGGAGGTTCACGTGCCTGGGTCAGGGCAACCCCTGGTATCAATACAGGCTAGGGGATGAAGGGATTGAGAGCAGCCCTCAGGAGGACTTGGGGGTACCAGTGAACAAAAGCTGGTCATGAGCCAGCAGTGTGCTCACAGGTCAGAAAGCCAACTGTATGCTGGGCCGCATCAAGAGAAATGTGGCCAGCAGGTTGAGGGAGGGGATTCTCCCCCTCTACTCTGCACTGGTGAGATCCCACCTGGAGCACTGCGTCCAGCTCTGGAGCCCTCAGCACAAGACAGACATGGACCTGTTGAAGCAGGTCCAGATGAGAGTCACAAAAATGATCAGAGGGATGGAACACCTCTCCTGTGAGGAAAAGCTGAAGGTTAGGCTTGTTCAGCCTGGAGAAGAGAAGGCTCCTGGGAGACCTTATAGAGGCCTTTCAGTACTTAAAGGGGGTTTATAAGAATGACGGGGACAGACTTTTCAGTAGGGGCTGTAGTGATAGGACAAGAAGTAATGGTTTTAAACTAGAAGGGGGTAGATTCAGACAAGATATAAGGAAGACATTTTTTACAACGAGGGTGGTAAAACACTGGAACAGGTTGCTCAGAAAGGTGGTGTCATGGGTGAGTCTCTGAGAGGTATCCCAACTTGGAGGTACTGGGTCACAGCCTGCTGTGATCCTGGACAGCTCAAAGGGTCTCACTTAGAGTCACTATAGGGTCACAAGATGCTCGACTTTGGTCAGTAGTATTTCATTTTGGCCATAATTCCTGTCAGGTAATTCTGGTAACTTCCAGAGCAGACTAAGAACCAGGCCACATGAGTTATAGATACAGTTCCCAGGCAACAGTAGTTCCAGGTACAGTTAGGGAGTGCCTAATTGTCCTAAGACACTGCACTTGTATAAAGGACAAGAAAGTGCCAGATCATCCTAGCTCTCTGCACTTGTAACCAAGACAATAGCACAATGTTGGCTGGTCCTGATGTTACAATGTGGCCCAGGGGTCCTGCATCACCACAGGTGGTAGATGTCCTATCCCTGGAAACATTCATGGTCAGGCTAGTTGAAGATGTCCCTGCTCATTGCACGAGGGGTTAGACTAGATAATTTTTAAAGGTCCTTTCCAATGGAAACCATTCTATCCTTCTGTGATTCTATGAATCTTTCTGAATATATGGAAAAGACTGTCATCCAGGCTGACAACCACTTACTGCACATACTTAGGCTACAGCTATTATGTCTAGAACTTCTAAAGAAAAAAAGGAGAGTTGATCAGAAAAGCTTCTGGCAATCCTAAGTGGTCTGACATGTGCAAATGTGCAGGGAGCCTTTAACTACAACTTAAAATCTATAGTCGTGTTCTAAGTTATCAAAGTAAGCAATGACATTCATTTAGCTGTAAATATCAGTATTTAGATGTAGAAGTAAAATCTTATGCTATAATATTCCCAAAAGGTAAGATTCACATCAAGAAAATGCAAGCACATTTAATTCAGTGCACTCAACTTCCCATTCTCTCTGCTCCAGCAATAATAGGCACTTGCTCTTACACATGGCAAGAAAGGATACGATGTTCTGCTATTTTAGCCATGAGGTCATCATTATCAAAAAGTAGTAAGCAGATGACAGCTATGATGAAAAATGCAGCACCTCTTGTCTGTAAAAAACAAAAAAACGACAAAAACCACCCCATATATTTTTATAATGTGACATAACAGATTGATTAAAAAAAAAAATCCAGGAAATCAGTCCCCTCCCTCCCCCCTTCCTGATCAATGTAAGCATATTTCAGTTCAGTACGAAAAACATGAGGAAAAAACCCACATTTTTTTATTTTTTTAGAAAAGTGACTTTGACAATATCATTTTATATTTATTCCAGTTTCAGATTCACCAGGGAAGTCAGGGCAGATCACCACTGTAAGAAGCTACAAGACTGTTTCTTATGAACTTCAAGTACAGTTGCTTCTTTGTTCATGGTGTATTTCTGCCTGCCATAACGCACAGCTACTTAAGTCTGATGATTTATTCTTTTGTAGCATTAACGAGCTATATAAAGTATCTAGTGGATAAACTGTAGAATTTTGTCTTAGGGAATATAAAGGCTAGAGAACTGTGCAAAGGCTCTGAGAAAGCAGAGCTTTGCAGTGCTTTTGTGGGGAAGGGACAGAGGTAGCAATGAAATTCCAGCTCCCAGTGCTTTCATCACCTTAAGACACTGCAATTTTGCTGTTCATCATCTTGGCAAGACACTGAGCTCTGCAGCTAGAAAAGACTATTACAGTTAACCTTCTGAAGCTATCACATTCTTGTTTTGGAAAGTCAGCTTGCTTCTCTTTGCCACAGTTGACTTCATAAAGCTGAAACATTCAGAGGACAGAGTTATCAATCCCTTGTTTCTGCTGCCTTAGACATGCAGCTTAACTGCCAAGCATGGCCCACTAAGATACAGACTGACAACAAACCTCTTTGAAGCTCTGTATCTACCTTTTGGGTGGTTGGCTGGAGAAACGTATTTGTCTTCTAGATGAAATGCTTCATTCTGCATGCCCTAAGCATCTCAATTTGAGCAGGGTGCATGCAGAACTTCAGAACAGACAACTGTGCTATTCACTCCAAGACTAGCCTAAAAGTGATTTGGGAACTCCAGCAGCAGTTATGAGACAGAGATTTCAAAACTCCCAGCCTGAGGTGGCACCAAAGACAGACTTTCACTTACACAGCAAGTACTCTAGCCTCAATTATATGACATCATAAGGTATCTTCCTTCAACTGTCACTGTTTTTGAGTTAAAGTGACCCAAGACTCCTAGGTGCTGGGATGAGCTCATTAGGGCTGATTAGGCATAGTTAGAAAACACCTTGCAAGATTGCGTGTAATGGGACTCAGGCAAAGGATGTCTCAAGTACAGATCTCTGATCAGGTGAAAGACTGGGCCCATTCAGCACATATAGGCTCATGCAGACATTAAAATACTTAGAGAACGTTTTGGCAGAAGAAACAAAGTATGTTAAAAGCTACAGACACTGAATAGGCTAGGCAAGGACCTGGAGACTGTATTGCTGGACTTCAGTGCCTGAAGGCCAGGTCCACTACACATACGTCCTTTTTTCAGTTTGAACCCGAAATCCTGTTACAAAGAATGCTTAAGTGCAAAAATAATTCTCCAGGTTCTTTTCCATCTACAAACAGAAAAAACTTTCAGATATCTGCCATGTATCTCGGTTTCTCTCTTAATGTCATACTTCTTATTCCAAGTAGAACATCTTATAATTTTACCATTAAGGAAACCCCACAGCTTCTATGAACATAGGTCCAAAACAGTTCCAGGTAAAGTAGTTGAATTTATTGCATTTAGTATTTTTTACATTTCATAAAACAAATTTTTAAATACCTTTGCTGGTCCTCCACCTGAGCTTGTGAACAAGACACTAAGGAGTGATAGCACAACCACATCACTGTGCTCAAACAGCAACAATGTCCTATAAAAAGGTGAAATAAACATGTCCACTTACAAGCAGTTTATCTCACAAGCTTCATATACACTATTTCTGCTAAAATTCAGTATCAAGTTTAACAAATGCTTCTGCCATTCTCTGTGCAGCCATACAACCTACTAGAGCCCATGTTAATGGTTCTGTTTCAGGAGACTGTCATCATACAGAAAGGCACTACAGTATTAAGAAATCCTATTATTCTCAGGTATGCCTTCTCCTGTGCAAAGGATAACACTTCAACTTCATAAAGTGTATCATTTAAGGCTTTACCTTCCTCTCTCTTATGAAAGATGCTTTCTAATTGTGCTGGTTTTGGCTGGGATAGAGTTAATTTTCTTCATAGTAGCTGGTAGGGGTCTGTGTTTTAGATTTTTACTGGAAATGGTGTTGATAACACAGAGATGATTTTGTTACTGCTGAGCAGCTTACACAGTGCCAAAGCCTTTTCTGGTCCTCACAGTGCCCCACCAGCGAGCAGGCTGGGAGTGCACAAGAAGTTGGGAGGGAACACAGTGGGGACAGCTGACTCCAACTAACCACTGGAGTATTCCATATCATATCATGTCATACTCAGCATATAAAGCTGGGGGAAGAATGAAAGGTGTGATGTTTGGAGTGATGACATTTTCTCTTCCCAAGTAACCATTAAGTGTGATGGAGCCTGGCTTTCCTGGAGATGGCTGAGCACCTGCCTGCCGATGGGAAATGTTGAATAAATTCCTTGTTTTGCTTTGCTTGTGTATGTGACTTTTGCTTTACCTGTTAAAACTGTCTTTTAACTCAACACATGAGTTTTGTCACTTTTACCCTTCTGATTCTCTCTCCCATCCCACTGTAGGAAAGTGAGAGTCCAGCTGGGTGGTGCTTAGTTGCTGGCTGGGGTTAAACCATGACACTAATATATTAACCTTATTTTCTGGAAGCCTAATGTTACTCTCTTATAGTTACTCAATCAGTACTCCTAAAAAACAACACAAGTGATTTTATTCAGAGTATATGAATGCTACCCTATTCCAACACAGCACAGGCATATGACCAGATAAAGCAGTGCCCTGCAACAAATGCAGAAACTAATTCTAGTCACCTGACAGGAATACAAGCTGCTATCACTAGCTGTCAACCCATGGACTTCAAACAGTTAAATAAACAATTAGGGTTACAGTAATGAGACTATGGTAAAGATGAAAATCACAGTCAGTACAACAGCCAGTGATCTTGTATCACTCACACCAATAGTTCAAGCACTACTGATAATTCCACTGGCATCTTGTCAAAGAATGAAGAAAATTGCAAGTTCTATAGAAAATTGTATGTAGCTCTTCCCAAGCAAAACACAGTTCACAGGAATAAGCATAACAATCCATTCAAAATTTTGAAAAATAAAGCCAAAGGCTAGCGTCTTGGGCTAATGGACACAAAACAAAAGACAAAGGAGCAAGATGGGGAAAGATCATAAAAATTAGCTTAAAAAGAGAAAATATTCTTTACCATAACCATATATTTACCTCAGTGGTCCACAAAGAGTAAGGCCAAAAAACCACAAGAGTGAAATGATACATCCCACAACAGCATGCTTAAAAATTTTGATCCACTACAAAAGAAAGGTATTTCATTATCATTTTCTCCACAGTTTCAAAATAAACACCCCATTATTAACACTAGTTTAGTGCAGTAGCTGTAGAAATAGAGGGGAAAACACATGCTTTGCAAGTTCTGTAAATTTCATAGTATGATTATCTTAACTACTTTGACAGGCAACTAAGGTGTGTTTGGACATACTATGAACCCGAACTACTTATTTCTTTTCTACTATGGTACTAGATTCTATCTGAGATCTCTTAAACAAAAAGCCTGAAAAAAATGCTGAAAAAAAATTCAAGTCCATTTATCTGTCAAAGGTGCTGTTTATTTTGTGATCTATTGTATATTCTGATAAACATATATAGAACTAGATAAAACATCCAAAATAAGGAGACTAAGACCTTAAGTCTACAAATATCTATGCATGTGTTAAAATTCTTTCTTCAGGAAGCAGGTTATAATTCAGCTATTCAATATATTATTAACTGTAAAGGCAAGTTTTTGAAGAAATGTAATTCATTTCGGGAATACATTTAACAAGACGAAGTGCCTGTGACAAACATCACATCTTTAAAATCCAGAATTTAAAAATTTTTAGCAATAGTGAAACCATAAATGGACAGATTTTTCCAAACAAGTCAAAGATGCAAGTTATTCATCATTTAATACTTCAAAATTCTGCTTTCATATGTGTTTAATCATGAAAGCAGTTGACATTTTGAACATTTCTGAGGCTGTCCTTCAGATTCTCTCTACTCATCACATACACTGACGACATTGTGCTTGGATCAAGTTTTTGTGTATATAATTACATAAAACCAAGATGAATATGGAGCAGGTGAAGAGAATTTATTTCTCATAAAACAGAAGGTTCCAAGCTGGTGCTATTCAGTCACCTCAGGATACTGAGAACTTGACACAGGTCTGAAGTGCATATATGAGGCCCATTAAAATGCACCATGCAAAAGTACTCTTTTGGTATTGGGGGACATCACCGGAGCACTTCAACTGTTCAGGCAGTCCAGAAATGGACTTTTGAAACTATCAAAGTTGGCTAAGTGGACTAAGCTTTTTTGAAAATCCAATCCTCAAAACAGATGCTTATATGGAGCCAAGGACCAATCCTTTCACAATACTCTCAAAAGGAGTTGACAAAAGCTAAAATTTCCAATTGTTTTTTATGGTGCACTAGGCACAAAGTTAGTTACACACTTCTGGAAACTGCAACTACATCTTCCCAGTGAAGTAACCTTTGTTCTGCTTTAACTTTTGGCAAGATCCATGTTGTGAAGAATATCTAAAGATGTAAATCACTACTACACATGTCAACTCACCTGATGTTTGGTTACCACTTTTCCAGAAGAAAATGGTTTTTGAAACAAAACCATAAAAAGTGCAGACCTGGTAAAAGAAGAAAGTTTTCTCTATTAGTGTATTAGAAGTCAGCTTTTTATGCAAACCAGCTCTAAATAACTAGGTCTTTCACATCAGAATTTTTGAGGAGAAATAGTATTATGCTTTTATTAACCAGATACATAGACTCAAAGGCTTATTCACATACCGAATGCCAAATAAAGAGTCTTGTTAGAAATGGTAAGAAACAGCATGTATCTTCCTCAACTGGGATCAAGAATAAGTGATGGGAAAAAAGCACTATGATGCTTGGGAATGCACCAAATGAGAAGCCCAGAAATGTAAACAAATATGAAATAAAAGGAAAAAATTAAGTTCCAACTCTGACAAGTTTGTTACAGAAATGCTCTTCCATATCTTATCAGGTAAACCTGAAGCAGGCTTGCATCTGCAAAGGTTGTTTCTGTATATTCACTATCAGTTTCTACACTTTAGTTCTCAATCAAGACAAAATAGCACTTGAAGCACACAAGAACTACAGGAATACACATTATAAGGAAGAAAGCTTGTTTTCTATACCCTTCTTAAGAAAATTTGGACATGCCTGAGTTTCCTATGATCAGTATTGTGATAGCATGATCAGTTTTAAGGTAGCAAAACCATTGAAGTTTCTTGAGGGTAGAGGGGTCTTACAGAGATGTGGATAGACTAGAGAGCTGGGCAGTCACCACCTGTACGAAATTTAAGAAGAGCAAGTGTCAGATTCTGCACCTGAGGACAGGGTTATACATACAAATTGGGGGACAAGAGGCTGGAGAGCAGCCCCACAGAAGGAGATCTGGGGGTTTGGGTTCATGGCAAGTTCAGTATGAGTCAGCAGTGTGCCCTGGCAGCCAAAAGGGCCAACAGTGTCCTGGGGTGCATCGAGCACAGCACAGCCAGCCGGTCGAAGGAGGTGATTGTCCCAGCCTGCACGGCAGTGCTGCGGCCCGACCGTGAGTACTGTGTGCAGCTTGGGGTGCCTCAGTGTAAGGAGGACATCGAACTGGCAGAGTGTGTTCAAGAGGAAGGCAACCAAGGTGGCGAAAGGTCTTGAAGGCAAGACTTAGGAGCAGCAGCTGAGATCGCTTGGTTTGTTCAGCTTGGAGAAGAGAAGGCCAAGGGGTGACCTCATCACAGCCTACGGCTTCCTCAAGGGAGATAGCAGACAGAGAGGTGCTGATCTCCTCTCTCTGGTGACCAGCAGTAGGGCATGAGGAAATGGAATGAAGTGGCGTCAGGGGAAGTTCACGTTGGACATTAGGAAAAGGCTCTTCAGGTAGAGGGTGGTCGGTCACTGGGACAGGCTCCCCAGGCAAGTGGTCATAGTACCAAGCCTGTCAGAGTTCAGGAAGCACCTGGACAACACTCTCAGTCATATGGTTTAGTTTTAGGTAGTCCTGCAAAGAGCAGGGAGTTGGACTTGATTATCCTTATGGGTCCCTTCTAACTTGTGATATTTTATGATTCTGAAATTATAGTGAGCAGTGATACAAAGGAAAAACACTGCTATGAACAGAGTATTTCCTGGATCCACTGCTATGCATTCTCATCCGCAATTAATCTATAACATAATGCAGAGTATAATCTTGAAACTGACAAAGAACACTGTAGACAAAGTGTGCTGTAAAACACTGGACAAGACTTCACTCGCTGCACACTTACCCCAGCTGCACTATAAAGATAAACTGCACAAGGTGAACTGCTTTCAGAAGATCGTAGGATTCAAACAGCCCCACAGCTTTCAAAAACTTGGTGAAGCACAACAGCATGATGTACCGAGTCATCCTGTAAAAGAAGAGAGGACAGTCTGCACCTATGACCATGCACATGCTGCTGACACTGTTCAGAACAAGGCGTCACTGCACCCTGGGCACAGGCCACACTGGGCCCAAACCTCACTCTACCCCAGCACCTGCAGGTGTCTCTAGCCCAGGACCAATCCCTACTACACCCCGGTAACAGGCCATGCTGGTGCACGGGCCCTGCTGTACCCCAGGCCCAGCCGTCGCTGCCATCTGGATCTGAGCATGGCTGCTGTCGGGATCCAGACAAAACCGGGACCAGGCCGTGCCACACGCTGGGATTTGATCATGCTGCTGTCTGGGCCCTGGCTCCACTGCACCCCAGTATTCAGCCCCACTGCACCCCAGATCTGGGACACCCCAGGCACAGCTCCGTCGCACCTTGGGAACTGGCCCTGGTGCAACCTGGGCCCTGCTAAACGTGTGTCTGGGACACACCAAGTCCCAGGCCCTGCTGCACCCTGGGCTCCAGCCAACCCAGGCAGTGGGGCCCCCCATATCCCAAGCCCTGCTGCACCCCTCCCTGGCCCACCCTGAGCCATAAGCCCTGTCACACCTGGGATTCGACCCTGCTGCTCTAGGGGCCCAGGCTCTGCCACACACCCAGGATCAGCCCCACAGCACCCTGGTCCCTGGCACACCTGAGTCTGGGCCACAAGAAGCCCTAGGACCTGCCACGCCCAGGTTCTGGGACACCTTGGGCCCACCTCCGTCACACCCCAGAAATCGGCCCCATTGCACCCTGGGCCCTTCCACACCTCAGTCTGGGCCACCCCAAGTCTTGGGCCTCGCCGCACCCCAGGCCCAGTTCAACCCGGAGACTGGACCAAATGCCCTGCAGCATTCCAGGCCCAGGCCCCACTGCTGTCCAGGTCCAGGACACCCTGGGTCCAGGCCCTCCCACACCCTGGGCCAGACCCCACCATCATCCGGGCAGAGGCCCTGCTGCACCCCGGATGTGAGATACCCCAGGACAAGGCTCCAGCTCTGCTGCACCCTGGGCCCAGGTCTTGCCACTATCTGGGCCCTGGCTGAGCTGCACCCCGGGAATTGGCCCCGCTGCACCCTGGGCCCCGCCACATGTGAGTCTGGGACACCCCATGCCCCGGGTCTGACTGCACGTTGGGCCCAAACCAACCCAGGGACCCCTGGGCCCTGCTGCGTCCCAGGCCTGGGCCCCACCGCCAACCTGGCAGAGGCCACCATGGGCATGGGTCCTGCCACAGCCCTGACTCGGCACACCCTGGGCACAGGTCCCGACACAGCCGGAGCACAGGTGAACTGGGTTCCAGGCCTCATCACAACATGGACCCGAGCTCCACTGCACCCCAGGCACAGGGTATCCCGAGGCTTGGGCCCCTCCAGACCCCAGGTCCTGGCCACACCGCACACCGGGCCCAAGCCAACATGGCAACTGGAATCTGGGCCCTGCCGCATACCAGGCCTGGGCCCTGCTGCTGTCTGGATCTGGGACACCCCAGGCCCAGGCCACGCCACACCCTGCGATTTGGCCCCGCCACCGTCTGGGCCCCAGCTCCGCTGCACCTTGGCAATCAGCTCTGCCACAGCCAAATCCAGGCCACCCTGAGCCCCGGGCCCCACTGCACCCCGGGCCCAAGGCAACTTGGGGACCAGACTGCGGGCCCCACTTCCTCCCAAGCCCAGGACCCATCACTGTCTGGGTACAGGCCACCAAGGGCTCAGGTCCTGCTGCGCTCCAGTGAAATAAACTGTTCATAACAAAAAAGGGAACTGTTCATGTTGGAAAATGGGTGAAGAAAAAAAAAAATTGTTCGGGGTAGCATAAGGACTTAAGCAATCAGTCGAACACCTGCAACATGTTGGCCATTGCACAGAGGTCCTGGAGCTACACAAGAATGATAAACACCTCCTGGGGGATGCACAAATAGAGAGATTTGTGCATCAATTGGGAGACTCCTAATCAGAAGCCCTTGTCCTTGAAGATGACGACCCTCTGAAAAGTAATGAACTAGTTGAAACTAGGCAAGTGTCCTGGGTTTGAGTGAGTGGTGGGTTTTTTTGATAGCAGTGGAGGGGGCTACAGCAGTGGCCCCCCTGTGAGAAAATTCTCAAAGCTCCCCCAGCTCCAAGCCTGCACCACCTCTGGCCAGGGCCAGGACAGTTAGCGACAGTGGCTGCACCTCTGCGATAATGTATTTAAGAAGGGACGTGGTGACATGCAGTGGGACTTGTGAGGAGGAGTTGCTGCAGCTGCGTGAACACCAAGATCAGCGGAGGAATGGAAGAAGAGAGGAGGGGGGGAGGTGTGTCAGAGCAGAGACCCCCCTGTAGCCTCTGGTGAGACGGCAGGGTGCCCCCCCCAACACCTATGAAGGTCTGCAGTGGAGCAGACACTGATTTATGGCCTGTGAGGGGCTTTGCATGGATGACCAAGGTGACTGTGCCTGAAGAAGGCCAGGATCTTGTGGGAAAAAGACCTGCTGTTGTAGTTCAGTGCTGGGAAGACTGCAGCATGCAGGGGTGTCCCATGCCAAAGCAGTGTAGAGAAATGCTGCAGCCTGTGTGAGGGACTCATGTCAGAGAGGGTTTGTGGAGGGCTGTTTCCTGTGAGAGGGGGACCACAATGGAGCAGGGGCAAGAAGTTCCAGAAGCTCCCCCCACTGAAGATGAAGGAAGTGGCAGCGCTGACTGCACCCCCCATTCCCTGCCCCTGCGCCACTGGGGGAGGAGGTAGAGATATCAGGAGCAGAGCTGAGCCCGGGAAGAAGGGAGGGGTGGGGGGAAGGTGTTCTCAAGATGTGGCAATGCTTCTCACTGTCCTACTCTGTTAAGTGTTGTTGTTAGTGTCTGTAATAAATCTATGGTCTTTTTTTGTTTCCTCTAATGAGTCTGCCTTTTTGCCCATGACCATAATGGGTGATTTGCCCCTCCCCGTCCTATCTCAAATCCCAAGCCTGACTTATTTTTTTTCATCACTGGGAGGGAAGGAAGGAATGAGCGGCTCTGTGGTGCTCAGTTGCCCTCTGAGCTCCAACCACGACAGCAAGAGATAAGAAAGTGCAGACATAAACCAAAGAAAGGCCAATTCCAAAGTACAGATAAAGTTCAAGAAGGGCTCCAGTCCAAAGACCACTAGAGACCACTAACGGCCTCCACAGAAGCACCTCTGATACTTAAACTGCATGCATAATAATTATGTAAATATGATAATGACTTTTAGGAAATTTGATTAAAATGTTTGTAACAGAATGGTATCAGCTTTGACTATTGTAACGTACGGTGGACGTGTTTGATGGAATGATTCCCTTATGTCCCTGGTTGAACAAACTAATGCCGCTTGTTAATGCTAAACCCAGAATTAAGTAGTTTTGATTCCTGATTTCGGTGACATTCATAAAGAGGATGTCTCAAACAACTGGAGCAGGACACTCTGTGGGGGGATGAGAAGCAGTGCGAGCTATGAGGAGGTGGGGTGGCAGACTGTTTCTCTCTCTCTCCCTCCTGTTGCTGCCCAGAGACAGAACTTGCCCAACTGTGCTGCGGCAATCCAAAGAAAATGAGAACCTTCTGGAACATCTTATTGCGCAGGTGTAAGAAAGACTATATAAAGATGACACACTTGCCTTGTGTTTTTGTCAATCCACCACCTAAGGGCCAAGCTTGCTACTCTACAACAATGTGGGACCCAAAGGGTGGTGATTTCCCCTTTTACCCAATGGGGTCAGTGGGAAAAACACAGACTGGATATTGACGGAGAAGGGAGGACTCTAAATTAGCTGAGTCTGAGTCCTCCAATAGATGATCATGACTTCCCCAGTTCATCCTGATCTCAACTGCTCCCCTTTGCTACAGCTGTTGAAAACGTATAAATCTTGTCCAACTCCCCAAGGGAGAGCGTAGACAGAGGAGAACTGGCAATTCCCAGTCACTGTCACAGAGTGAAGAAAGGATTTGGCAAAAGAGAACGGGTAGAGACCTGGAAATGGAAAAGCTGTGGTTTGTGGTGGCTTGGTAGCTGCATTAATAGCAGCCTATATTGTCAAACAGGCAGAGTGTGAGGAGAATGAGTATTTACAAGAGCTGGTTAAGAACTTAAAAGCAAAATTAGAAGGTAAGTGAAAAAAGTGGATGCAAGTGGAGGCTACTGTGAAGTTTACAAAGTCAGTGGCCAGACCCTTTTGTTAGGGATAGAGAGATGCATTTGTTTAGAGTTAGCCAAGTGGAGGAAAAAGCAGCTCGAGGAAAAAGGATCTTGAAAGCAAGTGTGGGTGTTCTAGCTTATCTAAGGAATAGCAAATGATTTACAGGGAAGTAGCTAGCCACTACTCCTGGAGGGAGATGGAGCAGATAAAGTTTAAGAACAAGGAGAGGATCCTCAACTCCCCCCACTCGTTAAAACAGAAATTCAGTATAATGAGGGAGCTGATGTCGCCTGAGATTAAAACAAAAGAATTACCCTATAGTACCAGTGAACTGGCAAAACTGCAGGAAAAACAGACTCCCCAAAGAGAGAGAATACGTGTGGAGGATCTCACTCATGAGCAGAGACAGAATTAAACTCAGTGAAGAGGAGGCACAGGGATATTGGGGTCTGGGTGTGTTTCTAACTGTCCCAGACACTAGGGCTCCCTGGTCTTTAACCAAGAGGCTGGAATACTGAGCTGGAGGGCTAGATCCCTTGGAGCAGACCTGGTAGCCATCCCCACTCAGGGGCTGGATCCAATTACCAAAAGTGTGTAGAAAGCTGCCTGTCTTCCGCTTATTCACAACAGGCACCTAGTAACCCATCAACCCTCCCTAATGCTGCTAAGAGCTAACCCGAATCAAATGAAACCCCTTCTACAACTACTGAAATACACAAATCCTCCATCACATAGCCAGTCTGACCTATTTGCATGTGCTAAGTTTCTTGATTGTAATACTGTCCCAGGAGACCTCCCTGAAACCTGGCTCTTGCAGAGAGTAAGTATTCTGATAAGGGAAGTGTATACTTGTTGAGGTTACCCTTCTAGTGGATATAAAATATATGTTGTGTAATAAAATTTATAATAAAACTGAAGATCATAACAGAAGTAAATAATGCAGTATACCCCATACACACTGTCCTTTGAAGATTGTGCCACTCACTGCAAAACCTGAAGTACATTTTATGGATTATAATGATACCTATATAGTCACTGAATTGGCAAAGGTACAGAAATATAGCAGACGGATGGAGACTGAAACCAAAAGCATCTAAAAAGCTGCCTGCCTCCAATTTATGTTAAGTCCTGAGGCAGCCATCCCTGATGCTACTGGTCACGGATCCCGACTGAATGACCCCACTTATAAGGGGCTTGTCAGACTCCCTACAATTATTTGCAATTCAGGTGCAAGATTGATTAAGGAATGCCCTGACTCAGTGGGTGGGACATCCTGCCAGGACAAGAGCAGGTGGAACACCGGCCTGTGGGGAGGCAGCTCAAGGGTTAATAAATTACTGCCAGAGAACAGATTTTAATGGGGGAATGGGTAAACCTAAACCTACCGGTACATAGAGTAGAACAGCAGGAAAATCAACACCCCGGCCCCACGAGCCTCAGGGGCAAAGAAAAACCTGCTTCGGGCAATTGAACAGGGGATTCACTCAGATTTGATAGTGTGCCTACTATGACCTTGGAAAAGCTCCTTAGAGTGTGGAAAAACAAAAGCAAGGTGCCCCCCTCCAACTGAACAGACCTCTTGAGACAGTATGAGGGTGGGATTCTGATGTGGTTAACCTCCTGGTTCCCTGATTTCTATCTATGTAATAATACAATGCTTTTGGATATGTTGTTCTGCTGTGGGGAAGTTATGAAAAAAAGGGATTAATATAAGAGAAACTAGTAAAGTTCCCTCTTTTATAGGCCAGAGAGGGATCAACTGTAGACAGTACACCACTAATCACTGACTCTACTGTGTAAACCTAAAACTTCCCATAAACAATGCCCTTGAAGAAGAGCTAAAAGGCTGGATGATCGCCCAAGAGGCATGAAGGCAGCAAAAACTGGTGGCGAGACTGCAACCACCAAGGCAATTTAGGACCAAGAAGACATGCCCCCCCCCCTCCCCCACCCTTTGAGTTTGCATAGAATGAAGGCTCTGTAACTTTAAATTGAGACAAAGCATGTTGTTATCCAGCAAGGGATAAAGTCATAAGTAACTACTCAATGGTCATTATAGTAAATGTGTAACCCCATCCATATTGTTACTCGCACAAACAGTTTATTTTTGTCTGTAATTTTTGTGTGTTGTTACAGGGAATGATCCTTTGGAGAGCCTTCTCCCTCCTCCTAATTCTTTCCATTGAAGGACAGGAAAAAGACTTTCTGAATTTAGCCTGGAATTTTATTCAACATTTTATGCACATCTGGAACAGCCCTAATCAAGGTATCTGTGTAGCATTATCAACACCTGCCAACAAAGGAGTTAACATCAATTTTGTCTGATAACATTTCATGTTACTCATTCAGACAGTTCAAAGATTTTATCTTCTATTTTATCTTCTTCCCTGAGGAGGAAACCTTGAATCTTATGGCTTATGGAAAAATTAATGTTGGGAATGGAAGAATGGGGGGAACCCAAGTAGTGATTGTAATTTTACTGCAGAAAAATGCTGTGGAAATGAAGGTATCCCCAGTGTCAGAAAAAACGTTTACTTCATATGCTATATTGTTGTTAAAGGAACATGAGGTATGTGGAATGTTAAATATAACTGACAGGGAATATTTTGTAACTATCCATAACGCATCCATTTTGACTGAGGAAGCCCAAGCCGAGAGAACTTGCAGACAATACTGGAGAACTTTGACCCAAGAGACTGGTCTGACAGGATCACAGCTGACCTCTCTGCTAAAGTTCCTGGGACAGTTGGGGTGGGGGAAGTGGTTAGCACAAAATGGAATAACTTTATTGGTTGGATTTTTATTCTTAATAGCTGGCATAGCTGTTGTTCAACCCATCTACTCACATCTTCTTCTCCTGCTGTTTGCTATGTTCACATCATCAACCTAGAAGATGACCTTGAAGATACTCCACCGACTCTTGTTGTTTGAGCCAGGGGGTGGTGTCATAACTGTTCATAAAAAAAAAAAAAAAAAAGGCAGCTGTTCATAAAAAGGATGTCTCAAACAACTGGAGCAGGACACTCTGTGGGGGGGTGAGAAGCAGTGCGAGCTCTGAGGAAGTAGGGTGGCAGACTGTTTCTCTCTCTCTCTCCCTCCTGTTGCTGCCCAGAGGCAGTACTTGCCCAACTATGCTGGGGCAATCCAAAGAAAATGAGAACCTTCTGGAACATCTTATTGCGCAGGTGTAAGACTATATAAAGATGACACACCTGCCTTGTGTTTTTGTCAACCCCCCACCTAAGGGCCAAGCTGCCACTCTACAACAATGTGGGATCCAAAGGGTGATTTTCCCTTTTCCTATTGCCCCATCTTCTCTTTTCTCTTTCTCTCTTCCTCTCCTTACACATATTCAGGTATGTAAGTTTTATACTAAATGCAATGGACTGTTAGGAAAACAGTGTCTTTGCTAAAGTGCCTGTATTCATTATTAGGTTATCAGTTGATCATTGTCAAATTGTCTCCATTCACTCACTAAAACTGTCAATTAATAAAGGTAACAGCTAAATTATTCCTCTGACTCATTGTTGTGACTCCACCTGCCCTATGGTTCTGCAGAGTGGAGACCAGATTGTGTGTCCCACTGTGGCCCCAGGCCCCACCCCATTGCAGGACTAGGCCAACTCAGGCTGGATCCTGCTGCCATCCACACTGAGGTCCTGCCGCACCCAGACCTGGGGCATTCTGGGACCAGGCTGTGCCAGGCACCAGGCCCTGTCACAGCCCTGCTCAGGGCCACCCCAAGCCCTGGCCTGCTCAGGACCTGTTACACCCTGGACCCTGGCTCAATCCTGGGTGGAAGCCATGCCACACCCCAGAAACTGTCACTGTCTGGGCCCAGCCCCTGTTGCATTCCAGGTACTGGTACCCTGTGACCCAGGTCTCCCTGCACTCTGGGCCCAAGCCAATCTGGGTACCAGCCCTGGTGCTGTCCAGGTCACTGCAGGCCCAGGCCTTGCTGTTATGCAGAGCCAAGGCTGTGCTGCAACCCGAGCTGAAGCTCCTCTGCATCACAGGCACAGGCCAACTCGGATCAGGAACCTGCTGCACCCCGGCCAGTCACTGGGCCCAGGCCTTGACGCTGTCCAGGACTCGGCATCATCACCGTCTGGGACCTGGCTCCACTGTGCCCCAGGATTCAGCCTCATTGCCACCTGGGTCCTGGCTCCACCATGCCCCAGGGATTCTGTCTCCTTGCCATGTGGCCATGGCTCCGCCGTGCCCAAGGATTCAGCCTCCTCACTGCCCGGGACCCAGCTCTGCTGCACCCCGGGATTCAGCCTCATTGCGGTCTGGGACTGGGCTCTGCCACGCCACAGGATTTCGCCTTGTCACCGCCTGGGACCCAGCTTTGCCGCATCCCGGGATTCGGCCTCATCACTGTCTGGGACCTGGCTATGCTGCACCACAGGATCTGGCCTTGTCACCATCCGGGATGTGGCTCCATTGTGCCCTGGGATTTGCCCTGTCGCATCCCAGGCCTGGGCCACTGCTGGCCCAGGCCCTGCCCCACACCGGGACTAGGCCACCCCAAGCCAGATCCCCCCACCATCCAAGACAACACTCTCAGACCCGGGCTGCCCTGAGCCCTGCCACATCGCAGGCCCAAGCTAACCTGGGGACAGGACCCCAGGCCTCACTACATCCCTGGCCCAGGTCCTGCTGCATCCCAGATGCAGGACACACCGGGCCCAGGCCCTGCCTCACAGTGGGACTAGGACAACCTGGGCCAAACCCCACTGCTCTCCGCACCGTGGTCCCACCGCACCTCAGACCCAGGACATCCTGGGCCCAGGCCATGTCAAGCTGTGGGGCCCAGGCTGCACAGGCAAGTGGGCCCTGTCAAACCCTTGCTTCGGGCTACCCTCAGCCCCTGCCAACTGGAGACCTGCCACACACAGGCCCCTGGCCCATCCAGAGCCCCAGCCAACTCAGGACTCCCTGCGCCCTGGCTCCCGACCCACCTCGGGCCCTGCTACACCCCAGAAACCGTCGCCGTTGGGCCGAGTCACACCCCAGGCTCAAGACCTGCTGCGCTGCGGGCCAGGGTCCCGCTGCCATGTGGGCCCCGGCTCCGCCACGACCCAGGATTCGTCCCCGCTGCCGTCTGGGTCACAGCTCCGCCACTGCCTGGACCCAAGCCAACCCAGGGACTGGACCCTGGACCCCACCGCATCCCAGGCCCCGCCCCACCACGGATTTGGCCAATCCAGGCCGGATCCCACCACCGCCTAGGACAAGGCCCCGCCGCACCCCGGGCCCTGGACGCTCCGGGCCCAGGCCTCGCCGCACCCCCAGACTAGGCCACCCCGGCCTCCGCCCCACCCCAGGGGCTAGTCCCCGCCGCCGACGCACACAGGAGGCCGCTGGCTCCTGCCGCCTCCGACAGACTGAAGAGCGACGCCCGCTGCTCCCCAAAGGGAGAGATGGCGACGGCCCCCCCGCCCCCCGCCTTCGCCAGGGCTCGCCCGAGTTCTCCCTCCCGCGCCGTAACGGCGGCTCTCCCCTCCCGCCGCCCTTACCGGGCGCTAGGCACATCCACGGGCCCCAGCACGCCGCCGCCGGCCAAGGCCTGACCGCCGTACTTCTCCTCCATGCCGGGGCGGGGGAGCGGGCACGGCCCCGCGCCCCTGCGAGGAAAGAAGCTGCCAGGGAAGGGATGCGAGCGCTCAGGCGCGCCGCGGCTCGCCTGTTCGGCAGCGGGGGCACCGCATCCCCCTGGGCCGGCGGAGCCGCCGCAGCGCGGGGGGGACGGGACGGGGACGTGCCCGGAAACCGGCCGCCGACCAGCGCGCCGACGCCGCGGGCAGTGCGCAGGCGCCCAACGGCAGCGGCGCGGGGGCGGGGCCAGGGGCGTTCCCTCCCGCTGGGGGCGGGGCTGGCGCTGGGCCGAAGGAGGAGAGGGAGGCGCAATTTGCCGACCCGCCTCGGGTGCGCGCGGGGAGGGGTCCCTGTCCCCCGTGGGTCCTGCCCGTCCCCCGTGGGTCCTGCCCGGTGCCCGTCTCAGGTGCTCGATGCGAACGGAGGTGTTGCGGTTTTGCCCTGCGTTGTTTCACAGAGAGGCGGTGTCGTCGCCCCCCCTCCATTTCGTGGTTCCACCAAAATAAATTAACTCTTTTACTTGTTCTTCAATGAGTATCTCTTACTTTTCTCCTTGCGCTCCGTCAGTCTGGTGTGCTCCTAGTTTCCTGGATGAATTTCTAATTACACGAACTGTTGGGATCAGATTTTTTGTTCAAGAGCTGTCAACTGAAATGGACCCCAGCCCCAGCAGCCTGGTGACTCGGTGAAAGAGCCAGAAACCTTGGCACATGTGCCTCCCAAGTTGCCCGAGAGCTTCCGTTGCTTTCAATAATCAATTCTTGGTGATCCTGCCTGTGGCAGTGTTTCCAGTCAGCCTTCCTCCCTTGATGCCCCCACTTATTGGACAAGGCTTTAACATGACCATGCTTCTGCTAAAGCCTCACCTTGCTTGCAAAGCCGTTTATACGGCAGTTTCTTCATACATGCACTAGGTCCCTCAGGATTTTCTAGTAAAGGTCACAAAACTGGGAAGCCCTGCACAGTGGTGAGTTTTGGTATTTATCAGAGAAGTTCCTGACACCCTACTGGCTTCAGCCCACCTCCAGTATCCCAGTAGGGTCTCTGCACGGGGATCACTTCACTCAGAAGTAGAGTGGAGCAACACCCTGGATGACACACAAAGTGTGTAACTGTTTATGGAGATGCTACAGAAGAGCACAGGGGTCTAAAAAATGTCCATATTGTGAGCTAGCAGCTTTCTTTCAGCCATGTATCAAACTCCCTGGTTTCGGGACATACCGACACATGATTTTGGTCCTTAGTTCATCACTGAGGCAGGACAACTGATCAACTGATATGAAGGGTGGTGGAGTGGGGGGAGGAATGGCACAGGGAAAGGGATACAGATGAAGTATGTCAGAGAGGAGAGACTGGAGAAGTGAGAAAGGCAACAGTAAATACTGGCCTTGCCTATTTCAAGTCCGTTTCTGCTAGTATCGTCTGTTGAATGAGTCTCAGTAATGGTCAGAAATCAAAGATTTATTTTATTTTATTTGTAGATTTGCAAGTTGTTCCCAGTGCAGGTGGGGACCTTTGCATGGCAAGCATAAGCCTATTAAGAGAAGTGCCAGCTCTGCTATTTCAGCAGCCGTGTGAAGACCCCTTAAAAGTTTAATCCACAGGTCATGCCTGCTGTCCAGAAGCACTCAGTTCACAGCCTGAAGTCCCCTGAAGCCCATGGATGAACCAGAAGATGTCGATAATGTCTGTAGACAGGGGAAAAAAAAAAAAAAAAAAAGAAAAAAAAAGGTTTAATTGCATGCTGTGTGCTCTGTGTCCGGGAGATGGAGATGTTGGCCAACAGCACAAGGGAGAAGACTGCAAACCAGAGGTAGGCGTGAGTGGATGGGCCGAGAGCTGAGCAGGGAGACAGAGTGCCATGGGAGTGGGCAGCGGGTGAGAATCAAACCGCTGGGGCAGAACCATGCAGAGGGTAGAAAAGAAGAAGGCTACTGCGACCAAAATTGGGAGAAACACAAAAAAAGAGAGCTGTGAGTTAAATGACAGCATTATGAAAACCAGGGGATGTAGGCATGGATCCTCAGCACTTTTTAAGGGTGGGAATGAGTGGCATGCTGGGACAGGCTGCCACCCATCAGTGGTTCACCTGCAGCTCCTGGGTGACAGCACACACACACCTTGTGTTGTCCCAGACACTGGTCTCCAGTTCATTCAACTGGCCTCCACCCAGCACCTCCTCAATACATCTCAGGCACCTGTGCCTGGTGGCATCCTCTTGACTGCTGGTGGTGCTGGTTGTCCTGTGCTGGAGTGGTGGCAGGGCACCCCTGCCAAGGCTGTGCACCCGACCAGGACCCCTGGCTCAAAGGATCCCTCCAGAAGGACACATATCCTGCCACATTGGCTGTCCTGCCTCACCCGTACGTACAGAAGCATACCTAGGACATGAGCTCACATTTGTGTGGATCTGCCTGTGGTCCTGACATACTGCAATTCCTCTCCTGGCTTGTCAGCCTTGTGCAGTGGTAATTGGTCTGACCATGAGGTGTCTTGGTGTCAGCATGTGACCTCTATTATGTATGAAAATATATCATGTCTCCCCTAGCTGAGAAAAGACACATTACTAGACCCTGCCAGGGTCAGTGTGAGGGCTATTAAAAGTGAATGTTCATATATTCAGGTGGGGTACCATTGCACACATAGATGGCCACTGCCCTGCTGTAAAGACAGGGGGCAGGTAACTGAAAAACAAAATCGCAGAAGAAAAAACACTTAGTGAGACCGGTTAGGATTATTCAAGGGAATGGTGATAATTAATGACAATTAACTAGGCCAAAGTTGGAGTTTTCAGGAACAGCTGAGGGAGACAGAAGCTAAAGTCTCAGAAAGAATAGACCAAAGCCCACAGACTTTATGATTGAAAAGAGAAGCCTAATGCAGGAGGATGTGGGGTCCTTGAATAGGGTTTGAAAGGGCTCTTATTTAAACCCTGCAAAACCTGCAGATATGGTGAGAAAATCAAGACATAAAATCATGTATAAATATTTATTGTTTCTTTTAGTTCTAAATGTGTATTAAGCTAGTTTTTTTTTTGTTGTTTGTTTTGTTTTGTTTTTGTTTTTGTTTGCTTGTTTGTTTTTTGAGGAGCCTTGTGAAGCCCATGTTTCTGTTTGCTTAAATATTACATGCTCCTGAAGTCTTGAGTATCAATCAGAGTACCTAAATCAGAGTATCTAAAAGTTTAGAGCTATGGGGATAAAGTGCAGTTGAAGTGTTAGCAGTGGTCCTAAGGAATCTGTGTTACTCCTAAATGAAAATGTGATGTGGTAAGAAGAACACACGCCTAAGAAATGTCCCTGTGAAGCAATAAACCTATTTGTTGTTGCAACCTAATGAGACCAAGGTAAACTCAGAAGAGAAAGGCTGAGAGAAATTTTGGAGGATAAATTATTTATTTTTTTCCACTAAATGAGATCTTGGTCCAATTGAAGCAAAAAAGGACCTGTGCTACTTTCTAAGTGATGTTCTTCTTTTTGCTTCTTCAGGATTACACTTAACTATAGTTGATTAAAAAAAAAAAATTAAAATATCCCTTTCCCCAGAAAGCATTTAAGTTTGTGCTCAATGAAGACCTGCAGAGTCATTCCAAGTTTGGGTTTTTGGTCTGTCAAGGAAGATCAAGCATTTCCCTTCTGGGTGGAAGGAAACGTGTGTGGGTGCCACTGAATGCAGGGGTGGTTACCTGGAGCCAGTTCTGGATTCAGGTCTGCAGGAAAGCACACTCAGGACAGTGGCAAATGTCCTGGTGGGGGAGCTCTGGCAGAGCTGTTTCTGCCGATGGGCATTTATTCCAAGTTGTGCTTTCATTAAAAGTTTTGTTTAGAAAATATCTTAATAGCTTTGTATTTATTGAGTAATGGTGACACAGATATCTGTTCCAGGAAAAGCTCACTGGGATTAACTAAATAATTGGAATGGCAGAAAATGTATTTTCTTTCTGATTCAGCATGAGAAGACAGTAACTTTGCTAAGACTTGGCTTCTGCAATTCTTCTTTCTGATTCTAATACAAGCAGTGCTCTTTAATTTTTCAGCTGACAAAGAACAACTGAGCAGAGAGCTGCATTAGTGGGACGTGCACAGACATCAGTGGTCCATGGGTTTCAGTTCAATCATGATACTAAACTGACCCACAATAATTTGCAAAAAATTTCAGGATTAGTGTCTGAGGAAGTGAGGAAAGGAGGGCATCTGTCTCTGAAATAACATCGTGACTTAAACTGCTGTGAGTCTCTGTCTCTCCATGTATATCACTATGTAAACTAGTGAAATTACAGTGGTAGAAGAGAGAGCAAAAAAAAAAAAATCTCTGTTGCAGTAGTTCAGAGAAAATAAATTACATAGCAAGAAAGCTTTATTGTGACTTAAAAAAGACATTTTGCTGTTATAAAGCTCCAATATTAACTATGCAACAGGTGTGAGAAGTGAAAAAAGGGCTGATAAAAAATAAAAGCACTTGAAACTCAGGGCCAGTTTAGAAGCTTTTATGATTTTCTGTAATGTGACATAAACCATCTATTGTGTTTTTGCTGGGGAATTTGTAGCTGAGGTCAATGTAGCAGAAAATAAAAGTTGAGAAAACATAAACAGGGTTGTTGTGCTGGAATGAGAGTTGTATTTGAACCGGTCACAGAGGATGGTGCCTGTTCAAATTTACATAAAACAAATGCTAAAACATCTGTTAGACTGTATTCTAACATGTGTGTTGCTTCCTGTGGGCATAATTTTGCATTATCAGAAAACTTTTGTTTAGATATAAGAAGCTTTTGTTACTTGGACTTGTTAGCACAGATCTCCAGCAATGGTTTTCCCCCCACTCCCTGCTGCAGGCTGTCAGCACTGAAGAGTGGGGCTTGCTGTGGCACCAACACCGTTTTCCCAGTGTGGTTCTGGCTCTGCTGTGCTCGGCACAGATGGGTGGGTGGTGGGGATCTGGCTGGCCCTGACACCTCCGATCTGGAGGGCAGTCGGCCTCCTCCACCTAGCTCCGTGCTCAGGTGCGTGGCCCTGCTGAGACCTAGCCTGCAGTCTGACCTGGGTTTTCCTCGAGGAAAGCAAGAAACCCCAGAGACTGGTCCTCCCTTCCATGTTCCCCCTTCAGGGTTTGTCGCTCTGATGGCAGTAGTGCATGCAGAGCGCTGAGCATCTCCCAAGGTCATGTGTGTCGTTTGTTAAAAGTTTAGTGGAGAGATCACAGACAGCAAGGGCCAGTGAAGTGATGAGGTTTCACATGGAGCCGAGTTGGAGACTGAACCTCAGTCCTAGGCCAGTGGTTTAACGTCAAGGTCAATTCCTCATTCATTATGACTTATTTAATAATAAAGATGAAATAAATACTTGAAATTGTCTCAGAGAATTTTTTGCAACTTTCCAGTCAGAATTAATTAGCTGTTATGAGTAGAGCACCTGAACCATTAGAAATGATTCACTGCTTTACTTCCAAAGGATGTAAATTAGTACATGTTCTGTTTTGCTGATGGAGTGAATTCTGCTTTAAGAAACTCACGAAGTGTGGCTAGTGTGAGTAGAGACAAATTCATGATGCTAACTTTCCGTCTAAGAACAGCAGCTTCAGTTAGCTCTTATTTTGTATTGTCTTTCCTCCCCTGTGGCAGACCTGAGTAACAAGGAACACAAACTGCTGAGAAGCTGAACCACACAAACCTCTTTCAACAGCATTTTCCTCAAATATCCCCTTCCCCAGTATGACTGAAGGCAGCAATTACGGAATTGCAATCACATGAACATTAGCAATTTAGTATTGTCCTCTTCAACCTCTAGGATGATACGAAGATAAAAACATTAATTGTTGGTCTACACCAGCCTACCTACTTTTTCTAGCACTGGTAGAAGATTGAAGAGAGCTGGCAATGGAGGCAGGGGAGATGATGGAGACATGGCCAATTCAAGGCAATAGATGGTGTAAGGCCTGTGACTGCTTCACTGTGTTCCTGCCACGGGGCTTAAAAAACAAGGCACTGGGCATGTGTTAAAAAGAAGTATAATAAAATGTGCTTTAAGAACCCTGTATTTGGGCTGTGTTTTGGTAGGCTGTGCCTCATTCTCTCTGGCTTTGTGCTGGTGTAAGCTGTGTATGGCCTGTGAGTAAGTGCTTGGACCTCAGGCTCCTGGCTCTGGAGGACTGCAGATGTATGGGCTTGAAATGACATAGATGGTGGGCAAGCCCAGCCTTGGGAACAACCCTGGCCTGATGTGTAACTCATAGTACAGCCTATTCAGAAGGCTCTCTCTGCTGGCAGAGATAAATGGAAGCTGTAGGAAAGTGATAGAAAGCAGAGTTCAGTCTACTCTCTGTGGGTGATATTCCTCTTCATGTTTTATTTCCAGTTATTTTAAAATTAAGCCATAAATTGAAGGCAGAATTCACATTACACATTTATCTCTTCTTCTGCAGGCCCCTGGGGGACAGCTGGTCTACTTTATCAGGATGCAGAGTGGAGGGTTTCTGACCATTTTTGAGCTCTTGTGTGTATGTATATGAACTGCTTGAACAGGTAGGTGTTTTCTTTTATATTGTCCTGGGATATATCATGCTTTTTTCCCATACTGTTACTTGTTAACCTATATGCTGGTGTTCCTCAGGTCTTGTTTTGACAAGATGTGTAAGAAGACCTGGTCCCTGGAGAACCATGACTTAGGCGGAGGATACATTTTTGCCCATATTGGAACATAGGGTTGAATAAAAGATTTCTCTGGATTTAAAAAAACATCATTAAGAAAGCACATAAGGCAAGGAGAAGAGGGAAGAGAAATTAAAAAAGGCACTGTGAACAAAGGAGCATTTTTATTGCCAAAACCATAGCTATTAATGATATGTACGTTGTCTAGAATGACTTTCTAACCACTGAATCATTAATTAAGCCTGAATTAAACTTTTTCTGCCATTGAGGCATTTAGGTTGGTTTTAATCTATGTGGATTCTTTATTGTCTGGTATTGGATCAAACTTATACTGAAGGCTTTTCTATAGTGGAATGCTAGTCTAGGTCTCTCTCTGCTACCTGATTGCATATTTTCGCAAAACCCTGGGAACTGGTTGTCTCTAGGACCTCTACTTTGTCAGTAGCTATGGCTGGCCAACAAATAAAAATGTCTTAGGAGGGGATGAATGCAAAGCCAATGAAATTACCTGTAGGCAATGCTTAGGAAGGCAGGCTGGTAGAAAAACACACACCCGGTGGCAGTGAACCTATCTAGGAAATTAAATTAAGTTGAACATATCCGGGTACTGGACTGAAGTTGTGTAATGGTTTGACTGGCTTCTGGCACATTTGGCTATGGACAGTGGGTTCCCTTGGACTGTCTTGGGGTATAGGTTTGGTTCTTGCCGCAAGAAAACTCATCAGCATAACTACTCACAGCTAATTTACCCTGTGAGATCTTGTGGGTTGGAGGCAGGGTGCAATGGAGGATGGCAGGCTGGCTTAAGGAGGGAGATGCATAGAGTTGCTGAGGGCTGAATGAGGTAGCTTCTCCGCATGTTGTGGAAAGAAGGTAACCTAAGTAGTAAGCCCTTGTTGGAGAAGGAATGGAAACCAAGGGGAGAAATGCAGCGGATGGGATTACAAGGAAAGGAACAGCTGAATTAAGATGGAGGTGCTCTGTTGAACTTCTTCTTGCTTCCTCTTCTTTCATAGTCCTGTCTACAGCTCTGAGCTCATGTTTTTGTACTCCCCAGATTGCTCCATCTGCTCTCACTTGCTCTTTGGCAAGACTGAGTGCTTTCATGGCTGGGCTACAGACTACCAGGCTCTTTGGCACAGGTGGTGGCTAGGATCCAGGCTTGCATTGCATTCTGGCTTGTCAGGCTGTGGTTCTGCTCACTGCAAACCCTTTGACTTTTGCAACCCAGGCTTGCTCTTTACTGAATTAGTGTAGTCTCCCTCCACCACACAAATGGTGCAGCATTACCCTCCCAGCAGTGAGAATTAACCCTTTTAAACAGCACTGCTTCCCTCTCAAATGGACCAAGAGGAGCCTGTGGTGCAGAGACTACAAACATGTCCTTTATTACCTGACATATGAAAACCTTCTTCTAACAGAGCTTCCTTTTTGGGAGGTCTAAAGCCCTACAGCTGTATTTGACATAGCCTTCTAAGGTTCTCTGTTTGTTTCAGGCAGTAAAAAGTGTCAAGAAAGGACATGGTCAGCAAGACAATTCCCCAGATAATTGTGGAAACATGTTTAATCTTATGTTGCTGTGAGCCCATTGTTTGTTTCTTGATGCCAGGAGTCAGAATATTTATCATAACTGCTCTGAATTATCTCACTATGCCATGATGTCAGGCAGGGTGAGAGTCTTCTTTTGAAGTGGATTTTCCTTCAGTAGGTGGATTTAGCAAAGAAAAGGAGAAAGGATTTGATCAAGGTTATTGGAACAACCCGAGATCGCTGAGCTCACTAGGAGTGGATACTCCTGCATAAACAGTTTCTTTGTGTGCACTCAGAGACCAGCAGCCAAGGGGTAGCTGTAGGATAATAGATGATGAAGGGCTAGGGCTGACACTGGAATCCATGGGTGCAGGTCCACGGAAACCAGTGGAATGGTCTGTTGTGTCAGGACTAGATTTGATAGTGTGTAAAGACAGATGGGATGTGGAAGAAGAAGATTACCAGAATTCCAGTAAAAGCACTGGGCTAAGTAGTTAGTCCATACTGGAGATGATCAAGCTGCTTTCTGTCTCCTGATAAACAATTACTGGGATTATGACTTGAGAGAGATGTCGTGTCTCAGTCCTTCTAGCACAGCCTATCACCAGGGCTGATTTTTCTCATGTCCGGAGCAGCTGGAAACACTTGAAATGCACCATGACATGCAGAGCTTGAGTCTTACAGCCTTTAAAAGACAGCCATGGTGCAGGCTGGAGGGATGGTGCTAGCTCTGCCTGTGCTCAGAGCTGGTCAAGAACCAGGCAGCTCAGCCTGAACATGCTGTGTTGAGGGGCTCAGCCAAAGCAAGTGAGCGCTGAACACATGTAGGATTATTGTTCAGCTCAACATCAGACTAATGTGGCCACACACTTCCCAAGATGGCATGGCTCATGTCTTGACAAGGAGGCAAACCATACCTGTTCCTCCCTTTGATCTACCCTGTAGACATGTCTAACATGTCTGGAATGATGCTAGTTCAAAACTGGCTTCAGCCTGGCTGCCACTGCAGATTCCCCCATGCAGGTGGGGATGTCAGAGGAGATATCCTGACCACTGGAGAAACGTGAAGCTGCAGAGGGGATGGAGCATGGAGAGTGGCAGAGCTCAGAGCAGCATGGATATCTGAGCTGCTAGGAGAGAGAAATTTCAGCTCTGATGTCAGCAACGTTGCATGAGAGAATCTGAGGAAAAGTCTGGGGATTTAAGTGGGACAACTAACACATCTTACATCTTGATATCCTCTGCAGCATGTGTTCCTGTCAGGATGTTCAGCATCAGTACCAATAATGGCCAAGACCCACCCTTTTTGTATCTTTTCCCCACAAAAAGAGGGCTGTTGTAGCTGTGCAGAGTGCATCTATGTATACTTGCACCTCTCACCTGGACCTGTGGGCTAATTTCAGCTAGAAATGTAGAAACATTGATTTCAAATAATTTTCATGAAAATGATGGCCTGGATAGAGAGGAGAGATGCAATGGAGGGCTCCTTTGAGGGGCTGGCACCTGTCTGTATTTACCCTTTATTGAGCCCCCTAGGAAACCTAGATGGGAAGGGGATATTTTAGATGTTCCTCATAAAAGAACGCTTCACCTGGAGTTTGTGCTTGATTAGAAAGCCCAAGCCTGACAGGTGAAGTGGCAGGAAACTGTACTCCAGTAGGTCAGCAGCTCCCAGTGCTACTTCTCCCTCCCTCGCTCTCTATAATGGACGTGCAGACGGGAGAGTGGGTTTGACTGGAAGAGCACGGGTATCCTGTCACTGAAGGAGCTGAATGACATGGAGAAGCTCGCCTCATCTGCGGCATGCTGCTGTGTCGGGGGCCTGATGCGAGCTGGGCTTGGAGACACTGGCCCGTAGGGAGAGGAGGACTGGGAGTGAACCTTGGGGGTGGAGCAGGTTTTGCTGCTGAAGTCCTGGAATAGCCAACCCCATCCTACAGACTTGTTTCCTTTAGGAGCACGCCTATAAAGTGTAGCTCACTGAAGGGCATTGTCCCATTTGCCTGAATGTTTTGACACAGTTATTACCAGTTTTTATTGGTACTCTTTGGAGTTTCATTGGTTCACAGAGATGAAGCCCTCAGGGCATATGACAAGGGATATGAGCTGGAAAAACAAGCAGCCTTTTACTGCAAGAAGTCACGTTTCTTTACTGTAAACATGTGGAAATCCTTTGCTAAAAACATAATATGAGAAAAGCAAACTTTGATGAAAACTAGATCAAAGAATGACTGAGTCAATACAGTTCGTATGAAAATAAAAATAATACTCAAGCTAAAGAAAGCCAGGAGCTTTCTTTGCTGTCTTGCAATGATTTGGAACACTTCAGTTGGGAATGCAATTACAGTTTGTGTTTTTCTTGAGGTTTGCAAAATTCTAGCTAGCCTTTTTGTTCTCCTTTTTGCCTCTCTTTACACTTCTTGTTTTTAGACACTACCACAGAAGAACCCATGTGTTATGAGAAAGATTGGTGCTACTCTATTTCCGGTCAGACTGAAATGAGGAGTTTTCAGAATCTTTCCTGGAAAAAAAAGGCATGTGATGTTGTCATGTTTCTAAATCAGGTAGTTTTGGACACTTGAAAACTATGCTTCAGGCTACTGCTTGCTCTGAAAATAAAAACTCAGGACTCTGTATGCTGGAATATCAAGTTACCTATTTTGCTGAACCCTACAATGCACATATAACTATTTAATAGGCACTAAATTCCCAGAATCAACTTCCCATTTACATTACAATCTCTTTGCCACCATGGCAGATCAGCCAGATACTTACACTGACATACGTACATACACATAGCTGTACCCACAGCTACCCACAGATGTATGCATGTGTTTATCCCTAAAATGCATACACATTGCATCTAAATCTAGATATATTTTTTACAAGTGAATCCAGACAACAAGTATGAGACTTTTGTTTTCCAAGTGTTGATTGCAGTGTTCTCCTCTTGACACCAGTGGAAGACTAGTCATGCAAAGAATCACGGGTCAGACCCCTCTGTGGTATCTGTATTGTTAATACAAACACCTTAGTCTAAATCCTGATCATATAGAAATCAATGGTAGTTCTGTCATTGATTCCAGAGCAATGAGGAGTTGGCCCAAAATTTTAATTTACACTACCCTTTTAATAGTTTTGTCTATTAAATTTAAATTGCTGGAGACTATAAGAGAAACATTGGGGGTAAAAAAATGTAATAAAATGGATTAATTTATTTCTGGGTCTATCAAACACTTGTGTTGATAGTATTTTTATGTTCTTAGTTTTCATTTTAAAATAAACAATAACACTGTGATGGGAGATCTTCTAATTTGCTGTTAATAGAGTTTAAATTGAAAAGCATTTTTCAATGGGAGAGCTGCCCATTTAAATTATGGATGGCAATTTGGTTCCATTTTTAAGCTCTTCTCTTCTGGCTGGAGATCCTTAAGTTATAAGGCATTTATAGCTTCTTTAACAATACATAACGACAATAGAATTGACACTTCCATATGCATCTATAAAGATGTTAGAACTGTATTATGGTTATAACAGAGAAGGACAAAATCAACAAGTTACAAGAGAGAGTCCCATTCACCTGCAGCCCTCCCCAGCTCCGAAACCTGCATCTCTCTTCTCCATGGTGGTGACTCACCCGTGTCAGCCCATGACCAGACAAGCAGAAGACTGCATAAAAGGAGAGCCCCACGAGAGCCACGACCCTCAATGATGAGAAGCCAAGAATGTCCCCATGACCCTGACTGTGTATCAGACCTGCAGGAACCACAGTCCAAGTCCCACTTAATTTATAGCAGAGAGGAGGCAAAACTTGGTGACCAGGAGATGACACCTCTCCAGTGTCCTGATGCTCTGAGATGGCTTGGGCTGTGCAGGTAGATCCATGTGAGCTAATACAGCAGTGGGACCTATACATATGAGAACTCTCTAGTTTAGGTGTATATACTTTATCTTTCCCTCTTGGAATCAGAGATACACATACAAATGCATATCCATACCTGTATCTGTATGCATATGAGCCATGTGCTCGGTAAGAGGTAGGGGTTTCTTGCCACTGATGGAGCTATGGGGATATCTGGGGTGGCAGAGGGTTGGGAAGGACAGGTAGTGGCCAGAGGTGCAGGGCAGAAGGGATACTGTCAAGCCACAGGCACATTAAAATCTGAATGTGAAGTCCTGAAGTAAATGGAAAATATCACACTGGCTCTAGAGCCAGTATTTCACCCAGTATGAGCAAGATATTAAAAAGGAACTGATTAGAAGGGAGAAACCCTGGTAACCAGTGACCATGGAAAGAGAAACAGGAAGAGTACATGACAACTTAATGAGACTTTAGTTTAGCAACACATTTTATTCTCCAAGGGAATTATGCAGTGTAAGAGTGATTCCTCAACTCCAAATTTATCTGCTTTATTGGTTTTGTGTCACTGCCATAATTTTATTGATTTTTTTTTTTAACAGTGGTACCATAAGAGGCCTGTGAAGCTAAAACATATAGCAAGTAAACTCTTCTACATTCATTTTACTTTGCAAGTCAGGTTCCTATGTTTAAATCTGGTTCTTCAAGGTGCACTTTGAGGCTTGTTGTCACTTTATAAATGGCTATTATGTGGGAATAGGAAAGGGATAATTCTGTCCTCAAGGCTCATTTTTGATGTACCTCTGATTTGAGATTATTACCACAGCTTGTTGCATCAGTCATGCTGGATATGCAGTAAATGACCTGGACTGTGAGGAAGCTATTAATCAACAAATCATCAACAAGATAAAACTTAGTGTCTCTTCTTGTGCCTTTGAATGTGAAGGACAACACCTGATTGTTCCCAAGCCACCATAATCAGGAGAAAAATGCTGCCAGCTTCCTGGTGAGTTAGTGTGGTTTTGTTTTTCCTGGTACCACATTTTCCTGGTGAGGATGTGGAGTCCTGCAGGCTGATATGAAGGGATGTTTTGCTGGCTGCTCACCCATTGCAAAGGAAATCCAGAGGCTGGAATTTCTTGATTGTATGGATGCGAACAAGTTGTTTGGGAGAGCTTGCCTGGAGCCTCAAACTGAAGGCAAGTGCCTGAGCATCTTCGCTTGGAATAGTGATTTTTAAGCACGAAGAAGAATAAAATACCAGTGTAGTATGTGTTTCTGCTGAAGTATTTGAGGGATATCATATCTCCCATTCTGAAGAGGTGAAGAGGGACAAGAGAAGCATGTTTTATCATCTTGGAGTGGGAGAAAATTAATATTTATAATCCATTGTTTTTTGATGTTGCTGGTCCAGAGTGTTGGCTGCTTCTGCGATTCCCTTCATTATGGCTCCAAGCTCAGTTAAATTTTTCTGGCATATGTATTTTTATTTTACCTTTAGCAGAGTGAGACCTTAAAATAAGTATTGGCTTTTGCAATGTTTCTGCTGCTTACAATAATGCTTTAGTTAACCTAGCAGATATGTCTGATAGAAGAGGGAAAGTATCAGGAAAACTTGAACAGCCTTGAAGTGTGGTACCCAAGACTGTAACATGACCCAGTGACAGGCACGCACCCCTGATATCTTTTTTAAAACACTTGAGAGTCAAACACTCAATGAAAGTTTGTGCAGCATTTTCAGTTCATATTGTCTGTAAACATCTACTCATCCGTGCCAAATTCTAAAGAGGTCCCCTCCATCCCTCCTGATATCTTTGGATTTCATTCAGTACTCTACCCTGTAGAAGTGAGCCTCACACCCTGGCATGTCTGTGCTCACAGCACAACTCTTGGAGACAGATTTGCTCAGTCACTGTTAGTGTCTACAACAGCGGGAGTGCAGGTAATTATGATGCATTGCAAATGAGTCAGCAATCTTTAGGGCAGGGACTGTTGAGTGGTTATACGTGCACATACACTGTAACACATAGAGCATGGTTTCTAAGAGTTACCACGGTAGGTATACATTCTCTACACCTGGTAAATCTGGTAAAGAGATGCAACACCATGTCCATACTTCTGTGTGGGAGACTTCTGAAACAAAAAACACAGCACCATTAGAATAAATACACTCTATTTAAGGGCACTAATAGATGTCCTGTTTGACTATGACTCCAACCCACCTATGTTTATGTTTGGTGATGATAAGGAGAAGGGAAATTGAGGTAATTGTAGACATCAACTGGTAATTCAACTAAGTTACAGTTTTGCTAGTGTGTTCTGTGACTGGTGAAATTCTGCTTTAAATCAGTGAATTGCATGTGTTTGTGGGTGTATGCATTAAAACAATAAAGGCTTGAGATGGTAATATTGGGTTGCCCTATGGGATGGTAAACCTGCTTAATCTACTGACTGACATGAGAGCTCAAGGTGATCAGTAGCAAACAGGAAAACTAAACATTGGTCCTGCAAACACTTCTGCATGTGCTCAACTTTAAAGATGTGTCTATCTCTATTGGTGTTAATGGTGCTCCTTACGGGCTTAGGGTTGAGTTGATTTTTAAAAGCTTGCAAGTCTGCAGGCAAATAGCATCCCACTATTGGACCGTAGGAGAAGGAAAAAAATGTATCACAAAATGTGCTGTATTAATTCAACAAATGTCTTTAAGCTTTAATTATTTATAACATTTCAGAGTATATTAGTAAATGTTCTGTAATGTATTGATAACAGTAATGAAGTCTGAGTAATTCAAGATATAATTACATCATCTGGCTATTAAGTTGTGCTTAGAAGTAGAAGAGAAAGCACCAACATGAGTTCAAAGAACAAAATATGATTCAGCAGAAAACTGATGGTTGCACTAGATTTCTAGAACTTTCATAAATATTGAGTAGTAAGTGTCTCTGTCTTAATAGATGGGATTATTTAGGTTAGTTGGATAACTTGGACTTTTGGTTTACTAACAATATAGGTGGTAAGAGAAGCAGGCTGTCCTATAATTAGTATTTAAAAGGTGTTCAGAACCCAACAAAAACCTCCCAAACCTGCTCCTCATCACTTTATTCATGGAAGAGGTGTTACTAGATTGCATGGACCAGGTTGGCACAGCGCAAATGAGACCTGGCATACAAACAGTGTTGTGAGATTGACTGCCACAGCCGTGAAGGCTGGTGCTGGCATCGGCTGTGGTTTGGCAGGGACACTGCTGGTGGGTCCAAAAGTCTTGTCTTGTCTGGCCTGGTGATATGTGCCATGAGGAAAAGTTCTCCCTCTACTACAGCAAGCCTCTACTACAGATCCATGAAGAGACATCCCAGATTCCCACCGAAATACCAGGGTGGTAAAAATGGCTGTCATGGCTGATGGGCAGCAGTGTCCGAGATGGCTTTCCTGGCTTGTCTTGTGTCATCTTCTTTGTGATGCTCTCCTTTGCCTCCTCTTTAGTGTTCACAAGGAGAGATCACCAATACATACCCCTTATAAATGGATTGATAGACCATAAAGGATGATCATTAGGAAGATAAGACCTCCCTAGCTCAGTGGAAATTATTTTATGATATTTCTGATTAATGATTCCATTTTAGCCATTTCAGTGCTCAGCAGTCTTCATTTTTTAGTGTTGATTATGTGAGTCCAAGCCTGGCCTAAATCTGAGTTATTTTGACCAACAAATGTGAATTAAAATCAGTAGAAATGCCATTAGCATCCCAGTGCCGTAAAAGATAATATGACCATTTCTCATGCATGCAGTTTATTAAAATTTGCTAAAGTGTGAAATATGTATGACAAGTAATGATGTTTTAATCTTTCGCCAAGGTAACAATTGAAAGCTGATTGATTCCATTCAGTAATTATAAAATCAAAATGATGGAAGATTGTAATCAAGAAGGATTCTGTCTCATACTTTGTCATGCCTCCATGCAAGATAAAATTCTCATTTGTAACATCTCTTTTATCTGAAAAGAAATCAAACTCCTATTTGCTCCAGTTTAAATCTCATGGCTAGTTAAATAATAAAAGGTTTTTTTTTTGTTGTTTTTTGTTTTTTTTTTTTAACTCTGATGAGATGACAAAAGCAGCCTGCACACACCTAGGGGTTATATCCTCATGTGTGCCACAGTACCTCAAAAGCTCTTTCTCTGTTTCCAGGTATCCTTACAAGGACAAGGCTGAGAGGATGGATATGTTGTGTTGCTGGGGTGCTGGTAGTTATCTGGGTCTTTGTGAGAGAGTTGAACACTCATTCCTTCCTCCTTCCCCTCCAACAAAAAAGCTATGTCAGCTTCTAAGCCAAACCATGGAAAAGTCCTCAGAGCCTGATGGGCTCTGTGAGCGATGCCTGGAGCCAGACAGGGTGTGCTGCCCTGCCAGAAATGTGCTGTCCTGCTTAGCATCTCACCTGTGGCTGAGAGGCATCCCAGAGGTATGAGCCCAGAACGAGCTGGTCAAGAGGTTGGACCTCCAAAACTACCCATGAATGTTTTGCTTGAAGTTACCCAAAAGAGATGAAACAGAAATGCTTTCAGTTGGCATTTCACTGTAGTAGTGAGGTCCAATAAGAAGGCAGGGGCTCAGGAGACCTGGCATTGTTTCTGGCTCTGCCATCCATCTTCTGCATGGCTTAGGCAAGTCCTTTGCCTTCTCTGTGCTTCCCCTTGCCCACACACCCTTCTTCTGAACTGTGTAATGGCAGTAGAGATGACTTATTGCAGTGCCGTGGCTGGTTGGGTCTACATAAGTAAATAAACAAAAAAGGTAGAATAGTATAATTTTTTAAAAAAATTCTGCTTGGCAAGATCTTGTGTTAACAAGAGACGGAAAAAATTGTGTTATGTTGGCGTTTCTCCACTTCTACTCCCTGCTTACCTTTGGTGGAAAGGGGAGTCTCACCAGCTGGGGAGCACAAACAATAGTTGGTGGCAAGTCCAAAGCTACCAATGCAACTAGGGGATTGATTATGAATGGTCTGAAAGCCAAGCAGAGTCCAAATAAACCCAGCTTATCCATTCTCTAGCTTTAGACAGAAAGAGTAGTCCACGGACTAGACAGCTACTCAGAGATGTCCCAGAGCAAAAAGCAGTTTCCTTTCTGAACTGGTTGATTTAGACATCCAGACTGAGGAATCACTCAGCTATTTGGAAATGTAGAAGCATGTCTCTGTGATACGCTGACATTATAGGGTAGGCTGAGTGCTCTGCAATGAAATCCCCGATACAGTGCAGTTGGTGGGTGGCCTCAGACAAATTTTAACATGCTTTGGAATAGGGCCAAAGCATATCCCACAAGAACAGGAGAGGGAAGCTTTGGTTTAGCCAAGTCTCTAAGCATTTGCTTAAACACTGAAATTAAGGATAATTAAGCATATACTTGAGTCTTCTGCTGACCTGTACCTTAACTACTGAGTAACAAATACTGACCTGCAGAGACTCTGTGTAACATAGGGATATGCCTTTTATAATCCCAAGGGGGGACACGCTGTTTAAATTAGCAGATTTCTTTGATTTTCTAGTGACATAGCAAAAGCATTATTTGGCCCTGTGCTCCTTGGAAGGAGGAAATTTTAAATTATTATCAACTGCGGCTTCTCACTGCAACATTTTGCATGATGCAGGTTAATGGCTGTCTGCTAGAAAAGAGGACTTCTTTGTTTCAGTCATCTAACAGGATTTTTGGCATCCTGCATATTAGAAGGGCTATTTTCTTTAACCATATTGCTGTAGGAATGCATTTTTTAAGTATCCTGCTGCATTATTTTGACATGACCTTCATATCTTTTCAGCTTGTAGTTTCTGGAATTGTTTTTCTCCCAGTAAGAAACGATATTGCTGGGTGTGCTTTTTCTAACAAACCTTGATGGATGATCAGGGGAAAAATGCTAATATATCTGATGGCTTGATAATTTCAGGGTCAAAACAGATTTTAAGCGTTGATCTTCTTGCACTTGCTGATGAATCTGATCAAACAGCTGGTGTATGAGATCTAGCCGGCAGCACACAGAACACATTAGGAAAACAAAGAGAATGTGAGATTAAACTGAAAAGAGGCAAGAACAGCATTTCTTCACCATTCTGCATGAAGGCAGAAGATGCTCCGAGAGGATACAAACTCATTTTTCTTATTGGACCTATGGCCTCTTCCCCCCATCTGATTATTCAAAGGTAAATCTGCTTTTCACTCTCTCAGACAGACCATTTCCCCCTCACTGGTATACTTATTTATTAGTAACATTATTTGTAAAATGCTAACTTCGTTGCCTGCACTGTTATGATGTTATCTCTATGTGCTTCTGTGAGAATGTAACAATGTCATGAAGAAAAATGATGTAAAAATGATGTGGGTACATAAAATGGGATTGACAAAATGTAATAAATCACTGCTGGGCTGAAGAACAGAGCTGCATGTGTAATGAAATAGTTCAGCATTACATCATCGTTTATGTAACATCTGGCAGAGCCTTGTATTTCAGTGCTGCTTTGAATCAGGATCATTTTTTCTCTCCGAGAAAAGAGAAAAACAAGGTTAGGCTTTGCACATAGAAAACTGGAAAAAAAAAAGAGAAAAAAAAGAAGTTCTTGAAATATCTGTGTGAGGCTCCCCTGAGAAGTTCTGCCATCTCCATCTTGATGCAAATAATGTAATGTCTGAGATGCCTACAAACAGTTAACATCCAAGCAGGATTTTTTTTTCAGTTTTATAAGAGAAACACATCTTTAACGTGAAGGGGATTTTTTGAGGTTGCACAGTTATTTTCCCCAGTAAGAGTTTTTCTAATTTGCATCATTACACATGCCCTGGGGCCAAAATTCTAGCAAAAACCAGGTGTGAATTATATGTACTTGAGTGTTTTGAACAGGATTTTTTTTTCTTTTTTTTTTTTTTCAAAGGAGAATTGAATTATCTTTCTGCCACTGTGGACTCCCAGTCCTGTCTCACACAGACATGTGGGTGCTCCTTCAGTGTGGATGCCTCCACGCCAAGCTGCCAGCAGTCTTCCTCATCCCTGGGGTGAATTGCTGTGCCCAGGTTCACCTGGGGTGCCAGGCAGTATGACATGATGTGCCACTGCCGTGAATGTTAGTTGAAATGTATTTAATTAGTTGTTGCAGTAAATGGAGTCAGAAATGGAAGTATCTGCTACAAAAGTCTCTGGATGACACCCTGACCTGGCTGAATTCAGCAGAAATTTTGCTATTAGTTTTGAGGGGGCTTGGCTTTTGCCTTGTGCCTCTTGCCTCTGAAGTCCCCTGGGGAGTCCTGGCGCAGTGTCCGTGGTGCTGTGCGTGATGCTGCAGAGATGCAGGCTGCCAGCCCTCCCAGAAGTGGTGACTCTCCTTCCCCAAACCTTCATCAGGTGACAGCTGCCCGTCCCAGGCAGGAACAGGGCATAGGCAAGAACTCGCTGTATCCAAAAATAAGCTTTTTGCTGTCTCTTTTCAATACTCTACCATTCAAGGAGGAAATAGGACAGGTTGCCAAAGAGAAATCACTGTTTGTTTAAGTCCTTTTAAGTTAATCAAATATCACGCAGATAAGTCACTGTTACCATAATTGCTCTTCTCCCAGGGATTTTCGTATGGTATATTTATCCATCAGTATAGGTCTGGCTGATACATACATAGAGCTAGTTATTATAGCTATTTTACTCCCCTTCCATATTTTCCCCAGGTTGGTACAGAATGGTAGACCTTGATACACGCTTGAGCAAAGTGCAATATATGAGTCTGGTTTTTCATGATGGAAATGACAAGGGAAGCGGAGCAGCCCAGATACAAGTTACTGCTCTAGAAACCTGATGTGGTGGAGACATCTAGAGTGCTTTTGTCCTTTTTGAGCAAACATTAGTTACTGAAAAGTTTGTTTACTTAATTTTTTAAACCAGTGGTGGCTTCTATTGATTTACATTTGGAGGAGAGAGGTGCTGTATAGCATGACTGTTGCTCCAAGCAGGACAGTATAAAATTGGCAAAGGCAAAAGAGGGAGGCAATGGCCGTACTGAAGCATAAGATTTGGAGTTGGGATGTCTTATTCCTATTTCTGATTTTCCTGCTGGTCACCCTGGGAAAAGAAGTCACTATCAGGGCTGAAATCTGGACATGTGCAGGGCCACAATGTCTCTTACTAGCAGTGGGATATTTTACGATGAAAACTCATCTTTCCTGCACCTGAGGTTTTTGGATGAACATGTATTTCCCTTTCTTACTGGAGTGTCATGGCAATGTACAGCTGACCTAGGGATTTCCGAGGGGAAGGAGAAATTTTTTTACATCTCCAAGGCATGTCCATGGCATTTTTGATTGTGGACACTGCAGGAATAGAAGCACATTGTTGCGTCAGGGTGGTACAGGGCAGGAGTGTGGTAAGGTTTGAGGACAAGTGCTGGTAGAGACTAAGCTCATCTTGAGGTGAAAATGGAGTTGTGATGATGCCATCTCAACCAATTCCCTATCCCGTGATGAAAAATGAATTACCATGACTTGAGTGACAAGCCTTTGCAGTGAGGTAGCTGTAGGTGGTGACTCTCCACAGGGATTTCTGCAAGACACCGAGTGAGACCTTCAGTGAATTTAGCTGCTCCTTTGCATTTACAGTTTGTACCTGTGCCCCTCATGCTATGTCACAGCCACAATTTAAACAGGGTAATAGAACACTAAATTATCTAATGCTAATAAGGTTCTTTCAGTCCCCTGGGAAGGATCACAAAAATATGAGCTGACAATGCAAGAGTATCTATGAGCATCAGTAAGAACTGACTCTTAAGGAGAATAGTTCTTTTTTGATAAAATATTGGCTGAATGGCAGGTGAGATTTTTTTGATCTCTGGTTGCTTCATTTTGCATTGACCTGTCTGTGAGGAAACCTGGGTCCTCTCCTGGGCTGAGAAGCTGTATCATACAGCAGTTTGGAATCTCCTGGTTTTAAGCAGCAAAGCCCAAGGAGAGGCACTCAGCTTGCTTTCTCTTCTATGCATAAGCCCCTTCCTCCAGTGGTTCAGTAACCAGGAAGGCTGGCTCTTGGCTTAATCCCTATCCTCATGGCATCAGAGCCCTGGTGTTAGGGCATGCCTGTTTGTCAAAGACTGAGCTGTGTGTCAGTAAAAGAGAGTGAAAAGACCCTCTTGCTGTTCTATTTTTGCTCATGGCAAGGACATGAGCTGGTGAGGAGCTGTTGCTGTCTTCTGCTTTCTCAGAATAATTGCCCCTGCCTTCCTCAGAAAACAAAGTGGGATCAGACTCTTCCAAATAGACTGTCATACATGCTTTTAACTCGTCTTGGTGAAAGAGGCAATGCTGGTTGGCATCACTGATCTAACTTAAATGCATGAAAAATGTGTGGGCACTAGTCTACATGGTCACAGACCATGTTTGATTCAGTGTATGGCAAGGCTCTCAGGCAGTCCATTACTGTTCTGAGCAGGAAAATGCGTTTTACTCTCTAATGGATGCGTAACATGCTCAAGTTTTAGTCAAGTGCTGGGGCAGATGCTAATACATACCACTGGGACAAGAAATGGGTATGCCCAGTGTGCCAAGAAGATGATAGCATTTCTGGAGAAGTGAGAGCAGTCACTTGGCAGGGGAGAGGGCTGAAACAGGCCAAAGAGCAGTGGTGCCTGGGCAGGCAGAGGTTCGCTCCTGCTGCTGGCCCAGGGATGAGTCCCTGTTCCCCACAATCGCCAAGGTCCCGTGGCTTCGCAGTGAGGGCAAGATGCCCTGGTGATTTCACTTTGTGCAGGAGGAGATAAAAAACGGATTTGTTCATTTCTATCAGCCTCTGTCTGTAATAAGCTTTTCAATAGTGCTGCCTGTGGGGATTTACAACTACCTTAACCACATTTGCTTGCATGATGACTTGACTCAAGTTAAGGGCGAGTTGAGGCTAGGACCCAGGCACCTCCAAGCTGGCAACATTTAAAATAGATCCCTCTCCCCGAAGTCAGTGATCGGTGCATGGTTTGGGGTCCCCCTTACCTGCACTGGCACCTACGCTGAGCACAGGCAGCTGTCACCAGCACTGCCACCACCGTCTGTCTGGACGAAGGGCTGCAAGTGACCAGTGTGGCCACGCCAGCCTGCAGGCAGAGACAGTAACCAACCAGCCTTTGGCCATTGCTCAGAAATCAAAGCTTTGGATAATCTTAATGAGTTAATTCGCCACCTAACAAATGTTTCCCTGCTGGCATAACAGATGAAGGAGCAGTAATGACTACAGGGAAAGAATTTTGTATGGGGATGCATAACAGTATCATTTCAGATTTGTTTCTTTTTACTTCTTGACAGCTGTTTAGCATTACACAAATGTAAGTATCGATATTTTTTCTCATAATTTCTGCAGCATGAATCTGCACTTATTTCCCAGATCTTCTATTTAATTCAGCCCAGTAATATTCAGTTACCTATTTAAGCAGGAGATTGGGGATAAACAAGGCTGGGCTGGAAGAAGAATTGATTGGTAAAATCACAGCTGTCTGTGGAAAAGTGCCTCCAGCAGGCTCTGCTCCCTGCCTGTCTTCCTCTCAATTCTGGGGAGCTGTATGGACAGGGGAAAACATAAGGGAGGCAAATCCTTCATCTCCTACCCTGTCCTGTTCTCAGGCTCCCTGTTTCCACTGATATTGCTTGGCAGGACTCTTCTGGCAGGGGAAGTATTAAAGGCAATAGCTACCATTGTCAGTTGATAGACTGAAGACTGCCACCAGCACACCATGTCAGATCTGTGCAAAATATTCAAAGAATTTCTTCTGCCTAAGGTCGTTCCTGCCTTGTTTCTTCCCCATGCTGGTTATTCACAGCAACACTTACTAAAGCTATTGGCCTATTCCTGATTGCTCTTCCATTGTGTTTTGTTTGCTTTGAGCTTGTGATGTTCTGCTGACACATGCCAAGTTATTCCCGATTTATTGCAGATGAGATCAGAATCAGAACCATTATTTGAAAACAATAAGTTTGGGATATATACTTTGGGTATTTTTTCCTTTTGTTCTCTGCTATTTGATGGTTTGCTTCCAATGTTCTTTCCCACTGACTTCCAATAGAGGTTTCTTGCTTTATAAACAACTGGATTGATTTCCAATATGAACTTTTACTTCATTGAAAAAAGATCTCCTCAGGGGAAATTGGCAGTTCTCTCTGTATATATTTTATTATTTGCATTTACTTGGAGGGGTTTGGAACCCAGAGACAAGATTTACGTCAACAAATCCCTCTCCCTCTTATCCAATTTTGTTGTTTTAACATAATACAATCATTTTCTAAATCAAACTGATGGAGCGGTTCCTAAAGGCATTACACCAACTGTATATCTGGAATCATATTCGCCTTCTTTTATTGCATTAGCACCAGGATTGAACTTTTCAAATTTGCATTGTTCTTTGCAGAAGTTCTCAGGATATTTGAAGCAGTTTATAGCTGGAATCTGGTGTGTTTTAGACAAGGACCAGAGAGTGAATTATAGAGCAAATCTTGTGTAGAGACGAGATTTTAGTTTCATGGAACAAGTAGAAACTAGAATGAGAAAGGAAGAGGAATGTTGCATTTGCTGTGTGGTTTGGGAGGCACTGCAAAGTGGGTGCTGTGTTACAACACTGATTCTGGGTGCATCACCAAACTCTCTGAAAGTTTTCATTTTTTCTCTTTGAAGAAATTGCTAAGTGTCTGACATACAAAAAAAGTGTATGAGCAGAGTACCTGGAGGAGTGTACTTAACACCTGACATGTAATCTGGTGATGCTTCTGCGCTGTTTTTTGGCAAATATGTCTCTTGTTATTTGAACACTGTCTTTCTTTTCGCCATATGCACTGTCACTATAAGGCATCCTTCTCAAGATACACTTGTAATACTAATAAGGGGAATTTTCAAAGGCACAAATGAGACTCTATGCTCATTTGTGCTATTCAATATTTCCTCCCTTGTTCTTGTGTGGTTATTTCAGTGATAATTCTTAGTCACCTGGAGCAGGGGGTAGTTTGGAACAAGCTGGCTAAAGCAAGATATACAGAAAATAAGCCCAAGAATATACAGTGAAGGTATGAGGGGAAAAAGAAATCTTGGATGACATGCATTTGGACAAAGAACTGAATTCGCCAAGCTATGGGATGGAGAGGTATGTCAGTGCAGCAACTCTCTGTGTGAACAGGACTGCAGTGCCTCTGGTCCCAGGGGAGTTTCCGTGAAAGTTTCTTGGTGCTTGGGACATAGTTAAACCATAGTACAACTGACTCCTTGCATGTTAATTAGATCTGACTGTCACTTAGATAATGAAAATCCCAACTTGCTCATAACTGAATGCTTCAGGGCATTTTTAAAACATTGTGAAAGTATTTGATTCCAGTCTGGTGTCATTTGGTACCTCTTCCCACCTTCCACAGCAGGGACCAACTAATCCTTTCGTAAGCTGTGTTCCTTCACATGCACTGGCGGACAAATGGGTGCAAAGGAGGTTATTGGGGCACATTACTGGGTCCAGGAAATCACCTTGCAGAAGAGGAGTAATTCAGCATTGGAACAGTGAGGAGTACTTGCAATTGCAATTCCAGTACAATGAGTTCGGTCCACTTCAAAAGCATTCATTTCCACTCCCTACCTCCCTTCAAAATATCTCAACAAGCTATTGGACAATAGCTTAACATCTAAAAAAATAATATCAGGATTATGAATAATGAATTGACATAAGATAGCTGACAGCTAGAAAGCATTATGTTTTAAGTTCAAACCTTACCTTTTAATAAATAAAATAATAAAATTAGTTTTGAGGTCTCTACTACAAGTCTTGGGACAAGGTTACTTTAAAAAAAAAAAGAAACTCCACTATCTGCAAATGTCACTTAGATGAACTTCTGTGCTCCCAGTACAGACATGTAAAAAGAAGCTCTTGGTAATTTTCCTGCAGAGCACATCCTGCCATGTGGGTCAGGCATTCCTGGGAGATAAGAAATAGTCTCAAGCCCAACTGAAGAATCAAAGAAACCTGTGTGCTGGTCCATGGCCAGAATTTTTGGCAGTCAGGGGATAATTTTTGATGGTTAGGTGACCCCTTCATAAATCCACCAAAGGGGAAGGTGTGTTCAGTAGAGCATGATCAGGAAAGGTACCCACCCTGGGTTCTGTTGGCAATAGATATTCATGACATTGGTGGTTTGGGGTTCACTGATACTTTTGCCCCTTTTGACCTGCTTTATCTACAGCAGAGCTTAGCTCCTCTCTCTGGACTAAGGACTGGGCATCCTGTACTCTCTCTGTAAAAGAAAGTTAACCACTGCTAAATTTGTACCCAGTGCACCACTGTTTTGTAAAGAATGAGAAGCCTGTGGAGTGGCAGAGGTGTGTGGTCTGATGGAAGCAGTTCCTGCTGACAGTGAATGCACTGACCCTAGCCCCAGTGATGGCTGCAACAAGATGTTAATTGTTATTAAGAGTGTTTAAAACATCCTCTCAGTGCTTGCCATTGACTGCCCACACCAGCAATTTTACTTACAACCCAATCTTTCCTTTACTATCAATTATATTAGGAAAGAGATGAAAAATATGAAACCAGTGTTGCAGAGAATAGTTAAGTTTATTAAGGCTCTCTCTCCAAACTGGCTGTTTTAAAATTCAATAGAAGAACACAAAAAGCTGATATTAGTGAGAAAAAAGCCTTGATGCAGTTTGTTCCCTCCACTTTTTATTGTTGGGCTTTGCAGGGGAACCATGAAGCTGAAGTATGCTTGACCTCTTGCCAAATGAGTAGTAGCATACTTTTACCTCAGATAATCACATTTTGTCACAATTTAAAACTGCAACAAGTTGTCATTATCTCCCAGATGTATTTCCCCTTGCCATACATCATCAGTGTAGTAGCCCTCTGTGTTATCAAGCAGCTTTTAGATCAATACCCTAACACGTGGTGCTCAGGGTTGATGCAACTTATAAATATTGAAGGGGCTCACACAGTTGTGGTTTTGAGGAATCCCTCCTTCCACAGGGTCAGTCCTGTACAGATGTGCTGCTGTCTCACGCGTGTAGCCAGTGACTGAAAACAAGGGGACACCCACTGTGGCATGGCACTCATGGCCATTGGCAGTGGTGGGGGAAAGACTGCTGGAGACATTTTTTTAATTTGAATGGTCTTGAAGGACAAAGATAATAGAAATACCTGAAGCATAGTATCCCTCACCTGTGCTTTTTCGTGCCTTTCCCTTTCTGTGCCATATGTCATGGATAACCGAATGATGAGAACTGATGAGAAAATCCCAGGGAGGGTTATGATAGAGCACTACAGGGAAGGAAGGATTGTCTTCCTGCCCTGGGGTGTATGATCCTTCTTGCTCACAGAGGGACACCACATAGATTGCCTTCCAGCCACACATGACTGCCAACCTACTCTTAATCATCTGTCTGCTCTCCCCTGGGTTTATTCTAACTTTAAGTGCATTTTCAAAGTTGATAGTATTGTCCTAAGAGAATTGGTATATCAGCACATCTGCTGTAGTAGGACTGAAATGCAGAGATTGAGGAGAGCAGTGTTCATACCCAACACTTGGATGACAGCCGGTGTGGCACAAATGGCAGGCCAGATTTGTGCCTTGTATGAGAACTTCGTATTCATCACATATACAATGCACCCAGATAATCAGTGTGTGGACAAGGGATAGGGAGCATGCCCTCTCCTCTGCTCTTCAGTCTGAACTCCCGCATTACCTTCCTTTGACTTACATTGTAATGTTACCTCTAATGTCATTGGTTTTTAACTCAATAGTTAAACCTGTACAGGAAGTCAGCAGCAAACTGTTCTAACTTGATTTCCCTATCTTGGAAATCTCAATCACCACCATCTTCCTAGCACATAGATTTTCAGATGTCCTTGTTCCTTCAATGCAGTTATGAAGGGACGCTGTTTTGTATAACCTTAGAGAGCTGCTGACACTGTATAGAAGAAACCCAACACAAGCCAAATTTTGTAATTTCTTCTCCAGACAGAAATTAATTTACCAGTAGAGAGCTCTCTTATGATTAGGTGGTTATTTTTTTATTATTTTTTGTTGTTGTTTTGTTTTTTTTTTTCTTTTTTTTTTTTCCTTTGTCAAGGTTATCACAAAGTTTTTTTTTTAAAAAAAAAGATAGAGAAGATATGAAGCTGTTCATGTCCCCAGAATTTCAGGCAGAGTTAGGCTAGAGGTGGGCTATGACTCTGTCAGTGTGTCAAGGGTCTCATTTCTCCACGTGGGACATCTTGGGGAGGCATGGGGCAGCGCTTGGCCGTGGAATCCATGCTCTCCTGGTGCTTTGCATGCCAGGGATGAGGCAGCTCATGAGATTGTTGCTGGGATAGAGGGCAGGATTCTGGAAAACATGTTGTGGGGGTAATCTTTCCAAAACTGACCTAGGGTCCAGCCAGCGTCCTGAAGGGACTGCAAAGCATGAGCCCCATGGATGATCAGGGGCTGGTGACAGAGAGGGGTGGCTGCTGCCAGCGTCTCATCCACCAGAGCCAAGTGACCCAGGAACAGCAAGGGGCACCTTGGTGTGTGGTGGGAGAATGCATGTGCCCGTTGTCCCCCTGGGAAGACATCCTGGTCCCAGTGCTCATGGGGCTGCCCTCGTCCCAGCGGGCAGGGCACTGGGGCTGCCATGGGGTCTCCTCGCTCTTCCCCACCCTGAACCCTTTGATGGAAACCCAACACCCAGTGCCTCTGGACCTTTGCTAAATACTTGGATGCAACACTTTCACTGTCACAGTAAATACTAGTGCTAACGCACAACAGGTTCTACGTACAGAAGGTTATCTTGTGACAAGCTTTTGTTATGGAAATAGTTATATTTTTGCCCCTTGCTGGTGTGGTGAGAAGGTTGTTTCCCTTGCCTTCCCTGCTTCTGACAGCTCTTCATGCTCTTGCTTGCGATATGCTATTCGTGTTGACGTATCTTGTTTATGCTTTATAAAGCACTGAAAGTGATTTTGCTGTAATGGTACTCTAAAAATCCCATAAGGCAGTGGTCACTGGGATCCTGTTGTGATCTAACTGTTGTCCTTTTGTACCTTAAACTTTTATATTTGAAAATAATGTATATAGTGAAAGAAATGCATGCGTACAGGCACAAGTATGTGAATATGAATCCAAGTTATTACAGGGTTAATAATCCATATGAGTATATATGAATCTGTTTGAAAAGACACTGTATGAACTCTCTCTATGAACATCTGTTTTGTGTCTTATGATATGCAATGATTCTTCCAGTGGTAGAAGGTGGGATATTAATTATTTCACTCAAATTCTTAAAAAAATACAGGCCAGAAATAAAATCAAGAGCAAAAGTAGGGTTTTCAGAAGGTTTGCACAGATCACAATGTTTTTTTTTTTTATCTTCATAGCATAGACAGTCTTCCACTTCTGTCCTCTTTATTCTTTTGTTACATGTAGAACTATATCCTGGGTGAGGCCAAACAATAGGAATTTCATTTACTAATTAAATTGATATTTCAGGAAAAAAAATTTCACTTTATTATTTGTATTTATGAAATGTGAAAAGCACTGAGATTCACTGGATTTTTTTTATGACATAAATCGCCCTAGTGGTCTCAGAGCCTGTTTTATAACCTCAGCTGTATAAGCACATGTAAAAGCTTTGTTGGGATACAACTAGGCCTAAATGCTCTGAACTTTTGGAGGTCCAAAAAGTCCTGGACCAGCTGCCAGCTGAATAGTAAGAGTGGGAACTCTTGGGGCTTTCCTGGCTTCCAGCACTGGTGTAGGTGAGAACATCGTAATTTCTTGGTTATTTTGTTCTCTGGATGTCCCTGTAAAACAGCAGCTCTGTTTGCTTAGTCAGAGGGTGGGTCACGGAACAGGCTGAGCAGTTTATCTCCAGGAGGTTTGTGGCTGAGCTGAACTCATCTCTTTAATGCCCCAATACAATCTTCAAGCCACTAGGCTGTCCTGAATATCTATGTGGTGCCAGAGTCTTGATTATTAGAAGCCTATAACCTATATAATCACCACTGTTGCTTGGAAGCACTGTACTTCCGTGGACAATACAATCAAAATAAAGTCCCTTCGTGGCTGCTTGGTGCATCCTGGTGTTTTGGGCACATGCCACACCAGAACTGTCGAGTTCCTGTGATGGAAAGGCGCTTCCTTCCCCTGAGGGGAGTCCTGGGGTGACAGCTCTAGGCAAACTAATGCCTGCCACCTTTGCTACAGCACAGTGGTGTCTGCTTCATCAGGCAGATCCCATCTTGTTTGGGATAAAATTTGCTGCCTTTCATGCCTTGAAAAAATGTTGCACCGGAGTCAAAGCACGGGCAGGCACCGGGCCCCGCTGAGCCAGTAGCGCTCGAGCTGAGCCCACGCTCAGTGGGTGCCTGCTGAGAGCGAGGAGCTTGGATGGGGCTGGACGTGGCTCAAGGCTCAACGCAGGAAAATAAGCTCCTCTTTCCAGTATTGGTGGAGACCTGATACCAGCACTCAGAGTGTGTCCCACATCGGTATTTTCTAAATGACAGAATCTGCCTCTTACCACAATGCTGGCTATCAGAAAGTGTTTTGTGCAGTTTTCTTTGGGCGACTGACACAGGTGTTACTGTACAGAGCCTTGGTCACGGTGATAAACCTGCCATCTGTCCACTTGGGATATTTCATGCTCTTTGCTCTTTCTCCAGAAGGTCTGTGTCTCTCCCTCTTTCTCCTAGTCTAAGATTTTTAATCAGAGTATAGATGTGATGTTTTTCCCTTAAACTGCAAATTATAATTCAAGAGTAAAACAAATCTACCATGAGAAGAACAGTCCTTTAAATAATAGTTTCCTTTAGCTAAATGATAGCAAACCCTGCATATGTATATATATATTTAGTACTTATATGTAGTAGTATCAAGGCGGGGAGGGCAAGTACTAGTCAGAGAAACCCCCTTCCCCCCATGTCCCTTCCCCTTGGGGACTGCATGACAAGCTACACCCCATCACCACAGCTCTGGCAGTGTTAGCTGCACCGTCAGCTCCTGCTCCCACCCCTGCCCCACTGGCACACGTGTCCCCACTGCATCTTGCACATCCATCTTTACAAGCACAAGCTCATGCTGCAAATGAGCAGGGGGAGAAATCAGCTGGGCAGAGCCCTTCTGCAGGCTGGTGCATGGCTCACCAGCCGTGGCGGGCACACCAGACGGGCTGCGGAGCAGAGACCACAGGCAGCAAGGTAATGACAGGTCATGGGAAGTAGAGAACTATGTGATTAATTACTTTGGCTACTTAGCAGCTAAATGTTATGATGCTTATTAAATAATGTTAGCAATTGGGCCCTGGTGATTTGGCTGCTGGATCCTCAGCTTGCCTGGGCTGGTGTAGCTGTACATAAGCTGGGAGGGTGCACTAATTGTGTGCTAGTCCTGGATCAGCTACAGATCTCATATGCAAAATAAAATGAAGAGATGTCATGTTTGTGTGGACGTGTGGTTTTAAGAATGAATGACAGTTGCCAGGTCAGAAACCAGACCAAGATCTTGGAGATGGCAATGCCAACACCCAATCTACTGGAACAAAATTTTGCATGTACACGTAAGCAGGTAGAGTTGAAATCTTTGAATGAATGGAGCATAGACATCAGCCTAATCTCCCTCAGGCACATCTACTCCATGTTCTGTAGAAGTTTTATAAGTAACTGTCTGCTGTTGTGCGTACTGCTACTGCCAATGGAGAAAGATAAAGTCAATTCAAGTGATACCTGCCTTAACCAACCAGTAACAAATGAAGACCAAATCAAAGCATGCACACCATTTTTAAAGAGGCCAGGAAGTTTATCTTGGTCAGCTCCATAGACCTGCAACTGCACTTTAACAGTTCTGTTGGGGAAAAGACAGTGTGCTTTGAATGTTTCATCCAGCTAGTACTGGTCTTTGTAGTGGCATTAACACAGTCTAAAAGGAAAATTTCAGTGATTTTTCAAAATTCTAATCAGTTATTGAAATCAGTGGAATTGACTTGGGAAAAAAATGAATGTTGTGTTTATGAGACCAATTGTCAATCAGGCAATTAAAGAAAGAAGAAAACCCAACAACCCAGGCGAGCAAATAGTGATGAAGATCCCAGATAAAGTTACTCTTCTCAGTGGACAGCAAATCTGATAAACTGAAATGGAAAGTCCTTCTCACTGATTTCACTGGAAAAAGTAATTGACTTTGAACTCTTCTAATAAGTTGCAATCTGTATTTAATTTATTGTCCAAGGAAGAAAATGTAATTTTGTTTTTCTTGTGGCTCCTATTAGCTTTAGTGTCAGTTGCACAGCTGAATTCCTTGCATCAAGCTTCAAATTTACCGCTGATGTCAGTGTGCTTAGGCCTGAAACGAAAATCAGCCTTTCATCTCTCAGTTGCTTAAAGGATCATGCCATAATACCACATTTATTAATTCAAAATCTCTCTTGTCTGTACATGCACAAATGCAGCTGACTATTCAGAGGAAAGGCAGAGAAAGTGTAATGTCTGTAATTTAACTTTTAGACATTAATGCAGTCTATTAACTGGAAATATTTTTACAGTTCTAGCAAACATACACATTTTTGGCCTTGGACTGCCTGGATGGAGAGATTCAGCACTACAGGCTGTCAAGGTCACAGATCCAAACTGCTGACTTTCTTGCATGGCCACATTACCTTTTGAATAACATACTTACAGTGTTAGATTTATTGTCATCAGTTCCAATGTGGACAGAGGGTCTGCATCCAGCTGACCCCAGAGGATTCCCAGAGGAGCCACAGTAGAGTTTCCTCATGCCGATGAGTTGGGGTGAGATTTTTTTAGTTTCATATTGGAACAACCATCTGAAGATAAAAGAGTGGTGCTTGTGTTTGTGCACAATATTTTGCCTGTTCCAATATGGAGAATGTGACCTGATCCTACAGATCTTCCTGAAATAAAAACCTCACATGTGCACTTGCTGTCCACATTACCCGAGTATGTACAAGCTGTCTGTAAAAACCCATCTTTACTTGTCACAATGACTTGTTTAGCCAAAGATTACTTGGAGGAAAAAACAGTTTTGATAATTAAACTCTAATGACTTACACCGGCACTTTCAATCACAAACACAAGCAAGATCAGAAAGCTCATCTAGAAAGACATCTTTATGGAGAAATAATGAGTCTTGTTAAGTCAAGGCTCCAGATAGCAGTATGTGCTGGAAAGGCAGCCAACTTTAAACATGAACCCTCTTGAAAGATCGTTTAAAATTCTAGAAAAGTGTAAACAGACTGTTGTGTGAATGAGGATTTGGGGTAATTTGTTTGCATATATCAGCCTTTGTTCTGAAAATTAAGGGAAAAACAGAACCATGACTCTGTTTTTTTGAAGTGCTCTGGTAAGGATAAGCCATGAGCTTGAGGTGTGGTCAGGAGATGTGGCCATGCCTGAGTCCCCTGTGAGGTGCCTTCTTTACATAGGAAAGAGCACCCCTTCCATGCTCATAGTTTCACAATTATAAGAGCCATACAACTGGAAAACTGGATGATAAATCTATTTTAAAATGATGTTATACTATTTTTAAATGCCTCTCCTTTTTAAGAGAAGGAAAAAGAATAAATGTGAGCCAAAAACATCTGCTTCCCAAGAGTATATGACTCTGTCTTTCTGGGTGTAGAGAATCAAAAGAAAACCTTTTTTTTCCAGAAGCATTGTTATTTTGCTGATACTTTCTTGCATTTTTCTAATGAAAACAGAAGACAGTCAAAAGTATATCTGTACACCAGTGTATAACATGGGTTTAATGTATCCAGAGGAACCCAGTCTGTGCCCTGATCAAGCTGCAGGAACAGTCTGGATGTAGCTGTTTGTGTCTGCGTGCAGCCCAATATTCTGTGCTGTTCTTTACTGTGTTTATCTTCCTCTTGTTTTTAATGACAACAAACATATAGATTTGCTCTGCTTAGATCAAATTTTGACAGCTTAATATTGTTCTTAGAAGGACATTCTTGTACCAGTGGAGTATCTGTTATGGTCTTGCTTTTCACCTTTTTATTCCTGCTTCATACCCTCTTCTTTTAACACTGATTGTATATTAAATCCATCCAATGTTGTCATCATGTTTATCCCCAAACTGCTTTCTTCTATTTTCCTGGGCTTATCCCAGGAGCTTCCAAGAACTTCTTTTTTCTGTATTCCTATTGAAGGTTTTACAAGCCACTTTGCACCACATTCTGCCACAGGTTGATGGAATTTTTCTTTTCCTTAATTAAAGACTTTTTTATTTATCTTTTCATACTATAATATGTCACCAACTGTTTTGTTTAAGAACATGACCCTTATGCTCAACCATGACAGCAATTTTGTTATCAACAATAGAATCCTGTGAAGGTCATAGCAAAAAGGGCAATCTGAGAAGTTGTAGACATGCTCTGCTATAAAGGTCAAGCCTATATGTTCTGCACTGGATGGACTATGTACAACACTGTAGGGCCTCAGAATAACCTGTCTGAGTAAATGAGTAAGGAACTAAACCCAGAAGTAATTTTTGAGCACAAAGTTCCAAGGTGGTGTACCTGAGGTCGCTTTTGACCAGCATTGCCAGTTTTACTTGAGGATCATTTAGGCTGCCTAGCACACTGTGGCCTTCCAGCATCTCTTGTCTTTCAAAACAAGCCCTAAACCTTTCCTCAGAGCTAAGGTGGATTTGGACCCAGCCATTATGGTAAGCAGGTATGACTTGCCAGAATTACTTACCTTTGTGGTAAGTCTTGGTAATCCTCTCTTCCACAGCAAAGGCACCTTTTTGACTTTGAGATTTCATCAGAGGTCATGATATAAAGTTAGTTCTGTCGCGAATTGTTCCCTGTGCACCATCTCTTCTGTGTAACATGCTACAGGCACCAGGCAGGTTTTACTTTTAACTTTTAGTACACAGAAGGTCTTGTCTGAAGCTGTTGACTGAGCACTTTTGTTCTGATGGCAAGCAGATGATGCTAGTGGACCATGGTTGTAATCCTTCACAACAGAAAAGCAGAAAGCTGTAGAAATGTCTGACTGTACATTGCTAGACTGACATATGCTATTCCTTGAAGTCTGTTTTCTGTTGTAACCTGTTTTCTGACATTTTCAATGTATTCATGAGACATTTCCTTTTTATGGCACATATGTTATCATAGTATCTCAGCACTTCAGCATCTGAGCTGTGTTTATCCTTACAACCTGCTGTGAATAGGGAAGCTCTTTTATCCTTACATTTTTTAAAGAGTGAAGGATTGCCAGGAAGGTATTAAGTGACTTGCTGAAGATCACAGAGATATTGCAGGCCAGGAAATCCTAAATCCAAAACTCATATGGTAACAATTATACCATGCTTACTCCTACAATGTGTAAAGAGACACTTCGTAGTGGAAAGGGACAGCCTTACCAACAGGCTGATAACACGTGAATGTGTTTGCCTTGTGGGCCTGGTGTGTCTTGGCAGAGCCCTTGGGCAGTGCTTCCAGCTGGAAGTGTGTGAGCGCTTTTATCTTTGGAAACTTAGTTCTCTAACAGAGAAATTTGGTGGAAGGAAACCTGTATTTTCTCCATGATTCTGCTCCTGATGAAATGGGGTTGAGGGCAACAAGCAGCAGCAAGAACTTTGGTGTGTTTTCACAGACTATTTGCAGACATAGGCATGAGATGCAGGCATTTTCTGTGCACTGCATCATGTTTGTTGGCTGCACTTTTATTATCTCCTGATGATCCTGAAGCAGTGAACAAGGGTGCGCTTGTTCACCCCTCTCTCATTGCAAAGCAGAAAAAGTGGTCGCTGATTTGAATGGTCACAACCATCTGATTTCCAGAGCTGGCTTCAGAAAAGAGCTTTAATGAAGATTTTCTGAGACAGTCCTTGGATGAGAGGACAAATTTTCCTGCAAGGCCTAGCTGTGAAGATGTAGCTCATGTAGGTGATTGAGTTTACATTTTATGAAAGTCTTCTAATCCACTCACTATTTTTCTCTTTTAGTATTTGGAAAGCCCATGGACTGGGAATGAACTGAGAAGTCTGGAAGAGTGGCTGGCCATGGGGAAGCATTATGGAGTTGGGGTGACTGTAATGCTGAGATCAGTTCTAAACATGATGTTATTCAACACTGTTATTAGTAACCCTTTGCCAAAGGTAAAATAGGTTCTCTTTAAAATTTTATGTGTCGACAAGGATTAGTAACTACTGCTGAGAACAGCACATTCAGAAGAGGTGTGCCTATTTAAGCCAAGTTTCAGTGTATTAAAACTAAGTCAGACACCAAAGAGAGAGGGATGCTGTCCTTACCAAATGGGACACCTTGGACACCAGTTTTGACCCCGGAAAAGTCTAGGTGACTCCCACCTGAGAGGCTTTATCTTCTCAAAATAAGGAATTTTTTCTCACCTCATTTTAGTGCATGCAGAATCTGGGACCAAATCATTTGCTGTCTTTGTTATCTATCAGAGAGGTGATTTACTTGTGGTAACACTCCTGTGGGGAGAGAGAGAGTAGTAGCTATTAAAAGAGTATTTAATACCAAAATATCTCAGTCAGATCAAAAACAGCTGTTCTTTGGCCAGATGCAATTATGGGGCTCTGTGAGGCAGCAAACTGAAGTGTAGGATCTGCCTACCTTCAGGACCTCAGGGACTTACTGGGTAATTGAGTGATCCCTGCCCAGCATCCTCTATAGAGAATATGGTCCATGTTAGATTAGCACAATGTTTTTTATCAACTGAGCTGTCCCTGGCCCCACTCAGGGACATCCTCTGAGGGACAATGGATCCATTCGCACCTCACCAGCTGCCCAGATGTCCCCTCCGCCAGATGTGGTAGCCACAGGCAGCTGTGCTGTCACCCTGCCAGGTGCCCTGCAGAGACTTGCTGCCCTGTCCCTGCAGGTGGCAGCTCGCTGCACTGGCTGCTGAGGCCAATACACTGCTTCCAACTTTGAAGGGAGCCTTCTCTAGAAATAATTTGGTATTGTAATTTGATATCAGTTAAACTTGTTATGTTTGTGATTTAATGAAGCCCATTTTTAGACTGGCATATATGAGGCCACTTTCTTTAATCACTTTTATTTCTAAGAAACGTATCCATAAGTAACATCAAATAAGAGATTTCTTTTACACCTGTCCTTATACACAGATGTGTAGAAACCAATAATGTTTAAAAATAAACCTCCCCATATGCACGATGCAAACAAAATTTACACTGCAAGCAACAAGTCAATCACATAAAAAGCTGTTTTAAATATTCCACCACCTAGCAATTAGAGGAGATTAATAAGCATGCAGCAGGGGCCAGCCCATCAACCACCGATCAGTAAGACCTTCCAGAAACTTCTTCCTGAAGGGAAGACCTGGAAGCATGAATGGAGCCTCTGGTCAGGGGTGAGGGCAGGCTGGTGGCTGTGCTCCGTGTACGCGGGTGTGAGATGGCTCGGTGTGCAGGTGCGACAGGCTCGCTGCCTTCTGCGAGGAGGAGGGCTGCTGGCCTGCGGTGACGCTGTTTGCCAAGGCTAGTGCAAGGGAAACGTCACTGCATTTGGCAGGAGCTGGAGATAAGACAGACGTATAATTCAACACAATTTCAGTCTGGTATTTACCCAAGTAATGTACTTTTTGCAATTATGCCCAACACTGTTGGTCACCTGGGGCCATGTCCAAGGCTGGTGATTCTCCAGTCCTCAGTGGGACAGTGAGATGCCCGCATTTTCATGTTTTGACCGCAGACTGGAGTGCCAGCAGGTAAAAGCAGAGCTGTCCAGGAGAGCAGGCAGGAGGTGCCACGGGTTCTCAGGGTGCAGGGCTCACAGCTGTGATGGCTGTGGGGCGCACTGGCTGGGGTTTCCTCCCTGCCAAGGCACCCTGCCCTGCCACCTTGTCAGCAGTCAGTGATGTTTGAGAGCTGAGGGCCGGGAGGAGGCTGCTGTGCTCCTGAGGCTTCTTTCTCCTTGAGGTATTTTTTCCTTGGTGAGAAGTCTCATTTAGCTGTCCCTTGCCCAGAAGTTTGAATGATGTCTAGTGCAGGCAGTTGTTCTGGACCACAACTTGGTATTTAAATGTGTGTTGGTGTGGCAACTTCACCCTCTTGTTTGCCTTTCTGTGCAAATCTTGTCCTGTCCTCTTCTTGAGGTGTATTTGTCTTTGCCAGTGACTGATTGCTGTCCATTGAATATTTCCCTCACTCCTCACAGCAGGTATTGCAAATGGGTACTGAAGAGGTCTTCAGGCATCTGAAATTGCCATAAATGATTTATTTGTTCCTGCATACCTTCTGGGTTCATACAGATCACAGGCAAGAATTTTTTCTCTCCTAGAGAAGGCGTTCAAGCAGTGACATGCTCAGAGACAGGGCAGTTATTGGCACATGCTTTCTGGTGCCATGGATAGCCTGGAACATCCCTTATTCCTTCTCTGAAATGAAATGGTCCAGGTGTGGCAACTGGTATGGTGTAGCGCAGGGCTGCCCATGGGGCACTGCGAGGGCTTGTGCCCAGGACCCCAGCCGAAACATCACAGCAGGCTTGTCACCTCTGCAGACTGCCTCAGAGGTGGCTGCTCCTGCTCGGAGCACGGAGAGGCTGGCGGGGAGCTTCCCACCACCTCTGCAGCTGTGGCCCGTGGATATGGCACCGTGTCTCTCAGCGAGGCAGCACAGAGCAGTGCCCTGAAGGTTGCCTTTAGAATAAGGCTTATCAATCATTTCATGATGGATATTCCCATCTCTGTAAAGCGAGGAGTGATATTTATTCTCATTTTACTAGTGCCTTTAACTTTTAAATAGAATGGAAGAGAATTTGGTTTTATATGGCTCCTCTTACACTTCTCTGTTCCAAAGCACTTTTACAGAGCAGTTAAGTTAGGATATAGTGCTGGTAATGCAGTGACTCTGGACAAATGGGGTAGTCTGAACTGTACCATATATCACTCACTGCACCCACCTCCACCGGGTATGATATGCACACCATTTGATTTTTTTTAATAGCTATTCCATACCTGCCCTTGATTTTGACCGACTAAATCTAAGCCATTAAATCTGTGCCTTGGTACTTTTTTTTAGCACCTTTTTAAAAGGGAATTTAGCTCTTGTAAAAGTTGCCAGATTAAGGTAGGTTTATGGAATATGCAGTTTTATCCCCTAATAATGACACCAAGGCATTCAAATCTTCAGGGGGATTGTAGGAAGCATCAAAGCAGCATCCAGACTCTCCTGAGCTTTGTCTGTAGGACTTCTCTGGGAAGACTGTCCTGATTTGGTCCTTGTAAATAGTACTATTCCCAGTGCTAAAGAAATGGGCCTTTCATTAGAAGATAACTTTTGAAAACAAATGACAACTTCCTTTCCTCACAGACAGCTTTATTTACCTGTAAAATACTGTGACTCCTGTGTGTTGGGGAGGCATGCAAGTGACTGCTGGTGACCTGCAGTTCCACTGTGCTGGTGGCTGGTGGGGATGTTGATACCGACAGCAGGGAAGCACGGGGCAGCTCCCCAGTTGTTGGAGCTGCCTCAAACAGACAGCCTCGGGAGAAGCAAACATAGTTTTATCCAGCTTTTTAACTCATTCAGTGCTTCACAGCAGCAGATGGTGCCTTCTCATTAAATGTGAGCCAAGGCTGCAGCAGCTGCATAAAGGTTTGAGATATTATTCATACAGAAATACTGGCATATAAGTTTATTAATAGCCATATACTCCTAAACATGCTTCTCCATACTGGGTTGTAGCTCTCGTGATCATTCATTTTTTCTTCTCCAATTCTTGTTTTTAAAGTGAAATAATAAATAGTTATGCCTATGTGCTAGAATCTTCCCATTAGTCTTCATTAATGATTGTTTCTGTCACTTTCAAGCTGATTCTGTAAAAATTGTACATGTATAATTGAACAAACCCCTCTCTCATTTCCTCTTAAGCAACATTATTGATGTCAAGTGGGAACTGAATCCCACTGAAGTATGAGTAAGAGCCAAATTTGGCTCAAAGGCTACACTGTACTAAAAACTTCCCTGTCCTATTATAGGTTGTAACCAACATTTTTACTGGAAGAAATCATGGGCTCATTAAATAGGGTGTTTTACCTCTGAAAAACCATCAGGAGAAAATGTAACATCTACAGCTGTAAAGAAAAATAATTAGGGTTGTGTTTTTTTTTTTTTTTTTTTTTTTTTTTTAAATAAATCCCAAATCTTTGGGGCTGCTATAAAATGAGAAGCAAACTGTATTTCAGTGCAAGCCACTAATGGTTAAATTCTTCTCTCAGACTCATAAATCAGAGTAGCCCCACTGACTTTAATACAATTATGCTGAAATTACACTGGTGTAGTCAGCTCATTTTGGCCCTACAAACTTGGCATTTGCCATTGTAGATCTGATCCAAACCCAGCGGAATCCCTTGGGAATCTTTGTGTTCAGACAATGGGATTTGGATCAGATGGTATAAGTTTAACATGAATCATAATTAGCTTGATTTGGTATTTGTATGGCTTATAATATGCAAGAGAGCCATGTGAGCCAGCTGGAGCATTGGTCTTGTTGCTTAGGAATGGAAGTGAAACCACGAAGTTTTTCACTTAGTCCACCTAATTACAATCAGATGGCAACTACTTTAAGTAATTATCAAACCAGAATAAGCTTGGGGGTGCTGAACTCACATGATGGGTTCTGTCTCTTGGCGCTAGGTCTCCAGAGAAGTGATTCTCCTCTATTACTTGTAAGTCTTAACCATTCATAACATTAATTTTGTAATGTTGATGTTGTTAATTGCTTTTAATATTTTGTATGCTGCAGGAATAGCATTATCTTGCCTACTATGTTTGTTTAGTTCATTATGTTCTGTGCATGTAGTGGTCAAGAGGACCCAGAGGTCACAAAGCCTCTTTCTGACCTCATTTACATTGGAGTTGTGTCAACAGAATTTGATGACCTTTTAATGAAATTATTCTTGGTTTATAGTGGTGCAGCGTAAGTATAAGGCTGAGCTCCTGTAATTCTGTCAATCTGATAGAATGACATTGTTTATGGTGAGGATGAAAGGGAGCTGTGATTGATGTAGATATATGTATATTTACATATATCTACATCAACCACATAATTCTTTAAAATGGCTGTTCATGTTCAAAAGGAAAAAAATATTCTGTGTTCATCAGGGATTTTCTAGAGATGTTATACTGGTGTTGATGGCAGCAAAATTTAGCCCAGTATGTTGCATGCTTGGAAGCAAAATGACACACAACCAATATGTGCATTCCTTTTCCAAAATCCTCTTGATGTGGAAAATGTCTGTCGCCTTCTGTATTGGTGAAAGGAAAACAGCTAATTGCCAATTCATATAGAAAGAAGAAGCCTTTCTTCTAGTCTTCATCTAAGAAACAAGCAGATGAAGGGAAAGGATGCTTTTGTATCAATATCACATAAAGGGTAATGAAATTGGAAATAGATTCATGATTTATTGTTCCTCCAGCAGCACACTTAAGTATCTGGGAAAATTGGCTTTCAGTATATACAGTAGCTGCTTACATAGCATGACTAAAGAAAGACCCTGTGAATATGAAAGGTCCCAGATGAATGAGGCCTGAAATGGAAAACCTCTATTGCTATAGCAGATAATATTGTGTGGCTTTCACATGCCTTGCCAGTAATTTGCCAACATTTACATTTGATCTTTGGCTAGCAGAAGCATTGATTTAGTAGGCTGCAAAGGCCCCTTTATCCACCTGCTATCTAAGCTGATAAAAATCATTATGTTGCAACCATCCCTTCTTCAAGCGGGAAAGCTGTCACTCAGGGAATGGGGAGAAGTGGTGGTGTAAATCCCATGCGAAGTTTCACATCATTTACTATGCTGGAGAAAATACAAGGCACATCTCTTGGCTGCAGGAGAATGGTTTCACTATGGCCAGGAGGAGTGTGCTCTAAATCAGTCAGGAGCAGGAGAGTATTTGCTAGCACAGCAGAACTGAACCTGGAGACAGAAGCCCTGCTAGGGAGGGGACAGCCCCATTTCTGACATGTTGGCTGGTCCTGATTCCAGCAGAGCTGCAGTGTCTGTGAAGGCAAGTACCTCTGATTTTTAAGTCAATGACCCTGGACTACTGCCATGCTTTTCCAGCCCTCTCTTTTCACTAGGGTGGGTGGCAACCAACTTCCCAAGACCTTGGTGCTTGTGACTCCAAACAGTAAAAGAGCTGAAATCTTGAAATGCTGTGTGAGACTGGAAAGCCTTTTATTTAAACCTGATTTGAGACAGCACCAGGCTGCTTGAAACGTGGTCTTTCTATGCCAACATGTGTGACAGAAGAACAGGATTGGGTGCAAAAAACACGTGTGCTCTTTGTGAGGCCCCAGCTTGTAACCAGGTGTGCAGTGCAATTTCTTTTCCATATTAATATTCTTTGGGCAGGCACTGGTATTGTATCTGTTTCTTAGATCTCTCCAGTTAATGAAATGGCCAAATACAATTGTCTGGCAATAGAACTGCATTTCAGCAATACAAACAAAAAGACCCTAATTTACATTTGTGCCAATACCATTAATGTAAATTGGTTATTAGCTATTTATGCTAAAAAGCTGTAATAAAAAGTATAAAGGTAGTTTCATTAACTACATTTTTCCCTGTGAAATCCAAGCTAGAAGGCACACTTTGCAATCAGTGATTTTCTTTTCTCAGGCAATATGGCATTTGCTCCACCTAACTAACATATTTATAAACAAATTACTACCCCCTTTTCTGCACTTTGCATTTTATAACACATCACTGCTATGAAGTTAATAGGACGGCTGCGTGCAATGCTTTTGTAATTCAATTGCAGTGTTGGATTGTTCTTTACCCTATCATTCTCATGTATATGTAGGAAGGGGTAATTAAAGAAAAAATAGCATTTACAAACAATTAATACAGGAATAACAAGAAAATAAATGGGTTTCAATCATTAATTTTTAGCAGGAATGTGGGGAGGGATGGGGACAGCAGGAAAACAGAGCTACACCTGATCTGTCCCTCTGATTTTAGTCTCTTCATGCATCTAGGACAAAATTTTCTGGGGTGCATGGGCCAGACTTTCCCTTATGAAGTGTTGTGGTGCCTCTGCTGGTGGAAGGGAGAGCAGGACTGGGACTGACAATTGCCTTCACATATAAAATGTGACCTCCTTGATTTCTAGCGCAGCCATTCCAGTGTCATCCTATGTTGCCCGGGTCCTCTCCTGAGCATCTCTACAGCACTTGCTCAGGCACTGGGCCCCCCACCCCACCAGTCAGGCATGCAGGCAGTGGCGGCACGATGAAGGGGAGAGGGAAGGCTTCTGGAAAGAGGAGAGGGAAGGTGGGAAATGGCATGATATTTGGAAAGCGGTCCAGAGGAATTGTGTATGCATGCAAAGAGGACCCTGCCCTCCACCTTGGTGTTGCTGTAAGTGTCTGTGTAAAGCAGCAGTGCAGATTAAATTGATGCATGAGGCGCCCAGTCCCAGACATCCCAGTAAATGATATCACCAAGGCTAGACTTGGACAAGGCTTTCTTTCAGCAGCAGTGACCTCCCACTCTCATCATGACTGCTTTGGCCAGCAGCGGGTCACAAAATCAACCCCCTGAAGCACAATCCAGCTTAACTCAGGTTGGTCGGATGAGCCAGTTGAGCCCATGCCAACCAGCTGATGTGGTGCAGCTGAGGGGCTGTGTGAGGGCTGAGACCCTCAGCGGGAGGAAGGAGAAAGGGGTGGCCAGCACTGGCACTGGGAGCTACAGCCTACGTGTTAGGCAGAAAGGACTTTTACTGCCCACTATGAGTGACGGACAGATGAAGTGATGCCTGGACCAGAGCGAGGTCTCAGTCTGGCTCTCTGGGGGACTTGAACACCTATGAACTTTGCAAAATTGGGAATCAGTATGAGGAGGGGGACACATGGCAAGGTCTGAGGGCTGACCTGTGAGGACATGCTTGCCAAAATGCTCCCAGCCAGCGGCGGTAGGAGACTGGGTGCCCAGGTCTGTGCGCCCCTGGGCACAGCCCCTTCCCAGCGGCCGGGCGGCATGCCCGAGTGAGCACCCCTCTGTGCCCTCTGCCCTGCCCCGTCACCACAGGTGGCAACCGGAGCTGAGGCTCTGCTCCTCTCCTCTGCCAGGAGGAGCTGGGGAGCAATTCTGAGCAAGCAAAGGGTGCTGGGGTGTGGTTTGAGGTTATCTGATAAGTGTGTCTCAGTCACCTGCCTCTTTCAGGGGTAGCGCTTCAGGCCTTCAAACCACACCTTCTGGTTTGGCTTCACCACCACCTCGGTGTCATTTCAGACGGGTCTTTGGGTTCCTCGCTCACCACAATCTCCCTTTGACTGAAGCTCCTTTGGGGAAGGCAGGAATGAAAGAGGTGAAGGTTGCATGCTTTTCCTTTTTGAGAATTAAAAGAGTTTTTAATTCAAACAAAACTGCAATATCCCTAATAGCAACTGTGAATTTGGAATTCTTATTTCCGAAGCGAATGCATTCTGAGGAATGAAAATAAATTCAGTTTAATGAATTCACATATTCCAGTGGAATTTCAATCTTTCACATTGGTATTAAAAATTAGTGTTAGATGACACTATAATTTAAGAATATAATTTAACCCAGCTATGTCTGATCTCTAACAGGGTGATGTTAGTTATTTTAAGGCAAATTAGCTAGTTTGGAGAAGAGGGAGATAAAGCTATTTTCTGTGCAAAAAAGATTTATAAAGATGTGGCTAAATAATAGCTAGCAACCAGTGTCTGTGCATAGGAATATTTTTAACCCCAAGAACATTGGCATTCTCTATGTGAGGGTGCATAGGAAAGTCTGAGCATATATATTCCATAACACAAAGTAGTCTGGTGCTCCAGTTATTCTCATAAAGAAGAGCACAAGACTATTTTAGTTCTGAGTTGATATCAGAGGCTCTTCAGTTGTTTGTGTTCAGTGACCCTACTGTAGGTTGTTCTTAGAGGGTTGTTGTTGGTAGCCACGAAGGGAGTGCCATGCTCCTCTCTGAGCCACACTAGTGGATCTGGCTGCGGGGTAGAACATGAAAAACAAGTTAATAATTGACCTATTCTCCTTGTTTTTTGTTCTTAGGGCTACAGACATAGGAATGATAACATCTGCTTTTTAAAAATACTTTTTATAATCAACAGACTGTTTTTTACATCTCATGTTAAAAACAACAACAGAAATGGTAGGTCAAGGAATGGGTGATTTGCGGTCTATTTTTAATGAGCGTTCTTTAAAGAAGGAGAGATCAGATACTGCTAGGGGAGATCATGCAGTATTCAGAAAACTTTGTGAATCACTGCGATAGGCTAAGGCTGCCATTCTTTGTATGACTTTCCAAGTTCACATAAAGGTTACATGGCTACCAAGATGAAAAGCAGTCTCATCTGTTTTTTTTCTACCACAGCCTTTTTCCATTACTAAAAATGAGGACTGTGATGAATCATGTCTTCAGCTGAACATCAAACACAAGTCTGTAGTCTTCAGTGAGCATTAAATATAGATGTGAATATAAATAGAGAAGAGGTTATTATGTAGGAAGGAGGAGGATAATAACAAGGCACAAGTCAGCTATTTAACATGGTGCTTTCTGTCCCCTTGATATCCTATGTTCTTTCATCTGGTGAGAAGAAGGCAATGGGTTAGCATGACCCTGTCATAGGCTATAGGCTTTCATCAGAAAGTTGGGGATGAATCATCACTATCATCTATGAAGCTATTGTGATTATGCTCTATCTCTGTAAATATCTGAAAAGATGTTTCACCTAGCTTTGTATTCACATGGCTTGCTCTGACAGTATTTTGTGTTATTACCAGCATATATGGCACAGAAGAACCCTTGAGTTTAAACTGTTCTGTTTTTTTAAGGGAGCTGGCTGCAGAGAGCCTGTAATTGAACCTGTTCTTCCCACCAGCATCTCCACTCAGGACCTCAAGGCTCTGTTCTTCCCACCAAGCTCTGTGCAAGCATCTATAAGCAGTGCTCTGCTCTTCCTCGTTTGACCCATCATGCGAGCAGGTCTTGTCTTCTAATACAGATTTGTTTAAGCGCATCTGTTTAACATGCTGCCACTACAGTCTTCAACATCACAGCATTTAGCCTGCTGGGGCACTCTTGGCTGTGTCTTGTTTAGAAACTGTGTCTTCAGAGATCTAAGACCTCAGCCCATGTGCTAGATTTCAAGCCTACCACTACAACCAAATTTAGTGATTTTTCTCTCCATGTGTATTTTCTGGATATAAATGCTGAGGCCGCTGTCTTGGCTGTCCCAAGAGCTGCCTGGCTTGTTCCAGATCCTGATGAAGGGGAAGGACTGTAATAACCCTCTTAGAGTTTAGATCAGCTCCACCATTGCTCCCAATGTCACTCGTGGTTGCTGCACAATGAGGGATGCAACATCCTGAACATGCACTGCCTTGTCTTTTCTGAGGTCCCATGAGGACTTTCCTGCAGAGAACTCCAGAAGGGCAGGGCATCCAACACATGGAGGGAATCCTACTACAGGCTGAAAATGGGGAGGCCTGATGGTCCTTCATGTGTGGTTTGAGGGCAGAACCCGAGAGATGTGTTAGAGAATGTTAATGAAGACCCCCATTGTGCAGGCAACAATTTCAACCAGGATGAGATCAGATCTATTGCCAGATAGTTTTCTCTTCGTAAGGAGATGCTTGTCACCCATCCACTCTTAGAGTCTGAGGGGTCTTACTGTATTTTGGTCTATATCACATCACTGTTATCCATTTAATGTGACATTTCAATCACCTTTCTCTTCTTCTGTTGAGAAAATACCAAATGCCCTTGTTCATGAAACCATCCATGCTAGTCACTTTACAGATTACCCAAATTATCTTGTACTCACATAACAACATATTTGTACCTTTGGGGGATGAAGTTGGGACAGTCTTCTCTGTGACTTTGTAGAGTTTCTTGAATACAAAGTTTTGAAGATCCGATTCATCTGGTTGTTCAGAATTAGAAACTTAACAGTGAGGTATAATGGATCAGTCTTCAATGATTACAAGTACTTTGTGAATTTATGTTAAGACATGAAACTTTCTCTAAAACCATTTAACACTTAGGAAGGAGAATCAAAAGTCATAATTCAAATATGGCTCCTTTAATTAATTCATCTAAAGATAAAAAAGGGTCATCTAGAAAGTCTATAAGGATATTGCTAACAAAAAAAATATTTGTATCTACATGTCTTCAGTGGATGTCTTCAATGAGCAGAAGAGCCCTTAATGATTGGGCTTAATTGTTACGCATCAACAACACTGCACCATCTGTCCTGAAATGGTAATTTTCTGTGATAGCTATATAATACCACAACATCAGTGATCTTCAAATATCAGGATATTGAATTAATCATGAAGGGGTTTTCATTAGCACTAGAAAAAAACTGTCTCAATTAAAAAGACTTTCTTTAATAAATATCTGGTCAAAGATCATCTCAGGATTTCAAGGAAACTGAAATGCGTGTGATAAGCTGAGCAAGGTTGCTGTGCCCTGTGCTGGTCCTGGCCTTTCTGGAGACTCCTATCAGCACTGTCTCTGGTCTTTCCCTGGAAGTCCTTCTTGCTTTAAACTTCCTGTTTTCTCCCATATTTAAGTCTTGTGGTAGGACACAGAATTCCCTCTGGACTCTTTGCTTGGCTCTAGCTTTTTATGAAGTAAAATCTCAAGCATGTACTGCCACAAAATTATTTTTGCTGTGTACTTTCCAAAAACTTGCCAGCTGATCTACTTTGATAATGACGACCAATGTTCCTCATCAAACAATGAAAGCTTCTCATCAAAAAGACATACTAGTAGGGTTTTGGGGTGTTGCTGTTAAGTTGTAGGGTAGTACAGAGTCCAGGCAAAACACACTGCCAGATACCTTTGATACGTGCCAAAGGTTTGAAGTTATTTTCCCTGGAGATCCAAGGTAGATGAAGCTTCCACAGACACACAAACGCACAGAAGGAGAGACCTAGTAACTGTACAGACACTACGGAAAAGGGGTATTCCAGCATATTACTAGGAGGCAGAAGTACAGCACAATCCTTTCAAGTATGATACCATTAGAGATACGCTGAAGTCATGCACAGGCATTCTGGGAAACTTCCTGTTTCTGATCTGACTTGAAGAAGAGGTGTGTAACTATTAACATGTTATGATTCTAATATCTGTATGGTTTTACTGCCTGTGAAATATGTGAAAACTTGCAAGTCTGGAAGGACTCTCAAGAGCTCACCAAGTTCATCTCCTCTTCCTGTAACAAGATGGGTGACTTGTTATCATCCCTCTGGACCAGGCTTTGCAGGCAGCCTTTGCAGGCTTCAGGGCTTCACTATCCTTGCTGCTGAAGAGCTTCTCATGATGTCTAGCTTGCTGCAGTACGCCCACTCTGTCTGGTCTGTTCTGCCATGGTCATGGGGACAGCCAGTTTGTTTCCTCTTTGCTGTAACCTTTTATGCATTTGAAGTTGAATTCCCTGCAGACACATTCTTGATCAGTGTTTTGGAGATGACATTCTCTACAAGTTTGGTGCTCCAAGGCTTTCAAAAAAGGCAGAGGAAAGCAACAGCTGTTTAAGCTCTTCCAGCCACTGCTAATAAACTTCCCACTCTGCCCTGAGCCATATGATGGCACATGCCGCGAAATGTCAGAGATGGAAAGCCCCTTTGGCACAGAGCCTGTCTTTTCCTCGGATGGATGAGAATGACTGACTTGGAATCTGTCTGGGCTGCTGTAATGATGTTAAGTGTGACTTTGCTTAATAGTGCTGCCCCCCCAGCAGCCCACCCAAGCCTGTGATTTTCCTCTTACCTAGTATCTGAACACATGGCCAATAATCGTGTCCAAAACAGTTCATTATGGACTAATTATCCCTCCCTGTTGGACTTTACTGTTATTATTGAGGGTCAGCTGTCAGCATTTTGAATTCCACTTTGCTCAGAAACAGTAGTATAGACCTTTTCTCCTGTCTTATCATTTCCTGCATATGGTGTGAGATGTAACGATGTGATCCACACCCAGGAGAAATTAGCACCATTACAAAGACTGTGATGAATGTACAGTCAGGCCACCTTGTGTGCACTTACATGCACCAGGATGAAGTCTGAACATTGTCAGCACACAAAATTACCTTATTACAGTGATTCCTTATCTGTAGTTTTAATTTTTAAATGTTCCTTTGTTCCACAGTTGAAATTGCTTATACTAACACTAGGTGCTAATTGCTTCTGCCATATTTATGAGACCAGGAGATGAACCCAGGAATAACTACATGGATGGTGGGATCACAAAGCTGCTGACAGATTCCGTAACAGTTTTTGTGTTATGTGGGGAAGATACTGGCATAAAAGGTTTGTCTGGATGTACCTACTAATTCTTGAAGTCACTAAGAATGAAGAGTGACTTCATACATCTGCTGTAGCTTTTCAGCTTAGCTATCTATTGTCATCCCAAGACAAGCTCAAGAAAGGGGATCTTGAGCTCTTACAGGCTCTAGTAGGTATCCTGGGGTTTGAGGGTGACAACCAGACACCATAAGAGATGACAAACCTGTGTGATTTCAGCAGGACAAGGACTTTCCCTGGAAGGGTTTTCTAAGGCTTATCCGAACCTGCTTTGGAATAGCAGAGCCTGGGTGTTTTGGAGGGCCCTCAATTATCCCCACCAGCACAGCAGGAGAATCAGTGTGCCACCCCTAACACTGCCATTACACTTTCTCATGTTTTCTCACTTGGATTTACTTAAATTTTTCTCTTATCATGTATCTTTATTTTTAATCTTAAATCTCTCCTGATATTAACAAGAGTGACTTTTCTGCAGGAACAAAGAAGGAAATTGTATGCACCTAGGTTCTCATATTTGACTTTGTTTGAAGTTCATGAGCCAAATAATTGTATAGAAGATACTGGCACTTGGACTGTTTCACCTCACTGTGTAAACAGTATAACATTCAGTTGCTCTCTGCTCCCTTAAATTAGGTCTAAAAATTATTAATCAGGTTCTTGCAAAAACCTGAAGTACATTTTTCAGTAACGAAGTCTCTCAATAGCAGAAGACATGAATTATCTGTTGCATGTAAATTCATCCCTTCTTCCTCCTCTCCCTACCTTTGTGTTATTACACTGTTAAAAATGAGAATTAAATCCACACGAAGTCAGGACCTACAGAATTATAATGCCAGTGACATTTGAAAATAGTGGGGTTTCATGTACAGCCTTATTTATTTCAGCATGTGATGCTAAATATAAGAGCTTAGCCTGGAGAGGGTTCTCTGCAAGATGATTAGTTTCCAGTTGCTGAGGTGTAGAGTGGGAAATCCTTGGGGTATGAACATGTAACTCTCCTGGCCTGCAAGAGGACTGTTCCCAAAACCTTACTGAAAATACTTAACCAAGTGCAATGATGGATATATGCATTTCATGTTGAAGTCTTGTTCCTGCAGTGCTACTGGTGAAGAGGAATCATGGGGTAAGGGCACAATTCACCTACTTCTTATCTGTGTTATATAGAGTTTCTTCCTATCTCAGCAGCACCAAACAGGGGGGTCTTTCCCCCAGATCTTGCTCTGCTGTTGCGAGTGGGGCTGTGGGGGGTGCATGGGGACCTATGTCACCTCCCCTGGGAACAGCTTCTGCTCAATCTGTGAAGACACATGGAAGATTTTGGAAAAAGTCAGTTTAGCTTGCTCTTTTTTTTTTTTTTTTTTTTCTGCTGGTCCATGAAGCCCCATGTAGACTTACAGTGCAACATATGGAAGGAATAGCAAGGAATCTGCTTGCTCATTAGTGGGACTTTCCTGCTGCTGCTTCGTATCACTGGGAAATGTCTCTGGGGATGGGGTTTGGGGGAAACAAGCAACTTGTGCCTTGCTCTGAGAAGTTGTGACAGGACAAGGAAATACAGAAAACGTGATTCTTTCCAGAGTCTCTACCTATGTGCCTGGTGTCAGTCAGTAAGAGCTCATGTTTATTCATTACCAGTGGAGGTCATGAAAAGGAGATGAGAGTCATGAAAAGGAGATGAGAATGGAAAAACAGGAATGGAAAGAAAAATTCCTAGAGAGCACCATTTCTATCTTCTCTTTTTTTCCCACACTAATACATACTGACTGATGTTGGAACTGCTACTGTATAGAACAGACATAGATCAGTTCAACCTCTTCACTAGCATTTTACATCCTACAGGAGAACACACAAGGTTGTGTGGGGCAGGGAAAGACGGGAGAAGGTACGCTGGCTAGCTGGCCTTGTTAGTGGAGAGCAAAGCAGTAGGAAGACAAAGGAACAAGGACACTGTGGAAGGAGCTGACAAGCCAGAGACAAGCCCAGGCCTAAAACGTGGCTACAACTGGTGCAAACCACTTGATGGAGTCTGAGTCTGAATTTATGCATGGCTACTGATGACCATACAGCTGTAGCCACTGCTGCCCCTGTTATTTTGTGATATTTTTTCAGTTGTGGTCATTTTTTCTTTCTTTGTTGTACCCAAGAGAATATTTAGAATCATAGAATCACAGTCACAGGATACCAGGTTGGAAGGGACCTCAAGGATCATCTGGTCCAACTTTTCTCAGCAAAAGCACTGTCTATACAAGGTGGCCCAGAACCTTGTCCAGCTGAATCTTAAAAATGTCCAATTTTGGGGAACCCACCACTTCCCTGGGGAGGTTATTGCAATGGCCGATTATTCTTACTGTGAAAAATTTTCCTCTTGTGTGCAATGGTAATCTCCCCAGGAGTAACTTGTACCTGTTACCCCTCATGTTTTCCATGTGACTCCTTGGATAGAGGGAGTCTTCATCTTCTTTGTAGCCACCCTTTAAATACTGGAACACGATGATGAGGTCTTCCCTAAGCCTTCTTTTGTCAAGGCTGCACAAACCCAGCTCCCTCAGCCTTTCCTCATATGACAGGCTTCCCAATCCTCTGATCCTCTTTGTGGCCCTTCTCTGGACCCTCTCCAGCTTGTCCACACCTTTTCTGTATAACGGGGACCAAAACTGAGTGCCGTATTCCAGGTGTGGCCTGACAAGCACTGAGTAGAGTGGGATAAAGACTTCTTTACCTCTGCTGGTGATGCCCTTGTTGGTGCAACCCAGCATCCTGGTGGCTTTCTTCACTGCAGCAGCACGCTGTTTGCTTATGTTGAGCTCGTTGTCCACCAGAACCCCCAGGTCCCTTTCCAGAGAGCTGCTCCCCAGACAGGTAGATCCCAGCCTGTGCTGCACTCCTGGCTTATGTGTTCCCAGGTGCAAGACCTTACACTTGTCCTTGTTGAACTTCATAAGGTTCTTGTTAGCCCACTCTTCCAGACTGTCCATGTCCTCCTGCAGGATGGCTTTCGCTTCCAAAGTGTCCACTTCCTCACTCAGTTTGGTATCATCAGTAAACTTCATCAGGACACACTTGATCCCATCATCCAGATCACTTATGAAGATATTAAACAGCACTGGGTCCAATATTAATCCCAGGGGGATCCTGCTTGTGACAGGGCACCAGTTTGGAAAAGATCTATTTCCCACCACCCTCTGGGTGTGGCATTTCATTTTTCCTGGCTGATATCACTGCTGGGATATATTCTGAATATTTAAAGAATCACCCTGTATGTCAGGGATTAGATTGCTCTTTATCTTGACTACTGCTGTGTTCTTGATCTCTTATTATTTATTCTTTGAGTGTCAATGAAGAATAGGCCTTGTGCCCAGTTAGTTATAATCTGTCTCTATGTTGCCAGTCTGGCACATAATATGATGCACTGAGGTGTCATTTTCATCTTTTGAAGTGTACTTCATTTTTACTAGAGATGTAATAGCAAAAACGTCCCCAAATGATGTAATTTCTAAATCTTGCCTTAAAAGTTTGGCTTTACTGAGGCTCTTGCAATAATTTTTTCTTCATTCCATTTTACATTGCTGGTCTTAAAGTTTGAGTTTTAAGAAGCCCAAAGTTAAAAAAACATTTTAGTGGTTTGATCTGGTGTTTGACTAGTCTGAAATGGAACTTCCAGTGCAGACTCCTCTGTCTGACCTCAGGCTCACCTACAACCCAATTCAACTTGAAAAGGTTGTAAAGCTTTGTTAATTTCTCAGGGAGCTGGGATAAGATTTGTGTTTGTAATCACACTTGAGGAGCCATGGTAATCTATCCTGCAAATGCTCAGGTGTGAGCTTAAATGTAGCTATTGTTTTTAGTGAAGCGTCTTGTGTATTTGAAGTTCATCAGGAGCTGATGTGTTTTCCAGAACTAGATCTGAATTAGTTTCTGAACTTGGTACAGCTCTAATAATTTCAGAAATAATATGTGAAATGCAGCCGTGTATCATGTTCTAAGTGAGAATACGCTTTTAAGCTTTCCTCTGTCTAGTTGGACCCTGTGATGCAAACCAGTCACATCTGTCTGTTTCCTAGCATTCTCCATGACATCTTAATGAAAATTAAGAGATGCGTATTTTCTGTGCCAGCATCACCCTGGCATTTATTAACTGGATGAGCTAAAAACTAACCTTAGATAGAAATAATGAAAACGTGAATCCAGTGTGACTTGATGATCTCTATACTTAATGGTCTCATTAGTGATGCCACTGTTTTAAATGATGGTGAATAACTCAGTATGCACATTAATGTAAGACATTGATAGATTATTAATTAACCAAATGTTGAACTCAGTCCATTCCTTATATAATTCCAGAGAAGTCACATCATGACAAAAAAAATTGATCCATGTTATTCTAGGTATGATTGTTATGACTAAATTAATACTAATTTCTTATCTAAATATCTGATAAAAGCCCAGACAGACTTTCTATACAATCAGAAAATGATGAAATGAGTATCAGGGTCTTTTTTATGGTTGTAGAACTGGAGGGCCTCAAGAGGTTGTGCAGCCCATTTCTTGGCTGGAGCACAGGAGCAACGATGCCCAGGTTATTGCTGGCAGATGTTTGTCTAATCTGCTCTGAAGAAATCTTGAATGATGGAGATTCCACAACCTTTCACGGCAATCTATTCCCCTGCTTGTCATTTGTAGTGTACATAAATCACAGGATATTCAGGGATGCTGAAAGGCGGGTAGATGCCTGCCTCTTCTACCAATCAAAACATATTAGGGACTTATATAATTTTGATGATTTGGGTATTTGTGACACTGATTTTTAGTTGTTAATAAACAACGTTTGCAGGTTGATTTACCGGTCAGATACATTGTGGTAAAACCAAAATTACATTGTATAGCATTACCCACCGGATAGTGATGTTATGATGTTAATATACAACAAACTCACTCAGAAGGTTGGTCTATATCCTAACTTGTTGTTAGGCATGTTTATCCTGGGTCTTGTGTGAATGCCTCTTATCTGATACCAATGACATCACTGAAGAACTCTCACGTAGGAAAAAACCTTTATGCAGCTAAAGAGGAAGATTCAGAGGTCTGATTTTATCAGAATTCCATAGTTGGAATAAATTCATTTTCTCAGTACCCATTTGAGGACTAGTATTGTGGTGCTTTAATGATATCTCTGCATGAATCAATGTTTTACACAGAATTATCTTGACTTTCACAAATATCGAGAGAGTGCCTAACTGATTGTCAGACTCTTTAAGTAGCATTGATTTTACTGCTGCAATATTCAGATGATGAGGTAATTGCATCTTATCAGCTTATTGAAAAAGTCTTGTTAGAGCAGTCAATGGTCATGGACTTATCCAGCTTCCTCATTTCTCTTTGGTTGCTGTTCTGTTTTTTCTTTTTTTTTTTTTTTTTTTTTGATCCACAGGGTCTGGGTTCTGCAACGTGGGGTGGAGGTTGTGACATTGCTCTGTGTTCACAGATATCACAAGGTTACCACCATTGTTTCCAGTTATTGACAAAGATAGCAGCCTGTGGTAAGATGCAGACACACTCAGACCTTCAGTGATGCTCACCATATCAGGCAGAGGAAGACTACAGGAGTCTGGTTCAAGAGAGAACTTGCACACACAAGTAAGTGTTAAGTTGACCGTGTGAAGATGGTATGGTATCTGCATGAGGTATTTATGTTCATAGGCTTTGCAATAAAAAAGGGAGTTCTGGGAGTTACTGCCTGCATGAGAACACAGGTTACTCCATGCTGTGAAACTGCACTGTCTTCCTGTGCTTACACTGACAGGAATGCTATTAAACACCAAGTTGACCATGCTGATTGAGAGTGCTTATGGGCATCTGATGGCATCCAAAACTCTGCATGCAATCCACAAGACCCTCACCCCAATCTGAGCTATGCTGCATCTTCACAAGAACCTTCTGTATTTCTAGATTACTCTGGCAATCACCTATCAATCACCAGCTTTAATCTGATTACAGGCAATAAAACTGGTTTCTATCTCTGGCGCCTGACTCAGGTTTCAGAGCAAGGGGAAAAGTATGACATCACCCCTGCTTGCATCTGTGTTGGGTAGCTAATGAAATTACACGAAGGGTTTGAAGACCATTAAAGTCAATGTTGATCCTTATTATTATTAAGAGCACTTTCAAATTTACTGCACCACAGGGCAGGCTTGAAAGCATCATTTTTCAAAGGTGTGTGCACTGCATTGGATTGTAGTGAAGAGCCCTGCTGGCTGTAGAGGATGCCGTCAGAAAAGAGAATCAATTCTGAAATTAATTGGCTAAAAGTTCTCATAGATCCTTTCCTGCACAGACCCACACATCCCATTATTTGGTGATAATGGGCACAATAGTGACCTGGGGATAAGAAAGCCCCAGGTGGGCTTGCATGTGTGATAAGGAGTCAGTGGTTTGCAGAGGTTTACTGCTGCAACCTGTTGTGGCTCTGGGGCTGCATGGGGTCTGCACTCCCCTGTGGGCATGGCTGAGCTCCATACAGGGGCACAAATGTTTCTCATTAATTTCAGCATATGTCTTTGAGTCTTCCCTTTACCTGATCCAGCAGGATAATTGGATTTTTTTTTTTCCTCCAAAAGTTGGTGTTGACATTTTGAGGCTCAGACCAAATATACTTAGATGCTTGATGCCTGCTTACATGAAATGTCTCTGGTCCTCAGTACTTTCCCTTCTGTAGCTGCCTGAGCTTCTCTGTTTTAGGTGAAGGTGAAACCAAACTGAATATGATAAACAGAGGTACTGCCAAGACACTGAGATATTTTGTGCCAAAGTCTTTGTTCTGTTAAATATTTTAAAGCATATTATAAAAAATTACACTCACCATTCCCTTGGATATTTCAGTGTCTGAATGCTTATTACATCTCATGACATTGTTTCTTCAGTCCACATTCAAGATAATGAATAATTTTACTCTGGGTGGTGTAGACTTTTTGGACAGATAAAGCTGGTCTCTGTATTTTAGAACTCAAAAATAGTGTATATGAAAGGAAGAGCTTTTTGCACAGGCTTTGGTATGAGCAGGGTGAGCCTCTGGGGATCCCTGGATTTTGCTTAGTAGAAGGTGTCCCTGATCAGGCTCAAGTTATACATAAGGGTTTTACAGACAATGACAAAAATAAAAACTGGTTATGTTATACGCAAGCTTTCAAATACATCTCAGGAAGATGGCTTAAAAACTAACTTGATCAAACACACAGAGGTTTCCTTAGGACCAGAACATGTAGGCTGATACAGCTGGGAAGGATGCAGATGTCTACTCTGCAGGAGTTTTTGGGGTGGGTGTGCAAAGCACTTTGACAGCATTTCAGGGCCCAGACTGCCTGCTGCATTAGGCAGTGCTAGCAGTGGGACTACAGTCATCTTTGTTTCTCTAGCAAGTTTACCATGGTAAAGTGTGTCCCCAGCACAGAGGAACAACCACCAGTAAGCTGGAGACACCTCTACCATATCGTGGCTTGTTTCTTCATCTCCTCAGCATCTGTTGTCTGGCAGCACAAGGCAAAGCTTGTCTTGTCTTTTGAACACTTTTATTGTACTCAGGTGAAGGCAGTTCCCAAGTTCAGACAGAGGAAAACTGGTGGAAAGGTCTCAGAGATGCTATACTGCCAACCACCTGCTCCTCAGTCCAACAGTGTGATCTTCTCTTGAAGTCTGGCACTAGCTCTGTAGCTCTGCTAGACATCTGGGCAGGAATCATCTCTGGCCTCAGGATATATGCTCATAAACAGCTGATGCACAGCAGCAGATCTGAGGTAAGCACATGGGACTACTGGCACTTGGAGCAAAACATTGTATTTAGCAAATCCAACAGTTCACTAGTGGAACTGAAACACCCATCCATGCATTTCCTACCTGCTTCCTGCCGCATTCATGAGGAGAGGGAAAACAATCCATGAGAATCCTCAGAAACAGTTATTTCTGCCTCTCAATTTTGCACTACCTCATCCCAGTAGGCTCACAAAGCCTTTGTAATAGTCTGTACCATCTAAGAAGTGGCTGTGGGAAAGGTGTGCTTCCTAGAATAGGTAATGGTGCCTGGTTTTCCAAAGAGAAGCCATTTGCAAGGGTGGAAATAATATAATCAGAGTAAGTGTGTCATTTGAATCCCTTCTAAAGATCCCCTTATCAAATTTGAATTTTATTTGAAAGATGTATAGCATCAGCCTCAGCACAATAAAGCAGAATCAATTAATACTGGCCAGATAAAGAACTGCATAAAGAGACGGCACAGACAGAGATCACTCTAAATAAAGAGAATGAGTTTCAATCAACAGGCTAGTCTGAGGAGCTACCAAAGGGTCTGCCTCTCATAAAACCCCCCTCTCCTTCCTGCAGACATCACAACTTCACAGCTGCTAAATGCAAAAAGAGGAAGGGATAGAGGCAAAATTTTGAAATAATACGTGCTGCCCACCAGGAGTATTTTTGTTATCTGTAGCAACATTTCTGTGTGAATTTGTATGGAGAGGACTCTTGCTTGTGATAGGTTTTCTTACCAACTACTTTCCATGTCAGAGCTTGGAGGCTCTGCCCCTGGCACAGCTAGGTGTAGCTCCTAAAACAAGCAGCCAGGTCAAAAGCAGTGAGGTACACTTTCTTGGCTAGCAGCCATAGGTTATATTTTTTTAATGTTGGAATTCCACTATAGGGACATTAAACACTATGACTGCAGTAATATTAGAACCAATGTCCTGAAAAGAAGAAATTCCAGTGAAATGATGTATTATACAAGGTATTTTCCAGCCCCCTGGAACACTCAGGACACTCCTTCGTTTTCGTATATATTTTATTGCCTATGCGTGCTGCTGTGTGTTGCAAACCAACGAGAGCTAGTGGTGCAGTACTTGGAGGTAGGGCTCAGACTACAAGCATTTGCTCTGCACTTAGAGCTTGTGGCCTTGAAATAAGGAAGTTCCCTTTGGAAACTGCAAAAACTAATATTCTTATTTTAGGTAAATGTCTGCTGAGGTACTGCTCAGTCTGCTTATGTACTAGAGCTCCAGTGGTGCCTGCAAATCTGAAGGAAAACCAGTTACTCAACAAAGAAATGAAAAGTGGCTGTTCAGTAAAAGCCCCCATTCCTTCCCTTAAAAAAAGGAAAACCTACAAGGTCCTTGTGTTAGTGAAGGCACTTATCACTGCAATGAAATCAAGAATATGGCTCCAAAGCTATAGCATATAACAGTTGTCTGGACACTTGGGGAACATTTCTGACAAGACTGAATAAAACCCTAGAAGCAAGAGCACTAAAAGAAGATAATTACAAGATCAGTAGGTGCTATCTTAAAGACCACCTGAACATACCCTGACAGTGAAGTCTTTTTAGGCTTTGTGGGGTAGGGAACCCTTGGATGCCACAATAGTATGAGGGCAGGCTCTTGGCTATCTATCCTTTCATGTGGAAAAGACCTTTCTGGGAAATGTAGGAAGGTGAGGTGGAGTGAGCAAGCCATTTTGGTGATTTCACTGCTCACCTTCCCTAATTAGAGAAGAATGCAAAAACTTAGCCTTCATTGGGCAGCCTCTTCACATGAGTAGCAAAGACATCTTTCCTTGCCTTTTCTAAGGCACTGCATTTGTCAAGGGCAAAAATCTTGATCAAAGATCACACCTACCAGCTGTAGTAGGATGAAGCAGCTCAGAGATCTTTAAGGGCTATCTTTCTCTATCAGTCCTAGTTCTTGGGTCAAGTGAGGACAGATGAACCAGATGTACCAACAGAGCCTTAGGAAGAGCAGCTACTACGACAACAGCCTCCATTGTGAATATAATGAAAAGATGTTGATTAAAACTTATAGCATAGTGTTTACTTCCAAGTAAGGCTTCTCAAACAGGGGTACATGGGTGTGCATGATCTGGTACAGAGATAACCTGTGGTGATTAGTGTCTGCCCCAGCTACTGCTCTATAACTGCCACTGTTGACTGTGGTATTAAGCAGAAATATAAAGGAAATTGCTTTAAAACAGCATCCACAGCAGGAGAGAACTGCCATCTGAAAGCAAGTTTGGAGTTGCCAAAGGAGATCATGAGTATTACCTACAGTAGACCATCCTACACTATAGAGTCTACAGACTCCACTCCCAGCTGACTGTGGGATATTAAGGTGGGATTTTATGTGAGCTGCTGTGAGTATAAGTGGTTGTTTAAGTCTTGAGCAGGTAGGTACAACCTGTGAATCCTCCACTTTTGCTAGTCAGCAGTTTGGTGTTTAGCCAAGCCAAGGAATAACCTGCTATTCTCTCTTCTTCCTTCACCCTTTCCTCACATGTGTATTCATCTACCTGTTCACCTACCTATCACTGAACATAAATTCAATACCAGCCCCCCTGCTAGCTGGCAAGATTGCACTGGTGAAGGTTTGTTTTAAAGGACTTGTTCAGTCAGTCTGTATCAGGACCTGTTTTTTTTATTGTCAGCTGACCCCTTTTCAAAGTGCAAGAAATTTTCCTTCCCGTGTCATTGTTACGTTGTAATTGAGTGAAAAAAGAGAAGACAAAGAAAAGAAAAAGCCCAGCTAGCATAGGGTAGAAGGATAAATTCATAGAAATGCATGGGTATACTGGAAAACACAATTCCTTCCCCACTGACGTTTGCATTTCAAGATTTAGGAGTCAGGTTCCTTCTTCATGTTGATCAGCCTGAGGGCTGTAGAATCATACTTCCAACACAGTCCAACAAAGTGCAAATTTTGTCACAGGTTACATTAAAGAGCTTCAAGTAATTTACAAGCTAAACTGTGATATATTTCACCAGTCTTCCACATTTCAACATTTGCTTCGGAATAATTTACTGCCTATATATTGGGTGTTCTATCTATACAAAACCATATTGCAGGCTGTTAACTTATAAAAGATAGGAGAGTGAGAAAGCATTCTAATTTCTCATCAGTGTAAGAAAAGATAAGAAAAAATATTAGCACATTGGATAATAGCTTTCTGAATAGAGTTGGATGAGTTTGCAAGAGAGGAGTCATGGGCACTGGTCCTGGTCTTTGTTAGATCTGGAATAAATTCACTGGGGTCAGTGTAACACATTATTCCCAACTTTGGGAAGAATATCTTCTTTAAGAAGCAATGTATACAGGCCAGATTCTGGTTTGATTTTCATGAGTATGGATCTGGTAAAGCATCACTAGTGTCAGTGGCGTCTCTGGGTTTGCTTGAGAGTTGTTAAATCAGAGTCATGGGCCAGGAACCAACTACAATCTGGCTTTACATTTATTTCATAGTCACATTAAAATCATAGCTGGGGCCATAATGAAAAGCAACATGTGCTCAGTACGGAAAGCTTCACAAAAATGCAAAAGAAAAAAAGCATTTTGGCATTGCTGTTACACTGCTTGCGACAATACCTGAGCTGGCTTGGCTAAGTGAGCTGCTCTCAGGTGTGTTTATAGGATCTATCATGATGGTGCTGCTGTCTGCTGTACACAGCCATGCTTGGCACCTCAGAGTCTAGGCTTCTGTGCTGCTGTTCCTGTCAAACAGCTTATCTCCCTCCTGTAAGCACCAGCCCTGTGCCACGGCAGCCTGAACATGGTCTGGGTTTAGGAAACCTAACAGCAGACAGACGGCAGTGGTGGAGGTGATGGCAGAAATATGTCTATGTGTGGGAGTAGGGGGTGTGAGCAAGAGCTGCACAGACAAACTTAAGGAGAGGGGCTGAATTTCTGCAAGGGACAATTCTCCAGGGTTTCAAATGCATTGGAACATATTATACTGTTTCATTGCCATAATCCTTCCATGGGAGAGAGACTACTTCATAGAGATGCTGCAGAATGGATTGACCAAGACTATAATTTTAAAACATTGGAAAATATATTTCTGCCTTAAGTCTGCATTTAGATGCTTCAGTTTTGACCCTTTTATTTCGCAGAGGTGACAGAGGTCACAAAGGAAGTCAGCTGGAATTACTCAGAGTTGCTTCTTTAATTTAATCAACCATTTTGTCTTTTTAGTGAGAATGTTGTTTATCCTTTACATTTCTTGGTCAATTAAACTATGTGAAAAGCCCCTGCAGGAAAGCTTGTAGGTATCTGCCTAGCTTCAGGAAAGTTAGGAAATTTTTGCAGCCTAAACCAAAATTCCTTCTATACACTACAGCCAAGATGTGTACCATTGCAGCAGAAACAAGGTCTTGTGAAAACGGCCATTTTATATCCTGCACAACACCTTTTGAATGGTTGCCCATTTGTAACACTTTCCAGGTGGCTGCTGACAAAGGCTGGCTCAATCTCTGAATGACAGACCGGCACACAACAGGTGATAATGGAAATCTGGATGGAAAAGTGTCCTTCCTCTCTCAGGAACTACATTCCTTCTTAAAAACCAACAAAACAGAACAAAAAGAGGAAAAAAAGGGTTTTCCCCTCAGGTACTTTCTGCTCAATGTTTTTCAAGTATTTTGAAATCTCTTGGACTTTTCATCTTTGATTTCAGAGGACTTTTACCTGAGGTAGTAAAATCACTGGCTAACTAAGCCTGTTACCTAGTGGAAGAGGATTAGTTTTCTTTTGATTATGAGAATGACCTTACACAGAGTGTCAGAAAAAAGTATGCTTTTCCTGTGATCAGCCATGTTTTTTGCCATTAATCTGCTTAACCAGAAGATGAGATTTTATTTATTTGTTTTGTCAGAAGATATATGAAAAATATTTTAGGACTTGGTTCTCCTTGGGTTTCTATTAAAATCTTCCATGGAAATTTAGATGATTGGACTGAAGCATCTTTTTGATGTTGACTGGACAATCAGGAAGGTATTGTGGAACACTTTACCAATAGAGAAGGGAAAATGGTGGTTTCTTACTACAGCGTAACATGTCCTCTGATCTTGTTTCTGACCTCTCCCACTCCAGATTAAACATCCCGGCTCATCAGGAGAGACCCTTTAAAATTCTACCTGTCAAAGGATTTTCTGGCCCCTATCTTAAGCAATGTGAATTATCTTTCTAACCGAGATTGTCCTAAATAGAGCTGATGCAGTTGGCAACTTCCCAGCTGTATACAGTTTCCCAAAGTTTGACATCCTAGTGCAGATGCCTGTGTTTGTGTTGCTCACCCAGGCTCACAGATGACCAGGGGAGGTGAGTGGGGGCCTCCTGGGAGTGTGATTCATCCCATCTTGAAGCATAAGTATATATTAGTCCAGATGAATTGCAGCCCGAGTCTCTGCTTAGACTATATTTTATGCTTCATCTGTTTGGTCCAAATGTTGGTGTCACACTGCATCAGTCCTCTGAAGGCACTCACAGCCTTGATGTCCCTGGGGACTTGGCCCCAAGGCCCCTGCCCCACACTGTCCACAGCCCAGGACCCCATTTCAGCACACCAAGGGTGAGGAAGGGCATCTGACCATCCCTTTTGGTGGAGAGCAGGAGTTGGGGCTTGCAAGGTCGCCAACATGTGTTGTCTGTTGGGAGCTGGAACAGGCTCAGCGACATGGCTCATCCAGTGGTCAGGCGCTGCTGTCCTGCCAGTACAGCCAGTGGCAGAGCTGTGGGGCTGGGGACCCTTCCCTTGCCCGTGGACAGTGCTGCCAGCCCTCCTCGGGGTAGTTGCAGGAGCCTGACCCTGAGCCTGTGGCTGCCAGGACAATCTGGGAGGAGACACTTGTGCTGCTGTGCCTCACAGGGACTGCATCACTGTTTCTGGGATGACATGACAATATAGATTCTGCAGAAAGCCCATAAATATCAAATCTGCAGAAGGAGCCTAAAGGTGCTCCTGTAGCTCTGTCTATTTTGACTGCTTCCTCAGTGCCCCTCATTCTCGCTGAGCTGTGGTAAAACCTATTACTGCATCCCCAGTATCACACTGTGCAGAGCACTCTCATACCTTAAGCATAAAAGATGCTATAAAAATGTAATTATATTCTGTATCTGACGTTAATATCGTATTCTCTCAACTAATGGAGGACTTTGCAGTGCCCATTTTATTTCTCTAATGTTAACTTTCTAGACAAATTTAGCTATGGTACAAAGGTTTTATGTGGAGCAGGATTTTTCCTTTTAATTTCCTTCCCATTCTTCTTCTTCAGCTTTCTTTTTCTGATCTTGTAGCGCATACTGTTCTCCTTGCTAGGCTGAATTCAGCAAAAATGGCAAGAAGCTGAAAGAGCGATAGGGCTGCATATCTCTCACCTCTGTATTTTTTCTAAGCTGGAATATTAGAACTCTGGGTTACTGCTGTCTGTAGACAAAGAAATAACCGTTTTCCTTAACAGTCCAGTATGAAGGAGAAATTTATTTACAATGCATTATCCGAAATGTATTTACCCAGTTGTTAAGCCCTGCCTTAAAGTTTAAGAATTAGGAAGTGTTTATCTACTCCATCTTGACCATCTGAGGGCAGTGTCACCTAACACTTGCTAGAAGTGATATGCCTGGTCACTGCACACTGTCTGCACTGAACCCCCCACTCTAAGGATGTCATCTGAAACACAGATGTCAAAAAGAGCTTTTCTACACATCTTAACTGCACCTTGGACTTAGATATATTGCACTCACCCTCAGGGCCAGAGTGTCTATTAGTGTAAATCTTTAATGTCACTGTTTAAAATCCAGTTTGGGGTATTGCACCTGATGGATTCATAGACCTGAAACTAGATGGGATTGTGACTGACTTTCAGGTGAGACCTCTCACAGACATCCAGCATAGATTGCTACAAAGTGCTTTTTGCATATAGAAGTTTATTCTTGGCTAGAGAATGACTTTGAGAAGGCTCTCCAGTCTTGTTTTAAATACCCCAAGTGATAAAGAATCTACAGCAGTCTTTGATAAATTATTCCACAGGCAATCAAGCTTGCTGTTAAAAACATCTATCTTATCTTAGACTAAACATATTTAAGTTCACATTCCACAAGATACTCAGTTACTCAGAATAAGTTGTCCTTCACTTAATTTTGCCTTTGTTGTTAATGCTAATTGTATGTTGCAGAGCACAGGAAACCACCAGACCTTCTTCTGTATGTTTTTATTAATTATATGCTTGCAGGCAACTATCTCTTTTCCTTTAATTCCATCTCATTCTGAAACAAAGCCTCCTATCTGTGGTCAAAACAGATGTTTTGGATAAGAAAGGATGGGAAATCCTATGGAAGGGGCATTACTGGTAAAGGAAATATTGGGCTTCTGGAATGGGTAAACTCTTCCTAGGTTTCTTCCTCTGGTCTTAAGGTGAATAGGATGTGGATGATGGGGAAACATGGAAGACAACAGAATGATGATGATTTATATCATCTAAGAACCTGACATCATGATTATGCTTTATGTGGGCTAGCTGTGGGGAACTGAATAGTGGCATGACCGTTTCAATTCATGTACATATGAGATGACATAGGATAGAAGGTATAGTTACATAAAAACATAGCTCAGACATAGTCCTTCCTGTTTTGCCTGGAGTACTTACTTGAAGACCACACAGCTCTAAGTTCCTCTTTAAACTGTGATGGGAACCATTGCAATGTGATTTCTTCTGGTGGGAAATATCAGAATATGTTGATTTTAGGGAGATAACAAAAGAGATAAAGTAATGAGGAAGTACCTCTCGGTCCTTCTCTAGCAACAAAAATATTAGGTGGCCAAGTTCTAGATCAATGTCAAACAATCAGGGAAAGGAAAAATGGATAATTTGGCAGAGACATGTAAAAACCTAAAAGCTATGATGATCAGCACAGGAATCCCAGTGTGTTAAGAGATATTCACCCAGAACCTGCTATCAGCTTAAAGCATTAAATGTAAGGCATTCTTCTTTCATATTTTTTGGATGATTGATGCTGAGAAAGCTGGACATTGGCAGCAAAAGTACAGTGGCAAATACAATACATTGAAATACACACGTTTAATAAAACACCAGCATATCAAATGAATGTTAGTGGTTGTTTAGGGATTGGGAACCAGCTCTGGGCACTAAGGGTGATTCTAAACATACTGGAGAAATAGAAAATAGAAAAAAATTTCTGGAAATCTGATGTCTGGTGGGTGGGAAGTTGGATCAACCCTTTCTCTTTCCTTCATATACTTTTAAGGGTCTTGTATCATGTGAAATACTTGCAATATTGAACTGAAACAAGAAGTCTGGTTTAGGCTGGTACGGGACAGTGGTGAGGGAGTTGTGTTGTTCTGTTCAGACCAGTTACTGAATTACATCTAATCCCTGAATTCCCCATTAAAACCCACTGGAGCACCTTGCTGCTGCAGCTTTCTTTCTGGAGAGCCTTCCAGCAACTGCTCGTTTTGGCAGGAGCTTCTTCCATCTGCTCCCTTGCCTTGTCTAGGTTCAAACCCAGAAGTCCTTGTCTGTGTGAGGAGGAGCAGCTTCTACCAATTCCCCAGCCCAGGCTCCCTGCCTGCCGGACATCTCAGAAGAGCTACATCAAACAGGCAGGAAAGAGAAGTGTATTGCTTCTCTTACTCAGCTTTTCTTCTCTCAAACCTGAGTGATCTCTTAGCCCAGATAGTTGTACAGTTTTCCAGCTTTTCCACTTTGAGTACTCCTCCTACAGCCTGCTGTGCGCATCCTCTCTCTGCCTGCTCTAACTCCAAGTCTGTCATAAACAAACCACTTCCCTCTGGTCTAATGTCTGTCACTGATCCTCTCTCCTCTTTAACTTTGACTGGGGGAAGGAAGAGTTACCTGCTACATGGACAGAGGAAGTTGTATATAGGGCCTGCAGAGCAAAAATATGAAGCTTTTACTTCAATATGTTCAACTTGGGCTTTGTGGCTACTTAGGGCTCTGACTTGCATGAGCTTCAGCCACTTAAGGAAAGCCCTGGACATTCCCAGGAGCTTTAGAAAATGCTCTTTGCATGTTTAGCTTGAAAATGAACTCTGGCCCACTCATCCAGACGCGGGAGGCTTGGGTTGTGCAAGACACATGTCTAGGACTGATAACAGCATGTACATATCCCCATGTCTTGGCTTCAGTCTGTATATGACTGCCTTGTTGGTTGCTTCCATCTGCTTTAATAAGTGCTTGTTTCAATAGCTGTCTGGGTCTCCACATCTGACCTAGCTTTGTTTCACACTACTAATGTCATTACTGAGTAATTGTATGAGTCCCTCCATTGCATCTGTTTTGGCTAGATATTAATAATTTTTCTACCTTCTAGCTTCTTCATTTTCCCACCACAGTACTGCTGCACTTACCATTTGGCCCAATCCCTGGAAGATGAGAAGTCACATGTCGTATTGGCTCTGAAACCGAACAGTTTTTAACCTCATTACCTTGAGTAATGATCCACACCAGCTATAGAAAGGAGAAGGCTGAAGAAAACCTCAGGTGACGGTACTCTTACAGCAGCTGATTTATGTTTTTTTTTTTAAATAAAGAAAAGAAAAAGAAAACTAATGATGAAACATCTTCCTGAAGGACATACTGAAACACTTTATGCAGAATGTGTTATCCGCACACAGAATAGGATGTGTACACCAACATGAACCACTGTGCTCTTGGGACTTCACGCCATCTTGCCTGTAGATTTTCATATTTTCTGGAAGAGAAACAGAAGGTGGGAAGACATGTTAGACAGAGGCCATTGGCAGCAGAGAGAACAGACTCAGACATGATGCTGGAGCAAGATAGGAGTGCAATATATATTCTGTGACCGTCACAGTTTCAAAACCAAAATTGTGGAACGGAGTCATGAGCTAGCCAGATGGAAACACGTCTCCACTCCTTGGTACGTGGAAAAACAAGTTCATCATGTTCTGTCTTTACTCTGAGCCATTCTTGGCAACTTCAGCCACATCCTGGAAAGAGTGGAGGGCAGGAAGTGCAGAGGGGAGCCGGTAGGCAAGTGGGTTATGGGGTTTGGTTTGTACTGTGCTTAGGGAAGCTGTTCTGCTTCAAAGGAAAGGATCTGATTGCTGAGAAAGGGTGTGCAAAGTAACTATGCTTATTTTTAAAAACCTCATCAGCACTTCTCAATATTTCTTTTGCCACCATTTTTCTGCAGAGTACAGCAACAATTATCCTTCCCAGATGATGGTATAATGGTTGCAGCTTGATCTGTCACCTACTTGTGTGGCAGGTGGGCCTAACTAAACAGTTGGGAAAGAGAACCACTTTCCTGATTGGGGTCAGAAGGTAAAACACAATGAACTCTATTTCTAATATTACAGGTCTTTGTTTTTATTATTGCTTATACATATAGTTGTCACCAAAAATAACTTTGATTTATTTGTCATTTCCTTTTTTGGTCAACACACAGTATTTATCTACTCAGTTCTCTGATATTCCAGCAAAGAGTCAGACAAATTTTAAAATAAATGTTCTCTTAGGGTTTGCATATTTTTCCTTCTCATTTCTGGGTCTGGGAAATGGAAAGATACTTCAGAAACAGCCCAAGTTTATTTTACAAGCAGAAATATGTTTACCATTCTTTTGTTCTCCCCTGTACTATGGTACTGTTTTCTCCATTTTATTGTCTCAGAGATGATGTCTAATGTGATTTTTAGGGCACACTTTGGATTTTCATGACTGCTTAAGCACCTTTTTTCTGCATCATTGTAGTCAGAATCCATTTACTGCCAGATGACTAATGTTCACCCATGTTGCTTAGCTGAATGGTTACTAGGCTCTACATATATTAGGTCTATAATGTCCTAGCAAAACCTTTCTCCTCTCTCTCTCCTTCTCTCATTCCTCCACTGTTTACTCTGATTTTCTGGGGAGACAGAGCTTGTGAAGCCTCAGCCTCTGTCAGTCACTCTGGTGACTTTTGAACAAGTTTGTCAATTTAAATCAAATCTGCAGGAGGTCAAGAAGGAGGTTCCTGCACATTTCATGAAAGTAGGAGGTCTATTAACAGATGGCTGCGCTAACAATATTGGCCACACTCCCATGTCCTCCTGCAAGCCCTGTGCAGCTTCAGGCATGAGGAATGGTTGCTGTGCTCAGAGGTGAGTCCCATGGTGATTCCGAACTGTCTGAAATGCAACAGTGATGGCCACATGCTTTGTTCTGTGCTGTCAGTGCAATTGCCATCTCCTGCCTCAGGCTGTGGCTACTGCAGAGGAGAAGTGCTGTGCAGAGGGAGAGGAACTTTTGGGGAGGAAATGCAGAACTCCACCAGCTGGCATTGCTCTAGGACTGAGGGGATGGGCGACGTCACTGTCTGCTGTGTCCATGCCAGCTTTTAAGACACTGACAGATGCAGCGGAACCTCCCTTGTGGAGCAGAGTCAGTTGCCCCTAGAGGAACTGCAAGGATCATATGACATTACAAGGAGAACGGCAAGAGTGTCTACCTAGAAAGCTTCTCAGCATGTATATATATCAGAGAAGTGTTAGAGCCAGTTTGAAGCAGAATATGACACTGTGCATGCCTTTGGTATACTGTCACTGATACACTAATACACCTTCACCGAAGGCTCAGATGGTTGGAATGCACATATGCGAGGTGATTCCATGCTCCCCAGTCCTTGAGAGACAGTCTTGAATGGGCTCCAACCCCCCCAAATCTCCCTCATGCCTTTAAAGAGACAACCTCGTGTGCAGGGGCCGTGCAGTTCTGCGCTCAGCAGTGTGTGGAAAAGCCATGCTGAGCTCAGTGTTTGTGAGTGGGGTGTGCTGCCCGTGGCTGCCGGTGCAGAGGCTGTGGGGGAGCCCTGCATGCCCGGGGGCCCTGTGCTCTCAGGAAGGATGGGTGTAACAGGCACTAACTTTTTGGGCTTAGACCTGGCTGGCCTAACTTGGCTGTCTGACTTTTCCACCTGACTTGAACTTACATTTTAGACCCCTAGTGAAGCAGTCTTCTGAAGTGTCTGTGCTGCTTGCCTACAGTGTGGGCAGAGGCAGCAGTCTGTACCTTGGCAGTTAGCATACTCCTGGAGGATTTCAGAAGCCCTGTTTTATTTGTTCCACAGAGCATGGGTTTATACCTCCAGATTCTGCTTTGTTAGGCACCCTACCTTTGATGGCCCAATAGGTTAGGTGATATGGATGCTACTCTTTCAGTTCAAACATTTTTTTGCAGACTAGCAGTTAACAGACATGACTGCAAGCACGTGTCCACAGGGTGCTGTGCACTGCTGCAAATGGAGGAGTGCCTTGCTGCGCAGATATAAAAACACTCGCTGTTGAAGGCATTACTGTAGATTTGGGTGAAATGTGCTTTGTCATTACAAGTAATTTTCCTATCACTGCTCTCAAAGCTATGCCTTTGCTGGAATGTAAGGAAGCCTTCAATGCCTTGACTTATCCCAAAGTTTATTTAATAGAAGGAAGGCAGTTCACACTTGTGTGGCTCCAGGTACAGCTGGCAGGATGCTAGCTGCTCTGAAGGTTTTATTTATTCCCGAAGAGTAGGATTAAGCTGTAACATTTCTAGCCAACTGATTTTCTTATTTTAGACATCATCACACCATTATGAACAAGAGGGGCTGAAGAAGCGAATATAAATAGCAGTGAGATGTGCTTATTTCTGATATTCTTGCTGAGATTTTATGATGTGTTTCTTATTCTTGATTATACACCTTGAGAAAGAAAACTGGTTAAAGCAGATTTTTTATAAAATGTGCAATGAATTTTAGGTTATTTCCTTGGTCATATTGCTACCTTTTCAGAGGAAATTAAAAAGGAAAAAATAATTTTTAGGGCCTATCATCTAGCAGATAGCCTCTCTTAGTATGGTCTTATCTGCTGTGGTTTCTGAATGTTTGACATCCATTGCTAGAAATACTACCATTTATTTTTCGTTCTGAATCCCTCTCACTACAAAAGTCAAAGCACATCCTATTTATTGTCCAGTTTTGAAATGAGGTAAGCATGGATTCATATATTCATGTATGAAGTTAAACATCTACTTAATTTTTTGGGAAATGCTCTTTTATGAATCACAATGGTTAGTTAAACTCTGTAGTTTTTAATATATTTGTAGGTACTGCAGTTTGATAACTATGTAATGAATAAAGTCACTAGCAGACTTTTCTTTCTGTTTCTGTTTCACCTGACAACCCAAGAGTAAAATCCTGACAAGTTTTAGCCAGTATTTGTCTGAGGTTGGTGGAGTGAGTGAGTGTAGGTAAAAGTCATTAGTTACCAAAAACCTGAAACCATAATTTACTGTTCAGTTTAGATTTCAGGAAATGCTAAATACCAAAGGAAAAATAATAAAAAAAAATAGACTCATCTCACAGGAATACCAGTTAGACTAGCAAGTTATTTTCTGTAAAATATGTTGAAATATAGAATTATGAATAAAAACTTAGGGTTTTTTTTTTTTGTTTTGTTTTGTTTTGTTTTTTTTTTTTTAATTTTAAAAATCTATATCGGACCAGTAGAAAAGTATGACAAACCAAAAACGTAGACCAGAACTCAGAATTAATCTTATAGAAACAACAGATCAATGAAACGAGAGACTAATGTATGCTATGGACTAACAACCCTCTACTTGTAAAAAGAAAACAGAGGCAGACCTTGCTTCTGGAAGGCAGCAATCAGGAAAGCCAGAGCACAAGGGCTCTCAGATTGGCATAGATTTTTTACTGGATTTACAAATTAATATGTTCATGGGGGTAGTACCTCCCTGTATTCTGTATTTGTCACTATTTGTTGAGTATATTAAAGGACTGAGTCATTTAAATATCTCAACTTCTGAGTTTTACCAAAACTCCAGTTTTTAGTCCAATATCAAATAAAAAACACAGGTGAGTTATGGGATATACTACCTGTTTGTTGCTCCTCTGTATAATGATTTACTTATGACAGTGGTTTTGTGGCCAACTTCTTACTTTAGAGAGAAATATTCCCTTAAAGTGGAACATGTTCCATAGAGAAAAATACCTTCCATTTTGATCTTTGGATCAATCCACTTACACTGAGAAGAGAAGAAACGGAATAATCCCTAGATAAATAATAAAATGAACAGAGGCCGTTTCTCTCTTATTTTTTTTTTTTTTTTGTTCCATCACACTGTTACCATCTTCAATTGCACAGCAAACAGCCACTTTTGGGAAACAATAAACAGCTCTAGCCACCTGACAGTAACCTGTCACACAAAACAAAAAATGAAAGGTAAGAGCAAATTCAAAGGGAATGCAGAGTACAGTGCAGGAGTAAGCTACTTAGCAAATGTTTTTAAGTGGGACAGTTCTTGAATGTGCATAAGCACACTAGAAAAACAATATAACCTCTGGGGCCCCTGTCTTTTCAAACAAGAGCCTGAAAATTCACTTTTTCCTCAAGATGTCTCTACCACAAGTGTATCTTCAGACATGAGAAAAGAATTGGAAGGGTACAGAGTAACAAATGACAAGTATGGATTACTGGTAAATAGGAGCAAAAGAAAAAGGTAGCAATACAAAGATTATACTTAGAACCCACACTGTTAATTGGAATCGATGTCACAGTGCTTTTTTTCTTGGAAATAGTTTGTCTTTGGCTTTGGCAGAAGAGCAGCATGCATAAGAGCAAATAATATTTGAAAGTGGAACAAGCCGACATGGTACCAAGTGAGATAAATGCTTATCTCATAATCATTAACTACTGGCCTAGCTACTGCTTTGCATTGCCAAAAAATCAGGATTTGGAGAGGAATTATACAGCTATAAATAATAGTTCCAAGGAGCAGCCTCAGAAAACAGTTGCAACTGTATTTGCCTGTGATCATTTAAGTACTATAAAAACAAAGAAACAAAGAACATCCCCTCTTGGTGGTCCTAAATCACAGATTTGTTGTGATAGCTTCTAATTTTTGCTGAAGAAGTAGGTGATGTCTATGTTATTCATGAATCAAATGCCTGCCTCTGTTGGACAATCTTTGCCATTTTTACCTGCCTGAACAGAAAAGCTCTGCTGTTCCTAGAAGGGAGGGAAGGTGGTTGCAGCGGCTTCTACATGACAGATCAAAAGTGTTCTGGACTACTGTCTCAGCATGAAGCCAATCTACTGTGTTAAGCCATCTATTTAGCAAGATAGCCATCTGTCTAGAGTAGGCTTGATGAGTTAATGGTTTTATTAATTTCTTATAGTAAGTAAGGTGAGCAATGAGGCTGCCTGTGGCATTATGAGTAGCTGACCTTTACAAAATTATCTGCCTTCCTTTCTGGTGCAAAACTTGATGATTTTCAGTGTATCATCAGAGGCATTACCAGATGAATTTTCCCAGGGCTTTGCAGTGAGCATGAGAAGGTCCAAATTTGTTTTTCACATCTGAAAAATAGGTGCTTTGTAACCACGAAGGTTAAAGCATGGAGAAGGCTATTTTCTTCAAACTCTTCTATTTCCTGTACACTGAAGGACGTTGCATATCTGCATGTTTTTCTAACTCTGGTAGATGATACTAAACTTTCTGAAAGGCTACCTGCTCTCAATTAGAAGAAGCTATCACTTTCCTTGGTAGCTTGTCTAAAAGCTGCCACTCACACTGTTTAAAAGTGGTGACCTGTTCCTTAGCTGCATTTCCTTCTAAAATTTCTACCCACTAGTTTTGCCTGTGCCTTTCTCCTTGAGCTTTTAAAAGGGCCACTAGAAGTCACTGCCCAAAGGAGCCACAGCAAAGCACTTTGCTTTGCTAAAGTGTGCAAATCAAACTCCTGAAACTTTTCCCTGTATCGCTCTTCTTCCAACCCTAAAATAATTTATATGGCTTTTACCTGCAATATCATCAAGTTTGCAGCATTTTTTTTAGAAATGCAGATGCCAAAGGTGGATAGAATTGCACCGTGAGCAAAGATGTTTATATTCATAGAAGAACAACAAAACAGAAGAAATTTTTAAATATTGGGAGAGATTTTGAGGAGAACTCAGACTTCAGAATAACCAGTAGCTAAGTAATGCAAGCTAAGGAAAAAAAGTTCATGTGTCTTTAAGGGCATGGTGGCCTTTAAGAGGTAGTATATAAAGAGCCATGGTGACAAATTGTGAGCAGCATTTCTTGTACGCAAAATGTGAGGAATGCTGAAAATGCTGCTGCCAAATGATGTAAGGGTATCCCCTTCGTTCATCTGCAAAAGAAACTAATAACTTTCTCCAGTGTCTCCAAGGATTATCCTACAGACATGTCCTCAGGTTTCCTCAGTCTCCTGTGGGAACACAGACACGGTCAGTAACACGTGTATTTTGTCTGCCTGTGTGTTCACTTTACCTCCACCACATCACCACCTTGCGCTTTCTATATTAAAGGCTTGATTTGTCATTTCCCTTGACAATGCTGGTCTCCAATGGAATTTGTGTTGGAAAGCACCAAACCCAAATGAAGCTGCCCCAGGTGAGGAGCGGGCATTGATGAACCACTGAACTGGAGGGGGAAGGAAGTTCTCTCAGGCTTCAAAGAGCTCAACAGGGTGTTCCTGATGATCATCGATAAATCACTGCTACAGAGTTTTTGGCTGATCCTCACTAGCTGTCAAGGATGTGCCTGAGAAGCCATGGATGATCCTGATCTAGGTTGTTCTCCTTCACCTCTGCCAGCCTAGGATCAGCAAAGCCAGATATCATTACTTTGCACATGGTAGGTGGGTTGGCCTCACTAGCAGGTTTGGAGGTCCCTCCTCTGCCTCTGCATGGGACCCTCCTTAGCCCTGGGGACAGACCCAGCTTGGGCAGGAGCCATGGAGAGGGCTCCGCAGATATGCTATGGCTAGGGTCAATGTGTCCTGGTGACACATGGGGAAAGAGGGCCATAAACACCTTGAGGTGTGCACTACGCATGGTCCTTGTCCATTGAGGACACTGCAGTGGCCTTTGCTGGTGGCCAGGAGGACACACTCAGCTCCAAGCCTGGAGGGATTCAAGCCAACTTTGGTCATGCTGCAGCAGTTACAGTAAGGGAAGGGACATTCCCACAGGGGCAGGTTTTCCCCAAATTTACCTAAATCTATTCTGAACATATGGCTTATGTCTTACTCACTTGTTAAGTTTAGAGTTGCTGAAACACAATGTTTCCAGAAATGTTGTCTCATCAGTGCTGTGGGGAGGCATTTCAGGTTGAAGGGGGAAAAGGACCAGGGGAATGTTTAACCAAAAGGGCACGTGGCAGAAGTAGTTTCAGGAAAGCTGTAGCCTGTTGGCCATCCCTGTGGCCAGGGGAGTGGAGGAGTTGGGGCCAGCACAGCAGAGGCAGCACGGCACAGCCATGAGAGATCTCTTGCATTAAGAGACCTTCTCTCAGAATAGCCAAAAGCTTTAGTGATGGTAGAGAGGATAGGCACAACTGGGAAAAGTTATTTAAAGAAATACTGGGAAATTAGTATTTATTAGTATGTTTTGAACAAGCTGACAGAGAGAAAAGGAGCTTAAAGCTGTTAGGTCAAAACCCAGGGTGTATGTGCTGCCGTGGTGAGTTACGGGGTGAGGAGAAATGTTGGGGCTCGCTACAGAGACGGTGTGAAGAGACCCCCAGCTGCCATGCAGGTGTCTGCTTGTTTTGATACTGCAATGACCTTTTCTGCAGGATGTCATCTGCTCAGAGCTGAGGCTTGCTTCTCAGCAGGATGTGCACCCACTTGGGGGGGTGGAAGGTGGAGATCGCTTTTGCTTTTTGAGTATGTCTCATGGGAGTCTCTGAAGTGAGAGATAAGTCAGTGTCAGGAGCAAATGGTTTACTATTCCCCAGCTGCCCGGTCCCCAGAAGGCCAAATTCCCAAATAAACATGTCCTGTCTCTCTAGTCCCTCTCTGACTTCAAGGAGGGTGGATGCTCTTCTCCTTCCTTCCCTCTTGGCTGTGACAGGCCCATTTCTGCAGTCAAGTGTTGCTCCCAGGAGCTGCTTTTGGCAGTTTCTGTGCATGACCTTGCACATACCTCTGGAAATATGACTTTCCTTAGATATAAAGAAGGCTGCCATGCACATGGACCACACTTTGCTGCTGAGCGAAGATGGTGGGGCTTTCTGTTAAGTTTTCATCCATGGAAGAGCGTAGTTTGCTTTCGTGTTATACCTGTGTTAAACCTACGTCAGTGCTAACACTGAGGAGAGGCAGGGACAGAGGGAGACTCTGAGTGCTAAGGGTTAAAATAATATGGGCTGCTTGTAAATAAAAACTCTCCAGTGACTAGCTATCAATAGTGCAAACATCCTGTTTAGAGGCAACTGAACCACACATGGAGAGGAGGACCCGGCATAATGTGGGTCCCTTAGTAAATGCCAGGATCTCTGGGGCTGGGGGTCAGCTGGGCATGCTCCTGCCAGGTCACTGCTTATCCCATCGAGACTTTCTCTGGTGGCTTCTTGAGGACAGCAGCTTGTGGACCCTCACCTACCAGCTTCCTTACCGCACTTTGAATTTATCCTTTCCACATGCCCGTGGCCTCCTCTGACTTTTCCTCCATATCTGAAGGAGAAGCCACCACTGGGTGGAGGCTGAGCTCCTTCACCTATTTCCTCAAGGGCTGCATGGTGGGCTTGTACCTCCTGTTAAGCACCTTGTGGAGGGGGTGGTGGAGAATATCAGGTCAGCTTCTGTAGCTGCCTAAACTTAACGGTAAAATCTCCATTCACCTTCAGTGTCTCAGCTGGCCACAGAGGCAGCACGGCCCAGACAGCCCTGTGGGATGGCCCAGGTTGGCGGTGGGTGCCCAGACCCCCAGGGAGCCGTGTGGGGTCCACGCCAGGGCAGTGGGGCACATGTGTGTGTCAGGGGCAGCATGTGCCCCCCTCTCCCTGGGCAGCATGGGGACTGAGCATCTTACAGGTGTCGGGCACTCAGCAGCTGCCCTCAGATTCCAGGCACAGTGAGTGGGGTCAGCTAGTGGCAGAGGTGTCTCAGGCTGGCTTGCACCTCGGGCAGTGAGATATCTGATCAGTTATCTCCTGTTTCTCTGCTGAAACCATGCACCCACCCACCAGCTTCTCTCCTACTCGTGCTGCCTGACGAGCGAAGGCAGAGAGGAGCTGCTCTGAAATCACACACATAAGCACAGATGCAGCTGACCTCTCTGGCTCCTGACTTTAATCAAAATCACATGCAGCTCTCTGCAGCCCTAAGGATCCTTTTGGTTTTATTTTATTTTATTTTTTAAGTAAGGAAAAGAATCAATGTTCCTGTAACAAGGGAGCAGTTCTTAGGAAAGGAAACCTTGTGAATTAGTGATCGAATCCATGCATGCTTGCACAAAGTTGAAACAGTTTTAAAATAGCACAGACCAGTTTCAGGGATGTGATTATAAATGTCTCATCAAAACTGCAAGGGAAAACCCAGAGAAAGGGACTTCTCTTTTTTTTCTGTAGACATTTCTAAAGAATGCTTCTTTTCAGCCCGCCTTTTTAGTCTCTTACTGCTCTCTGTACAGGAACTTCTAACTTAGAAACACTGAACTTGCTCTATTACGAAGTCTTCGAAAGATGGGACCTGATTGTTTAGTTTCTGGATGGATATGGGTATTTTAGCTGTAGGTGTTAAAACGGATCTAATTACAATATCACATTTGTGATATGAATTTTCCATTGGCAAGTTTCAATGGTCCAGTAGAGTTATTGCTTGTGATGTTACTTCATTACAAGTTCTCTTCTTTAAAATTTTTGTGATATTTTGGAGCTGGAAGGTGTAATGTGAAGGTGGTTTCATGAAAGCTCACTCTACCCTGTATATTTCAGGGGATTTTTACTGGCTGCTGTTTCTAAAAATGTGTATATCAACAGCCAGAATATGATCAAGACAGAAATTTATCTGCTCACTGGATCACTACTGAAATTATTTGCATGACAAAAGTGCATGTCATTGCTGTAATATCCAAACAGGAGGAGATAAAGTAATTCTTCTTGAAAAAAAGAGATATTTCCTTTTCAAATTGTTTTTTAAATATGAAAGTAAAATGTTAATGTGAATAATGCTAAGTCAGCCTGCAGCAGCTGCAAACCTGCCCCACGTAGTCATACTCAGAGGCATGGGTATTAATGTATTATTCAGTTGTACAAAGTTCAGTAGAATAACTGTTCTCACTAATTGCTAATGGGTGAAATTGCTGGTGCTTATAGGGAGATACTCTGGTAACAGATAATTAAGCAACTAAGTAGTTGAAAATGTCAGGAGAGAAAAATGAGCTTTTCACCTCACTGAGTTAATTTTTAAAACTGTGTCAGCCAAGCTCACTCTGCTCCCATACAGCCAGCCTGAAGATCTGCTGGGGAGATGCACTATGTCCACCAAGCACACAAAGGGGAAAATGGGGGTAAACCTCTTTTCTTGATCCTCCTTCAACAGCTGTCGCCCATGCTTAAGGAGGAGCTGCAAATCTCCAGCAACTGCCACATGTGGCTCTTGCTTGGATTGGCTTTTAGAGCCAGGCCTTGATCTCCACTTCCTTCATGGTTGAGAGATGTTGTTCATTCCCACAAGCTATATCCCCATGCTACTGCAAGCAGATGACTCTTTTCTGGCTCTGTACTTCTGATATGCTCCTGCAGCCTCTCCAGAGCAAGGATGGTCAGGTTGTCAGCTTGAAAGAGGAGAAAGCAGAGGGGCGCTCTCAGCCTTTGCAACATGGGTTGGAGGGACAAGATAATTCAGCCAACAAGCGAGGACAAGAACCATAAGGTGATATTTTGGCCTCTCCCCCATCTTTGAAATTCATCTCTCTGTGTCTCTGGGGAAGGCAAGGGAGCAATACCTGACCCCTTGGAGCCTTGGGGCAATGCAGCGAGTGCCTGACCTCTTGGCATTTCAGCAGTCCCTGGGATAGCAGTGTGGGATGGAGGCACCAGGGCAAGGCAGTCCCAGTCCCAGGCTGTACTTCAAAAGCTGACATATCACCCCAAAGCCTCAGCATCTGCTTCATATCCGTCCCCTTTTTGTGGCAGATTGTGGCTAGGGACTCCTTTTGCTCCCTCTCCCCCCTCATTACAGCTCCAAATAGACTGTGCCCACCAAGCTTGCAGCTTCACTGGCAGCGACAGAGTCTAAGTATCACTATGCTTTGGTAGCTATTTCTACACAGCACGAGGATGCCCTGAACCCTTCTCTATCTCAGGTGTGACCCTGTCTCTGTTTGCACCTATCTGTGGTGTGACCCAATATCCCCTTACAATTCCCTGCAATCCAGACAGGGAAGAGTGGAGAGTATTTCTCACGTTTTGCTGTTGACCACAGACAGCTATTTCTGATTTTGTGATAATGAGTTTTTAATGAAGAGCAAGGCTCCCAGTGAATAGGCCTTGCATCACATTGCATCACTAGTTCCCAGGTGCATCACTAGCTCTCCATACATCATCCAAATTCACCTCCTCTTGCAGCCCTGGCTGCCCACCCAATGCCAATGGCAAGTTGATGCAACGAGGAGCATGTGCCTACTTAGTGGTAACTATTACAGTGAAATATAATATTGCAGTAGCTTTTTTCTCCAGGGTGGCCACAGAAATACCAGCACATCGTTGTCCAGAAGCTCACGTCATGCTGAGCAGAGAGCAGTGCCGCTCAGAGCCTTGGTCTGGGGTTTGGAAGTTCAGTCTGAATGATGGGATGGCATTAGTGTGCAGTTGGATTGAATTTTTCTTAATAGTCTGAAAGTTAAAAGTCTAAGTTGCAGGGCTATAAAATGAGTGAAAGATGTTGTCCATTACAGGTACACTTACAAAATTTTCTATTTTGCTCACATACAGCCAGTTTAACATCAACCTTGCTGAGAGTCAAGAAACCTCACCAAAAAAAATGAGCTCTGTCTCAAAACTCCTGCCTTCAGTAACGTTTCAGCAGAGCAGATGAGAGCCTGCACTTTGAGACAGGCTGAATGCAAAGCTGGCCAAGGCTGACGAAAAGGCTACATCAGGCTTTGAGTCAGACCCATATAGATTCTCATGTGAATAAGACACAAGGCAGGTGTTCTCCATAAATGACCACCGGTGACTTTACACAGGTCCCCTACAGAATCAGGGCTTTATGGAGGCTTAAATTCTCTTATAAATAGCCTTCTTTGGAAATAAATTCATGAGTAAAGAGGAGAACCCATAAGGCAGTGGACATAGGAACTAGACTGCAATGGGAGGCTGTAACAGAAAATGTAAATAATTTTTATATATATATGTAAATACATATATGTTCACTAGATGAGAACAGCTAAGCAGTCAGAAACAATTCTGCCCCATTACCTACAAGACTAGATGAATGAACATGCGGGTTCCTCAGGATCCAGGGCATGGCTGGGATACGGTGTGTTCACGAGGCTGCACAGGAAGCCAGGAACTGTGGGTACACCAAAGAGGGATTTCTGTGCCCACGGTCTGATAATCTATAGTGCTCTGGGGTGGACGGTAGGTTCAGGCGTCCGCTATGAGGGCCTGGGCTTCTGTCATGTCCCACCATTTTCAGCCCAGAGCGGGTATGCTGAACAAATGCCTGTTTGCCTGTGACTTCCGCAGTACAGCTGAGTGAAAAACAGGCTTTATATGTGTGGATAACCAAACCCCAAAATTATGGGAAAACCACCAAATAAAAAATAAGAAAGTTTGAAGAGTTTCACTGAGTTAATGAGCAAATGCTGGCTGACCTGTCAAAAATATTTCAGTTTCATTTTGGCATTGCTTAATGCTCTCCAACCCCTTTTTCCTATTTTAGGGGGGGGGACCTGGATCAGTTTTGAAGTGGAGAACTGTATTTCAAAATAAGGAGTAGAAAAGTTTTATTCTTAAAAGTCAAATGAAAATTGTGCAGCATTTCTAAAACAAATTCCCAAATGTCAAAACCCACAAAAATTTTGAGCTTTGATATATTTTTGCCACCTTTTTTTTCCTTGGAAACTTATCAAGTTTGACCCAATTCTTTCAAAAATAGCTATTTAAGACATTCACGCATTGACAAAAAGACTCTTTCCCTGTCTAATCTAGAGTTAAAGCTGTGAGCTGCAGCCCCTCAAGTTAAGGCTTTCTCACTGGGGCTATAGCAGGCTGGTGTCTTCTCCTGACATAGATTCACTAGAGAGCCTCATAACTCAGGGAAGTATAAAATTGGTTGAGTTACGCAGCTGTAAAACCAGAGTGATGCAGTGGGGAATCAGGCATAGGCTGCTAATTTCACACCACTGGGGAAAAAAAAAAAAAAAAAAAAAAGAGTTTAAAGTTAATTAAAATCAAAAGAATCCCTCTGTAAATTATGTCTGAGGATGTTGGAGTGAAAAGGACAGAAGGCAAATTAATATTTAAGGTGGGGAACTTAACTAGCGCTGGTTGGAGCTGGTGTGGCTCACCTCTGACCTGTCTTTCTTGCAGCTAAGGGGAGTTACTCATGCAGCGTCTGCTCCCGAGGTGCAGGCAGGGTCTGGAGCTCTCTGTCCCCTGACAGCGAGAAGTTACTGCTGAGTTTGTGCATCGCCTCGGGTTGGGTGCTGGAGAGGACTCCTGACTGTTCTCTGCTGCCCACGGTGTTGGACAGGGTGCTAGCAAGGGAAAAGCCCCAGGCTGGGCTTTCAGGTGCTCCAGGCAAGCTGCGGATTGCTGCTCACACAGGCACAGGCAGCTGGGGAGTGGGAGAAGGCCACGGGGCATGGGACCAGACTTGCACCCACACACAGGGTGGGATCCCACAGCTGGGAGGGCATGTGAGGGCAGAGGGAACTGCTGGGGGGAGGAGAGGGAGACTGGGGGGACCTCCATCTGAAGGGAAGCTGCAGGTAACAGTATCCCTTCCTATGTCCCCCTGGCACACAGCTGGTATTCTCCTGCTGGGGCAATGCCACCTGGCACCAGTCATCACCCAGCACCTTCTGCTAGAGGGGGACTTCTTTGTGCAGCCTGGAGGATGCACGAAACCTGCATGAGTCTTCCCTAACGAGCTCGAGCTGGTATTAATCCATCACTTGGCACCACTGGCCAAATTATGCTCTCATTTAAACCTGCATAAAACTGAAGTAGCTCCACTAGAGTCTGAGGTATAATGCAGATTTATGCTATGCTGATTAGGAACAGAGTTTGATCCTGTTATTTTATAACACAGTGACTGCAGTTTTACTAGTCCTTGGGGTGTAGAACAAAAGTATTTGTATTTACTTGCTCTGAATCTTAAGTGCATTTTGCTGTGATACCTTAACTGAAGCATCTTTCAGAAGCGTGGATCTCTCAAATCAATATATTCTCCTCCACTGGTGAATTGTGGCCTAATGTCCGGAGCTATGAAGGACCCATAAAGTACCAGTCTGTAATAGCATTTCACCTCAGTGAATCCAGCAGCTGCCACCATGTTATATACAACCTTAGGCCCTGACCTTTCAAAAGACTCAGCCACCAGTAAGTCCACCTGTCTGTGGGCTGCCTTGTTGCCACTTCAGGTAGTGGGTAACTCACTGTCTTGTCATGGCATGCACATTCTCCTTGAGTGAGGTATTACAGCACATCATCACCTTTTCTTGGTGAAAGGAATCACTGCCAAAAATCCCATGAGTGTATTTTTGATGAAGATGTCTGGACATCCATTTTTTCCACCTCTCATGACCAGTTCTTTAATGAGACAAGCTGAATTTTCCCTCCTGTAGGTAGCAGTTTTATATCTAACAAAGTGTTACCTACAAAACCTTGTCACAATGGCAAAGTGTATCAGGACAGGGACTTGCCACATGCATCCCTTTGGGAACATTAAATATTAAAAGCACTTGTCCTCCAGACCATAAAACCTCTGCCTGTGATACAGACTGCTAGGGCCTGAAATGTCACCTTGCGAACATGGAGATGGGGACAGCAGGTGTCAAGTACATGCAAGGACTTGTTCTTCCTAATGCTTTGTTATCCAGGCTCTGCAATCCAAAAAGAAAAGAAAGAAAGGGAAAGAGATCTCTGGCAGTATTAAATGATGTCCTGCATCCCAAGTTCTGGTTATGCCTCTAGTAATTCCTTTGTGGTGGAAACAGTTGCTGTTTCAATCTTTTAGAAAATGTGCTACAGCTGTATCAGAGAGCCTTAAAGCACCAAAATGCAACAACTCACTGAAACACACAATCTAGGTAAAAAAGGGAGCAGAGAATTTAAAGTCCTCCAATGAATAGCGTTAGTTTATAACAAGAGAGGGAATTGTAACTTAGTCATGGTTGAACGTTTCCCATTTCCTCCTAGCATTCACAGTCCCTTTTTATAATTGTGATTTTGTGGAGAGAGAGGTGTTAGGATTCTCTGAGGTTTTGGGAATTTCCTTGCTTTATCCTGAAAGCACCTGTCTGTTCCCTCCATGAGACAGCCTCTAATCCTGCCTGGGATGCAGTAAGATGAAATGGGCTTCTAATTTCATGGTTGAAGTCAGAAGAGATAATATCTGTTCAGTTCCCTGCATAAAAATTGCTTTCTAGAATAAACCTCTTGGAATTCTGCTTTTGTGTCTTCAAAAAGATCAGGATGTGAGGATCCATCCGGGTGTGCGCAGTCTCTGTATGTGCTGAAAAATGGAATATCAGGGTTGCTCAATACTATATAAAATTTTAATAAGAGTTGAGTCACATAAAGATTTTCGCTGCCTTCCTTTTTTTTTTTTTTTTTTTTTTTTTTTCTTAATATATGTTCTAGCTGTGTCTGTGGAATATTGCTTGTCAGTGTATGTAAGTACAATCTGATTCATGTTGACAGCATTTAAAGACCAGGAAGGTGTTTATCCAGGCAGCTGCAGGGGCAATTCTCAGAGAGTGGGAAGAAACACTGTATTATGCCCCCCCTAATGTGAGTTTTTGAAGGTTACCTCATTCGTGCAGCATGTTTAAAGACATCTAAACCAAGCTTCAATAAGAAGCAGAGTCAGGAGAGGGTTAAGGGAGTCAGTGATGGCTGATGTTAACATCTTTCCTCCTTTTCAGCTTTGTAAAAGATAAACGTTTCAGATTTCAATCTGTGGTTCCCAGCAGTGCTTTGGGAACACTGCAGTAGGCCCGCAAAAATCGCTAATGCTGGGCCAAGCCGAGATAATGCGTCTCAGCAGGAATGACATAATGCCCTAAAAGAAGACTATGATGTAATGCATATCTCACAAATCAGAGCCAATTTCCGCTAGAAATCCTTGAAGTCTAGCACTAATACTGCAATATGGAAAACTTCGGGGGTTTAGATCTTTTCTTCTTTTTATTTTTATTTTTTTTAAGAATGATTTTGTAAGGCTTACAGCACTTGTGCAGTCTGTCTCAGTCACTAGAGAAGCTTCTCTCTCGTTCCACACTTTCTTGCAGTTCAGGTGCTTACTGAAAGCCATTAAGCATTTCACCTTGCTTGAGGTGCCTGCAATATGTTAACACAAACGCTGTAATTTATAGCATTAACATGGCTGTTTATGCAGGTGAGGCATAAAGCGCATATAGCATATTACAGTAAATCCCGCTTAATGAAGGTGTTATGCAGGGATTTATTAGACTCACTAATGTCTCAAGGAAAAGTTAAGCAGTATTTGTGCTAAGCTCAGCTTGGGCTTCAGCCAGTGCAACTCCTCAGTCCTTGGTAGAGTTTCTCCCCTGAGTAAAGGTGAGCCAGAATTGGGTGCATGCAGTTTATAAAACATCCTGGTTAGTTTTCCTGTCTTTTATTAATAACCATGCTGTTAGAGCAGCAGGATGTGCCTGCTGCTCAGTGCTCCTGTGGTGCATGAGCCAGAGGGACCAGAGTGCTGGGATCTGTTGCAGGGTTTACTTCCAAGCAGGGCAAGCCTGCCAGGTTCTGCACCTGCCCTGACCCCAGCCCCTTGGTGAAGCGGTGGGATGTCCCAGAGGGTCTCACTGTCCCCTTGGCCCACTCACAGATTGCAGCAAGGAGGCCATGGCGATTCCCAGGCACAGGGCTGCCTTTGGGGCTGTGGCCCCGCATCCTTCATGCACTCTTTTGGGGGTGAGGGCAGGAGCTGCTGCCATCAGCTGGCTCTGCCCCTTGGAGTCAGGACAAAGCCAGGGTTCTAGGTCTGTTGCTGGGGGAAAGCCACGATGGCTCCTGGCATTGGAGGGGATGGCACAACCCATGTGGGGCAGGATCTGGCCTTGGTACCCGTGCGGCCACATCACCCTACAACTGTAATGTGGCAATGTATATCCCTTCGCTGTGTCTTCGTCTCACAGATGTCATATCATTGGAGTTGGAATTCATGTGCTTTCAAAATACCTTCAGTTCTCCAGAACCAGCCCTGATCAGGGCTGTGCATCCAGTCCCTGGGCTGGGACCAGGGACTTCTCAGAGGTTCCATCCTGGTCAGTGCAGGGTCTTTGAGCCAAAACCTGTTCTCCCAGGAAAAGAGAACTGTATTGTAGCACCTCACATCAGCCCACGAAGTCACTTCAAGAGTGTTTACACTGGAAACCTGAATCTTTGAACAATGACCAGTGAAGTAGTTCATACACTGCAGCCCCCCACCACGGCGGGCAACTCTGCCGGTATGATTTTGACTGCCACGGTCTCTGTGACAGAGAGCTGATCTGTGTTAATCAAATCATCTCAGCTCAAGTAACTGAGGTATTAATATGTAACCTCAGCTGGCTCTTGTAAATTTGAGGTTTACATTTTTGCTTCTGCATGTTAAGAAACACTGGGAGTGTCAGATATTGATGGCTTGTGTTTACTTGCCTATGAGATGTGAGGTCGCTAACTGAGATTCAGCAGGCAAATAAACTCGTGACCTTGTTCTAAAAATTAATAAACCACCATCAGCACCTCAAAGAGAGGGGCAAACTGGCATCTGCTCCTGTTAGTTCAAGCCTGGACCTGCTTTTCATTCAGAATGACCTGACTGCAAATGGAGGCTGCTGTATTTTATGTTACAGACTGCCTTCTAAAAGAGACTGACCCAAGATGCATGGCATCATTAAATTGGGAATGATGCTGGACATGTATCGCAACCACACAAGTGAAAGGTGAGTTGCTGTCTCAAATTGTTTTAAAAACTCATTATCGCTAATAAATACCAAGCTGTGTTACGTGCACCATTTCATTAAAAGAGGATAGCCAGAAGGAGAGCTTAATTATCTTGCTCTAGCAAAAAGCTCTAGGGGCAAGAGGGGAATGTATAATTATAGCGTCAATATGGCCTAGCAGTCTGCTGGTGGGCTGGCGAGATGGGGACCTGGCTCTCTAATCCTGACCTTGCCTCCACCATATGTGACTGTTGGGGCAAGTCATTTAACCTCCTTTCTCACATGGAAGCTCTCACACTTCCAAAGCTAAGTAATCAAAGTGCCCAGAAGACCAATTTTTGTATAAGGACTGGAGTGTTTGTAATCTATTTTGGCTTTTCCCATTTGCCTTTATGTATACTTAGATACCTACTCACCTTGTCACAGCTGACTTGAACTCAGCAAACAGGATTACATTGGCAAAGGAGGCATTGCATGATTTAAGACCATGGCAGTCAGTATCCAGCCAATTTGTGAAACTGTACCACTTCAGTTGTCCTGAAAACATACAGAAAACAATGCAGCTGCTAGCTGTCAGTCATATACATAGGAGTAATTCTGGTAAGACTTGGGGAAGGAGAAGCGCAGAATCAGGTTTACAGTATATCTGTAACTACAAACTGAGTGCAGGGGGTTGTACATCTCCTATCCAGTGCAGAGGGAATCAGGGCATAACAAAACTGTGTACAGTACAAATCAGTCCAGGGTGTGCAAGGGTCTTGAGTATCCAGTGATACTGCTGGCCCGTTCACCCACATACTGTATTTTTGCAGCTACTGCTACCACTCCAGCCAAAAGAGTGCTGCCCCATAGACCTGGCCAGCTGTCTTCTGTCCCAGAGGCATACCTGTGTGTAGCCAGTGTAGTGCCTGTACCCTGCTGTGGGCAGTGAGTCCGATGTTTTGTTCACCTAAATAATCTCAACAGCTACATTACGCTGTACTGAGCGAAGCATCTCTCCCAGTGCAGGAATGTCTTGGGTTTATGAATGTCCCATGGGACTTTCAATGGCATTGGTACAATATGATGGGGGAAGATTGCCTCCTATTGTGACCTGTTATTTGGTGGAGGGTCATCTCTGTTGGGCTAGCACATGGTAGAAAACAATGTATACCCAGTGCAGTATAGTGCTAGTGCAGTCAACTGCCTAGCCTTGGGTAAGTTAGCCCAGTAAGAGAAGTGCAGTGTCACCCCTGGCATCTCTGATGCCAAAGCTTGCTTCAAGCTACCCGGGGTCTCTGTGCCAGTGCTGCATAGGCCATGCTCTTCTGGTGGTGCTGCTTGGATGAGCGCTAGGGGCTCAGTCCTGCCATCCTGTTTTTCTACCTGAACATTTACTGTGCCTCTAGCACTTATTTCTACATCTCAAAGGCTGCCCATGAGTTGAATCTCTCATCTCTACTTTGAGAGGTAGTAAAACCTGGGAGCAACTTAAACCTTCTCTAAAGGTACAATGAGATCTACTAGGGAGAAAGAACTGGTCTGCTTAGAAATGTCCCATAGGATGAGAAATTGCAAGAGCCATGGCCAGAGAAGCCTCTCCCTAGCTGAGCAAGGAGTTGAGTTAAAAAGCATGAGTGAGATATTCCCAGTTCTGAAGGGCACAGTGAGACCTCATCAGCTCCTCCCTTCTGACTCTGTCTCACAGTATGAGAACAGTAGGTCTCTATGACATTAAAGGCAAAAAATTTAGAAGGAATTGCAAAGGATATTGCTTTGCACACTGAACAGACAGCCTTTGGTCTTCACTAATTCATACATTCAATGTCAAGCATGTATGGATGTATTTTTAAAAAGTGTTGGTTAATTTAATAATCACTGACTACCATATGTAACGCTAAAATAATTCAGGATTGAATTTCACAGTGTTGCAACTGATTACCTCTGGGATACTTTTGTGCCTGTGTGGGAGAACTGCACAACTGGCTGAGTGTATCCAAGTTTTTTTCTTCTTCTGAGTTTTTATTTATAATATCTCCAGAGACATGAGGTCAAAGCAAATGGAGTAATATTGGAATGAGAATGTCCAAAGCTAAAAGTCAAATCCAAAAGAGAATCTGGAAGTTAAGCTCTTTCTTGTTTGCATATCCAACTTGGTATTGAACTCAGAAGGAAGTTAGTACCTAAATGCCTTGGTAGGTCTGATCCCACTGGCTAAAGTAGCAGCTGTGTAATACATGTGGTCTACACAACTGAGACAGAAAAGAGGACAGAAAGTGATTCCTGTCAACTTTGTTCCCTGTGAACTCAGAACATCCTCTACTATAATTCTGAAGGCACCTTGAGAGCTGCTTCCAGGTGTTTCCAGTGCAATGATCCTGCAGGTGAAACCTCTACTGTCTTTTCTTAGTTATGCCCAAGCATGAAGTTGATTTTGCTGTGCCACTAAGCTGGAACCAACTGTGTCCCCACTGCCTCCAGTGCTAAGGTTCAAATTTGGGCCACACCCTACCCTCTGCGTGGGTTTCCTCCCTCCAGACCTCCTGGCTCTCTGTATGGTCTTAAGAGCAAACCAGCTGTGGAGTAACATGACAGCATAGATATCCTCTTAGAAAGGTGGAGGATGGATGGGCTGCAGGAGCGAGCTGTTCCCTGCCTCTCCACACACTTGCTGTGATGTGGAGGGTGGCAAGGGGGGTGATGGAGACCTTGGGGTTGTGTTTGGTCAGGAGATCTTTCCTCCTGAGCTGCAGAGAGCCCGTCTTGATCCTGTGCAGTAGCTGAGCGTAACTCATTGCAACAGTGGTACAGCAACACACCTGCCTTCCCCTTCCAGAAAGCAAAGTGCCTCAGAGGCCACCACAGAGAGGTCTGGGAGCTCTGTGCCCTTGCACGCAGAGCCTCTAGAAATTTGTCATGCTGCAATGTCTCTCTCTATCCCAGTGGCTTCCAGCTACCCGTTGCTGAGGCAAGAGTGATTCACATCTGAACACTCTGTGTACCCCGTGGCCCCCGGAGAGGGGCTACCTGTGGGATGGCTGCCTATTACCTATTGCAGGCCACAGAAATGATGGCTTCTAGATGCTGGGGGAGGTTGCTGAAAACAGCTGCACCTCCTGGGTATAGCTGGGTATAGCTGAGCATGGGCCTGGCCTCTCACTCCTCTGCTGTTTTGCAGGGTGAGTCACCCACCCCCATCTCTATAGAAAAAATAAATCATAGCTGCAGCTACAGACGGCGATGCTGAGGGCAGCAGCACCAGTGCTGAACAGAGCACAGCCTCCTGAGAGCCCATGTCCTGGGCAGGCAGGTTTCGGTGACAGAAGCAGCTCAAGATGCCTTTGGGCACTTCTGTAATTTCACAAAGCAGAATCTGTTCCTGGTCCCTCAGCAATGTTCTAACAATCTATGTTTTCATTTCACATTTCTGGTGGGTGCTCAGAGGAGTTGAACGTACCCAAACCGCAGGATGCTGCAATGCAAGCAGCTGCAGGTGAGGCAGAAGACATGTCTACTCTGGTGTACAACACCGAGGAGAAAGGTATGTTTCTGAGTCCCTGGTACAGACTGTGCCTCTGAGGGCACGGTGGGTCTCAGCAGCATGTCAATAATCAAATAAATGCTCTGGACGACTTCAGCTGAGGGAAAGCTGTGCTGCCAAGTGCTGCTGTGGGCCAGGGAGATTTCTGGCTGTGAGGGCTGGGTGGCTGCAGTAGGATGAATGAAAGCATGACTCAGAGAGAAGGAGGGAAATAAGTGTGGCTCCTCTACTTCTGAAAATGATTTGTATAAGGATACTTGCTTAGTTCAGTGTTAATGATCCAAGATTTTGGGTTCATAGGGGCTGGTTTTCTTTAAAAAGTATGAATTGTCTGGATGTGAGTGATGCCTGCACGTAAGAAACATGTGCTGTCCTTAGAGTCTCTGTGCTAAGAAACTGTCAAACATCACACTGGCAGAGTGCATGCAACAGCAGTTGCCCAGAATCCTATTTTTGAAGATGTTCTCATACACAAAGACATAGATCTTTGCTATTTTGCAGCTCAATTTAGGTTTCACCTGAAGCCTATAACATATCTTGTATGTGTGCCAGATCTGCATGACCAAAAGGCAGCTACCTCTGGGGTCTGGAACCAGTGGGTAAGCCTGTGCATTGCTCCCCATCTGGGAATTAGGGCCACCAGTATGATAAGCCAGGAAATTTACAGCCATGTGTTTGTCCAGCACCTAGCAAAATGATGTTTACTCCAAGACTGGGCTCCTAGTCAGGCTGAAACTGAAGTAATACAGTAGTAATATTGTAAAAATCAATAATTTTAGGCAAGTGTACATTTAAGTCACGCCTTATACAAAAATTACCTAGGATTCAACAAACTTGCACACTAGATATTTCTTGTGCCTTTATAGTCTCTTTCTCACCCACACACTCACAACCCTAAAACATCATTAATCTACTAGTGGCTGAAGAACAAAGTCAACCTTAACAGGAATCCAGGGCTCCAGGGTTCCAGGTTTACCTGCACCCAAAGTGAGTTCACACTGCAGGATTCCATGCTTGCTGGGGTTTGGTTGCACTGGTCAAGGAAGCACCAGATGTTTCAAGGAAAGAGTTTTGAGGGGAAGAAACTGGACATGCATATATCTTACTGCTTACTCAAGTTAAAAGTCTGGACCCTCCACAGTGAATGCTTTATGAACAGAAGTAAGTGTCATTACTCCCATGATTCAATTCATACAAAAAACAGGACGAGAGGGGCAGCGCACCCCACCTGAGGGCAGATATTTTCCCTGAAGTGCTGCTGGGTAGGGCTCACAGCTCCCTCCTCAGCACAGCTCTGGGTGCCTCATAGACACTTGCTGGCCTGGGGAAGGAAACACGCAAGTCAGGCTCAATCTGAGCTGGAAGCAGAGAGACAGGAGGAGACATCGTTCAATGGCAGTGGCTGGTGGTTTTTTGTCCTGGTCTCTGCAGTCCTAGCTTTCACAAGATCTGCTTTACTTCTCTGGACTCTGGAAACCCCCATTGGACCTGCCTTGTTCCACATGCAATCTGCAGTCTTTAATCTATTTCATATTTTTCTGCAATTTTGCATTTATTTTGCAGTGTTCTCTGAGGTATAGGTTCTGTGCTGTTACAGCACGTAGCACAAGGAGATCCAGATCTCTTGTGGGCCCTTGTGTTTCAAAAATATAGTTTGTCCTTTCTGTTTGTTTTTGTAAACTGCAATGCCTTACACCGACTCCAGTGGAAATATGCTGCCTAAGGTATGTGGCTGTAAGAAATGGTCTTACTGGATTGCACCACAGTGAAACTAATGCTTTGTTTCCATGACAAGTGGGTGCTCAGCAGGCAGTGTACAACTGTGCCCTCCAGGAGCTTCCTGAAAGTTATCCTTTGCTGACTGTTTACATAAAACTTGCATTTACAGTGGGGTTTGGGCTAATTCTTGCTGTGGAAATCCTTCTCTTCCAACACACTCCTGGCATGAAGCCAAAAGTTGACCCTTGATGAAGGCAAACTGGGGCCATTTAATGGAGAAGCCCAGTGGGGGACAGGGCGGCTCTGGTGCAGGCAGCAGGTGGTGCTGGCCTGGGGCACTTACCAACACCATGGTGTATGTTCACCCCTGTATGCCAGGGAAATTTAGGCAGCTGAGTACCTTGCTAGGTATGGTAACGAGGAAATCTATCTACACTCCAGGACAGCTATTGAAATGTGAAGTCTTTCCTTTACCAAATGCTTGCCTGTGGCTACAGTTGGACTACTAACAGAGAAGTAGAATGTCATATTACCACTCCCACACAGTTCAGTCAGGATGCTGTGGTGTGCTACTGGTACTGTACAGAAAAATGGCAAGTGCCACAACAGCACCTTTACTTTCCCTATTATTATTCTTTGGGCAAAGGTGCATGGAGAGCTGTGCTCCAGTGTTTCCTCACTACTGAAGTTGTAACTCCCTGGCTGTACTGCATTTCGTCCTTTGGAGACAGTGCAATTTCTCCTCTAGGTAAATGTTCATCTGTTTTTCATTTAAATATTAATTTGGGCTGGCACACTGTAGTGTGTAATATTGCCACTCTCTGTGAGGAGTGATTAGGAGTCTCAGAATTCACTTTAATCAGTCAGTTCAATACTGCTGAGATTTGCAGTCTACCCTCTCCCATGCAACAGCCAGAGTCTTTCGACATTCTAAAAAAATTGAAATGAGTTCCTTCATCTTAGACAAGGATAATTAATCTTCAAACACTGTTTATCTTAGCCCAAAAATCCCCAGAATTCAGAACCAAATTAATTTAAAATCCAAGTCTGCTTTAACTAGTAATTGGTTAATCAACGGGCTAGATGTGTAATTATATTCTTTGTTCACACTCCTTACAGGCTTGAAAAGACCATCTAATCCCTATGTTACTTTCATTCCTATAATTAGACCATGTGACATACAATGCTGTATGTATAGTGAATGAATTATTTCCTGGAATAATTTCCCTGAGATTGTTTCCTACAGATGAATTTTGTCTTTTTTTTTGTTGTTTTTTTTAAACTTAAAAAAGCTTTCATATGATTTCTTGGTTATTTTGGATTTCTGTGACTCATTTAGAGATTATGCAAAGAGTTTTAAGATTTGAATTTTTGCTCATTGCCTGTCGCTGAATCAATCTACACTGTGTTTTTATTTCCCTCACCTGCACTTGACATAGCTTTAATAGTTAAGGGATCCTTTCTCCCTCTGAATACTGATAGGATGTGACAAATTTAAGATATTGTCATTCTTATTATCTTTCAGAACAGACCAGCCAGAAAACCTATTAGCTGGTGTTATTCTTGTGGACAGGAATTAACATTGCTATTAGGAATAGGAGGTCTGAGAATAAATCTGAGAAGGAAATTGTGGTCTTTTTAACACAGAGTTGTGGGTCCACTTTACTGAGTGGATACTGTCATAACCCCATTGTGGTCAGTGGTTTGGTCAATGGTTTTCATATTTCTATTCACAGAATTCCCTATTTCCACCAGCTTCATGAGTGCTTATATTCTAGTATGTATTAATCTCTATTCTTCACTACCGCCTATTAAAGCCCAGTGTCTGTTTAACTCTATGCATACCTAAATGCATTCCATTTCTCATTGTAAATGACATATAGATTATAGCTTCAAGAAACAAGTAAAACCATTCTCCTTCTGATAAATGAGATGCAGGAGAGTTTGAGTGACAACACCTTACTGATTTCTTACCAAGTTCTTAGAGGACAGAGGCCTATCACCTTTTTAAGTGTTTGGGCCCAATCCTCTGTGAATCTGTGTGGATTTATCCTGCCATTTTGCAGTGCCCTTAAAAGTGAAGTATCTGGATTATTTGCAAAGCATTTAGAGCCTGCAGGTCCCTTCTTCCGATACCAATTTAGGAACTTCAGCAGCATGGAGGAAAAATTGAAAGGAAAGAGATATGAAATATTTCAGATGAGCTGCTCTGGATATAATGGTGGGGAAACAGGGGAGCCTTTTCCCTTGCCCATAGCCAGACAGTTCTGGTCCTGGCAGCATGGGGCATGTGAGCTGCCTGGAGCTCTTCGGGAGAGGCCGAGGGCAGTGGGTAGCCTGGAGCAGTAATCCCAGCTGTTGGGGTTAGGAGATGTTATCAAAAGCACTTCACTGCTAGTAGCTCCCCCATCATGATGCCGTTAAGTGGAGCTGGTGAATCAGCAAGATGTGCCTTGGCGAAATTTCAAATACTGTTCAACATCAGATCGAGAAATAAGCAGTGAACTGCAGCCTGGGGGTTGTTATTCTGTGTGTTTGCTGCTGCCCAAACCTATCTCTGGTCCAGCAGGGACAGAGTCACCTTTCTCTGGGAGTAGCACAAGGTCAGACATAACAAAGGCACTGTCAGAAAGAGTCTTTCCCTCCAGGAAGCAATATCTTTTAAGATCTTTACTTTTTAAAAGATTTCCTAGCATTACATTTCCAGTGGCAAGGTCAAAGCATGTCATGGATTGAGAAGGCAATTGCAGCAATCATTTAAATCCATGCACCTGAAGAGGTTTCCCTTCCCTCTCTACCAACTCCTGTGAATCTTTTTCTGACTATTTGCTATTGTTATTTTTGCTGAACAGAGAGTTCATCCTGTTTGCATTCACTGCTCTGTATCTCCTTGCTCCTAGATGCTAGTATATGTAACACTCCAGGTTTCTCTCACTCATCTTTGCTTAAAACCATAATGATCAGAGGATTTCTCACCTCCCCACGTAGAGAGATGTTACTTCTGTCCTGGCTCTGAGCTTGATCCAAGCCCTTGGAAAAGGCTCCCCTGGGCTTGCAATGAACCACCCCTTTAACCTTTCTCCCGAACAGTGTCAAAACCAGTATCTCAGAGATTTAGTCAGAAAAGCAATCACTTGTCATGACACTGCCTTCCCTAGAGGTCCCCTCTATAGCCAAAGGGTAAAAGCAAGAGATATCCAGCAGCACAGAGTTACCCCTCACCAGGCATGCAGCTGAGCCCCTGTCTGCTTCTCAGGCTCCCTCTTTGAGGTATCTTCTCTCTGCAATGGTGAGGTTACAGGATCATTAAATGTGGTGGTAATGAGAAGTAGGTGAAAATCAATTTTAAAGCTCAGCTTGTAAAGACTGCAGGAGAAAAATCTTCATTTTTCTGAGCATAGGACAAAACTTCTGCTGGTGTTTATGGTAGAGAAAAATGCAACATGGAAAAAGAAATAGGTTTGTTTTGAAAGCGCTTGTCTCAGCTGTGGCCCCTGGGTTGTGGCCCCTCTCAGCTTTGGGAGCCCAAGCCCTGTGGCTGGCCCTAGGCAAGGATCTTGGGACATGCTTGGCTCCTGCCCTGGGCTGTGAAGTGGAGCCCCAGTTAGAGGCCCTGCATGCAAAAAAACATTTGTCAGCCTCCTCCTGTTCTGTCCCACCATGCGTAGCACTGGCTTCAGAATAGTGGAGCTATAAATCTGTATTTCCTTTTATTTAAGTGCCAACTTCTGAGACTGTATGAGTCACACTTTCAAGCATTTCTTAATAAACATGGGGATAAAAAACATTGTTGAAATGTTCTTAAAAAGACAAAACAAAGCAAAACCCAAATGACAATTGCAATTCTCCTGTAATTTCCCGATTTGTGTAGAAAGACTTTAAGAACATAAAACTGGAAGATGTGTTAAGATTCTGGAAGCTGCGGATGGTGGAGAAACAATGCTTTGCCTGGGCTTCGTGAGAATACAGCAGTTCCATTCAAGCCATTAGGAAGGTAGAAGGAAGAAACATTTTGAAATTTCTAAATTGTTTTTATAAGAAAACAGTTGAAACAAACTTGTTTTGAAAAAAATGCCACTTCAGTTTTTTAAGAAGACGTCATTGGCATCTTTCTTAGAAGGGTCATAGACGAGGATCATGGAGTGGATCCTCCTGGAAACTATGCTGGGGCACATGGAAAATAAGGAGTTGATCAGTGACAACCAACATGGTTTCACTAAGGGCAAATCATGCCTGACAAATTTTCTGGCCATCTACAACAGGGTTACAGTGCTGGTGGATAAGGGAAGAGCAACTGATGTCATCTACCTGGACTTGTGCAAAGCATTTGACACTGTCCCACACAACATTTTTGTCTCTAAATTAGAGCGACACAGATCTGATGGACGGACCACTCAGTGGATAAGGAATTAGCCAGACGGTCACAGTCAAAGAGTTGCAGTCAAGAACTTGACATCCAAGTGGAGAGCGGTGACAAGTGATGTTCCTCAGGGGTTGGTGTTGGGACCAGTGCTGTTTAACAGCAAGTTCACTGATGACACCAAGCTGTGTGGTGCAGTCACCACACTGGAGGGAAGGGATACCATCCAGAAGGACATTGACAGGCTTGAGAGGTGGGCCTGTACAAACCTCATGAAGCTCAACAAAGCCAAGTGCAAGGTCCTGCACATAGGTTGGGGCAATCCCAAGCACAAATACAGGCTGGGCAATGGGTGGATTGAGAGCAGCCCTGAAGAGAACAGCACCCTGCTGCATGGTAACTTTTTGAGAGTTTGGGTCTTGTTGTGTGATCTCAGTATGACTCATTCAAGCTCCTTCATAGCTCCTGCCTTTGGGAGCATTCTCCTGTACAGCTCTGGTTTTGGGAGGCCTTATACTCTGCAAGGCTTTGGTGTTACCTCTGGAATGGCAGCTACCACAGGGAATATGCTTCTGCTGTACAACAGCTCTGCAAACTGCTACTTACAGTAGACAAAAAACCTACAGGAGAATTTGGACATAAACCAATAAATTTAATTCTGAAAAAGAATCACCCCAGATTTTTATTTTAACAGCCACAGAGCATCATTAAGACCATATTCCTTGGGAATCATTAAGTTTCTTGCATGGCTGAAATCCCTTAGCCTTCAGGCTTTTGTAGGCCTCCGCACAAAGATCCTCCTCAGAAATGCAGTGATGTTTCTGCTTAATTATACAAACATCCTCTGGAAAGAGTATTCTTTCCTTTGCAAGTTCAGCTTCATCATAGGTTTAAATTTGCAGATAGAGGCAAGTACATTATAATGGTGATGACTGATAGCTGAAGATTTCTTGGGTTCAGAGTGTTCCCTAATGTAGGCCATTTTTCATCATCTAGAGTTGCCTGATAATGATGTCATTTCCATTGCTTGAATGTTGAAGCAGCAGCCACATATCATGGAGTTAAAATGACTGTTTATAGGGCAGCTAAATTGTGTTGTTATCAGTTTAGGGCAGTGTTTGCTTTGCTTCTGGGGACAAAATGACAATTGGACTTTCCTAAAACTCATCAAACAGGATGAGAATGCCAAGAATACAAATCTGCACTGTAGTCAAGCTGGGGAGAAAAAGAGAGAGAAGAAAAAAGCAGAGCTATTTTTGTGTGAAGATGTGATGACCATCAGATAAAAATGACAAAGTTGTACTTGTCAGAAAATAAGTCACATTGCTGATCACCGGATAACTTTGATGTAATATTCCACAATCATTTAACTGAGATTTCATGGAAAGATTAATGGTGAAGTTTTTAAAACATGCATGAAGAAGAGCTTTCTTCTAATATCCAGCTGTCAGACAGCCCTTATCTGGGGTTTATGTTGATTGATTATGATTGGGATTGAACTAGAACATGACCTCTAAATAAAAAAGAAAATTATGCAGATTTGAAAGTGAACCATCAAGCCTTTAGGTCTTTCCTAAACATTTCAAAATCTGTTTATGGCCTCATATGTTTATACATACATACATACCCTATGTGCATATGTGTCTTTGCAGACTCAGCCCTGTTAACATGTGAAAAATCATCAAGCCTCACCAAACTTCTCCATCTTCTGTATCACAAAATCTTGTGAATTAAGTTTAATACATAATTTCCAACACACAGGACTCACAGTGGAATGAGTTGTTTATGAGATACTATGTGATCATAAGCAGTGCACAGATTTTGAGTGAAAGCAGACCAATTTCCTTTGAAAAAAACTCTAGTTTCTAGTGTATGAATTGGATGAATTGTTATACATACTTCAAATGGATGGTGACCATAAATCTCACTTTGGACACTTCATGAAATATTTGCAGCATATTTTAAACTAGCTTAGTGGTGCCAATTTTTCTCTAGTGCTCACCACCTACTTTGTGTTTTCATGGGGGACTTTGACTATGATGAAGGAAAGTTTGGGTGATGCTCATCAGCAATAGTGCCTATCAGGCTGCAACCAGCTGGAGACACTCTTTTGCCCAAAAGCCTCTCTTCTGTAGCTAAACACTGAAGAAATGCAACAAGACTTCCAATTTTGCCTTCCATTAATTCCCCCTGCAAATCAAGGTGGTTCATAGCACTGTTACATGTTCGACCTGATCATCCACCGAAACTGGATTTGGAGTATCTAGGCATATGGGGAGTGGCTGGGAGATGTTAAGCTCAGCCATGGCAGTTCTAAAGAGCACCTTGTCCTGAACAAATTGATCAGATCAAGTAGAAAATGCTATCCACCTTCGTATTGTATTGCTTTGTACAGCACAGCCACATAGCTGTGGCAGAGTTTGATGCTGCATACAGGTCACAGCATGCCTGCAAGTTGGTGGGACCAACATGCACAGGTCCCACCTTTCATGTGCCTTTACCAGCACTGCATTTCCATTTGTGCTCTGTCCTCCCTGTGTTTTGCCTAAAAGAGACTTATTCTGCCCTTCTTCAAACCCATCACGTAATAGGGAGTTTATGGAGCTTGCTTGGCCCTGGGGTGAAGTCCTGCACCATTATATTGATCCCTTAATTGAAAGTCATAACCAGATGAGAAAGATGTATCAGGAGACAGACAGGGCTGCTCTGTCTCTCTGAGGAGCTGGATTGGTGTCCCAAGAAGGGAAAACAAGGGTGTGCTCTCTCACCACAGAGTGAGGCTTTGGGTGCTTCCAAGGCCCTGGTTGAGGTGATCTGGGATACAAACAACAGATACACTGCTGAAGGGTGGCCATGCCTCATCTGTCAAATCTGTGAAAAATCTGCTCGTGCAACCATTGCAAAAAAAAAAAAAAAAGACTGCTAAATCAATGCATGGATGATCCTCTCTCACTAAAACGGGGGACAATCAAAGTGGAACTTGACAGCATTCAAAACATGAAATTAATTTGCATTTAGCTGTAAATGAAAACCACCAGGGCAATGTCTCATCAGGTGGTCAGTGATTTATTTCAGAAAGATACCCTTGGGCTCACAGAGGGCTGAGAAATGCTGCATGGTGACTATGCTTCTTCCCTAACTTGTTTCATGCGTCTGTGCTGCAGATGGCCAGTGCTGAACTCTGTGGCATGAGAATGTTTTGCAAGAAGATGTCCATCTTAAAGAAATTGACTTTGTTTTCATGTAAAATTCCACTCTCTGCTCCTCACCTTTTTCCAGTCGCCAGCGGAGAAGAAATGGAGAAGCAGCAGAAATATTTTCCTGCTTTCTCCCTAACAAAAAAGGCAGAACTAATGAAAGCAGATTTCCCCCCACCTTTTAAAGCTCTTGTTTTTTGAGAGTACCTGTTTTCTTTCCCTCCTATAAAAACCCCTGAAATTCTTAAAAGGTCACATTTAAAAAAGTTTTGTCAGTCCAACAAAATTTTTAGGGGATGGTTTCAAAGTAGACAAAAATGTATTAATTGTCCCTTCTTTCTCCTGGATCTTATTCAGGTTTCTTATTTGCACCTTGGTCTTATTTGGACTCAATATAAAGAAAGTATAAAAGGGGACTAAAAAGACTTCAGGATTTGTAGCTGAATGAGAAGCATGTAGGTGGGAGATACTGACAAGAAATGGGGGTGGATCCCTGACACTTTTTCGTGATCCTGGGAGCAGAGGCTGTGCTGCAGATTAGATTACTTACACATGGGACACAGGTAAAAGTGTCACAATACAGATCCAAATGATTGAGCTTTATAAATTTTGACATGGATAAGGATGTTGATGCCATTCATTCTCAACAGTTTTATAAATCGTATTTTAGGCTTTTGGAATTGTGTGAAAGAAGCTGACTTGAAAAATTAAGTAATGTTCAATCATTTAAAACAAAATGGAAACCTGCTTTTTTTAGTTAAATATCTAGAGACCAGAATTACATTATGTCTGTAATCTGGGAAAACATGAAAATAATAGTAAACATCTCTTTACAGCAATATCTGCCATTTATTTTGGAATATTGTAAACGATGTTCTTGTATCAAGAGTTTCATGAGTTTTAATGGCACAGGAAAGCATGATAGCACAGATTTATATCAAAGTCTATTATAGCAGAGAGTCTTATAACAAGAGCAGAATGTATTTATGTCATACTCAAAATGTCATCTCAGTCACAGACAAGACTGATGAGGAAAAATGATTAGACTCAGAGATTTGATTTATCTTTCTTTTCCAGAATGGGGACTTTTGATGATCTCCCTTTAGGTTGCAGTGCTTAAAACCCAAATTTTCAGCCACCACTGGAACACAAAGCAGATATTTTTCTCTCAGTTTTTACCCCACTGCTGGAAATCAGCAAAGTCTCACTAGTAAAACAAAACTTTTGGTCCCATTTTCTTGTAGATGAAGCTGAAAAATATCCCTGTTTCAAAACACTTGCTTAGTTATGGCCTGAACATGGAAACAAACCCTCTTTCCCTCAGCCCTACAGATGAGAAATTTTGTGTGCAGGTCTCCCCCAGATGAGCTCCTCCAGCTCTGCACCCTTGCTCTGCATCACTGTGAGCAGCTAACACCACTGCCAAGGCCTGTAGCAAAGACACTATATTGCTAGTGAATTTAAGGAAATTCAGAACAACCTTCAGAGGTATTAGTCTGTTATCAGCACCTGTGAAAGTCTGTGACAAAGAAGTTCAAAGGTCCCAAACCCCAACATATTGTCATTTTATTTGATAAAACTTTAGTAATTTTTCAAGGGTTCACGCACAAAGAAAATGATTGTGAGTGCTCCTGAAGAGACTTTTGGACATTACAGATGAGATACAGCCACTGCTATTTTTCAGTGAGCTTCTAATTGTTATTGGTGAATTATTATCAGAATTTTATAAAAGCTGAAAACAACGCTTCTGTAGCTTATGTTATGCTTTTTAGTGGAAAAAAAGGAAAAGAGATGAAAATTTTACTTTCCTTGTATTTGCTTAATTCAGAGCATGTGGCATTTAATGACTTTGTCCAATTTTAAGATCAAAACTAAGTTGGTTTTGGTAGCAAAAATATCCAGACCACACCCCAAGTCCCAAACCAAGTGATTGGCTATTTGATCCCAAACAAAGCTATCACTACTTGGGTTTACCTTGTATAACTTTGTATATGCATTTTTTTCTTTCCAGAAGAGACTATACACAGCCATTTGAATGTTACTGGATGCCCCTTTCCTAGAGACAGAAATCTTTTGTATTTTCTGAAGAGCTGCTTTGCCAGTGTGTCCTGGACTGGGTTGCAGTGGTTGACCTCACGGTTCCTGCATAGGCACCAAAATTACACAGATTCTGTACTGCCCACTGCTTCCCAGGTAGGTGAAACATGGCCCCCATCTCCATGTTTTTTAGGGACTGGCAGTTTTAGGTGGGGGGGGAAAATCAAGCTGCAGTAATTTGATGTCATGCTTTTGACACCACTAATGAACTCATAGCATGGGAAATGCTTGTATCTAGCTTCTGTCCAGCTTCTCCCATTTACGCTGCACCCCATGTGCAGGTTCACTAACCACAGGGTATCAGCCAGAGAAAATTCTGTCCTATAATTTAAAGTACAAGTACACTAATGGATTTTCAGAGCAATAGAAAAAGAGCTTCTATTCATCACTCATCAACGTCTTCCTGCTGTTCGGAGACTAAACATGCACAAAACCAGTAGGAGGTTGTTATGCTCCTGTTAGCAACTACCGTACAGAAAAGGAAAATCCTGACATGAATTGTGCAGGCTGTCAAACCCAGAAACATCGCACAACTCTGACAGCCCTCCTCTGCATTAAATTCAAACATCTAGAGAGATGCAGTTCAGAAGGTGCAGTGGTAACAGCAGCTCAGGAGTCAAAAACGTAGACCCAAGCATTACTATCAACACAGCCACATGGCACAGACGTAACACATTGTAATATTCCCGCTCTGCGTTGTCCATGCAGTGGGTTAAACACCTGTTATTTCTTTATGGATTTTACAAATCTGACCAGGAACCTTTACATTTGGTTATGTTTTTCTGACTTTTTTTTTTTTTTTTTTGAATCATACAGTACTAAACGTATTGCATGTCTTTCTTCCTTCAACTCCATTTTGCGGATTTGATCTCCCTTTCATAATAACCCCTATTAAAGCCCAGCTTTCTTGGGAGTTTAGAGTCCCTTCAGAGGGTAAATCACTTTGACTTGGAGACTGTTTCTCAGCATGTCACTGCCTCTCTAAACAGTGAATCTCATGGGGAACAACAAATGCACCGGCTGGCTAGCACTCATGCACAAACCTTTGAGTGATCTCTGGACCAGGTTATCTAAGGTTCTGTGCCTGCCTGAGTATTTCTGTGTCTGTATTGGAGTGCACAGGATCACTTCAGAATCATCGGTCTGGCTATGTATCTCAGTAGCTCATTGACTCCTTCCCTGGGACACATCGGCTCCTCCAGCAGCCCAGAAAGGACAGAGAGCATGTAGCCTGGGTGGGAGCCTTACAACGTTTGCACAACTGAGGACTCAAGCTCAAGTCAAAAGAAGAGTGCTAGCAGGTGCCTCTCTGCACCCCATCACTGACCTTGGGCTTGGTCCTTCACTGGTGTCTCAGACTTCAGACCTCTGGAGAGCCTGCAAAATCCACCTTCTCTCCTGTGCATGCAGGAGGAGGCAGATGAATGGAAAAGGTTGTGTTGTGTTCTATAGAGTTTTACAGAGATGCTGTGTTTGTTATAGGCATGTGCAGTTCAGCGTGTCTGGTATCACAGTGCTGTGATTTTTTCCTCTCTGTTGCACACATCCTTAGAAATACGGTTGGAGAATTTGTATCTTTTTTGCACACGCAGGCCAGCGAAGAGAAGCATTCTTTCTGCGTCATCAAATGGAGTTACTAGTCCTTTTTCAGAGTTTTGTCTAATGCTGCAGAGCAGGATTAGGAGGATATTAAAAAGGTGCTTAGGTGGATTTTTCCAAAACTTTAGGCTCTTTTGTCTAGAGATGACAGCATAAGGCACGTTCCTGAAACTAGACTCCAAGCTCCTCTTGGTTCAGTAAAAGGCTGATGAGATAAAACTTCAGGGTGGCCAGAAAGGTTCTCTAATGCTACAGCCAAAGGCCACATGGGTTAAAATGTGCAGTAGGAGATTCAGACAGAAATTGTGTAGCAGAGAAGGGCAGAGTAAGAGAGATGTACAGTGCCTTAAAGGAGACACAACTAAGTCTGAATTTAATGCAGCTCAGAGAGAACAGCAGGTTAAATTACACATTACTTAAGGTCTCTATGTACAGCAGGATACACAGATTTTTTGTTGATGCTAGTATGAAATGCATGGCTTTTCTGCGTCTCATATAATAAAGTCTCTAAACTAGGAAACACTCGTTATTACAAAGGCAACAGAGGTCCGAACTTATGGTCTTCCCATGGGTATGTAGTAAAATTTGTGAGCTCAGATAATTGGCATTGCAAGGGAAGATGATGAAAGTGTGATCACCCTGCATGGCACCAGAGGATTTAAGACTTACATTCATTCTGAACGATGATGATGATGATGATGATGATAATAATAATAATACAAAATGCTCTTTTAAGACAACAGTGCTAGCAATTTTATTTTGCTTTTTGCTGAGAGAAGGTCTCAATAGATCACAGCTATGTAAAAATGGGACCCAATCTGCTACTTTCAAAACTTTCACGTAAGCTGTGTTTGCATTCCCAGTCAAGTGCTATGACAATGCTCTTTTGTATAGTAATTTTTACTCCTAAACTTTTCACAAACTTTGTATCCAGCAGCAGATTTCATTATTGTGAATTTCTAAGATACTCATTTCGTTGCACAGCTGCTTGTGCCAAATACAAACCTTTGATGCCTAGGTGGGGGCTAGAACTGAAGGTACCAGGATAAAATATCTTAAAGAATATCAGATATGCTATTAGAGATGACTTCCAAAATGCTGCAAATGATAGCTTAAATGCATAAGAAATGTAAGAGAATGAACCAGTAAGGAAAATAAGACACACGTACAGCAAAGTATCTGACTGATATTCAAAACTCAGATAACTTAATCCAATGCAATTCCTAGTTTCACTTGTATACAGCAACAGATCTATGTGGGAATGTTAGTGTTTATTTTCCTACTCAGATTATGCTTATTTGGAGTGGAAGGAAATATTCTAACTGATGTATGAAATTGTGTGATCCAGATACACTGAAAAGTGTCTTAAAAAAGCTTTAGCTGGAGTGCTTTGTCCACCCAATCTCACAGGCCCCTATTTTGATGAAGAGGAAACATCTGTAAGTCTAGTAGCCGTAATGAAAACAGTCTCTCCCTGTGGATGTGACCATTCATATCAAGAAAGATACTCTGTTAAAAATGCAACCTTACCTAAGGTAGCTTAAAACCAGTCTCCTTACAAATTCTGCAGGGGGATGAAAGAAATCTCATTAGAAGTTGTTTGTAAGAAGTTTCCCAGTACTGCCTTTTAGCAATAAAAGTTTAGATATTGCTCAATAGGCTTTGCTGGGTTTGGGGATTTTTTAAAAAAACAGTCTCTTGGCCTTCTTTGACTCACTGCAATGAATTCAAAGCCAATGGGATGTTGAGTCAATGACTGAAGACTTTCAGAAACCTCACTCCAACAACATAGCTAAAAATAATGTTTCTTTCAGAAGGTCAACAGTAACAGTGAATCCATGAAACCACATATGCCAGGCAGTTAGTCTGAAAAGACACTGTAAATTCATCTCTGATCTACATGTGTCAATTAAACCAAGGAAGTCAAGGCTGGTTCTTGTCTTCTTTCATTTGCCTCCTCAGGACATTTGTCCTGTGATCTGGAATTCCTTGGTTATCCCACACTCTCCTGAACATTCCCACTAGCTTTGAAAGGAAGCTTAAGTTCCCATGTTGTATCAGGCATATAGACCCAGACACCATTTTCTGATAGCCACAGCAATTGAATAAAGCTGGCCTCATGTCTTGCTAAACTGAGGGATTTTTCTCCTCTGGATTCATGTAAGAGAATATATATATATATTTTTTTCATAGTAAGCATAACATTGAGATAATACTCAGTATTTTTGCAAATACTTTCAGGAAAGAAGGTGCATAGAGAAATGGTACAGCAAATTGTAGCTTTGGTGTTTATATCAATGCAAAATGTAGAAAATACATCAGAGGTGACTGCTGAACTCAGAGCAGCAGAGCACATGGCAGGGCTGAAAACCCTTGGGCACTGACTCTGACTGGCTTTTCCTCTTTTCTCCTTCTATTTAAAAGTTGCATGGGATTTTTTAAAGAAGTGCCTAAGTTAATTGGCACTAGTCCCCTTGCCCAAACACCCAAGTGAAACAGTATATTTTTAAACATCCAGCACATTTAGATGCTATTTTGAGGACCTGGGCAGCACACGGACTGAGTAGTCAGGACGTGCAATTTTCTACATTTAGTTTACTTGTTGCAGCCAGCCCAGGTTGATGGAGACTGACATTTCTTCCTGGTGCCTTGTGACAGCTTATGTGAATGCAGCAGCTGATATTAAGTGGGTATCAGTATCAAAACAGTCAATCAGTATTGGCCATGAGTGGTAGCTCTACTGCAAATCCTCCAGGCAGACTAAGACTTGGGGAATACATTGACTACTTAGCCCTTATCTCTTAAATACACAGCACGGTTTGAAGGACGGGCCATGAAGGCAACCTGAGTTTGGTGGTTGGTATCAGTGGCTGCATCCCAGAAGCTTGCCCCTTCTGGTTGGGCTAATGGTGCTGCTGGGAGCTCGGTGGCCTTCCCCACAGTGGGGCAGGGCTAAAGCTGGGAGCAAAGTGGCGTGCCCAGCTCTGCTGCCACACTGGTGATGAGCAAGAATGATCGAAAAAGGCAGTGACATTTATAAGGAAGCAAAGAAAAAAAATAAATTCCATGTACCTGGACAGCCAAAGTGCAGATGGCAGTGACATTTAAAGGAAGATACATATGAACTATGTCTTCCAAAACCCGATAGTCATTTATAGATATAGACGGGCCTGGCAAAGCAACTGAACCTTGAGACTACTTTAATAATACTTGCATGATTAAAGATACAGCAACTGCTATGCAAGGCACCAGCTAGAGGGAAAAGACATATTTTTGAAAAAGGGACTGCTAATGGCAGATGACCCTGGAACAATTTATTAAGTAACAATCAGGTAGAAAAATATCTGGACAAAAGAAACTCCAAAAGCTCATGACTGTAAGAATGAGTAGGGTAAGACCTCAAAGACAGTGGATGACAGCTACTTCAAAGTCAAGAGATAGTGTTTGCAACTGTACAAGACATCCTGTCTAACACTGTATTACTTGTTCTAGTTTCTGAGAAATTTAGGATTCCCTAATAAAATACAGATGGTTATAAAAAATCAATAATGTTAATGTGAAAAGCTGTAAGTCAGAGGGGCTGATAGGTACTCATAATCAAAGAGATGTTCTTGTTTCCTAGCATGTGTATCATTTGCAGCTTTCTGGCTTCACTTACCAAAGGGACTGAAGAAACTAAAGCCTGAGTAACAGGTTGTAGGATTTTCAAAAGGTTTCTTCAAGTAATTAAACAAATGAGTGATGCTGTCAACAGCATGACTTCACCCTGTTGTAACCAATGGGAAAAATATTTGCCTAAAGTAAACCTATAAATGCTATAACATGAAGAGAGCAACATACATTACAAGGTGATTTTCAAATCTACCATATTCATTTAAGTATCTTTTTGAACATACATATTTTTAACTACACAATAGAATTATCCCAAGTATTACTATAATATCACAGTCTTGTACAGATTGTGCTCATCAGTGTTTGAATTTAGAGGTGAAATGAGTGTGGAGGAGGAGAAGGGAAATTCCAGCATGTGTTACAAAGCATACAGGCAAGCTATTTTGAGGAACAACCTCATATATCTTTGACACATGGCAAAAAACCTAAAAATGTTATTTAACTTTTATACTTTGACAATGCTGTGGCTAAAGTTTCCACTTTTGCTATCTCCTGTGATTTGTTCAGAGGCAACATTTCTCTTCTAGACAACTTTAGCAAGGAAAATGCTCTTGCTTTTTCATGGGAAAGTGCAATATTAATTCTGGCTTATTAAACTGTTCCAGAGAAGGGTTTCATAGCATCACAGGGATATGAAAGGTCAACCATCTACATACAGTATCCCATCCTTCTGCTAATGCCTAACTATTCCCTGTGCTATGCAGAGTGTGTTGTAACCCATGCTTATTTGCCCCAAAGGACTGGGCTTGCCATAGTATCGACTGAATATTTTTTTCCAGTGTTCAGTCTCCATTTTCTTCTGCTTTATATTCTTGAATATAAAGTCACCCCTCCTGGCTGAAGACCTCTGCCCAGCTAAACTCCCTCCCATGTCATTAGCACATGCTTAGCATAAAAACCTTTCCCACCCTTAAAAAGCAGAATGCTTGAGCTGATGAAAATACCAAGTTCACCTGGAAAAGCAAATGAAAATTAGCTGTGTCTACTGAGTGGAAGTGGGGGGAGAAGCATGTGTGCCTTCTGTGGGGAAGTGTGGCAGAGCTTGTGTGCCATGGCAGGGCAGAGCCAGCCAGAGCTGAGAATGGAGCACAGCCAACCTCCTCCCATGGGACACAGACACCAATTTCTACTTCCTGTTGACTTTTAAAATCCAAGTAAACCACAAAAATGTCAACATGCTCAATATCAAAGTCATTGTTTTGTCCAGGATAAATCATTATTTTAAATATTAATTTCAGTAGGAAAAAAAATATATATATATACTTTGGGTCAAACCATTTCTTATTATTTCTTGTCTTGACCAATGACCCCAGAAAAAAGATTCATCCAGTACTCCTATTTAAACTCTAACATACTTAGAGAACTGGTTTATTTACCAGTGTAGCTTCCCAATCATTCCTCTGTGATCAGTATTTTTTCCTTTACTCAGTCCTCTGTTGACTGTGGCTGAAGAGAGATGAGATAAAAACACTACGGATTCAACCCAAGATTTCTATCATTCCTGTGAATACCAAACAAACTAAGCTCTCAGAAATTTCAATTTTGAAAAAACTTTCAATTTTGAAAAAGCTTTCGATTTTGAAAAAAATTTCAGTTCAAATTGTTGCAGTCTGAAAAGGTATAATTAATGTGTCAATGAGCTGGAAGAGTTTCCCTGACAGTCTTATTTGACATTGATTGAATAATGCACATCTTGGGGCACATAAAATTTATTTTACTAATTAGTGAAAATGGTAACTAAATTGATTCAGTTTAAAGCATATTAACATATTGATCTCTTGTCTCAGAAAATAAAATTTTTGGAAGCTGAGATATGTTGAACAGAGCTTTGTTATAAGTTCTTTACTTTTTCTGAAGATCTGGCTTTCTCATGGACTGACAGTCAGGAGGGACAGGAACATTTAGCCTGGATTCATACCTCCTGGTATGAAGCCTCCAGGATTCACACCAGTGTTCCTGCAAAGTTCAAAGGTATCAGATCCATGACTTGGTTCTGTATCATTAAAATACTGAAAAGAGCTTTGCACTCTCTGATTGCAGCTAGGCAGGACTGGGAGGAATGAGATGCTATAAATAGGGATGGAGAGAGAAAGAGGGCCCTGCCCTTTTGGTGATGGAGCTGCATCCCTGGCAGACAAAGTGGAAGGAGGTGCATCTCTGTGGTCCTTAAGCTGCTTCAGAACTATGATTTGATTCTCTGGATGCTGAATGACACGGGAATGATTCTAACAAAAATTGGTGATGTCTGTGGCAATTATTCTTTTGCTCTGAAGACTGCTATGAGATCATCAGAAACATTGAGTTGTGTCTGGAGATCTGGGCTGCAGGGGACAAAAAAATATCTGATTTTATTGGAAAACTTAGTAGAGGAGTAATATGTGGGAGGGGAAGAAAGGAAGGAGATGAAGAGTCTAAGGATGTTATTTTGTCATTTCAATCTGTGTTTTATTTATTTTTTAATATCAATGAGACTCCTAGTCTCAGCTCTTCTCAGAGATAAACCATGCTCTCCCTGGACATCTGGCCTGTGGAATGATGAGGAGAGTAAGAGGACACCGATTTCCGCATGCAGAGTTGCTTTCTCATCCCAGGAGATCCCACATCAGTGGGGAAAAAAGACACTCCTTTTCCTTCCAACTGATCCCAGGATTGGAAGCAGACTGCCTGGGTCTCTGGGAAGCCTCCTGGCAGCCACAGGCCTGACCTTGGGGCTCTCCTATTTTCCACACGTTTGTTTCTAGCCAGAGCATGGGGCTGGGGGTGTTGCAGTGAGGCCATCAGTCCCACAGGGTGGCTGTGGGATGATGTACTGCCGCTGCCAGATACAGGTTATCCGGGCTGTTAGTTACAGTGTGAGAAATGACACTGCCTGCTCCAGGGAGAATGAGGATCATATAAAAGGCTGAGTTTTTAGCAGTATTTCCTTGGCTTTCTGAGTGAAATCCCTTTGTCTTATTTCCTCTCCTTCTCTTGCTCATCATATGCTGTGAACAGTTGAAGTGCCGTGTTTTGCTGTATTTCAAACAGTAACACTGAGGTATTGCTTTTGGATTAAGAAATAAGGAATATGGTCCAGAAAAATACATCTGTGAAACACAGTGAAGAAAGGTGATGTCTGTGTAGTATCAATGGGCTCACTGGCAAGTCAGTGGCTACATAATAATAATAATAATAATAATAATAATAATAATAATAATAATAATAATAATAATAATAATAACAACAACAACAACAACAACAACAATAACAACAACAACAATAATAATAATAATAATAATAATAATAATTTCATGAAAAATGCATGCTACTGCTGAAGGGAAAGGAGACAAACATAGGATTCTTGTCCTTGCTTCAAGAAGGTCCTGTGAGTGCAGGTGGTGGTAGCTGGCAAGTGATGGCTGGTCCTGCTGGGGCTGGGAGGAGCTGTAAGGGTTGCAGGGGGATCTCAGCACTGGTAGCCAGGGCCAGAGCCAGCCTGCTCCAACCAGAGTGAGGTGGAAAAGACAGCAGAGACACCAAATTAATGTGGAGTGATGACATGCATCCAACTTCTCATGTGTCAAGTGGCAGCAGTGTCCACTGGGCAGCATCCTGCTGACCCTGCTTCTTGCCCTCCTGGATCCTTTGAATTTTGTTTGGGGGCTGGTTGTTTGCAACAGGAGTCAGGACTTGGATTTCCAGTATATACCAGCATGTTCACATCAGCAAACAGACTGTGCTGGAGGCACCCAGCAGTGCTGCCAGGGGTGAAACAGAGTGATGGCTGTGGGCACTTGTCTGGTACCTCCTCAGGTAACATAAAGAGAGAAGAAGCAGGGTTGGAAATGCTCCTGTTCTGTCAGTGCCAAAGGACCCCTGCGTGTAATTGCTCTCTTTATAGATCAGAGCAGCATTGGCTTGAACAGCTTGTCCTTTTGGACTGTTTTAGGAGAATCAACATATAACTGCTTCCTCCCACATCACAGCCGTCATCACTCTTGCTGCATTAAAAATGGCTCCACATTTAGCTGCGTTATTCAGAGGAAGGATCTGCAGATTTGTCTTGGGTGAGGATTTAGCTGAGATGCCAGAATAGCAAGTTCTAGCAGCCAAACGGCATTGAAAACCCGCTGCAAGTTCCTACTGTCGCCAGTGTGTGGGAAAAGCCGTGGCTCTGGAATAGGGGATGAAATCATCACAGTTATTGTAAAAGGAGCTGAAGTTCATCCTTTGCTTCCCCCAGATTCTCATGGCACAGTCACAAGCAGGGGACGAAACCCAGTCCGCTCTTTTTCTCTGGTTAAATGGATGGTGTGTCCTGCTAGGTGCAAGAGGAGTCCCAGTACAGCAGAGGCAGAAGTAAGACTTAACTGAATACAAGAATTAGCTGAAAAAAATGTTGGGCATTCAGTGTAGTGCAGTGCAGGGAAGCCTAGTCCAGCTCGGTTCTCCAGTAGTTGCTCCAGTGAGCTCAGTATCGCAGTAAAGAAGAAACCAGAGACATTAAAGACCTGCCATGTACTGAGGTCTCCAGTTCAGAGGTGGCAGACCCCCACTCTCTTGGTCACTAATGCATAGAGTCAGCTCTTCCTTCCCTCAGGTGAGATGTGTGGAACCCCAGAGTATTCACCTGCCCAACACTTACACAACTCTTCTAATTCTTCATGCAAACCAGATTTTCTAGGCAAAAAAACCTGTTTTTTTTCACCTCCAGTTTGGGGTCTACTGAATTCTGACACACCCCAAGAAATTAAATTTAGACGGGCAAAGGCCGAGATGAAATCAGGTGAGTGTCATGCCACTTCTGACATCTGGTTTATGCGCCATTCCAGCAGAGGATAGGGCTCCTGGCTGCCAGATACCACGCTGGACCCTAGCAGGGACAGCCTTCTCCTTGATGAAGAATCAGGAATGAGATCAGGCAATGCCTGGAATCTGTGAGTGTCTCTATCAGTGTGGGAAGCTCCTACATCCCGCTTGCCCTACAAATAAGCCTTGCAGAAAATGAGCTGCTTCTTGTCCTCTAGCAGACACAGTCTGGTGAGCTAGTGCTCCTGTCGAGTGGCACCAGAAGTTTAATTTGAAGAGCGCTTCAGCTGCTACCTTCCTCTGCAGTTGGCCACATCTTTATGAACAAGCAGTCTTTTCACATGATTTTCTCATGTGGCAGACTTTTCCACAACTTCTCCAAACGTGTGAGGGCCTGGGGTCTGAGCGTACTGGGCTGCTTCATCTCATGAACAACTGCAGCAATTCCTGTAAAGTTAATGTGACTTTTGTGGGGTTGTCCACCAGCCACACTTCACCCAATGAAGGCTGAAGTAGCTGTGCTACTGCCATAAAATACTAAGCTGAAATACCATCCTCAGTAGCACATCTCATATTAATAATGCGGAATATGATTTTACGGTCTAGATTAACAGTCTTCCACTTTTCCTGAAGCTGTAGCTAACAAGTAGGTGAAAGATCACAGAACGTCTCCCTTGAACTTTCCATCTGACCCCACTGCTTGTCAGCAGCTGGCAGGGTTGGGAAAGTGAGGCAGCTCAGGGCCCTGGCCGGCGACACGCGCGTGGCCGGGGACGCGGCGCCTCGCATGCCTCCCCTCGCCCTGCGGTATGCCGCAAGCCAGACCATGTCAACGCCAGCTTGTGGCATGCCGCGGCCGTAAGGCAGGTGCGTGAGATGCCTTTCACCCCGGCGGCGAGCACACCACATGCCATGCCTCTCGCTCCCCGCTTGCGGCAGCAGCTCCCCCTCTGCCGCAGCCTCCCTTGCAAGGAGCCCCAGAGCCTTGTGAGGGGCATAAAAACATACATAGCTATGAGGAGGCTTGTTAATGAGGCACAACTCCGTGTCAGCTCCTTACCATGTTATATTTTCCAATCTGTATTCAACCTGATGCACATTTAAATTCTGAATTTTTGAAATGGAGATTAAATTTGATAGCAATAGTTTTAAAATGTAGTGTAATAAATTGCGGCATTGCTTGTTCTTCACAATTCTGCTTGAGACCAAACTAAAATTTAACCGGTAGGAAAAAAGTTGGGAGATACAAACACTCTGGAAAAAGCCCAAAGCAATTGCCAGAGAGGGCAATCAGCAAAATCATGTGAACAGGGAAAAACAAAACCAGAAATTGTGACTTGGAACTATCCCATATCTGGAACCAATAACGTGAGGGTCTCACTGTGGGTGAGAAGGAAAAAGGGAGAGATTAAAAGGCGAAAAAGAGAGGCAGTGAAACAAAACACTGTTTTTTTTCAGTACTCCTTTCTCTCCCTCATTCCTTGAAATAGTCATTAAATAAACTTTGGCTCTGCAGAAAATTCAGGGCTCTTCATTTAACAGACTCCCTTTTTTCTCACATGTAGTTCTACATTATCTATTTAAATAAAGAGACTTCCCTGAGAAGCATCTTGTCAAAGTTAGAGTCAAGGGGACAACTCACAGTGAATAATTTATTCAGCACATTTTGTCTCATTTTCTGCTCCCAGGTTGTCTAGGTGGCAATTGTGATTCCTTTCAATATATTGGAGTTTACTCCCAAAAGGTTTAAGGGTATTATTTTTAGACTGGATTAATGACTGAATATGATACTTGCTATTTGATCTCTGTTGGCCAGTTATTATTAGAGTCAGGCAACTATTCACAGTTGAACTAGACACAACTTATTTTAAAAATGCAGTCTAATTTCTGTTTGCAAATTATCCCCAATGAAGTCAGGTTTTTGTGGGGTTGCTTATGTTTCATCTTCTATGAGACATATATGAAAACAAACGCAACCAGTAAGGGCCCCCACAGAAAGGTAAGTATGAATATTTGATATTATTTTCTTCTCATTTCAGCAGTGCGGCACTGTGTCAGCTTCCTGATCAGTTGATGAGCATTGCATATAGTCTGTTTACATTAATGAATTATCAGATAATATTCATAAACTTTCAATTAATTTACAATTCAGACAATAAACAGAAGGGCACTTTTTATTCAAATGCTCCCGCAAACATTTACTGACTGCTCTTCATCAACAACTTATGAACATCCCCATGAACATGATTCATCTATTTACATATTTTCAACCATTCTCATGAAAGGAAGGATGGATACCAGACCAGTGAATCACAGGGTTTTGCACACAGATGCCTATTGTCTTTAGTGGAACATGCCATTATGATATGATATATAGCTGCAGTTGGCCATATATCTAATGAGATATTGCTCTTGTTCCCTGGCTAGTCAGTAATAATATTATCTTATTTGGTAAACCACAAAAGATGGTTTCTACCTGCAGTTGCTGGGGTCTTTCCAAGCTCTGCTCCAGGGCCTTCTTGTGTCCAGGGAAAGCTTCCCATGGGGACTTTAATTCCTGCTCATAAACTGAAGATGGGGCATTGAGCAGAGAGAAGATCAATGTCAGTTCCAACCCATTCCCTTCTGGCGTGTCTGTGACCACATGTGAGGTTGGCAAAGGCTTTTTTTTCCTCTTATTTCTCAGCTTTTCTGTTACTCATACTAGCCCAGGCTATTTCAGAGGGAAATATTTTCTCCAAAATACTTTATATTATGTTTCCGTGGAAAGTCTAAGCACATTAGAAAAAAAGTCTCTGGAGCTATCAGAGCAGCAGTAAAGATGGCAGGAATAAATGTTTCAGGTGTGCAGTGCCCAGAACATCAAGGACAGAGTTTTCTACTGAAAGGGATAAGTGGATTCTTGTAAAAAAGGCAGACCCATAAAGGTATAAAGGCTGCACATACTTTATACTGGATGTCAGCTCACTTCAGGATGTAACTCAAAATGCTGCACATGCTCTGTAATAGACTCAGTGCTTTTGGCTTCAGGTGACTGCGGCTGCAGCTGCTGTTGTTCTGCCCATGTGCAGAGGAACTGCTGCTGTGGGCTTTCCTCCCTTGATATGTCACTGCTAAACATTTCAGAGAGGCTCCTCATGCACCTTGTCCATATGGCCAAGCTTGGCCCAGTCACTGGGATGGCTAGAGTCAATACCCTGACACTGAGAGAAATAGTTGGCTTATCTTGAGACGGGAAAGCAGAGGAAAATGCTTGCTGACAGGTAATTTCACCAAGTACCAATGCTTACAGAAGTTATGATTTCAGAAGTATGATGGGAGGTTGTATCTGCCAAATCCCTGTGAAAACCAGTCACTGCCATTACTTGCAGTGGAGCAGTACCAGGGGTGTATCCACACCATGTGTCTTCATCAGGAGCTGAGATTTGGGATGGGTGGTGGTGTCTGGCATATCCACCCACAGCTCCACCACCTGAGCCTTGCAGGCAGGTGAATAAATAGGAATGTGTGTGACTAAACATATATTCCTATTTCCCTACGTCTTCTGTTTACAAAGGAACCCAGCAAGCTGCTGTCAGTCAATCCTCCAGCCAATGCCTCATTTATTAGTGCAGTTGTTCGCAAAAAGAGTGAATGTCATGAAATCAAAACAACACTTCATGCTGAGTTCAATAAACATAAATCAGACTTCCATTTGCTTTCGTATCCTCGGGGTGCCCATGCTTTTTATAGGCTACAGCTACAATAGCTTTGTTAAGATATTTGGCTTAGGCTCTATTAATGCCATTATCACCCTTGCAGACACGGCATAGTTTGTTATCTCTTTTGTAAGTTCAGTAACATTTTTACATCTGTCATACTTCTTTTCCCCTGGTAATTATTGGGTAAAAATGGGGGAGCTTCAGCTCACTGTCCTCTGAAAAAAGTCACAAATTTCATGGTAGCTCAGTTTTACAAACTGTATGACACAAGAACATTTCTAATTAATACTGTTATTTCTCAAAGAGAAATGTTCTTAGTAGAACAAAAAACCCCTGCCTGTTCAAAAATTACTCCAGAAAGTCAAGCAGAACGTTAAGCTACATAGTTTTGATAGAAGCAGGTGCCTTGTCACAATGGCAGAGCTTTTTAATTGCTTCTGTTGAAATAGTACTTCTGTTGAAGAATTACGTCTGTTTAAGTACTGTAATTTCTGAGACTAAACTGCACTTAGCGACAACAAGATGCCTACTCCAGCCTAATGCACACGAACATAACAGCAGTGAACACGAGGGTGAGTGGCAAACTCTTTAGGATAAGAACTCCGAAGAAAATTTTCTAACGAAAGCACAGACTGACATCCTTTCAAGGATGCTCCTGGTTTAATGAAACTTTTCTTCTTATCACCAGAATGTAGTTATTCAAATAGTCCAAGCCAGACTAAAGTTTCAGCACAGGAAGGCCCCTGTCTTAGGCTGCAAAGGTGATGTTAGGTGCTGGCGTGGGGTGTGCGTGGCCAGCTGTGATGCCCCAGCCCCAGTTACATGGTGCCCTTGGCCTGTCCCTGAGCTCCTCCTGGAACCACTGAGGGGTGGGGGACAGGAACACAGGGATGTGCATTTGTCATGCTGACTGTTCTCCTATTGCGATTGTACCCGGGTACTCTGCTGGAAGGCTTGAATTCAGGCTGAAGCTTTGTCAAAATATGAATCAGTACTTCTGGCTGATTTATTTTTGCCCTAATCCCAGTGTCCCTATGTGTCCTGCTACCCTGGTATCCACGGCACAGAGCAAGGAGTCAGGGTTGTGGGCTGAGAGATGGGGTCATGTGCCCAGTTCTTGAGGTACTGGCTGTCCCTCTGGCCTGTGAGTACCCTCTTCGTCCCAAACTGCCCCAAGCCACTGTGACACCAAAATTATTCATTGGAAAACTTTGCCTTGAGGGAACAGCAAGCTTATTTCTGTAATGATTTTAATGGTCAGAATTGTGCCAGGTCAAGCCATTTAACTGTGTATTTAATTAGTCATCTGTATGCATGCAACTTAAAGGCGTTCAGCTGTGCTATTTTATAGGGATTAACTAAGTGGACAGTAAATCATCTATGCCAGCAATAAAAGTATTTATAGCAATACTCTTTTCTTTTTTTTTTTTTTTTTTTTTAAATTAATATTATTGCTGCATTGTTTGTACTGGTAGAGGTCCACATAAGAATAGTTCTACTGTAAGAGATGGGAGAAACACAGTTTGGGGTTTTGACTGATACTGACTAGAAACAAGAGTGGGCAACACAGAAGGAGCTGAAATGTGAAGTTCACAGCCAGACAACCCAAAAAGTTATTGCCAGCTGCAGGCTTGCTGTGTTAAAGAAAATAAACACGCAAGCAACTTGGCCCTGTGGAAGCTCATAATTTAAAGAGGAACAGGAGAAAAAATATGACCTGAGCTGGTAGGTAGTAGTTCGCTGGCTTGAATAAATCTTAAGAGTATTTGGCTGCTAACAGTTCACAAGTTTGCGCTGGCAAAATACTGCCTGGAATCAGTGCAGCTAGCCTCCTGGTCTTGCTTGTTCTGCAAGTGAACAAACCCTTTGCTATGTAAGTGCCACTGAAATGCTGCAAGGAATTATGGGACCATGATCCTGCATGGATAAATCATGTGTTTTGAAGCGGGGAAATTTTTTTGCACCTACATCACATGGAGAGTCCCTCCTAAATAGAAGCAATGTGCTTGTTGTTAGTTTTGCACAAATGTTTTCTATGCTGCCTTTCACAATAAATCTTTTGGGAGAACACTGGCAGTTTATAAGGAGCACTGACCTGTGAAACAGAGGAAAATAGATATTGTTAAAATCCTTGGCTTGCCTGCTCAGAGGTCATGTGGCAGGGCCAGGTAACTTTTGAAGTGGTGCATGGAGAGTGGTTTGAGCGGTAAAAGCTGCTGTAACAACGAAACCGACCTGAGTGTGTAAGCCTTTTTGCACTACTTGGCATGTTTAGCCCAATAAATAACATCACGAGACATCCATTCCCATCGCGTTGTTATTCCAGCGTGACCCAGATGGACAGCCAAAAGCTCTCCACGTGTGTGGTTTGCTCCCAGAGAAAATAGGCAATGGAGTCAGGTGTCGTGGAACAATTGCTGTTTACCACAATACTGCCACCCTCATCTTGGGTGGAAGCAAACAGCAAACAGTGAGCAGACCGTTTTTGTTCACAACTTTTCAGGAAATTCTCGACCTCTAAATTTCTCCTCTTCTTTCAGTCAGGTTAAGTGCTCACTTGCTATCCTCTCGGGGTTTTTTTGCTATTCCTGCTGCAGACACCCAGACAAGTGTATGCCACTGTCTGCAAGCATAGTACGTAGCCTGAGGCTATGTAGTTTATCTTTTGCTCAGACGTTACTTCCTATGTGTCCTCCAAGGGTGCTGTGCCTCCAGGAGGTGCCAGCGGAGAATGAGGGCTGTGGAGGGGGTAAAAATCTGAACAGAGGTGCTACAAAACTCTTCTGGCTCCTTTAGCTGATGAGAGCTTAAAATGGCTGCCTGGTCTGGGAGGAAGGCCGGGGCCCTGGGCTTGTGCTGCTGTGGGAGATGGCTGTATCCAGATCTTGCGCGAGTCTGATGAGAAGTTATACTGAGCTATTGTTTCTGCCCTTCAGTCATAACCTCTCAAAAAGTATTCAGCTATAGGTAGGATAAAAACTTGATAAATTCAGGTCATGTTCAGCAAATATTTCTATCCAAACACCTAATCCTGAGGAGGGAGAGAGGATTTTTGAAAGTGTGATTTTATTTTTTTTTCCTTTATTAAAAAAAGGAAAACAGACCTTCAGGAGTAGCTTTTTCCATTTTGAACCAAAAATATGTTTGGCTGAACAAACCATTTTCTTTGTCCTGAAATAAATTAAACAATTAATTGCAGGTAGAGCACAAATGGCCACTGATCAGCAGATGATCATCTCGGGAGAGTGGACCTCCGCCTCTGAGCGGTGCCTTTTCCCCTGCTTTCCTGCTCTTCAGCATTCTTTCTGGTTCTGTTTGCACAAATTTGTCCCCCCTCCCCAGATGAATCATTTTTCACTGTGTTGTTTGCTCTTCCTCCCTATTAAATTAATCAACTGAACAAATCTGCTGCTCTTCTGAATGGAGGGGTGCCCTCTCTCTCACTATCCTGCAGTCACCCGGCTCAGTCCCTGTCTCAGAGCATTTCCCTGGTGGAGGTGTGAGTGGGTGGGGGCACATAGCTGCTGGCCAGGAGGAGTACACTGGCTTTTACTTCTCTGTTGTGGGCCAAATTGGATAGGAAAACGCTCTTTGACAGATCCATTGACGTGCTGCTCCACTGTTGGCTCCTAGATGTAGATTCAGACACCTGCTTTACTCCTCATCCTCTGCCCAAACAGCCGTCCCTTTGGGAACATAGGACTCTTTCCTCTGGTCAATGCTGAGCGAGCTCTTTTGTCCTTCTGCACAACTGCACAGGATCAAACCAGAAAGGATAAGAGTCTTCCATTTCCCCCAAAGCCCTTGGAAGCCCTTGCCGGTTTTCGCTGTGCTTGCTCGCTGCCAGCCCCTGCAGGAGCTCTGTCTGCTCTTTCTGCAACTGCAATTACCAGCGCTCCCCTTGGCAGCTCTCCCACCCTGGTACATTCTTTTTTTGTTATGCTAATAGACTTATAACCAGCTCCAGCTTCTGAGACTGTAATACACCCCTTTTGATTCTCTAATCTACTTCTCTCTGTGCATTAGGGCAGAGAGTAGTTTGCCAAGGGCCCGGCTGAACGTGTTTAGCTGACTGATTCTAGTTGTTCCTATTAGATCCTGGCATGCTTCTGAGATTTGTCACTTCCACACAAATCACAGTCCTAATCCTGGGGTTTAGCAAAGTTTGGATGGATTTGGATTCTACTACATCTTTTTTAGGGGACATTATAATGTTCTCTGATGAAAGATCTCTGGATGGAAAGCCTGTGTGCTAAGTATGAGGATGAGAAGAACATCCTTTCGGTCCAACATTCTCTCTTTTTTTAGTTTAAGGACGGGTGCCCATGTTGAGATGGCAGTGTGAGTGCCCTGGGGCTCTGAACTTGTACTTGATACCTTGGGGGTGAAGATGTGATTTACAGTTGCCGTAGAGGCATGTACAAACATGGACATAACTTAGATCCTGCATTCCACAATGTGTCCCTCACAGAGCTGATCGCTCAAATTACATTCCCAGGGAGCTGTGTTTCCTGGTGGAAACCCTTTCAAGTGTTCAAGCCTCATGGTACTGTCTTTCTGTAGAACAAAATATGAGTATTTTTTAAAATCTTGAACAAGACTATTTAATTGATTGAAAATGTTTCAATGTGATTTTATAGCCATATTACTCTTTCATTGCAAAGATGGTTGGCCTCTGCAGTGACAGTCTTTAGCATTTGTATCACTGTACCATTTCATGATTGCTTGTATTTCATGTCTGCTTCCCCCCTTTCCCTCCCCCCACTGAAGCTGGAGAAGCACATGGATTTATGGCATTATGTCTAAAGGTCACATAACAGCCAGTTCACTGTATGAAGTTTGGACTACAATATCACATGAAGCATATTATGCTATTCCACATCTAAGCAAAGCACATAACCTGCCATAAACACCTATAAAAGAGGGGGAAATGTAGCTCGACATGCAAGACAGGCTGGGAATTGTGGTGTGAAACACAAGGGCAATTCCACCAACAAACACAGAGGGGTTCAGATACAAGTGTGTTTAAATTCTTCATCTAAAGTAAAGCCCTCAGCCTTCTTTACAAACTTTACCTTCCATGATGATTGCTAATGGCACAGTGGTTTGAAACACTGAGATACCATTTGGAGATGGGGAAGTTGGAAGAGAAACGTTCCTATGGAGTGTCTAACTTTGTAGGCATGGACACCAACAAAAATTCATATGCAATTACTTTTTGTGTATCAGAAGTTGAGGGTCAGGTCTGTGGTGGCTGGAATAAACAGCTGCATGTCAGGGTATCACATGTGGACACATAGGATGGAGGTGGGATGGTTTTTAGTAGCATGAGCTGGGATGAAATGGGATGGCTGGCATGGGATTTCTTCAGACAGACTGCTGCTGCCCCTGCACAGATTGCCAGGTTCTCTCGGGGGTTTAGTTGGTTTGTTTAACCTCTCTCTGACAGTAAATAATAGTTAGAAGAGCTTCAAGTTCCAGGATAACACAAGCTTTGACTTAGTACAAAATGGAACACCTTTCAATGTGTCGGGGTGGAGCAGATAAATGCCCAAAGCTGAAGAGACCTTCCACAGAGCAGGTCTTTCCAGACACCTCTCAGGATGTGATCACCGATGTTGAGCTTATCCGATTCTCAGGAGGGGATGATACTTTTGCCCACAGGAAATCATCCCTTTATGTCTGTCTAAAAGGAAAATGTGGGCAGTACAGCCCTCTGAAATCTGCAGCAAGAAGCCCTTTTCACTGCCTTCCCCACTTTTCCGAAGCTCCCCAGTAAAAATTCATGTGGATTACATTTGGTGTGCTTGATGGCCTAACAAGAAACTATTATTGAAAGAGAATTAGGTGCATTTTGTGTTTAGAAATTTGCTTTGCTGTTATTGTTGCTGTTGTTGTCTTGGTCCTAACTTGCCTCTGAGAAGGCAGCTGCTCCCTGCTCCTGCCCTTAACGTCATGGAGGTCTGCTCATTCCCAACTGTTACAGTGCTTTGTGCAGGCAGGGAAGCAAAACATCTGCCTGACAGACCATCAGCAGGACAAGGCGTTCTTACTAGGCGTCCTGCCCCCATTATTTTTACTTTAACCGCACATCAATTTAAACAAACAAACAAAAGATCTGCACAAAAATAAACCAGCAAAAATATCTGTAAATTGGTCCCAATCTGTGATCAGAAATCAGGGATTTTTTGTGCTCCTAGCCTCAGTAAACCCCTAATAAGTATTAGTGTAATTAAGAGAGAGTAAGTTAGGTTTTGAGGGAGACTCATTCGAGCAGTGGAGAAGCTTTTGCCAGAGTAGTCCTGCCACACTGTGCAAACCAGGTTGCCAGAATTGGTGTGCAGCGGCAGGCACTGCCGGGCCCTTGGCTCCCCAGCACTGCTTCTCACCCTTGCAGGGATGGAGCTGGGGCAACGCACAAGGCGCAGAGACCCCTGCCTCTCCCTGCCCTGCCCCACAGCCCCCTCCAGCCCTGTTTTGTTTTACTGGCGATGAAAATCTCTGTGGTAATCATTCACCTGGGTTGTGCATGTAATCAATTACTTTCCTTGTCAAGAATGAGGTGTCCGTGTGCACATGGTGGGTATAATCACCATGCTAACTGGCATAGCAATTGCAGTTAGTTTTCAGTTGTTGCTTACATCATGCCTTGTATTTTTTTTAGACAATGCAAAAGCCAGGCTATGCTGCAGGTGGGGTTTAGGTTTGTAGCAGTCTTCTCTTTTTGAAAAGAAAAGCATTAGCAATCCCCATATTCTAAAAGGTGATAGTTGCAACGGGAAGGGGAATCCAACACGGAATAGCCAGAAAACTAACAGCAACAAGGAAATGCAAACTATGCTTTTATCTGATCTTCTGAGGAGCCTGACCGCTGCTTGGCCTGATGTAAAGCAGCCCTGATGAATGCATACTGCCTGGGTAGTCCCAGCTGAGCTATTTCCAGCACATGCGAGAGATGATTAGAGCAGTAAAAAGCCCCCTCCTGTATTTTTTTTTTAATGATACTGTGGGGGGCACCAGCAACCCTTTAGTGCAAAGACTAAGGGAATAGAGGTTAATTTTATTTCTCTGTCAGGAAAAATGCACAGTCATAATCACATAAAATTCTGCACATTAGCCACTTTTCTTTTGCAATAAAGCATCTCTTCAAGAAAGACAAAAATGGAGAATAAGGCATAAGCCATGATGACCTCATAAGCCATTATAGCTAAGGAATACACTTAATTCCCTTCTGTGATAAATCTGGAATTGATCTTCCACTTATGTCCTCTTTTTAACAACAGCAGCGTGGTTACAGCTTCGGGACCATGAAATGATCTCCGTATGGATGGTAATTTTGTTGTTGTTACAGCACTTACATTTGGTGAGTAGCCAAACTTCACTTTCTATTTTTCCCTTCCTAGCACCCTGCCCTGTGCTTCAGATGCCGATACAGAGCAGCTAACCACCATGTCTTGCCCAGTGGCAACTCGCACCTGCATTTTGGACCAGCTCTGACCATAAACTGCATGTCCCCCTGTGCTGGAGAGGTGCATTTGATGGAAAAGAAGGAGGCTGAGGATGTGGCAGTTTTCCATGCTTGAGAGCGCCTGTTTGCTGCAAAGGTGGGAAGCAATGCTTCTTCCCCAGTGCAGGAGGAAACCCTTCCTATGGCTTCTACAGGCTCCAGCTGCCACGGAGATGAGAGAATGCTGTGACCAAATTTGCAGTAAGCCCACTGAGCACAGGTGAGTGATGGTGCTCCTGGCCAGCGTGACTTGCCCGGTGTTCCTCCCAGCCACTGCACTCACAGAGGGTGTCTGGAAACCATCCAAACATCTCACGTTCCTGAAACCATGTCCAGCACTGGCTGTCCATAAACCAAATTGGCATGGCATGAGCAAGACAGATTATGGCATAATTTGCAAGCAAGACCTTCATGTCAGAGCAGGAGAGCTGCACGCCCTTCCTCCTGAGCCTCCTTGCAGCAGGGAGACTGAGGGAATACACCCTCGAGGGCATGGGGGCTGGCTAGCTTGGTGCAAAGACAGCCCTGCCTTGCTGCCTGTATAGGTAGGGTGTTACAGGCACAGGTGCTACTTGAGCACATGAATCCAGGCACTGAACAGGATTGCATTGCCTCACACACCATCCAAGTGTAGATGAAGGCCCAGTTAGACCATACATGGGGTGGTAAACTACAGAAGAATACAGTTAGAGACACTGGTGGGGACTGTGTCTCTAGTAATGAGGCAACATGGGCAGCCTGTGTGACTGTGAAGGGTGCAGAATGAGGCTGAAGAGCTCAGTTTTCTTCTTAGCATCTCAAAGGAAAACTTCAGTGAAAGTTTAAAGGATAATCAGCAAGCTTTGTGTATATTTTTGCGGTGTGCCTACCAAGATTAAGTGCAGCAAGAGAGAAAGTATGAGAAGGCCTGTTTGAACTCTTGCAAGGCAGACAATTAAGGCAAGCCTCACTGACACTGCAAGAGGACAGTGCACCTATACCCAATAGGTAGTGATGAGCCTCTAAGGAAGGATAAAACACTGAGGCCTCCTAAACCACTCTCTCAGGCTGATGCAATGGGAGCTACTTTAACCCTTACAGTTTGCACAAACTTCCTGCTGCCAGTGCCAGCTCTTGCGGAGTATCACAGTGTTCCTTATTACCCTTCAAAGTGATGTTAAAGAGAAACTGAGATAATGACACAGATTAAAAAAGACAGGTTTGTTTAAACAGTATTTTCACAGGCAATATACTATTTCAATGGGTAACAACACCTAACAAACAGGAACCTGCGTGAAGGTACCTGACAAAGCTCGGCTTTCATCCCCTGCATTTTAAATAAATGATTACATGGGCAATATCACAAATCGAGAGGGAACACCCAGACACACTGGAACTTGAATGCTGGAGCAAAATTTTGGCATTGCTACAGTCAAATCATGCACTGATCATGCTGAGGCTGGGATTTTTTGCAAGTCTCTAATGAATAAATGGGACAAATGCAGTTTTCAGCCTTTACTCAGACTGACATGAGTCATTTAAAGATTCCAGTGGCTCCTCTGAAGCACGCTTAGTTGGAGCTCAGACAGATAAAGTGCTGATGTAGCCAATTAATGAAATACAGCCTTAATTTTATTTGTGGGTTGAAATCAGTGCAATCATTAACCCATTTGAAGTGCTCTGCTGAGTTAGGAGCTAAGACTTTGTAAGAAGATGAATGTGAATTGAACTCCAATAGCATTTTGCATAAACTTGATAAAGCTTGGAAAAGTAGCTTTTCTAGTGAACGTAAGTGTCCACAGTCTTGTGAAATAAAGTAACACTTGGAATATCTGCATAAGTCACTTGCAAGTATTGGGAAGGAATGCTTCAATGTGCAATGAATGCAACCACTTGTGGGGTGAAATCTACTAAAGTCCTGAACAGAGCACAGCAACAGCACCCAATAATTCAGGAAAGAAAATAAATATGACAAACTGCAGGGAACTATAAGCAACTTCTAAATATGATAGCCAAGTTATGGAATTTGTTCTAGACACTTTAATATCTCCTACACTTGTGTAAGGTGCCATGGGACATTTTAAAGAGCACTTTCTTTTACAGAGCCTCTAACAGTGTAGCTCTTCCTAATCATCTGCTGGAACTGGATTTCAGTATTGACTTGGAAGAATACTATATACTAAATCACCAAAACTATTTTCTGGAACATCTCAATTTTATTTTGGTGATCTTCTATCCAAGTAATAGCACAGGCCAACATTTCATGACAATGGCCTGATTTTTTTTCTCTGTTCAGTTTTGTTCCTAATATACTTGTAGTTTTGCCATCAAAACAGATTAATTTTCTCTCTCGGCTCACTGACAGAGGTGTCCCCTTACGCCACACATAAAACTGTTTCTGTGTGTCTGTGGGAGAGCACACGTGCAGGTGTGTGCAGCTGAGCTATTAAGAAATTGGCCCATTTGCCTGTTTTTAGATTTTAAGGAAAAATAAGCCATCGTTAGCTTGGTCTTGATTTCTCCCTCTAGCTGTTGTGCAAGCTAAGAGAACAGCTGCTCTTGGTCTAAAAGCCCTTGTGTCCATTTTCAATCTTTTTGTGGACACCAGCCTGTTTCTTGTGCTGCTGGTGCACTGTCTCGCGTTACAACCTGCGTGCAGCAAGGAGACCACAGGAAGAGGAGGCAGAAGCACGGGGATGCTGCCAGAAACATAAATCTCCAGCAGAATATGGGCTCAGCACCGATGGGCTGGACCAGTAGCAGCTAGCAATGCAGCTGCCACCTTATAACAGGTTACTCTAACAGACTGGATAAGAAAGCTGCAGTTCCTTTGCAACAACTCTTCATTTCACTAAATGATTAGAGTATTAAAGTCGGTGGGAGCCAGCAACAAAATTGCTCCATATATCATACATCCAAGATAGACAGTATGAGGCTTCAGCTTTTAATTCTGGATCTTTTATTCTCTATTCTGATTGGGTAGGAGAAATCTGATTTCTCCTTTCCCTGATTTTGGATACTTATGTACCTTTTTTATAGTGGATTAACCCCATTCTCCATCTGGAGGCCTGAGATTGCACTGTATTTTCTTTGCTTTTACAGTCAGCTGGAAAATCTCCAGCCCTGACTGGAGCTGTATGCCCTTGCTTTGACAATTGGTTTCTAGTCTCCACTAATAACTAGGGTTAATTCCTTTGCTTGTCCCAATGGCTTGTGGGCTTTTTATTGCTCTAATTTATACAATGCTTCTGTCTCTGCACTGGATCCCCTGCCCTATGGCTGGCACTCCAGCACCATCTCAATCTGTGTTGGGAATGTGAGCAGCCCATCCTAAAATAGGTACCTCTCTGCTTTCCTTTTCTCTCCTATGGGAAGGAGGAGAGTGTGCAGTGTGTAGGCGCACCAGTTACCTGGCTTTATGTTTCCTCTTCCTCCAGATCTCAGCCTCTTTCATCTTCCTCCTCAAACTGGACCTTGGCTTTTCCTGTGAAAACCAGAGAGATATACTAGGCATCATCTTTCACTGTGTGTATGGCCTTCTTTTCAAAGAATTGTAGAATAGTCTGGGTTGGAAGGGACCCTGAAGGTCATCTAGTCCAACTACCCTCCAAGGAGCAGGGACATCTTCAACTCAGACAGGTTGCTCAGAGCCCTGTCCAATCTGACCTTGAATGTTTCCAGGGATGGGGCATCTACTACCTCTCTGAGAAATGTGTTCCAGTGTTTCACTACCCTCATTGTAAAGTTTCTTACTTATATCTAGTCTACATCTACACTCTTTTAGTTTAAAACCATTACCCCTTGTCTTATCACTATAGGCCTTTCTTATAAGTCCCCTTTAAGTACTGGAAGGCCACTATAAGTTCTCCCCAGAGCCTTCTCTTCTCCAGGCTGCACAACCCCAACTCCCTCAGCCTTTCCTCACAACAGAGGTGTTCCATCCCTCTGATCATTTTTGTGGCCCTCCTCAGGATCCGCTCCAACAGGTCCATGACTTTCCTGTGTTGAAGACACCAGAGCCCTCACAGATGCCCTGTGCAATTTGGGCAGTGGGATAAAAAGCAAGATTTGCATGATCAAGCAGCAACCCAAAGTTTTATTAAGCCCCGAACCTCCCTCTTCCCCACAAATGTCCTTCATGGTTAAAAAGAAACACCCACCCTAGCACAACAAGTACCTTGGATTGGAGCTGACATTGCCACATTAGGCATAAAGATGAAATCGAAAGGTTAAATGATATGAGTGTTAGAGAGCCAGAGATATTAGGGTAAATAATAGCTACAAATTACCTCAGTCTCTCAGGAGCAAGAGGCAGTGTGTGTAGCCCCTGCCAAGAAGACCATTTAAGAAGCATAGCAAAGGGAGAAGGGAGCTGTATCATGGTGAACTGAGGAAGATGATACTGAAAATCATCTTTCAGGGCTCTTTTACAGGAGATCATATGACTGATACCAGCTGATGCATAGCAGAGCTACTTGAAAAATGCAGTGGGTGGTAGATCCTCCAGATCCCCTCTAGAGGCTCCCACTGGGACAAGACATTACTCATTCTGTAAACCTAAAATAAATGAAATAGATGATACACTGAAAGTAAGAAATATAAATTCTTATATTCATTGGTCCTACTTTGTCTCTGTAACAGGACCCCAGAATGACTATAAAGTATCTTTAAATCCTTTTATTCTGACAGCACCCTGTCAGGCTGTGTTCTTATAAATGAGAATCGGGTGAATGGCTTTCTTCCGAGGAGAGGGCAGCAGGGCATGCCTGCAGCAATAGGATATGGTGGGAAAACCTGCAGGCTGGAATAGCATATCTATGGAGAAACCACCAAAACCTCACTTGCATTATGCTTTGTGCAACTGAATGCATGCTACCAAACCAACACTCTTTCTAAGCAGAAAGCTGTAGGGGTTTGCTAGAAGAGATGATAAAAAATTCCACTTGCTCAGCTTTTCAGTGGACTTTTGATAAGACCCTCGATGTGTGGAAGCAAGTAACACACAATGGGACAAAGGATAAAGTCCTTTGCCAATTAATATCTGGATAAGGAATGGGAAAAGATCCCAGGGTCTGGTACTATCTGTGGTGAAATATTTCAGCTGAGGGATGACACAGGGAGAAATGGATTTTTGGAGTTTATGAGATTTAACATATTTATGCAGAAAAAGGATGACTTTTAATATGTCTTATATCTGTGAGCAATCACCTACTTCACTGAAGATGGTATATACTGTATCTAAGGAATAAATGAGAGAAGTCCCCCAAGTTAAATGACAATTGATCTGATAGGTGCTACCCACACAATTGAGGTAGCATCAGATGAAGAAAAAGACCAAGGGACAGTAAGTTTTTTGAGCATTTTTGGCCAGAAAAAGCCTTAGAGAGGTGAGCAGGGAAGTGCCCCACAGCACTGGGGGAAGCAGGACATTTGTCAGTGCTTTGTAAGAGTCAGACTGTGCTAGAGAAAGTCTTGACTAAAACATCGATTTCTCCTTCTTATAGAAGCAATCTGCAGCACCAAGAATTGAGGTTAAGCATTTGGGCTAATCACAGCAATATCCTACTGAGCTGGGAGAATTAAAAATGGTGAGCTGGGGAAGTTGCCTGGGAACATTAGGTTCCTTTAAGCAGTAACAATGCTATGCTACAATATTTTTTTTCCTTCTCTTTTACCTTTAATATTCAGTTTCCAAATTGTGCTGGTCTGGAATAGCCTGTCAGCAGGAATATAGAGGGAAAGTCCTCACTGCCTCTTAGATTTATGAAAGAGCTTCTATAGTGCTATTGACTCTCACGAAGGAGGACCATATGCTTCAGGACAGGAGGATTTTTCTAAGCCTTTGCTCCTACATAAAGCTCCCTAGAAAAATAGCCTTTGGAAAACTGAGAAGTGGCTAAAAATTTCTAGTTTAAATGGGAAACAGTACATGAGATTATCTCCCTGTTGTCCACATCCTAGGGCAGAGCAGTGACTGAGCACTGAGCACACTTTACTTGACAGAATGGAACTGACCAGACAAGGAGTTATTAGTGCATTTGGAATCAGTTTCCTGTTCAATAGCAAGACTTACATGTGTTTTCTATGAACTTTAACTGGGAGAAGGGACAAATGAATGCCTTGCCATAAATGAATTCATCAAGTCCCATCATGGTTTAAATATGCAAGGATATTTTGGAAAAGACATAAACCCCCAACTGTCAAACCAGAGGTACGTGTGGAAGCGCTGCTCTACCCAAAGGCAAAAATCTCATTTTTTTGCTCTGATCATTCACAGCGGGTTTATGTGACTGTTTATTTGGCTATTTAATAAATAATGGAGCACCTCCCTCATGCAATGCACAGTACTTATGCAACCGCCTGGGAGCCAAAGACACTTTCCTAACAGGCAAGGGCTGTTGGGAGACCTGGGGCAGTTTTTAAAACACCATATGTCCCTTTGGTCAGATGCTCCTGTCCTTCAGCTACACAGGATGAAAATAACAGAATTTGTCCTTGGGGATGCAACTTGCTCTTTTTCATCACTTCTCTAAAATAAGCATTTTAATCCTATAATCAATAGATCGAAATGGGGTGGTCTCCTGGCAACTGACTGTAGATAAATTATTGCCACTTAACTGTTTAAAGCAAAAGTTATCCAAAGTGTCCCAGTTTGTTTTTTAGTGATGGGAAAACTGGCTTTTCTAAAGCAGAAGAGAACTTTTGCCTGAAGTTCAGAATGTTTTTGAGTGAGACTGTGAAAAAGTTCAGTTCGTTTTCCTCTCCAATTTCTGGTTGGTGGTACTCCAAGCTTTCATACCGTTCGAGATACTGAACTATCTATTTCTACCACTTAATGAATTAAACTCCTCAAACATCTCGAGAAAACCTCAGAACGATTAGATTTACTGTTTTTCTTTGTCGTCAGGTATTTGGTATTTTCTGTCTTATAAACTAGAGTTTTAAGTTCCTGGCATGTGTGATGAAGAAAATGCAGCTAGAGCCAGAAAGCAGCAGCAACCCTGTCAAAGAGCTCTCGTTTCTCAGCTCCCCCTCCTTATTTTCTGGTCCATGGATACATGCTGGAGGCCCGAAGGCTGGTTTTACCAGACCAGCCCGAGGCCAGCTGATAGAAGAAGACTGCTTAAGCAGTGCTGTAACATTTACTCTTGTTCTGCGCTAGTACTTAATACTGTAGATTATAAATAACATCTTGCCCTGTGATCAGCCTAACATACAGCTGGGAACTCCCCAGGAGCTTATAGTTAAGATCTCTAAAAACCTCTGCTACAGAAAGCCTAAATTATTGTCTCTGCAGTCAGGGGGAGAGGAGTTCACTGAGACTCCACAGCTGTTTTGGGATGGGCTCTTCCTGACAACTCCCAGCTCAGGGGGCATGGTGGCCCCTCTCCTGGCAGGGCATTGCCTCCATCCTGCTGTGCTCTCTCTGAAATGCACGTCTCCTGCTCTGGTGTTTTTCTAAGATGACTTGCAAACCAGACTACAGTACTGTTTCTAGCTGGGGTAGCTGGCTGTATCTTGGGATGCAAATTTGGGGCAGGGAGACATAATGAGACTGGGGTGGGTGTGCATGTAGCTGGCTGCGGGCTCCAAACCTAGCCTTTGCTGTGTCCTCTCACCTCCCTTGCTCATGGATGACAGGGGACTCCTGGAGAGGGACACGGGGTAGGTGTCCCTCAGCTGGGGCAGTCCTGGCCTTTTCCCATACCCTCATGGAGAGGTGAAAAGGGATAGGGATCCTTTCTTCAGGGTAGACCCTGGGCTTGGACTGTTCCCAAATAATTGCAAGACCTGCGCCATCCCCACCAGAAATTGTCTTTGGGCTCAGATATGCCCCTGTTACCTCTGATTTCTACCTCTCCTGCCTGTGTACACATGTACAGAAAACTTTGGGGAAGACCTATATTGAGACAAGCCAGTTGCCCATGCCAGGAGGACGTTCCTGCTCTGGCCCAAGGATACTGATGTTCCAGGCATCTGGAGCCCCAGTCCCATCCCTGGTCCCCATGAAGCCTGCAAAAAGGCATTTTCTAGACCCATAGGTCGCTATCCCATTGCTTTCTAACACTCCGTTGAAGAGCTTTGGATAATTTAAACAAAGACATCTTTTGTTAGTGTTAATGTTCAACAGAAAACAAGTCACGCATGCAGATGCATTTTCGCCAGGCTCTCCCACCTTGTCCCAGAGCAGGCTCTCCACCTGGCTGGCAGCACCCTCAGCCAGCCACCCTGCCTGTAGGCAACAGGGCCTGCCAAGACATGCACCAGCTTCATTCCATCAGATACTGCTCTACATGGACTAGAAAGCCCAGGAGGGCTCAGGCAGTGGCCCTCACCTGCCTGATACTCCTTAAATGCTCCTTCTCCAGCGAGCACAATCCTGGGGCATGCTCCAAGGTGTAACCTGAGTCAGGCCTGTTCCCAAAAGAGGATTTGAATTGGACTACTCTGTTTTGTAGAGAAGGGCATTTGTGAGCTGTGCTATGAGGACCAAAGAATGACTCATTTTATTTATTGATTTTATTTATTTAATTAATTTATTAGTACAGGCATAGCTATAGTGACCAGAAGAGCCTCATGAAGGCATTTCAAAACAGGCTGCATGTGTCTGGGAAAGGGCAATTTGTACAGGCAAGAAGGGAGCCGTTGTAAACTACAGATCTTGGGGGTTTTATGCGGAGAAAGAGGTAGGCAGATCCCCCTGACGTTGCTGTGGGAGCAAGGAGTGTGGCACAGCTGGATTATCTGGAGGAGACTGGGTGGAATTTTCCTAAGGTTTAGGCACCATAACGCGCCAGGACAGCGAATGACTGGAGGCAAATGATTCATTGTGCTAAGTACTGTAAAGCCAAGAAAACAGATGTGTTAGCTGGACTGAGGACAGAACAACACATTTTATTTAGTAGATTTATCAATAAGATAATGAATGTTTTGTTCAAATTGTTGTAAGGTGGTTGGGTTTTTTTTATGTCCTAAAACATCATAACTAGATAAAGCATAAAACCCTCTAGTAATAGGTACTAGTCTTTTCCAGACTGATACATTAACACCATGAAAAATAAGACTTTAAATCTGAATATACTGAGATTATTACCCAGTACTGTGTAGCTGATTCATACCCATACATTGCTATTGATACCAGTAGGATTGTATGGATCTGAGTGAACTGAATACACAGCCCTGTGATTTTGTATTGATGTAGAAAGCAAAGGACTAAATTTAAAGTTAATAATGACTGGAACAAAAGCCTCTTTTCCAGTGTTATACATATAAAAAGTGTCATATGCCTAGGGAAGGTGTGTAATATTAGTGTTAATGTTTTTACTCCAAAGCCTGGTAGGGCTGCCTATACATGTGGATGTAGTCTGGCCCAGCAAGCTTACAGCCCTGCTAAAGGTTATAAGATAGCATCTGCCCTCTGAACCTACTTCATTGTCACAGAAAGATTTTATGAAGAGGTGGCTGAGGGTTTCCTCCAAGCTGCAGAGAGCAAAGAAGTGGCTCATAGGGGAAAACAAAGCTATGTGGACATGGTGCAGGTCTTCTGCAGGTGACCAGTAACGGGTCCACTTGGATCCCACTACAGGAAGGGTTGGTGAGACTCTTTGTGGGAACATACAGATCTGCTTTCTATTGCAAAATGTTCAGGACATTGGTTGCAAACCAAATACCATTTACCCACTGAAAATTAGAGAAAATGGTTTTAAAATAGTTGTTTTCCTAAAGGACTCCGTCAGCTATGGGCATCTCACAAAATACCTGGAAAGCTGTGTTTTTCGGGGTAACATCACATGCTTAAGTCCTTTGTTCCAGAACCCTATCTACTGCTGTAGTGCACAGATCTCCAGCTGGGGTACAATTCTCTCCTGGATGGGACACCAGAGACTTCCTGTAGCCCTTTGAAACTACCAGGCACTCTTAGAGTGGTGTGAGACTAGAGAGTTTGGTCCTACACGTGAAGCTCTTGAGGAAATTTCCTAAGCAAAAAGTCTTTGTGAAATGGCCCCTGGAATCCACTAATATGCTTACCTCTTGTTGCCCAAATCAGAAAGACTTTCCCTAAGAAAAGAAGTACCCCTGCACACTTATTTTTAAATAAGAAGCAGCCGTAAATCTCCCCATTTTGTGAGCATTATTTCTGCCCCATGTTCTAATGAGAGTACAAGAAAGAAACATAAGCCTGTGGAAGTTGCTTTTGTTTAGAGTAGATAGTTACTTTGATTGCACACCACGTCCTGACTCCAGTCCTCACAATGATATGTTACTGCATAACTGACAGGTCTGTCTGAATGCAGGCATGATAGCTGTGCTTTTTCTATGGTCAGAAACCGGAGTCAAATCAGTATAGCGATAGAAATCTTGAAATAATAAAAATAGAAGGAAGAAATGCAGATGATCAAGTTTTGGAGGGGTGGATGGGAAGGTAATGATGGCTAAAGAAGACTGTACATTAATCACTCTCCATAATACTGCTGAAAGTATTATACCAAGGCATTAGTTTTAACAAGTTGAACAATTGCTACAGGGTGCATTTAACTTTTCACCTTCGATGGAGCAGCCCATTCCCAGAGTTGAAGATCCTCCTGTTTATCCTTTTCATGGAATCTCACTCCACTTTGTCTCTACAGTTCACTGCACAGTTAGCTGTGCTGGAAAAAAGAATAGAAAAAAAAAAAAAAAAAAGGAAAAAAAAAAAAAAAGAGAGGAAAGAAGAGTCACTGTTAGTATCATGAGTTGTTTTTTTCCACTTGAAAGGGAATCTTTGCCCCTTTCATGACTTGATGTGTTTCATGAATCTCACCCCCTCAACAGAGCATTCAGGCTTCAACAAAGGAGCTGCAGCTCTATTTTGCCCTCACCAAAGAAGGGCGGCAACTTGTTTAAATGCCTTCCCTGTCCTGGAGAAGCTTGTCGCTTGTGACTGCCTAAAGACATGTCAAATTGGGTTAACTGCTGTCTCGTTATTATTGTAAACTGCACTGTCTGATAGTCAGACCAGTTGAGATAAGACAGTCTGCTGAACAGGCAAAACAATGGGAAATCCCACTTTGGGACAGATTATAGCAAAGCAGGGCACTGTTTCAAATGAAAGTCTCCAGATGCGATATTGGCAACTGTAGGGGGATGTGACTGGCAATACCCAAGATGGTCTGATTGTCAGCATCGTACAACATTGTTTTTTGCCTGTCTCAAGGGTTCCCAAATGTGACTGAGAATATCCCTCCCATGAGGTGAATGGTTGCCACCAGTATTTGGAAGATTAGGATCTGCCAATGGCAAGCCATTTTAATTCCCTTGCAGACAGATCAAAGCAGAGAAACCATGCAAAAGCCAAAGTTCCAGCGGCCCAAAATAGCACACAGATTTTGGGTTAGGATTAGCATCGCTCAGGCTGCTCATTACAGCTATTGCATTTGGGGAACTAATCTTCATTTATTCTTTCTCCCTCATCCCTTGTTTGGGGGTGAATGTTCAGGAGTGCTTTGCTGCCATTTGAGGTGCTGAAGTAAGGGACCAGATTTCCAGGAGAGTTCACTGGGGGTTGCATAGTGCCTGCCACATGCCTCTGAAAATCATTCTGGAATATGTGGGCCACAAAATGTGGGGCAGCATGTGTGGAGAGTTGCAATTTGAATGGATTTGGAGTAAAGACTATGTGAGGACCTGAACTTCTTCAATTCCTGTTTTAAAAAGTATTCTGTCGATGACAAGATGGGATACTGCTTCCAAAAAAATAACACTTCAGAGACAGCAACCAAAAAAGGCATCCTGAGCCTCAAACCCGTGCAATTTCTTTGTGCTTAGGGAAGAAAAACCTTTTCCCTGTAGGATCCATCATGTTATTGTGGAAACTATTTCTGTCAGCTATAAAGCATCTCCTTATGTCCTTGACAGTGAGTGGGGAAAAGATGGAGAGAAGCATCAGCCCCTTCTCCTGGCCTTGTTGTGCCCAGAGATGCCTCCTCAGATGCTGTAGGATTAGGCAGATAGAAGCAGTTCAGACCCCTCTCTTGTTCAGTAGACCTCCCCCCAGGTCGTCTTCTGTCACCTTTGAGGTCTACCTGGATACAGCCTGCCCAGACTCTTGGGAAAAAACAACCCCCAGATGCTTAGTAGCTTTACCACTGTCATTTACCAATGACCTGGCTGCTCCTGAAGCAGTGGGTCTAACAGAGGATAGGCTAGATGGACTGCAGTGGGGTGGTACACCTATGCCCCATGTCTTCAGAGTTCTTCTCTGACCTTCTGATGCCCTCCATCCTGTGTGTGATGAACACGAGATGCCTGGAGTAGGCTGTGGAGGTGATGGAGAATTGCTCTGTGCCTTTTGTGACCATGGCTTCCTAACCATCAGACATACAAGTGGTCAGCACAACTGGCAAACCTCTGCATTATTTTCCATCTTCATATGGCTCAGCTGTCTGAGGCAGCTGCTAGTCCTGGTATTCAGAAAGCCCTGTCCATGCTCCCACATCTGATTTCACCTGTGCAATTACTCTGGTGCAGTTTGACACCTGTGGTCACAAACATCTAAACTACCTGCCTCATCAGGGCACCAAGTTCTGGTTGCTAAAATGCCTCCAGACTAGATGTGAACAAGAAAGCTTCTAGTTGGTAGACAAGGGCTTCTTTCCATGCAAGACATTGCTGTAAAAGATTAAACCTCCACCTGTTCTGTTAAAGCAGGATGATTCCAGCCCCTTGCATTTCTTACAGTTCAAACCCAATGATGAATCCAGACTATTTTGGCATATGCACCCCTGTAAATGCGAATGTTCTTGCTGCTCCCTGGGACTGATGGTTTGGCAAGGAATAAATTCAGATCATTGTCCTCAGGGAACAGGGGATTTTCCTCTACTGTCTTTGTTTAGAAAGAAGCACATAAAAATTTTGAAGATGTATGTGGAGACAAACTGCAGAATAAATAAGAGATAGAAAGAGAGGTGTTGGAAGAAGGCACCACTTGGCTGGGAAGACAAAACAGAAGAGAGGGATAGCTGGTAGTGTGACTGGGTGTGCACATGAGTGTCCATGCTTATATTAAACACGTGTTATTTCTCTGCTTTTTCCCACTCATCTGTAAATGAAGTTTTGCCTGTGCTGTGTGAAAGCATCAGGCCAGCTGTCTCATTGTCCTCTAGCTGGTCTGAGTTTTACTGTGGTAAAAAATTAAATTGGGGTGATTGGTGTTTCTTCCTGAATGCGTATGGCCAACGTGGTGTGCCACCAAGTGTCACTGTTGCCAGCACAGTGAAGAGCAGCCAGTGCTGGATGGTCAGCAACTTCAATGACATTGTCTGAAATAGGGGAAGATTAAGTACTTCCACAGCTGGAAAATATTAGCTTAATCCTAAGGCGCTGTTGATTAGTTGGTGTAAGAGAACTGTCTTCACACTGTGTAGTGTAACATAGTGTGGTGTGGGAGAGTGCACACAAACAACATGAACGCTTCCTTCTGTACCCACCCGGGTTTTCTTCATCTGGGGCTTGACCCTCAGAGCACTCAGCAGCACCTCAGGAGGAAATGCCCCCAAACAACGTGCAAGCAGTAACTTGCAAGCGTGAAAAAGTGATTTGCCACATTGAATGGTCAAACTTCAGTCTGCTGGATAGATCCTTTCTGATCTAGTCACTAGGGGATATATTGCTCCTCTGTGTGAACACACTGCTCACATATTATTAGTAAGAATTACATGTGTTTGCACCAGGAGAATAATATACCCCAAAGGAAATCACAAATGGTCCTGAAATCTTTCACTGCATCACCACTCTAAGTTCCACAAGCCCAATAGTCCCTCAAAGCTTGGAAAAAAATTTATGCATAGGTACACCGGAAATCTTAAGAACAGGACTCAGTAAGGGGCTCTAGATTCAGAATTTGGGGGTTTTTTTGCTTCGTGTGATGCCAGTTCCAATTTGCCCAATTGCAATGGTTCAAGCTCAAGTCTGTGACAGGACGTTTGGTCTGGGGTCTCCTTGACTTTACAGTGTATCTGGAAGAGTGTGCTGGAACAACTTTGAAATATGAAAGCCTCAACCCTTCAAAGGGATTAATTCAGTGGATATGTGTCCAGAGGTTGCGGAAATGCTATGTCATTTATTTATAAAAATAATAATGTTTCTAGAATACAGTCATCCAGAGGATCTGAAATCATTTTGTCTTCTGCTTTTAGGTGGATGTCTGTCTCTCTTTTCAGGACAATACTTTGTCTGTAAAAGCAGTGATTCCCTAGCCAGGAGATAGTAATAGTCTGAATTCCCTAGCCAGGCTAAACTATAGTTAAAATAGGAGATTTTTTTCCTCTCCCTCCTCTCCCTGTCCTCACAGCAAGGTTGGCAGCTTGGCCTCAGGACTTATAGCAGAGGAGCAAAAGAAACCTGCTGGTTCTTTTCACTGAACATGACACTGAAAAAGGCAAATGAAAGCCATGGTCAAACAAAATGCAAAAGCAAGTGCATGGTTAGCTATTTTGCTTCAACCTGTCCAGGCTGGTATTCATCCACCTCCCAGTGGTACTTCCACACAGCGTAGAGCAGTGTCCCGTGGGCCAGGTCAAGGTCTCAAACTCAACAGAGGGGCTTGGACAAATCAGAATCCTTTGAGCTCTGATGCAGCACCACATAGGCCTGTCTGTGCTACTGATTTTACCCAAACTACGTGCAACCAGCTCAGTCATCTCTGCTTTCTCCTACCACTGGATGCATCTCTGAGGTGAGAACCACTCTGATCTCCGTGTCCTCTTGGATACAGCATGGCCTGATGCCATCTCTCATGGAACCACTGCAACTCTGGGCATGTATTTACTGGGGTGGAAGAAAGGGTTGTACTGGTTTTGTCCCCTCCTCAATGTCATTCAGTGACTGGACTCCTCCTGTTTTGATATGACACCTGTTCCCCATTTAGATCAGGACATGTTTTCAGCTTTTGGTGTTTATTGTTTTCCCCAAAGCCTCCTTGGATGTGCAATGAGGGAGGCTCCCAAATTAATTGTAGAAACATTTGTTTGTTGACCCTATGGTGTGTGAAAAAGGTACAAACTAAAGGCTCAAAAACTATAAGACAAAACATCATAATTCATGAGAATTTTCAAGTCAGCCTCACAAGGTCTAGATAGTTGGGGCTGGTGATGTATGCAATCCTCTTTCTGTGCCCTCCACTCCTTGCCTTTCACTCCCTCTCTGGCCTCAGTTTAACAGCTGCATCAGGAATTTACCACTTGGACTCTCTGTTGCTACTACAACCATAGTTAGCTGATTTTGAGGGGAGGTAGTGGTCTGGGTACAAATTTCCATAGCTATTTTTAAGCTGCATGAATTTCCAATAAACTAATAGCTGGTGATTTCCGAGTTGCTGATTTGTCTTCATGTTCATAAGTAGGAATGCAAACTGGCTCTATTTTTCCAATTCCATTTTGCATGCTCTTATCCTCTGATGTGGACTAGGGGCCCTGCTATAACTCAATCTAATTTGAAACAGCCAGCCCATTAGGACTGGAAAGCTGACTACTGAGTCAATTATGTTCAGAACATTTTAAAATGCTACTCCGTCCTGGTACTAACCCTCACAATGGCTATATGCCACCCACTAGCAAGATGCATCAGGCAACAAGAATAAACATAATACGTTTTTTTTTAACATGAGATGTGCTCCCTGGGGGAATTTAGGTCAGATTCCAACCTTAACAGAATCTGGTCTAATTCCATAGGTTTTCATGGCATCACCCTGAAATGATTTGTCTGCAGTAGAATGAAAAATGTTTTTTTGGAGGTTGACTTCAGGCCCTAGAAGTGACCTTCTTGTTCACAGAAGGTGCACCTCGCCCCAGCACAGGAGGTCTGTGCAGCTGCACTGAACCGTGAGGAACAGCTCAAGAGGCAGTAAGCCAGTAGTCTTTCTGTGTACAAGGAGAATTAAACAAAAGAAGAATTGTGAAAGTAATGAAGAAAATATTTTTTTAATTGGCAGGAGCCCATGTTATGTGAACATAGTCTAATTTATCTCACCCAGCCCTTGATGTTGCTAAGAACCTTTAATACACACTTCTAGTTAAAATTTTTGCACTTCTTGAAAAGACAAGACCAATGAAACCACTGTGAAAAAAACAAAACAAAACAAAACAAAACAAAAAAACAACAACAAAACAAACAAGCCCAAACCCATGAAATTAATGGCAAGGCAGTACCTTTTCACATAGCACATGAGGAAAACACATTGCCATGGGATGTTTTATGGCCCAGATACATGAAAGATAAAAATATCTGAAACACCTAACAAGGTGGGAGGAGGTTCCATCAAGAGCTATTGAAGCTGATGGCCTGGGTATGACCTCTGGCTCAGGAAGTCATCAAACCACTAGTGGCTGGACCATGGGTAAAAAAAACCCAACAAGGATCATGTTTTCCCTTAGAAGCTGCCAATAGCCACTGGCAGACAGGATACTGGGTTAGATAGACCTCAATTTTAAGTTTGAATACTTTATATTCTCCTGAGAAAAAGGTGGAGATTCAGATGGAGAAATGGTCTTCCTTTACTTTTTGTGATGATCTTTGATAGCATCAGAGTTAACTAATTTATCTTTAAATTGTTACACCTGTCTTTGAATATTTAAAATGAATTTTTAGAACCAAAATATCAGTGATCTTTGAATTTATGCAAAAATTCAGTTAGCTCTCTAACTTCAAAATCCATATTCATGGTTATGTTTCTTGAACAGTGTGGAAAATCTGTTCTCTTGTGAAAGAATATATTTTACATGAAACTTTTTTGTTAAGGAAACAACTATTCTAAGTTTGAAAACTTTTTGGGCTCTGGCTAGAAAGCCACCAAATACCCATGTAGTCTTACTCTATAGATATACTATATCTTAACATCTTTGGAGAGAGCTTCTGCAGATCAGTGTGGATCGAAACATTAGCCCAGATGCCATGTTATCTTGGTTAATACCATAAAGAAGAATATTCCTTCTCTCGCCCTCTCATGTCCTATTTAGAAAAATTTTCCATGTCCCCAAAATGGCACCCTCTTATTTGGCTTCTACGGGAGTTAGACCTCTGTAACAACTAAAGGGGTGAGGTCTTAGACTTAAATGTCCTTTTACTGGCAGAAGTGATTTTCCTATGTGATTTGTAGTCTGATACAATTCCTTCCAAGGGATGGGGAGGATCCCTTTAGGTTTTGGCATAGATGAAGGTCCCTTTATTGTGAATCTATAGGAGAGGTTTCCAAAGCTAAATGGTAAATTATACCATAGTCTCATGGGCAGATGAGTAAAATAGAGTTAGATTGACATCCTCTTCTGTTTTTCAATAATCTTTGCTGAATTTAATTACCTGTAAATTATAGAACCCCAGGGCAGGTTGGACAATAGAGAGGAAACCGAGTTAATGTAGATACACTTCTCTGTTAACAATCACAATAGTGATCAAGAAGCCTGATTAATTTTGACTTGGCATCAGTCAGCATCTGGCATTTTAAATTCTGCGGCTTGTTTTCATCATGTCTCTGTGACTCAGACCTACTGCATAGCTTTTCCATTCAACCACTGACAATAAGGACAGAATAATCCTTCTTCAGAGCCACTGAGGGCAAAGAATGGGCAGTGCATGCTGCGCTCAGCACTGCATAGAGAGCATGGGGGAAGGAACCTTTCCTGATGATGTTGGGAAGTGGCACGGCTGTCACTGCTGACAAGGAGTGGGGCTCATCATGGGACAGTGGCTGATGCACTGGCTTCTTGTTGCTGCCAAAATACCAGCCAGGTTTCCTCCCTGCATGGGCTTCCCCAAACTCTAGCAGGGCAATATGACCATCACTACCCCTATAATAACTTCCCTTCATTCTCCCTGTGCACATTCCCCACTGACTCAGAGCTGTGAGATTTGTCACAGTACTTCCTGCTTACCATAAAACATGAAAAAGTGCATTGATCTGATCTCTAGGCCTGAAACAATCGGTTCTAAACAATGGAGTATTAAACATTTACAGAGACCATGGGGGTTGGAAACTCATGCCTTCTCTCGCTGGAGAGCTGGGAGCTTTCCTGCCTTCTCCCTTGATTAATATAAAGCATTTATCTCAAGTCCTGGCTGGCTGTGGGCCCTAGACTTACACTACCCTAGTTTATAGGAAGGCTGGTTTATATCACTTCTAGAGCTCTTAAGTTTTCCCAGATATCTCCTCCTCCCTCATGTCTCTACTAAGAATCCCTTGGTCCTGAAGCAGTTTAGCTTTGGATGAATGTAAGGATATATGGAGAATATTCATGCTGATGTATAACTTTTCCTGAAGGTGTGGCATAAATACAGTCCATGTCAATCTGTGATGGCGTGACTGTCATTTGGCCAGAGCAGTGAATCACCTGGCGGGTGCATGCTGATGAGCTCTGTGCACTGCAGTCCTTCTCTTTCCTTCGTGCGATCTCTGCTGGTGTGGTCTCTCAGCCCCAGTTCTGTGCCCCTCTAAAATACGTCTCTTTCTGAGCCTTCAGCCTTACCTCCCTGCTGCAGGAAGGCATCAGGCACGAGAGAAGTCTGAGAGAAGAAGAACAAAAAATGAATCACTGCGTCAGAGCAGGTAGTGATGATGTGAGTGCCCAGCTCTACCTCAGCATATCAGTCCAGTGGTTTGCAGCTGGAAAATGAGCCTTTGCCTCCTCACTGCATGCTGAGCCCATTGAGGTGGTTGTGTTGGAGTTTGGATGTGCCCAACTGTAGTATGTCCCATGTGAGGGGACTGTGCTCAGCGGCAGGAATTTTGGCTTTTATCTCCATGAGGCACCCCAGCTCTTACATCATCAAGAGGAGCACCATCTTACATTTTTTTTCAGTGTTTCTCAAAATCAGCAGCCCATTTGCAGAGCCAGGCAGTGAGGCCAGGAAGCTGGCTGGTGGCATGCCCAGATGCAGCAATGCCTGGGGTTGACTCCAGCATGGTCAGCTGCTGCTGGCCCACCTAGTGCCGCCTCTCAGTTTTTTGCACAAGTCACGTACACCAGCAGCAATTTGGCACCGTCTCTGCTCCCTGCGGTAGCCAGGGACTGAGTGTGGTCCCCCTGCACCTGCAGCACCCCAGGCAGGTGGCTGCCCTTGGCCAGGAGAAGTGGCATTCTCAGATATCTGGTTTCATTCCAGAGTGGGCCCCTTTCCATTGACATGAGGGCACTGTGCCCTTGACAAACATTTATTTTAAATGCATTTAAACAAACCAGCCCTGCAAAGTTCTTCATGGCTGGCTAGTGCCTGGCTCCCCTCCAACAAACACACTGGGATGAAAGTGGTGTTGATGGGCTTCTTCCTTTACATCCTTATAGACCTCATCCTGTTGACAAATAAGCTCCTTGCAACAGATGGTGGAGAAAAGGACGGCGATACAGTGTGAGGAAGGGTTGAGTGGATAGCCAGAGATGGAAACAGGGGTCTTGGAGAAGAATACATGTGCCCTATCAAAACAAAGATCAGACTGTTTACAGAAAAGAGCTATGGAAACCCAGCATGAATGTGGAGAACCAGCTGCTTGGCCTGCCATTACTCCACACCGGCCTGGGAGTACATGACAGCTGGAGTGCCAGCGTTGCAGGGAGCCCACTGGGACCCGAGGGCGGATGCATGCACAGACTGTGTGAAACGTCTTCACTCTCTAGTGTCATTGACCACGGTTTGCCCCAACTGGAGATCAAATATCCTGAATTATTACAGAGTACTGCCTTGACACTGATGACTTTATCCTTATGGTTTATTGCAGGTAGCACAGCACTTGCCTTATGGGTTGATGCCAAGTCAAACTCAGTGGGCTGCCTCAGCTCTTGAAGTAGCGTTGGTAGTTCTGATTAGGAAGTGATGGAAGAGTTAGTTCAGCATCTATAACCGATGAGTAGGCTGCTTCAGGATAGACAAGGGAAGGGGCTGGTTCTATTTTTCAGTGTGTTTCTGTCCTGCAGTGGGTTCTTTTCCTTAGTTCTACCTTCTATATAAGCATGACAGCCGTAAGCAGTCATTAACATGAGTAAGAAATGCCAAAATCATTAAATTTGCTTTGAAGTTACCACAGCAAAAATCACTTGGTCTCCTTTATTTACTTTTTAGAAAATGTTTTTTTTTTTAAAAAAAATTCAGGCATTCTAAGAGCATGTTTGGAACATTTTTTCTCTTCTCCCATCACATCTTTTCTAAGAAATCTAGAGATACATGGGTTTCTTTATTGCTGACTACAGAATATGGTGCTTTTCTCAATATACCAAAATACTGCAAAGACCTATGACCAGACTGGAAGACATAGGAATGTCAAATTTCTTATGCTGTATTTTGAAGGGTACCACTAAATGTCCTTAAGACTAGATGCCTTGACCATCCAGAAAACTTGCTGAAAACTTGACCTTATGCGCAGCCAGAGGCCAATGCCCAAAGCATCCAGGTAGGTACTCTGAGGTGTGCAGAAGCCTACAGCTGGGAGAGTACCTGGGTTTTACCCCATCTAGGTACCCTCCTTGACCAGGCAGGCAATTGACACACTGCTCTGGAAGGCCTCAGGTGTTTTCCTTTGACTTCAAAGTTGGGTGTAGTTCTACCCTTTGCACCTAAATAGAGCAGAGCCATAAAGGTCAGTTTGAAAAACCCAGCAGAGAGGTGATAGGGTAAGAGAGCAAGCACTATGCCTGAACCAAGAATAATTTATCTAGCAAGTATTTCATAGTCCTTCTAAGAAGGTCACTGAATGTGCTCTAGGGGAGTTTTGCAGGGAGCATGCCTGGCTTTTGCAGTGGTCTAAGCACCTAGAGAACAGCAGGGAAGGTTGGCTCTTGCAACACATACTCCTCCTGCTTGAGATGAGGCACAGTGACCTTAGCAGGCATGGAGCAGAGGTGGTGGCAGCATTGGGTGACACAGAGTCCTTTCCTGGAAGTGGGTCTGAGGACAGCTATAAACTGTATGATGCGATATGTTGATTCAAAATTAACCCAGACTGTGTGTGTAAAGTTACAGGGAGGTGTTGAAAAGCAAATGCCAACATCTGTGCCCTAAAGAAAGTGTTGCTTGTCGGTAGAGGCCTTCCAAACTATCCTCTCATGTGCAGTCGCTGAGCTGGGATCTGAAATCCATGCAAGATGATACATGAATGTATAATAAAAGAAGTCATCTCTCAGTGCCTCAATGACCCCAGGGTCCCAGCTGGCAGGCTGTGCTGACAGGAGGGAGGCTGAAGGCTGCCCAGGGCTGTGCAGAGCAGAACTGCATCAGTCACCTTGAAAAGAGGTGCTTTACCTATGCAACACCTAAATATGCTGCTTCCTGAAGGGAAGCATCAGGGACCCTCTCTTCTGGTCAATGCCACAGTAAACCTTGTCTTTGAGCTGCATCAGGTACTCATTCCCCAAGTCCTGTGCTCATGGTGTCCGTTATGTGAGCACCTGAAACCTCAGGGCAAAAGAGGGTAGGGTGAGCCTGGTGTGAAGGCTTGTGTGTTGGAAGTGTAACGGCACCATCCGTTGCACACTTAGCACCATCTTTCTGTCCCCTTTGCCTTGAATCCTTCTCAAGCAGATTTTGCAGCTCCAGCATGTTCATTTTATTTTGGTGTTTGTCAGCCACAAATAATTAAAAATTATGAAGATTTTTGTATAATCTAGTACCAGTTCAAGGAAAACTCAGGACTCATCTTGGGAGTGAAGAAAACTAGCAAAGTACTTAAGACAGAGATTTAATATGAAGCACATGTGCAGGCCTGCTGAAATCAAATAAAACTTATCTAAGACTTCTCTGAAGCACAGCCATCTGATCTGCCCAGGTACACCGTACAAAGGCAATGGGAATTACTCACATGCTTAGAATTAAGCAGTGTCCTTTGTCCTGTGGTGGATTCTGGTCTATGTGCTGTATTTACAGAAAAGTAATTTCAGAAGCAGCTTGCACAAATGTTCTGTGCTGGCTCCAGGTGCTCTCATTTATAAACATTGTCTGGATAACTGTGTATGCAGATGCTTGGGCCTTGTGCGTAGACAACAAATAAATCTCATCCTGCTGCCAGCTTAAAATGGGCCTTCAGGTGAAGTTATATCTAATTTCCTAGACCTTCTTTTCCTTATGTAGTGAGCCTATTGCCATATTTCTGAAGCAATAGCTAATGCCATAGCATGATACATAACACACAGTATCAGGAGGTTGAAAAGCACTTTAAAAGAGCTGAAAAATGTCATAATGAGAGACTATGAGATACCCATGAATAGCAACAAATTTATCCTTGGACTATTTTCTTTTTTCCATTTAATTTACAAAAATGAATCTCAGGTTTTGGTCATTTCTTTCATTCTGGTCCCAGAAGGTATTCACCGTTCTCTGTTAAATTCCTTAAGCCCCCAAAGGTCCTCACAAGGTGTCACTCTACCCAAGGTACCATCCCCGGTTGCCTGAATGACAGCATAATCCTTGTGGCATGGATCCTGGCTCATTGTGCTGTTGACAATACATAACTCTTAAAGCACCTTTAAATGCTGTAGGCCATATACAGGAATTGTGCAAATCAGAGAAAAATAGTATGAATACAATTTAAACTCTGAGGTTGAATACAATTTAAACTCTGCCCTGGAAAAAAATGTAGGTGTTTAGAACATTTATAGGATCAAAAGGTTTGGGACAGCATGCGTCTGATGGGTCTGGTTGAGCTCAGTACCTGTTTGGGCTTCACTGGGCTGAAGGAGTGCTCACTTTTGTGGGTGGGAATCTCTCCCCTCAGGATGTGGTGACGGAAGATGATTGGTATGTTATGCTGTGGCTGGGCAGTGGAAATGAGTTAATCTGCCTGTGGGTATGTCTGCCCTGGTTCCCCACCAATAAGCATAGATGGCTCTGTTTGGGGTCCTCTGCTAGTCCCAGGTAATTGCAAAAGGAGCTGGTCTGGGGCTAAGCAAACCCTCCCATTCTGGGGATTTCTGAAGCCTTCTGAGGTTTCATTAGCCATGAGAGGAAAAAGGCGTGTTTTCTCCTCAAATGACAGAAAGCAAACAGGTTAATCTAAAAATCTTCAAGCCTCTATGTTATCTCATCATGCAGCTTCTTCTATACATATTTTATTGTCTGCTTCATAAAGACACACTGGAATTAAAAGAGAAAAATAGTTTTTCTCTTTTAGGCAGGCAGGCAGGCAGGCAGGCAGGCAGGCAGGCAGGCAGAAAGAAAGAAAGAAAGAAAGAAAGAAAGAAAGAAAGAAAGAAAGAAAGAAAGAAAGAAAGAAAGAAAGAAAGAAAGAAAGAAAGAAAGAAAGAAAGAAAGAAAGAAAGAAAGAAAGAAAGAAAGAAAGAAAGAAAGAAAGAAAGAAAGAAAGAAAGAAAGAAAGAAAGAAAGAAAGAAAGAAAGAAAGAAAGAAAGAAAGAAAGAAAGAAAGAAAGAAAGAAAGAAAGAAAGAAAGAAAGAAAGAAAGAAAGAAAGAAAGAAAGAAAGAAAGAAAGAAAGAAAGAAAGAAAGAAAGAAAGAAAGAAAGAAAGAAAGAAAGAAAGAAAAGAAAAGAAAAGAAAAGAAAGAGAACACGGTCATGCTAATGTCATCCCACTGTGTTTGAATCCCATGCAGCTCTGCAAGGGGTGCTATTATGAAATCGCCTGCTGCAGTGTGAGGCATGGCAAGACAGGAGCTGAGGTCACTCGTCCCACTGGACATGAAATGTCCTCCACGTGACTTGGAAACACTAAGGTCCACTGGAGCACAGCCCTCTTGCTCTCAGTTCAACTGGGATTTCCCCATGGAGCCAAATTCCTGTATGGTCTTGAGTTTTCAGATTACCAGAACTAAGGTCACATCAAAATCCTTTTCCTTTAAAAGAGAGAAATGGAACTAGTGACCTTTTCCTTTCTTCAGATCAGAGGACTGAGTTATTAATTTTAAGTGCAAATATTTATTATCCATTGCTAATTGGGGATTGTGTCGAAGAAAGTAAATGCGATAAGCAATGAGAGCCTGTGTTCAGTGAGTGCAAAGCCACACAGCCAAGGCTAAAGGTTGAAATCAACTTGCTTTTGATGTCTAGATCTTGAGAAGAGTTCAAGAAAACAAAGACTGTTAAAATTAATAATCTTAGTTCTCTGGTACTGAGTTCAGTTACTTCCTGGATTTTTCAGCCTGGCAATTATCTGTAGGGCCAACATGGTTTTGTCTTGAAGTATAGGCAAGCTCTTTTACTCTCTTATGAGTAGGTAGAGACAAATATTAACAAAGATAGCTCGTCTATTGAAGAGATTATTACAAATAGGTCTGGAGTCTTGTGGGAGTAGCACAGAAGCTGCAAATCACGAAAGAAAAGCCACTGCAAATCAGAAACAGCTAGATATTTCTTCTTCATTTACATGAAAGTGGATTCATTGTGCCACTTGCACACAGTGAAATAAATGAACTACAGACCAGCACCACAAAACTTTCTATTTTTTAATTCTGTTTAGAGTGTTCAATTTTTACCATTTTATTTCCTAAAATCTCCAGTACATATCAAGTCTCACAATGAATATAATTTTGGATAAAATAGTCAACGTTTCCTGAAGTTGTTGCAGTTTTGAATAGGCCTCCAAGTCATATTTTCATAGGTAATCTGTATTTTGGACATGAGTCTGAGCTCACTGGTTTGAGTATAAGATGCATGTACTTGTGGGCATTAGCAAACTTTGGGGCAGAGTGGATGGGAAAGAGGGAAAGGTTAGGATCTCGCCATCTTTTGGCACAGGCTTAGGTGTGCTACTGTCTGATTTGGTACACCCAACAGCAGTTTGTTGTGTTACTGGCCAAATAGAAAGTGGCCACCAGCTCCCTCTTGGAAGGCCTGTGCCACAGGGGTAGTTAGGGTTCCAGGCAGCCCTGTGCCATGTCCAGCAATATGGGGCACCTGGAGCAAGAGTGGAGAAATACGTTGGCCTTAAACATGCTCTCTGGTGCACTTTCCTAAGGAGACTACAGGCATTTAGACTGAAATCTAAATTTGGACATGTAGGATCAGTCAGCACATAGGACCTATGTTTTTGCTCATTTATACTTTTGACTGTTGAGTCCATCCAGGTTTTTATGTTTTATCATATTGCTTCATCATCAACACCTTAATTCTTCTGAGGGCTGTTGTGGAATGGGGAAAGGATGGCCAGACTGACCACAGTGATGGTGCTTTACTTCTACTTCAAGTGTCAGGCGACAGTGTCTGTTGACAGCTGGATGCTACTGATGTAGGTAATGCCAGTAGAGGAAGGCAAATTAACTGTTTACATAATAAAGATAGATATTAAACTCATTAATCCATGAGTGGTTGGAGAATTAACAGTGCCACAAATGCAGAGATAAGACTACGCTGCTTCAAGAGATGGCTGGGTGTTCAAGACTGTGAACTTCCTTCACCCTTGTGCAGAGCTGGAACAAATACCACTGGGGAGATGAAGCCAGTTCTGGGTAGACCAGGACGGAGCCAGTCAGGATACAGGAAATCCCCCCAGCTTTGTTGATATCAAAATACTGGCAAAAGGAAACTAATTCAAATGTGGCCCAGATTTTTAAACTCACTAAAACATTCTTCTGTGTCCTTTCAAGGAGTAAGGACAGCGGATCTCCATTTACCATGTGTTGCAGCAGGAATTAGGGACTAATTTTTTGTCTGGATCTGAGCAGTGGGAGCCTAAATGCTCCCAATGTCTGTTTCAAATGAAATGTAATAATCTTAAACATTTGACCAGCTAATGAAACCAAAGGCTAGACATTGATTTTGGTTGGATACCTATGTAGGGGTGTTTGATGTCTTCACACCTCTAAATAATGAACCAACAAATCCTCAAGCCAAAAAAGGAAAAAAAAAATCAAAGTGAAAGAATGCCTAAATTCCCTTGAAATATTGTTATTTCAGTGCCTCCAGTCATTTTCCAAAACAACTAGAAATTATTTAAGAATTCCTTGTTCTGACAAGGCTGGATTCTCTCCTTAGCTGACCTGTGCTATTTGGAAAAAAAAAAAAAAAAAAAAAAAAAAAAAGAAAAAAAGTAAAAGGGCATGTTTTAATGCTTTACAGACAAGAGGAAACTAGGTCAGCATGAGACTGCTCATCTGATTTACAATGAACTGTGAAGTATTCCTGTCCCCCTGTGATGGTTGAGCATTACTGAAATGAAGACTCTGTGCTGAGAGGGAGATCCTGTCCCTCAAGATTTCCCTTTTACATGAAAATAAATTGCTTTCCCCATTGCTCTATCTGTCATCTAGATAGTGAAACAAGATGTTTTAATTAGACATCTTGTACCCGTGACCCACTGCCCTCAACTTCCTCTTGCCCTGGGAAAGCCCTAGTCATCTTCTTTGCAAAATCTTTGTGGATAATTATTTGTTCCACAGTTCTGTTGCATTACATGGGGTGGAATTAATCCAGAAGCAAAGCTTCTACAACAGAAGATATTTCAGCATCTCAATCCTACCTTTTGTCCTTGGACAGCATCAAAACTCAAAAGGCTGGAATTTACTACAAAATGAAGTTCTTCATCAGGTATTTAATTTTGGAAATGCAAAGAACACCTTTAAATTAAATGTTTTGTTTGGAAAAGGCCCCTATGCCTTATTTTGATTAGACTAAGACATCTTGGTCTGACTTCTTTATTGTTTAATTTCTAGGTAAAGACATAACACAACATAAATCATACAGGCCTATCATATAAAAGGCATCACTAGTTTTCCATTGAAAGCTATAACCAGTGACCAAGTAATTTCTCTGTTGGCTTTTTTATTTTATCAGATCAGTGCTTTCTGAAGGAAAAAAAACCTCACCTGGAAAATTTCCAGCCAGTGTTACTGTAAACAATGTTCATGTTGCTGTGTCCATCTTCTTTGAGGTCAGCAGCCTGGTTATTTATGGGCAGGGATGTATGACAATGAATATGCCCTTATGTAAGTCAGCAATTTCAGCTATTTCAAAATCAGCAAAGTTTGTTTAGCACAGACATGAAATCTAAAGCTAACAGAAACTTTACCGAATATAACCCTGTGCAGGTGATGATGACTATGATAAACATTGCTAGGCTGGCTTGTCTACAAAACTGGCTACAAAGGCTTTGCTAAGTGGAAGGACCCTTAAATAGCACAGAGGCTTGGCACAGTAGGTCATGGCTTCCCGGGAAACCCATCGCAGGCTAAAAGTACCTTAGAGAGTTGATGGGAAGGAAGGCCAGGGGAGCCCACAGTTGTGAACACCACGTCTGTGCCCCACAAACTCATCCTGCAATAAAAATCTCACACAGACAAGGTGTGAGGATGCAAAACACATCTCTACACTGTGTTGGAGCCACAGAGCACAGCGGCAGTACTGCCCTCACGTCCTGCACCAGCCTCCTCCAGTCTGTGAAGCAGACCAGTCCTGAGCTGGTATCAAGCTTGCAAGGACAAGTTACTCTTTCACAGATTTTTTTTTTTTTTTTTTTTTTTCAACAATGTGGGTGGATAAAGCAAGTCTGTACCAGTTCAGAGTTTTACAGCCCTGTGAAGGTGATTGATCTGAAGTAAAGGGTCAACAAAACAGGTTTAGCACCTCAAACTCCAGGGCCAGTGACCACTGGTTATTCCTAGACAGATACAACCATGACTGCCTTTACACATCTCAGCACTTAGAATTATTTAGTTGCATTTTTCCCATCTAGCTACAAGGCATGAAGGCTAGTTATCTGGTTTTATATATATAGATATGTACATGAAATACCTTTATCTAGGAAGAATCAGATTTTGCTTGGTAATATACCAGTGTATTAGTTTCTGTGACTGAAAGAAACAGAGTTTTTCTTTTGAACGCTGAGGAAATCTGGACCATGATGTGTACTGAGAGCTATAACTGAAAGTTATTGAGAAGAGCAGGAATGCTTTTGTATGCTAATGCCTCAGACTTGTGCTGACAGCTTTATACCCATGCCTGATGTGCCACTTGTTTGCTTGGGACTGTTTGGTCTTTCCCTTGCTCTTTACAAGTCTGCTTCGTGCCTATGGGATGGAAACTCTCCTCCTAAATCAGACTGTTGTGGTGTGGCAGCAAGTGATCACACCACATTGGTCCCTAAAATATGTCTGGAGGGGTGTGTATGTGTGTGCAGAGCACCCACATTGCTTTATTTGGATTCATTATCCCACTTCAGTAACCTTCAGAATTCCTCCCCCCTCTACCTTGCTCCCATAACCCAGAACAGGCTTCAGGGGCAAAATAAACAAGATTTTTATTAATCAAGGCCAAATGTCAGGCTTTTCATTGTAAGACTAGAAATAAATTACAAGAAAGGACAATGTAAATAACAGCACCCCAAATGGAAACTGAATATTTTTCTAGTGTCCAAGCTCTGCTGTGTGAGAGCACCCAAACATGAAGCCTTGAAACAAGAATACAGCAACCGTGTTTGTTTACTTTCTGGAGGTAAAGATGTGTGAGCCCTCTGTGCCATGTTCCTTCAGGCCACAGCATGTATCAGCTTGAAGTTCAGAGCAAACATTCTTACACTGAGCAATTACACTCTGATACATTTAGATGAAATATTGCATGCAGTTATGTGAAATACGTCTATTTCAATAAGCTTGCATGTAGAAAAATGGAAATTAATTGCTTGATTTTTTACTTTATCAGAACAGAGTATTTTTGTACTTCATTTTATATTACTTAGCTTTGAAATAACATGTTACAAATTATAAAAGTTTATGTTACTTATATTTTCATGGAATACATGTCTTGCCAAAGAAAGGCAACAATCTTGTTCAACATGATTATGGGTCTGGTTGACATAGGTAACTGTGTTGATACAATAGTTGACATCTTCATGGCATCCTGCATGACAAGTTGATTAAAATGCTTGAGTTATGCAATTTATGGGGATCATGCTAGACAGATTAAAAATCAACTTACTGATGTGTCTCAAAATGCAGTTGTCACTGAGAAAGTATCAAAGAGCATGCATAGGACTGATTCTGGTGAGGTTCCTCGTACATCTGTTCATCGTCATAAAGTGTTTTGTAATTTGTATACAAATAAAATCTTGTTATGGAGTCATCATCCAATTATGAAAATCAACAAATGGTCCAGGTATTGACATTATGAGAAGCATGTTGGGATGTTTAACTGCAGACTTAGATCATTATTCTTGAAGGATGAATTAATATTCTGGATTAAGGCTGGTATGATTTCATGTTTGCAGGTGTTTTTTTTTTAATAAATAATTGTCTGGGTCTGCACCTAAAGCAACAGCATGACTATGGACACATCTAAGTCATATGAGAGAGCAAGATACCTTCCAAGGAAGTTTTAACTTCAGTGTGATCAAACCACTTCCCATAAGAATGGTTGTCAGCCTCTCCAACAGGTACAGCTGAAGGGTCAACTCTAGATTGTATTAGTCACAGTATGGCCTGTAAATCTAATTTCATTTTGTACAGCCTTTTTTCCTTTCACAGAAAAAAAAAAAAAAAAAAGAAACTGTTTTTCTATAATTTCAAAGGAATGATTAAGGAGTAGCAAACACACAATCTTTCACTTTGTCCTTCTCCAGAGGTTCCTCATTAAAACCTGGATAATCAGGAGAAGAACAAATGCCTGCTGTAACTGAGCCACACACAGGACCTACACATAGGAGCTCTGTATAACAGACACAGACGTGCACATAAAAACATTCCAGTTGCAGTCTCAGCTTTTTTCTGCCTTTTGCTTGTGCAAGACCATCCTCTACCTTTGGATATCTACCTATACTTTCTACTTCCTTTATTAAGGGACATGGATATGAGTCTCTCTATTAATCTTCATTATCAAGTCACCAGTTTCTAGGTAATGCCTTGAAAATCTGCCTTCATCAAGAGGGAAACAGTATCATCACTACTGGTACCTTGGTCTTCTCTAATCTAGCCACTGCCATTATAGAGCTTGACTGAATTCGTAGTCACAGATATTTTCTTGGGAGATTTGTGGACCAAAGCATCTTCCAGTGGTCTGGAAATAGAAAATATTTGCTTGAGATGATACAGTCACCAGCTGGAACAAAGCTGTTCCTCTTCCATCCTGGCTTGGGCATGGCTGATGAAGGCAGAGTTCAACCAGAATGATTCCTGGTGTGTGCATGCTATTGACAGTGAGAGAGAACACACAGGTCTTAAGCTATTCTTTCTTTGTAATGAACCCTTCAATTCACGTGGCTGGAGCCTACAAACTAGTGTCTACAGAAACAACACTGTCTTGTTGCTTTTTTCTGAAAATCTACTATCCAAGGATTGACATGAGGCAGTCAGAAGGAACTAATGAAATTGACACTGGCAGGCCTTGAAACATTCACCCCACACGTGTCAAGTCCTTATCTTGGAGACCACAGCTCTTTCCTGACTATCAAAGCATGTCTACTTATAAAATAAAATGCAAGATCTTGCTAATTGCTTTTTCTTTCAACATAAGGTGTTAACTAGCAGCAGAAAGATTTATAGTCAGTAATGTATATCATACATACATGTATATCATACGTGTATTTGCAGAGGTATCATGGAAGCCACATATTACTTTGAACTCCATCCCCAGTTGAAATTCAAGACAGAAGTTATGTGCATTTCTTCAAAAAATGTATAGACAGAAGACTACAGTTTTGGGTAGTCTTGAAACATCTTTAAGAATCCCAGGGGACACTTGGAAGAATAGAGATGGGGAGCTAGGAATTAGACTGGCACTAGGATTAGTGCACAGACCTAAGGTCAGGAATACCTCAAGAAAAGGTCAAGTAGTAATCAGTACAGTACAGGAGTTCCAAAATAGCACAGTTTGTGGTTTACCCTTCAAGTCTTTCTCTGAGGTTTTCTCACGGTAAATAATGAGACAACTCTCATATAGAACTTGCTACAAAAGACTTTAGAGTTGTAAACATACACTGACAAGCACAAAACAAGCCTTCCCTTTGTGGCAGAAATGTTTCTGGTGTTAGGTCAGGTCAATGTATATCCTTTGTTATTTTGATCATTCTTATCTTCTGGGTTTCTCTTCATCAGGAACATGTATTATCAGTGTCATTGTTGCTTAGAGGTTCTTTTTTAAGTTTATAGGACTTTATTACATCTTAATGACTACCTCTCATATTTGAAGTAAAAGAGCTGAATAATCCAGCAGCAAGCTGAAAGCAGGGAAGAACCTTTAAGAGATTGGTTTTAGATCAAAGGTACATTACAACAGGTGGATGTGAATGAGGGAAAGTGGTTTCTTATTTTCTTATCAAATTTATTGCATATTTCTCTCTACTATGCATATTCTTGTGTCCAAAGTTGTGGATCAAACTCAGGTGCTATAAAGTGCTCCATTCTATAAAGATGCAGAGGAAGCGACACATTTATTTATTCAAGCTGCTTACAAAACCCTACAACTTTCTGTACCCTGTTCATTATCTCTTGCCCGTTGTGGATTTCCTTCACAACACAGGAAAGCCCTTTGAGCTCAGCCTGAGGGATGGGGACCACACCCAAGAGACTGAAGGCCTCCCCCTGAGCAAATAGCTGTTTCCTGAGGTGAATCACTGGTGTCTTGCCCATGGTACTACAGAGCAGGTCCTGCTGCTGCTAGAGTCCTCATGGATAGTTGCCTCTTTGCTGTCCTCCTGAAGAACTGTGCTGTGGCCAGAGGCAGGAAGTGATGCAGAAGCATTGCAGGAAGTCCACTTTATGATGTCAAGGCAGGGGACAGAAGGGACTGGTCATGTTTCCCCAAGGCAGTACTCCCATGGAGGTACCAGCCACACAATAACAACACTGCACTCTGTAACCCAGCTGCTCTGGAGCTGGGTCCTTTATGACCTTCAAGGCTTGCGTACAACTCACAGTTCTTGCACCTGATCTCTCTTACATAGCTGGGAACAAGAGCCACAGAGGTTCTGTTAATGCCTACCTACAATGAAGTAGCTGCATTGAGTCTATTTCCTATGAAGTACTAGTTAAGGCAGAATCATCTCTGCCCTGTGGTCTGGTGCTTTATGCAGGTTTCTCCTGGAGGAGACTCATCACAGTCATTGGACATTTGAAAACTATGACTGGAATAATCATGTCTCCAGTTGGTTGGGTTTCACTGAAATTTTATAATGGGAGATGGAAGTACCACAGAACACATGGCTAACTAGAGACCAAAAAGACCACTGATTCTGGGACACTGAACTTTCTCCAGGACTGAGAGAAAGCAGGGCTTGCAGGGTTTAGTCTATGCAGAAGATCTGTGAAGGAAGGCAGAGTATCACCAGGAAATAGGGTTCATCTGGTCATATTGGAGGAGATATAACATCTTTCAAATAGGGAACTGGTACTGGTTCAAAAAGTGGTATAAGTATTGGAAGCTTTCTCCTGGGACCTGCTGATTTGGGATGAACAAATGCAGGTAAAAGTGAGATTTTTCACAGGCAATATTTATCCTAATGAGCCATGTCATGTCCTGTGCTTATGGCTTCTGGTTTACCGGAAATCTCAAGAGCTGAAGTTTGGCTCCTCCTGAATATCTGAGCACCTGGGAGGTTTCCAGTGACATTCTTGACCAGACCTCCAGCAGGGGCAAGCAAAGATCCAGAAAAGGCTCGTGAAGAAGTCTCCTGTGTGCAGCAATGCATGTACTGCATCTGAAGGGTTCATGGAGAAAATCCCAGAGGATCTACCACTGGCTGTCAAGCATTCTGAGGGGTAGGTTGGGTGCCCCTCAGAATGCTTGACAGCCAGGTAGGTTTGAGTTTAAGACAAGAAAGGCTGAGGAATTTTCAAGAGCATCATCAGTGGGTGAACCCATAGCTCTGTCCTGCAGGGTGTCTGAAAGAAAAATTTTCTGCTGGCCCACAGAGCCTAGCAAGTGTCATGTGCCCAAGGTAAACACAAGAACAACAGCTGGCTGTGAGAAGGAAGCAACAGTACCCTCACCGAGAGCTCTCATGCAGCCCATTGCACTGACCACTGTCACTTCCCTCCCGTTGTACAGCTGCTGCACGAGAGGAAACCAGTTAAGCATCATCTCAACCATTTAGACACTCTGAGGTTGTTCTCTGCCCACTCAGGATTCAGGCACAGATCTCAGTCATTGGGAGGAACGAGTTCATGTGCGTCAGTTGAGTCACAATAACAAACTCTGCTTTCTTTCAGCATAAAAAATGGTAGTTTAAGCAACAGTGAGAAACATCTGACCCCATGCATTTGAGGCTAGAATCATGCATGATCACACTGTACTTCAACTGGTGCAGACGAACTGGTCCAGTACAGAAACTCAGCTATACTTGAGGTCTCTCCCACGTAGTGGATAATCCCATGAAAACAGCAGCTGTCAAGAAGATCATAAATGAAGGACTGAGTTATAAAACTGCCATTTTCTCACTGCTGCATTTAGATGTAGAGAGCTACGTTGTACAGCAGGGAAAGCAGAGAAGTTGGCTTTTGGGGGCAATGAGGGGCTCCCTATGTGGAAGATGCCACAGAAATGGGATCTTGGCTATGGTTGGGAAACAGACAGCTGCTGGGGACATTTGTCTTCTGATGCAACAGGAACCTCAGTACAACCCTGCAGCAATGTGCATTTAACCCAGGCAAGTCCTTTCCTCATCTCTGCATGTCACAGAGGGGACAGCCTGTACCCCCAGACACCTACCCCAGTCTGAAGTGCCAACCTCCCCCACCTCCTCCCCAGGCCCTCTCTCCTTTTGGGGTAAAGGGAAGGTCAGAAGATCTTGATGATCCTGGCTCTTTTGAAACTCCTTTTGCCTCTTGCATGCTGGACACCTACCCCAGAGAGTCCAACTAGAATGGAGCAGCAGCTTTTTCATCCACTCATAAAGGTGGTTTTGTGTCTAAGAGCTTCCAGCTTGTCAGAACTGTTGCTTCACTTCATAAAAATATTTGTAACTGGTGACTGTACTGAAGGACAGTCAAAAACTGTGAACTGCAGGGAGCACATATTGTTCTCTCAGATGTGCTGCTACATACAGGAGTGCAGGAAGAAGCCTTAACTACTTATGTTGGGGGTTTTTATTTGGTTTTGCTAGAGTATCAGTCCCAGAATATTATTATCAACTTTATCCCTTCCACAAAATATTGAAACAGAGGCTCTCCAATGTGTATGATATATGACTTTCAACACTCACGGAAAAGAGATCCACATGCTCACATTTGGTCTGGGGGTCCAGCCCACCCAACACAGGCATAGTTTATAACCTCTAGCTTTATACATGAAAACAGAACAGCCCTCTCAAAGTAATCTGCCTATGCTGTTCATCTAGAAATAGAAATGGGCAAGTGCCTCAGAGGTTGTCCAGGGATGCCTTAGGTAGACCCATTTGCCTTCTGAAGATCCATTAGACATTAGATATGTTTGTTCTGTCCAAATATTACGTTCCTCTCTGGATTGTCCCTAAAGAATGATGTTGGTTTAAGAATAGAACTGTCAGGAGGGTCACGATATTTAGGGAAGATCATTGTCATCAGGATGATGGTGTTGATTGTTCCTTCATATGTGTGTTGCATTGTCTGGCCCCTAATGCTGTAGAGGTACCTCAGTCACATTGCAGGTGTCAAGCCCTGTGCAGGGTGAACAGGATGTGGTCCCTCCTTCAAAAATGTCAGAGTCTAGTAGAGTGGAAAATGACTAAAAAATACAAATAAATTTTCCACGAACTGTGATTTTGTGTGTGTGTGAGGTTGCACAAGCAAGAGGCATTCTGATGTGCAGAGGTCTCTTAACTGCAAAATCACCACCCCTGGTAGAGGTTATTAGCAGGTTATTGCTATTTTTTATTAAAAGAGAGTTAATGAGTAATTGCTACTATAACTTTCTTCATTGGGGCATTTACTCAACTCTTTGTAGTTTCATTAATTTCTTGTTTCATTAATTCTTTGGATCAAGGCTTGTGCTGGACACTTTTTTTTTTCCCTGTACTGTTCTCTTTGCCAACATAGCAGTGATTTGTTAATCACTTTTCATCAAGATCCTTGAATTCATCATACGTCTTAGTTCCTGCTAAAACTCATGCTACCTAGTTTCTATTCTCATCCAGCAACTGAAATTCCTGTTGTGAGTTGTGTTACTTCAACTCTTCCACAAACATGATACTAGCCCTTCAAACAAATGATCTACTTGAATGTAATTTCACTGTAATTTCTTCTTACATGACATACTGAAGAGCAAAATTAACTCTTAACAGGTTTTAACCTCCAATTCTACATACAGGATGAAGTCCAGTTATAGCGAAGTACATTTATAAAGATATTTCACAGCTATTAAAACTTCATGTAACTTGTCATGAAGATTAAGTCTTAAAATCTTCAGTGGCAGATTAAACAAGTTTCTAACAATAGATTTGAAGTTTTTTCATTGTCTTCTCTTCTTTCCTCATTGGGTTGCCACCAAGCAGAATTAGTTTGTACGGACATGCAAACTGCACCTGATCTTCCTTGCTTTTATTCTGAGTTCAATTCTAACCCTACCCTTGAATTTTGCTTGAGGCGAAGAAAATTTGCAGATTTCTATGGCTTTTTTCTGTCTGTAATCTATACTGTTCTCAATATCTGATAAAGCTTGACTTTGTCTTTTTAGCTGAGGAGTTGCAAATGTGACAGTAAAACAACAAGAATAGGTCAAGTTGACACCTAAGCATAGTTATATATGAATTTATGGTTTGAAGACATGTTGTGAACCCATTGCTAACTGGGGGCAGCTGGACAGGTTGATCAGCAGCTTATTCCCTTGTAATGCTCTCATGTGCAGTAGTTTTAGTGTTGAGAGAAGGGCAAACAAAATTTCCAATTCATTTATCACTTACTTCTAGTAATCATTTAAACTTGATAACTGGCATACATCTTATTTTCAATGTAAAAGTTCAACTTGCTTCCCTAGATGCAATATATTATTATCTTGCACACGTTAAGTGCAGTAAGGAACAAAGTGTAAGTATGCTCCACAGAGTACTCTGAATCAGAGAGATTTTAAAAAAACCCTAGAATAAAGAGGCTTGTAGTCAGGACTCAGTCACTGACTACCAGATAGTGTCAAGAGACAAATGGGAACTAAAATTTCACCTTTACAGTTCAGCTCTCTAACCTGAGAAAGCATTCTGAACAAGGTGTACATTGCATTTAGCTTCTTCTTATCATGTCATATAGGGCCTTCCTGAATATTTTAAATTATTTTTTCTCAGGTGAGAAGCAAAAAGATGAACAGGATCACTCACGGGATTTCTGTATATTGTCTTGTTGTTAACTGATATTTCCTGGCTTTGGGGATGGGAGTATGTGCAAGGCGGAGCAGGTAAGCATTTTGTATTTGTGCTGCCCAAAATTGTTATGAGGGAGAAAACTACTGAAATGGGTAGTTCTATGACCATTCGTAACTCTTGCGGGAGCATCTTCCATAGCATGATTTAGTGTTATATTGGTTTTCAGATAAGTTTGGGTAAGTTTTACTTGTCCAATATGTCTACTTGCAATGTGGAAAAGTACTCTGTGAAAATACAGTTTGACCAATGGCTGTATCTTCCTCCCCTGTCACACTTGCCAGGACAGATGATGGTTTCACACTAGATTTTAATAAGTCCTGCCTGCAGAGCCATTGTAGCTGCTGGACACCCTGTTCTGTTGCAAGACATTCCATCTCCCCAGAATGCCAGCTAAATTTTCTTTCTTAATCACATGCTGCTGAGAAAGGTTCATGAAATCCCAAGAGTGCTGCTTGATATTAAGATAAAGACTGAGATTCTTGCATGCAAAAGGAATGACTGTGTTTTGGAAGACACGGTCTTCCAAATGTAAGGGATGCTATTTTCAAACCAGACTTCTTACATGAAGCAAATGTTACAGTGCTATTACATGATGTTACAGGTGGGAAATAAATGTTAGGGAAGAAATAGTGATATAAAGGTCCTACAGTTTCTGTGGCAGGCTTTTGCTATTTTGCATCTAGGTTGTCCCGTTGCAATCAGCTGTTTGCACAGTTGAGGCAAGAAAGGTTGGTTGTCTATGGTTGTACTGGGTCTGGTGGGAGTGGAGTTAACTTTCTCCATAGCAGCCTATATCATATTTGTAGCTAAAACCATGTTGATAATGCACCAGTGTGTTATCTGTTGCTGAACAGTGTTTGCACAGCACCAAAGCTTTCTCTTTTCTCCCTTTATCCCCACAGCAAGTAGACTGAGGGGTGGGCAAGATGTTGGGAGGGGACACAGCCAGGAGAGCTGGTTCCAAATGACCAAAGATATATTCCAAACCATACGACATCATGCTGAACAATAAATACTCAGGGAGAGGAGGAAAGGGAGATGTTTGTGAGAAGTTTGTCTCCCTCAGCAGCCCTTATGCCTGCAAAGGCCCTGTTTTCTAGGAAGTGGCAAGACATCCACCTGCCAGTGGGAAGTAGTGAATGAATTCCTCTTTTTGCCTTGCTTGTGCATGTGCCTTTTGTTTTCCCTAATAAAAAGTCATTATCTCGATCCACAAGTCTCCTCACCTACTGTTTTCTCCCTGTCTTATGGAAGAGAGGAGTGAGAGAGCATCTGGGTGGGAGTTTGGCTGTTGGCTAGGGTCAACCCACTGCAGTAGTGGTAGGATTTTTCCCTTGCCTGTGATTACTAACACACCAGGATCTCAGAAGTCACATTGCTTAATGCAGTGATGTATAATGGAGCAGACAGCAAGTACTGAAATACATGGAAAATTACTTTCAGCTGTTTTGTCCAGGGAATAATCGGCAGGTTTATTTAGCATTGCAAAACTATTCACACTTACACATCAAAAATAGTTTGTACATGATGATTAACTTCTTAATCCAGTAATTTCAGAGAAGATAATCTAAATTACAAATATACAACAAGAAAAAATTGTTTAAGTTGTGAATACTGTATATCAATTAAAATATTTCTTCTCACTGTGGTAGTTACAATGTACTGGGGCTTCAGCTGAGGGGGAGAGAGAAAAAGACTTTCAGATTTTTCCTGCCCATATGTACCTTATGGACTAAGTAGTTTGATGATTTTTTTTTTTCTTAACATTAATTGTAGTAGACCTCCCAGGTACCCATGTGCCAAACTGCCCTACAGAGATTTATTGTCTGTTACCGACACCCACTCAGTTCACATTAGCCATCATTTTGTCACTGCCCAACAAATCCACAAGTCCTGTGTGGGGTCCCAATGGCTCACAAAACATTGCCAATTGCATAAAGCCCTTAGATCCACAGGAAATCTTTCCAAGTCCTAAAGAAAACAGCTTTTCAGATGATTTTCCTATTTACAAGTACTTCAGTTGTAATTGACATTTCTAACATTTACAGAGAGGTGAGTGATGGTTAGTGTGAACATCTGTTTCCCTCAGTATTCATGACACTAACACTCAAAATGTGCAAGTGACTGTGGAAAGTGAATATGAAAGTCAAAGGTTACTGAATATATATGGGTTTTCAAACATGAACAAGTTTTCAGACATTACTCTTTGCATGTGGGTTTGCAGTGCTGAGAAAGAGAAAACTCTGTGAATGTGCTGACCTCTGGGAACTGTGGCAACAGCTTAACTAAGAGTGAAGGAAATTCAGTTGCTTCTTAGAAACTTCTGCATCCAAAATTTATTTTCATTTCTGTTCAGAGACACAAATATATTCAAATATCCTCTGAAATGTGAATCCCAAATTAAATATTTTTGTTACAATCCTTTTTCTTTTCAAGTTATGTAGCTTTTCATTTATTTGCATACGTGCTTTGTTGTATGACGTTATGTACAACTACTGACTTGTGAAGAAATACAGAAGGCAATAAAAAAGGTTTTAAAATCTTGACTTAACAAGATAATCGCATTCCAAACAAATTCTGTCTTGAAAAAGTTGGTTGGAAGACTATCAAATTTTGTTTCAAAGTACAGCTACACTTAAAATCTTTTATGGAAAAAAAAGATATTTTCAAATGGAAGAAAACTTTTAGACAAAAAGCCTCTGATCGTTTGTTACCTTGTAAGTTCACTACATGGTATGAAGATGCCCTTTCCTAATTTTTGCAATCACCATATGATCAAGGCGTAATTCAGGTTGGTTTCTGCTCTTATAATGTTTACCAAAACATTTGATTTCCTTGTCACTCAGAGTACTGTTGGCATTTGGTATTGGAGTTCTGTATTGTAATTATTATTTGTACTAAACCAGCTACCTACATTTTATGAGCAGTCAGCAAAGTACACACACACACTTGCAGATGAAGTGTTTTTGACCTGAAGCTGGAGTGACTTGCATTTTGAGTTCTCACTGAGTTAGGCTGAACTGCCTTCCACATGGCAAACTCCTGACTCTGTCAACATGACAGTGGTGTTTAGATGACAATGCAAATTGTTAACAAAACATACATTTTAAGCATGGTGCAGCAGTGAATTTCAGTGAAAGAAAACTTCTCTTAAAATTATTTTTTGGATGATGTTTTGTGTTTATTACCAATGGTCAAATAGGTGTTACAGTTCAAACAATGTTACAAGTATTTTTCATATACCTGTAACTCCATTTTCAACTTCTGTATTCTCACTTTAACTATTGTCTATGACCATTGATGTTCTTTTTAAAAGCTTTCATATGAAAAAAAGTTCAAGAAGTCAATCTGCATGGTTACCTGGATTTTGTTGACAGTTGTAACAAAACTGTAAAGCATGATTTTGGTTGCAAAGTGGATTGCAGCAAAATGCTACCAACTTCAGTGAGCTAAGGACAATAGCTATCGAGTCCTGTACATTAGAGTTGTAGTGACATTGCTGTGGTTTCAAATCAGTCACTATTCAGCCAACAAAGATACAGTGATGCAGTTGTGTAACAGCACAGCTCTCTATAAAAACATGTATCCCTTCTCATGTTTCCTAACAAAATTATTTATTCTTAAAAATCCACAAGACATGTGTGTTGCAACTTTCATAGATGAGTATTTTGGTTTAATCTCTTGTTTTTCCTTCTGTCTAGTTTGGTGTGTCTTGGTTTGATTGCTTTTTTTGTTAGTTTGTTTGTTTGTTTTTTAATCTCAGTTGCTTGTTTAGAAATAAAGATTAAAAAATAGTTATAGCATCTTACCTGTATGAGTACTGAGTTGGCAATTCTGTGTACCACCTTTCCACCTTTCTCGTTTGAACAAACTACTGTCCATGCTCAGAGCAAATCTACCTCCTTATCTCTGCAATAGCAGAATTTCCAGTGGAAAATGAAGGACTCCTCCAAATATGTTACCTTTTAGTGAGAGCTGGTTTGCAAAGCCTTACAGGACATTGATTGGTAAGATGTTCCACCCTGCAAGAATAACTGTATAGACACTGACAAAGTGATTTTTCCCACTTCTTATTGACGATGAAATAGTACTTTAAAAAAAATTTAAGACTTGGTTATGACCTCAATGATTTCAGTGTAAACCTAAAGCCAGTTTAATGAGTTAGTCCTAATCTAACCTTACTAATGAATACCAGAATGGAGTGCCTTACCCAAAGATTATTGATGTCTGTCCACTTCTATCAAAGAATGGTTTGTTTTTTCTGTGTTGATCTATAAAGATTTTACACCTTTTAACATTAAGTACTGTAGTATAGATAGAAGTAAATGTAAAGATGTTCTTACTAAGCAGTTTCCAAAAATGTATGTTCATTAGCTGGTCTCAGTTGTAGGTTTCCTGCCTTTTCTTGACAACATAACTGACCAGACTAATTTCCCTTAAAGTGTCAAACTGCTGAAACATTGTCATTCACTTACATGGGCTTGGAACAAGATGCCATGCTAGACTACCTATGGCTGAGGCATCTTCTTCTTCCTTGTGAGGTGGAAAATCTGCTGAATCCTTAGACAAATGTTCAGACAAAAAGAGATGTTAAAACTGATGAATTTATAGTGATAACTTAAGAACAACGTTGAGTGCATCTCACAGAAGGGAAGATCATCGTACCTTCTGCCTGCGAGTCCTCATTCTTCAGAGCTGATCGCACACCAAGGTTAGCAACACATTCCTGCAAAATTTCCCTACCCTACCACATAATTCTACTTGGACAGAATTTCTGTGGGACCTTGACTTCCATGTGGATGTTAACCAGTGTTTTCCTCACTACAGAAGTCCTGGCTACCTTCACAATCTCAGTACCAATGAATTCCATAAGAGTGAAGTGCAAAGTTTAAAAAGAATGAGAAGGAGCAAACCAGATAGAAATCTGCAAAATCAACACTGTTCCTAAGGTTATATTTTGTAAAAATTAATAAATAAATCAGAAACAATTCCCTCTCAACCCACAACGTGACACTCACTTCTCTGGGCAGACTGGGAACAATCAAAGTGCAGCTCACACACTTTTCTGAAAGCATTTTGTAAATATAATCCCTGCTTTGAGCTGAAGGATCAGAACTGGTCTCGTTCTCAGAAGTAAAGTCCCTAGCAGCCGCTGCAAGACCTCTCCCCCAGATTCAAATGGAACTGGGTTTTTGCAGGTAAAAATTCTGAAGATGTGAGATAAATATGACTTTAGGAAAGAATTCAAACAAACAGTCCATTCATAGGAATGTAAAGTTATAAATAGACAAACAGTTTTCTGATATCACAGTTACTTAATTACAAAACACAAAAGTGCAATAAAGAGCACAAATTCGATGTTAGTCCACATGGCACAAAGTGCTTGAGATGGTGCTATATTTGTAAACAGGACATTATGTAGATTAGCACAATACAAAGTACTTCAATTAGAGACAGCGTGACCTTTTACTGCTTATGCTCAAAAGCAGCAGAAGGAACCTTGCCTGTAATGAATATTTAGCTATCTCTACTTTGTTGCTGTTTTCCAGCATTATCTAAATGAACATGTCTCTTCTATATTGCAGATGAATGTGGATGTCTGTAGCCTTTCAAGAGGGAGATTTCCCTTTCTCAGCTCGATGTTCTGAGTATTGTCAATGAGGTCATACATATGTTCTCAGTAATATAATGGTAGCTTCAGTTTAACTATCAAGATATTGATTTCACCCTTGGGAAACTACTAAGCTGGGCGTCATTAAAATAACATTTGCTGCTTCACAGTGATTGCAGTAATGCAGTATCTCATCTGGTGCACCAGAGAACAGCATTCCCCCTGTACTGGCCTTTCTGCACTGAAAGTTGAGCATTAAGTGGTGCCTGCTGCAGGTAACAACAGTGTTGCACGCACTACCTCACCTTAGTACATTTGAAATCAAAATTACAACCTAGGCTAAGAGGCAGTTTATCCCAGAAATAAAGAAAAAGTCATTAAAAAACCTACTGACTTCACCCAAGCAAAATAACTATCATTTATACATCAAAACTTATGAGTACCATGTGATCAAGATCTCAGTTTTATCTCTCTTCTGTATGAAAGTGTTATGACCCCTTCACATGCTGGTAAATTGGCTCAGTAATGACTCAGAAAATGCAACCTGAACTTCCCACCCAGCAGCTGGGTTTTACTACAGGTCCTTTAATTGGAAATACAATTTTCCAGCTAGACTTTTTTATAAAAAAAGTTATTGTTCTTACATTTGAATACCTTGTACTTACTTTGTTTTAAAAGGTAATGGTTGGCACATACAGTATGTGGTTCTGAATAATATCCTCCAATATAACAAATACAGCCAAGTGTATAATGTCAGAAAATGGTTTGTTGAGGTCAGGAGCCTGTTTTAATTAACATGGGAGAAAGGCACCTTGCTGTGCAGCATTGGATAGTCTTCAGGTACAGCTACTTGACTCTAGAGCAGCTCCCAGTGCTGTGAGTGAAATGCTGAGAAGTTAGATAGGAGATTTAATTATAGGAAAGTGAGGAGCAGGGAATGGGAAGCAGTCCTGGGGAGGGTCTGTGGTTAGTGACATGTTCAGTTAGGCTATGCCAGCCACCTGGATTTCTGGGAATTTAATCACGTGCCGGAAAGCCTTGACAGTTAGTTAGTTAAGGAGTACCTCTGCCAAGTCAATCCAGCTGCACCTGGGCTTGCAGAGATTAGTGAGTGCCCCTGGTCCCAGTTGGGTGGGTGACAGGAATCCATCTGAGTCAGGGGGGAAACTATGAACTCACTGGGAGGACTCATCAGAGGGACTGAAAGGGAAGCTCTCTGTCCTCCTGAAAATCCCCAGCTGAACATGGTGCCGGAAGCAGGGCAGTGCTTCTGCTAACTCTCCAGGACAAGGAGACCATATATGTACATCATATTGGGGTCATAGTTAAAAGGAGTATTTCCATCCCAATCCTTGTACAAGTATATTCAAAGCAGGAACAGCTAAACTTTTTTTCCAGTTAAAGCATTGCTAGATTGTGAGGGACTGGAGACTCCAGATTTTCAAGGGAGATGAAAGATACTAAAGAAGATACTCCTCCATGGGTTTTTCTGGACCTTGGTCCCTCCAGCCTTGCTGTGATGATTGCCTAGCAAGCATATATGCTAGTTTGCTCCTGAGCTTCTTTGTGTTGTGGATCAACTCATCTCTCCCAAGAGGAAACCCAGAACTGGTGGATGAGGACTTATCTCCAAGATCTGCTCCACGCAGCCAGCAAGCACGTAGGCTGTGCAAGGGTTCACTGCTCAGTCCACCAGGCTTTAAATATTATGTATGTAGGTCTTGGGTTCCCCCACATCCCATGCATGCCTGACACACTGCTGATTTCCTGAGGTAAAAACACTGTACTGATGTGTTGTTGAGTCTCTTTCTTGAAATATATCTGTCTTCTCTTGAATTTGTACACTAAGAACAAGTAGCATGTTGCAGGGGCACAGAAGGGCAAGCTGTGGCTGAAGAGATCAAAGGCATCCCAGATGTCCTCTAAACTCCATCTTTCAGGCAGCTCCCACCAGATGGCATGGCAGCTTGGCACAAGAAGATACAATCACTGTGCTGAGCTATGCCACCTTGCATTTCAGAAGTTGAATCCAGACTTTTCCAAGGCCAGAGGTGACACCAAAGGGTCTGCTGCAACTTCATGTAACTGTGCAGTCAGTACTGAGTCTTTGACGAGAAGATCTTCATTGGAACACCTCTCCTGTACTATGTTCGATGTCCCTCTGGTCTGGGACTGAGATTTTGAGTTGAGCCCAATAGACCAGGGAGCCCAGATGCCATCTCCATGTCCTTTACTCTCAGCACTAAGGAAGAGAAACCAGAGGAAGGGCTAACTCACCATTGGATCTTCAACACTCATGACCCTGAGGAGATGGTGCTCCAGAGGGAAACCAAACCTCTGGGAGTGGGTGAGAACTGATGCTGGCTGAGTCAGACTCAAGGGTTATTTGTTTCTAGGGCAATTACACATGCACAGGTGGCATATAGGCAATTGCCTTCCATCCAATAGACTGATTTATGGATGGTCCTTGTGACTGAGCTTGTACAAAGCAGTTAGCGCTCTCCTGTTATGGCCCACTGTCTAGAGCATGGATATGGAGCTTATCAGCAGCTCCTCCCCCAAAATGAGTAACCCTGACTGTGCAATATGGACCATGTGGGTGCACAGACTCTGCAGAATGACATTGCAAACACCTATCACCTATGTGACTGAAATGGATTTTTTCAGTCCTTAAATCAATGAATCCATTAAGTCTGACACCTTTCCTATGGAAGTGGTTTTGAAGTGTGGTGATGTGGCTCCAAGGGAGTTATCAGTTCCCAGCAAGGCATCTTAGAGGTAGCCTTCCATCTTTCTAAATTTTGCATCCTGAATTTGGCAATGTCACATGTTTAACTCCAAGAGTGACTGATGTTGGTGTCCATAACCGCAAATCTTCCCCATATAAGGAAAGGACTATCACAGGTTGCAGCTGAAAATGAGGTTGTTTAGCAAGTGGTGCTGCCATCCCAGTGAAAGGCTTCTTCCATCACATGCCCTGAAGCCACAGATGCAAGCAGGGCAGTAAGAGGCTGAGGGCCAGCTTTGCCAGGGAGTAATGGCGCAGGTACGCAGCCTTTTATTTTGGTGTGCGCTGTTGTGGCCCTGTGCAGATGATGAGGAGTGAAGCTACAGGGCCACACTGGTGAATGAGTATGAAGGGCTCTGGGACTGTGACATGGTTTGTTCTGAGTTTTGCTGCAGTTGGTCTGCTCCAGGAGGGCTGATCATCAAGATCGTGAGCATGAGTCATCCCTCACCAGCTGATCAGAGGCCCCAGACTCCCTTCATGGATCATAAAGGCTGCATAGATGTAGCCTAAATGTCTCTATAAGCATCAGAACTCAACTGTCAGGCACCACTATTACTCACAACTTGTAATTTGACAGGGTAAGTTATTCTGAATCTGATTTTCCAATAAAAGCTTCTAAATCTGTGCTTTTTTTTTTTTTTTTTTTTTTTTTTTTTCCTGGTGGGTAGACATCCAAATGATAGTGCTGTCCAGAGAGAAAGTCATGACTAAGTCTTCCTGGAATTCACAAAATTTACATCCTCCTACTTATTCCGATTTGCAGCTCATTGGCACACTCATACCCTGAGATTGCTGAACACAAAGGATGTGTGGAAGGGAGAAAGAGAGACTGGTCCCCATATTGCCTGCTTTTAACTGCTGCTGAGCACCTCCTCAGAAAGGTCCAAGAATAGGGTGTGCTCACAGCTGGAGTGCCCCAGGGTCCACACTGGAGCACCCATCACAGACAGGAGCCTGTACCTGGCCAGGTCAGCTGCTGCCCACACGAATATCCTCATCCCTGCCTGGATGCTCTGAAAGAAAAGCTCTACCATCAAGATCTTGTCCTCTTGCAAGACGGGAATGACACCTTTTCTTCACCCTAGTTATTTGGAAGGAAAGTTTAGACTGTTAAGATCAGGACAGTGTTCATGAGTCAATAGATCATCAATTTACCCCCCAAATCTTTAATCAAAAAGCCCTCCCCAACAACTCTACTATAGATCAACATGAGATCAATACTGTAAAATAATCGCTCCAAATTCATGTTTCTCTATTAAATATGGGTTTAACCATTTCCCATTTTGTAACAGAAATGCACACCAAGACCACTGTAGATGGCATCTATTTGATTTATATTGCTCTGAATTGCCCTATAAATGTGGGGGGAAAGGCCATGTTTTGTAGCATCATTACAGGCAGGTAGAGGGGAGGAGAGGCGGGAGGTAGCTAAAAAAGGGTCTGTAGATTTACTGTCCTAAAAATACTGGAAGTGGCATTCTGGTCTTCTGGGTTTGCTGGAGAAGAAGGGGAAATCTCAGGAGTGTTCACTGGTTTGAGTGAAAAGGTGTGAAGACTGGATTTTTTATCAAAAACTTCCTTATTTCATCTGTTAATTAATAATTGTTGCTACTTAGCTGTTAATACAATCAAACAAAAAACAAAAGGCTTTGAAAAGGCCGTCTTGAAATGCTGTCACTCCCACCTGTTCACACTGAGGGTTTTTTTTCCCCTAAAAAATCTCATCATTTCATTAGATCCTCACTCGTGCTGGTCTCCCTAGTCTGCACTGTTTTCTAGCCTGCATTTCTGATGGAAAATAAATAGAAACTCCTACGGGAAGGGACAGTCTTTTTCTGTTGGGCAGAGCCTTGCTCAGTCACTGCAATCCTGACCTAGAAGCAGGACCTGTAGCTACCATGTCAGTGGCAATGATGTGAATGGTGAGACGAGCTGCCCTTGTCTCTGGGCTGGGGACCCCACAGTGCTGAGACTCTGCATGGTGCTGTGACCTGTTGTCATGTCTGCAGTGCTGCAAGTGCTCATTTTCACAGGGCAATCAGCCTCTCCTCACTGAGGTCCCTGTAACTCCATAGGTACTGAGGAGTCACCTCTTAACAGAAAACTAAATATTCTTTCATTCTTACTTTACAGCCACAAGTCTAAGCAACTGCATCTCAGTACTCCCAGGGAGAGCTCACATGCGGGGGGGCTTCATAAAAATGACACTGCAATCTAAAATAAAAGAAATGTTGCTATTCTCACTCCCACTCCTCACTGTGAAAAGTCAGGCCTGTTGACATGCAAAGGCAAGCATAAGTGACATACACTTGTTAATTATTCCTTTTTTCACTTTTACTCTTGTTGGATATACTCTTATAGTGCTATTTTTTTCCTCTCAATAATATTTGATGACAAACCTGATATGGACCTATGATATGACTTGTATAATTCATATTTCATCTTTCCTTCTTCAGACAATGACATTAATATTTTTCCTCTTCATTTCAACAGAAAAAATTATACTTACATTTTCAAACACTTGAATGACCTTTCAATTCTGTGTTGAAAATCTTTTTTAAGAGAGGCTAGAGTTTTGCTAATACATTAACTTTCAATGTAAAGCCGTGTCTAAGGCCAGCTGCATCCTTTTCATGCTGAACATCATTTAGTTGCCTGCTTTCCAGGTAAACTCCACCTGGAGTCTTTTTGGTCTCCAGCAGTGAAAAAATGCAGAGTGAATAAAACAGTAAGAGTCCCAGATAGATCTCATATCCAGCCCTTCAATGGTTAAGTAAAGGTAGTTCTTCAGTCCTGCTGACTTCATCCCTTCAGGGTTTTTCCATCCCCTCAGACACATGGTACACTCTGTCTTTCCTTTTTCTGATGCAATGCAGCCTACATTATTGAAACACTCCACTGCTGATTTACTAATTAGCTTTTATTACCAGAATTGGTCTGACCTTATCTACCTTCAATACTGTTCTTTCTGGCTCTGTTCCTCCAGAGCATTTTCATCTATTCCCATGTACAATGCACATTCAGGAACTTGTTTGGGTTATGAGTTGTAAGATAAACCCATCTCTCAGTCTGCAGCTGTAGCTGGAAGGGTCCTGAGATTTAGCTGCAATCTCCAATATTCTTTACAGTAATTGTTATTTTTTTTACAGGGTAGATTGAGGGATCAATATCTAAAATCAGTAGAGATGATATTATAATTTGCCTGGATTTGCAGTCCAGATTATAGACTACAGAGAGAAGTTTACAGACATAGAAGTTCATTCCCTGAATATCACCAAGTTTTCTTCTGATGTTAAGCAGAGGGGGAGTGTCAAGAGTCTCCAGCATGAGGTGAACAGTCTCTAGAGGCCAGGTAAGGTTTGTTCCACCTTACTTACCTTGCCATGTAAGGTTTGTTTTTGCTCTGACAAGGATGACAGAGGTTGGTGGGAAGCTGTTGTTACACATTCTTCCTGAGCAGCTGTGCCAACAGTGCCATGACTTAAGTAATCAAAATAGCATTAACTTAAACCAGACACTAACCAACACAGAAAACCTCTCTATTGGAGTAGGCAGCTGTTTGCTGCAGTCTCCCACAAACGTGCTTATCTGCTCACCATGCTTAGGTGGAGTGTATGAAGCCTGCCCATTGGGGCTAATTCACTAGCAACCAGCAAGATTATACCAGATTACAGTCAAGTTTAGCTGAAAGGTTAGGACTGCTGTCAGAAGCTGAGGAGTTCAACCCAACAAGAAAATGGGTGCTATCACAGAGTTATGTGCAGAACACATGGGAAATTTATCATTCTTGGGGTTTCATACCGCCAAAAGAGCTGCAGTGTTTCTCTGAGAGTCTCTGATGAGTTGATTCCATAGAATTTGCATGGTTTCTTCCGACTGTTGAGCCTGCTGCCTTCAGTGGAGCATCATACCCTACAGCAGTTCAGTGCCTGAGCATGAGGAATTATATGTTGTTAAATAGTTATTCATACCTTGCACTTTATCTATTTTTCAAGAAAATAAAGCTGACAATGACAGAAGCATTCCCAATAGAGTACACAAATCAGGGACAGAAAAAGCAAAAAAACTCCAGAGTGCTCCTAACAGTGCAAGCAACCCTTCTCAAATAAAGAAAATGTTTCTTGTGGTAGTGATGAATTTCCTGTTCCCAAGCAGATGCTCTTGAAAGAGGATGAATTTACCAATTCTTTTGGCAGAACTATTTTCTTTTGATTGTGCTGCAATAACTAGAAGATTGTAAGAGGTTGGCTAAAAAAGAAAGCAAAATTAAGAACTAGCTATAATATTAGCATGATGGGAAAGGCCATCACCTGCATCAGTAGCACCCAGCAGTGGCAGACTAGGAGGCTCCATCCAAAATCCTATAAGTGCTCAAAAAACATACTCAACTGCCCAAAGACATAAATCAATAATCTATCTTTTCAGTGGGAATACTCACAACAAGAGAGAACAAGAGACTGGTCAAATTACAGTACATGCAAAAGCATTGACCTGAGCAAGGAGCAGCTCATAAAAGGTGAAGCAGTTTGGTCTAGATTCATAACCATGATGAAAGACAACAACATTAAAAAGAGAATGATCCAGGCAGCCATGTAACTCAACCAAGACTGTCAGTCTCAGGCAAGGTTATGGGTAATTTCCTATTTAATGAAAGAACAAAGATGGGATAGGCAAAGGGGCTGCTTCCAGAAAATGTGGTGGCATAAACAGGGAAAGCAGGCCCAAATAGAGGAGATAGATTACATAGAAAACACTCTGAATGCCAGGATGAAAAGTGTACAAACGAGGGAAACAAAGGAACAAAATCACAGTAACAAGCATTTATATAAGGGGTGAATATTTCCACATACATGAGCTCTGTGCAGCACAAAACAGCAAAAGAGACCACCAACCACAAAACACACAAATGAACAGAAGATGTCTGTAAAACTCATTGGAGTACAAGATGCAAATGAAGTCACAATTAAACTAGAAGGCAAAAGCCAAACAGATACTAGGACATGGCTCTGTGTTCTGTGTCACAAAGGCACCGTGAGCCTTTCGCAATAAAAGAAAGTGAAACTGCAGCAAAACAAATCAAATTAAAATGATATGATGGCATGATCACAAAACCAGAAATATAGTGTAACTTAAAAGCAGGGAAAGAGGAAGGCTGGGATTTCAGGTAGAGAACAAAGAGAACAAAGCCTCTGCTTTTATTAAAATATATGACCCTAACAACCCCGAAGCCAAAAGAAATATTCCACTCATAGACAAACGGCAAACTGAAGGTGTAACAGGAGGAACTAAATCTTCTGTTCCATCAAGGCAGCCAGAAGGCTAGTAAATTGCCATTATGTTACTTTTTTTTTGATGGACCAGGATGTCTTCCAGATTTGTTACATGTGATAATAGATAAAATTTTGGCTATTATAGGACCTGACTCCCAGAAAATCAATTCCATTACAAGAGCAAAATGACTAACAGTGGGAGCTACAGAGAGAATGGAAAAGGAGATCATATTGTCACAGAAGCCAAGAGTTGGACGATTAGCATGGTATTTGCTTAGAAACCAGGCAAGCTATTTGCCAGAGACCCTTAGTGCCTCAAATAAAGCACCAAAAATAGGTCAACATCAAAGGCCCGCAAAAGGAGAAATATAAACTGACTTGACATCAGCAAAATATGTTGGCAAACACTGCCAACAATGGATATTAATAAATATCATCAGACTGACTTTACCATATTTGGGATGTCATCAGGTTGATAGAAATGGCAAAGAATGACATTTGGGGTAAAAACTAAGGCCAAGACTTTCAGTGTTACCAGAAAGATGCACAAACAAGATTCTTAGGAAGTTGCATCATAGCGGATGATGTTCTGGCAGCACAGATACAATGATAGCTGGGGGAAGTCTGTTGCAAATCATGACAGAAATCCCCACTGCCTGCTGGGACCATCCAGGGATGCAGAACTGCAGTCGGAAGTGGCATCACATACAGGAGTCCACTGACTGTGCAAGGTCTGTGACCTGGCCTTCGGGAGGCAGAAGTAATAAAACACATATCCACACTAAAGGGATTCAGTCAGTTTACAGACTATTAGAATTGGTAAACTAGCTACGCTTTTTTCCCCCCGAACTTTTAGTTTTAAGTAAACTTTCATGGTTACTGTTACACAAACATGGTATGTGATAGCTTCAATGTGGCATAGATATCCCATAGCTCAGAGACTGCCTACCCATCCCAAAATCTTGGGATGTGTACAGAAAGATGTGATGGAGGCTATAGAATTGTCAGTAGGTGGCTTCTATGCTGAAGGCCACAATGAAACAGGGGCTTGCAGGACTGTGTACATGTAAAAAATACGTGGAAAATACATCCAGTGTGTCCAAGCGTGGGAAATCTTCAAAGAGAAGGTGACCATGAATGACTAGATAGCTTTATAAAAAGCCATTACTATCAGCTTCTGGAAGCTTTCATCACATGTTACTGATATTGCAGAGCTGGCATTTAAATATATGCTTCAGGAGACTAAGATGGACCTAGCTGGCTTCTTTTCCAAAGGGACATTGTAACATGAAGTATGACAATTCACCAAAGATATGACATCATCATCTTGAGAGAAATACAGGCAACTGAATGACACAGAAAACGTCAATCAAGGTAGTTAGAAGGCAATTTCAAGACAGAGGTTAGAAAAAGACTGAGAACAAGCTATATAAAGCAACAAATTGCAAATGTTCATGCCAGTCATTCTGTTGGGAGGGTGAACAATCAGGGTGAGGCATGATCTGCCTCTGAACACTGGTGAGATGGGATGAGTGGACCATGGCAACATCATATTTAAAAGCAGTCCTATCACAGCAAAAGTCTTCTCCAGTACACATTTTAGCTAATCTGGAATAAAAGCTGGGAAAGCAGTGATGCCATAGCCAGGTGACCATAAGACTTGGTGGTTACTTCTAATACGTGAGGGAAAATTCAAAGGTAATTAAAATAAACCACCTTCCTAACAGACCTGGCAGCATTGCAGAGGTTGAATTTTTCATTGCAATCATCTACTGTACTTCCAATAAAAAATGCTGCTTGGACTCCTAGGGACCAGATACATGGACAATGTAATCACAGCAATGGTCCTGGACAACACAAGGAAGGTACGGCAGACTGCATCTTAGCTGCGTCTTCCATATTGCAGGAGAACATCTTTACCCAGAAACATATTCTGTGCTGACATCACTCGCTTTTTCTCCCAGGTTTCTTTCCCTTAATCCTCCCTGGTTCTGTTCTTTCTAGGGGGATGAGAGGAGGAAACAATAATTTTTACTAAGGATAGGCTGCAGAAAATCAATGGGATCAGTGTTCATAGGGGAGTGGCAGACCACACGATATTCCCCCAAGCACTCTCTCATCCTTGACTACTTCAGCTCAGGGAATATCCTGATTTAGATGTGCGTGTGCCTATCTGTTTTTTCTGGGTGCTTGTCCAGTGTCCCCCTTGAGCCCCTGTTAACCTTCAGTAGTTACTGCTTTGTCACACTCTTGTTTTATGCTCTTACACCGAGCACAGCCAGCTGCCTTAAGCTTTTGCTTGATTCCTCTGTGAAGAATTATCAACCAGCCTTTTCAGTAAAAAAAAATCCTTGAAGTGGCACAAGGCTCATGGTCCGTAGCTATATTAATTTATAGAAAAGTCCTTGTTGAAGACAAGAAAAATACAACTGTCTAGGTATTTTATTTTATCAGATCATTATACCAGCAACATCACTTCCGATCTAGAACCTATCCCCACTAAAGATAGTTTTAAAACTTTATATACTGAATGGAAAGTTACATTCAACAGGATGTACAATTAAATGTCATTAATATCTTTGTCATTAATTTCTTCAGTGTTCCTAGACATGAGCCTCAAACTGCATTTTTCTGAGAAGTCTTGAACACAAGCTAATATGGAAGTGTCTGTTTGCACTGCCCACCACTCATCATCTGTAGGCAGATGAAGCTCTGTCCTAAATCTGCCTATAGGAAGCTCTAATACCTCTTTTAGTGATAGTTAGAGTGGGTCTAGTGCCAGTCAGCTGGCAGGGCATGATCTTCCTCATGCAGCCCCGTCTGCCACCCACTTGTGCCTCTTCTCCCAGGAAAGCATTGGGGATAAGGTTTGGACCAGAAGGAAGATAGGCCTGACATTAAGTGTTAAAAATCCAGAACCAGCTGCCACTGCAGACAGGTGGTACTGATCTGAGTTCATGACACAGAGTTGTTAATAACTAGAGAGGGGTAGATTTTCTTTTTTCAACCTGTTGGAATTTTTAAGATTTCATAATTTTTTTTTCTGTATCTCATGTCTAGATAGAATGTTGAAATACTGAAACCAAGCCAAATCCTCTTCCCCTCCTTTCTGGATTGTGCTGTTCAAAGTGTCTTTCAATTTCAAATGTATTTTTCCTCTTTCTTCTATTTCTGCCTTTGAGAAGAAGTCATATGTCATCTTTGATCTGTTTTCCCCTTCCCACTGCCCTCCCTTGTCAGTTAATGGTCTCACCTCTGGCTTCACCCTCTCACCACCTCTCTATGACCCCGATGGGGCTGAGCTGGTATAGGGTCCTCAGTGCCCTCCCTCTAACTGCTACTATAGTACTTATCCAGCGTGATACAGCAAATGGTTAATATTTTTCATTTAAAAATTACTTAAAGGACATGCTTCAAATGTAAAAAGACTTCTCCAAATATTTCAAGGCACAAAGTCCTTCCATTAGATCTATTGTCATAGACATTAAGTTTGGGTAAAGCTCTGTTTTGGTGGCTGGCTGCCTCCCAGCTAAAACACAGTGAAGCGCCAGGACCTACATTTATAAGAAAGAATCAGGAGCTGAGTTTTTTCACCCTACAGTACAACTGACTCTGGAGGGAACTGGCCTCATTTCCCCATGCTGGTTACTCTAGTAGGTCCAAATGAGGCTCAATATTTTTGGAAGTAAAACCTTGTTATTCAGGGACTCAAGTGTAGATCCTGGTTCTAGCTTCAGATGCAAATGTTTGTGCCCAATGACTCCCTAAGACAAAGTAAGTCACATCACCTACAGACACCTACATGGACAGCCTTCACCAAGATGGCAATGGAAATGGAAAGAGGATGATTGGTTTTCCTCATATTATGGCTATGTTATACAGGGATCTGTACCGCTGTAAACTGCTTTTCAGAGTACCATTTGGATTTTTCTGGGATATGGTATGCCTCCCCTCAGTATTTATCTCCTTTATTGAGATTTATTTGATTGTTTTTCCAGTTGATTTGCTTAAATTTGAATCAACTTCATTTAATTTCTTAATGCTCAGTTTCTACATAAGAAAGAGGGGCAAGAACATTACTTCTTGTTTCACTTGCATCACCAAAGTAGTGAGTAAAGTGACGTCTGTGTTGGGTTTATACCTCACATAGTAAAGCAAGACAATACATCCCATACAAAAAGGCAGAGCAATTTTATTCAAAAAATACGTTAATTTTAACAGCTCTTGATATATCTTCTCTTTGATCATACCTTTAACATCAAAGGGTATACGTACCTGCAATGAATACAAACACCTAACATCAATAAGGAATCTCATACCATCCAGGTGCAGGTGTGCATGATCTAGCTGCGACCAAATGGTATTCCCTTAATGAATTGCCTCGCTTCTCATTGCTCTTAAAGTCATTTCTATCTGAAGCAGACTGTAAGGGATCCTTTTCTTCCATGGAGACAGGGTACAAGTAGTCTTCCTCTTGAAGAGTGCTTTTGTGCACCATTGTGTCTTTGTTTTGCTGCGACATCTACAAACCTTGGTCAAGGCTCATGACACTGTTGTTCTTGGGCCAGATAAGCATAATAACTCCACAGTGCCATTATTTATTTCTTTGTTCTCATTCTGTCTATTTTAATGTCAGGACATAGGAGACTGGGCCATTCAGTCCAGTGCACCCTCTCTTGCCCCAGCAACAGCAGAAGTAGCAGTCAGTTAATATTATTATTGCAGGAGCTGACAGCCTTTGTTGTGCACCGGGAACCACAGTGCTGAAGAAGAAGCAACCACAGAACAAAGGCAGTTCTCTCACTGGGAGATGCAGCATAGCAGAAAGAGGCAGGCTTGGGCAGATGGGAGAGCACGGGGAAGCAGTAGGAGGGCACTGGCTAAATGGAGAGAGTATTCACACTCTCAGCAGCACACGGGCAGTCTAACTCTGTAAGGTTGCCCACGGGAAGCTGCAAAAACCAGCCATGTCTCCTTTGCCTGCAAACAACTGCAAACCAGCCATACCTCCCCAAGTTGCTTTGTGGTTCTTTCAGCCATTATCCAAGTAAAACAAAAATCAACCAGCAGGTAGAGCAGAACCAGAAGTCAGCTTAAATCCATTCTTTCAGATGCAGAGATGGGAGAAAGTGAGCAGGTCTGGTACCCAGGGATGTGCTGAGCTCCCTGAGACCCCAGGCACCCAGTCACTATGAACCGCACTTGAAAAATATCCTGGAGAATATAACTTCAGTCCTAAAAAGTCTTCTGGCCTCTTGAATGCACAGCTACCAGGGATGGCCATTGCCCTGGAAAATTTTGTTAGTGACACCAGAAGTTCTAAAAGGGAGCCGGTTCATTGACTGACTGATTCTGTGAAATCTCACACTGATGCAATTTTGAGTAAATTCACATAGATGGAGTCAACACACTTCTACTTCAGGTAAATAACATTTATTTATTTCCCATGCCAACAGATCAGCAGAATGAACCTGCTTTCTTTTTTAGCCCTGCATGACAGGCCCAATCATCTGATCCAGAAACAGGAGGCTATTATTGCAAATTGACACGGATAACTTTTTAAGCCACTTCCATTTCTGCTAGAATCCTAGAAGACTTAAACTGAAACATGAGATAGGCAAAAGGGATGAGAGCAAAATAAAACAGACAGTAACTGGAGACTCAGTAAAAACCTGATAGACACCAAATGGCTTTGTACAGTGTTTCTGATGCCTTGGCTTAGTGCTTTGGCTTAGTGGACAGCATGGGAAAGCGCTTAGCCTTGTATCCCTGGCTCTGGCCCAGATCAGCCCCTGATGTGAAGAAATCCCTGGAAGAAGCTGTAAAGAGGAGTGACAGCAAGGACATGGCAGTGGGATCCCTTTGCCAGACCTGCTGCTGTGGCAGCTCCCAGCAGGGACACTCAATGCGAGTACTGTAGATATACAACACACTGTGTCACTCAAGCCACAGAGTGGGGTAAATGCAACACTGTGTTCCTTCAGCATTGCTCCAGCCTCACCCAGCTCCTCCACTGCCTTAAGATGGATGGGGAAGTGCCAGGATTCATCATTATGGTGATGTGCATCCTCTGGCAGTGATGCACTACTATCACTTCAAACGCAAAAGGGAGTTTCAGTGTTTGCACACAAGACTGCTGGGCTAACTGCAGCAGCACATGCTCTCATCTCCCAACTCAGTCTTCAGCAGAGTTTTAATTTATTTGCTCAGAACTATTTATCTACCATTTCTAGACCTCACACACACAAGGTTTCATCAATTTAAAACATTTTAAATCATTCCCACCTCCCTGTTTCATTCTGATGTTGAAAGAACAGATACCTCATATGCATTATTGAACACCGAAGATGGGGACAGAATTGAAAAGCAGACAAGCTAAAGCTAAACAAAATATACTTGGCAGTGTATCTGTCATGCTTTTCCTCAGCTCAGAAAGACCCAGCTGAAATCGCCCTGTGATACCCAACTCGTGCTATGTACCATTTAGAAATAAAGAACCCAAGGAAGATCTTTGGCAATGTTTTGTCAGCAGATAAGCCAGCTAAACATTAACCTTCTTTTTTGTAATCCCTAATCAGAGGTTTCCATTCATACGGCTTCTATGTACTCTGAACCTTGAGTTAATGTGTCTCCATTTTACAGGAAAGCTTTGCTCACATTGCTTTTGGGCTCTGCAGACTTCACAATATGACCTCCTGCTGCCGGCTCAGGTGGCAACCTGATGCTGCCTCTGCTTAGGTCACGTTAGTTAGCAAGTTCATGTCAGGTGCAACGTTAAGCACAACTTGTGGTTTCCAAATGAAGCGCACCATCCTGAAAGTATAATTTTATAGACTGGGATAAAGTACTATGATTTAGAAATTCACATTAGATGGACAAAAATACTTTTGAGTCCCTGTACAGGAGTGAAGCAAGTCTGAAACAGATTACTTTCCTGGCGAAGCAGATCCTACCAGTAGAGCACCCACAAGCCCTCAAGATTCTTCTTCCATGAAAATAATCAAATATAGACCCAGACATTTTGGTGTTTCTGTACAGTATATCAATATGGTCTATTTTTAAAATGTAAATAAGAGAGACATGTTAGCTCAATGTTGGCATTTATCAATACTAACTATTAAAAAGGAAATAGATATAAGGAGTATAATAGCAGCAAAAGTGTTACACTTGCACAATGATGGTTGAATTTTAATTTTGATAATTTAGGATTGTTTTATGATTTCTCAGTAGTGCAGAGCTGATACAGTTAAATTGGTTGCAGGGCAGATGCTGGGTGCTGGAGTAAAAACGTTCTTGCAGAGCAGCTCAGTGGCTCCCTGGTCTGCCATAAAGTCTAGTCAGCAGAAATTGGGTGGCGAAGACTAGAGGATCTGAAGAGGAAAAAGCATCTAATATTCTCTGTCCATCCTGGCCTGCCTGGATTCTGGGAGTGTTTTGTGGGCAGTGTTGGGCCAGCATCCCATGCACAATGGAGCCATCTTTCCTCCTCCCCTCGCAAATTCTGCAGCTCCGGGACCTGCTGAGCTGCAGCGGGAACCTGGGGCAAGTCTTGCCCTCAGTATCCTGGATATGGGGGCACTGACCCTCTGTGTCCAAGTGTGCTGCTGCAGACTTAGCCTGTCTCTTCTGTGCTCTGACTACCTAGTGTTCAAATGTTTTTCCTCAGCTCTTGATTAGACATTTTATTTTCCAGACAATGTATATAGCTGGGTCACAATTCAGTAAACCATCTCTATCTCACACAACACTTCATCACATACTTAACGGTAACTTTAGCACTGACCTGAAGGGGATGTGAGCACATACTCTACTTGCTCTACATGCTAAATTATTTTCCTGAGCAAGGAGTGGCAGAAGGATCAATTCTGAGATGCACTGGGGGCCTTGCCAGATTTTATTTCTTAGAGCTCAGCTGTTTTTTGCTTTGTTTAGCTTAAAAAAACTCCAAAAACATTGCATGAATATATTTTACAACAAAAGAAAATATATATTTTTATACTCTGCCATAACTCAATAACAACTGAAGGTATAAAGCTCACTAAAATAATTCATTTCTGGCCAGAAAACAGAGCTGAACATTTTCAGCAGAAAAAATGAATGTTTTTCAGACTCACAAAAGGTGACAATTCAGGGTGAATACTGAGTCTGTCTTGTGGTCTTCTTGCAGCCTTCATGCAAAAGCTTCTGGGTAAATTAGTTCTTTTTACATGCGGTCTAAGGCAGTAAACCTTTTGTAGAGGTCCTTACTGTACTGCAAAGCAGTCCCGTGAACATAAGATCATCAGTACAGGGATTATATTTATTTTTCCAGTTGTAGAGCTCCAAGCATGCTCTGACATTAAACAAGTAAGGGACAGTAGCAGAGTACAACGTCAAATATAGCCTCACATTACAAATGCAGCACTGGTGATTACATTAGCTTTGGCTTTGGGTGCAGCTAATGATACTATTTTCTGACTGCGTTACTGCTGTGGCCAGGAGAAGCTCTCTACCAGCTTTCAGCAACCACAGTTCTTGTGTGAGGATCTATATTTTAGACTCATGAAATAGAGAGTGGTAACACAGAAGCTTCCCCTCTCTGCCCACATCCTCTGTGTGTGCATCATGCTATTGAGACACCGTGTTTGCTGCAGTATTGGTAACAAGCTGTTTATAAATATGAGGACCCCTGATCCTATTCTGGGTGTGAATCCTGATGGAACATGTTCAGTCCCATGGGATGCATCAGGGAGCAGATCCATGGAGTCCACCATTGCCCTGCTGTCCTGCTCAGCTGCTTTTCCAGCCCTAACATGACACCTCTGCTGAGGCACTGAGATACTTAAGTACCCAGAGGTACTGAGGTCCTCCAGTGCCCTCCTGTCATGGCTCTATTAAAACTGTTTCTCCCAAATGTCCTTCCCTTCCGGACCTCTAGGAAGCCTTCCTACAGCCTGTATCATCTCACCTTGGTGGATCTGCTTGTCTCTGGGATCTTTCTGTGCTCATTTAAGAGAGTGAGAAAATAATTTCCTCCAAAGAAATTGTATACAGCTTTACTTATAAATCCCCTGTGACTCACTACCCTCACAAGCAGATTTCTTTTACCCTTTTTGATGTCAGATACAATCTAAATTATATTTACATGTGTCCTAAGCTTCGGCTATGCAAAGGATTTCCAACATGTTGAAGCAAAGCCTGATAACTGCTTAGGACTAAGCAGTATTATCTGATATTTTTTTTAGTGTCTCAAGAAGAGTAATCATACATTACTCTGCAGTAAAGCCATTATATAATGACCCATCTGTGGAAGAAAAATTCCCATGAGCCTAGTGGTAAAGAGACAACCCATTTTAGTTGCCTATCACTTCCACATGAAGCAGAAGAGCTGTATTGCCCAAAAATGCTTCTCCAGGAAATCTGGTGAGAAGGAGAAGCCCATGGATGGAAACTAGTTTGCTTGAATAATGTTTAGCATGGGTAACATTTAGTATGGGTAGGCTGCATTGTTATAAATATCTGTATCTCTTTAGATTTACCTCTGTGGTCACTGAGGGATAGCAGAAGCGTATAGTGTCATGTGCAATTACAGACTCCATCCCTCTCTATGTGGGAGGAGGCAGCACAGCTTTCATTGAACATCTTTTTATCCCAGGATAAGAACTGTACACAACTAATCAATAAACTGGAAAGCAAAATATATTTCTATTCAAATTAATAAAAATTCAAATTGAAGTCTAAGCACAAAGGGTCAGACTGTGATGTCCTTATGGACAGAGAACAGCACTAAATGTGGTTTGATGGAGGCAAATAGTGGACGCAAGGAGGCTAAGAGGTTAACCAGTGTCAGTAAAGCACCACAGTCAGACAAAATCACAAGAAAAAGAGAGAAAGAAGGACAAGCAAAAGGGAGAAGTCTGATAAAGTACTGACAGGGTTGTGTGGAACTGAGTGTGTTTTCCTCTGCAGAAGTATGTGAGAAGCTTTTCTTGATATTCGGTGCTGTGGTGCACTGACCCTTCTCTCTCAACAGATTTTCACAAAGATGTCATGTTTCAGATGAACCCTTCTGAAGTTATATGATATGTTGCTATATATATTTGTTGTATGCATGCATGTTATATGCAGCTATAAAATATGTACCAGAGAGTATATAATACATGTTTTCCACTTTACAGTCTCCAGAATAACCTGTAGAAAAACAGCAGTGACCCCTTAGAACTTACCCTTACCTGGGTAAACCAATAAAAGGTTATGAATTCCTTCTTGCCCTTGCAGCACATGGAGGAAGAATGCAACTTCTCGAGATTGAAGTGGCTCTGCAACTCTTGTTTTCTTTGCTATTGTCTGAGTTTCTGCGGGCAGGTTGACTTACCTCTGATTTGTGCCTCTTGCAAGACAACCGTTGGTGATGATGTAAAGAGCTGTGCTGTGAGGTGTTCTCTGAGTTGGCTGTACTTCCAGGTGATCACAAGATTTTCATTTGTTTGTTTCAGGGGTTATGTTTTGTTTTGCAATTTCCCTCTTTTGTCTTGTAGGTATGATTTATAGCTTGTTTTGTTTTTATGCAAGAGCAATTATTCATTTCCTTTCTGCATGAAGACTTTCATCTGCTCTTTTGTGGCTGCTTTCCTCTTCAGGATTGCTGTTTCAGATTCAAGAGATCCTAGCAATAATAGTTAAAACTGTCACTTGCTTGTGAGCAGTTAGAAGATACAGAACACGAGGCTAGATGTAAGCTGCAGTGCCGATGGGGGAAAACAGATGAACAAACAATGCCAACGATCCCCTACTTGCTGCTATGTGAGCCAGATACACACATGGGGGCAGGGAGGATAGTCTGGTGCATCTCTTCCTGGATGTGTATCTTCCCATGGAGAAGGCCTTAGAGTGATTATTTGCAGGACTTGATAAGCTTTCATCTGTTTGAGTAGCTGTTCTCTTTAACCAAGAGAAGGTGTTAATGCAGGCCCTCAGTACACAGACAGTAAATGATGCTAATCTCCCTTGTGCTTATTCTTACACCAAAATGACTGCCTCCATTTTGTATGTATGCCAAAGACAGACACCCTCCTTTCCTACACAGCTCAGTGTGCACTGCCAGCAGCTGCCAGCATTACCACTGAAGGTGACTGATTCATTGAGGAGTCTTTTGAAACTGATTCCCACAAGCTTTCTCCTTTGCCACAAAGCAAAAACTCTGATTTGTCTTCATGACCATGCACAACTGCAAATATACTTGTCTGTGACAAGAATAACCTCTCAGCATCCAGGCCCAGCTTTTAACTATGTAGCCATTTCTGAAGTGAGAGTCACACATATTCACAATTCTGCTGCTGAAAGGTGGGGTTTGGAGGTCAGTGTGTCCTTCTGGGTTACAGCATACACAACCCAAAAGAACTGAACATTTTACTCTTTCCTAAAACAAAGTCCACAAGTGAAAATATCCAGCAAGAGACCTGAAAAAATAGATCTGGGACAAGCAATTGAAGCTGAGTTTTTCTTTAATAGCTTCAGAAGCATGATCCATGCTTGTAAGCCTATAGAAAGCATTTATGGACACCAAAGTTTTGGTGTTTTTATAACCCTGAGAACTTGGCAAGTGTGGCTGGTTAGTGGTAAGGTATTTGCAGTTGTACAGAATGGATCTTCACACTCATGCAGTGCAGCTCCCTATTCTGCTGCTTAAAGTGCACTTTGCAAAACTTGGATAGGCAGTGTCTCTCCATGTGAACAGGAATTCTCTTATTTCCATGGATGAGGAAATTGCATCTCAGAGAGGTTGAATGATTTTCCCACAGTCATGCAAAGTCAGAAACAGACCACAGGAACGTCTGATTCATGGCTCGAACCATCAGATGGCAGTTTCTTGGGATGAAAAAAACAGGTAGATTTTTCAATAGTAGGTTGTAACTGCTCCACCACAGGAAAGATTGTAAGTTCATGGCGTTTATAACCATTAGGGACACCATTTTAAGAGGTTAATAAAATATGAACCATCATGAAATGATTGCTCCAGTCTCTGTTCTTCCTGGTGCTGGCATTAGCACTGCGATCCTCTGTGGCATTCCAAAACCATGCCATTTTCTCCCTCTCCTTACTCTAAGGACTTCTCCCACAGGCTTTGTACATAGATTTGCTATTTCAGATAAATGGTTTTGTGAGGGGTCTCAGAGAATACATGCAGTGGTCAAGCCTTACTTCCTGAATATACGCTTCCAGAACCTGCCTAAGTCATCACAATAGTGTGCTAACTCCTGACAAAGACCAAGATTTGACTAACCGCCTTTTTTGATAAATTTGGAGGGAGACTGCACAGAATACAGTATCATCTTTCTTTCATTAAGTGCTCAGTTTGAGTTGGATTTAAAACAAAGAAGATGAGGAGAAGTAAAGAAAAACATCCCAAATCCATGACCTAAATAAGGAAATAAAGAGAAATGAGTAGAGCAAGGAAAGTTTTTAATAATGCAGTTCAAGTTCTTCAAGCAGAAAGAAGTTTAATCAATTTTAAAATATTTAAACTAGGAAACCTACTGTAGGAAACATTTCAGATAATTCATTCCATTAAAAAAACCTCATGTTACTAGAGATGTGTGTGTGACAGAAAGCTGGAATTTTTTAAACTCAGGATAGTGTGGGATTCATAGTAGGCGCCTGGTTATCTTCTGGGCCAACGCCTCCTATCATTTCCTGGATCTAACTTTTTCTAATTAAGTTGCCAGCTGCGTTGTAAGCATTAGGAGTGAGTATGCTGGATCAAGGGGACTACAGTGGCAACAGAGTCAGTCCAGCCTTCAGGGTGGTATTGGCATATGGAATGGCACCAGGGAACCAGAGCACTTTCTTGGAGAAAGCAACACCTCCCAGACAGAGAGGAGGCAGGGAATGTTGCAGGGACATTGGTGTTTTCCTTAGATGAGCTGGCCAGAACTGTGCTATGTTCTTCATGACTGGGTGGTACCTAATTTTCACACCAAAGAGAGATGGCTTTAGTCCTTGCAAAATGATCCCCTGCCTTTGGACTTTCTCTTTCTTTCCTGTTCCTGTTTTTCTTCCCCTTCTCTATTATTTCTGAGAGAGAGCAAGCAGGGCCATTTCGGGTTCAGAAACTCCAGCCTTTCAAACTCATAGCAGCTCCCCTGGACTCCTAAGAGAACAAAGTTAGGACAGTTATCTTGAGGTCAGTGGGAGCAGGTCATGGAGCCACATTACAGCCTGGGGAGAGGCAATCAGCTCTTTCTGGCTCTATACATAAAACAGTGCCTGACTGCTCGTTGGATGCTGTGGGAGTCTCTCTGCACACTTAGCTATTCAGATCAGAAGTAGGCAAGGAATGAGAGAATGATGAGTTGATCAGTTTCCCCTCCTTCCACCACAAAGAGGGGACATTAATTTCCAGGGTGTATAAGCTGCCCAGAGGATAGACTCGCCCTTCAGAAGAGGCCATGGCAAGAGTCATCAAGTCTAGTTTGGCTATGAGAGGTAAGAAAAAGAAACTTGGTCAAGGTTTCAAGCTAGTAAAAGGAGGGAAATGCTATACTTTTGTACCATTAGAATGATTGCTGGAAAACTATCCCAAGAAAGTATATCTTTCCTGGAGGAAGGGTTTTCTTCCCTCTTACAACTTACTGTGGGTTCTTCTAGTCTTGGGACTATAAGGGGAAAGATTTTAAGGAAGCACAAAAGAAATATCTGTCAAATGCAATGCTATTTGTCTTGCAATCACTGTATACAGGAACCTTCATTGCCTGTTAAAATTTTCTTATGGGTTTCATTATTTTAGGGGTTGAAATCATCTACATTAGGCATACATAAAATGATTAAGTCATCTACATTTCCCTGAACCTTTTGCTTCAACACCCTGTGGCACATCTGCTGCACAGTGACAAACAGCTGGCACAAGTGGAATAGTCATCTCTTATATGCTGCCATAGCATTGTTTCTGTTTGCCTGCTTCCAGATGTGGGGTGTTAAATGCATTTTGGGGTTGCTGTTAGAAGATAGGCACTCAGCACTCAACAGCTCTTCAGCTGAATCTAATGTTCGTCTAATGCTCAGCCTTCAGCTTGGGCAAAACAGACTGGAGGAACCAGACAACCTGCTGAATTGGAATTCTGATGCTGCAGGAGCAAAATCCTTTGATGTAGAGGCATATTGTGGGGTTGTTTGCTCTTCTACTGTGATTGTTACTCTGGTATTTTTCATTACTTCCACTTAGTTTTTGCTCAGAGTTCACCCCTTCATGTTATTTAGGTGCTAATCAGAACTAATGTATTTCAAAAGTTTCTTTTTCAACGCCTTGAACAATTTCTGAACTGAGTATCAAATCCCATGAGCAATCATAGTTGATTTTTAATAGACTACAGGTAGATGCTAACCTGTGTTACTAAACATGTTACAATACCATGAGTTAGTCTCCAGGGCTTGCCCAGTGGTCAAAAGTCTTAAAAGAAAACATTTATCTTGTTACTTCATAATCCCATTACGCAGAACTGCTCTGGATCCAAGCATAATTTATAGGATCAGTCAAGTCCAAAAAGTGTTCCTGGGAGATGCTAACGCCTGGTTTAGGAGAACCAGGGAGCCACCTCCTTCATAGCCGTGTTGACAAACCTTGTCAGCAATGGTGTTTGTAGGTATTTTTCATTAACTATGTCTGGAGTGAGTTTGACTTACATGTGGTGACTCTAATTTCTTTCATCACTTTTCTGATGCCTGTCTCTGTTAATGTGCTGAAATCTGGAAGGGGAAACATATCCTCTCGTGTGTTTTTGGTGTGGTGGCTCCCACATTGAAAGGGCTTCTGCAGTGCCAGGGATGCCTAACACATGTGTCTGCCAGTCCCTGACATTGTGCAGAGCTGATTTCTGGAGAGACTGGCGAGGGCTGACAAGTGGATGTAGAGGTTGGGACAGTCTGGAGTGTGAGAAGGAATTTAGCTGCTGCAAAGGCAGAACTGCCTGCCTTTGACACATCCGTGATGGAGGATTTGGGAAACATTTGGAGGATGTCTGAATCTGATAATCTTTTCCATGCCTTCTGTCTTTTTTTTCCTTTTTCATGTTTAAACCTGATTTTTTCTGCAGGAAGTGTTTTGGGACAGTTTGTACTCCAGTGATAGTAGTCCACTCTGGTATTTAGCTATAATTTTTTAGCAGCTTTTAGGTGCTCCAAGGAGGGGGCAACATTCCCATGGGGTACAGTACAGCTGTGAAGCAATGAAGGGGTTTGTGGTAAGCTGAAGATTGAAGAGGTTAACACACGGAAAAGATGTGTTACTCTGCTGAGTTTTAAGGTACAAGGGGAATAGTGCTATATCATAAAATGAATTTACATCCCTTCATTCATTCTCTCCGTAGTATAAAATGCCCTAAATGTCTTTATGCTTCTCTTCTTATTGGAAAGTATATAAAGAAGAACAGCAAATGATTAAAAGAGCTCTGGTGCACTAAATAAAAAGCAAAAAAAAAAAAAAAAGGAAAAATCTAACACACTAGAATTATTTTGCAATAAACAAAATTAATTCTTTAGTGTGATGCATTGATGTGTGAGGTTCTTAGCTTATCTACTGTTAGGAGATTTTATGCTCTCTGCCCCAACATTATGAATACCAATCCTTCCTGAGCACCCAGAGGAAGGCTGGTTACCTATTTGTCCAAGTTGTTACAGAACAACAAGCTTTTGGGTTTGGCTGGATGCTTAGAGTGCTTCAGTTTTCTTATTCTTAGACTGAAAAGAGTCATACATACACCCTTAGAGTTCAATAAAAATATAAAGGGTGGGGTTGGGGACACACATTGTAAATGAGATTTGGATCTTACTTAGGATGAGAGCATCTAAACAGAAAAGTGGAACAAGCACAGTGAACGCATTTGATGAGTTTGTGTTTCTCCTCGTAAACACAGGCTTTAACACACCTTTTACTAAAGAGTGGCTTTCAAAGTAATGCCCCTCATCCTACTGTTCCTGTGCTTTGTAGCAGAGGCTCTAGTCAGCTGTGGTAAGGCAATAACTCATAGCTCATCTCTTTTGGGCCTGATCAGGAGCCTTTTGCATATTCACTGAAGCCTCCAAAACACAATTCTTCCCTTTTACTTGGCCCAAATGCTGTCCTTTCTCATCATCAGAAACATTATCTCAGTCCTCCTTTAGGACACTTGCTTTTGGGCTGTTCATCCTGTGTCCTCTCTCCTTGCAACAACATTTTGCTTCCTACAATGCAGGTGAGTTAATGGTCATGTATCTCAGTGACCCAGTGTAACCAGTGCTGAATAGTTTCTTCAATAATCAATATCTGCCAATAAAGTGATGCACACGTTGCCTTGTGCACAATAAAAGATTTGTTCATTTAATATAATATAATTTAGACAGAAGATCTTATTTAAAATTAAGTAATTAAAATTAAATAATTCCATTGTGAATTTCCATTTAGAAATAGTAGTGTCCTTAGGAGACTTGTGGCCCTTAACCAGAGTGCAAGATAGCAAAGAAGAAAACCCAGACAACATCGTTGATAGCAAAGGGGGTGACTGATTACAGAATTCAGTGGAAAGGTGGAGCAGCCTGACTGTTATCAGGCTGAGCAATTCAAAGGTGAAATATCCATAACTGTGAATTGGAGATTAGAGAATTGCCCTGTTATTACAATGCCTCCTTACCTTTAAGAGGAGGAACAGTTTGATCGGGATCTTCCAAGAAAAAATAATTTCACAGGCAAAACTTCTCCCTGAAGGACTACAGGTGGCTTAGGCAGACAGGTGAGGGTTTAGCATACACTGGGAAGAGAGAAAGATGGCTCTTTCACACTGTGTTTAGCAGAGCCAGTGCACTGTCTGAGCAGTGTTGGGGGGAGGAACACAGCAATACAGGTAAAAGAGATAATGAAGAAGTGGTCTGTAGACTGCTGTAGGCATAGGGTTTAGAAGAGCAACTCAAAATGAATATGTAGACAGGAGAGGCAGTTTCTGGAAGGAAATCCCAGGTCCAAGGGGAGCACAGAAAACACTGGAAAAGTGATGGCAAAGGCATGTCTCCCTCAGCACAGCCACAGCAAGCAGCGAGCAAGCAGAGAGGAGCTATGCAACAAGCTCTGGATAAAGGGCCCTTTTTGTCTCTGCCATCAACCCCTGTGTGTGATGACAGCCAAATCATTTTACCTTTCCTGTGCTTTCTACTCCTTCCCACTATGGAAATGTCTCTTGCTCCAGGTTTGCATGGTTGTAGCACAGGAAGGCCTCAGGTTTTCCAGGGCCTTCAAGTGCCATGGTAAAAAAACATTATCTAATTGTAACAGAAATGTTAGAAAGGAGGCCAGGTCCAAGTACAAGCCTCTAAAATTAAGGTAATAACACAGAAGGAAAACACAAAATGGCCATAATATTTACTGTGAAGGAGGAGTTCTGATCAGTTTTGAAATCTGGGTCTTCTTCCCTTTGTCCATCCTTTTCCCTCTTGTCTTTCCTCTTGTGTTGTGCCTTAATTTTTATAGCTACCCGCCAACAACCAGCAACTAAAATCTACATGTGTCATTCTCAACTATAGCTTGCACATTGCTACAAACTCTCTCTAGCCGTGTTTCCATGGGAATGGAAGCTAGCAGCATGACAATAAAATAGAAGAAAATAATCAAAAGAGAGCAGTCTAATACCTTTACCTTACTTCTGCTTAGTAGTAGCAACAAGGCAAATGCTTTCTATCTAGAGCCATTTCCAGTGATGGATCTCAAAGTGCTTTCCAGACATAACTGCAGTTAGCCTCAAAAGAGTACTCCCATGTCATAATGGGCAAACAGACTTTTTTTAGACTTGAAGCTCCCTGCCCAGGTACATACAGAGCCCTTGTTCCAGACTGGGACTTTTAGGCACTGCACAGCAGTGTCACGTAGCATATGACAGGACAAGACCGTGATAATGTGTTCAGGAATAGACCCCAGGGCTGCTTATCACATCACTTTCTACCAAGAACAATCTTCTTCCTAGGTGTAAAAGGAAGTTAAATGGCCTTTCCTGGCTTCCTGGGATTACAGATTCAAATTAAATACCACCAAAAATAACAAAAAGTGAGCATCTAGCTTTCATTCTTACTTTCATTTTCAGAGAAAAATGAGATCAGGGAATAACAAAGCCTTTCAAGCACCTTTAAAACAATTGCCTATACCATATGTCTGACCTTCTCACTCCCATTTCCATGGAAACAGAGTAGAAAGAAAAATGCTGTAGAATGGGACAGAGGACAGTTACGCAAGTGTATGTAATAGTTTTCACTAATACACTCCAATTTCAGGTTGGATGTATTTTAAACAGGGAAATTTAAAATCTGGTAGATGTCTGAAAGTGAATCTGTCCCCAGTACAAATCCTCACTAGCTAGTCAGATCTTTTTTTCCTTAGAGTTCCCATCATAATAAACTTTATTGCATTGATTGATAGGTCTCTTCAGCTCTGTTGCTGGTTGCATCAAACTTTGCCTTGTAGTCCTATGGGACAAATGTATTAGAACAGGTACAAATGAACACCACAGCCTTAAAACAAGACACACTGAAAATAAGTCTGTCTATTTGTCTATTCATCCACCTTAGTATTACATGTGCAATTCTGTGTTTCCATTAGGCCAAGCACGTAGCATGGATTTCATATGCCAGCTGCCATATGGTTCTCTTTGCTTTCTGCGTAATACAAGCGTTGTAGTGAATGATATTGTTCATTCTGGACAGTACCACAGCTTAATGGCAACACAACAGCATTTTTCCTGTGGGTATTTTTTTAACCTGCCTTTAACGAAAATTGGTATGTGCATCAGCAAGCCCATGGGAGGCAGCAGGCTTGGGATGTACGTCCCTGGAGCAGAAGGGTCCCAACTACCTCCTTTCTTTGGCAGAGAGATGAGACAAAGTATCAATGAGGGGCTCACACACACTTGTTTATTTTGTCTCACTGACAGAAGTGATGACAGAAAATTCCAGAGCAACCTGTAATATACAGCTGGAATACTTTAAATGGATCAAATAGATGTTTGGAAATAAGGAGGGAAAAGTTTTCCAGAGTTTTTTGCTGTCATGCTGGCATGGCATGGAGGTGGTCCTGCATGTGCGTGAGGGGACACTTCTGCACGGATTGACTGTTGCAGAGATCTGTCTGGGATCAGAAGTTTGGCTGTGGGCATCATTTTGTGGGTTATATCAGTCAGGAAGCTTCCAGTGATACCCTCCTAAATGAAGTGTATCTTCCAGGAAGGCATCTGGTCTTACAGAGAAGGAAGAGGAGGACAGTTAAACAGAGCTTGTTCTCAGGAAAGACTCTTTGAGCAAGAAGCCCGTGAGGCTTTAAACAAAAACTTTATGAGATGCTGTAATTCTTCATTACGGCTGCTTCAGAGCTACTTCAGACTCTCCTCTGCCCTCACTATGGACCATTCAGTCAGAAAATAGGGAAAAAAGTGCCATGAGGCCGGCAGCAGCCAGATACTGAAGGCTGTTGTTACAATATCTGAAGGAGCTGGGGGATTTCAATGTGCAAAAGGAAGCCACTGAGGACAAAAGATGGGGAGAGACTCACAGGGAAAGAAGAGCCATTTAAAGGAATCCTGCTGGCAGGAGGAGAAGGGGGGAGCAGGTCATAGAGTATAAGCAGTCTTTCAACATCTTCATCGGGAAAGTGCAAATGAAGAATAAATGAGGGGGAATTGTGCTCTGCTTATGGATACTCTGGAAGCAGAAAAATAGGTTAACCTAATTGAATAAGTTATTAACCATGAATTATTCTTTCCACCTGGATGATTCGCAAGTCTGTTTATTCTTGTAGCTCACTTTGTATTTCTTCGCAGATCTTGCAGGTGAATGCAGAACTGGTTACTTAGGTAAGGCATTGTGATAAAGGAACAAGGTAAACTAGTCAACTTGCTTACAGTGGCTTCCTGCCCAAGGGCACTTGACACAGATTACATTACACAAAGAAATAATTCAGATGTGACTCTGAAACAACCACATGACTCACACTGAACTTTTATTAGAAACCTTGTTAATTGTTTACATGCACAATTAAAAAGTCTGTACCTCATTTTGGCCTGAATAGAGCCAGTTCAATTCTCCTTGAACTTTACCTAGAAAAGTCTGAGTTTAGACCAAGTAAAGCAGATGTACCTTTATCCATAAAACTAAGATGTTTTGGCAAAGTTGATCTGAACTGTGAAGAGCTGTTAAGTGATGGTGTACTTCCACTCCAGCAAAGGAAAGCAGGAACTGCCTTACTCACTGGCTAATTTATTTATCTTCAGATATTGCATGGAAAAATAATTGCTGTCCTGGGAGAGCCCTACCCTTCTAGTGCTAGGAAACAGTCAGGACAAGCTTGCTCAGAAAAAAGACACAACAATAAAATTCTGCTCCTCTTTGAACTGTTTGGGAAAGTTTTGCTTTCTGCTCCATCTAACTTTTCAGTAAAGTGACATCACAGCAAATCTGACAGACTTTTTGCTTATAAGCCAGGACACAGAGAGAATTTTGTTGCTTCTGAGAGAGGGAGGACAAAGCTCTGCTCTTGGTCTGGTTGCCATGGTCGTCTGCTCCAGGCGTGCTAGACCTGCCTATACCTCTGTGAGAGCACAACTCACCCAGAAACACTCCTTAAGATCCAGATTGTGATTGAGGATCTCCACATGGCCTTGCAGCCTGCATAGCTCACGCTCTTCAGATCTGGACAGTGATGCCTCTGCTCTGTTTTAGGGGAATGTGGACTTCTTTGCTGTGTACGGCTCAGAGCCAGTCCTTCAGGGAAGGGGTGTTCTGCAGCAGCTCCTGTGCCACAGAGTGAGGTTGCTCTTGCCCCAGTAGATCACCCTGCATTCGTGCCTTACACATGGTTTTGGGAGCCAAGGACAAGTCCCTTTCCTAGAAAATTCTCAAACTTAAGGTCTGGTTTTCTTCCCTGAAATTAATACACCAAATTTACAGTGAAGTTATACAGTAGTGTGAGGTATGATAAATCTGAAGGCATTTTTGGTTCACTCTCTTTTGGAAGCTGTGTGATATATTTACTGGAAATCCTTTGGGTCTTCTGAAGAGAGAGTCATCCACTTACAGAGACAGTCCTGCTCATCCCTAGATTTCAGGAGCTTTTTTAGAGGTGGTACTGCTGGGAGATGACACCATGGATGCCTCAGGTATGCCCCGCTCAGAGATCACAGCTATCAGACACTAGGAAGAACATGGGTGTGGGACCATACATATCCTTAAAGAGATATAACTGCAGCCTTCTTGCTTTGCTTTTCCTGCTCATGAGGTTAGGAATGTAACCTTGGAAATGCACTTCAATTCTGCAAATATTACCTTTTTCTTCCAAACATTCTTCAGGAATCTTATCAGCAATGCTGAATGGGTTTTGCATTGAGCTAAGTTGCCAGAATAGTTATTTAGTTGGGTTGTGACTCAAAAAATCTGGCATCTGTTCAGTGTTCCGCTACTGAGTTGATCTGTGGCCATAAACAGATCCCTTCTTCTGTCTGTGATGCAGAGGGGTGAACTAACAGGGAAGCAGGGGGATTTAATTAGCTATTATTTTTCTTGTTTAGATTCAGAAATTATCGTGGCCCAATAACATGTTAAGAAGGAAGACAGCAAGTGAAAAACACTGGTAAGTCTGCACAGCTTCAGAGTAGCACTGGAGAGCAGAGAAAAGGAAGAAAGAAGTTTCTAGAAAGTTCAAGCCAGTCCTGCAGCTACTTGGAGCCTCTGGAAATGTTTTAGCATTTATCAGGCTAATATTTGAGTATATACAAATAAAAAGAAGTGTGTCTGTGTATATATTTATAGATGTGGTACAGTTATATAGTTGTAATTATAAATGTAAGTTACAGTTGCGTAGTTTAAAGTTATATAGTTTTTATATATAACTCTACATATAGATAACTAGAAAATCATATATGCTTACATGTATATTTTTTTTTTCTGTTTTAAAGAAAGCATGAATGCCACTCCCAGTATAATAAGGGTCTTTCCTGGAAAAAAAAAAAAAGCCGACACAAAATCAGCTCAAGTATATCTCTGTCCTTCTAAATGTGGTAGAAATCAATCAATCTATTCAAAAGATATCATAGAGACAGCAGAACAACAACATAGTCTTCACTGCCTTAGAAAACCAGGCCAAAAATCAAGCCTGGCATTTGGAAAGATTTCTATAGTCTTCACACTCTACCACTTGAATAAGCAAAAATAATTATTTTCAAATGTCTTCACAGAAGAACTATTTTATCAATTTATTTACCTTTTTACATCCTAATTTCACTGCATTATTTAGTCTGTTTTTCTGACTTTCCTCCCATTTTCTTCCTCCTTTTCCTGTTGAAAATAAATTATAAAGGAGCCAGGCAAAAGTCTGCATAGCCTCAGACTCACGCTAGTGATAACTTGGATCAGCTTCTCTCTATTTAGCAGCTTTATCTTGGTCTACAAGTAACTTTTAAATTAGGATTGTCCACCTGGCTGGTTGGTGACTGTACCCATCCTGTGAGCTGATTATGTCCAGCTCCCAAATGACTTCAAGTGTTTTCTGGTGTGTTGATGCATGTCTGAGTACTGAGTCCTTCAGTCGTTGCTGCATCTATATGTGTGTCCTCAGTCCCTGAGCCACTGCTGCATCCAACTGACCAGCCCCCAGCATGGCCCTGGCCCCAAAACTGACATCCCAGTTTTGGAAAGACTGGCTGATACAGGGCTCAGCTTTAAGTGAACAACTCCTCAGTTGTCTTTCAGCCAATACACACAAAAGCTCTTTTTCCTTTCCTCCCATTGCCCCCAAAGTCTCCCAAAGAGTATTGCAGAGCTTGGGGACATGGAGAAATGTCAAGAGAGACTTGGAAACTGAAGAAAGTGAGAAAAGGGCAAAACCACCATGTGTTTATATTATCCACTGTTTAGTTTTGACCCAGAGTGTTTATTCCTTCTCATTTACTCTAATTACAGAAATATTTTGCATATTATCGACATGGGGTATGAAGCTTGCCTGTTCTGAAGAAGACACACTGCTTGTTGTCACTGAGGAAGCTTCTTCCTCAGGCTCTGTGAAAGGAATCAAAGCTGTTCCCTCAGCTCTCCAACCCCACACTGCTAGCAAATCCTGTCCAAATATTTTTGGCAGTGGTCATAGGGCTGACAGCATTTTCTGAGACCATTCTCAATAAAGAGAGTTCTGGTAGTGTTACTTCTCCACTCTAAAGGAGGGCAGGACTCCCAAATGTGGCCAAAGATGAAGGACTGAAATCCTATAGACAGACTGCTTGTGATCTTCAGGTACTCCTGAGCATTATCCTGCCAGGGGCTCCAGGCTGACTGCAGTGATATTACAGAAAATTGAAGGAATTCAGCACCATGTATATAGTGTTTGGCCCAAATAAAGTTTTCACTGACTTTGGGTAGAGCAGTAAATTTTGATTGCTTTCAGGGCATGAAAGACACCCTCTAAATAGACTCTTACAAATGATGCAATGGGTATTATTAGACTAACCAAGAAAGTTGGGAAGCATTTTGCTTTTGAAGAATTTTATCATTTCAAATAACATCTTAAAAGTTTACATATTCATCAAACTGTATTTTTTTCTCAGAATCCATCAGTTTTGTATAACATTTTTGGGGTGATATGGGGTTGAGAGTGCTTATGGTCATTTTGGACAGGTTCCCATTTCTTGTGGCATCTGAACTGTGAGAACCAGTAAAAAGATTCCACAAAGTCCCATCCAGACATGAATTCCCCTTCTTTCCTCTCTCCGGTCCACCTCTGAAACCCATATTACCAAACACAGTTTAATCTTCTAGGGCTTCTTGCTCAACAAACACATTTCCAGGAATAGAAGTCTCTGCAACCTCCTGACATGACCATTTACTAAACCCTGTGTGTTGTCACTGCTTATAGTCTAGGAGGTTGCTTGCATGCTGTGCAGGCACTGGCTTTTGGTCACATCTATATCCTATTGTAGCAGCCTTTGTGCTCCTTGCCCGGCCTGTTTCTCTCTTCTCCTACTCCTTCATTAGCCTGCCTTAACTCCAGTGAACACTGTCCAATGACATAAAATATAACAGTTCTAAATTTTTACATGAAAGCACAATCTACTGTGTAATATTATGGCCACTGGACAGCACCAATTACTTTACTTATCTTTTCCTGTATCATATTTCTTTAGTTCTTTTTACTTTTTAAATTACTTTTGTAAGCTTATAGGGACCAAGATGGCTTTTTCTTTCTGCTTTTGCACCTTGTTGATCATGGTGAGCTGTGTTCAGTAATAAGTTATAGTAAGATGGCACTGGTTTTGGATGTAGCAGGACACAAGAAAGTTAAACTGCGCGAACCTGAAATAAGCATAATGGGTTTTGAAACCTACTGGTAGTCTCTTATTCAAGTCATTAATTGATCAGAACCATGAGAATAAATGAATTATCAGATTTTGTATGCCTCTCAGTGCTTCAGTAGGTGTCCTGTCAACTGCAGAATATAAACTTTTGTCTGAAGTTATTCAGTTGCACAAATAACCTATTAACACATCAGCATGCAGGCTGGGCTAAGGCAAAACATCCATGTGACACTTCATTTCTGAGAGTATGTCTTTCTCCTATTCTTCTCAGCTGTACTACTAGTCCTGGATCTGGCATTTTTTTTTTTTCATCCAGTCACAAGTGGAAAAGCAAATGAGGATATTTTTTGCATCTCTTCCATGCAATGCCATGAATTACTCTGCTATAATCCTGTTTCTCCTTTGTACAAGAAACCACCTGCTCTGATTCTTCTTGTGAGCACACATGAAGTTAGGAAAAAACCCAGTGATCTCTAGATTCAGTCATGGCCTCTCCCATTATGTTCTGGTGGAGTTACAGTTCAGTCTCCCTCTTCTTTAGCTAGGACTCGTATGGGGGAAAAGTGTTACCAGGAAATTTTTGAAATTCTTCGAAATTTTGCTATTTGATGGATTTAAGTCCATAATGCTTAATGAAATCAAGACTATCAGATCAGACTATATTGATAGAGAACAGGGGTGGGGGGTGGAGGTAAGCATGGTTTAACTTAGTGAAATAACTTGAAAGGTCTCAATCACTGGGTAGAATAGAACTCAGTGGACTCAGCATGCTATTGAAGGTTATTTTCTGCAGTGCAACTTTAGCCTAAATACGCCCTTCCTGCTGCTGTAATCTGTATTGGTTGGCCACGGATTCTTCAAAGAAGATGAAACACTGTTCTTTCCTGAATTTCACGTTTATTAAACGATTTCATCTTCCCTTGTGTAATGTTTGCATCACAACACAAATCATCAGCTTTCTTTGACCCTGACACCATTTTATAGGCTTAATAATAATAAATCTATGTCCTGAAATAGTTTCTGCAGATTACAGCAATCAATCAAAATTCAGGGAGCCTTAAACCATTAATGTCATCGGCAATGATCCAGCACCCTGGGAATCCATCTAAATCAGCCATTATTACTGAAAATGCTCCTTAAAAGACGTAAGATAAAGGTAGTATTTGGGAGCATAAATTGCAGTTCTATTTTTATCAGCCATTGAGGGATGATTTTCATAGTGATTTTTTTTGTATCTGTTTTGAACAAGACAAAACCAGAACAATTATTTCTTTTGCTTCCTGCAGCTGTTTGGGTAATAGAAAAATAGAAAGCCAATACATGGCAGATTGCTTTACTAGAGTGAAACTGAAGTATTTGTTATGTAAAGGAGTTTCTGGATTCTTTGAAGGAAAAGGTAAGAGCTGCCATCACAAGTCCTTAGTGCACTTTGTGTTGAAACATTTCTAGTTCAAGGCAATGCTCCTAGGAGAAGCTGTGGCCAAATTATTGGACTACAGATATCTATAGGTTTGGTAATTTCACACTCTGGAGTTTTGTGATGTGGAGAAACAATGCAAGGGTTCAGGACAAAGCAATCCCTTCACTGAGAGATACATCTACAACTCTTTGTCTTGGGATTTTCTATAGCCATCCATTAGCAGAATACCTGAAAGACTACCGGGTAAAATCAATGTCAATAGTGAAAAGCTGCAGAACTGAGATACCTTTTTCTTTTATGGGTAAAACTTTGTTTACTTTCTGGTTTGTGTGTAGATTTTTAAAAATAGTTTTCTTTTACCTGTTTCAATTACATTTGTCTATGATTTTTTAATTTTGTTTTTTGCTTAGCTGGTTGGGTTGAAGGATGCTGGTGAAACAGAAGGGCCACATGCTTTGGGGTGGTGTCTTCTGAAAGTGTCTCAACTATGTCCTGCTGACTATTGTGCCTAATATGCTCTGAGAGCTTGTTAGCTTGTTCCCACCTAGCTTTGAGCACACAAGACATAACACATCAACACAGGCTCTGTGATCAGCATCGCCCTGAGAACAGACATCATGTTACAAAGATCAGAGCTCCATCACTAGTGGGAATGGATTCAAGATGCCACCAAAGACTAGGTGTGGCCTTACAGGTTAGAAACTAGCTAATCCTCCAACAGAATAAACCCAATGGACAGTGCTGAGTCAGTCCATCAGTCTCCATCTTCAGCAATCAGTATCTCAGCAGAGACCCAGCCAAATAGCAACAAAACATGCCAGCAAACTCAAAGTCAGAGTAAAAATGTTTAAGTCATGTTGCTACAGATAAGAATGTAAATCAGTTTATCAGACTGTCCCTATTACAAGGATGTCTGAGAAGGGAACAACCTTTCCTTTTTTTTCCAGTGGCCTAATTTACCCACAGGTGCAGCTACTGTTCTGTTGTTCATGCCTTGATTTTTCCCCAAAATAGAACAAACATGAACTACATGAATGATTTTGAATCTTGATACCTATACAAGAAAGTAAAAGAATGCAGAAAAAACCCTGTCTCAGAAAGACTGTTGTGTGGCACTCATTGAAAAGCAGATTAAATTTTGATCTAATTCAAAAGAAATACATCTACAGACAGGTTTTCAGCCTCCCATTTCACACTGAAAAGTGGAATATGTAAGAGAATAATTGTCTGGTACTGTACTTGTGAAAAGCACTCTAGTCTCACTTGGTGGCTGACTTGGTGGCTGTTTTTGCAACTGCTATAATTCCCTGATAAGAGATTAGCTGCTGTTCTGCACTTGAAATATGACATTGATATTGTTGGCTGATAATAGTTCAAATAAAGCTTCAGTTGTCTAGAGAAAGAGATTTCCACAGCTGACTCATTCCCAGAAAGAAATCTTTAAACTTTGCTCCTCATCACTGCAGAGGTCTGTAAAATTTTGGTCTTACCAGAAATATGGCAAGTTCCTTTACTTGAAGATGGATTATAGCATGCAGAGTCTATGCAGTAGAGAGACACAGGTGTAAGGGGGAAAACAAACAGGTATTGTTCTTTCTCATCTGTTCTGTAAGGTAATACAAGAATAATCTCTGAAAATCATAACCTGAGGAGCATACAGCTAAATCACCTTCTCTTGTTCTCCCCTTAACTTTGTATTTCCTAAATTGATAAACTTGACCTTTTACATCTTTTAAATTTGATAGCAGTATCTTTCAAAAACAGACAGCCAATTGTGACCTCGACAATGTCAAATAATTTTATCTACCATTAGATGCCAGTCCTTCTCATTTAACTGATTTGCATTCGGGACTGCAGCTCTCCCTGAGCTAGGTGGCTGTTAATGAGGCCTGCTGCTGTGGTTGGTGATGCAATGAACTATAAATGCAACCTTTTATTTTAGCTTTTACTATGCAAGTAAAACCAGTTACTATAAAAGCTGTTTGGGAAAATGGGTGACAAGGCCCATCAGTTGAATAATGGAGCCCATACGATGTCTAAAACCTTGCTACAGGAATTGTAGTTAAAGACTGAGGGTGAGGACCAAAAAAGCCCCAAGATCAAGACTCTGGAGGTGGATAACTACTACTTCAATGGAGTTGAAGAACAAGCAAAAAATTTTTTATTAAGTTATTTCTGGGGAAAGTTTCCCAGATGTACTGAACAAAGCACTTGGCTAAAGAGGAAAAGCACATGAGAAGGAGCCATGTCATATCTTGGAGTTCATGAAATTCCACAGGTTTTTCTGAGGCTGTTCTAGGATCCATCTCATGGCTGCTACCCACATGGTAGGCAAGACAACTGCAGATTTCTCTGGATTCTTCTTCTTTTGCACCTCTGTGTGTCACACCTATCAGGCTGCACGGGATTGCCTCTGGCTCTGCTCTACAGCTCTTATAAACAGTCGTGAGATCAATATGTGAAGTGGTGTTATGGTGTAGGAATGAGCCATAACAGATCCCCAGACAATGATGAAACCCGTGGACCTGGGCAGTAACAGAGTTCAGGGATGTGCCAGATAATGACCTAATCCTCAATTGAGGATAAACCCAGCTTCCTTCTGAGTTGCATTTTATCTTCAGCAGAACAAACAAAGGTTAGTGAAATACCTGTATTCTTCAAACAGGTTTGGAAAGATTGAAATCCCTGGAAGCTCTTGGGAAGAACATCTGGATTCTGAACAGCTAACTCTTGACACAGTATCCCTGCTCTCAAGGGGTGTTATCTGAGAGAAGTGCTAATTTGCACTGAGTTGTATTTCTGTGCAATCTAAACAGGAAGAGAATATTTCAGAACTGGTATGTCTGATGTGTGTGGAGTCCCTGTACTTATGAACATTTAGTTTTTTGCTTAACTTCTGACCTTTCAGTTCTGACTGTCTGATTCTGGAAATCTGAGGGTTTTGATCTGTGAACTCATTTTTCACTTAAACTGCAAATTGAAACATTGATATCAGCACAGCAAGGGAGAAAAGACCAGCAGGATCACCTGCATGAACAGTATGTTATATGGCATAGACAGTCCTTCCGGCAATTAATTTCATCCCAGAGATTTCTAACTCTCTCTTGGTTCTTTTGAGGAGCAGCCCAGATTCTGTCATGTTGAATTCCAGTGAAATTACATAATGGAGATTTGTTGTATCAGTGACAGTGCGTATACTACAGTACATAAATTAGATCATAATCTTTCAAATCTACATCTGATTTTTACAAATACTTACATGTATTCAATAGAGAGTTCATTGCATTTAGTTAACCATGTACATAAAATATCTCTAAGAGCTGAACGTTAATAATTGAACGTATTTTATCATGTTCTAAATTCTCTTGGATTTATACCATAAAGAAGAAATCAGTGAAAAGCTCGCAATAGTGTGACCTTACTGGAGATTATGAAGACAAATTAGTACAGAGAGACCTGGCTTAAAAGTATGCATGTCTGGCTAAATAAATCCAACATGATCCTTCTGAGTTCGGATTAGTTTAATTTTAGCAGATTTCAGTTTCCTAATTTCCAAGTTTCAAATCCCAGAAGATTCAAAATTTTTCTGCTGGTCCAAGCAGCTCTGGGGGGTCCCACTTTTGTTGGTCCCAGCACCATTGAGAAGCTATGCCGTAAGACACCCCTTCCCTCCAAGTGCACAGCACATCCCTATGTCTAGCGAAAGTTAAGAAGCTTCTCAGGAACATCAAGTACCCCCTGTAGCAGCTGTAAGAGATGTGGAGTCTTGAGGGACTGAAATAGAGTCCAGTACAGAAATGGCACTAGGGTACCCAACCATTATTCCTTCCTAGAGGAACTGGGCCCTTCAGATCTGCTACAGCTGCAAGATAAAGCAATCCAGCCCACAAGTTGGTAAGGTGTTTTGCAGGGAAAAATTGGAGTGGGCAAAAAGATAAGCATAGTCATACAAAAATGTACATAGAAAAATTCTTCAAAGCTTCTGGAGGCTTTTCTGCTCCTAATCTGAAAACCTAAACCTCTTCCTCAGTGAGCTGGTTCTCCCAATACCTGGCTCAATCCTTCTGAGTATTTCCTCACTGGATGAGGACCAGAGAGTAAAAGGAGTAGGTGAAGGCAAGCTGGTGATTTAGGAGAGAGCAATACTTACACTATTGCTTTTATTAAGAGTAATACTTAAAGACAATGCTTACTGCTTGTTGATTATGAGGCTATTTCTGAAGTTAAGATGGAGGGAAATATTATGATTTTAATTATATCTCTGATGAACATCTGAGAGGGACATTTAACAGTCTCCAAACTGTCCATGAGGAAGTGTTGGTTCTCTCTGGATTTTCAGGAGACTAGGCAGGCTATCTGGTGTCTGATGCTCTATAGATCCAAAGGCGGGGAAAATTAAGTACAGTAATGAACAGTAGGATTACATTTTTTTTTTTTCCAGAAAACATAAATAAAATCTTACATTAAAAACTGTTGAAAGTATCTCTCAGTCTTTCATTGCTGTGTAGACATGTGCTGTCATTCTCATGGGGTCGAGGTGAAGTCTGGTTGGGAGAAGAGAAAGTTGAGAGTATAAACCAGTGTTTTCTGCACAGTTGTAGTGTAATGGTCCATAGTCAGAAAATATTTTAAGCATTTAGGCTTGATGTTATGATAAGGATCAGTATACCCAAGGTCTAATGAGGCCTACAAAACAGATTAGCCATAATAGAGAAGCAACTTTCATAATCTCTTCTCTTTTCTTTATCCACATTATTCTTGATATAATAGGAAGCAACCTCAAGGAGTTACCTCTCTGAAGTGCCTAATAAAATTTCTTAGTCATGGAATTTGGAGTATGAAGTTTTTCCTTCTTTGAGATTAAATGTCAAGTGAAAGGCTTGTTTGTATTATAGATGATGAATTCTGAGTGCCGTGAGGGAGCAGAGAGCTGACAACTATACAGTGGAGGGTTTCTGAAAACTGGCTGTGGTTTTGAGTCACTAACTGTACAGCAAATCTGTGTTTGGCCTGACATGTGCGGCTTTTAGCAGAGATGTAACAGAGAAATATATCACATTCAATGCTTCCTCTTTTAGGGCTTGCTAACTGTTGTGTAATTCCCAGTGGTGATAAATGTCTTTGAATCCCAAGAAATCAAAAGGATCGGTAGGTGCTCAGCACCTCTCCACTGTGAGAACTGAGACAACAGGATTGCAAATCAGGTTCCAGAGCAGGGCAGGTAGGGAAGTGTGTTTTTGCTGCTGGGCAGAGATTGAAGGATCTATAATTCCTTGATCAACATCAGCCCAAGCAGGCTCAGATGCAGTCCTGGGATAATGCAGCAGTTTGGCTTTGTGTAACAGACCTGGACGTGGCTGGACAAGGAGCGCCTGAATGAAGTGTCATCCATTCATGGTGGCCCTATGCATGTCAGCTACAGAACAGCAGTTTTCCATGCTTTCCTGCACTGCAGCACTACAAAGGGTGCTGTGCTTCACTGGCTGTGTAAGGGTATCATTGAGTTCAGGATTAGAAACTCCACTGGGGAGAGCAAAGAGCAAGTAGCTTTTGCACCACACCTACACCACAGCTATGACAATATTCACAGCCATTCAGGATTTTGTCTGATTATTTTGCTGGGCAGAAAAAACAATCCACAGCATAAGCTTATCCTTTCAGTTTGAACTCTGTTCCTGCTTCCTCAGAGATCCTGTCTCAGTAATCTAAAAAACATCATTTTTCACTCATGTTAGCTCAAGCAGTACAACTCATGAAGCTCAAAACCTATTACCCTTCAGGCTAATACACTCAAAAACTTGTTAGCTGCCTATATTTGGCCCGGGGGGGGGGGGGGGGGGGGGAGGGGGAGGAGTCTAGGCTACGATGCAGTGAGTAATACACTTTCAAAGTTTGCTTTGCTCTTAACATAATATAAATAAAAACAGGAAACCATTTGGCTATGATGGATTCCAAAGACACATCCATCACTGATATGTTTGCAGATAGATATACGTATAGCTTCACTATCTAACTTCTCTAGCAGGTTTCCAGTGGCATTCACAAAAGTAAAATGAAAGCCCACACTGTATGTATGAAAGACACTGTATGTACTGTACTGGGCTTTCCAGTCAGTTTAAGTTAGCTTAGCTGCACCTTTTCTGCTCCTAAAGAAGGATCAAAGACACATGATCAAAGATACCTTTTCTGTATCCTGGACTTGTGGTGTATGAGACTTATCTGGCTGAATAATCAAGCTAACTCAACATGATAGTTCTGGTTTACTTTAATAAGTTTGCACAGAAAATACATTCTCCCATTGCTCCTAATACACATGGCAGCTTCATACATGTAAATTCGTGCAGGGATTTGCTTCCTGGCTGCTGGTTTCAAACACAGACTGAGAATCAAGCCTCAGATTTTCCAAGGATTTGGAATTGGTTCAAGAAAGAGATGAGGGCATTGTGGATCGTTATCAATTCAGACTCAGGATATCTAAACACACAGGTGAATTTGTGCACCGTTACTGATTCAAGCCCATCCCAACCATATAGCATGATACAGATTTTCTGTCCCCCGAAGCCTTCCGGTAGATGATAATGTTTGTTGTGGTGGTAGTGGTGGTTCAGTTTCTGTTTGAGGTAGACAGCAACCATATTACATTATTAAAACTAAGAAAAAGATTTCTTAGTCCACGCTGGAATAACATATCATGTTTACAGGGCAGTTTCTAAACCATGTCCTGTTAAGTACCCTCTCCCATGAGAGAGACTCTTCTGCACCAGCCCTTTGGGGTTGTTACATCTGTCTCACTCCTGATGCTCGTGCTTGCATGACTTCCTCCTCCACGCAGCTTCCACCACTAGCAAATCTCTTGAATGCTTTCTTTGAAAATCTAACAAAAAAATATCCAGAGCACCCTCCCAGTCTTTCCTATTACTCATAGCTTTAAAATATCTAAGCAGTTTATTTTAAGCCACTCCTTCATCTAAGTCCATGTCTCTAATCAAATTGTCCTGCTGTTAGCTGTTCTTTCAGTAAATCCTCAAAAAATTGTTCCTCAGCTAAGCTGATTTGTAAAAAGGTCTCCTCCACAAGCTCAATTCTGGGTCCAGAGCTCTTGTTCTATCCACCCTGCCCCTGGGCATTTAAAGTCTTGAAAGTTTTGTCTTGGGGTTGTTTTGCATGGATGTAGATGAGACAAGGTGATGCCACATTGCTGAACAGCCGCACAAGCAAAGCCTTTTTCAGATGGCTTCAAAGTCCATTTGCAACAGTCCTTGGCTTCCTTCTATACTCGAGAAATTACTGAAAAGGTATCAACTGATCTGAGGCAATCCATCAGCTGAGATGCAGGTTTTCTGCCACATCAGTGTCAGGCAACATTTTGCTTCTTTCATGAAGGTAAATGAAATACCGATAATATTACTGTTGTTAGGTGGGAAAAAAAAAAAAACAGGAGAAGGGATACCAGTCTTCTGATCACTAGAATGACTAATTTCTAATGAGCTTCTGTGTCTGAGTCAGTTTAAGAACAAAAAAGCATCTTTTCTATAATGTAGTGGAGTACTCTCACCATGATGCTAATAGGCACTTGGAACAAGACTTTTTCAAGTGTCATTTCTTGTTAGTGCTATTAAAGTAGATAAATTGCCTCTATTTTAAATGGGTACTGGAGTGGGATCTTGAACCTTGTTCTCCTATATGCCCCAGTGAGAGATCTAGTCCCTGGGCCACTGTATCCCTCCTAATTGCCTATATTTGCTCTGGGCCTGTGAATGTTTAATTGTTTCTATAGAGAGCAATAACTCCCACAACAGGGATTGGTATTGATGGAGTCTGATAGTGATACTGGTTTGCTGAACTTAGTATGTGGTTATAATATCACAACACTCCTCCAGAAATGCAGTGCAGTGTCCTTGGTCATTTCTCCCAGATACTAAAAGTGGATGCTTGGTTCATTAAAGAGCCTGTGGAAATTGCTTCTGTTAACCTTCAGAGGTTGTTTCTTTTCTCTGTTTGTGTCTAATTTTTCACTTTTCTTTTCGTATGTATTGAGTGTTCTCTCACGCCTTTCCTCCCCACCTCAAAAAAGCTTGTGGCAGAAAGCTAGGAGATAAGGCTTTGCTGAAACAGAGAAAAAGAGGAAATGCAACCAATTGCAATGACAAGCTTGCAATGGGTAATTTAATACACACTCAAATGAATTCCTGCTTGCCTAACACACTGCATTAGTCAGTGTAGTAGTCAAATGGCCACAAGAAAGAACAGAACAAAAAGAGAAAGAAAGAATCTGAGGAGGGAACAACCTAGCCATGTTCCCAGGAAGGAATGAATAAATTTTTGGTACATGAATATTTTAGATGAATTGTGTCTACTTCTCCCTAGACCCATTTAGATCGAAGAGGCAAGCTGATAAGAGTAATCAGTGGGGTTCCTGTGAACAGCATGGTCTGGTAGACAAAAACCTTTTCCACAGACTCCTGCCAATTAACTTCTATTCTCACACAAGGCCAAAAATAAAGTGAAATGGCTGGGAGACTACTGGGTGAAACTGAGGAGTCAAAGAACCTGTGATAATACAGGGATGAATGGGCTGAATCTGGCATGATTCTAGTGCTTTTGTTTTCCCTCCTTCCACTCCAAGACAAAACTTCCCCTTATAACTAAACACTGGGTTAAAAAAAAAAAAAAAAAGATATTTTTATCCTTTTTGAGAAGAGTTTATCAGAATGTGAAGGAGAAGGAAACTCTATTTGAATGACTGGAAATTAAAAGGACTAAATGTCGGGAAAATATTTCTAACAAAGTGAATGTTATTCTCATGAAATATGAGTTCTGAATGTATTGGCAGGCAATTACCCAATCTATTATAGGCCACTGCATACTGGATGGCAGCTACTGAACTCTTGGCTTCAACATGTTTGGATAGATCAGTACCTTAATTCTTCTTCTCCTTTCTGTTAATGGGAAGAACAGCAGCTGGGAGGAACATTTGCTGTGGGCAGAGTGTAGACTGCATTAAGGATCAAACATTTAAGCAGAACATTTCAACAGGGATGCAGAACCCATTTAGATTTCAGCTGTGAACATGTTCAATCTTGTTTAAAACTGAGACACTTAGAATGCCTGCGCAAAAGCTGAGAAATACTAGAAATTAAGCTTGCATTTACCTTTGAAGCAAAAGGTCATAAGAACATGGTAAGAATATCCCCTTATTTGTTTATATTGACAAATACTTGGTGTAATTTTAGTACGTGTAGTTATGGTACGCCAGAGTTTGAAAGTGTGTCTCTCACATCCTCTTGTGGAGATGGAATTCTGACAGAATTTTCCAAAACTTTTACTGGAGCAGTCATGAACACCTGGAGAATTTTTTTTTTTTTTTTTTTAAAAAAGTCATATTCATGAGACACAAGTTTGAATCAAATTTCTGAAAAAAACCCACAAAGCAGAACAACACCCCACATTTCTAAATGTAGAAGTTTAAATAATTATGTGGAGCTGAACACTGCAGCTGAAGTTTATAATGAGCCTAATCCCCAAATTCTTATCAAATTTGGACTCCAGGACTGAATTACCTCAGTAACTTTTTTCCAGATACTTTATTAGTCTCCCTGTAATATCTTCCTTGGTTTATCATTGCTTCACTTCTACCTGTAGCCTGAGGATTTTACTGCCTGGCAGTGGTAGAAGCAGGTGTTTGTTCAGTAGTCCTGATGGACTTGACTGCTGTGAATTTGTCTAATCACTCTTTGTTATTCACAGTTTCCCAGGTCAAAGAATTTCACAATTCACCTACGTATTACTGGTATTCATCAACCACCTGTTAGGTTCATCTGATGCCCTTGGACCTTGTGTTCCTAGAACCAGTAATTAAATTTTCTCTGCCTTCTTTCTGTCTTTCAGAAGTGGTTGTACCTATCACACCTCCTCATCAGCCTCTTTTCCAAACTAAAGCACCCTAGTCTAACTTATCTCCCTTCTCAGTGAAAATACTCCACACCTTCAACCATCTTTGTCATCCTACCTGGTATTTTTGCTAGTTTTTTCAACTGCTTTTCTACAGTGAAGGAGATCACAACCATATGAAGTCTAAGATTTCCGCTACATTTGAAACAGATGAGTTGCTTACCAATTTTTGAACGGATCTTTTTTGGGTTGGGTACTATATAAGGGCTTTCTCACAGATTCAGGTTTGATAAGGTGACAGATTGAGGTGAGAATTTCCACTGCAAACCTGAGAAAAAAAGGTAGTAGGTGTGGGACGACTGATTGTGTTTATGGTGCAAGCTGGTGCTTGCAACAGTGACAATCACTTACTGATTTGTCCTATATGCCTGTCTACACACACACACACAGAAACCCTTGAGCATCTTTATACATTGCACTTTTAGAAGAGGAAATATATACCTCCCTTTGCCCTTACCACTAACAAAAAAAACACTTCCTTTCCAACACCTGCCCCTCCCCCTCCAACCCCATCTATCTCCACAATAAAATCAAGACAGAAAAAGTTGAACCTTCCTGATTCAGGTGACCACTGCAAGAATATGTTTTCACCAGTCCTGGTGAATTTGCTCTCATATCAACTGTTTGTCCCATCCTAGAGGTTATTGCTGGTAAACCAAGCATCTGAACAGATTGCCTGTGCCCTCTCTCCCTCCCTCCCCTCAACTTATTTTTTAGGCAGGGAGGTGAACATGCATTAGAACATTAAAAAAAGAAATACTCCCCTGTGGGAACAATATTTAAACAAATTTTATGGTTCTGATTCAATGGACAAAGCACTCAAGAAATTTGGGCATCTGTAAGAACAGTCAAGTTCTCTGACTGGGAAATAGAAGTTCTATTTTCCATTGCAAATACAATTCAGGTACACAGGGTGCATGCAGTCAGGCACACAATCAGAACAGGTTTCTATGACACTAGTACAAAAGCACTCCACTGGAGCTTGTGAAGCAAAATTAAATGAGAATTTACACTTTCTCATTTACAAATGCAGTATCATCAGTGCTAGATAAATTAATGAAAAAGTTGTCAAATAAATTGCCTAGTGGATATGATCACCATTTTGCTGGTTGATCAGAATTTGCACAGGTGTTCCTCCAATACCTTCCGAAAGGAATTATTTGAGTGAAGTTTTAAAGTGACTCTTCTGAACTTTCTTTAATATAATTGGTGTGATTCTATCACCCACTCAGGATTTTTGTACTTTGATGCTGCTCCCATTAAAATTATAGGAGAAATTTTTTTGCTTTACCAGACCATGCATGTATTCAAGGCTAGGAGGCCTGACCAGTGATTTCTGTTCAGTCACACTTAAAAATGTTGGTAAAGACAGCAGAAACCATTTAAAAATACTTTAGCTTAACAAGTAGGCAGAGATAATCACTTTAATTTCACAGTAAAAATAGTAACCTGAATGGCAGCCAAATCTATCTATAGGGAATGAAGATAACTCTGGGGAGATTCTTGTGCTGGGATTAGATGGAGTCAGTGAACCTAAAGAGATTTTTGGCACACACAGCCCTGTCCTGTATATTTGTCCATTTCTAGTTTACATGAATTTGTGCAGGGATTGGAGTAGTCTGAAGGGAAGGGGTTTGAAACAAAGACCCAAGGGCCTTTTCTGACTTAGAGCTTCCTATCAGTTAACAGTTATGCTGCAGTATGCTTTTAGAGCCATAAAATCTTCTAAGACATTAATTAGCCTTTTTGTTAAAATGTGTTCAAATGTTCGTGTTTCTGATCCAAAAGACTAGCCAGTATTGAGCTTTTTAGTAAACATGAGCCAAGCCAAATTTGAGGATCTAAAATACCTTTGATTTCTAAGTGTATAAAATACAGTTATGAAAATACTAGTCCAGTTTGGTTTCTGTGTCATACTCAGATCTGGCTGGGTTTGGTTTCCTGTTCTGTTTTCAAGTTGTATCTGTTCAAAGCAGAAAGTGTGTGATTCCTACAATTGCATGAGATGATTTGACATGGCAGAAAAACCTGTCAGACTTTGGTCCTTTAAAATCCAAAGCCAGACATGCGTTGCAGACCAATTAGGCCTTGAAATATGAGTATTGATCTAAAAATAGTTCTGATCTAGATGACACTTCCTGAGCTGTAATACTCAGTAAAGAACCAAGAAATCAAAATGCTTAGAGAAAAACACCACCATCTTTGTAGCTATGCAATTACCTGTCTCAGTCTAAGCCTGCTTAGTTTCCAAGAAGCTTAAGACTTCATGCTGTACACATGGAGTAACCATTGAAACAGGAATGTGAATTCAGTCTTCACTTATCTCTGATGAGTGCTATAATGACTGGATACTATAATCAGTTTTCTTTATCCCATTGAATATTTTTATTTATAAGGAGTAAAGCCATCAGCAGTTTGAGGCTAAATCTTTAGCATGGAGGGATAAGCAGTCACTGAGGATGCCTTATCTCTGACTTCAGCCACTGCTTACCAGAGACTCTCTTAGACCTCACATATGCTAAGTGACTACTAGCATGGTCACTGTTGGATAACAGGCTATATTAAATGGAAAATAGAGTCCTGTTTTTGATTTTGAACATTGAAAGAATTCCGAGGGATCCATAATCCTTGTGAGGTTTTCATATCAAACAAGTGAGGTTTTTTTTTAATAAGAATTGTCCTTGCAGAACTATTCTTGATAAGCTCTAGTATGTGAATGCTGGGACTTACATTCCTAGTCTCTTTCAAGGTCCATGACTAGATTAATTTCTAGGAAAAGATGGACAATGATGACATCTTGTTGCTGAGAGAGCCGTTTATCTGACACAGGAATATAGCCTTGGATTATCAAATGCATCAGTACTAACAAATACATCAATAACTTTAAATTGATGAAGATGTTGGGCTGGAAAATTTTTCCCTTAATGGTCTGCAGACCAAAATTAAAAAGATAAGTAAATCCGAGGTTTTAAAAGACTATATGAATAGAAAAGCTAGTCATTAACAATCTTGTCATATTTCTCTGCCTTGACCCTTCCCCTAGCATTCAAGTATATCTCTCAGGAAATCGATCCACTGAAAATGGGTGGCTCAGGAAAATATGGGAAGAAAAGCTTTTTTCCAGGTCTCATGGTTCCTCTCTCTCAGTGGGAGCCAGTTGTCAAAGTTCCAGAGCCAGGTTTGCTTCAGAAGCTACAGAGGTGAAAGTGTAGAGAGACTTCAGATGTGAAGTGTCTGCTGGGACTGATACTCACAGGTACCCATTATTTTTCCTGTGGGAGCATACAGTCAGCTATTTCAGCTTCAGGACTGTACAGAGCAGAGCTGATATTAAAAAAAAGAATCAGAAGAAACCAGCTGCCTAACTTGTGCTGCTGCATTTTGTCAGCTAAAAAGCTTTGAAAATGACAGCTCAAATGAGAAAACAAACACATTCAATTGGGCAGGGACATGCATCAGTCAAGGCCTACATATGTATTACCAGATAGGGGAGCACTTTCTTTGAGTTTCTGAGATCAGGTGCATCCTCATTTCATATCAAGGCATAAGGTAGCCACCACCTTCCCTTGAAGCTCCGTTAACTCAGAAAATGACCCAGGTGTGTGGGTGGGAGCAACTTTGGCCTGCTTCAGCTGGTTCCCCTGTCAGTGGCTGGAATACTAAGATTTGAGAACAGTCAAAAAGACTCCAGTCATGGAGATGAATCAAAAAAATATGATCTAGAAATCATAGATACGTACAATAAGGATGGGATACAGTGATGGAACTGGGGTAGACTCATTTTCCAAGCTCCAGAGTGTCTTTTCTGGAAAGCTCCTACTGCAGTCTGTTTCACTTGTGCAGCATGGTTACTTCTTTACTGAGGAATTGACATGGATTTCTCAGGCTTATTGAGATGCTTTTCATCAATTTTATACCATTTTTAAGGGATAAATTCATTTTAAAAATGGAGGGAGTGTGGCATTTTGAAATGGAGTCTATTAATTGGCACAGCCTGGCTAAGAAGCTGAATATAATTAGCCATCTTGTCTTCAGACATGAAGTTGTGTTACTGGTTGTATTCAGCTAAGAAATGTCAGGTGAGCCCATGTGTGCCCACAGGTATTGTAGTCACAGTGTCTGCAGCACAAACATGCTGAGGGAGCGTGTGCATTCACATTGCTGTAGATGTTCTGAAAATAAGGGAGGGAAACCTGTTCATCAAGTTGCCATAGCTAACCACCTTCCCAGTAAAAGGATATTTCTTGAACCACCTTAATAGAGGACGAGCTCTTCTGTATGTGACACCAAGAGGAAGATTCTTGTGAAAAAACTTCTTACAAGACTTTAATAGAAATCCTTTTCCCTTCCCCTCTGCTCCCATCCTCTATAAATGGTTGTTTTGAGCCAGAATTATCCAGGAGTTGTCACACACATCTGGCCAGAAGAGTGCACACGCACCCAAGTGACTTGCACTAGCAGAAGACTGGATCCAGCCTCTGGTCGCACCCTGCTGGAAGCCCATGTGGCCCAGACAGATAAGAGGCATTTTCTCCACTGGAGAACCATGGACAAGACCTTGCTTGTCTGTGCCTGCCAAGATTACAGTGGGGAATGGACAGATCATGACAAGATTTCAGTTTTAGTAACTCTGGTATTGGTAATGAAGATCAAGACATTTTGAAACACCAACATCATTTAATTGTGTGTATTTGTATACCAGTTGGCCTTTTTATTTTTAATTTTAGTCAGTTTGTCCTCTCATCCCCTCTGAAATACTCACAGCCCTGCAGGAGAGTGGCTGTACACATTTATTCACCTGCTAGGTCAGTTTGTCTTTACCTAGGAGCATTGTTCTTTTGTTCAGAAACATACCGTGCCTACCATAAAGAGGTGCAATGCCATGAACCCATCCTGAGCATCTTATTCACATATCCTAAGGACTGCTGGTGCTCATGGGTTGACAGTCCATGGCTTTCTTGTTTACATTGCCTGTTATCAGCAGAGCAACAGCTGTTTGCATAACAGCTTCTCCCCTTTCACCTCAAGTCTCCTGAAATTTCTCCCCAAAATGTTGCTCTTTCCTTAGACCTGCCACTTCATCTGCTCTAGCCACTGAGGTCATGCAAGGCCAGATCTTCCATTTCACTGGTCAGGGAAACACCCCATGCACTCTGCAGATCTTTTCAGCAGAGCATTCTCCACTCAAAGGTTTGGTTTAACAGGGGTAGATATGCATATGTTCCTGTACCCCAAAAATCTTGTAGGGCCTGCCACCTTTTTGAATTTTCCATGTAGTAGGTGCATGGGGAATTTCACACAGCTCTCCTGCCCTAAGTTACAGATCAATGTGACTGGGAGGTAACTTGACTGAAGTCCTCCTTATCTTAGTTTTATTGTCATAATATCCCAACCTGTGTTTTTGCTATGGGTCAACTGGAAGGAAAGAAAGTCAAGTTCCCTAAGTTTCCCCTGGATAAGAAAGGAAATACAAATGTGGAGACTATCAAACTGGTCTCACTTGGAAAAAACAGTAGCATCTTCTTCATGCCTGTCTTTTCAGCTGACCACATGGCTGGCAAGAAACCAAATTATTCCTCAAAAGACAGGTCTACAGCTTTCACATAGACAGGCCTTTGGAAGGCACGGATAAGCCAGGCCTGAGGCAGTGCCAGGTTTTGCCCTGGAGCAGGCAGAGAAGCCAGTGGTATCTAGTATTACTGTTTATCCGTATTCCTCTGCATGGAGTCCAGCATTATAGCTCCAAGGAGGATACAGCCCAGCATCGTTTTGAACCAGTCTGCCACCTTCACAATTATTATGAAAGATCTAAATTCAGTAAACCAACTGAACTTCAAGCCCCAAATTATTTGTCCCTTACCATTATGCCTATGAGCATAAGATACCACATGTGGTACTGGAAAGATTAGAATTCAACTGACTATCAGCAGGGAAAAGACAGGGTTCATCTAACCTTAGCCATCTTGGAGTTGCATGTCTATTGTAAGCCATTTGCCTGTGCTCCCCCACCAGTCAATAGAGTGACTCCAGAGCATGATTCACTGCATCCTATGAACAATGCCTGAGGTAGGTGGGGTGAATCACTTGGCTCTTTCTGTGAAGAGAGCTTTGCCAGATGATTTTGAAGACAAGCTTTTAGGTGCTTAAAGTTATATGAGATGAATCCCATCTCAAAATGTTCAACCTCATTGTCTTCTTGAAACAGGGAAGAGCTGTAAATAGCAAGACCATGCAAAAAGCTGCTGTTTTTAACTGGCAGTCTTTACCCGACAGAATAATGATCCTGCATGGATTTCGCAGGGAAGGTGGAAGGTGCCTGGAGCCCCAGCACAGAGCAGCCTGCCTCCTTGCCCAGAGGGTGCAGTGAGAGGTGCGAGGCTGTTCCTTTTGCCTCTGCCCCCTGGGATGGCATGGCTGTCTTCAGCTCTGACAGCTGATGGGTTTGTATTTCCCTCATATGTCCACTTCATGATTTTTCGGGTCTCTACTCTCATTCAGCCTCACAACATACAAGTTGCCAAGAGTTGTTATACATACCTTTTAGATAGGTAAAACTTACGCCTCGTTCCCCTGAGTGCAGTGACAGGCCTGAGGGCACAAGCAAGCCAGCATCAGTATGGAGCACTGCTGTGGGTACTGGACGGGCAGGTGTGAGGGACCACCCTGTCATACAAACCAGCCAAGCGGTTCCCTGCCGGAAAGTCACCAAATGTTAACTCTTGGTGTGTCTGTTTCACTTAACAGCCCGTGGAAAAATCTGCTGAAGTACTTTGGGTAGTTGCAAAATAAAAAAAAATAAATTAAAAGGATTAATCCAGCAACCTTCACAGAAAGTTTGTTTTACACCAAGGACAATATTTGTTGAAAAATAAAGTAAACCATGTAGGAAACAAACATTTATAGAGGAAGAAATGCTCTCATGTATGAATTTATTACCCTTCTTCTCAGGCTACAATCTTCTAGTGAGTTAGGAATACCAGACACATGACAGCGAAATCATCATCTGAATTAGCTATATTCATGTCCAGTTTTGTCAATATTGCTTGTTCAAAGACCTGAGGATGCTGGGTTTTAGATCCTTTTGTGTTTTACCTGTTAAATTTTTCTCCTGTCAATATTTGCACATGTTTAAATCAGTGGCCTAAACTCCTCCTTTTTAAAGTGTGCAAAGGTAATTTCTTTGTATAGGAAAGAATGGCATAACAAGAGGTGTCCTTGCAAAGGCATTCTGGCAGGAAACATGGCCTGGCACAGCCATGAATAAAAACTTGCTTTTCCAAAAAATTGTCAGGATGTTTCTGGTTATCTGATTGCTGTTCAGAGGCTAAAGTGCTGGTCCCTGCAAAGATTATCCAAAGTTTGAATAGTGGCCAATCAATTGATATCTGTTTACCCAGAAGTTCCCTACAGAGTTTCTATTTTTGGTAGTCTATGTATTTAAGGACATAGGTCCTCAAAAGGATTAAAAAAAACAGAGACACCAGAACTGTGTTTTCAGTGGTACTCCCACAGTTTATGCTCTCTGTTGTTTCAGAGGCAATAGGAAAAGCTTAGTGCCTTTTGTACAGGCCACGTCTGATGGGGAGTATATCTGACCCTGCTCCCCCACACGTCATCCCACAGGGAAAACAGAACTGCTTTTTTTTAGCCTTCTTTCCAGCCAGGGACACTGGCAGGACCTCCACTGTTTGCCATTTCTTCAGTTTCCACCTTCTAAATGAAGGCCCCTGTGGGGTGTTGGGCCCCTGGAGTAAATGTTAGGTGTATCCTAAATGTAATCATCCCAAAAGTGTCCCTATGTGAACAAGAGGGCCTCTTGCCCATGGCGTGAGGGAGGGCCACCTCAGTGGGCGGCCATTATGGGCACCAAGAGGCAGCCCAGGGCCTCAGCGGGGCTGTGCCACAGGGCTCTCCTCACCCCTGCCATTTCACGCCTGGCTGCCCCCACCCGCAGCCACGGGAGTGCCCGTGTCTGTCCATGCAGAGCCACCCACCCCCAGGCGCCCACTCGGGCCCTGCCTGCCCGCCCGCTTGGCACGTTTGCTTTACAGAGACCTCTGCGGGCCCCGGCCACCCCGGCGCACCGGCCGGCTCGTCGGTGCTGCCCTACGGCTGCCAGCGCTGCTGGGCGTGGGGGGAGACGCTGGAGGTGGGGGGGAGGAGGCGCCACCTGCCCCTGCAGTGAAGCCTGGAGAAGGCAACAGGGAGAAGTTTCAAAATCTCCTCTTCCCTTCGTGGCTTCACAGCTCAGACAACGGGATTTGTGTGAAGCTACACGTACACAGCTCTGCCCAAGTCAAGTGGTTTGAGGTGAAAAAAAAAAAAAATTAAATTAAAAAAAAGACTATGAGCATTCCCAAGCCTTTAAAAATATCACACCCACTTGTAGCTGCACAAAGATAGATTTAAGCAGCTTTTCATATTCCCTATAAGAAATGACCACCAAGCCTTAGCCAGGAAGCAGAAAGTGGGGGTGTAGCTGTCAGCAGATAGCAAAAATAGAATGACACATTTGCAAACTGTTTTTCCAGTCTGCCAAGAGTAATTTCTATACAATGTATGATACAGGCAAGAAATGTGCCAGTCCATAGGTCTCTGCAGATTATGATCAGCTAGTCTTAATTTCTCTCAATAGCTGATTATGGACAATGCAGGATTCACATTTTTTTTAGATGTTGACTATGGCTGCAGAAGTTTTTGAGTTGCTCAACATCGGTTAGAGGAAAAGGAATGAGATAAACTTGGTGTCTGTTTAAAAGAATCAGCTTACTAACTGAGAAAAACTGCAACAGATATGTTCATCAGAGGTCTAAACCCACTTTCTATTAAGTGGGCTAAAAATACAGTAATAGCCTTTAATCTAAGTTTCTTGTAAGAACCTCTAAGGCCCAGTGATAATATTGTGAATATTAAAAATTATTTCAAGCTTGTGCTGCCTGAGTAGCTCAGATGGGGTATTAGGTGAGTACTGCGAGCAAAATATGAGCGGATTTTGGAATGGAAACCTTGGACAGAATGGGAATAGGAATCTCCTCCTGCTTCCAGAATGGCTGTCTTGACTTCCTTGGACGACCTTTCCTGGGGCAAGATATGGACAGGCTTGAAGAAGTCAGATACCACATATCAATAACTAGGGGAAGAAAACAATGCTCAGAATCGGTATTGCCCAATCCCCCCAGCTCACTTCCTCCTTCTTTTTCATTCTCATGTTGTTTTTCCACAATTAGAGGCAGCCATGAAGCTGGTAAGTGACATTTAGCTACTAAGTCTGACTTCATGAAAATCAGTGACCAAACTCACACCGATGTCCAAAGAACCAGCACTTCATCTGCAGTGTAGAAGGCTGATCACAGATCATTAATGTTGTACTGCTTTTGCAAGAATATGAGATGAGCAGAACTGTCGTTTTGGCACTGTTTGACACAAGACTATTTTGGAGCTATTCAACTACTCCATTCATTTCAATATGTAGGATGGCTGTGAGTCAGCTGAAATTATTTGCTCTGTAGTTCCCTCTAATAATGTAAGCATTTGGGTCTCATATTCAAAGTAGACCACACACAGAAGAAGGAAGAATCAGGCAAGGATGCTGGTAAACAGACATCGCAATCCTTACTGAAGCCTCAACAACTGAAATGCAGTTTCAAAACAACCTTTATTCTGCTTGAAGACCTATTACAATTTTTAAAGCAACTTAAAAACAAGACACAGCTCCATCAACTCTATAGCTTGAACAAAATTTCAAGGAGGCATGTTTTCATTGTTGCCTTGTAAAAGGCAATTTACAACCCACTTTACCCTCTACCTCCTCACCGACCATTTTGAAACAAAGTAATCTTAACGTTTTAAAGACATTTAACAGAACAGAGCTTTATTTTTAAAAACAAGAATAAAAAAAATTAGCAGCATCTTGGGCAGCTAATGCAATCACATTAGGACAAGTGCAATGTAATGTTACCAACTCCCACAGTCCAATTCCATCTTCAACTGCAGGAAATACAACACGATTCTACATAAAACGTTGCATTTTGGAACCTTGTCCCATGGGAGGCATTGTGCTTTAAGCTGCCCATTTCTAAAGTGACCCTGAAAGAAAAGAGTATCAGGATTCACTTTCCCAACTTAATACCATGCATAGCAAAAGCACTGTGTGAAAATCGGCATAAGTTTTCCCCATTAGAAGCATCTGAATGTTTTCCCAAGCATTATTATGTCATTGCCAATTACAAGACAAAGCCATTTCTTCACTACAGAACAGTTGACATCAAATAGAAAATTTGAAGATTTGGTTTTACAGATTGCTTGACAAGATTTCTTAGATAACTGAACCATACATACAAGCTTTTTTTTTTTTTTTTTTTTTTTTTTAAGAAAATATCCAACAACACAGAAACTCAGTTTTCTAACTGTATTTGGAAACATGCTGCACTCACAAAGGTCTAGTGTGCATGTGTGTGTGTCGTTAAACAAAGTTAATGATATCACTTACTGAATTCAGCAAAATGATCATGTCTGGTGAAGATGCACCTATACTGGGATCTATTCATACATAAACACAGCAAGTGTGCACACATATGCACAGATATACATCCCCAAACCTGCACATTTGAATTTCAACTTAAGGAAATCAGAAACTCCTAATTTTGCTTGTGGGTTTTGGTTCTCTGTGTTATGTCTCACGCCTTTCAAAGGCCTTCTGAAAGTGCTGCTGCAGTGCAGCATAACTCAGGGCTTTAAAATAAAACAAAAATTTCCCCAAACAGACAGACAAAAAAACCCAAACAAATCCCACCCTTGAATTATATTAGATGGAAAAACTACATGTCAATAGAAATATAGAAAAGCACCATGTTTCTTCAGTTGTATCCACATGTTTTTTTTCTGTATATATTAGTCTGTTTGAGATCAAATCAAAACTGGAGTGAACAATATGGTGCATTAAGAACAAAAAACTCTGCAGTGAATAGGGCCTTTGGCAGGACTTAGCTCTGTGCATTAAGCAGCGAGTGAAATGCAGAGGCCACACAATACATAAGTACCAAAGAAAACCCACTCATGCCAATTTGAGGGCGTAAGTGATCCTCGCAAATTGCACAGACCCTGTGTAGGCATAACATCCCCATAAGAAGCACTAAGCATTCATCCCCACAATATAGTGCTTATTTCATTGTTGCTTGTGCAAGAAAAGCAAGTGCCAAATTTGCACACACACAGGTTTTTTTTTTTTTCTCTGCTACAACTACAGATGAAAAGAAGTTGTACAGCACAACAGGAACAAATAATATTCCATACTGGGCTGGGCATGCTAAGGATATGGCCCACTGACATAGCAGAGGTTTTCTTAATATGAAGAAAATTAGATCCAAATGCCTTAACTATGATAAAATTTCTTGACAAATACTACATGAAACATCAATTCAGATTACATATATTTTGCTTATAGAGAAAAAAATACAGTTTTACTCTTAAAATATTTAACATTCAAAAATTAATATATGTCCAAAGAATATCTTGGATTGCTACAAGTGTTAAATCATTGTATACTGAACTAATTTGTAACTTCAAGCCCAGTAGTGTAACTGGCATGCTAGAGTAATTGTTGGTGCTTTTCATAGTAGAAACCAGTTATTAGTAAGCCAAATTTACATGATCCTACAGGCCTGAAAAGAGTGTGGAATGAGGAAGGGAAGGGATGTAGACTAAACTTCTAGTCAGAAAAAATATTCAGAATAACTTTGTAAGTTGTGACTATCCTGAAACATTAATGTTGGTTGAATCTTGTTTCCTGATATAAATTCTAGTAAGAAAGTATATCTATAGGAAAGCAAAGACAATCCACCAAAAAAGAAAAGAGCACAAAATCAAAATAAAATCAAAAGCCTTGCAGCCTCAGAAATGAAGGAATAATGTAAAAATTAAAAGATAATATAAAAACTACTGGAGACTGGCAAATTTCTTCGTCTTATTTCCAATAGTTTAATAAGCACTACATATTTTGAATTAAAACACATCTATCTCTAAAACAGAGCTATTATGAGAGAACTCCATGGATCTCACTCTTCTGATTGTGTGTACAACTCTCTTTAATAGGACTGGGTCTTGGCTTTCCATCTTAGGGGAAGAACAAGTTTATACGTTCACTTAGTCAAAACTTCTCCAAGATTTCTCTGAACTTCATTACTTTATCTATTTGCAATGTATGAATTTCCTCAGTGGTCAGGACAATAAATAACCATTGCAAACCACCCACAGTGAATTGTTCCAGAATTCTTAACGAGTTTGTTTAGTGGGATTCATGTATTTGTTTCCCTCAACTAAACCATAACTCTCTGTAAGTTTCTGGTACCTGAAATTATAGAAGTGTTCATTTTGATACAGCTTCAGCCTACAAACTTATGAAAATAAATTCAAAATTTAAAATATGATAGCCTAATTATTTTCAACACATTTTCCATTCATAACGAGCTCTACGTTGTACCCAAACGTTCTCAGTAAAAGGTGGGAATTTCTTTTTAAAATAGTAATGCAAAAATCCAAACTGAGGCAACAGATTAGAGAAACTTCCTTCATATGAAATGAAAATACCTTTACATGATGACAAAAGTTCTGCCACAGCAGGTCAAAGTACTATGAAGAATGGATTAATTCTGAGATCCAAACTATCTAACCCAGTAGCCAAATTTCCCATTTTTTCTGAAATCACTATCAGAAGGATACACAATTTTTCGTCTTCCAAATACAAAGACAATCATGATAGAAGTTCAGAATGCTTCAAGAAGCAAAAACAGTGTGGTACCGTATTCTAAAGATATCTCTGAAACAAAATTGTTGGACTCAGTGATATTTTGTAATGTTCATATAATTTGTATTGATAAAAGCAGCTTTGAAGCTTATCAGGCACTGCCCAACAAAATATTTAGTCAAAAAAAAAAAAATTATGAACTTCTGAAACTTTGAGCTAGTAGCTCAACATTCTATGCAAAGAAAATTGTAAAGTATTTCATAGTTTTAATTCTGAAGCCAACTCTTGCTGGCTTCCTGTACATTTATTAAAAAAACAAACAAACAAACAACAAAATTAATAACAAAAAATAATCACTGGGAAAAATATTTTCAGGCAAAATAAAGAAAGAAAGAAAGTAGACAAGGAAACGAGAGAAAAAAAAGCTTAACCTGTAGATATGCTTCAGAGAAGACTACAGCATAAAGAAAATTCAGTATTGCATAGCATGGTCTAATAATTCAGCTTTCAGCAAACAGAAAAGGGAAAAGAGACGCAGTTTGGTATTGATAGTTTCCATCAATGATAGTTAGTCATCCAATACTATGTACATTATTATATACTGTATGCCATTGAAAGTCCTGTCTTCTTCAGTCTTAAATATATTCTTAAAACAGGATTTTTAAACGTCTGAACAAAACACTTCCTGGCACTTTGCTATTATGATTACTCTGAACAACGTACTGTAACTGAAGTCCTTTTAAAGTGTCCCTTAGAAATGAAAGTGCCATTCTGCTACATATCATTCACCAGAAACCAAAAAATCCACAATGCCGTGTGTCTGGATTCACTGAGTGCAGCAACACCAAATCCAAGCCAGGTTGTGACCATGAAATTCCAATAACTGAATGACAAAGACCTCTTATACCTTGTGTCTGGAGAATCCAATGTTCTAGCTGGTAAAGCTTCAGAAGTGGTTGTAAACAAGCACCATGGTTAAAGGCCTCTATGTCCCTGCAGGGAGATCAGTTTCGGATTTCTCTCTCTTGTGTTTTTCTTTTCTTAATTAAAAAAAAAGCACTTCAGATTAGAAACATATGTTCACAGCTTAATACTGTGATCTCTCTCGCTACAGTTGTGAAGGAAAGCTCTAGTCCCATCTGAAGACAGATAGCTTTGATACTGCAGCTCAAATTCTCAAGTAAGGCTGAAAGGAGCCTTTTCTCTCCAGAGGCCTCAATGTTGTCAAATCTCTTCTTTAGAAAAAAAACCAACCGACCCAGAACATTGAGATCTTCATCGCCTCTGCTGTGCATATACTGGGTAGGCTAGTGTGACATTGAGAGAGTCGTTGTGCTGCACGAGTGATGTGTGTTGATAATGTAGCACCAGTTCTTTGAGCGAGTTGTACAAGTTATATGGCTCTGCAAATCCATACCCAGTAGGTGTTTTGTTTATCACACAGTGCTTTACTTCTCCATCCACCCTAAAGAGGGAAAAAAAAACCAGTTTTTGGTTTGTCAGAAAAGTTAACCTAGAAAATAACATATTCACAATAAATCTCAAGATGCTAGTCACAACACAGAATTCCTGTCTTCTGTGGTGGAATAATGGTAAAAGCCTAAGTTTAACCCAAATTCCTAGATGTTGTGTTAGCTAAGGGAGGTAGGAGATAGGCAGGACTTAGCAGCTGCACCAAAACTAGTGCATCCATGCTTTGCTTTCCCTTCTTCTGTGTAAGGCTCATCTGTGAGAGTGGCACAGGTTTGACCTGTGTAGGAAATGAAGCAGTAATAAGGATGGCCTCAGGACTTGTTGGGCTGCTTCTAAGCGTAAAGGTCCAGTGGGATCCATGCATATGAAAGTATTTATCTGCTCAAGGTAGGTGCCTCAAATGTTGGTTACATCATTCACAAATTAGGGTACATACACAACAGAGCAGGCGTAGCAGCCTTGTTTGCTGCTCTCTCGAACAAGGAATGTTCCATCTCGCTTTCCCCGCAGCAGATTTTCAGCTTGGCTTCTATTGATATTTCCCACATTCCACGTTCTCTCATCATGATGGGGCAAGTCCTCATCATCTTCCACCATTGAGTATTGGCTGTTGAATTAGGACAAAATGTATTTGTGAAACACATAGCAGAGCAAAATCCATGAATTAACTAGTCTCCACTTCATATTACTTGGGGGGGGGGGGAGCAAAAAAAAAAAAGTCAGTGGTTAGTAGGAGGCCTCCCTGGTAAAACTAGGGATGTAAACTATGTAATACTGCACATTCAAACCACTGAATAAAAATAAAAAGAAACAAGAACCAGGATTTACATTTAAAAACACTAATTTAAATCTGAAGGAGGATATAAAAAGGATGCCATGTTATCTTTCAGAATCTGCTTCGAGCACTTAAGTACTTCTACTGTTTTGGTAAATAGCAAGCCCAACAAAATCAATATCCTCTGAGTCAGCTTCATTTCCAAAGATCAGAACACTTGGTCAGCAGTGAAAAATCGTGCAATGTATCAACTACAGCTGCTGCTTGGGAAAGCTAGGAGCATTTGTACAGATAGACAGATTAATTATTTATAGGAGAGATGGCTTTGTGGGAAGGATGGAAAAGTAGAGTGCGCTCTCTCTCCTTATAACCAGATTATGGGAAGAGCATGTAATATAGGGTCTTCTCTACCAAAACAGCCACCAACTATAAAGCTGATTCAGAGTTATAGAAAACCCTTGGAGATAAAGCTCACCATGAAATAAGATGTCTCTGGTTCAGCTGTGTGGACACCAGTTTGATATTTTTCAGTTCCACAGCTCTCCACTCCACTAGCAGCCTGCACTGGTGGGACCTGCCTCTCCTGCTCAGCTTGCAATCAGTCTGTGTTTGGCTAATGTATTTATTCTCTCTGTAATAAGTTTTTAATCGGTGTTCCTTGGTCTAAGAAAACATGACTTTTCACTCATCCACAGATCTGTCTGAAGATTCTCAAAGTAGTTTACAGAAATGACCAATCTCACAGAGAATTCAATTTTTCAGAAAAAAGCTGTGTTCTTTTGTTTCAGATGACAATCTAGGTCCCTTATACCATTGTACTCCTTTGTCCTGCATGATATTCAAATGCATTGAGCAGTGGCTCTATTTTCAACCAGCACCTAATGAAAGTGATTCCTGGTTTTCCTGCTGATCATTGTATTTATTTTTTCTGCATTATAACTTAGAAAAAAAGTCATACTCAGTTTCATTTTTCAGCAGAAAACTGAGCACTTACCAGACTCACTGGCAAGGAGGGTCACAGAGTAAGAGAAAAGAAAAATTTTATTTAAACAGTTTCACTTACTATTTTGATGCTACACTAAAACCAGAGAGGGGATCACTCTTTAGCCTATATGCTTTTATCATCTCCAATAGCCATGTGATATACTGAAGTAAGTACCACTACATTAGATAGCACCATGGTACCAACACTTGAAATTTGCAAAAAGCCTGCCCATGCTAAAGAGACTTTCTGAACAATTTATCCATCCATATGGCATCTCTATAAGATACTATACACCTTATGATCTTTATTTTGCTGGTAAGGAAAAGATACAGATTACATTGCAGTGCTTTGCTGTAGTAACCTGATTATGCACTTCCCTGAATAATGGAGAGTAGGGGGTGAAACAGAGTCCCTTCTAATACTTGCATTATGTAGGCTGCCATGTGTTAACAGTGTGCATTGTTACTGGAGGCCTAAGCTTGAGATTTCCTCTGTGTGGTCCAGGAATTAAACATGCTTTATTTCACTTTTGTGTAAGATGATTTAAAATACCAGAAATATTTAAATCTTTTAATACTCACTCTTCCGCATTTTCGTTTCCAAGCCACTCATTTAGCTTCTTTTGCCGAACACCTTTCTGAGTTAGCCACCTGGACAATAATTGCAAATAAAATTAACTTTTAGTCACAGAAGTTGGACCAATAAAAAAAATAAACAACTTAAAGAAAATTATTTTGTTAATTCATAATAATACTCACATCAAGTACTGATCTCTTGTCTTCCTCAGCTGTATGAGGTCTGGCTTAATGCTGTTCATACGCTTGTCTATCTCTCTATACTCAGCTGCTTGCTTCTTTAAATCCTCTTCTAATCTACGTCTGCTGTCCACAATTTCACTTATTCGAGACTTCAATTTTTCGTAGTTGTGCATAATTCTGAATGGAATAACATGGTTGGTTACACTCATATGATGCCTTATTCACACCTTTACAATTTGCTATTTGGTGTAGTAGACATTTAAGAGAACAGATTATTTCTCTAGATGCAGCTATACATTTTTCATGTTCACACCTACCCCATTTGAGGCTTCTTTTCTTACAACTGAACAACTTTAAGTTTGCAATCTTGCTTTAGTTTTAGTCAGGTCTACATTTGGCATTGTTTCTTTCTTCAAAACCATATAATTTTAAATGCAAATACTAATACTGACCTTTGTATTTCTTTTTCATTTCCTTCCCGTTTAAATTTTTCAATGTATTCCTTACTGTATCTTTCTTGTGTCTGGCATTGCTCTTCAAATATTTTTATTGTTTCATTAAATGCTTCGATAGCTGTTCTTTTCATTTGAATTTCCTGAAAATAAAATAATTGTTATTACATTGTTATCAGACAGAGAGGATGATGTATTGGCTTGTATCACAGAAACACTTCAGTATATTGTAAAGGATGACTTCAATATCCCTTATCAGAATGCATTTTGTCTGCAAAGTCTTGTAACACAGAGAGAACAGGCCTGTGCAAAAGGCTACCATGATGAGGCTTTCCAAGAAAGAAAAACTGCTAGACGAAGAGCTAGCTACAATCTTTGTTCTGTATAAATAAGTTTTATTTGTGATGATTAGAGCCTTATGGCAATGCACTTTGCCCTTTGTACCAACTAGTGTCCTTAGAGGCACATCTGGCTTTCTAAAATAGAAGTGTAAGATACTGGCCTTGACACATCTCAAGAGGCCCTCTAGTCCATCCTCCTGCTTCTACATAGCTAGTTGATAGCCATGTCTTTTAAGTCATTAGTTCAAGTTGCTTGCACTTCTCAAGCTTTCTTCAACTATTTTTAGTTGTATTTCCTGCACATTTTAAGAAGCAGTCTTGATTCTGGGTCTATAAAACCACAGTAATTCATTGGCACTTCAATGCTTGGCTAATAATTGATTAAGCTGAAAGAAGGACGAAGGCAGCTTTTAATTCCTTCACTATCTACACGTCCTCTCTATACCCTGCATAGATAAAACCAGAGCCCTTAAGACTAGTAAAAAAATACAATGCTTCCCGTAAATGTGCCTTGAAAACTATAACTCAGCTTGATGAGGTCAGTAAGCAGAAGTGTTGGTAAATCAAGATAGTTCCGTGCTTGCTTTGGATGCAGGTGTCATGCTTGGGCACAGGGTGGGTTAGGTTACTGGTGGTGACTGTTCAACCATGAGTAAGCGATTCTACTATACTGAGTAAGCATATCATGTATGTTTCCTCTTTTGGGCAATGGTAGTAGTGGCGGAAGGAAAGAAAATGGTAGTATGAATTTACAGTAATATTCTTCTAAATCTACAGAAGTCTTCCGCTCTTCCTTCAGTTTCAAATCTAGCTCACCTGCGATGTTCTTGTGTAGTCTTCATAGAGTCTGTCATATTCTCGGCTTTTTTCTTGGAACTGGGTATTATATTCATGTAATTTCTTTCCCACTGCTTCAATGCTGTCCTCTTTTACAACTTGATCCTAGTATGATGAGTAGAAGAAGATATTCCATAAAGAAACAATTACATTACACAGATTTTCAGGATAAAACTGCTTAAAAATGCCTAGATAGTTACATAGTAAATGTGACTTTTCTTTCATCAATATTGAGACAAAAAATACTATATGCATAATATGCAAACGAGACATTAATGACAAAAAGCAATTTAGCATTGTAAGTGTACAGTGTTACACTGAAAATGATACATTTCACCATTAATGAGTGGGATATTTATTAAGATAAGTTTATCTCTTAATGTATCTGCAGAATTTAAAGTTTTAATTATTCATATGCAAATTGCAGAGTTGGTTCTAAACAAAGAAATCCATTTTTATATCCACTTTATTTTTTCAAATATTAACAGAGCTGAAGTTCTTCATGATAAATGACTCCCCAGCCTGCAGTAACTTCTCTGTATTCAAGTGAAACACAAAGGAAATAGACGAATTACCTGCTGGTACTTAGATACTGGATACAGTAATTTTACATCCAGTTTAGGATTATACTGGGCTAGAGATTCATTCCGGTAGTGGTTTATTAGCTCAACCACAGAGTTGAAAGTTAATGGGTCAGAAAAGCCGTATTTTCCATCTCGATGAAATATTTTGATTAATTTGTTATTTCCTCCTTTCCTGCAAATGAAGTTTGGTGAGAAGTTAGGCATACTTCAAGTACTCTTTCCTAAAGAACGCTGTATTTTAAATGCAGTATTGCATTTTACTGTCAGATATTAGACACATCATAACTAATCTTACCTTAACGTAAGTGTGTAGTCTCCATGCATTTTGGTTGAAGCATCTCGTACCAAAAAGGTACCATCAGCAGTGTCTCGAAGTTTCTCATTTACTTCTTCTCTAAAATGAAAGCAAAAGTATCCAATCATTTCAGCTACTTCTCAATCACTTATCCTCTCACTGTGGTCTAAATTCTTCTGTTTTAAAATAAGTGGGTTTTAGAAGCCGTCTTGATCTCCGTATTTGTACATACAGTTATTTACTAGCTTATTTTAAATTGCTGGAGAACAACGGGGATATAAAAGTGGCATATTCTATGTACTCTCACTGCTGGACAAAATTATATTCATGCAAAGGTCTTTTTGCTTGTTCATACAAGCCTGCACAATTGGAGCAGTCAGTGCAGTTCTAATATACCTATATATAGTACAGTTAGAAGTGTTGCTAATATATGGCATTTGTTAGTCTGGCTTGTTAATTAATGTGCCTACAGTTGAGGTTCGAGATGAAAGATAAGAAAAAAAAAACGTATTTTCTGGTGTTGTCCTTTCATGCTAGCATTTCATATAGCTGTCTCAAAGTAACACCACAATCATTTCACATACTACATTCTAACTGACTGCCAGTAACTTTTTAGTCATGTTTGGAATAAAACTAACTGTAATATGTTTGTGTTGGAAAATATCCTAAAAATGGCTTTCAGAACTGTAATTTTTCTACACTTAAGCACAATACACATTCACAGAATAGCACAGCAAGAACATAAAGCCAAACATAAGAAACACATGTCTTGAGCTGATTTACCTTGAGATATCTCCCCAGTACCATTCAGCATCTTGTAATGACATGTTGTTATTCATGCCGTTGTTAGTTACAGTATTAGGTTTGGGTGGCTTAGGAGGCAGTGCTGCAGATGAAAGGGGAAAAAAAAAAAGTTGATTATAACTCACTGAAAAGCTGATCATATATTCCTTGAAATTACACATAATTACAGGAATGAGGGGAAAAAAAAAAAAAAAAAGAATGGTTACAAAATAGAGTTCTCCATCAATAACACTCTTTAAAAAATATAAGAGGAGTCAAGATATTTTACTGAGAACAATATAATTCAACAAAAGAGATGTACTGTTTCAAATAAGTATGTTATTCTTGCAATAATATATTTTAGGCAAAATATAACACCGTATTCATCTCCTCCCCCTGTGAAGAAAGCATTTGAGAAAAAAAAATTCTGAAGTTTGTTTTTACATTCTTCCACTATCTTCAGGTGAATATAAATAATAAAACATGTAAAATTTCTTTTTTTTTTTCCTCCTGTGTAATCATCTTAGAAGAATGTTGCTGCTTCCTCACATAGAAGCTGAGTAATAAAAGATGCAAACCCACAAAAATACTGTATATTTTAAGAAGAATTGGGTTTTTGTGATCCTCAGCATTCTGTGTGAGGGTTTGCCAAAAAAACACTTTGAGAAACCCATCTGTGACCCAACTAACCCTTGTGTTAATCTTAGTATTTTGCAGAATAAATTATGTTCCAAATTCCAGGATTGATTAAAAAACACATCCCTCTTTTCTCAATGTCAAAGCTGCATACGTATACCAGTGGATGCCAGAGAAGATACTGCAGCACTCCTGACTTAGTAGCAAGGGGGACTACATTAGGATCAGGATTAAAAATCAACCCAGCTCTTTTAGTTGTCCTGTAAGTATACCATTCCTTACAGACATCCCTGTTCTGTATATTATGACTGGCTACAAAAGACAACGTTTTTAAAGTTGCAATGAATATCAAGACACCATATTTTTTTTTTTATGATACAAAAAAAAAAATTATGTGATATGAGGTATTCAAGTAATATTGCTAGATTTTAAAATCTGTTTTTCCTCAAACAATCTGAGACACTGACTTGCAATCACTGTTTCAGGAAATAAAAGTGTTTCTACAGCATCTCCTTTTAGTCACAGTGTGGAACAGAGATAGCAAAAAAAACCCACAGAATTTTTATGATATAATAGCAGAACTAGATCTACATCTGACAATAAAATCAAAACAGAAACAGGTCAGTTCAGTAAAATTCAATTAAGTAAGCAGACAGGTATTTCTACAGGTTAACATTCTAATTACTATAACCATGCACTAAACCACAACCTATGGTTTATGAAAAAAAGGAAAAAACACAATTATGAAAAAAAGGAAAAAGAAAAACTGTTTATATCAATGACAAAGTAAAGAAATCCTACATATCCACTAAGAATTTTTCAGCAGCTATTCTAAAGACCAAAATTAATTAAGTCTTCTATAATAAGACTGCAGTTTTACCTGGTGGATCCATTTCTATGTAAAACATCAAGTCTGTGCCACAATTTATATCTGTCTTAGGATATTCTATATCGAGTTCTTCCATATTCCAAACAGTATTGTACATTTGTATGAGTTTCACTGAGTAAGCTCAGATACAAGAAAAGAGTCAGGCTCTCTTTGTAATGGTGTCTTGGAATTCATTTTAAAACCTATAAGGGGCTGCACTGTAACCTATTACATCATAATCCTCAGCCAATCATGTCAAAATAATGTCACCAGACCACTCCTGTTTCATTATTTTGTTCTACATTAATCTTAAAACAATTTCAGTTTCAGAAAGCATCTACATTTAGCCAAACTGCAATATAAACCTGGTATTACAAACAAAAGGAGCGAGCAGGCTCTTCTTACCCGCGTTCCCAGCTCATTTTCCTGACTTTGCAACATGGTACAGTCCAATCCTGGCAGGATGACAAAAGGCTGATATGCTGCAGCACGTAGCTCTTACACACACACGCACACAACACACGCACACTCACACACAGGGCAGCTCCCTTCGGAAGTAGGTCGGTCACATCTCAGCTGCATTCTCCTGCTTGGATGTCTGAAGTTTACCATTCTAAAAGCTTTAAAAGGATTCTGGACCTACTGTACTTATTAAAGATGCAGAAAGGAAAAGAGCATAACGCTCTGTGTGTGTATCCATTACACACTCATTTTACACATACATACACACACACATACACACAAATATATCTCCACATAATGAAATATGGATTATGTTTTTAAACTGTACAGATTTCTATTATTTTAATGGACACACAGGTCTGATATACTGTATATTTTTATGCAAAATGTTCTTATTGCAGAGATGCCTTCCCCCCCTTACCACTCCTTAATACAATACATTTCCAATAGCTCTAGATTAACTAATTTTGAAATCCAAGAAACATATATTGTAATCGTACATTCAGCAGACTTGCCTAAATCATGGAAGAAAGTCAAAACTGAGCAAGATCTTTAAAAGTGATTTTGTTGAACATAAAAAGCCAGTCTGTCAGGATACAACAGGATCTGCCTTTTCACACTATTCATCTACCCTGTTCTCACTGAGATAGTTAACTGTTTTTAAAAGCAAGAGTCCCATGTCAGTGACTTCTTTCTCACTTGAATTTATGTCATCAGTATTCTCCTATCATTTAGAAATACTCCTTCTTAACTCCCCCCAATCTCTGACTGTAACTCTCTCAGACCCCTTGGAAGAAACATGCACAGAACAAACTATTAATTCCAGAGCAGAATGCTATGTAAAGCAATGTGAATGCTTTACACTTTCTATAATCTACAAGGGAAGAAAACCAGATACCAAAAATAACCACAACAAAGAGTAGCTGTAGCAACTATCTGTGCCTACATCATAAAAAATCCTGGTGCCGCTGAAATGTGCTCTATCTCACAAATACTCATTAAAAAAATTAATACAATTTATATCCTTCCCAAAGATTTCACAAATATATATCCCTTGTCTGTGCCCCTCAGCAGCTTACCCCTTTTAGACAAGCATTAACATACAAGAACATGTCTGGAGTACCAACAACTATAAAAAAAATGCATACTAGTTTGCTTTATAAATTAACAAGCTTAAATTCATTCTGAAGTAGACTCTCCCCTCCCCGTTTAGGTAGATATGCTCCAAAGATTCCTTTCATTTTCAAAATGAAATAGGATACTTAAAATCATCCCAGACACAAGTCCGAACACTGAACTTGGAAGTTTAGCCCACCTGCTACCCGAACAGTTGAGTTGCCAAGGTAATTATTTAAATTAAGTTATAAAGATTTCCTACAAAGACTACATTGCTGCAGTTAGGTCTCATGTGGGATCAGTAAGATATTTTTATTCCATTGAATAAATGTTTTCAGGAAAAATTACTTCTCCTGGGTTTCACTTGTGGCCAAATTTTGGACTGCCTACACTTGTATAAAAGGGTCAGTGCTCAGCTCAGACTATCCTAGCTTGCAGGCAAGAAAAGGCAGTAGGCAGACAGGCAATCTCCCATTCCCTGTATAACCTGGAGAGGTACTGAGGTACCTGACTTTCATTCACATATCTTAAGACCATGAAAGTTCTACCTGGTAATCAGGTATAGTGCAATACTTCCATGAGGTGATGAAGAAAACGCACACAGACATTCAAAATCACTTACTTTGTAAATTATGCATCGCAAATGCTTGCCCTTGTAATACAGCCTGAAAATACAATCCAATAACCTGAAAAATTAATTGGTTTCCTCTTATAAAAATCTTGCTTAACCCCTCCACCTCAAAACTCTTTTTGCTAGAAAGCTTCTCTGAAGCAATGAGCAAAAAAAAAAAAATTCTGAAAAGGAGATTGCTCTGCTTTCCAACCGATGTTCCATAAAAATCCCTAAAAGAGCTGTAACATACAGTGACAAAATCCAAGCCTTTTCCCTCTTCTTAACTGCTTAAAGCTCTGTGCTGTGCAGAAGGTATCCACTTACTCTGGTTCATCATTAAAAAGTGAACCTGACTTTAGTACTGTGAGGGAAAAAAAAAAAATCAAACCACCAACACCCTCAGTAGCTTGCATGTCTCTCTCAGATAAAGATCTCAGTTTCATGATTAACTTGGGCAGGTTCAAATATTTGCTGAGCCAGGGATTTCAGGTGGGGGAGGGGGAGACAGATTCAAAGTAAAAGTTGTCATCAGCTAACAAGTGGTCAATGCAGGGTGAACTTTCTCATTTTAGCTAAGTAAATGAGAAGACCATTGTAACAGGCCTTAAAATAGTCTCTGTCACTGGCTGCTGAGTGCAGTATTAAAGTCAAGAAAAGCACCATGAACAGCCAAATAGATGAAGTGGCTAACTAACTTACCGCAGAAAAAAAAGAGAATCAAAATCTTCCTTGAAAAGAGCTGCATCTCTCATGGCAGCCCTGTGCAAGCAAAATAGCCTGCTTGCAAGCACAGCACCACCTCCTACACACTCACGCTGTGTCATAAATATAGGTGCTGCTTGAAGACCCTTAGCATGATGCCGTGAGGCATTTTATCCATTTCCTATAAATTGAAAATAATAGAAAAAACACCTGTCTGTATCCATGGTGTTTTCCAGTATGTCAGGATTATTCATTTATTGGACAGAGAGGCAGGAAAACAGACTGTACAACGAGGCAGCAGTTTAGGTCAGATATATTTTCCTTGCTTTAGTGTTTGGGGAAGACCAGACTTGATAAAGGAACAGAGCAGCAACTGAAGAGCCTGCTCTCCCTTGCCTACAGAGGTTAACTTCTTTGACAGCTCTACTTTTACCAGGAAATAAATTCAAAGTGAAAGGAGAAGCAGAGCACAAGATTTAGTTCAGAGAAAGAAGAGAAGGGGATTAGTATTTTCTCCTCACTTGTTGGAAACAGTAACTCCTAGTAGCTGTGTTCATTGAGATCTGCTTGTCCTCCTTATGGCAGTCAAGCAGCATTGAAAGGTTTTCACCTCCCAAACTCCCCACCTGCCAAAATCTTCCTATGTTACAAAATACCACTTGTACCTAATAACGAAATCCCAAATATCTGCAGTACATTTTTGATGTTTTAGTTGATTGATTAGCTTCACGTGTAACAATCCCTTGATTTTCTAGTTGTAGCCTTTGTGTACTTGAACAATTGTCAGTCCTATATGTAATTTAAAGCAGCACAGCCATAAAGGTACAGCCTACTTCAAATGGAGATGGTAACCCATATTTCTGAACTAATCCAATTTCTGACAGGAACTGATAGGCTTATTTACTGTTAAAATTACAGAAAAGGTTGATAATGCTTCTTGTTTTATAGGGCCATAATACAGAAGTGTATCTTGAAAAGAGAAAAGACAACCCAAACCTGTGTCACTGAATTGTTTATAATTTTAAAAAGCACAGGTACACACACAGAGATAGAAGTTAAGGCTTTGTTCTAAGTACATTTTTTTTTTCTTTTTCGTATTCCAGTGCCTTGTGCAAAAATGAGTTCCTAATCATCCTTCAGCAGGGAATCAAGTATCTTGTCAAAAAAAAGATACTGGCATGCACACACCTGCATTTTCACACAATTAGCCTATCTTAACTTTCATTTAAATTTAAGTTTCAAAACCTTCGGTTTTGAATCTAAAGATTTGTATTTGAAGAAAGTCAGCAGCCTACTATTTTTTGCAGTCATACTCTCAGTGTTCTTCCATTTACAAAGCATTTTTTTTCCTAAAAAATTACGTATGAAGCAGGAAGAGAATTGATCAGGTTTGACAGGCTTGCATGTGTGTGTTACACAAACTTACATACACATATATCAATAAGCTTATGCACACATATGTCAATATATAAAAAATTCTAATAACGTCATACAGGTTGTTTCAGTTTTACCAAATACTTTCAATTTGGTATTGAGAAACATAAAGCACTGACTACGGTCAAAGCCTAAACCAAGAACACAGCATTCTTAAGTATGGTGATTAACAAGGCTTTTTGCTCTCCGCTAAATCGGGTATGGAGCCTGATTTTCATTAGCTTCTAAGGGGAGCCCTCTGCCGGGTGCTGCGTGGGTGTGCAGCATCCCGCCCGTGGGGCACCAGCTCTCCCTGGGACAGACTGCCTCCCGCACACTCCCAACTGTCCAGCCAAGCCCAAGACATGGTCCAGAAAAATCCTGACAAGGGGCAGAGTTCCTACATATTTGATGTGTCCCCGAGACACTACAGACAGGACTGTGGGCTGAGCCTGACCACTGCAGCAGTCCAGGGGAGCTCTGTGTCCGATTCCAAGAGTGGCAAGATCAGCCTTTACACTCTCCTGCTTGGGCTGCTACACTACCACACAGGCTACTATTTTGTGAAGCTTTTAAAAGCAAAGTATCTGCATCTTGGCAATACTGCCAGGACTCTCACCCCATCCCCAGCAAGTGAGCAGTTAGGTGTCAGGCAGTCTCACTACCTCACTCAGCTATGACCCTGTGAGTAGTAAAACCTACCTCTTCATGCTTAAAACTGCAATATTTCACAGCTTGAGCCATTATTTACGATGTTATTTACAAGCCTGGGAAATAGGAATAAACTGGGACAGGCAGTCTAGATAAAGCAGCTCAGCTGAGTTAGAGCACAGGCATTAGAGGCTTCAGTTCATCCATTCAGAACGACAGCTCCTTCCCACCACTGTAGTAGATCTTTTTCTGCTCCTCACCAGCCTGTCTGCCCGCAGGGCCACCAGCTCCTCGCATCCCCTTGATTTCCCACCACGTCGCCCTTCCTCTTTGCCTTCCTGTGATAATACACACCTTAATCTCACACACCCAAAGCCAATCCATGCTCCTTAACAGCCTCTGATGCCAACAGGACACCCATCTCCGTGAATTTCCCCTGAAAATCACCTCCCAACTCTCCCATCACCCCACCTTCTTCTGTAGAACTGCCTTCCCAGCTACCAGTTCCAAACCAGCCATGCTGCCCAGAGCACCCACCAGGCCTCATGGATGGCTCTGGGACCTCCATCCAGGGCAGGCCTCCTCCACAGGGGAAAGCCAGGAGCCTTCACAATCCTTGAAAATTAGCTGAAAACAAACATCCAGTTTTCTATGCCTACAAATATAACCTATTTTTCAATATTTACCTCTAAAAGCACATACACTTTCACACCTCTTTATGATGTGTGAGGTTGTGAGACAGAAGTTAGCTACAATCTGTTACAAATAAGATATTTTATTCTAATACTACTGTTTTGACTAGCGTATTTAGAGACAAGCACTTTGTTTCGGACTGTAAAACCAGCATTACTCTTTAAAGGCTGTGTGGTTGTTCATCAAGTTGGGGTGTTAAAATGGAATGCTTGCCCACTAACACCATCTTCTGGTTCTTCTACTGATAAAGAATGAGACAGGTATCAGAAAATGGATCTGTTAACCAATTATTGAAAACACAACCATTTCCCCAATCTTACTTTTCCTGCAACATTTGTCTTCACACATATAGGTGCAACAGGTAGTTTAACTTCAGTACTTTAACTTTTGTGGAGGGCTAAGAACTAATCTAATTCACAAGCTAAAATGGCTAGTTTGCTGTTGAACACTGTGACAGAGAAGAAAAAATCAGTCCAGAGTTATTCTGTGATAAAAAAATCAAGTAATGGCCTAGGAAAAACTCCTGGTTTTGCATTACGGTGTGCAAAGCATCACTCTAGCTATAAGATGTCCAATTAAAGATTTACAGTTTAAGATATATGAAGATACCAGGTACAATTGCATACTTTCTATTGCTTTGAGGCAAAGAAGGATAATTAGTGGGTAATAATGCAATAAGGAAAAAAACCCCACAGTTGTGCACAGATCTCCTCCCTATTCAGATGTTATCTCCAACACTACATTTAACGTATCTACTTACTGCTTGAGATACTTGATTCACAGCTCATTTTACACAGAATGTTTTCATCCAGGGTTGAGAATAACAGAAAGAAAAAAGAAAGGAGGAAGCTATCACTCTAGACTGTACAGAAGAGAAGAAACCTGGCAGCACTGGCATCCCTGTTATCACTTAGTTGTTATTACATTATTTTCAACAAGTAAGGTTCTTTTTGCTTAAAACCTTCTAATGTCTGCACTTTTAAAATTCAATTATAGTTTGTCATTCTCAGAACACTTAAATGACAAGTAAGTTGTCCTTGCTAGGAATCTTCATTTTATTACAATATCTCTAAAAAATTTTTATGGAAACTTAAGCCACTACAAGCAATAATCTTGAAGATGATAATTCTGAGAAATACATTTTAAAAGTATTCTATGAGAACTATAAGACAGAGCACTTCAGATGACCAATCACTGAGTGATTTTGGCACAGAAAATAGACTCGTGTCCTAATCCTTTAAGCTTAAATAATATTCTGTTAAGACCCAACTTTTGAAAATTATTCAAGTGCTTTGCAGGCCTAGGAGCAGAGGCTAGCTAATCATAAATTACAAAGCCTGAAAATATGTATCTGAAGGTTTTTTCAGCATATTAATAGATATGCAAATGTTTTACTAAAAACCATTCAGCTGTTCAGGATGGACTTTGAAATGCACAGGGAAGAAGGTCTATTTTTGTAACATATCTGATGAAAAATCCCAGGAGGACCCTCAAAATAAACTACTGCATTGTGAAATACTAATTAATGCAGAAGGAGTGTTAAAAACAAGCAGATGTTACGTTATAATTACTAATGTAGTGTCAAATCCTGTAAGTCTGACAGATACAGCCACATTTCTTCAAGCACTCTAATGATACTCTCAAGATGACTAGACTTCTTGTCCTCATTAGTAGTTCTAACACCAGCACCTTTCACTTTTATACTTTCCTCACATGAAGCAACCAAGTGATCTCTTAAGTGCAACTTAAACTCTCACTCTGTAACTTAAGAAGCTCTCACCGTTGACCCTGCCTTTGTAACCTCCCAATCAGTGTCTCTAGCCATATAAATTTACATACTCTAAACCATTTGAGAACATACGATCTACAAAAATGTTATTAGCAAATTCTTTAGAGTATTAAAGATTCAATAATGTATTTCGCTTTTTAAGGCTTATAACAGGTGGCAAAGAAAATATTTCTTTATCAATTAGCAGTTTTTTGCTGATTTGTAGTAAAATAGGACAAATAGTCATTAAAAGTTTGGACTTTTCTGGTTGTTGAGGAACATTAGGAAGAAAAATACAAAGTGGTTCTGGAAATGCCTGCTTAACTATCTCGGCGAAACTGAACAAAACCAAATATGTATAAACTAGCTGAAAATAGACGTACGCTAAACGTTAGGGAAAAGTTCCCAATTATTAGAGCTGACAAGGTTGGAAAAGCCTTCCAATAAAAGCAGTAGGAACAAAAATCTTAGCCATTTTAAATTAAACATCATTAGCTGATGAAGGGGATTATACAATGCACCTACCTGAAATACGAGAAATAAGGCATTTTTCTGCTGCTGTGTTCTAGCTTTTCAAATCATAAGCAGCGCTACAAATCCTGCTGCCATGAACTTGCAGGAAAGCCACAGTATAGCCAATGTTCTGTTCACCATCACCCTATGCTTTCAGATATTCTCTGTTAATAAGCTGTAAAAGGAGTGACTTTAAGCTAACATCTGAAGTCCCCCTGCATTAATAATTTTCTTTGCAACTCTGCTTTGCTCCTACCAAATATCTGATTTAAAACTGGGGATTTTTGCATAAATTTGAAATGGGTTTTACTGTTTTTTGACTGAATTAGATGCTAACTCACAGAATCAATACAAGTGTAATCTGACTTTCCTGAACAGGGTTTTAATATTTTATGTGTTATTTATTGATATTGATAAATACATCTTTTGAGTCTCTGGATTAAAAAATATGTATATGTAAATAAAAGTGGAAATCTTACTTTCTTCTTCTGATCTCTATGGGATATTGTCATCCTAAGAAAATTTACCTGGGAGTAAAGTGAAAGTTAAATAAAACCTCCATAATTTATCCCACTACCACCAACAATGTATGATATGCCTTCTGCTCGTTTACAGGGCTTAAAAATTTACAAGTTCCTATTCACTGATTACTGAAAAAGAAACTGAAGTCCTAAGGCTGTACAAACTATGGGTACTAAAATGATTTTAATGAAAAAGACAATTTCTTACAAAACAAATATTGCACACCACTACAGAACATGTGAACAACTTCTACTTAGCTCTGTAATCATGCACTTTTGAATTGTTTGATTAAAAAAGAGAAACAACAAGGATTTACTGTCTGTAAGTTGAATTTTCATATTTATGAAAACAATGGCATGTAACTTCTTAAATTAAAAATAGTTTTTTACCTGGTAGAGGCTGTCTCTCATTCCATTCACTTGTGATTAAAACCTCTAGGATTTTTATGTGGTGTTCAGTATTATCAGAGCTGCAAGAGATGGATTAGGTAGTAAGAACTAGGAAAAATATAGAAGGTTACAACAGAATTATTCAAAAAACTCTGGAAAAAATTACAACAATGCCCTCCACATTCGAAGTAAGATCAGAAAATTAATTCATTAAACTTACTTTTGTATATAACTAACCCATATTTACAGTACAAAATAAAGATGTTCCACATACCTTGCTATCTGGAATTTGAAAAGCAGAGGGCTGAAAATTTCAGCCAGAGACCTTGCATTCAAAAGATTTTTGCTGGAGGCTTGACAAACTCTGAGGAAATGTTTGAGCAAATACTGAAGTGTGACCCAATACTGGGGAGGTATATTTGGAGATCTGATGAGTTTCTTCAGCAACTGCGCATATTCTTCTGAGCTCTGCACTTCTGCAAGCAAACAGATAAAAGGCTCTTGATATCAGCACAGGAACATTCCACAAGCAAAATGAAACTATACATGACTCCCTTGGAAGCATCAATTTTATGAAAAAATAAAAATAAATGTAAAAAGTCTGTCCTTTGCTAGTTCTGTAAGACTTCTTTCTTCTTTTGAAAAAGAGTGAAATGCTCTGGGAAGAGTAAAGAACAAGTATTTACAAGTCAAACGGAAACCGATATGCATTTTGGTAAAAACCACAATGTGTTCAGAGTGTACTGGTAGAAGTCTGTCTTGTGTTTAGCGTCACACATGATTGGGTAATTCTGAGATGCACTAGATAAGTCTCACAGGTGCTGTTCTAACTTTGAAGGTTACCAAGTAACAATATCCTGTCTTGAGATATATAACAGAATACTTGGCCCACGTGCTGAAAGTCTATAAGCTATACTTGTTTGATATGACCACTGTAGATGATGAATCTTACATGTATGTATTTCTCACTTCATAATCTGCATCTCCCAGTGTACTGCAGAACACCATGACCTCTAATACATTTACTTTGTCAGCACTGATAAAAAGTTAAAAATTAGCTTTCTGCATACAGGTAAGTCCTTGATTTTTTCCCCCCAGTTCGTCTATAGTCATTCTGCTTCGTAAAATGAAGAGAACTGTGCTATCCCTTATAATTTCCACTATGTTTACCTAAATAAGCAACTAAATAATGCATGTCTAGATCTGAATAGAAACAGCTTTCATCAAAAGTGGAGGAGGTATCTATGTTTTCTGAGATGCTGCCAGGTTGTGAAGAATCTTCCCTGTTCTGTGGTTGACAGCTGGACCACCAAATATTCAGAATCCTAATAAAGGCTTTTTTGTCTGACACTTGAAATAATGTGATAATCATACCTTGAGCTACAGAAACCATGTCACTGTAAACAGCTGCTGGAATGATGGGATTTGGCAGGTCTAGGAGATATCTCTTGAGAGCATCTGATAAAGTGTGCACATCAAATGTCTCTAAATCCAATGAAGAGGCATCTAAAGGGAAAGAGCAACACACTTTTTAGACATTAGAAACTGTAAAAAACATACAGACTTATGATATTAGGGCTTTATACCAAGCCAAAACTGCTGACTTATATCTGGTTTATGGGAAATAACTCCTAAGAAAGAATGTGAGACATCAAGAAACATATTTCAGTTGAAGAACATCCAGTGCTCAACACCATGCCCAGGCTTTTGGCGTCTGATGAACCAAATGGCTTCCACAGCTGTGTGTGGCCTTTTGTCACACACAGTGCAGGGTTGAACTCAGAATAATGGTAGTGACTTGTTGCATGTTGGCAATGTTATGAAACATCAGAATATTTTTAACAGGCTTGTTTTACCTGTAAATATTTTGTGTAAAAAGTACTGATCAAAGGTTCGGGCAAATGCAGCTTCTCTACTGGTAGTTACTTCTAGAAGTCTGATTAACAACTTGGGACTCCCAAGTCTGTAAGGATTTATGTAAGTTGAAACAAAGGTACACATGCAGAACTGGGTGCCTGGTGTTTTATGCAACTGTTAGGATTTATCTTGTAAAACCTGATACCCTTCCAGGATATTTATGACTTGGACTAAGGTGTAGGAGTGTCACATAAAGGTCTACTTGTTAGCATTGGAGCAATGAATACAAGCAGCAAAAATAAAAATAGGAAAATACAGAAATACTTAATCAGTGCAAGCAAGATTAGGGTTCATTTTAAAACATGAAACTCTGATGCAGTAAAGTCCTAAATGTTTACAGAAAGATCTGTACTTAATACAAGAATTTAGAGGTATTAATGCTGACCAATTTTCTAGCCTAGCCAAGTCCCCTGGAAAATAACTGCTGAACTTATCTGGCCAGTTTAGACCAAATTCAAGTGGGAGGCAGGGGGATCAGATATGTGGTGTGTCTACACATACTGTGAAAAAAGTCAGCCAAGAGTGTGTAGTGAGAAACTTAGTGCTCTTCCACCTCCTGTCTGTTTTCCCCAAAGTAGAGCTTGCAGTATGAGCTCAATTCTTATCAGACATCAAAGAATTTGCATGAAAAAAAAAGACATCATGAATGGATCAGATGATAAAAAACTTGCAGTGTGGGTATGAATTCTGCAAGAGCAATTATGCGTCAGAGAATCCAACCACAAATTCATAAGAAGTAGTTTTCATGAGTTTTGTTGCTCACAGGATGCGTTTTATTTCATAAGCTAAGTTAAATCCTGTTATTTCAGTGTTGACCCATTCTCTGAAGTGTATTCCAAGTTATTATAAGGAATGCATGAGTAAGAATAAACCTGTGGTACTCTGCAACTCTTTGGGTGCAATGTCATAAACAGACCTGAACTCTTCCATCTGTCAAGCTGGCCCGATGCAACGCAGCTTTGATTTTGGAGCTCCATAGCACTGCGTTGAAACTGACAGGCAGTTATCCAGTTAATATTGAGAGATTTTAACCATAAGCAGAACAACACACTAATCAGTTCACAACTTTGAGATCAATGCCAACTTTGATCTCTGAATTAGCAGTATGCTAACTCAAAGAGAGTAGGCGGAGGAGATGAGATCTGTCTGTATCCAAGTACCTGGACATCCACTGCACCAGCTCCGTCCTGGAAAATTCTGATCCTATCTTAAAGAGAACTCTGTTACTAAAGGGTAAAGTCCTGTTTTCTTTTTTCAAACCTAATCACATTTGAAATAAGAATACACATAACCTACAAGTTCTTGATCTCACAAGATAGATGAACCTTTCATAAAAGTACATCTCAGTCTGGAGACTTAAATAGGGATTCAGATAAACTGAGATACATTCATATTGATGCCACGGAAAAGCTGAATTTATCTGGATTGAAAAAATACAATTACAATACTAAAAATATGTCTTAGCCTGCTAGCTCCACACGCGTATCTCCTCTCACTGCCTGCTCTCATACACTTCTTTGTTCCCACCACATTCAACAGAGGACAGGATGCTCTTTTGATTCAAGGGAACAGACAACTCATAGTATCACCTCTTGTTCATTCTATTAATATTTGCAATTACTAAAAATGAAGAGAGCTAATTCATAGTTTGAGTTTGCTTCCTTTGTCCATTTGGAAACATGGCATGTTACCAGTTTAATTTTCTAGCCCTTATATTTTTGTACTCTTCTATGCAAGTGGAAGCTCACAACCCACACCGCACCCCAGCTTACAAAGGTGTGGTCAAGCATTCCTTCTACAGTAGCATCTGATCTCTCCTACTGAGTGTTGTCATGCCAGTATACTCCATCCTGAAGTAGAAATAAAGAGTATCAGAGAGAGAAGGAAATATATTTCAGGAAACTTGAATGGGTATGTGGTGTTAGTGGTGTAGTTGGATTTTACTGTCCAAAGCCTGAGAACCCAGCCTGCTGCAGCAACATTAATTCTATTCTGTCTTTCCCTTTCAGCATCATCTCTGTAGTAGACATGGAATACGTAGCTATTGCTTCCCCACCTACTGGACCAAAAAAATGCACACACAGACCAGTATGTAAACAAATGGCCATTTGTTTACAAAATAATAGCTTGCATCCTTACAGGAACAGGGTATATTTATCTTGCTTCTGAGAAAAACACCTTTTCTCTGCAAATCTAGACTGTCATTCCTGGAACAAGCAAGTGACCAAGAAATGATCAAAGTAAGTTTGTTTTTTTTTTTTTTAATAGCACACAGTAAAGCCATAAACAAAAAAAGACAACCTGTAGAAGTGAAAAATACCTTTCATATTTAAAGTTAGAAACCTTTATTATTCATATTTGTATTTTTAATAGTAGATTATTCAGAACCAGCTTATATCAAAGCTGAGTAGAGGAGCAAAGAAAAGAGGAGCAGTCTGACCAAAAAATCTGTCTAGTGCTTTAAGGAAGAGAACTGTATTTACCACATTCAAGAATTTGTCTTAATTCTGCTGAGCTGCTTGAGCCTTGTGTTCCATACAAAGTTGAGCACTCCAGACCTTCAAAACAAAATTGATGTGATACATTAATATTCCAGTAACTGTTGCCATGACACAACATACTTCTGTTTTCTTCAAATACTCTGAGTATAAATTAGCAACATTCTCCCATCGTCATCCACCTACTACACTACAGAATGTGATTGCTTTTTAAGACTGTAAGACACTTTTTTGTACATGTAAACTGCTGTATCTGCATAAAGAGCTGGCAAAAGAAGATCAGAGGTGCCAGCAGTCCCACCTATTCTGTACAACTCTCCACAGGAAGACTGCAGAAGGCCAGGACAAGAAAACAGATTCACCTACTCCAGACAATAAAACAACTTCCAGGAGCAAAATGGGAGCCAGATCTTCCTTTACACTCCTCATGCCAGCTAGAAGCACCAGGTCTTTCAGGTGGATAAGAAGTAAGCAATCTGAGTCAGACTACCAAACAGGAGTGGGACAGGGACAGGACAAAAGTTCTGACATGTCTTAATTAGCTTTAAAGATTTAATGGAGACTTCTAAGTTACAAGCATACCTAACCTTTGGCACACTGTGCAGTTAACAGAGAGCCCCTCCTATGGAACAGGTAACCCTCAGGTCACCTTTGACAATCCATAGAGCCCACAACCTCACAGTGTATGTAGGGTGAGCATCACATCACTGGTATGAGAGAAAATGTCAGTATGTGTCACATAATATGTCTGACAATCCACCTGAATAAAAGACACTGATACAGTGTTTTTATGTGAAAAATATGGCTTGCAACTTCCCTACTTCAGTGAAAATAGAGAAGACACAAGGAAGGAAACCATACCCAGGGATACAGAGCACCGATGATTTATTAGTACCAGTGGTGCTTCCTAGAAGCAGTACTTGCTTATGCAATGTGTTGCTAAATACTGGCCCTTCTCATTGATATTAGCAAGCTCCATTCAGGAAAGGCCTACGCTTTCTTAAAGAGTCAGAGCAGTATGTAAGAACCTATGTCCCCAATGACAGCAGCCTCAGCCTGATCAGAATACCACTTCTCCTCTCACTCTCCAGCTGTAAGGCCACTGAGTGAGCACAACCCACTGAGCTGCTCCTTACCTCACCAGCACTACGAAGGGTGACATCAGAGGAGGAGCCAGAAAGAGAGAAATAGGGCAAAAGAGGCAAGACATAGTAGAAGAAGGGGGAAAGCCTCAAAAGGATGGAGGAACATCAACACAGGAAAGCAGGAGAGAAAAAAAAAAAAAACATAAAAAGAACACTGACTGGCTCAGCATGTAGCAGCAGTAGAGAACTGGCTCTTGAAGCATAAACACACTTGTAACTTTTTAATCTTATCTTTTCTTTTCTTTTCTCTTCCTTTTCTTTTCATTTTCTTTTCCTTTTTTTTCTTCCGATTTGGGTCAAAACATTACTTGTTTGGCTGTGTATAAAAGTCAATGTTATGATGGCATTTCCATAACCATCTTAAGGTGCTTAACAGTTAGAAAAAAACAAAGCAATAACAAACCCTTGTTCCTTACTTTTTCATAATACTTACATTAGTTGTGCTATTAAATGTCATTTGAGGTAAGTATTGATTTTACTCCCACAGTCAAAGTAGCCTCTGCTGAGCAGAGATTAATGCAACAAACCTTAAATAATATTATTTCATATCTGTTAAGTACACATTAGCAGCTCTAGAAACGGGAGATGCCAGCTCTGGATCTGATTCTGCAGCCTTGGTTCACATAAGTAACAAGCCTTGATAGATGGCTCTTCAGCCTACCTTTCTTTTCAATTGTCTCCACTATCTTGATAAGAATTGGTGGAGCAACATCAGGAGGTGCAAACTGCTCTGTAAGATCTGGAAGTGAAAAAGCTGTAAAATAAAAAGAAGAAAAATAAGCCAAACCACAGGTGAATGCAATCTCTATTTATGAAAGTCATGATGCATAGTGCAACCAGTCAATTTTTAAGTATGGAACAAAAATTCCACTTGTCAGGTCTAAACACAAACACTCCACAAGTAATCAGAAGGTGGAATAAAAATGATGATGATTGCATTTTTATAGCATTTTCTTTCAGGGACCTCAGTCAGTCCTATTGCCTCAGAAAAGTAAACACAATAAAAGTTTGCAGCTTATGGATGGAAAGAAATACAATGCAAGGAAGAGAAGAAGAGAATCTTTTGGTCTGAAACATTTACATTCAGTGCGTGACAGATGAGGGAGCTAAACACATCACCATCTGGAAGTGCAGATCCCCTAGGTAAAACAGACTTAAAAATGCCTGAAACAGCAGTAGAAACAAGTGTTTCACACTCATACAAAAGTTCAGTAACTTCTGTTTGCTTTCTATTTTCAAGCATAATATTATTAACAGTATCACTTTCTTGAAGCAATAATATTTTTTTTTCTACAATGACTAGTTAAGAATAAATAGCAGTATAATCAGAAAGAGACATTTTGCAGATTCAAACAAACCTGCACACAGATTTTACACAAAGTCAGTTTTCATGCAATGCAGTTTCTTCAGAGACAACATACTGTATAAAGGAATGTTCTGGCTCTGTGATTTGAGGGATGATCTATCTCTAAATGCACTATTTTTGCCAAAAGAGTAATTCAAAAATTTCAGAGCAGTCCTGTTTAACTCTTGGAAAGCAAGAATGTTTACATAAAGATATTATTAAACTACTGCCAGAAACATCTGGCATAGTTTGATGAATTATGATTGATAAACAAAGCTTAACCACAGAAGTAAAAGTTGCCAGTTGCCTAAGCAATGATGATCTCTGCCAAATTAAACTCACCACAGACAACACAACAGCAAAATATGAATAGAGAGTTTTAACGGAAAACTTTGAGGTAGCCAAATGAATATACCACAACTGAGAAAGAGAAACCCCACAATTTTGGCTGAGAATTCACCCTATTTTGGAAGCAACAGTTATATAACCTTCTAAAAATGCAAACAATTTAAAGGTCGTAAGACAGCAAGGATGGTACACAAGTAGTTTGGAAGTGCAGAAAACTAAGGAGGGAAGTGGAAAACAATAAAAAATAATTATTTACAAACTAGTTATGGAAGTGGAGCATACTGAGACTATGAGACATGTCCCTTGCAAAAAGCAGCAGAATGATGACATGATAATGATGGAATACTTTCCTGTCCATTCATAACTGAGAAGGACATTAGAAAAACATCTGTTAGTCATAACAGTTTAACTTAGGAGGCCCAGAAAATGAGCATTCAGGAATCCCAAAAGAGTTTCCTAAGCAGATCTCTGGCCTGCTGATGTTACTTTTTAATGACTTGTGGAAAATCAGAGAAATTCCTGGGGATCAAAAGTTCTAATGACCTATCCACACTCTGAAAGGACAGGTAAGATGACTACATGCTAGACAGATTATCAGTCCTGGACAAAATAAAGGAAAACCTGATACTAGACTCATATGATAAAGCAATAAAAGACAGCACTGTAACTAAGGATTGTCTGCATAGCCTTTTAGAGGATAGGTTCTGTTAAAAACCGCACTACTTCCTTCCTTGGTGGCACCTTAGTTGAAAAATGAAAATACGTAGATATAAGAAACTCTAAAATTTTGTCAGATAGTTGACTTAGTATAACACTGTGATTAAAAGCTAAATTCAAAGAAAGCACATGTTATATAGGTGTAGCTGAACAGCAGATCTCTGAGTAATTGTTAATATAGAACAAGCTACTCAGGGAAAGAATGCACTTTTCATCTCTTTACATCTCCAAACCACTTTCAGATTCCATCTGGAACACTTTTAGCTTAACATCATATCTGCTTAATCAAACATTAGTTGGGCTCAAATGGAAGATGCTGCACTCCAAGCAGCCTCCTCTACGGTATGCTGAAATAGACCATTTGATCTGTAATATTCAGATCAAATAGATTGTTTTGACCTCAGACTAGGAATCAATTGTAAGATGAGCGCAAATCTACTAGAAGAATAAATGAAAGATCAGATTAGAGTCCTAAAAAAGGGTATGCTATGAAAATACTCAAATTATGAGATACTAATAGACTCAGAGAATGCTAAGGCCATAAAATGCATTCCTTGCATGGTAGCAGAGGAAGAACAGATTTTAAGAACAGAGTTCACCTATTTTTACTTGTGAAAGTAACTTGCTGCTCCCTAAGGTAGCTAGTTACATCAAGCACGTTTTTTGCTCTTGCATAACAGCAATGAAATTGCATCATCTCTGAACAAAGATGCTCATCTCATAATTCCAGATGGAGGCAGCATGCAGCAACAGTCAACAGCCTAAACTGAAACTGAGGAAAGAAAGAAGAGACGAAGAAGGAGAAAGAGAGAAGATGCAAGTCAAACCTGACAGACATTTGAAAAATTTCAGGGGACAGCTCTGCAGTTCAGGGATGGTCCATCCAGGCTACTGAGCAGCAGAGGGAACTACACTTTCTTGCACTAAGCAAACTATGCCTTGAAATGATGCCAAGAGACATACTCCAAATACCTATTAACAAAGTGTATTTCGAAAAATAATACCATTTCCCACTAGATAAAGACACTACAGAAAATGGTTAGTCTCTATGGGACATAAGGAATGGGGTGCATCTAGACTTCACTCAGATTACCTAAACAGAGAGTGCCTCTTCCTGCAGCCTACCTGACAATCCATGCTTTTCATCTACACTTTAAGCAGGATCTTAGTTTTTAAATTAGGTTTGTATCATAATCTGTTACTGAATCTCTTTGTCGCACAGTATTCTTGGATCACTAATATTCTTAATGGAAGTGAAAGGCTTCTGGAAGCTACGCATTTATCTTTATGAAAAATCTATAATATGCCTACAGAACATACGTATGTAAAGCAAATGTCACACTGGTTAAAATGAAAGATTTCCAACACTTCTCTGCTACCTTAAAATATGCCATTGGAAAAATACTAAATTTTTAGGAGTTCAGAGGATTTCTGATGTCTCTTCCTCCCTATGTCCCATTCCTTTTCTCCAAAACTGGAAACTGCTATCTACCAAAGACACTGCTGAACTTTTAGATATGAAGAGTGCCTTTATAATAATGGCAATCTTTTCCATAAATACATAATCTGTAAAATACTTTTGTATTTGACTGAAAACTTAGGATAATCACTTTTGTTTTAAAACTATGCACACACTGGTGTGTATAAGCTCTACAGCAAAAAGACACAAACACACACACAATGGCAGGTACAAATTCTGGAGTTACTTTCAACACAGCAATGACAGAAAAATACAGCTAAGTCACACAGTTACAGTGCTCAGCAACATTGAAAAAAACATCCACTTCATCAGCATGTAGGAGATGGCATTAACAAATTAAAATCACTTAATCTCCATCTGTTATAGGATTTCCCACTCAATGCACCATCTCCAATATAATTAACTCATAGCATCATACTAACTTGTACTTTAAACTTCTCAACTTTTGCACAAAATAGTAAATTAAGTTTACTTAAAGGCAAAAGGCCTCATGAAACACACATCTGTCAGGGGAAAAAAAAAAAAAAAAAAAAAAAAAAGACTTAACTACCCATAGAACTGAAGCCAGTTCATAACATTTACACAGAAAACAGCCCAGTCTGGGAACAGTGCCCCTGAATTTCAAAATGCTGAGAGGAAATGGCAGAGGCTAAACTGAAGAAAACTACACCTAATTTTAGAAAAAAAACCAATTTGACTCCTAGACCCAGAATACAGGTTATCCTTAAAGAAGTCCTGATTCTGGATTAAGTGTTCCAGAAAAAAACTCAGCATGCAAGTTAAGCACTAGAGGGAAAGAAAAACTTTTCAGAAAGGTCAGTTTTAGTAAAAGAGAAGTGAACAAAATCTCACATGCAACCTCATTTAGTACCTGATTTCAAAAGTATCTTTGGCTTTGAAGCATGCTGTAGCACAGCACAGAAGTTTGGAGAACCAAATCCACTCTTAAGAATCTGAGCAACTTTGTAGATCCCTTTGCTACAATCCAGTATCAGTTTTTCACTTAAAGCAATCATTTTCCCCCCAAATTCCTGTAATTTTGTTAAAGTTCCATTGTCTCCAAAATATTAAGGTTCTTGAAAAGCTGTCATACAGTTTTCATGTCTTCCTTCTAGCCACCAGTCTGATAGTGGGTCTCCGGATGGTAAGGAATCTTCTGATGACACATGATAAAAGCTGGATTTTCCACTAGCTCTAATTTTACCTTGCCACAGTGAGAACCAATGAGATGAACCACAAGCCAGGGTTTGCTCCAATCTGAGAACTCTTCCCTCTCCCTGATACAGACAGGCCTGGACAGCTCTAAGGCAATGGCAGTGTGTGGGAGATGATAGCATACCTTATGTTCAAGGGTTGCCAACACAGCTACAAAGTGCAAGATGAAACCAGCACACAGCTGCACCTTTTGGAAAGGTTCTCAGTAAAAAGAGATACTTTAGAGTTAGTACCTGGCAACAACAAGTGGAAATTTAATGCTGGAATTTGGCTTCAGATGCTTCTGAGCCAAATCTTTCATTACTGCTAAAAGAATAATGAAAATTAATATGTATATAAAAAAAGAATATAACTTAAAATGTGACAATATACACCATGGACAGAAGCTTAATTTTGAAATATTTTACAGGAACGATATACTAACATTACTTGAATTGAGCTTTGAGTCAAATTAGTCCATGTATGTTGTTCTTTTTTCAGAAATGGCATTTAAGTTTGTGCATACATATTGCATTCGATGACAACACAGCTCTACATAAAAGTCTAATATTTGAGAGCTCAGGTCTTAAGATCATCATAACTGGTTTATGTATGTGCAGATATACTCTTTATACATGAAACTGTATGCACTAATACAGTGAATTATGCATTCAGAGATTTACCCATATCCTTGTTTGAAAGTCATACCATATGTCCAAATGTGAATGGTTTGACCAGCACCAAAATTAACTATAACAAACAAAGCATATTAATCAATGCTGAAGAAGAAATGCAAAGGTAAGGTTGAAGAAAGTTGTGATAATGCCTCCAACAAGATTATGCAGCAAGCTATAAAGAAACAATGGCAGATTAAGCACCTACAATATTCTTGCTGGTGGCACCACCAGTGGCATAATGCCTGACAAGTTGTAGGCAATGGCATGTTTTCCATGAAGTTCAACACCCATGCTATCTATTGAAAATTCTGGGAAACACAGAAGCTTCCTTTCTTGATTGAAATGCTTTTATTTCAAGAGTTATGTACTCCACTAGTTATGAGAAATGGAATGCAAAAAATGTTCCACTACTACAACCCATCTTCCTTGAAACAGAATCTGAGTTTCAGTAAGGATCCATAATGGCTGAATTTAATCACTTGTCACTATACAACATCAAATTCAAGTGAAGACATGATGGAAACGAGTGCAGTTTGGCCTTCCTGCACAGTTTTTTAAGGCCGCGGTATGAATTGAGGAAGTCCTGTGTACTACTGTGTGCTGACTGCTAGTGATCCCCAGACCGGAGACAGCAGTGCTTGAGGAGACTGCACTGAGAACACACCAAAAGCCATGCCTGCAGGAAACACGAGTTCAGATCCTGTAACACTGGGAAGCACCAGGAGGTGCCTCCCTCCGCATGGGTGATGGCTCGGCCCGATGCTTCTCACAGCCCTGTGGTGGCAGCTGGTCCAGAAGAGAACCTCGGTCACCATGGCCCGCTCAGCACCTGCTTTCATCGGCTGGGGAAGAAAGGCCACACAAGCCTCACAACCCATCAAGAGTGAAACAACGCTTACTGACACAGCACTCCTAACTTTTAGTGAGAGGGCATTTCACGGTCCATTATTTGTTTCTTTATAGTCTTAATAAGCAGCAAGCTTCTGCAGAGACTTTCAGTAGAACAGTATGAAAGATTAAAAAAAAAAAACCTAAACCCTATGGAGAAAGTCTCCACAGAGATCTGTGCCAGACCAAGACAGAAAAATATGAGTTTGGTATTACAAATAAACACCAGAGAGAAATTCACTCTGAGATGTGAGGACCATAACCTTGCCTTGGCATTTGTAATTTCAGAGAGCCTGTGTTTACCAAAAGAACAGGCAAATACTGTTCAGAACTGTCCAACTGCTGTTAGCAATAGGTTTTCAGTGGGCAAGGATAAAAGACAAGGTGAGAGCTAAGACAAAGAAGTTGATGCTATATTTCTGCTGCAATCCTACATCAGTAATACAGACTGACAAGAATGTTTCCAAGGGGCTTATTCCAAAAGAAGACAACTTCAGTTCTCAACAGCATGACCTTCTGAACTCCAGCCAGTCCCAGTGTATAGCCAAAACTGCAATAGATAGTAAATTCAGCTGCAACTGTTAGAATTGAAAAATATCTCTCCTTAGACCCTACTGAGCTGAGATGATTTGGTTTGGCTATAGTTAAATTCTCCTACAGGCTGAAAGCATCCCTGAAAATGGTATGAGAAAGAGCTTTCTGGGGCTCAACCACCTTCTCCAGTATTGGTTTCATTAGAAAGATTTTAAAATACAACACTATTCATGGAAAAATATGAAAGAGATTTAAGCTTCAGTGTATTTGACACATCATTACAAGTGGCTTAATAAGTCTGTCTACTATTACTTGTCTTTTATTTTTATTAGATGTCGTCAATTGGGCAGACTGCGGACTCAGAATACCACAGAAGCCTTGGCAGCCAAAGGAGACTAGGTCCGGGAGAAACGAAGAGAGGTAAAGACTATCCCAGCACAAGAAAAAGGAATGGCCTAGCCTACCAACACTGTCAGCCTTTGGGCTCAGAAGCAGCCCATTTTTATGGAGGCAGAAAAATGTCTGTGAGCCAAGATTTATTGTGATATGAATAACCCCAAAGCTATGAAAAGGAATAGAGAAATGATGCCTGCTAGTGACCTTACGTGACTGGAGTACAACTGGGAAGCTGCACGGAAACACTGCCAAGTCTAAAATCCTTCCATAGTATGTGGCCAGCATAGTCTACTTCTTCCATCAGTCAGTAGGTGGTGTGTATGAACTAGAGGACAAAGTGACAACTTCATTCAGATGTTCTCTGTTAATGGTACGCTGGAGTTTTTAGTCACATAAGGAAATACAGACCTGTACTGAAAAATGGTTTACCACATCAGCTGTTGCTCTTTTTCCTTCGCCTTCATTGGAGAAACTCCTGAATAAAGCAGAACACCCTTCCTAGGACATCTTAATGACAACATTCAACCCCCATGGATAAACAGTACTCTGTTAATGTGATTCTGGATTTCAAATAGCTTTTTAAAGCATCCACACTTCTGCTGCAATCCTACAACAGTAATACAGAGTGACAAGAACATTTCCAAGGGGCTTATTCCAAAGGATGACAACTGCAGTTCTCACCAGTGTGACCTTCTGAACACCAGTCAGTCCCAGTATATAGCCCAAAACACAAAGCCAGCATCGCCAGAATCCTCTGTGTGAGGTAGGTACTGACAACATCACCTTTAAGCTTGAAAAAAAGTAATTTCAAACTGACTTTTGTAGAAGAATGTATACAACTTGTTCAATATATGTGGCACTTAACAGAACAAGGACAGGCAGTCACTATTCCAGGAGGACAAATACACATGTATTATGATTGGGCCATTTATAGTCCAACCCACTGAATCTAGGAGGGTCAGAATAAAAACTGAATGTTACTTCATTTCATCCTGGCTACATATGTCAAAAAAGACATAGTTACCTATATAAATCAACTCTGTAACTGAGACAAGTGAAACACTTTGCCTGTATCCTTTCCAGGGTTATCAGCACATATATGCAAGCAATGATCTGCTTGATAAAATATCAGTGCACAGTGATTATGCAGAAAGTTTGGGGTCCAGGAGAACTAATTCCTTTCTTCATTCTGATTTATAAAGTTGTACCAGTTGCACTCTCAGGGTTAAGGAGAATAAGAGGCAATTATGGGAACAGAGGGGAAACAAGCCCAGGCAAACACAGATTAGTGCAAGAGAATAATCTATGAACAATAGATGGCAGAACTAGACAGAACAAAGCTTTGATTTCATATATGAAGTCATACTCTACAATGTACCAACTCTCCCGAAGGAAATCTCAGGTCTCTTTACCCTCCTCTAACACAAAAATGAATGTCTGTCACAGAGTTGCTGCCTTAATCAACAAAGAATTCCTCTAAAACAAAAAAAAAAAAAATGAAAGTTTGGAGAGAAAGAAAGGAAGACAGTGTCCAGTTTGAGGAAAGTTTAGATGCACAAATAAGCAGAAAAATAAAATCACCAAGCAATATAGAGTGAGTACTATATGCCTTTATAGTAGCTTAATACTTTTAACAGTGACTGCTAATCATGTTTCATACTTATTAATTTAGTATTTCATAAAGCCTTATTTCAATCATCTGTTGAAAGGGAAGTGATACTGTCTGTACCAGGAAGGAATTCTGTACGTAATACTCTATCAGATTAAACCTTAGTAACTTTATGAATTATGAGCTGTCAGGCACTTTTCTCATCTGCTAAAGAATATACTTCTTAGAAATAGGAGCTATAAATAAGACAACAGATGTTCTTTGTTGGCTTCAACTGAAGCACAGATAATTTTTAAAAAGTAGTCTGCAGTGAAGACTGTTGTAAAGACAGCATTCTGCTTCCCTCTACAGGTGATCTTCTGCAACACTCCTTTTCAAACTAGAACTGAATTCAGGATTTGAAATGGCTGCAACTATTTACACTTAGTTTTAACATGACTAGAGAAATGAGCAGCCCTGTTCAGAGGAAAAAATGCAAGGTTTACAAAAAAAATATTAACTAAGTGCAATATTCTGGCACGCTGTACACTGTATTATAATGCCATACATAATGTATAAACTGTTTTGCAAAAGAACTGCCCCCCAGAAACCCAAAAAAGTGATGGGAAAACCACCTGTTTATCCAACTGTTCTTTCAAAGAGCTGTGAGATAAGCAGAAACAGTAAAATATCAAATAAGCAAGAATGTAGTAAAAGTTGCCTTTCTGCTTCTAAGTAGAGGAGGGCAGTCAAGAAGCTGAGGAGCACAGAGGGTGCCCAGGACAGACAGTGCTGTGCTGAACCCCAAGCAGGCTGGCACTGGGGCCCTGATACTGCCGGTCTCTGGGAGAGGTGTGTCTCGCCTGCAGTCTGGAGCACGGGGCTGGGCTAGAGGTTTCCCATGCTTTTCTCACGGGTGGCAGGATGATGTATAATTCACTCTTACCCCTCATTCTCAGGGATCACCCCAAGCACTCTGTGATGTGCAGAGGCACAGTGGGTAGCGATGTTCTCACAGTCCCTAAGAGCATCACTTTAAATGGAAGAGCAGGTTAATGTCTCTAAACAGAATGAGCCAGCACAGTCCTCACAGCATGATTCTGAGGGCAGAGAAAGTCAATATTTTAATAAGTCAACACCTTTTTTCCGTGTCTTATTGATATCTGCAGGCTCCCTGCCAGCAGTTTTCAGTCAGAGAGGTATTAGCAGATGAGAGGTAAAACACTGTGTGGGTACCAAGTTACTGCATCCCCACAAGCAAGAAGATATTGACAGAGATGACAGTGAGGGAGGGACAGGACAGGGTCAACCAAGCAGCTGGACCCAGTGAAGTGTAAAACTGTGCCTTTTTTGTCAAGTGAGGCTTGTTATATTCCTTTCCTCCTCCTTCAGGATTGCTGTTCCAGGGCTGGAAAAGAGCTGAGTTCTGCAAGAATTTGAGTAATTATGCTCAATTCTCCACAGAGATACTAACTAGCAATGAAAAACTTACCATTCTAGCTTCTGGCAGCAGTTTGACATGAAACCACACATAATACCAAGAAGAAAACATATGACACTGAATATTCAACTGTAGTATGGACAGTGCAGGTCTGAGGACAAACAGCGCACTCCACTGGCAGCTACATGTTGTGACCTACTTATCAGATTCCCAGTGCAACCAACCCTTCAGGGTTATTGTTGTCATTAAACATCCAGATTGCAGTAGTAGTATGTTATCACAAACTTGGTACAGCTCTCTACAAACAAAACCTTCCTTACTGGTCTTTAGGATTAACTAAGCTATCTCTTAGAATTGAAGCCAGCTGCCTTCCCACAAACTCCACCTTATCTCTCACAAGGAAATTAAAGCCATGATATTCTATTAACTTCTGCACTCCAGACTTTTTTTTTAAAAAAAAAGAATAGTAAAATAGCAAGGCGACTCACGGTGAGATGATTTCAACAACCTTCATCGGGTAAAACCTCACATATAGAGAAAGTTCCCATGCTGGAACTGTTTTTACCTAAAACACAGTCATGTATATTTCCTTCTGAATAGTTCGGCACTAACTACCAAGATTACTAACCTCAATTCCCTTTCCATATAACCACGGTGATGGTTAGTAATGGTGCTTGAGTAGCATCTGCTCTTTGTAACCAAGATAGAACTGTTGAATGGACATTCACTGTGAGATACTGGGGATGCTGGAACTCTTCCAGAATGACCTGTCCCACCCGTAAACGATCCCTGTTCCTACTGCTGCTTCATTTTTTTGGTAGCATGAAGTTGTTTCTTACGCAAAGCCATTGCTGGTTTGTGATAACAACTCCGCTTATGAAGCATATTTTAAAACATTCTCTTTTTATTCAATAATCGTAAATACATAAAAATTCAGGACTGTATGTTGTTTTGCTCTGAAAGAATACTTTGTTTTACTACTTTTTTTCTGTAGAGAAACTAATGGGGGAAAAATGTCAACAAATCCCCCTCAGACTATCCACAGGCAAGCAATCTAGTGGAAAAAAATAAGCTCTTCACTACTGCAAGAAAAAGATAATGTGTATTAGTGTGCTTGAGAACTCAAGTTGTTTAGATCTGGAAGATTTACTTAAAAGTACTGGCAGAAGCTGCTGACAGATAAAAGTCAAAACAGCTTCTTCATCTTTTGGGAATTATGGGAAACATTTGTAAGTACACAGCAAGTTAAAAAGAATGAGTGTATAGCAGTCACCCAGAAAAAAAAAAAAATGCAAACAATGGTAACAGCAACCCAGCATCAGAAGGACTTTTTACTCTGGGAACTAATGTATTTAAAATCAAGCTTCTTACCTCCCCTTTTTTTTTTTAAAAAAAAAAAAAAAAAAAAAAAAAAAAAAAAAAAAAAAAAAAAGGAAAAATAGCTTAGGGCTCTTGCTGTAGCAACAGAAATACAACAATGCTGAAAAGCAATCTTATAAGAAAGTAAATCTGGGTTAATCTTTACAGCCATTAAACCACAGGCTGATCTGACATAGATACAGAAACAACATTATTAGGAAATTCCTGAACTGGATCTACAGAGAGTTGATCCCACCATCGTCTTCAGTTTCAGATGAAGAAGAAAACTCTAAGTCTGTATGTAATAAGATTTTTTGACTCATATCATACACCTGTCAAGATTTCTCAGCATAGCAATGTCAGCATTGATTTCTCATTCCAATATATTTCACACTATCAAGATGCTATACAAAAAGGACATCACAGAATATGAAATACGTATCCTTAATGCATGAACTTAAAGACCTCTCTTCTATAATACAGTTTGTTCACACTCCACTGCTGAAGTAACTTTAATTTAGACCTTAACAGTTAAAGTGGTGGATGAATTTCACGGACCTCTACAAAACAGTCACGGTCTCAAATGGCTGGCTAATTGCAACTGGACAAAGACCTTAATTTGTGTACTGTCTAGCACACAGCACTGCGTAAATTCATATAGTGCAAAATCTGTTTATACAAAGTGTAAAAAAATAATTTAACATAACAACGAAGATGGTGCTAATGAAAAGCTAGCATGAAAAACTGGCAATGTTTTTATATCACTGTCTGCAAGCCAAATATTAACTGAAGTCAGTTTAGGGAGCTATGGAAAAGAATTTCAGTCTGCATTGTGAGTATTCATTTGCAAAGAAACAAAAAGCAAGAGGCAAAGCCTCTCTTTAAGAAAACCCAAGCATAATTATAAGCACTTCAACTCAGAGAAACCGTTTTGCAACTTCCATGCAATCCTACAATGTTAAAGAATTTATTGGAGTCTAAAAGAAAAATGCGTCCCTCTTGAAAGCAAGCAGTGTATTGTGAAGAAGTGAGATTGAGCTGAAATAACTGTAAAAAATATTTTGTAAGTGGTCTTGGGAAGCCTAAACTGCAGAGGGGCTATGGAAACTAAAAAAACCCATGCACATCTGGTTAAGAACTCCCAATATGTTCCCTGGGATTTTTAACTCAGGTGGATCAAATGAAAGCTGCTTTTCCAGGGAAGAAGCCAGGGAGGCAGAAGCTCTTTTTATGTCCTCTACAAAGACTCAAGAGGTAAGCAAGAAGCACTCTGACCTGCTGATTCCCTTCCTTGCCTCTGCCACCAGGCAGCTGCCCTATACTGGCCTACTGCAGCACAGGGAAACATGCTGTGGACATTTCCTTGTAGAAAATTAATGGGGAGCAGGATCAATGCTCAAGTTCAGTGCCTCTAAACTGCAGGGGAATACTGAGTGTATAAATGAACATGCCAAGAAATACTAATCTTTTGAATATTCAAGTGCTACAAGTGTACAGAGCTTCTACAGGTTACACACAAAAACACCCTCAAAACAGTTTTTTCACCATCCTGCTCCAGCCAAGAAAGTTAGCTAGTCTTCTACCTAACCCAGCCATATGTGAAAATTTAATGGTAATATCTATCTATACATCCATCTCTATTTCCACATATGTACACACGTACCTTAAAGCTACAATCATTCAGTTGTTTCAGTATGTTGATTACAGGTTGCAATAACAGAGTAAAAATACATCCCTGACTTGCACAAGATATGATCAAACGTGCGAAAAGGTCTTCCAGCTATGACTCACTAAGAAATGGGTGGACGTTTGTGAGGCTGAAAGGCTGCTGGCTGGAAGGAGTAAGCCTTCTTCCACACCGGCCAGCGAGTACTAGGAATTGGCTGCAATTCTGTCCAAGGGCCAGGCATATCCTGGTTGTTTTCCTGCTACCCTACAGGAAGGGGAGAGAATTAAAAAAAAAAAAAAAAAAAAAAAAAAGGGAAGTCTTACATGTTACATGTCTGTTTCTGTTATTGTGCTCCAGAGGAATCCGTTGGTCATCTTGCCAAAAGAAAGAACCAGTTACCTTTATTTGGCCCTAGCAAAACACCTTTTACTTGTTTCATTCTACCTTTTTAAAGGAATTTATTTATTTAAATGTGGGCCATGCCAAGAAGGTAAAGGATATCTCAGTTGACTCCCAGATGAAGAATCCTTCCAAAAAAACAGTCCCCTGTCGAGAACAGAAGGAAGAGGAATACATTAATTTTAAACTGACCTGATTTTTCTAACAGGCTTATGACTCCCCGTTTTTAAGCAAAGTTCATATGAACTGCCTGCTACATCAGAACAAGCATCTTTCTACCTATCTCTCCTTTTAATTTTACCCTTTCAAACTTGTGCATGAAGCTGGAAAAACTTGTATCTTAATTAGCTCAGCTGAGGGATCTTCAGAGAACTTTACTGAGGCTTTTACAAGATGAAGTTCCTCAAAAACGGTAGATGCAGCTGGCAGCAGGTATAACTCACCTAAGCTCTGCTTTGCTACCAGCAGGTACCTAATCCTTGCAGGACTCGAAACTGCTAAACAGAAACCTGCCACTTCCCAAATGGTTATAGTATTTCATGGTAAGTGCGACACTAATAGCCTCTTTTAGAGAGATCAGTATGAGCAATCATCTAAATCTAGGTCTTGTCTTAAGGGAAACACTTTTTTGTTGTTTGTTGTTGTTTGTTTGTTTTTTTTTTTTAATTATTTTTTATTTTTAATAGTGTATTTATTGATCTCTCAGGGGAGCCAGCCCTTCTGCTTCTCTTTTTCTTGTGTTTCACTACATCAATCACCTTTCTACCAGTCGGGTTACTACATTTCAAATCTTGCTCTCAAACTGAGAACTCTTAGGAGACAGAGCAAGGCAGCTGGTTATTCTAATGGTATACAGTTAGGAATAAATAATGCAAAGGACCAAGTGAATATTCTAATCTGTCCTGCCTGAGATTTGAAGGGACCCAACTTGACTGCAGAAGTGCAAGACCACAGGTTTAGACTTCTCTAGACCCATACACTCAACTTGTTTGGTTGTTGCTTCCAAAACCTTGCAGGATAGTTTAGAACTAAACTGCTATGTATAAAGACTGGGCTGGGTTTTGTTTTGTTTTCCCCAAAATAACTATAAATTACATATCACCAAATTCCACGCAGAAATTTCACATATACTGGGAGTCAATAGTGTAGTCTTATATAAAGCTAATAGAGACTAAGTACAAAGTTTCAGAGCCTGTTAGGCAGTCCAATTATGCCATGCTCTGGCTGTGCTCTGTAAATCTTCAAAGCAAGCTGCTTTTTAATTTTTTTTTTTAAATTTGAGTCAGGAAAGTAAGCATGGATTAAAGATTTCTGACAGGCTGCAAACAGGTGACCAAATCATACTCAGCGTGACAGAAAACTCTGTATTTTCCAGAACATTAAATTCATATTGAAATGAGAGACCTTCATGCTTTTACTTCTGCGTGGCTATCAACTTGAGCCCAACATAACAAATTGGAACCATATTTAAGTCTACATTTTCCTGCTGGCTTTATAGATTCCCCATGCTTTCTGCACATTACATGTTCTCGCTCTTTCTCTCTCAGCATTTGGTCTCTTTCTCCTTCAGGCATTCTGTAATCCTGCCAGCCAAAGAGCTTTGCTTTTAATAAGCAGATCTGCCAACTCAAACACCAGTCTCCTAAGGCAATCAAATAATGAAACACACATGTATGTACTTGCACGTAATCTGTCAAATGTCTCACTAGCCTACTACAAATGATTTTTGCAATTTGGGGTTTTCATAGGAGCATGCACTCATACACTCTTGGTTTTCAAAGATCAAATGCCATGGTTCTTCAGAGTCCTCTGTCTTGTTTGTACATATAAACCCAGTGACCCTGCAATTTCCATTTCAGCATTTAGAAGACAAGAAATTTGAAAAACTTAAAAACACAAAGGCTGTGTAGACAACTTCATATGGAGTAAGTACATCCTTCAATTTCTCCAACTTGGCATAGAGGTATGGTGCAAGACAGCACCGATTCCTCCATAGCAAAACACTCTTCCCATGCTTCTACTGTGTCTGGAAAGTTAATGAATAACCATTCCAGGTGTCAAGAGTATTTTTCATACCTCCCCCATTACTCATCTATCATCCACACTGAAGCCGCCTTGATTTCCACTTTCTAAACTAGTATTTCCCAAAAGAGAAATCTATTGTATGATGCTAGCAACAGAGTAATCCATGAAGAAACTTTGCCACTCCAGGATGAAGTTGCACCAACACGCCTCTTGATTAAATAAGGTAGCACCTTACAGCATGGCAGAATAAAGATGACAGCAAAAGTGTCTTTCAAGTAAGAAAATTACTGATTGGTATTAGAAAACTAAAATCAGGTTTCAAGGACTGTAATTTACTATATAATGCCATCACCTGTAAAAATTCTTTCATTGTGAAACACAACTACAATACAGTGGAAAAAAGCAGAATTACTAGAGATGCACCATAAAAACATAAAGCAAAAGGTACTTAAAACATGCATGTCCTTGAAATGCGTATTTCTATTGCAAGACATGTTTTACAGGTACAACAAAGTACTGAGAACTTGAAACTCTGAATTCTCAGCATTGGGAAACAAGTGAGACAACACTAAATTATGTCACCACATCTGCTGAATCTGTGTGCTCACATTTTAATAGTTCTTTTGCTTTTGATGCTTATATTTGGATGGCAGCTGGTGAAGCTAGATGATGAAGGCAGAGGTATGCCAGGAAGGTTTGTTCTGCAAGGAATCATCTTGGATACCCAGTACTGAATAATTGAAGCCAGCTGTGGAGTGAGCAGATGGTACTTGCTCCTTGTAACAAATAAAGTCTTATACTGTCAAACCTAATACAGTTCTGGTTCCTGATTTTGTTATTTTGATGAACATTTAAGTGTTAAAGAGGATTCATCCCCAGATTCAGCTTTTTGAAGTATTTTTTCCACATTACCTCCCTATTACAAAGAGATCAACCTTAAACTATCTTAAAATAGTAGTTATTTTTTTTAATTATCTTTTTGGTCTACCTCATTCCTCTCAGGAATCATGATACCTCCTTTGTTCTTAAGTGTCCTGAAAATGACTTCATATTTGTGAATATGAAGCTCTATGAAGCTGTTATCAGCCACATCACTGGAAAGAGCAGAAGAGGCAATGAATAAACCTGTTTCCAGAGAGGAGCCTGAAGGCTGTGAAGAAAAGGTGGCTTAAGACCACAAACTAAACAACCAGAATGAAGCAATTCTCATTCAGTGAAGACCTTGACAATGAACAAAGCAAGTATAAGCGGGAAAAGGGATCAGGCAACTATGTAATTAAAAACTGTATCAGAAGGCATATACTACAAGAAGGTATAATTACATGTACAAACACGAGTTTCAGATGCATAGATTTGCAATCTTAACAATGTTCTCCTACTATAGTGTGTAATTCACTGTATATATGCACATATATCAAGGTACTAAAACTCTATATATCATAAATATAATAATTTGTTACAGTTACAGAATATACAATTAAAACTGTCACCATATCATCTCCTCAGTTACATGAAACTCTCATTACTGTCACACTAGTTGCCCGAACAGGCAGCCTTAAGAAAAAAAACAACCAGCCTTGCCAAAGTACCTAGCAGCATGGAGCAAATTTTTCTTGTGCATTAGTGAAGAAAATCGAATGCAATGGAAGAAAATAATTTGGTGAAAATAATCTCTATACTATCATCACCAAAACCAATTAAATGTGTGCGTATCCCCCAAATGAAGACACTTCTACTACTAAATTTACAATTCTTACCATACAGTGGACATACAAATGACTAAATTTTAAGTCATCTACATTAAGTTTGTACTAAAGGGAAGAGTTTGGACTAATTAAGAACATGCTTTAAATCTATCTAGAGGTTATTAACTCAATACAGGAATTGCTGAGTGAAATTCCATGCCCTGCATTAGTCCAGGACCTCAGAAGAGATGGTCATAACAGTGTTACCCTTCCGCATCTTCAAAATCCATGAAAGGACAGCCAGACACTGTTCTTTACATCAGTGTTTATCATGTAGTATTTCATACACATTCATATTATATGCAATCTGGTACACTGGAGTCTCTTCAGAACAGAGCAAGCATTTGTGCTCCAAACCCTAGGGGCAATGGGAATTTTGCCTGAGAGAAGTGAGAATAAGAACTGTGGGATTTGTCGTAATGGTGCTAAACCTTGACTATATGCCTGATCCTGTTCCTTCTGAAGTCAAAATGGGTTTTGCCACCAATTTGAGGGAAAGTAGAATAGGAGCCTGTTGCTTCTTGTATGAACAAGTCCTTTAAGTAAACAAAAAACCAAAACCAACCATGTGTAATATTTTCAAGAACTTCAGTACTTTAAAATAATCTTATTTTCAGTTTGCATCCAAAGGGATTTTGAATAAAGCATTCTAATGCACTGTTTAGAAGAGAGCAGCTCACATTAACAAGCATGGGCATGTTCCATCTAAACTGCCAGACAATTTACCACAGTATTTGATTGACCTAAAGCAAAAAAACCCCAACCATTCTCATCTTATTGGTGCGTTCTTACTCTGTCATAATAAAACCCTACATATTTGTCTTAAAGGAAACATCTGGAGAAAAAGTGTAACAGTTTCTAACTGTCTTCCCCTTTTTTGCTATACTGTACATGCAACTAAAAGTCCTGCATCTTAAACCACTAGAGAAGGCACCCACAGCCCACTAACCTTTTCCATGCAAGTTTTAATACTGAAGATACAAGAGACTTTTAACTTCCACTATGAGCCTACTCCAAAGCAATGATTAGTATTACACACAACAGATGAGTGCCAAATGTTCCTCCAGCAGACAGTCACAATACTCCCAAAAGCCAGAAGGCAGCTCAAAAGAAGTGAGAACTCCATGCTAGTCGCTCTGTAGTAAAGATTGTTAAATCAGTGATTTAATATAACCTCAAAAAAGTGTCCTGCTAATAATGGGATTGTGAAAATCTCTCATTTCACGTAGGGGGGCTGCAGCTTACAGAGACTACCAGAAGGGTTTTGGAGTTGTCAGTACTAAATGACCCAAGAGGAAGTTAGAGAAATATGAAAGTGGTGGGGAATGCACGCTAATCTTTCAACCAATAGTAGTAAATTATAAATACAGCAGAACAAAGAGAATTCAAACATTCATGCCTCTGTGCCCTTGAGGACCCCTCACTGAGTGAACAGAGGTCCTTTATTTCCAGATATTTGAGAAGAAGTTTTTGCTATTTGCTGTTTTGAATATGCATTCCTTACCACTTTCTTTCTTAACCTGGCCAGATTTCGAGGACCACTAAAAAACCCCTTTATTCTCAGAACTGGCTTGCACTGGAACAAAAGGCCTCCCTGAATCTTTTTCTCCATAAGAAAATTGCTTATGTAGGCTACCAACTAACTACACTATTCTGGCTTCAGAACAATGGAGCAGATTTGGACTGGCAAGAATATATTCTAAATTATACTCAAACATCTGTACAGATTCGACTCTAAAGTACCCAAAATAACGTGCTTCAAAATGTCAAGGGATGACATTTTCTAACACTTCTCTCAAGGGAATGAATGACTATATTGCAAACAGTGCAATAATATCAAATGAAGAATGAAAGACCACATTACAGTAAGAGGCACAAAGCCTGGTCAGCCAAGAGTGTTCTGTTTCAGAGCAGCTCTCAAAGGGCACCAGCCCCTCAGAGAAGACCCATGAATCAGTGGAGGTGGGAAGACCATGAGAGCAGATCATACCTCGCTGCACCCTACAGTGCCCTGGAACCTCACAGCCCTTTGCAGACCATGGCAAGGCAGATACCCTGAAGCGTGGGCCATTCTACTAGGAAGAAAGCAGAAAATAATGGAGAGCTTTGCCATGGCCTCTGTCGCTCCTCACCTGTGCCAAGCAGCTGTGTCTCGGCAAGGAGACAATTCAAGGCTAGGTTCATAAACGTTTCAGACATTTTCACGTCTCCATCCAAGCGCAGCACATGAAACACTTCAAATTAGCAACAGAGGACAGGAATATGGGGTCACAGGATTGAACACCATGTGCAAGCAGGAAAAGGTCTGCAAATCTGTGACTTAACTGCTTATTTCTGGAATGTTCCTGGATAGAAAGACAATGAAAGCAGGCACAGCTGTGTAGCCTTATCTACTGTTGTGCATAATTAGTGGTTTCTTTCATTAACTCCCTAATTTAAACACTTTGGTCTACCTCCAGCCAAAAATAGCTTAGGAAGAGGGCTTGGAAACTAAAAGGTAACCTCACAAGCTAAAAGCCTTCCCTTTGAGACAGACTGCTGGGAAAGCTGTAACATGCTTTGAAACATGGGTCTGCATCATCTGCTACCATTTAAAAGTTTATTTTGCCAAGAATAATCCTCCATGTTTATCTGCTAGCTACCAGTCTTGTCCAAATGGGATGAAGTAGGAAGAAGTCGGTGACAGCTCTAAAGTTCTCTTTCCCAACCTCAACAAATAAATTACACTGCTATATCTGTAAACAAAGCATACAAAACTGGTGAAGCCATGCTTCCTGGGAGGTGTATTCCCTTCTCAGACTACAGATCTCGGGTTGAGCTACTCTCCCTTCCTTCCCATCTGGTGATCAGGAGGCTACAGCACAGGAGTGCTCCAGCATCCCGCATCCAACAAATCCAGCCCCATAGGGGAGAAAAAGCAAGAAAGAGATCCCTTGAATTATACCAGTATGACATCTTTAAGTGGACTAGTTTGGCTTTTGGCCAGTGTTTTTACATTTTTAAGTGTGTGTGTTTTTTTAGAAGGAAGCATCAGAACTTTAAAGGAAAGAAGAGTTAACTTGGTCTGGTTTTCCAACATATAGAAACTCAACTTAAAAAAAAGGCAAAGAAACCACAGAGAAAAATCAGCCTCATCTACACCTTGCCTGTTTGCTGAAAAATCCAATAGCTGCTCAAGAGTTTCTGGAAGCTGAATAGACCAGAAGTAACTTCTCTTCCTGCAGCAGGTCTGCCTTCTGCAGGAGCATCTTACCATTCAGGACACCACTGTTTCCAGCATGGATGGAAACTGGCATGTTCAGATCTGCCAATGCTAGATCTCACTTCTTGCCCTCAACATTCACAGTCTCTAGTGAATAAACTATCTCAGGCATTAACCCCTGGAAAGTGCTCTAACATAGCACATGATGCCAAGCACATACAAACAAATCCAGAGGATTATACAAGCAAATTGTCTGACAGCTAACTGAACTGTTAAAGACCTTTTTCATCAATCATGCCATAATTCACATAGTAGTTCTGAAGTGCAAGATACTTTCAAAAGATATTTTTAAAGTGTAGAAACCATATGCAATTACATCTTTCCCTAGCCCAGGTCAGTAGCATGTTCTTGAAATTGTCTTGAGGATTTTGATTATAGATCCTTATTACCTTAGAAGCTGTCAGCTTTAATATTAACTTTAAATGCTGTCTGACATGCAAACTGTTTTATAAAGTGGATCAATATATGAAAATAAAGAACAGTGTTTGGGTGTTACTCTTGTGGACTACTGCATACAACATTCATAACAGACTGAAGAAAAAGCAGTCAAGTTAGTACAAAAAGTACACCTGCTGACACTTTAGAGAAGACTTCAGGCAATGTCCAAGGATGCAGGCATTTCTGGAACAAAGTGCAAAAGATGTAATACAGAACACAAAAGAAAAAAAAAAGATCTCTTCTATTAATGAAAGCAGAAAAGAGGGTTGTATTTCAGATGTATTTTGCTGAAAGCAAAAGTCCAATATACCTGGAAGTTAACAAGTATTAACCACAATTACTTTTTTTTTTTTTTTTTTAAGCCAAAAATTCTCTTTAAATTCTCCCAAGTACCTAGATTCTCACCAAAGTATTCTCAGGACTTAAAATCCTTCTCCAGTTAAAATAAATATGTCTTCATGATCCTGTAATTCCCCTTGTCATTCTTAGCTATGAAAATAAAGCAGTTCTTTGTATTCTAGCCTTCAGATTGATTTCATGGATGTTCAGCATGGAAAGCAACTTTGGAGCAAGATGCAGATGTGAAAGAGTGTACAGCCAGATGCAGTTACAACACCTGTGTTCTTTCACACAAGAAAATCTGGATGCATATATGGCATCACACAACTATTTAAGTGGGCACGGTTATTTGCTTGGGGTGCAGAATGATCCCTTCTTGGCAAATACTTAGCACCATGTGTTGCTGAAACTCACAAACTGATGTTATCATATGCAAGTCTAAGTAAGAACTATTTGCTAACCAATGTTCCTGGATCACAGCTAGAATAACAGATCAAGATGTTTCCAAGGGAGAAGAACAGGCTACTTCACCTTTGTCTTGCTACAGGAGCATTCATGTCAACAGGAGGTATTAACAGACTGAATCAGTATTACAGAAGGCTAAAGAAAGGTAAACAAAGTCACTCAACATAATGTCACTCTTGCAACTACAGAAAGACATATTAAAATCAGTGTAATACAAAACAGACATTATTTCTTATACCATCAAAATCAAAGTGTCTTATTCATTCAGTTTCTTAAAGTGAAATGTGTAACAAAAGGCAGAATTTTTTTAAGCTAACTGATACAGCTGGCGAAAAAAAGATGCATTTCAGCCACACAAGCCTTTTCAGGTCTGAGGTTATCTTGAGGATCAAAAGGGGGTTCTGTGTGCCTCAAATAATGTATTTTTCTCAGAAGTAGCAATTGATCAGTTAAAATATTATTTTCAAAAGCGCTCTCTCACTTTTATTGTTATCCTGTGACAAAATACAACATGGTTTTGAAGCTCCTTCCTCTCTGGTTTCCTTCCTCCTCTACCAGCAGGTGGGGCCACTCATCAACCATGAACTCGTCCGTTGTTAATGCACAATTTGTACTACTACTTGCAAGCATATCCTGGTGCTTTGTGGTGCTTATAAAGACTTTTTTTAGTTACTATCATCCTGATTTTATCACTGTGAAAAAAAAACCACTCTGCCTCACTTTAATGTAGCTTACAAAATCTTTGTTTTCATTAGAGATAAAGCAGGTGGCAAGAACTTTGTTTTCAGATGCATGTGCTCATCAGGCAGATAGAAATTTGCCTTATACAACAAGAAACGTGACCACAAGTAACTGGCAAGGCTCTCTGGCACGAACCTGCCCCATTTCTCAGTGCAAGTCAAAAGCAACTGACTTGTGAAGTTCATAACTGCAGGGCAGTTCTGATGACTACAGCAGGACAAAATCTTACACTCAAACTGGGCTTTTTAGAATGAATCCAAGGGCCCTGGCTTGAATGGCAAATACATTTACCAAATGAGATAGTGACTCATCACTTCACCCCATAATTTCCTTTTTCCATTTGCCTAAATCAGGAGAGATGATGACTCTTCTTTCCAGCAGAGGCTCCAGGCTTGCTGCATTCCACTCACTCTTATGTCCCCTAATTTACAGATATAAATAATTTTCAGAAATGCAATCGCTCCACTGGCTTTATAGCAAAACTAAAGAAACGAATGCTACAGCATGTTCAGTTCAAGCACGCACAAATGGTTTTATGCTCTTCATCAGTTTGGATCTTTGTCAGACATTGCATAACCTGGTCTCTGAAAGGAAGGAGTTTCCAAATGTTTTGTGTAATTATCTTTGTCTAATTTGCTGATCTGTATCAGTTCTAGGAGAAAAGTGTAAAGAAAGGTGGGGTTTTTTTTAAAAAAAAAAAATAAATCTATGTTACAGTTTCATCACAAGAGTGAAGAGCTTCAGATTATTTTTAGACTCTAAACCAGTTTAAATGGTATGAAGTGTCAACATGCACAACCCTTTGAAGTTATACAGGAAGTTGCAGGAAGCTCCAAAACATCAAAACAGTAAAATTATTCATATAAATTTCTGGTCTGCCCTTCTGCAATCTGACCTTCATTTCAAAGTGCGAACTTAGCACTCCAAGTTAAATCTGAAAGTATTTCTTTCGATCAATGTTTTATGCTCTAAAGTCTGCTTAAAAATCAGCCTTCACAAACCAGGTAGAGAAACAATACTGTATGAACCCACTCTAAACATATGCAGCTCTATCACGTGAGCTGAATCAAAGTTCACAAAATTCAGCTGGACTCAGTGCAGCTTATGCACTTCTCACTCTCAGAGCTGGGTGAGACAGGGCTAAGTGAGAGGAACCAGAGCTATGTAGCTCCAATTTAAAAAAGAAAGCATTTCATGAAAAACAAAAAAATTCTATCAAACCTTTACTGCTTCATGTAAACTTCAGATGTCTAGTGGAGTGCAAAAAGATGACCCTATGCTGGGTCTCCACTGCTGCAAGTGCCTTGATCCCTCCAGCAGCAGCCAGTTACACTCATCTGGTGGCAGAAGAAACCTGGGGAAAAGGCAGGTTTGGCCAGAGAGCGCCTCACACCAGCTACAAGAATTATATCTGCCTTGCCATAGCTCTGATCCTGCACCAGGCCTGAAACTGGAAAGTACTAGAGACTTCCTGGGGCTTTTGTATTCCCTTTATTTTTGTATCTTTTCAGACAAAAAAAAAAAACAAAACAAAACAAAACAAAAAAACCACCCACAAATTCAGACTGGATCTAGTTCTTTATTGACAAAGGTAACAGGAAGCTAGGCAAAAATGCAACAGTCCTAAATTTTCAGTGAAGGATCTCTAGTTCTTGAACCATGGTGATAAAATAAAAATCTGGGGAAAATTTAAGTATTGTAATAAATTAATGTTTAAATAGAATTTGAGACCATCAGCAGTTTTCTTTGTTTTCAGATTGGCTTTTACTATTTAAAAAGAGCTCCCTATTTATAAGTAATACTGTGACTGCATAAGACACTGGCCTCATGACCAACTCTGCCTGTGTTACCAGGCTCATCGACTGCAAAGTCTGTTCAGATGTCTGATTATCTGTGTATGAGTACCTCAGCATTGTGAATACTGGCAGCATTGTGCCTAAATATTGCAAATTTGAGCTAATATGAAGCAATCTGGACACTGATGATCAAGCTTAACAAGGCCAGGGGAAAAACCATTCAAAATAAATAATTAAGTATTAAAGAGTACTGAAATGATGAGAAAGTATTTTCTTAAAAAAAAAAATCTATGCATGTGGTAAAACTGAAAGATCTCGTATGATTATCTACATATTCTTTAAAATCTCCAGTTAAGTTCCTGGTATTCTTTTTCAACACATACACAACTGGGATACATACTGAATTGACTCTTCACAGAATGAAAAAAGTATATGGATTACAAATAACTGAGATACATTTGAGAAGCCTGCTTCCAGCTCCCCATTAATTTCTCATTTTGATCCACAGCAGTTTCAAATCATGAAGTACTGAAAATGTAAACTTGACTGTATTTGGTCAAGCAAGTTTCGTACTACACATTAATTTCTTTGAAATACTGTCTAAGGGTGTAGAGAGAAGCATCATCCTGGGAAGAATCTTCTGGCCCACTGCCCAACATGCTGGCTGCTGGACAATATTAACTACGCTATTCCTTGCACCAAATCTTGTATGTAAAAGTGGTGAAGCCACCTGAAAGTCAAAAGTACACTGCTACATTATTCTTTACCTAAACTGTATTTTCACCTGCACCTCTGGTTTCACCACAGGTATCATTTTTGTATCATTCTGCTCGCTTAAAAATTTCACCTTCATTTTGTTTCTTCTAATACTGTTTCAGTACAACGTTTCCCAGATTTGTTTCTAAGATTTAAAGTGATCGCTGCTTTAGTTCTTTACAGTAAAAAGATCTGTAAAGAGACCATTTTTACTACTTTTCCCAATTTCTTTTAAGTAAACATATATTTAAAAAGTAATTAAAGCTAACCCTGGAGCTATTTAAAGTTTAAATCTCAGTGTTTTCCTTAATTCTGTTGAAGGGGATCTAATCCCTGATCCTAGGGCATTACTGAAGGTACCCAGCCTTTTACATGCAGCTTAAAATCTTTAAATCAAAAGGAATTATGGGAATTTAGCTTTTTTGTTTTTAATCTGAAAAGTACAAGGTTGGAATGCAAGCTGATTCTTAAACATTTTGGAGCATGGCAGGATCATGTGTACAGATTAAGATTCACAGTTAAATTACCACATCTTCAAATCCTCACAGTCCCAAGCTATTAAAAATAAGCATATGATATATAAATAGTACTCTGTCTAGAGGCAATAAACTTCAGTTTAGGAGAGATCTAGTCACTAGGGCTTGGGGCACTGTCTCATCTCAAGGAAGCAGGAAAGCCTACATTTAAGCGCAATCCCCCAGATCTGCAACATAATTTCCTAGAGTAATTCCCACAAGCCAAAACTCCCATAAATGTCTGTTACACTCTCCTGGGGTAGGATTGGAAACTTCAAGATTAATACCAGGACTTCCCAGCAGAGCGCTGTGGCCAGCTCACAGTGTGGAGCTGTGAACAGGAGCACGAAGCATGAGTACAGACAGCAAGCAAGTTACAAAACACTACAAGTTTAAAGCAACAAATGCATAAAAGACTGGGATGTCAGTTACTTTACCACAGCATGCACATGTAAAGAATGAGATTTTCTTTCCACCCTCTGCCTCTCAAAATGATCTGTTAGCATTGAGGTATCTATGCAAAGACCCATGTTTATTCTGCAGTTACATATGATGGAGACAACTGTCTCTGCAGGTGGGTTAAAAAAAAAGTCAATGTTACCCGACTGACACACATTAATATCCAATACAAGGAATGATCAAAGAAGTAGTGTTTTCTTTCCAAAGCAAGTACTCCATTTTCAGAATTAATCTAATGAGAAACCATGAGACACTAATGACTAGAGGCTGAGAGTTTGAGGACTTAAGAAACAGGGATAGTATAACCTAAAATGCCACTACACTCCCATCTGCTCCCACCTTCATGCTAACAACAACTACACTTAGGCATTATACTCTTGCAAGCAACAATAGTTTTAAGCCAGCTCAGATTTACTCTTTATTAAGCCCTCACCAACCTGGAAATGCTTCTGCCAGGTTTCCACTTAGCTGCCACATGTAATTTTTTGTATTTCCATTCTCATCTTCGCTGATTACCAGCACAGCTGAATATAAACTCATAATAGGCACACTGGGATGGAAGCTGATGAACTGATACTACAACTTTGCAAGTGATGCTGCAAACATTTCTGTGGAGGCAGAGGTGATGATACTATTGAGGGCTATGGTGTCACTGTGAGAATCAGGATCACATACTACAGCTTCAGGGCTAGAAACACTAAGAATTTAGGAAGTATAAGATGTCGAAGCAATATAAGCCATTCTAGACTTCTGGGAAGTGAAAGACCAATGTAAAAATCTATCCTAAGACAGATTTGGCTTGTTGATATTCAAAAGCAAATATCTGAATGTCAGTAGGTAAAGGAGACAAATCACTTGAAGAAAAGGTGGTGGTGTTTTTTTACCCTTAAGTTTTTCCATTTAAAAAAGAGAACTCTTTCTTCTATTAACAGAAGAGTTCTGATCAAATTCTGAGTTCTGCGTAACATACTGTTGCAAATGTAGGTTAGAAAGCAACTTATATAAACAAAGGAAAGTATTTCCTTTGTTTAAACATACTTGCTATTTTTTAGTACTGCATGCCTTACCCCCAAAAAACACTGAATCTGAATTTCTCTATCATCATTCCGTTTTTCATTTTTAAATACCTGTTCTTACTTTTAATGCCACAGGTAAAGCTCCATGGCAAAATACATATTTTTTTGCTGTTAGCAAGAGATTTATAATAGGAACATACTGTTTATTTTTAATTCATACTGCTGGATTCACCAAGAAGTTTCTCAATAATAAATCTGATGAACCACAGAGAGAAACACGTCCACCAGATTCTTAGAAACCTAAAATAAAATGCTACCCTGGTCATTCTTCATTTAAGTCTTTACAGTTGTGAATTCTAAGCCTACTTTCCAGCCTGACGTATCTCATAGTAAATTATGGGTCTCTGTGGTGCCTGAGACAAAGCACATTAAATTACAAAGTGTGTGAGCTAAATATTATGAAGAAGAAACAATTCTTAATTGAGTGAAGTGAGCCATGTGCTGAAAAAGCTGTCCAGCAGGTGTCATACACATAAATGGTCAGACAAGTCTATGAAACAAAAATATCTGAAAAACATAGGACACACACATTCATTCTGAGAACAGTACTGACCTTGTTCACTCTCTGCTTCAACTTTCACAGGACTTGGTGCTACAGGAAGGGGTCGAGGAGGACGAGGCTTCGGAGTTGGGGGAGATATTTTTTTTCTTCCAATGTACTCTACATAAGTTCCTGGGAAATCCCCCCTCTCCCCTGTGGTTTCATTAAAGCCGTTTAACCAACCAATTTCCTCAGGCTTTGCTTCTTCCCCTTCACTGAATCCAAGAGCTAGTAACGTACCTTTATTCACAGTTAATATATCTCCTAAGTGCAAGTCAATGTCTTCTTCTCGCTCTTTTTTGTAGTCATATAAAGCTCTGTATTGATATCCTTCAGCACTCATCTTGGCAAGTGATATTAAACAGTATTAAAATGAAATTGTCCAGTTATATTTTTATGTACAGAGAGATTCAAGACGTATAAAATGTGATAATAAAAATGTCAATAGCAATGTCTGAGTAATGAAATCCACCAGAGAATCAAAAAGCACCAGGATCTGACGTTTCACCACTGATGCTTTTACGGATATATTTATTCTGAGTCAATGATTATTGCAGTGTTCCACTTCTACGTTTAGCAGTAGTCTTCCAATTAGTTCCTCTTGTAGGCTTGCTGGCACTTCTAGGTCTCCATACTCAAGTTCAGCCAATTCTTGTAGCCGGTCACACCTTCAGATGTACTTGCCACAGATTGTCCACGTACCTTAAGTATTCTGCCACCAAACTCTGCACGCATGCTCTACCTGGAAAGAGAAAAGAAATCTGGTGAAATTGTTACAAATTCTCTTGATGATTGTGAACTTGAGATTCCACTTACAACTTAAGCTTTCTGCAACTCTGACAGAGGTTGTGTCCCACAAAAGAGCCCTAAAGAACAAAAAAAGGAAGTGACCTCACAAGAAAGCACCAGCTAATGCTTGCATTTTTATAAAGGACGTACGTCTTATTGAACCAAAGTTGCACCCCTGCAGTATGAGGCATGCTTCCTTCTCTATGGCTTATGACTATTGAAGTCTCAGAGCAAGAAGACAAAGCCCTGGAGCCATCCTGCACTGCAATATCTAACCTGGCAAAATGATTTCACATGTTATCTCTCCGAAGATGCATGGCCACAACCCTCCTCCACAAGAGGTCTGCCGGGACAGAGGAGATGCTCACTGTAATTAGACCTGACACTCACCACTGGGGTATTCAATTTCCTGCTATTTAGGTAGAGGGTGAGGACGGGCAACAATCCCCAGCGCAAAGCCTATATTACAAAAACCTGTTGGAAGGAGGGGTCCTTTCATAACCTGCAGGAGAATCAGAAGTCCAAAATGCTTTTAGTTGATGAGTACCGTATTTCTGTTTTCTTAAAGAAAGGGGCTTCCCCACTCCCCCATCTTTCAGATGATTTTAAATGTGTTTATGGTACAATACTAGAAAAACAATCAGCAGCTGAAACAGGCACACCCAGACCACCTAAGCAGCACTAGCAGGAGGAAAGCGTCAGGGTGTATGCTTAAATTACACTAAAGGCAAGAGAATACAGGCCTGAACATTTGACTCAAAGTTGCCCAACCATAAAGTAAAAAGGAAAAATATGACTAAAATAAAAATCACTTTAGAAAACAGTAGCTTAAAGACATATAGAACAGTGAAAGTTTCCTAAACATTATTTCAACTGTTACTCATTTTCATCTACTTAGACAAGCCTGATCATCATCTGAAATGCTACACTGGGAACCAGAAAGTGCAAACTACTCAAAGTTGCATTGAAACTCTTAAACTACAGCTGAGCAAAAGACCCAAGGGGGCTATGAAATACCAGCAGGTAAAATATTGACTATGTACTACATACTTAGTGTACAGAAAGCTGATATTTTTGAGAAACACTCCGTTTTACATTGTAGAGAGACACCAGTAGACAGGGCTGGAACAGGGAACCTCTGACAGCTCTTTTTCCACACCACTGTCTCCAATGTCTCAGTCATCAAGTCCCTGGAACATGACTAACCAACAAGCTAAAAAGTGTTCATAAGAGTGTATACGGGCTTCCTTTGCCAGTAAATGACCCCTAATCTCTAACTTGCATGCAGCTCCTCTTCAGTCCATCAGGTCTAAATATAATTCCCTGCAGCTTATTGCACAACACCTCTTGTAACAGAACATAGAAGAAAATCTTGCAAGTTCTTAAAGAGCTTCTTTATCATCCCTTAGAACCAGTTTTTGCTGTAGGAAAGAATTATCTGAGTCTAAGTTAGACTTCTCATTTCAAAAAGCCTACACACAAGTATTTACTTTAATAACCTGCAAATCTATCCATCTGGATTAGGCATCCAGCTCCCATCAAAATTTTAATGAGAAATTTCTGCAGCCACTTCTGAAAAACCAAACTATGCTGCTTAGATCACACTACCAAACATCACAGACTTTGCAATTACTATGAAGAGAGTTTCACTGATATCTCATTTTACCTCTTCTACCAGAGAAGAGCATACAGACAAGAACTAGGGGGGAAGAAAAAAATCTAAAGCACAAGTATCAATTAAATTGTACCAAATCCTTTTCAGAAGCATGGGTTCCTCCCATTTCATGTAGCAAGGGAACAAAATGCACTTACACACCTTAAATCTAAGTGTTGAAACTAATCTAAATGTTTCCAATCAAAACCAACTATGCACAGCAAAACCTGCTAGAAAATTACCACTTCAACTACATTAAATATCCTGAAATATTTATTTTCTTTTTAAGAAAGGTTCAACAAGTGCTTTGCTACAACTACTCATTTCACTCCTAGTGCCTGTGGGCATTTTGGCAGTCAACGAAGTAAGTCTTCTAAACACTGCATAATTTAACTAACTTGACCTACTGCTCTGATCTTTTATTATCAAATGTATCATAGCAACTTTATGGCCAGATATGTAAAATGAGTATTTGTATCTCTTACACCTGGTCTCACAATACAGAGCTGGAAACTTTGCAATAAAATAAAAACTGCTTATGACAGTTTTCAAGCATATTTAAAAAACTCAAAACCTGAATCAGATAGGACAAAAGGTCCCATTTGCTTGCATGTTAGAACAACTCAATGCAGTTAGAGTAGCAAAGTTTCCCCAAATCCAGTTTCCCTAGGGCTCAGACCTGCAGTACCAGTTCATACTCACTCCTCAGCACTGCCCTTGGGACAGGGCCCCCAGCATCCTATCTCCTGAATGATCTACAGTTGGTGTACCTGGAGACACTCCCGTGGGTGAGCCATGATGAATTTCTTGAATTAATGTCTTTTTCTATTCTCACTATCTGTCAGGTTTGGGGTTGGAGGAAGACTCAGACTCCAAGAACCTTGCAGACAGCCCTAATCCAGGGACAGACTCGGGTTCTCCACACCAGCCCTGTAACACTGCAGCATCTCCAGAGAGCCCTCTTTCACAGTTCTTCACTTACTGCTCTGTCAAGATCCCATATAAACAAATTCCCTCTACTCCAAGTGGAGTTACATGGTCTCTACACTCAGACAGTTCGACTCAAACTGACTTAAGCTGATTAGTCTTAAAATAAATAGCTTGGAGGCCATCTTGAGGGGAAAAAAAACAAACCAAACACTTTAGGCAAGAAACATTGTTGTATTTGAGATGATGTATTACTGGATTTCCAGTTGGCTGGTGGAATGGAAAAGGAGGAAGGAGTATTCTAAGAGAATCAAACGCTCATTTGTTTTTTATTTACTGTCTAAAGCTTGATCCCAATGAAAGATTCTTGAGTTCAGGCAGAATTCCGGTCTCTCAGCATAATGGTTTATGTTGGGCATTTCAACTGTTACAAAATTAAAAATTCAACAGCAAGATACAAGAGATTCTTGTAAATTTAAGGGAAAAGGAAGGGGACAGGAAAGCTTCCCCTCCACTCCCCCCTTTTCCCATTAAAAATGATGTCCGGCTCCCACTCCACCAGTACCCCAGCATTTCCTTCCACACTAGCTAGCATTTCTTTTATGGCTGAGAATAAAAACTTCTACTTCACAAATCCATGTTACTACCAGGCCAGTCAGAAGGGTGTGTGTATGTTACTGACACAGCAGCCCTACGCAAAACAAAGATTGTCTTCACCTTTATATTAATGCATTTAATAAACCTATCTCCTTGTACTGACATCTCTCATACTTATTCCAAAAAATCCCTAGGCAAGCAGTGCCCAACACGAACTTTCTTTCCACTGCAATTACAAGCTTCATCAATAGAAGAGCAGACTGCTGTACTTAGGGAGGCACTGAAATAAGGAGAACTGAAGCACGAGTGGGGAATTTGCTCGGAGACTGACTCTTCTCCCCACTAGATGTCCGCACACCTGTAACCCAAACCGCAGCAATCTCTGAAGTACGACGATGCAGCCACTCTCCGAATGCAAATGACCACGGTAAATACCACTGTTTTCTGCAAGAAAGTGAGGACCATGACATACCATAAAGAAGGAGAAGCACACCTACAACACCTTTGTGCCGCTTCCAGTTTTTGGAAGAGTGATTTTGAGCCTGTGGAGATTCCACTGCTGAACAAGCTCAAATATGTGCACACGCAAGAAGTACATTAACTTCACTGTGGATGCTGTAAAGCACATCCCGTTCTGAAATACCTCAAAGACTTTATACGGGCTGCCAAGCTATGGAAGAAGGTAGCAGAGCATCAAGACCACTCCAGAAAAATCACTGAAATAATAATCCTAATTTAAAAATCTAAGAAGGCAGCACGAACTGAGCTTAAGAGGCCGGCAAGTTACCTCCTCCAGGAGCCCTGCGCCGAAGTACGGCCGGGCAGCGGTCCCCGCCGCAGAGCAGCCGTTCTCCAAGGGCCGGCGCTCCGGCCCCACTCGGGGGGCGCAGCCCCTCCACCGCCGGGGCAGGGCCGCGCGGAGACGGTCGCGGAGCCGCCGGGACCAGACAGGCTCGACGCCGCGCCGCTCGCTCCCTCCCGGCGACGGCCGCTTCAGCGCTTCCGAGGGACACCCCTTCCGCTGCCCCGGGGACGTCGGCCGGGCGGGAGCACCAGCCCGGCTCCCCGCGCCGCACGGCGGGGCCCCGGCTCCCGGGCAGCCCCGCGGTGTCCGGGACTCGTTCCCCGGTACGGCACGGCTTGCCGCCCGCCCTGCCCCGACCGACCAGGAAGAGCCAGGTCGGGCCGCCCCCGGCCGCAAGAAGCTCCGCCACCCCTGGGGCTCGGCGCCGGCTGCAGCGGGCGGCCCGCCCGGGCCTGCCGCGCCGGAGGGCTCGGCGGCGCCACAGCCGGCCCCGGACGGGGGAGGGAAAAAAAAAAAAAAAAAAAAAAAAAAAAAAAAAAAGGAAAAGTTGCACGGGGATGCGGCGGCGCTGCCGCTCGGCCCGTCACCCCGCAGGGGCGCTCGGTCCTCGGGCGGCCACACGGCCCCTCCCCGCTCCCCTGCCCCGGTGGGCGGCCGCCCGCGGTGCAACGCCGGGTGATGCGGCCGCGGCGGCACCGACTTTACCTCAGCCGTGGCGGCGCCGCCGCCGCCTCCCTCGCCGGGCCGCCGCCGCCGCCCCGCTCTCCGCCTCGCTCGCTCCCCGCCGCTCTCCCGGGCCGCACTTCCCCCGGCCGCGCGCCCCGTCCCAATGTCTCCGCGGCGCCGTGCACGCCCCGGCCCCGCCCCCTTCCCCGCCCCCCCGGCGCGCCCGCCAACCCGCGCCGCCCCCGCCCTCGCCCCGCCCCGCCCGCTCTCAGGCGGCAGCCGAGGGGCGGTGCCCCGCCGCCGCCCGCCCCCCGCCGCCGGGCGACCCGCGGGGCTGGCGGCCGGCGGCGGTGTTGAGTTGCGCGCCGCTCCCTCCGGCGGCGGAGGGGGTGCGGGGCCGGCCCCCCGGCCCCCCCTGTACCCCCCCACCCACACACCACACACTCCCGGCGGGGCCCGGACGCCCCCTGGGCCGCGGGAAGGGCGGGCCGGGCCGGGCAGCGGCAGTGAACGGAACACGTGCTTCTGTCCGAGTTCCTCTTTGCCGTGCGGCGAGGCGGGGGCGGCCCGGCCTCCCCCCCCCCCCCCCCCCCCACCTCGGCGGCACCCGCTCCGGGTCTGCGCCCCCGCGGCGAGGCGCGACGGGCCGTGGTGCTCCCTCCCCTCGGGCCTGTCCAACCCCGCGCCGCCGGCGCCCCACGCCCCGCGCCGAACGCCCCCACGCCCCGCGCCCGCCTCGCCGGAGCGGCCTGGCAGCCCGCGCGGGGGAATGGGTGGAGGTGGTGGCTGTCTGGAAGGGGAGAGATTGCCGGTTGATACCAGTGATTGCCATCGCACGGTACCCAGGTTTGCTAGGCTACATGCAGCACAGAATAGAATGCCATATTCCGTGCCCCAAGGAGTGCATGATCTCCAGTGGATCTGACAACACGAAGGTGTGACACAGCACGAGGTTAGAGCAAGAGATTCGTGCTGCTGAGGTATGTGCTGTGTTTGAACAGGCCTCTGTTTATCTTTAGATACTAAATATGCGTACATATGTTACCATGACTCAGTCGTTGTAGGTGTTGCTGTGAAAGAGGAGAAAGTGGTTTAAGCAAAGATGTAACACATCCGGGCTGTCAGGGAATGAACGAACGGGCCACTGTGCAAGAAGCAAGCTAAAGGTTCATCCAGACCCGAATGCAAGTGCCAGGGCTTGACCTGATTAAAAAGCAGCCAAATGACATATACGTAGAAGATCAAAATGTCATGGACAGACTGCAGGGATCAGGCCTTGAAATGCCCAATGAGAAACCGTAGGACTGGTAAAGTAAGATAGCCTGAAGTCTTACGAACAAAAGAAGAGTTGGTGGGGAGCAGGGAAGAGTCCAACTTGCTCTAATTTGACAGTTGGGCATTCTGAAACAACGAATCAGCTTATGGTCTGACACTGGACAATAGAGAAAGAGGAACATTTCTACAAGGTGTAATTAGTTTTTGCCAAGTGCAATAGGTCAGTGAGCATGGTTTTGGAATCCTTAGACTTTTGGAAGTATTTTTCCTGAAAAAATGTTCTAAACCAAGAAATTTGTACCAAGTATGGGGAAAAAGTGGAAATCACTTATTAGCTGTAATTTCTTTAAAAGATGGTCCTCCATAGCCTCTAATGCTTTGGACAGAATTTTACTTTTTTCCCCATTGAACTCCTATCTTTCCAAGCTTCCAAGAGACCCTAGAAGGGTGTCTCCTGACACCCATTAATCATTTCTGCATTGATTCATTAGGACTGAGTTCACTTCAGGACTGTGGATGAGAGATGACAGCTCCTAAGGCCTCTGGGGTGATAGTGTGGATCTGGTCCCAAAAGAGCATGACAGAGCCCTGTGAAGGCTTAGAGTCACAGTATCCAGTGCCCAGAAAACGGTAAAAAAATGCCCTTGTTAGCCTATGTAAACACAGAGAATGTCTTTTAAACTAAACATTCCTTTTGGAACAGAGGCTGGTGTTTGTACATAAGCAAAAGCATTGCTGTAATTTAAATACTAAATAGTAAAATTGTTGAGGGAAATGGCAGCTCTTGTCTCATACATTTTTTTTTTTTTTTTTTTCCTGGAATTGAAAACACAGGCAGAAGCACAGTTAAGAAAGAATGTTCCATTTCTTCTGTCCAGACTGCTGTCTCTGGCATTTGCTGTTGCTGAGGGCAAAAACAGCATGGATTTTGAAGGGGATTAGACAGACTGGCTGGTTGGAATGCCAGTCCTGGGCACTGGCCTAACAATGGGTATTTAAGGGAACTAAAAACCTACCAAGTAATGGTTTCCAACTGGTGAGACTAGACTTGTCCCACAGGTGAAATGCAGGGCTAGAGTCAATGGCTGTGCTCCCTCCCTGCTGGCATGGTGTCCCGCACTGGGGGGGAAAGTCACCAGAGCAGGGTGCAGGACCTCCTTCCCACCTCCCTTCTGTGGTAGCTGAGTATCTCAGTCTCTGCTTTCTTTACCAGTTTTCTGCCCCGAACTTGACTTCTGAGTTCACCTCAAGCACCTCACTTGCTGTTTTCTCTGTCAATCAAGGAGAGAAAGGGACCCAAAAAAAGGAAAGTAGGCAATACCAGCAGATTGCTTTGTGGCAACCCTCACTGGCTTGACTGTCTTGCCTGTTGTGACTTCTGTCTCAAGTTTACTCCAGCTCCCTCACATCCCTTTCCACACAGACCCCAGCATTATCCCATTGTCTCCAGGAATAATTTCCTATGTCCAGTCTTGGTAGGTGAAGGCTAAGGAATAATATTTGCTCTAGGAACACTGCAGAGCAGTACTCTAGTGTAAGGCTTGATAAGGAGGAGGGTGCACAAGTTGAAAACCTGGGTTCTTTCTTCAATCATCTACTTTTCAGGAGGTCTTAAGGACTGCATAAAGCTTTTGCACACAAATCTTACGCTGGGTGTAATGCATGTAGATGTGTTTGATTAGATCTAGATTTGTTGAGGAGGATATTCTTGACCAACTGAAAAATTAAGTCATTTAGACAACATGTAAACAGGAGGGATTGTCAAGGCAAGAGTCAGTGGGAAGAAGACAAGACAGAAGGATGAAATATGGGTAAAGGACAGGATTATCAACGTACAAACCATACACACTTGTTCTTGCTCAGGAAGACAACTGTAGTCTCCATGTGTCAGCAGATCTCTTGAGCATTTCTGCCAGAGGCTGCTTAGGGGAATGCAGTAAAAAAGGGAGCAGGTCTTTTTATTCAGTACTTGTAGCAGTCAGGTGACTTGAGCCTTTGCATTTACCTCTGGGTAAGCTTTCTGTAATAAAGGTCACTCAGCACTAGAGAGGATCTGTCCTGGAAGTTCCCTTTCCTCTGGCAAATAAAAAGTTCAGCTTGGTCTTAGAAAGGAAATTTTAAAGCACGGAAATGGAGGGGAAGAAATGCTCTCATCAGAAGATCTGTGGGGAAAGCAGAGTTCCCAGAGCATCAGATCTCTTCCACTACAACTAGCAATTTTTCTTCTTTACTGGCACATTTTAAGCAGGGAGATATGCTTCTGTTTCTTCTAAGATATCAAGGCAAATCCATTCATAAAGTAAGATACCTAGATTAGTGGATTTTATCAGTGCTGAATCTGATCTTCTGGGGTAGGGTGAGCAAAGGTTGAGGGGGCTGTGAAGGGGAGTTTTATTGGAATATACCTTAGGTGTGATGAATGCTAATGGCATATGTCATTTACTAAGTTCAGTACAGGGTCCTGTGATTTGTGACATAATATTGTACCATCCTGCAGCAGTGAGGTTTTCAGACAGCTGATTGGAAGCTGAAAGAGAATCAATGCTTACCTTCTTTCTTACTCACAAATATGGAAATAAATTCATATGATGTAACTATGATGTTTACTAACACATGTTACTATACGACTCATGTAAAATTCCCAAAGGAGTGACCGTAGTGGGGAGTCAGGAAACAACAGGAAAAATTGTCCATAGTTATTGTAGACATGAGTTAAATACCAAATAAATAAAATAGATCACAAGAAGGACAAGCATCAAAGACCGAATGGTGATGTTTTCCTGTCATAGCTAGAACAAAGAAAATATTGCTTAAAAAAAAGGAAAACAATGAGCTAAAAATAAGATAAAGGAATCCAGGAAAGAAGGAAACAAAGCCTCCTATCATATTAAGGATTAGAGAAGTAAGCCTGACAACCTTCATGTTGAAACTGGAAGGAAGCTGATTAGTAGTGTGCCAGTCATGCTGGGCATCACAGCATGATTTGATTTGAATTTATTATTTCAGTTCTGTGGGAAGGATAGAATGGCTTTTATCTGGCCAAAAACCTGACATCAGCAATAAATGTCGGCATGTCAGCTAATCTGACAAATCTTCCTTTATAGACATTTCCGGTGTATGATTAATGTCATGCTATGTTGGACATCTAAGGCCTTTGTACATTCTTCAAGATACAAGACAACTAAGGAGATGATGGAATCACCATCACTGGAGGTTTTTAGGAAGGCTAGTCAGGCAGTCGCCTGGCAGAGATACTGATTGTCCTGTATTGGCCGGAGAGATGGAATAGATGACCACTGGAGTCCTTCAGTGGTTTTGTAAGTGCACATATATACATTTGAATTAACTGAAGAAGATTCAAACCCTGAGAAATCATACTGTCTCTTAACTAAATCTTCCCACCAGAAGCAAAGTGGTCCCAAAATCACTCCCCTTCTCCCACGCGATATCTGAAAACCAGATGACTGTAGTTGTAAAAGCAGAGGACCTTACCTCTGCAATATGATCTGTTAGCAAGGAGTTTCTTCAGTTTGCTTTGGAGCACATTTCTAAAACACAAAACTAGCAGAAAACAGGATTTCTGTGCACACATCACAGCCAGAAAATACTTTGTGTTCATGAAATGTCTTCAAAATATTTTTCATTAAAAACTCAAACTATTTTTAGTGACCTGAAAGTTGACATTTTATGCAATTTGTTTCTCTACTCTCATAATTTTAACCAACTAAATGTATGAAAATTTACATTTTGTCAAGAAACCTTTTAAAATCTATAAGATTTTTTTTCATCTACAGATTATTAAGAAAAATAGGCAATGTTTTTCCATGTCTGAAGCACAGCATAATTGATAAAATAGTGCTATAAATACCATATCTACAAATGCAACATCTGTGTTTATCTTTCAACCATATAAAATTACATAAACATAGATTCTGCTTTTTATGAAATCTATGAGTAATTCCTCCTCTGCTCTTTCAATGCTTTTACACTAAGTGATAGAAAAGTCTAGGTTTGACAGCCGTGCAAGACTCATGTCTTCTGTGTAGGCAAGTGGTGCGGCGTGAACAGAAATCTTGGAAGTTTTCACGTGCGCTGCGCTGTAACATTTGTGCACCAATGTCTATCAGCACTGTCTGAATAAGACCACCAGGAGTAATAAGACACCCATGAGTAATAATGTGTATCTAAATTTCCAGGGCCATCTGTAGATGTGTTTTCTACTGAGACTGTTTTCCTAAAGATGCCATTTGTAGGTTTTGATATTGACATCTGATCACAGGGAAATTTGCATCCTGCGGTAGTGAGCTTGGTCTGAGAAGTAGATGCAGTTTAATTTAGGTTGAGACATTTAGTCATTCCATATCAGTTTGTATAGGGTAAGAGTTGTCTAGTTTCTTCCTATAACATCAAGGTGGGAGAGGTCACACCTTATTAGTAATGGTCTGTTATATCCTGGACCCTTAAATCAATTATTCATAGGAGTCACTCATCATAGTAAGTCTCAGTATGGGTACTTGATAGATGGCACCTTCGCTTCTCTTGCAAAGTGCATAAGATGCAAGACCAAGCCTTGGAAAGCTTGCCAACTTAGATGTGTATTTGTAGAGCCTGTGAAATTCACTGCAATATGGGCATGAATAATCCAAATTCTGCCAGGCAGGAACATGTGCTGTTGCTCCTACATAAAATACATCTTGAGTGACATCTCTAACAATTACAGTACTAGGAAGAAAATACAAAATTAGGGCTCATCCTGTGAAGCTAGTAGGAGTTCAGGGCCAGCAGAAGAGTATATTCAGGTTTTTTTTGCTGCTTGGACTAGGAAAGTAGTTCTTTATTATTGCAGCAATAAATGAATGACTCTTTGCTGTTTAATCTGATGGACCAGAGCTATCATTTTTTAGATTTTTGAGATGAATTTGCTAACTAATGGTGCAGCAACAAGACTTCCACCTATTTGTTGCAAATATTATCACACAACATGACAGCTGTCATTCTAGCAAGTTCAAAATGATGATACAGGTGCTGTGAGCTTCAATTTAGAAAGTCAGGCTTTCTTAAATCTCAGTTAGCTGGGAAGGCTGAGAACATTTGCCTCTCACTTTTTCAAGGGGTAACGCATGGCAGCACATTGCTTCTATTGTTCTTACCTGCTTCTCTTCCTTGGTAGGAACAGCAAGTGGAACTAAGAGTGCCAGTTCCACCTTACTGCTGTAGGACTGGATGATTCATCATGGGTCTCCTCAGTGCACATGTATATCAACACATATGGATATGTAATTGATCATTAATTATGCCTGTCATTTGAGTAGGGTGTTTGTGTCATTTTACAGCAACAACATAGTTGTTGTAATACAAGATCATATGTCTTATTGTAAAAATGTTACAAAACTGTCAAATGAATATCAGTATAAGCCAAACAATTATATGAACAATTAGTTTTTGGATCCCCTTCTTGTTTACATGATCTGACTTTGAAGCAAGCTCTGCTTATAGCAAATGGAGAAGGCTGGACTAGAAGGCCTTCAGAGGTCCTTTCCAACCTAATTTGAATTGCTTTTATTTTCATTTGGAATGTAGTAGAGTCAATATATTATATATGACATTTCTGGAAGTATATTTATTGGTTATGTGCTACTAGGAAACCTTTTTAATAAGATAAAAAATAGGATTTGACAAATGCATGTGAGCTAGTATATTTCAGTATAAACTGAATAGTTGTTTAGAAGTTGCTTTGCAACAAAGAAAAATAGGAAGAAGCAGCATGTTATTTTGGGTAAAAAAATGAGGTAAGAACTTGAAGAGCTCCTATCAAGGCAATTGCATTGGAAATTTGCTAAACTGAAAAACCCAACCAAAGAAGCCCTCTGTTACTAGCAGAACAAGAAAATGCTATCCTTGGTGTTCAGTTGTCATCTTCATACTATCAGTGAGCCTCAGAATAACAGAATAATTTAATGTTTTTACATGCAGCAAAAGTGGTGAAACCTCCTCCCATTCTGACTTTATCTGTTAAACCACAAAGAAAAGGAGTAGGGGGAGGGGAGAAAACCATATTTTTAATGTAAGGTTTTGGGGTCTAAGGAAAAGAATGGAAATTCAAAGATAAGGATGGTAGTGTCTGTCCATTACCCACCAATTTGTACATTGTTGTTGCATGTTTCATATGAGAACAAGTATTTCACTTCTGTATGACTCTGGAAACAAAATACATTTTGTTTCCAGGGTGCGCCTCAATAACCTTTACAAGAGAGGGAAATGAACCTAGACCACATAGTCTCTAGCAGTATTTGTTACTGGTGAGGGGGTTGGGTTTTTTTTTGAATAGGTATAGGTTTGGATGGTAAACAAAAATCAGTGGCTGGTGCAAAGATACCATGATCCTTCTCAGATCGTGATGAAAGTGAGCTATGTTGTCTGGAGCAGGGTTTGGTCTCTCACTGCTTGTTTGAGTGTGCCAGATGCCTGAAGCAGAAGCTATATTATGAAGTGCAATTTATTCATGCAACTTGCTGCTGAAAGGAGATCCCTTGATATGATGCAACTGTGGCTTCTTAAGAGATAGGACTGCCCTCTGGCCTCTTTCCTGAAGCATCACTTTTAAAGTAAAGGAATCTGGGGAACTTATAGTTCATCAGCTGTGTCGTATCATAAGTCAAATCTCAGAGGGATCTTGTGACAGCCTTGAAGATGTAAGAAATAGCTTAACTCAGTACAGAAATGGATTGAGACAGCAGCCAACATAAAAAGTCTTGAATTTGAATGTGACACAGAAAGAAAAAATGGTTTGACTTTCCTGAGTCCTTCTAGAGAGAAAGTCTTAAAAGAAGAAGAAGATGCTGATAGCTTGATAATAGGAAAAACCCCACAAAATGTATAGAGTGTGGGAATGGAGTGATATGGTGAGGTGCACTGTAAGAAACATAATGGCTAAATGCAGGACAGAATTGCTGCTACAGCAAAACATTTTCTTGGAAGCTGATGAGAGGAAGTGCTATTAAAGTGGTGTTCTGAAACAGCGGCTGGACTCAAAACTGCCAAGGGGCTGGACTGTGGGAAGCAAATCCCCCATCTCAGATTGTCCCATAGCATCTGAGGACCATGATACATTTTTCCTGGAAGGCCAGGAGACAGAAAATGGTGGTCGAGGGAAGGCCAATGTCCCTGCAAGGTTGTCTTCTCTCAGTGCTTGAACAGCACTCAGCACAGAGACAATTATATATTTGGATAATAAATATAATTTAGATATTAATGACTACGGTGTCACCCAGAGAAATTCCAAGTTGGTTGAGCCAATGATGTTCCTTACCCAAGTTATGTGCCTTAGTCTAGCCACAACTGGCTCTCAGTTGCTTGTAGTGACAGCAAAATGGAAGAAGCTGGAGTTCAAAAATGTGGCTAATGTAAGACACACGGAAATGAGTTATAGGGCCATGTGTGGTAGATTCAGCTGTGAAAAAAACTGTAATCAATTGTCACTGGAGAGTGTTTAGGCTTTCAGTAGAGAAAGGCAGAGGAAGGTCTGGGTGAGCAGCATATGTTGTGCTGCACATGCCGTCCCATGGCACTACTCTCAGGAGAGGTGAGAGAGCACAGGACCTGTTGAATTCACAGCCCAGTATCTCAGTTTTAAATCATGGAAAATTTCCCCTATGTCTTTTTTTTTCTGTTGTTTTTTTTGTCACTAATGGCATACAAAATCGTTTCAGTGATGGAGTAGTGAACTGAAAAAAAAACCTTATTAAAAAGAAAAGTCAGGGAGCTTATAGTCTACAGATATTTTTCTCTGTGGGCTGGGAATCCTACCTTATTTCAAGTTGGATAGTATCATGTATTCTGGATTTTTAATAAAACATTACAATTCTCTGTAAAGACTGTGATCATATAATACAGGCTTGATTTCCTTGCACTACTTGTAGGGGGAACAGGAACAGGCTGGATGGATGCCTGATCTATGTATCTGGGTCCCATGCAGTAATGTAAAAGCTAAAATGGGAACTAAGTAATTCCAGTAAGCCTGGTGAGCTTGTTTCCTGCACAGTGCTATATTTCATATCATACCAGCACTGCATGGCATCTTAGTGAGTCTTGGCAAGAAAAAGCTGAAGTGACACAATTTTTGGAGGTACTCTGAAATAGATTTCACTTCCCGTGCCAGTATTCACTCTGAAGCTTCAGAATTTCTTGAAGAGTCCTCCCTTCCTCCATGAAGACAGCAGGATATTCCGTGTGTTGCCCTGTCTGTCTCAGTCAAAGGAGACCTCCTTGAGATAGCTTATGCCAAGTGATGATGCCAGTGTGATTATAGAAAAAGGAGAAAACTTCTTTCCTGTAACCATTTCCAAGCAAAAAGACAGATCCCTTAAGTACTTTTGCTGCAGGAGTGTCTTCACCGCAACAGATGTGATCCATAGCTCTCAATTTTCATTGGCTTATGCCCTGTGGATAGATGCATCCATGGGATCCAAGCCCCAGCTGTGCTTATCTTTGGAGCAGGCATTGCAAAAAGAGGCGCCCTATGGAGAGCTGTGTGGTGAGAGGTAGGTAAAGGGCTTAGGTCAACCAGTGCCTCCCTCTGTGCTCAGTACTGTTCCTGTGCTGTTCCTGTTGTAGGCTTTGTTCTCCCTGAAAACTGCTGTTGGGGTTGACTTGCGCACATGACCTTGATTCAGTGGTGCAGTGTGGTAGAGCAGGGAAGTGTGATAGCCCTCAGGGTTGTTGCTAGGAGTGGGCAGTCAGGCTTAGGATCAAGCTGAGTACTTCCAGAATGAAGAGCTTGAGTCTGAGTGCTTTACCTGCAGTTAAACTTGAGCTACTGATAGTAGCTTCGGTTCCATAATGCATCAAGCAACAGACAGATCCATTGGAGGAGAGCAGTGCAAAGCTGAGACCTGCTAGGAGCCTGCATAGCCTGGTCTGTGCAGGTGAGCTCATACTTTGCGTATTAACTTTATCCTGCAGCTGGTTTAGAGCAGCAGAATAAGTGTGCAATTTACTTATTCCTATATATGCCCATGGAGCATAGGCCTGGGTTGGTAGGTCTACATCTTTGCCAATTCTCCAGCCTTTGTTTATACTGTAGTCTGTGCAGAAAGTATAAAGTTCTATGCTTGCAGTCTGTTCTGTCCAACTCAACTGGCCACAGCCTGTGTGCTGGAGCCTTCTCACCTGCAGAAGACCTGGACAAGATCCTGATGGGGCACTGTGATGGATCATCAACTCAGTCCAATCGGAGCTTGATTCCTGGGTAAGAAAGAAAAAAGAACATTCTCTGGTATGGCTCTAATGTTTGAATATCATTTTTAATTCATAGAACTGGAACTTTAAGAGGCAGGTATACTCCTCTGTCACACCAGAAAATTTCTGACTGATACTTTATTTACATATGTCCACTACGTTGCATGATAACTCTGGGTTACATTCTACTGAGCGTTCCTCATAATTTCAGGACCTACCCTACCTGTGTGAAGAGATATTTTACTCCTTAGAAAACCATTGAAATATCTAGTCCCACAAAGGAACAAAACCACATAGTCCCATGTCCTTGTGTTGATCCCTTTTGAAGCCTGCTTGTCAATCCTCACCTGAGGTGAACCAGCATGTATTTATGCCTCTGGGTTATTTATGTATCTGGGTCCATTGCTAGTAAAAGGATGTAATGCAGATCTGTTTAAAGGATTCCTTTTCTGGAATGTTATGAAGTTAAAGTGTTAAATATTATTGTCAGAATTATTCATCTTGTCATTAGATAAAATTTAATTGGATTTTATCATTAGGTTACCACAGAGTTTTCCTAAGTAGTCATAGATGCATGTAACCATATTCCTGTACCTACCAATAAAAGTACTCTTCACTACAGAAGCGAACAAAATACAGTCTTAATTATAAGCAGTATATAACACAGAAATAGCATTCTAAATACTTTCATCCATTTTTATACTATCATGTAGGAAAATGAAGTATTCAGAAAATCTTTTTTGTATTAAGAATTATTTCTATGAAGAACTATTCCCCAAATCTCCCTGCTAAGTGCTAATATTGTTCCTGGTAAAATCCACTTTATATACTTGAGTGCTAACGTTTACAGTACATTTTCTCATTTGTTTTTAAGCCATGCTCAAATTAGCAATTAACTAAAATAGTTTCTTTTGTAAATGGAGTATAAGAATAGTTAATAATTTATATTTTTCTGAATCCAGAGTGCAACAGTGTGAAAATGAATGACTAACTTGTTGTTGATATGGGAAGGAATTTTAATCTTTTATGAGAACATCTTGGCTGTGAGTGTGCTTATCTCTGAGAGAGCTGGAATTCTTCAGTGGGCAATATATGAATATTATCTGAGGCAGTGCTGTAATTAAAAATAATTGATCAAGGAGCTAGTAATAATTTCCTCTTCTGTGTCTTAGATTTTTATCACATGCTTTCCAGCAAATTGTTAGCCCATATAGAACCAAGTATTATTTCGGAACCACCACCACCGTTCATTTATTAATTGAGCATTTATCTGCTTCTGTTGTAGGATTCAAAAGTTCATTGTTACAAATAAACTGAGGGAGAAATTTGGCTAAATTTCTAAAAAAGGAGTTTCATGATCAATATAAGCATCACTGCTACTTCAGTTAGGATTTCAGAGGAGATGGTTGTCTTGTTGCATTCTGGGTCCACTTCCCTTTGTCCTGCAGTTATGTTCACACTTCCATTTAAAGATCAGCAGTGTGTTTGTAAGTGTAGATGTGGTGGCTGTAGAGGCAAATCAATGGTCTGTCCTCACCACTAGCACTCCCTGATGCAATGCCCAAAGGACATTTTTATGCAGCCTCCCTTTTCAGTGGTGTAGTTGGTAGGCAGAAAAGAATGAAGTCCTGGTCAGCTCCATCAGTCTCTGCTCTCTGTTTGCCAGGTGTGCAGCCCAGAACCAGTCTCCCACATGTGTGTTTCCAAGAAATAAGTAAATAAGCTTATTGATACTGGATCTACTACCTAACTCACCTGATGAAACACAGAATACAGAGGCCAACTAATTTAAAGTACAGCCCCTCATAGACTTTTGGTACTACTGTTGAGGATACAGTAATCAGTAAAGGAATGCAGGGAACAGCAAAGAAATTTTCCTACCAAAAACCCAAGAAAGAAGACATGACCTCCCCCTCACACACTTGCATGCACACCCACACTACCTCCATCAATTTCACACTCTGCAGTTTTCCTGATCAGATTCTCCCCTTCTGTGAGCCACTCTTCTGAGCAGACAAGGAGGTGAAATGACTAAATGTGCTGCTAAGCCTGTGAACAGTGTTACCTATCTAAGTGAAGTGGTCATTATTAGGCAGAAAGAGTGACTTGAGACATGTTTCTCAGCACCTTTCTTTGGTGTGTGCTCTAGCTTCTGCCTCCTGGTTCTTCTCTTTCACCTCACTGGTTACAGACACTCATCTTACTTTACAATTCCTGCCCCAAGGGAAGGATGCCTTTCTTTGTGCTTACATAGCACCATAGAAAACTTCAGTCCACACAAACTGTCTGAATGATATTGTAGTATAAATAAACAATGACTGCTACCTGGACTATCCCCAGTAGCTGAGGCAGATTTCAAATTTTTTTCATGTTTTGTATTCCTGGTATAGTGATAAAATCCAGACTTTGCAGATCCCCAGATGTAGTGGTTCATTAAAAGTAATTTCTTGGTCCTTCTCATTATAGTAATCTTCTTTTGTCCAGGTGGGGCAAGGATGGGAGTGGAAATGGGTGTGTTGTGAGCAAGGAAAGCAAAGACAAAGTAAAGGAAGAAAAAATAGGATTAATATCCTTGAGTGACTCAAAGCTGCCTTGGGAGAAACTTGTTCCGGGGTCTTGAACAATTACTTTTCGTAGTGATGGAACATTGTATTTGAGATAGCATGATCTTGTCAGCTTTTTATGACTGACTTCTTTGTTTTCTCTTTAGGAAACAATACAGCTGGAAATTAAAACCATTTTAGAAGGAAAATTATCAAATGTCAATATTTGTAGTGACATAGATTTTTATTCTTTCCTTGCTCATGTTTTGGAGGAAGGTCTGTTCTTCTTTTCTTCTTACAGTCTAACATCACTTCTTCCAAATTGCTTGGTTTTAGATTTAGTGCTTTTCTTAACTGATTTCATAGCATTTCCCTTCTCTTAACAGAAATGTAGAAAAACATTCTGTACCTTTTACCAGTTTTTCTAACAATGCACTTTCAATTATGTTAGATTGTGGTGAAAGTGGGCACGGAAAGGACCCATTATGCTTCTAATTCCTGCTTTTCATACCAAAATTGTTCCATATAGCCTATTGTCAATTGCTTTCAGCAATAGCATTGTAAGTGGTTCTCCCACTCTTTCTATTTGGTATGTCATGTTCCTGCAGACATCACTACTAAAAACTTTTCTTGATATGTCACCCTGAACTTCAGACAAGTCACAACTCTTTGTGCCTACATTAGGCAACTTTCTCTCTTTTTGTTTTCGGGAGTCTTACTCCAGTAACTTTCTGGAGTGAACATTCCAGTGCCAAATAACACCAATTCAAGGAATCGAGGGTCCTAAGCAATCCTGAATTCAGATACTGGAAGGTTGTGAGAGTGACAGCTTCAACTGTGATGGAATTATTAGGTATTTGTGATCTTTCACCAGCAGTACGGAAGAAGAAGTGGTATGCATCGAATCTTCCATAGGGCAAATATTCTTTTATTTTCTTGTACCAATTCATCTTTTAAAGTTCTGTCTCTTTTGTGTGCTTCCTTAGAGTGACTCCAGAGATAGGGGTTTACACTGAGACGGGGAGAGAAAAGTAGAGTACCAAAAAGTCCAGTTCTTTCAGTAAATAGGCTATCTTGTCTCTTTCATTCCTCCCTCTGTATACCATACTGATATCATGCTGCTTCAAGTAGCTGAAAAGAGTTTCCCTAGGAATTGGGGAGAGGAATTGTTCAGCTTCATTTTCTTTCATTTCCGCCCAGTAGGTTGGTGAGTGATTGGAGCAAAAAGCCCTAAACTGTCCAGTTGAGTTTTTTGTTTGTTTGTCTTCTTTCTTTTTGCACCAGAGAAAAATGACGTCAAAGCATGTACAGTATACAAAGTTTTTGTGCTTGTGTACTAACACACATAGCAGTATATATATGAACATTTATGCTGCCCTGTTAGTTTTACTCTGCAGAATGGATGCTATTGTTGGCTACAGACTCAAATGTCATCTGGGTTTGGAGTCTTCCAGCTTATGATTTCATCTTTGCAAATGCTGATTTTCAGAAGTCTGTTTATATGCATTGTAAACTGAAATGTTCAGTCTGAAATAGTTTCAGACATTAAAAGGTAATCAAAACATTTTATGGTTGAATTATGCCTACTTCCACTGTTTTAAAAAATCTGCTAGTAAAATCACATCATAGTGTTCTACTTCAGATGCCTAACGCTTGTTTGTGTACTTCCTTCACCCAGACAAGCTGCCATGTTCAGCAAGCAGGACTTAGGACTCTAAAAGGCACACATTATTTATGAAACAAATCAAACAAAGCAGCACCATTATATTACCATTTCCATGAAAGGCTTAGCATTGGGGAATTTGTTAGTTTAAGTCAGTTGCCACCTTTAATTTGGTAGCTATGTTTAAAGATCATTCAATTCCTTTAAATTCCAGGATAAATGCCACTATACGATGTTACAGAACAGGGGTTGTTGATCTATGAATGTCTCTGCCCGCTTAGAGATTTATCCAAGTCCTGCTATAAGGACTGGAAAGACACCCATTGACTTCACTGGGAACTGGATGAGGCTCTAAACGTCAATAAAATCAAAGAAGTCTCACAGTGAATCAGCCTATCTGGCACTCATTAAACAAAACGATTGTAAATTTTGAAAATGAGTCTTCTTGCAGTGTAGGCCAATCGGTCAGCTGCAAATTTGGCACAGCTGTGAAGCATGTGTCCTGGGCAGTCTGCAGGAACATGATGTTCTTTTTCGCTTCTGAGAGCTTTGGAGACTGAAAAAAAGGACTCAACCCAGCGCTGAAGACGAAATAACGGAGCTAAATACAGAAACCAACAAATACAAAGGTAACCACTTATTTTGGAAAAAAAGAAATTAACAAATCCCCAAAAAGTTGAAACATTTTTAAGGCAAGTGTACTGCTTCATTGTGTGTCCTGGAAAAAAAGAACAAAATTCAGAGAATTCTCTGGCAGAAGCTGATGGAATTTGACCTTTATATCAATGCACTGTAGAAATCAGGCAGAATTCCTGAAAAAAAAATACTAAGCATGTAATTTTCATCCTTTAACCATCTGCGAGGGGAGTGAAACTCATCCAAACAGAGGAGAAGCTACCGAGCCCTAGGCATCCAAACTGCTGTGCAGAAATGTTGTTGCTCTGTGATCAAGTAGAAGTATGATTTTACAGCACAGACTCCTAGTTGATGCTTTGAAGCCTTGTGCAGTTGGTATGAACTCCAGAAAGAACATGTAGACTTTTAACTGCATACAAAGACACAAGAGCAAAAATGACAGTTGAATATTGTGGTTGATGTAACGTGCAAGTAGAGCACAACACATGCACACTTAGGCTTGAAAGCAGCCAATGCAAAACTTGTTTTGATTGCCCTGATTTTCAAAAAAGGAGGCTTCTCATGCTTGGAAAGCAAGAGTAATGTCATTAACGGCAATGGACCCTCACTACAATAAAAGAAATATGAGATACTGTATCTGTTCCATGCTGTTAAACCATAATCTCAAGAGACCTCAAGTCTAGCATTCTTACAGCTCAGCATTCTGTAATTACATAGCAAAAGACACTTCAGAATTCTTCCTTTCATGATTTTGGGGGTAGACTGCACTAACAAAACAACATATCACAGTATATATGGTTAGTACCTAAATATCCCCATGATGTAGGTAGCTGCTTCTCTTTTGTAACTGCACCTTTCCAAGGAAAGTGAATTCCTGAAGAGTATAGTTGCATCTGTTAAAATAACTTGAGAATTTGGTTTTCAAAGATATTAAAAAGTCACTGTTTAAAAAACAAGTCTATGCAATTTTAAATTAGCATTTTTATTTTGGGGCTTTAGAACCCCAAACTTTCATTTGTCTTTCATTTTGCTTTTTACTTCTAGCTGTTGCATGTGATCTGGAGTTGTCATCCTCCTCCTCTGCTTCCCTGCTGGCTCCATGTGCCTTTGTGACTGTGTTCCACAGAGACCCAGCCTGGCAAGTGCAGAAAAATACATTAAAAGATTTTTTAAAGGGTCATTTTAAAACATCAATTTTCACTAATTCTAGCTCTTTTTTTAAGTCATAGAAATTGTCTGCTTGTAGCTTAAATTGACTCATGGATGCTAATGGTCCATTTCCACCTGTTTCTATGGAAATGGGTGTCAGCCTAGAGAGAGGGGAATGATTTTAAACATGTACTTCATAAAAGCTGTCACCTACCTAATGTCTTTTTTTCGCTAAAACCTGACTTAGGCTTCTGGTAGCAAAAACAAAGCACTGCTGACTGGTTTCAGCTGCTAGTTGAGGACTGGGCACCAAAATGCATTTTTCAAACATATACAAAAGAAAACCCCAAATCCACTGTCTTCTAGATCCTGATTTGTCATTATCTTGCATCCTGAGCAATAATGCACTGTATCAGAAAATGCGTATAAAATGCTATGAAAGTAGGATGGGATAATAAAGCATTACCAAAGTGGAATAAGATGTCTTTATTCCTACATTCAGTGTTCTTTTAGAGAACAAGGCAAGATGTGAAGAAAAGAGGGAAGAAAAAATTACAAATTTTAAATATCTCCTCCTAAAGGGAGCACAGACATTGTCGGGCACCTTGGCTTTTCAGAGAGGTTTTGCAAGGAAAGTCTAATCTAACACTTCTTTCTGAAAGGTGTTGTCTTGCAGCAATATTTCCTTAGGAAGAGTAATTATTTTTTTCTGATTGATGGATAAAATGCTGTTTGATTCAACAGATAGAAGTGTTAATGTAGTGTAGAGCAAAATTTGTCATAAGTATGTAGATAAAGTGTAAAAGGCTTTTTTTTTTCCCCCAGAACATTGAAAGAATATCAAATTGATTACGGTTCACTGAAAAAATCCCATCCATGTCTCTGATCCGTGTATACATGTGCACACATGGTCTCGGTCTCATATAAAATACTGAGGAAGGATAAGATGGAATGAGTATTTACACAGATTAATATGATGAAGAAAAGTCACTGTTCCACTTCTCTAATTAACTTCTCTGGCACAGTGTGCGAAGGCAGAGAACACCTGTCCTGACATGTGTGCTATTTCAGCAGATTTTGGAAAATTGTCACACTCTTGTTTTCATGACTCTTTGATAGGTTCTCCCATTGTCCATCACCTGTGTTTAAGTTATTTGAGTCAGATGTAATCTAACATGCAGCATGTGTATTTAATATCTGTAACTGGACATACTGCAGAGTCTCAACAGTGAGCATTTTGCATAGTGCATGACCCATGGATTCCATATGTGGTTCTCATTGTCCGAGGTCCTGTCCTTCATGCTTTTCTCATTGTGTACTTTGTCCACCCGCTCCATTGATCAAGTGGCAACATACTTCAGTGAAAACAGAGCACTGACCTGTTTGTACCTGGTTTGAGCAGCTGGCTTTATATTGATATTAATGCAAAGAAATCTTCTTGACAACTTGTCACAATAATTTTCTCTGAAAAAGACCCTTGTGCTGGAATAGTTCCTGCCTGGAAGAATGATTCACCATTATGTGGCAAGTTTGGATTTTCAGATTCACTGGAATTGACTGGAGAGAATTACCTCCTTGTTGGATTTTTTTAATGCTTTTCGAAGTGGGGTAGGAAGAAGAACCTTGATTTTTCCCCCCACAAGTGCTGCGGTGTTATCTGAGGTAATGTTTCTTTTCATAAGCTAGTCTCTCAAGAGATCACATTTCTCTCACTGAGCTTCTAGGATGTGTCACAGGAATCCCAGATCATAGTACCACAGAGAAAACTGAAGTCCCAGGGCAGAAAAATGTTTAGCATCTATTGGATCAATCAAATTTGGCAATGGTGAGAAAAGGAAGGATTCAGCTGAAAATCAACAGCATATTTAACATTATGTTGAAAAAATATATTAGTTGAAAAAACAGTTTCCTGTTGAAATTAAGTTTGGACAAAAAAACCCTCTCAGCCAGTCATATCTGAAAGGCTAACACTCTGCTGATGGCAAAGTATTTGGTTGCTACTTTTGTACAGATGGCTGCATAACATTCACAGAAGGAATGATTCTAGGAGCCAGTTTTTCAAATGTCATCTTCTACATATGTAAGTGAAAATGGGTCCCTGCATATCACTTGTGCATGCAAATGATAGACCTAGCATTTGCACATCAACCACAGATCAGCTTTGGGCATTATCCTACAGATGGACAGATAAGGTGTGAATTACATTTATTCAAAGAAAGGCAAGCTACAAATCCCTTTAAAAAGGTGGTCTCTGGGTTTGTCTACTCCCAGCAACACAGAGCTGCTGAGGTAAACAGATTTTGTGAAGAGAATTTTTTCATCCTCTTGGTATGCTCTTATTACACTGTTTTCCAAAGATCTGGTACCATTTGATGAGGCTTTGCATTGCAGAAATTGAGACCGTTTTTAAAATTAATATTGGCATGGGCTGTCATTAATTACCCACTTACCTCTGCACAAAAATTAGCAGGAAGAAAGTGTGCTGGATCCCTAGTAGGAGACTGGTTTATTTTAAAACATTTTATGATATCCTTGTCTTTAATCTGTCATTATGTCATTAGTGATGCATCTCTGGCTGGTAAGTTTCCCTACTTATGCTTCTGATTAAATACAGTCACTGTGTGATGTAAGGGTTTGTTTTTTTTTTTTTTTTCAGTCTACTTATTGGTGAGAATAGAATTCGTACCAGAATAGCTAAGACTAAGACATTTTTGGCCAGGCTCTCAGCAAGTATAAACTGGTTCCATCGACTTCTATACCAATTACTCAGTCATAGACTGAAAATAAACAGCTTCATTGAGACTCATAGTAATTTAGAATAGTGTTAAACTGTTAATAGACTGCTATATATAGATGTGCAACTACAAATGTGTTAGCTGGACATGCATCAGATATCACATTGAAAATTTTATCACTGCTTCACTGAGTAGTAGAGAAGTAGTGATGTTTCACTCTTACTGGGAGTAGCAGCGGTTCTTCAAATAGTATCACTTTAAATGCATAACATGCAATAAATTCCTTTTTGTCTGACTGATTTTACTTAGCATTTGTATTTCAATGGAAAATGTCACAAACCTTTTCTCTGTCTAAAAACAACTCTTTCCATGTCTTCTTTCTGAATTTTATGAGAAAAGGGAAGCAGAACATACAATTTTTAGGTTTTATAGATACTTATTGTTAGCCTTGCTTCAATATTCTTGGTATTTTTAAAGGTACTGAGTTAACTGTCCCTGCTCATTTGCCAGCTGTTTGACACCAATAACGTTAACACAGGTGAAATAAAGTTCATGGAAAGTATTGAATTTCCAAAAAACAGACAGCTTAGCAAGTTCTCTGCCAGTCCAGTCATATGACAAGAGGGGACTTATCATGACACACTTAGTTTTCTAATTAGAGGCAAGCCTTATAGTAAGAGGTGAGCTATCCCACTGTTGTAGTACTGCATTTTGGCTAGTGAGCCATGAACGTGTTTGTTGGTCTCTAGATATATAAACAATTAAGAACATATATAATCACCCATGAATAAGAATTGAGTGCAAGTTTTGTTTGGATTTTGTGGGAGCACAACTCAGATGAGTATTAAATTTCTGATTACAGTCCACACATTGTTTTTACTGGTTTTAGAACTTTGTGTGTACACAACTTAAAAAAGACAATGCCAAAGAGACAAGTTTCAGAAGGCTTGGTGCTTTTTTTTTTTTTTTTTTTTTTTGATTGATGAAATTGTAGGATTTCAACAATGTAGGATGTGGAAGAAACTGAAGGAAACCTACTTATTCTGAGCCTAGGGAGAAGACAACCCAAAACAGTAGACAGTGAATAAGGTTTTCCCAGAGCCAGTAACACGCTAACCAACGAAGCATGCTGTTATCAGGCTAGATGTAGCAATAGCTAACACAGCCGTTTGTCTTCTGAAAGGAAGGGATGAAATTAATAAAATGAACATTTCCTTCCTGTCCTTCTCCCCACAAGTAGATTCAGAAAAAAGCGCCTTGGGACTTTCTTCTTCTCTTTTGAACTTAAATCTTCAAGGCCTGTTTTTTCTGTCTTTCAATTTCTGTAGCCATCTGTATAGTGAATATCATAATCTTTGCTCAGAAAAGTGAAAAAAAGTGGAGAAACATTTGCCTCATCATTAGTATTGAATAATCTCAAGTAGGAAAGAAATGGACCAAAGAAGTACTGCAGGACAATTAGTGTTAAGATATGAGCTTCATATTTTCACCATATCGTCATCTCCAAAGAGTGGAATTTGTAGTGGAATCCATTCTGTAACTGAGTTCTTAGCATCTGAAAAAACAGTTTCTTTCTGCTGTTCTCCCTAAAGTCTTATCCCACATTTTACTGAACATGGAAGACAAATATCTGAGATGAATAACAACAGCATGTTTCTCCTGCTTCAAAGCAAAGTATTGAATTAGATAATCTCTTGAGATTCCTTTCCTATCTCATTTTCATTGATTGTATTGTTGCAGACAACTTCCCAGAGATCATACAGTTTTCGCTGAATAAAGGAAAAGCAACATTACAATTAAGTAAAATCAAAGTCTTATCTAATTTTCATTCAGAAGTTCACTAGTCAGAAAATAAAATTGGAAAGTTGGAAAGAAAATGGTCCCTGTCTCTGCTTGGATCAATATGACTCTATTGTCAATGAATTCGTTCCTTGATGTGGAGATATAGTTTCTTCTTTCTCCGGTGCAAATCCTGGTTCAGGTCTCTCTTGCTCTCCCTTGCCAATGAGAGGTGATGGATGAATTGATATTTGACATATTTGCAGCTAAGAAAATTCAAGACCAGTTAGTGCTATAAAATGGGACTATGTAGCAGATCAGAATTCTGTGCAGGGCATATAATTTCCAAGATAAGAGACTCATTTAAATTTGTTTAGTCTACCTTTCACTTATGGAATATAGGAACCCTCTTGCAAAGTAAGATGCATGTCTCCAAGATGGAACTGTGTCCAAGAACTGACAGCTATTCAGAAGGGACAACAAACTAACATGAATTCATGTTGAAGTCACCAAATGCCAAGATTATCATAAATCCTGCCAAATATACTGGATGCTTATGTGGTAGACACAAACTAGGCAGCATTCTGCAGGCAGACATGCTCATAGAGATCAAAGGCTGCTCCTCCTCTTTTCAGTGGTGTTGCTCCATATGGTGGCTATAGCAACACTGAAATCTCAGTGACATTTCAGTGTGCATAGCCTTTCTGCATACTTCTGAGTGCCAGGTTTCTTATAAACAACTCTTGAAATGGCAGGTGTCCTAGATCAATAGTTACTGTTCAGATTTCTTGAATTCAAGTTCTTTGACTCACAGGTGGCTATTAATGGCTTCAGGACAGTTTTAGAGTGAAACATTTGTAGTAAGGTATGGAAGAATGATATTCTGAGATAAATGTGACATAGATCCTGAAGAAAGATATGTATGGGGCTATAGATTGTTCTTCAAACAGCAGTGACATCATCCTTGTCACCACTCTTCAAATATGAAAAAGGAAATAATGCTATAGCCTGAAAGTTTGAGCTGAGCAGAATGAGCAGCAGTTACTTCTTCCTTGGGCAAGGAATTCTACTATTCTACTCCTTGGACTGTGTACTGGAAATAAATGCAGGTATAGAAATTTTACAGTTGGCTCAGAGAGAAAGTCAGGCGTGGAAATGTGGCAGAGGAAAGACTGTAGATAATTATTTTTTTCTTTTATATTTCCAATATGTCTTTAAGGTACAAGAAAAATGTCATGTTTTGCCCTTGAATTGTTAGATGAATTTCAGCATTGATGTGAGAGAGGCAACAGCCAGAATGTTTAGGTTCTTACTGGGATCAGTCTCACTCCATACTAAGAGTGACCACAGATGCTATTTCCTAAATTTTTATCATTCATTTTTATAACCTGACTTCTGCAACTTGTATCTCTCATATTCAGACCCTAGTTATAATGACTGCATAGGTTTTCACCTTTCATACACAGTCTGCTGCATTATGCCTCTAATTGCAAAGTGAATGGCTCTGTACTTGACACTGTTTCCTCGTTCCAAGGATATCACCCCTCATTCAGTGGTGTGACTTTATAGCCTTTATAGTCAGTCCCAAAACAGCAGTCCCCTTTATGTTTTTCTGTACTCCTGGCGCTCTTTGGAACTTGTTCCTGGGAGTGGAATGCAGACTAATAAAATTACAGAGTATGTGAGGTTTATAAATAAGTTAAAAAACTCTCATCTGAAATACTTAGAAAGGTATTTGCAAACCTAACTGTAGGCATGCACAGATATATACCCCTTACCATCTCTTTCTGACTCCTTTAAACAGTTGATCCACCCACTAGTATCCATGAATAAGCCACTAGTGTAAAACTTTTTCTGTTCACAGCATGCTTTTCTCTGCATTTTAGCAAACACCATTTGGAATCCCATTGGCAGATGATCCTGGAGCCATGCAGTTGAGAAAATTCCTACAGTAGACTTCAACTTTTCTCAAATTGTTTTACAAGATTTCTGGTGGGAAGAGTCATATGCTACTTTCACTGCCCTATGTCTAATTTTAAAAGTATTTCAGTGAAAGAGAACTGAAAGAAATTCACATATCCAATCCCAATAAAGCATCTTCAGTTAAATCTATGCAGCATTTTCAATGGTGGAACAGGAACTGTCATTTAGGAACTGCTATATTCTTCATTTGCTAATTGCTATCCCACAACTACTTCAGCCTTATAAGCCAGCTTATGGCTTTGGAAATGGAAAAAAAAAAAAAGAGGTCAAAATGCAGATATAATAATCACTGCCTGATAAACAGATTTTTTTAATGCACTCTAGATTGGACAAAGGCAAAGCCTTTCTTCTGATGGAGGACAACTTTTTTGTCCTAAATTTGTGCCAGGGCTGTTTTGGTTCTTTTTGGCTTTTGTTTTGTTTTCTTGTCTGTTTGTTTTGATTTAAGTAAGTCAGCTGTTTTAAGTCAGAAATGTCAAATGACCAGTCTACTCAATTTAGTTTGCTTTTCTAAACACGATTATGGATTATACTATATCAGGTCTTTGTGATCCTGTTGCAGGGCATAGGTAAGGCAGAACGAAGCCTCTGGATCTGGGAGCGTGGTGAGCTGTACACATGCCTCTACTGTGTAGGTTGCATGCCAGCAGGTCTTGGGGTATACAGGAAAATGTAAATCTCTACCTGATCACTCAGGCTTTGTGCACAGAGGAATAGATTTTTATTAGAAGCAGGTATTTGCTGTAATCTGAATTGTTTGACACCCTTTAAAGCACTTTGAAGGAACCCAGAGCCTTATTTATGTTTCTTCAGCAATAGAAGGACATCACATCTCAGTTCCCACTGCAGGGTACTGTACAGCTCAGTCTACTGCTGTCTGTATTTTGGCTTCAAATTTGCTACTGTTTCTTTAGAAGATACTTCTTTGTTTAGATTTTTTCCTCTGGCTTTGATCCCATCACCAGGAGTTTCCATTTTCAGTCTGTAGCAGAAGGCTGCCACAAAATATGTTCAGCTTTCAGGACACGTAGAATGTGTGAATCCATCGAGTTTGTCAGGTGGGAGAATGGAGCTTGAATAGGTTTAAATAGATGCTATAAATACTACTCATTAAAAAGGCTGCTCCTATTTAAAATGTTTGTTTGAAAAGCATCTATGCTTTACTGCCACTAAAAAATAAAATTAATGTAGAATTAGAATTTCAAAGCAAAGTGGACTGTTGCCTGTTTCTGCAGCAGGACAACTGCACGTTTATGGAGTTTTATCCACTAAAGAAATATATGACAAGACAAGATGTACTAGCCAACCAACTAGAAGATGGCTTTTCATGTGCTGACTCTCTAACTGAGTTTGGAAAGATCCCCAATAAAAATATGATGGCCAGAGGCTAAAAGGACAGCTCATCAAGAGGGATAGGAATCAGACTGTAGAATGAAGTAAGACAAAACACGTAAAATTGTTGAGTGAATTCTTAAACCCCAAAGGGTTGCTTTTACCACTCTGTTAATTTCAGTGTTATCACGGTGCTTCATTATAATTTGGAATTTTTTCCTAAATAGAAAATAGGATGCTTAATACAAACTCCAGTTGTTAGAGTAGAAAACTGCAGAAACACAATGGAATCCAAATGAATTATTTTGCTTTCATTGAATTGGCATGTTTTGACAGAACATAAATCAGTGAGGAAGTTTCACATATTCTGTAATAGCCACAGTACTAGTAACCATTTTTTTCTTATGTACGCTAAAAGCCAGAAGGCACAAATGTGGTCTCCTGTTTAATGTCTCCTTTTTTTTCTGCATCAGACTACTTAGAAGTGTTAGCATCAGTGAATAGAAAGCTCCAGAAGCAGAACTTCTCTCACTTTATTTTATAAATTGATTTCTACCATAACTGGAGTTACTTTTGAAAGTCAATCTATGTAGGCTTTTAAAAGATCTTCCATCACAGAGCTGTTGCTGATATCACTGATTCAATAGCATATTGATGCAGAAGGTGAGAATTTCCCTCAACAATACCAAGCACTGGGCCTCCCAACTGCAGTGATTTCTGTAGCAGTGTAGTTTCCCTGTGTAGCGCCAGCTATCAGAAGCAATTGCTTCTAGAATGGTTAAGCTGTTCTACAACAATTATCTCTTTGTAGTTCTGGATGCTTCCTGCGCCTGAAACCCTGTTTATAAAGGCAAAACAACTCCTGTTATCTGCAAGGCATGATACATTTATCTTCCTCTTGCCAATTCATCGGAATGGTGGATAGAAAGTATGTAACCTCCATTGTTTGGAAAGAAAGAGTTGTCGATGAGAACCTGGCTTGTTCATTTGTAGGTAGAGCTGCAAACCGCAGAAATTGGAGCTGGAGAATGGAGTTTCAGGGTCCTGTCCCCACCCACTGAAGTCACTGGCAAGTATCGCTTTGCTGTTGGAGAGAGTAGAACTAGACATCATCTAGCACAGTTTGTATTGTATTTAACTTTCCCAACTGAATGAGTGACAGTGAATAGCTTGAGTCCCTGACATAGTTCTGAGGTAATGTCCAAAAGCAGTTTGCTCTGCCTGCCTGCCCATAGATAATTAAAGAACAGCTACATCAAATTCAGTTGCCGTGAACAGCTCCTTGGGGACCGAATCTACAAGACCTACATGGCTAAGTGGATGAATCTGGCTATACATCTTGACAGAAACCCCAGATTGCAGATCCTTACATAAATTCCCATCACATCTATCAATGTGAAGTACTTACAGCTCTGGGTGTCTGGGCCTAAGTCATCTAAACTGGGAGTTGCAGCAAACTCCACATATGTAACTAAGGCACAAAGCCTATGCCAAATAGATTATTTAAGCATCCTTATCCTTACTATAGCTGACTTTAGTATTAGCACATCTTCTTTCCCCTATAGAAATAAAAAACCATACTCTTTGTAACCTGCATGGAGGTAATTGAATCCATCTAGCAGCATGACTTATGAAATACTTTGTTGACCCAGGGCAAAACACATCAACTTCTTTGTCCCTGGACAGAAACTAGTTAAACATCAAAATACATTTGTGGTCCAGGTATAAGGTCCTTAGCTATTTTCTGTTTAAATACAACCTTTACCCCAGTGCAGACATTAGCCTTTCAACATGCTTCCAGTTTTTTGTGCTGTAAGTGGCTTGATCTGAAGTGAGTATTTTTTTTTTAATACTCAAAGCCAAAGTACTTTGAAGCACTTTCAGATCTTCCACTAGAACTATCAACCAGAGTTGCTTATTGCCTAAAAAAGAAGAGGGTCATAAGTTTCCAAAGCCCAAAGATATACTGACTAAAAGAAGACCTAGTTTAAAATTTCCTATTCATGTCTCTTCCACCTGCTTTTCTCACTATCTCTTTTTAAAAATATATTTTGGCAAATATAATTTACCCAACTTCTCTTTGAGAAACTTTTGAAACCTAGCTAATAGCAAGTATACATGAAACTTTCAAATGATTTGTTTTTCATGCTATGGCATTTTAAATTAATCTTCAATTATAAAATAAAGCCAGCAACAAAATACAAATTGTTTATCATACTTCTAAGCCAACACAGCTCTTTCTAGTCGTACTTCCAAGTACTTCTCATTTTTATTTCTGCTGGCGAAGTTAATAAACCTCTAGTAACCCAGTACTGTCAGCTTCTCACCATTCCTTGTCTGCTCCATGTAGTTCTTAATGCAGAATTGCAGAAACAGCATGAAAGATAAATTGCATCAGCCAGTCACAGTGTTATAATTTCTTAGTGACTTATTAATACCATTAATCAGCAACAGATATTCCTTAGCTTTATTTTCTTTGTAGTAACAGGAGTTAAATAGGATTTGAGGTGTTCTCTTGGTGAAAAATGTTGGAATTTTTTCTGGGAAAGAAGCACAATATCACTTCTTTATGTAAGTAAAAACTAGATTTTGAAAATGTTTGAAGAACACGATGACGTTTATTTGCCATTAGAAATGGTTGGCATTCATTTTATCAGGGAGCAGGATGACAATGTGAGAATTGTTCAGGCAGAAACGGATAGAATACAAAGTGTTCTTCCTCACTTCATGTCACACATAAATTATTAACATTCCTAAAAATTTCTCTCTCCCTCAGTCATCTGTTAATGCAAGAAGACTCATATTTTTTTTCTAATGCTTTCCTTTTATACAGTGCACAGTAACGGACTCAGATGTCAAAATGGAAGGGTTGTGCCAGCAGCTAATTGCAAGTACAATAAAGTTCCTTGCTTTGAAGAATGACCCGAGTTCTACAATCTATTCTATATTGCATAATGTTGATTCCAGTACACAACTTGGTACACAATTCAGGAAATAAACCCCATGCCCTAATTCTCAACTTTCAACTAAATCATAAACTGTACTTTCTTGCTCCCTTCTCCTCCTCCCTGCCCTACTCCAGCCCCCTCCCCCCACAAAAAAAACAAACAAACAAAAAAACCCCAACAAACACCAACTGAAGTAAAAATGTATATTGCTATTTCCTTACTATCAGCAGGCACTTGTAGAATCTGTATAAACACTGGTAAAATCTGCATCATTACCCCTTCTCACCCTGCATGTGGATGAATGCTAACCTAGTATGGTTATCAGTTACTTCAGTGACCCAAGTGACAGATCCATGTAGTTGAGCAGAAGCCTGCTGTGGGGTAAAGCTTTCTAAGGTGGCAGAGTACCCAGCAGTACTTTCAAAGCAGAGTATAAAAAACATTTGATATTTCACAGTGAGTGCTTTTGTCCTGAACTAGCAACTGTCTTCCATGCTCAGGTCAGTGATTTGTTTAGTTCAGCACCTTACTTTATCTGGAATTTTATTTACTGCTGTTGAGGTGATAATGCTAATTACATGCAGTGTAGTTAAGCAGACAGCTTGAGATGGGACTTAAAAACCTAGAAATCAGTCTCCATGTAATTCAAGTATATGAATTACACTAAATTCCTTCATCAGGTACTTGGATATATAGGATGAAAACCTCTGCAGAGAACTGAAACTCCAACTAGAACTGGCACCAGGTGTATCCCCCAGAGCCAAGGCAATTCTGGATTTAATCATTCCTCCTAAACTTCAGTCTGCTATTTGGCAGCATACTGCACAGAGCCTAAAGCAATACTCTGCTCCCCGATATATTTTGATGTTCTGCTGTGATCGTGGTTCACACTGCATTGCTGCTCAGCACAGAAGGGAACTCACTCCTGTGTGCCAGCTGTGATGATATCTGAGCAGCAACCCTTCTTTTGCGGGTTTCCTATCAACAGCCAGCACTTGCCTACTGGTCTCAGAACACACCTCACCAGTACCCAGCCACGTCTCCACAAGAATACTGCTGCTTATCTCAGCTGGCAGCAACGGCAGCTGGTTTCACAATCCAGCTGCAACCAAATGGGTTGTTGATCAGGTATTATAATCACAAATATGGCAGTTATTGGCTTACAGACCCTGCAGATGATGCTGCTTTTTTCTTCCTTTGGTAACTGTGCCATAGGGCAAGATTATTTTTTTCTCCAAACACTGTGAACCCCTGCATACAGCTCCATCCTGCTTACTGTGTTTCCTGCTGCTTTCTCAGGCATCCACCTGCCCTCTGGATCATCCTTCTTCCTCTGCTTACCTTTGCTCCTGTTCAACACCAGTGAGAGTTATTCCTTAATACTTTTCCTCAACAGTCCTTGTTCCTTGAAAGCTTCCTGTAGGATTGAATATATTTATCTCAGTCCCCTATAATGGACAGTAATTAGTTCGCCAAACAGTCTGGTCTTTAAATAAGAAGCCTTTAATGTCTTTGAAGTCAGACACAGAGATCAAGCTTTTCTCACCTGACTAAAATTTGTCTTTAATTTTTAGTTTCACATAAATTGTATGAGTCTTTCTGTTCTACCCTTCTGCGCAGGATCACAGTACACAGACAGACTATATATTGTCTCTGCCATAGGCTGAGGGCTGGCAGCAGACCCTCAGGCAATTTACAGTCTTTCCTAGTCTCCCAGCAAGATAATAAAAACTTTAGGTTCTTACTTTTCATCTTTCACCTACATCCCCCAGCTTGCTACGTAGATAGGCTCTGATCTTGTTTCATGTGTTTACAGAAGCACTTTTTGAGGACTTGAGGTGGCCACTGAAGCTTTTGATGAAGTCTTTGTTTAGCAACAGTAAATTTAAAGACAGAAAACCAGCCTAAATTCCAAAGGGGGTGACTAAGAATGACCTGTGTTTCTGGAGGTGAGTGCAGGCTGTAAAATGTTTTATCTTTCATAAAAGATTGCCCACTAGTTCTGCTATAATTATTCCAGGAAGAACAGCAGTAAAATCATAGTCCCAACAATATTACAATACATTTTACGGGAATAGGTGCAGATATTTTCTACAATTACATCTATACTGGCACAGTTGGGAACAATTTCCAGTTCATGCCTCTCAGCCCCATTTTAATCCCATGTCAAGGCAAGACACAGACTTTGATGGGGAAAACTCCTTTTCTTCCCTCCTTCAGTTCTTACAACATAATTCAGGCAGGAGTTAGGCTGTGCTCCTGGTAGATGCCAGCCTCTGCTTTTTATCAAAGTAAATGTTCCCTTGTAATTTACTTGATAGCATGATGTGGTTGAATGACAAGCATGACATGCCTTTCCTCCAGTTGGGTACAAACCTAGCTGAATCAGGCTGCTGAGTTGCAGGATGTAATACAACCATCACGCTAAGGAGTTTATTTGGCTTCTGCTTGCAATGATAGCATGATGCAACTTACTACAGACCTGTGCTACACACTAGCTAAAAGCAAGTTGCTGCTAATTAATCAAATTATTTCAGGGAATTACAGTCTCTGAACTTTGTTTGTCTTACCTATGGCTGAGGCAGAATGCAGGTTCCTTCGTCTGCTCTTTTTAGGAAATTTCTTCATCCATTCTCCTCTTAAGAAATCACCCCTACAACTCAGTTTACATGCTAAATCTAGTTACAGTCCACTAGCACTTTCAGTCTTTGGGAAAAATAAACAGTCTGCTTCTTTGAAGAGCCACAGAACCTCCTCCGTAACAAGGTCTCAGAGATATGATTGCTATATGCTACCTCCCCTATCTGTTGAATCATAACTATAAATATCTTTAGGTTCTCTTTCATCCAATTTATAAAGAGCAACATTGCAGAGTAATGATCCAAAACCTGTAATATCCCATATATTTTCCTGTCCATATAGAAAAAGTTCTCTATATTCTTTGCCACTGAGCTATTGGAACGCCACAGCAAGGTAAGAACTCTGTTTAAATATATTTTACATCTATGAATAGTATGAAATAAAAAATATCTGTAGCAACCATTCATTGCAATGTCAGATCAAGCCCTACCCTTTGAATTTCATTGGGAGCTACCTTCCCCTTTCTCTCCTTTCTGCTGCTGCAGGCATCTCCCTAGGAGGCTAATGAGCTGCAGGTGATTGTGACCTTTGCCAACTGATCTTTGCCTTTCCAGCCTGTAGCTCTAAGACCTTTCACCCTGGTCATGCCCTAGCAATAGACCTTGCCACATATAGTTAACTCAGCAACCCTATTCCGTATTTGAAATCCTATTATTAGATAACAGCATTAAAACCAGCACCAACAGCAAATACTTTCATCAAATGAACTATAGATTCACTTTTAATTAATATCTGTGCTCTTAAAGGCAAGAGTTTGATTATTCATGGAGAGAGAACATGTAAGGGTTGCAAATGTGGCTGAGAAATTAGTTAACGAGTTGTAATAATATATTGGTAGGAAGATTCCTGTTGCTTGTGCTGCACTAGACATTGTCATGGAATTATTACTTCCTATATCACATATGGTAACCATAATGTGCTGGAAGAGGTCTGTATCTATATTGGTCATCCTTTGTGCTTGACAACTCCTAAGGTGGCACCAAATTATTCTTCTGATCTTATGGATTCCTGTGGAGCTTCTTCTCAAACACTGATGTAATACATATGAGAAGAGTTTTCTCTTGAAGTATTATTGTCAGACAGCATATGAAAGTCAGACTAAATGTAGCTTAGCTTTACCCTATGGAATCAGATTCATTATCCAAACCCCTTAAGTTATCACAAAACCTTAAGTATCTGAGTTGCAGGTGTTTGAGCTCAGATGTATACATGTTATGAATACATATGGTCATCCAGCTTCCTTCACAGAGAGTGAAGGCTGACACTTTTCTTGAGTGAAAGTACAATCTCTAGAATAACACATACTCTTGAAAATGTCTCCAGTTAATATTTTCAGCAACCAGAAGTGGTGTATGTGATGCACCCTCTGAGGAAGCATATGTTTGAACAAATCTTACTGACTCTCAGAGGTCATCCATAACAAACGATAGGAGGTGTACACATCTGGCCTTCAGTATATTTCAGAGTAGGGACAAGCTTCAAAAAGAATGAGGTAAAATTGTCATCTGCATATCTGACAGGAATCTGTGTTTGGAGTTTCATGTGTGATCAGTATGGAGTGTGTTTGGAAATTTGACTCAAATGCGATGAGAGTTCAGATATAAGGTGAGGATTACTAGAAAACCCACATTAATGTAAAAAGACATCACACACCATTGTCAGTCATTGACAACTCGTTGATAACCAGAAATAGCTTATCAGGACTCCAAGGGGACCTCGGCCTTTTAGTAATGCTAGTCAGTTCAGAACATGGTCCTACATAGCACAGTGCACAGTAGTCAGCTGAGAGATATGTCTTCCCTGATTAGATATCTGAATAATTTTTAGCATTGCTTGAACAAGATGTATGTAAAACTAGGTGCTCTACCTTACTACTGTGAGATGAATGTTAGTTTCCTAGAGAATACAAAAAACTTCACAACAGGAAGGGAGGTTAGTACATTCAAGAAGCAGCAGAATTAGTTTGGAAAAATAGCGAGGGAAAGAGCAGGGGTCAGTAAAGACCAAACAAACGGATGCACTATGAAGGACCTGACTTGGGACTCAAGCTCAATAGGAGCTGTGAGCTAAGGAATGTGAGAGGGAACAAGATGTAATAGACTGTATACAATGCAAATGAATTCACCCAAAAGAAAATCAAGGGATTCTGAGGTAAAAAAAAATAGGAATAATACCTAATTTTATGTAACCAATCTTACTAGAACTGCTCAGACATTTCCAAATTTATCTTCCTTTTTCTGCTCAAAAATGTGAAAGCAGCTCACAGGAAAATACTGATATGGGAATCTGGGGACAGACCAGGAAGATTTCCTACAAGAAGAACTGGAAAAGTTTCCTGCCAAACAGATTTCTATCAGAAGTTTGCCAGTTTGCTCAACTGTATGTTTGGCTACCCACCTATAATGTAGCCTCAGGTTCACGAACCTGAGCTTTAATAGGTTAGCACTGCTGGAAGCTCCCATCCTGTGTGCTGCCCTAGAGATCAGCAGTCCAGTGGTTTTCAGATTTGCTAAGTACAGCTGAGTGGCACCTAAGAGCTCTGGTTGCTTCTGTTGTTGGCAGAAGTTTGATTTTAAATATCTGAAATTAAATCCTTGTCATGATTTCAAAATGAATCTTGGTGGGAATTTCCTGTTTCCAAAGAAGTTTTGAAATTTCTGAAGGCATTTTGGAAATATGTGGAATATCTTCCTCTTCTAATTTTCTAATACACAATGGAAAGGAAATTCTTACTTTCACTGACTCTAGCAATTTTATAACAGACTGGCCAGTGCTCCCCCACTCACTTGATTTAGCAGAAAAGTGAAGTTGTATCAGAGATAAAATTATCAGGGTTAGTAATACAGGCCATGCTTGACTTCACATAGCTTGCCTTATGCTACTGTGTTTCTACTTTTCACTTTGCTTTTTCCTTGATATATATTAGTCATGTCAGATTAAAAACCTTCTTCCTGAAAAGTGAATGCATAGCCATTGGCAAGCAATTCGAAAGTGCAAGAAAAGAAAAAGGCACCAAAATGGGGAAAAGGTGAGTTAGTCAGGGTAAATGTAGGCCAGGAAGAGAAGTTGCTTTTGAAAGGATGCTGTGATAGTTTATCAAAGTTAGGCTTTCTATCCTTTACCAGCTAGTAAAGTTTTTAAGTTCTAAGCATAACTTCCTTTACTAGATTTACTTAAGCAAACTTAGAGAGCAAAAGTTAAGGGGAGATTGAACCACTGAACTTTTCTGGATGGGAAGAGGAAAGGGGTAAATATTATTACCAAATTAATTATTAAAAAACAAAAAAAAAAAACCAAAACAAAACAAAAAAAAAAAACAAAACAAAAAAAAAAAAAAAAAAAAACAAAAAACAAACAATCAGCAAAACACAGAAGAGTTTCACAGATCTAAATACTGAACCTTTAAATAAAGAAACAAGGAAAGTGAAATTAGTAAACATAATTACAGCTGGAAGCCCCTCCCCTAAATACATCATATAACCTGTCGCATTGTCCTATTTTGGCTAGGATAGCAGAAACCTTTGAAAACTATGGTAGTTCTCTGTGGAGAAATCACACAACATGTATCATAACATCCTGTGAGCTGATTACTCATGAATGCATGAAGGTTCCTGCTACATTAAAGCAAGGTTGTTTTCTTGTTTGTCCACGGAGGATCTGGGAAAGTCCCTATCATTTGAGCATCCCTCTGATAGGTTGGACTTCTGACCTGACATGTCTGATACAATTATTAGCTGGTGATATAAGAGAGTGTGAACAAAGATCCGTCTTTGCTTCTAGGTTGCAATCTTAAGCAACTGATGTTCTGTAAGCAGCAATGCATTTTACTGCTTTACAGAATGTAGATCACAGCTGCAATGGCTTTTCATCCTCTCTGGCTATAAAGAATGTTAGAAGGACAGTCTGAAGGTTGTAGGTCTAAAAGAAGACCTTCTATTTCAAAGTAAAAAGAAATCATAGGTCAATAATGAAATCAAGAGGCTTTTGAGGTCAGCCTATCTCATGTCCTTCCTGTTTGCCAAACAGTACTTTGCTACACTCACGAGGGAAAGATTAATCTCTTTTACTAACATTCAGGCTTTGTAAAACAGATTGTAAGCAGTACAGATGTTGCAAAAGGCACTCACTCCAACAGCTGTGTATCTACATCTGACTGGACCCCAGTCTGGAAGAATGGTGTGGGACTAATTCACCTGATATCCACTCATCCAAACATAAAGGGAAACTCAATGGAACGTATATGTCCTGTGCATGTCTTTAGCCATGTATGTTTCTCATAAGGAATATGCAATGAAGTTAAACTCACAGAGAGAAAGCAAGGATATACTTGCCCTATCTCTGATCCACTCAGGGATCTTTCTTAAAAGCTGAGGGTTTGTCCAAACAAGATAATTATCATTTCACAATAGTAGGGTAATTCAGATGCTTGTCTCTTTTGTATCATCACTGGTAATATCGAGAATTAATGCATGAAGTTGCCAGCAATATAGAAGTTTTCAATCTTGGTTCTTTTCATGAACTTGAAAGAACGTTAGTTTCACTGTCTAGGAAGATAGATTTGCTCTGTATTCTTTGTGCAAGAATTTTTATGTTCTCTGTCGCTTCATTATGATGCTGGAAATATGGGGCTGTGTTGCCCAGCTTTTTGATGGAGAATTGTATCAGTATTCTGTGATTCTAGACTCAGTTAGAAGTAGAAGAAAAAGGCTGGAGCAGTTGTTACCATTTATAATCTTTTGTTGTTTTCAGCTTCAAGGAAAACAAGTCCACTGTCAGTTACACAGAAGAAGTAAGATTCACAGGCTAATAAATACTTTTGTTTGCTTTTGTCGTCAGCCACTGAACACTCCTGTAGGACAGTGCAAATATAGTCTCTGTGTCATATTATTGGCTTTCAAGGCACGAGTATAGGATTCCTCATAGTGTTAAAGCCTTTCACAGTAAATGTCTATGCTATAAATTTTGATGTGCTTCCCAGCTGAATGGATGCTTTGAGTGGAGACAGACTGGCTGGAGCTAAAGTAGTTAGCTTTGATTTACCTCTTCTCTATTATGCAGTCCTATCGAGAATTTGGAGTAGTGATATCAAGGCATGTTGATTGGCTTCAGTTTAGAGACTGAAATAAAATGAGTGCTATTTAACCTTGGTCAATACCATGCTATTTTATAATGGTATTAGTGGGATGAAATAATGTGTAGATTTGTAAGACAGACACAGTGAAGCATGATGTTTGCAAACAGATCTATTGACAGATGAGTTTTCCCTATTAATCATTCAGTATGTTTTTTGTGCAGGTCCTTGAGGGGTTTCAAGAATTAGAGAAGTACTTGTGAAGAGTCAGTGTGTGTGCCATTTCTAAAGCATCATTTATAATGAGTTTGATTTGTAATGTTTGGTTTGCATATGTTAGCCATATTCACTCAGTGCATCTCAGCTGCTGCTTCTCCAAGAGCTAGAACAGTTCCTGCTCTCCAGCATTTGCAGGATGTTCCTCCTTGCTATGGTTTGTTAGCTGCAGATGTAGTGAGAGTGAGTTAGTTATTAGTGGGCTTAAAATGGCAAATGTAAAAGAAATGATCCGTTTTCTGAATCCTGTTCTGACACTTTAGGCTTCCTCATAGTTATCTGGGTGTTTATGATATTTCTTCTCAGTTGAAATTGTAGGTACTTATGGAGTTGTGTAATTTCCTCACTAGTTCTATCTAGCTTCCTAACTAAGAAGTAAAGTATGATTTCTCTTTTCTTCTGGAATCAAGCAGTGATATCAGGGTTACTTTCCAGATAATTATTAATGAGATTGATTAATAGTTTTCAAGTCATTAATCCTGTGCAAAGCTCCTCTGTTCTGCTACAAATCATAGGTGAATTTTAAAGGGCTATCAATACTGACATGTTTAAGTAGTATGCAGTAAAGAGGGCAAGTGCTGGTGCGAAAAAAAGGCAGACGTGCAACTGTCCTGAGGAAGATCAGTGGTCCTAAAACTGAATAAGTCCTTGCCAGCAAGATTTCACGGGATGGTACTTTAGTTATGTGTGAATCCTTAGGGGCCTTCTGTACAGGAATGCCTGTCAACTGTGGCAGCTATAAGTTATAGTCCTCCAAGCACATATTTGGTCCTCTGCATATTTGTCATGCAGTCTGGTGGCCCAAGGTTAAGCCAGAATTAGGATATTTATATCCTGAATATTATTGTCACCAACCCACACCAGAGTTGGACACAGTTAAACTGTACTTCACCATTGCATAAGATACCATTCACTGAAGGGAAATTTGTGCAAAGAATAGGGGAAGAGCTGAGCGGTATCCACTGTTACCATGCTGCAAAGTGGCAATTAATCACTCTGCATGTATAATTCTGGTTAATGTTTATGTATGCAGAAATCTGACCAGCTCTCACCAAAATGTCTGTTGTTACTGCGCACCGTGCCATGCTGTTCTTGCTCAGGAAGAACTGTCAGCAACTGAAGGTGGAGTATGATCCCATGCTCTCACGCCTTACTTTTATTCTTCATGTCCTAGAAATGAACTAATGTAAACAAGATAAAATATAGAATCCTTACGGCCTTTCATTAAAATAGAAGTCTATAAATGAATCTCAGTTTATCCTTTCTCATCGTTGTCAATATTCTCAGACCCACCCTTCCTATAGACTGACAAAAATGCTTAGCATTCAACTGAAGAGCTATATCAGGCTCCAGCTGAATTTTAAATATTAGCAACCCTCAAGCCTCTGGGTCTTTCAGAGGCTATGAAAATCCAAAGAGCGTGCGCAACACAGACCTCGCGAACAGCGAAGCTGCAGCCAGCAATTTAGTCTGTCTCGCATGTCCCAAAGGCTAACATATTCAGATTCATACTTGGCTTTTTATTCCAAATGCGGAAGATGGATGTGAATAAGGAGAAGTCTGAAGACAACTGGAAGTTTACAGAGTAGAACCAGATATAACCCACTGAGCTATCAAAAGACTGTGGTTCCCATCCATTAGTTGTAATGGATGGGAATTCCCTCTTAAAAGACTAGTACTGCAAGTTTTAGATGGTTTGCTCTGATTGGCTGGCTCTGTATTTTGGATGCTCTATGTAACCCTGGCTAGAATATACATAAGATGGTACCTAGAAAAAAAAAAAAAAAAAGTATAATTGTGTCTTTTCTGCAAAAGATTCATGTGTGAAAAGGCATGCAGCCAGGTTCTAGTGTGTACCAGCTAGCCCAGGAGAGAGTGTTTGGAGAAGGTGAGGAGGAGAGACAGTCCTTACAAATGCTGCTCCACAGATTTAAAATCAAGAGGTGTGCGCCTGACCACATCCTTTGAAGTGGTTTCTGAACCAAATCAGCTTGAAAGAACCTGGGAACAGCTTTCATCATTTGTATCTTCTTGGTGCCCTTCCTTGATTAGTGTCAATGAGCTTGAAAGTGAGGGCTGAAAAAGGCTTGCCTGTGTGCCACTCCTTGTTCTTTCCCTCAGGAAGAATTCAGAGAAATGCAGGCAGTGAATCTTCTTTATTTTTAAGCATTTTGCATGTGAGACTAATATAACCACCTGTCCAATTGGCTATATACAGCACATAAAATATATGTGTGGTTGTGTTGCAACTGATATAATTATTGTATTGGCAAAGTGCCAGTACCCAGTATAATTTGAATATCCTGAACTATCAGTGCTATGCAGTAGCTTGTCTCTGAGCAGACTAACTGTACTGATATTTTTAAGTAGTTCTTGCCACACTATTAAGTTTTAAATCTAAGAAGGTCTTGTTTTACACAGAATAGTAGATCTAGGTGAACATTTCCAGAATTAATTATAATTACACAGGAAGGCACTTGTTCTCATTTCTTGGTGTGCTTCTGAATCACTTGAAATACATCTTGGAATTGCCAGACCATGCTGCTGCAGAAGAAAAAAGATAAACTATGACTCCCTCTTTATTGCCTTTTATTGATAAAACTTACTTGGAGATTTGCATGTATTTTATGGTATCACTGACCAATATAACAAAGTATAACACATTCTCTCCTTGATCAGTCTTGTCTTACAAGGGGTCTGCTTCTAAAATCCCTCCATTACTGGTTAGTCATAGTTGGTTATAATCAGTCACTTATTATGGTTTCTCTATACTTACACTGACACTGCAATTCAGTAGCTTAAGGTATAAAAATACAAATGTCACAGAAGTAGCTAGTTGGGAAATTCCCAATTCCATAAGGCAAAATACCCATTAATTCAAACCAAAACTGATGCTAGAACTGTTTTTTAAAAAGCTCCTGAAATTGGCCAAAACACCATTTGTTGTCAGAGTGAGTTAAAAGAAGGTGGGTTTTGGTTTAGAATTGTTTTCTATTGCAAATTTTTTGTCAAATTACAATAAGAGAGAGAGGAGGAGGATGAAATTAAACAAAACTGTCAGATGAGCAGACATAAATCAACACAAATTCAACTAAGCTTAAGAAATGGGAGGAACTTCTTGTATAACAAGGATATAAACAATTTAAGACCTCATACACTAACTAAATACTTCAAACAGCTGCTTAAAATCAGTGAGCTGGCATGGCTCATGCTCCATGCTGTGACAGTCAGGGTTAGCAAAAACACTTTCAGGTAGCTTCTACCGCCAAAAATAATTTCCTGGAGATTCCCAGGGTTTGTCCTGCTGCATGTGAGCCTCTTGGAAGCCTATCATCCAACATTTAGGATCCATGTGATAAAGGTGTGTTGAGATGTGAGGAGACTTGCAACTCAGGGAGAAACTGGCAGACTCGTTGCCTTCCACAAATAATGCAAGGTGTTCTTGAGAAACTGCTACCTGACTGTCCGGAAGGAGCCAAACTCTAACATTTTTCTTTTAAGTTCCTTCATTGATTTTGTAACAGTACTGTTGGTTAGCTTTTCTGTTAGCAAGATTCATAACTTTGGATTGTGTTGCACTACTCCACTTCTTTCAGAGACTCTGCTTTCTTAAAAGTGCATGCCTTCTAGTCTCTGTAAGTAATTCTGTCAGTAGCTAAGGTCATCTATTCTAATGCCAAGACAATTGCCCATATGCGCTATGACCATACTGTTATTAAGAGAAAAAGCCCAGCATCATATTGAGTCACTAAGCACCCCACTTCTGTAGCCTTGCATTCCACAGCAATGTCAGCGTGCTCATTAGTGGGTATATCTGTGTACATGTCTTTCTAATTGTGGCACCACAAGTTTCTGAGACAGTTATTACTGTACTTCCAAAAATCTACTCTAAATGACAGAAGTCTGTCAAAATTGGATACAATATTCTCACGTCAATGATAATTACACACCATTTTGACAGCTGTCACGGTTTAACATTTCTCTTAAGGAGCTAACAACTACATCAGGATCTTATCTTTCACTAAAAAACTGCACATGTACGTAAATAACACTCCACAAACTGGCCTCTTGAGCAAAACATGAAAAGGGAATGCTGCAGATTCAAACACCTTTAGGTAAATAAACAGGCCTCAGCATGCATTTTTATTTAAAATCTCATTGTTTTTAAACCAACATCTTCAGCTTTTTGTGAACTGGATAGTTGGAGGTTTTTTTTTTTATTTCTTTGTTTTTGTTTTTTTTTTTTTTAATTATTTTTTTTCAACACTTGAGGCTGCAAACACACCATGCTGTTCCATGGCAATAAATTCTAAAGACATGGAAACTCTCTAGTTTAATCACTGAAAAAATGTCATCCAGTGGTAAGATTTAGATGACCAATGTAACTTGCATATAAGCATGTTTCTAGAACTGTTAGCATTTTACTGCTTAGGATTCATTATATTTGTTTTATATTTGTTGGAGAGCCAGAAGCTAATGAGTACAGATGGATTTTGAGAGGCAAATATGTAGGGATATAACTTCAACAGAAGATATCAGACACACTTAAAATAAGAGCAATTTTAATTTCCAAGACAAATGCAGAAAGTTTCAATATGCAAATTTCAATTTCTGTTTACAAAATACATCTATATTTACAGTGTTCTTATATGCATAATGTCAGGTACTGCCATTTTGCATGGGATTTTTAGTTTAAAGTAAGATTGGTTTACTATGGGCAATTCTGAAAACTAGGCAAATACTGCAATCATTCTTCTTTGGCAAAGTGACCTCTCAGTGCTATGGTATCAAAAATATAATTGTAGGGCTTGTTCCTTGATGTGGAAGAGGTAATACACTGCATTTTCTCTGCATTACATTTAGGAATTTTGCAAAACTTATACCCAAGGATATTCTAGGCAGTTGTCAGGAAGTCTCATGTCAATCATCAGAAAAAAATAGGATAGGATGAAGGATCAATGGGTAAGGGCAAAAAATGGTTTTGTGAATTTACTTTAAGGTTTTAACATTTAAAAAGCCAAATTTTAAGAGAGTCTTCTGAAATTCCTTAAATTCGTTGTTAGTTTAAATTGGATGTTTCTCAGAATATCCTTCGTATTTTTGGTGCTGACTCAGATATAAAAAGATCCAAATGAATGGTATGCAATTAGTAATACCAATCATGTGATATGCAATAGACTTTTTACTGGCATAACTGCTCAGAATTTTCTGTGCATGCAAAGCCACAGAGTACTTTTCAGAGCACTGTAAATCAGTCCAAGATAAAAATTCTTAGCACCTCATGCTAACATGAACACTGCAATGAAACTACTCCACATTTTTAGGAGAAAGATAATTTTTTGCCCAATGGACTATGAAGAATTTGACCCTGTAGTGACTCATAACAAAACGATCAGCTAGAAATGACTTGTGAGGCATAAGAGCTTAGTATGAAATTGAGTAAAATATGGCTATAAGCTGTCAGTGCTATGCAGTCAGAAGGAAAGGCAAATGTGATACTACTGTGTATTAGAAGTACTTCCAACACAAATGGAGTCCTGTTACAGTCAGAGTACCAAGAATACATGAAACCTCTTTTATACAATTAAATTCAAACTTGGGTGTCATATTAGAAAGATTAGTTCAGACTTTAATAAGGGAGGAATGGAGGGGTGAGAGATTAGAGGAGGTCACAAGACACTATAAGAGCCTAGTTTGCTTTACATCATAAAACACAAACTGTGAAGTAATGCAATAATTTTCTAAAGCAGGGAGGAATAAGAGTTATATATAACAACAGATTACACTGGCAGAACCAGAAGTGTAACCATGGCTTATAACTGTTAAATTAAAGTGTCCTTTCAACCTGGACGGTGGAGCAAATCACCTAAGTAATCCTTAAACTGGTGATCACTACAGCGAATTCGGTAGTAGAAATCTGGGTTTCAGTATTTATGAGGTCAAATCCAGCATGTCCTGCTATGAGGACCAAATAGGGAAACAAGAGCTGGCTCGGATTTGTTTGTTTGTTTGTTTGTTTTTTGTTTTTTTGTTTTTTTTTGTGTTTTTTTTTCAGTGAAATCTGTTTCTTGTGGGAAATTCCAATTTAACAAACAAAAAAGGTTCCCAGTCTGGTTTGGAATTTCTTTTTACTCTGAAACTTTAAATTATTTTTTTCTTTTCCCTCCAAGATTTCATTCTTCACCCTGATTGAGGATAAGCATTTTCCTGTAAGAAGGGAAAACTCTTTCCTTTGGGGGTTTGTTAGCAACCATGTTTACACAATGCCTGACTGTACTAAGACTGTACTGATCTACACCTCTATTCCATTTGTTCTATAAGACCTTCATTCTGCTTCCCAGTAAGTAATGCACTGCTTTGTGTATCCTCTGTGATAGGAAATACACCTTTTCTGCTTCATTCTGATTCTAAACTAAAATGTGGAAAAATCAGATGACACCAAAATCTTTATGTTACAGGGATTTTATTAGTAATGATAGGATATTCAATACTCAGCCTTCAAAAAATAACCAAAATCAGAAACACAGTAACTGACAAAGCTAACAGGTTTAGAAATCTAACCAAAAAAAAAAAAAAAAAAAAAAAAAAGAGTGAAAGAAAAGCAACATGCATAAAGACTTTCCTTACATAAAGGAACACTGTCCCTCACTCAGGAAGGAATAATACTGAAAGCGTTACCACTAAAAGCCATATTTTAGGACTTAAAAAGTACCTTTTACTTCAAGTGAACTGACTCTTTTTTCTTTCTTGTTTTAAAAGCCATTTTAATCCATTTTAATCTGAAAAACTAAAGAACTCTTCCAGCAGTGATAAATGAGGTAGTGTACAGGATGGATCCAATCCAAACTTTAGAAGTGCTGGACATGTGTGCAGTCCAAATAGTTGGGCTGCCCTACAGCTGCTGACACTAGAAGCCCTGGATTTCTACATTTTTGGCTCTGAGTCAGAGACTCTAGGCCCTGAAATTCCTGGTCTCAAGGAGGCTCTGTGGCAAGACTGTCCAACTGCTCTGCAGCACCAGTCCCAATGCACACACTGGGTGATGGTCATGGTAACCCATCCTGTCAGCAGAAGCCCAGGTGTTCAGAATCCGACTGGATGTGCTGGAGGGAGATTCTCTGAAATCTGGAATTGCCTGCCCTTTTCTGTTTCCAGATTTGCATTAATTTTTAGATGTCTTCTGTAAACTGTTTCAGATCTCTGATCCAATTTTCTGTATTTTTATTCACTGTCCCAGACTACTTGCCACACCATCTCCAATCCCACTTTAGCCTCCTCCTGTGTTTTCCATTTCCCTATCTGTAGCTTGGATGCAGTGTCAAAATAGGCATCAGTGAAACAGGAACATCCCCTATGGCTCTCTCCTTGCCCCACGCCAGCGTTTCCTCTCCCTGGCTGCCAGGAAGTGCTGCAGGGCAGTGCCGGCAGGAGGGCAGGCAGGGCGATGCTCAAAGGAAAAGCACAGGCTTAGAACAATTTTGAAAATAATCACCTTTTCTGTAGCCAAAATGAGCAGAGGTGGCAAATGGCAGAGACGAGGACAGGAAGAAGGCATTGCTAGAGCTGATTAAAAACTTTCTAACATTTTTCATGTCAAATAGTCAAAATGAAGCTGCCAGAGAGAAGGGAGCTATTTTAACAAGCCTTCTGATTTAAAGACTATCCTGCATTTCCAAATTTATTAGAAGTTATCAACGCTGTTCTCAAATGTTCTCAAATATTTCAAACACACACAAATTTCAATTTATCCCTTAATTTTACATTTTTCCTTAAAATTTTAACCCACTTATGGTAATAAATAATCACATTAAAAAGGCCACAATCAGTATGAAAGATTTCTAACATTCCTAAATAAAATGACACAGCTCATCTGGTCCAAATTAATTTTCCCCTTTGTATCAGTTTATGATATTTTCCTACCCTTCAATTCTCCCTTCTATTTCAAGGTGGGAAAAAAGTTGCAAAATCTCAAAAACTCTTATGGAATGGGAGGATAATTTTCCATTTAGATTTGGAGAGCAGATATAACATGAATAATATTGTTCTTTCCCCTTCTTTTAGTTTCTCTTTCCCTTAGTTTCTCTACAGTCACATGAATAGAGCTAGAGCTGTCACAGCATAAAGTGTCAGAGTTTACTGACTCAGACAGAAAGCATACATCCTCTTGCTATATGATGAGAATAACCATTTTATGTAATTTCTAAAATAAATACCTGTGATTACAGCACACAAAGAGCTTTAAAAGAGTAAGGAGGAATAAACATTTGGGCACACATCTAAATATAATTCTCTTTTCAGTCCCAGAATGGCAGATTTGAAATGGCATCTCACCACATCACTGATGCTTTTTGTTATATCTGAGGTCTTTTGGTTAATGTAAATGGCTGTGCAGCTATTGAAACTGGTATTCACAAAACAAAAAATTAATTCACGATATGAAAGAAGAGAAAGCTACTGCATTTTTCTCCTCTGACTAAACTGAAAGTTGTTGTTGTATTTACAATATGCAGTATTCTGGAGAGAGAAGGAGGTTTGTGTGGGACTGGCCTCCCAGAAAGATCAAGCAGCAATGACAACAACTTTGTTGTTCGGTGGTTTTCAGAGGCACATTCAAAGCCCTTACAGTAAGAGTACATAAAAAATCTTGAAAGAAACACAGTCAAATCTTACATTTAAAGCAGAAGTGAAAACATGATTTAAAATAGACTAGGAAACACATTTCTAAGAGACACCCTTCTAGGCTCTTGAATGATGCTAGAGAAGATATCTGCAAGTTAGAGATGAGAGTGGTCTTGACAGTAAAACAATCAAACATTATAAAAGTAATTTGAAGAACCATTTTTAGAAACTTTTTTTTTTTTTTCTAATTTTGCATAACACTGAGCACTTCTGTACAGTGATGGAGCACAATGTAATTGTTAATTAAATGTTCTTCCCAAAACTTGTAAGAATAGCCACATTGGATACATTAGCATTGCTAAAGAAACTGGGTTCAGCAAGCAAGCAAGATTGTGGGATTCCTGATAGCTGAGACATTGATTACTAACTGTCTCCTTTGCTCTATTGAGCCACTTTGACTGCCCTTGTCCAAGATGAAGCTGGTTCTAGGGACAGGTATCTTCAGGGACCATTCCCTCCCAGACAGCAGTGTAGGTGTTGCACCAGAGTTCACTCCCTCCATGGTATACAGTCCTCCAAAGCAATCCTATCAGCCTTTGCATCCACTAATGTCCTTTCATAGCTACTTTCTACACACTGGGGCATGCAGCCATTACCCTGAACTTCAGTCTATAAAAATCCACTATAGCACATTCTTCACATTCCTTGACACAGTCCCAGGCCCTCTTTCCAGAAATCTTGACATTGTTCCCTGGACCTCTTGTGTTTAGTTGCACAGATATACCAGTGGGTCAGGTGAAGGTCCATACAGCCTAGTATCCACCAGAACCATTGCACCCAACGTCTTTGGCTAAGAGTATAGGAGCAGGAATATAAGAACATGCAAACCAATCAGAGAGTAATACTTCTCTTCTTATGCCCTAATACTTTGTCCTCAAGGATTTTCAGAAGAAGAGATTGTTTACTTCTGTTTAATGGCTTCTACAGCATGAATACTTGTCTATAATTATGAGCAACTGAGCATGAACTTTGATTTGCCTAAATGCGTGCAAATGATACTCCAGCCCTACTCCACACCCTTACAGGGATTTGGAAGAAAAAAATAAATTAACTTCTTGTACAATGTTGAGCCTTGAAAGTTTGTTTTGAAGGTATCCTCCTCTGCCATGAAAGCCACAGTTTTTTATTTTGTGATTTAAAAGCTGTATTTCTCATGAAATTACTTGACAACAGCAACAAAGGCTTTAGGAAGTGAACTGAGCTATCATGAGACTTGGCCACACTGAGAAGGCCACAGAGCATCTGACCATTAGACCACAATTCAAATCCAGAGGTTTCTTACTCCAGCACTGTACTTTTTCTGCTATTTTTTTAGCAAAGATTCTCTAGGGCTTGAGGGCTTTAAAAACAATATTTTACAATCAACTGCCTTTGATAGCTTATGAAAAATACTATAATTGTAAAAACTGCCATTGTTTTCTTGCATGAAATGCTAACACTGGCAACAGTATTTCAAGCAAGTTGAAGCCTGTTTATCATCTCTCTTGGCAATGCCTAAATCAGGGAAATGTAATAATCTATTCTGGAGGAATGCTGTTCCTAGTATTACCCTTGGATGCAGATGAAGAAATTGAACTTATGAAAGCATTTTATGTTGATGAGTATAATCTTTGTTCAATCTAGCAATCTTAACAGGCAATGCCAATCAAAATCAATACATCTTTTATATGTAAGGGCAACAAGAAAATATTACTGCAGTTCAGAAATAACAACAGAAAATTCCCTGTTTTGCTTTAGTTTGTCTTTCACAACCATTTGCATGTTTCAGTCAGGGTAATGCTTTCTCTCTTTGTGGCACACCCAACCCAGGTAGATTATGTGTATATTTCCCTATTTATGCACTGAAAACATGCACACTTAAATGTTCTATATATTATAACTCAAACAGAAGCTGTGGGTGGATATTGAAATTACTGACTACAAACTGGTTTTATGCTGAATGTGTAACTATATGACCATGATGGTCCCTTCTGGTTTTAACAACCCTGACTAAATGTGGATTACTAGCAGACTGTTCATTGGTGCACTTGAAGAAAAAATGTGGATTCTACACAGTTTTCCCAAATGAAAAACAGCTAGCCTCAAAAGGTAAATTAAATCACCATTAAACCAAGCTATAGCCTCACAGAGTGTAGAATCCCCACAGACCGGGTGCTGACTACAAAATCAGTTTGATGCTTTTGGGGAATGGTGCAAGAAATGGCTGAAGAGATTCCTTTGAACCACAGGAAAGATTTTGTTTGCATTATTTTCCCTTGCTGGATCCAGGTTTAGACTGGTTCTCATTTTATCTGCACCCTGTTCCCCACCTTCACATGAGTACACACAAAGCGGGGGCTTCAAAGCTGACAGCACTGGCCTAGCTCTGTTCTCATTAAAAGCATTGGCAAAACTCCCAGTGGCTTCAACAGCAACAGGATTAGGCCAACTGTGAGCGCTTTGAAAAACTCACTCAAGGCAATAAATCTAGCATTAATTCAGAAAAAGGAAAGCAAACAAAAAGGTATGAAGAGAAGGAAAAGAAGACTCATCGTTCAGTTATTCAAAGTCCTTTAACAGAAAAAGGACCCTAATTTGATATTTCTGTGTAGGGTCTCTGTGGCTGGTACATGAGGGTTTGAGTTGGATACCTAGTTCTCTGCTTAAGCCTGTGCATGAGTACTGAAAGAGTGAGGATCCTTTCCCTGGTCACCATGTGCAGGAACTGCTGGTAATCACACTGTTTACACGTTGCAAGAACAAGGAGAGCTCCAAGCCCGCAGTCCCAACTCACCCGGCAGCAGAGCTGGGCTGGTTGTGGCCAGCACATGCTTCACCCTTTCCCACTGCAAAGCACGGGCTGCTCTGGCCTGCAGTCTTCTGAGGCACTTAACTGTCATTTGTTGGACACATCCGCATCCAGTTGTTCTCTGCTCACCTCACACATCATCTCTTTTACCACTGTAATAATTACCTGTGCCCATCTGTGCATTACTGCCATTATGCTGGTGCTTTTCAGGCACAGGGATAAATTACATAGCTGTGAACATTGCCCATAATGGAAAGCACACAGGAAACCATTCAAATGGCACCTGACACTTCAGTCTCAGGTTATTTGTGTTTCATGTATGGCTTGATTTAATGCACACCAAAGATAAGGAATTATGAAGCCAAAACTAAAAATGTTGTTTGATTTTTTGTTGTTGTTGTTGTTGTTGTTTGTTTGTTTGTGTTTTTTGTTGTTGTTGTTGTTTGTTGTATTTTTTTTTTTGCTAGAGACATGAACCTTGGAGAAACAGGAAAATAGTCTCAGTGGGAAAATAATTTGGGTTTGAATTCAGCAGGACTGGATTTTTGCACTGAACAGTAGAACCTCCTCATGAACTTTTCTCTTTTCTCCTACCTCTAACATTTCAACAGGCTTTGCTGTCTTCTCCAGTTTGGCAAAGAGCAGTAGGTTCAGGTCTTCACTGTCACAAAGTGAGTAACGGTCAAAGCATTTGACAACACTCTTTCATGAAAAGGTGACTTTGGAAATTGCTCAGACACTTCTCACCTCTCAAAAATGTGATTTCTCACATCTCACGAAGTTACTTGTCTCTCACAAATTCTGACTTCATGGCTGGTGTAGATGGTATTTCCCCTTCTGCTGTTCATGAGCTCCCTGCACTGCCCTAGAAAACTGAAAGGGCTTTGCGTAGGCCCACAGCATAGTGGTATCGTTGCACAAGGATTTGAACAGATTTACAGAGGAGGAGAGCACTCATATCTCCTGCTGCCACCTGACAGGAGAACAGGGCTGACAGGCTCATCAGTCTCACTTCATCTCTTGCCTGGCAAGATAATGGAGCAGATCCTCCTGGAAGGTATGCTAGGGCACATGGAAAATAAGGAGGTGATTGGTGAGATCCAACATGGCTTCAATAAGGGCAAATTGTGCTTGACAAAGTTGGTGGCCTTCTCTGACGGGGTTACAGTGTTGGTGGATAAGGGCAGAACAATTGACATCATCTGCTTGGACTTGTGCAAAGCTTCTGACACTGTCCCGCATGACATCCTTGTCTCTAAATTGGAGACATGGATTTGACGGATGGACCACTCGGTGGATAAGGAATTGGCTGGATGGTTGCACTCAAATTGTTGCAGTCGATGGCTCGATGTCCAAGTAGAGAGTGGTGTTCCTCAAGGGTCAGTATTGAGACCAATGCCGTTTAACATCTTTGTTGGTGACATGGACAGTGAGACTGAGGGTACCCTCAGCAAGTTCACCTATGACACCAAGCTGTGTGGTGCGGTCAACACACTGGAGGGAAAGGATGCCATCCAGAAGGACATTGACAAGCTTGAGAGGTGGGTCCGTGCAAACCATGAAGTTCAACAGGACCAACTGCAAGGTTGTTCTGCACACTAGTCACAGCAATCCCAAGCAAAAATACAGGCTGGGCAATGAGTGGATTGACAACAGCCCTGCAGACTGGGTGGTGTTAGTGGATGAAAAACTGAATATGAGACAGCGATGTGCACTCGCAGCCCAGAAAGCCAACTGTGTCCTGGGCTGCATCAAGAGAAGCATGGCTAGCAGGTTGAGAGAGGTGATTTTCCCCTCTACTCTGCTATGGTGACATCCAACCTGGAGTACTGTGTCCAGCTCTGGGACCCCCTATATAAGAAGGGCATAGACCTGTTTAAGTGAGTCCAGAAGAGGGCCGCAAAGATGATCAGGGGACTGGATTGCCTCTCCTATGAGGACAGACTGAGAGAGTTGGGGTTGTTCAGGCTAAAGAAGAGAAGGCTCCAGGGAGACCTTATAGTGGCCTCCTAGTAGGTAAAGTGGGCCTACGGGAAAGATGGGGAGGGACTCTTTATCAGGGCGTGTAGTGATAGGACAAGGAGTAACAGTTTTAAACTGAAAGAGAGTAGATCTAGATTAGAGATAAGGAAGAAATTCTTTAACGTATGTGAGGGTGGTGAGACCCTGGCACAGGTTGCCCAGAGCAGCTGTGGCTGCCCCCTCCCTGGAATGGTTCAAGGCCAGGTTGGACAGGGCTTGGAGCAACCTGGTCTGGTGGAAGGAGTCCCTGCCCACGGCAGGGGGGTTGGAGCTAGATGATCTTTAAGGTCCCTTCCAGCCTAAACCATTCTATGATTCTGTGATGCCTCAGGCACCTAATTGTCTGTGATTTTATTTCAACCAATATTATTATGATAATTTCAACAAATTTTATTTGCAAATTCTTCCATTTACCCTTTATGTCGTGAAGAGCTAGATCAGGTTCAGAACAGTAAAATAGAAGTGGAAGATTCTAGCATGCCCTTGAAGCCACCAAGGCCTTCATATTGGTGTTGCTGTGGATTCAAAGGCAGATACTCCTTTTTGGCCTTGTATTGACATCATTCTTGCACAATTCCATGACTATGAGTTGTATCTTCATACATTTTCAATGCAAAAGCCGAACTACTGATGCATGATAAGCACAAACAGAGAGAGTGTTTGGAAGAACAGTCACTTGAAAGCATACCATTCATCTATCTGAAAATAACCTAGGAGTTTGACACTCACACAAAAATTACAGCTAGTGTTTTTGCCAAATAAATGCTCCTAACTAGACTTCTTTATCCAGAGTGGGGCAAATAATTGATCTGGGGGGCTCAACAGCAGATCTACAAGAATTCATTTTTCTTTAACCCGGAATGAAATGTTCAGGCAAATGAAAAGTAAGAAAAATAATGAATTTTGATTGAGAACAATTTCTGAATTCTGGGAGAGGTTACTTGTTTCCTTGTTCATTCTTTCATAAAACTGAAGTTGATTTCCATATGCTTTGAACTGAAAATCAAAGTATCTCAAAACCATAATGCTGATATTTTTCCAGTTTTAAGACTTTTTTTTTTATTATTTTATTTTTTTTGTTTTTTTTTACCTGAAACAGCTTACAAAAACTGGAAATCACTGAATCACTGTTATTCAGTAAAAACGTTCTGGCCAAAAAAGTTTTGTCCAGCTCTATCAGTATATCTGATATCTTCACATGGCACATCTCCACTTTTTTAATATGCAGTGGGAATGTGCTGAAATACAAAACTTAGTGCAACTTCAGTAAAACTATGCAAAAGGGCAAGTCAGCACAGGAGACAAAAGGAACTGTGATGCTCAGCTTTTAGTTAAAGCTATTAAGCTAGTGGATATTCATGTTCAAATCAGCCTTATTAAACTACACAGGACTGAGTAATTTTTTTTCCCTTTCTTTTAGAACACCCTGGGATACTTCTGACACATCTGTTTCTCCATAAGCTCAAAAGTAAATTGTGATCTGGGACCTGGAAAAGGTAAATGTTGTTAGAAGAGGCAATCACACATGATATAAAATAAAAGCACTGTCATTTTTATATTTCCTTGATATCCACAACTTGTGATTTATATTAGTGACTCATTAAAAAAGTAAAAGACGACCTTATTCCCTGAATAAGTTAGATGGGAGTTTAGATCAAATACAGATTTGAATACCAATAAAGTTCAATGAATACAACAAAAAAAAACATATTCATAGATACTCTTTTCAACTGTTAATGTGTGCTTCAGCTTACTTTGTACCTCCTTTCTATCCACATTCCATTAATGTTCAAGCAGCCAAATCTGTGAAGAATACTCATGAAAGTAGTGTATTTTAAATGATTATTGAGAACGTTCAGAGAGAGTAAATTTCAGATTCATAGTAAAGATAATCAACACTGGAAATATGGTGCATTATTTGTTGTTGTTGTTGTTATTATTCCATCAATGAACATGACCTACATATTAAACCAAATCAGCCTGAGATTTTAATAGCAACTATCACACAAAGATGCAAACAACAAATATCTATAAGCTAGCACAGTCACTGTGAAAACAAAGAAGAATGCTGAAGAGACAATGAATTTGAGGAAGTTTTAGTTTGTTCACAATTAACAAGTGAAATACAAACATACAGTGGAGTGGTGCTGCAGTGTACTGGTCAATTTTATGGCAATCAGTGCGTAGTCAAGATAAGAACGGACTAACTGGTAGATATGGAAACTGTTTCCTTAATTTGGGGGAATGCTAATGTCAGCAAGAAGTTTTCCATTACCTTCACTGGTCTTTAGACTAAGCATTAAGGCACCAGGCGTAACAGCTAGGAAAGTTAACTTTTACTGGCAACCCTACTTTGAAGTGGAGGTTCAAACTGAGCCATTGTCATGCTATGAGTTGTTATAGGGAGACATCATGTCTACTTTACTGCATTTCTGCTTTCTGTAATCATCAGGAAACAGGTGAACATCCCAAATGGTGCCTACTGTGTCCTGGGCTGCATCAAGAGAAGCATGGCTAGCAGGTTGAGAGAGGTAATTTTCCCCTCTACTCTGCTATGGTGACATCCAACCTGGAGTACTGTGTCCAGCTCTGGGACCCCCTATATAAGAAGGGCATAGACCTGTTTAAGTGAGTCCAGAAGAGGGCCGCAAAGATGATCAGGGGACTGGATTGCCTCTCCTATGAGGACAGACTGAGAGAGTTGGGGTTGTTCAGGCTAAAGAAGAGAAGGCTCCAGGGAGACCTTATAGTGGCCTCCTAGTAGGTAAAGTGGGCCTACGGGAAAGATGGGGAGGGACTCTTTATCAGGGCGTGTAGTGATAGGACAAGGAGTAACAGTTTTAAACTGAAAGAGAGTAGATCTAGATTAGAGATAAGGAAGAAATTCTTTAACGTATGTGAGGGTGGTGAGACCCTGGCACAGGTTGCCCAGAGCAGCTGTGGCTGCCCCCTCCCTGGAATGGTTCAAGGCCAGGTTGGACAGGGCTTGGAGCAACCTGGTCTGGTGGAAGGAGTCCCTGCCCACGGCAGGGGGGTTGGAGCTAGATGATCTTTAAGGTCCCTTCCAGCCTAAACCATTCTATGATTCTATGATGATGATATGATAGACTCTGCAAGTCCAGTACTGATGGTAGCCTGAAATATCTGCAATATTCAGAACCTTGCTGGAAACCAACACAGAGATGATATCTGAACAATAGGATAAGTGGTGTGGGCTGGAGTGGCTGTTGCAGCTGGGAGAGAGGACTGGTGAGCATCAGTAGAAAAGGCTGATGCATCAGTACTTGGTTTGTTCAGTGATCTGGGAAAAATTCGCATGTCTGAAAGCTGGTTGGAGATTACTACAACTTCCATAGGTTTGGCTTTCCAACACCCTATTGATCACTTATAGGTGTATAGATGAGCATTTCTTTTGAAAAAATGGAAATTCTCATTCAGAGGTGTGAGTGAAATTAAATGTTATTTTCTGCTGTTGCATTTGGATTGTAAAAGGAAAAGGTATGAAAGCTTGGCAAAGACTGATATGCTCTGGGCTCATTCCTCTGCCATCTCCCATGAGATCTGATGCTGGCTTTTGCTACTCCAGGCACTCTGGGTTATGAAAATCCAGGAAAAACATATTTGAAAACTATCCTACATTCTTTTTCCAGAACTGAACTTGGTTTTCTGCTGAAGTGGTTTGAAATAGGCTCTTAGCCAGTGCATATCTCAGCCCTTCACTTCCAAGCATGAAGTACATAATCAGAAATCCCTGAACTGAACTGAGATAACATTCCATCCTAGGGCACTGGCAGATAAAAATGGGTGAGCTTGCAGTTTCCTGACTCCATATAAACAGCAAAAAAGTTGAAGTTTAGAATTTTTGATCTAAGTACGATGTATGTGGATTAAAGAGCAAGACCTATATTGGGAAATAGACTCTTGTTTTAATGATATCTTTAAAAAGCCTCAAACAAACCTGGAAGGCTCTACCTTCCCTGCCATTATGGAGTGCTCCCAGGAACATCCAGAAGAACAATGTGATCCCCACGTCCATGTGTGTCATGTACATTTTGTTATCTTGCAGGCAACGGGAACTTTGTGTAAGCACCTAAAAAAGTAGTTGCAATGTACTAAGCCATGAGGTGAGCTCAGGCACCAGCAGAGCCACATCCCTTTGAGATCAGCCTATGCCCATACTTTAGGCTGTGATTCTGATTGAATATTTGGAGAGGGTATATAGGCTGCAGGATGTCCTAGAAATGTCCTTCACAATGTAGTGTAGCTCTATCTCTTTGATCTTATATTTTTATGCACCTAGTTTGTATTTGCTAACTTCAGGCAAGATTTTGGCCTTGAAAAGGCACATAATCATTTTCTCTGCAGTCAGAAGGAGTTCAGACACCTATGTTACAAGCGATTTTAAAACAAGGTGTTCATTTCAGAATGCAGCTGAATGACTACCTGTCACATGTTTGAACTCTGGCTGATAACTGTAGTATTTATTTTGATATTTTCCTGCTTCCAAGTCTGTGCACTCTGATGAAGTCTTTACCACTTCATAAAAAGCAAAGGACAGCATTAGCATTAATATTGCCAGTGGGACAGTGTAAGCCACAGCCATTTGAAAAAACTACATGGCTCTTTTTAGCTAAGCCTCCCACTGAGAGCTGATTGCGAGGGAAGAGAGAGGTGGGAATTAGCCACTTCTGTTACGAATGTCAAGGTTCTTGGAAGGCTCAAGTAACAAGAGGTGCTGAAAAGTATGGCAACCAAATCCCCATCTCCTGACACTAAGCTTGTCACTTCTGTGACATTCTTGGCCTCTTCTAACCCAGTGTCTGGGAATTTGAGACTTAATCTTTGGTCTACCACATGTTGGTGCAGAATATAGCTGCTGCAAAATGAGACCAACCTACAAATGAGGAAAAGATCTATTTTAAAATCAAAAATCCCAGCCCCCTCATTCTTCCTTAGCACAGGCTTTTTTAGAACCAAATTTCAGTCTTGTACTGGCCACTTAATACTGCATGGGCTGTGTTTCTCACCCCAGACAGACAGGAATGTTTTGCTGTTTGTCCTGCCAGCCAGCAAGCATGCCTTTGCTGGCGTCATCTACTCATCATACACCAGTATGTAGTTCATATTCTCATTTTTCACATCAGGAAAACTCTCTCTGGGTTTGTTTAAATAGTAGACCATAAGGGAACTGAAATATTATCATGATGATTAACATTTCATCAGAGTAACCAAGACTTCAAAATTTAATTGCTTGATTTTGTAAGATCATAGTTCAAGCCTGAATAGGTGATGACCTCCTGGTAGCCTTTGTAGTCCATATCGACTTCCCATTTGGTCTGTGCTGCTGAGAGCTTAGACAGGGTGGAGATCCCAAACATTGGCATGTCCTTCATTCACAGTCTGTGCAGTTTATGGTGGGACCATGGTCAGGGCAATAGAAATGTATTACTGCCACTGTTCTCTAAGGTCCTTTAGCTTATGGGGGCCTGTAGTGCTCCAAGAAGCTACCTGCGTCTTCTCAGTACTGCTACTGCAAGGTGTGAGGAGGAGGTGGCTGTACCAACATAACAGTAGTTTTACATGCCATAATATCTGACACGTTTGCAGTGTTGCTGGGTAACAGTTTCAGTTTTTATATCTTTTTTATTATTAATGAAGTATATCATACCCTCAGCTCAAGATATCTTCCTGGAGCTTTTAGTGTAACTCTTTGAGGTAAAGTGCGGGAACATGCCTTTTCCAGCTTGCTCAGAATTAAAGCTCTTAGACTTTGATAACAAAACTTGGGCTGCTCTCTGTAAGGTTGAGATATTGACATAGAAATACCATGAAACAAGGCTCACCTCAGACCTGTTTTCAACCCCTGCCTGCTCCTGATGGCTCTGCCCTAAAATGGCACTGTCTAGAACATCTATTTCATCAATAACTAGCCCTCTGGAACTGCCTTGCTCTTTCCAGTTTGTCCCAGCCACCTCACTGAGGGCAGAAGTTGGGATGTAGCGGTGAATCTGTCCAGAGACAGATCCCTTTGGCTTCACTCTTGATTTTCTCCCAGTCTTGAAGACTTGTCACTTCCCCACACAGAGCATATGAACAGATCTTTGCCTCCTCTTCCCAAACTGTCCCTCTTCCTTGCTTGTAATGACCAGCTCCTACCTAGCTGTTAGAGTCCTCAACAACTGCAGATGGGGGCCAAGTACTGGCATTTTAGTGTTCAAAATACTCGTGTTTTACACTCACATTCAGAGATAGTTTCTGTCTTTGCAAAATGCACCACTAGCATGCTGGATTTCACCCTCATGCATATTGTATAAGAAAAGTGAAAGCAAGGGACGAGAGCTCGGCTCACTGCCTTTCATCTGCCAGAGTGCTCTTGGAGCGGCTGGGCCTGATCTCCATTAGAATGACCTAATTCTGCATACATCCATATTGATCTGATCTGCATCATCATCAGTACAGCATTCATTAATGCAATTGGGTGCAGAAAGCATTCAGGGGAAATAGATGCAGGGTAAGAACAATATATGACATCCTCTTGGAGTAGGAGTGGAATTAGATTATTTTTGTGCACTTCAGTTGAAACCTACTCAGTGACATTTTAAAAAGGCTGTGTGCAAAGGCCCCCCCCCCTCCCTTCCTCAGCTGCCGCAGCCGCACGAGGCCGTCGAGGTGGGGGTGCGGTGCGGGGGGTGCCTCCCCGTGCTGCGGGCTGTCAGCGTCCAGCCTCTGCCGCGGGCAGACAGCAAAACCCTCCCTGACACTGGGCAGGTTTGCATTCAGTTTTGGCATGATGGTTCAGGCTAGCAGTTTCTCCCACTGGGGATACAGGTCCATGTGGAGGCCCAGGGCATAGTTCTTCTCTTAATTACACCACTGTAACTACATTTCTCCAGTAGAGTTATTCACAGTTTTTATCTGTGTAAATGAAAAAAAGAACAAACACTGAATTGATCTCACAGATTCTATTCCATTCCTGATTACACTGTCAGGCATAAGATAGTCCACAAAGGAGGAACAACCTTCTTGTATATCCCCACAGACTCTTGAGAAGCTCTATTTACTCACCTCGTGCTTCGGGAGGAAACAAGCCTCCCTTTCTTGTTACATTTCTGACTAGAATCAGAAGTGCTGGATTTGTTCACGTTAGAGAAGATATGTGGGTGTACAGGAGCTCTTGAGCATGAAAAATTAATGAGATTGCTTTGTGCTAGAGGCACCAACAGCCATACACTCCCAAGTAGTATGGACACTGCACAATTCTCAGTCGAAGACAGAGCATGTGAGAAATGTGTGATAGGGTGAAGTGAAAGCTTTATAGGTGTTTAGCTGAGAACATACACAATATGTACCAAATAGCACCATTGTGTATTTTTAAAACTGGTAGGAGAAAGCACAAAAAATTGTGCTCTGAGATTCAGTGTGGATGCTGATCTCACTTGATTTTATTCAAACTCGCTGCCCTTTCTCCACATAGGCACTGTCTATGACTATTGCTGCTTCCATCACATGACCACTGAACTATAGCTAAACACAGCAGTAGAATATGTAATGAATAGAAAATACACTAAAATTAAGGAGACAAAAACTATTTACAAATATTTGGTTTGGTCACAATACAGCAGTTATTTTGTTGTGTGATATTAATGACCTTATAGATACAGCCATGGTTTTATCACCTTGCTTCTAATTGCAAGAGGAGAATATAACAAAGATCGTAGTTTACATAAAGGAGACTTTTATAAAACAGAACTGGAGAAAAACGTGAGGGGATCTGTTATTTAGTTCCAACACACAGTCTGTGTAATGCACAGCCATACTCAACAGATTTTTGAGTGCCCTGTTGTAGCTGCCATTTGATGCATGTATCAAAAATGTAAGTGCTCTGATACATATTCCTGTCCCTCTCTTGGGAGTTTGCTTTCACAGTTAGTGATTCCAGTCTGCAGTTGCCATGAAGGATACCTGACCCCTCAGTCACATTGATTCCCTCTCCATGTGGGCAAACAATTATTAATAGAAAAAAAACGTTCCAGGACAGAAGAAAGGAAGGAAAGAAAGTTTTATTATGCCAGCTTTTAGGAAATGGAAGAGGAGAAATGTGTAGCATTGTTTTCTATGTTTCTGTATTAATACACTGCAAAAGTTTGCTATGAAATTTACAAATGTATTGACATAAATTCTTTTGCCTAAGGCTCTATTTTTGGTGTTGAGGCTTCTCAGTTAACTAAACAACAAGGAAAATGTGTGGTGGTGGGGAAGAGAGGAAAGTACTTTGTAGGTGCTGTGATCAATTTACCAGTGCAGCTGACATGAATGTGCCCTAAATCCTACTTGATCTTCTTAACACAATGTAATCCTTAATTATCTATTTTGACACCTAATAAGCACACACACGTGTGTGAACTCTCAAGGCATGTATGTCTTGCCTTGCTAATCCCATTATCCAGGCTGTACCTCTGCTAACTCTACTGCTGTGAAAGACTCACAGATGTAGTGTCTTTCTGTGCTGCTGTATCTCTGACATGTAATCCTAATAATTACTCTCCACAGTGAGGAAGGTCTGGAAACAGTGAAATCTTCCACCTGTTGACATACGGTGAAGTCTGTGCATGTTTTTAATCTAGGGTATAGTTTGTCAGTCTGCTGTTGAGCTTAAAAGGCCACTGCAGACTTTTTAATGATATTGATGTTCTTGCTGTGAAGAGGCAACTGAGCACTGCTCTATTTGACACAGCTCGGAGCTGTGGCATTAGGGTGGGGGAAAGGACAGATGGTATTTACTCATGAGCAATCAGTCAAGGATTTTTCCTTTAAGAGAAAGAGAAACAATCCTTTCCTTAGCACCTGATGTTGCCAGGCTGTTCTACTTGTACAGCATCAGGGCTGTAGTCCTGCTAAGTGTCCCACAGCAACACACTGATGGAGTTGTCCCTTCACTCTATCAAGCACAGAAGCAGATTCAGGGATTTATACTTCCTAGATAACTTTTTCTGTGAGGGCTGAGCCTTGGTAAAAATAAAATCTATATAAAACCCAGGGAATTAACCATGTGTTTTTTTAAACACTTTTTATGAAATGTCTTAGCTCAGGAAATTAAGATGTGGTGAATGCAACTAAAATCCCTAAATTATTCACTTCTAGATGGCTGACAACATCACCATGTAACCTGTTAACATTCCCAGTACAGTGAATACTAAGATGAGTTTAGTAATGCTGGCCATCAGTGGGGTACAGAGTAACTTTCAGGATCCAGCTGAACCTGGGTAATTCAGAGGGATAAATCCTTTTTGCAAGACAGCATAGCTCTTAAATAACTATGGAATTGGCCCTTTCTCAGGGTCCATTGGGAACACAAGGTGAGCAAGCCTTGGTAAGATCAGTAGATGTCCTGCTTCTGATTCCTGCAGAACCCTCCGTTTCAGCAGTGGCAGATGGAAATTTGGAGCTTGTGAATTTGGGCTAATAGCACAAATCTAACTCTGAATCCATCAGAGTGAATGGAAGTTTTGTCACCCAGCAGGAATAGCATTAAGCCAAAGTGTGGTAACACTGGGAGAGTGCTAGTGGCATCACAGGTACAGGGTTGTGACAGTGGTGGCTACTACAGCACATAGTCAATCTCATAGAATTTGGTGTAATTTGTGATGATGAACCTGCTATAGGAATATACCCTTCAATGCAGGAGGCATATCAATCTTCACTAAAATGTTCACACTTACTAGCAGTTACTACAAGAAATGTTTGGGCCCTGTCTGCCCAGTGCAACAGAAGCGGTGCAGGTAGTTCAGTGCTGAGTAAAGATAACAGGTCAATTGTCAAAAGCAGGCCGGGAAACAGATGTAGTTTCTGTTCTTGGCCTACCACGCTGAAGTGACTGTGCAGCTCTCTGCAGTTACCATGTTTGAAGTTAGTTTGAAAATTGTTGCACTGTGTTTGACCATGCAATGTAGACAGGCCCCTAGGTATCAGCGTCTCCCTTGACCGCGATACAAATAAAAATGGTGGCACTTCCACAGTGCTGCTACGCTTGCACGTAACTTAACACTGAGCTGATATTTATTTGAACACTAAAATGTTCCTAGTCCATTACTGCGAAGCAGCTATGAACACTCCGTAAGTCTTAGCTTGCTGTTTGATGAATACTGAAATTAGGCACTTCTATGGGTGTTATGCTAAAGTCATGTTGTGCAGAACTTTTACAAGCAAAGATTATAAAGAGCTCAGTGTGAATAGGCGACAATAATCCCTATCAAGTTTATTCACCTCGTTAGTTAAGCACAGCTTGCATCCAACCTGGATTTCTAACTCATCAGCCATGCATGGCTTTGACGCTCCTCTGACACTTACCCTTTCTAATTGCTGAGACTTTCTTGGAGCCAAGGGCTAGGAGAGAGACCACCCTGCTGGGCAACTGTGAGTTCCTGGGTGCTGTCTAGACGGCAGATGGGGTCTATGCAAATCACATGGAGACTCAAGTTAAGATGTGTCAGCTAACAGCTAAGAGGCAGGGAGCAGAAGGGGAGAGACCATTTTCATACACTGCCTAGTCTCTACAGCTGATCTCGTGAGTGAGCCTAATGCATTTTGGGGCAATTTCAGGTTAATTCACACCGCCTCTTTGTTGTGGGTAAGCTAATCTCTTTGACTTTGGACTGAAATGGGAAAGAAGTGCTTATGCTAACTGCTTCAGCTAAGCAGTAATAACTAGCAGCTGAGAGTTCAAGCAACAGCCCGCATCCAGCCAGTTCTGGTAGAGCTGCAAGGGCAGTGTCTGCCCCAGAGGAGAAATAACTTCTGCAGGGCCAATCTCAGTAATTACAGCTTCACAAGAATGGCTGATCTGGGATGTACTCCAGAGTTATGCAGTTGCCATAAGAATTATTTAGCATAGTTTTTAGAGATCTAGAAATAATGGTGTGAACAAGGTAGTAAAATTTAGGGTTAAATTATAGTAAAATACTGAACAGCAAGCTTTACTGCACAGACAGTTAGGTTCCCTAAACATGAGGTAAAAGCTTTTATTCTGGTGACATTTATTTCTGTTTATTTTTAGGATTCACAACATGTTCTGAAATGGACAAGACAACAGTAGGTGTGAAAGCGATTTATTTTCAGGAAGATGGGCTATATGACCTTTAGTTATTAGTAATTATGGAGACACAAGAGCTTTCTAGGTGTCTCTCAAGAGATAAAAATACATGATGCATATCCTGTAAATCTGCATGCTCTGAATGGCCATTGAAAGGAATAACAAGATAGTTGTGGGCAGCAGAAAATAAAAAAAAAATAATAAAAAAAAAAGACAGAGCAGTGTTTGTAAAATAAAGATTTTACACCTTATGGTAAAACCATCGCAATTCTCCCTTTGTGTTATAATGAAACACGCACTTTAAGACACAGTGGGTTTGTTTTATCATGGAATCAATTAAATGAGCCTCAGTCAGGTAAATAATAAGCAGCTACACAGAAACAAAACATGTTTGGAAGAGGATCTTGAATTAGGAAAGGATAAGGCATGTCATTGCATGCCAAATCAGGAGGGGCACACCAAGAACAAGGCTCAGAGAAAATTTCCATTCGTTGACTCTCTGGGACTGTTAGATCTAGGGCATTAGATATATCGGCTGTGGAGACCCTTATTTCCTATTCAAATATCTAATCCTTTCCTGAAGCTTACAAAGTCGGCCTCGGAAGCGATCCCATGGCAAAGATTTCTTCCCACTGTCTATAACCTGTGAGATGAGTTGTTAAGCTGGGATGATTTTCAATAGCATTAAAATAGGAAGTAGAGTGTACCATTTATATATTATTTTTGTATGGTGTGTTTGCTTTTGAGAGCTTCTTGGATACATTTCAAAGAGAATATAAATTGCAAGCATGTTTTTATCTGTCAGAGCCATGTGGTTGGGGTTCTGTTGATCATGTTTTGAGGTGTTACTAGTTCTATCTGCTGAAGTGTTTTATCCTACACAAGTGCATTGTGTTGCTACAGTGCGGGAAGGTGCTGCTGTCGGACACTGGGAGGATGGAGGCATGAGTGCTTTTGTCAGAGGAAATGTTAAGGGTTGATATGGGGAGGCAGGGACAGGGATGATTATCTATGGCAGTGACCTGGAAGCTATAAAACATAAAGATCCACGTGTTTGAGGAGCTGCTGCTTGTTACTGCCATATGCTGCTGCACAGTGGCTGAAATATAATTTTGCCATCACCAAGACAAGGAGGAGAGCTTATGAGAGCATGCAGAGGAACAGCTCCTGACCCAGACCAGACAGAGCCATCCTGTCCACGCAACTGCAGCTGCAACACCAAGGGCCTGGTGCAGCACTGCTGTTTCTGTGGATAACCCTTTTGCAGATCCCAAGTCCATTGAATAGAAGTCTGTTCAGAGAGAGCATTGCACTACAGAATTACGGCCTGACTCAGATTTATGTCCAAACCACATTACACCATTTTGGCAGTGCCAGCAGGTCAATCAAGTGGGTATAAATGGGAGTCAGCATCTGAGACAGCTCTAAAAGAACAAGGAAAGCTCTGGCAGCTGAGCAGTGAGTATTTGGGCTGCAGTATTTTCTTTTCTTTATTTTCATTGGCACGTTGTGTAATTTATATGGCAGCTTGAGTGTTTGTGGTGCTTTGTAACAGATAAAACATTCTACTAACCATGAAGGGAAATAGGACGTGAAGAGACAGAGAACTGTGCAGGTGGAGAGGATGCTTCAAACATATAGAAAAGAGAAAAAAAAAAGCCACTGAAGAAATTAAAGACGGTATTCAGTGGCGTGGGAAATGGAAGGGCGGCAACACTGGGACAGACTTAAGGAGAGAAGTACAAGACTGGAAACAAAGGAGCATTATCTTGGTGGCAGACATAGAAAAGGAGGGGGAAATGCAGGGTAGCAAAAAATTTGGGAGGGAATTGGCAGCAGTGGTTGCCAACACTAAGGAGAGGCTGTCAGTGATGGGCAAGTATGTGCTGCTTAAGTCTGTTTCAAATCCATCATTGCCACAGGGAATCACTTCCTGGACTTAAATATGGTCCAAACTGTAAAGCTAGTAGAGCCTGGACATGCTTGAAGAAGCAGGTTTGTCAGAGGACCATAGGACACAGAAGTCTGTATCTCCTCAGGCAAAATGAACAAAAGGAAAGAGCATAAAATGTCTTTCTACAACTTGAAAAAGCAGAGAAGTGACGGAGGATATGTGAGAAAAACAGTTTGGAAAGAACAGGTTCTTTTTTTTTTTTTTTTTTTTTTTTTTTAATTAATATCTAGTGTTTTCTCATGTGCCTGTAAGAAAAATTTGGATTATAGAAAGTTTGCAAAGTCCAAACTGCCGTGATGTGCTGCTAGCCTTGTGCTGCTGCTAGGAACATTGTAGGAAGCAAGCTTTTCTAAGGGAAATGAAGGCTGATAGTGAATGTTCGTATATGGCCTCATTGCTCTGGAGCCAAAGTCCTGGTACCATGAAGTTCAGTGGGAATGGGTACTACTGAGAAGTAATGGTTTAGGATTTCCTTGTCTTGAATGCATTTGTGTAACTTTTGGTAGCTGGCCTCCAGACAGTGTGGTAAGAATGGATATTCCTACGAATATTTACAGTGGAAAACGATGATGTCTATTTGTAGTAGGATGTTTACATAACTCTCCACAGATCAGTTTTATTTGTATTAAGTCACTGCTTAATATAATTTATAGTTTGCATGGCATAAAGTGCTGTTTATTTGGAACAAAATTCAGATTTTTGTTGTATGCCTGATCCTTTCAGAGCCCTTCTGAGCAGGTTGCCATAGTTCCTTGTCAGTTTTAAGGGAAATAATCTGGTTTTGATCATTTTTCTCCCTGTTCTACTGGGGATTTCTGATTGACAGCTATATTCTTTTTGATGAGTATGAATGAAAGATCATATTAATGCATTAAAGTAAGATACAGATTGGGGATAGCTCCACCCACATTCAAAACACAGAGATGTTCTATCAACTCTGTTTCAACAGTGGTGAAAATACTCTGCTTCTATCAGGGTGACAAATTTTTTTTTTTCAAAATAGACTGAAGAGGCTCACAGGATTTCATTTAACATCTCTTACTTTGTTGAGACTTTGGTGATCAAAATTAATTACTTCTGGCATGTACAACTAGGTCACCTTAACATTTTCTCAGCTTTAAATCTGCTTTCAAGAAACCACACTGAATCAATTCAAAGTAGATAGGATATGCACATGAGCTATTCATCTCTCAAAAATTCTTTCCAAGAGATGGCCCTTGCTTATCAGGGGAAAATCAAAGCTGCTTGTCATCTGAATGTAGCAATGAAAACATATTCCACTTAACAAAAACCAGAAACTGCGTATTTGTGATCTGTTTCACTCTTTTAAAATCTGTTTGATTTGATCTTCTCTTAATTCTAATAAAGCAAATCAAGACTGAAATTTTCCTCATGCAAGCCATATTCATATTTGCTCTAAGCTTTGTTTTCCTGTGGCATGGTGATACTGGGGGCCTGGGAATTGTTCATATGTTTTGGTAATGGTTATTTCTATACTAAAAGCAGTATTACACTATGTGTATTTTTTGAAGTTGTAAAATATGGAATATTCATAAACCACTTCCCTGCATTCATCATCATGTTAGTTGAATGTTTAGAGATGCAAAATTGTAACTATTGCCAAATGAGCACCAGTTAACTTCATTCCATTCTGAATCTCTTTCCTGTTCTGATAGGTGAGGTAATTAATTAATGAACTAATTAAGGGTGATGTGTTTAATATACTTAGACTTGTGGCCTTCCTCATGAAATCTGTGACTTGATCTCTGCTGTAAAGTACAAAACACAAGTCAAACTTACATCGTCTGAGAGTTGCAAGGTTGATGTCCACAGCTAAGAGAAAACAATGGAGGGCAACCTCGATCGCTGCTGACCTGCTCCTTGAATATCTCCAAAGGTTTTGAATCATAGCATGTCTTGTGGGTCCTTCCTGCCCCACTTACATTTATGTGGCAGACTGTACTGCCTCAAAATTACAGTATGTTGTCACACAGCTTTTTACTGCAGTGTAAGATGGGACAAGGTTTAGGGAGAAGGCAGGGAGAAACTCATTCTCACTCAGCTGTCTTACTGAGAAGAAAGGTTGTCTCTTTAATGTTAACCAAGTGTTTAGGCAGGTCTCTGCATAGCCATGCAGCCTTGCCACGGGGCATATCTTCCTCTGTCGTCTCGAATGATTATACATGAGGGGTAGGGGCACTGGCCCTTCACCTCTTATTTGCTTTTCCTCTAGCATGCCTGCCCTTCTTCATGCTACCTTAGTATATTTAACTCTGTTCTTTTTAGAAACAGTTCTTTATTAAGAGCAAACGTGTTAATGTCCCATCTAGGATTTTAAAATCGTGACACTTCCATTTTCCCAGGATGCCTCTGAAGACTCTCTGGATGGGCTTTGTCATGAACTGTCATCTGAGCCATTCAGCATTTCTTTGCACACTAAGGTTTCATTTTAAATGTTATTTTCTTTCTGCATTTAAAGCAGAACAATTTTGTAAACACAGGGAACATTATAGAACTGAATTAATTAAATACTTCAGCTTCTAACTTCTCTTCAGGTTTCTAACTTCTTTCTAGAAGCCATAAATATTTGTTGATCTGGATATTTGCTGGCATAGGGCCTATGTTCATTCAGACAGTAGAATTAATAGATTCCTGACTCCCACATCTTGTTTTGGGGAAAGCATAGTTTCCTTTTAACTTGCAGTTTCTTAGCTTCAAGATAATACCTCATTGACATGACCCGCGATGTATAAAAAAAAATATGAAAATGGTCTTTCTGCAATTTACAAGGAGACTGAATCTGTCCAGAGTCAGATAGTCACTTCAGAAAACTGGTTCTAACTCCAGTGGCTTTTTCTTAGTTTGTTTGGTTGTTTGGGCTTTTTTTACTTTCTTTAAAATATTGGTAGTAATTATACACTGCCTGAATCTTAATGTTATGTTCTTAAGTCACAATATATTAAGGTTTTAATGTAGGTTGCCATATTTTCACACTTAATGTTAGTTATGCTTATTTTTAAGAGGAGAAAACAATGTAATTCAATCGCGTATCATGTTTAATGATAAAATAGCTTTTCCTTAAAAAGAAGTCATCCACTTTTCTCTGCCTTAACATTAAATCAAAATACACAGTTCTCATGCTACTTCAAGTTACAGGTGAAAGAATACAGCAAAGGCACATTACTGTCTGTACACTAGTGCTCTTAGATATAAGCATCTGTTGATGGTTAACTTTGTTAAAGTGAACTGTCCCAGTAACAGTCAATTTTAGTGTACAGCTGGTAAATGTCAAATTGATTTTGTTTCATTTCAGTGAATGATCGTTTTTAAATTAGATTTGTGCCTGTTGTGAAATTTCACATCCTCAAATTATGATCCTCAAATGCTGTGCTTTCCAGACCTTGCTGTTTAATACAGGACAACGCTTTCTTTCCTTCTGATGTTCTGAGTGAACTGAAAACCATGTACTGTGAAGAATCTCTTTCTAATCATGCTGCAAGTACCTCTCACACCGAGGAAAAAAGTTACACTCTTTGCACTTGCAGAAAACCAAAGTCCCTCAGAAGTTCTTCCTGAAACACTGCCACAGATTCCTCAAATCCCGTGAAATGGAAGAAGGATACGACTATTCACAGGACTGGCTTGCCAAGTATGGATGCCATTTCAAGGAGATTTGTACTAATGTGTGTTGTTCAAAAGTTTTTGCTGTGATCTTATAGTGCACATATTAGATTTACAGACTAGAGACAGGCTTGAGTGTCATTTATAAAACGTCAGATTTTTCTTTCTTTTAACAACTAAACTGTCATCAGTCCTTTAACAATTGTCTCTTTTAATCTAAAACTTTTCATTTTAGATCTACATATTTTGTAGGCTCCTTTGCACATTATCTGGAACTCATGCTCTTTTTCTCTTACCTACAGCAATAGCATCTGCCAGTTTCATCTTACAATCCAGCAAGAATTTTATGTCATTGCAATGTGAGAATTGAATAGGCAATTGTGCTTTTTTTTAATGTGCTTTCCATCATCACATCGGCAGCAGAAACAGAAACAAAGGAGCTGGTGGATATGTGTTGGGAGTGAATATATCCTTCCACTGGGATTTTATTTTGCTGAAGCATATTCCGTCACTGGCCACTTTCATTTCTATGGGGTTGTGAATCTGATGTGCTTGAGCAGACACCCTTGTCCTTTGGCCAGGCAGCTTTCATCATTGAGTAAAATGACTCTCAAGTCTCGGGCAAGTTTTGAGGATTTTCTGCACTCTCTTCCTTTTTGTGTATTTCTGGGAAAACAAACAAACAAACAAACAAACAAACAAACAAACAAACAAAACCCCCAAACAAACAACACACACACACAAATCCCAAACATACAAAAAGCCACACAAACAAAAAAACAAATCAGAAAACAAGAGTCAGTGGATCTGAGAGAAATGAGCCACTTCATCCCCACTGTGGAGGCCCCAGATAGCATGCAAACTGTCATTGAAGACTGAGGGGATGGAGTATGCCAGAACCACCCAAAGAGTGACTGAACTCACTTCTTTGTCGTGAAGCATAGATATGTGTGCCCTGGGTAGTTTCTTATGCAGTGTGAACATGGGATTTCTTCATAAGCTTGTCTTGCAACTACTCTGGCATGTGTCCATCAGGGGCTGCATCTCACTCCATCACCTTAATGTGTCTCTTTCCTGGTCACCTTCCCAACTTTTTTTAAGAATAGTTTGGTTAGGTGGAAAAAGGGGTGTAAATGCAATTCTAGTTGTGAGTTTTGTGGTTTCTCTTTGCATAAGGGAGTAGTTGTGTTGTTTGAGTTTGTGAAAGCCAAGCTGAACACAGATTTTGTGTTTTGTTCTGAAAATAGCTAGTTCCATATTCATTGTCACTTTTGCAAAAGCCAGTTCTGTAAGGTGCAATGGCTGCCACAGCTCTGCCCTAGGACATCCCCCACCCTCCTTCCTGATCTTCCCTAGCTCATGGTCCTTTACCAGTCTGAAGAACCTTTGATACCGTATGAGTCTACGGATCACAAAAATAAACAGACCATTGAAACAAGCAGCAGATTGTTGACATAAACATAAAAGACAAAGCAGCTAAGACCTTGGAGGGTCAAAACAAAAGGGAACTATGGAGAAGTTTGTTTCTTCTTTCATATTATCTAAAATTTGCACCATCAGCCTTCCTTCACACCAAAAGCTTTATTTGCTGCTTCATACGTAATTCTATTTCTGTTTTCTTTTCAAATCAACTGACAAAATCTCCATACATGCTGTAACCTTAAAATGCATGTTTCTCATTTAAGCACTGCTTGTGATTTTTGAGTGGTACATTGTGGTGCATGATTACTGTTCTCTATGTAAAAAAAGTTCCTTGCAAGTTATGAACAAAGCTCAAGAAAAAGATGCATAAAACTAAGTGGAAATCTAATACTAATGAGAAGAAGTTCTCCTGCTAGAAGATGGAGAGATACAGCCTGTGGCATGCTCAGCTACAAATTCAGCTTTAGACTGGGCAGTTGGTGTCTGCTGAGTTCAAAGAGATAGTGCTAGGGAGGAGGTGTGGATGAAAGACCTAGCAGGAACCAGAGTCAGAAAGATATTCCTAGAGCTGGGATTGCTCCTTTTCACCTCCATCAAGTGTGGGGGTAAACGCAGTGAGAATCGTAACCTTTGTTACTCCCTAGCTATCATCTTCCTTTTATTTGACCTGTATATAGATTTTGATTTTGCTCTGAATGTTTCTGACCTGAAGAATATGGGCCTTGCAACCTCAGTCTACTTTTTCCAGCTGTATTAGCTGACTTGTTAAAAGAAATTATCTCACTTCCCACAGACTTCTCTTCATCTATGTCCTCAGACCATCACAGCTGCTGCAAAACTGCAATTATCACTGTGACAGATATTTGAAAGGGCTTTCAACCTATGACAGACAAGGCATGTTTTTACAAGGCACTCCTTGGTGACTGTCACCTTTTAATAACCTGGAAAATAACCCAGTAGATAAGAAATGACAATTACTCTAATATGCTCAAAGCAAGCCTACCATTATCCTTTTGCACTGTTCAAATGCTATAGCAAAAGCATTTATGGTACATTTGCACAGTAAATGAGCAGGAGAATACACGTGAAAACTGTAGCACAATAATGACCAAAAAAATTTATTTAAGCCTGTTATACCCAACTTAGTAGAAAAAGTGGCTCACAAATTACACACAGAACTGATTAAGTGAACTGTAAATTGTCCTCTGGATTCTTTATTTTTTTGTTAGCTTGTGAAAAATTGGTTTAACTTTTTCCTTGTTGCAGATTAATCTCTGGTAAGGTTTTGTTCTGATCTTACAATTCATGTACAATGTACCAAGAGAGGCAAAATGCCTGTGTTCTATGACATAAAGAGATAGTTTTGGACTTTTTTTTAGAACTAATGTAAACAGCCTCTTTAGTACTGTACATTTTTTGTTCCCATCAAAGCTTGTCCTTTGAATGACCTTTGAGAATTCTCCTGTAGATTGGTTACACACCTAATTAACATATCTAAAAATCTGGGGAAAAGGTGCAGAGAATATCGAAAGTTTCTGAGGGTGAATAAGGAAATGCCACATTCAAGAAATCTGAAAAAGTGTTAGCTGTCCTTCAGTTACAGTTGTACTCCTACTAGTATCATTCACAAGCCCAGCACTTTTTCTACGTGTACTAGAATAGCAAAACCCCCAGAATATGAGGGAGAGTTGCCTAGTTACTTGTGATTTTAGCCCTATTTCAGCTGAAATATATCCAGATGCAAATTACAGCATGCGGTGACATTGATAAAACTCTCTTGAACATGGAGTCCATAAAAATGAATGGTTTGCATTCGTTTGTGGTCATTTTTATCTTATGACAGAAGAGACACAAGTGTTATTCTTAGTTCATGTAACTCAAGACAAATTATGGACACAAGATACTGCAGATATTCTTTGTTTTATCTGACTGTTCATAGAGTTTCAAAAGAAAAATGCATAATGGAGGTTGCTTCTGTAAGAGTGAAGAGGAGCCTGTCTTTTATTATGATGTGCTATATTTCTCAGTAAAGGGAAAAGTATTTCACGTTTTGTTGTTTTGACCAAGGCATGACAACTAATCTGTGGTATGTAGCAGCCAGACAACCAGCTTGTTATATGCCTATCACTTCACTGTGGAGCATGCCTGGCAACACAGATATCCTGACTGCAAAATATCACAGGGGCTGTTTCTCAGGAATGCAATACTTCTGGCCCATCTTTAACTTAAGACTGCAGAAGCTGCAAGTAGTGTATAAGATGTGCAAATACACATCAGAAATACTCTGGTAAGGTAGTTAAGCTTATAAATGAAATTCTGTTATTAACAGCAAATTAAGAGGCTATTGTAGCTGTTAAAGATATGGAAATATCCCTGTTTCATTTCTCACTAGTGTCAAAAGCTACATTACATTTAAAGTTCTTGAATGATCCTATAATCAACATCCCCGTTTTTGAGGTGGGAGGTCAGGAAAAGTAAAACAAGAGGGGTCACCATACAGTGATGGATTAAGTACTGAGCTAAACAGCAATACTGATCTTGTTCTCCATGTGGTTTGAGAACATCTCTCTTACCTCAGGGAGTGCCTCCGCTGTGCTGGCTCATAAATAACTTAACTTTTGCTCAGTTTACCAAGACCTTCTAATGGAAGAATACATTTCCAGTCTCACTGATCATATGTCTGTCTGTATCTTTTTGCTGGCATTTCTCCCTCTCTCCATCCTAATAACTGTTTGCAGATTTCAAGCAAGTGCAGTACAGGAGATATCTGAAGTGAGCAACAGCAGTCCTAAAAGTTTTTTGAAACTCAGGTCCTGGTGGAAGAGAGAGAATCAAATGAATACCCTACAGAGGGAATGGTGGGCAGAGCTTCACTGTTATATATTGCTTTTGGCAGTGGCTCTCTGGGTTACAACTCCCACTGCCCTTCACTGCATGGAGAACAAGGCAGAGAGGGGTGGGTTGCAGAAAGCTGAGTTTATTTCAAGGAAACTGCTTGAAGAGAAGATTATGGGGCAACACATACAAATCCTTAGAAGACGAAGCTTGCTTAGTTCTAGTTTTCATAGCACAGCTCATTTCATTTTCCTCCAGTCATTTTAGATGATATATACTTTCTGCTTTAATTTTGCTTGTATTTTCTCAGCTTGTGTACTGGGAGCCTTTTGAACCTGCTTTGAATGTAAGTTTGATTACATCAAAAGTAAGTCCTTACAAGTAAAACTTGCATTATACGGGAACATGTTTGTAAAAAATGCATTTATATTGAAGGAAAGTGAAATACAGCTGCACTCAGATAGGGTTTCTCCTTATTTCAGCTGTAATTTCCAGGGTTTCACTGTCAGTTACATACGTAGCTAATTAATGACAATGTTCTTTCATCATGGCTAAGGGGAAGTTTGACTCAGAGCTTATTAACTAGGATGACTATTTTAATTACAGGGAAGATAGTGTAAGGACCTGTGAGAGATCCTGGTGTCTTCTCTCAGGCTGCTAGCTCTCACACTTGCAGCTATGGCTTCAAATGAATGCTCTAATCTCTTTAAGGGCTTGTTACTCACACACTAATCAACAGCATAACAGGGAGCCTAAGACTGCCATTGAAAATAACCCATAAAAGGCAATGCTGATAGGAAATGGAACATTTAATGAGCTTTCCCTCCAAATAAATGAGAAACCCATTCTCGGCTTTGTGCAGACTTCATGCAAACCATTTATGTGACACGCTAGACTTTTGTCCAGGTTATTGGCAGGATTTGGTTTGGACATAAACTGCAGCAGGCCAGCAGTTTCTCAAAATATTGGCTGAAGTTAGTGGTTTTAGCTCCCTGGAGATTTAATTCTGTTACTCTCTATAGGGTCCTGGAAGAAGACCAAGTGTACACCAGCTATGATTACTGTATGTACTCAAGCTGCAAATAAGTGGCAAGCAGGCTGGACACATGTTGTACGGATTCCCATGTGACAGAAGAATATCACTGTGTGCTTTCTGGCATTTTGACACATGTATGAACAGGTTCTTGGGTAAGAGCAAATGTCTTTGTCGCTAGTGATTTACCTAGCTCAACAGATTTTCCTTCACTGTAATTGAAAGCAACCATCAGGGAGTCTGCCTGGCCTTTCAGCAAGGTTTATCCCACTTTGCCATTTGACCTTGGCAAGCACCCTCTCTTCCTTCTTACCAATGTCAGAAAAGTGCTATTGCTTGGAAATTGCAGAAAGCATAGCTACACCAATGGGTTTCAAAGCTGAAACTAGGTTTTGGATCACTGCTTATCATGCATACAGATACTTTTCTGTCACTAGCAATGTGTAGTATTACTATGCTTTTTTATTCAAGTAGCACGCAGAAGTCCAGACTGGTGTCAAGGTACATTTGTGCCAGGCGTATTCAAAATACAGGCCTGGAGACAGTCCCTGCTGCTTTCTGGGGCAGAAAGAAATTGCAAGGCAGAAGTGTTATTATCATCTGTATTTTGTAAAGGGTGATATGAGGAACAGAGGGGTCAGAATGGCAGTCCAAGAGAGCACATAGCATCTTCAGCTTTTTTGTCACACTGTATTCCTGGAGAGGCACTCAAATCCCAGCTCTGTGCACCTAGCTGAGGAGTACTGTATCTCCCAGCCATGTATCCCATGGCATACATGTCAGTTCTCTTTGCAGCACTCAAGGGTGACCAGGTCTCACCCCGATACCACAAAGGGACATGGATGGATCATCCATCGGTGTCCCCGAATTGGGAAGTTTTCCTGGAACACATATAGCTGTTGATATTCAAGTCAGTTGGATTGAGAACTGTGCTGCAGATAGACCTGCTGGCACCTGTAGAAATGGCAGCTTGGTTGAGGGGATCCTGTCAAGTTTAAACTCACCAGGCAACCTTTGGACTGCAGTATGGAAGAAAAATTCTCCTACATTTTTTTAAAAATGCAAGTCACTTTTTGAACCCAGCTCTATGGCCAAGACTCAGACACAGTTTTGAGTATCTAATTTCTCTGTATGAACCAAAGATCATCTGCCTTCCTTTCCTCACACATACTCTGGCTGTACCTGGAGGGTTCAACTCCTGAGGTGTCAGACCTGCTCAGTGAGAAGCACTAAAATTAATGTGAAGCGGTGGTGCCATCAGAGTGGCAGCATGGCCTCCTGCTGGAGCAGAGCCTTGAGGATCTTGGTAACTCCCTTTCTATTTTCCTGCCAGTTTCCCGCTAGTAAGTTTTAAGCCCATTGGTCAGTTGAAGCTGTGTTTGGAAGAGGAGCAGAAGTCTTAAAGATAAATAAATTCTTTTAAATTTTATGAAAGTGGGTAGCCAGATAGAAGAGAGAACAAAATTAGTGATTCATCTGGGTGCTAAAACATAAGAAGTTCCCTTAAGCATTTAGCAGCAGCCTGTTAACAGAGCACTGAGCCAGAGCCACTCCAACTGGGATGAATGAACCAGAGCCAGCTTGGACCAAGCACTGAGCATGCTCTTACCTAGTGAGGATGCAGGCAAGTCTGGGGGGAGATGGTTTCCTTTGGTGGGAAATTAAGATCTAGGAGACAAAACCACAGACCTTCAGGAAAACAGACTAAAGGAGGTACTTGAGCAATACACCTTAAAAACTAATGGCAAAATGGCAAGCTGAGCTCTTATTTTATAGCTGACACCTCCTGTGACCACTAACAGGATTTCTGTGCTTTGTTTGAGGAGGTAAATCTGTTTCTCTGTGTGCCGCTTGTTTTTATCTTCTCCCTTCATCTTTATTTCATTTTGTTGTATTCCTAGGGATCTACTTCACACTATCCACCAAAAAACAAAAGGCACTCTGAACCCTTACTGAAGGAAACCACCTGCATACAATAATCACCATTAGACATCTGACTTTTACCAAAGTCCAACCAAATTTGAGAAGCTGCCATTTTTTATTTCCTCTTTGCAAAGCTGGAGTACATATAAGAAGGAAATAATACAAGGAAGTAAATAATGGTGTCTATATAGGGCTGTGAAGTAACCCATGCAAATACCAACTTCTCAAGCGACTTCTGTATGGTGCATGTATTTATAACAATTTCCCTTCCATCAGCTGTTACCATGGTACACAATGTGGTACCTGCCTGCCAAACACGTCTTAAGGCAATAAAATACAACATGTTCTCATCTCAATCTGTAGAGTGCCCGATTCAGCTTGCTTTCTAAAACGCTTTGCAGAGTGCAATAGTAATCTTTACTTTATGGCCCAAAAAATAGCGGAGGGAGGAAAGAAATTAATTGTCAGAGGAAGGGCATGCAGATAAGCTCCTAGAGCCGAGCTCTGTGGGATTTGGCAGGGTGGAGGGCTGTGGGTCCAGATGGCTTGGGTGGGCGAGCTGGCAGTGGCTGCTTCAACAAGGGGAGATTGTGCCTCGGTGCAGAGAGAAGGCTGGTACTGCACGAGCAGGAGGAGTGGGAAGAGGGCAAGCATAACGGAGCCTAGTGTGTAAGGAAAGCAAGTCCTTGAAGGGTTTAAATGCATGGATGGATTGGGGATTTTGATACTGCTCTGGGAATGAAAGGGGGAGTCTAGTGGACGAGTCAGAGGGGTAGATGTAAATGCTGCAGGGGAGAAAGGAGAGGAAGAAGGCTGGAAAGGAGGTTTACAAAATTAGAAAATATAGCCAAGCCTGCCAAGTATCCAAAACAAGCAGCCAGAGAACTTGCAGTGTGACATTAGCGTCCACGAATGACAGAGAGCTGTGGCAGGAAATAAAGGCAAAGTGAACTGGAAGTTGTTTTTATAACTTGCAGCAGAAATGACTGTCAAACTATATATATAGCATAGGCTAAATGTGCCTTAGGGCAACAAGGAAGTATTTTCTTACTCACACAAGGAATGGTCTCAGTGTGAGTCGGATGTTGCCATCAGCTGAGCAGGGGAAGAAGGGGGCTATGATGCAGAACTTGCAGACTTTCTTATGAGCCTGACACCTGCTTCCTTGACCAGCTGCCTGGAAAAACACATTTCAGTGTTTTGTTTTTTTTTCTCAGATGAGGAAGGAAGTCTATACTACTTTACTTTCCCAGGGGAAATCACTACTGGCAGAGTATCTGTCAACAGCATACTTTAGCAATGTATTAAACAAGAAAATGTCATTATGTCAGAAATCTTATGGATTAAAAGGGGAGGTCTAACCATTAGTCTTTCTTTACTAAGAGTAAGGAATTTTTTTGTCTCATAAAATGCACTGGCAGTAGAGATTTTTGAATACAAAAAGTATTTTTAAAGAACCTCCTTAGGCACTTACATCAGATCATATTTCTTCTTGAACAAATGCCAGCAGATTATTCAGAAATACACTTTATCATCTATGGACTTCTGTCAATTATTTACCATCTTTTCAAAAGTGAAAGTCTTTTGAGGAGCATTTGGATCTTTGAAACATTGGAGGAAAATGAAAAACTAACAGGATGAATCTGGCAGTCCGTAGTGATGCAGCCGTGGCTGCACAGAGGCTGCAGGATTTGCTCCCCAGTGTGTGGTGTCCCCAGCAGCAGCTGCTGGCACTGCTCACTTGAGAGAGGCTCCCACTATTAATGCCTGGCTTCAGCTATGTTGAAATGGACTGTGAAAAATCAGTCTGGTGTGAAGGCAAACAGCCTTTCTTCAAACATTATTTTCTTCTTTTAGACCTGACTTCCTCTGACTTCAGTAAAAAGTGCTGCAATATTTCTATGAACAGAAGTTAGCAAACAGCCGTCATAGGCATGGGGAGGCTACGCTTCCCTCCTCTCATTTGCTTCTTTTTTTACTGCTACAAACCACTTTCCCTCAACTGACTGTTGTTGCATTGGAGTAGAAGAGGATGCAGAGACTTTCTGCAGAAAGCTATTGTACTCTGAGTATGAGCGCCGGGAGAATGGTTCAGCCATCGGTTTGTGCAGGCAGGAACAGTTTGCTCTTGGAGTTTACCTGTGGCATTTACCTCATGTTATCTGCACTAATACAGCCTCATTGTGTTTTTAGCTTGGAGTAGGAGCAGACAGAGCTCCCATTTGCCCACACTATAGTATATAAACATACAGTCTTGCAAAAGGCTTATTTCCATGCAATGTGGACTGAGCTCATGTGGGAAACACTTAGATCACAACACTGGACAGCTCACTTTGTGAAAAAAAAAAACCCAGGATATTTAAAATTTCTATTGACAACTATTTAATGGTGCTTTCCTCTGCTTAAGCACAGCAGAATTTCTTACCTGCTTATATATGCTCCATGACCATAATAACTGTACATGTTATAGTCATTAACAGGCTTAACATAAGAGTACCCTTGAGACATAAGGCTTTTATAGCTGAGAACCTGAGGCAAAAGGAACAAAGTGGCTCAAGGTCACTAAAGAAGTGATGAGGCCCTAATGCTTTACCACAGCTTCACAACTTCACCTGACAGCTATGTGAAGTCCTGTCTTGGATCACACCTAGAGCATCAGGGAAACACCCAAATACAACTCTGAGCAGAAACCTCCAGGCTTATGGAGTCCCCCTGAGCATCACCCCTGGGAACAGCCGTGTCAGAGCGGCCATGATTTACCAATGCATCCAACAAAACAGATCAGCACAGCCTTTGTCTCCACACCAAAGCATCTCTATGCCCTCCTTGAAGTCTCCATGGAACAGAGAAGCAGAATTCAGGTATGCTGTTGTGATCAGGATACTTGGCTCTGCTCAGCCTCCAGCCGTAGACCACAGGCCATTCTCAGCAGCCATAAGCAGCCACTGCTGGCTGCATGCATGCTCATGGCACCCCATTTTCTCCCGCCGGCTGTCACTGCCAGAGCTGCTGCTGCAGAACTGTCCGGCATCCCTCCCGACTGCCCTTGCTCTGCGGAGCAGCAGTGCAGGGCAGACCCTGCCACACCAGCTGGGAACAAGAAGCACAGCTGCCAGCAGCTGCTGCGCAAGAACGGACATGTCTACGTGTGGAGGAATGCCAGGCACCAGTGGTTTTGTCAAGGACGTCAAACACCCTTCAGGATGTACAGACCTTGTGTTCCCCACAAGGCCTTCCCTTGAACACCCTCTCTCTCCCCCTTGTTTGGCAGAGTTGCTTTGCTGAAGGGGTGGGACACAAGCATGCAAACTGCGCTGCTCTGGCTTGTCACAGAGGTCAGCCTGCCAGGTCTCAAGGAAAAGAGGTGATGGCATTGCAGTGGCCTTCCCCTGAAAAATTACCTCTGAACCTCAAAATCAAAACCAGTTGTATATCATCTCACACAGACACAAACTCTCCTGCACCCCTGATTTTGTGCTGTGCACTGGTTGTTTTTCCCTTGTCAGCACTCCACGAGCTGATGTGCTGCAACATGTGTTGGTGGCACAAGCTGGGGGACTCAACTGCGTGGATGACATCTTCAGTGGAGGTTCCTCCTCCTTCTGGAGAAGTTGGGGGAAACATCCCTTTTTCTCAGAGGCAGCTGGTTTCAGAGGACACGGGGTTTCGTCAGTGTTAGAGCCAGAGCTATGTTTGGGAAAAGTCCTTCCTAGCTTTCCTGGATCATCTCTGGAGCCAAGTCTCCTGTCGCCTTGGTCGTGTGGTGGTCCAGGATTCTCAGGGATGGGAACACTATGAAGGTGAGCATGGCAGCTGCAGGAAGGCAGGACAGCCACAGGGTTACTGTGCCACTATGTTGTTCTTTTTTCCCTATAATTAGTAGCAACTACACTGCCTTTTTCATTCTAGGTCACAGGCCTGAATCTTCCAGGCAGAGAGCTGTCGTTTTGATCTGGAAGCTGATCTGAAGGGATGCAATGACACATGGCTTTCTGAGGGGCTTGTGTTTCCTTGGGCAGAACACCACTAGTTCCAACACACGTTTATTGGGAGGTGTCCAGCACTAGGTAAGCAGCTTTTTAAACACTGCTTCTCTTCCATTGCCTTCTCTATCCCAGGCATTTGGGCCTAGCTTCACATTAGATGCCAGCTCCAGAGCATGCAGGACTGAGGAGCCCGAAGCAAGATCTCACCTGCCCAGTGCTCTGCATGGCTCTGGGAGCGTGGGGTCTGTGGAGGGGCTGGCTCTGGCACCTCTTCTCTGCTGATGGCTTCTGCAAACCTGGAAGTTAAACATGGGCTGTCTGGGAGACAAATGACTTCTCTTGTGTCCTGTCGGAGACCAAGCGTGCTTTACCTGAAAATGAGTGGCTTGTTTCCTGAGTCAGAACCCAGGCAGGAACCCTCTGTCTAAAATTAGCCTTCTGCATAAGCATATATACATACGTACATGTGCACATAGGCACGCACATGAACATATCTTCAGGACTGGGTGCCAGCCTACCAGAGCTGTGTGGGATGCCAGGTGTGGGCACAGACAGGTACTGCTGCTGCCGGAAAGGGACCACGGGAATAAGTGGTTGACAGCTCGGAGAACTGGTCGCCGACTCACAATCCCTCTCCGTCTTTGCAACCCCCCCTTTTTTTTTTTCTGCTGAGATGCTAGAAACAAGGCACTGTGGCTTGTGAGACAGAAGTGCTATTTGCAGGACAGACATGCCTCAGATGCTGCGGATGTGCCCTAAGGGCCTGCAGTAGGGAGGGAGGAAGGCTATTAGAGACCCCTGGGAGGACCCGGAGAGCAATCTCAGAAAGCAGTGTAGATGGGACCAGCAGGTCTACAGCAGTATTTTTGCTTTAAGCTTTCCCCTGCTTTCTTATTTTGCCCAAAAGTAGTGTGCTAGTGTGGTTTGCCTCTGGAGGTGGCTGATAACTGATGTTTTATTGAAGGTGGGGTGAAAGACCTATATTGTTTGCCCCAGCTTTGAAGGAATCTAAACTTGAAGTTTGGCCTGGGTGGCAGTCTGATGAGCCTGTAAAGCCCTTCCGTAGTCTAGTCAGAAACATACTCTGGCACAGAAAATTTAGGCCAGCTGGAGAAGCATATTTCAGACAGAAATCTGTACTGGCCATGGAAGATGCAGTTTAGCCTAGAGGCTTAACTCACAAAAGGCTTGATTTAACTCTGGGGGTTTTTATGTTAGTTGTGTGCTGTTTTATTAAGAAGTTGCTTTGGGAATTTTTATGAATTGTTTTAGTTTCTATGGAGTGATACTACCAGGAAAAAATATGCATAATACTTCCTCTCTGCCCTTCTCCTTCTCCTCTTTTACTGTAACCAGCAATCCAGCTTCAGCATACAAAAATGATGCATGAGCATTTGCCTCACCATGATTGCTAAGGCCAACTAGATGATAGCATGTATCCACATTCCCCTGTTTGTTTTTTTGCTGCCTCTGACTATTCTTGGAAATAGAGCCCTGATTCCACATTTTCTAGAATAATCTCATATTAAGAACCTCTTCTTGAGATGTTCTCTTTTGAGTCTTCTGCAACTTCATGTCAAGTCTTTGGGAGTTTCTGTATCACCCTAAACATACACCCTACAGAATGACCTAAACTGCCTGTGTTGAAGACAGATCCTTGTTTCCTAAAATGAGAGGGTACTCGTGCCTCCTAGCAAACACAGACAAACCCATTATCTTCCAAACAGTTTGTGTCAAGTAAGCTTGAAAGAAATCTCAGAAGTAGGGAAAAACCCTGAAAAACCTAGGTGGTTGATGTGAAGAACAAATTTTATTTTTACTTCCTTTCTCTACCTGCACACTGTGTCATTATCCGTCCCCTCTGTCTGTCCCCATCCGCCGTTCCCCTTCTCCTGTTCAACACCCCCCCACACCCCCCCCCTCCCCAGTAAGGTCTTTTCCTTTTTTTTTCCAATCAGTTTGATTTTTCTAAATACTGTTGCTGAGCACATACCTCCACCTGTCAGGCAGTTCTCTGCTGTTTTTCCATATAAGTGCTTACAAGTACTTCTATCCCTGTTAGAATCTCAGTGTCTATGTGTGTAACAATTTCCTTTTACACTTCTACAGATCACCTAGCCTTTCTACTTGTTATCGGACAATAGTGTGTTGACAATCCAAGTTAATAACTCACCTTCCTAAACTTATCTTTCTTATCTTGTACCTAAGAACTACCAAATGCCAGAAGGAACATCTGTCGCTAGGTTAGAAAGGGCGGGATAATAGGAGCCATAATTACAGCTCTAATTTTGCATACATCTAATAAAAGAAAGTCATATGTGGTAAGAGCAGATTACCAAGGAAGTCAGACTGGCTTCGTGGCTTGTCTTCCTTTTAGGAAGTCACATACTGTCAGAACATATTTTGATGTATGTTCCACACTGGTGTTTTCCTTAATAGAAAGAGTGAAGAAGAGTCATGTTTAAGAACACACAGAACTCTTGCCAGCAAATAATTAACAGACATGAGTTCCAAATAGCTGTACAACAGGCTGTGTAACTGGGACTCCAGACACAGAACATAGATAAAACTAGAATTGGATTCTGGGAATAGGTCTAAGTCCAGTCTTAGTTAACAGACATGCAGAAATTGAAGACGTCTTACACAGAGTTTCCAGAGGGGCAAATGAAGAGAACTGTGAACAGAGTTGTACTGAGAAATCAGACATGCATACAGAGACAGAGAAACACTATCTGTTTGCAGTCTTAGTTATAAAATAATAAATCGAGATAATTTCAAAAAAAGTTAACTAAAACATGTGAGAAAAAATAATCCCAGATACAGATATTAATTCTGCAAGTCGTATAGCAAATCTAGATGTAGACACGAAATTAAGTAAGTGTTACTGCCTAAAAATTAATAGCTTCAGTACTAAGTACACAGTGTTGTCCTGTAAATTGAGTGGGGGGAAGATCATTTTTACAGAGCTCAATATATAGGATAAAATCTTATTTAATCAAAATCAATTTTTAAAAGTCCTATTGAATGCAAGGGGGTCAAGATTTTACCCTTACCATACACTTTCGTAGAGCAACAGATATAATAGAAGAAAAAGTAAAATCATTTTGGGGTTTAGCTGTGATTTAAGAGGGAAGATTAGGCTTTAAAAATGAATCATTACTTTTAGAGATAACAAAAGGAAATGCTTCATATATTTAGAAGTTGTAAAGCTCAAGTTTGAATCAAATCATAACCATCACATGAAAGCTTACCATGAAATAACAGAGAGAAATTAAGGCAGCAAGTGTTTTGACTGAGTATTAGTAAAATCTTTGTACCATGAATTGAGGAGTGCCATGCAGTAAGATTGTTCTTAGGATTTGCTCTGAGATGTAGCATAGCACGCCAGCTGCGCTGAGGGGTGATGCTGTAGGAAGGATGTGGGGCTGCTGTAGCTGAGGGTGGAAGGGGCTCTGCAGGTCATCTGGTTCAGTCTCTTGCTTCAGGGAGGTCTAGTTTCAAAGCCAACTCACTTGCTCAGGAATTTGTTCAATCACATTTTGGCAATCTCCAAGGATGGAGATTGCACAACAGTTCTGGGCAACCTGACCTGTCCTTAAACCACTCACATGTCAACATTTTTCTTTCCCTTATATCCAAATGGAATTTCCCTTGTTGCAACTTGTGACTGTTGCCTCTTGTCCCTCCGCTGTGTGCTTGATCTGATACATCTCTTTTGTTTCTAACTATCCATGAGATCCAGTTTTTAAGGTTCCCATGCCCTCAGACAGAAAGGAAATTTTCTATATAAGATACTAGAAGTTTCCCACAGAAATATTAGTGGACGATAATTTGCTAGAAAGCTGAATGCCAAGGGGGGCGAGTGGCTGAAAGCAGTATAGTCATGGGACGCTTGTTGCCAGTTCTCAAAATGCTCACAGACCATGTCCTTGTTTGAGACATAGGTTTACAGGTGACAAGTGGCAACACTTTAAACGATCATGGCAAGAACACCACATGGCTCTGAAATAGTCATCAGGGAGCTTGTGGGAATTACCACAGCCATGTGAGTTCCTGTTCCTTGTGGTTGCACCAGTGAAATAAGATAGTGCCCCTGCAAATCAGGTGAGGAGCGTCTGCAGTGTGGGCTGGCAGAGCCACGCAGGTGGAGTGGTTAAACTGCCCAGACAGCTGGGGTTGTGAAGGGCTGAGGTTGTGAATATTTTCATTATTTAATGAAAATACAGCCATCAAATACCCAGCATCTTCAGAAGTTTTGTTGAGACCTCAGTTTATACATGCTGGTATGCTGTCTGTGGTATTTTTTCTCTTGCTCTTGTTTCTTCCATGGATCCTTTTAGCTAGAATTATGCTCATTTGTGTGAAAGGGAGATCTGTTTTCAGAATCCACAATCCCTCTGCTTTTCTTCATGCTAGCCCATAAGTTGTAGCTCCGTAGGCAGGAGGTAGAAGCACCACACTAAGTACGAGACAATTTCTGTAAATGTCCTAATACCTTTACTTACTTCAGAGTTGCTGCAGATTTAGGTACTTAATGAGGATACAATTTGACTGAAACTCCCTTATTCTGATACCCTGCCCTGAATTAACAGATTTTTGTCATAATGCTTGTTAGATTTGTCGTGGCATATACTTATTGTTTTATATATATTGTTACATAGGATCTGCCACACACATTTTTTGAAGTTGACAGATAATATTTTGCATATACAATCTGAAAACTAAATCCTCCTGTCAGATACAAGTCCAGAAGATTTCCACTAGGAACAAAAGTGTAAAATTTGGTATCTTTATGACCTTCTTCCCCACTGTACTCTGAAAGATGCAGACATGTTTGCAAAATGTATTACAAGACATGAAGCTGGAAATTTTGAGTGTTGTCCTCTGTATGTTTATTCAAAATTGAAAGCAGTTTGACAAGAAGATGTGACTAATTTCTCTGTTTTTCTTTTTCAATATTCACATTAGGAATTTATCTGATACTTTGTTTTTAAACAATATTCTGGACTTAAAAAAAATTTAAAACTGAAACTGAACTTTTAGAACTGCAAGATATTCATCAGTTAGGTGAAATTATTTTTTTTTTTAAACGTGGATTCATAAAACTAACGTTTGTTAACAAAGGTAAACTGCTATGTGATTGTAAAAACAAAACACTAATATTTTTGTAGTTGTAGTGAAAAGCATGAGGTCACTTCTGCAGCTTTTGTAGTTTCATTTTTAATTTTAAAAAAAATCTCCTTATATTCAGGCAACTTAAATTTAAGAGCACTGTGAAGTTTCAAAACATGAAAGCTATTCATAGCTTATTGCTAGGCATAACTTATTCCTGTTTAGATGTTCAGTGGAATGGAAATACTTTTCTTCTGTCTTAACTTGCTATTGTTTACTTAGCAAAACATGTCGATGCTAAAATGTTTCCATCACATAAACATGCATGGATGGAATGAGATTCTGGGGTCTTAAGGCAGAACTTTCAAAACAGATCCCATCTTTGCTTTTCCCTATTCTTTGCATTCTAATTTTTGTGCAGCATTGAGTGGTAATGTCTTTCCAAGTTTACAGAGGAGTGTTATCTTTTGATTTTCATTGAAGCATGGATGAGGCTTAGCTATCTCTCTCTTGATGTCAGAAGACTGCCAAAACATTATGCCAAGCAGGAAAAAAAGTCACAGTTTTGGCAGATACTAGATAAATATCCATAAGCCGTACATAATACCACATTATTGGCATTGTGCATGTTGTACTGCCTACACCTCTCTAATTAGGAAATAAAGTCTGATAACTATTGAGAGCAGTCATTGCTATAAAGTGGAAAAAGGGTCTGACTGTTGAGCTAGAAACTCCAGGAGGAAACAGAGCAGTGCAGCTGCATCTGGAGGATACCTGAAGACAGTCTGGAGAAAGGAGTCATAGCCTGTGGGGAACAGTTATACAGTCACAGCCTCCTTGATTCCCCAGCTTCTTCTCATCGTCTCTGGGGATCAGAAAATAAAAAAAGAAAACCTAAACTTTTATCTTAAAAGCTAACAAACAAACAAACTGAACAAGGGCAAAGGTGATGATTCTTGTCCTTCTCCTTGAGAAGGCAGCCATGAGTTTGTGAGCCATGGCAGATCAATGTAAGCAGTTACAGGAATCAAAAATTCATTGCTGATTGTTGCTAAAGATCAAAGGCTGTTTGTGTTCATCCCTAAAAGCTGGATTTTGCAGCCTGGATAAATATATAAACAAACAAACAAACAAGCAAACTAACTAACTAGCTAGCTAACTAACTAACTAACTGTATCCTTAATCTTGGGGGAGAGCCCAGATTAAGTGAATGGCACAGTGAGGTCCAGTCTGCTCTGTGTTATGACAGGAGCTCTTCCTGAGACGGTTGAATGGAATGAAATTACATGAAATGATGAAGAGATGGTGTATTAAGTGGTAATCCCAGATTCAGATCTGAGTGGAAGTTGAATCCATTCAAATCCAGCCAAGATACAAGAGTGGCTGCCCAAATTTAGCTGTCTGACACATAACTTTTAATGTAATTAAAATGATCACTGTATTTGCAGCCCCTCTAAAAGGGATGTAAGGGTGATTCTCAATTTCATTGCACTCTTCTGGCTTGCAGGCAAAATGACAAGAATGCAGACCACAAAAGGCCCAGCAGCTACCTACACGGGGTGCTTTGGCCTCTTTTGGTCTTGCTGCTTGCAGCACCCCCTGTCTCAAATCTCAGAAACCCTGGCCCTACATGTAGGGAAAGGCTGGCTTGAGTACCCCATTGCAGGGAGGTGTCATGAGACTGTCAGTGGCTTAGCTAATGAACACCAGTCTGCCAGATGGTGTCACCTGTATCACCATCTCAGCTAGACTTGTCAGGAGCCTGTCTTCAGGAAGCAGGCACAGGCAAATCCCTATCTTCTGTAGATCTGACAAGGATGAGCCCTGAAGACATGGGCAGTATTCAAGGCATGTGACCCATATCATGTCTGCAGAGCAGTAGCCCCATGCTCAGGCAGGGAGTTTTTTCCTGGGCTGTGATCACACCATGTAATGCAGGGGAAAGAAGCTGTGGCGGTCACTCAGGGTTTATTTTGGAACAGGTTCATAACTAGGTCAGATGGCAAAAAAGAAGGACCTTAGTGAAAAACTCTGAAGTTGCCATGAAGCTTAGTGTAAGTCAGTTCTTGCTGCCCTTCCAGAAACGTCCTCCTCCATTCCCTGCTTTACAGATCCAGCAGCAGATCTGTGTGTGAACCTCCCTAATACCATGCCTTGAAAGGTACCATCTCCACAGAAAGGGTGAAATCCATTAATGTTCCAGCATTTTGACCACATACAAAAGTCTCCTTGCCCAGCAGTGTCAGTAGTGGGGCCAAGGTACGCTGGTTTGGACAGATTTCATACGGACTCGTATGATTCAAAGGCATTTTAGCACCAGCAGTCTTCCTGGATCAACAGGGTTTTGGTGGAATATTTTATTCCTCAATGAACTCACTTGTTCTCTTTTCTGGTGTCCTTGAAAGCCCCTGAAGAGAAGGCAGGATGTACTGGCAATGTGATTCTTTTTGTCTGTGCTTGCCATGGGTTCTTTGCTTGCTCTATTCATCTCTGCATGTTTTAACACCTTTTTTTACCCTTGCTTTTGGAAAGCTATCAGGACTTTCTTGTGCCATCTTGAGTTCTCTTTTTAGCCAAGCAGCATGTGTAGTCTTGACTTTGCTTTCTTGCAAATCTTTTCTGCTTTTTCTCTGGGGTTTTCTTTCTCTCTTTTTCGATTCCTTTTTTTTTTTTTTTTTTTTTTTTAATTTTCTGCCTTCATTTTCAAATGTTGTGCAGAGTGGAAGCTGCTAGCATTGGGAAAATGCAAGCAAACCCTTCGTGTCTAGCTGTGTTTTCTGAAACAGGGCTAAGGTGCTGCCATTTTTTTTGGAGACAGTGCCTGACAGGGCTGTGTTCATAATCTCAGGTTGGTTTATACCCTGTTTTGTTTCCAAATCCTGATCTCCATGCTTTTTCCAGAATGCATGCTTTTTGTCTTGGCCATCCTGCATGCAAAATCTCCTTTGTAAAAGCAAAATTCTGTCATGCACAAGTTGATTTTCAAGTATGGCCAGCTTGTATGATGGTGCACCATCCATGTGTTTGCTGTTCTTTCTGTGTGTCTTCTGTACTCTGTGGTCCCTTTCACAGGCAAAGTCAGTGGCTCACAGGGAGATGCTCTCCAGCACTTCTTGAATAAAGCTATTTCAGATTATTTACCAAGAACAGCAGATTAGCTAGCCAGTATCTCCACTAATGCTTACTGTACCTGCCCAAACTCAGAAGCTCTACCTGTTGCCTTCTGGTTTCGGACACATGTAATTCACTTGATGGTATCTATATGTCAGTCTGGTTTTGCTGTTAAGTGGATCAACTTTTACCTCTAACTCTTGTATAGCATGACTGCTGTTGCTCCTTTCAACTGTCTGTTTCAACAGAAAGGCTTTTGTAAATAACCCCTTTGAGTTTTGATGAGTTTCTTACCACTATACTCAGCCTGTTTAATTTCTCAAATGTGGTGAGAGGCCAAGTCTCCCAGTGAAAATCATGTGACCTTGAAGATGCCCAACTTTAAAAAAAAAAAAACCAACATAAAATTGTCTTTCAGCAGAATTTTAACTAGCACTTGGACATGTACTTTCACCAAAAGCTGAAGTCCTAATTTATTCAAAGATGTTGGCATATGTGTAGATCCAACAGATTTCTGAGACTAGCTATATATATTTTTCATAGTGGATTGTCTGTTTAATTCTGAAAAATATTAAAAGCTGGAGATGGAAGCTGTTTCATTGCTGTTTCCTCTTTCTGTAGCTCTAATATTATTTTCCTTTTTTATTTTTTTTTTCAAATTTTTGTCTTCTTACTAAGAAATGCAGTATATACTTTTGCTATAGATGAGGTCAGATGATAGAATCATAGAATATCTCAAGGTGGAAGAGACCCATAAGGATTATCGAGTCCCACTCCCTGCTCCTCTCAGGACTACCTAAAACTAAACCATATGACCAGGAGTGTTCTTCAGAAGTTCCTTGAACTCTGACAGGCTTGGTGCTGTGACCACTTCCCTGGGGAGCCTGTTCCATGACTGACTACCCTCTCAGGGAAGAGCCTTTTCCTAATGCCCCACCTGAACTTCCCCTGACGCCACTTCATTCCATTTCCTCATGCCCTACTGCTGGTCACCAGAGAGAGGAGATCATCACCTCTCTGTCTGCTATCTCCCTTGAGGAAGCTGTAGGCTGTGATGAGGTCACCCCTTGGCCTTCTCTTCTCCAAGCTGAACAAACCAAGCGATCTCAGCTGCTGCTCCTAAGTCTTGCCTTCAAGACCTTTCGCCACCTTGGTTGCCTTCCTCTTGAACACACTCTGCCAGTTCGATGTCCTCCTTACACTGAGGCACCCCAAGCTGCACACAGTACTCACGGTCGGGCCGCAGCACTGCCGTGCAGGCTGGGACAATCACCTCCCTCGACCGGCTGGCTGTGCTGTGCTCGATGCACCCCAGGACACTGCTGGCCCTTTTGGCTGCCAGGGCACACTGCTGACTCATACTGAACTTGCCATGAACCCAAACCCCCAGATCTCCTTCTGTGGGGCTGCTCTCCAGCCTCTCTTCCCTCAATCTGTACATATAACCAGGAGCACCCTGTCCCAGGTGGAGAATCTGGCACTGGCTCTTGCTAAAATTCATACGGCTGGTGATTGCTCAGCTGTCTAGTCTATCCAGATCTCTCTGTAAGGCCTCCCTACCCTTGAGGGAGTCCACAGCTCCTCCTGGTTTAGTATCATAGGCAAACCTACTTAATGTACAATTGATTCCTTCATCCAGGTCATTTATAAAAACATTAAAGAGCACTGGCCCTCCGATTGAGCCCTGGGAACCCCACCGGTGACCGGACACCAGCCTGATGTAACCCCATTTATTATGCCTCTTTGAGCCCAAGCCATCTGCCAATTACTCGCCCAACGTGTTATGGTCTTGTCTAGCTGTGTGCTGGACATTCTGTCCAGAAGGATACTGTGAGAGACAGTATCAAAAGCTTTTTTAAAACCCAAACCTACCACATCTACTGGCTTCTCTTGGTCAACTAGGTGGGTGATGTTGTCATAAAAGGAAATAAAGTTGGTTAAGCAGGACTTACACCTCATGAACTCATGCTGGCTATGACCAATGACTGCATTGTCTCTCAAGTGGTTTTCAATAAATCCCAGAATAACCTTCTCCATAATTTTACCAAACACCACCAACTGAGGTGAGACTGACAGGCCTGTAATTGCCAGAGATGACCTATGGTAGCCCTGGCACTCCAGTCCTGTCTTATCTGAATACTTCACAACCCAGTATGTGTTTATGTTCACATCAAAAACTATCCCTGTGGGATAAAAAAGTGCCTTTGTCCCCAGTAAATGTGGAACTAAAGCACAGCTAGCAGAATGATGATGGTAACTGAAAGCTGGAATTTCCATGCAAGAAAACCCTCAAATCACCAAGAAAATTTATTTTCAAAAGAAAACCAGACAGTTTTTTTTTTTTTTTTTTCTGAAGAGATATTTGAAAAATAGTTATTTTAAAACTGATAGCTTTTTGACAATTTCTAAATGAATTTTTGTCAGGAATCCAAAGTTGCTGACCACGAGGGCTCTCATACCCCCTACAATGGTGCTTGGTATTGTATTAACAGAGCCAGAGTTTTATCAGCTTATGGGTCTCCAGGTTTTTGACTTGGAGATGAATCCCCAGACATCCCACAAGTATATTTTTGCTATGTTTTTTTTTTTGTTTGTTTGTTTGTTTTTTTCAGATAATCATTATACTTACGGATCAATGCAAAACTAAAATAATCAAAAGAGTCCAGTGTAGTTTTCCAGATTATACCCAGAAAGTAAGCTCTCTACTACAAAATTAAAGGTGCACCTAAGCCAAAATCTGGAAAAATAATTGCCAGAAGTATTACTAGAATTAACAGAAGTTTAATGATTATGATGCAGCACTTAATATTTTTTCCTATATTCAACATCATATTTCTTCTACCCAAACAAACATTACACCGTTACTCTCTTTTCCTGAAAAGGGGATATAAATGGAAAGTTTTTCTTTTTTTAGCTGTAAAAACAGTCAAAAGAATCAATGAAATTAACTGGTGAAAAAATCACCAATAAAGAATATGATTAATGCAGTGCCATGTATCTTGTTACATAATATGACAAGTGCAGTATACAAACCCACCCTGTCTCTTTTCCTTAAGCAAATTCTTTAAATACAGTAGGAAGAACAAGACATCTTTAAGTAGTATCTCCATTATACTTTCATTATCTGCATAACAATGACAGTCTGTCCTCATGTTTCCTGACAGAGATAATCACCTGCAGTGTGGCAGTTCTTCCAACAGCTGGGAAAAAACATCAGCCTAGGTCAACAACTAATATATTTTTTTTCAACATCTTCAACAAGCTGAAAGATTGCAAAAAATATTTTTCTTGTAGTTTAAACTCACAAGAAGTAATGTGTTGCTAAAATTTCACACAATATTGCATTTCAGTTGTGAATATTTTTTAGAATTAAACAAAACATTGGATGGAATTTCCCAGTAAAATATCAGTGAACAGAAAAATAAATCCCTTCTGCAGGCAAAACAAATATAAACACCCCTTTTTATTTCTCTTTCTATGTTCCATTCTCTCTTCTCTGGATTCTGATATAAACAAGATAGCTTCTTTGAAATTAATTTTAAGTGTTGGAAATATTGTACATTTTCCACCAGAAAAGTTTTTGCCACAATATCTCACCCAGTTCTCCTTTTTTTTTTCTTATCTATTGATGGAATATGATTGCCAAGTGCTTTTAAAAATTTCTCCAGGCATGTCAGACTGGAAGCTGTTACGGGCAGGGCACATCTCAATAGGCACTTAGTCGTGTGCCTTGTTGGAAGCAGAGGTTTGAAAATTTGGCCACAGATATACTCATTACTTGGAAACCAGGAGACAACTGGCAAGTACACAAAACTATTGATATGAGCTGTCATGCCATTCGAGCCAGATGGCCTACATATGAAGATTTATAGTTTTTCACACATCTCCAATGTTCTTAGTGCTGTATAATAAACAGAAAAAGAAGACATGGTCCTGCCCCTGTTTTTCCTGGAAGTCTGTATTTGAAACAGCATGTCATATTCAGGGATGTCCACCTGACTACACTGCCTGTCACCTGAGAATGCTAGTAAATTTTTTATTCTACTCTTGTTTCTAAATTTATTACAGGAACATAACTTCCAAGGGTACACTTTATTTTTGAACTGAACTTCTATTTAAAACTATTATTTTCTAACTTTGATCTTCTGCATCCTGCCTGAGAGTGTAGCATACTCAAAAATGCCGTAGCATGGTAGCTTTATGTAGTGAACGTCATGCTAATGGATGCTGCTGTCACAATGCTATTTTTGAGAGTGAATTTTCTCCTGTTGCTTATCTTTTTACTGAGCCATCTGGCAGATTTAGGATGCTAACCAATGGAGCTGTACTGTGCCATGTATTAATATGGATCTCATGAATCACTCAACAGGTCAGATTTAAAAAAAACAAGACTTTTGCAGCAGATTTCCAATAAAAATGCAATGTCTGGCTAATTAACAGATCCCCTCCCTGGCAAAATGCACAAAAGTAGTACAGGGGTAGCACCTCATTTGAATAAAATAGAGGGATGGGAATGGTAAGGGCTTGTGGCTATTTAAGGGAGATGATGTTGCAATATGACTCGGTCAAAAGTGTTACTGCCTTCCACTTCAAAGGTCCTCAGTGCAAAAGCACACATGATGAAACTCTCTGTGCAAGGAGTTAAAGCTTCCAAAGGGCAACCAAACTTCCTAGCTGTTAAAGATTGTGTATGTGGAAACACTCCCTTTGCATTGTCTGTGCAATCCAGTCTTTTGTCGATTCCTCTGGTTCAGAGCAGCTACAGAAAGAGAAGCCAGGCCTCTGTGTTTAGCCGCTGGGCTGTGAGTCAGTAGCAACCTCAGAGTCCAGGGAGGGAAGAGGAAATGTGCTGTAAGTAGCTGCTCTTGAATAGACCTGACTGAGTGGAGCTGCTTCTTCACAGTGAAGTCATGGCTGGGTTTTTTCTGAGAGGTGAAATTGCCTCTGTGCTCTTTCAAGGAACCAAGACTGCTGTAAATACCCAAGTGACCAGAGGGAAATATTTTGAGATATCTGTCTTGATTCCTGTTCCTGCTGAGAAACTGGCCCCTAAGCCCCTATATTTGCTGATGGGAGGCAAAAAAGGTGAGAAGACAAACCCTGGTTCTTTTCCACACCTCCCCTCCTCTTGCCCTGGAAAACATCAAGCATGAACATTCAAAAGTATCCAAATTGAGGAAGGGATGGGCTCAAAGCCAACACAGGACTGTGTCCATCGCTTTTCCATTCAGCTCTTCCAAAAAACCAGGATGGACAGTGGCGCTGATACTTCTTCACAGTGCTGGGGTTTCACAATGGAGCCGGCATGTCCCCTGTCCTGGCACAGGGCAGGCAGTGAAGCAGTGGTACCGCCGTTACCCCTGGCCCCTCAGATGTGTGAGGGAAGGAAATCCCCTTCCAACTCCTGCTCATGATGGGCTGAGGTCTGACTGCTCATAACTTGTGTCACCCTAAGGACTATGAATCGTGAAATTGCATGGACAAAACTTATAGTATCAGCTGCCTCAGCAGACTTTGGTAGTTGACCATGAGAATGCAAATGACTCATTCTTTTAATCTGTTTCACATTTGCAACTGTTATTGATTGAATAATATAACACTTGCCTTCTTATTCTCCACCCTCCAGCGAAGTGGCAAACCAAGACATTTTTATAGTGTCCAAATAACCTAAATAAGGCCATTTTGACTCTTTTCAAAGTTTCCCTTTCCCTGTTCTCCTTCCTCATAGTTTTTTCCTCTGCTTTTAAGTCTATAGCTGTAGCTCATGTTTTGTAACATCTGTCTATACATATACATATACATATACGTATACGCATACATATATATATATATATATATATACACATATAGAGTTTAATGTATTTTGTGCATGGCCGGTGTTGCTGTTGGGCCATGCTCCTTCCTCCCAGGAGAGCAGCAGTGCTCCATTGAGCTCACAAGAGGCTCAAACATCACAGTACCTTTTTGTCCACTTCTTGCTTTTTAGTAGGTAATGATGGTGAGCATGAGTTTTTCCTTGACTTTCACACTGCCTTTAGGAAAGCATCTAAGGTATTATGGTGGGAATATAGAAATGAATATGAGTGTCGACATATTAAGGAACTCCATGCTAAAGGGAACTAGTGGAATGTTTTTTTCCCTGCAAAATGATGTGAGGGCTCAGAGTGACTTTTCCTCTCCTATGAGAATTCCCCTCTTTTTCTGTGTAGGTGCATGACCCAAAATCTTTCTGGAGGTGCTCTGAACGCAGAACTCATTTCCAGAAACCTGAAAGAGTGGTAACACCCTCTGAGGGTGAAGAAGCCATTCAGAAGTCACATTTCCCAGCAGGGAGTACATATGCTATAAAATCCTTCAGTATAATAAAACCAGGTAGTAGAAATGCCACATTGAGCTGTCTCTTTTTGATGTTGAGCAATTACCTAATGAATGGTGTCATAAACTGGCTTTCTAATGTGGGGGTTTATGCCTTCTTCATGGCTTAATTCTCATTAATTATCAACCTAAGCTTTTCAGATTCATAGGATCTAGTACCTGGCAGGAAGGGCTGAGAGAGTCAATAGCTGTGAAGTCCTGAGGGTTGTGTCTGGCAGTCTTGAGGCCCCTGTCTCTGCAAGTCCCTGTACACAGGCAGGCAGCATGGACAGGGGCTATTTCTGCCTCTTTGCAAAGGGATTGTGTAGGATTACTGTCATGCCTGAGTTTCTCCCGCTTGCTCTGGTCTGAATGTGCCCTTGGACTTACTCAACCAATTCTGTGGCTAACCTGACCATTTCTGCTGCCCAGGAACACAGAAGGCTCCTTCCACGTCCCTGAGGCCCCATCATTACCTGCATGGTGGACTCAACTCTTCTTTTCCTTGGCTATTTTAGTCAATGGAGATTATCATCTATGCAAGTTCAGTAGCTCCTGAAGGGTTACAAATGACAGTTCCTGCCCTACAGACCTATGTGCTGGTACATGCTAAAACAAGGCAGGTAAGGACAGAAATTAGGTGAGAGCGAAGAGAAAGAATTAATATACAAACCAAATACAGTGTAGCTGTCTTTGGGTAGCTGAGTACAAAGCTCAACATCTGCTTTTTTTGCCCACATCTGTGGGCGATGGAAGAAATATTAAACTGCTGTACTATTCACTCCTAATCCTGCTCTTTCATTAAATGTCACATGATTTGGTTTTGCAATAGGCAAACAAGACTAAATCAAAAGGAAATAGCTTTGCAGAGTCTGGTTTGCTTATCAGAGAAACTGGCTTGCTCTACCTTTAAACGAGCTTGTGATTTATTGTGTTTATCTAGCAGATAGTAAGTTGAAGCAACTTAAAGCAGTTGGCCAAGAAAATCCCCAGCATATTGTACTTCTCTAAAGTGGAGAAGACATGTGCAAACATGAATGAACACCTCTTAAGACCTTCTTCCTGGTCTTGCGCATTCCTGCACAGAATTGCTCTGTTTCACTTGTAGTTGAACTGAATAAATGGCCTGTCTTAAATTACGTTTTGGATAAACTGGGTGTATAATGTAGCCAGTCAGCTTTAGTGTTCATGACTGTCACTTGTATAACTGTGCAGCATGTTTCTTAGGCATTGAAAGGTTCAGAGACATCTCACAAGGACAATATATTCTTATAAACAAACAAAAAAAATATGGTGGAGGAAGATGGCAGGGAGGAGAGAATTCAGGGCTTGATAGGCATATTGTCTATGCTGTATAAGTGTTTCAATTCTAAGGGCAAAATAAGGGGAATCTATTCAGGTTTTCATTGTCTTCTGCATCTCTTCAAAACATTTAGTGATAGTAATAAAGGGCAGAAATTATTCTACTCTTCTGTCATACTTGGATTACTTCCTTCCCTAAGACTCAGGGGAATGGAGTAGCTCAGTTTCTACCACCCTTTTCCCAAAAATGTTTCTGCTTCATAATGGCAATGAGTAATATCCACTTTCCTTGCATGAAGTAGATCAGTGTCCCTCTCCCACCTCTGCAATTACATTGTCTGGCACCAGGAGTGAAGGCAGCAGCTCTTCAGGCATTAAAAGCCACATCCAAAGCATATCAACATATCTGAGCAGTGTGACTGTTGTCAGGATTTGCAGTCATTTCTCCCATTCAAGGCCAAGATCAACAGTCTGGCAGAAGTATACAGAAAGGTTGTACTTAATGCAAATCACAGATCTATAGCATCAAAACTTGTTCCACACAGCATTTCCCCTGCCAGTCCTCTCTCCAGTCCTGTCCTCTTTCCCTAGGCCTCACAACTTTGCTTCTGGTTTGACAAGATTTCTTCTTTTGTTGCTCCCAAACCACCCCAGATCCTAGGAGCCAACTCAACTGCTTCTTCGTTCTTCTCCTTGTCCCACCACTCAGAAAGCTATCACTGAAGGTCACAGATATTACCGTCAAGGTTCTTTATCATACTAAACTGCCTCTTTTCCTCATGGTGCATGGGAAAGGTCAAAAGCAGTGGCCTGTCTTTCTCCTCCCAGGAAAAGGCCAAGAGCACAAGCAGAGCTGAGCCCTGCACAAGTGCAAGGAAGTCTTTCCATTCTTTGTCTTTTCCTCCCCCCTCCCCCTGCCAAAAAAAAGGCCACATTATCAGAATCAGAGCTGGAATAATAAAGCATCTTCTGCCTTCCATGAAATCAAGCTTATATCTGTCAGTGCTTAAGTCTCAGAAAGGGTTAGTTTCCATGGAAAGTGTGAGTTAAAAAAAGAGATGGATAGACAAGAAAAGAGAAAATGAAAATGTTGTTTGCTTTAGATGTAAGATCTATACATCACTTAAAAACTGTTTATAACCTCTCACTGGCCCTGGTTCTTCAATGCATTTCAAGGTGTATCTGCTCATGTCCGTAGGCAGTACTCCAATACCCAATCACACACCAGATGCACTTGCCTATCTTGGGATGAAAAGCTTTAAGAAGACAAAACTGGTGAATCTGATTTGCCTGTTTTGACCTCCTCCCTGGTGCGTCCTGTCGCTTTGTTCAATAATGTGATCCTTTTGGAGGATCTTTGACCTAACCTGAAGATGACTTTGGACTTTTATTACTCAACACTTAATATTTTCAGCTATGTAGCTGGTTCTTAAAAATTAGTAATATTGAATACAAGTGCAGAAGCCATGAAAGAACCACAGGAAATTTGTACCACATTTTCTTGAAGCACTTGCAAAATCACTATGAAGAAGGTCTAAACCAAGCACTCTAAGTCTCATTGTGTGCTATAACAATTGGTAGAGCCCACAGTGAAGATTCAGCCAATTCCTTCATACCACAGAGGATCTGGGACTCTGACTTAACAGGTAAGAACCATAAAGTGTGTTCTTCACCTAAGAGCTCATTAGAAAGAGTGATGGGCATGCAGGCAGTTGGCATGGCAAGAAGTGACAAGGTTTATGCTCTGTGTGACAGTAGGGTGAGTGACGACTAGTCTCATTTTGGTGAGTGCTCTGACTGATTTGATAGGAAAATGAACCTACTGACAAGCAAAATTGTTTTACTGAAAAAGCTTTTTGCAGCACATGGGCCTCAGAATCATAGAATCACAGAATACCAGGTTGGAAGGGACCTCAAGGATCATATGGTCCAACTCTTCTTGTCAAAAGCATGATCTAGACAAGACAGTCCAACACCCTGTCCAGCTGAATCTTGAAAATGCCCAATGTTGGTGAACCCACCACTTCCCTTGGGAGATTATTCCAGTGGCTGATTGCTTTCATTGTGAAAAATTTTCCTCTTGTGTCCAATGAGAATCTCCCCAGGAGTAACTTTTACCCATTACCCCTCATGTTTTCCATGTGACGCCTTGAAAAAGGGAGTCTCCATCTCCTTTGTAGCCACCCTTTAAATACTGGAACATGGTGATGAGGTCTACCCTAAGTCTTCTTTTGTCAAGACTGAACAAACCCAGTTTTTTCAGCCTCATATGACACGCTTCCCAGTCCTCTGATCCTCTTTGTGGACCTTCTCTGGACCCTCTCCAGCCTGTCCACATCTTTTTTGTATAGTGGGGACTAAAACTGCACACTGTATTCCAGGTGTGGCCTGACAAGCACTGAGTGTGAGTGGGATAATGACTTCTTTGCTGGTGATGACCTTGCTGATGCAGACGATCATCCTGTTGGCTTTCTTTGCCACAGCAGTATGCTGTTTTCTCATGTTGAGCTTCTTGTCCACCAGGACTCCCAAGTCCCTACAGCCAGGTAGAACCCAGTCTGTGCTGCACACCTGGGTTATGTGTTCCCAGGTGCAAGACCTTACACTTGTCCTTGTTGAACCTCATAAGGTTCTAGTTTGTCCACTCTTCCAGCCTATCCAGGTCTTCCTGCAGGATGGCTCTCGCTTCCAAAGTGTCCACTTCCTCACTCAGTTTGGGATCATCAGCATACTTCATCAGGGTACACTTGATCACACGATCCAGATCAGTTATGAAGCTATTAACAGTGTTGGGCCCAATACTGATCACTAGGGGACCCCATTTGTGACAGGGTGCCAGTTTGAAAAGGAGCTATTTCCCACCACCCTCTGGGTGCAGCCTGTCAGCCAGTTCCCCCACCACCACACAGACCACTTGCCTAGACTGTAATGCATCAGTTTCTTTAGGAGGAGGCTGTGGGGAACCATATTGAAAGCCTTGGAGAAATACAGGTAGAAAATGTCCACTGCTCACCCCATATCAACAAAGCAGGTTACTTGGTTGTAGAAGATAATCAGGTTTGTCAAACATGATATGCTCTTGGTGAATCCATGTTGGCATTTCCCATCACATACTTTCTTTGATTTGTGATAGCCCCCAGAAGGATTTGTCCAATAACTTTCCCAGGGACTGAAGTAAAACTCATGTGCCTATAATCTCCGCCTTTAAGCCCTTCTTGTAGATGGAGGTGACATTAGCCTTCTTCCAGTCTTCTGGGCTGTTCCCCAACATCCACAACTTCTCAAAGATTATGGAGAGTGGCCTTGCAATGACATCAGCCAGGTCTCTTAACACCCTTGGATGGATATTGTCAGGGCCCATCGATTTGTAGGGGTCAACTGTAGCTCCTGTAATAATTTGCATACCAACACTTACTTCACTGGTGGTGGGTCTGTGTTCTCATCAACCTGCATTTTTGTTCCCAAGACCTGGGGCCCAAAAGTGCTGGTAAAGACAGAGGTGAAGAAAGTGTTGAGAACCTCTCCCTTTTCCACATTTTTAGTGACTAATTCACCACTTCTGTTTAACAGCAGGCCAGTATTTTCCTTCTGTTTCTGTTTGTTGTTTACATACCAGAAGTTACAGTGCAGTTTCCAAAGCTTCATAATGCTACAAAAAATGGAAAATTATAAGTCAGAAATTTGAAATAGCATAAATGCATATTCCAGTGGAATAGAGAGGTGGTATTGTTTAGCTTATTACTTGCTTCTGGCATTGTGCTTTTGCTAAACAATAGTGTAATTACTTCTTTAAAGGCCTGCGCAAATTGTCTGTACAGTTGTAGAGCAGGGGATGCAAAGCATTAAGAAAAGAGCACAGAGAGGATCTTCAAGGTGTTACTCCAACTTCTCTGACCTTCTCAATGTAATACATCACAAAGCTTGAACAAAACATGATGAGTCTTCAAACTGTCCTGAGAAAAGAGCCAAAGTAAATGAACATAGTGGGCCAAACTCAAAGGTATGTTTGAAATAACCATGTTTACCCTGGCTCTCTCACATGTGGCTGTCTAAATGGAGAATCGGACTCCTTTGATTTTGTCTTCTTATCAGCAAGTGACTTGAAGCCCCTACACACCACCTGAATTCAGCCAAATCTATCTAAACGCGCATAAGGCTCTTTCATAATGCTCCGGCTACCTGTGTTAACATGTCAAGCATTATTCTTTGAATAGCAGGCACTGGCCACAGAGAGCTTTATTTCTCCTTTTTTTTTTTTTTTTTTTTTTTGTTTGACAGACCTTCTTGAAGCTAATGTCAGCAGGTAAAAACATTCTTCTCTGTATTTGAGATTGCAACAGCACACTTATACTGACAGGGAGGCAAACCTACTTTGGTTGTATAGTATTTTTCCTCCTAGCACGATGAGAAAATGCCAATGCTACCAGCGTGTTGAGGTGCACTCAGATGGGGCACAAAAATGCTGACGTTTTGCTTTGCTTTTATATGTGCATTACCATTTTGTCAGCAGTGCTACAAATAACAGAGTATTTGCGGCAGTTCCGGTTTCCTCCATTTTCAGGGTAAACCCTGATGTTCCTGGAAGACAGTCTGTTTAATTAGGTGGATCTGACCTGCTCTTAAGAAATGTGGGGAGGATGTGGGGCAGGAGATTTTTGTGGGCCCCAGCTCCCTGCAAAGAGCAGATCTCAGAGATCACTGGTGCATGAGGCTGCTTGGCACAGCAGCCAGGCTCGGCTCTGCCTCAAGCCATGCCTGCGCTCAGGCTGTGCTGCCAGTGTATATCATTCTTGTTTAGATATCCACTGATTCTGCAGGTGGAGAACAAAACAGAAAGAAGCTTTTTTACTTTGATTCCAGTTTTCTCTGCTCATGGCCCAAAGCAGAAGTGTTTTCATTCATTTTTCAGAAACCTTCTGAATGTTCCTTCCTTACAAGAGTTGAAAGGACAAGCCTGGCTTTCATGGATGTTTAACCACTTGTGACTGCCTTGCAGAGATGCTTTTTCAGATGGATAGAGGAAGCAATATGAGGCTGACTGTGTCTTCAGTGCAGATAAGTGAGCACATCTGCTATTCCTACATAGCACTTGCCAACGTTGGCCCACTCTGTAATCTCTTGTCATTCCAGCAGTCTCTGAAGGCAGAGATTCCCCCTGAAGCAGTGCTGTCACTGTGGGTGCCTTCTCAACAAGGCCAGTAATTTCTCTGGGTTAGGGTACTTGCCTAAGTATTTGCGGAGTATCAGTATCAGGTTTCTTTTGGTGAAGTGATTAATTGTATCAGAGGAAGGCACAGGAAAAACTGAAACAGGAAAGCAAGTGAAGGCATGCAAAGGTACAGATTACAGCAGATCCTCAAAACATGTGTATAACAATAGATGCAGAGCCTAATGGACAAAGCAAGGCTATGTAGATATATATCTAGGACAAAAATGCACAATAAAACCAGCAACAACAAAAAACTAAAAATACCTGGAGAGAATGTAGATTATGACCAACCAGATTTTCGGACAAGCCTCTAATTTCTTTGTCTTTAAATCTTTAGCAAACTGCTACCTCTAAGCAGTTCTGTATAAGTGCTGAATGTTAACATATTTTTATTTAATCAAAATCCAAAGTAAACAATCAACCAAACAACAATCAGATAAACAGTCTGCATAGCAGGCCTCCAAGATAGGAAAATTTAGGCTGCAAGAACAGCTACGAAATGCAAATTCTATGGCTCAGTGCTCCCCTTGCCAGGGGACAAGACCCGTCTGTCAGCTGTCCTCAGGGCAAACCTAAGGCAGATTTTCTCATCATGTCTGTATCTTACACACTGGTTGAAAGATAAAGGCAGACTTTCCCCCAAGGTGCGTGCCTTACTGATGCAAAGGTCTTGTAGTCATGGTTCAAATTCTGTGCAACACTGCTGGTATACAAAATTTGAACCATAACTATAAGACCTTTGCCATACTCTGCACTGTTGAATCTAGGAGCACACAGCAAGAACATACCAGAGATGTCATGACAAGATGCAGCCTGAAGTGTGGGGGTATTAGCTTACTCCTAGGCTATGCTGGACTGCTAATACAACTAACAACCCAGGCAGAGGTAGGAAATAATGCAGAGATGTTAGTGTCTGTGCAAGCACACAATGAATGGCATTACATACGTGGCACATTCTCTTAATTCAAGACAAGACCTACTCAATGAATGAGCAAAGGAATTAGAAGAAGCAGGGAGGACATTCAAGCAGCAGTGATATGGAAGTCATTCTTGCAAAAGTTAGCACACAGATACCTGGGCATTTAGCAATGATTTGTGGTTTAATTGTATACAAACTTGTCAAATAGGTTAAGCTAAAAAGGTAGTACTACCTTACATGTTCTAATTAGATATTTGCAACCAGAATGGGCTTTAGGCAAAGGTCTGAGATCACTCAGAAGAACAGCCTTAAAGGACACTGCTGAAAAACTGTGAATTCAAAAAGGACAAAGTGAAGAAAACTTGAAGGTATCTTTTGGGCAACAGATCAAATGGATGCTGGAGACTGAGGTGGGAGGATGCACATAATAACAGAGGAAATGGCTGATATCTTGCACTATGAGTGGTATTAAAGGTAACATCTAAAAATTTGAACTTGGGAAGCCAGGTGAGGATCATGAAGAGAAGTTTTATTTGCTCAGAAAATCAAGTCTGGAAGATGATCTCAGAAACTTCTTTATATGTCTGATGTGTTTTTTAGATCTGTAGCAGAATGCTGTAGTGGGCATGTGTGAAGATGAAGATCTAAAGTTTTAGGAATACAAACAGAAAAAGAGAGCTGAATGCTGCTGATGATATGTAGGAGTGAGCGTCAGCACTTTCACACTGCTTAGATGTTAAAGTGAGTGGAAGGAACATTGTGAATCTATCAAGAGATAAAGAATAGGAACAGAGAAAAAATTAAGAGGGAAGTCAAAGGACTGTGTTTTGACAGTACTAGGTCATATCTTCAAAGCATGTTTAATGGTGCAACTTCACTGATGTCAGCAGAGCTCATCTTGTTTCCCACAAGCTGAGGATCTTAGACTGCCTAAAAGAGATGTAGGTTAGAAAGTGAAGACTGAGAGGACAGACAAAAGCTGTAATAGTTTACTGCATGAGCTGTGGCCTCTCCAACATCAGAGGTCTTAAGGAGCAGGTTAGACAAACTAGTGGCAGGATAGACAGACATAGGTGTGGCTCAGACTGCCATGGGGCACGAGGCTGGACAAAGGTTTCTGCACATGTAGTTTGAAGAAAGGGGATGCAAATAGGGCTGAGGACACGGCAGGTCAGTTTAGCACCAGATGACTCGAGTCCAGGTCTTTCCAAACACAGCATGGATACCTCATGCCAAAGTTATTGCTAGGATAAAGCCAATAACCTGAACAAAAACTTTTCCTCTCCTATGGACCTTGACCCGCAGAAAACTACTCTCTTGCCTGTATTTTGTCCCACAGTGACTAAGAGCTGGCAATAAAATCCCTTCCTCTCATTGGACATTAAAATCTTCCTTAAAGCAAAGAAAATCTAGATGAATTAGACTGCTCACAACTCAAAGCAATTTCTTGTGGTTGGGAAGTTACATCTGAGATTGACTGGTAAAGCAAATGTGACAGAGACTACAACAATTGCAACATTCAGATGAAAGTCCACCAGTTGCATCCTCTGATGCAAATAGATTTAGTGAAGGACTTCTTTCAAGGGAACTCTACACATGCACACACACACACACACACTTGTCATTTGGAGGTAGCATTAACATTCATGTGAAAATTTTTTTTTTTTACAAGTAATTTGTATTGCCTTGGAGAAATCCAGTTCTTTTTATAAAGCAGGAGAAAACAAGCTGCTTTTATCTGAGGTCTGTTTTGCCTGAATGGTACTGCTAGTTCAAAGTGAATTGTGAGGACTGGAGAGGGAACAGAAAAGCTCAATTTTTTTCATAGACATGCACAAGTTCAGACAGATGCAGTTCAGAATAGGTAGCTGGATTGCAAGCATAACTGTGTCCCAATTCTGACAATAAAATATTTGTACGAAGTTGTCAAAGTATAAAATACACACCCTGTGGAAAAATTCTGTTACCAAGGACAGTTAAGGCAAATGTTGAGGAAGTAACTTGGAGCAAAAAAAGAAAACAGCCAGTTTTCTGAGTTGATTTATTCTGTTTTAATGCATTTACTTCCAGGGATCCTGACGATACATGCCTGGTTTTACTGTGTATTTACTTTATCATAAAAAGACATACAATGAGCCACAAAGACTTGAGCCACATGGGGCGGATCAGGATCAAAAGTTCCACAAAACTCCAGGGATTTTCTAATTCAAGGCTTTACTCTCTCCTATTTCATACAGAATAGCTAGATTTGGGTTCCAGGTCTGACTTTCTTCATTTACAGGGAAATATTTGACTGAGTGGTTTTCCTTTGGTGTCTTCTCCCAAGATATCACCAAGAGAAATTAATGCAAGCTGGCATGTATCAGAGGTAAAAGAATACAGAAAAGTGTAGGAAATATTTGTAGACAAAAGATTTAGTTTAGAGTGAATTTTATCAGTGCTTGCAATTCAAAACTTCATTATCAATATTGTTTTTGTCTGAGAATTTTTGCAGCTTTACTCTGACAAGTCCTAATCTGGGCATAAGAGGAGAGGAAACCTACATGTGTGAGTAGACGGAAGTCCAACCCCTCAGCCAAATGCAGTCTCTTGGTTGAGTGACTGAGTGAACAGTCAATCTCTTTATACAGGTTGATAGAAAAATAAGGGAATTAAGTGGCAGGTTGGAAGTATTTTGGGGAGGAAGAGGTATCCCTGGTCTCCATATGGCTCTTGGCTATCAGGAGTTTCCCAGAGAGCTTGTTTGGGCAGACACCTTCCCTTTGGGTAGTGAGTCTAAGAGCTGGACTGCAGAGGCTGGTGCATGCTACCCCTCTTCTCTCTTTGTTGTTCCCCATGCTGAGAAGGTGTGTGTTGTGGGCCCCGCTTCTCCTGCCCATGGTCATGCTAACAGCCCACTCCTCTGCCCAACCTGTGGTGTGGAGACCTGCTGGCAAGGCCAGTGCCCACATGCCCACCCATGATAATCCATAGTTCCTCCATACACCCTTGTCCCCCTGAACAGACACAGGACATCCTTCTGCAAGTCTTCGTCTGTGCCCTGGGAGTACATAAATCCCACTCATCTCAGGCAATTTCCTCCTCAGCCAGGGTCACCTACATGGTTTTAAATTGAGGGAGGACAAAAAAGCCTTCAAAAAGGCTGGTTAATATGGGAAAGAGGACCATTTCTCTTGGATGGGAGCCCAGATCTCTCCAAATACCACTGGGAAGAGAGAGCAGCACAACCTATTCTGCCAGGGTGGCACCTGAGGGTCTCCTCCACTTCAGACACACTTCCACATCTGTTCAACATTCATTGCTACATTGCAGTGGGATCATGTGGACAGCGGGGAAAAGGTTTGTGTTGATTTCTTTGTTCCCTTTTCTTGGGCTGTGCAAGATGGCAGTGACATTTCCCTTCCTTGCTTGCGATAATGAGCACGTCACCACGAATGCTGGCCCCAAATCCCCACCACGTGCTTCTCACAACGAGCACGAATTAACCAGTGTGGAAGGAATTCTAAATATCAGGAGGGCTTCTAGGCTAACAGCTCATGTGCAAAGTTAGAAAAACCATGAAAAACTGAAAAAAAGACATTCCCTGCCTTCAGTAGAGCATTACTCAGTCATAAGATATGTACTTCTGAGTTTCTTTTGCTCCCCTGCCAAGACTCTGAGAGAGGGAAAATCAGGACAGATACATGAAAAGAAGAATAAAGTATAACATAAAGAAAAGGAAAAAAATCCAGCATGTCTTAGATGAACCTTAACTCCCCACCACTGCTGTTTACCCTCTGACGTTTTGCTAGTGATGGCAATAGAAAGTATGTGCTTAAACTGTATTTCAAAAAATTGACAGCTCCAGAGCATCTCCATTTTCTCCCCTTCCCTTGTCCTGTTGTGTAATTGCATGTCAGGCCAGGATCCAGAGCTGACATCACATTGCAGAGGACTGCCCTGGGTCTTGCATAACCTTAAAATAGGACAGCCACTTGGAAAGTGTTTATGTGCCATTAGAGAGGTTGCTCTTCTGGCCACTCTACTGCATTAGGGGAGCAGAGTCATTATAGACCTGGCAGAAATATTAATTGCAATTGCATCATTGATGTCCACCAGGAGATATTTCAGTGGGCCCTGAAACTTCAGGTCGTGTTCCCATCCCCCTAGGACCAAAACTCTAGCCATGGTAAGTGATTGCAACTGACTGCAGCGCTGTTGCGTGTTCTCCCAGGAGGGTTTTGTTACCTCAAAATGGTTTGCAATTACTGTGGTGGGGCTATCATCAAAAAGGTGCCCAGCAGACTGCACACAGGTTCAGGGTCTATGCCCAGCATGATATCATTTAGGTCTCTGTATAACAGCATCCCTGCTTGCCAGTTGTATGCTTACTGGGTCCAAAACCTTTAACATGCTTGGTCTTGCTGGCTGTTTTCTATTTTGCAATAGATGGTAGCAACCTGTAGAAATTCAAGTGTGAGGGAACTAGAGAGAGAGTAAAATACATGCAGCTCTGCTTGAAAAATGTGTCTTTCTCCTCCCCATTTCCACTGTGACACTCAGATCCACTTTCCTGCCCTGTAACAGGCAGAGACCAGGTAGACACTAGCTCTAGCACATGATGATTTCTCTACCTCACTACTGGGAGTAGTCCTGAAGTAAATTAAGATTATTAGATACTGATGAAAATTAAGAGCTACCAACCTTCATCTACCCTTAACACTGCCTTTCCCCTTGAAAGGAAGGATTCAGTACATGGTCATGGAAATGAAACACAGCAGATGGGTACACAACTCTTGCAAAATGCATAAGTAACATGCATCTTCCTCTAGCTCTGCTTTCAGGCTGTCTCTTACCTTCCTGGACCCTACACGTTTTGTGGTGATTGGACACATGTACCTTTTCATATGCCCAAGAAAGACTGGTTGTTATTCAGAAAAGGAAGAAAACAAAACAAAACAAAACAAAAAAAAAAAAAACAAAAAAAAAAAAAACAAAAACAAAAACAAAAACAAACTGACAAAAAATAAAAAGGAGAAAAAAGATAACAGAGACAATCCCCCCATCAGCTGAGATGAGGCTAAAGCCTCTACATCCTACATTGCAATTTAATCTCCTTGTACAGGTACAGATGAACTCACTGTAAATAGTATCAAGAGAAAAATGACTGCCTGCTTCTCTTCCAAGTGTTGCATTTTGTCCCTTCTTATTTAGCAGGGTGATGGTTATTTTTAGTGTATTAAAAAAGATGTAACACTTCTCTGTCTCATTCTCTTCCTGTATTGTATCTAAAAAATTTTTAAAGATGACAGCTACCAACATTCATTAAGTGAAGATTTGTTTTGGTAAATTTGTTCCTGCCATAATTATGCTGACAAGCCCTCAACAGAAAGATCTCTTCTGAAAACTTTGAGTGAGATGCTTTGATTGTACATTTAGGCTGAGTGAGAGGAATTCTGTTTTACTGCAGAAACCTTTCATATACTGCAGGCTGTTGCCATTCTGATTCCATATGGTCCCAGCAATTCTCACTTTCTTAGCAGAGCAAGTTGGGGCAAAGAAAAATATTGGGCAATGTATTCTCCAGCATGTCCCTGCATTTTCTCTTTTTTGGCCACAACATTTCTACTTTGGCAGGAGCAATGAAAATGCCTTTAAAATGGATGAATTACCGCACCACAAGAAATCAGTTCAAAAACAGTTTGCCCCATGGATCCTGTTGATTTTATTACCATCTGGGTCACTATAAAAGGTCAGACTACCAAAAAAGCCAAACAAACACAGAATAGCTTTGGCTTACAGAGCTACCTTTAGCTGGTTACCCACAATGGCGTATAGGAGTTATGAGGGCATTAAGTATCTAAACAAAGTATTTCAGGCTCAGTAATTTTCAAATAACAGCTGATTTTAATTTTTTCTTTGGCATTTATACACACATCCTATTGCAAGCTTGATTCATTTCTTTTTGCACTGGAAAAAATGTTAAAGCTAGAATGGGAAGTCAAGAATGTGGGAATTCATACATTGCGTGCATATGTGGTTTAGTGGTGTGTGCCATTTGTACACATCACTTACTGGGGAAGTTAAATCACTTTTGGATACAAATTTAAGCAACTGCTTCCAAAACTCCGCCAACTTCAAAACTTTGAAGTTACATTCTCCACAACCTGTTATTGTAATATTTCTTGCCAGCTCAAAACAAGCACCATTTTCTGAAGCAGAGATTTTTCTTCTTTTGCTCTGCAGGCCAAAAAGTGATGGTCTTTACTTGCACTTACAGACTGGCTCTCCCAAACTGGAATTGACTGTCTTGTCTCTGTTAGGAACACAGTGGCTCTTGTGTACTGAAGGCTTTTTTTTTTTTTTTTTTTTTTTTTTAACTTCTCAGACTTCCTTCATCATCACTGATGAAAATTAATGCAGAGCTCTTCCATTCATTTATGCAGTTATTAAGGAAGCCTCAGAGTTGTGGACACACACACAGGGCTCTGATGGTCTCAGCGAACTACTGTTCCTTTGTGGTGGGTGCCTAGCTCAGTAGTGACACAGAATTTACATGACAAGGAATTAAAAAATATCTTTAGCGCTGGCTTCCAGATGACTGACTGAAGAGCAGGTTTCAATAAAAGGAGTCATAACTCATGCACCAGTTTGCAAAACTGCCTCCTGTTTCTGGGAGGAACAGCTTTCTGTTTACTCTTTTCAGGCTGTTTCCTATACTGGGGAGAAACTGGGCACCATAGGAACTGGTGGTCTGTTTGCATTGGGAAGCCGGGGCTGCCCACTGAATCTGCTGTTTCAGACGTCGATCTGCTACAGTTGCCCTACCCACTGGTGGTCCCTCAGCCCACTGGTCTTAGGGACCTCATGCCATTGCACAAACAACCTTCAGCAGGCAAAGCCTTAGGGTGGCGGTGCCTGGTAGGCCCTTGTGCTGACATGAGCTGGGAGGGTGCTCAGCACCGTGGAGCAGTCTTCTCTAGAGCTTGCTGAGCTTTGTGACCTCCTCAGCGCACAAAAATTGCTTCACCACAGAGGTTGCTTCCACCAGCAGCTCAGTTAGTGAAGGGATTAATTTTAAAGCTTATCTCCTCTCCTTATGTTAGTACCTCTCCAGCTGTGTCCAGACCCCCTTGCCTTGTGCCTCCACAGCTATTTCTGAACATTTGAGCTTTTTAGTTCATTTCACCTTGTTCCTATTACAAAAAAGTCCCGCTGATGCAAAGATTACCTCTCTAGGGAAACTCATCTTTACTCGACAATCATTGTCACTGTAACCTTCCCAATGGAATTTAATTATGTGCTTGTGATTAAGCAATTATGCATTATCAGGAACAGAGTAAATCAAGCTTTTTATCTCCACTAACAGGGTATTTCCTGTGAGTGCTCCTGCCAAAAGGACCTAGGGGAAAGATGGGACGATTTTGCATGTTATGTAAGTGTGTTTATTTAGGGAGCCTGCGGCATGGTGTGTTGGATGCATCCACCTCTGCTCCACCTCCACCGTGGCTGCCCAGCTCTCACCCCACATGGCCAGGGGACACACTGTAGTGAGTGGTTGGGTGTCTGTGAACCACAGCTGCTTTTACAGCATGCTGGTGACCCTGCTCAGAAGCAGGCAAGTCAGTTTCAAAGATGCTATGCACTCGCAGATAAAATTCCTTGGGCTCAGTCGGATGGCTGCCCTGAGTAAAGGCACTTTGTTTGCAGAGAGGGGGATCTCGGAGCTGCCGCAAGCTTTGCATTGTAGATAAAAGAGGAAAGAGGCCACCCATGCTCTCACTCTGCATTCAATTAGCTTGCTCACTGACAGGCTAGCACTGCAGAATGGATTTTCCCACTGATTGATCTCTTAATGTAAATGAGCTCTGGTTTTAAACTCAAACCATACATACTTTTTTCCCCTTGGAGCTGTTCTTCTCTCAGATTCTACTCAGAGTGTACTTTCCCTCCAGCTAAGATCTGTAGCACCATGGCTGTTGAGGGCCTTCATTATCATTATTTGTATAAACAGCCTTGAGATGGCCATTTGCCTCAAAATGTCTTTATTTATTCATTCTTTTTATTGTTTCTCCTCCTATACTATTCGAGAAGACTCTGAAAACTTGTCCCATGCAGCTCTTTCCTCTTGTTCCTCCAGGCTTTTTACACACGAATAATTAATATATAATATGTACAAAATTTTTCCATATATGTCTACAAAAGCATGACTAACCAATAATAGTGTTGTTTTGAGCAAACTGAAATTCATTCACCTATTATAAAATTTAATTTTAAAAAAGAGATTGTCTTTTTCTGAACAGAATATATGTCTCTGTTTGGAATATTTATCTTCTTTGTGATTCACATGTTCCCTATTGTCTTTTCAGACCTTGATCAGGAACTTTGCCTTCTGTATCCACAGGAATAATTGTTTAGCGCCTCACTTCTCCAGAGCCAAAATGTCACCAGAACAGAGTGTTTGGGATTTACAACAGTAAAAAAAGTAATAAATACAGTAGAAGCTATTAAAAGTGCTAAGGTCTACTGGGAAATGAGGCTTAGATTCTTTTACACAATTTATTAGCAACAGGTATATATAAGAGAATTAATCTGATATAGGATTTTAAGCAGAATAAGCTTTAATGAAATTACATGCACCTTCCAAAGCAGACTGGGTCAGTACTTCATGACCCAAAATCTCTTTTCCAAAGTCTAATTTCTGTGTGCTCAGAGAAACAGAAGCATCTAGATAACATGGTAGAAAGATATTGATTCTGAATAATATTTCGGTTGCCTTCTTAAAAAAAGGAAAAGACAAATCAACTTTTTAAACTTGTTGTTGTCATAAAATTTAGATTTTCCTTAGCCAAGTACAGTATTTCAGTACACTGCTTTTTAACATCTAATCACATTCAAATAGGAACTTCATAATAAATATTTATGAAGACAGTAGCTCATGATTTTTGAGATTATTTCTATTAAGAGCAACATAATGACTGTCATTTTTGGTTTCTGTATGAAATCTGACAAGAAAATTCTTCAGGTATGACTGAAGATATTGTAAATTGCTGTCAAGTATAAATCCAATCGCATTTGGGTATATAGGTCTTAAAATAATGATCGGGATTGTTTAGAGTAAAATTATACTCTGGTGAACTGAACAGCTTATTCTACTTTGTACCTTGTTTTCTTTTGCATAGCTACGAGGAGTGATTTGAAATAGTGAAATAACCCCAAATCCATGGAAGAGTGGATAGTTTCTGGAATGATTTGGTGCAAATCTGTGGTGCAACAGACTGAAGCAGTAACTGATCTGTAGCGCAGTCCATAGACTTTTATGGATGTTGTTGGTTGCAGGCAGTGTTGTTTCTCCTGTTCAGAGCTGACTGCATCTCCCATTCAGCCTTCCCCATCATGTCTAGGGGTACTGGTTCTTCAAGACATGATTTATGACCTTCTGCAAGTTCTGTGGGAAATAGGTCAGTAATCTAGTACTTTTTTACAGACTTGTGCCTGAATTGTTTCTTGAAGAACACTTAAAATTAAGGGAAGAAAAATTCTTTAGTATGATCCTAAAATGTCTTGTCATAAAAATCCTTGGGCTTTGGTTAAAAATAACAGGCTGGCCAGATTGTACTTACAGAGACATCTGTGGAGACTTGAGATAGATGCATGTCAACCAAATCAGAAGTAGCACAGAGGAAGATGCTCTGCCAGTGGTGTTTCTCAGTTCCACAGGGCAGAAGGCCAATGTGTATGTCCATGCAGAGGGCTTTAGAGCTGCCAGTTCCTGTCCAGAACCCTCTTCTACACCCTGGTCAGTCCTTTTGGAGCTGAGCATAAGCTTAACGGGAATAAACCTAGCATGAGGGCATGGGGAGAACAAGTGAGCAGAGAGCTGGGAAAGGGGAAACTTCCCTCTCAACCATGAAGCAGGACAGTCCATGTGACAAATGCCTTTTTGTCCCAGAGCTCACCCACCCCTCACCCGTGTTGTCCACCCCCAGACACCTCCTGCCAGTGCTTCACTTCAGTGTCCCTTCCTGCTCCCCATGGTCCTCAGGAACTAAGCCCGTGGCTCCTCAGCAACAGCTGGACAGGGTCCCAGGACCTCACGGACATCCCTGCTTGTCCACAGTGACACCCATGGGGGCAAAAAGTCATAGGAGTTGAAGAGTCAGCATCTGCAGTGCTGAGTTGTTTGATTTCTTTTACAGCAGTGCTCATTCCCATGGCTTCAGTCTGTCCTGCAGCCCAAAATAGCTGTAAGGCCATGCACGTCGTGTATGTGGCAAAATAGCACCTCACCCTGCTTGTGCCCAGACCAAGAAGCTTTTCTGCAGAATGAGGATGCTTGAGCATGGCTGCAAGCTGCAACAGGCTGTCTGCACTCAGCAGCCACAGAGGTGGTCAGTTTTGTGCTCCCAAATGACAATTTTTACCAAATTTTGTGTTAGTCAAGAACTGTGAGTGCAGGAGCCTGACGATATTGTCACTTTAATCAACAAAGTGTGACTGAGAAGTCCTCTGAAAATCATCATCTCCTTACACAGGCACTTGGCGACCAGTTAATTTTCATTATTCCAAGTTTCAGAGCCTGACATCTGTTATCTATTTTCCGTTTGGATTGCAGATGAAAAATCTGCACTGTTTACAAACTCCTGGACATGCAGTGCCTCATCTAAACACAGAAACTTCAGTACTTTCAGTCTCTCAAGGCTGTTCACTTGCCCTCTGGAGGCAATTATTGCATCTTTTAATTTCTCTGTTTCTTTCCTCTTACAATATGGATTAAAATATTTACTCTAATACAAATATTTGAAGAAATGTAGTTCTCCTGAAGTCTGGGAGTCGCAAAATCAACAAATGAGGGAGAAGTCTGAAGTGAATGACAGAATGAAACCTCACATGTTACAGCAAAGACATAATTACAACTGACTTTAGAGTATAATGTTTCACCTTATAAAAACCAAAAGGCAGTTGCAATTTTCCTTGGTCCTTTCAAGATAAGAAGAAAAGAAAATTACAAACACTTCACTGAAGAATAATAATGAAATTAGGCAGTCATCAAGAACATATAATTAGAAATTATCAAGAAAACACACTTAGAGAGACAGAAGTTCAAGCAAGCTTCTTGCAAGATAAAATGTTAGTGTTCTTAATTATAAGCTGCAGTATCAGTAAGTTGTTGACCCAAAATACTAGAAAAATCCACTGTTTACTATCCACTTCTCCATGACTCATACGGCACATTATCTTCTAGGAACATGCAATGAACACACCAGATTTTCTCAGTATCAATTATATGTATATCCCTGTGGAAGACTGGGACAACATCTATGAGAAGAGTAGTCAGATGGTCAGATATAGGCCATATATAAACTTCTTTTCCATTTTTTCCCAGACTTATTTTTAACAAATTTCTATCTCCTTCCAATCCAGTTTTGTAAAGACTTCAGCAGCATACCACATGTTCAGTATTTCAGAGATCATGGGCAAGGGTATCTGATTTTCACCATTAGTCTAATCTTTTCAGTGCTCATTGCACCTTCGGGGGAATCCACGCTTCCTGCTCACCCAAATCTTCTTGCAAGATTTTCCTTGCATGGTCCCTGACTGGATGTAAATATGTCAAAATGGGACCTCTGTGTTTGAGACTGGATCAATAAAACCATTTCATGCATTAATGCATTGTAAGGGGGTAATGCAACTGCTCGATGTCCTGCTTCATCAGAAGGGAATACTTGACTTCTAAGACTGTTGCGAGGTAGGTCCCATCTCCTGAGCGCCCCTCATTATGGAAATGCTAGCAAAGGCCAACGTCACAGCTGTATCTCTTCTGTCCTGCAGGTGCTAGAGCTGATACAGGGGGAGGGGGGGCTTGGGATGGCTTTTCCCTTTTATGAGGTGACTGGGGAGTGAAGTGATGGTGAGGGCCAAGACGCACCTTGCACTGCCTTTTTTTCTGTGGTCAGGCTTGTTCTAAGACAGTTTTCAGCCTTCTGGAAGGACCATGTGTGTTAATGTGGAGGAGTCAGCGCTCATTCCCTTGAGATCACATATTAAAAGAAATTTAAAAACAAAGCAGATGTATCTTGGCTCAGATATTCTGAATCATTTCATTAAGCTTGAAAAGTTTGAACAAAATATTTTGCTATTTTGGCACCAGCTATTTTGGCACTTCTGATTCCATTAAGAAGCTTGATAATTTGACTTCTTATCCAGATGCATGGAAAAAAAAAAAAAAAAAAAAAAAGTCCAGATACAGTATCAAAACTACCATGTGTAAGAAGATTAGATTTTGACCATCCCTACTGAATACAGCATTCGATGGAAAAAATAAAGTGTCATTTCTGTGCTGCCCCAAGAGACTGCAACTCCTTTGCAACAAATCTCCATAGCAATAACCCCTATTATCTGAGCTCTGGACTTTCTGCTTGTTTAGATTTCCAGAGTTTTCATACATGACCTTTTTCCCATCTCTCTCATGCCAAAAATGCCTGCTAGGATCCTCCTCTCTGTGTCACACTTCTGTCTGCAGCTGGGATCATCCTAGTTGAGGTCCTGTTGCCTTTGCACATGAGCAGGGGAATAGTGGGCTCAGCAAAGTGTAACTGGTACTACATGGCACTGCCAGATCCTTGGTTTTCACCTGTGAAAATTCAAGGCAAAGTTTAATAGCTGTATAGCAATGAGCTGTATTTAAGCAGTGACCTACAAGATGAAAGGCTCCATAGCCCGTTACTGATTTCCTGAATCATCTAGCCCATTCATGATGCAAGAAATTCTTGCAGCTTTTTAACATCAGCAGAAGCTGTTGGAGTCAAAAGCCCTTAACCACATAGTGCAGTAACACAAGAACTGGGTAAGTCACACAGTATTTTTCTTCCAGTGTTTGTCTGTCTGGCAAAAGCTCCACATACATTTGGTTTCTGTGCTGTACCTTGGTTATCCAAACTTCCCACATGCTAGACACATCCTCCTTCTGATTTGGCTGTGACAGCTTTTATTGAGCTCTCTCTACCACCTTTATAGATCGTTACATAGCCAGATATATGTGAATCCCTTTACTCCAGTCACCAATATCACAAAGCCTCTCCCTCAGAAAGAATAACTTGGTAGTTAAAAAAATGACAAAAACGCACAACTTCATCACACACTCACAATTTATTCTTGCTGTTGCTGTAGAGCTGTACGGGGGAAGCAGTCTGGTGCCCTGGAGTTCAAATTTACATCAGTGTATTCAAGATGTCTGAGCTCTTGAGAGCATTTGCTGGTACAGTGAATTAAATTTAGAGCTTTGCAAATCCAGCTTTGGATTTAGATTTGTGAGATTCACCTTTGACCTAGCTTTAGATGGAGATTTGGGTGCCTGTCTTCTGCAAATATGTGGGCAGTTCTCATTTTGTACTACTTTTAAGCACACTGAAAAGATATAATTTCTGTGAGGAATACTTTACCTCCGAGTTACCATTTCAGGCTATGGCATCAGCTTATGTCTATGTCCCCTCTTTTCTGTAAGATCAGGCTTTAAGGTGTCTGTGATAAGAATAATTTCAGCTGAATAGCCTTGATGCAAACAGAAAACTGGGAGAAAACCATCAAAAATTGGTGTGTCGTAGACAAAGATCTGAGTAAGTGGATTAATGTATAGACTCCATGTAAACCGTAATAGACAGCTGTTCAAACAGAAACATAAGCATGGCTTGTCAGGGAAGATCAGTTTGCACTGTGATGGTTTTGGGGGTTTCCATTTCTTTCCTGAGGACAGGGGAAGGTAAAACTGAGGAGAGAAGTTCTGGATGTCCAGAAAGATATTGGAAAACACTGTTTCATGAAAGACCTTCCTGGAATGTTTAACAATTAAGAACTGAACGCAACCTTGTGACAAGAGATGCACTCACAGGCCAGATGAAACCAAGAGAACCTCTCAGTGTTCTGTATGTGACCAACACCCTCTGGCTAGTCCTTCCTCCCTGTAATTAGCACACAGACATGGGCATCGATGTCAAAAGCTGCATCTCTTTCCTAATCTGGTTTCTAAATACTCTGCCATCTCAGCCATCCAGACTTCCTGTGCTAATAGTTGCCATGACAGTAATTCTCTCTTTGATCCCTTTTTGGGGACATCCTTCCATCTGCAGCAGTGATTACACTGGTCACAGACTCCTGCTGAGCGCTGTCTGTCTGCTAAAAGGAAAATGGAAAATAAAACGGAAAGCCAGCCAAGGTCCTTGCTATATTCAATGCAGAGTAACACTATACACATGCAAAAATAAATAAATAAATAGATAAATAAATAAATAAATTTAAATATTATAAAACAAAATAACATAAAACAAACCAAAATAAAATAAAATAAAAATACTAGAAGATAATTCTGCCCTTGTAAAAAAAGACAAGAATGATAATGTAATTTTTCAGATTGTATCTGCATCACAGACTGTGAACAATAAATTCATCTTGTTGTATCTAAGAGGAATGAAGGTGAATTAGCAGCCTCTGATCTTGATTTGAGGAGAAACCCCTTGGGCTAAACCTAAAAAAGACATGTACTGACTGTGAATTTCTGACATTAGGAGCTACAAGGCACCTCCTCGAGAAGACCAGAGCTTGTCAGCCACTAACACCTATATGCTTTGTGCCCATCCTGGCCACCCCACTGCCCTCCAGCCACAGGACAGGATTCAGCATGGCCTCGGTGCTCCATGAACAGACAGGCATATCCCTTGCACCACTACTGTGGCCTTTTTTGGATTCATCTGCCATCAACTCAGTCTGAGGGGAGATCCTGAGCACCAGCAGGTCCCAGTGGTGGCTTTGTGGCTGTGCTGAGCAGCAACAGGCACTTGCAGCAGAGGAAGGGGACTGGACATTGTCCATGTCTTTGCTCAAAACCCATAGCCCTGTCATGTGGACCTCTCACCCCTCCTTATACGGTCTTTTCTCTATCATTGCTTTGCCTACACATTGTCGCACTGGTGTTATATAATATTCTCTATATATTGTTATATTAAAATACCATAATTATAGGCTCCAGGTCAGGCTGCATTTAAACAAAAAACACTGCAGTGATTGCCAGTATCTCCAGTGGTGCTTTCCCATGCACTTTTACTCTGCAGTGTACTATCTGCATATGCTGGGGAAAGACTGCAGGAGAAGGTGGTAATTAAGACCCTGGTGATACATTTTGATAACTTTATCGCAGTTAGAGAGTTCTGTGGATTTGATTTAGTTAAAGATCTGGACCTGGTTCAGCCAGAAAACAAGACAGGAAAAGGGAAGAACAAAAAAGTGTGTGAAAAGAACAACTCACCGAAATTATATCCTTCTCCACCTATGACATACAAAGGGACAATGCCAAATTTGGAACCAGGCTCCCCTTGCCTCTTTCTCCCTTTCCCTAAGTCAATGTGAAAGCATGTCCCCCCAGCCCCAGGCAGGAATGCAGAACTGCAAAGGATATGGAAAGCATTCAGTGGGCTGGTCCAAATGGAAAATTGGAAGAGATGCAAACACTCACTGTGATTCCCAGGCATTACAAACTCATGGACACACATACAAGTGGAGGTAGAAAGATAGATTTTGGCATGCTGAAGGGTGCAGATGTCTGTTTGGGCTTCCTAATTCTACCAAAAGCTCTGCTGCTTTCAAACCTGTGTCTTCCATGTCTCTGCTCCTTTCCCTTGTGTTTTTTCTGCCCTTCTTGTTGATGTAAATACCCTATCAAGGGAGAGGGAAAAGACTCACAGAAGGTTGTAACTGCAGCTTGTCCCTCTCTGGACTTGGGACTTCCTTCTGTCTTTCTCTTCCACCGCATGTTTCCATGAGGGTTTGCATACCCAGGGCTGTCTTTGCTTCCAAGCTTAGTGGTATAAAAGAAAGCCCACAAGGAAATCTCCTAATCAGAACTTGCTGAGAAGAGAACTCAAAGGAGAGGATGATGTAGTGCACATAAAAATTGTGGAACTGAATAAAGAATCAAGAATGCGTTTTGAATCTCCTGATCACCATCTAAAATGCCAAGAGCAATATGAAGTAAAGCAACAAATGTGAAAATGAGAGGAAGCAAAGTACATTTTCCTTTCTTCCCAATAGACTCTGTTCTGGACTCTTCAGTGACAGTCTGTTAATTTTCTGTGTGTTTTGGCATCAGAAATCTTATGAACACACAGAGACATATATTCTGCAGAACCTTAAAGCTTAGTTTTAATGTTAAAAAGTCAAGGGCTTTCACATCAACAGCTCTTTGTACACACAGTAAAAATACAGATATTTTAAAATGCCATTAAAGCTCAAGCTATTACCATCCCCATGTGGATTCCTCACAGTGAAGCAGAAATGCACTCATCATCACACATCCATGCTGGTTGAATCATCTTGCCAGAGGGAACTTCTGGAGACCACTATGGATTCACACAAGATGGGACAGACACAGTGTCTCTGCTGGGTTTTGAACTGTCACTGAGCCACCCCCTCCCTTTACCAAGTGTCACACGTTCTGTTTTTCTGGCATTCTACTGCCAAAGTTTAAACAAGATCCCTGAGAGCTCCCTCTTTACTCCCTGAGGTTTGAACTGGGGGCTTGGCCCTGCTTGAGATAGGCTGGAGCCTTCTCCAGAGTTCTTCTTCTTCTTCATTGCTTTGGCTCAGACATCCTACAGGCTCTCAGGCTTTCCCTCTGCCTCCCCCTCTGCATTCATTTATTGGCTTCCCTGAGAGGGAGTAAGTCCTTATGTCTGTGCTCTTTTGTTTCTTTATTTGCTCTGCTGATCTGTACACGATTTCCCTTTGTTTGCTGAAGCGTTTTCTGCTCTTCTCAAAGCTTGCCTGCTGAGCTGATGCCACCACCTGTGGAGCTTGGCCACCCCCCAACCCCCCACCCCCCCTCCATTCCCACATGGTGCAGAAAAGGGCAGCCCGATGCTGGAGCCGGGTGGCAGTGGACCGGCCTCCATCTGCTGCCGTGGCTCTTGTGAGGCTCAGAGAGCAGTTCTTCCCACAGCCAGACCTGCTGTCTGCTCTGCACCTGGGGACGAGGATGGTGTCGCCCAGCGTGCCAGCCCCAGGCACAGCTCACCATGCCTTAGTTACCAGGCTTCCACAAGCCTCCCTCAAGTGCTATGGAGAGCATGCTGTACCTGTGCTGAGCAGAGGAGAAAGCCAGCATGACTCGGGATAGCAGGGCACTCGGGAGCAGTGCAGCCAGCGGAGACATGTGTTGACTGTAAGAAATGAAGACTTGCAGAGATGATAGGAGGAAACCTTTGCCTCTTCCAGAGAGCTGTCTTTGCCCTGGATACCTCATGGGGAGGGTGATGCAACCCATAGTTATGTTGCAGAAATACCCGAAGACCTCACTCAAGTTCAGACTGATACTTGTCATGGCTCACTAGCAATCTGAGGACGGCAATGAATAGGCCTGCAGTCAAACACACCTTTCCCAGACTTACCTTTGTTTGCTGTTTTGCTTGGTAGTCTGACATCTCTTCCTGGCTACATTTAGCATTTAGACATGTTTGTAAAGGCTGATTGTTTTTATATCTTATCATCTGGCCTTGAAATGGAATAAGATTGACTCTTAACCTCACAGAGCAACCTGGGGAGAAACTTTTGTGCATAGAGACCACTGTGAAAGAACAGGCAGAGATCAGAGCTTCTTTGGGAAAACAAAGGTATTATATTCTTCAAATTTTGAAATAAATTAATTTATTTCAAATCACCACAAAAAGAGAAATTCATAAGAATGAGCAGAACTAGAAGCCCTGTGTTTTTTTTCCATTCAATACCCCAAAGTAAAGCAGGTGACTTCTCATTCACCAGTAGCTAGCTACAAGGCAGTCATCAATACCTATCAGGCAGCACAGGATGGGATGCTGTGGTGGGCAGAGGTGGGAAGCTCCACGAAGAGCTTCCCTCCCCCCGAGGCAGGTGGGACTCTCCACTCAGGCTGCATGGCTGCCTTTTTGAGGGCTGAAGTCCTATGGCCCGGAGCCCATCACAGAGGGCTTTTGGAAGGACAAACAGCCTCTTCCACGTGTCATTACTTCAGGCAGTTTGCACAGAAGTTGGCTTTTGCTTCAGCAACTAAAGGTAGGAAGACAACTGTCAAAGTAGAAATATAGTCAAGAGTAAATACAAGTAATTTCCAATCTGGGCAGTGCCATGTTTGCCTATTTTTCATATATGTGAAGCAGGTGAGTTTTCTGCTTTCCTTATCACCTAAAAAAACCTGTGTTCAAAAAGCTGCTTCCAGCCTTCTAAGTCTCACAAAAATATTTGTTTCATCCCGTTTTCTGGCCTTTTTTATTACCTGCTTTCTACAGAGACATTTTACAGATGTCCTGCTGCCTGTTTCCCTATATGAAATCCCACATACAAAAACACCTTAATAGGAGCTGGACTGTAGTATGTGCTTATTTACTAGAAAGCCAATCCTTGAAAAAAGTAGTCATGACTTTCAGCTACTGCAAAATGTGTCTTCAGCTCTGCCACTTAGTAAGCTTGCCTGTTCAACCTGTGAAGCTGAGCGTGCTTCAGGGACCGTCAGACCTGCTCAATAAACTATGCTGATCTTTTCATCTTCTCAATTTCCTGAGTCATCCCAGCTCTGTAACTCAGCTGCCATATGGAATCCCGCTTTGTAATACAATCTGAAACACACTTTCAGCTCATAAATGTGTTTGTGTTTAGAACTACAAAGGACACTTCCTGGCTGTTTAGTAGGAGTTTTTGGTTGGTTGGTTGCTGGCTTGTGTTTTTTTTTGTTTGTTTGTTTGGTTGTTTTTTTTTTTTGTTTGATTTGTGGTTTTTTTTTAATTATTTTTAAATGTATATATTTGTGAATTAAAATGTCAAGCCACTTGGCATGTTATTGTCTTCATATCAGTTTGATTCTCTTTCTTATGAATAGTAATGAAAGTGCTGCTTTAAATAGAATGCGGATCCTGACCCTCAGTTAGAAATTATTTTTAATCTCCTATTTTCTAGATAGTGCTTTGCTGAATATATTTCCCTGATACTTTTAAGAGAAATTTTAAAATCTTTAAGATGTGTGTTACTGCATCACACTGTGAGTTTAAAAAAACAAAAAACAAAAAACAAAAAAAAACAACAAAAAAACCCCAAACAAACAAAAAAAAAAAAAAAACAAAACCCCAAACCTGGCTAGTAATGTGTCTCATTCTCAATATTGTTGTTATACTTTTTTTTTTGCATCTTCCAGCAACACTGGAATGTTGTTTTTCATTAGTTAACTATAGCTGCATATTGGTGCCTTCAGAGGGGGGTGGGAGACCACATCTGCGGTGCGTGCATATCTTTGTAATTTTGTAGCTTGGACTTCAGTGAATAATTTGAAAATTGCACATACATAAGGCTGGCTTACACTGTTTCTTTTTCAAAAACATTTCAGGACTTTCTAAGTCTCAGCTCTGAAAGGCTCAATTTATTTTCTCTCTTTTGTTGTATACCTCAGAGGTCATGGAAAATGGAGAAGGGAAAACTCAGTGCAGGCTGAGCTAGCCCGTATGGTACACAGGACAAAGCAAGATATTAAAAACTTGACTTGTAATAGTGCAAGGAGTCCAAGGGGGTGTTTCTGCTGCCCCCCCGTCCAGCTTTGGCTGTAGCTTGCTGGGGCTGAGGCAATACTGCAGCGGAACACAGGACTGAGTGCTGATGCCACCTGGTCAGAGGCTTCCAGCCAGCCTTGGGACTGCCTGGGTGATGTCAGAGACATGTGCCAAGGACTCTCAGCCCTTGTCTGCCATAAAAATAGACCCAGAACAGACAATACCTACCCTGTGGTCAGGCAGCAGGGAGTACTGCAGGACTGGGAAGCTATGCAGAGAAACCCCTGAGTAACAGAAATGCTGTCCCACGCCCATCCTTGCTGGCCTAGGAGGGGGATGATGTTGGGCTGGAGCAGAGGAGGCAGAGATGTGCCCAGTGGTGATTTCCCCAGATTTTGAGGAGCAACCATTTCTTTTCTAGGTGGCTGCATTGCTTTTCCTCCTCTGAGATGATGCCAGCACCTTGCTTCTGTCTGTCACCTCTGACCAACCGGCCAGGTTGCTGTGGGGAGCAAATGAGGCTCCCATAGATCTACAGTTGGTCTGGAGGTTTTCCAGAAAATCAGAGGGGATATACTGTGAGCAAGGGGGGTGTGCAAGGATCTAGGGTCTCTCAGCACCAGCGACTGGGAGCAGGCACATGGGTGGGAGTGAAACAGGTGCTGCTCTTCAGGGGTCCTTCTGACCCCATCCTGCCCTGGTGCCTGTGGCTCCCCGCAGCTGTGGGTGCCATGGCACATCATGGAGGTGTGGGGCTTCTGCAGCACAGATGTGGTGCTACGCCGCCTTGGACCCACAAAGCATGGAAGGACATCAAAAGAGCATATGCCTCAGCAACAGCTCTTTCCAGCAGCCAGCTGTCCTGCCTGCTCAGGGCCATATGCACACTCAGCCCTCCAGGCCCTTCTGGAAAGGAGCTTTATTTGAATCAGGACGGGCTAGGCACAATGGTGCAGCCTGCTCTCCTGGCACACCACTTGATGCAGCCTCGCTGCCCGTGTCTTTGTACACGATGAATAATTAGATCAGAGCAAGGGATACAGCATTGCAAATTGTTAGGAGGGGGTTCATTTGCACCTTGGAGTCAGCACAGAGGAAGAGAGCTGATGTGGTCAGAGGTGAGGAGAGGTTTGCACGTAAAGAGAGGTTAAATGAAATGCTTTCAGCCTGGAAAAGAAGGAGAGAGGTGGTGTGACAGAGGCCTCTGAAATAGCAGAGAAGGAGAATAGGGATCACTTACTTTGTTGTGGCTCATAGCACAAGTACTAAGTGGCACAAAGGAAGAACAAAAACCCCAGAGCAAATCCCCTTTCAGCCAACACAGAGTCAAACCCTGAAACCCATTGTTGGAGGATAATCTGCCAAAAAGCATAAATAGAGTGAAATAGTGTTAGACAAAAGAGACAGCAAGCAAAAACCATGCAATCTTAATCTCGGGAGGTCTTTAAACTCTCAGATACTAGGGACAGGCACTCTACTGTTTATACTTTTGTAAGCATCCAGTACTGTTAGAAACAAAGCAGTGAACAAAATAGGTCTGTGGACTGATTCAGTACAGCTATTTAGCTGGCATATTCACAGAACAGTTGTGAGATTTTTATTATTTGTTAAGAATTATTTTATATTTCCAAATCATGATTTTTGCAAATGTATATAAAGGCACTAATTTACTACCATAAAAAATGAACTATGATCATGCATTTGAAATCGTTGTGAAGTTAATGAGGAAGAAGTCTATTCCTCATTATAAGTCTATCAGAGTGAGATGAGAAGAAAACAAACAAAAATGCAAAAGGGTCTAAATCCCGAGGAGGTAAATAACACCAGGGGTTTTTTATTCTTGATGAACAAGTAATGCTATTTGAATGCAGTTAGGATAACAATCCCAAAAATGTCATAGAGTAGGAAATAATCAGTTTTTCTCCAGATTATTTCTTATTCCTGAACTGCAGTTTTGAAGATCCAAAACCTGGGAAGATGGGAAGCAGATATAAGGGTGAGCTGGTCAGTTGGTTGACAGGTGACACAGTTTCCAATGGTTTGTCACACTGAAGGAATGGAAAGCGTCCTGGAGAGTTGTGTGAGTTTTGAACAGAGGGAAAAGATCTGCAATTGTGCAAAAGTAGTGGAAGTCCTGCACAATTGGGGAAGACTTTAATTAATTCCTGTGAGCTGAAGCTGAAACAGCTATCGAGGCTTAGTTTATAGGTGACATTTTTAAGCTGTTTTCTTCATTTGTAGATTATTCACTAGTGGCAAATGAATTTGAAGCCACACAGGAGGTAGGGACTAGTAGTCAACTGGGTACTACATTAGACAGCTCCAGCTGCTATGTAATGGTCATGTTAGGTAAAAGCACTAAATAAATTTACCTGGAATATGTTCTGGTTTAAATTTAGCTACTAAGAGGAAAAATTAACTCTATCCCAGATGAAACTAGGACAGTATGAAACAGCCCTGATCTTTATAGCAGGGTTAGCATCACAAATCTGATGGTTACACAACTCTAATCAGGCTGGCACTCGGCAGAAAAATGTTCCTCTGAACAATGCATTCTGCTCGGTTACAAAGTGTGATATGAAACCTTCAATTTCTGAGAAAATATGGGTACTCTGAGATGATATGGAGTGAAGCATGGCCACTTGCAAGATGACAATCTGAGGTCTGCAATATCCATATTTCTTCTCTGTACTCCTGGTCATAGCATCCCCACTGGCCGGGCTGTTCACTGGAGGACATGGCTTCAGACTCCAGCCCAGCTCTGGCTGAGTCCCACCCAGCTGAACCTTGGGCTGCAGCAACTTGAACACCAGCTTCAAGTTTTGCAGTGTGTTTGCTAGGCAGTCCCAGGGGAGTTGTTGGGGTGATTTCCCCTGGAGATCTGCAGACCAGCATCCTGAAAAAGAAGAGAGCAGGATTCTGCAGAGGAAAGATGGGCATGGTGCCCCAGACAGACTTGCCAAGCGTGCTGCTGGCACCAGGCCCTCTCCTGCTACCACTTAGCCTGTGCGGGCTAATTGCTGTTACAAACATCCATTGAATTACACCTGCCAGGGTAACCTCCGTGGCCAGATGTGGTGACATGGGAAGTCAGGACCCTTGTGTCCTGGAGCACCCACTGAAGAGTTTCCCAGGGAGGGGCGGCTTCTCCAATCCACATTCACCATCTGTTCACAGCATTAAAGCAACTGCATGGCAACTGTGAATGTAACTGTCCATTTCCTTGCCACAAGTGAAGATCTTCCATTAATCCATGTTTTAAGGAGAAAATAATGTTTTTGTGACTTGTGCCTGGGCTTGGCCTTGCTTTGAAGCACTTTCATATATCATCCGTATTGACTTTTCTGTATCAGAGGCAGGGCTGGAACACACAGCACATCTGCACTGAAGCTGCTCAGAAACTATTTTGCCTGGGGAAAAAAAAAAAAAAAACAACCAAAAAAAACAACAGCAAAACCAATTTTTCATTGTAAAATTTCTGAGCAAAATATCTGACACTTGAATGTTTTGTCTGAGGACCAAGACTTTTTTGGCTTTGGGATGTCCATTTGAATGGAAGTTAAGCAGATGCCTTGAGGGATGTGGACACTTCCTGTGAATCACTGCTTTCGTGAAATGTGGCTTCATACTGAAGCATGCTTAGACATAACATTTATTGACTGGCGGTCTTGAATCGTATATTTCAGAGATGGCTTACAGGTCCAGACAGTATGACCAGCACAGGACTCAAAGGAGCAGCAATCCCCTAACAGTGAACTGAGCTGTAATATTTCTACAGACAAGGAATCCTAAATAAGCCACAGTTAGTAGCCTTGGGAACAATATTTATTTCTCAAGCTTAAATCATCTCCTATAAAACAAAAGGTAGCAATTTTTTTGGGTTTTTTTGTTTTTTTTTTTTTTTGTGAAAGAAGTGGTAAATATCTAGTTGTAGTTCATTAATGAAGGAAAAACTCTATACTTCAGGACAGTGAAAACTATCTGCAAGGACCATATCGTCCTTGTCCATGACATATAAAGCGATCTCTTCGGTTGGAATTACCCCCTGTAATTCAACACTCTGACACACCACATTTGCAAAGGAGGTTGGAGGGAGGAATGGAAGAGGCACTCTTCTGTGTATTACTCACAAAACAAATCCATCTGTACAGACAGCTCACCAGAATAGGTCATCACTCTTTTTAGACTTGTAAAGAATCACATTTTTTTATCTCCACAGAGATCCTTGAGCTTGGCTTTACCACACTGGGAAAATGTTAGGCTTTTTGAGTTCATCTCTCCACCTTCCTCACTGTGGCTTAGATGTCCTATTGAGTAATTCTAAGCTCCTTTTGCTTGGAAAAAACCCATAGACTCATAGAATATCTCAAAGTGGTAGGGATCCATCAAGTCCAACTCCCTGCTCCTCTCAGGACTACCTAAAACTAAACCATATGACCAGGAGTGTTCTTCAGAAGTTCCTTGAACTCTGACAAGCTTGGTGCTGTGACCACTTCCCTGGGGAGCCTGTTCCATGACTGACTACCCTCTCAGGGAAGAGCCTTTTCCTAATGCCCCACCTGAACTTCCCCTGACGCCACTTCATTCCATTTCCTCATGCCCTACTGCTGGTCACCAGAGAGAGGAGATCATCACCTCTCTGTCTGCTATCTCCCTTGAGGAAGCCGTAGGCTGTGATGAGGTCACCCCTTGGCCTTCTCTTCTCCAAGCTGAACAAACCAAGCGATCTCAGCTGCTGCTCCTAAGTCTTGCCTTCGAGACCTTTCGCCACCTTGGTTGCCTTCCTCTTGAACACACTCTGCCAGTTCGATGTCCTCCTTACACTGAGGCACCCCAAGCTGCACACAGTACTCACGGTCGGGCCGCAGCACTGCCGTGCAGGCTGGGACAATCACCTCCCTCGACCGGCTGTGCTGTGCTGTGCTCGATGCACCCCAGGACACTGCTGGCCCTTTTGGCTGCCAGGGCACACTGCTGACTCATATTGAATTTGCCATGAACCCAAACCCCCAGATCTCCTTCTGTGGGGCTGCTCTCCAATCTTCCCTCAATCTGTACATATAACCAGGAGCACCCTGTCCCAGGTGGAGAATCTGGCACTGGCTCTTGCTAAAATTCATACGGCTGGTGATTGCTCAGCTGTCTAGTCTATCCAGATCTCTCTGTAAGGCCTCCCTACCCTTGAGGGAGTCCACAGCTCCTCCTGGTTTAGTATCATAGGCAAACCTACTTAATGTACAATTGATTCCTTCATCCAGGTCATTTATAAAAACATTAAAGAGCACTGGCCCTCCGATTGAGCCCTGGGAACCCCACCGGTGACCGGACACCAGCCTGATGTAACCCCATTTATTATGCCTCTTTGAGCCCAAGCCATCTGCCAATTACTCGCCCAACGTGTTATGGTCTTGTCTAGCTGTGTGCTGGACATTCTGTCCAGAAGGATACTGTGAGAGACAGTATCAAAAGCTTTTTTAAAACCCAAACCTACCACATCTACTGGCTTCTCTTGGTCAACTAGGTGGGTGATGTTGTCATAAAAGGAAATAAAGTTGGTTAAGCAGGACTTACACCTCATGAACTCATGCTGGCTATGACCAATGACTGCATTGTCTCTCAAGTGGTTTTCAATAAATCCCAGAATAACCTTCTCCATAATTTTACCAAACACCACCAACTGAGGTGAGACTGACAGGACTGTAATTACCAGGGTCTTTCCTCTTACTCTTCCTGAAAACTGGGTCAATATATGCCAGCTTCTAGTCATCTGGGACCTCTCCAGAGTCCCAAGACCATTGAAAAATAATGGAGAGAGGTCCCAGAATAACTTCAGCCAGCTTCTTCAGTACTCTTGGATGAACCTCATCAGGTTGCTTCCAGCGGGAGTAGCAAGTGTTGAACAACTTCAGTCAGTTGGGAGTTTATCAACCCCCCAGTCATGCTCTTCCAACACAAGGCTCCAGGGGTCCCAGGGCCCATCATCGGTGTTGAAGACAGAGGTGAAGAAGACATTAATCATCTTTTCTTTCTCTAAGACCCTATTTGTGAGGTGACTGACCTTGTCAAATAATGGACCAATGTTATCTTTGATTCTCCTTTTGTTATTAACATATTTTAAAAAGCCCTTTTTGTTGTCCTTCATAGTGTTGGCCTGCTTGAACTCTAAATAAGCTTCAGCCACATGAATTTTCTCCATACAATGGCAGACAGCTGGTCCATAGTTTTCCCATGTTACCTGTTCCTGACTCCAATGTCTGTACAGTTTCCTTTTCTGCCAGAATTCTAGAAGAAGATCCCTGTTCAGCCAAGTCAGCCTTCTGCTCCACATGCTTGACACTTTGGAATTACCTGTTCCTCTACTCCTAAGAGATGGCTGTTATGGAACCAGCATTTATGGACCCCAATACCTTAAAAAGGATATTCCCAAGGGACCTGCTTAACTAGCTCCTTCAACATCCCAGTCTGCTCTCCCCATATCCAGGGTCGAAGTTTTTCTCCAGTCAAATGATTTGAAACTCAGCTACTTCATGGTCACTGTGACCAAGACAGCCAGTGATCACCACTTCACCCATGGGTCCCTCTCTGTTTGCAAACAACAAATCCAGCAGGGCACCTTTCCTAATCGGTCCCTTAGTACCTGCACCAAGAAATAATCTTCAACACACTTCAGGTATTTCCTGGACATCTTTGTGTCCACTATATGATATTCACAGTAGGTAACTGGGAAGTTAAAATCACCCATAAGGACAAGGGTGGTTGAGACAGGGATAACCCTTAATTCCTTGTACAATAATTCATCGGTGTCACCATCATGGCTGTGTAGTTAATAGTAGACTCCTACAACAACATCTGTTTTATTTGCTTTCACCTTCATCCTTTTCTAGAGGCTCACAATTGTGTCGTCACCAACTGTAAATGCCATACAATACAACCTCTCCCCTACCTTCAGCATCAACTCCCCACCTTGCCTGCCCTACCTATCCCTCCTGAAGAGCCTATAACCACCCATCAGGGCACCCCAGTCACAGGACTCATCACACCAGGTTTTGTTTCTGCCAGTGATGCTGTAGCTCTGGGACTGGGACAAAGCTTCTACCTTCTCTTGTTTATTCCTCATGCTGCATGCATTAGTGTTAAAACTCTAGTGTACAAAACACATTGTGGAACAGCCCAAAGGATCTCACTTAGCACACTGTCCCTCAAACTTTGACCTGTCTCCCCCAGGCTTATCTCTAATATCTCTAATATCTCTGGTTTTATCACTTTCCCCCTTTGAATCTAGTTTAAAGCTCTTTCAATGACCCCTGCTAACTCCTGTGCAAAAATCCCTTCTCCCCTTTGACACAGGTGTACTTCATCCATCATTAACAGGCCTGGTGTCATGTAGACTGACTAGTGTTCTGAAAACCCCAAATTCTGCCAGTGACACCAGTCTTGGAGTCAGGTATTGATCTGCTGGATCTTCCTGTTTCTTCCCTCACCATTTCCTACAGCAGGAAGGGTAGAGGAGAACATCACTTCTGCTCCTGATCCCTTAACCAATCATCCCAAGGCCCTGAAGTCTCTATTGCCCTTGGACTTCTTACTGCAACTTCATCGCTGCCTACATGAAAAATCAATAATGGATAATAATCCAAGGACTATACTGGGGTAGGAAGCTTTCTCTTCACATCTTTAACTTGGGTCCCAGGGAGACATAAGACCTCTAAGAAGCAGGTCCAGTCTGCATATTGTGCCTTCTGTTCCCCTCATAAGAGGGTATCCTATGACAATGACTTGTCTTTTTTAATTTATGGAAGTGGTTTTGATGCAGTGAGTAGGCCGACTTAACCTTGGTGACACTTCTAACCTAGAAGAACCTTCATCCTTGTCATTGTTCAGTTCCATTTGCAGAGCCTCATACCTATTATGTGAGTTCCTCTTCCTTCCTAGGCAGGAACTTGTCACCATTTCCCTCTATCCGTTAAGTCACCATGTTCTTTTGGATGGAAAGAGAATAGGGAATCCTCTGTATCAATCAAACTAACAGAGATCTCCCACACCGCACCTGTTCATTGTGCCCAAATGATCACATGATTTTAAAGCTCTTTAATTCCCTAAGTTTCATTCATTTGACAATAAGCAAGGAAATAATTTTGGTTTTATATAAATTATGGATGTGCAAAGATGTAAAAAAAAAATTTTCTGCTGAAATTTGCAAAATGTGTATGCTGTAGAGACAGTATATCCTCTGGAGAAAGAGCATACCTCTTCCTTATAAAAGGTGTCTCTAGATGCTGCAGAGCCAAAGAAGAGACCCAAGTATTCTTAGAATGAGAGGATAAAACACACAAGCTGTGAGGGCTGTGATGCCTCCCCCTCCCTTGACAGCAGAGCAACCTGGAGAAAGTTCTCTTCTCTGCAAATATTAATTTGAAATAAGATAATGAATGGAAAACTGTGAACTTCACAAGATACTATTAAAGATGCATAGACTTTGCCACAGGGATTTCAAGTGAATATCGGTTGGTTTATCCTCTCTTCTAGAGGGCTGCGTTTTATTCTCCATTATTGTGAACATTCTTTTCTACAGAGAAATACAAACCAATCTAGAAACATAAAAAGCTTTGCCTTTTATTCTCAATCTCAGCTTTGACTGCAGAAATGGATTAGAGCATCAGAAAAGAGCAGCAACTGCAACCGAATAATCTAATTAAGATTGGCAAAGCGCTATGTTAGGTACATTTGTGCATGCCTCTGCATGTAGATGCAGATTCATGTAATTGGACAGCACCTGACCAGATGCCCTAGTTCAACCAGGACAAACACATTAGTTAATTTGTTGTTTTTTTCCAATTTCTGTCAGGAATCTGTGGTCTCTTACATCATACTCACAATTGGAAGCCACCATTAAAAGGTAGCTTGTCACTTGTTGATCTATACCTCTTACTTGTCTCTGCTGTACAGTCATGGTTGCCATGGATGCAAAATGAGGTATTTCCACTTTCAAAATTTATCCAGTGTTCATTTTCTGTGTGCTTTTTTCGTACACCAATGTTTCTCCTTTAAAGGTCCCACATCTCTCACTGCTTTCCTTTTTCAGGTTCCCTTGCCCTGATGGGATGATTTTTTTCTCCTGCTGTCCCCTGCACTTGTCATCTTCTTTCCTACACAAAGATGGCAGAAGTACACAGCAATGACTATGTTGTTATTTCCAGAGGGAAATGCTGATAAGGGACACTTGTACCAAACTCTGTATTCTCCATACAAACCTCAGAGTCTTGTTCTTCTCAGAAGCTGCATATTTTTAGGTCACTGGTTATCTGAGGGGTTCAAAAAAGAAATAGGCTTTTCACTCTTTCCCCAAACACAGAATCTGAGCAGTCTTGACAGGTTCCACAACATCTGTGAAGTACCACCTTAGCCACAAGTGGATAACTGGATAGCAGCACTACTGCAGCTGAGATCAACAGAAAGCCTGGGTCTGGGTAAGCTGGGTTTTCGGGTCCTTCCTCTACTGTTTGGTTAAGTTTTATGTAGCCTAGCTCAAAATTGCACAGCATTACAAGTAGTCTGAATAGACAAAACTTCAGACCACTAAAAATCCCGAAATTTCAAGGACACCAGAAAAGTGGGAATAGAGATTGGTGGTGCAAGAATGAGAAGGGAAGGTGACTCAACTGCCAAGACTTTTTTCTGGTGAGTTGTCTTGGTTTGGGCTGAAATAGAGTTAATATTCCTTTTCAGGGACTAGATGAGTGCTGTGGTTTGGATTCAGCTTTGGGTTTGGTATGGGAAGAATGCTGGTAGCACACGGATGTTTTCAGCTGCTGCCGAGACTTCAAGGACTCCCCGACTCCCCACGTCCTGCCCGTGCGCCAGGGCACAGGGAGCAGGGAGGGAGCACGGCCACAGCACCAGACCCAAACTGGCCAGTGAAATATTCCATATCATGGCACGTCGTGCTCACTGTATAGAGGAGGGGTGGTCGGGAAGGGGCTCTCTCTCTCTCTCTCTCTCTCTCTCTCTCTCTCTCTCTCTCGCTCTCTCTCTCTCTCTCTCTCACTTCTGGGATCGCGATTGTGGGATCTTGGTATCTCAGGGTCGCTGGCCGGGAACGGGCTGGGGATTGGTCAGCGGGTGGTCAGCAATTGCGCTGTACATTGCCTGGTTATATATTGCTTTTTGTTTTCCCCCTATCATCGTTATTGTTCTCATTTTATTGCCATTATTAAACTGTTCTTATCTCACCTGCGAGTCTCCCTTCACCCCTCTGATCCCCACCCCCATTCCCAGGTGGGGAGGGGGAAGGGAGGGTGATTAGCTGCGGGGGTTGGTTGCCGATCAGGCCCAAACCACGACATGAGTGAACAGCTCTGCTGCATTTTAGGTCTGGTGTGGACATTGCTGTCAACCTTTTATTTTCTTAAACCCAGAAGAAATGAAGGAAACATCGTCATAATGCATTTACCTTTCTTTTTTTCTTTCTTCTTTTTTTTTTTTTTTTCTTTTTCTGTGATCTGTGCCTTCCTCATACATGCTGAACTACTTTTCCATTGTTATCCTTCTCGCTGAACAGACAGATTCAAATATGTGAGTCTTGGGGCCAGTCTCCCAGCAAGGCACCAAAACAGGCTGACAAACTTCTTTGGAGTATCCCTGAGCCAACCACACACTGGTTTGGCTCTCTGGAGCCTGCAGCCATAAACAAATTCTTGCAGAGAACCTTTCTTACATTGAATTTGATTTATGTTTCCAGTTAGAGTAGATTTTTTTAGCTCGTTTCCCAGCTCTGCTTTATTGCTGTTTACATGTTGTCTCTATTTCCCAGTTGCATTTAATAAGCAGCTTAGGTTTTAAGGGTGACTTTTTATTTTGTGGAGTCTGGCTTGGATTCCAAGATGAGGGACAAAACTTATAGGACTCCTCAACCCTTTACTTTTAGGGTGTGAAGAGAGCTTGGCTCCACTTGTCTGGCTGCATTTAAGGAGCAGACTTCTCTTTTAACAGCTCCAAAGAAATATCCTCATGCTGCACATTTCTATTGTTTCTTCCAAATGTCTTATGCACTCCATTCACCCCAGACTTCCTACAAAATACCTCATGGTATATTTCACAATAACCAAGTAATAAACAGTATCATGATTGTATCTTTTGATAATGAACAGAATTCTTCACATATGCACATGCTATTAGACCAAGCAGCAATATAATTATCATCTGACTTGTTGAGTCAAAGAACTGGTCTTTCAGGAATCCTCTATTGCTAAAGCCGCAGCCAAGCCTCACCCTTCTCATGGCCAAGTGTTTCTTAAGAAATTTTCCAGCCAAACTCCACATAGGTAGGTAGCAGGGGATAGACCTATGTTAAGGACATCTCCTGGTATAGATGCTTCATAAATGTCCCACTACACATTTTCTATACTTTTTGTGTGTACCATTCTGTAAATTACCTGTGATGTTAGATACGAAAATAAGAAAGGAGGTCATCACTAGGAATAAATACAGTGCTAAAGATTCATGTAGAAATGTTTTAGGCTGCAAATATTACAAGGTTACTGCCTTTAGCTACTCTGTAAAAGATTACTGCACAGCAGTCACTAATAAATCATTCTTCAGATCTGTCAGAAAGAGCACAGGAAGTAAAAGGCTTAAACTGCAGAAAAGAAGATTTAGGTTGAGAGTGGTACCTTCTTCTCTCTACCTGTAAGGAGACGGAAGCAGGACTCAAGGAAGTCATGAGGTCCCACCTGTAAGAACTTTACAATAACAGGTTAGACAAGCATCTGTCAGAAATGATGCAAGTGTAATTGCTTCTGCATGTTGGGGTAGGGGGAAGAACTATATGACCTCTCGAGACCCATTCCATTCCCTCTGTGTATTTGTGTGCGCAGTTCTGCTGTTTAAAGAACTGCTTCAACCTGGAGTGAAACAGGATTCACTTATTAAAAACATCTCAAATTGTGAGGAAAACTGTACCAGTTTTGACAGTTCTGGTCTTAGATCATTTCAAGTGCTTCAGAAGCAGAAGAAATCTGACTTGCAGTTGTATGCAGAAACAGCAGACTGATAATGATAATTCTGCGTTTGATCAGCTTGTGTGTTTGTTTTGTCCCTCTCCATGCATGTTTAAAGAGAAAAAGGACCATTGTAAGAATCCCTAAGTAACCAGTATGCTCAGCACTTCCCTGAAGACATGTCGCTTCCCCATCAGCCATCATGATACACTCACGTCCTGGTTTCTGCCAGTTTGTGCTGCTCTGCAGTTTTTCCAGGAGTGAAGCTCACTCCAGAGAAAGCCCTTCCTGCCCTCATCAGGCTCTCTCTGACTGCCCTGCATGACACCTTTTGCTTAAATTGGTGAGACAAAAGCTGTGTATCTGTGTAAAAGGGTAGGTCTGGATTAGTTTAAGGAGGGCATGAAGATTTGGTACATTTATTATAATCAAATCTGCATCTTGACTGTTGTTAAATGTAGTCTACTGGTTGGCATGGTAACAGCTAATGATATTTAAGTAATATATGTCCTTTTTATTCTTAGTTACAATGTCTGGGACTTTCAAAGCAGATCATGGAGAAGGAGTAGTGAGTGATGATAGAGAAGGAAAGTCAGAAATGAAACACTGGGATACACCAGTTTCTTTCAGGATTACAGCTGTAGCTTGTCTATTAGTTTGCTGTTCATCAGACTGAAAAAATGCACTGCTACCTGTTTCATGACCTGAATTGCAAGGGGACTCCACTCTCTCCCTGGTTTGAGCCTGAATACTCTCCATGACCACACACTAGTGAAAAGGACCCTGCACTTGTTCCTTCAAAGCCTTTGTGACTGGAAGTCTCACAGATGTGCTTTGCTTGCTCTGGCTACTCAGCAGCTGCAGGCTACAACTCACTTTATCTTTCAGGTTTGAACATGGTTCACCAAGGTGCAGAATATGAGACAAGACACATAATGAAAATCATATGACATTTCCCAGTGATCTGGATTGGCTAATCTCACTTCAGGCTGTGAGCAGGATCAGTTCACCTCAGTTCATTAGAAACTAGTTTCTCAGTGAAAGAAGCTGTATGTGAAATATAACCTGATCCACCTGGAGAGTCTCAAGTTAAAAAAAAAAAAAAAAACAAAAACAAACCCAAAAGCAAGTTGTGCTTCTTTGAGTCAGCGTTTACTAACACAGACAGACAATGCCCTGAAACATACAGTGCCTGCTCTAAGGCTTGTAATTCCCCCTGTATTACAAGAGGAAATTAATTTTTTTTTCCTGATATCTAAATTCTCTCATGTTATCAGACAGGCCTACATTATCTTTGGTCAGGGGCATATACAGAATAAACACTTTTTTCAGAAATCCATGTTGGCATGAAGTTGCTTAATACTATTATTTGTGCGTTGCACTCTTTTCAGATTCACAAGGACAAATCAGTAATGTTAATGGAATCCTACTGCATTCCCTATAAATAACATCTTAGTCCTAAGCAGTGACTACACTGTATTTCAACAGGTCTCTTATTCAACTATTTAATGTTTGCAACACATTATTTTGCATGAAGCCTATTTGAAGTATTTGAATATGACTTTTCTCTTTGTTGGAGCTTATTTATCCATCTTGGAACTAAAAGTTGTATTGTGAGAACTGTGTTTATTGAATATTCAGCAAAGAAAAGCCAGGGGTGCAGAGAAGTAACACTCCAAAAAAAGATAAACATGAAGTCTAGCATGAGCCAAACATACCAAGAATGCATATGGCTTTGCCTTTGCCACTTAGGCTATTCCCCTTCCTATTCCTGTATGGAGTTTGGGATACTCCTTGACTGGAGCCTGGTTTTGAGTGAGGGGTAAGATCTTCTCCCCCTTCTCTGGAAAACCACATGTCACTTCTGTCTGCCAAGTCACAGGATCTAAGTTCCAACTGCGACATGAACACAGGGCAGCTCTAAGCAAAGTGTGCACATATGTCAACTCTATAGGCTTACAGCACAAAGCCAGAAACCTGCAATCAGGCAAACAGAAACCTTTTGCATTGTAGAGACTCTAAATGCAACGTTCTTCTTTGACCTGAAGGTTTTGCCTAAAACTCCAAGTATCTGGGTCACTTAGTGGCTTGAAATGTCTTTTTTGAAACATTGTTTTTTCAGACTCCTGCTGGCACTGATATGCCCAGAGCATGAGTTTAACACATGTTGGGAGTGCATAAAATCACTGTAGCAGAAAAGCAAATGTATGAGCAATGGTGGCACCGAGAAGCATCATATGTCAGCCCTGGCATCAGTAAGATTAAAGTGTCAATGAAAAAAGGAGGAACAGTGACATAAGAGAAAAAGGTAGAAGAAAAAAGCAAGTAAGATAGGAAAGAGTATGCAAAAAGATGATCTATACTGACATCATTTGTCAAAGACAGTAACAATGATTCTGGCAGAACTTTTTCAAATAAACAGTTACTATAGGCTTTTGATTAAATTGCACCCAGGAGTGACAAGTTTGTAGATAATTTCAAAGCCCTTACAGCACAGCCATACATACATAATATGAAAGTAGATATAAACTGCTTCTGTCATTCTCTTGCAAAAGCCACCGTCATGTAGGACCAGTCCTGAAATAAATGGTATTTCTTTCCCCTCATCCTGCAAGGTCGAGTAAAAATCAGCACTCTGAATGCAAACTCAGCTTCTAAAGCAGTATCAGTATTCATGGCTGGGAATGAAAAAGTGAATTACAGCTGAGCGCATTCAGTATGCCAGCTGGTGAATAAAGAAAAACAGCTGCTGGTGGCTGCCAACTGTGGAGCTCATGTGGACGATGTTATGTTCAGAACATAAAATGAACAAGTTGCATGCTGGCATGGAGTCTGTTGCAACAAAAGTGCCCAATGCCTTGTAAAATTTTGCAAATGGAGTCCAACTCTACAGATTCACCGTCCTTTAGAAGCAACACAGACAGAAATATCATAGTTGTTGCAACACAACTACTGCAGCTAGCGTGGGTCTTGTCTTGCACCATGCACTGGAACCGAATGTGAACTATGCACTTCCAGTGCAGGGTTTAAATCTGATTCCTGCTAACCTGTTGAAAAGGATATGCAGAACTGGTGAGCCAATAAATCACCCTTCAATATCCATGTCAGCCTGAGCAAGAGAAGCACTAATTCATGATGACACTTTTATAGATCTTTCTTATTTCAGAACACTTTACACCAGAACTGGGATCCATAGTTTGGAGTGAAAATGAGTCCACATTAAGGAGAGGCAATACTCTGTTATCCAGCATAAGTATACGTACTGGGAATCCAAAGACCTGGAAGCCTGTTACCAAATTACTCCCTGGCCAGCTCTTCCAGCTGGGCAATTTCCATCTCCCAATTACAAGAAAGGAGGGTTGGCTCCTACCACACTTTTTTTTTTTTTTTTTTTTTTTTTTTTTTTCTCTCCCCATGCAAATCTTCTGTGATATGCATAGGAAGTGTGAAAGTCCATGTGACCACATCTCCAACATGGTGTCATTGTGCAGGAGGATGGGGTCGCTTGACATATATCTTGTCATGGGTGATGACGACAGAAGCATCTTTTGCAGCATAGTCCCTTTTAATAGAGAAATGTGTCTTATCCAGGTACAAGACAATGTCTTGTCATATTTTATCCCTGTTACCTGCTGCTGTGAACACAGCCCTCGAAATATGTAAACCCTGAGGACCCTTGTGGTAGTGGAGGCTGGGAGCCTGGCACACTGTAAAGAAGGCTTGACGGCTCTTCAAAGGACAGTAATTTGTTGTGATGCTAAATCACCTCCATAGTGCAGCACCTCACTTCCTCCTTATTTACTAATGATTAACATTTCTCCCTAGCATTTCTTTTGTCTCTTTTCCTGGTTGTGGGACCCCTTGTTAAACTTATCCATGCAGGCCACTGTAGGCTGAACATTTTTGGGTGGTTAGTTGTTTCTCCCCTCTTCCATTTCCAGAATATGGTCTTTTTTCCTCCTCAGAAGGCCATTTGTTAAACTACTTCAAATATTTTGTATTTTGAATGCAGTAGTCACCTGACAGGCAGAAATATGAATCCTACGTGCAAAGCCTGAGTGATTCCTGTGTATGTGTAAGATGCATTTACAATAGACTTCTCCTCTAGAGACAGTTGTTGCACTTGGAAAGCTCCTCCCACCTGGGATGTTTTCACTCCTTAAAAAGGTGTTCCCCATCTTAAGTACCAGAGATGTCTCCCATTAGAGCCCTCTTGGATGCTCATGTGGCCCTTTTCACTGACACTTCTGATATTTTCAGCACTTCTTCTGAATGTGTCCCTATAGGAGGTGTCCAGGCCTTTTTCACAGACATACGAGTGGAGATGCAGAAAGGCTAATGGTGGGATCAAGCTCTCCTCACTTCACCTACCCCCAAAATCAGGCATCTAATCAGAGCTAGTCACCTAGGCTCTCTATAGTCAATGAAGAAAGACAGGAGCCTCCAAAGCAGAATTTGTTCCTCCTTTCTCAGACAGCTATCCAAAAAATAGGTTGAATCATACTTCGGAAATGCCTGCTTAGCTAAGATACCTATCTGCTGGATGGCTTCATCTAAGTGCTGGGCTCCTGCTCCAAGTGATGCACCCAAGCTCAAGTGTGGGGTCTGGGGCAGAGTCAGGAGTCACACTTTTTCTCTCACCTCCCAGGCACCTGCCCAGCTAGAGGGTCTCTCTTCCCCACAGAGACATTCTTTAAAGCAGGAAATTATTAAAAACTTTCTCCCTGTGCCTCTGACATCATGTCTCTGACACCATCATTGTCCCATCCAAAACCATTTTAAATCCAAAAGCTGCTATTAAAACATACGTATTGCTCTTCCACTGTCTTTTTGTTTTTTCTTTAAAACAGCAGCAACAAGAACAGAAACCCACAAGCAGGAAAATTCAGGAAGAAAAGGCTCAAGGCTAAGGCATAGTTTCTAACTCAAACTCAAATAAGATTTTCATTATTTTTAAATTTAATTATAGACTTCAAATGTATAAAACTGTATGTGAAAACAGTACACAGAGCTTAAATATACCCTAGAACACCAGACAGAATCACACACACTGCTAATTTTCAGACATGCTGTTGTCTTGATTAGTGGTACCTTCCTTTGTGTCCTCAGCCTAAGAGGTTGGAGAAATACCTTTTATATACCTTACAAATGTGTACAAACATGGCCTTATCTGAGGTTCAGTGAGCAGATTTAACCTTCCTGGGGTTGTTGGGACTTTTCAGTTATAAAGTGCCCTGGAGAATGTAATCGGAACCAGTAATTTTCCAGAAGTACCATTTAACTAACCATAATTGTTCTTATGTCACATATATAATTTCCTAGCAAATGCTATTGGAGATTTTCAAAACTCTCTGTATCTCAGCATTAAAATGTAGTGCAAGTGTCTCAGAGGACTTTCTATAATTTCCCCTTTCAGTCATGTTGAACCCACTTGGCCTATTCCCCTTATATTCTCAACAATGTAATTCATAGTAATAAGGGTCTAGGGCATGATCCACATGCAGTGGCTGTTTCTCCTCCTTTGTTCAGTGCTTTCACAGAAGTCTATCTTGCTTTTTCTCAGAGAATATAATTAAGATTGGGGGTAATAGTGAATTGCAGCAGGTTTTTTCTTTACAACTCCTGAAAATAATTTTATGCAACAAATGAAGGGTAGCTTTTTAACCCGCAGGCTTTCAAGGTCTTTTGAGAGTAGTAAAGATGTCAGAATCTCTTCAAAAAGTCTTTAAATATATTATCTTTGAAATATTAGGTAACTTAATTCAGTGAGTCTTTAATAGCTCTCACAACGGTATACCAATAATGATGAACAGTTATGGAGCTGAATGGGGAAGTTTGTATCTTTCCAAAGACCTGCATTTTTGTTTGTTTGCTTGTTAAATAAGACAAACCTGCAGGGCTCTAAGATCTACTCAGCATTTAGCTAGCAGTCAGAAAGACAAAAAATGTACAACTGTTTATTTTCTTTTTTTTTTTTTTTTTTTTTTTTTTCTGTAATGGGAATTCAGATTCTTGTTTTGGGTTACCCTAGAGCTCATTTGTCAAGAATTTGATGATGCATTGTGAACTAATTCAAGCTCCAAATCTGTGTCATCCCAGACTAAGAAAATGTGGGGGTTTTGTTCTGCTTCTAGCTCAACGTTTAATTCTTTTTTATTGTCACAGGTATTTCAATTATTGTGTGTTAAGGCTTCTGTATGACACACATCGCCTCCAGTGATAGTTTGCACACTGCTTTCCCCTTGGTGCTCAGACCTCAGAATTTCTCACAAAATTCATCCATGAATGTATACAGCTCTGGTTGTGGAGGTTATAACATGTGCTGGTGCTCAGAAGAGGACACAAGCAGTTTTTCCTGCAGTGACTAATATGCATAATGTATTTTTCATAGTCAGATGAAAATATAATAGTGTATTCTTTCTGTGTGGCAAAGTTTTTGTAGTGGGGGGACTATAGGGGTGGCTTCTGCACGAAGGTTCTGAGGTGCTAGAAGCTTCCCCCATGTCCAATAGAGCCAATGTCATCCAGCTCCAAGACATCCAAGGCCAAGCCCATCTGCAACAGTGTTAATTTCTCTGTGATAACACATTAAAGAGGGGAGAGGATGTGTGGGGGTGTAGGAAACTGCACAATTACAACCAGAGAAGAGAGGAGTGAAAATATGTGAGAGAAACAACTCTGCAGACACCAAGGTCAGTTCAGAAGGAGGGGGAGGAGGTGCTCCAGGCACCAGAGCCAAGGTTCCCCTGAAGCCCCTGGTGAAGACCACGGTGAGGCAGGCTGTGCCCCTGCAGCCCAGGGAGGTCCATGGTGGAGCAGATCCCCACCCGCAGCCCATGAAGGACCCCATGCTGGAGCAGGTGGTTGAGCCTGAAGGAGTCTGACCCCATGGTAAGCCCACACTGGAGCAGGCTCCTGGCAGGACTTGTATACCTATGGAGAGAGGAGCCCATAACAGAACACGTTTTCTGGCAGGACTTGTGACCCTGTGGGGAATTCACGCTAGAGCAGTTCATGAAGAACTGTAGCCCATGGGAAGAACTCATGTTGCGGAAATTCATGGAGGACTACCTCCCATGTTGGAGCAGAGGAAGAGTGTGAGGAGTCCTCCCTCTGAGGAGGAAGGAGCAGCAGAGACAACTGGTGATGAACAGACCGCAACCCCCATTCCCTGTCCCCCAGCACCACTCAGGGGGGAGGAGGTAGAGAGTTCTCATTATTCTACTTTGATTTTGATTCATAATAAAATTGAACTGATTTCTCCAAGTTGAGTCTGTTTTGCCATAATGATAATGGTGAGTGACCTCCCCATCCTTATCTTGACCCGTGAGTCTTTTGTTATATTCTCTCTCCCCTGTCCACCTTAGGAGATGGAGTGATAGAGCAACTTTGGTGGGCATCTGATGTCCAGCCAGGGTCAATTCACCACTAATATATTAATTGTAAATTTATATCAGTACACTGGAAAATTAAGGAAGTGCAGTGTGTTATTGACGGGAGAAGTGAAATTACCTGGCTGCAAAAATACAAAAAGGATGTAGGGTCACATCACCTGCTCTTTCAGGCACGGAGAGCTGAGCACAGCTGCCATTGGATCTGCTCCTAACCTGCAGGGCAGGCTGCTGCTCACTGGAGACTTGTCTTTGGAAATTTCTGAGTCAGACCCTTACCCAGCCACTGCTAGCCCTGTTCCCTTGATGCTGGTTCCCATTCCATCTCAGCAGGGTCAGCCACTAGCTTCCAAAATGACAAGAATCTAGACAAGCCCTCTCCCACCACTCAGTTCTTGCAGAGACCCTACATGGCCAACTCAATAAGAAACAGAAGCAAAAAAGGATGCATGAACCTCCTTCATACTGGCATAAAGTGCCAATAAACCAACAAACTGGTGGCTTAACCAAGCATTTGTGTCTAGGTCTCACACTGTCTCTTGCAACATTTTCCCTTTCTCATGCTCAGAATTTTCTTCTCACCTTTGGAAAAAACATCTTCAACCTACAGCCAATGTGCTCCATCCTCCATTAGTAAAGTTCACAATAACTTGGCTTTGTTCCCACTTGGGAAATGTCCTCTGCACTAACAAGCCACTGGCCAGATTTCTCCCTGGGCAGCTTGGAACCTGCCAAACAGAAATGAGATCTGTAAAACTGAGCTGACAGCACAAGGTCTATATAGACTTTTACAGGCCATTTGCCAGGCCCTAGAGGCCTAGTTTTAGAAAGACAAATTGAAATCATAACTAGCTAGCTAAGCTCTCCTCAAACCCTTTTACAGTGACAAAACTCTGCCCTTGCCAGGCCTAACCCCTCATTCTGAAACAACTGCCAATGGCTCTAAAAAGATGTAGCAGAAGAAGTCAGGGAGATGTTGATAGAACCAAATCTAAGAGACCCTCCAGCCACTTCTCGTGTGTGAGGCTGCCCAGGGGGATGGGGTGGTGGCAGGTTCTAGAATTTCCCTTCATGTGTCTTGGAGGTTATCTCCTGGGTACCAAAAGGGAAGAAAACAAGCCCCCAGGATCCAGCAGTGGTGCAAGTGCATGCCTGGGAGACAGCATGAGCAAAAAATTAACCCAGAACCTGATTTCCTCCAGTATCCCTTTGGATGTGATCCTCCAGCCTGCTCCTTTCCCCCAGGGTCACCCTCCTCTTATCAGTATCCACCGCCACTGCTGCCTCTCACATCCCATGTGCTGTCCAGGGGTCCAGCTTGACTAGGGACTGGTTTTCAAAAGCCAGGACTTTTAAAGCATTGTATATTATCCACATCTGGTTTTGTATGCATGGAAATCCATGTAGGACACAGACATACAATAATTTTTAAGCATACATCCTAAATAACACTCAGAGGTGACAAAATATTTGGACTTAAGTGAATAACATGCCCTTTCAAGACTGAGGAAGACATTGCCATGGCTTGATAATAATCAGCGTTTCCTTTTTCTTTTGAATGAACACGTAGGAATTACTAAGTCCAGAAAGTGGATTTTTTTAAGTGGTGGCACTCTTCTGTTGTTAATGTTCTACATTCCCTGTAAATATATTGGGGAATAAAGAGGAAGTAAAATACTTTGTGTGTTCGAGTATTAGCAGATATCAAACAGAAAAGTACATGAGATCTGGTGTCTGCAAAAACAAGCTATGCTTATGAGATATACAAATGGCTACAGAGACCAGCTCTCTGAGGACTTAATACATTTATTTATAGCTGATTGATTTGGGACTGAAGTACTGGAACACGTTCACATATTCTTGTTTCTCTTGCCTCAGCTTATAGTTGTTTTATCATTTTTTTGCCAGCAACCAAAGGAAAGAGAACATTTTTTAACCACAGCACTTGTCTCCTTTCCAAGGCATAAAAAAATAAATAAGTGTTTACTAAGCACAACCCACAAATCGAGGGGAGGATCTTTTCTATCCAGCAGTCTTTCATCCTGGAAAACAATAATATTTGCTCTCTCTTACACAGAACTCCAGTATATTATAGAAATCTTTCAGGAGAAAGGGGAAAAGGCTGCAGTCACGGCATCTTAAGGAAGAGAACAAGACTTTGATTCTTCAGCATTCAGTGCAACAGCCTAGATTGGATCAGAAAGTCTTGGAAGTAGAGGAATACAACAGTATATAATCCCTGGACAGCTTTCTTACCTTAACCACAGTTTCCCCAATCCATAGTATTATATTCTTGAACTCTTGCCTTGTTCCCTGGTGCATAAAACACGTGTATGTTGTTAGTGTTTTTTCTGCAACAGAAAACGATGTTGATTTTGAGGCTAATCTGTGATATTTGGGAACATGTTGTTGCATATCTTGAAAAATTCCTGGCATGGAAGTAATCGTGGTTTTTAATATGCTCATCTGTGTATTACCTAGTTTGGTGGAGAATCTTGCATAAATCTTTTCCTGTATGTCTAGGTTTGTATTTTGGATAGCTTGTCCTTCCTTGCTTTTTGACAAAGCTTTGTAGTGTATCAAAAGATGAGGCTGTTTCTCAAGAGTACACTTTGTGCTATGTATAAAACAACATTAGTGACAGGGTGTGCTTTTTTCAGTTGGATCTGACATTTGATACATTAGCCAAATGGGGACCACAGCCAGATCATAATTGGATATGTATTTTCAACATCCTCAGCCCTTCAGCCAATTGGCTGGGACTCCAGGAGGCTTATTAGTAGAAATGCAGCTTTATCTTTTTTGCTAATCTGACTAAAGTGAAACCATCAAAGAAGGAGCCAAAATGAGGGAACAAGGAAAAGATAGAAATACCAGACCTTAGGCGGCAAGCTGCAGTTCAGGAAGATTATGGCTCATTAGGCTTTGCAGGCAATGGCAACGTGCAGAAAAGGTAAAACAGAATGGCTTTAAGATGAAGAATCTTTTCAAGCTGTATATATCTCTCGTAACCAAACATTGAATGGCCTAAAGGAAGATTCCATAGGGCAATACTGGCCAAAAGCTAGAGACTTTAATTCTGTTTTCATTTTCTGCTAAAGCAGATTGAAGAAAGGCTGCCGTTGAATGCATTTGAAAAATCACACCAAGTCTTTTTCAGACACTTTGTTTTGCCAAATGTTTGTCATTGCACATCTGGAAGAAAAGTTTATATATGATGTCACAGAGAGAAGAAATAAATTAATTTAGATTTAATCCACAGATTTTGTGGGCTATCTTCAAAATGAAGTAGGTTAAAAATCCTTCCTTCTTGCATGGTTCATCCTGATGAGGAGTTCAGTGCATTTTAGTGAATAAGAATGATCATGACAAAGAGATGGCAGGAACTGGGCAAATGGCTGTTGTAAAAGGAATGGAACAGAAGTTTTGCAGGAAAATTTGAACTGTGTACAAATTAAAAGTCCAGCATTTCTGAAAAGGAATCCTCCAAAATAGATCTAATCAAAGACTCCTGTTGAAGTAAGGCAGCAAATGGATACACTTACAGAGATTTCTTTGCAGAATATGAGCTTGCATGTTCATTTAGCAAACCTGCAAGTTATATGACACCTCAGTAAACTGTGCTTTCACATGTCCACTTCCAGCTGATATCAGCTTATGCCTTTGCCATGTGTGAACTGGTAAGTTCTGCACTGGCTTGACACACGAAGTTAAACAATGAATCAGAAGTAGTGCTTGGTAAAAGTGGAAGCTGTAATGAACATGGTAGTGGCAATCAGCCATCATTCACTGCAGGACAATAGAATGAATACTAAAAAGGAAGATCACCACCCAGAAATTTTCCATGAACAGTTCAACTACTGTAATATGGAAACACTTAGAAAAGGTTTATCTGGACTTTTTTGCTTTAGGCAAAGCAAAAATTATGAAACCCATGTCAGACATTGGTCTAAGTGGTTTAGTATTTTGTACCTGACACTGATCAGAACCAGATGGTATCTACAAGCATTAGGAGTTGACAATATTCTCAGGTTTTCTTCTTAAGTGGTTAGAGTTAATATAAAAGTCAAAGAGATATGTCCAAGCACTTAGTTAATTTTAAAGCCAGCAAGACATCTATCTTTTAGCCCCTAGCACAGGGGAGGTAATTTAAACTAGTTTAACAAAACACTTGAGGAATCCAAGTCAAGCAAGTTGAGTTTCACCTCCCATCTACCACTGGTGAAATTCAGTCACATGATGGAGATCGGGGGTGAGAAGAAGTGCAGTCATTTGTTCTTCTCTGGTGTTTTTACCATGTCTGAACATCATGTGGAGTAACTGGGAAGGTCTGTCTGAAGGTATCTCACAGCATTGCAGTCGGTGGGGTGCCTGGTTTCCTCTAGAGCCACAGCTCTGGAGTGAGACATGACAGGCCTCAAGGTTTTACCCTTTAGGGAAAATCCATCTGTTGACGGCTGTTTGGTCTCTATCTGAAATGTTCCACTTCCTGAGATGTTCCTGATGTATAAACAAGAAGCTGAAGGGGTGTTTTTAAACCAGAGCAAATTCACATCTAAAAACAGAATGCCCTGCAAAGCCTCATTGCTCTTCCAATAGTATAGTGCTGCCTTCCTTCTCTTCCCCTTTTCAGCTGCCCCCAGTAATGCCAGTGAAGCCAATGGATGACCTCTCTCCCCATAGTCAGAGCTTTCTGTTTTTCCCTGCTGTGTTTCCCCCTGACTCCCTGGCCACAGTGCTATACCCCCTTGGGGTATGGGGACTGTTCCCAAACACTATCTTTCCACTTCTTATAGGGATAAAACCCTAGAGCTTCAGTCACTTTCATGGTTTAAACAAGTTTAGCTTCACATCTAGGGTGGGCTAAAACCAGGCAAGCAGCAATTTGATCACTTATAATCATCTGGCTGTACCCTTTGCTGATTTCTAATCCGTAACAACATTTTACCCAGCCAGACAATATTTACAGTTTTTCATTAGCCTTTGGAGATGAGGTAATGAGAAGGGGTGGCTAAAGTCCAAAATAAATTGTTTTGCACTGTTTTACTCATATTCACAAATAATTCAAAAAAGCTCTTAGCTTTAAGCACATGGGGTGCTTAAAAGTCATGGATCTAAGCATGTGCAGAATTGAATTTTTATAAATTATGGTTCTTCTGTTTCGTTCTGCAGTGCTCTATCTTTAAATGCTGCCTCATTTTACGATATATGTTAACATTATGTAAGCATGTCTACTGAAAATATTTTTCTTAAAGAGTACAGGTGGCTGACTAAATACCATCCCTGGTAAAATATCTGTATAACAGTGTGCTACCAAACAGTTTTGTTGTTTACACCAGAACCATAAGAAGCCAGCACTGGCTAAAGACACAGAAGTTGTAGGTGTCAAAGCTGCCTATATTTCTTACAGATTTTCCAGGCTAAAACTCAGTGCTTCATGGGTTGCCTAAATTGGCTACTGTGAAATATCTTCTTTAGTTGATTATTTTGCTAATATTCTTCAAGAATTTTTTATCTTTTCCCTCTTCTACGGGCAAATTTTGTTCTGCTGATCAGTTTCCTGGCCTTTTTATTTATCCCATCTAGTGAAGAAATTTAAGATAAAGGAATAGGTGATGGATAGTAAATCCAAACCACATGCTTCTGATAAGAAGGTGGCTAATCCATCATGCTGAAACATGAAACTTTTGAGATATGCAAAAATTATTCATGATTACTTTGATACTGGGCTGTAGTTAATGCAGACTAACTACCAACAATAAAGGGTGTAGGTTCAAGTGTCAGAAGTACTCCAGGAAACCAAAGAAAAGAGGGCAGCAAAGCATCATCTACAGGGAGAGTATAGTATAATGATGAATTAATTTACTGTAAGTCTACACTGTCAGTACAGTGTTGGTAGCCTGCAAACACAGCCTGGAAGCAAAAACTCCATATGGCTGCTTCAATCCATGATACAATTTGAAATGTTGGTGTCCCTTAAAAGAAACCAAAAAACAAAAACAAACCACAAAGCAAAGCACACACACACACACACACACACAAACCAGAAAACAAACAAACAAACAAAACAATCCAAAAAAACCCCCACAGAACTCTATTTCTGATCCTGTGAAATAAAAGAGTTGTGAACAACCACAGCACTTGGGGGCCCTATAAATGCATGAGGATGCTTGCTGCCAAGTGGGGTCATTGTGGAGTTGTACCGTATCATAGGAGTATATATGTTGCAATAACTTCAAGCATATGAAATGCACACATAAATTTTGATAACTGCACTTTGGAACTGCATGGTGAATGATTTATAATACCACTGAGTTAAACCCAAATCAAACAAGTAAGCCATAGTTTAATTCTCTGTTTAGCTGATAATTTGACCATGCCCCAGAATGTATTTTCAAATAATTGGAGGAGTGTCTAGTGAATTACACCTTCTTTTTCAAACATTATTTATCTGCCTATCTCTGTGCTTTTGTGGATCCCATTACTAACAGAGCTGGAAAACTTCCAATATGATGAAGACTTTATACTCAATACAAAGCGTACTTAACTATCTTTGGCTTGTCTTAAAAGCAAAGGTCTTTAGTCAGGTGAACTCCTGTTGACTATAGCTGAGGTTTGCAAAAATCTCTTTCAATATAATGAATCTTTGTCCTAAAAGGAATGCAGGAAATAAAGTCTCCAGGAACAACCTTCAGAATTTAATTCTTTGCCACTAGTGTGAATCTGGCCCGAGGAAAGACAACAAGCTGTCTAATTGGATACAGGTAAGCAGCAGCAGGATGGAGGTCCCCACTGCTGGCTGCAAGTGTGTCCCAGTGAAACACAGGGAGGAAAGCTATGGTACATCAGCTCACAGGAACACATTGGAACATGCTGTATTTTTTGCCTTGAAGCTTCTTGACTTGTCAAACAACCTACTTTTAGCCATTAAAATGACTGCATGCTAGATTTCAAAGCACTATGAACTGGCTGCATGCAAAAAACAGGAAGACAATATCTGTAGAGTTGTTGACATCAGCTGAACCTCATGGACCAGTTAAGTCTGTTAGGAATGAGGCCCCAGCTACGCTGATGAGTCAGGAAACCTTGGGGCCCTCCCACAACACAGGGCCCCAAGGAGGGTATGTGGTGCAGGCTGAACATCAGTGAGCTGGCCCTGGGGACTGTGCCCCTCATGCTCACATGGTTGGTGGCAGCAAGGAGAGGACAGACAGCTATGCAAACTCTGCAAAAAGGGACCTTTGCTTTTTCACTGGTGTAAATCCAGGTCAGTGACACTGGTTTTGGTGCTGTTCATTCAGATTTGGTGGAGGGCTAAGAGTCCAGGCCAGATTTGGGGCCCCAGCAAAGTTGTATAAAATAAAAGGAGAGTAGCTGAGAGTGAAGGGGAAAGTCAGAGGAATATGAAGTTGCTTATGATGCACATCTCAGGGCCTGTGATGTTCCCAGCTCCTCTTTCTCACTGAGGTGGGTGGGAATTGCCACCAGGGATGAGGGAGACATGCCTCTTCTGATATCTTTTGGTCAGCCTTAGGGACAGTGCTCCTTCCTGGCTTGTGCCTGCTGTCTGCAAGTGCTCGGCCAAACAGGCTCTGGAGCCTGTCTGAAATGCCATACTGAAGACTAGATCAGATGCAAAGATATGAATCCCCATCTAGCTCTCCGAGAGGGAAAATGGGGGAGCAGTCCCATTATTAGCTCCACTGGTGCTTATCACATGATTAAAATCAAGCATATTCTTGCTTTCTCTGCTGTTTTGCAGCCAGTTTCCTTTGCTTGAGTCCCATAAAGTGGAGGCAAGGGTGGTGCTTGGGCTGGTTCGCAAATGGACGGCTGTAGGACTTGGAGGGAGGCTATCTGAGAAAACACTGCCTGGTCCCCTGAAGCACATGTACCAGTCCCAGACCAGAATCCTGCTCAGTGGTGCAGGTCTGGGCTGAAGGACTGACTGCCAAGGTTACAACCTAATTAAGGAGTAACAAGAGTATGAAAAAATATCACATCCACTTTGAAGTACTGGGTGAACAAGATGCCATTAGTTTAGCTGTTGACATCTCCATGAAGCAAGCACTCCCACCAGTAGCTATACTGCTGCAGCACAGCATGCACATGGGTTAGGACAACGCTCCAAGATGAGATCTGGCAGAGCCACTGGCAAAGATCTATGCTGGCCCATGACATGGTTTATAGAGCCATGCTCAGGGCATGATGGTGAGGTCTGCAGAGTGTTACAGCTGGCTTGCACAGCCCAACCCTTTCTTCCTGCTCTGCCCCCATCAGCTGCACCAGTGCAGCCTCCCCACGAGTCCTGCTTCAGCATGTTGTGTTACATGGTGTCTTGTGTGCTGCCACAGAATTTAGGCTATATCAAGATGAAAACATAATTGTTCTCAACAGTGGTATAACTGTAATAGCTACCTCCAGGAGCAACCCATCTGTATGTGAGGTTTATGCCAGAGACTCAGGAAATCACACGTCTGGTTTGCTTTATCTCCTTTCTCTGGGCTTGCTGAAGACTGGGCTGCAGATTTACCCCCTAGCCCAAAAAGGAGGACAATTTACTCCCTGAGACAAGCTAGGGACTGTATTATAATTCAGCTTCTGTCCAGACTATGCTTTCTTGTAGCTCCATGCCCAGCCTAGCCTCCTGTCAGTGCAGACTGGCCCTGGGGGCTGGTAGAGACACAAGCACACCGTGTAGGAGCCACGAGGTGCAGTCCTTCCCTGAGACCCATCCCTACAGCCCCTACCGAGTGTGGGCCACCAGGAATAACCCTGGAGCAGCAGAGGCCTTCGCCACAGATGGGGAGAGGCGGTGGAGGCGAGGCAGATGTTTTACCTGTACTGAAGAGAGAGTTCTAACAGAACAGGCTCAGACTCCAAAGCTTCATTTACAATTAGTGTCCTCTGATGGCAGCAGGCTGGGAAACAACCAGCTGCTGCTGCCTCAGGGAAGGGACACAGTGCCGACCAGTGCACAGTACCAACACCAGTGGCCAAGCAGCCAGGTGCTGCTTGCCAGAGGCAGTCCCTCCTCCTCCTCACAGGGCAAGTGGCTGAAACACAGGCAGTGTTGGGATGGGATGTTGGAGACCCCCTTCCCCCACACAGGGTCCCACAGAAGTAGACTGAACACCCTGGTTGGTATTAGAGTGTGGCGGTGCAATATCCGGGCCCTGTTTTGACTCTGTGAGCACCACTGTTGACCCCAGTTCTCCATTTCTGCAACAGAAAATAGCTTTTTGATGAAACATGAGTATGAAAGGTAGAAATGTTTTCACTAAAAAGGAAATCTTCATGAAAAGTAGCAAGGGCTTGGAAACTCAAATTGTTCTCTTTAAAGACGGCAGTGCTGCCCAGAAGGCTAATGAACACTGATTTGTAGTGTAACTTTGTTACAAACATGGGTTCCCATTCGCTCCTGAGAGCCAGCTTATTTCTACCCTAATTAGCAAGCTGAAACATAACCTCGTGTATACTGCCGAAGGCAGAGCCAGAATTCTCCAACACAATAAAAATTCTCTGTTGCCCTCAAGCCTTCATCTAAAATTGTATCCAAACCTGAACTGAATTATTTCTAAAAGGGTAATTACTTCTTGATTACTTTTTACCAACCTCTAGGCTCCCAGGCTCCAGGCAGAAGTCGAACTGTCAGATGTCAAAAGGGAGAGAGAAAGAAAACGTTCATACAGCAACTCCAGCCCAGCTGGAAGAAAGAAGTGCAATAAATCTTTTCTTGTGGGAGCTCCAGACCGCTTTCCAGAGGCTGTGTTTGTTCTGATGCATTTCTGATAAGGCTCCAAACCCTGCCAGAATGGTGACCTGCCCTTGATGAACGAAGTGGGAGAGGAGGGGAGAGCTTGGCACTGGCAGTGCATCGCAGAGATCAGAGCACACGAAGGGCAGATTGTCTCCACTGAGTCACTCTTCAGCCCCCTGTGGAGGTGGGCTAGGAAATTTCAACCACAAGCCAGCACAAGCCAAGAGGTTATCCACCCTGCAAAGCACCACTCACCACCAGTGAGTTGCCTGGTGCTGTTGCTGATGAGGTGCAGAAGGGAATTGGGGTTCATTCCCCTTGCCAGGAGTCTCCCACCAGCCCTCTGCCAGATAAGGTGACACGTTTTCAAAGTCTCCTTCCTCTCTGAGCCTCACACTTCATAGCAAACACTTCAGGAGAGAGGGCTTAAATTCTTCTCTATCTGGCTCTGTCTTGTCTGGGCATGACTGCAACCTTGCACACCGCCCAGCTGATTTTCCACATCATCTTGCACAGCACACGAACCACTGGCATGCAGACATCCCTGCTGGGACCAGACAACAGTTCATTCAGGCTGGGGATTTTGTGGCCCAGCGCATCACCTTTCTGTTGCCTGCTTTCCAAGCCAGAGAGTCCTAACACTGATCACTTTCTCTACACAGTAGCCCCTTCATATTCCTAAATCTTCTTCGTCATATTTTTAAAAAATCTTTTCCTTTCTGAGCAGGAATTGTAGGTACTGGATACAGTATGCCTGGAATAAGTATGTTTCTGTTTTCTATGGCAGCATATGATGATTTCTATTTTGCTTCAATCATTTTAGGAGTTCCTCACATCCAACTTTCTCAGTATGGAGCTGGTGCCGGTGAAGAATAATTTTCAGCAATTCCAGTCTTCCTGGATTTCTTCTTGAGACATATTTACTCATTTAGAGTAGCCGTATGTATGCAGGGTTAGAGTTGTTTTCCACTGAATGCATAATGCAAAAGACTCCTTTTAACATTAAATTTCAACATGGCAGTTTATCACCCAGTCATTCATTGTTGGTGAACACTGAGAAAGTAATTTTTCCCCAGAAAAGCTAATGGAATTATGCATGGCTTTTCCTTTGTGGCGCAAACAGCACCAGTGCTGCATCCCTTGACCAGATGTCTGGGTTATAGCTTTTGTATTTGAGTGAAGAATGCTGCAAAGAACATGAAGCCCAATTCATTCTCAAAAGAGAGTCTGATCCTGAGCATCTTTCATTCCTTTGAGTGTTTTGAATGGTGGATTCTTTCCTTCATTTCTCTTTGATTCAGCAGATGCTGTGTAACATCAGGGCTAGTATGGGTAATATTTTGTACCAAATCACCTAGTGGCAGGATGTGAAGTTTTTCTGTGTGTATGTGTGTGGGTGTGAGTCTATTCCTAGGATGAGAAAGGAAAATCAGAAGTGGAGTCACAGCACAAATTGATGTGTAATGTGGGACCTAAAGTTTCCATCTTGCACATCACCCTGTCATCTCAAGGAGTCTTTGGAAAGGAACCACAAAATTATATTTTCATTAAACAGTGGAGCACAAATAGGCCCGGCTGAGGGAAAGCAAGGCTCCTGTGCTGACTGAAGGTGGTGTTAACATTGGGCAGGACAAAAGGGAGGTGTCATGGGCTTTTAGACCAAGAAAAAGGTCAATGGGCTTCTTAAGAAAGCCAAAGCCAAGGAGAAAACTCAAAAGAGATCTCTGTTGTGTTCTTGACCAAGTGATCCAATTTCAACAGAGAGATGCTAATTTGGATTTTAGTTCAGGCTCCTCATGTCTGGGTGAGAATTGGTAGACAATTCAGTCTGCTTATGGATCCAGAATGACAATGTGTAATTAATAGGAGTAGTTATTATTACTAACTCTGAAACATGCAAAACCTACAAGAAACATATGTAGCTCAGAGAGATGCCCGTCATCAAACCACATCAGTTTCATTTGCCCTGAATAGTGCGTGTATGGGCAAACAGAAATTCAACTAATAGAAAAGCATAGGAAATAGAAAAGTGCAGCTTTGACCAGAAAATTACAATACTCCATGGTTTCCAATTCATGTAGGTGTTTTCCAGTGGTATCAATGTATTTTCTGGTGTTGTCTACACATATTACTTCAGTCACTTATTTTCCTTTTCAAGCTAAGCAGCTATTTGGTTCAAATTCCCACTTATTTTTCAAATAAGTTAAAGAGCTATCATCTCACAGCAGGTCATGCCTGTAAAAATGATACATGACAAATAAATTCATATTTATTTGCTTACTGAGTATATTGCTTACTGAGTATATCAACATCCATTTTTGAGTGCGTTCTCCTTTTTAATTTTAGAGAAGGCCTGTAAGACTTTTGATGCCATGTGACTGTTTCTCCTACTCATAATTAATTACATTCAGAAAGAGTCAAACTCTTTAAAATGAACCAGTAGATGAGTATTCACAGACAACAGAAATACAGGAAGAAAGAAAACATGTTGAAAAGCTTAACCTAATATTTTATTTTAATCAGGCCTTTTATTTTTCCCTCAAAGTGTAATAAAGAGAATGCACACAGTCAGCAGAGTTTCATTTCCTCAGGAGCTATGCAGACTGAGTGTTGTATCAGGTGCTACAGGGGCTTCTGTGGGAAGTGTGGCTTCTTTGCCTGTCCTTATATCTTGTCAGGCAGTGAAATCTGAGTAACTTCTTGAGACAAGACCTGTGAGATTTTCCTCCCCTAGTTTTTTGCTGAGGCTGGGCGGAGAGGCAGATGTTGGTGTTTGTGGGGAGAAAACCAGCGGAAGAGGAGAGGGTGGGGAGGGAGGCTGCAAAATCAACACCTAGAGCAGGTCAGACTGGGACCCCAAGGCTTGCAATGACAGAGGCATGCTCCACAGCCTCTGATTCAGCCATCTCCATTTTGATGAGAGATGGGCACAAACAGGAACAAGACTGATGTAGCAGCATCTCCTTGGTCAGTTGCTTAACTCAAGTGGCTTGGATCGGGGAGCTGTTTTATTAAAACCAACCACATTTGCCTGGGTGCATGTTTCAGATAACTGGCTCTGGTTTGGACCTATTTTCATGTGCAGCTACAGGCTCACACTCCCTTGCTGGCTCCTTTTTGCAGCTCCCTCTGCCCTAGCCTGTGGCCGCAAAAAGAGTGTTTCATTGTTAGAAAACCAGCGAATCAAGTTTATTTACTGGGAGTGACTGAGTTAGAGCAGAAGCTGGGAGGGGGGAGGGGGTGGGGGAGAAGACACATCTAATACAGTTTATGATTTTGAATGAGCACTGAAACAACTGCTAGCCATCCCCTGCATACTTCACTTCTTGGATCAACAGAGGAGTCCTGCCAGACATCAGATTATATATTCCTCAGCTGAAGTGTTTGCATAACTTTTCAGTGGCTACCATTTAAAGAAAGAAAACCACTGATGGGCCTTTTCTTAATATATTCCCCCAAGTTTGACATGTTCACGGTGTACTGCCAGCAATCATTTTGTACTTGGAAGGCGAAGTTACTCATATCTCTGCCATAGCCCTCGTGCCAGCTAGCAAGACAGGACTGGTCTTCTCTGTTTTCACAATCTCGGCATTTGACTGTGGGCAGCGTTGGGGGGTGTGAAGCCTTTGTGCACCCACAGGGGGTCCTGCCTTCCAGCCCGGGAGTGTGTGGACTTTTTGCAGTGCCAGTCACGTGTTATCAATAATGATATCTAGAAAATGTTCATTTGGACATTTTGGTTGGTTGCCCAATGACTCAAAAGGAATTGTCTGGTATTTCTCTTTGGAGGAAAGGAAAACGTGACTCCATCCAACTTCAACATTGGCTTTCACAGCATTCCTATCACTGCCCAGATTTTGTCCTTACTAAGGAATTATCCAAGAAGCAGATTTCCTTTTCTGAGCAGAAGGTATTCAGATAAACCTTCCAACTCTGTGGTTATTGAGTACATCCCTCAGTATAACTTTGCTCCCTTTGAACCCTGAAGGTTTTAGAACACTTCTGTAGCTTTTTTGTCAGCCATCACCCTCCTTGAGTGACTCAAATTATGGCTTGACCAAATCCATGCATCTCATGTACCTTTCCCCTGCAGTGGGCTGGTGCTTGGTCAGCCAAAGAAGGGCATTTTCTATTCCTGCTGCAAGCCAAAACTCCTGAGTATCATCTCTGAAATGACAGGTTGTATGCCAAATGAGAATTCACAAGCAAACCCTGTAATTAGACAATGTATTACAATCAGTGAAAAAAAATGGGTCCAGGAAGATAATTAATATTCTGTTTAACTGTTTTTGACTGCCCTGTTAAAGGGCAGAGTGGACCTTTGATGTTCTTCTATAGCTGAGACAGACTAAGACTCTGTATACTGATTTACATTTGAAGACTTTGTAGATTGTTTTCCTGCCCCATTTCTGTTCTCTTCCATAAAATAATGCAGAGTTTGGAGTTAGAGCAAACGAGCATCTTTTCCTGGAGATTTTCTTAGAAAACCGACCTTTTTCAGAATGTTAACTCCCTCCTGTTTTCAGGGAAAGAGATAGTCTTATGATGCAAGTTAGATATCATGAACAATGGGATGGCATGCACGAGGGAGATGGATGGTTTAGAACAGAATGACATACTTTTTAAGCACCTGTTAAACTTGTAGGAAGTTTCTCTACATGCTGCTGAGGAATTATGGTATTTCACACCAACCATACCAGGGATTTCACCCTCAGGGATTTCTGGTGGAGGATGTAGTCACTTAAGTGCATGAACAGTAAAATTCTCAACTCCTAAGAAATTAAATATTGTCATATAAATGGGGGGATATTATTTATGTCTGTTGACACTAACTTTGAACATCCTGCTTGGAGCAGGATGTTAGACAAAATGACCTCCAGTTTTCCCTTACAACTGAAATTTCTCTACAATGTTCATTAGATCAGAATCCCTTTCTGTACTTGCTGTTAATGTCAGTCAGTATCTTCAGATAAGCTATTGCATATTGCTACGTTTTTCTTGTCCTGTCTATTCAGACATGAGCACTTTTTTCTCCTTTGTTTTACATCTTAATACAGACACTATGGGTGTAGACTACAAGAGCACACTCTCTACAGAAACATGTTTTAACATCCAAGAGATCCGTCATTCCAAATGCAGGATGCTGCTTTGAAGGTAGCAGGCTTTTGCCTACCTTCAGTTTCACCCATCCTTAACTACTGCAATAACTTTCATCTTCAGTACAATAAATTCTAGGTTAGGAGAGGGCAACAAAGGGGTTAGTTGTTACACGGCAGTGCTGGGGGTGGTTGTGCAAGGAACAAACTGGCTATGGTCTAAAAGGTCAGTACCCTACTGAATGGTCATCTGAACACAATCCAGCTCAACTTCCTTCTGGCTGATTGATTTACAGGTGTGTCCTGTGGCTTTTGAGTCTTTCTGTGTGCCAAGCTTCATTTCCATGCCAGTTTCCTCAACTAGACAGTTTTCCACCAGCTTTGTGCCAAATGCAGCAACTGCTAGACAAGGCAACAGAGTCCCCAGACAGGCCTCTGCTCTGTAAATGACAGACAATCCCAGTATAGGGTTTCTGAAATCTTTGCAGGTTCCATGCAAGGTAGAATAAGCCACAGGAACAGATCTAGCTATTTTATGCCTGTGGAAAGGCATGAACAAAGCCTAAACTTGAGTCAGTTGAATCCCGTGTAGACTGACTATAGGTATCATGCAGAAAGTCAAAGCCCTGCAGCCTGTATTGAGTTGGTATTGAGGATACCTTCTCCTTCACTTGCAAACTGTGCTTCAAAGCATTTTTTTTTTTCAGGTTAAAACCATCTAACTTTGGCTGTGCTCCATTTTTCAGGCTGTACAATATTTCACTGGATTCCTTTTCACATGTGGTTTAACAACACCCCCACACCAGCTCTTAAGTGCCGAAGAAATCAGGGAGTGGAACAGCACAAACAAGGGTGGACACTGTGAGGGAGGGAGAGTTTGCAAGAGGGCTTTTGTGGAGGCAGATGTCAGGTAAATATAGATTCCTGTTAACTTCTTTGAAGAAAAAACAAAAATAAATACTCTAAAAATAGAATATATATAGCCTAGCTGAACCCACCAGCTTCATCAGTTCTCATTATCAGTGGCCTCCATCACTTTGTTAACAGCTATGCAACCAGTGCTTTTATAAAAAGTTATTTTCTCATGGGCCATGTGACATCCGCCTTCTCTAAACAGACACCCTTTACACATAGGCATCTTACATACCGTTTAGGTGGGATGTTTTTACAAGTTTTTCCTCTGTGAGGTTTACACAGAACCAAGGAATTACTGTGAAGATCATCATTAGTCTAATAAAGCAATACTTCATACTGCTAGGTCATTCACTAAGAAGCATGTCTTAAAAGTATTCTCAAGAATACGCATTTTTTCAGGGTTATGCTCTCTCCTTCTCTTCCTAAAAAAAAGTTCACAAAGGAAGGAAGGAGAGAGGAACTAAGTGCACAAACTCATATGGCAGCAGGAGACATGCTGGTGCGAGGAGATCTGTGGTCACTGTTGTGTCACCATGGCCAGTGATTCCCCAGACTCCATGTAGGCTTTTGCAGAATGGCTGGCCCGTGCATTTGAAAGAACCAGGGGCCAAGGAATACATAAAATTTTCAAAAGAGCCATGGGCTGTTTTCAGGAGATGTGGTTTAGGTGCCAACTGATAAATAAGAAGTCCAGCACTAGCTCACGCCTCTGTGATGGTGCTCCATCACTGATCTGAGGAAAGATAAGATGCAGGCTTAGGAATAAGCAGAATTTAAAAAAATAATGAGACTTTATTCTAGCAAAACCCTCAGTTCTGGCCTGGGTGCAAACCACAGCAGAAAGGTACCCTTGCTTGGAAACAGTAACTGCTTCTCTCTGCTGGGCAGAGAAAGAACCATACTTCAGCAGCCCTTGATAATAAGCAGAGCGTGTCAGCGTTGTGCATTGTCCTCTCTGGAAAAATTATTGGAGCTGCAGTGGTGATTAAGTCAGATAGCTACTCTAGATGGGCTCTTAACTGACTAGAGGCAGGGATCAGAAACACAAAAGTCAGTTCAAAAATCAGATAGGCTCCCAGAGGATTTTCAAAGTTGCTTGAGACCACTGATGGATGCCTTGAGAGACTCAGAAAGCAACTGACTTTCCAGGGAGATAGGCTTTGATTTCTGTGGAATTAACAGGGGAAAAGACATTTAAAATTTAAATTAGAAATGAGTGAGGAGAAAAGTTTGAAGAATCTTAATCTATATGCAAATTAAAACCTATAAATATATATTTCATATATAGATATATATATATTCTGAATAGAGTCTTACAGGAGTTAACCAATGAGCTTACAGAACCACTTGCAGCAGCATTGGAAAAACCTGGGTTCACAGGTCTTCTCCATTTGGTCACTCTCAGAGACCTTTAGGCCAAATGTCACCACTGTCACTAGCACTGAGTCATCTGTCACGTCAGCTGCTGGTCTTACTGGAAATGTGTAAAAACACAGTGAAATCAGGAAGCTTTTTTTGCTAAAAAGTTCACCTAGTGACTACTGATAAAGGTGAAATTGCTTTTGCATCTAAATATATTTGAGGATATGTATCTAGCATTAGGATTTTGGCTTTGGTTTTCTGAAAACTGGCTACCAGTTGGTATATACACAGCTTGCAAACTTGGTTTCACTCTAAGCATTGGCATGTGTTGCATTTTTCTGATATTTCTTGTGGTAGCACTGACTGCCTTATTAATCTGCAGGAAGGAAGGGAATACTGGCACCTGCAAGTCTGCCTCTGAATTGGCAAAGTATTAAAAACAATTAACAAGTAAATGGTCTGTTTTCCATGCAGAACAATTGCTGCCATCAAGATAAGAAATTGTTTTTCAAGTCTGGCCTCTTGATGGCTAACCCAGAAAAAGACAGTCGGATGGAGCCCTTGATTATCTATCTGATGGGTAGATGTTGAGGTTCACCTGTCAGAGGAGGCTGGAAGTTATAAAAAGACAAAAACTGCTGAGACGTGGCGTGAAAACAAGACCAAACAGGAAGCAGAAAGTGGGTGAATGCAGCAGATTTGTCATCTTCCCACACAGCTATTACCTCCTGGGGTGAAAAGCAGAGTGGGCAAGGGGTGTGTGAGGTTGTGTTGATTTTTTGGTGCCTCGCAGGTGCCATCTGCATGTAAAATGTAAACAGCTTAGGTGGCTCCTTTGCACAGCCTGTACATTCCTGCATTGACCAACCCATGCTGCCCGGGGGTGTGGGCAGGAGAGCAGGTTTGGGACAGTGTACCTGTGCTGCCCTTTGGAGGTCTGGGCTTGGCACAGAGGATCCCAAAGGGCACTGGGACACTGGACTGCTGTGACAGGGGCCATATCTGGTGACTTGGGCAAAAGCCTGCCAACATTTAGAGGCTGATAAAGCAGATTTACCTCAAGATACCAGTCCAAGTACAGTCATGTGGAGTAGCTGGTCCGGCCTGAGATCAGGAGTCATTAATCTCTGAGAGCACCCTTGTCTGGTAATGAGTCTGAGCTGGGCATGGCTTTTTGCAACCCACAGCTTTGCATTGCAGCTGTACCCAGGCTTCCTCCCCAGTGGGGACATGGACATGCCAGGCAGGAGTGGCAGTCATGGACAGTTGCTCTGCAGAGTCAGGAGAGAGGACTGTAGCCCTTGAGTTGCCTGGTGGCCAGGTGGGCAGGCACCTCTTGGTACTTTTTTACCTTACTTTGCATCTCCCTCTGCCATCACACAAAGAAAACCTGCAGTGACAGCAAGTGAGGTGCTGGTTCTGTTTTCCACTTATTAGCATGCACAAAGACACCCCACGTGCATTTGTGCATGTGATGGAGCTCCCCCCAGGAGCCCCTGCTGCTTCTTCCTTGAAGGAACAGCATGTCTACAGTGTGGCTCCTGGTCCTTTGTGGCTGAGAAGCCACCAGGTTACTTACATTCACAGGGAGCACAGCCGAAGGAGTCTGCTCCAGACATACACCCTGACCCCAGGGTTTTCTCATGTCCTCTGGCTCCATTGTTCATGTTTGCATGGATTTCTTGCTTTATCTCCACTGAAACTCTCATGTAAGAAGTCATTGAACGTCTCCGTTGACAGCCTGCTCCTTCACCTGTTGTCCTACCAGCACATCTGCATAGCAGGATGAGGTAATTGCTCTTTGCTGTCTTCTCCTGGACAAGCCAAAGTAAAACACATCCCTTTACCTGAGCTCTCTGTATCTTGAAATGAATAAATATATAATGTATAAGCATTTTCTGAATGATCTGAACTCTCTCAGTTCCTACTTTTGCCTCATCCGAAGCTCTCTCCTGCTGCCACGTTTTTCTTTGCCATCTTCAATTCCCATATTCTGAAGACCATCACATCAATCTCCCTTCACCACCTGGTCTGGTGCAAAGTGATGACTTCTGCCTCAGCATCACTGGTGACAGCGGACTACTGACATTTACAACATTTCTCCCTCCTCCTGACCCAAGGTGCAGCTCTGCACAGTAGGGCGCTGCAGGGCTCTGACCCAACATGGTGTGAAGGGGATGGGAAGACCAGGCAAAACGGGGTCCTGTATTTGCAGTCACATAGCAAAATGTCCCCCCACAGCAAATGGCAGAGAGAGCCTGAACCATGAATGGACAGAGCTCTACTTGTCCTGGACAGCCGAGGCTGGCACAGCTCCAGTACTCAGCATGGCACGCCTGACGTTTCCACCGCTCAAGTGACTGCGACTGGCACTTCCCCAGGGATGTCTGTAATCCCATCACACATGATGAGGTCACCCAGGCATGACAGGTTTTGGCAATGCAAGTGACTGGGAGACCCCAGGTCTGCTGGTGTCTGAACTCTCTCCAAGCAAGCTGGCTATGTCTCACCAGATTTATTCTCCAAGTGACACCTCCAAGCTCTCATACTCTGCTAGAAGCAATCTGCTTCAGCCATCACTGAGTAGTATCCTCATTCACCTCTTCACTGTCTCACCTCTACCTGGTGTGTCAAGCAGGATCCTAAAGTGGGGAAGGATGGACCATGATGGTTTTAAGCTGCCCCTTAGCTTTTCTGCAGCTGCAGATGCTCTACTCAGTCTGTTTTTTCAGTGACAACTCAGTGATGCCAACATTTCTTGACGATGAGGTATTTACTTCCTAATATGTTCCAATTCAGTGCCATAGCCCAGCAGTCACATGCCATGGACTGTCAACCTTTTCTTCAGAGCTATGCTGGCCATCCTCAATTAACATAATCAAAGTATCATAGCTCAAATCCCAGATTTGTCACTTCTTCTTGAGCTTCCACTGAACTAGACTCATATCTCATCCATTAAAAAACGTAGTATTTTTCAGAAGAATGGAGCCTTTATCCAGCTCTTACATGCCTGCTCTGAAGTGTAGCAAAACTCTGTATATGCTGTTGTTCGACCATTTGATATAATTTGCCTACATGTAGTCAACATTGGTAATTTTGTTTTATTTAATTTTATCTTATTTTATTTTGTCATTTAATTTCATTTAATTTTATTTTGTTTAATTTGATGCACTATGTTTCTTTGGTCACAATATATGTCAGGCTCAGCAGTGAGTTGATTCCCCAGATTTTCTTTGCTGTCCTTCTCAAAGCTAAACATGATCATAGAACTCAAGTAATATCTGAAAATTCCTGACAAAATTATCCTCAATAAAGTAAAATTAGTATCATCTGCATTCAGGCCTTTGTTGAATTCACTTCTAGCAATGTTCCATTAAGTACTGGCAGCACATTACCAAAGAGAAGTGAATTTGAATTAATCCTGACAGAACTTTTACTGAAGTTAATTATAAGCTCATAATTGTACCTGTTTGCAGCAAAAATCTTATTTTAGGAATTATATATGTACAGCAAGACAGTAGAAACATTTCTGTGCATTACTTTGTGCCTCATTAAGTGTTACTAATATACTTCAAATGACAAATGCTTGGAACAAGCAGTTCACAATGACCAGGCCAATAATTTTTTGTAGGGTCTGATTTCTTCTGTAACCAATTTTGAATAGCAAATGCATTCTGTAAAGCCACGGGCATGAAGAGCAGCTAAAAGTGGAATAAATTGTAAGTTATATCCCATTTTTTAAACTCTGAATAATTAATTTTTTTGCAATGTGTGTGAAAAGCACAAATGGTGCCTGTGAAACAGAAGCACCTGGCCTATAGGTGAGAGATTTACTGCTCTGCAGACATCCTCCCATGATGAAGTAATTGTTCCCAGGGTGTTGAGGGTAATGTTATTGCCATTCACCTGCTTCCATGTTTCCTTTTCCAAGGGCATAGGAACTGAAGCAGGAGTACAGTATGTCCTACCTCCAGCCCCAAAAGCAGGGATGCATAGCTGCCTGACAGCCCTTCTTGGAGATGTGCCAGCTCTCACCATAAGAATGCAGATGCAGGCCCATTAAAAAAAAAAAAAAAAAAAAAAAAAAAAAAAAAAAAAAGTGCACAACAGCACTGCTGATGCCCCAAGAATCACTGGCATGCAACAGGCGTGTGGCAGGAACCCCTGGGCCCATTGCTCTATTTTGGCACAGGAGAAACATCAGGGCACAGGGACAACAGAAGCCCTTCCTGGTGCCAGCACAAGAGGATCTGCCCCTTGGTAACTTTGATCCTGAAGTCAGCAGGATTAGGTACCCGCTGGGAGATAAGCACATACTTATATTCGCAGCTGGGTTGGTGCCAGCCTGGAGCCCAGGCTAATGCCTCCTGTGGTGGTACTCAAGAGAAGGAGAGAGACTTAGGAATCTCTGGACATCCACTGAAATGTCTGCAACAGCCCAGTACATCAAGATAATTGTATATTTATTTTTGAGTGACTATATAATGAGCAAGAAGGGAATTAAAAAAACAACTTGTGTAGGATGACATGTTTAGGTCCTAGACATCCAAAAGATCAGCAAAGTTATTTTTTGTGTTCAGTCTCCTTGGTAGCTACAAATAACCTTAGTTTTTCATAGGCTTTTCCTTACATGTATGCACCCACATGCAAACTTATAAACATATATGTATGTATGTGTATGCATTTGCCCTTCACATTATTGACTTATAAGTTAGCCCTGAATATCTGGGTGGGAGTAGGTCAAAGGAGTCAGAGCTCTAGTTTCCACTCCATCGGCGTCCCCAGGGAATCCTCCCAGTGAGCGCAGTGAGCAGGAGGGACGAAGCAGCTCCTTTCCTGCAGCTGGCCGTGTGAGTCCCCCCAGTACTGCGCTGCATCACTCCGATGCATGGCTGCCCAAAGGGGAGCCTGAATGTCTTCCTGTTACATTTTTAACATTATATGCCCTGGTTGCAGCTTAAAACTGACCAAGCAGTCTTTATTCTAAATGCAGGAAGTGCATTTCATTTGCATAGCTCTGACAGGATTAAAGGAGGCATTAAAGTAATTAAGGTCAGAAGGGTTTGCCATTTACTAAATCCCTAAATCCACCTCCGCTCCAACATAATTCAGTAATATCATGGGGCAAAAGGTCACTGTAGCAATTTATGTCCGTCTAGCCTTCCATCACAAAGAGATAAACCCTTTTTTGGACAAAAAGCTTTTTCTACACAGGCATCACAACAAACTTTGCCTCAGCTACCACCTGAACCCATTAACTACCCTCAGTTTTGTTTTTTTCTGTTTTTTTATGGGAAAATTAATAATACCTTTTATGCACATGAGCTTATATGGTTTCAATTTTTAAAAAGGCTCAGCTGATATGTATCTTAAATATTCATTCCAATAAATTTCTTCCTAAGTTTAAAATATTAAGGAACCCCTCTGTTAAAATGAGAATAATAAATGCACAGGGAACATTTGGAAGTTAATGTGTTATTGAATATTTTGTGTTCTTATGAGTAAGCTTGCATCAGTTATTACTTTTAATTAAGCGTACATGCATTTGACAGTGCTGCTGGCCTTAGATCCCAAGGTTTCATTGTTATTTGTAATCAAAAGCTGCTCAATTCAATTGAAAGAGACCTGAAAGAGAGTAATGCTGAGCAAAGCTGTTCTGAGGACTGACATGCATGCATTTATTGTCTTTTGCAAGCTCAGTTAACTCCAAGCCAAACAGATTGCGCTAGATGGAGATCCTTCTCCATCACAGCCTCAAGGACCAACTTGCTGTAAGTTGTGTCAACACAAAGCAGTCCTAAAGGGGCTCCACAGTGCCTGGTGCCAGAGGAATGGGTGCCTTGCTGGACAGAAAGGGGGTTTGCAAAGCTGTCAGCCAGATAATTGCTTTGTAATGATATTTTAGTGATGACCCTGTCACTATGTCGTACTTGACCCATCACGTTTCTGAGCTCTACCAGGTGGCTGATTCAAATCTCCAAGCAAAATAAAGGGAGTTGAAGGATGAAAAAAAAAAAAAAAAAAGGCTTTGAAACTGAGGAGATTCAATGAAATTGATTTGGCTGTACTATGGATAAAGAAATCATGGATTCAAAACTGGTGGAAGTAATTGAAGCAGCTTCAGCCCTGATAAGGGTTGTCAGAAAGTTATCAAGTTTTCTTAAGACAGCTTTGGTGTCACATTTGTCCCCACTGGTGTCCCTTATGTCATTCAGCTCTGCATCTGATGGAGTGCATGGCAGTTACAGTAGTGGGACAGCATATACAAGTGGGAATTAAACCCCAAGCAACAACTTTCATACCAGAGATAAAGAATCAGAAATAATTATTTTGCTTCTAAGCAATGAAGGGCAGAGAATAGCCCATACAGTCCATAGCCAGGTGCTGCAGCACAACTACATGCAAGGAAATAAACTGAGGGGGTGGTGAGGGGCTGGATGATTCTCTAGCAAGGGAGTTAGTGTGTTGCCCCTGAGCAGCTTTGCCCCTGGGACAGACTGTCCAGGGAGTGCAAGGAAACTGGTAGAGGACTTTTCCTGGCCACTTGCTTGTCAACTTGCACTTACATAAAGCAGCAATTTTCTTGAAATCCCTGGTTTTGTTAGTTCACCAAACCAAATGATTTTCTTCAGCTCCCCACATGCAAGAGTGTCTTCTCATTCCTGGCAAACTTGTGCTTGGCTCTTATGCAGAGGGGGCTTTGTGTGTACATGTCCCCACGCTCCCTCTCACCAGAGACTGATGCAACATTGATTTCAGGAGAAGCCTCATGGGCAGAAACTGACCCTGCCTTGCTTGTCTGGGAAGCATTGGTCAGAAAGTCAAGAAAAAATCAAGTCATCCTTAGCTATAAAGAGTCCGACATGGTGAGAAGAGACAACAGAGCTGATATGGCAGATAACTCTGTCCTGCTGGCACTCAGGTTGTGCTGGTGTTTCATCCCCCAGCACAAGGCGAAGGTGTGCCCTGTCCCTGATGACAGAGCCCTGCCTGGCCACACTGTCACTGCGTGTGCTCACCCAACCTTTCTCTCACCCTCCTGCCTCTTGGAGCTCCTGGCTCTTCTGTGCTGAGGAGCCCCAGGACTAGTGACTTGAATTAATCTCCAGATGCAAACAATGGCTGGATCTGCATCAGATGGCTAGGTGTTGTCCATCATGTCCCTCTGCATGGCAGCTTCCTCATGCCCCTGTCCTTGTCCACGGCAGTGACATCTGAAGGCAGGGGTGGCTCTGCCGAGGGTGTTCTGAGTGTAGGCTTGATGTGCTGTACAGACCTGGTGATACTGCACTGTGCCAAGCCATTATTGCAACATTTTCTTCACCCAAGAAGCCAAAGAGACAGGTATTTGGGGAGTATTTTTTTAAATAAACCTTCTAAGTGAATAAAGAAGAAAAAATCTGCTCGATGTCCAAAAGAATGTAACTTCATGAAGACAACATAAACAAAGAGAGAAAAGCATGCTGTGAAGCAAGAAACACCTGAACACTTCTGTTAATCAGAGGGACCAACAAGGCTTCTTGACCACTCACTGTTCCCGGCATTGCTAAAAGAATAGATGAGACGTTTGTGCTAAGTAAACAGCATCTGTCATTTCCACGGGCTGTTTGAAAGTACTGACTAGCTGGTGAAGAGTTTAGCACCATCTGACTCCTCTACTAATAACTGATTTGTTGCCCAAGCTTGGCAGTGTCTTCCTAATTGTCAGTTAGAACAGCTGACATTCCTGAATATTGCTCTTCAGATGTAAATAATATTTATTTGAGTGTACTGTGGTCTCTGTTTTGATTCTACAAGTTCAGGTGAGTTCAATCACCTGAAAACACCAAAACAAGTTTTACCTTAGCTGGTACATCCACTTGTAACTAACATATCACTAGAATTGTTTCCCTTACAAGGGTGTATTTTAGATCATATGCTTGAAATGTTGGTAAATATCTTGCGTTGGGCTGGTATGGGTAAAGCTGCTTCACAATGGGTTTAGTCTTTCAGAAACCACTAAGCAGGTCTTCTGAGTAATGTTTGAGTAGTTCTGAGTAGTGTCTGAGCAGGGCCATGACTAGAAACGCTTTTATTCAGAGGCAAAAATGTAGACAATTCCACATTCTTAGCAGAAAAAATCAAATGTTGAAAGGACACGGCTATGTTTTGTCTATGATTTGTTTATCTAGATTATATACCAGCTAAAGAAAGTGCCTTTTATGAAATTCTCATTACGGTTATTTATGCCACTGTCTTTTAAAATAGTCTGGGAAAAAATGTTCTTATGAAAATCATAAGCACGTAGTTGTTCTAAGTTCAAAATATAAAGTAACCATGAGTTGTGTTTTTATTCTGCTTTCCCCTTTTTTAACTTCTTTATGCTTTTTTACTACATCTCTGCTGAACAGATGGCTGCTAGCTCCTGACAACAATACTTCACTAGTCTTGGCAGGATGATGATGGTTCAGTCACCCATTAATCCCACGGCAGATAATGGCTCAAAGCACCAGATCAGGTCACTCTTGTTGACCAGATTGTGCAAATCTATATGTGTTGTTTTTTTGTTTTTTTTTTTTTTTTTTGTTTTTTGTTTTTTTTTTTTTTTCCCACTGATTCATTTGTAAGCTTTTTAATCTGAATGTGGAATATTTATGTGTCAGTCATTTTGAGTCTCATCACAAATCCTCACCCTGTCCTCCCATGATCCTCCCATCTGGTGAAAAAGCCTTTACGCTTTTCACCTGAAAAATAAAAATCCCTCCCAGAAATGATGGGTTTTCAATGAAAACCACTCCTGTGACACAGTCAGATGTGACAGTAGATGTGATACCTGATCTCAGTTTGCACCTGGAGGACAGGATGCAGCCCAGAACAGAGACTGTTGTGGGAGGCATCACACCCTTGCTGGCTGGACACTGCGCATCCCTGAGAGCTGGGAAGGCACTGGGACAGCTGGTCCTCCTTCAGGGGTGGCCTCTGGTAAGCGGACAACTGGTCCTGCAGGCAGCATACAGTGGGAATGGGAATCACACGACAGCTTGCTCCCCCTTTTTCCTGGTGCACTGCTTTGAAACATCCCAATTTTCTACACACAATAATTCCAAGCAGTTTCTTCATTTAAAAACTGTAATTAGTGAGAAATAAAAACAGAATACCACTGATCAACACTGCTATTTTGATTGTTCTGTAAATGAGAAAAATACAGAATGATTTTACTTGCCTTAATTTCTTTCCTGCCCGCTTGCATTTTACCTTTTCCGTATGATTGTGTGGACACTGAGCAATCTGTCTCTAATGAATATAGACAGTAGCAGTAGATAGAGAGTTGCTTATTTGCATCCTTTGCACATCTATGTGAAATTCATTACCAGATTATGTTACGCTGAAAGGCTCTTGGAAGATGGTCAAAACACTTGCAAACCTGTGCTGTCACAGCCGAGTGAATATCGCCTGCTGGTCTGAACTGTGGAGTTGTGATTCAGGCCTTACCTGGGCAAAACTCCCCACACACTCAACAGCTGGAAAGTAGTGGAGGTTTGCAATGAGTGATGTTGAATTGGGAGCCATCACCTCCTACAGCAGCAGCTGTGGCTCCCACAGCTGGTTGAGAAACATTCTGATTTAACAGTTGCCCCAAATAGTTGAGTAAACAAATACTCCAACTGATGCATAGGTGGGGAGATTGTGAAAAGGGATTTTTGAGTGTGTTAGAAGACCCCTACCACCACTCCGAGAGAAGCCAAAGGCTGTTGTTATCTGTGGGCAGAGGAGGTTGCAGGAGTCGGTAGCAGGCAGATCTCTCCCTGGCTCAGTAGTTCTCTTGAGTCACCTCCCTGATCTGGGTCTGTTTGCTGTCAATGCCTGGGTAAACAACAGTAGGAAAACACAATGAAAAGGCAAAACAGAAAATCAGACTCGTTTAGCTATGCATAGAAAGTATTCACATCCTCAGGGCTTGCTGCAGAGTGGAGGCAGAGGAGACAAGCCTTACCTCCATAAGGCACTGGCCACAGATAGCCTTCCCCACACAGCCTTTTGATGGCCTAAAGCCTGATGTCCCTCTGCTGTGGGACAGAGCAAAAAAAAGGTGCATTCCCATTGTCCCCCTGGGAGCCAGAAGTGGATGAAATGCTACGACTTTTCTTTTATCAGCTGTGTGTTAGCTGTGATTAGCCTGGATGTTTTTCATTAGGCCTGGAACATCCTTATCCTCCGGTCATCTTGCAATTTCTGATGACCGGTCATCAGATGAGTGGTCACTCTGTTCCTAAACCATCTGTGCTCCTCCAGTCCTCTGTATGCTTCCGGAAAAGGAATCAGCCTTCTGCAAGTCCTGACCCTGCAAAACATAGTTTTGCTGGAACAGCAAAGCTCAAATAATGACTGAGATTTCTCCAAAGTTTGAATCTATTGGACCCCAGGTCTGGACTAAGTCTCTTCTCTTTCTTTTTTTAACATAACCCACCAGCATATATGTCCTTTCTGAAATATCCATCTTCACCAAATGCTTACCTAACTTGAGACAAGGCCAGATATTCTTCAGATATTTTTAATGAGCACAGCAAACAAGCATCCCCTACAATGCCTGGGATCCAGCCAGAAAAGCCCTCCACTAGTGTCCTGTAGTTGTACCACAAGGACAGGGCAAGGTGCAAACCCTCAACATATCTCCAGCAGGAGTGGCATCACCACCAGACCCACCATGAGTCAGCCAGCCCAGAGGCGACCCACTAGCTGGTTCTGTTCACCAGCAGCCTGGTCAATGGTCTGATATGGGATGTTGAAATGGAAGTTTATGGAACAAAAGACACCCTTCAGCACCCTTCCTCTGCCCCTGGGGCTGACGGCCCCTCTTGTTTGATGTGTTTGTAAATAAACCTCAATTTCCAAGGAGGCTGTTTCCTGTTAGACCCTATTAAACACTCTTCCTGGTATCCTGGCTTCCTGTATTTGAAAGACCTGAATGCTGTTTGTCATTTTACCTTATCTAAAAACCCTAAGTGAAGCAAAGGCTCATTTAAAGCTACATTAAATGGATGTAAACAATGACAAATACAGTCTGTAACAAACATGCAGGGAGATGGCCAGAGGGTTTCAGTTATGGGAACAGACCAGACTAGACCAGTGCTGTTGTGGGAACCAGGACACATCCACAGCACCAGTGTTTTGGCACTGAGAAAAAACCTGAAAGGAACAGCAGAGAAATATTTTCCTTGCACAGCTTCAAAATGTTTGGATAGCTACCTGAGATGCCTTCATACAGGAAAAAATGTATCAAAAAAATGAGTAAATCACATTTTAAACAGGAGTACTACCTACAGTACTATCTCCATTTTCTGTGACTATTATCCTCTCTTTCCTATTCCCAGCCAGCTTTAACCCCCTTTATAACCATAGACACTTTCTGCATATAAGGATATGTATTTCAACACAATAAACAGGTGGAGCAGCAACTCAGATTTTCTTCCTAAACACTTCCTCGCCATTTTTTATAAAGGCTATTCCATAAGACTTTTCTAAGAAATCTCTAAAACCACCTCAGTGAATTGTTGACTTGTCTACAACCTCTCAAATTCATCACCATCCACCCACTGGGTTTAGGTTCTGTTAGTCAAAAGTTCCCATACTACAGAAGAAGGTACAAGTGTCACGTGGCACATGACATAAATTAAATTGTGTGATCTGTGAGCATTTATAAATCATTTGTAGGCCCAAAACAATTTCTTGTTGAAATTCATGTCTGTTTTAGAATAGGAGTGAAATTCAAAGACTTCACATTGTGTTTACAAGCAATCTGCAAAGAGTAAAGAGGGCCAAAGTAATGTGTGTTTATCCACTGCAATTAGCTCACAATTAACACCTGTATATTGGACTTGCACAGAGTGCTTAAGTTTGTCTTTTTAAAAAAACTTTACCTTGAAGGCAAGAATTACTTTCCACAGGTTTCCCACTGAATAGTTATGTTGACTGGGACCAAATAAGTTAAAAATATTTAAATGTCATTGCATCATATAATCAATGCATAAAATAATCAATGCATAAAATATGTTTACATGGAAAAAATGGTCTGCTTTGCTCTGATTCAATTATTTCCATCACACATAAGTGTTGAGGTCATTGTGAGTTCTGCCACTGACTTAAATATGGCTCAGGATTTCCTCCTAAGAACTGATTAATAGGAAGATCATATTTCATACAGAGATTAAATACAGACATTACATGTTGGCATTATGAACTCCTTCATACTGTCAAATGATTAAGATTTTGTACCATATTTCTTTGCAATGCTGTGTGACCATGCTTACTTTGTTCAGACCTTTGAAACAAATCAGTAAGATGGGAGTGAAGTTAAGTTAAATATTAAAGCAGTTAATCACAAGTCCAGGGGCATTTATTACTAGGCCCAGGAATGAATAGCTATAAGAAGGTGCCTAGAATATCATGTAGGAGGTGGCTATAAATATGTCTTTTTTTCTTTTTCTTTTTTTTTAGAGGGAATTGCGAAAACCTGCATCTGCACAATTTATAAATTTCTTTTTCAACACAATCAAGTTTATTTTCCTTCCCACCTTGTGCAGCTACTTCTCAGGATGAACAAGGGTTCATGCTACACTAACAGAAGCAGTTTGTCTTACACGATCTTTTAAACTCAAATTTGTCTGTCAAGTATTAGAAATAGCACCAGAGGCTCCCAGTTCCTTTCCTTGTTTTCCCTTGTCCTTTCTGTCCAAATGTGTTGACCCACATGGGGTGGATTTTACTACTAAACTTAGAAGTGGCACCTTTCTGTTTCATCTCACTGTAAAGTGAGGAAAATAAGTTCAACAGATATCTGCATGTAAAAACTGTAATCATATGCCTTTAATGCTTTTTGAAAATAAATACTTTTCCAGAAAACTTGTGTCTTACTGAGTGCTTGTAAGGGTCTGTACTATCACTTAAATGATACAGAGCAGGAAAATGATAGGGAAACAAAAGAGCTAAAGAACAGGGAAACTTCAATTTTCATACTCTGGGTTTCCAGAAGTTTGCAAATAGTCTTTTCTGTTGAAAGCTAAGTAGGATTTGATTCCAGAAATGTCCTGTCTTGAAAACAGTTCTTATAGGGATTGCTCTGCTTCTTCTGTGTTATCAATGTTCTATAAGTGACGTTGCAGTCAAGTAACTGATGAATGATAGAAGTGACAGACACCATGCCAGAAGGGTTTCTAAAGAGAAATAACAGTTCGAGCTATTTGCTGCTATTTAAAAAAAAAAAAAAAGGTGCTTATTATAATTTTTCTCCAAGTAGAATAGTTTTATAAGAATTGCCATCATTATTTTAGCTTGTGATGACGCTACTATTTTGAGGTATGCTGTCAGGTCTAGAAAAGAAGGACATGAGAGTTACAGAACAGGAAAACAGGCAGTGAGAGGAGACCTTATCAACAGCAAATACATTGAATCTCACCCAGAATATCACTCCCATTAAAAATCAGTTCTGGAGTGCTCACATCTGTTGAGATTATTGTGCAGCCTAAGGCCACAGCTTTCTCCAAATCTCACTTACACACAGACTGCTGTAGGCAGCTCATGAAGATGACATTGTTTCTTGACCTGTAGGCACTTTTCTTGTTGCACAGATGTGTTGAGTGCTCCCAGGAAATCCAGGATGAAATCCAAAAGCAAGCAAATTTTCTAGCAGCCTGTTATGATTCACGATGCAGTGAAACATTCAAATTAGCAGCCGTAACAGCAAGAAGTCAACCACTTGGAAAAAAACATAAATACAAGGATCTCTAATTTCGTTACATGTAAATGTCATTCTACACCATATATCAATAAATGAATATGAAAAATGCAAATTATTTGAAGGCAAATTCAGGATTAAACTCTGTCAGAATTTAATTTTTGACAGGAAATCCTGTGTGAATTAATACTGTCCTTGCCACAAGGGCTGGTGTTGATAGAGTCTTTTTTTATACTTGCTTCTAAAGGTGATGATCCAGCTTCCCCGAATCATCCCTTGCAGATATGAAGCCATAATCAAACACAAACGCGGACATCTCTTTTTCAAGTCTGTGCCTATTTCATTTCCATGTAAGCAGGAACTCCACATACGTGGAGGCCAGGCTCCCCCCCAGGCTACTCCCTGGCTCCCAGACCCAGGCTCCCCTATCACCCTGAGCACCTCAGTGCCATTAATGTGTCTGAACCTGCCACTGCTTGCAAAGGTGTAGTATTGCCATGAACTCACTACATCAGGAGATCTCTTAGCTGTGCCACAACAGCTGCAAGGTGCAGGAGAAACTTGAGCAGATAAGATTGCTATCAAGATATTTCTAGTTTAGCAGCCTCACCACAGACATGCTGCTTTCTCACTCAAGCAGGAATTTTAGCCATTTTTCTCATGTTCTTGCACTTATTGAAATGGGATGATTCTGAAAGTTTATTTTCATTTGAGCATTCCCCTGAATCATTCTGTCTGTATCAACAAATGCAGACAGCCTCCTTTCTGGCCCCTCTTCCAGCAAATACTTTGGTTCAAGAGCGTATTGCTGGAAAAGTTGGATTGAATATAGCATATTCATTGCACACACATACTTCTCCCCAGCCTGTATGCAATGACTGTGGGCTCAGTGTCTCTGAGACCTGCTGAGCAATGGGAATGCCATCGTTCCCACATCTTTCTACAATAACAACAAAGTGGATAGCCCGTTCAAGATCAAGAAAATACTAGTTCAGAACTTCTCAATTATTTTTCCATTACAGTACAAACTCTCCCAGATCAAACTGGGGTGGGGGGAAGTTTGCAGGATGGAGCATTCTCTTTTTCACCTGCCTTTAATTGTGATCTGAAAAAGTTGGCACTTTAAAATCAGCAACTGTCTTCTTGACCAACAGCTGTTTCTCAGGTACTTAAAATCAGAGCAACTCCTAACATACAGGAAAGCCAGCCTTGGCTAGAAAGTAACCTCCCCTACCAAAACTCATGCTCTAGGTGATCACTCTCTGTGCTCCTTTTGCTACATTGACAGTCCTCTGTCCTCTTAATCTAACCAGCAACAGCAAGGGGAGAAGTGTTCTTCTGCACCACAACCCCTGCAGCAAAAGTAGCTGTGTGTAACCTGAATGCAGCACCTCCTAAGAGCATTTCTGTGTGCTGGGGTCAGTCCTGAGGAATAATTTCACTGTTGTGAAGTAGAGTCCTTAAGTCAGAATTTATAGAAAAGAAGAAAAACATAGCAGGCCGGGTCAAAAAATACCCAAAAAGGCTTTGTTGATTTTCGGTTTACAATAGAAGACATGGAAGGTTTTGCACCAAAGCGTGTATTGTGTTTGTGTGACAAGGCTTTGGTAACAGGGGGCTGCAGGGGTGGCTTCTGTGGGAAGCTGATAGAAGCTTTCCCCGTGTCCAATAGAGCCAACACCAGCAGGCTCCAAGATGTCCAAGGCCAAGCCCATCAGTGATGGTGGTAGTACCTCTGTGATAATATATTTAAGAAGTGGAAAAAATCTGTGCAATTTCATCTGGAGAGAGGAGTGAGAATATGTGAGAGGAACAGCTCTGCAGACACTAAGGTCAATGAAGAAGAAGGGGGAGAAGGTGCTCCAGGCACCAGAGCAGAGATTCCCCTGCAGCCCGTGGGGAAGACCATGGTGAGGTAGGCTGTGCCTCTGCAGACCAAGGAGGTTAATGGTGGAGCAGATACCCACCTGCAGCCTGAGGAGGACCCCATGCTGGAGCAGGTGGATGTGCCTGAAGGAGTCTATGACCCTATGGAAAGCCCATGCTGGAGCAGGCTCCTGGCAGGACCTGAAAAACCTTTGGAGAAAGGAGACCATAACAGAGCAGGTTTTCTGGCAGGATTTGTGTCCTGGGTTGAGTGAGTGGTGGTGGTTTTTGGTGGCAGGGGAGGGGACTATAGGGGCTGCCCCCTGTGAGAAGCTTCTCGAAGCTCCCCCAGCTCCAAGTCAGCTCCACTTCTGTTTGGAAAATTGAGCCAATCAGCTGCTCCTCTGTGATAACATATTTAAGAAGGGATGTGGTGACGGGCAGTGGGACTTGTGACCAGGAGTTGCTGCAGCTGCATGAACACCAAGGTCAGTGGAGGAACAGAGGAAGAAAGGAGGGGGGAGGTGTTCCGGAGCAGAGACCCCTCTGTATCCTGTGGTGAGACAGCAGGGTGCCCCCTCCGCCACACATGGAGGTCTACGGTGGAACAGACATTGATCTATGGCCTGTGGCTTCCGCCGGGATGATCAAGGTGCTGTGCCCGAAGAAGGCCGGGGTCTTGTGGGAAAAGGTAGACCCGCTGCTGTAATTCAGCGCTGGGAGGATTGCAGCTTGTGGGGGTGTCCCACGCTGGAGCAGCTCAGGAAGGGCTGCAGCCGTGGGAGGGAATCCAGTCAGAGAAAGTTAGTGACCCACGACAGAGCAGTGTGGGGAACGCTGTGGCCCATGGGAGGGACTCACGTTGGAGAAAGTTTGTGGAGGACTCTCTCCTGTGAGAGGGGGACCACGATGGAGCAGGGGGAACAAGTTCCAGAAGCTCCCCTCACTGAAGATGGAGAAAGTGGCAGCGCTGACTGCACCCCCCGTTCCCTGCCCCTGCGCCACTGGGGGAGGAGGTAGAGATATCGGGAGAAGAGATGAGCCCGGGAAGAAGGGAAAGGTGGGGGGAATGTGTTCTCAAGCTGTGGCAAGGTTTCTCACTGTCCTACTCTGTTACACGTTGTTAGTGTCTATAATAAATGTATATTCCTTTTTTTTTTTTTTCCCCTACCGAGTCTACCTTTTGCTCGTGACCATAAAGGAGGATATTTTCCCCATCTCAGTCCTATCTTGAACCCCAAGCCTGGCTCTCTGTCCCTTCTTATTGCCAGAAGAGAAGGGAGAGAGACTGGCTGTGTGGTGGTTGGCTGCTGACCAGGCTAAAACCACGACAACTTGTGACCTCACCGGGGACCTACACTGGAGCGGTCTGATCCTGAAGGACTGCACCCTGTCAGAGAGATCCATGCTGGAACAGTTCATGAAGAACTACAGCCTTTGCTAAGGACCCAGATCGGAGAAGTTGGTGGAGGACTGTCTCGCATGGGAGGGACCCTACATTGGAGCAGAGGAGGAGTTGAGGGGTCCTTCCCCTGAGGAGGAAGGAGTGGCAGAGACAACGTATTATGAGCTCAGTGCAACCCTCATTCCCTGTCCCCCTGTGCCACTTGTTGGGGAGGAGGTAGAGAAACTGGGAGTAAAGTTGAGCCTTGGAAGAATGGAGAAGTGGAGGGAAGGTGTTTTTAAGATTTAATTTTTATTACTCATTATCCTACTCTGATCTGATTAGTAATAAAAATAAATTCCCCAGGTTGAGTCTGTTTTGTCCATGACACTAATTGTTAAGTGATCTTTCCCTGTCCTTATCTCAACCCATTAGCCTTTTGTTATGTATTCTTGCCCCTGTCCAGATAAGAAGGGATAATGATAGAGTGGCTTTTGTGCTGGTCTCCATCCAGGTTCAACCCATCACAAGGTGTAAGATGGATTTCTAAGTGCCCAGCACTTCTTGGTTAAAATCTTCAGGGCTGATGGCTCCAGGGTAAAGATGGCCAGGGTCCCTGCTTCCCTCCTCAGCTCCCAGGGCCTAGGGGGTCCTGGGGGCCAGTGAGATGCCCAGACTCCTGTGAGAGGAGCTTATCTCAAGAGTGCTGTGAGGCTCATGTCTAGATGGTGTATGGTGCAGTCTTTATGAGAATAGACCTGCCAACTCACTACTGCCCTGAGATACCCCAGGTCTGGTCAAGGCTGAGGCAGGAGAAAAACGCCAAAATATTTAATAATTCTACCTGGAAAGAGGTTTTATAACTTCCCTGTGCCTGTGAAGAAATAAATTAAAAATGAAGTCATACATAGAAAAACTGAAAAAGCAGGGCAGAATGCAATTCAACAGCATCCTTGTTAGCACACTCAGCACTGTAGCCTGGGATCATTTCTCTGGGGAGGGAAACAGCTTTCATTCTCTGAGCTACTGGCCTATAAAATACTCATTATCATCGTTGTATGGAAGTTTCCATCCAAGGCTAAAGTTCAGCCAGAGATGTCTGGCAAAACTACAGCACTTTTTAAACAGAAAGGATGCCAACTCCAACACTTTTTACGTAAATGTTTTTATGTTGTATCATAGCAATCCTTGCTACCAGAGAACTCTGAGTATAGACCCAGTTTATACACATGCATATGTGTGTGTACATGTGTTTAGTTATGCAGGCTCCTCCCTAGGCCTGTGGGCTGGGAACTGGCTGGGAAAACTGGCCACATAGTGGCCTCTTGGCAGCAGGCAGTGCAAGTGGGACCTGAGCATGCCAGGCAGCTCAGACATGACCTGCAGCCTGTGAAGGCCTCTCCTCTAATGCATTTTTTACAGTTTCTGAAATCTTTACCACAATCTCTTTCTTGTGTTACTCTGCATTCCTAGAAGCTTTAATTAATGGGGGATATTGCTGGGTGAAGTGAGGCACCAGCTCTCTACTCAACAAGATGTTGGCCAGGATGTGCCTTTGCCTAACACGACCCTGGCAAGACCACACCTGGGGAAAGCATGCTTCTCCAGCAGATGGGGGCCTCTCTTGGCCCTCAGCAGACCTGTCTTTATCACAGGTGGGTGCGCTGGTACTTGAGCTGGATTCCTCCTTCAGAGGACAAGCTCTGGTGACACTGTCAGAAGAAGTTGTGAGAAGAGCTGGACTAACAGAGACATGGCTCTTCTCTCTCTTCCTCAGAAGCAGCCTTTCTGCTTTTCCTGGGTCTTAGCAGATCCTGCAGCATTTTCCACTTCATTTAAAAGCCCTTGTGGTGCCCATGGATGTCTAACCCGCAATCTTCTGCTGCAGAAGCTCATAATCTACACCAAAGTCTAAGTCATGAAAGGAGAAGAAGACAATGATTGCTATCCTTAAGACCAGGTCACACATTTTCACCCTACCCTGCATCCCTATGGGAAATCAGACTTCAATTTGTTAAGTTTTTCCATGCATGCCGTCAAATTTAATCTCACTAACACCACTTGACTGAAGGAAATGTTGCTGAACAATGCTCAGGGCCAAAAGCTGGCATTTAGATCATAAGCCAGTGAAACATTTCATGGTACTAAATGACTTGAATAACCTGGTGATGCAACAAATGACATTTTAAACTCCAGACAACTGGAGTATAAAATGCCTCCCTATTCAGGCCGGTTTTGTGCTGTGCTACTATATCTTCAGGAGAGCTGTTCCTTGGTTATGTTCATGGAAATGAGATATGACAAAACAGCACTGCTGCCATGGGTGGGCTTTGGTGTACACACCCTCTCTTGCACTTAACCCTTGCAGCCTTCCCTTGAGCTTTCCCTGTGGCTCCATATATAGCAAATGACCTTTCAGTCTGGTAGTAAATTCATAGAATGGCCCCAAGGAGAACATTAGACAGTGCCAAATATCTCAGTGCATTGGAACACGGAGAAACAGGCCCAAGGTGTTCAGTAGCTAGCAGAAGTCTATTAACTGGTGTGAACAAACCTTTGCTCTTTGGGCCTTCAGATTTGTGGGAAGATCAGTGCACTTGATGATGTCACAGCTTTTACAAACTTGACAAGAAATTCTCAACTTCTTACTGTCTGGCAATGTTATTTGCTTGTGGGAGGCAGGGAAGACTTTGGTACAAACCAAATCCATCCAGTCTAACGTAATCATTTAATTCTGGGTATATCTTAATCCCACCTTCCTGGTTTTTGCATGGCTTTGAAACACTTGTATGGTTATATAACAACGGTTTCTGCCAGCCAGTTTATAAATGTCCCTAGTGCTTGGATCAAAGAGCGCTATCTGCCCTTGGTTCTTCTTTGATACTACAGTGTGGGAAAGATAACAGCAAACCCAAACTAGGAGCATCCCATCACCTTGTTAGCTGTGCAGCAGGAGGTGAAGTGGGAAGAAGGCAGGAACAGCCATATGGCTGCATCCCTCTCTCTCCTGATGGCTCAGGAAATCACATTCCAGCTGGTTGACCAGGCTCCTAAAAGCTGGTCACACATGCATGCACCACAGCATGTAATACAATATTGTACGAGATTAATAAAAGTAGGAAATCAAATAGTCCTTCCAAGTGCTAGAAATATGTATCAGTTATTTCAACTCAGAGTAAATTAAAAAATATCCATCTTTTAAAACTTGGTGTCTGAAGGTGAAGTGGGAGGCCCACTCTCTCAGGATCCAGGCATTAACATGTAGACGCTCTCTCCCAGGATCCAGGTGCTAACATGTAGGCTCTCTCTCCAGAGGAGGCAGTCTTACTGGAGACACACAGAGAGCTGCGCATTTTGTATGTGCTGCTGTGTCAGGGAAGAAAGATTTGGTGCATGAATTTGCCTGGTGACATTCCTTGCTTTAATAAAGATTGTAGAGCACAAAGCAGCTGAGGAGAGACAGCTGAGCAACAAAACAAATACTAGATGAAAATGAAAACTGCTGGAAGAGGTGCTCCAGAAGATCCCAGGTAGGTGCCCACTGCCATAACTCTGTGCTGGCTCCTGCCAGGAAACTCCACCAACAGGCCAGGCTGTTCTCATACTCTCTGCCAAAGGCCTGAGAAGACACACACTCAGGAAACACAAGAAAAAGTGAAGGGAATGGGCAAAATTCTCAGATTACAAATACTGTTAGGATATAATACAAAAACATTGGAATAAACACGGATGGAATTGGCATTCCTGCTTCACAAAATGTGCCAGCATTTCTAAGACTTGGCTGCCTGAACTTTACCCCTGGTTGCAAACTCCCATATAACTATGGTAATGAGTATTTTTCAGGCCAATAACAATAGCTCACGGGATAAAGAGGAGTATTTCCCCATGCAGATTATCTTGATCTCTAGTGCAGTGCTGGGTATGTTTTTGTAGGAATGTAGCAATGTGTTAGCTCTCTAACCTCAAACTCTACATATACATCCCTTGCACAAGGTTTGTTTGCACATGTTTTTTATAGTTTGCATGCTTAATTACTTAATGGTTTATGGCTGTCATTAAACACGTCTGTTCTGGGTTTGAGAGGCTCCAGAAGCAAATGGAAGTGACTTGGAATGGCTCCATCTCCTTGCCTGGTGAGGAACAGAGAGGTTCGGAGGCATAGGTGCTCCTCCACATCCTTATCATCTGCCCATGGGCATCTGTGAAGCCCACACTTTGTCAAAGTAGGACAAGCAAGTAAGGACACACAGGACTGAGCTAGCTACTGCTTCATCACATCTGACTTAAGCTCAGTCTTTTCCCCAAGCAAAGCAGAGCCTCCCTGTCCCCCTCAAAGGACTTCTGCACATTCCCATGTTGTCCCCAGGTATGGGGAGGGAGTATTCTGGTGAGCTCTCAAGGAGGCTAAAGGAGCTCTTCATACAGGGGAAGAATTAAGGTTGTTGTGAAAGTTTCAACTTTCTTGGCATTGGGAAGTTTAAGTCAATTATATTTCAAGTCTTTAAGCACTGACTTCACATTCTAGAAAGCATCAGGAACCACTAACCTCCTTACCTTACAGCAATTAATTTTTCAGGTATTTCAAAGATGTGGCAGCAGTGGTGCTTTTCCCATGCAGTCTGGTGGCTCCCATCAAACCAACCCTCACATCCCAGTGCCACCTACATGAACTGTGGCAGAGAGAGGGCTGGGGAAATGACACTATGGGTCTGTGAGACATCTGTCCAAAATCTACATGCATGTGCACCCTTCCCTGGCTCACACCTCTCCTTGGTGCCTCTCATGCTAACAGTAAACTTCTGCATGGGGGAGGATTAGTGCATCCAGAGGGCAACACTCAGACCTGCAAGCTGCTCTGGGCAGGCTGGCTTTGGGCAAGGAGGGAGGCAAACCAAGGGCAGCCCCAGAGGTGAGTTTGCTCATGGACAGGCAGCATATGACTCTGCCAGTGCTGTGCCATGTCCGCATATGGCACGAATGTATGATTGGGCTCTATGGGAGTTTGCTGATGGATCAGTGTCCCGCAGTGAGGGGGAAATGCTAGGTGTCAAGTCTCTTCAAACATAGGCAGTGAAGCATTTGGTCTGTGAAAACATGACATATTTGAAGACTGGCACATGGTCAGAAAACCTATTTGTGGAGGGTTTGGTAATTGTGCTTTTTTTTTTTTTTTTTTTCCCTGATATGCACTGCAAAAGTTGTGAGACTGGTAAATGCTGTAAGCAGCTCTGTGGTCCATACCTCAGGTACCCTCTGACAGAAGGACTTCTCATTTCCACCAAACATGCCTGCTGCAGCAAAACAGTATTTGGGCTTATTGGGGTTGGGCAGGTTGGAAGTTTTAGAGCAATCTGGATATGAAAAGCAGCTGCATATGTGCGTGGGGCAGGCAGTATCTACAGAACATGCTATGTCAAATGACCCCAGACTAAATTTATCCTCTGTCCCTGCTAAGGCATAGCAACTTTCAGAACAGATTGAGCATGCGTGTGAATTTCAGAGCTGGTTGATACATTGGCTCTGAGAATGACAGCTTTGCTGTCAGGGATGAGGTGCGACAAGAAGCCCTTGCAGCTTGCAAGTGGGAAGTTATCAATGCTGCAATTCATATCCCCAGAGCTGCCAGAAGCTGCTGAGCTGTCCATAAACCATGTCCTGAGGTGCATGCAACCCTAATTTCCTTTAAATTCTCACCTCAATCCAGAAAAATCTAATCTGTAGTTCCATTACTTTTTCTAGTATTACCTCTCTCAGGGTCCTTGGGTGTCAACAGCCATGACATACCAAACACCATGTTCCAAGTAGATGACTTGATAATAGCTTGGAGAAGACAAGAGCCACAGCACAATACCCAGATGTGTTCATCTAGTAAACGAAGTACTATAATAGCAGTAATATTTGGATGGCATATGACTGTTTTAAGAAGGGGTTGCATCTCATGAGTTCCTTGATCAAATTACCTCAAATTTGGCCTCTACTCCATACTTGCAGAACAACTTTCAAGGGAATTCTGTTATTCAGATGAATTATTTGAGTATGTCCACATTTCATAATGCAATGTACTGCAGAGCTCCTCAGACTAACACTGGATGAGCTGGCTCCCAAACCAGAAACAGCACAGCTGCCCCAAACAGAAGATGTCCTGCCAATATTCAAATTTATCTCCATACACACTGTGTCATTGACATGAAGATACATTCAGAGCTTGCTCAGGACCCAGTGAGGCACCATACTGCCCTGCACAGACATGTCTTCAGAATACAGACTATACTGTGAAATAGTATGGTAACTTTATTTTTAACCTGACTTCCTAAGGAAACTAGATTTCCTTAACAACAGTGTTTATGTCTGTCAATTCCATATCCCTCTCAAAAGTTTTTGAATCTGTTGGCTTCCTTGCCAGTTATATTGGATAGGGATGGAGGCAACGTGTGATGGCATTAAGCGGCTATATAAAAGGAAGGAAACCAAAATGAACACTCCTAGTGAGGGAAGGGCTGCAGCATGAGCTCACCTCCAGTGCTGGAGAGCAGGCAGGGTGTGTGGGAGAGAGACCCAGCAAACCAGGCTGGCAGTACACCAGGATGGCTTAGGACGGAGAGTGTGAATGCCAGCCCTGGAGAGCAGAAGTGGGGAGCTTTGAGCAAACCCTCCCGCCACATATTTTAACATGTTTTAGCATGCAATAGCACAACTTAAGATAACAACATTAAAAGGAAGGGGCTTTTCATTACTTATTTTGAAAAGCAGTTGTATTTTTCAAATCACTTTCACATGGTGCAGCAAAGTTGGGAGAGTCCGGTTCCCCAGCTGCAGTCACAGGCTGTTTGATGTCTCTGGTTGTCATGCTGCAGTAGCTGGGTCCTGGCTCTGTGGGAACTTGCATTTGTGTGCAAACTTTAAAAAACAAACAAACAAACAAACAAACAAAAACAACAAAAAAACACAACAAAACAAAATTCAGGGCTTGAGGAAGGAGGAATGCCAATTTTCTAAAACTGTGCATGCCTTGATATAGAAGACAGGGTTTAGTCTGGATCATTTATGAGTGCCTGGGCCAATCCTGCCAGGCTGGGACAGGAGTTCTGCACTGGAACAGGAAAAGCTGGCAGCTGCTTCAGAAACAGTCCACAGAAATTCCTATTGTTCATTTCTAATGACTTCCTAGCAAGGAAGAGACCAGGGGCATGTGGAAGCAGGGCTGGCCCAGCACAAGCCAGCATTGGTCTGGTGAGAGTCATTAGCCTGGCTTCAGCACCTCTCTGATGGTGTGATTGCAGCTCAGTTCAGAGGCATACCTCTGCAGCTGCAAACAGACGCCCTCCGGCTCCAGAAAGTTGGATAAAGAAAACCAGGAGTGTAATTTATGCCACATCTTCTTATCTCCTCTTATTACCACCAGGATGCAAATTAGTCATAGCTTTAGTAAGTGATTACATAAGCATCATATTAATTTTGTTCATATTTCCCTGAAGAAATCAGCAAATTGTTAGAACAACTTGGACTCGTAGATTTATTTTCCAGGCATCATTGACTATTGGCAACTGGGGTGAAATCATTTATCATTTCACAACAAAGATAATCTGGTTAACAATCCAAATTTCTTCCAAAAAAAAAGAAACAACAGTAAGTGAACAGGCAGTGACAATCAAAAGCCATGAGAGGGTTTGGAGGAGAAAGCAAATTTGATTTAGCCCATTGTTTTTTGCATTACATTCTCTAGAGCTGCCTGAAGATTCATTTGTTCCCATCCAGAATATTCTGTTACATAAAGCATTGTTCAAAGACAGAGGGAGAGACTGCACATTCACATATGGAAAAGGTCTTGAAGGAGTTCAGTATACAAATACCCAAACCCCTCAATCCTATAAACTTTCAATAGTCCCAGAAGACCCATCAGGGTGCACACCTCCCACTGACTGTCACCTGTGTGAATCTTGTTGGATGACATGCACACGACTGTGTCACTGAAAGGAAAAATAAGTTCAATAAGAATATTTCCTGATGCATCCATTCTAAGTGCAACAATAGGACGGGGGGGGCAGGAGCTCTTGGAGGGCATGTGACATTGCCTTAGCACAGTTTAGAATAACTTATAGTGTGCCGGTGATGTAGATCCACAGGGCCTTTGGCCAGCCCTGGCTCTGCACCTCCTTGTTGCTAAGTGCCCTCCTGGGAAGAAGTTTCTCCTTGAATTCCTACCTGAGATGAAGAAGGACCTGCCTGATGCCTCTTCAAGAACTGGGCTTCTCCTGGCTGCAAACCTGAAATCCAAAGCTGGTAGAAGGCCAACACTTGTAATGCCCATCTTAAACCTGGGAGCTGAACCAAGGCTCATTCTGTAAATAAAGTGAAATTCTTTTATCTTCCCAAGTATTATTCCCAGCCATGAGCACTCTGGCTGGAAGCAGGCTGATACATACAATGAATCTCAAACTGACAGTTTTATTCATTTCTTGCAGCAAACAGCCAAACATACAAAGGGGACAAAAGGTGATGCCTGAACATAATGCTGCCAAAGGTGTCCAGCATACAGCCCCCCGTCTGTAAGCACTAAGCAAATACAGACCCAAACAAGCTCCCATCTCCCCTGCAAAATTTGCCACCCTTGGGCTGAATGACACTGCATTGTGGTTCCCCCCATGGAGACAACCAGCTGCAACAGACCAGGCGAGGTTCTTGCTCAGGACACAGCAGAGCACATGATAGTCCTGCTGCTGAAATACCCTTTACCATAGGGTCCATGGCGAGGAGGGTGGCAGGCACCCTGTAGCCATCAGCTTCCCCTGCCCATCCTTGGGAAGATGTAGGTCCGGTGGGTTTCTCTGGGATTGCACAGCCCTTCCCAGCAGCTTCCCCCCATCCATCCATACTTTGAGCTCTCAGCAATGTCCCTGCAACTGCCTCACAATCCCTGGGCAAGGATTCTCCAACCGGGGGCACTGGAAGAGACTAAGACAGAATGGATTATGCTAAAAAATATAAGGAAAGTATCTTTCCCCAAGTTTTAAGCCTGCAAAATGCCTGGAGAAAGTCAAGCATCTAAAAAACAGAGCTAAACAACTAGCAAGAGTATGCCTTGCATCCTACCAGACTCAGCAACATTTTTTGACTGCTATTTACTGTTTCCTTCCACAGAGGGCTGTCCCCAGGATTTTTCTTGAGGTAGCACAATTATTACAAAATAAAAGAAAAAAAAAGGGCACAAAAAAAGCCCTTTCAAAACAAACAACTGGAGGAAAATGTCTTTCCTTTCTATTCAGTGACCAAGCCAGAGCAGTTGTTTAGAGCCAGAGAAACCATGGCTACGTCCCTCCTCAGCTTGATGGGGTTCACCCCAAAGGTCTCTGCAAAGTGTCCTCCCACACCAGTGTGTTCAGGAGACCTGTGGCTTTCTCTCTCCACAGTCCTTCCTCTTTGGGTCAACATATATTCGCCAGATTAGAGAGAGAGAGGGGGGATCATTCATGCCCATGCCATCTCCCCCTCCTTCAGTGCTAGACCAAAAGAGCATCAAAAGAAGATGATACAAACACCAACACCTACACACGCCTGCTAACGCCATATCACACAGTACCATGCTGCCTGTGTGCCAGGTCCCTGTCCTCACAGGCACAGTTTCCAACAGGAGTGCCCCAAGCCCTCCTTTTTTTTCAGGGTACCACTAGAAAGAACTTGGTGTGACAGGGATGGCTATGCTTTCCCCCATGCTTGCTGCGGGGGACTATCCATTTGTGGATGCCTGCTGCACCAAGCCCCGTGGGAAGGGGTGTGGTGAAATGGGCACCACACCGTCTGGACTGGGGCAGAGACACGCATGGGAGAGGACAACCCAGTGCCAAGGAATGGGAAATGCTGGAAACCCCGTGTGACCTTTGCCTCCAAACAGTTTCCCCCCAGCTCAAACTAGGTTTTGTGCATCGAAATGTCAGACCTGGGAGGAGCTTCATCCTTCTTCAGATGAGGAGACCATTCACTGTAGAGTTACTGGAGACTGTGACATTTCTTACAAGCTGATTCACGGCCATCAGCTGGAGGCAGCATCATCACTGATAGCCTGAGCTGCATGTGATCCACGTACAGGATTTCAGATACCAAACAGCTATAGATGAACACTGTAAGGAATGTTTCTACACTGGTGAGATGATGAGCATAGCAGTCCAGATAACTCTTTAACTTTTAATTGTTCTATACCCAAGAAGTTACTGTAACAGCCAAAACTGTGTTCTGTGGAGCTAGGGTGTTTTATACATTAAATTAAGAGCCATAGTAGACATCCTAGAGCATGTTTGACTTCTGTCTGTGTTAAATTATGGCAGTCCCTCCTCTCCACTTATCTGAGGAGTTTAAATCCTGAGATATTTAAGGCCTAATCCAGCAAAGTGCTTTGGTATGTTCTTAGCCCTAACAGCACAGAAGGTTCTGGAACTAGTAATAAGAGAAACCAATTTGAGTTTTACTTTATATTGGGGATATTGAGTTGATGTAGTTGGAGAAAGCAACAAATAAAAGAGCTATACACTTTCACTATATATCTAGATTATATTACAGTAATATTTGTATCTCCATAGTTCAGCTGCACCAGCCATTTTGCTGCACACGATTGCAATTTGGAGGTTAGCTACATCTTTCCTGGGGTAAGGGGGGTGTTGTTTAAAAATGCCTGAGACAATTTCATGAGCATAAGATAGTCTTTTCTACTTTATTAAGTAAACTGTGGTTGCTGAACTCCCTCAAGAGTGATTGCTTTTCATTGATAGGTGAATTGTTTCCCTTAAATTATGGAGAGATGATGGACTATATATAAGCAACCTTTAGATTATATTTTTAAAATGAAGAAGCATAACATATTTTAAAATAACTGCTAACCTCTAGCCAACTGTATTTCTTTGCAATTGTGTACAAACGATTATTTGTTTCCAAGCTGAGATTTGATACACTGAGTTCCAGCCCCAAGCACAATTCTGAAGCCAAGCTTGAACTTCCTGAAAATGAAAATTCATTATGAAACATAAACAAGCCTTTAACCATGACATGGAGAATAGGAACAAGAGGTGAAATCATTCTGCTGTGATAAGAATAATTTTTCTCTGCAGTTCAATCATTGTTCTAGACTGAGCATGTGAAAAAAATTAGGTTAACCTTACCTTCGCTGTCTTAGATTTGGACAAGTAATTAAAAGTTAACAGAAGGTAGACTAAAATTAGCTCAAAATGCCACAGCCATATGATAACCCAGAAATAAAAACCACAGGCCTGTCCATGACAATTTAAATCTAAACCAGAACAGGACTAGACCTACAATGGTTCCACTGTGTTAAATGCAGGTCTGTCTGCTTTGCTTGCCTGTCTGCTGACTGCTTCTCCATCCTCTGCAGGAACCTATTCCCTGATCTTAAATCCTCCAGGACCACAGTTCCAAATTTTACCCCCAGGTTTTCACAGTTCTGCAAAGACTAAGCCCTCTATCTGGTAAAGACACTGACCCCAGAGATGCCATGCAGGTGCCAGGCCAGACATACTTCCCTTCCCAGCAACTCTGACCAGTGCTGCGGCTCCCAGTTCAGCATGCTACATCATGGCCTTGACCAACGAACAGACCTGGGCTATTTGTTCAGTGACAAGAGAATGAGTTGCTTCATTGAGGCATGCCGAGATGTTGGTTGCAGGAACCTGCCTCTCTCCACCAGGCACAGCAGGAACCAAGGCAGGTGCCACCAGCACCTTCCCACAGCCAGGTCACATGTCTACCTAGATATCTCCAGAGACAGGGAACGCTGCTTCCAACAGCTTTGACTGCGGGGACAAGACAACAGCTTCTACTGCAGGGACAAGACAACTTCCCCTCCTTGACACAAACAGAGGGACTTCATGAATGCTGAGTTTCAGCTTTGCAGTGGTGACCATGTGTCAATAGCTTTGTCCTGAAGATACAGACAGGAAGACTGACAACGATCCTACTGGCATAGTCTTTGGTGCATATGTGTCTGTAGATGCTTACTTAGCCCCTACAGCAAGTCGGGACAAGTCACAAGCGTGAGGTGGTCTGCTGTTGCCATCAGCAGTGAAGATGGCATTGAGACAGAGTGTCCTGGGCCAGTGCAGCCCCGACAGCAAAGGGATTGCACCTCCAGGCACCACCGCACCCTGTCACCAACCATCATCTGGTCCACTGGTACCAGGACATAAGCATGGGTCGCACACCAGGAACATATAACACCTGCTTGCAACCTGCTATGCTGTTTACTGGCCAGCGTCCAAGCAGTCTCCTTCCCACGTACCTTGACATACTTAGGTATCAAAAAACAGGGTCTAACATGGCTTTCATTCCTAGCAGGGAAGTGAGCAGCAAGCAGGCAGAAGAGCACGCTTGCAAAGCAGACCAGAGCATGTCGCTTGTCTGCGCTCGCTCGTACCCACTCATCCTCCCACAGATGAGCAAGAATAGTACCTGATGACATTGCACATGGAGTTTGCCTTCCCTTGATAAAAGCACTGCAACTTGCAGCACTAACAGTGCTTCAGAAGTCTTCCAGTCCCACAAATGGCAGGCTTCTACATCCCTGTATTTGTGAACGGTCAGTTCATTCCTCAACAGCAGTCAACAGGACTGCTACATAGCCAGCAGGTTTAATCTTCAGGGTTGTGAACACATAACTCGGTTGCCTATTTGTTAGGTAGCCTAGAGTTAGGGCTACCTATAGGATATTAGAGCAACAGACAATAGGACACCACTAATTCAGCATCTCCTTTATAGCCTCAGTCCACTGGGCCCCCCACAAAATCCTCAGTCCATGCTGCCTTTCCCTGAAGGGTCCTCCCCCTTAGGGTTATGACCATACTTTGAAGGAGACACTTCTGGGTACTTGATACATGCAGCTCTGGAGATGTCGGTTCAGAAACATCTGAGACTAATTCTTAAGCTACAAAAAAAGAAACCCCACAGCAGCCCCATGTTATATTTCTTACATGCAAGATACAGCACCTTCAGATTTCCAGAAACCACAGTTGGGGTGTGCAGCCAATTTACTGCTTCCACCACTGGAGAAAAACAGATCCACAGAGAAGATATACAACTCTCTGGGACACATCACAGGGCCCCAAGGAACTAGGAAGAGATGATGGACAGACATGCCCTCTAGAGCTGGAAGAGTCATGAAGATGTGATGAGGAGGTGAAAGACCCACATAGCACTCAGCAGTCATGATCCAGGAGCCCATGGAACATGTCACCACTTTTTTGGATAAGAGAAGGATGAACACCTGCTTGAAAGTGTTGCAGAAATAGCTCGTCTTGCCTAATAGTCTCCAGTTCCTGGTCTCCTTATTTACCCTCTGTCTCTTCTCTTGTACGTGTTCTTCTTATATGTCCTTAAGAGCTAATATTCTCTGTGCACTGCAGAGCTGCAGTCCCAAAACATCCTCCTTGGGCATGGCAAGCAGTTCGCAGTAGGTCTCTGCAGCTGCACAAAGCCTGATTGTGTTTGTGTTTTCCTCTTCAGCCTGTCTTTCTGGAAGCCATGTAATTTAACCCCCTTGCAGACACATGGATGCGTGAAGGCAGGATGATCCAGACCAAGAGCTTGTGGCTGCTTCAGAGCAGCTGGAGTGTTGGTGCCTTTGCAAAGCTCTGTCTGCTGAGGACTTTGTACACCATTTCTAAAAAGGGTTTTGACATTCCCTTTGTTCCATTTTATTTGATGTATTTGCTCTTTTGGCCTATGGTTAAACACTCTCCTTTCATGACCTGCTGCACATTTTTAGTTGAAAACCTAAAAAGTGGTATGTTTGCCCCACTGAGGGAGAGCACAAAACACTGGGATAATCTTGACACTTATTACCACAGTATAACTGGGGAGTGTCAGCTGTTTTACAGTGTGTAGAAACCATAGGATAGATTGAAAAGGGGAAGAGAAGGAAGTCTGCACGTGTCAGGATAGTTGGAGTACACACCTGGCCCCCAAACCTGGGACATGTTCTCACATGCTGATGTAAAAACCTAGAAATACATAATGCCCAGCAAATTTAGTAGGTAGCAATTTCCCACCTGCAAAGTACTAGGTAACAGAGAAATGATGGTTAATGTATTCCCCTGACAGATCCTCTACAAATCATGGGGAATAGGTCTGTAGGGCAGCTTGGACTGTAAGAGGGATGGTTTGGATGTCTCTGCTCTGCTGGATCTTGAGTTACAAGGAAAACTAGCCACTCTACCCACCAAACTGCCAGGTCTGACCCAGAGCCTTGTCCAACCCAGAGGTGCCCAGGGAGTGCTTTAGCCCACTGCCCAAAGTCAGAGCTCAGTCCATATGCTTAGTTGGTGTCAGCACAGCATGGACACCATGGCTGCTCTGGTTGTTTGAAAGAGTGTGAGAAAAAGCCACTGTTTGTAAATGGCCCCATCACTTCTGCTGGCTGGCACGGGGGGCAATACTGAACAGCAATGTGGGGGCTCATATAGGAAATACAGCTCATGGCACATTGTCGCTGATGGATTTTGGCCTGGGGTAGGGAGACCACAGCAAAGTTACCCCCACTGACCACAGTGGGAGAGGGGAGAGGGACCAGGGATGTCTAGAACAGGTTAAAAGGAGGGGGGACACCAGCCAATGTGGTGAAACACCTCACATCTCTCACTCTACTTCTCACACTTAGGGTTTTACCCTCAGTAGGAATTAAGCTAAAAGTCAGCCCATGCTGCCTCAGTGCCACGGTTCTCTACCTATAACATCTACATAGATATTGCTTTCTGAAATGCAAAACACATGGCTCTTAAAGCAAGTTATTTGATTTTCTTAAGTGCATTTAGTGCATGACTTAAATCATAGACTTCTGAACTCACAAATAACTTTCAACACAATTACTGGGTGCAAATGAGGATATAGTCTGCAAATGATCAATTGCTTGAATGCAGTAAATCATTCTGGTAGATGTCTGTGTAGTCTCACTTGAATCCACAAGAAGTTGCAGGTCCAATTATTTGACATATTAAAATTATATCATGCAAAACAGGAAGCAAAGTAAAGGATGTTTAAGAAATTGGAGACAGTATTTTGTGGGCAGTAAACCAAGTCTGTTATCTTCTTCATCTCTACATGTAGGAGCTATTACTTGTAGGAGCTAATTAAGATACTGGCTAATACCTAGATATTTTGGTCTTTGCACTTTTTCCTCAATAAATATGCAAAATAAAAATGTTGCATTGCTATATAAAATTAACTGTACTTTTCTTCTGGTTTTAATGCAATTGTGGTTGTCTCTGAAGAGAGTGATATTTATTAGACTATGCCTATCTCTCAGCTAAAGCTATTCCTTTGTACATGTTCCTTCAGCACATCAGGTCCTCAAGTACACAAACCTGCAAGAAGCACTGCATGCCTGAACTTGTAGATACATACTTACCCTATGCATACTAGCGCTGAACCAAAAAGCCCTTAAAAACTCTCTCAATAAATGTTACTTTTAATTCACCACTATATCAATAATGTCTCAAGTGCAATCATTTTTCCAAAAACCCCCATGTGTTTCTTCGATAAATACTTTTTGCTCAGTAGATTAATAGTGAATACACAAGGCACAAAGCACCATTACCCATGTCTTGAGCCGAATCATTGAGTGAGTCTTAGCAGTTACAGGCCTTACAGAATGATTTTTCTGGAAGAACTTGGTTGCCTCAGTGCCGTGCCTCCTCAATTGTTTGTGCTGTCTCGGCTGTATGAAGAGTTCTCTGTTTCTTTTAAAAGCCACAGTAGCATACAGGAGAATCAAATCCTCCAAGTGAGGAATAGCTTATGAAAGGACAGCAATTACTTCTTTCCAAAACATTTTTTTGAGGAAAAAAAGCCACAAGGTCAGAAGTTTACCTCTGAGTACAGCTCTTTGGCCAAGGAAAGCACAGTTTTGACCCACAGGGATTATCACATTATGCGGCATGTCAGTGCCAAGCCCAGGAACAATGCCACAGCAGTTTGACTCCTACCCATGGTGCTGCAAGCAGAGCTGAGCCCTGAGTATGGAAGAAGAAAACAGCATACTCAGGAACGCACTGTTCAACATCGCCCCTGCAGCAGGAGTTCACAGAGGCCTCAGCAGCTCTTAGACATAGTTATTAAGAGGTATTTACAGAAATAAGATGTAAGCCTGTCACTGAGACTCCTGTTCAACTAGTAGTTCTCTGTAAACAGCTGCCTAGGAGAGACCTTGTCATACTGCAACCATAATAACTAGCACACAGAAAGTCCCAAGTCCAGCCACAGAAACCTTTGTTTACTGATTGCAGAGAACAGGAGGGACACACAATCACTCTGAACATCCCTCTTTCCTTTTGAACTACCATGCCAACTACAATGTGAAGCAGAAGTGATCAAATAATATTTCATTTATTTCTATCAGTTAAACTAACCAAGGAACCTAAGCAGTGTAGCAGCAGGTGCTGCTTCAGTTCCAGTGAGCAAACAAGCAGCTTCCCTGATGGCTTACCAATCCAGCTTCCCCAACAATGCTGCCCTCTTAAATGATTTTCTGCAAGAATTTCTTCTCCAGAAAACTTACCATTAAAAGAAAAGACAGCATGTGGGTGTAACAGATCATTTGAAAGCCATTTATAACTCCTCTGACAGAGGCTTGTGCTGTTGGACTCAAGACACTAAGCAATCCTAGCTCTAGACATTGAGCAGAAAGATGGTAATAATGCACCTCTGCCAACATTTAAAGTTTCTGTAATTGGGGGGAAGATGTAAGGTGGCAAAATTAGCTTGTTGCACACTTGCCTTGAACTTCCATTTATATCTAAGGATTTTTCTTGCTCTGGATAATGCAGTCTTTCCCAAATGATCAGAGCTTCTATTCCACACAGAGGTGTTCACTCTTTCCCTCTCTCTCCTTCCATGTACATGTATTTGTTAAGTACACAGTCACATTGCCATATCATCCATTTCTGGTACTCTTCTGTCACACACCAGTTGGTATTCTGACCTCAAAAGACAGAATTAACTTCCTGAGATGGTCTCATCTGCTCTGAGCTCTGCCATCCTTCATCCCCGGCTCTTGCACTTCATTTACACAGGCAAATGATCAACAGCTTCGTAGGTCAGTGTGTTGATGAAATTACCTTTAGTCCTCTGAATCCTGATGCTTAATGGCCATTCTCTGGCAACCTCTGTCTTCAGTGCAAAAGAGACTGAATTTTCATATCAGGATAGCTAAGTCATAATAAAATGTGATCCATTAGCCATTTTCCTATCATAGCTAGTCTGACAAAAACAAAGAGCATGCATGAATTTCCCACAAACTTTTAGTACAGTAAGAATATTGTACATGCTGGAAATTATTCCCCAGAGACACTCTTGAATCTCCATCCTTGTAAATTTCCAATGTTCAGCTAGACAAAGTTGTGGCTGACCTGGTCTAGCATTAGACGACACTGCTGTTTTGAGCAGGAATTTTGACTGGGTGATCTCCAGAGTTCCCTTCCAAGCAATATTTCTAAGCTTATATGAATTTATGTGTATAGAAAAGTAAAAACGACATGTACATTGTCTCTAGAAGTCTCCCTTAGTTATCTTGACTTAAAAAACAAAACTTCTATATTCGATGGAGATAAACTTGGGTAAGAATGATCAGACTTGTAAAAGAGTGGTGACAACAGCTGTTCTATTAACACAGCAAGATGGCAGATGAATAATTATACCATCTTTGTAATCCTGTTCCATCTATGGAGATATTTCATTGTTTTCTAATGACTTTTTAATCAGTTTACATGAAATAAATTATAAGCAGGAAAGCTCAACAGGAACCTCAGCAATAAAGCAGGAACAGATGCATGTCTGCATCTCAGTTTTGCAAAGGAGTTTAGCTTGACTTATTGGATATGATTTCTACTACCTTGCACAAACATGTGGAAAGTGGGGGCAAAGGAAGTGTAAAATCTGGTCATTCCTATTTGGAGCCACCAAGAGCTAAACACAACATCCATCCACATCAGCAATGGGAAGGCACAGTCCTCCCAAAAGCAGCATGTCTTCTTGTGCCTGCCCTGTGCTGGGCTTCTCTGTCTGAAGGGAAGGGCTGCCGTAAAAAGACAGTAGCCAAGGACACTTCTTCTGATTTCTCAAAAAAAGCACAGATAAATAATCTTGGATTCCTCTGGCATGAACCTACCCTTGTCCACAGTTTAAACTATTATTGGAGATTAGATGCTGAGAAAAATCCCAAATGAAGGAGGCATGAAAAGTGTAGGGGTTTGGAAAATAATTTGCAAAAAGAATCCTCCTAGGTAGGCTTTATGAATCCCAGAACCACCAAAATACATCTTGTTGCTCCAATATCACACAGCATTAATGGCCCATTTTACTTTTTGTCTGCCTGAAGGGCACACTCTATCTGGAAAAAAAGTTCTTTGCCACTCAAGAAAAGTAAAAAATCTGTATTGAATTTCTGTTTTTCCTAACTTCACCTCTAAGAATAACATTTACAGTAAAGCACATACAAAGAAACTTCCTATAAATATAACACTAAAGACAATATTTAGTCAGTCATTGAGAAATGAACAAAGAATTTTCCACTTATGTTATTGTAGCTGGAAAAGTTTCACATTCTGATCCTTATAAAAGGATTTATATAGTGCTGTAAATTTACAAAACACTTTCCAAACACAGATAAGAGGACATATTCCCTGTCAAAAATGTCATAGAAGACAAATGCAAGAGGAGATGCAGGAGGAATTCTTAGAAAGAATTAGGGACTACAGAGTCTTGAAAACATGTGTTATGTGGATATGGGTGCTCTGGAAAACATATAGCCTGATTCATCAGCTCATACAGGTACAATCAATTTCCTGACGGACCTGATTTCTGCTCAACACCAATCAAAGCAGAAAGATCCTGCTTCTTTCATTCTGGCACAAAAAATATTTAGAAATTAGCAGCAGCTAGAAATCTCACCACTAGATTTGAACTGGAGATTCAAAACTGGATATGTTCAAAACCAAAGCAAAATATTAAATATACTGAACTGAAAACCAAACCCCAATTTTCTGACAAAGACCATTTCTAAAATGGGATTTTCCAGAATTAAAAAATCAAAACATCATGAAGAGATTCAATTTTGAGTACAGTTTTGGATCCAGACTTCTGACCTAGACCAACTACAGTAGACATTTAAGGATGCCTTCCATGCTGTGCCATGATTGAGGCTTGGGAGCTCAGAGCTGATCAAAGTCACTGAGCTAGCAGTTACATCATTCTGCAGAATTAACAACAGAAATGTTTGTTAGAACAATTTTGATCAAGCTGTATGTTTCCTCTCTTATTTGATCTTGCTGCTGTAGCAGTTCTTCCTTAAAACAATTTAATTTTAGATTAGTCAATAAACTGGTAAAACTCCATTCCATGAAAGCTTGTTTAAAAGTCTCAGCTTTAAAATCTCTAAAATACTTCTGTTAAACATTATGATCTATTCCCAGGGCCTGGGCTTGGGCCTTCAGTTGGGGAACCTTCTGTCCAATGCTGTTACTTTAATTATAAAACTGTGTGCAATCACAGTATCCTCCAACAACAGGGAAGGAAAAGAAAGTGCTTCAAACAAACAAGCAAACAGACAAAGACTGGAAGAGAAATTAAGAGGGAAGGAGTGCCCTGACTGTGACTTTTCTGCATCCATATCATGATTTGATAAACCACACTTCAGTTTAAAGCAACATTTGCACAACTCTTACTTATTTTCAAATTGGCATCAACAATTTATGGCAAGGATCACATCAATTTTCTGGTGCATCAGTATTTCCTGATACCCTGAAGGTCAAAATAAAAGTCTGTGTGGTGGATAAAAAAATTACAATAAACATTGTCAGAGCCCTTTGGATAGCTCACTTCCTTTATTAACCTTTCTGTCAGCAGGAGCCCTGGCCAGATTTCAGTAAAGGAAAAGATTCAGAATTTCTCATGGGAAAAGTGTTGGCTTTTCTGACAATATTAAGACAGAATATTAATGTAATAATAATTCAAATCTGAACACTGGAGCCAAGCTCTTTTACAGCTCTGCAGTGATCTCTGAGCTCCTCAGACCCCACATTTTCAGTTGTGTGAAGCAAACACCTGTGGGGTTTTGGCGCTCTGCCCTGCTGATGTGTGGAAATTTGAAAAAATTCCAGGGCCCAAAATCACAGTCTCATCCTTTCCTTATCACATATCTCCTTCACGCACAATGCTTTCCCAGTTCTCCTAATGTTATTGCTACTTCTTTGGTCATCTTTTGAGTCTCCCATCCAAGGAGGGTGACAGTGGTACCACCTGCCTCTGACCCACTGTGCTTCCCAGACCATTGTGTTACACCTTAGCTGCAGACCCACCTCCTCCACAGTGCTGGTAAGTGGATTCAATGTTCATGGTTGTTTTTTAGGGAATTATCTAGCACGGGCAGTCCAAGCAAGATGATGACATGGCTTGCTTCAGCCCAGTCCTCATGGTTTTAGCCCATGCCTTTCTTCTGATCATCTTTGGAAAAATGTGAGGAAAATGTTAGAGGGACAAGACACACAGAACAAGTAAATTATATCTACCTGGGGTTGAAATTTGGACACTTGAAGATGGAGAGTATTCTGGCTCCCACAGAAAGACAGGGGGAAATAATCAGAGAGACAATACTGTAGCAGAGCTGGAGTGGTGGGTATCAGGCTGTAAAACTGAAGTATCTGGTGAAACTAGTAGGTGGATTTGTTGTGAACAACTTTGTCAGCAATTCTAGTCCCCTGTGTCCCCTGGAATGCTTCTGTAGTATAGTGATTTAAATGAAAATAGTACCCAGTCTAGTAGTATTAAATAACAAGTACAATTAACACACATTCCTTAAAATCATAGACTCAGAATCATAGAATAGTCTGGGTTGGAAGAGACCTTTAAGGCTCATCTAGTCCAACACCTCTGTAATAATAAAGGACATCTTCAACTGGGTCAGATTGCTCAGAGCCCCAGCCGACCAGGGATGGGGCATTTACAGCCTCTCTGGGAAACCTATTCCAGTGTTTCACCACCCTCAACATAAAAAATTTCTTCCTTATACCTTGTCTGAATCTGCCCTCTTTTAGTTTAAAACCATTACCCGTTGTCCTATCACTACAGGCCCTACTGAAAAGTCTGTCCCTGTCTTCTTTATAAGCCCCCTTTAAGTACTGGAAGGCCACAATAAGGTCTCCCCAGAGCCTTCTCTTCTCCAGGCTGAACATTCCCAACTCTCTCAGCCTTTCCTCACAGGAGAGGTGTTCCACCCCGCTGATCATTTTCATGGTCCTCCTCAGGACATGCTCCAACAGGTCCATGTCTTTCCTATGCTGGAGGACTCCAAAACTGGACACAGTACTCCAGGTGGGGTCTCATGGGAGCAGAGTAGAGGAGCAGAATCACCTCCCTTGACTTGCTGGCCACAAATTAACATTGATGTATTTGTAGCCGAGACACCTGATAATGTTATATGTAAGATTGGAGAAGAATTCAAGACTAAATTCAGGTTGCAAGGTCAACTCATAGTCTATATGAGTGAGGGCAGTAGTTAGCCAAAGTTTAGCTCCTTTAGTTCAAACTTTTGGAGCTGCAGATGACACTTTTTGTAATATTCTATAGCAAAACTGGAACAAAACTGAAGCAACAAGAATAGTCACAAAAATAAGACTTCCCTTTTTTTTTTTTTTATAAAATTTACCTAACATTCAAAATGCCTGTAGTGTTCATAAGTGATCGGCCTTCACATTCAGGAGCTGCTGTACAGAACCTAAGCCAGGTTATCAGAGGCATTTTGGTGTCTGAAGATGCAGGGAGTATCTAGCAGTGCTTATAAATGTGGCAGTCACTAATCTGGACTTCAATTTAGTATTAACTGCACCCATGTGCTAGGGTGCTTTTAAAATTCGGTGAAGATGTTTTCTGCATTTTAAGACCACAAGGTAAACTTGAAAACCTGGACCTTTTACTGTCTGGTGAGATGCGAGATGCTCAGTTTAGCAGAGCCTGTGGCTAGTACCCATACATTCCTAGGGATCTGACATCACAGATCCAATCTCAGTCTGCACAAAATGCTCAAGGAACCTCCAAGGTGACTTAAAATTACCTTTGGTCATGACTTCCAGCTAGTATTCATATCCTCTTGCTAATAAGTCTTATAAATGAGTCCTGACTGTGCATGTAAGACACACATCCTATTTGTTATGCTGTATTAAGAGTTAGGTCTTGATAATTACATGTTTATCACACTAGCAAGCAAATAAAGTAATTGTTTTTCTGTAAATCTAGCAGTATAAAATAAAGTTTGTGTTTCTAAAAATCTTTCCAAATTAATTGGCCTATGCTTATTTCTATGAACTTTTTCTTTCACTGAGTTTTCCCAAGGCCTTGTAAAGAAACCAGCTGTCACTTGGCCCAAAGATTTGGTATTCCCAGCAAGTTGGTTCTGTTTGGGATTAACTGACAAGACTGCTAGAGATCATTTAATGGTCATCAGAAATATTCAGGTTACTCTATGGTGCTACTGAAGCTGAGCGTGTTCCGTTAGGCTAATTTTGATCTTAGGCCAGTTTTGAGACTCCTTCAAGTTTGACAAAAAGATACTCATGCCTCTCTGGAAACAGTTTTTCCAAAGGCCAAAGGAGCCTGCAAAGTGCAGTCAGTTGGTATTATTTATCCAAATCGTTGTATGCAACCACATTTTTAATTCACCCTTTTAGTCACAAAACCTTGATTTTTACATAGTGCTACAGGGTAGAAATGTTCCTTCATCAGTTCCTACAGCTTAGCCTGCAGAAACACCATGCAGCAGAGCCTTTACATAGGTATTGCTATTGAAGACAGACCAAGAGTGATCAACATTTAAACATCAACATTGTACTATTGGTGAGGGGAAAAAAAAAAAAAACAAACCACAAACAAACAAACAAACAAACACTAAACCCAAGAACCTGGAAGGCTTACATGTTCATCTTTTGCCAAGTGCATACTAGTGCATCCATTTGCAGTCATACTGACTTATCTTTTAAAATATTTTTGCCTGTCCCAGTGGTAGAGTAGATGTCACATCAAAAGAAGGCATAAATCTACAGTTACCCTTATTACAAACTTTGGAATTTCTAGTGACTATGTCCAGCACTGTTTCATTAATGAGTTACAGCAAGTTACTTACATATCATATCTTTCCTCTGCACTGTTGGACAGGAAGCACCAACTAGCAGAGCAAGTCTTAAACTGTGGGCAGTAGATATCAACTGCTTTGAGAAGACCTGTCTGATTACATCAGTCTGGCCTTCTCCCCTGTCCCCAACTGCTAAAATCACATTACAAAATAACTACAATGTACGAAAATTATTCCCCACTACTGTTTAGTCCTTTAAGCTATGGATACTATTCTTGGAAGACTATAGCTGAGAATGGAATAAGTAAAACCAGTTTCCATGGAAAGATTTTTCCTCAGGTTTGGAACTCTTAAACCTGTGTGGAGGCCTGGCTCTTATGAAGTCAGACTCAGGATTTCATTTCAGCGTGTCTCAAATTTCTTTTGTCAGCTCTTTTGATTTCAAGATATTTAGCACTGCTCTAGTACATACTAGGCACCTTACAACTGTGCATGAGATCATGTAGTTAGGATAACTCACATGTGAGGCCAGTGGCCCATCACAACCTCGCTACTGCATCCAGTAGTGTGATTTGAAATATATAAACAATTTTGAGAGCAGAATCAGGACCCCACTGTCTTCCCTCCAATGTGATACCCATACCGTCCTCCTTTTGCACAGCTCCCTCCATCACTAGCCTATTGTTTTCTTGAAGTAGTAGCTGCCGTAACTCTTTTTTATGAGAACATTAATCCTTTTGATGCAAGTTAGGCGTGCCCTGGGAACACCTTCTGGACTGAAATCTGATGTTTGCAAAGACACCTGGTTCTTTGTTCCAGTAGTCTTAGATATCAGTTCAGATTTAATTTCTCTGCCCTGTCAAAGTTAGGGCACTTTGGGAATTAAGCAAAATATGAGGCATCTAGGAAAACTTCCATTAAAAAGTGATATGGCAGTGGAGTTTTGTAAGCAGGTTATTTCAAAATGTTTTGGGTGTATGTATCTAAATTATGATTAAATCTGAGATGAAGTGCATAAATCTATGCCTGGATGTAGCTGTTAGGGCCATGGGAAAATTTATGGGTGTCAGCTTGATGCATATAGATACTGGGTGCCTCTGGATTAGACAGCAACCTGATGACCTTAGAGAATATTTTAAGACATTTCAGTGCCCAAAGAGACAATTAGATATGAGCTGACTCGTGAGGTTTTTTGTAGATCTAAATATTTCCCTGTTTACAGTTCAAAACCCTTATGGCTTGTCTATTACACAACTCATATTAACAACATTCTGCAGCAAACACTCAACAAGCTCTGTTTTTCAAGATAATGCTACCACAGTTTCATTGTGGTTGATTGCTTGAAAATAGTAGTGGTATACTTTTACTTGCAAGTATCAAGATATAAACACACACACATAAATGCACACATATACATACATCAGCACTGTCAGATTAAGAGAGTTAAAAATACTACCACAACGTATTTTTCATCCTGCCTTTCACCAACAACTAGAAAAAAAGTTCTAGAAGGATGAAAGAATCAAGATAAATTAATGAACCAAATTCTCAAGAAATGTAAGATGTCAGAGCTACTAGATGAAGGTTGAGTCAGTATACTTGAAATGAGGTAAATATACAGGGATTATTTTGAGTATCATATTCTATTTAATTAATTATAATTTTCCAAGTATGCAATTTCAGACATAATCTGTATCATGTGTAATTAACAGACTGTAAGCAGCATCTCATTTCCTTTCTTTTATTTTTCTGATCTTCTCTATACTTGCACTGTCTGTGATCCTCCGCCACTCCACCCGACAGTCTTGGACTACTGATAATTCCTGCTCTGGCTATCTGTATTTGCAATTGGATGGTATTTAAAATCTCAAAGGTAAATTCATAACTATTTCTGTATACTCTTCAGCATATTAATATGCTGAATATGACTATGTCTACACCAGCAATACAGTCTTCTCTCTGATTCCCAAAAGCATGTTAAATTGCCCTGTGTCCTTACATAAAATTTGCCAGTTCCCTGAAAACTTGAGAAAGACTCTTGTGGCCTCTGGGGATATGTGCTCAAGACTAGTGTCCCGGTACTCGTAGATTTCATTCCTTTCTTTCTTTGCTTTACAGGGAAAAGGGTAAAGTTATTTTCCTCTCCTGTTCTGCTGACATTGTAGATCTGACTGCCACCTTTGACCATCTAAAACATTTTTCTGCAAGCTTAAAGGAGTGCAAAAAGCACCTGCATCTACTTTACTACTATTTGCCAAATTGCATAGCTGCACTGTTGAAACATTTGGGATGTTGTGGACCTCTGTTTGTAACACCATGAGTAACATTGCTTCAATTGAATAATTACATCATCAAAGACAAAAAAGTATTTTGTATGATCCCTATTTTACTTGGGCCACGAATAAAGTCTTACACAAGTGATGATCACTATAAAATGGAAAAACCTACATGTTAGAACAAGTCACAAAGCACATAGTGTTCCAAAGAATAAGCCAAAGTCCCAATTAAAACATGAAAGGAACACATAATCTGCTTGTACAGAAAGGAACCCTTGTTCCCAAAATTTGTGTAGTACCATAAATACATGGAGCATCACATGGACCAGACATAAAGTATGAACTTCAGGGAACCAGTGAAAAACCAAGAGGCAAAAAATCAAGTACAGATGTTGGCCACAAGAACTGTGAATTTTTCTAATTCTTTCTTTTACCTTTTTAGAAAAAGTTCTGGTTCCACATGCAGACCATATTAACTATTGTCTTTGGGTTTTACACAAGTTTCACTGTCATGATATCTTCTGAACAGCAACTACAAATACCTTCTTTGATACTACAATGTTTTAAGGTTTTCATTAAATCAGAAAGTTTAGAAAAAGAAAAGAAGTATTGATTCAGCTTTGACCAGTCAGGGATTCTGGCCTCTATTCAACATGGTTCTTTATTATGGAGAGCAGGAATCATTCACAGGTCCATACAGCCATTAAAAAAGAAACTCCTTAGAATGCAACCATCCTGATTTATCAATATCTGACCAATAGGTCATAGGAAATCCACCACTAGCTCTGAGGAGCAGCATATTAATTTCTCCATGGACACTTCAGAAAAGGACACTTGAATGAGAGTGAGAACAGTGAGGGAAGTCACAGCTGCAAGGAGATGATTCCTTTTTAATGGTCACCTGGTCAGATGCGAGCCCTGATCTTTCTTGTTCCCCCCTCTTTTTGTCCTCAGCTTCCCACTACCCTTTCTCCATTTCTGCCATGTGATATGAGGAGGATTTTGTGCTTATTCAAGATACACTGGAAATAATAGAGGAACAACATGTGCTTTGACTTGACAATAGACCTGGTTAAGAGAGTGCATTTCAGCATCTCCAACAACTTCCCATGGTGCAATACCCAGGCCCTCTTGCGCCTCTTTATCTGCACATGTCCTATTATTTTTCTCTAGTTCATAATAGAGTCCAGTTTGCTGATCACACTCCTCTCTCTCTGTTCTTCCAACTTACTATCTCACTCCTCTGACTCCTCTTCCTTATGAAATTACACAGCATTACTAGGCACATAGGAAGTACTGATGACTATTACTTGTAGTCACAGATGTTCTAGTTGATCTTCTTCCTCTGTAGCTGCAGCTTATAAGAAACATATAAAAAAATTTCCAGATGTTCTCCCCAGACAAGAAATAGAAAGCATAGAAAGAAAGAAATCAGAGAGGTGTCCTGCCAGCTCTCCGCAGACCGCAGGTAAATGCTTTACGAACCAGAGTGGAACCAGAAGCCACAGCCTGAGCCTTAGCAGTAATTAGTAATTCTAATTACATACTGGGTTTGCCCCACAGATCCTTCCCTTCTGAGAGGACAAGATGACTAGAAGACAATCCTCATCACACCTCTTCCTTAACCACACCTAGCCAAGTACATGTTTTCATTCCTGGAAAATTTCCCCATAAGCCTGTTCCTTCAGTGCTTAAATATTTTTGTGGTTCTTTTAATAGTAAAACAGGAAATACAACCAAAGTAGATGGAGTAGAGTTGAGCCAACTTCAAGAATTCCAGATGTTTGGAAGGTATAAAAATGTCTAGATCAAAATCACTTTTTGGCCTAGAATTCAATCTGGAAAAGCATGCCAAGAATATTAACAAAGTTAATTTTGGTAGTTTTTCTGATTTTTTTTTCTCTTGGAAATGTTAGAAAACAAGCTTTTGACATTTCCATTTGGAATCCTACAAAACCCAAGGAAGTGGAAAGACAGAGGAAACAATAAAAGCCAATGGTTGGTTTCCCTGAGGCTTGGAAAGACTTGTAGCAGTTTACATCTCTGTCCATTTGCTCATCTCTAATTTAGGACCCCTGTCAAGCTCAAGTCTCTTAAAGCACAACTCTTAGCCTCTCTGTGATACCTGCTGTGATAAACAGTGGTCAGCTGAAGCTTAATTTGGGCACTTGAGCTCGTATTTGGCCCCTCAATTCCTCTCTCTCCCGGATGTGTCTATGGTCACCATGAAGAGCAGCTCCAGTCTTGCTTGACGCCTCATATAGCTGAGAGCAACACCTTCAACCCAGAGACACTGCTCTGCCCACACATCCAGAGCACTTCAGAATCTCCCAGCTGGCTGCACCCAACCTGCCTAAGACACTGACTATGTCATCCGGGTGCCCACAGTATGATTGTACTATGCTGTTTGCCAGGTCCTCACTTGAGGACAGCAATGTCTTTTTGTCCAGCATTGACTAACAAAACCATGTCTTGCTTTCAGCACTCATAACACTGCTGTGAAAATCATTACTCAGTTGCTTATTTATGTCAAGCCATCTCCATGGGCTAGTCCTTGCCTGACAAACCCAGGATAAGTAACTCACCTCAACTTTAAAGCCCATTGTGCTCTACCTCAAGTTTCACTCATCTCACATTTGCTGACTCCTGCCTCCAGGAGAGCATTTTCAAAACAAAACTTTTGCTTTTTCTTCCATATTTTCCTTTCTGCCAGGAAACTTAAGGAAGTAAATACCCATGGAATTATCTCCTCATGTTTCTTTGAATCCTCCCTTAAAGCTCAACTTTGCTCTGAAACCCACAAAACCTTGGCACTGGCCAGAATGCCTGTTTGCAGATACCACCGCCATTTTTGTTACCCAAGTACAGCAGAGGGGAAAAGAAGGTAAACCCTCCTTTTGTGAGAAGCAGGGCTGGTTGGTGAGATCCTGACACAGGCAAAAGAGAGGCTGCCACTCCCCACTTTTTCTCTTTGTTCTGGCTGGACACCCTGGCATTAGCATCTTTTGAAGAGTCTGTGAGGTGCAGCGATGGTGGGAGGTGGCAGCAGGACAGACTGCAAAGCCAGGATGTGCCCCACACAGCAGAGTCACTACTCAGGACTCACTCCACACTGTCATCAAAGCTTGGCAGTCATCCCAATCACTTTGATGAGAACATCACATTTTCCATAAGCTCCATCTTTATCCTTGCCTGATTTTTCTACCCAGCTCTTTCTTTAGAACAGGGAGAGGTCAAAAGTGTGTCTCGGAGAGGTTTTTGATCATTTGATCTGAAGCCCACTGGAATTTTTCTACTGACATCAGATAGGATTTTTGCTGGGGACTACAAATAATGTGCTACCTCTTCAGATCTCATAAAGAGTTTTGCTCAGAGAACGAACATAAATTGCCATGAACATGGCTTCCATTGAGCGAGCTCAGATCTCATTCCAAGTGAGTGGTGACTGTGTCAATTGTCCTTTAAAAAAAGCTGTAATTTGGGCAAATTTACATGCCAGGTGCAAGGCAGTCATATTAGTATAAATGTAGAGTATACATTTTATTTTTATATCGTTATAAATTTATAAGTAAGTAGAAATTAAAAATATAAGCATTTATCAATCCATATACTTTAAACATAAACACAAAAAGAGAGGTTCCTAGGCTCACCTTTTGGGCAACCCAGGCCACAGGATGCCAACCTACACACATCATAATCTTTTTTTTTGTATGATATCCTCATGTGATCAAAAGCCGTGCAGTATCTTTAAACTTAGAGGTGATTCTGTGTTGAAAGACATGGCGCAAACCAAGTTGGAGTTGTACGCTTTTCTGGAATACTTCATGAGATACTTTTAACACTGTGGTGGCAGTTTGTGATGTTATTTTCAATCCTTAGAATCACATTTCTGGTACAAACATTCATAACTGCGCATTGGGAATAACTTGTTTCTCATTCATCACAAACTGTGCTTTACAGACATCAGAATTTCACCCTCATCTTACGTTTCTAAACTGCCACCTGGAATTTATTTATTTTAGTCTGGAGGCTGATGGTTGCTCTCAGACACCTGAAGTCCTTATGTGAACACCTCACTGATTCCCATAGGGGATCTCCCTGGACCAAGAGTGCAGGCTTTGATCCACCACAAACAACAGGAAAGGGCAGAATCAATTACAAATTGTTCTCCTCTGCTTTACTAACCTCTAAACTCTAGGGTTGGATGTGAGGGGCATGGGGGTGGACCAGCATCCATCTGCAACAACTATCATTTCTGATGCAAAGCAGAAATGGATGGTGAACCTGTCCTGGACAGTGAGCTTGTAGCTCTTCTGTCAGGGGTGCTGGGGATGTCCTGGCCATGCAAAGCATATCACCCATACAAACTGCATTCCCAAAGCTTTCACAGAGGTCAGAACTACACTTAAACACCTGCTAAAGAGCCAAACTGTTTCAGTGGCATTACAGTCCCAGGCTGAACAGGGAACAGGAGGTGATTCTTGCTTCTGTCAGCCCCCTGGAACTTGGGAATAGTTGCCTGCCTTCTCTCTGCTCTACTCTTCTGCCTGTAAAATGAATTTCCATTTTCTTGCCATTAAACAGGAGGAGAGGAGGAGGGACTTTTGAAAGAAGGATGTAAATACATAATCACACTCTGTAAAACACTCCGAAAACTACAGATTTAGTTAATTTAACTGTTTTAGCTCAGACGACTATTTCTTGATCAGTAAATGTTTAATTTCAACATCCTGTAAATTAACTCCTTTGACTTCATAGAAATGCTTTGTTTAGGTGTTTCTTTAAAGTTTATGTTTTCAAATGGTTGTCATGGTTTAACTATGACAAGAAGTGTTTTCTGCTGAGGCAAAGTAAAATGTTTGCTTCACTTAATATGACTTTATTGTCACCTTTATGTTTCTGTTGATATGAAAAAATCTTCTGCAGACCAGCTTCCAAAGAATATCCCTCTTCCCTTCTATCCAGTTTTATGGTTAGGCCAACAAGCAGCAGAAGCAGCAGCATAGTGCTTCAGGCTTCAGCCAGGTGTGCACAGTCCTTGTACAACAGAACCACGAGCCAAGCACAGATCTCCAGGAATGACTGGAAAACTGAAAAAAAATACAGACAAAATCAACAGCCGCAATAACACATGATTCATAGGAATAGTCAGAGGTAGAAAGACATAACTGTAAGCCAACAAGGTTTTCGGACAAGAAACTAGGAACTAGGAGAAATTCACAGCTGAGCCAGCAATAAGATGACTAAAGTAAAAAACTAGATCATAAAATAGTGGTTCCTATGTCATTACTATTAAGCAAAGTGGTAAAAGAGAGTATAGACATTGTTCCTCATTTTAATGTTTTTAGTCTAAATTTAAAATATTGGATTATTACACAAACAATCATTTTTTTTTATTTCTCAGTGATCTCAGGGCAGACATAACTTGCACAGCTGTAGGAAAGGTAAGGATTGCTCAGAGCTTGAGAGCTAAAAAAAAGGTGAAATTAAGGGTAGGGGGAAGAGACAAGGGGCAGGTTGCGGAGAGGGCATGAGAGGGTAAAGGGAAACACATGAATTTTCTATACATTTTTTTTCCCACTTGCAATTTAAACACTTACTAAGCTTTCCTCAAAAGTTAGGGAAATCATAGTTTCTAGTTGCTTATGTAGAAATTTTAAATAATGTCATAACATTTTCAGGCAAAATTTATTAGATAATTTTGTATCTGTGAAAGATGTTTTCAATCCTGAAGTCTATTTCTGAAAGGTATGGGAAGATATGAAAAATAGTAACCCCTGATATTGGAATTCTACAAGGTTTATATTCCTGGGATTTCTCCTTTTTTTTTTTTTTTTTTTTTTTTTCTGCAGGTCTATGCCTCTGTTTTGAAACCTATAAGCCCTTTTCTACATTTCTTTAAACATAGCAACTATGTGTGTGTGTGTGTGTGCTTATTTTGGCCCATGGCTATGTAGAAAGGAAATTAAAAGTTTTATTGAAAAATCTCTTTTGTAATAATTCAATTTTGAGGGATTTATTTTTCCCTTTCAGGAGATAATCTGATCCATTGATGGCAAAGACCTTCTGCTGGAAATGCCTGAAAAGGCGTGCTGGACAGAATTTGTATTGATTAGCTAAAGGTAATGAAAAGCAACAAGTTTCCCTGCAAGCCAGAGGCAGGGTTCTCAGGTGCCCTGGGGCCCAAACCCTACTTCATATTGTGTTTTTTAATAGATTATCATGCACCATTATGCAGTTTGTACTAAACTAATCCTGTGGGAATACATTTGGGTTTGATCGCAAAATACTGAATACGTAACATAAGTCTCCACTGCCCTCCCAAGCAAACAAGCTTGCCCCTTCAGCCACCGACACTGGATTCTACACCCCACACCCTGGGGTGACCAATGGGGTGCTCAGCTGGGGCACAGCATGCATGCATGTCCTTGCCCAAGTCTGGCAGGGAAGATGGGGATTTGCAGTAGCTCCTTTCCTCTTGCTTTCCATGTGGACATGATTGCCATCTCTGGTACGGAGACGGGATCCACAGGATGGGAAGAAGAATTGGGACATCTTCTCCTATGTGGACAAACTGAGAGAGTTGGAGCTGTTTAGCCTGGAGAAGAGAAGGCTCTGGGGAGACCTTATTGTGGCCTTTCAGTACTTAAAGGGGACTTATAAAGAAGACGGGGACAGACTTTTCAGTAGGGCCTGTAGTGATAGGACAACGGGTAATGGTTTTAATCTAAAAGAGGGCAGATTCAGACTGGGTATAATGAAGAAATTTTTTATGCTGAGGGTGGTGAAACACTGGAATAGGTTTCCCAGAGAGGTTGTAGATGCCCCATCCCTGGAAACATTCAAGGTCAGGTCAGCTGAGACTCTAAGCCATCCGACCGAGTTGAAGATGTCCATACTCATTGCAGAGGGGTTTGGACTACATGACCTTTAAAGGTCCCTTCCAAACCCAACTATGATTCTATGAGAGCATGGGGAGTATGGGGGCATTCACTTGTAAAGAGGGTACTTGTTGCAAACGTGCATATAGAAATACCATGAAGCAGGGCATTTAATGATTAGTTTCACGTTTTAAGAACAAGAGGCATTATATGAATGGGTTTAAATAACGATGTAGCTGTGAACTCAGTACTCTCTGGAGGTTTAAGTAATATAAGCCTACAACGTGACAGTCACAGTGGCCCTTTAAATAATTTTCAGTTCATAGCAATTAACTCATAGGTGTGAGCTATTTTCTAACGTAAATGGTTTTCATGTAATTAAAGACCACAGTTCAATACTTGAGATCAATAGAGCAATTATGGTCACAATGGCACACAAAATCCTGATTGCAAAGAAAAAAAATGTCTTTCAATGCTTTATCCTGCACATGGCAAACCCAGGCAGATGATAAACAGAGAAAACACCCAAGGTACCTTGATCCACTGGCTGGTATACCTTAGCTCTGTCCTACCATGGAGCCAGCATTTAGCAGGGACCAGGGGGTCTGTTGCACTGACCATCAGCACACCGTTCCCCATGCCTGATTCCTCCCATAGACACACTTGCTGTGGTGAGGGAAGGGGCTGTCTCTGCAGCCTGGCCCTGCACAAGTGCAGGGGTTCCCTTGTAGGGTTGAACCCCAAAGGCAGCGTGGGTGTGTGGGCAGCAGTGGGGCCGGTGGAAGAGCTGTAGCATGGTCCCTGCTCTGTCGGCTCAGCCCAGCGCTCCCCCTGTGCTCACGGACACCGCACCGACACTGACCGGCTCCTGCAAAAAGGGGTGGCTCTGACCCAATGCTCCTGCTTCCTCCTTGTGCCAGAGCTACCAGGCCTGTTGCTACACCGACTGTCAGAGCAGAGACCTGATCTGGCAGAAAAGTAACTGGGAGTAAACCCAAGGCTTCATTCAGCCAAGCCAGGTCTCAAATCCAGTTCAACAAGGAGTGGTGCAAACAGTTCAGAAGAAAAGAGGCAATAAGAACTGAGGGGAAGAAAGGAGCATTTCTTGAAGCAGCAACACCATAACATCAGCATAAAGTGACTTTTTGGTTCCTCATAAAGATGGGAATAAATGATCCTCTGCCATCTACAGATGGGTCATGCAATGGAAGAACAACAGAGCAATAACATTAAGGATGTTGTGATGGGCTTTCTAACAATCTGGATTTGGTTACTGGCTCATCTCCACCTCACTGAAGTATGTCATCAACCCACCCACACACCTCCTTTCCTTGTTTAATCCACAAAGCTATTGCTCCCTTGCCTGCAAGGGACAAAACCCCAACAACGAGTGGGCTAGAAGTGTAAGAATAAATAGTATTTCATCTAGTTTAATTGAAACAAAATAATTGAATTCCAATCTGAGTAAAGCAAAATTGTCTCAACACATAAAGGTGCAACCTGCTTTGAATGGATGTGCAATATGGGTTGCTCTAGTGCTGACAGTCCTGTGAAACCCGTATAAAGAGAGAAAATGGACCTGAATACAACCAGTTCTAGATCTGCAGCACTGTCCCCTACAGAGTCAATAAAATGCACTTACATACAAAACATCTATTGAAATACCCTCCACTGCTTGCAGTCTTCACAGAACAAGGGTGGAATTTCTGCAAACACATTTATTTTCATGGCACCATTCAGGGTCCCCAGGCCCAAACATCTTGCTCAAGGCAGGGCCAACTCTGAAGCCGAATCCAGCTTTGATGCTAGACCAAGCTTCCCAGAGACTTGGAGCATCTCATCAGACAGGGACACCAGCCCTCTCTGGTCAACCAATGCTAGACAGAAGTTCTGTCAGGAGCACCTCAACTATCATATAATCCATCCAAAGTCCAAGGGGGCAAGAATATAGAGACATATGGGCAAAATTCAGAGTTTATAGACTTAAGCCAGGGCCGGTGATGGGTGTCTCAATCCAGCCTGGTACCAGCCAGTGTGCAGGAAGGGAACTTGATCTGTTAAAATCTGAGAAACCTGATTTTCCAACCAGTTATAGTTTGTGTTAACTAGTGGCAGACTGAGAGACCTGGAGTTACCATACCCTCCTTTTCAGCCCTGTCCCTTGTGCCTGAGGTCAGCTTTTAGCCTGAGCAGACACTAAGCCCATTTGTTTGATCCTTTCCCTGACACCCCAAAACATTATCTGGGAGGAGAGGGCCATGCTTTGGCCACTGGCACAGACTTCGAGTAGAAAGCTGCTTGTTTTCACTTTTTCCAGCTGAACCTTTTGTTGAAGAGCAGCTGGTAGCACAAACTGGAGGCTCACCACTCACTGGAGAGACACCTCCTCACCCAGCAAGGAAAGCCACAGGGAGTTGCCTTCATTTTTTTAAGAAGGTTAATTTAGACCGTGTTTCAAAAGGACACCAAGGTGCTATGCTTGTCATGGGCATGATGCAAGGAGAATCCAGAAAAGAGCTCTGAAAATGCAGGAGAAGGAACTGAGAATTAAAAAAAACAGAGTAAATACTGAGGTGTGCAGTCTTGTCTCCCTCTAAATCTACAGGGACACTGTTGTTGGCTTCAGTGGAGACAGACTCAAGCACCAGTGGTGCCAGAGGAAGGGATAGCAGAAAGATTTCATTATCCAAATAAACAGGGTGATCCAGTTTCTTCAACTTATTTCAAACTGGAGTCTAATGTTCAAATAATTAAAAGGATGTTATGCCTCGGTCATCATGATCTGTGACTCATGCTCTTCTCAGTTCAATCAAGTTGCTTTTAAATCAGTCAACAGGCTTCTCACTGATTGCTGCAGCATGTCAGGGCTTCCCACCTGTTCCAAGAGAACATTTTACAGGCATGCCCCACTCTCATCCTCAAGATCTCTTAATGCATCTTTCTCTGCAAACCTAGCCCAACTGCACTGAGCTTGTAAGTCTTCAGAAATCAAAGCAACATTTATGGTAGCAATCAGATATTAAAAATTAATTAAAAGCAAAGAAGCCACTGCCTCTGTAACTCCTTATAGTTCCCTTGTCTGCAGTAGGAAGCTTTCTGAGGGGTCCATTTCAAACAGCAACAGCTGTTTTAGGGAGGCTGAACACAGTAACCACAAGGAAAACAGTTTTCGTTTTGCTAACAAAAGAGATTTCGTAACTGTTGCTTCGTCAAGTAGCAATCTCCTGGCCTTCACAAAAGCATGCTTAAAATTGTCACAGGTCCTTTTCCTAAGTACACAGCTAAGTGGGCAAATTTTCAAAGCAGGGAGATTTTCTGTGAACTCTAATGGAGAGAAATGAGAACTGCTGCAAATATTCACCCCACATGCATTTAGCACCGTACCTATACAACTGGATTCTGAGAAAAAGCTTTCTATTAAATATAAATAATATCTACCTAATCATTAATGTATAATAACTCTCATCATATACTAGGAATCCTAGCATTAATTAACTTACAGGAGGCATGACCAGAAGATATCAATGATATCAAGAATTTAATATGGTTCAAAATATACATGAATAATGAAAATGTTCACAATACTATTGTGCAATAAGCTATTTCATATGAATTGGAGGGGGGGGGGAGAAAAAGAAAAAAAAAAAAAGGCACTATATTGTAGCATCAAGCATGTATTTTGGAATACGGGTTAATCAGAAGCTTCCCAGCTGGCTGGCTGTTTCCTGATCTCCCACTACGGATTTATTTCTCCCTCTTCGTTCCAAGGGTGAGGTGCTGGCCTCTCCACTCCGGACTGCTGTGCTGGACAGACCAGTTAAGATATTTGGCAATTTCCAACTGACTATTAAATTACCCATGCATATTTTTGACCTAGTTATAAAATATAATTGCTGGGCAACATCCAGGAGAATGTAGAAGACTGATAATAAATTGCAGATCCTGTGTCACTAGTTCAAAAATCCAACCCTGGCAGTGAGCTAGGCTAATTTTCTGACAGTTGTTTTCACAGTCCTTTTAACTCGGAGGAGCAGGGAGTGGCAGAGCATGCATCCTTGACTGGAGCTGGGCAAACAAGCTGCCCCATCAGCACCAGGACTGTCTGCTCCACAGCACTGTTGAAAGAAATGGAAAATTCTTCTTCAAACAAACACTCTCAAATAAATGTGATAATTCAGCATCAACTGGGAATGGGGATGGAGTTCGGAAAAAGAGGATTTTTTTTTTTCTATTACTTTTGCAAAATTAGTTACTCTATGTGGCACTGTCCAAATACAATCGATTTTGCACCAGCTTTGGGGTTTCTTTTCATACCCACTTCTTTATCTTTCCACAAGCAAAATAGAAACAAAGGAGATGCAAAGAAGAGAAAAACAAAGTTTTTTTCAAAACAAATTTTTTTCAAAGAAAACCCCAACATTCCCAGCAAAATTTTTAGTTTCCCTCAAAAATTGTCGAGTGAACCTTGTAGGCAACTCTTCTTGCAACTATTGGATTCCCCACAAAGAAGAGACCAAGAGCTTATTGCTGTACCAAAAGCAATAGGAAACTAGAGAGTCTCCCATCCAGCAAATTCACTGAACTGGTCACCGGGGCCTCCCAATGCCTCCATTACTAAAGCTCAACTTTCTCATGGGCACAGTGATGCCAAGACGTATGTTTTACGGTCTTGCTGTGAAATGTAACTCTTGTGAATGAAGACCCTGCTAGCAAAAAGCAGTGCAACCCCACATTCAAATGCTGCTACTACTTTTCCCAAGTGTGAACATGAAAATTTGCTTTGAGCCCTCCCCTCTCTGTCCTGTTATTCCTTTTCCACTGTTTATGAAATTCAGACTTCATTTTCTGTGTGGCCTGTATTATGTCCCACGTTTCTGCTTCCAGCGAGGATGGCCCAACATGAGTGGCAGCCCACTTCAGCAAACAGCAGATGGCACAGCACACCTCCTTCAGAGTGGGAAGGGCTCCTCTCCCACCAGGGAAATGGTCTGGCTGTAGCCAAAAGAGCTTTCTGCAGTGAGAGCAGTGAGCATGCTTTGGACTTACTACACCACCACTGTACCGCAGTGTAGACAGCACCACTGAGCAGTGAGAGGGGCGAGTGCTACTACAGCCGAAAACCCCATCTCAACAGGGCATTGTCCTCTGCTCAGTGCTGGAAGAGTCCCAGAGCCCAACCCCTCACAGCCACCCCTGCGGATGCTCAGGGATAAAGTTGTCATCATGGATCCTCGACAAGGGGGAGAACTGCCCTCTGACAAGCTTTCATTGCTTTTAAAAGGACCACATTTTTAACTATCTATAGCTTTCTCTGAAGTGTGAGACCCAAACTGCATTAATTCTGCCACAGACACAAGGCAGCAGAAAGAAGACAAACATGGCAGCAGGATGAGGTTCGGTAAAAAGGAAGAAATGTCAAAGACAAACATTAGTAAAGAAGATTCTTACACAAAGACTTTGAACCCATTCAGGCTAGCTAATATGATACTCTGTATGAACACTCTTGCTCCAGTTTAAGAGTGCTGTTGTCCACTTTAGCTTAAACCTGTTCCCTAACAGCTAATGCAAAGCTGAGATAAACCTGGATTAAATCAAGACTCGAATGTACAGAGAAGGACTACTTGGAAATTGTTTCCCAAGGCACACACTTACTTCAGCTGACTGAATCGTTGATCTATACAATGGTGTTTCAGGATGGAAAGTACGTATTAATAGAGAAAGCATATCAACATCTAATTGAATGTATGGGACATTTTGGAAGACCTTTCTTTGGTTGTTTTTTTGGCTTTTTGTTTCTTTTTTTTTAAGTACTTCATGAGACTTTTGATACTTGAGAAAAACTAGAACCAAGAAAAACGCTAAATGATACTAAAATGATGGTAGTAGTTATTGTTTCTAGATGAGAACAAAGAGCTGCATGAAATATGAACAGCAGAGGATCAAAAAAAGACCTGATTTTTTTTTTGTATAATTTTCATGATAAAAAATGCCCCATCTGTTTTTCCACTTAATAACCAGCATTTCCAGTATAATAGGACATACCAGGGAAAGAATACATCCTGGAGTGCTATGGGTGACTTTATAAGTCCTGAAAGATCAGATGAGTAACTCATAGCCCAGCAGCTGTGGAAACAAGACAGACTTTCTGGGACACACTGGCATGGACCCGTGACCACTCACACCAATGCCCAGAGAAAGCAGATTGCTCAGGGTCCTGGGTGTGGGGTGCCCTGTCTGAGGTAGGCAGCTTGCACACAGCTCAAATTTGCAACAGTCATGATCTATGTACAACGAATTTAATGGCCTGATTTCATCTGCAAATGGAGTTGTGCTGTTTTTGTTGCAAAACATACTGCCATTTATGTTGGAAGGTGTACCAGAGAAGTTAGTTGAATAACCAAAGACTGGCTTTATCATCTTTTCACAGAGTGTACCCTTCCCTACGATCATGGTGACAAGGAAACAGATAAAGTTTGCACTTTCTCTTCTAATACTATAAAAATACCTCCAGGGGGGAAGGACAGAAGAAAACACCCCCACCTTGTTCTCTTTCAGATGAGGGGATGGAAAGGTCAATTGAAATTGCATTTAACTTCATTTCAGGGCTGCAAGACATGCTGTTCATATCACCATGGCTATTCCTATGCCCCTGACCTGCTTGGTATTCATTCCACTTGCAAAGAATAATGATAATTTTAGGTATCTTCAGTCCAAGACACACAAATCTCAACTATTAGTTACTTCATTTCAAGTTAACATTGTCCCAGAGTTAATAACAAAACTAATCTTCTATATGGTTATTTATAAAATTGCCTGTAGCATGCTATCAATAGATTTCAGCATTTTAACTTCCAGTTCTCAGAGTACTGTTAAGAGAGATTCATGTGAGAAAATAACCGGTAATTATGTTGGCCAGACAAAATTGTGGAGAAATCTGCAAAAGCATGATTGAGTTTACGTCTGGGACCTACTTGTCACCGTTCTAGGAGAGCAGTGAGAAGATATGAAGAATTTAGGTTTTTTCCATCTTGAGCAATGTCCTGCTCCATCTATACAATAAGCTGCCATCCACTAAGTCCATTTGAACAATTCTGAAATGAACAAATGCATGTAAGAGTAAAATCTGACTGGTTAAATGTTCATGGAAACCAATTATAAGGGACATGCTGGCAACTTCAGCCTTAGTTTGCTTCCAATTCCATATGCATATTTCTAGGAGAGGGTGTGTACTTGTTCTGTTTCCAGCTTCAGCAGCTATGTCACAGTTTGTGGTCTGCAAAATTGGAAATTAATGAAGTATGCTGGTATTGAGAGAAAAATCCAGCAATAAAAGGCTGGTAATTGCTGCTGAACAAGGAACTGATGGATAGCATACCACAGAGGTTGTAGGTAGGTAGGCAAAGTGACTCATGAAGTAGACTATATAAAGCGATGAGTAATCAATGAAAACAGAGTGAAAGAACAAATTGTCTCGTATGAGAAAGACAGCTGCTGCTGGAGATCACCCATCTAGGACACAGAAGCAGTAACAAAAAATTCTTTGGAGTAGAATAAAGAAGGGTAATGGAAGAAAGAAATAGAGCAGCAGTTCCCAGTCCCAATTTGTCTAAGAACTAACATCACTCACAGCAGCTGCAGCAATTCCTGACCATGGGCAGAGAAAGAAGAGGCAGCCAATTTTTTAAACAATGTACTCTGATCCATCTTGCATATCCACAGCAGCATGTGGAGGGGATGGAGGCAGAGAGCCTGTTGTGGACAGTAGCTAGAGATACATCTGTTCTGGGCCCATGGATAAAGCCAATCAGACAGTGAAGATTTGGAAGTAAAGGGAATGTGTATTTTGAGGCAGAAATACTGGCATGGTGTTTGGATGTTAGAGCATGAACATTCATGTGGTCAGCTGTCACTGCAGAGGACAGCAGAGCAGAGCTCAGTTACTAAAGGCACTTCCCAGATCCCAGTAAAGAGCCATGTGTTCCAGTGCCATTTCCCCCACCCCTGCTCCAAGGAGCACAGCAGCAAGGGAGCCCACAACTCCTTCTGCACATACCCGGAGCTGGGGGAAGAGGAGGTTAGTCTCCCCAATAAGGGGACCCCACATGGAGCCAACACAGGCCAACATGTGCATGCAGATCCAGGAGTGCAGAAGTGGTTGCACCCCACTGAGAGATACAATGTGCTGAGACTTTTCCCTTATTTGGATAGGTATGCTGCATTTACACATTAAATGAAAGCCAGACCATCTCTCCTCTGACTGTGATTATTGAATCACAGTCAATAATAGAGTCAGGGAACACTCTGACACTCTTCAGACCTCTGATGTGTTGTTTACCTAATTCTCTCAGACTCTGCTGAGTCTTAACTTATTCCTCCAGTATTTTTGTGTATTTGGACTGTATACCCAAGCAAGGCTTTAGAGTTAATCACAACTCTAGTCATTGGGACTGAATAGGAATGGGGTGGATTTGTCTTTATTCTCAGATGGTGTAAACCTAACCGTTAGGAGAAAGTTTCCTGGTTCATGCTCTCAGATTCGAAAAATTAAACTCGGTATCTGCATTATCCTTGCTTAGACTCTGATCCTACTCTCACTAAACATTTGCAAAGAAGAGGAAATGCAGTCAAATCTTACTAAGTCATAGTGAGCAACAATTCTATTGCAGGACATTTATGTTTTCTGCATGTTCCACTGGGAGAGAGGTCCCTTTAAAGCTTTCAATATGATTTAAGCACAAATGCTTTTTATATAGGTCAGGAAAGAGAAATGTAATTTCCCCTAGTTTTGTTTGGTTGAAGTTCTCTGTTCTAGCACTTAATTAATGGTTCTGGTGAAATGCTTTGAAAACAGCAATGTTTCTAACCCCAAATGCATTACCAAATTGAGTACTTCCTGTTCGTTGTCTATTTTGGAGAAGATGCTGAACTTACATCCATGCACTGTTAATAAAACTAAGGGAACTATTTTTATGGCTGTGGAAAAAAGGTATTTCTTCCTCCATGCCCATCTCTGTCAGTTATAGCTGCAGGAAAGAAAAAACTGATGTAAGAAATGTGAAAAGCAAGGGCGAGGAGGGAAGTCACACAGGACAGTGCAATATTACCCCAGCTGGAACAGTCAGCTTCATCTGTTGGCTTTGAGACATAACTTCCTTTCTTATACATTCACCCTTGAAACAGAAGCACTCTTAGGAGCCTCCATGTAAAGACATAAGCACCCAGAATGGAAGTCAGGCAGAACTGGGTCCAGAACACAATCCTCAAATTTTTACCTAATCCAGTGAATGCCCTGTTTTTTACTTGTAAATTTGCCCAGGTTTTTAGGCTTTCATGTCTCTTATGGCCCAGGACCTGCCATGGATATAAGACACTGCATCCCAGAGGGTATACACACTCAGAGCTCCCTAAACTTTGTGCCCAGGTGCCACTACAAACGGACAGCGCTGCCATCAGAGACCTGCCCAGATTAGGAGGTGACATTCCCCCAACGTGCCACAGCCTGCTGACCACGTCTCCACTCAGCGAGATGCAAGCATGGCTCTCTACAGCCTGGAGGGTGTGAGCTTGATGCCCTAATAGTCAATGTTCAGATTCACTTCACCCAGGGGGTTTTTGCACCAAAGTGTGATAGGAACAGAGATAAATAGGGACTTGCAGCAGACGTTGCAGTCCAGCTTAATCACCCTCCTAGCTGAGTGCAGAGGGGCCCTAGGAAAACACCTCCCACTGCCCTGCAGCAACAACGGGATGTGCAGACAGTGCAGGGATGGGCCTCAGCTCAGGTCCGGCAGCTGCTCCACACATAGTGGATGTTGCAAATCCTCTTTTCCTGCAAGTGACTCAGCTCCTCCATTTCTAGTTTCTCTGCTGAAGGAGCAGCACCCATGACCCGGGCCCCTGGCAGCACTCAGGAGTTCACTGACCAGGTGGGTGCAGAATGAAACCAGTTGGATCTGTTGCCTTTTGTCCTGTGGGCAGATGGTGACATAGGTCTCTCGCTTTTACCTGCATGTACTTTTCCCATAAAATCTGCAGCAACTAAGGCAGCTTCTGGTTTGCATTTGTATTTGGTTGATGTTTCAAATGCAGAAGAAGCTTTTGCAGAGGGAATGGGGGATGGTCAAAGTCATCACATGCATCTCATTCCCTCAGACAGGTGTACAGCATTGGAGCATCTGCTGAGTCAAAGACAGTGATTTCCATTTGGTAAGCTACAAATGTGGGCGTTGTCTTGGCCATTCTGCTTCTCCCAAGAACTATTGCACCTAGATGCTATGGCAGGTAGAGTCAAGACCAGACACATCTGCTTCACGAGATTCAGGAAGAGGAAAAGTAAATAAACACAAATTGGCCAAAGTCTCTCCATCTTAGAGATCTTGAACATTTCAAGGCAAAACCATATCTCTAACTGCTTATCTATCTGTGAAATGACAGAAATTAGTATTAGCTGTTATTAAACACACTTAGTCTGCAATATGTTACCTCCTGGAGGCAGCTTAAACAATGCAGGAGACTTTAAAGCACCAAAAACATCATTTTTCCTGCAGACACTTCTGCTCCAGGCACTTTCCACCTGCCATAGCTCCTGATTGCCATAGTCCTAAGACTTCATGCTCTTAGACAGACTGATAGGACTGCCCTGTCTCCAAGCAAGGCCAGACTTCATATCCTGCCTCTTCAGCTCTTTTGCCGATGGACCTATAGCTCAAGAGTTGAGAAAAGTTCACTGATAAAATCCCTTCATTTTCTGGAGGATGTCCCTTGCAAACCGTTGCTTCACCATGATATCACTCAAGCAAACACATGTTGTCGGAGAAGGCCCTGTCTGGAAACACTGCTTGGTTGCTACAAGGTCCAAAGATCCTAAGGAAGACACCAAAGGTGTTCAAAAATCTTGAGAGCTACAGACTCATCTTTACTAGGAAAAGAAACTCTAAACGCTTGTCAAGGTTGTAACCATGAAAGACTGAATCTGCATGGCAGGAAAAACATAGAATAACATCTGGCCTGAATTTCTTCTGAGTGACTGGAGTAAGTCCCTATCCTGACACTGATCCTGATGTAGTGTGTGCTGAAGGGAGTCATGGCAATGATCAGGTGAAGCCACAGTAAATTGAGCTGAGAAGGTTTTGCTGCTAAGTGAGGAAGTCAATGATTTTGATTCCGATGCAACAAGACAGCCTTCCCTGAAATAATGGTGAAATAGAAGATCTGTGCAGGAGAAATAACTATATGGATATTGAAATCTCAGGCAAGGGTAACGATACAGACATCAACTAACAAGTAAACCATGAAGCTGTTACTGAAATATTTGATGGGTGCATTGCCTGTCTTTAGCAGAAACACCACTCATTTAATGTTGTTCCACAGACTCACAGCATCTGACAAAATAAATGACCGCCCAGGACTTCTCACTTGGCATTTCTGCTTTCTGCTGGAACACAATGATATTGGCTAAAAATGTGTCTTGTAAACATTTTCCTGCAGTGTTCTTGCTTTGTATATTTACACAGCCCATGTAAATTTTGTGCTTTACTTTTGACAGAGAAATCCTGCAGTGACTTTATGTTTAATGCATTCATTCTGAAGCTGTTGCTTCACCTACTGCCAATATGCTCTTTTTTGTCTAAGGAACATCAGAACATACTAAGAAAACGTATTTGTACATGTAACCCTTACGCTGCCATTACATGCACTACAAGTTTCAGTGGCCAAGAAAGTGGCATATTCCCAAGTTTTGGATCAGTAAGGCTTCTCTGCATCGTTAGAGTGACCTGACAGAGCCAACAAAGCAGAACTCAAAAGGCCAGAGGGATCCCACGCATCAGCCTGCCAGCCCGGGAACAAAGAAAGCAAGGCAATGCAAAGTCACAAATAATTGAATTTGTGAAGCTGGATGGTGCTAGCAGCAGGCACGACACATGGATGAAGAGAACATCCCAGAGGCTTTCTCTTAAGAGCAACATGCAACACCTCAGAAGAAAAGTGACTACACTACCAGTCTGCAAGCTAGTATCTTCATTTTAATCTGGGTGTAGGCTTTAGGGGGCTGATGATATTATTGGAGAAAAAAAGCAAGACACAGAAAATAGAGAAGTGAGATAGAGGACTTGCAATATTCACTTGCTCTTCACTAGAGGAATATAAGAACTAAAGTTATTACAAATATTTACAAAAACAAGCAGTCAGGAATTGTAGCAGAGGTATTACAATACTCATTATTTTAAAAACAGACCACACATGGATCTCATCAAGCTGACATCCCTAGGAAGAACCGGTCATCCTTGCAGTTAGGGAAGAGTTTGAGGGCACTGTGGAGTCAAGAAGCCAATAATAAAAGCAATCTAGGGCTGAAGGAACAAAACCATCCTTCTCATCATGACTCAAGAATTATTTGTCTGTCTTAACAGCTGAAACTTAAGGATTTTCTTTCTCAGGGAATTATCGGGCAAGTAGAACCACCAGTAGGATGGTTAAAATAGAGAAAAGGGATTTAGTCCAAAATCAGTTATGCCTTTTTTAAGGAAACTCATTACTAAATGAAACTGATCTTAAATGAAGGACCATATTTTCCAAAAGGTACCTCACAAACATCTTCCTGACCTACCAAAACTCACAGATCCTAGATGCAACTTCAAGCATCTAATCTGCAAAGCAGATAAAATTTTAGGAAAGTGTAACTGCTTTTCTGGACAGAACAGTCAGAAGAGAAAAGTCCAGAAGTAACATTTCAATCTGATTCAGGAAAGAAACCTGCATAATCCCAAACAGATTTATACTGGGATTGCAGAGCTCATGGACGCCTCCCGCAGAAAGAGAGTCAACACAAACAGCAGTTCTATCAGCTTCTACTGGGAAGCTAAAAGGAGGGGTAGGACTCTCAGTATTAGATAATAAGGGTTTTTTAGGATAGATATTTTCAGGATTTACAGAATTTTAACCCCTCCAATGCTCTCCAATAGCTTTGACACTACTTAACTTTCTATCTGTAAAGCAGAACTACATTCTTCCTGCAATGTTTTGGAGAGGGAATGAGGTCTTTTAAGGACTGGCAAAGCTAAAACCAATGGTAATAATAAAATGAACCAAACCAAACCAAACAAAACAAAACAATTAAAAAAGGCCAGACATCCTTTATGTTACCTCAAAATGAAAAAGACTTTGAGGAAACTGTTAAATGGCTGTGTGTGTCAAAAATCAAGTTAAATCAGGCAAAGAGTCCCAGCAGTCACACAGAGAGGAGCAGACCTTGCAGTGGAGCAGGCATGTAAATTCATATCCAAGACCAGACTTCTCTCAGAGATAATCTCAGCAAATATGAGTAGGAGGGCAATGAAAAACTCACACTGTTTTGCATGACCGTTTGCATGGGTCGTGGGACCGCTGACAGAGGAACAGAGCTCCCTGGCTAGCAGGCAGGAATTGAAGCACTTAGCTGCAGTATTTAAATGTAGATATCTCATTAATAGATTTAATCCTTCATCCAGGGGGATGGTAGAAAACAGGGTCAAAACTGTAAAGCCTGCACGTAGAGCCTCAGCTCAGGCACGTCTGTTGGTTATTGCAGAGAACAAAGACAAAAAACTTGACTGATAAAAAACCATGTTCATGAGAACAAAGCAAGTGTGTGAAAAGGGAATATATAAAACACTTTCACAAGGAACAGTTAGTGCCAAATATTTCTATGTTCTTGAAGTGTCAGCTGGGTCTGACAGGTGCCTTTGGAAAAACAGCAAGTCAGAGCAATAACTAATGGCTCCCTAAATCCCCACTGTCAGGCACTGGCATGCTAGTCATTTCCACACTTCTCTTTTCTGACGGCTGAAGGAGAACCATGTCTTCCCAAGACACCAAACCTTGCTCATCTCCTAAATAAACAATAAACTCCCATACCCTCTCAAGGGCTGACACACTTGGATGAGGACACAAACACTGCTCCCCTCATTGGATATCCTGCTCCACCTGCCTCCCACCATTGCCCCAGGCTCTTCAGCACTAGAACGATTTGACCAAATTGTATTTTCACCTGCTCCTGCATCCCCTTCTCGGTGTAGAGAGGACAGCCTGTCCTGTGGATCTGACATTAAGGAGTTATTTTGTTTGGTTTTTTAAGACTTAATTCCCTGATCTGCTGCATTTCCCAGATCCCATGCAAATCACTTACCCTCCCTTTGGAGTAACAGAGTGCCATTGCTTGCTATCACCCCCAGATCCTGGGAGGATGCAAAGAGTAAAGGCTGTGAGCTGTTCCACAAGGTTAAAAAAGGGCCATATAAAGATGTTACCTAAACGTAACATAGATTCCTGTTCGACACTTTGGTTTCTCAGGGCAATGGATTTAAAGATTTTCTGAGCGCTTTAAAATACCACAATAAAGTTAACATATGCTCACCAGGAGGATGGACTAAACTTTCATCAAAATAACAGTGCTACCATGAAATACTGATTCTGAGGTAACCACTTACCATTGGTAGGAAAAGGATTCAAACTGGTGGCTTCAAAGGCCTAAAAGCATTTACTAATCTTTAGTCAGCAGCTGGACTGGAGAAGATAAGCCTGAGCTTTTATTTTGATGCTTTCTTGAATCAGTGCTGATACAGAAATACAGATCCGGGGTGGTTGGTCTTACTGTGCAGCAAGCAACTTTTCAAAACAAAAGTATGAAGTAAGCAACTCATTGGGGTCAGGAGAGGGAGGAAAGCAATGGAATAAATGACTGATGAGTGAGAAAATTATAAGCAGCTTAACTAGACTTCCAGAACACCAACTGGGGAAGGAAAGGTGGCAAGAGAACAAAATTGGTGCATACTGAGCCAAGGATAAAAAAAAAACAAAACAAAACAAAACAAAACAAAACAAAAAACCAAAACAGATGAAATAATCACTGTATTTTTGTAAATTATGCTGATCTCTTGCAGATAACTCTTGCAAAATTAGGGGCTAATATTAGGGCCAAAAAGTCCACAGACATTTTGACACAGAGGCTAGCAGGATCTGGCCCATGGATAATATAAAAAAAAAAAAAAACAGAACCAAGCCAAAGATTATTTTCTTTTCATTGGTTGAGATTTTAAAAGGGAACTAGAGATTTACTGTGTTCACCACAACAAAAAACATTTATAAAAGTTCTGGTTTTCAGAAGGAAATTGTCCAGTACACCCTAAAAAAATCAGAATTTCTTTAAAAATATCTCAAGTTACTACTGAAGAACGTTTGAAACTAAAAATCATGACTTTTCTGGAGATTTCATAGAAAAAAACAGTTATATAAAAGTAAAGCCTAGTGGTTTCTCTTTTCATGGTGGCAAGTTTTGATTAAAATTTATACTTCTTATGTGTTCAGTGGCTGGCCTAAAATGTAATCATATGACAAATCTGATACTTTGAGCCTATGAATATAAAAAAAGAAGATTTAGACTTTGTGGCTTTCACCGCATTTTTCTAAAGACCAAAACCAAAAGCACACATCTGACAACCTCAGACTGCAGTAAAGTTCAGTTCTTGTACCAACCTGGACTCCAGAATCCTTGGCTCTTGCTCATTTTTAGTTCTGCTGGGTTGTCATTGTTTTACAGGGAAAAAAAAAAAAAAAAAAAAAAAACAACAACCAAAAAAACCCAACAATTATTAGAGTCTTTTATAACAAAATCACTGCTTTTGAAGTCTGACTAAATAAATGAAGAGAACACCTGAAGGAAATGCAGCATGTCATTTAAATGAAAGATACATGAAATCTTATAATGCCTATTAACCATAACATCTACTTGAAGAGCTGTTAAGTTTATGGTGGTGTTTTATTATTCCAGCATAAACCAAGAAACTCTCTTTCTGTACACTTTAATTAGTATCCTATTACCTATAAAACTCAGTGTCCAGTCTACCCTGCTATCTCTTTTTACTAGGCTGTGTAAGAGTTAGGACCTAACAGTCCCAGAACCTCCGTCACTTGTGAGGGATTCTCTTACTTAACTGTGTTTGTCACCAGCTTTAAATAAACCTGTGAATGACATGAAACATGGTGATACACCTCCACCACCAACTCAGCCAAATGTAATTTTCAAGTGGAAGGGATCTCAGGACTTGGTTTTAAAACACCTGGCTGGCTTTAGTTCAATGCTCACCTACTGTGGCTAGCATGGATGAGGCTAATTAATAGCATGACCCTGCTGCAAGCAAACCCTCTGGGAGCACATAGCTCCAGTTATCCCCAGAGGTCACTGCATTGCACCTGTGATGCTGTTGAATTATTGCCTGCCACAGGAGTCTGCCTGGGGCCACAGAGCCTTTATTCCCACTGAGGTGCTTTTCAGGTGCTACACACTGTGATGGAATGGTAGTAGTGTGTTGTATGCAACACTAAGACAGTAACTCTGAGTTATGCCCTTATAGAGGCTTTTACCCAGAAATGGGCGAATGTTTAAATTTTAAGGGTTTTATATTGTTTTGAGGTTTTTAGTTTAGTCTTTAGAAAGGAAACCTAAGAGAGTATTATATCTGAATTTGCCTGCTGCTGTTGAGGAGCAACAAATCAGATGCATCTGTTGTCCCTCCGATATGGCCCATGTCACCCAGAGAAAACCCTCCTCTGACTCCACAGACAGGCACTTGTGCAAACAGACTGGTTCCTGAAACCCACTGTCACGTAGCACAGCTGAAAACCCAGATATGGCCAGAGACATGTGAAATGGCATTGTACGACAGCCTGAAGGCCATCAAATGATAACACCAGAAAACAACCTAGGGCTGTGCCAGCCCTGAGCACCACGAACTCTGTTGGGGCTCTGCTGGGGAGAGGAAAAGTTGCCGGTGGGTGAGGAGCCCATCTCCTACTCCAATGGAGCAGCCCCAAGCTGTGATATATGCCAGAGCCCTGGCAGTGCCAGCCCAGGCCTTCAGAGCACAACAGGATGCACACGGCCATGTCAGAACATCATGCAGTGGTGAGGGTCTTTTCTTCTTCTTCTCTTTTTAAACCAAACAGATTTACTTTGCTTGCAAACATCACTATATATTAAGTGTGAGATTTCACAACAGAGAACATCAAGCATCTAAAGCATCCTACTCAAAAGGCTTGACACTGGAGGGCTCCTTGGCCACTGAGGAGCCCTGACCATCACCTGAGAACAGCCTTTGACTGAAATGTCCAATACTTCAAGCACAGCAAACCACCACAAGGGACCCACACTGAAATCCCAGTGTTTACACACATGTACATGCTACCTGAAATCAGAAACCTAAACCAGAGTGGAAATACTCACTTTACAGCGATAAGAAAAGAAACTGCTGAGGAGAGGAGAAAAATATATCCAGGTTATTGAAGCTGCCAAAAAAATTAAGAAAAGATTTAATAGTCTTGGAATCTATTCATCGGGAAAACTCTCTTCATACACTGCATGAATGATACCCAGGTATTAAAAGACAACCTTCTCCTCTTAAACTGCTGTGCCGAGAATGCTGATTAATTAATGGGCAGAGGAACAGCTCAAAGCAGGTTCATCTCTATAGAGAATCAGGGTCCCCCTTCACAAGACCTGAGGTTTAGTAACATGGTGATTCAACTCAGGGAGCCTATTTTTCCACTGGAGACTTCAGACTTCTCATCTCAAATTTAACCAGAAATAATTGGCCCTTTTGAACAGTAGGAATCTTGGCTGCTACCAAAGAGCATTGCCAGGCTCTGGCTGTTCAGGAGCTGCAGTCCTGCTGCGTGAATGCGGCTCACAGCTCTCTGGGACAACCTCATCCTCCTGGGGGGGATGCAGCTCAGCACCCTAACAGGCTTCTTGGGACCTGAAGGGAGAGCAGTGCCCATTTCCATTGCATTTAATTGGAAAAAAGGGTGACATGCAATAGAACAAGAGGAGAATGTTAACAGATGTTGCATCAACTCTGTAAGGGAGATGTCCTGATTGTAAAGTGCTGGATCAAAGGATGTCTCAGGCAGATCCTCAGTCTCTGAGAGCTGTCTGTACCCTAACTCTAGCAACTCTTTTAATGTGATAAACCCTGCATTAAATTCTGTAAAATGAGTATGCCATTTAAAGTTTCAGTGGTGCTATTAAGCATGCTCACACAGAGAGCAGGTGCGTGTGTGTGCACATGGCAAAAGAGTCACTGACGAAAGGCCATGGACTCTGTTGTCAGACTGATGCCAGGGATAGTACTTGGCTCTGCAGGGGGAATTTGGCTTCCAGGAAAAATGCCAAGAGCTTTTCCCAAATATGAGCATGCAATTAGGAGATGACAGGGAATGACTTTCAAAACAATACACAGTGCTTTTATACCAGTGATGGCCTTGTGCAAGAGATCTCCATGCTGCAGAAATCACAGATAATGGGGAAGAGGATGAAAGGGAACTTGTGCAAACATTGTCTGGAGCACAGGAATGAAAAATGCTCCAGGGAGGGATCCTTTAACCACTCCAGCAAACTCCATTATAATCAAGGTGTAGGCAAATAAAAGGCCATTGTATTCACAAGTGAATCAAAAGAGCTTTTGAAATGCTAAGAGGATTTGAGGGGAAAAAAATGGAAAAATAGGAACTTTTAAGGGCAGGCAGGACTCCTGTTGCATATGGCTGACAACTAAGTTTTGTACTGGGAACAGGGACAGAAATTAATTAATTTCTTAATGTAGCACTTCCAGTCAAATATCATTATCAAAGGCAGGATGCTTTGTTAGTAATAGAGTACTAACCCGGTAGGCCTCCCTGCCCCTACTAGTAGTGAGGCGGTTCAGACACATTTCATTATATCAGAGGAACATAAAATAGATCTGCAAGACACAAAAGAAAGACTCTAACAACCTGGGAAAAAGAAAACAACAGCAACAATAAATAAATAAATAAACAAACAAACAGAAACAAACAAACAATTAAAAAACCCAAACCCACAGCCTGAGAGAAAGATGTGACCCTCAGATTTCTCTCTGGTTTTCCCAAGATAGGAATCTCACTCTTGTGTGTGGTTGAGTTAGTTTGGTCAAAAAGACTAAGTGAAAATAAAATATATCGGTGCAAAGGACTAAAGGCAAATTTTTTTCTCATCCCAGGAACTGGCCTTAATAGACAGTTGGAGCTGGATAAAATGAGGTGGATGAGAGACTTAGGTACATTACAACTTGCAGCAAAATAGCCACAAATGAACAATAGTTTAAAGATTAAAGCTATGTTAGATAGCACTTTTTCTTCCGCGTCTCAGACTGTGCTTCTTTTGGCTTGTCAACACCATTTCCATTTCTTGGCTAACATGACAATCTATATAAACTGACAAAAATCTTATGACTGAAGCAACAGACAAAATTTTATGCTGATTTTAACATTGCATTGTTCACTGTGTCCTCATAGTGTTATACCTTATCTGATACGCATTGCAGTTGTCTCTGGGCAGGGTCAATAATAAATTATATACACATTCTGTAAGTACGAATGACTCCAAGGAGCTAGTTAAATTAGCAATAAAGATACAACAAGCACAGTAGTCATTAATCCAAAGAAAAAGTACTAGTTGCTGTTCTTATAAAAAGTTCAAATTGTCACAAAACATTTGCAAAATATTCCACTCTCAAGTTGCTTTGGCAATTGCAGTGGAAAATCTCCGGGGTCAGAGTCTCTGCTAAACTGGGCAGAGAAGCTCAGCCAAGGCAGCAACATACTTGAGGTTGGGATATAATCGTTTGACAATTCCTGTAAGGAACTATCCTTCTTTTTTGCACAAGGGAACCTCCTGCAGTAGGATTTTGCAATGGCCAGTTTTCTTTAGAAATGAATATCAGGAAAGAAGTCAAGCATATTTTGGAATGACTCTGCGACTCCAGCCTGAGACTGAACAGGTAATATTTCTCAATTAGACATGCTAATCCTCCTTACAAAAGCCAGACAACTATGCTGTGCATTCATAGGTTTAGCTGAAGGGCTTGCTACAGAGACCTTCTTATGGTACATAGCTGAGACAACCCAGCTGTGTCCTGGCCTGAAGGGATCCTAGGTAACAAATGAAAAGTAATCCTTTTATTTTCATACAGTGAGATTATATGTAAGTAACACCTGCAAGTGCAAGCCACTTTGTTTCCACTAGAAGTGATGGTACGCTCGTAGTAGGATCAGTTAGTGTGTAAGAGAAGAGAAAAACAGACGTGTAGTTTTTGCCCAAAGAAATGAAGGCTGACAGGTAAGCGAGCCTGCTCTTAGGCAGGAAGTAACAAACCGTTTGGGTCTTCATTCTTTAGGGGTGCTTCACCATCCATTGCTCTCCTGTATTTAATAAGTCAGGGCCAAATTTTAAATGTTGTGCTATGCAACTCCACAAGTAATGTGGGACAGAACTGTGGAATGGAGTCAAGACACTGCAGTTCTGGGGCCAAAGGCCAGAAAGTGAGAGCTAAACGCAGACTGGATTTGGTTTTACTGGTAAAGAGAGAAGTGAGGGAGCCCAGTGCCCTGTTCCTTCACAGCTCACCATAGCTCCCTCCACTGCATTTCTGTTCTTCCCTACATGCTTCCAGCGTGTTCCAGTCACCTCATCTTCACATGAATTTGTGATGACATTCTCCTTCAATCAGACTTGCCATACGACATTCAAGAGTTTGGAAGGACAGCCTAATTTTTATTCAGCCTACCTGCACCATTTTGCACTCACTGTCATTTAAAGCTTTTTAGCAGCTGATAGGACATAAAAAAAAAAATCCTTCTAATTACTTCTTCACCTGCCTGAGATTCATAGAAACAGTAATCAGCATTAGAAAAGTTTCCTTTTCGAAATCAAACTACAAGAAAAGATTTGAATTAAGAGGTAATTTGAAAAAACATAGGATTTTTTCACCAAACAATGCCAATAATAGGAGGCCTTTAAATCCTATGAAGTATAATTAAATACATGCTCACCTCAAAAATTATTTTAAAGAATTAAGCTTTACTAAAGCCATTCAGTAAAACCCATTGGAATCTATTATGAATCCTTTTAACAACTTTTTACAACTATTCAGTTTGGGGATTTTTTTTTTTTCCTATTGGTTTGGTACATTTTCTTGAGAGCAAAACGTCCTAGTGCCATTGTGTTAGCTTTGGGGGGAAATGCTGTGCTATAAGCAAATGCAAACTCTCTTTTGTTTTTCCCTCATTACCCAATAGAATAAGAATAGGGTTGTAATTGAACAAGTGACCTCACATTTGGACACACATAGGAAAGAATGAAATGTATGTTATTGTAAGTTTTCCAGAGTCCACATAAGCAAACCTCTCCAGATACTGCACTAAATGTCAGATCCTGCTTCTTATGAAGTCAGCAGGAGGTTTGACATTGTCTTCTGTGTCAGCAGGATGGAGCCTCTAGTATTTGTCTTCAGATGTGGTGACTTGTCCATGTCTGCCAACGTCAGTAAAGCTCTGGCTGCTTAGATTAGTTGAAGATCTGCCAAGACATGTTTATACTCTATTGCTATTGAAATCACAGCATGCAGGAATTTAAAAAACAAACAAACAAACAAAGCAACCAACAAACAAACCAAGCATCTTTGTTAAAGGAAGTCCTGGAGGACTGTCCTGTACCTTTGGGGAAGGACTGTTCGTGCACAGAGCTGAAGAACATGGGAAATATTTTGGTACAGTAGCAGCCAGGGCAGGGGAGCTGCAGCGCGGAGCAGGCGCTTGTTTTGCTGGCGCCCAGTAGCGCGCTAGCTGCAGCTCTTCACAGATGGATACACGAGGGATGGAAGGGAGGATGCAGCAACCTCTTCTCCTTCTCCTGTGGGACAGAGGCAGCAGAAGGAAGGTGTGAGCGCTGGGTGGCATCAAGGGACAGGGAATGCCAGGGTACAGGGAATGACATCTGGGGGGACAGAGGGACTGAGCCAAAATTCCTGCTACCAGCAAAGCCACTGAGCCAGTTGCCACTGAGCCACTGAGCAGGGACTGGCTAGCAGGGCCACCATGGGCTGGGAAGGGAATTGCGTACAAACCTTCCCATTTTGCCTTTTTGTTTTTTCTCCTGTTCTGTCTGACCCAGTCACTTTGAGTTTTCTCTATTTAAAAACCTAAATATTTTCAAATTAAATATTCACTTTATATAAGACTTCCAGTTTTCCTGGAGAAACTTTTTGTAGGGGAAAGGCTTGGCAGGTCTGCCTCAAACCTCTGGTCATTGGACTCCTGTCAGAAGTAGCAAGAGATATCATCTACAATGGCTCGTGGAATTTAAGGTTTTTTTGAGGCTGTTTTTTTTTAAGCAAACCCAGCCCACTTGCTATCACCTAAACTGGAGTATAAACATACTTGTCTTAAAACTTCAGTGCATCATTGTTTTGTTTGAATGTGACTCTTTGGAAAAAAAATCATGCTGTTGTTTACATCTTGCTAAACCTTTTTATTCAGTGCCAGAAAAAAGCAGATAGGGTGCAATACTTAATAAGGACAATAACTACACTTTATTTTGGAGTCAGCCCACCACAGAGAAGAGATGAAGTCCAAACAGCTGTGATGAGATCCATAGTCATAAGGATCTTCCAACAACGTTTGCATTGCCATAATGCCAGCCGCTTAAAGAATATGCTCAACACCTCAGTGAGGTAAAATAAAAATAATACTGTCAGTGGGAAAATGGAGATGTAGGTAGTAAGTTGCTTTTCTGAGGTCACAGGACTTGCATGTGGTGCAGACACCAGCCTGACCCTTTAGTGCAGGGCTTATTGAGATGATCAAACTTGCCCATTAGCTCCTTAGTCACTGTATGCATAATCACAGTACCAGCAACAGGGAAGTCCAGGACTGCTGTGACAACAGACTATGAAGCTGCTCACAATTACAGATGTTTCTGCTGACCCCTCAGAAGAAAGCGAGCTGCTGACGAGGAGCAATGCTGGATCCCAGAGCTGCCATCACTGGGGTGATCACAGAATCAGCATTTATTGACCTTAATAGAGCCACTCCCTCAGAAATAGCAATAGTTTTAAATTTTGCCGTATTATACCTCATTCCATGTAAAAACCCTAAGTAGTCCGGTAAGAGCTGAAACGTATCTATCCACACAGAAAACTATCTGTGACTTCTTTAACCTGCCACTAAAGCAGTAAGAAGGGACAGGTGAAGTCCAAGAGCTTCTGTCTGATCACAGGTGGAGAAGGGTCACCCTGTCCACACCAGCCACCAAGGAGGAGACCACATGGGTGTGCACCCTGGATGCACCATGATGCTCAGCTTGGCAAGTCACATGTCTCTGCCTGGGGAGGACCATCTATATGGAGTTTGGAAGGAAGATAAAACCCTTTCCCTACCCTGGGGCACCCCAAGCCCTTCTAACTGTGACCCACTTCCAGGAACACATCTCACCTTGGTAACACAGAGAGTGGCCTTCTCGCAGGCTCCTCTCCCAGCTGCTGTGGTTGTACCCATGCTTGCGGCTGGCACTGTGGGAACCACTCCCCAAAGCAGAGCCAGTTGAGCAGCTAAACTCACTCAGGAGGGATCTGTGTCCTGACAAAAAATGGGGAGCTGGCAGACAGAGAAGTGGCAGTGTTTTCCTTCTCTGCTGAAGGGACCCAAACCAACAATGGCAATGACCCAAACCATCGTCAAGGAAAGCTGGTGAAACTGCTGTGATGACAGAGGACATTCACTGTACCAGGAGGTACAGGGCCAACATGTTAGCCCAGCATTTCTAGCTCCAGGGAAAAGGCATGAAAGGCACAAAAAGGGATTAAGGCAAGGATATTCCTGGGACAAATGACAGATCTGAAATCAGGGAAAGAGACAAAAACTTGTATCCACATTACTCAGATCATCGTTCAGTGAGTAAAATGCGTTAGATGTGCCTGTTTCCTTTCATCATTTTTTCTTTTTCTCATTCAGATTGTGGAGAACCTGCAATAACTGTTACAAATATTATTGTTAACAATGTGAGGGTGTTCCTGCTCATGCAGAAACTCATTACCAACCCAATAAATTCTTTGGCTTTTGGACTTGCAGTATTTATTTGCAGTGGGTATCCCTGGGTTATGTCACTTCTGCACTTTTGGGCACCAGGCAGTGGATCTACTTAAAATGACTTTTTCTGAGAAAACTGCACTGTGTCTGCCTGCTGATTACTAAGCGAGCTTCAAGTGAGCAGGTCAGCTGCAGCCATCCATGCTCAGAAGATGGACCCTGCCCAGGAGGAAAGAGGGCTATTGGTTTCCTGAGCTGTCACTGACATTTTTTCCACCTGAGGCAAGAAAAACAGAGTCTGTCATTTCAAGCTCAGTGACTTCTGAGAGCCATGTTGTTTTAAAAGCAACACCTGCTAGATAAGCCTTTCACTGCAACCAAGTTCATAGATTTTCCTGGAAAGGGAAATGAGTTGCCATTACTCAGCATAACCATGAGGAAACACAGAGATTCCTTTCCATTGGAGCCCTCTAATTAATAACATCTTGAAGTAAACTTGAAGTAGGGATTAGATAGGGTCTCAACCACTCTGAAATAGTTAGAAATATACCTACAGCTTCAGTGCTTTGTAATCTGATGTATAATTACAAACATTGTGCAATATATTTCAGAGTCATCGTGGTAATAAATGATAAATAAATTCAGCTTTGCAGGAGAAAATGGTTGCAGTACTATGAAATCTATGCAGACACTGGCTATACCATATCTGATTTTAACAGTTTATTGCAGGTGAGCTGTTGCCTTCACTGGTACAATTCGTCTTTTGTTTGTTGTTAGCCTAAATTGTGAAGAGTTTTCTTAAATCATCTGAATAAAATCAGCTTTTTCCATCTGTTTCATTTTCCATCTGAAGGGAATCAATAGCTCTTAAACACCTTAACTATTCAGATCTACAGCTGAAAAATTTGCATGTGAATACCTCCAATAATCAATTAATTCAGAACAGGTTTTATTTGGCTTAAACTCCCATCCATTAAATGAAATGGCTCTATAAAAATCAGTGTGATCATTTCATGCCTGAACCATTAAATGCACTGTTTCATAAGGAGCCAATCTTACAGTCTTTGAGATGAAATAGATTTTTGAAACCCTGCAGGTAGAACATGTTCTTTCTACCTAAATATGTGCCTTTGCAAAAGCATGGACTCCTCCACTGCTGAAGGAGTTGGTGTTTACAAATATCTCTGTGTCATTCTGCTGTACTTTGAAAAAGTCACTCCTGCAAAGCAAAAGCACTCAGTCACATTAGAAATGTAAACAGCTGTCAAAAATATGCTTGTAATTAAGGTCCAGAGTCAGGAAAGCATCCCTGTGCAAAAAGGTTAGTTAAGCATGTGTTTAAATTTAAGCACATGTTTAAGTCACATGACAGGAAGTAATGCTTCCGCATTTGTCCTTGCACTGACTGTCATACCCACTCTCTACTGGAGAAATCAGTACGTCACCCAACGAACTGAATGCCGTGCCTGTATTTCCTGAGACAGGTGACATATGAGTTTAAATATTTTCCTAGGTAGGGGTGGGATTTCAGTATATGCTCCGGTGAGTTCCTAAACCAAGGTCTAAAATCAGAAAAGATGAAGAAACCCAAAAGAGTTAGTCATCATTCCCAAGGAAAAAACCTTTCTTTTGAACACAGCCCACATTTTTCAGGGAATCACTATTCTCTATAATTTTGGAACAACTGGGCTCCAGCTGGCAAGATTTAGTTTGAGTAAAGTTAATGGCTGCCACCTGATAAAATACACTCATTTCCCAGCATGAAAAATTAGCAGCCTGCACAATGTTGGGTTTGATGTAAATAAAGGGGTATGCAATTTCAAAACAACCTACTAATTTGTTTTAAATTGGTATAATAATAATTAGGACAATTAGATAACTCCTGGGTTTTGATAAAAACTTTTTTTACTGCAGGCTCTATATCTACCAGGTTGGGTTTTTTTTTTTAGATAAGCACATCCCTACATAATTAGGGGGAGCAATTGTTTTGCTTTGTAACAATGTAGTCCCATTATCAAATTTTGATGGATTAGAATAATAAAGACCATGCTGTTTTATAAAGGACTTTCAGTGATTCCAGTTTAGAGTCTGCTTTACAGCATTGTTTGCTTCTCTCATAATCTTCCCATAAAGTATGTCTGTTTAAAATATTTATTTCTTTACTTGGATGTATTTAATTGCCATAAATCATGGAGCTGTAAGAATTCCAAAGATGTAGGGAATGATTCCATTTGTCACAAACTTTATGCAACTGTGACTTCACTAACTTTAGCTGTATCATTCAGTTCACCACCTCACACAGACATTCTTCTGTACAAACTTTACAAATGTTTTAGAATTCTTTTTTATTTTATCCCATTTTGATGAAAATATGAGTAAATTTGAGAACAAGGTGACATTTTACATACAGTTTTTCTTTTCAAAATTATCTAGTTCTTTGGACAACTAGAAGGGAGAAAACACCTGTCTTATACAAATATGTCCCCAAAGTGTGACTATTAGCTGATAATATAGTTGATTAGTTAATGTCATAACTTCAATGTTTGAAGAAAGACCATGAGTAAGAAATTATTTCTGTATTCAGATTAATACCATATTTTCACTTTATTCATCCCAAGACTTAGAAAGTGAAACAGAAAACATGCACACGAGGTTTGCTCAGCACTATATAGTACAAACATCTGGTCTGAAAAACACACATTCATGTGATTTGTACATAAAGATGAAATAGTCTAAGTCTCCCCCTGACACTTGCCCAAAACATCATGATGAAGAGAATACAGTCACAGACACCCCAGCACAGAAATAGCCCTGTATCAGCACCTTATTTTGCAGCACTGCTTGCATTCCTCATCACATGGTGCATGAGCAGATTTGGAGACAGTCCCTCTCCAGACTGCTCTTGTTCCTATTCCCTGTCTGGTGTTCCATGCACAGCCCACAACTAACAAGGGGTTTCAGCAATTTCTTGCAGCACCGTCTGCAGCCCATCAACATCCCAAAGGTGCTTTAACCCCAGTGGGCTGAAAGCTGAGGAGGCACGTACAGTGGGAGGAGGAAAGGAAGTAAAGTGTCAGAAGCAGGCAGATGATTTTTCTCACCAAGTACCAAAACCAGATAGGAAGATGAAAAGCTGATAGGACAGAATTATTTCCAAAAGCACTATCTGACCTGTTGCTGTTGCTTGTGGGACTTTACTGCTGGTAAGTATGGCCTGGCAATTGCCACTGAGGGCAGAAATCTCTGCAGGAACCTCTCCACAGACATCTGGATCTGACTATTGCAATCCCACCCTCTGACTTACAATCAAGGTGTTAAAAGTTTTCTCTGAAAGATGGAAAATCTGTTTGCTCTTTGGAGTTTTGGTCTATGGTAAGACAGTAATGCAGTCCATACTTATCTCTTTCAAAACTAATCATAATAATATTTAATAAGGAAAAAAATAAGGAAAAACTATCCAAGTCAAACTTATTTCCAAAGATGACTTTTATTTCATCTGCTGTGGCTGGTGGTCACATCAGCACTGCTCAGAGAGGGATGCAAAAGCCTTGTAAATGGGAGTTAAGGATTTCTGCATAAGCTAGCTCTTCCCAGATGCAGCATCTGGTTTTCAGCTTGTAAACAAACTTACAGTTCAGTTTATTAGAGCACAGGGAGATCAAGTGACCTGCCAGAGGTCTTCCAGCGAGTGCTGCGTAGCACTGAGTTTCAACTTACCTGGTTCCCAAACTTCTACTCTTTTGTTTGGATGCTTCTCATCCATCAACACCACTCATCCCTGTCTGCTCCCCAACCACAAAAACTTCCAGACCAGGTTTACAGGTGGGGGTTTTTAACATTCATCCAGCAGGTACTGAATCTGGTGAATTCAGTAAATCCTGAGTCTGTACTGAAGCTGGTTTTTGAGTGCACTGAAGTGGGGAAACAGGACCAAATCCCTTTTTGCAATGCACCCTCCCCACTTAGCACTCTTACAGACATATTCATGGACAAGAGAATTTCTGTAGTGACTAAGCAAGGGATATCCAGAGCTGGTAGGGATAAGAAGTGTTACTGCTCTCCAAATATGCCTTCTCTGGGGTGAGCCAAAGTCCCAGAAAATACTGGAGAAGTACATATTTTCTGTTTCTCTTGGGCAACCTGCTTCCCCTATTGCACTTGGAAACATTTATTAGCTGAATTCCTGCTTCTTAGAAGTAGCACCTTTCTGAGCTGTTCATCACCACTCAGCTCCAATTTGCGTCCCAGTGTTTCCTCACTCCTCAGAGTCGTGAGTGAGCCCATCACAGTCCCAGGCTGAACTGCTTTTTAAATCAGTAAGAGCTTTTAAAATAGTGAATTCAAGGGGAGTAGGATAAGGAACAAAATAAGGTTTTTTATTATTGTTATCATTCTTAATTGAAAATTTAACAGTCAAATACACCTGCTCCCCCATCATAGGTCTTAATAGAGTTGTGTTCTGGGGTTTTGCTCACCCAAAGCAATGGATTTCTTTCTGGAAATGTGGAAATCTTTTGCTACCTTGACAGTGGACATAGAATCAGACCAAGAATCAAAAAAGTCAAAATAAAATCCAAGGTTTCTTATTGAACGACTTTGCAGTGTTGGATAATTCACAGCACTTTTCTGTGCTTCAGTTCCTCCTCCTGCAAAGTCAAGCTATTAAAAAATGTCTGCTTTTGCCAAGCACTGCTTTTTCCAGGTAGTAAGGACCATACAAGGTATAACACTTCTAAAAGTTTGCAGGATTTGAAGCACTCCCTCAAAATTGAAATTATGTTCCACAGGGGGTTTTTTGACCATCTAATAAATAACTTGATTGTGTAGGTCCCCAGAGAGAAAAGCAAACACAAATTTTAGTAGAATGAGCCTGGTCATGGGTACAAGGAAGAGATGTTGTCCTTCACACAGAGCAGTAGAACATGAGGCCTTGGACAGTCCTGCCTGGCCTCCACCTCCTTCATTGCAGCTGTAAGTAGGGCTGGGGTCTGACACCATCTGGGGAGCTGACCCAGATTAGAAAACAAACCTACAAATCCAGTTTTGCTAAAGGGTTCATTTGAGCCAGGAAAATCAACACAGGAGTTTACCACAAAACAAAAGGACTGACATTTACTAAATAACTTAATTGGGCTTTCTACTCAACCTGAATCTAGCAAGGAGGGGTCTTCAGAGCTGCTTTCCTGAGTGGGGATGAGCACTCACAGTGGAAACACCAGTGCCAGCTAGCTTTACAAAATGCTGCTTGGGACCATCCTTGTGATTGCCAGTTGATTTGGAGTTTACCAAGGATGTACATGTGGCTTTGGATATTCCTTCTGAGAAGTCACCACAGCTGCTATTAATGATCCCCTCCTATTACTCGTGGTTGTGTTCACATTTTTTTCTAAAGCACCTTCTAACAGATGCTGTTTTACAAATGCTGCACTGAAAAAGCAGAAAACATGACCTTACAGTCATTTCTACATCCTAGTATGATACTACGTCTAAGTGAAGTCTGTGCCTCTAGGAGTGCCTGAGACAGAGACTCTTCCTGACCCAGGTGCCAAAGAATTTACAACAAAAACCCCTGTTTCTGACCAGGGCATACAAGACTGTGTCAGAGTGCTCTTTCCTTGACAGTACTGGCTCAAAAGTGACTCTCAAGTGACAAATCATGAATGCCACCTAATTAACTCTGTCCCTACTGAGCATGATTATTTTATTAAAAAAAAAAAAAAAAAAACCAGAAACAAAAACAAAGAACAAAAAAAAATCCAAAACCAAAAAACAACTAAACAAACAACAAAACAAAAACTAAAAATGAATTAAATTGCTGAGATTTGTTTTGTTTGTTACATTCACACCAGAATGAAAGGTCTTGTTCTACTTTGTCACAAAGAATGTTCCAGTCCTTCAAGGGCACATAGCAATTACCACTTTTCTTAATCTGCCCCCAAATATGAGCTGTAGCTCCCAGGAGAGTTCAGGCAGGTCAAGCCTCCTCCTGACCTCCCTTGTCTGAGTCCCTGCAGTTCAGGCAACCAGCATCAGGCAGCCCACTCTCCAAATTGCAACATGCTCCCATCATATTATTCAGTACAGATGAATTCTTAATCTGGATTACATAGCAAGACAAAAATGGGTGATTTCATGGCATCTTTCAAATGGGCACATGCTGGGACCCTGGGTGGAGGGGCACTGTTGCTTTGTTGACCCATGCTAGGAAGGTGGATGGCTGTGACAGGTGGGTCTTGTTAGCAGCAGTGCACAGCATAAAAAAGGGTTTGTGTCCTCCCTTTGAAATAAGCAAGTTTAAATTATAAAACATCTTGTAAAATAAAGCCTTACAAACAGAAAGTACCTAAAAAGGCCCAGTGTTTGACATCGCTTAGTTTTAGATTATGAATAAAAAAATCCAGGTCTCTTTTCAACTCAGAAAGCAGAAGCTTTGCACACGCTCTTGCCTGCATCTCCATGTTTCCTGCATCAGACAAGTTATGTGATACATGGCTTCACATTGCTCAGAACCATCTTCTGCTTTAGTTTTAAACAACAAAAAAAAAAAATGGTACATTTCTCCTCAGTTCAGCTCTGGACTTGGAAATACAGATTTTGAGATGAGAAAGAAATACATTCTTTTCCTAACTACACCACATTTTTTTTCCTGTGGAGGAAGTGAACATTGGCCAAAAAGCAAAAATATAATCCACGAGTTCCTGTATTTTAACTGTCTCTCATCTTGAAGCAATAAACAAAGGTTAATCAAATACTTACTAGCTGAGTAAATATTTTTGTTCATATGTATAAACCAACCTAGGTCAGATCCTCATGTTTTGGCTCTGCATTAATATGTCTTTGAAAAGCTTTTCAAGGTTGGCAGATTAAAAATGAGTTTTGTCCATCTTAACTCCGTATGTTAAATTAAGGAACTATGCATATATACATACATATGTATATGTAGACACTCTATATACATTGGTTTTTACAGACCCTCCAAGAACTGTTTCTTTTTCCTTTAAACAAAGCCCATCAGTGTGTTCATGAAAGTGTCCCCTAAGGAACTCTGCAATAAAAAAATTAAAATGTATTTGACAGAGCTCAGCATGTTACAACAAGGTAACACACTCCAGCTGCCTACAAACTAGGTGGAAGGATCTTTCCAGTCCACCTTACAGGCAGTGGGGACCCTCCAAAAGCTCCAGTTAGGCAACGCACTCCCATACAAGACCTGTTACCACGCATGTTCACTCCTATCTGGCTCTCAGCAAGCCCAGGTCCTATATCTCTCCTACCATACACCAGCACATCAGAGACCCCTGCGCTGTGGACTCTGTCAGAATTAATCATTTCCTCCACCTCTGTGGAAGTTGTGGTTTAAGCCCTCAACTTCATTTTAATGAGCCTTTCAAATTTTTCCGTTGCCTGAGAACTATGAAGGCCCCAAAAGTCATGCCCTTACATTTTCCCCACAACCTATAAAGAAGGAAATGGAGAAGTAACTGCCTGTTCTCCAAGGACTTCCCAGAGGAGACCTGACCTACTAAAGGGCAGACACCCTGCCACTACCTTACCTGAAGACAGCACCAGACAATGATAATGTCAAGTAGTGTCTGCCAGCATGATTATCTATGCTTTTCAAACTTGTGTTGCTCAGCGCTACAAAATCTGTGGCTGTGCTTTGAAAACTTTCCTTTCTCAGGTCTCAGGTTTATTCCAAGCTCTTCCCACACTTTGGCAAGATAGCATATATGGTTGGGCCAAACTATTTCAAGCTCACATTTCTGCTGTAACCTTTGCTTGAGACAAGTGATCGTTTTATGTCCAGAAAAATACATATCAGGACAGACTTTGCTTTCGGGAACCATGTCACCCTCCTGGTCTTCTAAGACTCAGTTTTCTCATGTGAAAGACAAGGGGGTGAGCACTTGTAGCCTGAAAAAAGAAGTCTTACCCTTTCCCTGCAACCCTTGCTAAGAGGTATTGGAGTACTCCAAATAGCAATAGCCTTCAGCTTCCCTATAAAACAATCAAGCATGAAGCTCTGCTTGAACCTTTTTTGTAGGGGAGGTGTTATAACATGTATTCCCTGAATATGGTATGTGTTGAGAAAACTGCCACCATTTTCCCCTATTAACTTAGCTCATTAAGGACCACAGCCTTGCAAACCAGCTCTGTCACTCTGCCAGCAAACACATGGCCCTGGGCCATACCTGAACCAGTGACTTTGGATCCTGAAAGCAAAAATGCACGGCAAGTGTTATCCAAACAGCCATCCATTCCCAGTCTGTAGACCAAGCCTCTTGGTAAGGCATTTCTAACGTTATCTTTTCAACTGCCTCTGTGGTTGTACTATGCCAAATCCACAGATGCCAGATGGATCTGACACATTGGCATGTGGGACATGACCCCACAAGCCAAAGTTCCCCCAGAGGGAGGAGGGACTTCTTTTCTCCAGGAGCTAGCTATGCTCTTTTACTCTCAGTGAGGAGGAGAATGCATGTTTTGTCTCACAGACCATTAAAACATTTTAAAAGGGAAGGTTAGACCCAGACAGTATTCTGGTGTTTTTAAAATACAGTATGAGGCAGATCAGACAAAACAGATTGATAAGAATCTAATTTTTGCAATAATCACCAATAATTTGGGGCTGGAGTGAAAAGCTTGCACAGTCATTGCATTCCTTCCTCATCCATTAAACTCTGCTCCTCCTCCATGGGCCCCAGTGAATTCATTTGCCCCAAGGGACCAAGAAGCCAACTTTCTCTGCAGCTGTTTTTACTAAACTAACCTTTCATGGATCCAGGCCAGACCGCAAGGAAGCAAGCCACGGCCATCTGCCCATTTTATGCCTTATCCTGGAAAGATATAACATTGCAGGTCTTTGTCAGCAGTGGTCTAGCTTGGCTCTATCCCCAGCCTGGGATTTACCCAAAAGCCACTCCTGGGAAACCCTCACATGACTTCTTTTTACAGGATCTCAATTTGAGCCAGTTTTCTCTGGATATTTTTCCCCTTTTACTTACCCACCTATGGATTTTGTGGTTTTTTTTGTTTTTGTTTTGGGTTTTTTTTTAACCTTTTAATTTCCCAGTTTGTGGCCATATTTTTAGGAAGACGTGACTGCCCTTCCTCAGTCATGTGAACTAACTTCTGACTGTTGTTTTCTCTGAGAGACTATCCCACCATTGGGATTGATTCCTTTCCCTCCTATTATTCTTTTACAAGTCCCAACCCTAGTTCAATCTTTAACCATAAGACTACTTAAACAATCCATATGTACATCAATGATGTTCTGTTTCTTTGGACATCTGTAAGTCAATGAGCAGTGGAGCCTATGTGTACAGCAGTCTAACACAGCCTTGGTGGTAAACAGGTCTAGAATGGAGAATAGATGACAAAATGAACAAGCAGAATGACAAAATTAATGTGTATTGACTTCTTCTCCTCTCCCAGCTCCATATTCTCCTTCTCCCAAGCTCAGTCTCAGCTCCTCTCCTCCCTGCTGGAGCCTTCTGGTTCTCAGCTACAATTCCTGCTATTACAACTCTCAAACAGGGGAGCAGGGTTAGGACAATGTAAGCTCTGATCGCCATGGGTGATAAGGGCATACAGGACCTTTCCCAGGCTGCTATTGGGGTGTGGGCTGCAGCTCTTTGCCCATGTGTTACAGGGAAGTGCTTCTGCCAGGAGTGCCTTAGGCACCCCTCAACCCCCACTCACACAACACTGTTACCCACCTCTTAGGAAACCAGTAAACCATGACATTTCTGTCTTTCCTACCCTTCTTGCAACTTGCAAGTAGACCTCTTCTTTTCTTACTGGCTCCTTTGACTAATCTTGGGGGGAGTTTTTTTGTTTGTTTTGGTTTGGTTTTGTGTTTTGTTTTTTTTTTTTTGCTGTGGTCACTTTATGGGAAAGAGTGTGGTTGCAGAGGGAGCCAGTCCCAGTGACTAAACCATATGCCACGGTTCAGCAGGAGAGCTTGTTTCTGACCTTTACACAATCCCTCTGTGATCACATCCCCTCAGTACTAAGATCATAGGCCACTACTTTTTCTGTAAGAGTGAGCTGCATTTTCTCCAGTGGTTTTTCCAGCACCTTCTAAAAAAGCTGAGCTGCCATTAGAGACACAGCCCTTCAAGGAGATATGCAGCCACTAGATGTCTGTAGTGGGAGAATGTAACATTTTCAAAACAAACAAGTACCTATTAGCCTTCTTGTATTTCTAGCAAGCCTGTACCAGTTATGTTATTGCTCTCTCCTCAACAATGGCAAAAAATTATATTTCTATCAATTTAATAACCACGCATATTTAATTCTCTAGTCGTGACCCTTATGACTGTTTTCATGCTCCAGTTACATTATTTTAATTGTTTCTGAATCCCTTGGCTGGTACATACGATGTGTGGTCATGTTTTCCACTGTAAACATGTCAAAAGCCTGTGGTCATTAGCAATTTAGGTATGGGTTCTCCACCAGATCCACCTGGCCAACAACTCTGGTGGATCCATCCAAGCCCACATTGTGGACCTGGCATAGTGTCACCTCATGGGTGCACAGTGTAGCAGCGTGGATGGAGGCAGGGACAGCACACAGACTGCCAGCTCACTCACCCAGGTCATGCCTGCACTGGGCCTCCAGCAGCTCCTCTGGGAAGGTGTTGCAGCTCCACCAGCCTGCTACAGATTCAGAGAGGAACCTGTCATCCAGTGCTGTTATTTTTAATGGGGGTTGAATAGCCAGATCAGGGACGTGCTTTTACACCAGCCTAGGCAGGCAAAAAAAAATACATTCACATGCAGGAATGGTAAAGGCAGAAGGGGCTTTCTGGTCCGTACTGTGGTCAGGGGGCTTCCTTCTTTCCAGCTATTTGCCAGATTTGTAAAAGTTCAAGGTGCTGAGTTTTTTGAGAAAGAAAAAAGACAACTTGTACTCTGTCCCTGCTGGGTGCTTTGTCCTCTCCACACCCATGAGAAGCCACAATCATGCCTCTCAGAACTGTTGTGACCATGTTGCTGAATTCAGGAGCTTCTGGTATCTGGGAGGATGTATCTCTGGCTGAAGGTTTGTGTGCATCCACTTGACTGAGCTCAACACTGGAGGCTTGAGGGTGCATCCTCACTCACATTCAGTCATTCAGAAGATAGATCCACTTCAAGCAGACAGTCAAGGACACCTGGAATCTCTATGGTTCAGAAACCCCATTTCCCTAGGAATCAGACTTTCTATGCATTTCCAGAGTTTGTTTCCATAGGTATTTGAATGTAAGTCACAACCACAAACCCTGGAATCAGAAGCCATTGTGTATATATCACCAAGTGTCCCTGTTAGGATGTATGTTCATTATGGCTTTAAATTCATTCTACACCCATGGCCCCTCTCTGGTCCCAGATGTCTTTCTCCTTTCCTAGGTTGGAATAGAGAAGCTCACCTCTAAGGTTTGTCAGGCAGGAGAAGCAGTCAGAGGAGCAGTTAGTAACTAAATTTAGATATGCAAGAAAAGACTTAGATACAAGGCACCGACAGTAGTTAAATTCAAAATGCTTTCAGTTATGTGTTCAAAGATATCTCTGCAGGATCTCCTCTGAGTTTTACTGTATGGATGAGAAGATTTTCTTTTGTTGCTGCTAATTAAAATTATAATCAACAGAGGTTTGTGTACAGTCCTGAAATTCAGCAGTTTGTATCTGTCTCATCTAGAGATTTCCTAGGGCATGTTTTAGTCTAGATATGTCTCTGGTAGTGAGATGGCACTTCTTCCCACACAATTCCCTCCCATATACCTCCTTTAATAAACATCTTAATTCTTCTTCAGCTTTCAGTTTCTTGCCCTCATCCCTTGAAATTCCCTTTATATGCCCTCTTTAAGAAGGAATGTTTCCTGAAGCCACTAGAAGTCTTTTCTTGTCAGGTACTGGCTTGGAATGAAGCAGTGTTCTTCTCCTCAACAAGGTTTAGCATAGCCCTCCTCACATTTCAGCAACCACTGTGGTGAGTGCTGAAGGCACAATGTCTTGACCTAGGTTGTAACTGGGGTATGTAGCATGCTGAGTAATGAAAGCCTTGTTTCCCAGCTTTGTCCCTTGCTCCCTCTTCCTTTCCCCCACCCTCACCCGTTGCAGCTTGAAATTATGCCTACACAGGCTTGTGAGTGTGCACATCCACTCCACTGAGATGCCTCAGCACCAACATCTTTCACTTACTGTCAGAAATGACATATTCTATGAGGTTTGCTGGGATTAATGTGAAGCAGTATCAGCTTCTAAAAGAATATTAAATCGTTCTCAGTAGAGTGTTGAAAATGAATAGAAATAATACATCCAAGTTGTATCCAGCAGATGTAAGTATCAGAATTCAACTTTACTCTGCCTGATGCTCAAGATGTCTTTGCTTGACAATTTAGTCTGTAAATTAATCACTGCCATTTGGCACATTCAGAGATGTTTTAGCCAAAGACAAGACAACAGCAAGGACTGCTGTGAGAGCAAGGGACACAGAGATAGAAAGAAATACGAATTTTATATTCCTCTTTGGTCATCTTCTTTCTGAGTCCTTACCAGACAGCCAAACAAGATGACATTTTTCCTCTGCAAACATATGAATTATGAAGTTCTACAAGCACGAAGTGTGCAATTATGGCTGGATTTTGCATACAGAGCACAAAGGAGAGTGATGTGTCTTCCTATGGCTTCCTTTATGCATTTCTGCTGGAATCAAGCCACTCCAATCAGGTGACTACTGAGCACAGCAGGAAGACACAGTCTATTTTGGTCAAGTGGGAGGTTCTGCCACCATTTTCCAGAAAGGGACGAGTGCTGTGGCTGAGCTGCTCAGCTAGCAGCAATGGCCCATGCGGAAGATTTAAAAAAATCATGTGGGCTGCCACAGCAGTCAGCTCCCAGGGGAGTTTCACTCCCGAGGAAGGAGGAAGCAGTGATGATTTCTGGACAGCTGGCATGTGTCAACTTCAATGCACATATTGAAAACTTCATCCTGCCCCAAAACATACCTTGACTTTTAAGATGGAGCAAAAAATTAAGTAATGGCACTGACAAAAAATATTCAAGACGATCTTTTTCAGAGACAGATGATTGATATGTAAGTCTGAATATAGCCACAGTCCACATCTTAGTTGAAGCCATGCAAAATCTGCACATTGTGACTGAGTCTCAAGAGGCCATGTTTCAAACCTGCAAAATCTATGGATCATGACTGAGTCTCAAAAGACCATATTTTTGTAATTATGTGTACACGCCCACTGGAGAAAGTGTGAAAACAGCAAAGGTAATGACTAAGAGGCAGGAAAGGCCTTCTACAGAAATTAGAAGAAACGTGCCTTAAGAGTTATGAGTAGCAGCAATGAAGACAGAATTAATATACAGTAATTAATAAAGAGATAGGAAACATAGACAGATAAGAAAGGGGGAGAACTTGAAAACCACTGCTAGCACTGGAGAAAAGTGACCTATTAAGAGCTGTTACAAAAAAAAAAAAAAATGCGTGGCACACTTTTATTTAATACTACATTGAAACACTAGAGAGTCATCTGCAAAACTGTAATAATAAAAAACCCAAGTGTTTGAATTCATTGGCTTGGTTTTCAAAAATGTGTTTCATTGAAAACCACAAAGAAAGGAGAGCTATTAAAACAAGATTTTCAGAGGGTTCTGCCCTAGTAAAATAAATATGATAAGATGAGCAAAAGTTTATGACCCTTTTGGAATTTGATCGTGGTGTTCCAGGCTCACAGTGAGTATAAAGACATTGCATGTTAGATTATGCCCAAAGGATTATTCCTTCTAATGATAGCTGTAAACAGTATGTCTATTTGAAACCCTAAATAAGAAAGGGCAAAGCATACTGTGTGACTCAAACACACACTGCTTGCTGCAAAAACCCCATTCGCATTATTATACCTAAAGCAAGCCCAGGCAGCTTGTGAAAAATACATCAGGGCGTGAGAATTTGCCCACCAGTCTGTCGTTAAAGTTGGGATACCCTGCCCCAAAAAGTCTGAGAAAATCCCTATTGTGATCCAAACCAGTCAGGTGGGTCCCACATCTATGTGTCCAAGTCAAAACCTATGGCTCTGAACTGAGTTTGGAGAGAGACTGCATGTTGCAATTTGGGTCCAGGATTTAACTGCAGGGGCACCCCACTGCTGCAGGGAAGTTCAGATCAAAAACACATGCCAAATCTGCCGTGAGAACCAGACAGGAGAGGATGTGGGAGCAGCTTGGAGGATTATATACGATGGCAGCAAAACAGCAGTGGCAACCCGTTTCCGTGCACAGGAGCGTGAGACCCATGGTCCCACAGCGCACAGGTCCCTGAACACTGGGAGTCATGCCGCACCCCAGCACCAGCTGCTGCTGCCACCACCACTGCTGTTACCACTGCCACATAATCTGAAGCTGCACTGATGCTGAAGACACCTCCGAGGACGCAGCCAGGCCCCGGCACCATCCCTAACAAGCAGAACTAAAATAAACCTGGGACTGAACCAGCTGCACTGGGCACACAGAAACATCCTCTAACTGGGGCTATTCAATTTGTTATTGTCAAGGGCTGCTGGGTAATTTTAATGAGGCTCAGCTGTTTGTTTTTGGTTTTTTTTTCTATTCTTTTTCCCCTTGTTGGTCAGCTGTGAGGGCTGGTGACAGGAGCCAGACCAAGCTTGCTGGACCCGAGGCCCCTGCAGCCAGCCTCCTCTGGAGCTTTCCCACAGGTTGCTGCAGGGTTTGTACCTTGTGCTCTGCCTGTGAGCATGTGTGCCTCTGTTGCTGTGTGGGCCCAGCATATGAACACTGTGGGAGGAATAGGCAGCCCTAAGCCTTTTTATGCCCCAAATTGCTTACTTTTTGTAACAAGTTTAAATCATTCACTTTTTATACCGCTAAAGTGCCTGGCTAGTGAATTTTTCAGCAGCCAGTACTACTCTTTTTTGATGTGTACTTGCCATCTAAACTATTATCTTTTTTGTTGTTGTCCTTGCTTTCTGCATGGTTACCTGGTCCCTGCTGACGCTGACTACTCAACTACAATTACACACCACCGTTTTCTCAGATCTGACCTGTCTTATGCTGGTAAACTCTCATTGCCCACCATACTGCACTAACACAGCACACTCTGCACATATAAAAGGGAAAAGACTAGAGAAATACTTTTAAAAAAAAAAATCTTTCTGTTTCACTTCTGGAAACCTGAAAAAAAATGCAGAAGGAGAAACAAAAGTGGCAAGAAGGAGTTAAACAGAAGTCCAAGGAGCCCACATGGAGGGGCAGGGCTGTAACACCAAGTGCAGTTACAACATCTCGTAACTGCCTTAATGAGGAGTCAGTTTATTTTTACAAACAAGGAATCATATCTCAATGTTATTATTAAACAGGCCACAACTGATACATCCCTTTCACACCTTCAGAGAGATCTGCCTTCCTACTTTTGATAATGGAGAGTAGGCAAGCAGATCTCTAAGCCGGTCTTTCTCGTGTGTGGTGGAGCTGTGGCAGGACTCTAGCAGGGCTCTCTGCCAGCTGGTAGTGCCTTAATCTAATAATCCCATACAGCACTTTCCTACAACGCAGTGCAGGGTGTTATAAGGCTTCATTAGCTAAGACTTGTAAAGCATTGTGAGTGCCTAAATAAAAGGGACTGTTTTAGTGTTAAATATTGCAAGGATGTTTTTTCACCATGCAAAACTTACAGTTTCGGCTTGGAGAAGTAAACTCTGGTAAAGCATCTGCTACCAGCAATAGTATCATCATCACAGTTTATGAACAGCATTGCCTGGGGTGGCCTGAAAGCACCAGTGCTACACTGGTTTCTTTCACAGCTAAAGGAGCATTTAATTGATTTCTTAACAGAAATCTTAATTTTTTCCACTGGCAACAGCAGCTAAAACTATTTGCAGGCCAATCATGATTTTACCATGACATTTTATTCAATTACATTTAAAACCTTTTTAAAGAGTCATTAAAGAAAGAAGAAAATAACAAAAAGGAGGTAAAAAGGCTATATGTTAGCATAAGAGAAAACCATTGCCATTACTATTAACAGAACAATTCACACTGAACAGCAGTAAGCTTTTACTGATGCATTAAATAAATAAATGACAGTTTAAATTAAAACATTTAATCAACCACTAGCCTTTACAAACCCTCCTGCACTTTGTCATCAAGGCTATCTACCCATAGAAAACAAGGACCTTTTTGTCCAGAAAATCAGTTCTGAAGAGCAGAGGAAGCAGTCCACTGACTGTGACCTTAACAAAACCATTGTTCTGCATTATACCCTCCAAAAAGAATGAAGCCAGATTATTTGCAGGAAGTAGATCTGGAAAATTAAGAGCATCATTCTGATGCCAAAGAAAAAACATTAATTTTACCATCGTTTAAATGTGCTGGAGATTACTACTATAAATGACAAGGGTCAGTTTTCTTCTTCATTTTATCAACTTGTGTCCATTCATTTCCCAATAGTCACCAAAGTACACTTTCTTCTACTTTCCATAATACAAAAACCTGTAAGTTTAGAAAGTCAGACTTGTGACAGGGTTGGAGACAAGATCTTTCTCGGGAAGAAGGGATGACATGAGCATGGCTGGATACCCAGCCATGGACGCCGGGTAGCCGCAGGAGCAGGGCTGCTCCATGCTGAGGGGGACAAACAAGGCACAGCATCACATGAAGAGCGCTATTTTGGGGAGCAGAGGTGTGGTCAGGTTCCTCTTCTCCCCACCTTTGCCATTCCTCACTCCTCCTGAATAAATTGGTTTAATGATGTCTGCCATTAAGTATAAGAGTTGATTTTCCTCTCCCCCTTTCAATGTGCAGAAGTCCCTAAAGAGATCCAAAAATCCGATTAAGTTTACTGTAGCTGGCATTGCTGCTACCTCTGATATTCTTAATTCTTTTAAAGAGAGAAGAAACAATAGTATGTTCATATTTCTGACCCACACAGCCATTCACACAGAATCTACCCTTCAGCAGCCAGGATGGATTCTCAAAAGCATGCTCTGGTATGGGTTAAATCCAGACAAAATGTAAGTTCAACCTTGTAACCCACATTTTGTGAACATTCATGTGGCAGCTGAAAACACTGCCTGTATTGTCTTCCTCTGTCTGTCAGGCGGCCTCCTTCTTCCTTACAGACACTCAGGGTTTTTACTTCATTTCACCCAAACACTTTTATCATGGTTTTATACAGCACAGTCATGTCAAAAAGAGTAGTCATTACTTAATTACTTGATATCTAAATCAGAGAGTTTAGTCAAACATCTCAAGTTTTCTTAATTATAGCCAACTTTATATAAACATATGCTAGCAAACACCAGGTTCTCAGGCTTGCAGGAATTACACCACAAATGACAGGAAGGCTTGGAAGAATAACCTGGGGTAACAAAATAAACACGGTGGTTCATCTCAACTTGCTAATCTTCTGAATATTTTCATTCTCGGGTGATTTTGACAAGCATTTTTGAAATTCAACCAGAAGTCTATGTATCATTGGAGTGTTTTACTTTGCTACTACAACAGACCAAGGAGTGAGACAGTATTTTTATCTTACATCTGGTTTCTCAAGGAATTGTCATCAATGTCATACCAATACCTTCTTCCATAAAGCATAACTAACAAGACCTAAGCCTGTCAGAAAAATGTATACAGTTAATTTCATATTTATAAATTTTAGTTTGGCCTCCTTTTCACTCACAGAAAGCTCTCTTAGGTATGGGCAGAGCCAACTTTATGGCAGAACTTTTTTCCAGTATGCAGTGCCCCTTACTATGTGTATCATCCTCCAGCCATTTTCTCCAAACAAAATCAGCCTTTTTTAAATGGAAGAGGAACCTTGCCCTCTACCCTTAGTTAGTTGCTGAGGATTTCTACTAAGACTAGATCCAGTTCTTTCCTTGCTGTTTTTTCCTTCCAAGAAGAGACCTTAGATCTCCAACCTAAGTAAACATAGGTGCTAAAACTGTTCCTGGCACATCCAGGCTCTGGAAAAGCTGTAATTCAAATGGAAAAGAGCTAAAGTTTGGTTCTTCTCACATGCTTTGGTCACCACAGGACACATACAACAAAAGTGACCCACACAGCTGAAGTCCATGATCCTGGAGATACTGTGTGCCAGCGCAGCCATTGGAGACTGTGGGCAGAGATCTCACAAAACTCACCAAACCTTCAGTAGAAGGGGCCATCAGAAAAGTAAATGTCAATCTATTCTGTGAGTTCTCACCCCCAGCCGTCCTTGATGGCAGCTGTGTTGCTCTGAGGAGTGGAGCCAGAACACAAAGCATATTACCAACCCAGCTTTTGTATTATGTTGTGCTTTCTAGCAACGATAGGAAAGAAATTATTTTATCAAGCTTTTTTTTTTTTTTTTTCCTTCTCAGTAAGAGGATGCTGTACAGCCTTAACCCTTCATTTTGTTTTGAATCTCTGAAGGTTAGTGTCATCTCAGTTCTTTGTAGCTTATCCCCCTGTAATCAGCTGTGCTTCTTCTAAATGTACAGGCTGACATTTTTGCCTTGTAGCACATGCATCCTGTGGAAATGCCTCATTCCTCAATTATGGCTCAATCCTGTCTCTCCTCAGGGGAAACCTTTCCTGTCTTTTCTGCAGGAATAGGAGGCAGATATTGTTATACTTGCCAAATTTAGCATCATATAACCTTCTTATCTTTAGCAGAGTTGGCTATGGGCATGAAGTACAGTGTTTCCACCTGGTGGAGGTGCCCAGGTTCCTTGGAGAGCAGGATGGCCACTGTGTTTTGCTGAGACAGCAAGCCACGGTATATTAACAAGACCATTTCTGTACTTAAGCAGGGCGAGAAGGAAACACGAGATCCCTCATTGCTTCATGTCCTGACCTATTCCTATCCCATTTTATAAGTCTACATAAAATTAATTGACTATCTGCAACCTCTATTATAGTTTACACTTGATAAAGATCTATTAGAGTTACAGAAAAATATATGCAATCATACTTCCTAAGTGCATGAATAGAAATACACAGCAATATACAGTATTTAATTGTGAGATATCCAGCTGTTTCTAACAGCATTACATGATGTCTCAAGGGACAGTTGCAGCTACATGTGCAGTTCTTGCTGTGGTGTAACATGGCTCTGGTCACCATGGCAGGTAACCTCTCTTAGTATTTTGCCTGGTAGATTTACAGTATTAACAGCCTAGAAAACTCTTAAAAACAAAAATAGCAAGAAAGCTGTTTTAGTAGAGTAAAACCTATGCCTATTCCCCAGTGCTTCTGGAGCCTCTTAAATCACCCAGGGGAGGAAATTTTTCTTGTTTGACATGGCTTAATGCTGGCCCCAGAAAAGAACTAATTAACCTAATGCTGGGAAACCTAATATGTAATATTGAGCATGACATTATTAGCTGTGCAAATGCCAAAGCATTTTTTTTATTATTATGTGATTTTTGTTACTGTTGATCAAATTATGCTGAAAGACGTTTGACCTACCTACATGATCTTTTAAAATTTACATTTATATAGCTTCTTCTATGCTTGATCATCACCATATACCTTACCGATAGAATTCTTTACAGAGGGTGAGAGAGACATTTTTGTACTCACATGGAAAGTAATCAATCTATAGAAACAAATAGGTAAAAATCAAGCAAAATTTTAAATTAATTAGGTCTGTTGTGTCCATAGTGCTTCAAGGCAGAAGAGAAAAAAATTCCATCTCCTACATCTGTATGGACTCCATCTGATGTGGGCGGAGAGAGAAATTTTAATATGGAAAGTTAGTAAACATAAGAAAAAGAGTTGAGTATCTCCACTAAGATGCAATTTCATCCCTTCAGTCTGCTTTAATTGACTGAAGAGTCTTTGCTGTATGGCTCCTTGCTACCTGTCAGTAAGCTTAAACTGCTTCTTAGAACATTATCCTGAATAAATGTACCTCTAGTTTAAATCACTGTGACAGACACCTAAACACACAGGTGAAGGAAAAGGAAGAATTACAAATATCCTTATAAAATTCCATCTTGGCAATTCCTTAATGTTTCAGCATTTTATCCCATTTGCACTGCATCAGAAGTGTGAGCCCAAGTGGCTTTCTCTTCCCTACCATGAAAAAATAATGATTTGATACCAAATCAGGTAGCCAATTATTGTTTCTGTGAAACTAGAAAAACATTACTGCCAACCTGAGTTACAGCCATGTGTAGCTAATGGTGGTAATCTCCTTTAAAACACTTATCAGCTTACTGTAAATTAGGTAACCTTCATGTACAAAAAGTGACAAATTCATATTCAAGAACTAATGTATGTGATACTTATAGAAATGTACAAGGTAGGTAAAGGCATGAGTCCAAAATGTGCTCAAGGAATTAATGATTGCAAAGCACATAAAATCCTTAAAGAAATTGTCTAGCTTCCATATTTTGAAGGACATAAAGGCTAAATATCCCTAAGCACTTTGCCTACTAAGAAAGGAAAACCTTTTCAACCTAGGATTTTTTTTTTTTTTTTTTAGTACATTGGCATATTGATCAAGCGTTAAACTATCACCCACTGGTCAATAATTCATTACATTGGTTAATGCACTTAACTGCTAAACTAGCTGTGGCAGACTCCTTATCCTGAGCATTAAAGCTCTGAAATTAAAAGGGAGAGAGACTGCCGAACTCTGGTTGCATCAGAAGCTCAGAATACCCAAGTTCCTTCCTGATGAAAAGTGTGTAAAGCTATTAGAGGCTAATCCTGTTGTTTTACATTTAATTAAAAAAATCTTGCAAGTGAGATGCCCAGCTAATTGCAACATGCAGAAGATCAAGCTACTTGGTGAGAAAAAATTCTTGCAACAAAACAGGGGAAAAAAAACAGTAAAAAGGAGGAACTCTCACTGCTCCCAAAACCCATCTTCAGACACAAACATGTTCAGCATTGCTCAGCCTACAAGAAGACATACTCAGAGCCGTCACCAGTGCTTTTGCTGGGGTGAGCATGTCAGAGCATCAGCTGCCACACAATGAACATAACATGTGGGTGTTCAAAAGCAAAGTGCTCTCTGTCACAGTCATATTACAGCTTGTCATGAAAGGAAAACACTTTAAATTTCGTGTGGCAGATTTTAGGAGTAAAAAAAAAAAGACACAGTTCTGACATGCAAAGCCTAACTGTCTGGATTTTCCTTTTCATTTCTCTTTCTAGTTTAGGCAATGAACCCCTGTGACTGCCTTCCTCCCCCAAATTACTGATTCACACAGACTCACTCTTCCCCAGGAATTAATTTGTGACAGTGAAAGGAGAGCAGATTGCTGTGCCTTTGGGTTAAGAGCCTCCTGATATGTCAGGGATATTTAAGACAAGTTACCAGTGACATTTCCAGACTTACATTTCATACTGCTTATTTGTGAGCTTATTTAGGGAACCTGGGGAGAAGAACATGCTGGATGGGGCTGAAGTGTCCTTTTGCTGGTGTCCTCCAGTGCTGTATCTCATTGGGAATCCTGGTTAGTGTCAGGGTGTACTTGGATGACTACAGCTTCAAAGAAAATATGGTTTTCAGAAATAGTTTCTTCTCATTCGTTTTCCCATTACCATTTCCTGGTTTCTGATTCTCTTTCAGTCATCAAGATCAGTTAGACATGTACCTCTAAAAAATGAGGAAATGAAGACACCAAATCTATGCTATAGCTGCAAAAGTCTTAACCCATTCATCTTGTAGCAATGGCCCATCTCTAGCAATGGAGATTCCAATTAGACTAAGTATTTTCAAATCAGCTGGACAAATTCCTTAGCCAGAGTGGAAGGTCTCTTTGTATCAGTAAAGCTAATTACTACATAAAAATTAGAAAAACTCCAACTTTTAAGTGGAATATTGTCATGGTTTAGGCCTGGTTGGCAGCCAACCACAATGCAGCAGCTCTCTCTCCCTTCCCCTCCAGCAATGAGAAGGGACAGAGAGCCAGGCTTGGGGTTCGAGATAGGACTGGGATGGGGAAAAATCCCCCTTTTATGATCACGAGCAAAAGGCAGACTCGTTAGGGGAAGAAAAGAAAGAACATACATTTATTACAGACACTAACAACACATAACAGAGTAGGACAGTGAGAAGCATTGCCACAGCTTGAGAACACCTTCCCCCCACCCCTCCCTTCTTCCCGGGCTCAGCTCTGCTCCTGATATCTCTACCTCCTCCCCCAGTGGTGCAGGGGCAGGGAATGGGGGGTGCAGTCAGTGCTGCCTCATTCTTCATCTTCGGTGAGGGGAGTGTCCAGAACTTGTTCCCCCTGCTCCATCGTGGTCCCCCTCTCACAGGAGACAGTCCTCCACAAACTTTCTCCAACATGAGTTCTTTCCATGGGCCGCAACGTTCCCCACACTGCTCCGTCATGGGTCACTAACTTTCTCTGACTGGATTCCCTTCCATGGCTGCAGCCCTTCCCGAGCTGCTCCGGCGTGGGACTCCCCCGCATGCTGCAATCCTCCCAGCGCTGAATTACAGCAGTGGGTCTACCTTTTCCCACAAGACCCCGGCCTTCTTCGGGCACAGCACCTTGATCAGACAAGCAGAAGCCACAGGCCATAAATCAATGTCTGCTCCACCAGAGACCTCCACGGGTGGCAGGGGGGGCCGCCCTGCCGTCTCACCACAGGATCCAGGGGGGTCTCTGCTCCGGCACACCTCCCCCCTCCTTTCTTCCTCCGTTCCTCCACTGACCTTGGTGTTCACACAGCTGCCACAACTCCTCCTCACAAGTCCCCCTGATCATCACCACATCCCTTCTTAAATATGCTGTCGCAGAGACACAGCTGATGTGCTCAATTTCCCAAACAGAAGTGGAGCTGTCTTGGAGCTGGGGGAGCTTCGAGAAGCTTCTCACAGGGGGCCGCCCCAATAGCCCCCTCCCCTGCCACCAGAAAAAAACTCCACCATTCACTCAACCCAGGACAAATATATTCAAGTATAATTTTTTTGCTTTGAAACAGAGAAAGAAGTTTTCCAATCTGACATCAGTTTGCCAGGGATTTTTCAGGTTTTTATCAAAAAAGAGTTAAGAATGTAAAAGTACAATGAATACCAGACAGTGTAGTTTCATGGAGAATAGGTTCCATAAACACTTGTTCTTTCATTTTTTAAAAAATACACATTTTAATTAGTCTGTATTGATGCAAATAATTTTCTTACTATCATAGAGCATTTTGACTAAAAAGCTTGCATTGTCAGGAATTAGTGAGTACTTTCTATGGATCTCAAAGTGGCTCACTGATAACTCTCCAAACTATGATGTTAGTGAAAAGATCTCAAGAAGTAGGGCTGTGAGAAAAGAGATACTCCTAAGAAAATGCTTTTGGTTTGACATATAGTTGATATTATCAGTGATCCAGGTGACCAGAATGGCAGGGAAAAAATCTTACCAAGTAAATATGCAGGTGGGATGGCAAATAACAACAGGTCGGTCTTCTGGACCAACATGAATCACCCCACTAAATGGTCTCTATACCATGTAAGAATAAAGTTGCAATGCATTTCATCAAGAAAAATAATGGAGTAGGTTATAGCTAGGCTTAAAATTCACAGATGGGAGTTGAAAATAGATAAATGTGATCTTGCAATAAGGTATTGTCTCACAGCAGTGAAGGTAATTAAAAGGTAGAGGGAATTACTGGAAGAATCAGTAGACTTCCAGACAAACTTTCAAATGAGATTCCCTGCTTTTCTAGAGGACTTGCATGCTTTAACCCTCTTCTGGAGAAATTAAAAGGCCCCTGCATAGCAGGTCAAGAGTAGATGGCCACAGTTGTTCCTTAGGGCCTCACAGCCTGTGAATAATTTATTGACAAGTCAGATGTTAAGTTTACAACATGTCAAAGAGGAAAAAAAGCCAGCTTGGCTTTGGGCAACATCTGTAAAATGAACAGGCTGTCTTTAGACATCTCTGAACACCAGCTCAGGCCACCATTTCTTCAGAAAGAGTCTTGTTAAAATAGGCTCTAGAGAGGAACAACAAAAACCATCCTGACGGTGATTTTGGGGCAGAAATTCTGGTGTGTGACCAGATCAGACACATTACCACTATAATATCTTAGAAAGATCAATACAAGGGTGATACAAAAGCACTTTAACTACAAGAAATAGACTGTAATTAAGAAAAACAAAATGTTTGGGACTTGTAGGTTTTGCTGTGGACTTGTAAAACGACATTAAAACACAACAGGAAAAGAAGTCCTGCATTTCAAGGATATGAGCCGAATGGTTTAACAAGATTTTATCTTTAACTTGCTTAATTAATGCATCATTTACAACATTTCCATAGCTCCTGGATTTCAGCAGTATATCGCACTCCTCACATCACACTGACAAGGGATCTGAGCATGGAGCACCCTCCCATCCCATGATATGCACTACACATTACACTGGGTGATATTAATGCATATAACTACAGCCCCTGAATTTTCCTGCTCACTGATATTGGAAATGCAAAGCGAGCTTCTTGCCTCTGTACAGCCCCTAACAAGCCAAATCTCCAAGGATAAATGATAGCCAAGACAGAGCAGGGCTCTTTGAATGAGAGATACCATTCAAATTCAAAGAAGTGTAAAAAAAAGAAAAATAGAGGATGGTGTGCCACTGAAAGGGAGGCAGAAAAACACAATACATGAGCCTTGAATAAAAATGAAAACCTAATCACACTATACTGAGGCTGTGGATAGAACATTTTATTCCCTTTTTTGTATTCTGATCAGTCAGGCAGGCATAAAAATGACCTTTCATGCATGCATGTTTTCCGGATGGATGTCAGCTGGCCTTCAGCACAGGTGATACCAGATGTTTTCTATTTAAGGACTGTTCTCTGGAAAATTAATCCTGGGCAGTACAGCAGGTGTCTGTGTGTGAGCACTTCAGCTTGTGCATCTCTGGCATCATTCAGTGATTCATGACTTCAACAGAGGCTGCCGGTGAGCAGGAAAGCTGCATGTTCCTTGACTGCTCTTTGAAATGTATAGCTCAAAAGCTCTGGGTATGGTTTGAAGGGTCCTGCGCTGGTCCCAGGCCCTTAACAAGCAGCATCGGAGGTGCCCATCAACAGCTTGTTGGTGTGGCCTTCCAGCAATGGCACCACACAAGCCTCTGAGTCAGCCCTTTCTCCTACTACAGTGAGGTTTTCTCAACAATGTACAGGGGTTAAAATCAGCAACATTTCCTTCCTTTCATCCCCACTGCAATGGACTCTAGACACCTCTCCCACTGTGTTCTGCCTGGAGTCTGAACCCAGAGAAAGCTGCTTGCTGAAAGTAAAAGGATAAAATACTACCTCTTGCTATTTATCTTACCTGGTACCATGTATGAGACCACCTCAAACGGGCCATACCAAAAAGTCTGTTTGTCTCAATATCTTCTCTCTGACAGTGGCCAACAACAGGTGTCCATGGAAGGTGGCAGATAAGGATGCACCAGTAGGATACTTCACCCAACTGATGTTGCAACATCTGGTAACATGTGGCTGAGGGCCACAGTGAGCCAGGGGCAGTTCCTGTATATTGGGTAACACCCAGTGCCTTTATCTGTCATTAGCACATTCAACCTTCACACATGAGTTTGGGCATCTACAATATCCTGTGGCAGAGTTCACAGCTGAGCTATACATCATTTGAGCAGTGAGCTCAACACTTCAACAGTGAGTAGGTGAAGTTTCACAAAGACCTGGACTACATCTTGCTGTAGCTACCTGCCTGTAGCCCTGCAGTAGTCCCAGCAACAAAATGTCAGCAAGCAGAAAGGTGGAATGAAAGAGGGGCTTAAGTGAGCAGAAGAAGAGTGGTAGAGAGACGTCTGCCAGTCCTAATCCATTTATCAGCCAGGATTTTGGACATTTCTTAGTCTGGACAGACAGAGGAAGGAAAGTGAAGAAATAAAAGATGTCTGTTTGCTCAATCACTTTGTTATGAATCTAAAGGATTTGACTGAAGGAACTCATATGGACTTAAATTTTTCCAATATAAGTGTCTTGATTTGTCTGTGTAAAATTATAGAGCAAAGTTCACAGAGCAGTCAAATTTCCTTGCACATATTGTTGGGGATTGTAAGGTTGTTTTCAAGACATTCATAGCCCTTTGGAGTTTTGAAGCTGTCACCCACATCATATAATGAGTCATTATTGCTGCCATATCTGAGAGCCTGCAGGCAAAACCAAGCACAGACTAATATGTCCAGCACCAGTTTGCATGCTTGCAAAGAAGCAGTATATATATATATATATATATACATATATATATATATACAGACAGATGCATTATAAGGGACAAAAATAACTCTGAAAAGACATCACTACTGTCCCTAGGAGGCAGTTGGCTCTCCAGCAAGATCTTTTCACCAGTATATTCCAGGATTTAATTATATTTCTGTGGATGATGGGAAGTCATCTTCCTTCATCCATGTCGGGATATAGAGATTACTGAAAGATATCTAAAGATCTGAGTGTACTATAGCATTAAAACTGTTTTTTTTTTTTTCTCCCATTTAATGAACCTAGTCTTAAGAGAATAAAAAGAAACACCTTTGATCATACAGAGAAAAAAAAAAGCATCAACATTGAAAGATATTCAGCACTAAGGGAAACTTTCACAATTGGAAAAAAAAAATAAGAAAGCAGGGGAGCAATGTGATACAGTCTCAATAAATACTATGAAAACAGCCCAAATGCTTTTTCACATGATTTCTGCAAAACTTCTTCAGCTTACAACATGCTGCTGCATTTACCAGTTCTAGAAAGAAACCATATACTTTCACATCAACTACTAGATGTCAAAATAACTGGGACAGTTGCATAACAGCTGCTGAAGCACAGAGGAAAAAAAAAATCTATTTTTTGTACACACAATATGGAGCAGAAGGGCTATTTGTGTTTAATTTCTATAATATTGTGAAAGGGTTTTAGCATTTTGATGTTTCAAAGTACTTTTTCCTGGCTTGTGCAGGATGCTTTTCTACTTCCTGTGCTTTTTCCTGTATTTTGCTGACAGTTTAAGGCTTAGATAGATGGACCTCGATGCAAGACCAGGGATGAATTTCTTCTGATCAGCACTAAGTCGTGAGCCAGATGCAACAATCACTTGATTAGGAGCTGTTTTCCACATTCAGCAGGTTAGACTGGGAGTTGGATGGTCCCTTTTGGCCTGACCCAGAGGGTGTGATTAATGCAGCCCTCATGGCATACCTAGCTCAGGCCAGCCACAGCTGAAAATATGTTTTACTCTTAGTTTGCAAAGTGTACCTCTAACCCTCAACCACCTTTAAAAACAAGGCGAATGTCACAGACTTGCTTCACAAAGAGCTATCACATGCTAGTAATTTTATCCACCAATACTGCCATCCATGCTCAGATCCTTACAACTCAGAGGTAAGAAGTAGCTTATTTCAGGTTTGTGTGGTGACATCTCATTCCCTAGAAATGTTACTTGCGATAGAGATTATTTGCTGAATGAAACCACTGTGCTGACCTGAGACACGTACGTGACTGTTTCCACTCACCCTCTTCTGCACGACATGCAGCAAAAGTCCAGAGTTTAAATTCCATTGAGAAGTTTACTCCAGAAGTGTGATCATTTAATAGGATCATAAAACCGCTTAAAATACACAGTCAACTTTAGCATAAGAGAGCATGGATTTTTTTATACAGACACATTTTTGTTATGTTTCTTAATTTATTAAAATTCTAAGGAGGAATTATAAATCTACACTATCTAACACAGCAATTTTAAACTTTATTCAAAAAATCAGATTTATCAAAGATAAAAATGCTTGCTGGAAGTATCAGAGCACAAAATTACTTACATGTCTAGCTGCTATGCCCTGAAATTAGGGCAATAATCCCTGGTAAACCCTAGGTATTTGAGATTACCATGGAATAACAGTAGAAATTGTTTAGCAAATGATTTAAAAATGTCTCTGACTGTAATCATATGCAGAGAAAGGTCACCGAGTAGAATCTTCTTGGTGTGGTTTGGCGTTCATAGAACAGTGAGGGTCTTTTTCCAAGGTACTTTTAATTCCATTCTGCATAATAGGGGTAGAAAAGTAACAGCATGGTAGTATCCGATTTAATTCCTGGGTAACTGGTACACCTCTGATAGGATTTTTCCACTCAACAATGGGATAGGCAAGAAGTATGTGAAGCAAGGGTCAATAAAAGAAAAAAAAAAAAAAAAAAAGTGAGAGGTCAGAAAGCTCAGAGGGAGAAGCACATCTCGAGCTACTTGCTCCTCTTCAAAAATGAAGAAGGCAGAAACTTTTGCCAAAACACAAGGAAACTTCTTTGTGCTCATCCTTCCTGCATGTTTTCTCCTTTTACCTTGAGCTCTGCCCTCCTGAGACACATTCCCACCAAAGAAGCTCCCTCTGGAAAACAAGTTGGAAACAGCTGCTCCCCAACTTCGCAAAACCGAGGCTTGTCTTGTTAAGTCCCTGCCTGGGGACACCGGGATTTTGTTTCTTTGCTGACACCGGTTTTGTGCAAAGGCGAATCTCTGTGCAGACCCCGCATCCCCAGCTCAGAGACGGAGACCTGCCACATGCCCGCAGAGCAGCACCGGTTCGGAGTGAGCAGTATCGGCGGCTGGGTCGCTGTGCCGAGCCAGCCCGGGCTGCAGCACGTTGGTACGCCTCCAACGGCACGTCCGTCGGCGAACAAGGGGTTATGCCAGGTAATGCACGGTGCCATGCCCAGCTTTCCTCGCCTGCCCGGGCTGGTGGTCGCTGTGGGCTGTGCTGCCAGCTGGCTCCCCGCTCCCACCCCAGCACACCTCCCGCGATTCTCTACTCAAGCAAACGCTGAGAAAAATCTGCGCTTCTTTATCAAAATTCCCGCATTAGCATGCAAAGATGGGATCTCTCATGCTAACAAAAACCTCTGCTACTTGTTGTTAGCCAGCACAGTTCGGGGCTTCAGCGGGGTCCTGCAGGCCAGCCAGCCCTCCAAGCACCCAGCACCCCACCACCCCGTCTGACTGACCACGCACGCGTCCTGCAAAGGCTGCAGAGGGAAGGCGAGCGATGTACAGGCAGCCCACCGTCTGAAAATCCTCCGCTAATGTCAGCGCCTTCCTCCCTCTCCCCCTGGTAATCATAGCATAGGAACCAGAGAGAGAGAAGCTTGCTCGCAAACAATTTATGAACCAAAAAAAAGGTAAAAATATCAATTAACACGGTGTTCACAAATCAGCTGAACAAGCTTTAATTACTAGAAAACACCTGCTGTCACTGTGATCAAGGTTTGGAACGAAGCTATAATTACAGCATTAGCTTTCATTCCCAAAAGACTAATGAATCAGGGAACTGACATTTAGTGTGGTATTTAATTTTTTTTTAGAAATACAAAAACAATGGCATACCAAATTTGCCTTTTTTCAAGACACAGGAGTTTCACTAACATCCGGGGATCCTCTGGAAAAGAAATAGATTAATATGGATGTATTATGAGGAAAAAAATTCATTATAATAAAAATAATGTTTGGAGAAGTTACATGTAAATCATATTTTACCAGGAAGCCAAAACTGACAACTGAATAAAAATTCCCTGAATAGTCATCGTGGTAGCACAGACGTTCTCCTGCCACTTTTCACTTCAATTCTTTCTATTCAAGTTGCTCTAAAATAGATAATTTAATAAAAGGCTGTTACAGCAGAGTACAGACCTTTCCGTCCAACTCGGGCTCACAGATCTTTCCTTTCCAGCTTTATTCACAAACCTGTTATTGATGGGCCATATTTCCTGGATATTGAGCATAACAAACATTATTTTAAAAGAAATATGGTTTGCAGAAATACAAGCTCCGCAGCTGTTGCAGTGCTTTTCTGTTTTCTGGGATTTTTTTTAAAGTCCTCTTGCACTGCATTTCGTTAGCATTTCATAGAATTTGACTGAGAAGTTCAAAATGAGGGCAAATGTGCAGTTCTCAGAAGATCAACTAATTCAACAGCTTGGAGAGAGTAAGTGCTCTGAGAAATCACATTAAAAACTGCTGAAAGTGCTGAGTCAACACCAAACTTTGCATACAGAGTCTGTCAACTTGGTTTCACAGAAAAATTATGCCTGTGCCTACAAAGCCTTGCTTTTTGCTAACGAGAGCTATTAAAGATTTTCATTTCAAGTGGGTCTCTGTAGATCAAACCTCCACAGCCTTCCTGAAAGTCCCTGATAGTCTGGTGCCATCATTTGCTTAGGAGTCATATGATTAATTGATTTTTTCAGGTTGCTATGTTAACACAAAAGAGAAGAAAAAACGAAAAAGCTAAAAAACAAACAAACAGCCCTCAAAACATCAGCTTCCTCAGCAATGTAAGAACTGGGAAACTATAATGGGCAATTCACAGAGGTGTTTCCAATGGTCCAAGTTGGAAGCTGCATTTTTTAAATTAAACACAAACAAACATCACAGCCAAAGGTTGCTTGTCCCACTGCCATTAATATTTCATTCTTTTATCATGGTAACCCTTCCATTCAAACCTATTTAACAACTCTGCAATTATTTTCAAACTTGCACATATTGACTCCAAATTACTTTATTTTGCCAGAAAACCATGCACCTAGCGAATTTCAACTATCTTACTTGGGGACCTCTGGGAAAAGCCACATCAAGTTCTGTGTCCGCGTAGATATTGTCCTTAAATACCGCTTCAGAACAAAGCACATTTATTTCACTTGACTCTCAAAAACTGTTGTGACTGACAGAGCAGACCTTCGCCCATCCATGCTATCAGAGCTTCAAGCATGTAAACCTCTCTAAGAAGTAAGCCTCTGTCCTAAAAATAACCCATGGTATGGTTCTCTGCCCTATCCCCTTGCACACAACCCCAAAAAAAGGGTACAGATCACCATGGCCTGAGGCAGGGCAGGGGCAAGTCAGGTAACTCCCTCCAAGGTGTTATGCACCCTGATCTTGCTCTCCACTGCCCAGTCAGGATTGAGTTAATTTGCTTCTACCACACACAGACAAATCGATAGCAGCACTCTCGTTCACATGAGATGACTCTGCTCCTTGCCCCACGCTCAATCAAGACCAAAAAACGGAAAAGGCTACACTTTGCACATACTGAAGCCACCCCACATGAGCCAGACCTCACATCAGGAAGTTAATACAATTGTGAAAAACTATCCTGAGCATCAAGTCATAGTCCACACAAATCACCCCTGTAGCCCCAGAAACACCAGATCGATGCATGGTCCTACATGGAGCTTTGCACTGAAATCAGTTTAGGGGTACAGGCTGGTGCTGTTACTTGTGAGGGCTATATACTGTGCATCTGCAACAATTTCTTCTCTGTCTGCCAGACCTTTAAATGAGATGAATCTCCTGTCCTTGCCTCAATCACTAGCAATTTTGTCTTTAGATGTAATCCCTTACAAAAATGCTCTCAGATTCATTAGTTCTGTTCTTTCTTGGAGTAGCTCCTTGTGGCTGAAAGAAAGTATTTGAGCTCAGCTGATTAAATCGGGTAGTATTTTACTTGTAGCATTTCAGTTTGGAAAAAGACAAAGTAGCACCAATAAAAGTTTGAAAGGCTGAACTATGCCATTGGTTGTTTTTAGGACAGAGCAGTTCCTGGTACTACATTTTTCAAAATTTCACTCACAGGTGTTTAGTTAAATTGGTTTTTTGCTTTCCTTCCAAGACATCCAAGTCCCAACATTGTCCTTTGTACTTCAGCAAAAAAGCCCTGAGACACCAGCATGTGTCTTATCTGAGGAAAACTCACGCTAAATCCTGAAACACTCCTTTGGACCCTCCTTGCCTAAAAAGGAGAGCATCTGAGGAGTCTGCCAGTAAATAAAGGAGGAGTTTGGGCAATAAGGCACAATTGTTTTGGAAACAAGCTGCATCCTCTGCAAATAGCTGAGCGACATGTCATGCCAGAGCTTGATGGTACAGACCCAGATTGCTTATCCTATGCAAGAAAAATATGATTTCCCTCAGCTCTCTATTTGTAGTTTTCTGCTTTTTATAAAAGGATTCAAGAAGTGCTGCCCAAGCTGTAAGGCTCTGTTAGATTGCCAATCTAAAGGACTTCTAGGGATAGCTGGAGAATATTTTGCTGCTATGTCTGAGAAATGTGCATGCCACAAAAATTGCTGATGTAGGGAGAGCAGTTTCTTACGTTTCCTTCTGTGATTCACGTATCTAGATTTCCATGGTGTGGCTGAGGGTTCCACTGCTAGCAGCTACTTGTGAGTTCAGAGGACTTAGTGTACAGTGTTTCTCACTGCCTTTTGTCTGTAAGTTGCTGTGCTTTTTTAATACTTGCCGAAGTGAGAATGTTAGGGTTTCTCCACAGCAGTGAGGCTGTCACATTCTGGCCTGAAGGTCTCTGATCCATGAGGCAGCTAAGTGACCACTGTGCTGTTTTTCCTCTCACATTTCATTACCAAACTACCTCCGGATACCACAATTCTCAGCACATTTCCTGCCAGAAAAAAAAATGCAGCACAGGCTTTCTAGAGTACATAGGTATGTGATTTTCTACCACCCATTTCAGTCTATGAGTGATTCGGGGGAGCTACCAGGGAAGGACATGTCTGTAAGGCTGTTTTCTGCCCCAGTCTGTCTTTCCCCCTTATTTTATAACCTGAAGCTGCCATGATAAACTTGTAAATATCCATCCTTGTTGTGAATGGGAACCCTGTTGCCCAGCCTGGAGCATAACCACTGCAAAACAGAAAGTTTAGTTATTTTTCCTCCTATTGCTCTCCCGCCAGAACACTGAAAGACCTCAGGCTCTGGACCTCATCGGTAACAGGGATAAATTGCAGAATGTAGCAGCCACAAGGCCATTAAACAAAGCCACCCTTCACGTTCCTGACCCATAAGGAGCAGCACTGCCCGCACCCGGGACTGGCGGGGCTCAGGGAGCCCGGGGGAAGGCAAGGCAGCAAGCAGCATGTCCCCAGCGAGCAGCCTTGGCTGCCAGCAGCCGCTGGCGTCGACGCCTCCTGAGCCAGAGCTCACGCCCAGGCTCTTGCGTTTGCCTATCTGCCATGGGCTTGACTAACGTTTCTTGTGACCCCATTCATACCTTTGGCCTCCCAAACATCCTGTGATGACGAGTTCCCCAATTTAAGCATGCATTGTGCAGAGAAGGACTTCCTCCTCTTTGTTTTAAACCCACTGCCTGGTATTTCCACTGGGTGCCCTAGACTGTGAGATTTCGGTGAATAGTCATTCCCTGGTGATCTTCACCATACCATTCATGGTTTTTTACAAACATTCACCATCTTTCTCAGACCCCAGAGTTGCCTCCCATGTTGAACACAGCTTACCTGGACCAGAGAAAATCACTCAAAAGCCTCAGTTCAATTAAACAAAAGCCCTCGTATTCTTTTATTTCTCCTTTGTTTACACAGATTTCTAAGTTACTCATTGCCCTCAAGTAAACACAGCAAAGTTAAAAAATACGAGACCAGGAGTACCACACTTATATCATCAGCTGGATTAGCAGGGCTGCTGCGTGTGTAACAAGTGGGACCAGTGATTTCCAAACTGAAGCCTCCTGAATACCCCCACACACACATCAGGACCACGTTGCTCTGAAGTGCTGAGTGCTCCCTTTTAGGACCGGATGTCCCAAAGGTCTGCTGCAGTTCAGACACCAGAAATCTGCAGCTACGTCCCGTTGCCCCATGGCAGGGAAAAGACCCCATTGTGGAAAACTGAGCTTCGACTATCACAACCAGAGCTTTTGCACCCCAGCACTTTGCCATCCAGACCTTATTCTAGTGCCTGATAACACAGCCAGCACTCTGAAACACTTAGTCCCAGCTACACCTGTGGAAAAACAGACCCTATGACTTAAAAAAAATCTGTCTCAAAGGAACTGTCCATCAACAGTGAGTTACAACAGTATTACCATGGGGATAAGCAGTAACGGAACAGGGGTAACAGAAACATCTCACCGCAACCACAGGGCAGAAAGAGAGGAGAGCTTCATCAAGCAGGAACAACAGGGATGTTCACACAGATGTGTCACAGTTAGGAGACATTCCTGGTTTTATGAGAACTATCATAGGCTTTTTACTGGTAGATGTATATTTGAAAGTGAACTTTGCACCTAGTTTCTCTATTTCCTTTCTTCTTTTTGAACCTGCAGAAAAGTCGTGAATATTATGATCTCAATCTCATTTTATATGAATAAGTACCATGAGAAACTCAGCACAGCTTTATCACAAGAGCAAGAGTCTGTGTGTAGTGTGTGTTTGTAGGTGTGTATTAAGGTTAAGAGAGAAAAATCCACTTAAAATAATTTAAGATTCCTACAAATAGGAAATAGAAAGAGGAAAATATGGTGTTCACTGAACAGGATTTAAGCTTTAATCAAAGTGGACTATTTTCAAACTGTAACTGCCATTTTGAACCCAACAAATCAAGGTAATACCCAAAGTGCAGTTAAACTAAACTGACTATTTAAAGGCAGATGAGTAGCACATACTGTGTTAATTGTTTAAGTGCAGCTCATTCAGCCATCACAAGATTTCCAGCCAGGAATCCCCAGCTGGTTTATTTCTCTTTTTTTTTGTGCGTTTGTCAGATCACTGCTGCACTCAGCACCATGCTTCCTCCTCTCGAGGGCAAAATCTCCCTGAAAATAAGCAGCAGCAACCCCCAGAACAGAGCTATAGGAGTTGTTGAATTCGACACCAGACTCTGGTGACAATGCCACAGGGAAAAGCCTCTGGTTTAGCTCCTGCCTGTGGTGCCAGCACTGCTGCAGGGGTATTGCCACAGGCCAGGACTGGAGGTATTGGTGCTGGTAAGTGCCAGCACTGCTGAGAGCACCGTCAGCAAATGTGCCTCCCGTCATCGATTTGCAGAACAGGCCTTCCAACACCTCGTCAGCTGTCACAGCGAGACGCCACGCAGGGGAAGGAAGGTGACTTGTGTTAAATCAGCTTCCTGGAGAAAGGAAACATCAGTCTCTGTATCCCAGCAGACCCTGGATTATATCAAAATGTTATTTTGATATCAGGAGTAGCAAAAAAGGGGGAGGGTTTAGAAGAGCCCAGGCACAGCCACAGTGCCCATGGCTAGTCGGGATGCCCTTGCTAATACATTTTCTGGAGCAGGGTCTTGTCACGGGGGCCTGCCCGCCTCCCCTGCTCAGCTGAGCAGGGTTCCCCGGGCAGGTCAAAGGTGGGTGATGAAACACCCACAGCAGCGGTAGGTTCCAAAGTACCAGACTCATTGCAACTACCTTAGGATCATATTTTGACACTGGCATAGACATTGACTTTGAAAGGGATTATCCTGTGTTTCACCTCTATTACTTACTAACGACCTAGCCAAAGTTATGATGAATATGGCAAAAGAGAGAAGATTGCTATGCAGATCAGATACCCATCATTAACTGAGTGATAATGAATAAGGTTAATAGCGCCACTTTGCTGAGAAGCTTCAATGTGCTGAATGTAGATGAGATCTGCAGCCAAATTTCCCAAAGATTTTGCTGAGGGATGTGCCTTTCCTTCACACATAGGGGATAGGAACCCACATCACAGCTCCAGACTGGATCCAGTTGAGCCCATCCCTAGGACTAGTACTTTTCAGTTTGAACACTTCTCCTCCTCTGCCCCTGAAGACTCCTACTCTGCAACCTCCAGGCACTTTCATCTCCACGACAGTTTTATAACACACACACAGTGGAAGCTCTTTAAACATTTCCCATTGCTTCAGCACAGAACAGAACAGATTAATCTCCCAAAGATAGGACTTGTAATGAGGCTAGCAGACCAAGGTAATGTAAATGCCAGAGCAATCAGGAGTAAGGGAAGGTGAATATCACATTCTACTGATTTATAATTACACTGGTTGACCTTGCTAAAATTTTCTAGAAATACATGTTAGTTTAAGCAAATCTCAACCTGTCTTCTGGCCAAAATGTTCCTCACAGGACAGCATGTCAAAACATGTATTATTTATTACTGTTTGGTTCCCAGTGATTCATTCAGTGTAATTTCCAAATGCTCACTAATAATGTGTTGGACCAAAGTAATAACTCCCCATGGATACCAAGGAAATAAAGTGCTCTACAATTCTATCCCACCTTCCACCCAGAGAGCACCCCAGCACTTTACGCACTCATGAATTTAATCTCACTGCCCATGAGGCCTGGGGAAAAAAAAATGTTGTAAAGAGTCACCTTTAACACAGAACTGTAAATTCTTTGTAAAAATATAATATAAACATATTTTAAATCAGAATTCTTTTCTACAGAGATTTTCCATTACTGTTTCTCTCACTGCCGTTTTTAATTGCAAAATATATTCCAGGTTGACAAGATAAGTTTTAGCACTGAAGAGGCTTAATAAAACTGATTCTAACAGAGCCTTGAGTCACCTTGATCCTTCTCCAAAGATAGGACATACTATATCTAGAGTAATATTTCTACTTACACAGTGTTTTTCTAGTTATTCACTCCAAAGCCATTAAAAGAGTTGTATATGGTTTAATGTGACATGAAACAGGAATTCTTCAGCAGCTTAAATATAAGCAGCCTCTCCTTCCAAGGAGAAACATAAGTTCAGCTGCCTTTGGGTCAGTGAACATCCCAAACATCTTAATACCCAAATGATGAGCGCTATGGTTCAACAGCAACAACAACAACATATCTCAGATAAAAACCTGTTTGCTTTCCAGTAGATGTCTGAGGGAGATTTAAATCATTCCTGCCAAAGTGATCAGTATTCCACATGACACTTCATACAGGAATTAAAGAAAATCAATTTCCTTCAGACCTTCCTATTTTGGAGCTTTTTTATGAGTCAATGACAGCTGAAGTGTTTGCATCATTAATGAGGTCTTTCAGCACATAATACCTCAACCGCTGCACAAGGGCTCTCTTGGGATGGATAAAGCAAACTCGTGAGTTCTGAAGTCCAGACTTCAGAGCAAGAACCAGGAAGCGCAGCTGCATTACACCTCTCATACATGAATACACATATATCCTCTTTAAACTAGCTTGTATTATGCAGGATAACATTTTTTGCTAGCTCTCTGAGCCCAGCTGCATTCATATGAAATATACCAGACTCCATAGGAATCAAGAAAAGCAAAGGCATGACTACGTGCTAGACATTTTAAATCTTGGAGGCAAAGTCTCAAGGAAAAAAGGTAGTTATTCAATGTTTACCAGAAACGCTGTATGAACTGCAAGACATGTTACGGCCATTCTTTTCCTCTGTAGTAATTACATTTACCCCAGAACTGGAAGGTTTGGCTTGGGACATCTTCAGCCTAAAAGTATAATTTAAAATGGCAATCATTAGCAAATTTCACAGCAGAGATGTGCAGAAAAAAAAATAATAAAAATGTATAGAACGACTATTACTCGTGCTTGCTCCCTCTTAGAATAAATAACCAATAACCTTGCTAAGAGTTTTCCCTTGCTGTGGTACCCTGCCTCGTGGAAAACAATGTCTGGTAAGACCAGTACCTGTGGGGGAGCCCTGTCTGCTCAGCATCATCTCCCACAGGCTGCAGGAGCCTCCTGCTGACTGCTGGGCATGAGAGTCACAGAGGTCTTTAAATTCCCTGTTTCTTACTGGGAGGAAACTACAGTTGTACTCACACACCTCTGTGGCCTCCAGCTCTCCGTGGGTCAGAGTCTGGGATCCTCCTCCTGCTTCTGGTGTCCTGGACATGGCTCTTCTCCTGCAATCTGCTTTTTCACCTCAGATTTGGAACACAGCTTGCTGTGTCCTGGATTAGTTTGCCAATCAAAAGTTCACTGTCACACTCTTAGAAAGCACACTTTTTCAGGTTTCCCTCCTTTCAAACACATTACTCTTTAAGAAGCCCTGTACCAACTCAGGTGCTTTGTGCAATACCAGGAAAACATCTAACATATAAGCCTCAAGGCTCTGACAAAAATTCCTCCAATTACTTTACCTGTACTGCTGCTAGCCCACAGCTCTGCAATGGCTGCATGATTTGCTCTGCTGGTACTTTTTTGTCCCACTTGCCAGCTGACTCAGTAGTGCTGTGCCCGCCACCCCATTTCTTTGGCACAGGGAGTGTGTGTGTGGTGGGAGCACAGCAGGCGGGGCGGGAAGGACTGCAACTTGTGGAAAGTTCAAACAATGTTCATCCTGTGTATCCAAAAAGTTGTCCAGCACCTGGAGCTGCCCCAGCAAGCGCAGCCCTGATCTGATCCACAGCGGTTGGTTCCACCAAACACAGCCACGGGGCAGGTTCCCAGCTGGGCGGTCACCTGCGGGGTTGTGCCAGAAATTCCCTTTGCAAGTGCTAGGCAGGTCCTAGGTCCTACTCTCATGTCGTTTGGTTCCCTTGAGTGAAGGTTTCAGTCAAGTCTATCTTGTCTCAGCTGAACTTACCTTCTGGGCCTGATTCACTGCATTTTTACACCCATATTATGGCAGAAAAATGCCACATACGTATGTAAAACTGGTAAAGAAAAAAGGCCCTCCAGACCCAACAGTAATCAAACCAGAAAGTGGGGTTATCACCTCTACCTCAATGTTTGGTCTTTACATCACTGTTTATGCAAACTGTGGGGTTTATTGGTTTGTTGGTTTTTTTGTGTTTTTTTTTTTTTTTTTTATTATTTTTTGGTGGAAAAAAAAAAAAAGAAATACAACAAAAGAATATTTGCACAAATCCCATTTTTCCTGAAGGAAAGGTTGTCACCAATGACAGCAGCAACAACTGACACCCGACCATTCAGCAGGAGCTTTACAAAACAAATACTTTTTAGATAAAGACTCAAGTTTAGGAAAAAGCCCTTGCTTGCTGATGCTTGAGCTACTGCACTTCATTACAAGAGTCTGACCATCCTGTTAATTGGCTAGATGATGCAGTCATTAAAATAAATGCACTATACTTCTGCAGGGCTAGCAATTCAGGAATCCATACTACCCTATTATCTTACAGCAAATAACAGACTGTAAATAATGCAGACATGTAATTAAGCTGACTGAACATTAAGAGAAAAAAAGATGAATTCTAAGGATTCTCTTGTTTTTCCCCTTCTGCCAAAAGTCATTACCTATCAGATATCCCACAGGCTCCCCAACAAAGCCCTCCAGAATGACTTGCATGAAACAAGTCTCTCAAACATCATAATTAGTTAGATTAAAGGTTTTAACTTTTTTTCTTCATGAAGTGACTAAATTAAAGGCACATCTAAGGGAACGCAGCTATTCCTGCACAAGAACCTCCTACCATCTTTACAGTTTGGTTATCATCTCTCTTCTGTAAAAAGGAGGTGAAGCAGGCTGGATGCTTACAAGGCAGTCTATGTAATTTAAGTGATGCCAGACACTTAAAACATGTAGTGGAGGATGCAATCCTAACACAGATCTACAGTAAATTCAAAACACAAAAATTAATCTAGTGTCAAGACTCAGTCTTGCATGGAGAGTTAGCCAGAACATGTACTAAAACTAAGTGTAACGTGTACTCTGTGCAGGGACCTTCTGCAGGCTGGTCCAGCTACAGGTACACAGCTTCCCCTCTCCTCCACCCTGCAAAAGAGGTTGGTCTTTCTCTACAGGTCCAATATCATCACTTAAATAGAACAAAGGATAAGGTTGAGGAAATACTCTGTTCTTCCAGAAGACATATTTGCCTACACATCTGCTGGCATCAGCTAGGACCAATATGGTCTCAACTCACCAACTTCAGCCCAAAAGCCTCTACCACCCAAGCCAAAGGACTAAAGTGATTATTACTGGTTAGGACTGTCCACCAAAGAGGTTTGTATTTGGACTATAGCTGCTGTTGAAGCTTTTTACTGTGAAAATTTTACACAGTGAAGGAAACCTGACTGTAACCTTGTATAAAGAGTTCACTTCAGGGAATACAGCTCCAAGGAGAACATAGTCCAAATCCAGGATTACCAAATACTCTGGTGAAGGTAAGAAACATCCTACACAGCCACTGCCTGTGACTTCAAAATATTTTTGTGAGACTGTTTCTCAGTTGGATCTACTAATAGCACTTCAGGATCTATCTTTTGTTTTCCTCTTTGTTGATCAGGATCATTAGCTCTTATTCACATTGATTTTTGTGAATGAGGAGAAGGGAGTTAGGACCTCTTGTACAGAATAGGATTTACAAAATTCACTTTCACTACCTCTTCAGAATTTGTCTCTGACCTCCTAATCCTGAATAAGCCTTTTCCTTCTTTTTAACCAGACAGAGCGCAGACCCAGGAGATGTATGCTGCTTGGGTAGATCTGAGATATGTGTGCTCTTTGACTAATAAAAAATTCTCTGAATGAAGTACTTGAGGCAACATGTGCAAGTCTAGGAAACAATGGGCAGGCATATAAATATGCGTAAGTGTATATTCAGACTTCATTTCTCATATCCTGTGTCTGAGCATTACCAGCCATGGGGCGGGAGGAGGAGGGGGAGCAGAGGGAATAAAAACAAAAAACCCCATGGGTCTGAGGACCCTTTTTGTTGCCCTGCAATTCAGTATCTCTTCTGCCCCAAAGTGCAGACATCTAGTCTGCATTCTAGGAAACACCTGATCCAAATCCAGGAATAAAATATTTGAAAGCAATAATCCACCCTGAAATGTTTTTGCATCTCTTAATAAATGGCAATTATCCATGTACTATATATTGTAAATGAAAAAAGAAGCCTACATAATGAGGCATGTAATACTCAGCAAATGGTTTGCTGGAAAAAAAAAGTCTTCTGGGAAGTATCAGAAATACACATCATATCCCTGAATTCTGGGAAAATACATAAATCTGATTTAGCTGAAATTTGTCTAACAATATATGGAGGCAAATACCTTACAACTGAAAGCACATTTGAAAGATCACACGGACTTATTTATTCCAACTGAGGTCAGGAACAAATTATATTCCAAAACATATGTTCCCTACCTGCTTGTTTCATAGCTTATGGCTAGCTGACATGCAGAGCTAAAATCTCTCACTTCCAGTCAACAGGAACCTCATTTACAGAGCAAACCTCATTTTTAGGTCTTTAAGCACAAGCAAGTTGGACAAGCATGTCTCTGTCAATTTATTCTCTGGAAAGGCAATGATGTCCTGGAGGCTATACAAGAATTCATGCAGCAATTGCTGATCAAGCCCTTAGACACGTAGAGTATGCCATTTTGATAGTGTTTGCTGAAAGATCCTAATGGTTGCCAGGAGGGGAATTTCAGAACCAAAGACAATAATAGTCCTCATTAAAACACTGGATTTGCCATGCTCATTTTAGATTCAGTTGAAGGAGCAATGAAACTACTTTTTATATAACAAAAAGCATTTTATAGTTGCCTCACAAGGCATTAAATTGCAAAAGAGGTCAGGGCTAAGCCATTTAGCCTCAGAGCTTCCACTCATTGCGAAAGAAAAGGCTGGAATATTAGTTTTGCAGGATTTGGACTTTGAAGACATGAAGTCAGGTGAAAGGGTTTGGAGAGGAAATTGGAGAGATGGAACTTTCTGAACGCATAACTCCCTGGAGTTACAGTCATTGGATATACTAAGAGCTGTACCCGGTGTGTACTGGTTTTGTTTTGTTAAAGAAAAGGTACATTTTTCATTAACTGAGAGTGTAATACCAACAAGCCCAATTCATAATCTCAGTCTCCATATGCATGATTCATAACCTTGTAAATTCTCTCCTTTACAGGTTTCATTTTCTTAATGTTTCCAAAATTTCTGAAGAAGCTGACTGGAGTTTTCAACTCTACACAAAACAAAATCCCAGCACATCTAGGAATTTACAGAAAAATGTGACAATTATACCACAAAGAAACCCCAGCAATGTCCCTGCAGGACTCCTGAGACTGTTGTTTCTGACTTTGTCCCAGTTCTAAAAATGGGCACTGAGCAATGTAAAGGCTGAAGAGGAAATTTGAAAATTCTACCAGTAACTGATAGATTTAAAAACTTTGAGGATGAGAAGGCATGGTAGGGCATGCAAGTAATACTAAGGAAAAGTAAATCCATCTTATAAATCAGGTGTCTGATGATTTAGCGAAGTGTCACACACCTCTTATGTTACACTTGGGAACTGAGGAAAAGGATGGGAACAGATGAATAAACATCATCTTTTGATTGTTATCCATTGGAGCAGTACTAGACCATTGCTGAAATATGTACCTTTTAAAAATAAAAAAAAAAAAAAATAAAAAAGAAAGGAAAGAAAGATTAGCAAGATTTAAATCGATTCATCCTTTTGATCTGAAGAAACTGCTCATTTTTGTGGTTTCTCTGTTCACATATTCCCTGATACTCAAGGCTCAGAAGACCCATAATGGCCCATTCTTTCTCTTCCTTCTTTGAATTGATTTTTTTCAAGAATTTATGTAGATTATATATGAAGTGAGAGCTCCATGGTTATTTTCATTTGCACTCTAAAACCTTCATGTTCCCCTCTGAAACCTTGGGCAATTATTTTGCTCTCTGCTTTTTTATTTAGAAATTCTTGTGTTGAAGTTCCGGAATTTTCATTTGCATTTTGCATTTCAAAGCTTGGAGGATGAAGTGGGAATTATTTTGAAGTGGCTTTTCTGTTTTTTTTTTCAAGACCACAGAACACCTTGAAGCTAGGTTTTTTGTTGGTTTTCCGCTAAATCTTTCTATGCTTTTTAGCTGAGTGTTATTTTACCAATCTGAGAAGCTGTACTGCTCTGCTCTTGGACTGGAACATGCTATCATATTCCCTTCAAGAGCTTGTAAGAACATCTCAGGTTTAAGTTAGATGCTAGTCTAGACAAGGGCACTATTCATTTGCTGTGGCTACAGCTGGTAAGTAGTTATCAAGGATTCTTTCTTCTTTCTGTTTTAGGAAATATGTATTTCTGCTTTCAATATATCTTAATCATGTAAATCTGCAACTTGAACAGATCTGCTCTGGGCATTTGCCCATTTCACTTTTGAATATCATCACATACTATTCTGTGCACTTACTTGTAAAATCTTGGATTCTAAAGCCTTTCCATATGTGCAATAATAATAATAAAGTGGACAATATTCTATATCGGACTGAATGCATTTATGAAGCTACTGACAGAGGTCATCTCATTAAATGACATGTGGTCCCCAAATAATAAACCAAATCAACAGCTGAAGGTGTAGGTGCCCATAAACCTCAGGAGCCCTCTAGCTGACTGCTTCTTATATGCAGGAGTTTCACTCCTTGAGCATTTTTTATGTGTTAACTATCCAGTTACCCAAAACTTAAAATGAGAATATACCTAAGTCCTGATATACAAATATGGTAAGATTCAGACCTATGTAGCATCAGTAATCAGCTGTCATAATTCCACCTGCTGTGCCAGAACATCATCTTCCCAAGAGGAATCATCCACCACAGGAAAAACGTAACACCAACTCCATTCAAAGAAAAAAGTTTTGAGTCAGCTCTTTGCTGCATTTTGTGGCTGTGGCTTATTCTTATTCTGAAACTCTCCCCTTGTCATAAAAAAGCCAAGGTAAAATGAGAAGCCTGCATGTGGTTAGGATATGGATTTGTGATCATCAATAATATTTGGTCACGTATTGAAGTGCCTTGTTTTTCACTGGTACACAAGTGTGCTGTTTATTAATCTCTGTGGGACTATGGAATATGAGAATTAGAAACACTAGGTATGGTAGTTGCATGGGAGAAGCAATCCACGTCAGATGCACAAGCGCACCCTCCCTGTAGCTGTTGTTTCTCTTGCTGGCCCTTTCCACTGCCCGGTCTTTGCAACCTCCATGGAACTTCTGCAGACAATTCCACAGCTGGTGTGATCCAGGGACCCTACACAGCTGTCTGCAGAGAGTGGAAGAGACAGAAGGCACGTAGTCTAAAATAACCATGTCTGACTTGTACGGACAGAAGCGGTATCACTACTAATGAGTGCCTCAGTCACCACAGCTGAACCACAAAAAACTGCACTGATCATGAACGTAACATAGGTTTGAATGTAAATTATTATTCATATTAACACATAACTGTATAATAATAATATGAAGAATACAGATTCAATATCATAGGTTTGCATTAAAATCTTCTGATTGATAATATTTACTTTAAGTGGTCCCTTCTACACATTAAGGAAACTGACATTATGCCACAGAACCCAGCTGACCATGAAGTTAATGACCAAGATGAATGGCACATAGGCAGTTCATTCTCTGAAAAAGTAATTAACCACACTACTCACTGAGTCTTAGCAGAGGAAGTCCAGTCAGTCCCTCTATGAAACAGTCCGTGGCAGATAATGGCAGAAAGCACAGAGGAAGTTAGAGCAGGCTCTGCTTTTCAATAATGTTAATGTCTCTTTATCTCCTGCCAGTCCAAAACCTTCTTATAGCTACTTAGAAGGCAAAGTCGAGGGTTTCAGACCTGCTGTCCTGATGATCACCATTACCAACTTCTAGAGCTCCCAGAACACCTGGGAAGTCAGTCCTGTGAGACTGGGGAGCAGCATGAAGTCTGCTGCAGGGGTTATTCAACATCATATGCAACACATGAACACCCTGCATTTGCAAACAGGTTTCACTTGAGTTCTTTTCTCCCATTTTTACACTATCTCCATGTTTAGTCTCAGCACACACACAGAGCTGTGGGGTATAAAAATCTCTAGAGAAGTCAGCTGGCAGACTAACATAGAGATCAAATTTACACCTAAGAATGATTGAAGAGAGAAGATGGTTGTAGTTTCACTGGGAATATCAGAAAGGCCTGGGGCAGCTCAAAGTGTGAGATCAGAGCCATCAGGGAGCAATAATATAAGCCTAAGAAACTGGAGAAAGAAGACAGAAAGGGCTTAGGGTATACTTGAGGCAGTAGATCAAAGAGATGACTTGTGAATGAAAAAAAGTCAGATCCAAAACTAATTGAGTGAAGGGAAGAGCAGACAGACAAAAATACTGAAACAAGTCTGGTTTCCTTTAGTCTATTGGATCCGAACTGTGCTTACAGTAGTTACCATGATTATCACGGGGATATTACAAGCAAGGCATTGGAGGAAATGGTGGCGTTAACACACAGAATGATTATATCAGAAATACTGTGTTAGACTAAGCTGTACCCTCTGTAATTCAAATGACTCTGTTGTTACTTGCCTATTCTCTTTCCCTGTCCAAATAATACTCAGGCAGGGTTTAGAAGAGGAGGAGCCCAGGAGCTTTGAACCTGAGATGCTTTGCTTTGTTCTGTAGGCACGGAGTCAGAGGTCACTCACTGGGGGCACTCGAAGGAAAATGTTCCACAGGACACTGAGCCGGAAAGGGGCCAAGGAGACTTCCAGACGCTACACAACATAAAATTGTCTCTAAGATTTAAACCACTGAGGAGTGGATCTCTGTAAAAGCAAAGCTGTTTCATCCAGATATTTTCAGTTTTGACACACAATTACATAAATTATGTCACAAAATGAAGCAGCGGCCAGTATCAGGGCCTCTTTTCTACCTGTTAGGGGAGGAGTGAACTAAGACCATTATTTTAGTTCCTAAGACCTTTTTTCCCTCAATATAATGTTTGTGCATTTCCCTAGTCATCTTTAATTGTGGTATAGAAATCTTTTGTCTTAACTATCAGAAGAAAAACCAACTTAAGAAGCAAACCATTTAGAAACTATTGCAATAAAACAGTGATAATAGGAATAAAATCTCAACAGCTTTCAATTTAAGCTAGACTAAATAAGATTTATAACAGGATCCGGTCCATTCATTCACAGCAGCCGAAGGTGAGACTTCCACTACAGAAAATGCTTTAAGGAAGAAAGGACCCCCACAGACATCAAAAGCCTGCAAGAGAGAGACCACCCCTACAAGATTAGCTGCCACACCAGGACAGCTGTGATCTTGCAGGTTCCTCCATGCATGCTTAATGTGAGGCATGTTGGTGATACTCCTTATGTGCCTGAAATCAGGAAAGTGCTTGCCCACCTGGCTAAATGGAGCTTCTGGTGAGAATTACAGCTGTCAGAGCTGTTGCCCCAACAGAAATGTAAGTTACTTCAGGGCCAGGTGTCATCCAGGAAGATTAATTGCAAGCACTGTAGAAACAGGTGAACATTACTGCAGTGACTGCTCCAAACTGAGGAAGACAAAAGCAGGCAGTCTACGCTATAAGCAGACTAGATTACAAAACACCTTCTTTTCCATCTCACTGTGACTCCCTGTCTCCTTCCCCCAGCTCTGCAGTATGCACTACTGCACAGACATTTTCTATTTGACATTTTCATCCATAATAGTCCTGTAAGTTGACTGACAGACTTCTCATATACCACACACCCTGCCCCAGCTCACCACAGCAGGAAGACAGAAATAGGTATGTCAGCATGGCTGAATCTCAGCTCCATCAATCAACTCAGCAGTGATGATGGGGCCAAATGAAGTCTTTCCACTCATTAGATTCCTGTGGTCTACGATGTGCCAAGAGTTTGACCACAACTCCCTGGCGTACATAGATGGCTTCTGAGATTCCCAGGTGGTCTCACATCAAAATATATCCCAGTTCTGGGTCTGGTTAGCTTCCCAGAACAGATGAGACCGACACAGTAATGGCCTTTGAAGATAATTATTTCTTGAAGAATACAGTTTTTGGTGTAGAAACAAAGGTCAGCAAACAACCACCACTTGTGTAGTCAGAGATAAGAAGCCATAGCAAACCTGAAGAGATAGGGTTATCTCCCCTGTTTTGTTTGGGAACAGCAGAAGAGGAAGGCTTCTATTGTTTGGTTGGTTTTTTTTTTAACCAAAACAGTACCTTAAAAGTAAGACCTTAAAAAGCAATAATTTTCTTTATCTGCAAATAAGAGATACTATCACATTCTCATATAAACTAATCCCCCACAGCCCTGCTCTCTCCCTCCCCTGTTCTCGCCAACTCTGCTCTGACACCCCTCAGGCCCAGGTGACTTCAGAATTAAAACAATAATTCTTATTGTGACAGTAAGATAAATCTCTGTTTTTTACAAAAGCCCCTTTTCAGTGGAATTTGATACCATTTTATGATTTGATTCTGCAAGAGCACCCAGCTGAGCCCCGAATCAATACAGAATTCATTAAAAGACCCAGGCACTGGCTTGATCTCTAGACCGAAGAACAAGGTCTCTCTCTCTCTCTCCCTTTTTACCACCTTGCCAGCATAAAAAGGTATGAAACATGCAAGGAAGATTTAATAAATCAATAGAAGGACTTGTAGCTCTTAATTTTTTTTTTTTTTTTTTTTTTTTTTTTTTTTTTTTGTGGAAGGATGAAATATAGGAAAAGGACCACAAGAAGCAGGGAGGGAGAACTAGGGAAAGGCAGCAGATGTTGTAAAAGATCTACTTTCATGTTCCCTGTGCACCAGAAATGTGCAGACGTATGTTGGCAGAGCTACAGTCAGAGTCCACAGTGAGGCTACATCTTACACATCTGGAATATATTTGGCAGAGTGTAGAGTTCAAATGTTTTACGCTTCAGCTGGTTTCAGACATAGCTTTCAGTGCCGGGCTGAGCTTGGGATAGCTCAACCTACAGGCTCATTAAAGAAGGTGTTCACCCCAGCTTCAGTGCGCTCGCTGCAGCTGTTGTCAGCAGCAGGCATGGGGCTGGGCTTTGCTCTCTTGCCTTTGGCTGCAGGGTGCCAGTAACACTCAGCAATGAGAATGATAATAGAGAAACAGGGAGGAGAGCAGGGAGAAGAAAACGGCACCACAACCCAGCAAAGCCTGGCCTCATATCAAGAAACAAAATGTACTTGGACAAAATCCAGGGTGTGAGTTAACTTGAGTGCAGAGCAAGCCATTCAGGAAATAAGAAGGTCCGTGCAGCACAGGAACACGGAAGGGTCACATTAGAGTCCATGTGCTTTTTTGCAGAAATCCCTCTGTTTTGGAAAAGAAATAAATACAAGCAGAAAGGAAAGGTTTGGTCTCTTTGCCCTAGAAGAAAGGCCACCTTAAGCCAGCAGGAAAGAGGAGGCATGTTGCTGAGTCCAGGGCTGCTGACATTGCACTGGACAGCATGGGAGCTCCCAGCAGTCACCAGCAGTTAACCCTGCTTTGGTAAGAAATGTTTCCCAGAGATGCACTTCTGGGACCACCCGATATTCCAGGCACCACGATCCAGTGCCTGCAAGCTACCCTCCATGCCTAGTGAGGAGAGAGCAAACCACCAGCATGGTGCATGGTTTACCTCGTCAGAATGAGGTTGCAGGGTGCAGCACAACTCACAGTGACCAGTCTGCCTGGCAGATTGCATTGACCAGCTAATTGCCCGACCGCCCAAAGCCCAAATCCCAAAGCCCTGCTAATGGCATGCACCCAGCAGGTATGCAACAGCCTGCATCAGGGCAGGGCTTTCCCCGCCTCCCAGCACAGGTCCCAGCTGTGCTGCTGCGGGAGCCAAGCCAGGGACTTGTGCTGGTGAAGAGAGATGTCTTGTGCAAAGAGGAGACAGGGCCAGCGGCACCCCTGTGAACTGACCTTTGACCACCCAGCCAATGTTTCCCCCATTTGCTCCCCTCTGAGTCTCAACCATGCTCAGAAAATTAAAGCAATACATTGATCCTTTCAGTGATTGACACACTTCAGGCTTTCATATCTGCTTAATTTAGATGTAGAGTATCTTATACACCTCCAGTTCTGCCTTCATCTCCTCTGTCCAGAGACACCCTGGAATTAAAATAGTGAAAGAGGAGGAATGGGATGCATCTAAAAGTAGCATGCCAAGATATTATCACTGAATAACGCTGTTGGTGGCAGGAACATTTTGCAGCACAGCATAGCTCTTGCAACACCTCCACCTCCAGCTTCCCCCACCCTCACCTCACTATTTTTATTTGCACTCTGTGATCTCTGACAGCGTGCGTGCCTGGATGCAGGCGATGTCGCACGTCTGTTTTCTTCATTCTGCTCAAAACTTGGAAAATGGCAATATTTATCCACTCATTTTGTGGCTAAGGGCACAGACATTAGTGGGGATGACCCAGAGTGTGCAGCAGAGGGGCAAGGGGGTGGGAAGCCCCCATGCCATGACATTTCCACATGGCCACTGCAGTCATCTCTACCCCCAGTGTAGAGATAGCCTTAGTTTGGAAATGTCCAGCAGAGGGTCTGTCAGCTGGAATCATGCTTGGAGGGTGCTGCTCATCTGCCAGCCCAGCCATCAAGTCCTGCACACTGACATTTTCCCTGGGTCAGTGTTTCCAAATGTTTTCTCAGCCTGACCCTACCACCTCTCTCCCCAGACTCCTCCTTCCCCGGCCTCCTCCATGCCATCCCCCCACACACCCTGACAGCTTTTCCAAAACAAGCATCCACCCCCTCCTCATCCCTCAGCTACCCGTGCCGTGGCCCCCTTCACCCGCAACCCTCCCACCCTGGCGCTGACACAGAGAAGCCTCACTATTTCTTTAGCTGACATAACGAGAAGGTCAGTCAGGAATGAAAAAAGCCCAAGAGAAACACTAAGATGTTTTATATCAACTTCAAATGAACAGCAAGACAGGGCTTTCAAACCACTGGCCCCATATGTCAAAAATACAGCCAAGCCAGAGGAAGAACCCACACTTGTGGCATAACAAAAACTGAACCCTGGAACAAAGCTAAAATATATCTGATTATGGTGGCTGGAAAATCCCAACAGACTGTGACCCAGATAACTGGTCTTTTTCCTACAAAAAGCTTTACTAGAAAATACATGTGAACCATATATATCAAATTCACTTAATTTTTTTTCAACCTGGAGTACCTAGCTTAGCAATACCAATGTGACATTGTGCTGTGAAGCTGGACAATCTGCAGTGGAGAAGGGTTTTAACCACAACGTCCAACTGCTCTGCCTCCACACAGTAACTCACTTCCACTATCGCCAACATAGTGGAGTAAACGGAAAACGGGTTTTGAAATGGGAAGGCACCTACTGGAAGCATCTTCAGTACCTGTGTTTGGCTTGTATTTAAATGATCTGAGTTACAGAGCAAGATACAGGTTGTCACCTGCTGATTTTTCATTTAGAAGAAGCAAAAGTGTCTGCAGACCAGGAAACAAGCACCAGTCCTCCTTGCAGGTGTGGAGACCCAGGTAGGGGAAAACAAACATCTCGGTCCAAGCTGTGGCCAGGAGCCCTGGGACAAGGATGCAGCATGACCTCAGAAATGTGTGACCTTTCCCAGTGCCCAAAAAAGGGAAAGGGGAGAGGTGCTTTGGACACCAGATCAGCTGTTTTCCTCAAGATTGCTTCAGAAAAAACATTACCCCAGCAGGTTGATGTGCCTGAGCTCTTGGTCATGGTACAAACGGTTACCCCAGCTTGGCAATGATTCTAGCAGCCATGGGGTGTAATAGTCTAAGAATATAAAGCAATAAGGTCTGTGGACAGCCAGCAATATCTCTTATTAGACCCAGGACACAAGCTTTTTCTCAGGTCTGAAATGGAAGTGTGTTACTCTGGGGAAGAGCTGTGACCCACGAAGAGCACAGAGCATCTGAGAAAATAACTGGATGCTGACAGTCAGTAGATTATTCACGCATATTTGAAATATTAAGTAGTAGGGTGACTGTTGACTAGCGCAGCATTTGGCCAGGGGACGAGGGCACCCAGCTGCCTGCCAGGGTCTCTCCAAAATCCATCTGGAAGCAGCCACACTGCGATGGGCAGGGCGGAACCTCCCGCCGCCAGCCAGGCTGGGGCCAGGGCTGGGAACCCGTGTGCCTCTGACACCAACCAAACCAGCAACTGAGGAGCAAGTGCTGCCCAGGTTCCCAGGCTCTGAGGGATTTCCCAACAGCATGTCCACAACAGCACATAGCTCTGCTCACAGCCCTGGTGGAAGCTACATTTATCAGCAAAGCTGCCTGGCTTGGTGAAGCTGCAAAGGCCGGTGCCTCGTTTGTGTTAAGGCTGAGCTGGGACCCTGTAAGGAGCTGCTGCTGCAAAGTGCACAGCGATGGGGCCCTTTGTGGGTTTTAGAATTCTGCAAAAAAAAGAGGTTTATAAGATAACATTTTTTTTTTCCAGCTGTTGACAAAACTTGCCACATCTCTACAGAGCAACTTCTTTGAAAGAGTATGAAAGTCTTATAGCCATTCCCAAGTACACTCAGAGAAATAAATACTTTCTTCCCGCTGAGATAAAGGTCTGGTGGCACATGAAGAAAAGTGTATGCTTACTTGGAGAGATGACAAAACCCAGTGCATTAGTACCATTCTGGCTGTGCTGAGCCTCCTGCAGCTGCCCTGCCTCATTCTGTATTCTCTTTCTTGCAGTCTACACAAAGGGGAAAACAATGAAAGTGTAGCCCAGACCTCTTCCTGCTGTTGGAAGGCAAACAAGAGTATGGAAAGAGAGTTTGTGCCTGATTTTTAACCGCTGTTTGCTGAGGAAGAGATCTGCATGTGACAAAGTTTGAAAATACTTGGTCTGGTAGAAATGTGTAAGTATGTATCCTTCAGATGAGGGGATGAAACTAATTAGACAAGAAAGTGAGGAGGCAGCTAGTGATAGGGTTGAACACATGGAAACTGAAATTTCTTCCATTGGCATTGAACAACTCCAGATCCATTGCTGAATGATGCTTTCTATCCTTTTTCAGCAGCAAGAAACATTTCAAAACTAAAAAATCATGATATAGTCAGAAGTAATACCTGAAGTTCCAAGAAATGCAGGAATACGGATTTTTTTTGCATATCAGGGGTCCTTGGAAGAGGAGGGGAAAAGCTATTCTGAGTGAAAGATGGACTGTTGAGTTGCATGGGCATAATTTTTACCCATCATCTCTCCACAACACATTTTATGCTGTAATGAAATCCCAGGAGCTGGTGAGAAGGCTAGCTGCCAAAATGAGTGAGGTAATGTCATTGCAGAGTGGCCTGAAGTTCCTGGTGCTGTCACACTTGTGAATCTTTATATCTCAGGTAGGAGTTATAGTTGACTGCTGGTTTTCTTTCATATATGAATCTTAAAAATCATCTTTCTCTGTTCAGATCACAAGAAGCCAGTTTGCTTTTTTTAAAAATTATGTATCATCTAGTGTTAACCAAATTGAAAATAGAACCACCAACCGCCTTTAAGTCACGGGGCCTTCCTGGAAAGCCGGAAGACATCAAATTGTCTATCTTCTATCCTTCATCTTTCCTAGGATGTTACCAGCTGCAATTCTCAGTGGCACACCCTCCTCCAGAGGAAAAAACTGCCTCAGACTCAGCTCAGGAAGAAGAGTAAGTGTCGGAAGAGCCACCACAGATGCAATTATCTTCCTGCTTCATATAAAATCAAGGGGAGATTGGAGCACAGGTTTTGCTGCAACCTTAACTTCGGCAATCAGTGCTCTGGCCAGCTGAGGTTCATCTTCAGAATTTTGTAGGCAGAGTGTTTTTCTGATAAGGAAGGACTGACACCGTGGCATTGATACCTCATAATTTGCCACTACTACACTAAGCGATTGGCCCAGAGAAAGACTGAGAAATAGGACATGTTGCTTTTGCTGGTTGCCAAAAGCAATGTGGGAGAGAGATGTGGCTCTCTGCAGAGCTTTAAGACAGAGAGGAGATGTTTCTCCCAGCATGACAATTAAGTTTTCCCATCACAGCAATGACAATATTGCTGAGAGGTGTACTGGGGTGGAAAGGCAGCTGTGCCACGCTTCAGTTGCCCTCCAGCTCTAGTTTTGGCTGTTCTGCCCTCTTAGGCTCAATGAAATTTATGGCAAGCTCCTTGCAGACTCAAACCATGGTGACAACCTGACTTGAGTGGCTGCCACAGAGGAGACACCTTATATATGACTTCTAGGTTCAGTGTTTGCTTCACATCCAGTGCAGTTCTGTGTTCTGCCACACAAATTTATTGCTTCAGATATGCTCAAGCCTGTCCATTCCTGTTTGAACAGAAAGAGCCTGAGCTTGGATTTGAAGAGGAAGCATCATCACAAATGGGGGGTTCCTTCACCATTAGGTACCAATACCTACGATGAACACCAATGTTAGGAAGAAAACTAGAGAAAATACAGACCTTTGAAAGCAAGTTTTCTTATTACCCACCATACCACAGACCACTATTCTCATCCAGTAACCTAACCCTGTGCTTCAAATGAGCTGCAGAAGAGCACAGCATACATAACTGGGGTGAAGCCTGCCCAGCCCTGCCCATCCCTGTGCGCCGGGTGCTGCGTCGCAGGAGGGGCAGGACGTGGCGTCAAACCCACAGAGCCGCCCAGTGTCCCGGGCGCTTTTCTAATTGATTCCAGACATTGTCTGAGGGTTTAAAGTTCTTATATACTACCTCTGCCAGGCCATTTTCCTTGCAGTGTCGTGGGAGCTGTTTCCATTTAAAGCATGGATCATTTCGCTATTTTTTAACCCTGTTCTCTTTACTCTTACATTTTTCCATGTTAAATCATATTGTACCGTCTTTACTGAAGCGTAGAGGGAATCCTGATGTTTTACCCCAGTTACTGACTATCGTCTTGTACACAGAGGATTTGACATGCAAAAGCAGCCAGAGCAGCCAGGAACTTTGCTGTAGAAGTACCTGAGGCATTGCCAAGGAGCAAGGACCACAAATCCTCCCTGGGACAGTGAAGCAGGGTGACAGCAACACCAAGGCTTCATCTGGCTCAAAGAAAAATCTATATCTCTTTATATCATTTCTACAATGGAATGTCAACAGCATTGTAAATAAGTGCAACCACTCTTGCTGTAGGCAGTCCCACTGCTTTTTTGTTTCTGGACTTTTGTGTTTCAGAGACCACAGAAACAGAGCTAATGGGTGAGAGGGGTGGTTACGATTAGAGCTGCAACAAAATAGGCAGTTTCAGAGATGACGAAAATTTGGCTGTTCATAATTCAAGTCAAATAGTGTTAGACAAACAACGGTGAGAGAGAATTTTTAAACAAACTCTTTCAGTGTTTTCGGAGTGTAAAAATTAGAATATTTAATCTGAGACAAAATGAACACATTTGGTACCTCCAAGGTAAAATTTTCCTTTTTATTACATTTCAGTGGAAAAAAAAAGGACATCTAAATCTGCTATTTTTTTTCTTTCCCCCCATTCCCTACTTGGCAGCTGAAAGTTCAGTCCAAGCTTTCATTACTCAGGCTTTTTATATTCATTCCTTTCCCGTTATTCCTATCATCCACATTAGTTCTTTTACAACAGCTACTATTTCTAACCAAGACATAGGTTTCTTATCACATGAGCCTCAATATGTATATAAGACAACAAGAAAGGACGATATCAAATTTGTTTTAATAATCAGCTTTATCAGTCAGTGGGAAAAAGTGAAGAGAAATCAAGAAAGGGAGCACTGATGATGTTTTACTTACATATTTTCATATGTGAATTATAACTAGATCATTTGGTAATGTTTTCTATGGAAGCCAATATCAGCTATGACCCCATTTGTCTTTATCATTATCTGATAACTGCAACTTCATCGACATCTTGGAAGAGGCAGTCTTCAAGAACTGCAAGCCACATGGGTCCGTTATAAAAAGGCACCACTTGCTTTCATCTTCTCACCTTCTGGGTTTGCCGAACAGAGATTCAAGTCTTTAGGAACTGCAGAGAAAGCAGAATATGAAACCAGGGAAGAAGGAAAAAAGAAAGTGTATTTGAGGAAGATAAAGCTACAGAGAATTACCCTGCTGCATTAGCCACCAGCACTCTTCCTTGACCACATCATCTCTCCTTGAAAAGGAGAGACAACAGGACTGTAACAAGCATGGAAGAGAGTTTCTTTTTATCTGAAATGTTAATTACTGGCATAGAGCTCTCTGAGGCCCTGGTAGCTCTCTCTCACCATGAAGCTGGTCTACAAAGCCCTGCCATGAACAACTTCCCTTGGGCAGTCAGGTAGAAATCCTATTCCATTAAAATGTCAAACACTTTTATCCCATATCAGAATGAAAACCTGACCTACAACATTTCTGAGAGAAAAAGGCAGAATTAAGAGAAAAAGACAGTCTTAAACTTTGCGTAAAATAATTACCAGAAAGGCTGAGGTTTAAGTCTTGTTTATGCCTCTTTCAGTAAAGGGTCTGAAATCTAGGTCTCTGTCAGTTCAAGTGACCCCAGTGAGACAGAACATACCAAGCTCCGGGTTTTGCAAAGAAACCCCGATATTCAGAAAAGAAATCCTGGTGTGACTGTTACTGTTGAGGGATCCAGGTTTCAGGGTGCCTTGCAGCAAGCACAGTGCCAAGACTACAGGGCACCCTTCAGGACAGATGCAGCCATCGTCCAGCTTAGCCTCTATGAAGCTGAAGAGCTTCAAGCATGTATTCTACTGGTGACAGAGAGAGAGTCTCACCACCTTTTTTTTTTTTTAACTTTCAAGAAAAAATTTCACTAAGACAAACCATAAACTGTCAACCAGCTCTACCTGCCACAGAGAGCAGCTCTGTCTCTTGCCTGCAGTGTTAAGTAAGCCAGAGATTTATGGTCCACATCAGAGTGTAAGTCTGAGTTCCCATGTTTGAACACCTGAGACACCCGAGTGAAAGTGCTGCTACAAAGGGAACCTACAGCTCCAGCTTGCAGTCAGCTAGTTCTTCCTCTTGCATTCCTCTATATCAGTGCTGCAGTCTTCAGACCTACCTTACATCTTCTTTGTTCCTTCCCCTGGGGAATAACCTGACCTTACAATGTCCAGCCCTGCTCAGGGAGCCTGGAAGCACCCCAAGAGATGCACACTGACTTCCAAATCTGCCAGCCTTCCCTGAAACAAAGTGCTATGTTTAACATCGGAGGGTGCCTGCAGCCAAAGGCCTCTGGAGATTTCTGCTTTATCTGGAGTGGAATAAATGGGAAGATATTAACAGCATTAAACTTTCAGCCAGCAACACAGATACAGACAACAGACAGCACAGGCTTATGAAGAAATTATTGCTCAGATCACTGCAGTTGCTTGATCGGCAGGACTGTAAACTTAGTGAAACACAGCAGATGTAACACAAAGGTACATCCTAAACTCAGCCTCAGTGCTTGGAGGCAAACAGGGGACCTGCTTTGTCTTTTTTAATGTCTCCAGCAATCCTTTGTCAGTAAATGGAAGCTTCAATCCCCAATTAAAGAAATAAAGCAGTGCAGGAGAATTAGATCATTGTCTTCTAGGATTTAGATACACTCACTTCAGATGCACAATGTGATGAAATAGTAACTGCATCAGCTCCACACATCCCCTCTCTGATGGGGACCTATGGGCTGGAGCCAATTCTGTGTAACCAGTGAATCAACCGAACAGTGTTTTGTTTTACCAGTTTTGCTTTAAATTCTTCTTAGGGAGGAGCTCGTAGTTGCAAAGGAACTTTCCAGTTAGTAAAGATGAGGAGGAAGTGGAAATGACATGCCACAACTGTCGACTAATCCTATTCTGTTATGGGACTGTTTTATGCAGGTTTGGCAGCCTGCATTAATCCCTTCACTTCTCTGGGGAAATGCTCTTTGAGCAGAGCATGGCCACATGCTGAGCAAAATCTGCAGCAGAAATTGCACACAGCTCTTCTGCATTAAGCTCTGCACACAGAGAAAAAGCATCGTGGAGACTCTACCACTTCAGGAACAGATGGGGCAGAACGGAGGTCCATGCTGTGTCTGATGAAGTATTTTTGACAGTTGCATTGCAGTCCTCTGCTGATCACTTTCAATAAGCAATTTCAGGCAGTGGGGATGTCCCAGGGCAGTGCCAGAGGAACACAGGGCATCTTGAGGTGGAACCTCATGCTTTAGATGGTGCTAGCTGGTGGAGGCTTTGGGAAGCTTCTTGTCATTAGGCTTAGTTTCCTAACTATGTGGTTCAAAATCTGGCTTGCTAGGACAACTTTGTTTCTTCCCTTTGATCTTCTTGATGGCGAAAAGCCATGAAGTGAAGGAGATTGTAAGTAGAGCTGTGCAAGACCTGTCTCTCCCCGATCAGGTTGGAGCATGCCCCTCAAGTTGTCACTTCTTGAACGAGGCAGGTTCTACAGCAATATCTGGTTTCCAGTCATCCAAACATTCTGGAATCAACAAAATCAAAGCATCTCAATATTATTCTTACATATTTATTTTACTGCAATATTCAGTGTTCAGTTAGGGTGAGGGTGGGGATCTTGTTGGAATGTTTAAAAAATAATTAAAGTATCTCACCAGAAAAATTTTAAACTCTTCTACTGTTCTCCCTTCTTTGTGAACTTTCAGGAAAATTTACCTGATTTCAGAAAATTCAATTTTAATGGAAATGGTTGAAATTTCTTCTTCCATCTGGATGTTTCCATGTCCCATAAAAAAGTGACTGAAACTCTTCAACATGAGACTCCAGAATAATTGCAGAAAGGCTGGAAGCAGCATATTTCATATGCTTATTTAACATATTTGACTTAGCCCTAGATAACTGCTTAAAATTTGATTATAGGACATATACAAGAGAAGCAGCTCAAAAAGATATTATGTGAGAAGGTACTTGCTGCTTCAGCTAGAGTAAAAAGTTGTCTTTGGTGGTTAAGAGATAGCAAATCCAGTCTACCTTTCCACATGCCCATATCACTAGATCCCACCTGGAATTTTCAAAAATCATTATCTCTCTCCCCTATACCAACCCATCTTTTCTTCCCTTTTACAGACTATGTCTTGCTCCTCTGTCTCTTTACGAAGAAAAACCACCAAAACCACATTCCTACTAATACTATTCTTAGCTTTTTGTTTCTCCTGTAAGAGTCATGGTTCACATGCTACCACAAAACAGACTTACAGAAATTTAATTGCCAAACCAAGCTGTAGCTTGAATGAAGTTCCCAACAAGTTGCATTTGATAGTTACCTTTGTTTAGCCAGGCTGCATGCTACAAAGGCTAGTATCACATTGGCCAACAGACACACAAAAATGGGAGCCGACAGGGAGCGGTGACATTCAGAGGTCATGGTAAAGCCACATTAGAAGTGGTGAGATTCCAAACATTCAGCCATGTCAGACTGCAGACACAATTCATTGCAGAAGAAGCTATTCCTTAGAATGCAAACTTACTATTTTTTCTTTACTTTCGCACCACCATCCCTGAGAATGAGCCAAGACACATATTCCTGTGAAAAGCAAAGCCACAATGATGCTAAATATATCAAGCAAGAGAAATCTGAAGCCAGGTTATCTTCTCTTTCAGTTTTCTCAGTGCAAAATGCTTTGAAATATTTGTCCTGTAGAATCATAGAAGTATACAGCCCAAAAGGATTTGAAAAGTTGTGAACTTCTTACCACTGTCCCAAGGCAGAATCAGCTGCTCCAGTGTCATTACTGAGAGATGTTTCTTCCAGCTGTTCTTGAAAACTGTCATTGGTGTTGGGTTTGTGTGTTGTGGGGTTTTGGTAGTGGGGGGAGGGGCTACAGGGGTGACTCCTTTGAGAAGCTTCTGAAGCTCCAGTGGCTCCAAGTCAGATCCACCTCTGGCCTTGGCCAAGCCCATCAGCGATGGTGGTAGCACATATTTAAGATATTTATTATACATATTTAAGAAGTGGTGATAACGTATTTAAGAAAGGGAAAACCTGCAGTGAAGGGAGGAGTGAGATGTGAGATATAACTATGCAGACACTGAGGTCGGTGAAGAAGGAAGCAGGGAGTTGTGCCGGGGCAGAGACTACACTGCAACCCATGGTGAAGAGGGCAAGCTGTCCCCTGCATCCCATGGAGCTTCATGATGGAGCAGATGCCCACCTGCAGCTTGTGGATGACCCCACATCAGAGCAGGTGGCTGCACTCAGAGAAGGCCAGGACTCTGAGGGAAGCTTGCACTGGAGCAGTCTGTTGCTGGGAGAACTACAGCTCGTGGGAGGGACCCACACCAGGGAAGTGTGTGAGGAGTCTTCCCTCTGAGGAGGAGGGAGCAGCAGAAACAATGTGTGATGAGCTGATCTCAACCCCCATTCCCCATCCCCTTGTGTCACTATCAGGGAGGAGGTAGAGAAATCAGTAGCAAAGATGAGCCCGGGAAGAAGGGAGAGGTGAGGGGAAGGTGTTTTTAAGATTTGGTTATATTTCTCATTATCTTACTCTGATTTCATTGGTAATAAAATAAAACTAATTTCCCCAAGTGCAGTCTGTTTTGCCCATGACCATAGTTGGTGAGTGAGCCCTCCCCCTCCTTGACTCAATCACCAAGCCTTTTGTTATATTTTCTCCTCCCAATCCCCCCTTGGGGGGGGAGGATGGAGTGAGCAGCCACAAGGTGTTTAGTTGCCAGCTGGGTCTAATCCACAACAGCATCCTATTCCTACAGCTCACCATCATTACCATCAGAAAATGTTTCCCACTTTCAAACAAAAAAACATTTCTGTCTTCCCTCCTCAGTCTCCCATTCTTGGGGCTGAAAATCCCTCTGTTTTTCACCATCAGATGTTATTTTCTACATCCCTGAGGACCCTTGCTGCTCTTTTATGGAGTTTTTCCAGTTGATGCCCAGCTTCTCTTGTGCCAACACAGCTCTTGAGCTGGCTTGTCCAGTAACAGGCTCAGCACATCTGCCTTCAGCTCACATTGCTATCCCTAATTGCACTTTTCCCTCCCTCCCTGCAACTGGAGGATAATGTTTCCTCATGTTCACCTTTGTAACTAACTACGTCCCAGATCCCTTTCTGCCAAACTCCTGCCCATTTAGCCCTTCCCTACCTGTGCCCATTCGTCTCATTGCTTCTAAGACAGGAGAGCTTTGGATTTGTCTGTGTTGAGTTACACCATTATTTTTCAGCCCAAATCTTTAATTCATTGAGACCTTTTAGAATTCAAATCCCTCTTGAGGTGTGCTCATTGCACTCTCACCTTGGTATCATCTTCAAATTTAATAATCTGTCTCTACTTTATGAAAAAGTTGACTAGTGGTGGACAAAAACCAACCTCAGCCAAACCTCTCACAACAGTCTTCACTTCTAATTCACCAGTTTTCCAGCCTCCTTGTTGACTAGGGCTGGTTTATTGCTAATGACTTCACCTGCACCTCCCCTCTGATTATAAAACTCGAGTCTAGTCTTTCTTATCTACTTAAGGTGAGTTAGAAATAAAGATATCACTAATGAGGGGTAAGATTTTCTCAAACATAAGCCATCATGTGTAGTTGGAGAGAGTTGGAAAGACCTGTGCCAAAGGAATCTCCAACCCAAATGAAGAAACCTCACATTAAAATGGATCGGTATCTACTGCTTCATCTTTCTTTCAGCAGTTTAGCACATTTCGTCTTTAATACTTCTAATAAATCAAGCACTAAGGTATCATGCAGTTTTTTCTTACAGCAAAGAACAGAGACCAAAAACAAGCAAGGGGAAAGTAAAAGGTCAAGAAAAGGTAAGATATCTCCCAGCCCCTGTAAGAAAGTCTAAAGATTAGTCTTTAGGGAAAACAGAGCTACTGGCGCTTTGCAGTTTGATATTTGCATTGTAAGTGGCACTCCTGGTTTGGCTTGGGTTTTTTCATTGTGCCCAGTGTTTAAGACCTGGCTAGCTCACAGCTGTTCCTCCCTGATTTGGCATTACAACAGCTTCTTCACATAGATTATTCCCTGAAGCATTAAGCACAATTAAAAGCATTAAAAAGATCAATGTACATTTCTAGGCAAATCTTCTGGTATTTCTCCATTGCCTGTCCTATCTCTGGCTTTTCTTCATACTATTATTTTTGTCTGCGTAAAATTTGACAATAACTATGTATTTCAAAATGTCTTGAAGATCAGTGCTGCAGCAGAGTATAGCTGAAATTCTTTGTGAAGATCCTCTTGGAGTGAAAGCAATACAAAAGCTAAAGCTACAGATATTAGAATTTTTTTTTTTTAATTTTTTTGGTAATAGCAGATTCTTTCATGTCCCTTGGCTGAGGCTTCTGGTCAATAACAGGTCACAGTGCTGGCCAGGCTGGCTGCTGCTCAGGTGCCCCAAGCAGGTACTCCTTGCCCACCAAGCAATCCAGATAAGGTATTCAGACAAACTCAGACTCTGCCAGTGGCATGGCCACCGATAAATTTCCCCACTCCAAGGGCAGATTTACCCATCCTTACTGTAGGCAGTGCAGCATTCATCCATTTCCCACAGTCAAGACTGGGCCAGCAGATGAGTCAGTCTGTCCTTTTCATTTACCACTGCACCACTGGTCTTTGCCCCAAGGGCTTTACAGTCTACTTTGAAGCAAGGCATGAAAGAGCATAAATGAATGGGGGAAGGACAAATGGAGATCAAAGATGACCAGGGCAATGAAGATAAGATCAAGTAATGATGCATATCTGCCCTTTCCCAATTTAATGGTTACAAATAGACTTAAAAATCAGCTGACCTTCCAACAAGTTGAGGGTTAATTATATTGAGTGTGGTTTGGTTTTCCTATTTTCAATCAGATTTTTCTCTTTCCTCAGAATTGTCCCAGCAGAAGTAATTCTGAGTGGAAACTACCTGTAAAGGCCAAGGCTTTTGACCTAGTTCAGAAAGGGAAGTCTGAAAACAACATAGGGCAATTCAAGGGAGGAGTGAAAAAATGAGTCATTTAGGGTGCCAGCCAGAGGAAAAGGGGAACAAGGTCACAGAGGAGGTCAGATTAGGAGCTGGTGGTCTAAGATACTTGGAGATCTGAGGATACAAATCCAATCCCATTTTTGTGGCAAGCAACACAACCTTGTGCCAGGGCTTCACAGCTGCAAAAGGAGGGCAGAATTGTCTTTTTTTTTCCCTACCAGAGGTATATACAGGAAAACAAGAGAGATTAAAAAGATTGATGTCTTCAAATATGGCAATTGACAGCACAGTACAAGAGTAAGTGCAGGAGCCTCCGGAGGAGGGCTAGCGCCATGAATTTGTGAGCCCAGTACTGCAGGGAAACCACAGAGCTGTGCAGAGCTCTAATAAATAACAAGATGGAGACAAGAAATATAGAAATTTAGAAAAGCCATGAGGTGACCCTGTCTGCTGTGACTCAACATTTAATAAAATTAAGATTTAACCTTTTCTGTAGTTTCATGTGGAAAAGTCACAACCGCCTAATATAGATTCAGCTCAGCAGCCCCCTACTATCATTTCATGTTGTGAAATCATATTATTCCAAACGCTTGACTTCATTACTATGGCAGACAGATTACTGTTGTTCCGGTACCTTTTTGTGTATGATATGCACACCATTGCTTCTCTGCTCTGTTTACTACCCTTTTTCATTGTCTCCATGAGGCACAGGGTAACAGGAAACCCTACGGGTTTCATTTACTCAGTATGCTATTTTGCTAAAATATTTTTCTTTCATATAGCATTCTCCCCCCTCTCCCCCCCCCCCCAATAAATACAAGAATATTACTATGGTTGAAAAATCAAGCTAGGTAGGTAATGTCAAATTGGCAGACATTCAGCATCCTTCAATTACCCCCCTTGTACATATGCATTCTGGCATAGCCTTTAATTAACGTAATCATACAATTTTTTTTTCCAGTGAAAACATGTCATTAGGTACCCAGGATGAGTGAGGACCCAGTACAGAGCATTCTGCTCTCTCCTTAATGTTTAACAGGCTTATTTTCTCTAATCCTCAAAACCCTGCTCTGAAGACAGACTAATTAATTTCTGCCTGTTTTTCTCCCATGCCACTACAGTATGCAAGTGCTTCAGAAACAACATGTTAATTTTCACAGTAGCCTGGGGAGATGGGCAAGGGATAAGGAGGTGTGGGAGGTAATAATTTTCATTTTACATGAAGCGGGCCAAAACTGTGATTCTCAGTGGGGGCCAGCCTCAAAGACAATCCCCTTGTTCCCATTCCACCCCAGATCAGAAAAGCATAAATCGCCCATCCCCAAGCTGGAGAACAACGCTGGGCTCTGTGAGGACAGTGCACACTTCAGTCAGTGACAGAGGCACCAGGAGGGGTTGGTGCAATCCTGGGACGTGTGGCCCTACCGAGCTGCCCCAAGGGATGCAACGAGCCTGGGGAGCCCAGGGGATGGTGTGCACCAGGATTTATGTGTGCAGGATTTGTGCTCAAAAATGGCCAAGCTGTTTTGGCTGAAATTTTCCAGCAAAATCAGCCTGACCCAGAGATCTGGTGAGGAAGTGCTCAACTCAGGGTGTCACAGTTTATCAAAAGCTACAAAGAGACTCAAAACCGAATTTGGCAGTCAGAAGCACCAGATAGCTGTAATAGTAAGCCCTAACCCTCACAGTGAGATAAAAAGTAGCCTGCCTGGCCATATCCAAAATTGAGATTGATTTCCACAGTCTGACACCGTAGTTTTAACTGCTGTTCATGCACAGCACTTTTGTGTGCCCACATAATCAATTAGAGCTGCCAGCAGCTAAACACAGCCACGTTCACACACCAGCTCAGGGAGACAGACCAGGGCAGTCTCGCCTGCTCTGGGCTGCTGATGGGCCAGCTCTGCTCTGGCCATTACCACTTCTGCCCAGGGCCACCTCCTGCCGTCACCAAATTCAGGGGCACAGCCACCTGGTCACATTAACGTACGTATCCGTATGCACTGGAAAACGTTGTTACAAGGGTACAGCTCAGGACCACATCCAGCACCAGGTGCTTTCTGATAATCAATCTGCAGGAGTTTGAAGGACTCCACTTTAATCCTGACGGGTGAGTGGAGCAATGTGGGTCCACATTGTCCAGCTGGTGGCAACGTGCGGCTGTGAGGATGAAGGACCCTGGGCAGGATTCTCTTCCAGCCATCACATATTTAAACATCACATCCTGCTACAATGAGACCCCGTTGACACAGAGTGATTACTGAAGAGCAGTAACAGTCAGAGACCCCTGAGCACAAATAATTTTCTGAAGCACTGACATGACATTTTTACCCAGCTACTGCGAATAGAACAGACATGAATAGGTCTGAAACACAACTGCTTACAAAAAAAAATTAAAAAACAACATATGTGAAAAGCCGACAGCTCAGGCACACAGTCAAGCGATCACCAGAGTCAGCTATATGTGGCAGATCTGTGCTGCAGACCAAGTGCTGTGGCTGAAGCCTTCCCTGCTGAACCTGGGAAGCCTTACGCTGAGCCACATTAAAAACCCTCCATCAAGTGACATTAATTCATCTCTATGACACTCAAAGACATAACAGTGCAGCACCACCACTGCCAGTTTTTACTCCAATAGACAAAGACTGGAAAGCCTCTGCAACAAACCTTCATATGCCCATCTCTCAGAAACTTTTCTGATCACTTTCTTTAACCTGGTGTCGAAGTCACCCCTCTTTTGCAGGTTCCTCACCAGGCAAAGAAAATGCCTTGAAGATACACTGTACTTATGCTCCACGAGAGAGGAATCAGCATAGGCTTCAAACAGCACCTCCCTCTTTCTTCCTGAAGGGTACTGAAACAGGGATGCGTTCATCTCAAAGTCAGTGGAAAACCAGATTGTCCCAAAAGTTAAAGATGTGCTTGCAGGGCTGGACTGAAAAATATGCTTTGATGCTTTTCTGAGTCAGTGCCAGAAACAATTCCCCTGATTCATCCCTTTTGCTTGAGACTCATCACAGTGGCAGAGAGATGGCAATTTTCACTAAAGTCTTGGTATCAATGTGAGATTCAATACATCCTTAATTACAATACTTTGACTGTCATGTCCACTATATTTCAAGGAGCATGCAAAATCTTAATCTCCATAGGACTGTACCAGCCCACAGCAAACAGCTCTGGGAATATCACACAGCTCCCTGTGGGACACAGGTATGACAAACCATTCCACATTACAGCAAACACATATTTTAATCTTCCCCTAAAAACAGCAATTCTTACCCCAGTTTGCTAGGTAGCAGGTGACTGATTGTGCTTTAAGCAAGCACAGACTCTTACTGAGGAAAAATAAGCAATTTTCTGAACATTCTTACAGTAAGCAATCATTTTAAATCTAAAGTCAAAGTAGAGACTTTCTTTAGAAAGATCTGTCTGCCAAACTCTCTGAACATATGTGCTTTTTAAGCAGGCTTGGGCAAAATATTTTATATATATTGATCAAGTGACACCAACAGGCTCAGTAAAACCTTCTAACTCTGCTTTTATGAGCTGAGAATAAAGAAAGTTACATTTTGGAGGAGAGTAGCAAACCATAGCTACCAATATTCAAATGCCAAAAACGTCTGAGTGAATTCCAGATGTCAGCCATGTGTTATGGTTTCATAGTTCAGCTCTGAGTCACAAGCACAAAAACCTGTTACGAAACACATGCTTGCCCGTGTGTGTGCGTGCACACACCAGTGTGAACTACTTAAAAAAGGGAAGTTGTATTTTTTGTGGCGTTAGTAGCACTGGAGAAAAGTGGTTAATCTGAACTGAGGTGGGAGAAAATGATCAAAGTTTGTTCTATGTCATGGACCAAGGGTGTGACAATTTGTCATTTTAACTTTTACAAAGAATGAGTTAAAACTTAAGAGAATTTAAAAGCCCACTTGACAAGCAAGTATAATCCTTTCAAATCCTAAAAGTCCAATCACACCCTATGTCTTGAATAATCACTAGCCAAAATCACCCACATCCCTGCCATGTAAAACTTGTGGAAGTCCAAGCAATTCTAGCACAGATCTTTCAAATAGTAATATTTATATTGTGGTTTACTAGGTCTTTTCACTGTTTTTTTCTTCTCACATAAAAGGAATAAATATGTGTGGCACCGATGTTTAGCAAGAGATATCACATACCTCATCTTCTTTCTGGCGAAGAAACATAGGGACCCATTTATCACTCTGTGTACAGTTTGTGGCCATGATCAGGCACCCCTTGCCAAGTGTTTTCAGCTCTCCCTGGCTCTGGATGGTGGGCTTGCAGGGGAGCTGGCAAGCGAGATGCTGCCTCTCTGCCATGCTTCAGCTTGGCTGCCTGCCCAAAGCAGGGACCTGCACACAAGGGGAATAATCTACTTTGGTTATCAATTTTTCACCCATTCCTTCCTCCTCGAACCAGCATTGCCTGTGCTGCACTCCCACACGCTGCAATCATCCTGCTCCCTCCCTCCCTTCCTCCGTCTGGGTGGCCCTCCCAAGAGGAGAAGGAGGTAAGTCAAGAGCTGGTCCCCAACTGGTCTTGGGGAATTTGCAGAGCAGTGAAATCCATAAGGAGCTATGGACACTTTGCCACCCCCAAGAATTGCACCCCTGAACACCCACAGGCAATCTCACAGCACATGTTTTCTTGGTGTATTTCAAATGCCCACTTGTATTTGGACACACACATGGCAAGTCTGTGCACCCACATAGCCACTCGTGTGTGCAAACCTGAGCCAGATAGGCCAGCATGTCAAGTGCACGCACACACACATGCACAAGGTGTGCAGTAACTACATGTTAGACATGCACAAATAGACCCACATTTTAATGAAATTTAGGCCTTTAAATCTATGTTTAAATAAGCGCTATTAGAGGATTTTAATGACTCCTTGAAAGGACAAGTGGGATGGGGCAACGAATTGGCCCAAGCAGAATGACTTCAAAGAGGACCTGCTGGTAGGCTGAAGAGGGGAAGAAAGGAGGAACAAACTGCAGCCGGGGGAACCACAGCAAGGTGCTTCTCAGCAGCAGAGCTGGCTGGAGGCTGTCTGCTCTTTGGGGCCGCCCGGCTGCACTCCTCAGCTGCTAGAGGATGGTTGACAGATTAAAAAACCTGAAATTATGCTGGTGGTGTCTTTGTCCCAGTCTTGAAAAGCAAGAGACAGACAGTGCTTGCTAAGTACCTGTGTGCCGACAGCACTTCAGAGGTTTCAGCCTGCCCCAGAAGTGCCTGCAAAGAGAACAACCTGCTGCTTGGGAGCTCACAAGGGGGTTTTCATATTGTCTCCAAAGCTCCCACCGCCATAAAGTGTGAGCCTGGGGGCAGGGAAGGACGGATGTTAAAGCACGTTGAAAAAAAAAAAAAAAAAAAAAAGACAACTACCAAACACGGTTATGGTCCAGTCTTTGCAAATTAAGATTTCACACGGGAATTTGGACAGGTACAGTGTTTCCAAATCTAGCAATGGCAGTCCCCTGCCCTATATAGCTGATCCTTATTTATCTTGCTGTGGTTTCCACCTAGCCAAGCCCCACGGCAGCAAGGATTTCAGACTCGGTGTGGCTGAGAAGCAGCAGCCAGCTCCCTGATGTGTCAGGTGTGGGGGGGAACTGGCCCCAGCACTGGGCACTTGCTTCAGAGGGGAAACCTCTGCCACCAGCTCTGCGGGTGGCTGTGTGCTCGGGGGCAGGCCCGGCTGCCAGCGACACCTTATCACAGAGATACCACTTACCTCCCGTGTGCAAACGGAGAACACCACCTTCTCATGGCAATGCCAGCACAGCCCTAAACAGCTCAAAATGCAAGCAGCGAGGAAGAGGCTTTCAGGATACCTTCTTTTCAAGCCTTACATATACTGCATATAAACCTGGCCCTAATTTTGACAACGCTGGTAGAAACTCCCCAGATAAAAGCCTCTTCCTGAGCTGCTGCTGTTTGCAGGGGCTGCAGTGGGAAAGCATGCCCAAACGACAGGGGCAGGAGGAGCTTGGCTCCACGGGCATGACCCGGTCAAAGGCAAGGTCATGCCATGAGGTTTGCAGATGGACATCACAGAACAACAGCACTTGCACATTTTTTTGTCTGCAGTGTGACTCGATGGGAAACAAGGCTGATGGGGTCGAAATCGAGGCGGAACAAGCAGGTCCTGCAGGGGGGAGAAGGCAACGTGTGGAAACAGACAAAAGAAGATGAAAAAATTAGATGTAAAAGGACAGACATGTCACACGAGGGGGTCATCACTACTTGGAAAACACAGGTGGATGACCCCAGCTGGTTGAGGTGTGCAGACTGGGGCTGTGGGCAAGGGCCAGTGGATATCAAAGGGCCACCTCCCCAGGCACATTCAGGGTGGGCCCCCCCAGAGACACAGAGCATTGGAGCTTTCTTTAGCCACTGCAAAATAAGCCATCTGGAGAAGGGAGGCTGGATGCATACCCCACCAGCTGTCTCAGTGTGGGTCAAAGGTGCTCTGCACACACCTACATCCCCTGCAAACAATTTTTGCAAGGTTTTTGACAATGCAGCCTGGCAAAATGTGCGTTGAGCTCCAGCAGTTTCTGTTGGGTTTGGTTTTTTTTTTTTTTTTGGATGATGATTTTACATAAAAGCCTACCCACTTCAGAAATACTGTCATAAAAATTAAAATATGCAGTAGTGTACTGTTCTCTGGGGGCTGCTGCCAAAGCCATGTTAGAATAGCTCCATCTCGTGGAAATCGGCAGTAGAAGTGGGGGCAAACAGCGACGAACTAGGAGAAAAGCTGTAAGAAAATGCTGGCAACTTGCTCCTTGGCTGTGTGTGCCAGCAGCGACTTTGGTTCCCATCTGCAGGGGTTTCACTAGCCCTGTCCATCCCTGAGTTTCACTCCAAGCTGCAGGTTTGAAAAAAAATTAAAATATCTTTGTGCAAAGCCAACAGAAACAGCATATTTTATCTGACTTTTGACATATAACTGTAATATTTACATGGTTAACTTGTAATCATGCACAGAGCTCACAGGAAGGATTGGGGCTGCGTGGTGGCTTCAAACTCTGCCACATAGAGATCCACTTCAGACCATCTCCCAAAAAGACTCCTTCTACCTCTGTCACTCCCTGCCTCCATCAGTTAATTTACAGCTGCATCTGCACCTTGCTCAGCATTTCTCCCTTGTCTCTACCATCTAGTTTCCCCTTATTGTTTTGCAGCTTGTTCCAGGAGTGTCTGTACCCCTGAGTGTGTACTCATAAATCAGAGGGAACATCTGTACTGCAGAGCTCAAACACATTCCTGTCTTTGAAAGATTTTTCAGTTTAGATAAGCAACCCATTCAATCATGAATATGAAGCAAGTACACAACATTAAATCCATGAGGTTACTTTTTAAAATAATAATTACTCCCTCTTTCCTAATGTACTGCTGGATTTATTATCCTGTTTATCCAGACTCTGAGTTTTACCCTTTGATACCACAGTTTATCTTGCAAGTCTATTTAATCCCTGTCCTGGGGGACAAGAAGTGGATTTCAGCATCAAAGACATGTCCTTTTAGTTTTGCACTGTTACCAGCACTTAGAATCATCTGAGAAAATACAAAATCTTTCAGAATTAAGAGGTCTGACAAACACCCCATGAACTGCACAAGATGTCAACAAGCCACCAACGTAGATCCCCAAGCACAGGTGCAACAGTCCCCTCAGGTGAAACTGCACTCACCTGCAAGGTGCAAAAACACAAAAATAATGCTAAGAAGATGAATTATCCCTTGGATTTCAGGGGAGCTCTGCATTGCCTTGCCATGCTCAGGGCATCCTGGGGTTGCCTCAGCAAATGGTGCCCATTCAGCGCATGGGCACGAGAGCTGGGGCTCATTCCCAGGAGAAAGTGCCAGCAGAAAGTGCCAGCAGAGGAGGTGCCAGCAGAAAGGCACAGCAGCGTGCACCACAGAGATCCCGTACGGCTGGCCACCACGCGGTCCGGGCTGATGCCAGTCTGGAAATGTGACCTAGAAAAGAAAGGCCATGGAAAATGCTGTTAACTGAAAACCTAGACACAGCCATGGCTAAAGGGAGGCTCCCCAGTGTAACTAGCCAGGCTTTCCTCTAGCAGTGGGTAACCCACTAAACCTGTTACAAATTCCAGCTCCTTCCCCCTGCCCTGTTCCCTCTGGGCAGGAACCTCCCTGACCCCCTGCTCGCTCCATGATGCCAGCCATGACTCCGCTGCACCAGATAACACAGGATTTGATCCAGCAGCAAACCACACATTGCTGTTCATGCTGCTTAGGCAGTTGAAATCCAGAAGACACAAGTGGTGAAACTAAATAAAAGTATAATACAGAAGTTGAATTCTGGAAATCTCATCTGGATCACAGGAATTTCACTTTCTGCCATTGTTCACCCCACCATACTCATCCAAAGAGTTATTTCCACTCATTTCTAAAAAAAGACCATTTATACAGTACTATTGCCCGCCCTAACTTGTGTTGTTTAATCAGGCCAAGCAAACTCTGGCCAGGGCAGGCTTACTGCTCACAAACAACTGCATATTGAAAGAGACTGCTATTTTTTGTCACACCAGCACATCTTCAGGATCTACCTTTTTGTTTATTAAAATGTAGGGCCAGCGCCCATCCCCTTATGTTTCTTTAAGACCCACTCTTCTGTGATCTAAGGAAAATATACATCCTGTGTTGCGCTGCAGACTGACAGAGACATGTGTCTCTGCCCCCAGGCTGTGCAGCTCAAATCAGCACAGCAGCATGACAAACTACAATTCACACACCTGCTGGGACCACTTCTTCAAACATGGTTTGTCTCCAAGAGCTGGCGATGGTGGCCCTGACCAACACCTGCTAGAGCCAAACAGGCGGTGATGTGACGCAGCGGTGGGAACGGGGGCTGCAGCACCAACAGCCTGTGGATGCTGCAGAGGATGCTAGGCGGAGGAGAGGGTCAATTGTTCTGAAAAGTCAACAGCAAAATAAGCATTGAGTTAAATTAGAGCAAGGAAAATATAGCTATAGCAAGAGGAAAAAGCCAATAATCAATGGCAAGTGTAATTAGGCAAGAGGCCCCAGTGCAAGAGGAACCTCTGACTATCAGCCAACACCATCCCAGCAAGGCTTCATCACCAGTGTCTGCAGGAAGATGGAGCTGGGCTGGAGGAAGCTACACAACCTGCTGCTGCTCCCTTCCTTTTGGGCTAGGGAGATTATCCATCCCAGCCCTTCCCCGCTACCAGCCAAATAGTGGGATGGTTGTTCAGCTGCTCCCAGACACCCCAGGAGAGCACAGACCTCTGGGGTATGGTCTCTCAAGCATTTCACTGCTTTTTTTAAAGTTATTGCAGAAAGAAAGGGAAGTCTACTGCTTGCTTATGGCTTTACTATGAAAGCAATTGATATTTTGGAGAGATGGCAATATGCAAGGGATTAACATCAAGCCAAGCCACAGTGTGGAGCTCTGATGTGCTTTCTCTGCTGGCAATAAAACCTTGCCAAAGATTGAGTTGCCAAGTGAAAGTCAAAAGACTAATCGCTAACCTGCAGTCAGTTACCCCCAGCAATGCTGTAGGACATTCATCCAGCAATCTTTCAGGGGAATGAGGAGTAAACCAGCCTGTCTCTGACCTGGGTCTGACAAACTCATCAAGTCTAAACGTTAAGTGATTTCTGGAGCCAGTACCTGATGGAAGGAGGGACCCTGTGGCCTCAGGTCGTTGGTATCTGCTGAGGCCAGCAGGCAGAGGAGGCACAGCTCCAGCAAGGACCACTGTGGAATTGCTCCATAAGCACAGGACCACTGACCTCATTTCTACATCTTTAGTCTGGCTCAGTAGTAAGAAATTCCCCCTTCAAAACCATCTGATAGAAAGATCTCATTGGCAGCACCCAACCTCAGTCTCGTCTCCCAGCAGCTGCACTGGGAACAAACCCCTGGATTTTAACCATGAGTTTGGTTTGTTCTCCCATCAGCACATCAGATCGGTCAAGGATTCATGCTTGGCAAGAAAGACAAGATCACTGTGAGGACAGAGACTTTGGAGCCACATCTCTGAAGCATATTGAGGACAGAGGAACAAATGTTACCCCTCTGGCAAAATTAATTTAAGGCATCGACATATTCCCAGCTGGAGCAGCATGCATATTACTTTGTTACCTCACATACAGTCATAATCAGCATAGGATATTACCTGACATCTGTATGGATGTTCATTGGCCAAAGACCATCAGTGCAAAATGAGCAGATAAGAATTTGTTGATATGAATGAGGAAGAAAGAAGAAAGACACTTGAGAAGTGAATTGAATCAGTCAAAACTGTGCAGAGACATAATTTCAGGTTCCCAGGACACCTGGATGAGTACAACCTATGGGGTTTTTTTAGCTCAACACAGCAATTTTACATTTCTCTCATTATTCTCACCCACCCTGACCAGAAGCACAGCCTGCTGCTGCATTTCTGCACTCTCAGGTGGAGGAGAAGAGGTGGTTCTCACCTTCCCACATGCTCTCACCAGTGGCCATCCTGCACCAAAGGTCATGGAAACCCTCTCTCAGCTGGGACAGGGCTTGGGACACTATCAACCTGCTTTGGACACAGCTGTGGCACCTGGGTTATGGGTGCTCCTCACCAGCATTTCTTACTTGAAACTGTGGGGAGAGGTTTTTCTCCTCTCTTCCTGGAGCTCTATACACTGCAATTAATGTCACTTAGCAACAGCAATTCCTTTTAAGATGCTCTTTCGTCATTTCAAAGCTTCTGTGTCTAAAGTTCTTTAAATAGCCTGAACTCACACCCACTGCCTCAGTTTGGTTCTTTATGTCTGCCTGGTTTCTTCCCATTGCAAGGTTAATATCTGCAGCCAGCCAAAGCAAACCAAATCCAATGAAAATGTAACTCTCAGGGTTCAGTCCAGTCTCTCCATGAAAGGGCTGAAAAGCTCCTTCTCCCCAAAGCTGGGCCAAGCTACAGTAAAGACCAGCTGAGGAAAGGGGAAGCTCAGGAGGGTTTTAATTCTGGTTCTTTGCTTGTTACTCAAGTTGGACTTAGAGATGCAACCAGATTTCTCTTTCATCAGTCTGAAATTTAGCATGCAAGACTTGCACAGCCCAGTTTGTCAGATTCTGTATTGTTCAGAGAGAGGAAGAATAGCTTGTTACTAATTATTGAAATCTACATTTTATCTTAGCTTGATAGTATTGATACAACCCACAGAGAGTGAGAACTGGGTATTTTGCTTGTTTAGCAAGGAACAAAGTCTGTGTTTTAGGGACAGGGAGAAGTCTCACAGCTGTTTCACAGAGTAGGTGATTAATGCTCTTGCTGCATCACCATGTTTTAGGCTTTTCCTCAGAGTGCAGCCTGAGCATGCAGCACCCACTTCACTGGCAGCAGAGCCCACACAGGTTTTACTGCTGGAAAATGGGGGTTCATCGCAGGGCAGGTCAGGACAGGTGGTCTTGGTCCTCCCTAGATGCCATGTCTCCTCTCTGGGCACTATGCAGATGCAGTGGGGGGAATGGTCACAGCCCAAATCCCACTGCCTCAAGGAAAACAGCAATCCAGGTTCTTACCATCCAGCATTTAAAGCAATCATTTGGATTCCTATCCCTTGTTTGTGGTACCAAAGAAAACAACAAACAAGAAAAATCTTAAAATCCATACTTGAAGGCAATGACTGAAAATTATTTTAATCCTTTGATCCTGTACAGACAGGTATTTTGGAAGCTCTGCTGTGTTGGGTTGCCAATCCTTTCTTCTTCAGAGCTACAGAAAACCCAGATATTGACACGATTCATCTCTTATTTAAGAGAGAGTTAACATCTCATAGGAATTCTGAGGGTGCTAAAGTCTGTTTAGTATATATAGACAACTCATTGCACTTTTTTTCTTTCCTTTTAATGTCTTAGATTGATTCCCACTTACTTTTACAGTCATTACACAATTTTTTCCGGGGCAACCCTGAAAGGGGAGCAATTTCCCATTTTCATTCCACCTGCAGCACCCCGCAGAGGCCAGGCTTTTTGCAGGTGCTGTGCTCAGGGCTCTGACAGGGAGCCTTTCCCAACATGAGGGCCAGCCTGCTGGATTTGACACCAGACAAGATTTCCCCTCAACCCGACCAGCCACTCTCCTTCCCAGGCAGAGAGGCTCCTGCAGGACCCAGGATCCCGCCCAGAAATGGGACCCACCTTTCTGCAGCGGGGCTGCAAATTGTCATCCCATGACTTCGTCATCGTGCCAACTGCCCACGTGATGCCCATCTGGCATCACTGAACATGCCAGCACTTCATCACCATAGGCCCTGCGAGGACCAACACCACGTCACTGGTGGTTTTTAAGTGGGGGAAGGGCCACCGCCCATAGGCACATGCCATGGGTGACTCACCACATTTTGGTGAACCTCAAGAACCGTTCCTCCTGTCTAGCTCAGAAATCAGTTTAAAATGGAGAACCTGTGGGGAATGTACAGCCCCCTCCAGGGGACATTTGTTTGCAGGGCAGAGCGACTTTTTCTTTTTCGTGGTGTGGCACAGCACCAGAGGGGCAGTGCAGAGGGAATAATGTGCTCGACTCCTGGCAGTGTTCGCCGTCCCACCAAGTGCTCAGCAACAAGCACTGTCGCACTAAAGCCAATTACTACCACTGGTGTTTGCATGCTGTTAAGGTTCCCATCGTCAGAGCGGGAAGATTTCAGCCAAGCACAGAGAAAATAAAATTATTATCAGAAAAATACTCGTGACGGGGCTCTCCCAGCAACCCCTGTGGTCTGACAGCCCCCTGAATGCAGCGATGGAGGAAAGGATCCACCCAGCACTTGGACAGCATGCAGAAAAGGAGTGCTCTCTGTTTAACGTGGGAGGTGAGTCAGCCTGCAACACCTCTGACTGCTGCAGTCGGAGGGGGGCTGCAGCCTGCCCAAGCCCAAGCTCCCATGGCAAAGCCCCCTGCCAGCACCAAAACCCCCTCCTGATAACTGCTGACATAAACTCTTACCCCTCCCCATTTTGCTTTACAAGCACAAAGAGCTAAATTAATCAGATAGACACATGTAATGAATAATTCAGATACCTCTAGTCATTAGTCATTTTTACTAAGCCCAGTGATTCCTTGTGCACATGGATGAGGAAAGGAACTTCAGTCACCCAATACCAATTTCGCAATGAATTCTTCACTACCCTAAATCGAGGCAGGCCCTGGAATTAATTATTTGCACTGTAAAGCTGCCCATTTCCTCAAACTCCTCCCTGCCCCCTTCCTCCCTCCCATTCCTCCCCCCACCCCCCCCCCAAAAAAAAAAAAAATCTCTGGAGTTATTTCTACTTCATTACATCACACATAAATTCTAAAACACATAATAATATCCTCACTGCACTGCAGGAAGAGGTAGGATTAGCTTTGGCTGATATCCCCTCCTAATTCAGAGGACAGTTCTTACAAACCAACACGTTCATCTTAAATTGGAGGTTTCTGGTATGAGTGGTTTGAGGAAGCTTCCAGAGCTTGTAGCCTGCCAGAAACAAGACACAGTGCAAGTATGAGTCCAAGCTGCCACAAGCCAAGAAAGCACAGTGGGGATGACAGAGACACACCAAGCCTTAGTCTTTGAACATTAGCATGGAAAATGGCAAATAAACAAGGAGCAAACAAAAAGCAAACATCCCAAACAAATTTCTCTGAGATTTTTGCTACCAGTTGCAGAATGAGGAGGATTTCCAGCAAACACAGAGCTGGCTGGGAAAGAGGCAGAGCTGTTAGTGGAATGTGGACTGAGCTTTTCAACTTGGCATTCAGATAAGTTATTTTCTTTTGTATTTTATAAATTAAGGAGGATGGAAAAACCCCAGCCAAATCAGGTGGGCACAGAAGCATCCTAGCAGCAGAAAAATACATCAGCAGGGCACTGGTGCCGTGGCCTCTACGTGCCCACCAGCCCACTCATGAAGTTTAAGTGAAAATGCAAAAGGGAGTGAGCTCTGCACTAGATTCCACTTTGTCTGCTCCTCTCTCCCCAGCCGCCTGCAGGGATGACCACAGCACAGCTCAGGGGTAACCTGATGGACAGACCAGTGCAGACATGGCCTTCATACACTATTTCGGAGCTGAAGCTGCTGATTTTGTGTGTGTCCTTGGCATCAGAGAAGCCCAGATGTGTCCACTTTCCTGGGTGTCAAGCTTGATGCTCTCCAGATGACATCTCGATTGTTTGAAGTTTCACTGATAGTCACCTGGGCTGGAACGGCTCTGTTGTTCAGCCCATCCCCACCATGCCAGGATGCACTTGCTGAGTCCAGTATGTTTTCATCATACCTTTCTTTACTGGGTGGTGAAGAAAGACATCCACATACGACTGTTGAAAAGAAATTGTTAAGCTAATAACTTGGCCATTAAAGAAAAGGAAAAAAAAAGGCAGGTTGAGCTGTCTGGCTAGAGCTACCATTCAGTGCCATCCTGGGCAGCGAGGACCAGACACCCCTGTCCTGCTGGCAGGAGATCCCCTCCTGCCTGCAGCTGTCACACACATACCTATCCTAGAGATTGTTAGAAGTGCTGTCCCCGTCCAGAAAACTAATCATTACTTGCAATCTAAATAAAAGAGGGAAAGAGTTCATTTTTTGATTGAGCTATTGCTTTTCAGCTTTACTCCTTCTACTGAGAGAAGCACATTTCAGCATCATGATCCTTTTTGCAGTTGTTTTACGAGGTCTTATGACTTTCATAAGTGATGTATCAAATTTTGTTCAACTCAAACTTCCTATTACATTAAAATCCCCTTTGGTGGGATGCTGCAGTCTCATCTGCCCTTTTCTTGCTCTATCTCCTACTTCACACTGAACTACACCGTACTTAGTGGAGACATTTCACTCTAAAGAGCATAAAAAACAACTTCCAGTAATTTCCATTTTTAAAAAAATTGTTCCGCACCAGAAAAGTATCAGTGCACAGTAATTTGACTATATTTAAAGCAGGGAAGTTCCTCTTTCACTTCTAAATTACTGTTTTGCTCACACTGAGCCCAGGAGGTTCAGAAAGCTTTCCTTATCCTTAGAATCCCCTTTTCTAGCTGACTCACCCAGTTTGTCTAACCTTTGTTGCTCAGTCTCACCCTCATTAAGGGAAGATAGCACAAGATCATCCACTTTAGCAACCCACCCCTCTCCATAATGGCCTGTGATTTCTACTTTCTGATTTTCACAGCTCTTGCCTGCATTAGCTATGAAGCATCCAGCACCACAGAGACACCGTGCATGGAGGTGAGTGACAGTTGCCAGTTCCTCTCCAGACACAGGAGCTGCGGCCGGTCGCTGGTGGGTACTTGCCTGCCAATGTCCGCCTGTTTTCAGTTCCCGAGGGGTTTCTCTTAGGGGGATCTGAAGGTCTTTTTTGGAGAAATAAGGCAGGTGTCTTGAGATGTGCTCAGGGACATCAGTCGCTGATCGCCCTCCTCCTCACAGCCATGTATCTGCGCATCCTCACAATCTCTCTCACTGCTGCTGGGGACTTTGGGAGCTCATCCAACTGGCAATGCACTTCACCTGCCAGAGAGCTTGAAGGACAATAAAGTTTCAGAGATGTGTTTAGCAGATATTAGAGCTAGACAGAGGACTAGTAATAATAATTAGGATTTTGTCTGTTGTACTGTGCTTCCCATACAGGAATTTGTACACAGTGGTGGGATGATAGGATATCTGCTTGCCATTTTGTCAACGTGCAATACTACATGAGAATAGCAAGAAAATACCAGGGTTTTTCCAGGGGCAGGAGAAAAAGCTGATCCATAAAATTTTTCTTTTCTAAGTGGGGGACAAGGCATAAAAAAAGGAACAATTTTGAATCAGGGAAGAAGTACTGTGGAAACCCAGCCTTATGCAGCATATGTTTAGTGCCAATAGGAAATTTCTTACTGAGTTAAATGTACAAATCCCTGGGTGTTCAGAGTTGTACAGTGGGATCCCCCAGGGGATGGTTGTTCCTCAGCTCCCTGTGAGATCCACTCCATGCTCCATACTCGAAGTATACAGAGAGAGAGCACTTATTCACTGCTTTATTTAAACTGTAAATCATAGTCACTGTTCTCATTTATGGCTAAATATTTTTTATCTGTCAGCTAAATATTTTTTATCTGTCTAGACCACACGCTGCAGCAAACAGCTCCACAGGTAGTTCTTTGCTTATCAGAAAAGCCGATGCTTTCAACACTAAGTCTGTGTTTTGCCATTTTTACAGTTACTGGAACTGCATTATTTTGGTGCCTTTAGGCTGGACCCAAGTCCCTGTGCTACGGCCAATGTTGTCACGGCAGGTACAGGGCTGGCTTTCTGCCCCCCCACATCATGCCAAGCACCCACGCATGGGGGGCTTGTCCCTCCCTTCCAGTGCCATCCCTGGCGCTGAGCTCCAGCCAGGACCCAGCACCCTGGCGGGAGCAGGACAGCACAGGAACCTCACTCCCCACCCACGTTGTTGGTGACAGTCCCTTTCCACTTCTTCCCAGCTCTGCCCTGCCACTGCCAGCGTCTCTCTGCCCCTGCCCACCAGGCAGTCATGTGGGGCCATGGCACTCCCCACACACACCCCAGCACCCTCCAGTTACAGGATTTCTGCTTAAAGGAAAGGAGAGAAGCGTTCACCATATTCCAGCTCATGTTTTGCAAAAAATACTGCTGTTCCTCCCCCTCCAGCGAGGCTACTGAGTACCATCAGTGCCTGTCTGCCTCTCCTGGGCCACAGATGGGTGGAGGCATGGTTTTGTCTCAAACACACACGGTCTCATGTGAAGTGAAAGACCCAAACCCCATGCACTGCTCCCCAGGGTCCACACACGTGAACCTAAACAAAACCACACCGGGCCATGTGCACCGGCCCCACAGGGCACACACCTGCACTATCCCCTGCTTGTCGCCAAGTCCAGGCTCCCACCCATTTCTCTCTGGACACCCCAGTGCTATCTGTGCTTGCTTTCTTCTGGCTACTAGAATAGTTTTGAATTTAATGCAAATGGTCGGATTGACCAACTGTGCAATATGGGCATTTACTTCCCCACGAGCGGGACGTCTCTGAACTTCCTGACAGGATACTGCCAAAGCTGCAGCTCCCTCATGGCCCAGGGGATGCCCTCCCTCTCAGGCTGGCCCCATGACCACCCAGGACAGGCTGTCCCCTTGTCCTCTGGGAGCAGGCCTGGGCGAGGAGGCAGCTGATGCTGCGTTGGCTGTGCCGGTGCTCCCCGTCGCGGCTGGGCTCTTGAGATGCGTGCGATGCTCTGAGCACCTCCCCGCTCTCAGCGCAGCAGGTTATTTCAGGGTGGCACTTCCTTGCATGCCATTGTCCCAGGCTCTGGTTGACTTTCATACATTCACCAGGCAAAGGCAGGTCAGGCATGTTTGGTGAATTTCCCTGGTATCCAGAGAGTAGACTTCTCTATATAATAGATTGGTATATCTTCAGTTAAACTGAAAAGCTGTCACAGACATTTTAATGACTCAGTGTATCAGGTATGATCTTTGTCTAGCCTTGGCTTAACTCTCCCACCTCTCACTGCAGCATGTGACTGAAGTTCAGATCAAATTAATTTGGACATGGTCCCTCTAGAAACATTCCTAAACCTGCTCTTTTTTTACTTCCTCTCTGCAACATTTTCTTAAAGACTTCTCTTAGCTTTGCTATAAGACTCATGAAATTCATAATTTAAAACTAGCTTGTGGGAATGCTTTCTTAGGGATTAATAATTCATCCAGAAGAGTAAACAATCTTCATATGTGATAACTTTGATAAGAAAGTACTACACATGAGAGACACTTCAAATTAGTACAAGAGAGATTCAAGGCATTCGTTTCAAAAACACACTCCACAAAACATCAGGGTGTTGCATTTCAAGCCTGTCTGAGGCTTCCTAGGGCTCTGGCTGCTGTGTATTTAAATAATTCAAAATTCTGTTTGCTTTTGAGTTTGGGTTTTTGTTGTTGTTTTGGTTTGTTTTTTTTGGATGCAATAGTTTCCTATTTATATTCACAGTAAATACCTCTTGTGGTTTCACTATACTTTTTTCACAGATCACAGTAAATAAAAGCTATACCTGTGAAGGTTTAGGATTGAGGGAGATTCCTGAAAAACTACCTGTCACAACAGAAATCCTCGATTTCAGCTTCAATGTGCTCCCTTCCCTCCAGAATTCAACCTTTTGTAAACTGAAGTCTCTTCTCTACTTGGACTTAACAAGGTATGGAAGGAGCATCATCACTTCTGCTCACCACGTTGGTGAAAACCTCTGCCCCTGTTGGAGGCAGAGGCTCCTGGAGCATACCACAGCAGCACCTCCTTGCCTTCATAGAAAAACCACCAGTGGTTTTGATCAACTTAAACAATATCTAGGCTTATCCTCTGATGACAATCATTTGCAGGCCAGTGCGTGAAATATGCATTTTCCAGATATTACTGCTGCTAAGACATTAGAGCAAAGTCACTATAGGAATTTTGTAATTCAATTTTCTATATTATTCCCTAAGCCCTAGAGAAAGACGGGTATGGTCCTTGGAAATGCACAGCATTTTCCACAGGAAAAGAGAGTTTGTTTTCATTAAGCTGGACAGCAAAAACGTCATGTCTCTGTGACTTTCACAAATACTTCCTTACCTCCATTTTTCAGGGCAGGTTTTTCTCCTTACCAGGACCCTGCATTTAAGTGTGAACTTACAAATACCAGGCAAGCACCCATGAAAGAGACAGACAATTTTATCCTGGTGAAGGCAGCTAATGAGATTTTACAGATATGAAGTGCAGTTTGGGTTATCATGTATACCAGGAGAGTTTTGTGAGACATGACACTGATGATGGTTTCTGTTGCTTTCTCAAGGTGTCAGATCAACTGGGTGTATGATGGTGCCTTTCACAACAACAGGCAGCTGAAGACAATTGTGCTGACTGGAAACCTGCTCATGTTTCTGTCTGACACAGCCTTCACTGGCCCATGGTCCCTGAAGCAGCTTGTCTTAACGCAGACAGGAATAACCAGTATGTCCTTTATTCCAATGACAAATCTGAACAGCTTGGATACCCTCATCTTAGGCAGCAACCACATCTCCTCACTGCAGCTTCCTCCCAACTTTCCCACTCAAAACCTCAAATACCTTGACTTTCAAATGAACAACATAAGAGCAATCACAGCAGAAGATGTCCGCGTTCTGCAAAAGACGAGCAATGTAACTCTCATCTTTAAAGGCAATGACATTGTATACATTGAACCTGGAGCTTTCCAGTCCTATTTCTACAGTTTGGACTTTGGGGGCTGCACTGACATCCCTGGGGTCCTGGCAGGGATACAGAACACCACAACCCAGACCCTTTGGCTGGGAACATTTCACGGTGTGGGAAAGGAGCCCTACATAAGCCCGAACGTTTTACAAGGCCTCTGTAATATCTCTGTCAAGGATCTCTATCTGCAGCTACGGCACTTCCAAAACCTAAATGCTGACACGTTTCAGTGCTTGACCAGGCTCCAAAAGCTGGACCTAACCCAAACCCACATCAGTGCGTTGCCCCCTGGCATCAGTGGCATGAGCTCGCTAGCAGAGTTAATTCTCAACGCTAACTCCTTTGAGCACCTCTGCAACATCAGCTCTGCCGCCTTCCCCTCCCTCACCCACATGCACATCAAAGGGAACTCGCAGGTCCTGCAGCTGGGCTCTGGCTGCTTGGAGAAATTGGCAAAGCTTCAACATCTTGATTTAAGCAAGAGTCATATAGAAAGCTCTGACTGCTGTACCAAAGCGCTGAGCGGTTTGAGCAGTCTTCGGTACCTGAATCTGAGCTACAACATACAGCTCCACCTCCAAGACATGCTCATTAAGGACGGTGATAACCTGGAGCTGCTGGACCTAGCTTTCACTCCTCTTTATATCAACACTTCACAGGGTCCTTTCCGAAATCTGCATCTCTTGCAAGTGCTGAATCTTTCCTCCTCCCACATTAATACTAGCATTCAGCAGCTCTTTCAAGGCCTGGAAAACCTCATGCTCTTGGACCTTAGTCACAATAACTTTGAGTCAGGGATCGTGCCAAAGGACAAATTGTTCCAACATCTATCCAATTTAGAGGTGCTAATTTTATCATCCTGTGAACTCACAGCAATAGATGTCCAAGCATTTTACAGCCTCAAGAAGTTACAGCATGTTGATCTAAGCCACAACAAACTTACAGCATTCAGCACAGATGCATTTTCAAACCTCAGGAGCACTTATCTCAATTTTGCCCACAACAGGATCCGTACTGTATCACGTAATAAGCTACTGTCCCTATCTGGCCACTGCATAATCAATTTAAGTTACAACCCTCTGGACTGCACCTGCTCCAATATTGGTTTAATCACCTGGTACAAGCAGAATCTGGATAAAATCGAAAACCCTCAAGAAACAAGATGCTCTGAACCCAAATCACTAGCTGGCTCTCAGCTGGCCACCGTCTCGCTTTCTTGTGGGATCAACACAGCAGGAATCATTGCAGCTGTCCTGGCTATTTTAGCCTGTGGTGCCATCGTCATTTGGGGTGCTCGCTATTTGAAGCAAAATTACCAGCAAATATAAGTTTATGATGGAGATATAGGAAAGATCTACAACAATTGTATTAAGATGACAGGCAACTTACTGTTTTTGTTTGTGATCTGTTTTTTCTTAACTTTTGTAATACCATTTCCATTTGTATTATAACTCCTAGAAAAATAACGGAACATTTTTATCAGGCAGTAACTGCGGGGGATCCACAAATAGGAGCAGCTTAAGGGGAAAACTGCATGTTGAGCTGATGCTTTCTGAAATGCCTCCTTCTTTGGAGAGAAGACAACAGGATTTAAACACCACCAGTTTCTGAAACACCACCCAGTGTCATGGCATAATCTCATGTGCAGACTTCAGCTGGTTAAAACTCAGATGGCTGAAAAAGTGAAATGGCAAACATGTTTCTGTGCAATATCTATTTGCAGAGTATTAAGTACAGATTTTCCTGCAACCAATCTCTGTTCCTCTACACGAATTGTTTTTGATGACCGTATCTTCATCTGTTGTCATTTTTATTTTGTTTTTGATTTACTTTACAGGGTCATGTCTGCTTTCTTATTTGTCTGCAAAATACCACTCATGGGACACCATGTAAACAACACTGCTGAATAGCATACACTGTATGTTTCAGGATACACAAATCCTAAATACAGGGACTGATTATTCTGGAGGAAAATTTAAATATGTCTACAATACACCAAAATATCCAGATTATATATTAAAATTATTTGAAGCCCAAAGATTTAATCTTCTGGGATTACTTAGACTACAAACAGAAAAAGACAGATCTATTTTTCTTTATAGAATTTGTTTGCCCAGCCAAGCTCTGATCTGATGTAGTCGTTGGTTCCCAGTCAGGCCTTTTATTTCTCATTTTTTCAAATACAGCTGGGGATCCAGCACACAAAGATAGCAAGGGCATCACCTGAGGTGAGTGGTGCCTAACAGGACTGAACTCACCACCATCCCGGCTCCTGGTCTACAGCAGCTACAGAAGTCATGGTACAACACAAAACTGCAAAATAGAATTTGTTATCAGTATTTACACTGCGAAGAAACTTGAGAAGATTTTAGCTAACAAGTCACATTTCAGAGTGGTAAGGACTTATCTTTATTTCAATAGGACAAACAAAAACTCAGAGCCAAGTTCCTTTCTTCCCCAACTGTCCTTGAACAAGAAACTATCCATAAGATGCAAGCCAATTTTTGAAAGAGTATTTTACTCTAAATAGGATGGTTGAAGAGGCTAATTTCGAAATCTGTTGACTTAAAAAAAAAATAAAATCCTGATGTCAATGACGGATCTTCTAAGAACTTTCTCTCATTCACTAGTCAGTGACGGATCTTCTAAGAACTTTCTCTCCTTCACTAGTCTTGTCCGTACCTGGAAAAAGAGAAGGTGAGATCCCTTCCCAACCACTCACTCATACCATACCTCCTCATCTGGCAAATACAATGGAAATTCTTCTTCCCCAGCAGCAAACATCCTTCTCCAGCGACTCTCGTATCTCATTCTCTTGCTCCTAATTCACACATGCATTTTGAAGGTCTTGCTGTTTGCTAGAACTTAATTACTTTGTTACTGTTGTCTTACTCTGCAGCCTTCTCCACTCTTCCTGATGCTCCCAAACCTTTGCAGCTTGAACCATAACCTCTAGTGTCACTTCCTACCCTCAGTTTGTTCAAATCCATCCTTGGCAGATGACCAGATCGAGCTGGTCAGTGGAAAGAAAAACTGTTGTTAACCCAAGCCACGAACAGAAGCCATATGCACCCATATATCTTCTAGCATCCTCCTGCTCAGTTATTTATTCTTTCTGAGCTGCCATCTGAGCTACCATCCAAATTCAAGCTTGACATCCCTGCTAAATCTTGCAGACTACATAAGAGGAAAACATGGGGTTTAAGGGAGCATAGCAAACTAGGAGCTCAGTGTTGAAAAAGGGAGTTCACATTTCCCTTTCAGAGCATGAAAGCATTCCCATGCCAGGTGAGATATGGTCTCTTACAAGAGTAGAAGTGAGGATGACAGGCAATGCCAGACACAATACTAGTAACCTTTCTCTCCTGACTTATTCCTCAATGCAAACCCCTTATACCACTCATTTCCTCTGGCAGTGCACGTTTCTATGCCTCCTCAGGCAGAAATGACTGCTGCTGTCCACAGTCAGAGAAGCACAGCAGGTAGAGCAGATAGATCCAGAGTCAATCCTCAACTCTAGCCCTCCCCTTTCCCTGAGCTGCTGGATCCTGCTTTCCCCTCCTCGACTCATCACACTCCCTGACAGTGCACCAGTTTTGCAGACTAACTGCCTTCTGCTGGGCTGCAGCAAGTTGGAAACGTTGGGGCTGACCTGCAGCTTCCCCCCACCTATTGGTTTCAAACAGAGAGCACAGCAGCAAAAGTGATGCTGTAACACTGCTGCACTTTGTTTCATTCAGAGAAAAAAATACAGAGAAAACAATGCAGTAGTGCAGTGTGAACAAAAATAACCACCCTGCTGTGCAGCTGTGCAGAGCTACCAGCAATGCAACAGTGAAGATGCATTTTAACAGATGTCACTCCTCTGCAAGAAGTGGAAAGATGAAAATCAGGGGAGCAATAGTCCTGCTCTGTTGCTTCTCCTGCCAAAAGGATTTTTCTTCAGAGGCCACTGGATACTAAGGCACTCTGCTCCATCTCCCCTGCCTGGTTCACTGCACCTGTTTTATTCTTTTTTTCTCATAATAGAAGATAAAGGGAGATTTGATGACGCTCAAGAGATAGAGATTTCAAAACTGATGAAAACACTGGACTTACACATGCTCCAGCAATTTGTTAAGGCTGCAAGTTTAGCATGAATTAAAAAGAAAAAAAAAAAAAAAAAAAAGAATAAAGATTGGGTATTTCAAGAAGGTACTCAAAAACATATTGATCTATTGTAATGAATGATAATACATGCTTTGAAGGAAAGACTTAAATGCCACGTTACAGCCTACTGCCATTATTAGCTACCAGTCAGAATATGCCATCTACCATCACTCTGGGCTTAACTTCCCAACAGCAGAGCAGTGGTTCCAGCCAGTGTGTGAGACAAGATACTCAGCTATGCAGACCTCCTCTGTCTCCAGGCTAAACTGCATTTCCTCATGCAAAATCCTCAGCCAGCATGTACCTTAATGGGTGCACTGAGCTGGCCCCAGAGAAAAACCCCAAGTAACTGCTCTCCTCTGAGTAGAGCAGAGATGTGCCTTAAGTTACATGAGTTAGAGCAGTTAAAGGAAAAATGCTGACACAACAGCGTTTCATGCTGAATTTTTATTTCAACATTATGCAACTGCATAAGTATAAATAACCGTGTTCAACATACAACAATTATGACATCCAGAAGGTTTCTTAGAGAAAATAAGACTGCACTTTATTGCACAGACCCTAACAATTTTTTTTCATTTTTTTCTTTTTCTTTTTTTTTTTTTTTTCCCCAAGCTGAACAATCTACAGCAGGAAGTCTACAAAAGAACACATCAGATCTACAGTCACGTAAAACTGACCAAGTAAAACACAGGCAGGAGAATCTCTATCAGTTTATCTATCACTGATAAACACCAACAAACGTGTACTACATAAACACAAGCTTAAGCACTGTAACTTTTCCAAAATGTAAAGTACTTACTTGTCAGAAGTGATAATGAACTATACAAAATATACATAAAGGTATACTGTAAACAAGTAGCTAGATGTGCTTTAAACTAAACAAGAAGACAGCTGAAAAAATGCAGAAGAATGTAAACTAGGAAATACCTCCCAGATAGAAATGTTACTTTGAAGTGCATTAGCATTCATTTGTAGTAACTGCCAAAGCACAGATGAACTGTAAATGTTGAGACCATTTCACCGTTAAAACTGCTCCAAAAATATCACCCATTGCTCGCTAGCTCCTCTGTGAACGCAAAGGCCGCGTTAATGTTCTAGTGCCACATGAAAATTCAGAAGGACTTCTCTGTGGTATTATCCTTCCATGACAGGTTTGCTGTAATCCAACTCAACTAATCAGTATACTAAAGTCTTCACCAGAGGGAAATGAAGTCTGCAGTCAGCTGTCATACAAACCTCCAGGTCAAGATTACACTGTGCTTTTACGAAGAGTTTTCTAGCTTTTGAAACAGAAAGACAATCCGTAAGCCCTGATAAAACAGGTAGGGGCCTAGCTCTACTATGGGTATATGTAACAGAAGTAAGTAAAACAAGCATTCTGTTGATCCCAATCATCTAAAAACGCACATCTGCATGGGTATTCTGTAGTGCTTCCATACAGGTTTCAAATTCTACCTTTCCTCCTTCAAAACAAACTCAATACCTCCACACTATAATGATCAAAATCTACATGTTCCACAGTATACAAAATTTAAATAAGGCTTAGCAAAAGTAAAAACGACAGTTACATTCTAGCACCAAATAGCTCCAACAGGTTCCTTTGTTACAAAATGCTTCTTTTTAAGTTACAGTATTTACTTTTTTGCATACAAATAATAAGATTATGTTATGAAATGTATGGAGCTACTCAATGCATTTAGAAATTAATGTGAAACTCAGAATTACTTGCTAAATACAACATAAGGCCCCAGCTATGTATTAAAACATATCGGATGTCCTGAACTTTTTTGAAGATACGATACCGAAACTGCTGTTTTTATCTTTTTACCTTTCCTGTCATAAAATAGAAAAAAGCTATGCCTGTATGAAGCTAACTGCCCTATATACCTTGATAATATGTACTTTCTAAATGTATTAGAAAAGAGAGATGAACATACTTGTACTGCAAGTCATGTGCTTATATTTGTGCCTCACACTGTAAGGGCCTGGATTTAAAAAAGCACAAGTCAAGAGAAGATTGCAGCACAAAGCACACTGTATGTGCTTCAGTCTCCGCCTTGTCTGTGGTGCTCACAGAACACAATCTGACAGACTAGATGAGAGCCACCATTTCACTACAGAACACAACTCTTGCCAGGATGCCCCGATAACCAAGTGGTCCTCCCACAGCTTTAACATCTACTCTGAGACAGGCTTTGTGTGACAGGGAGATGCAGTTAGGTTTTGTGTTAGATCTGGTGAAGCAGTCAGCCAAATACAGTACTATCAAAATTGGATTAGTAAAAATACATGTAAAAACTCACAATAAGTAACCTTATTTACTCTGTACTAGTATTTTCTTAACCTCTAGATAGAATTTTTAGTGAGTAGAAATGTGGCCTGTTTTTGCTTTCCAGTCAGACCAATGCTTGTGCATATCCATGCCAGGTCTGGGTTTTAATAATTCGATTTTATATTTGAGTATGGCAAGTAAGTGGCGAAGCAACTATCTTAAAAAAGGGGAGAGTAAACAACGCAATCAGCAGCAAAGTATATATGCTACATTCAAACCCCAAACACATCACTAGGTATTTACAAAGGAAAACTTTTCTTCAACAGCTCTCAGCTGTAAACGTATTTTTGTACAAATACTATATGGTAACAGTTTTACCGGTTACAATTGCGAAGGCATTTTGAAAAAAAAGTCCTCTCTTTATATATCCCCTTGTTCTCTTTTCTTCAGTGACATGAGAGTTTTGCCACACAAAGACATGACACAGTGCTGGTTTAAAGGCAGCCCAATATATTGGTATTGTTTTAGCTAGTCTTGAATTCACTCCTGCTGGGTCTTAAGAGTTAGCAGGATTTTTTGTGAGGACTGCGTGAAGCTTCCTTTCCTCGCCGCTGCCGAGATGAGTCTTTGTCATCAGAAAGTGCATTAGGGCAGTCAGCTGTGGTGGCTGACTTGGATAAATCTTTACCTACATTCTGTTTTCTTGAAGCAGACTGCTGAGCCTGAATGGCATCTTTTCCCTTTACATCCACAGTGTTAACAAAAAAAGACTTTTCTTGATTTTCAGGTTTCCCCCCAAGGTTTGAAGCGGGGCGGTGGGCTTCTACTACAACAGTAGCACTTTGCAAGGCCGTCAGTGATACACTTTTAGTCATTTCTGCCTTACCACTCCCTGCGGAAGAGGTGCTTTGCTTATTTAGTTCCTTGCAGGTTGCAGAAAGCTCAGGTGAGCCTGCTTTAACCTTTACTGAAGATGCATCACTCTTTGCTGAAGACAAAACAGATACTTCTTGTCTACATTCAGAGACATTTGCTGAACAAGTCAGCAGCTTTCCTGGTGTTGCAGCCACACGACAAGAACTCTGGCTACTGGCAGCTGACAAATGCTTTATTGCAATCTGCTTGTTTGTATTCTCTAGCTGTTTTTGATTAACTTGTCCTTTCCCTTTTGAATCTTGAGAGCTTTTGCTACTTGCAGTAGCTTTTTCTGCTGCTTTCCCTCTGGCATCACAGCTTGTGAGGCAAAGGGTAGGCTCTACTTTCCCACTGTCAAGCTGAACATAAAGTGCGTCAGTGCATATTTTTCCTTCAGGTCTTTTGTCTGAAGAGATCATCTCGTTACTAGGACTTGCTTGTTTGCTCAGCAAGACAGAGTCTTTCACAGTGGAAAACTTTGGAGACATGGTATGTTTTTCACTGAGGTGAAGTTGCTTTTGATCAGCAGATTCCCCCAAGCCTGCTGGTTCTTGCCTCTGTACCTGCTTTTCTCTCTCTGGGCCTGCTCTTACCAGGTTGACAGCAGAGGATATGGGCTTGGTGTCAGAAGTGATGATGCTCATTTGGAGGGTGGCTACTGAGTCATGCTCCAAACTCACAGGCCTTTCAGACTGCACATGTTCATTGCTCATTTTCCTCAAAGAGACTGAAACAGAAGAAAGAGGATCTAGCACATTTTTACTGTCATGTTTCCCATCTTTCCGGGAGCTGCCACGCACCTGAATGATAGTTTCTTTTTCTTTTATGGTTGGGGTGCATGGTTTTTGTGACAATGTCTGTTTATCCAAGTACTTAGACTTAGAGGAACTCATGTCAGAGGCTGGCCTGTGTTTATTGCCATTGCTTTCCGCGTAGGTGGCAGCAGGCTTCACATGTTCTTGGACACTTACGTGAACATCTTCAGCACAGTTTCTGCTTATGGTGTCTCTCACAGCAGGGGAGCCTGAAGTGTTAAGTTGCTGCCGAGGAACTTGGCTGGACAGCTCTCTCTCAGTAGTTTGAAACCTTGTGTCAGTGAGCTGCTTCTGATCCTTCTTTCCTAAATCTTTGGCATTGTCCCTCTGCACAGAGGAAATCAGTGCAGACTTCTCATTTTTAGGATCACAATCTATTGAGGGTTGCATGGGCCGTTTGGGTGGAAGAATTTCACTCTTTGATTCTGTGATAAGTTTCTTAGAGTCATTGAGAACTTTCTGCTTGGTAACGTCCCTTTCCACAGAACTACTAGCAACACAGTTGTCATCTTTGTCTAGCTGTTTCAGTGATTCTCTGCCATCCTTTGATTGTGCCTTGGGGCCAGCTGCCTGCATTTTCCCTTGCATCTGAGGTGGAATGGCAAAATCAGCAGAATTTTTTTCATTGCCTTTGGAGTAGCTCGTTACCAGGACATCTGAGATGGATACCTTCAGAGATGACTCTCTGATCACCTCCACCTTTGCAGGGATAGGCTCACAACTTCTCTGGGCTACTGGCTGTTTAGCAGGCAACTCCTTTTGTATTTGCTTCTCTTTTCCTACAGCTTTTTCAGGAGTGCTTTGGACAGCAGAAAGTTTGGAGTATGTTTGAGTAGTTTTAACGCTGTGACTTTGAATAACACAAGACTTTGTCTCTATTGAATTGTCCTTCTGTTTTGAAGGGGAGGTGTCTTTCTTTTGAACAGCTTCGGTAACAGAAATACTGCCTTTAGTAGATGGACTAGAAACTTTTTTCTCTGTCACTACTTCTGTAGCCACAGGGATGACTGGTGGATTTGGAGAACCCTTGTTTGTTTGCAGAACCTGAGGCTCTGATACATTGACTTTGCCAGATTTTGAATAGCTTAACAACTGCTCTTTCTGACAGGCCAGTTCTGCCTTCCTACTGCTTCCTTGTGGTGCTGGCTGTTTAGGAGATCCCCCATCATTGCTGGTGCTCTGTCCTTCTGGCAGCACACACAAAGGCAGTTCAGCCTTTGAACCCTGTGGCCCAGAAAGTAAGGCAATGTCTAGCGTGCCTTCTATTGGCTTCAAACAGGAAACAGACCTCCCATCAAGTTTATATTCTGATGGACTTTTTCTGACAGGTGCCTCAGTGGAAATAAGGGCTGATTTTTCCACACTCATGTCCGCTCGACCATTCAGGGTCTTGAGAGGAACAAAAGAAACTGAGTTAATCTGAGCAGCATGTGCACTGCCAATAAATGCTCTACCATCGGCAACTGCTGCAGAGTCCTGCTGTATGTTTATGGGTCTGCCTGTATTAAGTTGAAGGCATTCATGAACATTTGATGTCAATTTGGGTTTTAGCACTGGACAGACACTGTCATCTTTTTCTTCCATAGACATTTTCTTTCTAAGATAATCAATATTTGCAAGTTTACCATCTAATTTTTCAAATTTGACAAATTCTTTTGTTGGTACATTTTTATCTGTGTTGTCTCCCTTTCCATTTGGCATCTTGTCAGAGGACTGAGGTAGCACATCTTGCAGTGTACATGGAGGGGAAATTCTTTTGAAGTCGTAAGAAATATGACTGAGTTCATTAGGTGGAGGCCCATGGCACAATATCTGTGCATCTAAAGCAACACCATCATTTGATCTCAAGTTTGCATTCTTTTGAAGGGTGTCTTTGAGTATGCCAGCAGCTGACTGGGTCTCCAAAGCAACAATTTTTGTTTCAAACTGATTTGATCTTTCTAATACCTTCTGAAATGCTTTTTTGTCTCTTTCTTCTAATCTTAAGGTATTGGGATTTTCTGGTTCACTGCTAGGCTCATGTATAGCAGTATTTGCTTTTTCAGCAAAATCTTGCTTTTTTGTAACTATCTTGACCTTCAGCTTCTCTCTGTCTAGCTCATCAATGGATTCTTGTCTACCTAATTTTCGGGAGATGGGTCGTTTCAAGCAGCCCTGCTCCGCAGGCCTGACTCGTGTAAGTGAAGGCACATCACATACATTCTCCTCCAAGCTCTGAAGAGTTATTTCCCTTTGGGACAACTCTCTATTCACTTCTTCCTGAGTCACTTCCAGACTGTGTTTTCGTGAACATAAGTGTTTCTTATCACTGCCATAAGAGGGTGCAAGTTTCTCTTCAGATTGGACTCTCTTTAACAGTGGAGATCTTGGTGGCTCTGCACTCTTTGGCCTCACGATATGCCTTACAATGGTTGGAGGGGAGTGCATTTTGCTAGGAAAAGACTGAACTATTTTTGTATTTCCAATTGAATGTCCTAGCAATGGTGATGGAGATCGTTGAGGGGATGTCGGCTGGGGTGTTGGAGAAGGTGTCCGTGCAAGAGGAGAGAGAGGAATGCTGCCAGCTGATTTGCGTCTTCCTGATCTGTATCTTTGCCCACCAAGCTTTGGACCCAGGCCATGAAGAGTGCTGGGTCTTATGTGTCCTGAACCAGCTGGAGAATTGGGAGCACTTGAACTCGGGGAGCTACTCTGGGAAGAGTTAGTACCTACAAAGGGAACAAACAAACAAACAAACATAACAACAACAAGTTTTTTAAAATGTTGTCTAAATGCTCAGTGCAACACAGACTTTCACTGGTCCAAAAGGCCTACGTGCTGTCTGCTGCCACAATGTTCCAAAATTTGGGAGGTTTTGAGGGACTGAGCTGTAAACCCCTCAGCATTCCAGTTTATGTTGCTATTTCTCCCTTTCCAGCTCTGTTCCTTCATCTCCTTTTAGTTATAGCTTCCTTCTATCTAAATAAAATAGCTAATGCTTTCTGCCACTTCAGAGCAACAATTAAGGCTTTCCAAATAATTCACCTTTGCCAAGGGATTGTACAACAGCAGCCACTTTTAGTACACACTGAAATCATGACAGAAGCAAAACAGGAAAAAGGGGTAGGCTTTCAGGAGCCAGAAAGATGCATATTTCAGCACCCAGCCAATTATTTAGCAATAAATCTGCATTCATGAGAGCCCATGCTAGTTCCATTATGTAGCAACTTCTTCCTCAGTTTCATCCTTTTATCCATCAAGCCTTGCCTAGGCTTCAAACTTGGACTGTTTATTACTCAATTTATAGCCACTGGATTTGGATTTAAACTCTGGGACAAACCTAACAGACAGTTCCCTTTTAGATACTTCTGTATCATAAAAGCACCTTTGATTTTGCATCAGGAATCTTTTTTCTTTTCAAGACAGAAATCATCTGTTCAGTGATTATGCTTGTCAGACCTGACTACTCTTAGCAGAGTGTAACAGATGTCCAGGCCTCACAAGAAATAGATTACACTTCATGTCTTTTTCTTCTGCCCTTCACTCCTTCACACTCACCAGATGGAAAATCAGGAGTAGAGCGGTAGCTTGGGGTAGGTGATCTAGGAGATAAGCTGTGTGTTGGAGACCCAGGCAAGCTCTCCCCTGATGAAAGTGATCGGTTCAGGCAGGAGAAACTTCTGCTGGTGTGAAGAAGAGGAGAGGGCTGCTTGGCCAGCTTTTTGAAGAGAGATCTTCTCCTAGCATGAGAAGAGCATAGCATTAATCAGAAGTTAAGATGCACAGAAGATATTATTAACAAAGGCAAAACTCTTGCAAGCTGACATTGCTTCCCTCTCACATTTCCCTCAGAAAAGCAAATATTAAATCTATGTTTACATGAAAGCAAACTACACTGCAGAGCATGAAGTTTAGAAAATATCCTGATTTGCTAATAGGTGGGATAGATACTGTAACTAAACCTATTTGTACTAAACATTTACTCACTGTATTTCAGAAGCATTATCTCCTTATTTGTATAAATCTTAATTTTATTAATTCAAGAGCCAACCAAAACTGAATATCTATAAAGTACTAGCAATGTATTTACAAAATACACGTAAACTTATCATCAAACTAAAAATGCCCATAAGCTTAGCACTAGAAAGTCTAATTAAACAAGTACAAAAAGATAAACGAAATTAAGATGCAGCAACCTCAGTTATTGACTTTCTTCCTCATATCTATGGGTGTGCCATACAAAATTTTCAGGGGTTATTTTAACAGATCTAGTTTAGGCAAAACAGGATTGGAATGACCTGTTACAACCACAGGTTTTCATAGAAGGTAAAAATATGCAGAAGACAAGAGAAAGAACTGTATTAACTTCATATTTTAAATTAATTGTTATGTATATACACACAAAAGGAAACGTATTTTCCATGAAGCAAAAGGATTACTTACCTCTCTAAACTCTCCTTCTTCTTGGTTTTCTTACTGCGCCTGACCATTCGGCTCCTGCAGGTGTTTCGCCTGGCAGGTCCTGTCTTGATGGAAGTGTTTTCAAAAGGGGTTGTCGTTACTGAGACTTTGTTACCACTCTGTCAAAATGGAGAAGGAACCTTTAGGCGTGAGTAATACAAGATGACTCTGCCTTAAATTGAAACTATGCCACAAACATGAATGCAACAAGACACAACTCCAGCACCAGAGTAAGAGCTGGCAGTGTAAGGAACCCTATGCAGATGTTGCCAGGCTAACTTATGTCAGATAAACGATTACTGGAAAATTCTCAAATTCTGCCAAATTTCCTAAACTTCCTCCATTCCAGCTCCAGGACAAGAAGAAATTCCAGTAACTGTAGCTAGACAGAAGGAGACGAAGGATTGATCAGGACTGCAATTTCCAAGATGGAAGCTTCTACAGAAACATCCTATTTCCTCACAAAGAACAGCTATCACTGCACAGTGGTCCATACAGTGGCCATTCAGATCTCAGGACACCGACTATTACAATGATGAAACGGAGGAGAAAACTTAATCTTCATTACCAGTCCCAAATAATCATTTACCTTGTTCAAAAGAGATAACCAATACAAGTAAGTTAAACTTTTTAGGACTTTCTGCATGAACAGATGATTCAATCAATAAAACCAACTGGAAATATCTATGTTTTAAAAATCCCTACCTCCTGCCCAGAACTGTATACCACTACAGTGAACTTCTTTTCAAAGGAATACCAGTAGCCCAAATTAATTTATGATACAGCACATCTGGATAAAAAACAGTCTCTCCTTTTGAGTTTACTCTCGTAATTAGTGTGCAGGGTTGCCATATTTCTCTTTTTCTGTATCTGACACAGAAAACAATGCACACCCAACTGCCTAAAATTACAGAATTTTCTCTTGTACATTTGTTATAAAACCAGAAAATTTGGAAGTTCCTGCTGGTTTCAGAGAAGGAAAATAAAGACTTAAGGAAAAGTGTCTTTTGCATCTTTCATCAGCCCTCTATATCTCCCCATTTCTTCACTGATTTCCAATCTTCTTTTATAACTGACTACTCCCTTTGACAGGCAAAGGTCTGCATGTAACACCATATATTGTTAATAATAGGAAGTAACTATACAGCTGCCTAAAACAATCCTGATTTATGTTAGTATGTGCTGGAAAGATTACATAAAAACTGCTATGTGATAATCTACAGTGAAAATTTCATTAAAAAGGTCAGTTTTTTTGTTTATTCCTTTCTAAGGAAAAACTATAATTTTCTAATAGGATGGACCTCGGAAAACTCCACAAGAGAAAAATATGACAGATTATTAATAAAAGTCCAACTGCAGGATCAGAGTTTCTTTAAACAAAGAAGCTCTGTGGGACATGCCTGGCTATGTGAAAGACAGAAACCTTTTGGGCCTTAAGATTATGAAAGGCAAATTCCTGAAAAGTAGGTAAGAAAATTTTTCATATTCTTTGCTTCCACTTTTCCTCACTGATTTCACTTTAAAAGGAGAAGACGAGAGGTTATATCATCATCAAAAGCCTGAATTACCTGGTGAAGATAGGGGAATTCAAGAAAGTACTTGAAACTGTCAAATTTTTGAGACAGACATTTTTTTGTGTCAGTGCCTCAAACGTACTTCAGCTACCTCAACGGCCGTGCCAGTTCATTGGAGAGAAACTAAAAAAATCACAGCAGGATATATGAAGCCATTGACCTTTCTCCAGATTTGCACAATTGTAGCTCAGAGTTTGTACTTGAACCACCACAAAATCTGGTAACTAATCTCTGAAGGAAACAAACGTAACACTCCTCAATCCTTGGTAACAACAGCAAGCGCTTCTGTATCCCAGTTGTCCAAGAGTTACCTTTAACAACAATTCAATGACTTCTGTATGAACAAGACCATGCACTGGTTCTCCGTTGATATGAGTGATCAGGTCTCCAGCTTTTAAACCCGCTTGGTAAGCCACACCTCCTTCTTCCACATTCTGGAAATCAGAGATGAAGAGAATATACACAAAATGGCCTCCTGGTTAATCTTCATACTTTCAAGAGTAGGCTTTTTTTAATGAACTCTTTCTATAAAACCAGTTGGCAATGAAGAAAACTTACAGATACTAAGTTATATAAAGGAAGAAAAGAAACAAAATCAGACCAGTCATTTCACCATCAATTACTTACTCAAACTTTATACTTACACAGGGCCTGGAATGGTTTCAAAGTTGACTGAAACACTGCTTGTTGCCACTGGTATTAAGTAAGCTCTGTATAGCAGGGCAGTTTTCATGCATGATAAAGACAGGGCGATTCACTCCCCGTGGCAAAATTTTAGAATCAAATGAAAATTTTTAGCATGTGACAGCAAGAAATGTAATTAAGGTAGTGGTCACATGCAGTACCCTAGTCATGATAAAAGTTAACACGACCATATAGTTAAGGGTTGTTTTCATTTGGTTCAAATTCACCAGGCTGCCCAATATAGGGAACAGTGTGGCACAAAGGTGACGATGGACCAAAACAAACCAAATTGCAAGTTATTTTTATGGTTGGCTTGAATAAATTATTGTATTTTAAAATGAGCTTTGGAAGAGCTTTAAGTCATGCAGCCACTCATGAAGCCTATATAGTGCTTACAGAGCTTAAAAAGCCCAACAAACCTATAGTGTTTTGAAAAATTGCAAGGTTTGACTTTTACTGCAATGTGCCATCTTTTTCCCTTTCTATCATTGATGTGATGCTACACCAGTGGCAAGAAATCCATTTTTTTCGTTTATTCCATTATCTATCAAATGTACCCCATTCTCCAGATTCAATGTTCTCGATGGATTAACAGGTCTGAGAGGTAAAAAACATAAATGAAAAACGAGAAATACACTACCACACAAGTAGCACTGCTACTTCAAAACCCACAATACATATTTAAAACAAAGCACTGATCAAAACTTCAAAGCTTTTTATATATTTGTAATAAATTTTTCAAAATTATTTTAAGGTAGTTGAGATATTTTAGTTTATACACACACACACGCACATTATTTATGTATGTATAATACATAAATTATAGAAACCATAATTATAAACCTCAATTATAAAATAAATATATATTTGCATAGATATATATTTATTTTACAAACAAGGAGGTTGATAACTAATGAAATTCAAGAACTGATGTCTTGTTCTTTAGCCTCCCACTTCATTCAAATCAGTTGTGAACAGAGGATGAAAAACACATGATTTATTCAGAACAGTCTTTTTCCTGTGCCATAGAATCCTCGAAGGTGTTCACAATTCCAAACAATTTGCACATTTCTACACAAAAGGAAGTCAGTGCTTGCAATCAGCCTACTTGTGTCTAGTAAACACTGCTGACTTTCATGAATCCCCTAATGGATGCAGTTTAATAAACTCATGTATATTTTAACAATTTCTGTTTACAACCTCCTAGTTTTTCAGATACTGCCCTCTATCAAAGAGGGGCTGCACCAACACTTTGGTTTTCTAACCCACAGTATTCAGAACTTAGACACGGTGGTTCACAATTGCTAAACTTAACAAAAGTGAAAGTGACCCATGCAGAAGGTGAACATCATATGTTGGTACCGCTTCTGCCAAAGGTGGCTTGTGTTGTTCCTACAGTCAACATTGGTCCTGTGTACAGGCACTAATCTCATTTTAAGAAAACTGTTTGCTACAACATCAAGAGTTACACAGTAAGTCTCAACAAACAGATACCATAGGGTTAAAAAGCAAAAGCAAACACATCATTACAGTTTCCTGTGGCTGTATATAAGCAAAAAAATCTTATTCTCTTACCCAAACAATATGGTGCACGGTGTAGATATCGCTGTCCCCAACATAAACCCTGATTGCTCGGATGGTGAAGCCATACTTTTTTCCCGAACTGTGAATTACTATTGGTTGATGAGGACTTACAGTAGCAATTGATGAATCACGGCTGGGAGATGAATCCCGGGAGGATGAAGGATCAGATGACAGGGAATGAGGAGACATAGGACTTCCCAAAGGAGAAACACCAAACACATCTGGATGAAAAAAATCTGCCTATTAGACTACATTCTGAGCACACACAAATACAAACACAGAACAGGGAATTTGCTTAGTTTTGTAACACCTTTTTTGTCAAAATAGGTCATTGTCTTTGCATGAACACTCCTCCTCAATTGGTGTGTATCTTAGTGAATGAGAAGCTTAACCAACAACCAAATCTTATAATTAAATATCTTTCCCTGTAGTGTAAACTGTATTTTTTAATGCGAAGGTTAACTTGACAGACGTAGACTGCTTTTTTCCTTTTAGATAGGAAACACACACATTGCTAATTTCGAAAGAACAATTCTTGGCCTCTTCCTAACAAACCCTCATGAAAATAAAATGTTTGGTAAGCAGATGTTATTGTGAGAATACCCAAAACCATCTCCCAAATCATGCAGCAGTGCTAAACAAAGCTCTAGTTGGCTTTTTGGTTTCAGTTATATACAGATACAGATAAAGGCTACTGTAATTAAACCACAGTATTTAGTAGGTACGTAGGACAGTAACCCAATGCTTGTATCATGCCTCCATTTCTACATTCTGCTACATCATGTAAGACCAGAAGAACTTGCAATTATGGCTTAGTTTTTATTTCACTGTTTTGAAAGCACTATGTGCTCATGCTTGTGCAAATGTAAACACAATTGCAGCAGCTTAAAATGCACTTTGGTGACAGTTCTGGAAGAGAATGCAGCCCAGAAAGATTCTACATTTTGAGTCTGTACCAAGTCATGTCACGTGAGGGCAGATACTCTTTGACAGCAGAGGTGCTACTCCCTGGATACAAGGCATCAGAGGCTCCTTGAAATTGGTATCACTGGGTTAGTGCTGAAATCCCACAGAACAGCCAAGCCCCGAGGGGGCTGTCACTGTCACTCCCTGGCTCTGAAACATGCCCACATCCCCTGTCCTCTGCTTTCTGCTGCATGTGGGACATGTCCTGTGACTCTCAGATACATGACTCAGGTTGGGAACACTGGCCATCTATTGCTGTATTTTATTTAATGGATAAACATGAACAAGGTACATTTTTTGGACAGTATTAAGTACAGCTAACATGTAGGATTCTGGTTGATATAGATATAATGACAATGTTTTTAAGTGTAGGCAAAGCTGAGTTTGGATTTTATAGACCAATGCTGAGTTTAAACTGAAAGAAAGCAATAGCTTAATGAGCACAGTAACTCAGTCTATATGATCTCTGAACTTACCGATTTTTACTTGACAGCTGTGAATGAACTACTAGAATACAAACTGATGAATAACACTTAAGTGTTACTTGTTTGTGTAATTACCTGTATGTATAACATGCTCCTGTGATAGCTAATCTCAATAACTAGCATACACAACAGGCCCTTTAAAAGCAGAAAATATAACCATGGTGCTAACTGTTACAGGGGTATACCAAAACAACACTCATGACATATTGGAACAAATATTACTTGAAAGAAAGAGTCAACACAAGGAACAAGCTCCGAGTGTTTGCAAGCCACCTGCAGTTTCCAGTGTCAAAACTGCCCTGAATAGGCTGAGCACACTGTCACTATCTTTCTCATTGTAAAAAAAAGTAATCTTCAACTCTCTTATGCATCTTGTGACAATGTTCATTCACATTCGGATAGTATCACAGAAATGCTAAGTATTCTTTCCATTGTCACCTACTTGTCCTCATTCAAGCAGAGGCAAAATACTCTACATGAGACTCAGTATTTTCCTCTTGACTTGTTAAAAAATCCTCATAGTTAGCTGCTGGAATTACAGGTACTGCATAGGAAGCCTATGCTGTTCTTTAGACTGCGTGGTGAAGATGGGTAGAGTACAGGAGGTGAATCAAAAATTCCTGCAGTAATAGGGATCAGATGGCCTCTCCCCTCTCCAAGGTCTCCAAAACACATGCATAATAGCACAGTGTTTGCTCACGAAGGTATTAACGAGCACATAGGGCACATGTTCTTTACAACCCAAAGACAGGTGAAGTCTAAGAGGAGAGCCAGAACCAACTCTTCAACATTGTACAATTCTCCACTAGCCTGAGGACTCAAAGCAACCTGCTGAAGTTACTGTCAAAGAGAGCAAGTGCAGGGTTTAAGTTATTAGACCAGCAGATACTTAAATATTACGCCAAGGGTCTAAAAGCAGCATATGGCCAGTGTGCAAAGTTGAGATCTAAACCCACTTTTGGAAATAATCCCTCAAAGTTTGGGAAATTTGGACTTTGACTCTGAACTATTAAAAAGCAATGGTTTATCTGAAAAAACACAATACTACTGTTATAATTCCACTTACTTACAGAAATATTTCTGACCTGAAATTCTGAGCACTTCAGGTAAGGCAATGTAGTACAAACAGGAGCCTACATGCTATTTCTACTTTTGTGACACTTCTCCCCGGCTTATCATCTTTCCTTGTGGGAGATGGGAGAGAACTAATCAGGCTGAATGCACTGCTGTAACAAACAGCTAATTCTTGGAGCTGTACATGATGAACTACTTAAAACTTAAGCTACACCCTTACTGTAGGATGTGCCAAGGACAGACGCCTGCATCCTGCTGTGCGTGCACATGGTCAAACACAAAGAAGTCACCACTAAGCTATATTTTTGCCTGTCAGAGAAGGTCCCTCAGCTGTAACGCAACCACTGGAACTTGCTGATGAGATTGCACCATCTAGTAACACATGTGAACAACATGAGAAACGAAGAACTGTGACATGGAATCCATTCTGGACTTTCCAAAATTTTGCATTTACATCATAAACCATCAAGTATGTATAAATCATAAAATTTCAAATAAAAATATTTATCTCTACCTCCTGGGATCATGAGGGACAAAGCACTTGCAGAAAGGGACTTTGTGACTTTTCCAGAGATCTTCTTTTTCTCTGTGCTTTCCAATCGCTGACGAGCCATGTGAGATGCAACTTCACTGGGTGGCTTTGAGGAGTTATCTGTACTGTCCACACTCTCGCTTCTTCCATTTACCTGATCTAAATGCTCTGAAAAACTGCCCACTGTACAAAGAAGAAAGGATAAACACATTGAAGGAAAACTGGGGGTCAGGGATGTGAAATGGTACAATTGTGAGACAGGAATTTTTCTTTCTGTTAAAAAGTCTGTAACACAACATCACAGACATCTGTGTAATTCTTCCAGACTTACAGAATGCATAAATGTTAACTGAATTGAAGCAACAGCTTTTTCTAGTCACTGACTAAAGTAAAATAAGAGACAAAAGCTGAAGCAAGTCTGGTATCTCAATATGCAGCACTCACCTTAGAGAACTTGATTCTGTATTTATTTTTCATAAGAACTCCTCCTGAAGTAAATGTAAGGCTCTGATTCTACATAACTTGCTACCAGCTTAACAACTTTTCCAAAATCATTAAAACACTAAGTACAAGTTTATTTTTAATTATTATCTTTTGCTTTTATTCTTTTGGTGGTTTTCTACCACACAGGAGAAAGACACCTGGCATCACTAAACTCAGTATGAAAACCGCATTGGTATTAGCCTATCATAGGTAATGTGCTTCCACAATACGGAGTGGAAGGAGGACAGCAACGTTTCAAACAATGAAAAAAAAACATAAAGGCCTTGTGTCATGTGAAAAACTTGCATGGGATTTCTTCAAAAATTCACAGGGAACTTATATGACCTTATGAAACATGCACCAAGGGTAGGTCACCTGTTTAAAGACATAGCGGTAATTCCTAGTATTCCTTCAAGGTCACTGAATATCCTCTTGCTAATGGACCACAGAAAAATGAAATTACTCTTAAGTGTAACTGATAAGTGACAGAAGAGGTGCAGATGCTTTGAGTTATCACTGTGACTGCTGTGCTAATGTCAAGACCATAACACAGGACTGGGTGGAGTGAGCAAGACATGGGATACAGTGCAGTCAAGGTTTTAGACAAGGGACGGAGGTAGAAATGGCTGTACAGCTGGATGAGCCTGAGGAAATTTATTTTCCCAAAAATGGAGAGGAGGAAGGGGGAGGAAAATGCAGACTGTAAGGAAAATTATGGGTATAGGAACAGGAAGGAGTATCTTGAGAAAACTCAGTTAGGTACAGACGAGAAATAAACTGAAGTCAGGTTAAGTGTGTAGAGAAGGTAACTGGAGCCTATATATGAACAGTCTTAAGATTGACATAGGCCTAGATCTCCATTAAGTATCAGGTCTTCCAACAGTTATGCAAGTCTTCTCTGAAAGTACAAAGCCAGCAAGATGCTAGGGCCCTGGATCCTACTGAAATGCATGCAAATACTTGAGCTGGAAGAAGGAAATTAATTATTTAGGTAGGGAATGGTTTACAACACTCCCTTCTGGATTCCTAGTAACAAAAGTGACTTCCACAAGTCAAAGACAACCCTGTCAACTCTGAAAGGCATACATCATCAAGATGCCTTTAATTAAAATCACACAATGATGCAGCACAGAGTGTTAGAAAACAGCAATACAGATCAGTTAGAATGACTCCAGGATGATCAATCAAAAAAATCACCAACTTCAGAAATGTTGCTTAAAGCACTAAAAATAGTGCTTTAAGTGCTCAAGAGAACTAAGACTCCTTTCCTCCACAGCAGGATCTTGCAAAAGCTTTATGGATAAGTCACCATTTTATTCACTTGACTAGCAGTTCTCCAGTCAGTGGAGCAACACCAAATGTTGAAATTTCCAAAAATGTTGGCATTTTCCCATACATATTTTCATGAGATTTGAGCCCAAACCAGATCCCTTTTGTGATGGCTTTTTTAAAAAGCAAATCTGAAATACAGGACTTCTAAATCCATGAATGCTACTGCTAAACGAAGAAGGTCCACAACTGTTTATAATGTCATCAGTCAAGAGATCTACTGTAAATTACCTGATAACGTCGAGCTGCTGATCGTACTTGCTGGAGTGGTTACTTCAGGTTCATCTTGTGCTATTTCCTCACTGACAAATGACGGCTTTTCCTGTTCCTCCCGGGGTCCCACTAAGCCGGTGGAATCATCTTGTTCTCCTTCAGCTGATATGGCCAACTTTGGAAGCAAACCAGAACTGTGTCGCTGCCTGCTACTCTCAGTGTCAGAGGAGACAGACGTAGATATTTGTTGTCTGCATTAAAAATAAATGAATTCTCATGCAGTTATTGACATAAGCAGGCCTGCTACCTGGCTAGTAGGACATGGACCACTTCCAACACCACCTTCTACTTACATTTCGGAATATTCTGAACTCCAGCTTAAAGATTCCACAGAAGGCAATGTTACACCTTTTGTTTTGTCTCCTGCTTCTTCCTTCTCTTCACCTTGTATTTGCGTGACTCGATCTATGCTGCTAAAAACCTATTACAGACAAAAACCCCCAATTAATCACTGACATACTTGATATAAAAAGATATGCAGGAAAGCACATTTCAGGTTGTACTGTGCATGTTCTTAATGCTTATACAGTATTTCAGAGTGCAAATTTCAAAATTCTTGAGCCTTTTTAAATTTCCAGGAGTTTGAGTTCTTAAAGTGCTTTCCTATTTTGCTTCTTTGGCTTCTCACATACAGGGTCATGAATAAGGTCTCTTCTCATTATGAATTCATCAGCTTTATCCCCATTTCACTGTGTGAACCAAGAACATACGAACAAAGTCACAGTCTTGGGGTCTCTAGGTCACAGGATGAATTCACATCTTGGATTAATTCACAACCATAAAGCCAATCAAGGTTAAAAAGCCCTAACCATGTGATACTGACTTAATATCTACCAGTAAGGGGTGGAAAGCAGAAAAATTAATTTGAATTGACTTTGAAGTTAAGAATAAACTACTTGGCTAAAGGAAAATAGAGAAAAAAATAAGAAAAAATAAACTCTGGCCATTAGAAGTCTGTTGTTTGTTTAGCTGACAAATAGCACACAGAAATTGTCAGCTATGTGTTCTACACCCTGAGAGGCAGAGCTGGAGATGCAATGACATAACAACATTAACAAATAAAACTATTACTGTGGTACAGAGCTTTCAAAAGGATAGAAGTTCACAGAATCACAGAATGAGGCTGGAAGGGACCTCTGCAGATCATGTTATCCAACCTCCCTGCACAAGCAGGGTCACCTAGAGCTCGTGGCTCAGGACGATGTCCAGATGGCTTTTGAAGACCTCCAAGGATAGAGTCCATAACTTCTCTGGACAATCAGTGCCAGTGCTTGATCACCCTCACAGTGAAAAAGTGTTTGATTGTCTTCAGACAGAATTTGCTGTGTTTCTGTTTGTGCCCACTGCCTCTCATCCAACTTACCTCCAAAGAGACCGCATCATTTACCAGCATCTGCATTTGAAACATACTACCAAGTCAAAATAAGGAATTTATATAGAATGAGGATAACTATATACATGATTCCTGTCTCTGTTATTCCATGCTATCACAGATACAATACCTATGTGGTACTGCAGAACGAGAATAAAATCCACCAATTCATAAAGCATGACCTAGGACAAACAAGATACAAACACAGACTTTCCAAACACATGTGCTGGGTTTCTGTGGCAGGGTTTTTCGTAGTGGTGGCCCTCTGTGGGAAGCTTCCTGAAAGCTCCCCCAGCTCCAAGTCAGACCCACCTCTGGCCAGGGCTGAGCCAGTTAGCGATGGTGGCTGCACCTTTGCAGTAACATATTTAAGAAGGGGAACCTGAGTGAGGAGTTGGGACTTGTGAGGAAGAGTTACAAGAAGGACATGTATGCGAACACTGAGGTGAGTGAAGGAAGGAGAAGGAAAGGGGGGAGGTGTGCCGGAGCAGAGAGCCCCCCTGTATCCTGTGGTGAGATGGCAGGGCTGCCCCCCCCCGCCACCCATGGAGGTCACCGGTGGAGCAGAAGCCAACCTGAAGCCTGTGGAGAAGCCCACACCAGGACAGGCATCTGCACTTAAAGGAAGCTGGGACTCTTGAGGGGAGATGTGGCTCCATTGTTATGGCTGGGTGCTGGGAGGACGGCAGCACGCGGGGGGGACCCACGCCGGAGCAGCACGGGAACGGCTGCGGCCCGTGGGGAGGCCTCACGCCGGAGAAGGTTCGTGGGGAACTGTCTGCAGTGAGAGGGGAGCCCCGTGGAGCAGGGGAGGGGTGTGCGGCGTTCACCCCAGCTCCCGAGGGGGAAGGAGCGGCGAGCTGGCTGTGACCCCCATCCCCTGCCCCCTGCGCTGCTGGGGGGGAGGTAGAAAGATTGGGAGCAGAGCCCAGCCCAGGGAAGAAAGGAGGGGTGAGGGAGGTGTTTTCTGATGTAGAGATGCTTCGCACTGTCCCACCTTCTCTGTTAAGTGTCATGTTTCTTAGTGTTTGAATTAAAGTGATTTTTTTTTTTTTTCTCCTAACAGGTCTGTCTTTGGCCCTTGACAGTAATGGGTGAGCCACCCCTCCTTGTCCTTATCTGAATTCCTGAGTCTTTTTTGCTTCATTTTATGCTTTCCATTCCTGAGGGGGGGAAGGGGTGAGTTGTGTGGTGCTCAGTTCCCTCTGAGCTCAAACCATGACAGTACCTTTAAACAGTTCCTAAAGCAGATTAAAGACATTTTTAAACGGAAACCTTTTGAAAAATCACTGCTGGATGTTATGTTAAAACTAAAAGCACGCTCATCAGGCATTCCACTTCCATTACTTCCTGCCAATTTACCCTCCACAGTCCAGCTCTTATCTCAACTACCAAAGTACACCACCATTTGGACAGTCAGCTTTACCTTCAATTCACAGCATTCAAGTCACTCCCTCAAACTCACATCTCTCCTTGACCAAAACACATGCTAGCTATATACTTTGCTTTTTCTCTCCTATCTAATGTGATTTAATTAATAGCTACTATAGGTTATAACTGTAATTTTTGTTATGCTATCACCTGCAAGATACCCAGGAAACAACTGGAGCAACCTGCAAACTAGGTACAAGGAAACCAATGTAAAGAACATGCATTAGCATTTAACAGAAGAGTTTCCCTAAACTTTCTCTTATGCTATCATGAATTTCTATAGAAAATACCAACCTATTTATACTGATTTCTAGTACCTTCTTGAGGGTTCAAGAAATAATTTTCCTACAGAATCTTCCCATGTTTTGATTTAATGGTATTCATTTAATTGTTGATCAATTTCAGTTAACATTTCTTAAAGAAAGAATGTCCTATACATCTCTTCCATATTTAACATTTCCAAACTCTATAAAAGTAGCAAAATGTTTATGCACACAATACATACTAATTTTACAGCAATTTTTACTTACTTTTGAAAATCTGTGTGAACATGAGGAAAACTGTCTTATCTCCAAATTAAAATCTTCGTCATTGGTATCATCTTCTTCCTCAGTTTCCAAATGGTGGTATTTCTCAGAACGAGCTATAGAGAAGGGAAATAAAGTATCTGAATCTATTGGGAAGAGTAGGCATCAAGATGTAATACTAACTAAAAGTGTAATTCTATTCTTAAGATGGTTTCTGCTGAAATGTCAAACCACCAGTGAAATTGCAAGCTGCCAGTAGTTCTGATAAAGGACATTTTCAAATCAGTAAGCAAAAGTCAAAGGCAGTGATTATTTAAGCAAGGCATTCATCACATTTTTTTAATGCCAAACACTTACTGTCAAAATAACTTGTGTCATCTTCAGACTCCAATTGTGGAATAAATTCTGCTTTCTGCCTCAGCAGACTATTCCAGTCAAGGCCCCTGAAGAACTGATGCTGCTTTACTTCATATGCACCACCTGGGGGAGCCAGAGAAAAACACTGAGCAAATTGTACCAAATCCTGTAACATTAGTTCAGCTAAACCCCTGGCCAAAACACACAAATTATTGTGGAAGGGTATAGTCATCACCGTAAGCAGGAACATCTACTACCAATTTCCACCAGAATCTGCTAAACCTGTTAGAGCACCTCGCTGTCGCTGTTTTGTTGTTGCCACTTCTTTAACAGTGGTGACATTGCCTTATTACCTTCCCACTTTTAACATTTATATTTTTCTGGATGTACTAATTATTATGTTAGCTATGAACTATTCAGAAGCATTAGATGTAGTAATAGTAGTCATAAAAATATCAATATGTGCATAAGATGAGTAAGTGCAAGTTAGAAAGTAATGAAGAATAATTCTTAATAGTTGCTCACAGTGAAAAAATACCGTTGTTGATCAGGAGCTCTTTTCGGTGTTTCATTGCACTAATACATAATTCTTTAGGAAATACCTTATAATTTGTCTTCTTATCAATTACTGTCTACTTGCTATAATGTGTGTTAAACACATAAATTACTCTAGTTTCAAGTCTATAAGAACACAAGGAAATAGTGGAATTTTCGTCCTTGGGGAGGTGGGCAAGGATGTTATTAATAAGCATAAAACTAATCTTTAAAACTGAACAGATAACTTGCAACAGCAAGAATTACTACCAACTTGATTGCATTGGGTTTACATGGCACGATTTTGGTAGCGGGATGGAAGCGGGGCTGCAGGGTTGGTTTCTGTGAGAAGCTGCCAGAAGCTTCCCTCATGTCTGACAGAGCCAATGCAGCCGGCTCCAGGACAGACCCACCGCTGGCCAAGGGCGAGCCCATCAGCAACAATGGTAGTGCCTCTGGGATAACGTATTTAAGAAGGGAAAAAAACCACTGCACAATAGCAGCTGGGAGAGAGGAGTGAGAACATGCATGAGGAACAACTCTGCAGACACCAAGGTCAGTGGAGAAGGAGGGGGAGGAGGTGCTCCAGGCACTGGAGCTGAGATTCCCCTGCAGCCCCTGGGGAAGACCACGGTACATCAGATCTCCACCTGCAGCCTGGGGAGGACCCCACAACAGAGCAGGTGGAGGTACCCTGAAGGAGGCTATGACCCCCTGGTAACCCCACACTGGAGCAGGCTCCTGGCAGGACCTGTGGACAAAGGAGCCCACACTGGATCAGCATGTTTGCTGGCAGGACTTGTGAATACATGGAGGACCCACCATGGAACAGTTTGTGAAGAGCTGCATGCTGTGGGAAAGATTCATGTTGGACAAGTTCATGGAAGACTGTCTCCCATGGGTGAGACCCCACACTGGAGCAGGGGCAGAGTTTGAGGAAGAAGGAGCAGCAGAGAGAACATGTGATGAATTGACTGCAACCCCCATTTCCCATCCCCCTGTGCTGCTGAGGAAGAAAAGGTAGAGAAATTGGGACTGAGTAAAGCTGAACCCTGGAAGAAAGGAGGAGTCGGGGGCAGGTGTTTTTATATTTGTTCTTATTTTTATTATCCTATTCTGTTGTTAATTGGCAATAAATTAAATTAATTTCCTCAAGTCTAGTCTGTTTTGCTTGTGACTAACTGCAGTGTGATCTCCTGTCCTTATCTTGACCCAAGAGCTTTTTGTTACATTTTCTCTCCCTTGTCCAGTTGGGGAGGTGAAGTGATAGAGTTGCTTGGTGGGCAACTGGTAGCCAGGCAGAGTCAACCCACTACACTGATACAGCATGTAAACTTCCCTATGTCCAGGTTAAGTCAGCAGAGAGCCATAGAAAAGGTGTGAAGTCTCCAGGATTGGTCTCTAAGTCAGAGTGTCAGGATTTCTAAATTGGGTTCTTTGATTTTCTGACTGCACCAGGGAAAAACTCATAAAAGCCAAATCTGCCCTGAGGAAACCAAAATCACATCTCAATGTAAGTCACTAGCCAAGAAGTAAACATTTCCCTGATCACAGTAATGGGTTATTATGTCAGAATTGTATAATTCTTGATTGGTATCAGACATTTCAAATCCAAAGTCTTTTTTTCCTGTCATTTTCCTTCTTCAAAACAAGTATAGTATCGCTTTTCCTTCAACTTGACTATGCCACTCAGGTCTCCTGAGCAAATACACAATTAAGATTTTCATGGGGTGTTATGCAGCTAGCTAATATGTATTAAACAGATAAGGCTGTCATTTGAAATGCATGGTGGAGTCTGGGATAAATGATGCAATCTTTCAGTGTCCCTGTGGGACCTGTCACACTGCAGCCTCTGTTTCTGTGAATTGCTTCTGACACTTAAAAAAAAAACCTTGCTACAGTTTCTAAACACCCCTCTGTGCTTCAAAGAAATGGCTGCCTGGTTTCCTTCTTTAGACTGCCAGCTCTTGAGAGACCTGCAATCTTAGAAAGAAATCAGCCTGTAAATGAGCTGCACAGATGCTCCATGTAGTAGCACTGACCATTACAGTAGTTAAGCCAGGCGCAATCTAGACAATTCATTTTCTCAACCAGCTGTAGAAAACAAGGCAGAATTTGCAATCTACTACTGATCCAGCCTCTCACAGGGTGACAGTCTTGAATTAACACCATGTTTACCAGAAAAAAGCATCTTGGCAACAAAACAACAATGCCTTAAAAGAGTACACTAAAACAAGGGAATCGAACTAATAGTGGCTCTTCATTCTGCTTTTGGCAGCAGTGCCTTTTGCAGCAGATGAAGCTGGTAGCAAGTGGAGAAGGTGACAGAGGCATGACACCTCCCTCATTCTTAACTTGATCAACATGGAGCAAGGGAGAACAACCTTTGCTGGATGCTGCTTACTCCAGACCATCAGCTACAGTGAAGTCTAAGGGCTGTTCATACAGGTCCCAGACACTCAGGGAGCAAGGGACATGCAGTTCACTCATCTCAAGTCACATCATCATGTCCCAAAGGGAGACCCTGTCATTTGGGACTGGGGTTATACTCACGTTCCCCCATAGTGGCTGTGGTAAGGCCAGTTATGAACTGATTCCTAAAGCTCCTTTTTATATTAGCTCTAAAAATACGCAGTACAGTCTGACCAATGGACACCATTTTGCCAGGAATTTTCCAAGTACTCTCATGCTGACTCAGCCTTGGTTTCCATTTTCAATGGCTTCCCTAGCATCCCCAATGTATTTATAGACATGTTGTACAGTGTTCACACTATAACGTAAATAACACTATACCTTTATATTCAGGCTCTTTTATGTAGGAGGCCCGTTTTTGCTGCGTTTATACAGTACTTTGCTTGGTGGGATGGCAGTTAGTGACTAGACTTTCCATGTCTTAACATTCTAAAGATCATGTGCAATGTTCTTCATTATTGCCTCTCACCCAAATTACCAAGTAAATCCTGTTCCATCAACTAACAAATAAACTCTAATTGATAAATGCACAATATTTTTGTTAGCCTATTCAGGCTCACTGCTGCTAATATCACATGCCAGGTTCTTCTCTCAAAATGAAATGAGCACAGCACTGAATGACCACAGTGGAGTAAGTTGGCAGCTTGTGTTCTCACTGATATCCATTTACTTCCTTAACATTCACACTTTTGGGTATTATTCTTTTTCATGTAAAGCGATAGTGCTTGCTGAATGAGAATGACAAGACCTTTCACAACACAACCTCAGACAGTCATTTCTGAATAATTAGTTTGAGTATTCATCACCTACCCTCAAGCCTGGAAGAACTAATTTGTCAGGCTAAGATACTTCTGAAAAAGGAACCATCAGTTCTGTATTGATTCCCCTGCTCTGTGTTTAGTTATTTAATACTGTATTCATGAAGGAATCTTACCCAATGGCTATCTGGGTCTTTGAAAATTTTTGTTTAATTATCAAATTAAGAGAAAACGTGAATGACCACATGTAAACTACAAAAAAAGGACAGCAGTCATCTTGTTAGGTTCATATTACTGGTCTGCATCTACAGAATACCCTCTGTTATAATGCTACTGGTCCTGACAGATGTTTCCCGGGAAAACAAACAGGTGAACAAAAGCTTCGAATGCCAAATATAGAAACTATTTCTAGCACACTAACAATTTAAAATAGTGCTTCCTAACCTGTTCCCAGTCTTTCCAAAGGATTCTGCCTGAGCAGCAGGGTAATCAGATCCTGGGCATCTGGAGGTGGTGCTTCATCCTTTTCAGGCCAGTTGATTTCATCTAGCAAAACAAAGTTGTTATTGCTGAAGTCTGATCACAACGTTCAGCAGAAACTGTGTGAAAGATCTCATGGTGAGCTAGCAGTACAGTCAGAGTTAAAGCAACTTCTTCTAGTTGTCCTCTGTTGAATACCAAATACTTCTGATTTTTATACTCTATACAGATTCCACAAACATATTGCTATGTTCCCATTTTCCTCTGAAGTCTCCTTTAACCAAAACAGTGTTTAACAACAGAATACAGGAATGCTTGGATCATGGAAAACTACTGCAAAATATTAGCACAACTTTTATGATGTCCCTTCTCCCTGCCCCCCCAAAATCATGGTCTAAATTTAAGTTCTGTTCCATGGAATCTGCTGTTAAGATGGACACAGATAACTTGACCCAGCAGTCACTACTTATCACATCTGTAATCCTTCTCTAATGCTAGATGACCCACTGAAGTCATTACTCCCATGACTAAGGGCCAAGGTATCAGCCTCTGCTCTGGAGAGATACGTGCCAGTAGAGTTTTTCTTCAAGTGTCATGTATTTCAGAGGAAAACCACCTCACTCTACTGAATCTTATACTACTAAAGCTTTTACACTTAATAGCAAGTTGGACATAAATCTTGCAATCAAGATATTAAACTCTGAAGTATTCAGGTAAGGCTAAATAAAAATTCCATCAACTTCCATTTAAATTAAACAATGGAAAACAGGCCAGTTTCAGTATGAATGTGAAATTTATAACAGCTTACACGGCAACTTTTGTCTGATTTTTAGCAGACAATGCCTCCACAAATGTAATACACTGTAGGTTTAGACAAAACTGTGCAGAAGTTTCTTGGGAGGTACAAGGATTTTGGCATCAGAAAAGCAGAATGCTAGGAGCTCAGGAAATACAGAAGGATATTAGGGATTTTGTTGTCATATGATCTAGACTTTTCCTTCAAAAGTATCATAATTGTAGAAATCATCATCAGAAGCTACGCAATAGTTTAATCTTTGTATTTCAGAATTTAAGGAAAGGTACTGAAATAAACAGGCATGAAATGTAACCTGTTTCTCAAGTATTATTTTTAACCCTGATTATTTTGGGCATCTAAGTTTAAACAGAGGCCTCCTACTATTGTACTCGTATGTACTAACATAACCTGGAGGCAGGAAAGGCAACCTGCAATGAAGCAGTGAGGTAAAATGAAGGGGCAAGATTTTAAAGTAGATTTTCAAGTAGAATGTAGATTTCACCCACAGGAACTGGAATAGAAGTCTAGGTTATAGCTTGGGTTCTTTAACACAGCTTTTACAGTTGAATACAAGGGGCCCATATATTTTATCACAGGAAACTTATCCAACAAAAGAGTTCACCTGCAGATAATGACAGTAAGAATGATTTCAGTAAAAAAGGATATTTAAAATGAAAGAGAAGAAACTACCAAGTCAGTATCAAAACAAGAAATTAAGCTGACCAACAGTCTTGGATTAAGTGGCAATCAACCAGTTTTACAAACATATACTTCTAAAGGTAATTTCCGGAAGATAAATGGACACATTCAAACAGATGAAGTTATATAAGTAAGTATCAGCTAGATTGTAATACATGACAATTTGTTTTATAAAATGTAAAATCTATGCCACATACAAAATGAAGTCTAAAGTACAAGTTTTGTCATTCATTTTATATCTCCTCTCCTCCTTGTCAGAGAGCATAAAGATAAAAACACATGTGCATGTGTCTGGAAATAGAATAAAAGCATGAGTTCTTTCCATGTTTTCCTGCCTACAGCTTCCGCTGTGGTTTAAATCTGATTTGGAAAACAAAGCATGAATACGCATCGCAGCCATGAGGCACCCAGAACAAAGCCAGCATTTGTTGCTTGTGTTAATTAAACAGTTGATTCTCCTTGCCACTCAGGCCTTGGCATATCACATCAGAAAACAACATGGTTATAAATCCATGAACAGCTATGATGTTGTATAAAGTGGCCATATACCAAAGGCAGCTCACAAATTCATTTCATTACAGTTTACAAACAAGTCTGGCTTTCAGAGATGAAGGAAAAAGAGATGATGACAGTGTCTCCTGAGGTACAACTGGGGATTTGTTGCATTTTCAAGGAATAGGGAACCAGAGGTGTGGTTAGTTTTGTAGTTTTGTTTCTGTTGGGTTTTCTGCATGGTTTTTTTTTTTTTTTTTTTTTTTTTTGGTCTCAGTTACTGGACCTTTTAAGCAGATCGTAAAACAGACTGGGAAATACTCAGTAACAGAGGTGTCATTCTGTTAAACTTCTGGCATAAATAGAGGCCCTCTACATCTATGCATCTGGGAAATTTATGGAAACAGCAGGTAGGATAGTAAACAATTCTGTTTAATTATCATTCAGTTTTGCCACAAGCCACATAACAATACTTAGGGTCAGCTTGCAGGTTAAGATCTAAAAGGTTATTGAATTTTAAATGGAAGAAGAACAGCTGCTAGAGAAATAACATTACACTACAACAATCACCAATTAAATCATTAACAATCTGTGAATTGAATTTCTTTCCTTCTCTTTCTCATTATTTATTATTCGGGACACATTTGTTTTAGGGTTTTATTACATCTTTGTTAATTTCTTCATTATGCCAGGAGGCATTTTCCCATTTATGCAAATTTATTTTAACCGTTTCTTCTCTGGTATAATTTCTTTACTAAAGACTGAAATCACTGTGCTATAGTGGTACTACTTTTCTAATACTGTTTTTCTTTTTCGACAGTGCTGCTTACCCATTGTACTCTACATTATTGCACTTCTGTACTTAGCAACAATATACAGTAAGTTCAGCTTTTAATCCAAATTTATTCTTATTGCTTTGACAACAAATTGCGTATTAAAATATTATTATAATGGTGGTTACTTGAGCCAAACTAGCCTGAAAACCTAGTCTACCAGTAAAGTTGTGAGTATCTTTACTATTAACAGAAATGGAAATGTTCCATAGCAAGGTAAGAAATCTGGGTTTTTTGTGATGATCCTCACCACTGATTACTTGTCCAAACAGCTCTTCTGGTGTATCTCCAAAGAACGGTACACACCCGACAAGAAATTCATAAAGGATAATTCCCATTGCCCACCAGTCCACTGGTTTTCCATAACCCTGTCTCAGTATCACTTCGGGAGCTATGTATTCAGGTGTACCACAGACCTAAAAGGAAGAAAATAAGCACGATGGTAAAACAAGATTGAGCTATGGCACATCACTTATAACTCTTCAAATGTAAAATAATATGGAAATATGGAATTCACTAGGTTTCAGTCTGCTAATTTTCCATAACAGCTAATATTTGTAGAATGACTTAGCTACAAGCATCATAATCAACATTTGCATATCTGTCATCGATGTATGAAACTGTCCTTTGCGAGTGCATCATGGAAAATATTTTATTTAACTTAAACTTAGCCTTCTCTTTACATGAAAGTTGTGATGGTTTTATCTTAAGTAACTTTTACAGTGAACAGATTGGGAGCAATGGTAATGAGGCATGCTTAAAGGGAAATGGGCCATAGTAAGGGTTTTAGCACCCTTGGTTGTACAATGCATCATAAGCTCCACAAGCACTCTGCTGAGACTTCTGAATTCCTTACAAAAACAGTTTTCCATTTGTGTGTCTCACAGATTCCCTTGCACACAATTAGGTTGTTCATCTTACTAATAGATCCTAATGTAGAAAGAAATAAGCCTAGAATAATCTGCAGGGCATCAATGAAAGTAACTGCCATACACAATTGGAACACCAATGCAGAAATAACAACAGTGTATACAGTATTATGATATATTCTGCTGGCAAAACATCACTTAATTTGAACACAATGTAAAAATGAAAAAGGCTGTGTCTTACTTGTTTGTCAAGGAATTCTCTGGCATCCTTCTCAATGTGACCCTCATACAGATTGGTTGTCAAACTCATTAGCCCCACCTTTGACAGGCCAAAGTCTGTAAGCTTTATATGGCCCATGGATGTTACCAATAAACTGAAAATTAGAATGATCTGAAGTTACTGTGATGTATGCAACATTCTGTGCTTATTATTATACTTGGAGGAAAATGTTTCATTAGCACTGCAAAAATATAGACAGTTTAACTAGTAATTTAATCAGGTACAAAATAAACAGGCTGAAAACCTGACAGTCTTATATTTGTTACTATTATCAGATGCAAACAAACTTTATATATGCAATTGCAGAACATCTTACAGAAACATAAGTGTTGAGAGCTGAATGCTAGATGTTTTGAAGAAAAAGAAACAGGCATCAAAAGACCTGGAATAGAATAAATGTTGCTTTTGAAGTAAGGTGAGCATTTTCTGTCTGTAACAAGCTAGGTCATTCATTTCAAAAAAATCCAGGTATTAAGTTAGTTAGTAACTAATACTGTACTGGCCTGAGGCATCATGCTATGAAGGTATTGTTATTCAACACACATAACTCCAATTATTTTTTTTTTTTTTTTTTTTTAATGTGAAGCAGCAAGATTACTGGAACTGTGACAGCCACTTTTTTTGCTACACCTACTTGCTGTAACTTTATTTACATGTATAGGAGTGACACTGTAACTCTAAATATTGAAAAAAGAACCAAAAACCATGTAACAAGAAAGATTTCTTGATCTTGTCAATCTTGTCTTCATATATGCAAATATCTACAGGTTGATGATACTTTGTATTAAACAGTGGTTTAAGCATACTTTGAAAGATCTTTTCCTTAATGACCAAAATGCTTTTCCCCATTCCAGCCAGAAGAGTAAGTACTTTTTTTTTTTTTTTTTTTTAGCCACTCTGATAGCCTCTTCCATCTTAAAGATGGAAAATTTTAAGGAGCAATTTTGGAAGAAATGCATCTTCTGTAACTGCAGGTAATGAAAATTCAAATATTGTGCAGAAATTGTGAATCCACGTAACATTCTCAATAAAAAAAAAAAAAAAATCAGAAACATTCAGAGCAAGCTTACACCTTTCATATTTTATCTAACAATTTTCAAGTCCTCTTTTGATTATGTTCTACATACGTACTTGTCTGGTTTCAAATCCCTGTGTACAATTCCATAATTATGAAGGTATTCCAAGGCCAGAACAGTCTCTGCGAAGTACATCCTTGCCATGTCCACAGGTAAGGGACCCATATTCTTCATTAAAGTAGCACAGTCTCCACCTGTGAAAACAGGACACACGTTCCAGATGACACTATAAATCATGATGTGTATCAGTACAATCCATATGCGCTGCAGAAAGAGACACAAACTATAGTCAGAAATATTTATATTCAGTCAGAGGATTCAGTTGAACATGTAACCACACCAACTACTATACCGAAACATAATGGGAAGGTGGGATCAAGCAGTACAAGGGTTCAGCTGGAAACCAATAAAGTCTGTGCTACTACTTTAAAAAAACAAAAGGGGGAGAGGGAGGAGCCCACTCGACCATAGTCTGGGTTTTATATGACCATAGCATCTTGCACGGCACCTCTGTCCACTGTTCTCCTTCAGCATCAGCACCTTTTCAACTTGCTTCCTGTTCCTTCTTTCTTCGTAAATACAAGTATTACAAATATCCCAAGATGTGCTAATGAAAATTTGAACTCCAGAAAAGTGAACAGCATTTCCACATGAACTTTGAATGGTAGAACACTTACAATTACAGTCTATGAGGAACTTATTCAAAGAGCAGCTATTTCCCATTATAGCTGGAGCATAAGTGTTTTACAATCTCTCACTGGGAGATAATGACTGGGAAAAAAGCCACCTTACTGTTTGATTTAGATCCTAAATCTCTATTGCCAGAGTACAGAGGACACTCAGGGGGCCTTTCTAATACAAGTACCATAAGGATTATTATTCTTTCTTGGTGTAAGAAAACTTCTTCCTCTGTAAAACAGAACAGACATTTTACCTTCTACATATTCCATGACCATGCATAAATGACGTCTTGTCTCAAATGAGCAATACATGCTGACAACAAATGGATTTTCTGCAAATGTCAGGATATCGCGCTCGACAAAAGCCTGTTGGATCTGGTTTCGGAGGATGAGATTCTGCTTGTTAATTTTCTTCATGGCAAATCTTTGTCTGGTTTCTTTGTGTCTCACAAAATAAACCGCGCTGAAGAAGTTCAAATGGGAGAGAAAAAGAAAAAAGTCTGAATTACTATTAAAAATATTTAAAAATACTTTTACAAATAAATACATATTTTTTTAAAAATGGTATATATATTATATAAGACTTCTTTTTAATTTAATGTATTTGATCTGCCTTTCACATTAGAGAATGACTACAAGCCTCATTTTGTTTCATAACCAGGATGAGTCTTAAACAACACAGATTAGTACACAAAATAAAAACGAACAACTTCCCCCCTCCAGCCAACAACAGTTATAGCAAATGCCCCCCCAACAGATATAGCAAATGCTCTTGGCTCAAGCAGATTTTGGGCATTTCCATCAATGAAAGACTTTATACAAAACTCAGCTATGGCATAGGGTTATAATTAATTCCAACAAATGCTTATTCCGTAAGTGTGCTGTCAGATAATTATGACTCAGACTTCATCCAGGGGATTTTAAAACATGTCACCGATTTCCCATTGAAGGTTGTATAGAAGTTGTTCGATGGGGTGCCTCCCTCATTGCCAGGTGCAAAACCTTCTGTTCTTGTTCAGTCCTTGACATAAGCATTGATCCATATCAGGGGTAGGTCACCAGTAGGTAATCCAAAACAAAAATCACTGTGTTAACTACACGGTAATAAGGGATTAAGATGTATTTTGACATGCAGAATTTCCACTGGGCTACTGGATACAAAGTTTCCGGTAGACTTGGTTAGATAAGGTCAAGGCAGTGAGGGAAGCAAAGTGAAATAAAACCTTACATGGACAAACCTTTTCTTTCAAGGTTCCAGAGAAGGAATCACCCTGCTGTGAAACACTGACCCAGGACATTACTACTGCATTTATCAAAATCTCTTGAGGCAAATCCTGAAAACCTTCACCTTGCTTGAAATCTACTTTGTATCATTTAATGCATATAGCATCTCCAGTATCTAATCACCACAGTAGTGGGTGTTTATGGAAACAAAGGACTAAAAGGAGAAAATAGAGGGGGTGGGAAAAATGGGACTCAATTATGTAGTTTTGAAATTCAATTTATTGTCCCCATGAGGTCCAATCATCAGCACAGAATTATCTGTTTAAACACAAAAAGTAATTCTTGCCTTACTATTAAGATTTTCCCACAGCTACCAAAGTTACAGGCACTCAAAAAAATCAACATGTTTCTGCTTTCCTTTGTGGAGGAAACTTCTTCTAGACAAGAAAGTTTCTCTTAGTGATTCCAAAAGCTCATTAGTCCCTTGCTCTTGTCTGAGCATGGGGCAGGTAAAAGACATTACACTATTATGAAAGTAGGGCAAAACCACCTTGGGCAAAATGCAAGACAAACCCCACCCTTCATGCCTCCTACTAAGTCTGACTTCGTTCTGCCCCTCCCAAGATGGAATAAAGACTCAGTTATTCAGCTCTCATACTCCTGCTCCTCCCTGCTGGCTTCAGGCCTTTTGCTCTCCTGCACCTCTTCCTACCACTCCCCTCATACCACTCTCTCTCCACCCCTTCATTACAACCTTTTTCCTTTGTTTTCTTCCCCTTACATTCTGGTTTTCCTCTGTTTTGTTGCTATCTCCTGTCAGTCTGTTCTAGCTTCTTAATCTCCCATAATTTAGTTTTTTTCTTTTCCCTATTTCAGTCCCCTTGTGATCTGGTGCATAGAAAAGTGAGACCTTCCAGGCTGAAGCCACAATCCTTCAGAAAAAATGAAGTTATATGAATGAACTGAGGACTGCCTGAGGACTCAGCATGCAGATCTTTCTCAGAGCTTTAATGTGGATAGTGTGCCAAGATGAACTACTGAAAGACAAATGTTAACCAGAGAATATTACTACAGCATCTTAATAAAACCCCTCTACAGATCACGTGCATCTGTAGGATCATTACTACAGTATTTAAAGACGAAGACCAGTAAGTTCTAAGGGCTATCTAGTCCAGTAAATATCTGGGATATGGTGGCTGTGTCTCCCCAGCTCTCTAAATTGCCTTCTCCAGTCTTTAAGTCCCAAGCAGGTAACTGTATACATGCATACACTGTTTATGCTCTATAAAGTGCTTTTAAATGATCTTCAACATATTTTAAATGATCTTCAACATATAAAAATGTCTAACATCATTTATTCACATCCTCTGATCACAGTAACCTCAGCAAACAGCATTTATGTTTTACAAAGAAAACTATGCCCTAGCCAGCAGCATGTTATTCCTGCAAAAGAACTTTCTTCCTCCAAGACACTCCCAGATCACAGCAGTGAAGCCATTTCATCAGTCCACCAGTACACTAAACTAAAGACACTGCAAAAATTGCACTGGGGACTGCCTGTGACAGCAGTGTTAGCTCCCACACTTTGAAAGACCAAATGAGAATTTGCTGAAATGTCAATAAAATGACAGATAGAAAATGAAATCTTCCCAAAGATAAACAGTTAAATAAAAATTAATAAATAGCCTGGAAATTAAAAAAAAAAAAAAAAAAAAAAAAAAAAAAAAAAAAAAGAAGAAGAAGTTAAAAAAAGAAAAACAGGAAATCTTCCATGTTTCTGCACATAAGTAGGGCTTCAACTTAATCTAAATAGAAAGCTTGGAGTAAAGTACACATCTGCTGCAATTCGACTGGTAATTTTGAGGTAAAATGATTGGAATTTAACAACTTTGTCTTGGGTAATTTTGAATCCTGATTTGCCATCCTTGAAGTATGCTTCTGTTATTGTACAACTTATTGTGCAGATTGCTTGAAGCTGTCATCTTGCTACATTCTCCTAATCCTGGCACTGAACTTGCACCTTGTTTTTTGCCCCCACAAGCACACTTTCCCACATCTATCTCTATTCTTTATTTTTTCAGAATGAGACAGCTGGAGCACTAGGCAGAAACACGTCTTTGTTTTGTATGTGCTTTCAAGAGAAAACAAAATACCTTAGCTCCTGGTTTCTTGGCCATGATCATTAAATGCTGCTCATGATTTTTCAGTGCATTATAAAGACAATTGTAAATATAAGGATTCCTTTAACACAAGAGCAATGTATTAAGATCATCTGGGCCATCCAATTGCCCTGTTGGTCCATTCAATGACAATGCTATGTCCTGCCTGCGTACAAAGACACAATCAGAGTGGTGGTGTTGCAAGCTCCTATGGTTTCAAATGAAGAACTTGCTCTCCTACTGTTGTGGTTTGAGCCTGGTCGGCAGCCAAACACCCTGCAGTAGCTCACCCACCCTCCCCCCCTCCACCTGAGAATGGAGGAGGGAATTGGAGGGGTAAAGGGAGACTTGCAGGTTGAGATAGAAACAGTTTAACAATCGTAATAAAATTAAAACAATGACAGCAATAGGAAATATAAACAGACAATGCACAATGTAATTGCTGACCACCCGCTGACCAATCCCCAGCCCATTCCCGGCCAGCGACCCCGAGATACCAAGACCCTGCAACTGCAATCCTGGAAGTGAGACAGAGAGAGCCCCTTCCCGACCACCCCTCCTCTATACAGTGAGCACGACGTGCCATGATATGGAATATTTCACTGGCCAGTTTGGGTCTGGTGCTGTGGCCGTGCTCCCTCCCTGCTCCCTGTGCCCTGGCGCACGGGCAGGACGTGGGGAGTCGGGGAGTCCTTGAAGTCTCGGTAGCAGCTGAAAACACCAGTGTGCTACCAGCATTCTTCCCATACCAAACCCAAAGCTGAATCCAAAACACAGAACTGTTCTAGTTACCAAAAAGGAACATTAACTCTGTTCCAGCCCAAACCAGGACACCTATCTCCCCTCTTTCTGTTTTCATAACATGGTGACAAGAGATTTCCAAAACATCCTCTGATTTCACTGTATAGATCTCAACAGGCACACAAGTGCTCTGTATTTTACTGATGCTGTATTTCAACATAACAGAAAAGTTTACTTTTCAAGAGAATTAAAAAAAAATCATAAACATTGGCATTGTCTAAACATTACCTTATTCTACTTCAAACATAAATCTCAGCTTGAAAAAGTATCTCTGAAATACCTTCAGCTAGGCACAAATATAAGGTATTGTGCACATGTGTTAAGATGACCAGAAAAAATGATAAAACATTTAACCAGGTTCCTGAATTGCTCTTACTTAAATACTGTGCAATCTGTCCTTCCAATCTCACAACCAAGATTCCTGGTTTTTTCTCTAAATTACTTACAGGCTTCAGGCCCAGTTTACAGCTCTTCAGTAAGTTCAACTTTCAGAGTAATTTTACAATCTAGACTATACTCAGTGCTTGAGGCTAATGTAGCTGTGTCATTTGCTTTGACCCGATTCTCTAATTTGTCAAAGGACCTTGAACTCCCTGTGGAAACACAGGTATTGTACTTATTGCTTGAAAGTTACAGCTGATCACCAGGAACTATGTTTCATTTTCACAAGCAATTTCCTGAGAAGAGTCTGCTAAATTCTGTACTACCCTGGAATTACGTTTGAAGTTGCCTCCAGTGAAGAGGAGCCACTTGTGAGGCTGTGATTTGTTACAGCAATATGGTGAAATTTAGGGATAGTTCCTTAAGATCAGGATTTACAAGCACCATTGCACCACATCCTAGCTAGGCAATGCCCATGACCAGAACAAACTTATTTGGGGGCAGGTGGAAATGCTGCCTAGAGCACTGGAGCGTTCCTGACATGAGCATCCTGTGCTTTGTGGGTCTTCAGAGCCCTGGGACAATGTGCACAGCCCCCTCAGCAATATTTTAGGCTAAACCTAGTCTGCCTAGAAACAAATGAGAAGCTGGCCATCTAAAGAAGAGAACGCAAATGCTGTGATCCTTCTCTCACAATTGGGACTAGTCCTAGTTGTTCCAGTATGTCACAGCCTTTGACTAATAAAACCACCTCTCCATACATAGCAGTAGCAATGCCTGCTGTCTTTATGGCAGTGCTAGTAAACACAGATGCAAAATTATGAAGCTGCTGTCCCAATCTCCTATGAGTAAACTGTTCTGTATTTGCAAAAGAAATACTTGAGATATTGAGCTCCTCACCAGTTTGTAGCACACTGCACATTCAGGAAGGACAGAATTCAAGACCTTCAACATAGTAACAACCTTTCTCTACCACCAAGAAGATTGCAGTAGCTGCCAATATCAGCTACAGAAGAAAGATAAGGCACTTGGCCTTTGTTGTACTGGGAAGGAAGGCTCACTCCAGGGCAATAAGGCACATGAGTTTAAAGTTTGCAATTTTGAGTAAGTCCACAATGAACGATGAATATAAGATCCCAAGCATAGAAACTGCCAGCCTCAGCATCTACTTTTTAAACATCTCTTTAAAGCTATGTGCTTCTTGGAATCAAAGCCTCTTACTCTGCATAGACCAGTCACCCACAGGGGTGAACAGAAAAGAAGGAATGGAATACAGCTTTTTAGATCTGTAGTCCATTCAGAGCTGGTGCTACTTGAGAGAACCTACCTCCTATACCTTTCCACTTCTGAACAGGTAGCTGCCAGGCTGATGATGAATTAACCTGATTGACAGGGTGTTATTCTGCAGCTAGGTAACTTTTAGTTCTATTCCCAGCACAACTACACATGAGCAAGTACTGCCAACTGAGTGCAGAAGTGACAGGAATAAGTACTCACAGGTTAGGGGCAGCAGCTGATCAAGCCAATACTGTTTCAGAGCTTTTAAATTTATCAGGCAACATCATTAGCCAGTATGTCATATGCATACTGACATTATAATCTTTATAGAAGTAAAAGCATTCTAGGCAGTCACAAAAGTGGTATTGTGTATTTTCTTTAAGCAGATGCAATTGGACATTAGTGAAGAGCAACTGAACTGACATCACTTGCTTCCCTGAAATCAAATGTAATCTTTGTTTTGTTGAGCTGGTTCAGGAAATCAGGCTGATGACAACTTGAAGAGATGAACTACTACTACCTGATACCTCTTGCAAACTGGACTATGAGAAAAATATTGCTGTGATTGCAGTAAAAGTTTAAAACTTGAGAAGTATGAAAAGTTTGGGTTGGCTGAATAAAGTCAGATAGACAGCTTGTGAAACCATTAATGACTTGGCCAACATCCTACATGTTTACTGATTCACAGCTTGTTTAGCTTCTTGTATATTCCTAGCCATTCCCCAAAAGCCTGATACACCTCATCTACTATACAGTCATTTAATTGCACTACAAATGAGTTTACCCAATCAATTAAGAGCAGAGAACTGCTAAGATGTTTACTCAAACCTTCACAAAACCAATAGTTTATATTTAAACTCATCAAGTTTAACGTATCTGACAAATCTCTGCTACAGCATGCCAAGACCAACAATTACCCTGTCAAGCAGTTAAAGCTTTCCATTTCACTAATGAAGGCAAAACCACCACAGCAAAATCAAAGAGAGAAGAATGTATGCTTTTTTTAAAATCGGTTCAGAATGAAACCCTCCGTTATAGCCTCAAAATAAGTAAAATATTACAATTGCATACTGAATCTTTAAGTTCCAGCACAAAACATGCCCACTGATATATTTTTGAGAATAAATCAATGAAGCACAGGAAGAATTCACATATATTTAGGTTATTTAATAAACTTAATGGCCTGGAAAAACACGGAAGCGAAAAAAAATAATCTTTGTAGCATAACAACAATAACTTTTATTTCATCTGCTTATACTTGTAAATAAACTGCAATAAATGCCTATGGGGCAGTTTATTGCTTTGCATTCACAGATGGAACAGGTATTATTGATTTATTACACTCCATTTTGAACTTATAAAGCATTTAGGCTATCATTATGTGTTCCCCTTAAATTTGACCGTAACTTTTGTATAAATTAACCACCAGTCATATTGGTGCCAACAGAAAAAAAACACTTCAATAAAGATCAAAAAATGGTCTGTCGATATTCTGGTCCCATTTTTCTGACATACCACAGTGGAGATCTTCAAGAACACAGTTTTGAAAAAGTGATATCCTTGAGGATTTAGGAGCACATGCCTCCAACTTACAGTAGTTGGGGGGAAGTGACTAGGTGCTAAAATCACTTTTAGAAGTGAGTAAATACCTTCTAGAGTTTGTCTCACGGATCACTGAGTGTGTTCCTTTCCCACTACATTAACTAGTAAGGGGCTGTACCTTTGTTTTCTTTCTTGTTCTTGATTCTTCTTCTAAGTAACTATTTAAAACAAAAATCCAAACCAATAAAATCTATTTTGTTATTGTTTGCTTAAGGATGGAAGCAAAAGGACCCTACTAAACTGATGAGATTTTCAATTTCCACTTCTAATACTACCACAGTACAGCCCACCAGCCTTCCCCTATTTTAACATTTGCTAAAGACAATAATGATTCATGCAGAATCCAGATACACTCCAAGCTGTTTACGCTCTATCAGCTCTGCTTTTCCTCACAAATTTATCAGGGTCTCATCCAATTTTTACAACATTTATATTGCCAATTTTGCATATTATTGGCATTAAAATGGTGATTCATAAGTATTAATTTTCCCTGCCACAAACATGAGGAAAAAAGAAATCTGACATGCCTACATCGTATGTGCCATAAAAAGCCATGGCTTTTCATCCTTTCTTTTCCAGTTTTTCAGTTCCCTAATTGTCTCCAGTTTCAAATGGACAGTTGTCTCCAATCTGTATTTCTTAATGGCTCATCAGGTGTCCTTCTGACTGTAAGACCTATGGAGCAAGAGGCACAGGTCTACCCAACCTCTGACTTTAGGTGGCCAGCCTTGCATTGCTGGTTGCAGCATGCCCTTCTGCAGCTGCTCCCTCCTCTCCCCATCCCTCAGCATCCCCAAACCGCTGGGAAGCTGGGCAGGTGTAGTGACCAGACACCCTTTTCTCAGATGAGGACCCACCCCCCAGGGTTGTTCTTACCCTCCCTCCAATAAGACAAAGAGGAAATGGAGTAGGAGATGAAAGGATGAATGGAGGGTATTAAGCATCTGCCAAAGGAAGGAGAATATGATGCAGCCAGGGAGGGGAGCAGCAGCTACTGCTAACTGCTGCAAGAAAGGCTTTTGAAGTCCTGAGGTAATTGAGAGAAACTGGCATAGGGTTAAGTAATGAGTTTGCCTAGGGAGAAATTCTGAGAAAATGAATTGTGCAGAGGTCGACTAGTGAGAAGTTGTATTTGGATATTTACATAAAACTGTAATGCAAATTATGCTATTTCCTTCATGCTTTTGGCTGAGCTATGTAAGCAGGTCTGGACACAAATAACAGCTTCCACACGTTATCATGACTAACAGTACTAGGCAGTACTAAATGCCTCCCATCTCAGCGCTCAGGGTTACCTTTAGCTAAATATGATCAGAATACTACTGTGCCCATCCGCCTCAGGTCATTAAAACCGCATGCAAAACTCCAGTGGGTAGATAGAAGACAAAGCACCTGCAACGCACAAGGTCTCTTCAAAGAACGCTCAGTCCTCTCAGGTTTCTGCTGCTTCCTACCTCAAGGGGATGTAGTGCAGAGTAGAGCCAGTCTAATGGGGTCTGTGCTAGAGAGCAGCACAGCGCTCTTCATTGTTGGGCTGTGACACAGTCTCATTTGGCAATGGGCTCCTCACCTCAAGACACAAACACCTTTTTTTGAGCTAATATATCCCTCCTGGTCCTGCGGGTTACACAGACCAACAGTTCCTGTCTTGACACATCTCACTGCAGAGGAGCAGCCAATCAAGGGTCTAACAGATAGTACCTGACCCGAAAAGGGGACTGAAGACAAACTTCTGCCTGCTGATAGACACAATCCCTGCACGGTACTTCCGGAAAACATCTCATGTTCATTTAAGGCCCAGGCTAGCATATTTTTTTATCAGTCTTCTAGGGTATCTCCAGATGATTCACTTACTACTGGGCAGTAAGCTGTGCATTGTCCAAGTATCCAAAAATAACCAAGTAACAGCAATTCCTTAAAAGCTAACTGGTTACAATTTAAGGATAGAATAGTGTCCACGGAGAAGCAACAAAACAGTGTTGCCCTACTTAAGGAAATTTGCTTCTACTTCACCAATACTTCTAGGTCAAGTAAGCATTAATTTTTAACAATCTGTCTCCCTACAAATGCAGTTTTATTCTGTTTCACATCTGCATACACACAGGCTGTTTCCAGTATCATAAAGGTGGCTTTAAATCTGCCATTTATTCAGATTTCTTCTTTGGCATTACATGATACCTACTTCTGAAATATCTTTGTGATGTAATATTCAGTATTTTAATTTACTGCAGCACACAGTAATTCATTATTACCTAGCAGCCTTTCCAAGAAGCTTTTCTTGTGAACTTCAAATATTAGCAACAGAACAGGAAAGCAGAATAAAAAAAAGCAGCACTGCAAACCAACTCTCTCACATAAACGTCTCTGCAATAAGAAATAATGGGAAGTTAAGCAAAGCTAAAATATGAAAGAACTGTTGCGCTCATGGATTACTCACCCATAAGCTCCATTACTAATCAGTTTAATTGTTTCAAAATCACTTTCCCGAGGTTTCCTCTGCAACTTCAGTGAGGTACTAGAGCTCTTAAAAGTAAAAGAGGAGAAAGAACAAAGTTAATACAGGACCTTTTTTGAAATCAGGGAAAAATAAAAAACAAACAAAAAACAACTATCACCAGACTTTCACACCCTGATGAAGCAGCTAAAAGTTCTGGCCAGTTAGCCACACAACTAGCACAGAGAAGGACCAAAGGGATTCCTGAAGCAAAGCTGCTTTTTCATCAGAAAGGTACTCTACACTGCAGATTTCTATGCACTTGTCTACATGCACAGGTTACAGCAGACAGGCACAAAGGCTTCACTGCAGTGAGTAAAGGAGCCACTGGATATTCCTATCCGGAGTCACAGACTTCTGCAAATCCCACCAGGCACTTGTTGGCCACTGCCTTCCCATTTTAGTAAATCTTACTCTGGTAATACAGCCTGGTATGACAAAATGGAATGAATGAGAACTCATCTACAATAAACTTCTGCATATTTCAATTAATACTAGGAAAGACTGTGTTATAACTTAGGAAAGACTGTGAAAAGAGACATAAAATGAAAGAGAAAGACACGGAAGATAAAAATGTAGTAATTCTGCCACTACAGAGGTTACTTTCACATACTTGTAAGCCAGCAAATTTTTAAAACTAAGTTGTCTCAAGTACTGCACAACCTCTTTTCTAGCTTTAATTTTTAATTAATCTTGAAGATATAAGTGTTAATTAGAATTTGGTTGCAGGGAGGATGGATGACAAGGGCACAGGACTCCAAATACAGTATTTCAAACCCACAATAACCTTTTCAAGAAGTTTTCTAAATCTCCAAGAAGTTCTACGATCCCTATCCAGGCAGTTTGGTAATTGTTAAGGTTGAAAGTAGACCTGGTTGGAACATTTTCTATTCAATGCTTGCTAAAGAAAATTCAGTGTAAGAAGACTGATGAATAGGTTAATATAATGAACTACATAGGAGCAGAGAGATGATTTATTAAACTGTTAAGCCCACTTACCTACCTGTACAGGATTCTTCCTAATTGTATATTTATGATGATTTTGAATGGTGTTGTACTTTAATGTTATGCTTCCCATCACTTCACGTGTGTTTATTCCACAGATACACTTTGAGAAAATATTTCCAAATATTCACCCTGTATTTGTCTTTATAGATTTCACTTCATCACCTCCACTACTTACATTCCTTTATTACACTGCTTTATCCTTCCTGTATTTCTTTAACATTTGCACAACGCAAATAACTTTACAATTGCAATTTCTTAGCTACTGCTAAGCCAGTTTGCACCTTGGATTCTCCTAAGCACTTCAGCAATTCCTTTAAGTCTTCTAGTTATTCTTTCTGTCTTTTCTTCAATTTATCTATCTCCTTCCACTAAATACTGCTCAGGTCTAATACAGTATTTTCAGTGAAAACGAATGAAAGCAGCAGAATAAGAAACACCCTTTATGTCACAACTTTTGAAGCCTTTATGGGTGGCATTTTGCCAGAAAGTCAGAAATTGTCTCAAAATACGACACATACCAGAGAATGATATCTTTTCTGTAGCATATCAGAACTAGTTAAGGATACCCCATGCTTGTATTTTGAACTCTAGTAACATTTCTAAGTACCTGTGAAGCACCGCTGAATTCCCCATGCATCCCCCAAAATTGTGCTTGTTTTTTCTACCCACTTACACCAAAAATCAACACTAAATTGTTAGAACTCCACCTACTCTGTTGACTGAAATCCAAGGTGTAAGAACAAACTTTTAAAAGTAAGAATTTAAATTGAGAACATTTAAGCCCACAATATTCAGACCAACCAATTTCTCCAAACTGTTTTTCTTTTTCCAAACTGAGTAAGCATCTGACAAATTATTACTGGAAGATATCCATTATTATAGACAAATATTTTCAAACAGATTCAGAAGAACAATGCACAATTTTCCAGATTACAAACTAACTTTCTGAATCCAGGCTTTTTGCTAACTTCCTCATTTCTTCCTTGTCTCTTTACTGGATCTATTCAGAGTCCCTCAATTTCATCATTAGCTGCCTCTGTAAATGAACTATTTAAAAATCTGTTTAAAATATTTTATTTTTTTTATGAAATGGTTTAGAAGTCCTTCTAAAAGAAAAATAAATACCTTAATTAAACAGAAAGCAAGCAGTGGTGGACTCTGTGGTGAAACAATTGCTACACGGTGAACACTTACTTTGTAGAAGCTAAAGATACTGCAATATCTAGGAAAATAGGTAGAAAGTTTTGTTCTAATATTTTTTGTGAAGCTTCTGTCTGCTGAGGACCATAGCATTTGTTTGAGAATTAATCCCTGTTCTTGCCAATCTCCTTACATACACCAGGAGAAAAAATGGGGCAGGGCTGAGGGGAACACAACACATTTATTTTTCCTTGTTCATATTCAGCAAAAGTACCAACATAACAAGAAAACTTACACTCATTGATTCATCTACTTCCAGAGTTTCTGGTGGTCCACTGTCACAGTTAGCTAGCTGAGCTATTTCTGGAAACAAAAATTAGAAACTTCATTTTAAACTACAGCAAACACGAAACTAAATGAAGCACAGAAAACCTGAAGTAACACTTTTCTGCCGTACTTAATAAACACACTGTCCTATCTGTAATACTTTTGAGATAACTTTTAGGGCATTTCCAAGCACATATAAAAAAATCCCACACAGAACATGAAAATGTGCTATTGGATGCCTATGTAATCTTCCACTGAAGAATTCAAACAGCCATGAAGCAATGAAGAGCAATACTGCCATCACTGCTGAGACATAGGAATTCTGAGATCCGTGTGTGATCTGAACATTAAGAGAAAGGCAGCACTAATCTGCTAAAACTCCTGAGGATCTCAGCTGCTGAAGGGTTAATAGTAGGCCCTTGCTGGGCTCCTTCACAGTTTGAGCAAAAAGCTTTTAGATTAGACAGAGATGGACTCCAAATGGTTTGCATCTTCTACACAGAAGTGCTGATATGCCTAACAGAATAAGCTAAAAGCCATTTTCTTAGAAGCTTATCATTTATTGAGTCACTAATATAGACAACTTCTTGGGGAAACGAAGATTTTGGGAGTCTACAACTTGACCTGGTTGTCCCTGTCAGGGTCAACCTATGCTGCAGAGCTCCTAAGTCTCTCCTGTTCTTCTGGGGCCCAGTAACTAAGAATTCATCTGGGTAATAAAAGCTAAACAGGACAGCTGGTAGCTAAAAGACCCTGGGAAGCTTAGTATTACTTTAATCATATACATAGTTAATTATATACTCCACATAGCCAAATATGCACATTTTATCATAATTTATGTGCCAGGGATCAGAGATAAGACCACCTGAAATGTGCGAGATGCATTTTTATCTCAAAACTGTTAAATAAATTTATGAATATGAAAATAATTGAACATTCACATAGAATATCTAAACTGGATTTTTTTCTATGTAATAATGAGTATTACAAGTCAAATTCTGCACAACACTTACTGTAATCATTCAGAGCAGATTAATCACACAGATAATTTTCTGTTGGAATAGCTAAAGATTTAGGGAGTAGCTGTCATTTGTGTTTTGGATAGCGATTACAACATTTGTAAAGTCCAAGAATCAGAACGAATGAAAATGTCACTTCAAAAACCAAACAGAACTTTAAAATGTTAGAGGAGCTAAATCATTACAAAAATTCTGAATATGAACGCAGTAAGCAGTGAAAAATATCAACACTGAGAATAAACAAATTAAAAAAAAAAAAAAAAAGAGAGCCTAAGATAAAATTATATAGGTCAAACTCGAAACTGGAGTGAATTTCCCTGGCAAAAGTCACAGTTTTATGTATGTTGGTTTTTATAATAGAAGCATTGATGAAACCTTTATTGTATGGGTCAGAACCAAGCAAGCTAGAATAATATAATTTTAGTTAAGGCTGATAATGTATTTTTATAAACAGAAAATTAAAATGAGCCATTTTTAAACAGAACTTTTGCAAAATAACCATTATCTGAGAAATACGTATCATTTGCAAGCAGTAGGTAGTAATGGAATGGAACCAAGAGTCAGCTTTTGAAACAGGGAGCTGTGGAACCATTTTGCAATGCCTGAAGAGATTTTTAAAACTCATCTAAACACCATTAAACATCTGCCCTTTTTCTTTCATTGATTTAAACCATTTCTGAAGACTCATGATTCAAAAAGGTAAAGACGGTAATTTAAAAACCATGGGGAAAAATTTCTCCCTGGGGAACTCTTCAGAAATGCAGCCACCAGTCTCTGCTAAGTGATGAATCTGTTGTGGTATTGCTTTCAGTACAGTATAAATTTATCTAGCATTATCTCCAAGTAATGCATGCATCATTTCACTCAAAGAAAGGGCACTTCAGCTATGGCAGCAAACAAAGGAGGTACGTAGAGCAAGGTCTAAAGAAGTAGGTTGCTTTCCTGTGCAGAGCAAGTAAAATCCTTTGCATAAACATTTATGAACATTGCAGACATAATTTAACAGCTTGGTTGAAAATACAGTTCTGTGTTTCAGGATAAGTGGTGTTACTGAGGCGGGTTTTCTTTGTTTCTTTTGAAAGAATTGGTGGTTCTACTACTTACACATTTTAAAATACTTTCTATTTTTGCATACAAGGAATTTAAAGTTCTCAGGAGGATGATCTCCATGAAGTATTTTTTTATAACAGTGAATGCAGTATTTCCAAATAATTGTCTCTGTAAATGATTATATCCAGGGCATAAACCCATAGTGCCATTCTTTTATTTTTTCTTAGGAAATATCCTTATATATAGAAGCACCAATTTAAAACCCAAACCAGATCATTTAAGAAGTCACTGCACAGTGATATATACTGCTTATAAATATCACTTTTTGTAGGGAGGCAGGAAAGCATTAATACGAATCAGATGGCTTAAATTATTTAATCACAAATCTACACACATATTAACCATTAAAATGATACAGAAAATAATTCAGTCACCCAAATTTCCAACTGAATCCAAAAATCAGTAATCCATACATCATACACTCCTCAGTATTTACAGACAAACTACAGAGGCCATTTTTCCTCTCAGAAAAAAACCCAACATATTTAAATCATCCTGAAATGTTTCAAAGTTTACATTATATTCATTAATATTCTATTTATGAAATGTAATTGTAAGATGTGTTGATGAAGTACACTTGCATAAAATTATTTAGTCTGAGAAAATAGTATCCCTTATTTGTATACAGCATTTGTCTCTAGATCTCTCTCAGAAACTGTCTAAAAAAGGTAGTGTCTGATTCTTGACTCACATTGAGGAACACTTTTATCCAAGTGGCCAGAATGATTCAATCAGTAAAATAAGGTTCAAGTGGCAGAACCAGGGTGAATAAATTCTAAACCCTCAACCCACACTCCAAATTAAACCTTGCATGCTTGATCAGTGAAGAATTTATAAATCATCAGTCCAGGCCAGACCAACAGCTCTCCAAATGCAGAAGACATCTCTCCATCTTGCGAAGAATTAAGCTACTTCTTGATTTTTTACAGTACCACATCAAAAACTGTACTTATGTATATTTTCCCAATTTATCTGGTACCCTTGCTGCACTCCAAATCCACGCAAAAAGCAAAGCTGCTTTAATGTATAACTCAGATAAAAGTAATACTAAATTTGGAGAAGAAAATTATTCTGTGAAGATAGAAAGCAGACTAATAATAGGCATAATAGGCTTGACTTCCTTTAAATCTGTTAACATAACATGAGCATCACCTACAACAATATCCAACCTAATTGAATTAGATCTAATCAAATTTCTGACATTATCTGTCAGTGCTGAACTTCACAAGCTGCTGAAGCCAAAGAAAAAGAAGTTTTCTTTTAACACATAATATACTACTCCTTTGATCTGAGGAAATGTTACCTTGCATCATGAGAACTGTCTAAAAAAAAAAGTTTATCACAGTTTTTTGCTATTATTTTGTGTTATCAATTCCCCTCCTAGAGATCTGCCTTGTCCTGGATCATAACACAGAAGACAAGCTAAATGGCACTACCTAGACCCATTTTCCATGATGGCGTTTCTGCCAATTTCTTCCAAATTGCAGGGCTAGCACTGAACACAAGGAACCAATTTCAATTTGTCACCAGTCACAGAACCTGTTCTAAGGATGGAAGAGAAGATAGTCTGGTTAGGAGAAAGAAGCAATTTTAGTTTTCCCAATGCTGTCCTTTAAAAGAAGAAGCAGGCAGACAAAAATTCTGAAATGACAATACCTCCATCGGAAACAAAGCTCTCCCTATAAAAGTCCTCAACATGGACACGTGAGTAACCCAGAAAAATAAATATTTACAGTTTTAACTGGAATGGAAGATACTCTTCTCAGGGACTCTAAGGTTTGGGAGCCTGGGGGTACTGAAAGGCAAACAAAAGCTCAGCCCCGTTTCATTTATACCTATGGCTGGATAACAGTCACCATCAAATTATACCAGTAAATTTCAGCTAGAGCTGAAATAAGAGAGTTGCATTGCCAGGCTGAAAGAAGATGGCTAGTATCATTGACATGGTGTATTTGTGAGTGATATTCACAACAAAAATCTCAGATGGCCTTTTCAGCACCTTTGAGCATTAGCAAATGCTTGTTTTGTTACCATCTTTACTTTGACCCTTTTCTGGTATGCACAGATTATCAGAATGATTAAACACTATGAGAAAGAAGAATCTAGGAACCTACAGCTGGACCAGGAGATGCACTTACCTTCCAGAGGATCTTTATTTAAGCCCAACTGGCTAATAATATACCGAGGGATGTCTGTTTTAATGCCTTGTCCCTCTTTAGCATGGCCTTCAGCAGCTTCCAAAAGATAGTAAAATTCCTCGGGATCAAACTCCTAGAAGAAAAATAATCACCATCATTCTCTCTGCAGGAAGTGAGGTCTTAAAGCCTAACATAAGAACTTCCTTTGCTTCTTCTACTGCAAATATTTGACATTTTCCTTATTAAAAACAATACCTCCTTATTCTATTACTAGTAGTCTATTACTCTATTACAATTCTTATGCAATATAACATGCTGTAAGCATTGAAATTTCATACCATTATTTCAGAGCACTACTTTAGAAGAATAGCAAGTCCTCCACCCTCAAAACTTCCCATAATATCCAGAGTGAAATGACCTATAACCAGCAGCGATAAGATTTCACATACAGAAGATTATCTCCTTGCAGCCATGTGCATATAAAAATCCATTATTGAAATAAAGAAACTATGGAAATATATTGCTCTTCATTTTTACTTCCAAATGAAATTTTGGAGTATTTTTCATCAAAATATATATGCACTATGTTTTATGAAAAATACAATTAAATAAATTATTAACTTTAGAATTAAGCCAAAATTGTAATTTGCTGAAAACATCTGAACTTCATTGATCCTATTGTTCCAAATTTAGAAATGAAACATTCTCCTTTGAGAATGAACTATACTACAACTATCATTTATACCATGGCTAAAAGGCAAGCCTCAAGGATGAACAAAAAAGTCAAAACTCAAACTCCTGCCTATCCCCCAAGTCTCTTGCAAATACATTTATTTTACCACCTTTATAGATGGTAAAAACAGAAAAACATTGAAATGAACAAGGAAGTTTATTAAAAGGTTTGGGGTTTTTTGTGTGTGTGGTTTTGTTTTGTTTTGTTTTAAACAGACTTCCTCTATCTGCCAGGATGAATTCATACATAAACATCTCTCACCTAGTCATCACACTCTTCAAGATATTCATGTCAACCAGAGATCACATCAGGTGAAATGCTTAACAGAGTGAGAGCCAGTCAGAGAACACCGATGTAACAAAATAGACTTTTTGCTGGAGTCAGTTCTGTCAAAGATATCTGCACAATCGAAGCAGACTGATGAGCAAGTTAGCTTCCCTGCTGGTCATTTCTGGCCTGCCATAACTCCTTGGAGCTTTAGTCTCTATGCTGGGTCAGGAAGCTCCTGTCCTGGCTGCTTAGACTACCCAGGACTTGGGAACTCAACATCCCAACCTGGAAGACAGCTTGAAAAATTACACTACGTTTTGGAAGCATCCAAACTGCTGTGGCTACCAAGAGGAGTTGCAGTGCATCTGAAATTAAAAGTCTTTGGAATTTTCAGTCTTGTAGAAACAATCTTAGTTTTTCATTTGTCATGGAACAATTTTTATCATCTCCAGCCTACTCTAAATGATCTACCACAAACCCATGAACTGCCCAAACTCTCTTATTTAGCTCAAAATCTCAGGATGCTGCCAAGTTGTCTAAAATTCTGAACAGTAACTAAGCATTACGTGATGTTTTAGCTTTACTCTCTTCATCTGACATGCTGTCCTCAGCTGTATCTCTTCTATGTTACTCCTTGGCACTGCAGAACAGAATGTGATGATGTGTGCCAAGAATTCATATCTACCTTCATCATGAAAACATCATCATCTCCTTACCTGCTGCAAGTGGCAGATACATAGCTTCTCCTCCACTTGCTAGTAAGTAGAGGTAATTTTAAAACAGATACTTTTATTCATATGGATATGTGTATATATATCATATGGATACGTGTATCTATCTAAATATACACACACATATGCAAATAATGAGAAGCAACAAATTTATTTTCTAAACTTCATTTCCAACTCTGTTTCATTTTCCATGTGCAAATGAAGAAAAAACTTTCAATATTTGGCAATAGCTCTTGGCACATATGAAACTGCCAAAGTTTTATTCATATGATTATTAAGTCAATAAAAAAAGGAATTCACATACCATGAACACCTGAGCCAAAATCACCACTGGAAAACTGGTAACATTACTGCACAGTATCTGAAACTTCTCATGACAAAAGAGCTAGGTTTATTTCCTAGAATGCTTTGAAATTTCTTATAGAGGATTGACTTTTCCATACCTAGTATCTATTTCAGACACATTCTAAAATATCAGCCAATATTATTCAAAAGTTTCCAGTGACGCTGTGGAAAAACAACTATACTGTTTCTGTAAGATTACATGATTCCAGTGACGTTTATAGAGCAGGCTTAACTCTCATGCTTCTTGCATGAGAAATGTGTTGTTTTGTGAAAGTATGACTAAATTTATTCAAGCTACCTGCCTCTGTAGAAATATACTGTGCAGAGTTCTTACATTCCATCTTAAATCTCTTAAAGATATAATCTGAAGTACAAACAGTCTAAGGAAGCTGTGCTGGCTTTCTCTGCAATTGCTGCTCTGAAACTGTCAACTATGAGATAGTCATCTCCCAGTCTCACAACATTGTCCTTCCATTCGCATCAGCAGGCCCTGCAAAAGGAGGGGTATAGGATGCACAGCAGTTCTGATGTGTGATAAGACAATCAAGTAGACTAGGATAAAAACCCAGAGGCAGGAACTGGGAACTAGGTAAATAGAGATCTGGACTAGATAGCTATGAAAACCTAGCATTTAGGGAGAATGAAGTAATAGGCAAATAAATAGGTCACCGGGAGAGAACCCGAAATAAAAAGCTAAAAGACAATGATGATGCTGAGGACAGTGGTAGGTGGGAGAGAGTCAGGAAGCACAGAAGGGAAGAACAAAACATCATAAAGAAGCCACAGTCTGTCAGCCTACAGTATGCAATTATGGGCATTTTTGGATGTGTGATTATAGAGAAGGATGCAGACCAGAGGTAAAACAAGCCATTGTATGAGTAATTGGGTGAAAAGGTGAAGAAAGATTATGTGAACCTGGGAATGCAGGGAAGATCATACTAGATATGGAATGAGCATTTCAGGGTTCAGGGCAAAGTATTAATGCAAGTTTTGATTCAATGGAACAGGCAGGACATGCTAGGGCATCCTCTTTTCTGAAGCCTGCCTTATTTCTTTAAGCATCTCGTTCATGCTGATTCAGAGCCCATACTTTATTTCAGATCCTCCTGAACTGCGAATCATGAACAAACTGCAGCTGGGAACACTGAGACATGGTGTTTCCTAAACAAAACAGAGGCAGCTCAAAATGCCCGTGGGTGAACGAGCCAGGTTGTGGATTAACTGTGCCACAGATGAAGAGACACAGCACAGAGCCAAAATCAGGTTGGAAAGACTTACTATCTCAGATTCAGTGCCATGCAAATGCAGTTATGACACTTTCAGGCATAACTTGAGTGTAGCAGCAGGTTAGTGGCTCCCACATAAGCCTTGCCAGCCTCAAATAGCTGTATGCAGCATCAACACTGTGATCCTGGCATTGGCAAGCAGAGTGGCTCAACAAAGTCAGCCTGGGCTGCCTGCCAGGTCTGTTGGACTCAGGCTGGCTCTTACATGGTATTTAGGTGTCCACGCGGTCCTTCTGAGTACACTGTGTTCTGCAAGGGCTTATTAGTTCCACTGAACAACTGAAGCACACTAGTTCTGTGCGTAGGAGCAACTTCCCGCACCTGAGCCATCCCAGCTCCCACAGCATGGGCAGGCAAAGCAGAAACACACCCACATGGCCCCACACAAGCTAGCCCAGTCTGGCAACATCGGTTCTATGCTGATGCGTAAGTTAACTCTTCTCCTCCCTCTGGTCCCCAGACTCTGACTATCTGTATATCCAGATACACTAATTCCTTTGCTGCTGTTGCTGTCAGATCAGGTAATGCAGAGCTGACTGCAAGCTGCTTATAGCTCTGGCAGCTGTTGAGTGAAACAAAACCGAAACTCGTAAGAACAACAATAGGAAAACCACCAAGCAATTAGGATTCTGGAACAGTCTTCTCAAGGAATAGCGAAGTCTAACAAAGCAACAGAAGAAGCCAACTGGTTTTGAACTGGAGCTTCCTCAGTTGATGAAAGGGATTCTAAACCACAATATTTGCAATAGCAAGGAACCAAACACAACTGTAGCAGGTCCCCGACAGCCTCATGTTCCTAAAAGAAAAGCAGAAGGGATCCCACCAACAATTAATCCATAACCCACTGCTTGACATGTTTCAAAAAAACATTGTAAAGGGCCTTGAATACTAAGCCACAAACCTTCCTATATTAACAAGTGAAAAACCTATTATAAGTATGACCTTACCAAGCATTCCAGTAAGCGAGCTGGACGAGCAATAACTATCAGGATTTTTCGGACTAATTGCTTAATAAATGCCATTTCTCCACTCTCTGATCGCTCTTGAGCCTAAAAGAAAGTGATAATAAAACAAACAGCATTTAAAGCACTACTCGGGAAAGTATATCTGTTATTTGGGACACCTTTGAGGGTTTGAAGCATGTACTTGAGACAAACAGCATGTCAATTTCAAGATGTCAGCAGAAATAAGGATTTGAGCAACTCTAATTTCGAATTGAAATAATCCTATTTGTATAACTGTAACACTTTAAGAACAAAATAAAAGTGCCTACAATGGGAATAATGTCTACTTTTTTTTTTTCCCCCCACTTATACAGTATTATTAATATCTGTTTTGCAAAAGGGACTACATTTCAATACAACATAGTCTCTCTACCTGCACAGCTGTGTTGCAATTTGTTAACAATTTTAGGATGAAATGAAAACTGACCGACATAGTATTATATAAAATAAGCAACATCTATGCCAAATTGATATTGATTTCCTATGGTCACATGTCCTACTAAAATTACAATGATGTGTGTGTATATATATATATATATACACACACTCACATACACACACTCTATGCTTGCAGAGAGGCTCCATATGAAAGATAACTGTAGAACGAAAAACAATGAAAAATTGAATTCTACAAAGATTATAAGAAAGGGGAGAAAATGCTTTAAAAGAAGACATACAGAAAAGGTAATTCTAGAAGATTTGGTAACATTTGCAGTGGTCTGAACTGCACTTCAGATTTCTTTCAAATGTCCCCCTCTAAGAACAGATTATACTATTTAAGGATGCTAATGATTGCAAAGAAACCATATCATTTTCCTTCTGATTAATATATATGAATAGTTCTTCATTCAAATATCAAAGCATTTCTTTGTTCTGAATAGTAGAAACTGTAGACTAAGTTTTTCATCATCTCTTACTTATTCAAACCACAAAGAAAATTAAGAATCCAACATTTAAAAAGTGATTAATATAGACAAATAAGTACTTTTCATATAATATATACCTTATATTTTTCAAGTTAAAAAAAAAAAAAACCTTTGAAAACTATGCTCTTAGCATAAGCACTACAATTTTTAAATTTAAAAAACCCTTGTAAATTTTGTGAACACTCAGGTGTGTATGTGAGTAAAAGACTCAATCCACGTTACATTTAAGAGGGATGAAGCAGGGAAGCATTCAGGTCCACTTGACCTTGACCTCTGAATTATAAAAATGTTGGTTGAACAAAGCTGCTCAAACGTCAAGGAAGTCTTCCCCTAGTTATGCAAAGTAATCACAATGTGCCAAGTAGCAGTAGGAGATGCAGCTTTCTACTGAACGTCACAGCTGGGAATTGAGAACAAAGGAATCACATGAATCCAAAGCACAACTGAGTGCCCAGGACAGAGTTGTGCAAAGAGAAAGTTTTCTTACTGTTATATTATGCTATTAACAGGTATTATGGAGTTGACTCAAAACTTAAGTCTGAATATTTTAAGGCATTATGATTTTGCAGAACAGGAAATTTTCACGTAATAAAGAATTAGCATAATAGATTATGACAAAATGACTATTTTGATTTTTTTTAATAATGCACTGTTTTATATGCAGATTGGAGAATAACTTGCTAGAGTGGGTTTTGGGGGAAGGTATCAAGTGAATAAATGAACATGTACTCTACTTATTACATAGCCATTTTAAGAGATACATTCTTAACAGTGGTTCAGTGAATCTTAGCTTAGACACATTTCCTTGTATTTTGATGTTATCACTAGCATAGCATAATTCATAGTCAGACATCTCCAGTCAACTGGCCAACTCTGCCTGCACTTTGGCATCATAAGAATGTGATTATTTCACAAGGTCACTAGTTCAAACTTCCTTTTGACTATTAAGCAAGCTCTATGTACTTCCTCTGTCTAAAAAACAGGGTTTCAATAATCTAGAAATAAATCACCAGTGTCTTAAGTTTTGCATTGCTTTATGAAGAGAAAAAGTTCAAAATGCAGCAGCTGCAGAAAACCTATTTACTGAATAGAAGTTAACAAAAAAGTTGCACAGGAAAAAAATTAACAACCAAAACCTTTATCAACTGCTCCTACATTAAAAAGAAAGCAGAAGACAAAAATTAAGACAGGCATGGTATCTTCACATCTTAGTTGAAAAATTTCAAGTCCACATCAAATCTGCTGGTCTATCAGATTAACTTTGGCTCATAATGTATTATCAAATCCCACACAAAGAAATGTACATTACATGCTGCACTCATTGTTTTAAAAATGATACATTCATAAACTGCAGTGACTTATGTCAGAGCACATTTATTTTATCAGGTTCCAAGTTATGCTTTATTCATTTAGTTGATTACTCTATGGAAGTTTCAACACTTTCAGAAATAACATTATTTCTGTTAATAAACAGTTTAATTATGAAAGAAATATTATAAATATTTAAATAATGAAGTAACCTCTAGCTGATAGAAAGCTAAGGGTTGCTGTCTGCTTTCTCAGCACAGCAGGCAATTAGTAGGGTTGATAAAGTGGAAAGTGTATATGTTTCCTCATTTATCCACAGTAAATGGAATAGCAAGCCTCTTCATTTAGGGCTTATGCACACACGTCTGTAAGCAATTTATAACTTGCACTGCATGACAAAATGCTGCCGTTACTGAAATCTTTACAACCCATCTATTCCACACTAATACACTAGGATGCCTTATAGTCTTCATAGTGGTCATTATGAAGACTAAAACTGCTATGAATACCACTCTGACAATTATTTGAGTGAACAGTCATGATTATTTCAAGACAACAACTCTTAGGCAAGCAGATGTAAACAATTTTTCAAGCAAACATAACAGTAGTCTCATGGCTCATACCTCCTGTAGCAATTTGTCTAATTTCTGCTGTAATTCAAGGAAGTATCGTGATGTGATGAGGCCCTGCTGGGATTTATCCAAACAATCTCGAGCCAGTTCTGTGATCTGATGGTGGGTAAAACTGAGCACTCCATCTGCCAGGGGAAGGACATTCTCTGGAGAATGATTTGTTATAATGTCCTGAAGCCTCTCTTCCATTTGAGCTGTGGCCTACAGACAAACAGATACATGATATATTGAATCAGCTTTACATGAAGCAGTCTCAAGGCTTATTTCTGACTCTACAACGTTTCTGTTCTGCCTAAGAAGTTACCTAGCTGGAATGTGTCAAATGACTCAAGCAAAAAAGCAAGCAAACAGAAAGGCAAAGTGACAGGTGATATTTCCGCACATTATCAGTCCAGAAAAGCAACGGCCTTATTGTTCTACTACATGGATCCCTCCCTCTGCCACCGGTGATTAACTGCACATTAATATTGTGATGATCACTAAATAGAATTAAAGGAACATCCATGACTAAAATATTAAGTCCAAGTCAAAATAATAAATAATAATAATAATAATAAAGAATGCACGAGTGTCTACCCTGTTGTGCTAGAACTGCAGGTACTACAGACTAGAATATCCTCCTTCCTTTCATACAGGTTATACCATGAAAATATTTCACTGAGCAGAGTTTGAATGAACACTGACTAATTAAAAGCACCACAGGTCCTGCCAGATGTGCCTGCAGGTTGCTAGATTTGTCTCTTTTACAGAACCAACTGTCCGGTTCTCACAAAACTGCAGATGCTTAAAAAACCCCTTAAAGGTATTTTTATTATTAAAAAGTAATACAACAAATCTTAGTTCATACTTCAAACACTGAAATAAGTGTGTCATTCCACACTTCAGATAGTTGCTCAATCACTCAGCAAATCCTGACAAATTTTTCTTCATATTTCTATGAAGAAATATGAAGAAGTTTCTTCTATTTTTCAGGCACTTTTTGGAACAGTATCAGCTTTACCTTATTTTATCTTCCAGGGGTCCTCAAAATCCTTGAAGCAATCAAGAGTGCAGTGCTCCTAGGTATACACCTGCACCCAGGAACTAATTTACATCTCAGACCTCTGGATATGACAGCAATGTGTCCTCATTGGGTATCTCACAGTCAAACCCCCACAAATGTGTACTAACCTTCAAAATTAAAATAAGTATATAACGAGTGTTTGGGAAAAGGAATAAATGCCACTCAAGGAAGGAATCTGCAGCTACATCAGCAGATGCTGCACAAGACTTAGAAACAGAAACAATTTTTTCTTTACTAATTCAGGATACATTTGCCTCAAGTACTCACCACCTATTGAAATGAAATGTACCATCCGTTTCCAATCAGCAGGATATATTACTAGCATGACTCATTTCAAAACCAGTTTGGCAGCTTTGCCAAACGAATGTCCAGTTCTCAGCAGGGATTTTCTTTATTGTGATTTTATCTTTGTAATAGGAGCTTGGTGATGCTTTATGAAAGCCATTACAGGGTTGGATCATTAGTTCCAATAATAAAAACACTGCTTACTTAAAACCTATGTAGCCTATCAATTTAGATACTCGGTATCTCAAATATAATTCATTACCTTTGGGAACCTTTCTTTGTAGACATGGTTCATCATAATTATTTCATTGTCACAGCAGGCAGGAGAACGTCCAGGGCTGCAAGCAAAGCAAGGCAAATTATCCCTTTAAACTTGTCTCAGTATGAACTACAATTAGTTATTATATTTTTGCAGTTTATTTGTAACAAAAAAAAAAATCAACATAGGCTTCACTGAAAAGGTGTCTTGGTTCCTTTCTGCTATTACTGACCAGGCCCTAAAGATTATTTCATGTGCTTGATATCTAACCGCTAACTGTTATTTTATTAGTTTGTAACTACACTTCAGAATACAGGCAGTTTTGCAACAGTTGTGAACATCGGCTTTTCCTCAGAAGGGCAGAGATATATTTAACTATTAATTATCGGCATACTTGCCTCTTTGAAGGTTATATACAATCAAAATAGCAAGACCTGACCAAGAACTCTGTTAGCTGCAAGTGAAAAAGTTGAAAAGAATAAGTTGGTTTTTTTTTTTGACAGATCATTACAAAAAAAAATGAAAACAATCTATTTTCAATCTGACCAGCAGACAGAGGCAGCAACTTCCTACAACTAATGCCATACATATGCACGAGTTCCATCAATGCTGAGGCACTGTGTCCAGAAGAAAAGCATGAGACTTGCAGAAAAACAATCCATAAATGATACCCATGGCCTTGGCTAACCTACAAAACTGCTTTTTGCTATGTTGAGACTCATTCTCCATTATAAATTCCTCTTGAAAAAATCTCCATCTGATTTTCGTGGGTTGGTGACACTGGCCTATTCAGTCTAATCTAAAAGATGCGGAGTAGGAAAAAGACCCCACAAAGGGGATGCTATCCTCTAGGAGTAACTTTATCATAACATGTATATTAGGTGTTTCTTGCATGAGCAGAACTGGCTTTTAGCTTTCTAAAAGGGCAAAACTGAACACTAACATTTATCTCAAGATAGCACAATGGTGGGTCCTTTAACTGATATGGACAAATCCACTGAGGACAGGGTAGGTGCATAATTTCATTGTAACACCTCTGCAGTATAATCCCCTTTCTGAAAATGCTTGGCTCTTGATTTTTCCCTGAAATATTTGTACACATTCTGTGAGTTCAAATGGAAGATTTTAATTTTTAAGTGTGCCCTAGTTTTGGCTGAGATAGAGTTAATTTTCTTCCTAATAGCTAGTAGAGTGCTGTGTTTGGGATTTAGTATGAGAATCATGTTGATAACACACTGATGTTTTAGCTGTTGCTGAGTAGCACTTACTATAGGTTAAGGACGTTTCAGCTTCCCTGCTGTGCCAGCGAGGAGGTGCACAGGGAGCTGGGAGGGAGCACGGCCAGGGCAGCTGACCCGAATGAGCCCAAGGGATATTTATTCCATACCACAGAACATCATGCTCAGTGTATGAACTGGGGGCAGCTGGCTGGGAGGGGGGGATCACTGCTCGGTCAGCAGGTGCTGAGCAATTGCATTATGCATCACTCGTCTTTTCTTGGGTTTTATTTCTCTCTCTCCTTTTGCCCTTATTATTATAATAACTATTATTATTACTACTATTTTATTTCATTAAATTGTTCTTATCTCAACCTACAAGTTTTACTTTTTCAAATTCTCCTCCCCATCCCACAGGGTGGGAGGACTGAGCAAGTAGCTGCATGGTACTTAGTTGCCAGCTGGGGTTAAAACACAACAGTGTTAAAAGCATAACAGAAATTGAAAAAAAAAAAAAAGATGTGGCAATAAGTACAATACAGTTTCAATCTGTAATCTTCTAATGAAGAAATGGGATTTTTTTTATTAGTAATCATTGTGGAGTTTCATGTAGGTAGCAACTACATTTGTCACAACAGTCTACACAGATTTTAAAATAAAATAATCAAAACCAGAGTTAAATATATTGCATTAAAATACTCATTCCTTAAGATCTGTACACCTGTGAAATTACCTTAAAACTTTTGAAAGGATCCGTATGACAATTAGAAATATACTACTTCCTGTTTTTTTTCCCCTTCCAGTTCTTGAAAACTTATCCATAACATTTTTCTGAGTTTTCTAAACCCAAGCTATTCTGACAGTTTAGAACTGATCTTGGATAAAACACATATTACACAAGCAGCCACTACAAATGAAATGCAGAGGCCTCGTCCTTGGAAAACAAGAAACTGAAGTTCATCTTCATTAAACAAAATAAGTGAGTGCATACACCCCAGCCTGCTCATTTGTTCACATTTCTTGCCATATAGTCTGAGGATACAAACACATTTTGAATTACTTTTGCAAGTAAAGACTTTATTCTGTGAACAGCTTGAACTCTGAAAGAGAATCAGTGCTACAGTCAGATCAATGATGACTAGCTCATCAAGACAGTTCATGCAGGTTAGTTGCCTTCATTAAGACCTAGCTTACAATGGTAACTACTGAAGTAAGCCATGATCAAAACCAGAAGCAAAAATTTGAAAGTATTTGCAATTCAGCCTCAGATGTGTATTTCTTGTACTATACTTCAATGATTTCAAAAACAGTGAATACCCCCAGTGTACAAAACCACGATGCTCCAGAATATGTGAATTTAGATCCAACCCCTATTTCTAGACAGACAAACTCACCTGAGACTTCGGGACCGAGGGCGCATTGCAGTGGTCATGCACCTGTTATCACTGGCAATGCTCTCAGTGGTACAGAAATGCTTAGACAAAAAATGTAGTTCGTCAGGTGTTGGTTGGTATGGTAACTGGTGTAGCTTCTCTTGGGATGAGCAGGATGACTACAAGAGCAGAAGAGAACACAAGCTTCGATCAGAGTGAAAAAACACTTTCAAGACCATATTCAGTGGTCATGAACAAAGCCATTTAGTTTAAAAATTATAGTTACTGTTTCCCATGCCTGACTAGCAATTGAAAGAAGAAAATAAATAATTAGTCTCAATGAGCTAAATATAGAGTAAGTACAAAAAAACTACTTCAGTCCCAGAAGAAAGAGCCACAGGATTTAAAAAGTTCAAATTTCCTCTAGGGCAAAGATGACACCTAATGTCAATAACACACAATTACACGTACAAATAGTAAAAATGGGGTCTGCTTAAAATTAATTGAGTAGGACAGTATAAGTATGATAACTGTAACATACAACTTATTGCCACCACAAATTGTAAATCTACATAATGAAGGTACCTTATTATCCATATTTAAGACACTATTGATGCTTTTTAAAATAAAATTAAATATAATCTGAATTACTGCTAGAACAATTCATATCCTATTTTCTTATAAAACTCTGTACATTCAAAATGAAGTGAAAGAACTTATATACATTTATCAAGACAGGTTCTATAGCTGACAAGAGTGAAAGGGATTACACTGAAACCATCCACTAAGTATAAAATTGGAAGATACAGACAGGTATGAAATTGGAATAACTACCCTTACACAATTGCATGTATAAAGCTGCACTACATAAAGCAGTGAAGATGACCACACTATCATATTTTACGCTTCCTTTTTTGCAGCGTGGCTAGCTACCTGAGCCATGATAAAGGTTTGCAGGTAGAACTTTGAAACTACTTCCCTGAGCCTGTAAAGAACACATACATAGTTCAATGCATCCAGCCTTGCTAATCTGGATGACGAACGTAGACAGAGAGATGCTCTACTCTTTCTGGTACCAAAACTAGTTTCCAAGGTAGCTCGTTCACAAATACCCTTGTATGACTGCACAAAGCTGTCTGGTATCATGCAGACATTCCCTTTATTTTACCTGTGGAGGGGAAGAAGTCCAAAAATTTCTAAATCTTTCTGGAGCTCGTCAGACTCCAGCTGGCATTTTCAAGAAAGCAAGTTTCTTCTATATGTCAATCTTCATGTGCACATTATTGTTCTTATTTGTCTTCTCATATAGGATACTAAGGCCCCTGCCTGGCTGCTCTTTTACTGGAGGCCAACACAGTAAGAGCTTCTTTGCTATATCATCCCTAGTGAGGGAAATCAATACACTTTCATACCATACAGACATTGCCATACATTGCTAAGTTCAGAAGGTAATATCCAGGCTGGTAAAGCACAGGAACTGGACAGTCTTCATAATTTCCTGGCAGTTTGTGTGGTAAAGGCTGGATATATCCTAATTCCTAGGAACTCAAGAAAAGATCACTCATCACACTGGATCTCATGAAGTCATCTCTTAAAAGCAAAAAAGAAGAAAATCCACGGGGAAAGTTTAGCTCATGTAGGATTGGCCTACAGGGGAAGGCTGCATCGCATCGGAACAAGTTAAAGTTGGCAAGAATGCATTACCTTGCTTTGCTGTAGGCTAAGAAGCACACATACCACAAATTTACCACAGTTCACATGATAGGTAGTGACTTGTCGAGTCACAGTAACTCATGAAATTCAGCCTTAGCACAGTACCATGCATAATTCAGCACACAGAACAGATAAGTTCTTTCTTATTCTCACACTATGGCAGCTAGTTGATGTCAACCCACAGCCACATTCCATAAAGTAGAAGATACTCTAGCATAGGGAAATTTGCCAATATAAACCATCACAGATAGTTATTTCTATAAAATCAATCTCCCTCTTCAGCTACAGGGGATGCTGGGAAGATCAGGAAGACCATAACCAGTATCACACTTTTTCTCATAAAAGGTGTCACAGAGTCTAGATCCAAGAGGATTAAAGCGAGAATCTTTCTTCCACTAGCAACTCTCAGTCGTATCTGGGCTATCACAGGCACAGAGTGAGTTTTCTTGGAGGTCTGAATTCTGATCTCTGTACAAATCCAAATTCTCATAGGAAAACTCTTTAAAAATAGATCTCCTGGCATTCTAGAAGAGCTGCTTGAAAAAATCACGTAAGATTTAACATTTTTTTAATATGCGCAACCACAGTGCATCACAGCAACACAAATTGTTCTTCCAACACCAGAAAGGCAAATTTGTAGCCAATACCAGCTAATGTAGCCCCAAAGTCTCCTCCTCCTCTCCTTAACCTACTTCCTCAACCAAATAAGCTTCCAAGAATACAATCTACTGGTAAAAATATACAACTGAGTGTTCTTTCACTTTATCATTTTTATAGGCTCGGTCTTCTAGAAACTCACATCATCTAAACTGCATCTCATAACTGGCAAGATCTTACCCAACTTGGCTAGAATATAACACACCAAGAATTTCTTTTAAATCAAATACACTTAAGGAGATACTTTCATTTAATTTCAACTTTGTTTTGAGAATGGGTATATGTGGTACTTGAACCACTTCTAAACCCATGAGCTTCCATTAAATTGGTAACTCCATCAATCCCTTCACTTTCAATATTAAAAAAAGAAAAAACAGGCTAACAAGAAATGGTGAGCTACACTCATAAGTATAATCATGATTTATCACAGACCCTTCTGCCTCTGCTTGGGCTTTCAGTTGCTTGCAAAGATCAAAGTTCTGCCTTATTGTGATGTGCAAATACTGTTTCTGGTCTCCAGCTGATACATCTCTGGACTAACGTGAATCTTACTTATCCAGCACTGAAAAGGGAGTGTTCTGTATTTACACTTAGGCTACTGTGTGTGAAGTGGTCTCTCCTTGCTTCTTCGAATTTGTAAGAACATGGAGGAGGTTGAATATTGCTAGCTGTTTCATATGTTGAAAAAGTACATGAAATCAATTAGATGAGCACACTTCCAGTTTTAATTTTCTCATTCATGTGTAACAACCAGTGGGTTAAAAAAGAAAGTGAAAAGCATCTCTACTGAGAAGCAAAGAAATAGTGGCTGCATTTAAAATTCAGAGGTTGTCCCAGTGCTTTTGCAGGGCTCATCAGCAGTAGAGGATGTTTGAGGGAAAAATAAAAAACAACAAAGTGACCAAAAGAAATATATGACACGAACACTCAACTGATGGTTTCTTCAACAAAATTCAAACTTACTTATTGGAAAACAGGTTTCTTTCCATAAGTCAGAAACTGTTTGTTCTATGACAGGGAAGACATCTATTTTAATACTTATATGATGTGTTCTAGTCAGGAAATATCAATGGAGAACTCAACAACAGTCTATTACGGAAGTTAAGATATCCAAATCCATAAATGACAGTGCTATATTTTCTCGTAAGAAATGCAAAAATTATGTAAAACTGATCCACATGCCATGATGCATACAGTTGTTAGTAAACTTAAGTGGGAAAGAAGTGTAAGAACTAGAATTACCTTTTTAAAATGGAATATACCAAAGAAAAAAGCCTGAGTATGGACTGAAAATTAAAACTGTGTTTTGGTATGTTTCTGACAGAGATTTTCATTTCCCTTCTAGCACAAGCCTGTTTCTCCTAATAACGATGGTGTTGCTATGGCAGTTACTTATCTGACATAACCCTCTTACATCAATATATTTTAAGAGAAGAGCATGGAATATTTGATCTAGTTCCAAGAAGAGGTGTACAAACATGCACTGTGGAAAACAGTTAGGAAATTAATGTGAAACCAAGCAAGTTGCTTGGCAAGAGTAAGGTCTACACAGGAAGGAAAGCATAGGTCAGAAAAATCAGTGCTGCTGAGGAACAGTTCTTAAAATACACGAAATCCCTCAGCCTGGTTTGAAGTCAGCAAGAATTGACTTGACTTTCCAGAAGTCTTTGTGGACAAAAATAAAGTAAGAGTTGATCGTAACATAAAATGGTCATGTTTCATCAGTGTACAGGATGTGGAACTCAACTATTTCACAAGAGAAACAGAACACATCCAAGGGAAGAGAAAGCTTACTTAAATTGACAAAGAAACATTATTTTTAAAAATCAGGTATCAGGTGTCCAGTAGTATGTATCATTCATAAAACAGTACTTTTTTTAATGATACAATCCTAAAGGTAAAAACCAAGATTCATGATACAAAACTAGTTTTGAAGAGTCATAGCTGGATCTACAAGGACAAAGCTCTTTACTGCAGAAGATCTAACGTAACTGTCAAAATGCCAACTATTTGCTATTTCCAAAGCAGGCTTCCTCCACAGTTCTAGCTCCCTAGTCTTTCAGGTGTGGCTATCACAACAGACAGCCTAGTTCCAGGTTCTAACATGACCCAGAGCTTCCTCTCCAGTATAGAGCTGTGCAAAATGTGCAGAAGTACAGATTCATACTTTTCCTGCTGCCTAGCTCCATTGAAGCAGGATCTCATGCACTGCCATGGTACACAACACAAGTCAGATGGTACAGGCGTGGCAGGAGGGCTGATACATAACAGGATAAATATGTCTAAGTTGTTAATTTTTGCCTGATCTTGTATCCCAAAGGATTCTTCTATTTTAATTATAGCCATCTAAAATGCTAAGTATCTAACCTATTATAGGTTAGATGCACTAACAGCTCACTATTGCTGAAGAAAAAAGACGGGCAAATGTCTGTGATTCATCCCATCTTAAGATAGTAGTCTAACTTAGGATGGATGAGTCATGTCATAGGGTGCTACTCTTTCTTTCTGTTATGAAGGGAGCCTCACTTAAAAATGGATAGCTAGCTACCATATGGTTAAAATAAGGCAATATGTCTCCCCTTCTACTGCCCCACAGATCAAAAGGGGGCAGTTAAACACTACTCACTGCCAACATCTCTAGGCAAAGAACACATTGCCTAAAATTTTATTCTATTTCCGTGAAGTAAAGCAGTTTTGTATCCCATATTAATTCAAAGTCTGCCAACAGTAACAAAATCTACACTGCCTTCTCCTAAGAGAAGGAAGCTACATTTGAGAAGAGAAATCTAGCACCACAGCAAAGTGGATACTTACAGAAACAGTTGAGCTGGGTGTATTTGTACCATAGCCAGAAGAAGGGAGAGAAGCCAAAGACCAGCGACGACCATCAGTCCTGTTGTGAAACCAAGGTTAGTCAAATGAACATTTCAGTATCCTAATACAGAAACATCTGTGGAAGTATTACTGTATAAAACTGCATTCCAAAATAATGACAAACAGGGTTTTTAATAGAGTAAACTCTCACAGGGTGCCACAATAAACAATCATTCAGCAAAGATGACTTAGGCTTACAAATTTATTCTTTTTTTTTTAGTGTGTTTTCTAGTTAAAAATCTAGGAGATGAAACAACTAGGAAGTGAATGAACAGCTCCACATAAATGGCGTCTCAATAATACACACAGAATGGACCAAAGGGATTCTTCATAACTCTCAAGTCCATCAGATGAACATTAATGAGAAGCAAATTAAAAACTTGTGAACAAATGCAAGCCACAATGCTCTGAACCACAGACTAACCACCACAGTCTGCTTGAAGTACAAGGATAGCGCTTATCTAAAGTGACATCAGTGCAGGATACCAGCAAAATAGCAGGTTAATGTCAAATAAGCGCAAGAAATGATTAGGTAAAATCAAACTTGTTAAATGTTAGATATGTAAATCAGAAAAAACAATTCTGCAGCAAAATCATGCTCACTCAGAAGAAAAAAAAAATCATAACCAAACCCAATTTTCGTTCTTCACTGCTTCAGGCGAGCTACACACAGACAACATGGAACTTGAACATTCAGAGCAACAAACCAAAAAACAACTATGGGAGCAGTGTTTGGATTTTTGAGGAGGTAACATTTACCTGTCATTTCGGTGCCCATGACTGGAGTACAATTGTATCAAATGTGTTGAAAAAAGCAAAATAATACATAAATAACAAAACAGGACAAGTTTTTATTAACAAACAGTATGATACTGAGGGGGAGGAGAAAGGAGAATTGAAGCTCTGTTTTACAGCCAGTACAAAGATCATCACTCAAGTCTGATTACACCAGTATAATTCCATAAAGGATAACTGAAGTCATGCGAAATCAAGAACCTTAAACCTCTTGATAGAACTTCCCTACCCTTCTAGCTGTCTAAAGAACCCTTGCTTCTCTCCATTCTAACACCTTATTTCCTACTCCCATATATCCACCCATAAGCTAAAACCCAAGTCTGAGGGAGGCAGTGTGAGAAAAGAAACTACAGTACATAATTAGTGTTAAAATATAAAGAGGACATGTGTTAGAGGAACTGTGACTATCAAAAACTAAGCTCATGGAAAAAACTTTCTCCTCCTCCATAATTTTTAATTAATTAATTCCCCTTCCTTATCCCCTTCCCCCAGGTATGCATGAGCTACCTCCAGATGAATGTACAATTCCAAAATGAACTTTCTCTTCATTTTGGCTCAGATGCACAAGTTGAAAGAACAAGATCTTGGAAGGTATTTAAACATGGGCAAGACCCACATATTCTGCAGCTGTGAGACAGAAAGTACTTCCCTACTGAATAACTCATCTTGAACAGGGCTCCTGCATCACACAGCAACTGTTACACAGAAGGGCTACTGAGGGCGGGGATGGGGTATCATGGAAAGTTACCTGGGAAGCAAAGCTGGTAGAATAGGAGGCATCCATAAGAGAAGAAGGGAAAAACGAGTAGCAAGCCCCTACAGCATTTTCCCCTGGACGCTCATATACCACTTGTCCCTGTCCTACAGTGCGGTCCTACCCACTTCCCAGGAGCTCTGGAAGGCAGGATCTGTCGCTTACCCATGGGCTTGTAGAGATGCTGGATTTGTCTGTACCAGCAGAAGAGGCCTAAGCAGTGACTGCCAGAGGCACAGGCTATTCCTGGGCATTGACCACCCCATCAGGTGTGGGCAGAGGAAGGTGATACTCTTGCTCATTGCGGAGGGGCCCGGGGAAGGCTGCCTCCAGCCCAGCGCACCGGCTGGCAGCGTGGCAGAGGGTCACCTTTCTGCTGCAGCTCCCTTTGCTGCTGCCACTGCGTGTTGTGGCCAGCAGCTGATGAGACAGGGCTACACTGGGAAGCCCTCCTTTTTCACAGAAGGCTTCCAAACTATTTCCTTTGCCTTTCCCTCCCTTCCTCACACTTCTCCAGCTTTCCAGTATCCCTGCTAGCTGGAGGGCAGTGGATGGAAAAGGAATATCCACACACCTATACCACATAGCGCCTGCTCCTTCAGCTTGGTCTGTCACACATACAGACACGCTGTCCTTCCTTTCCTTTGTATCATCATTGAATTTACAAGGTATCACAGAAAAGGCATAAAGTCAGAAGTCTGAGAACAGCTCTCAACTAATCACAGATCACTTTACTACCAAAATGCATCCCATCATTTTCACTATAAACATTGAACAAAATCAATGTCCATAGAAAATTGCTCTAAATAAGTTTCTTGAATCCCACTGAAGTGGTGAAATATTTTGAAATCACAGAAACTTCTTGTGTTAGCATTCCTTTAATTAAAGAATTTATTTAGAACCCATTATAGGGCTTTAAAAATGGTCAAAATCCAAATGAAACATAGGTAAACAAATCCATTTTTTCCTCCTGAATTTTAAGGTTTGCAAAAACATAATGATTTAAACTTTCTGATGATTAGGGGTGGGAAAGGAAAACCACTTCCTGCCTGCTGTACTTCTAAGTAATGCTTGGTCTTTCACATCTGCTTTTTCCATTATAAGCTATTTCTAGTTTTAATGAATCTTTCTAAAAATATTTTCACAAACAAATGTAATGTATAGATAGCTTTCCTTTTTTTAAAGACACTATAAAGAATAAGTAGGTTCAAAAGAAATATTCAACTATAAGGTGTTGATTAAAAAGTGGCATCATATGCTATTAGAAAAATTGACAAGCTCTGCTGTCACAGCTGAACTGGATTCAGAGAAAAGGAGTACACAAGTAAAGCTTTCTCCCCTTTGCAGCTTTTAAAAAGAGCTAAGCCATTTCCTCACTCTTCCTCTTAAAAGCTTGCATGTGCTACTTTACTAAACTCCCAAGATAAAGGAAGTAGAACTATAGCAGTAAGTGTTGTCTCATTGCAAATACAGCAGTTACATGCCTGGCACTGCTTAATAAAAAAGAAAGCCACAGCATTCAAATTTCATTTTTTGTGTGTATACTCTTGGGTCAAGATATAAAATCTGCCTACACTCCCAGGCTTAAGAGTTAATGAACATGTTATTTGAGGTATGTTGACAAGGTGTTAATTGATAGGGAACCAAACTGGCACAAACAGGCAGTCTCCCATGACATGCTATCAACTTTGGTTATGGTTCATTTAATAATAATTTACTTCATATATCACTTAAATTCACTTTAGACCCTCAAAAATTCTATTAACATTGATTAATCCTCATAACACTTCTATGACAGAGCTGACTGTCTCAGTGATACAGACAGTAAAAGTAGACAAGGTCAGGTATTAAAGGTATGGTGACAGTATTGCTGCTGCCAGTAAAAATTGGGCCCTGAACTCAGGACCTCTGTAATAGTGCTCTTATAAGCAATGCACTTCTTATAATGCTAAGAAAAAAAATAAGAAAAAAACCTAGACATAGCTTAAAATTTCCCCATATCTCAATGGATAAGGAAATAGTGTCTGAATTGGATCCATTACAATTAAGCAATTAAAATAATAATGATTTTTTTTCTTTTAACTTTAAAAAGGTGTGATTGCATTGTATCAATCATCCAGTACAGCTCTGTTGCAACTGATGTTTAAGAGTTTATGTCAGTGAGAAAACAGTTATCATTCTAAATGATAGACTTGACAGATGTATTTGCAATCATCTTTTAATATATGGGTCCAACAACATTTTCTCTATGCAAAATGCATGCTGCATATCACAAACAACCTCTTACCTTCGTGCAAAAGAAAAGTGGGCTGAGGCACTGGGAGAGAAATTCCTAGGGCTATCTTGTGGACTGTTTCCTGTTGGGGGGGTGGGATACACACACAAAAAAAAAATTATTAGGGTTAAAAAAAACAAAAACAAAAAACCTCCAAATCACTAAAAAACATTCAGACATACTAATCCAAGCATTCCCAGGCAGGTTAGAAACTAATTTCAGAATTTCTTCTCTCACAGTCTCTAAGAAAATAAACTCTGAAATAGAATCCTATTTCAACTCACATTTCATTTGTATTTTACATATTGGATTCTATATTCATATAAAATCCTCTATTCAGCCTTCTAAGTTGAGAATTCTCAAATTAATTAGAGAATTAAAGTTTTTTAAAAACAGTATATTAGCTTGAAAGCACATTTTTAATGTCAGAAACAAGGTGGGTTTTTTTTTTAAATCACACAAAACACTTAAAAGATAGAAAAATAATGATCAGTGTGATTTAGCCCTTACACTAAGTCTCTACAGCATTTCCACAGAAGCATTATTGTGATTTTCTTTTCCCCCTAGCTCCAAAACAAACAAGCAGAGCAAACACACTGAATGAAATTTTTTCCCCTCAGTTCTGTTATACCAAGGCACGGAAAGGTGACCACCCTCGGTGATGAGAAGTAATGGCACATTGTGAACAAGTTGTAACTTTATGTTCTGTTATTTTATATGAAAGCACCTGACCTCCTGCTGACCAGCAGGAGTGCAGAAAGAAGTCAGCTGCTGAGAGCTGATCCTGCCACCTCTGTGCCTCAGCACCTACAACTAGAGGTATTTGAAGAAGAAATAAAGACAACCCCTGAAAAAAAAAAAAAAAAAACCAACAAAAAACCTAACAAAGAAAAAACCAACCAAACAAACAACACACACCAAAAGCTAAAATGATTGAATTTAAAATACCAGTGGCATACATCTAAAAGTCAATCTTTCCTTAAACAGGGAACGGACTGCAACAATACATTAAAGAAATGTATTTGTTGTTGTAACATTTTATTTTTGGACATAAATGAGATCATAACATTAAGCAACGGAAGAAAAAAAAAAAAGCTCCAATGTACCCAGCTAGAATCAACGTTTAATTTTTGAGGAGAATACTACTTATGTGTACATAAGTACAACAGAATGAGTTCTTAAAAGGACTTCAAGTGGCCTTGATTTCTACTCAAATTTTTGCATTAACATTGCATTTATCATAGTGATGTCAATAACAGGTCCCATTATTTCTATATGAGATAGTGTAATGATGGAGCCATTAGGTACCAAACACAGTGAACACCCACATCCCCACCTTTTTTGGCTAGAAGCAGATGCAAGATGGTTTTTGAGCTGTGCTTAAATCACATCTTCACAGCTGCTCTACCCACAGCCCCAAGAGACAAATATTTCCCTCTCATTGGCCAATACCTCCAACTTTTTTTTTCCCATTTATTTATCACAGCTGAATTATGCTCAACATTCCCTCCTCCTCAAGACCCCAGCTTCTTCACTACCCTTCACACACTTCTCAGGGCCTCCATAATTTCCAGGTGGGAAGGACTTTTGGTCCCTGAAGCAGGTGGGGGTGGATGGAAGCAGAAGGAATGTGAAGCCATACACATTGCACAGATTTCAATCTATTTGGTGAACAACACAATTTATTATTGTCCTGCGTGAACTGCAAACACCAAAGTACTGATAGCAACAGTTCGTTTAATTTAACAGCTAGCTGGATTTCTCTTGTTGCTACCAGAATTTATTTAAAAAAAAAAAAAGTAACACTGTGCAAATGAAACATGCTCACAAACTTTAGCTACTGCACTAAAAAAAAATCAGCTGTAACCTGGAGTGTGTTGCGGACTTGAATAAGAGGAAAAAAAGACAAAGAAGCTACCTTAAACTCAGGCAGAAAAGCAGAGAATTAGGCTTAATGCAGTGAGACATTAACAGCTTTTGACAGGAAATAATTTGACCAACCAGCATACGGGGGTTTGCAAGCAAATTCCTTTCCTCTGACAGCTTTTTTGAAGTTATATATGGATACATACATATATGATGCACAACAAGAACATGCCTAACTGTCTGTTAGTTAGTCAGAACATACGTGTAAACTTTGCATAGAAGAAAAGCACCATGGTGGATGAATGCAGTAATTTTACAGCTATTGCAGTGGAATTGAGGAGACACAATGCTACAAACTACCTCACCACAATCAAGAAAGTTAAAAAAAAAAAAGGCAAAACTCAAAGAAGTCAAAGTCTTACTCAGGAAGAACATCAGATCCTGCTATTAGGAAATTCAGTTTGCAAGCACTATTTCCAATAGAAAACAAGTTTTTAAAATAACAGAACTGGTAAAGCTGCATACATAATATCTGGATACCAAATCCTGCAGGTTTATGTAGAAGTCTAAAAACTCAGGCAAGCCTTGAAACAAAGAATGGAAATCCAAACCCCAAATGACTAGAGAAACAACTAGTGCTATTAAGGGTTTAAGGTGTGGTGTTCCAGAAAAGCTAGATAGGTTAGGAGCAGAGTCCTATATGCGACCTTCATCCATCATGGCATTCATCCACCCATCTGCAAGTCAATACCTGGGAGACTTTAAAAAAAAAAAAGCCAGTGTCAGTTAATTCTCTGTCCATATGTGCTGTGCTTGCTTATTAGTCAAATCCCACTGGTTTTTGGGATCTGCTGGCTGTTGTATGTTTCAGTCCTAGGGTATCTCTATACTGCTGAGATTACTGTCGATGCTTCTGACCTGGTAAAGTAAACCTGACTGGTGGTCAGACATTAAGTAAGTAATTAACATCAGCATCCTCTGGGAGACACAATGAATAGGCAATCAACATACCAAAACAATAGTCTACCTCACAACACCACACAGGGTAGCTCAATTTGCAAGCAGCTATTGTTAAGAAAACTGTATCAAGACTACCTGAAGCTACTTATAAAACAATCACAATTTAAGAAGTCCTGTTTCTGCCACAGACAGATGTTTTAAATATTTTAAAAAGGCATATGTTACAGTCACAGTATGTTATTAATGTATATTTACTAGCTGTCTACTTACAAAATAAAGTTTCAGATGCAATGGCTTTCTGTTAGTACTGAGGGAATAACACATCAATGATAACTGTTATCCCAAATTCCTGATGGACCAAAGACAAATCCAGCTTGAAGTCTAGATGTAATTATTTGAAGGTCTTTTAAATTGAATCACAGTACATCAGCACCACAGTAATACAAAGTAACAATGGGTCATACTTTCCTGGTGTCAGTTTACTTGGTGACTAACCCATGCTGCAAAGTGAACAATACACAAGAAACAACCCACCAACAGTTACAAGTCTGACTTTCATACCATAACAAATTGTGCCAGTCAGCAGAACACACAGCTGGGCACCAGAATAATTTGGAATACTTAATGCAGGTGCTTTCCACTGAGATCCACACAGAGGTGAGAAGCTCAAGCTACTTCAATACCTGGATTAATCATGCTTCACACCGGCAAGCAACTTTCCCCAGTAACAAGAAGGAAGGTTTGCACACTCCTTAAATCTGTTTGCCAGGATGCTTTGCGTGTTCTGACCACTACTTAAAATACATAGCACTGCTATGTTTTAATGGCATTTAATTTAAAAGTCAGTTGTATCTGCATGTAACTTACCACTTATACTTTTCTCTTCTGTCCCTAAACTAGTAAAGGTGTTCTGAAACTGCTGTAACAGTTCTACTTTACAACAACAACAACAACAACAAAAAAACAAAAAAAAACCCCAAAGTTTTATTTTAGCAAAACCATTTCTATAATTCTACATGTGACAAGTCAGAATAATTGAAATAGTTTTCCTTTCTGTAAATACCAGTTTTCTTCTAAAAAGAAAAAAAAAATATTCAGAATCCTGCTTTAGTCTTCAGCTTTCAGCATTCCCATATTTCACCATGAAAATATACTAAGCCTTCATTCATTTACAAACCTAGCTGTCCTTTCCCCAAAACCCAGTCAACACAGACTGCTAAAGCAGAACAGCACAGAAGCTACATATAGGAGAGATTCTTCTTTGCTTCAAACACACTGTAATAAGCCAGCACTCACTATCGCTTACCTCTGACTAAACCCACAGGATTCAAGTTAAAAATCCAGGGAAACTAACTCTCAATTTGATGTATACACACAAATGCTTCCAGTGTGATTGCAAGCCTAACAACTAAAATACGATGCAAACAGCATTATTCATTGCTATATTTCAATGTAGCTAAAGTATGTCTATCAAAGAAAATTATCTGATGCAAGCAATAAATCCTAATGTAATGAGAGCAGAATATTAGCAGTCAGCACTCTAACACTGCCTAGAAAGGTCTAGGCAGACCTAAAAAGCCATAGAGAAAGGATTACAAATGGAGGTAAGATCTCCTTGGTCTTGAATTTTGCTTTAGGCAATTGCATCATGTAATCTCATTTATAGATCTACTGAATTCAACAGGAAAAGTCATATTTGTTCCTGCCATGCTTAGTGGACTATTCTTCAGGAACCCTCATATTCTGATATATATGGCCAGTATGTATTTCTCTTCCCATTCCACAGAGAAAACACCTCTGACTGATTTAGTCAACAATACACGCTTTTCAATCTTCCTGTTGCTAGGGCAAACAACAGTCCTTCAGTTTTACGCAAAAAGTTCTCACATTCTATCCAACCAGCCTTTCCCCCCATGTGATCTCATCTGAACATGTATGGCCATAAAAGCATGCAGTATTCCAGATGAAATGTACCCAGGACATTCTATAGTGGCATGAAATCTTCCCAAATTCAATTGAAAATTACTTCCTTTATATATCTTCAGAGATTTTATCTTTAAAGCTACACTAGACTGGTCCTTGTAAACATCATCTGACCCAGAAAATGCAGTCAGGTCCTTGCATAAAGTCCTTATAATAGATCAGCTTACAGTAGACATTTTTGTTACTGGTCCCATGTTGCTATGTAATTTCATACATTTTTATTCCAGTCCTTGAGATCATTCAGTCACTTCAACAGTTTCCCAATGCTGTTTCATACTGGATGTCTTCCAAATTTATACCAGCTACACTAAAATGTCACTTATGAGAAGATAAATAAGATTTGGCAACAAAACTAAAACCTGAGGACTCTACTGATAACCTCTGCTCCCACTTTATAGTATTTCTCACTTTAGCACAAAAGTCTTCTGCACTTTAAACAATTTCCTACTTATCTTGCAATTCTTGTCCTAGTACCTGTCGTCTTAGTGGCACCACATGAAACATTTATTAAAATACAGACAAGTAAGGTTTACAGCCTTGCTCCTAACAGCTAAATCTTGTTCCTACAGCAGATATAATTAAACAGCACCACATGTGACTATTAATCATTAGGGGTTAGTATTACCCACAGGAACAAGCTCCTGTGACTACTGAGGTGGGGACACCTGAGTGCCCTGACTTGCTGAGATTATAATCATTCACTTTGGAGGCTGGGTGGTACAGATGACCTGCCTATGCAGCAGCAGGCAGTCAGCTGGAAAAGCCCATTAATGACCATGGCACCAGATGTAGTCCAAGCTGATGCTGCAATCTTTCGCTTCCCATAATTCTGCATGTACCCACAGTTCATGTAAAAACTAAAAGGATCTTTCAGCAGGTTTAAGAGCTTACAGCCCAGATACTAAAGGGAAAGGATGTCCAGACAACTAACGTAAGACAGTTACTAATAATGATGAAGGTTTGAACCCACAAGAGTGACCTGGTATAGATTTGTTTTCTAATTTCATAAAAAAGACCAGGGAGTGAAAGCTAATACTATTCTTGAAATCTTTTATGATCTTTACACATATGCATAAGGCATAGTGGGAGACTTCAGTTGCAAACTAAAACCTGACTTTCCACCAACACAAATTATCTCCACAGGTAGCTATAGGTCCTGCACAGAGGAAACGGGCATTACATGTATTGTATTAGTAATTAATGTACATAATGGAGATATTATATATCTGTTGCACACATTGTCTTTTTTTAGATCCCCTCTTTAACCCTGAGACTCAGACCTTATACGTTTCTGTGCACTCCCAAGCCCTGGACTACTTATTGCACTAATAACTCTTTACTACAGCCCATGAGACTACATGGTCACTGTTGCTTTCAGCTGAATCTGTCCCTTCTTCGACAGGTGCTACTCATGCCCTGTTTGAGCCCTGCATAATATACTTCTTCAGTTTGGTGTTGTCTCACTTGTCTCTCTACCTCCCATCTGACCACATGAATCTGAAAATAACTGAGATGGTAAAGCTAACAAAAAACTAAGTAAGTATTCAGTGTTTGTTGAATTCAGCTTGCATCTACAAAGATTAACAAGACTCCTGTGCAGCAGCAATCCTTTATTATCCTCAGAACAAACAATAGAAATTGGGGAGGGGGAGAAAATTGCCCAAGAACTCTGTATGTCTTTCTCATATGGGGCAATTACCATCCTCCTAAACTTGGGCCACTGGTTCTCCTCAAAGAATGTCTATTTAAACTAGAGAACAGCCAGTGCCTTCAGTTCAGACTGCATTTGGGATAAAAACACAACTGAAAGGAAGAACATGGGTATAAAATGCACCTTGGAAGACTTACGATTATGTTCAAGAAGCTTTTCTTGTAAAATAGAGCAATACTGCACACACACAATCTGTTTAGGCTAACTCCAGTCCAGATTGCTATGATTACACCTAGTAGCAACCTGAGCTCTTCAGGAGGTTTGAAGTAATGGCACATTGTTTCCAAAGGTGCAGCCAGATCTCTAAATGATTGCTCTGCAGATATAAAAGATGAAAACATTCTTAAGCAAAGTCACAGATACTGGCATAAGTGCTAATGCAGTACACTCTGACTAAGAGAGCTCCACCTTAAGATTCATAACATGCCTTCCACACATCTTGCTTCAGTTGACACAGAGGATGCATAGCACTTTTCTACCCTCAGAGATATGAGATCTTGGGGGGGGAAAAAACAGGCAGCTTAAACTAGTGATCCAAATAAAACTCATCTCAGATATGCAATGCAAGCAAAGTTAACTAAGCATGTATTTTGTCCGTTCTCCCAACAAGCAATGAATTAATGTGGAAGCAAACAAGTTGTAGATCCAAGGGTATCCTCACAAAGGATGAAAATACTGACTTCATATACCTCTGAGACACTGAATTCCCAAGCAATGCCAACAGTCTCATTAGGACTATACCAAAAGGGCCCAGGATAACACTGAAGATTATCAAGATGATAATTAATAGAAATTGATCCTGGGTGGATTTTGAAAAGTCTGACAATCTTGATTCCCTTCATCCTGAACAGACTATAATAAAGGAGTAAGGACCTGCAATACAACTAAGATGGTACAACCATGAAGTCAAGAACCTAGTCTGCTTAAATAAGAGCATCTAATTAAGCTATTTTGAGTAAGGGCAATAGCAGGCTCTCCCCAGAGATGGCTGGAGTACCCTGACAGTAGGGAGTACAGCAGTGGGATACAGTACTCTAAGAGATCTGGCAGAAAAGCATTGATAGCATGAAATTAGGAGCCAAAATGGTTTTAAAAAGGCATGAGCAACTGAGGTCATGTATAATCTATCCATCTGAATTACTCAAATCACAGCAGGTTATATCCTTTATTTTCCTGTTTCATGGAATCAGGAAGGTACCCAACAAGAAACCTCTGGGCACTTCTTATCAAAACCAAAGCAAAGTGACTTCAGAGTATGTCCAATACCTTGAAAGTGCCTCAGATTTCCCTTCCAATCTCCCACCCTGAAGCAAATGTGATTATTTTTAGAACTGTGTCAGAAGATAGGCAGTGGCAGCATAATCTGATGCCAGCCTGACATACCAAACCCAAGTTCAGTTAACTTTCTAAGACATGAAAAGACAGTAAAATGTAATCTTGCAGCACATGGACATAAATAATTGAATATCATAATTTTTGCCTACCAAGTCAACTCCAGGCAGTGTCTAAGTGATCACTAGACAAATCAGAAAACCTGTCAAGGGTGACTTTGAGCATGCTCTAACTTCAAATTGCCCCTTCAGGGGACTAGTCTAGGCACAATAGCCAACTGGGCTAGGAGCCAATGGCTGTGAGAATATTTACTGTAATTAACTATACATAGAGGCAAGCTAATAACAGGGCCAGCCATATAGATGCAAATTTTCATCACATATATGATATTTCCTAGTGCTGCTGAAGTGTTTGGCACACATACCTCAAGAGAATGCATCAGCATTAAGAGAAAGTACTGTATCCTGGGTAACTGCAGAAGTTGCCAGATTTCCACAGTAGGTTTTTGAATACACAGTACATATGTCTGAGTTTAAGGAAAAGAACAGCTTACACTTAACCTGTCTTAATCCTTGTGGTATCAGTTTTCCACCTTCAGAGACACTTGTCAACAGCTGTGACATCAGCAATACCATTCCCCTTTTATGGCTTGAGAAATCGATTCAAAAAGATGAAGCAACTTGGTGAAAGCACGAGTCCACTGCCAGACAGGAGCTCTCCAGCATTTATTAAATACACAACCTATATTCAGGTCCCATGTAATGAGTGCTGATCACTCCATACTTCTGAAGCCTGTTAGGCATCATTGGTCTAAGCTATCAGTTTCCAAATGGGTGGGTATAGTCACTCATAGCAGCAGACATGCTAGTTCTCACAGCAAGCATTGCTATTGCTTTCATCAAGTCTGCACAGCAAAACTAAATCCTCTTTCGATGGGGACCACAGGTCCTCAGTTTCAAATGTTGACTTCTGCATTTGGGGGACCCAGAGAGGGATCCCAAATATTTCAACAGTTAATTTTTCAGTTTTAAATTAGTCTGTACCATGTTTTGCTTTCTTTGATTGTTTCTTTTAAATGCTCTGCTGCCTTGAACTCTTCACAAATCTTCACGTTGTCTGGATTCCTGGTTGTGATAGCCTGCTGCTCAGAGTGAAAGCCACCATCATATTTTCTCTAATAATATTGCTTCCACAAGAAAACTGAAGATATCTTACTAAACTCCCTATTCTCTTCAAAAATTCAACTGAAACTCTGCACCTTCTCTTTTAGCATCCACCTGAGAGCAGTTATTCAAAGTATTAAGTATCATTGCCTACGCAAAGATTGGTGTGGGGCTTTCACTTAGGCATGTAGTTACAGTCAATGCCCCAAAATCATAAAGACAATAAACCTTTGAGGAGATGTGTTTTGATATGCTAAAAATGTTATTTTTAAAAAATTAAGACAATCATTATTAATAAAACATTTATTTATGGACTTTCATTCAATCTTTAAATGCTCTCAGGTGCTTTAGAACCAAAACAACACAATCATCAATTTATTGACACAAAGTCAAGCACTGAAATTTCCAGGAACAAGCTTAACCCCACAAATCCCAGGGAGCAAAAGCACTAGGAATAGAGTGAAATAGCCTAATCACCAGCTCCACTACCTTTACTATGAGTGCAAGCTATTTTATATCCTTTTCTGACTGAACTAGTCCCAGAAAGGGGGCAGAGGTGGGATGGGGATGGTGCTGGGGCAGAGAAAACACATCAGAACGTCAGAATGCAAAGTGAGGAAGTAAAAAATTGTTACACAGTCTATGTTAGGTATTTCTGCACCGCTTTTTACCATAAGGTAGGATTTATTGATCTAAACATAACAGAAGTTTGGATGGAATGATACGTAACTTTTTGTCATTACAAAGAGCGGAAACAAGAGTAGTGGGATAGAGAATTTGTCTGTTTTCCTTTCCACATACAGACATTCAAAGAATTTAATAACAGCAGTAGTAGCAAAGATGTAAAATCACCTGCATGAGCTGAAAGCGGTGAATGAGGTCGAGGCAGTGCTGGAGATTGGCCATTGCCCATCAAACTCTTCCTGTTGCTTGTTCTACAGCTGTGGGCAAGAGAGTAAAGAAGACATTAGAATCATAAATACAGCATGTACTGCATACGGACATTTTGAAATTCTGTTCCTTTGTTCCTTCACTTCCCAGTCTCCTATTAAAAATCAGAGCTATTGTTGTTTTTGTAGGCATGTCCAGGAAGTCTATGATCGTACTGGATAATGGCAAAGACAGCAGTTTCCAAAGAAAATGAACCACGGACACTTTTCAGGCTTCCATGTTTGCTCTTCTGTGCAAAGACGCACATTCCCCTGCAGAGTCATTTACAAAATGTTCTTCCCTGACTGCTGTTTGTTTCTCTGCTATACACTTTTTACGATACATAAAAATATACAAGTATAATGTGAAAAAACAGTCTGAAGCTTAGAATCACCATTCAGTGATTAAACCTACTTCTTTTGCATGAAGGGTAGCTTCAAACCACATGGCACAAAAAGCAATGATTTATCAATCTGAAAATGATACAATAATTATAAATCTAATTATTGAGATAAATTTCACATCTGTGCCTTTTGTCAATGGGACAGATGATCCCTAAGAAGATGAATGCATTTTTTTACTCACACATTTTTCATCTTCAAAGCCACTAATTTCCCATATCACAAGATCATTAGGCGAGATAAATAGTAAATTAACACATTTATTAGACTTGGGAAAGGAGGTATTTTTCTTAGCTACATGATACAATTTTTAAGTATTTGTTGGCAGAAGTGTTATCCTTTTTTCTTCTTTCCACTACAAGGAATATTCTCACAAACATAAATCCCCAGCACCGTAAACATTCATGCACAAGGAAAATAGTAACCTGAAATCAAAGAGAACATAACTGTGTATAAAGTGAAGTGCATATACACTAATGTTTTCTGGCACTGCAATCAGAATTTTTTTCCTGTACAGTTTCAGAAAAACTCAAACACACTAGAAGGGGAAAAATTTATATAAAACCCATTTCATTAACACTATAAGTTCCAATGGAAGCAAATTCAGGTCACATTTGTAGATGTCTCCAAAGATGAATTCTGTACCATTAGGATCTCTATATAACAGCCAGAAAGCCAGACTGATTAGTCTTGAATAAAATGCAAAAGAAAGGGTGGAGTTTAATAGCATAAGCAACTCAGTAAATCAGATTCAAAAATAATCTGCAAGTAATACTGAAAATGAGGAAAATAGGAAATAAAAACAAAGGCAGAAGAAATGTTGAGTATGAAAGAAGTATAGAAGACAGCTGCAACACACACAAAAAGTCGAACACTAAGACCAGTCTCACTTGAAAAATGTTTTGTGAAGCACCAAGAGTGACTTTCCCAACTGTTTAATGGGTTATTGCAAAGTTAATTTGCATTAATTGCACAATGAATTGCCATATTGCTTAATTATTATAATCATTTAAACACTGAGTTATCTCATGAGTATATACTTATCATTACTGTAAACCCATCTAAGAAAAGAAAGCACAATGACTGTAGGATTCACATTTAGAACACTGAAAAAGTCAAAACTTAGTTAAACATACACTGCAATTTCTAAGCTGAACAAACAGGGAGAACTTTTAAAATATGAAGTTATATACATGTGTTTTTAGGAATCTGTCTAGATTAAGCTCATCTTTCTATAGGTATTTTTAACATTCTCAGCACATAATCTACTTTAAATTATGGAACTTGAGGAAATATTCCATATTTAGTTAGATAACAATTTCAAAGTCATACTGTTTTCCCCCATCTCTAAATTTTGTCCAGGTGAAGAGTCATATTCGATTCTTCTCTTATCTAAGAATGGTCCAAATTTTTCCTTTTGGCTTCATGCAATGTCACTGTACTTGTCTTATATCATACTATGACATGACTTTTGGTAACTTTTCTTATATCATACTATGACACGTCTCACTATCTGCTACACTTGTTTTTAAAAGCTTGAATAACCGTTCCTTTGCAATTCTCCAATCTAAAACTGCACATATTAGAAACTTCTGGTATTCATTAAGGACACACAAACTGCATCTATCCATGATCATAGTGATGTGGGTATCACTACACCATCTGTAGTGCACGCTGGGGTTAAGAGACCCCATTACAAGACTTTAACTTGACATGGCTAAAGTCTGGGACCAAAAGGATCACCACACTTCCTGACGCAAGGAAGGAATACGTTTTAAGCATCTAATCCCTGGGCAGGGATTTGTTCTCAGGAAAACAAACCCTACTTTCAATAAATTCCAGGCACCCTTTACTGATTTTGCTACAAAGATGATTCCAGATAAAGGTTTATCAGTAACATTTCCCCTTATCTGCAAAAACTCAGAGTTTTATCACTTCTGCAAGAATTTCCTATGTAAATGACTGTCTTATGTTCACTTTTATATTAAAATTCAAAATTCACACTCTTCACATGAAGCTAGTGTAGTACCTTTCACAAATCATTATCAAAGATACCTAATTCAAGTTACCTTGTTTTTTTTGGGGGTGGTTATTTTTAAGAATTATTTATGGGGAGTATGATGGCATTATACTCAATATCAAAATCTTATGTAATGAGAAAACTTTCTCCCACTTGCCATTTAAAAAAAAATCATTGTTATTTGCTCAGATGTGGCTGCAACTATATGGAGAATTTATCTATTATCACATTGAAATTAAATGTTCTATTGAGAAATAGATATTTTAAAAATAAAAAATATGAAGTCTCCTCTGTCTTACCAGTAAGGCAAGATGCAAATCACTGCATGAAAGGACAAATACCTCCTAGAGCTCTTGCTGTAGCTTTGTTTCCTCAGTTCTGTTTCACAAAGATCTTGAAATCCTGTTATCCATCCTGTATAATCTGTGAAACACAACTCCTTCCCCAGAATAATACTATTACAGAAGAGGCTCTTTGTGGGTGGGGAAAAAAAAATAGTCTTGAGAGAACCCTGAAAGATGATCTAAACTGCTAGAACACCGCAAATGGGAAGCAGGGTTGCACTAAGGAAGTATCAAAGTGTTACTTACTGAATTGTATTAGTCTTGAAACAGCAATCTTCCAGTACAAAACAATCTCAGAAGTTAAAGCCCTTCCGCGGGCAAAATTGTTCTTCCTAGATCTCTGAGCACATCAAAAGTAACTTTCCCATTCTACTGTCTTCATAACACTATACTTCTCCCATTTGAATCTGACAAGATAAACTAACTGATGAGAGGCAGCCCTGAAAGAAAGCCTCTTTGTCTGCAGGAAAGCTACAGCAGTGCAGGAACAATCAACAGGGATTTTAATTTAGGGAAACACAAACCTGGGTAAACCACAGAGCACTACACCCTCAAAATGCAATTCTCTGAGCCTTGGCTTTCATGTTGTGATCAGGTTGCACGGCATAGAGAAAAGACTAGCAATCCAGGCAGCAGATACACCACAGGGTTTAGCACACTGAAAACAAGGAGAAAAACATCTTTTTCCAAGGAGAAGAAGAGAGGGAGAACAAAGAAACAAAAACAAATCAGTAATGTTCAACAACAACTAAACTTTGGAATGCACACAAAACTTGAACAGAATAGAAAGTTTCTATTTTTTGCCCTTTGTCATCTTCTCTGACTAAGGAAGATCCTTCCTGGACTTCAGTCTGTTGCTCACAATTTAAAGCGGCAGTCCTGGATGACTACTTACCTGGAAGTATTTGGCATTACACTGTATCAGCAGTGGCCTGGACTACTGGCACTGGTCCTTATCATGGAATCCAATTTATACTTTCCTACATGGTTTCCAAATCCCTCACAGACAGGTTCTGCTTTACCTACTGCTCTCCATCACTGACGCTCCTGCCCACTCACACCTCTCCTCCATATTCTGACTTCTCACCATATCTTACTGCTGGGGAATTCCTCCTTAAAACCTGCTCCAGTATCAGGCCCAACACACTAACCTTCAAGTCACTTCTCCAGCCACTACAGATGAACAACGTTTCCCATAAGTACTCATGATAAAACAAACATCAGACATTACCTGAAACATGCACTGTGCTCAACTTTTTTAATCACAAAGCAAGGGTGAACTACAGCTGCTGAAAGATGCAATCCAGTTGCAAAGAACTTTATCACCTTGCTCCTTAAATAGTCACAATCCTTCCCATATCAGGCAAGAGACATTTGGGCAAAGATGGTAGGAACTGGTGAGATTGAAATCAGCAAATCACAAGACAAAAGTACTAGTATGGCCATTAAAATAGAGTGACACTCCACAAGCTCTTGGAAGCACTAAACAGAGCACAGACTTGAAGCAGAAATCCAGTTCTTCTAGAACAGGCAGTACTTCATCCAGAGCTGAAATATTAAATGCAAGTTTCCTAATAAAGTAATCAAGAAATGGCAAAAATTGTGAAAGGTATGCACTGAAATGCAAGTTTCTTCCTCAGAATGAGGGCTAATATTTGAGGAAATTACTAGCAGTAAAGGTTAATTGTGTTTTCCCAAAAAAAGTAGGGAAAGAAGGCTATATTGACAGAGATTAACACTTGCCATGCTTTTCATCGGAAATCTGACATCTGCTTTAATCATTTATAATGGTTTCATTTCAACATCCTCAATTATTAATATAGTTGAAATGAAGATGGATTTGGACTCTAAGCTGTTACAAAACTTTCCACATTTTACAGGCTATGCTGAGCATACCACTACTCCACAACACAGCTTCTTAATATTGGTATCAGTATAATACAGTAGTATAGCTGACAGTAAGATTAAAAGAGGACTCCTGTTTTAAGGGAGACTGCAAACAAAGTGTTTTATTTGCCAATACAAGTGCAGAGAAATAAAGCTATTGCCATATGCAGAATGCAAAGACTGACAATGTAGATACAAGAGAAACTAATAACCCAAGACCAGCATTCCCATAAAGGCTCTAGGGATAGAAAAGTTGGTTACAATTTCTCTAGTGTTAAAATTGCATAGCTGAAAATTACTTTAGGAGGAACATGCTGTGCCTAGCAAGACTTGAAATGTGGCCACTTTGTTTATACAGGAAAGTTAAATTTAAGTTATATTACAGTTATATTTAACTTGTTACGAAGCTAGCTGGTTATTTATTATCTTCATAGACAGCAATGCTGAAGAGTCAACACTGCACACAGCACTGAATGGAGTTTTGTGGGTTTTGGGTGTTTGTTTTTTTTTTTTGTTGCTGTTTTGTTTTGGTTTTTTTTGGGGGGGGGGTTGTTGGTTTGTTGTTTTTTTTTGTTATGTTTTGTTTTGTTCTTTTTTTTGTTATGTTTTGGTTTTTGTTTTGTTTTGTTTAAAAAAAAAAATAGAAGAAAAAGAAGCCTTTGCATTAAGAAGCAGTTTGGTGAGTACTTCCAATCTTTCCAGAATCCAAGCAAGTTCTGTGGAACATTAACTTGAACAAATGCAAAAACCAGCTGCCATGAAGAGATGACGCACACTGAAACTGCAGCAGCTTCCTTGTCAAAAGGAGCCTTTAAGCTCGTATTTGATAAAACATCTCCTGATCTAGAAAGCCAAAGTAACACATGGTCTGAAAGTTAACTAGATCACTTCATAAAAGAAAATTAATCAACCAAAAATGTTCCTTTGAATAGTATGGATTAAGGTTACATAAACAAAATTCACAGGCTCCATTAAGTGCTATTTGTTGCTGCCCCATTCTACACTACAGCTAAGAGACTGAGGAGTAAGGAAGCAAAGGTTTACAATATTGAGAGATATTCCCTAGACTAAAGTAGATAAATTCTCAAATCATTGAGAGAAATGTGCAAACCATCCGAAAGCAAGTAAAATATACCATCAGTAACACCCAGAATTTTCTTTTTGTTGTTTTAATGGCTTTCAATGTTCCACACTCATATCCATTTAATACCACCTAGCATTATTTTCTGATATATTTTACTATGTTTGCATATACATTTTCCAAATTTGGCACATGTGTAGGTATGTATATAAGCATATACAGGGGTACATTTATATTTACATGTATATAAATATATATTTATATAAAGACATATATATAAAATCCTATATTTAAACCATTACACATACCCCACCAAACAGTCTATTTATTATATATCTCACTTTCTGTGAGAAATTATTCCATATCAGTCTTTAATGAACTTTAAATTTTAACTATTGTAACGTAGGGATTCAGGTTTTACTTTTTTCTATTCAAGGTGTAGTCAACTTAAATGCAGCCAGTTTTAGTCTGAAGAAATGACAGTGGTGTCAAAACATAATTACCACAATACACCAAGATTAGGTACATAGCAGCTTCTGTCAGCCCTAGTTTGGCAGAGTTTGTCCTGAATCTTTGAAACATTACGGTGAGCATTTCAGTTTTGGCTATTGGCCAGGTATGCATGCAGTGAGCTAAGGGTCCTCTCTAGGTACTCACAAGTTTGTGTCCACCTTTTTCCCTGCCATCACTACCACCTACCAGCTCGCCACCTGAACTTCACCTTTCCTCAACTATACAAAAAGAGAAGACCTCAGTCTCTTCTTCATCTTTCTAAAAAAGTCCACAAGGAAAATAAAACTTAAAACGCAACCAACTGGACATGCGACCATCTTCTGCATGGACTATCTGAAGGGTTCAGATGCATGGAAGACAGCATAATTGCAAAAATATCTACCAAGAAAAACAACAGAATTGCAAAAATATCTGTCAGATCTCTGCGGTTCAGACCTGAGGAAGACTGTCGCAAAGACAGACTTCTTATTCTGTAGAAGGCCTCTCAATCTCCATCCCTCCATTGTATTACAAAACATACCTTCCATTAAGCCTTCTCAACAGTACTTGCTAGTTAGATATGTGTTCAGTGTATTCAACTCCAGTGATTGCTCTCACTTTTACTATAAGCAATTTTGATTCATAATTTTTCTTCTTCTCAGGAGAAAATCAGTAGTTTCAAGAAATCTGAATTTCTTCTACAGAATTAAAATGGTATCTTTCCGTTCTGTTCCTTCCTAAAACAACTGATTCAATTTTAACTTGTTATAGAGATAAATATTTAATTATGTAACATAAAAAGGAGTATTAAGCTTACTACTAACTACACAGTTGTACAATATTAATAAAATAACTGCATACAAGATAAAGTCTCCAACGCACATAAAGTGGGCAGGCAGCAAAGAGCAGACAAAAAGAACACTCAGGATCATAAACCAGCCCACTGTGTAATTCCATCTCATTATCTGCAAAATGCAGTTTTTGCATCTTCGTATCATACAACCTACTGAGAACACACTGATGGGATCATTTAAATCCCACTGCTTCTTGAATTTCTTTCTTAATCTTGTTTGCAGTCTGGGAAGGGACATAAACCAAATTATTAAGCGAACAGCGTATTTGCTGTCTTATTATTTAACTACATTTCTTGACACACAAATATTACTCTTTCAAAACAGAAAGGTAAGTAGGAAGCTAGTACAGCAAGTAGAAGAAAAATACACAGGGCTGGCCTAAATCATCACTAAGTATTATTATCTTCTACATAATTCAGGAGATGCAAAAAAAAAAAAAAGGCAGAAACAGCTCACTGGGGGGAAAAAAAAAAAAAAAAAATCAGGAGCCACGGTGATGGGTTTATAATATTTAACAAGTGCTACCTTAAAAAGTCATACATACCAGAAGATCAAAGCATCAATAGTTTGGAGATGTTAACCAAATGAAGCTGTGCCTTGACTTGCATAGTAGATAACCCCGCAGAAATCATTTGCATTGGACAGGAAATACCCTATTTACTTGAGTGCATGCCTATCAAGGCATGAGCAGCAGAGACAGGAGGTTTAAAACACAGGTCTTGCTGTACTCTTGGCCACCCCCAGCAGTTTCATATTAACCCAGATCACACCAGATTTTGACTCTTTAACTACAAGATCCTGGTGCATCTCTTGGGATAAGAGGATGCAGTCGGAAGTCAGACACTTCTTATCATGATGTGGTGGTCAGGCTGGGGGCAGAATGTTTCTCACTCCAGCCCCTTGCTCATTGTTAACAGCTTGGAAGAAACTGGAGGAGTATGAGGAGCAGAGGGAGGTGAACTGGGGCTGCTGGGTGCCATTCGCTGCTGCTGCTCCCTCCCGAGCCTCTACTCCACCTCAGGCTGGAGTGCTGTCTGCCAGGCTGAAGCACAGACAATGCCACTGGTGGTGCTTGCCGCTGGCTCCGTCCCATTTGGGAGCTAGTCTGGTGCCCTGTGGCTGCTGCTGTTTCTGCTCACAACACCAAGAAGTCAGATGCAGATGAGCAGGTAGCTGAGGGATCTCCTCCTCACACTTCCATCCCCAGCTGAAGTATAAAGGAAGAGCCTTTTCCACACTTCTACTGAACAGAGCAGCCCATCTACTGGCAATTTTTACCGAGTCCAGTCCTTTGAAATAAACCAAACAAAGCCAATAAACAAACTGACCCTGTTCCAGCCATATTTCTTTGGAACAGCCTCCATCCAGACTCAAGGACTAACCACAGCCAATTCCCCAGGCCATTTCAGTACTGCAAGGGAGCCAAGAACATACCCTGAGCCTTCTGTAACTCCGGTTGAAACTGAGGCCACCATAGTTCAGAATTAAGATAAAACATGGGAGTGTCTCTAAACTATAGGTGGAAGACCAGTTTATCCAGATACCTACCACAGTGAAACCCCGTCCACCTTCTCACCAGCTTTCCTATTCTGTTTTCCACTTAGACTTACCACCTCTTGGCTTGCTTTGCTTTTTCCTTGCTGGTGGTTGTTCCCAACAACCACAGCTCTGTGCACCACTGTTCATAGCTCACCATATGCCATGGAATTAGTGGGAAAGGACGGTAAGCCAGGCAGACCTTCACACAGTGTTGAAAGCATTTCCAAAACAGCATGGACAATAGCTTTAGGAAGTGCTTCTCTTGGCCAAAGGAGTGTGCATAGCTTCAGTACTCAATAAAGTCTCAAAGGGTTAAGGTCTGCCATGGCCTGAGATTTTCACATGGTTATACACGTCATCATCCTAGAAAGTCTGGTGTCTCAGGAGATGTCTAAGACACCTAGGAAACAACCAATCCATTTCCAGTGGGGGAAGGAAAGAAGAAACAATTTAGTCTGCTCTGCTTCTTGCTATAGAAGTTGTTCTTAATATTCCTTTCAACCTCCTCGATTTTTATGTATCTGTCAAAATAATTTATGTTGCCACGGCTGCTTTCACATAAGAAGAATTAGAGGCTTCCTAAAACAACAGTCCACACATTACCCTTTATCACATGAAACACTGTCTGCTCTGCACTACACTAGAGACTCTTCCCATGAGAAAAGCCACTAAAAGACAAGCTTCTGGAAATATTTTTCCCTACATTATTTTGCAATTTTTTAGGACAGTATTGAGCTTTTTTTGTTACCACCTGCCCCCCTTTTTTCCCCTAATAATCATGAAGAAGTACTACTAAATTAATCATACCCTAAAATTCAGGGGTAGAAAATTAGGAGCTGACTGAGATAGATAGATTTTACATGTTTCCCTTTCAAACCCAGTAGTATTCTGCTGGTTTTAACCCTAAAATAATTTATAATTATACCTGACTCCATTGTCCTATCATTAAATAGTAACAATTAATTTTTACTCGAAAGAGTAGTGAGTCCAGGCAGGATTGCCTCCTTCCTCCCTTGCTAAATTGGGTAGATCTCAACCTGTCAAAACTTAATCATCATGTGCTCCCTCAATGTGTTGTCTTTACATCTTTAGAAAATACCATCAAAGACTCATGGAATGAATGGGTAATGCTATGGCACAGCAATGAACCTGACTGAAGAAAAACTACATTTCCAGATCAAGCCTACTAGGAACAAAAGAGTGAGGCTTTTTTAGTCCTACTTTAGCAGGATGCTAAAGCTAAAAGATACTTTTTCATGCCAGTGTTTGTTTTCTAACTGAAAAATACATACAAACTAACTGCTAAACAACTTACTATTCCTTGCAAGAAAAGATGTAAGACATGAAGAAAGTTGTTAAGCACTTCTAGAAGACACCTGTGTCTTCTTCTTCCAATTTTAAAAATACAATTGTGCAAATTATAGCTTGTATTGGCTCTTAAAATATTTTTATTATTCCTAGCTCATTGTTGATGAATGTTCCTGGGAGACTTCCGCCTTTTCTAGAGTCATGATTATTGTGAAACTGGTAGACTTAACTTTTTAATTAATTCACACCAAAAAAAGATAAAGACTATAGCTCATCTGTAAATAATGACATCCAAAAAGCAAGATGTGTGTGGTATACGTGTGCACCTGTACATATATAACTAACCTTCTGGCAGAATGTGTTCTACAACAAGAGAATGCTAGAACAGAAAAATTAAAAGAACACTGAACTACATTTTTGAAAAAACGTTGTATGAGCCTCATTCCATTATTCAGTACTTCAGTGCATTTTCTTCATGGCACTATACAACCAGGACTAAACAGAAGAAAAGCAAAATGGCGTTTAGTAGGATAAAAAACTGAAATTACATGTAAACTCACTCATAAGAAAAATACAAAAATAGAAAAACCTATCCTACCTTCATCTTCTCTCATAAATATCGTGACCTCACTTTATCTTAATAAAAAGCTTAAGCAAATGATTCAACAATGCTTTGTTTCAAATTTTGTTACTCAGAAGATCTTTGCCTTAAACCTCAAATGTGATTTTTAACACAAACATTTTGGGAAGCTATGACACTAGTCCAGTTCTCAAATGTGACTGTTCTGTTTGGAGACATTTTGCCTTTTGCACCAAATATCCCTTTTCTATAAACTTCAGATCTGCAAGAAAAACACATAGTTATCACTGAGAAGACAGCCTGCACACACACAGGCGTAAGTGGGGTTCACCAAAATCACTGTTGATCCCACCTAAATACATAAGGCCTATCACCACTTAAGAAGCACATGCTTCACACAGTTTTGAAACAAGCAGGGACGCTAAGTGCTTACTAGTGGAGGGGCATCTACAAGCCTCCCCCTCCTGTGCACTCCTGCCCAACTGCCAGGACCACATGATCTTTAAAAATAGCTGGAACTATGGTGAAATAGTACAGCTGCAGGAGCTACCACCTTAAGCAACTTAATTCAGTGTGAAGTTTCTGAAAGTAGTTTCCGAAACAACAACAAAACCAGGCTTCCTTTTGTGGCAGCCAGGGGAGGGAGGGAAGTGGGAAAAGCATTCAGGGATGTTAAGTCTCCAGCAGATACACCCTCCCAGTATGAGCAGAAAGTCCTCAGCATTGCCATTATTTAACCTCTTCAGGACCAGAAGTGAGGATACAGGTGCGCAGATTGGAAAGCCCTGCAACGAGGAAGCACAGCTACCTACTAAGGATTCGACACATGAGGGCAATGAGCTTCATCCCTGCTACAGGACTTCAGCATTAACTGCAGCAGTTCCCCCCCCCCTTCCCACCCCGCCTTTCCTCTTACATATATGACACCAAAAATTTGCAATAAAAGCCTGATTTTAAATCAAGCAATATGAGACATTCGCACCCTTTCTTCAAAGGATAGAATGAAAATAACAGGTCCTGTTCCTTTTTATTGCTGAACTTTTAAAAAAGGCAAGAGGCAGTATTATATAACTAAAGCATCACACCTTCCACACCAGTAATAAACATTTTGCAAATAATATTCTGTACTGTCTTTGGACATAAGTAGTCATTAGTGCTTAAGCAGTTAATAGACTGGAATTAGAAATAAGCAAAACTTAAAAAAAAAAAAAAAAACAAACAAACAAACAAAAAAAAAAAAACAACAAAAAACTAAAAATCACTACTTAGGGCAAAATATAGGTGTCTGAAAACTAAGCCCTTTACTGGTTAGGAGCCTGAATATGAACCATTAAACAGGAGGCATTCTGTTCCCATACGACCTCTGGCAGCACCAGCAGTGTCCCACATTTGAGCATGCACACATTGACTGCAGTTCAGAAATCTAGTTTGCAAACAAGAGACCCCCTCTCTTTACTGAGACCCATGTTCTCCTTCCCTTCCACTGTCAGCTGACCAAAAGTTTTTTAATTAAATCATAATTAAGCATCTAGAAGCACTATTTTCCCAGGCAGGAAAAAAAAATAAATCCTTTCATCCTGCCCATTCAGCTGTTGGTGTCTGTTGAGCCTGCCGAAGAGGGCATCAACTAATGCCAGCTATGGCAGTTTTCATGAAGAGGCCGTTTGTTCAGTAGGAACTGGCCATCTGGTAAGCCATGCTGAAATGTAAGCAACCAAACACTCCATGATCACAACGCTAAAACATCACTGGACACACATACACAGCCAGAAAGGTGGCATTCCCCATCAGTCATACAGAGCTGTAACAAATTAGAGTGGTTTTGCCCTTGGAGTTCCCAAACACAGCTACATCCCTCTAATAGCAAAACAACAAACAATCAATACAAAAAAAGCTGTCCAGATGAAAAGTAAGCTTATGTAACTGACATAACTATTGATTATTACTTTTTATTCAACAAAGCTTCATGAGAAATTTAACAGGAAAGAGAAAATTAAATATGTGTTGGCACACAGATGACACCATTTACAAAACTACAGAAAGTGCATCAATCACTTCTCACCACCACAAATTTTTATTAGATATACAGTATCTACACTTACTGTAGTGGAATATTTAGACAAGCATATTCTCTCTTCTACAGATGTAGTTACACCATAGGGCATAAGAGTCTTTTACTGGTTCAGATTTTCCCAGATAGAAACAAAAAAAACCTCATGAGAATACAAGTTTTTTCAGCTGTAATTGTGTATTAAGAAAGCTATATCAGCAAAATTAACTGACTAGCTATAGCTCAAATAACCACCCTGGTATCAAACCCAGTGTGTAGACTGGGTCTGGAAGCAAATTTCAGCTCTACACAGCAGTACATGTACTGAGAAAGGCAATCTATCACACATGCAGATCACACTGCTTTGCTGCAAAGTCACAGTGAGGTAATTGGAAACATCTGAATAATCTCCAGTGAAGCAATTCAAACATCTCCAGGCGTAGTCATCAGTGGGGATGACAACACAAGCCTTGACATCCACTCACTCTATTTTTTTGGTAATGCTTAATCATCAAGCACCACACAAGCCAGGAAAGATCAGATGATTTACGTGTTTCAGTTTGCTACCACAGACCTGGCACTTACACATACATGCACATTTATACTATTAAAAATAGTACAGTGCAGTATTTAAAAAAGTTTGTGACATATGTTTCAAGTGACTGGATTACTCAAACAGTGAGGTCAGAAACAAATTATCTAGGCCACCCCAAATAAGTACTGATAAAGTGTTCACGTTATGCCAACAACTGTTCCCTTCCCCCTGACATGCCATGCCACTTTAGTGATCCAAGTATTCAAATCTTTGAACCATAAATATTATACAACTTTAGAATCCCTTAAGCCTATCTCAGATAGGTTTTCTGGAGATCAAGACTCAATTGTGCTGGGTTGCAAGCACTCACACCAGCTCTGAGAAGAGATGACACATTATTCAGGGAGAGGGGAATTTTTCTTCTCTGCAACAGTATACTTCAAGCTCTTTCCTACAGCTGGTGACCCAGCGTAATTATAACACTATCTGACCTTAAATTTATCCACATGGTTGCATCTAATGAAAATCTGCTGAGTGATACTGGAAAATGAGTAGCATTTTCCTAGCAAAAAAACAGTACATGTTCCACACTCTAAGTCTCCATCTTCAGGAATGAATCCGGTCCACAAAATCCATCCATACTTTGTCTTTACCAATATTTCTTTCTGTGAGTAATTTTTTTACAGCAAATTGGAATTTTCAGGACCAAGTAAGCTTGATTTCTCATTTATAGTTCTCTTGATCCCTTCAGCAGCCAGCAGCACCCTACTTTCTCACCAAAATCCAACAATGCAGAAACAAAGCAAAACAATTTAAAATTGACTTTCATCCCCAGTATATTTTTCTATACTGGACTTACACCTATACCATGAAACAGTATCCCCAAAGAATACAGAGAAAATACTAAGTCCATCTTAAACACAGTATAGAGTATACTAGCAATTTACGAAAACAAATGTTGCATATACTTTACCCTGTAAAAATACCCATGACAGGAAAAGAGCATTTTACTACCAAAGTAATGTACTAATTGCTCACAAATAGAAGTAGGTCACAGGATTCATGAAAGCAAATGCCAGTGACTCAGTGTAGAAGAAAGAAGAAGAGGAAGAAAACGAGTGCAAGGATATGATTTATAGTGTGCAAATAGCTATGAGCTAATATTGTGAAAAGGAGCAGTTTCACAACGAAGATTTGTTTAATTCACCCTGGTGTGTCAAGAATGAAGTATCACATAAAATGAAGCATAATATGAATCACATAAAATAAAGCAACATCCACTATAGAGACAAAAAAAAGCAAGCAGTGATAATTATAGTTGACTTTTTAATTTTGAACACATCAGTTAACTTACTGTCCACAGCTGTAAGACTATAACCCACCTGATGCAGCATTAGGTGCCAGATCTATCAGTGCTGCTGGAAGTACAACCTGAGACGCTACAGGAACATTGCCTGTCAAACTACACAATACAGAATGGCATGCACCTGTATTAAAAACTAACTGTTCAAACAATATCTGCTCCAATACAAGCAGGATTGCAAGCAAACTAAAGGAGGCAAAACCAAAGTGAGTGTGTTGTCAGCTGTTATAACTGTATGAAGCAGTAGGTGAAGCTTTTCTTCAAGGTCAAGCTTCTGGATTCATACAATGACTCAAGAACTCCAAGATTTCAGTGTCTGAGGGTAGGGTTTTGGTGGTGGTGGATTTGTTTTTATTGCTTTGGAGTTGGTTTGGAAATTTTCTTGGAAGTTCATGTTTCAAACTCTCTCTTGTCAATGGAGAAATTTAATATGAACCTTAAACATCTGAAAACAGACAAAATTAACTTCTATCCATGAACACTTCTGGAGTAGAAAAGAAAGTGCTAAAATCTGTGCAGCAGTAATGAATTCCAAATAAAAAGGAACACTGGCTTGGATGCACACAACAGTTTTGAACAGTGCAATTCAGTGTACAGTCCTTCTTTACACATTGATCCCTGCAAGAATTCTAGTATTACATAGTTAAGAAAATCTCAAGACTTCATAACTCTGCAAGAACAGATCTGCCTGGCTTTTTAACTTCAGTTAAAAGTTCTACCGTGGAGCAGCAATGTCTGGGACAGCAAAGACACAATGGTGAGAAGAGTAAATCTGAAAGGGAATTAGTCTCAAAGTTGTCAATGAGGAGAGTTGGAACTCTCCTACAAAAAGTGATTTTATGTAAGTCTTTGCTGTTTATAAATAATTAATTACACAAAAGCTGTTAGCTCAGACATGAGATGTACTTACAGGAAAGATTAGAAAAAAATCTCACACTTTTTGCTTCCGTGGATCACAACTGTTTTGAATTAGAAGTTGTGCCTATGACTTATATTCGATTTAGACTTAAGAAATACTCAAATTATCATTAGAACACTACAATGGGATCCATATTGAGGAAATTTCCCCCTTTCCTCAACCACGTCTTGAAGTACCACCACATCACATTACGTTTCTCAAATTCTCTAAGCCATGCTACTATGCCAGCAATTAACCCTTATGTGGACAAGCTAAAATCAAGACTGTCCACACATTTCTGTAAGGTGTACTGCCACGAGGTTACACTGTCATCATTATTATTCTGAGATTCACACCAGCGATTCCACCACAGAAAGCAGTCTTGGCAGATTTAAGCAGCATGGATGAAGAGAACAAAGTAGAATCTACAGTTTAAGATTAATTCAGTAGTTTCAACACAAGACTACTCTTTTTCACAAAAAACTTGCTTCAGCACAACTTCCACATACTGTCTGATGGAACAGAGACAGGTTCAAGTGGAACTATGACATGTAACATTCTGTGATCTTCTGCCCTTCTCAGTAGTAAAGAACAACATGCTGAGAGTTTGAATATTAATCCATTATTTCCTGGATTTTGCAGAATAGAGGCCCCAAACCTCTAATTTGGTTCAGTGGTTTAATCAAACATTAAGACTTTCTAACAACATAAACTCTAGCTCAGCTTTTCAAATAATCACTACAAATGACCTCAAACAGACTATGTTCATCTTGAAAGCCAAATGTAGGCTTACATCTGAAAGACAAAATGTCAACAAAAGCCACTTCCCCAAATATCCTGAATATAAAAGAGTAGAGACATTCATTGGGATTATCCTTTCTTCAAATCGTAACTGCAAGAATTACCACTATGCATATAAACAGATTTTACCTTCGAAGACGTAAATTAAATAATGCATTCATATAAATCAATGGTATTATCACATGCTTTTTAATAATCTTCCTTCTACAAGTCTGTAACTAAACATTAAATCAAATTGAATTTTCAGTCTTTCAAAGCCTTGAGAAAGTCTGTTCAGCTAATGGTAGCACACAGTTTAAAAGGGCTGATATACATATGGGTGTGTGACCAAATAAAAAGTGACTGTTCTCTCAACCTAGCTTAAATTGATTATAGAGCTCTGACTTGTTTTTATGGGTATGTATAATCTCTTCCCTCATTGTGACTAGCATAAATTTAGCTTATACAAGAAAGTAATGACAGTGAAATTTTTAAAAGTGACCAATAAAAAAATCCCCAAGACTAATTGGTAAAGTGGCATTCAGCAATTCATATTTCCTCCCACAGTTTGGTGAAAGCAATGTAATCTGATTATCTCTTCCTTCCAAAGTGTTACATTAGATTTCACACAATTGGAGAGTGTTTATGGATTGACACAGATTCTTTTTTTCTTCATATTCTTCACAGAAATAGCATACCATGCTCTCAAATTTTCTTTATTCACTTCCCCTGCCTCCCCAGTAAACGAATGCAAACACAAGAATAGCAGCTTCACACCTATTTAACATAGGAGAGGTCCAGTATCATTTTGCAAAAATCTGCTAAACTCCCAAGAGTTTCTATAAAACTGAAGTTGAACTAAACATTACATTACTGATACTCGTACGTTTGATATTGCAGCTTAGAAGATAGCCACCGAAACATCACCTACTCAGAGCTCTAAAAATAAGTTATGGTAATAATTTCAGATAATAATATTCTGATTTTAAATTCTGACTATTCAGTATGTTATATTAGCTGTATCTTTAAAACAGATAATGTAGTCACTCTTTCCAAAAAGACAAATTCTGGTCTTCCTATTCACCCAGCACATTTTATCACTGTAAAAAAGTGGAAACATGTCATTCATGTGTGGGGGAGAAAGGAATCATGCTGCAATGCGATACAAAGCTACATGTCATATCCTTTAGAAGTCTAGCTTTAATAGTCCAAATGCCTGTAGCCATATCACCTCGTGCTGCGATTTTGTCACATCTCAGGCTACACAGCATTAGACTAACTAGCTGCTGCAGGAAATGATGATCTCTGAGTCACAGCTAAGCACACACCCCAGTATGGTGCTGCAGGGCACAGTGCTGTTTTGCAGATGAATCTGGGCTGCCAACCACGTGAGATCATCAGAGATCACTGTTTTTGTTAAGGGTAAGTTAGTCAGCAAGGGTAGTCAAGCTTGCACATGTGGAAAAACCCACCAAACATTCAGAAACCCAGGTCAACTGAATGTGTTTTCTTCAGTCCTGGGTTGCCTTTTCAAAATATCAATGAGCTAATTAAAGTTTAATCATTTTGACAGTATATTGGTGTTGAGCAAACCCCTGGTTACCTGAAGCTTTTCTCTACCAATGCTTAACTTAAAAACAATGTGTCTTTTGATAGAATCAAGTTACTGAAAACTACTCAAACTAACAAAAATAGCTGTTATATATTATATATACACAATTCTATCACTCAAGAGAACTTATTACTGACCATAAAGTGCAACGAGGACGCTTTGAGACTAAATTTAGCAATAGTTAATTATCCAGTTTAACAATTCAAGTTTTTATCAAATCACAGGCCAAATATAAAAAGTAGGTACATTATACTGATAAGCTCTTCAGAAGGTTATCACCACTGAGCATGCAAAGAGAAGCATGGAAGTTCACTGATTTTGTTGAGGCGAACAGGTGGTGTGTGGCCACAGTACAGATTAGAAGTCAGATTTTCACAATCAACTAAATCATACTCTCCAAATACATACAAATATTTTCAACAGAAAAAAGTATTCAGTACAGTTCAGCATTGTCATTTTATAAATTCAGTGTGCTGGAAGAAGGAAAGGGAAAAAAAATCCATTATGTATTAAGCAAAACTATTGTCTTAAGAGTGTTACAGTAAGGTGCCTTCCAGCTCACTTCAAGCAAATCAAATCAATTGAAATTGATACATTATACATTAGGCACTTGCTTGAAAATCCTGGTAACCACGAAACTCACCAAGTACATTAGCACTTTTGTACATTTTCTATTCCAATATTAAAATGCATCAAGTATGTGAAAAAATCATCTGAAGCTTTTGTTTTCTATGTATCTCTTTTCTTCTAGAGAAAAAACTGTAGGTACTCCTATGTATGACCCTACAGCAGCCATGTGATATTCCTCCCAGCCAAAAAAAACCCCAAATCAATTATGCAACTACACGTAGATACAATGGTGTTTTATGGATGAAAAAGTCTTTGGAATAAATGATAATTTATTTTAGATGATTTTACTCTAGATTTTATCTAAAACTAAGTAATGACTGGATTTTTGGTTTGTTTTTCAAAACTGTACAATGATTTCAGACTGTAGCCATCCTTCTTAAGGCTTCAATCAAGTCGATTTGCAGAAACTAGAAAACTGGAACAGGTCAGCTTTGTTCCAAGACTTCTAAAGAAAATCTGTTTTGAGGGAAAATCTGTCATAAATGAGAAAACCCTACATTTTCTATTTGCAAGAACAAAACCACTTGATTGAGCCAGAGCCCAGTGCTAAGAAGCATTGTTACTCCTTATATGTGCAATAGCGCTACAAGACCTCATTGTTCTAGACATCATAAGAACACAACAAATGACAGACTGCTGGAAAGAGCTTACACAGTCCAAAAACCCAGGCACAACAGACAGATGAGACAAACATCTCGGACAGGTTAGAATTGGGTGTGGATGAAGTAAGGTGACAGAAAAGGGTGTGCTATAATTTTTGGTCATCAGGAAGAGTAATCACCTTACTACTCATCCGGCCCATTAACCCATTAGCTAATTTAAGGTTTCTATTTGCATCACCACAGAAGTATGCCTGAAGAAGTGATGTGCAGAAAGCATAAAACCACCATTTCTGCAGTCTGTTGTTTGGAAAATGTCTTATGAACACCACTATCAGAGGATTCAAGAAAAGAAGCAAATGTGAGACTGGTCCAAAAATCTGCTTTAGTCGCCTCATTATAGCAGCCAAATCAAAGCCAGGAGCAAATTTACCTTCCATATCAGTTTCCCTTCTTCTGTAAGATTTTTATAAGGTACACAGTACCCTTCACTTTTGATAGGACTTAAGAATCCATTGCCTAATACACACAGAATGACATTGCCTAATAAATGAATTTTAATGACAATCAAAAGCCAAATGCCTTAAAAACAAAAAGTCTGATACTGCACACTTCTTATCCTAAGAACATAAAGCACCACATTCTTTCCAAACCATATTATAAAGAATTGTATTTTAAGTACTTGGGCTTCTACTGTATTTGAAGTAGAAGTCCTATACTTACTTGCCTTCTCTTATCTTGAATAGTTGTGCCAGTAATACTTGCTGCCTTTGCCCTCAAGATGGCTATCACGTGGTGATAAGTGAAGTCATCCACTCATGGTTTATGAGTTTTATGTTTACAGGATCTTGATATCTATCAGAAGAGTGGTTTTGTAAGAATACAAAGTTTGCAGAGAAGAAAAACAAATTATTTTTGGCAGCACAATCTGTCTAGGTGAAATATCTGTAAACGTGTACAAAAACTAGAATGAAAACTGTGTCTCCATCCTTGCTTTTGGTTGTGAAGCATTATGTGCATTGCTACTGTGCCTCCAAAGATGTCACTGCATAACACAGAACACCAAGCGAGTTCTCAAACTCTAATCCCTCCTCTGACATTAGCAATGTCAATAACTAAAAAATGTTTTCTCGTAAGCTTTTCCATAAAATAGGGGAATTACACTGACTTTCATAATCTTGTATCTTGCCACATGTATGTTTAATATGCATATTTTTATTAGCCTAGCAACACCTTTGTATAAAAAAAAAGTAATCCTTAGAATTTAGTAATCCTTAGTAACTTCAAATAATCTAGAATTTGGCAGATATTCTAATATTCTACATGCATATGCTACCACTGTACTAAAACTATGTTGAGCAGCCTCTCATTTCATTAAGGTGTTGAATTTCTAGTATGCAATGCGTGTTCCTACTACGTATGATGTTCTGGCTCCAGGACCCTGTTTTTCTGATTAACCGTACTGCATGCGCTTTACTTCATTACTGTACCATGTTTTGGAACAATACAACTATTTACCTACAAAATGAAACCTGGGAGCCGCTCTACAGATCATTTCTTAGAGTCTACATGAACAAGGCCAATGGGACACTTTTGCTTCCCACTGCACTTGTCTTCCAACAGCACCTCAGGAGGACATGTTCCTTTATATAACTCCTGCACACTTCCACCTTTTCAGAGAGTCTGACCCACCCTAGAGAGAAAAGCAGCACACAACCTCCCCCACCCATGTCCTTACACACATCCAATACTTCCACAGGGACGTGGGTTAAACATTCCCAGCATGGACAGAAGCCACACTGTGCTGCTGGCCCATAGGGCAGCTTCCTGGGGCGGGTGCCTTTTAAAAAACACAACATTATTGTTCTCTCAGTATGATTTGAAGGGAAAATTCATTTTTCCCTAATAACTGAGGCAGAAAATGCAGACAGTCATTTAGACTTCTCTTCAGATTGTTTCCTTCTATTAATAACCATGAGTTGACCCTTGGACTAGATTTAGGCAGTCACAGTCTCAAAGAACATACAGAACATTTTTTTATGTTTATAAAAAGTCTGGACTAATGTCTCCAAGGCTGTTACTAAGGCTAGTGAGAGAGACAATAGCATCAGTGATAAATTAGTAGTGGTAAAACAGGTCACTCACTCAGCCTCATCAAGAATCAAAGAAAATCAGAAGAAAGCTGGCCAGAACAGTGTCAAAGCTTTCAGATTTTCTGACTTGTCAATGATTAAACACACACATTATCTTGACTGGGAGGGGCAATTTACTAAATCTCTAACACTATTACTCTGTGTCTTGTGTCCTGCAGACTGTCAGAGTAGGTGATCCTACTGGTTTCTTCTTGCCTTATAATTTATGAATCAGAAGAAGGAAACACATGATGGTTAGAAGGTATTAATTTATAGATAATGCTGAATGTTTAGGTCTGACCTACACAAACAATTTGCCTATTTAATAAAATAACCTCCTATATTCATACACTCTAGTATGTTTTGTATTTCCTTTGAAACATTTCCTTTACAGAAAAGAAAAAAAAAAGGCAGTTTGCTGTTCTACGATTTGAGGAAGACAGGTAAGAAAAAAAAATGAAGAAACTTACTTTTCCAACTCAAAAAAACCCAAATGTGGACGAAGTTTCAGTTTTTGGTTTTGAAACTTTCTCCACCAACAGAAATCAAAGCCTTGCAAAAGATGGCAATATTTTGACATTTGGCAAGACAGAATAGCGCATGAGACACAATAAAACAGGAAGGAAAAATCTAGATAGAAGTGTATTTCCCAACAGAACTCATGCTCTCTCATTACTCATAGGTCACAGACGGAGAGCAGATGCCTCCCAACACAACAGTTCAATCATCAAAACATGGCAGAAGGTCCAGGGAAGAAGCCAAATGACCAGGCCTCAGGTAAGAGGGGAAAAAAAAAAAAAAAAAAAAAAAGGTGTGTGGGGGTCAGGAATAAAAGAAAACCAAGTTTACAGAGTGTGCTGCATATTTCCTTTGTCCATTATGTGGGGGAAGCAAAAGGGAGATGTTCTGGTAAGACCTGATGGTACAGTGAACTGACATCATCATCCTTTTGCGTAGGGTGTTCATAGACGAAGTGAATAGAGCATATTGGACTTGTCGGACTGCCTTTGCTTCTACTATTACAGCACTTACTGAAATTCCCTTGACATACCCATGCATAAGAACAAGCTAGACAGGCCTAGACTCACTGAAGAAGCAAATTTGTAAAACAAATGTACACAATCTACTTTTTATTAGTTAATTCCGAGAGGGTTAACAGTATTATCACAAAGGATATTAGTTAATTATAACTTCTGACTGAACATCATTGTCAGATGAATGAGTTAACATTTGAGTATCCTCTTTCCAGTTTCCATAAAAGGGAATTAAAAAAAAAGCCATGTGTTAATTTACATTATGAAAACTGTCCTGACAACAGATTCTGGTAAACACCAAGGCATCTGTTAGTAGAAACATAAGTCTGATTTATTCTCATTATCAGTATCTAACTTCCATTTCAGCAAGGAGTGGACTATTATGTTTATGTTTGAACTACATTAAAACTATAAAGATACATTTATCAACTAAAAATTCTGATAAAGATTTTTGCCTTCTCTCAGCATAACCAACAGGAGATGTTGATAACTGATGGCAGAATTTCACCCTAGATTTCTAGGCTCACTGATATTAAGCTATATATTGTTAAATTAAATTACATCTGTTACAAATCTGTTACAAATAACTCTGTCAAGAGAAGAACCAGGGAAGATCCGTTTTCTATGGTTTCATGTCCTCTCCCTGAACCAGAGAATTATATTTTCTACAATCCTCCCACAAAATTTTCATCTCATGCTCCATTCACTACCTAAACTCCCCTCGGGGTCACATTCCCTCACTTTTGGAGTTACTGAAATGCGACCTCTGGGACACTTTGTCAGAACATTACCACCTTTTGGCTGGAAGAAGGTCCTGCCTCCCAGTTACAGAGACTTCTGTGCATCCATCAGGCACACCAGCAAGTTCTCATGTTCCTTTAGAGTTTGGTTTGGGTTTGAGGAGGGAAAGTTTTGTCATTAATGTACCTACTTACAAAATATGCATTTTTAGGACTACTTTAATTTGTTTTCTACTGTTGAGGTTTCTGTTTGTTTTTATGTAAGAATACCTTTCCAGAAAATTTTCGCAACTTATCCAATAAGTAGTAATACAGTTGCCCAAAGAGAATTTTAAGAAGAATTTATGCTACAAGCAGTTTCACTATACTCGGATTTATCAAAGAAAGCTCAGCTAGTTCAAACTACTGTACCCATCTTCTCTGTAACAACTTCAGGATTTAAAGCTGATGCATAAAAACATCACATTTAAGTGCATTTCAAAAAAAAAGCAAAAGATTCTTATAAATATCCATTTGTGATAAATAGCTTTAATAAAACAAATAAGTATTATATAAACTCCTCTCTCCCAGGTACACACAAAAAAAAAAAAAAAAAAAACAAAACAAAACAGCAAAGGGTCAAAAAAGGCATTGCAAGTTGTTTCACATGTGCAAATCTATCTCTTCTAACAAGGGGGATTTTGTTCAGAATCCTGTGCCAAATCTCGTACAGGATGGGGGCCCAGCAGGCCAGAGAGGGAAGACTGACTACACAGTGTTCCCAAATGCATTCAGGAAAACAGCTGGGGAAAATGAAGAAAAGTCTATCCTCCACTACCATTTCAGTTATGAACATCTTGAGTGCTACTTAACATCACAGGTAACGAGTACCACCATTCAAACAAAGTAAATTTCAATCTATTAAAAAGTCAAATTATTAAATTTAATTTTAAATAACCTTTAATTATTAAAAGCAACCTCTCAAGTTGAGCTTCAGACAAAACTGATATTCACAGTATTACCTTAAAAAAAAAAATACTATAAAGTGACTCCTTCCCCTATTTCTCAAGGGAAAAATAGATAGATATCATGGTATTTCACAATGTAAATGCTACACTAGTTTGAATTAATCAAATTCAAAAAATTCAGAGAAGTAAGCCAGTTTCTTCCAGTGGTGGAACAAAGCTGACAGTCTTGTTCAATTTGGGAAGACAAGCCACACTTCTCAGAAACAAGATTATATATGGCTGCACTCTGGGAATTTTCAAAAGCTGTAGTATAAATGTACACAATAAACAGCATAAATACCCTTGTAAGCGGAAAAGCATCTATCCTGTTTATGACAAGATGAGCCTCCGAACATAGCACAAGTAAGAAAAGTTTTTTCTGATTGCTGAACTGCCCTCATAGTATTAATCTCATTCACCTTCTCAACAGATATTATTTTACAGTTGCTGCTTGAGTATTTACATATACAAATGTCTGTGCAGCCTTTGTGAGTGTGTTTATTTGCAGTCTGTACAGGTGTATACATATATACTGATACGTAGGAAAATAAAGAATATTGATAACATATCCTCTCCAACCTTGCAACAGATCAGTTTACATTCATGCAAGTCCCCTGAAAACAAAAACAGGAATTTTGTCAGACACACAAAAAAATGTTCAATCTGATGTACTCCCTTACTGACACACATAAAAGAGTTTGTTTTACAACGACCTTATTGTCTTGAGAGAAACAGCATTTTATAAACTCTGCAATACAATACTATAATCAAGAACTAAGAGAACTGAAGGTAGGTACATTTTTAATCTAAATTATTTCAATACATAACACTTCGCATCATCATTTGTTTCAGCAAATTATTCAGCATTAGAAATGGCATTTCTTCAATAATCAACACCCTTGACAGGACTACCTTAGTCTGCCCAGCATTAACAGAAATTTTTAGAATTGCTTACATGTAAACACTCACATAAAATGATTTTTTTTAATAAAACCAATATATGTATCCTTGATTTCCCCGTAATTTATTTGGATGTTAATAACTATGTTTTAAACCAGTCGAGTTAGAAAAGACAGACACTTTGATCATACAAATATCCATTTTCCTACCAGTAAGCAGTGCGTCATTTGACATCATCATTTTTATGAGGGGAAGAAAAAAGATCCACTTGTGTGTAACCTTTTAACAATTTTTCCTTAACGTATGATTTTAAACCCAAGTTAAGGCCAAATGATAGAGATCAAAAGCAGGCTATTACATGCTAGAACACCTATATCATTACCGCATATGCAGAAAAAAAGAATGGGTGGGATAAGGAAATTGCAACAGTTTTTACTTTCTAATCACCAAACTCAACATGCCAGTATTCCATGGGAATAACAGATTTTACTTACAATAGCTAGATTTTACTTACAATCTTTCAAGAACAATAGAGCATGGTGGTTTTCCTTATTCCTGAACAATCATTTAGGGAAGACCATTGCTAACTGAAAGAAAGGGTGAAAAAGCCAATATATTTATTCTGGCATGATCCCAATATTTCCGTACTGATCTGTCAGTGGTAGGAACACCAGTAACATGCAGTTTGTAGCTCTGAAGTCCCTCTATTTGGTAGATCAATCTGGAAATTGTTCCAGTTTACTTCTGATATATGTTTATATTTCCTGGGAACCATACCAAAAGGAGTTTTCTAGTTCACTACTATTCAATTTGGTTTGAGCATTTTAACTAAAACCACAAAACCGACCTACCATGAGATTGAAAGCTGCACTGTAAGTATCCGTGGGTGTTTTTATCTTGGCTTTATTTGGTGGAAGAGTCTACTGAAATAGATCTAAATAATATCAGTATGCATCAATAGTATATAAAACATGCACTGCTACAAGAAAAGAAAAAAAATAAAAAGAGACTGAAAAATTAGTGCTGAGAAGTATGTGGCCTCAGAAATGGTTAGAAAAACCCTAAATATGTTAACTGTGAGTGATCTCCTTAAACGTCTCTACCAGTATACATCCAAGTCACATGAAAAATTAAGTAACCATGCAGTGTTATGCAGTAGACCCCCCCATATCAGATGAAACTCAGATTCCAATATAGGACACTTGCATATTATGCCTAGACACAATCTTATGTATTAATACTGTATATTCTTGTGGATGGCTTTAAAATGTCACAATTACAGCAGTAAGTGAAGTTGTGAAGGTTCAGAGACAAAAATTCTCTGAAAGTTCCCCCAGAGAAAATCCAGGAGTTGTCACTGAATGTGACACACCTGTTGAGTAAGGCTGAATCAAAGATAAGTGAGCTTTCTGGTTTTCCTCAGTTTGGGAAATACGGTATGGCACGTATGCATCTGTCCTGGTGCCATCAAAGTGTTCCTTCCAACGTATCTACCTCCTACTAAACAGTTTTCTATTGACATGTAACATGACATCCTGATCCAGGTCTACAGCCTGCAGACAATGTGGCAATGCACACAGAAGAACTGCATGTGACGTTAAACAGTTTTACACCATTATTGAATTCGTGTGACATATTTAATAAGCTTCATTAAAGATGTTTAACCTAAATCAGTTAGCATTATTTTCATATTCTAAACACAGTGGCTCAAAATATTCAATGATTTCATGTCTCATAACTAACCAAATTATTACTACTCATGGGCTTTGTAAGCCATGCACACTGACATGTGTAACAAAATCACAGGGAACCTACTCTGAAATCCACTTATCTGATCACCAGAGGCAAGCCCATCAATCAGTATGTGTAGCCACACAAGCAGGTAGACTACTGCTACCAGAATTTTGAAGCTGTCTGACAGAAGGTGCAGCAGAAGAACGAACTATTATCCACTGCATGAGCGAGTTCCTGTGTGCTTTAAAATTACATTTGAGAAGGATCAGTCAACTTCTAATACAGCAAGAACTGTAATGGCTCTGTAGAACATCAACAGCAGATGTAAGCCAAATTCAATGAAGTGGGAGGACTGAATCTCTGTGTAATGTGCCCACAACATGTGATGTGTCCCAACAACCACAGCTCACGAAGGGATGTCTGGACTACTGTCTTTTTGATTCCCTGAGTAAGAAACACAAAGACTGTCTTTTCCTGTGTAACAGCAGTCATTAACCACAACGGTGGAAAAAAAAAAAAAAATATAAAAATTACAGCTTCTTTCAGCATGTTCCAGCACTTTCTTAAGCTTCTTTATTTTGCTGTTATTTCAGCTTTCCTCAAGTTCTCTACAGTAAGATCCTTTGGTCAAACTCTAAATTGGGTTTGACCCTAAAATTTAACAAAATAGTATTTTTTCCAGAGTAAAAACTAAGCAAAAAATAAGAATATGACCAGATGAATCCTCAGCAGTCTGGCTGAAGCTAAGAAACAATAACGGCTCATTGGAGAAAACCGTTTGTTGCCAACATTCAGATTGTAAGAAGAACTTGAAATACAGTAATTGAACAAAAAGATTGGCCAAATAAAGTAACCAGAATAAACACAACACATTCACTTCAACGGTAAGACTGTAACACTATCCCCCTAACACACACCCCTTACTGTGAATGAAAGGAAATTAAATTACCAAGATACATTAACACCTCACTATGTAGCACAGAAAGCAGTGGGATCGTTAGTCCAACAGATTAACTTCTAACAAAGCATTTTCAATGACAATGTGTTTTGAAAGCACAGGTAGCCTGCACAGAGGTATTTTTTATTCCCCCCAGTTTTGGGATAATGATCTTATCTCTAAAATATTTAACATCTATTAAGATAATAGCTCCCTCTCTCTTGGATGTAGGAATTAAGGTGAATGAAGAGGTTTGAAAGGGTGAAGGAAGAGGTAAAACTCTTCAAATCACCGCACTCCAAAACACACATTAAAAGTAACACAACAAAAAGAAATTATTTTCTAACTTTTAACTGACATTTACTCATGTGGAACAAAAGTAAAATAACTCAACTTGGAGCACAAATTCAGTGGCATCAATACAATTATACTTCCTTTCTGTGGCTGCTTTTATGTTAATTAGTGTGCTTGGTTTTCTTATGTCACCAAGAAGACCACTTTAAACACCTATTATTGAATGTAACAACCCATTTATAGTGTACTTACATATAATACTATGTTGACAAGGGAAAAAAAACAAGATCTATACAAGAACCAATAGCAAGAGTTTACACTGTAACTTTAAAATCACTGCATATACTCAAACTACCAACTCAGAGAAGTTCAAAAAGCCTACTCAGTATTTTCCAGGAAGCATGCTGTCCCAAAACTAGTAATACTACAACAAAGTTTGACAACTCATGTCTCTGAGTTTCCAATAAAAGTTACAATTTTCATTTGAACATTTCACAAATTGTTATGAACTGTTAGAATGTATTGATTATTACTTGATAATTGATGGATATTTTAATTCGGTATCAGGAAAGTCTCAGTATCACTTCAGTGACTGTATACAAATAATGAAGTTTCAACACAAATCATCCAGGAGTCTACTTTGGCTGAGAAGCAATTGGGCAAGCATTCATAATTCCATGCCTTGGGAAAAAAACAAAACAAAACAAAACCAACACTAACTCAAAGGAAAAGCAATTGTAATAACACTGCTGCAGTGCAACTACTACAAAAAAAAAAAGCAAGGGAAAAGCACTTTAAAAAAAACAAAAAAAACAAAAAAAACAATGAATCACTGGCTTGTCTGTTTTGTAGAAGATACACAGAGAAGATCTGAGACAGAAGAGAACTAAATACATATCAAAGAATGAAGTAGAAAATATTAAAGTTATTTTTTTCCATATGAAAAAAGTATGTGCGTGCACACCCATCCATACGTAAATCTACACATCGATCTATATAAATAAATGTATACACATACACACAGACCCCTACTCTCTCTCTAGTCCTCTAATCCAGATGATGTCATTTCAGGCAGGAACCTGAAGTTAGTACTATGAAGGGTCCACATGCCTATAGCAATAGAAAAGTAACATAATACGTGGTGATATACATGTTTCATTCTCTGTAAAAGCACATGGTGTAATCCATGTCATTTATAGGCTCAGTGATTTGAATACCAAATGCCTCCAATTTATAATTGAAGAGAATTTTTCTACCCACCAGTCCTGAAAACCCACTCCGTGACTTGAAAGTCAGGCTGGGATATTTCTTGTTCGGGTATCACTTCCAGAAAGAACTGCTGCAATTGAAATTCAGCTAAGTCTACTGTTGGAAAACAGAAGTAAAAAAATCTTAATGACAGACTTCAATCAGCAAGTAAGACCATAAACTATGTTTTATGTCCATTTTATAGAACTTAGCTGCCAGGCACAACACTACAATCTGAAGGAGAATAGACTATCTTCATTCTTTACTTCTAGAACCTCAAAGATAAATAAATGCCTACATCAAGTAAATCCACACAAAGAAAGAAAATTTTTAGTCCTAGTAGACAATTCTCATTACCCCAAGTGTCAAGAAAGTAGGATAGTGCTCATAGAAAGGATGGGGCCTAGCAGGCCATAGGAGTCCTGATAGTATAGGTAAAAGTAATTGAACAGGCAAAAGGAACGTATCCAAGAGGCAAAAGTGCCCAACCAAAACATAAAATCAGTGCTCTCACACTGGCAAGGAGTCCCAAAGCCAACTATGGATACTACCAGAAAGAACAATGAACATCCCTTGTAAAGCTTTCATGAAACATGAAGGCTTCTCATAATCTGGACAACAGTTTCATATGCAGTGTTACTGATAAGAAAAAAAGAAAAAATTCCTTGAATCAGTGGACCTGAAACTTTCACTTAAGCACAACCTGGTGATTTCGATTACAGGAATTAGACTCTCTTCAAGCCTACTCATAGCCTACTCTTTGGTCTCTAAAATGCCTGGAAAACTACAAAACAGGTGTTGCTACCACTACCCAGAAGTGCTCTTTTAGAAAGGGAAAGCATCCTGTAGCAAGTAAGCAGCTATCCTTCCACTCTTCTACAGGTGACTGCGAGCCTGTGAAGATAGTCCGGATGAGATAAAGTTCACAACACACCCACCCAGCTGGTACTTTAACCCATGCCCTTTTCTGCAGCAGAACTGGGAGAATTTGTACTGTCTGTATTGGTTTTACTCCTCCTGACAGTTTTAATGCTCTAGGATCTATCACTTATATTAGTAGATGAATTATGAATACAGGAGTGCAGGGAACAGGTCTATCTTTAAGAAGAGAGCTTAAGAAGTGGGCCAGCCCTGGAGACGGCAAGAGAGCAGATGCTGAGCTCCCCATCCAGATGAGAGAACAGGCCTGAGAAAGGAGAGTATCTGGGCCCATTAAGAGTAACCAGCCTTCAAACTCCACTGATGATTTTTAGTTTCACAATGCTGTGACATACTGATTTTGGCACAGAGCGCATTAAATGTCAAATATCTCTGTAATACATAAAATATAAGTGCATATATGGCTTGTACTATTCACTGATATGCCATATATGTGATACGCTGAGGCAGAATTCAGTGCTGATTTAAAAATTCTTTCGAATATTTCAACAAACCCAGTATAGTATTAAATGTTTGAAAAGCAGGAAATCATCCAAATATAAAACAAACAACAACAAAAAAAAAACAAAAACAACAAAATAAAACTAAACTGAAACAAACAACAGGAAAAAAAACAACCAAACAAAAAGACAAACCAACCAATCAAAAAGAACTCACAAGTGGCACACATGTATTTCATGCTTCTTGTGAAGTCTACCAAATCTCTCTCCTCGACCTGCCATGCAGCCATACACTTTATAAAAGTTATTTTTAGGTCTTTACCACAGGTGCAAACCTACTCGAGTAAAAAAAGTGAAAATTACTTGAAAAAGCCCCAGCACGTTCCTCTCTTTAAACACAGACACATTTGCAGCAGAAAAAATGCATAAGGCCTATTTGGACACTCAGCTGATGCTACATAAGAGTTAAAAAAAAAAAAATTTCCAAGGGAGAAATAATAATTAACTATAAAATACCTCAGCACTTACAATTACTTCAAGTTAGACACATAAAGAATAGCTATACACTGAAGGAACAGTTGTGCATTGATGTGAAATAGGCCACCTGATCTTCCTATCTTAACTTTGTGCCATTCAACAGACAGACTGTTTCCTTTTCAAAAATATCAGTACATAAATATGTAAGGCTTAGGAACAGCCAGATCTAGGTGACCTCTGCTAAGCCTCTATCTGGCTTGCTTTTCAGCCAGCAGGAAAAAAAGAATTTCACACACGTTCTCCAAAGATAAAACAAAACCTAACATTCAAAGTAGTTTCACAGACAGAAGCATGTCATAATTTAACATCACAATTGGTATGTCTCAAAATGGTACGCAGGGCACTAGTTAACAAAGTCACAAAGTTGTATAAACTTTTGCTACTTCTTGTGATAGAGGCATATACTTCATTGCAAGGGATACCACGACACACACAAAAAAAAAATGACCAAGATGTAAAAGCTTGTCAGTAATCTGTCCGTTGGACCACAGAACCCTTTAACTTTTGCTCAGCATTTACTGTTTCCAAACCTTTCTTCCCTTCTGACAACAATCAAAATGCTACAAAAATTTTAAAAAATAAAACCGCCATTCCTGTATTAACAAACGCCAGCTAGACTGCCTAAAAAAGTAGTTACAGGAACCTGTCTCTTTAAGAGCACCGCACCGAACAAAGTAGGCTATCCTGAGTTGCCCATATAAAATGTATCTGCTCCAGATAAAAGGTCAAATACTTGAGAGCATGCTGAGAGCGGCTTTAAGAAAAAGGGGGAGGGTGGACAGGCAGGAGAAAACACCACCTTGTAAAAGGAAGCAGAGTAATAAGCAGCGTTTGCTTTAAGAAAAACCACCAAACTGGAAGAACCCCAACGGACTCCCAAGGAGAGCCTCACAGCTCTCGTCGCTTAAGCCCAGGAGAAGCCCAGAGGCCGAGCGTCCCGCCGCCGGCCGCCGAGCGAGAAGCGCGGCGGGCCCCGCCGGCGCCGCTCACCTGGCAGCGGGCGGGACCCCGCCGCCCCCCGCCGCCCCCCGACTCACCTCTGCGTCCGGCGGAGGCGGCTGCCGCTCCTCAGGTGGGGCAGCGTGAAGCTGAAAAGCACCATCCAAGAATTTGGGTCCGACATATCCGATCACCCTGCTTTCCAATCCCTTAAAGACTCGGTGCCATAATACAAGGAGGGGGAACGAAGAGCGCCCCGGGCACCCTCAGCAGAGAAAGTGCGGAGCGGCAGGGACCCTCCCCGGCCCAGACAGCGACACCTCCGACCCTCAGCAACTTTACCGTGCGGCTGCTCCGCGGGGCCCCGCCCCGCCCGGCGCCGCCCCGCCCCGGCAGCGACCATTCGCGCCCGCGCAGGGGTCGCCCGGTCGCACCTTCTTTCTCCTCCGCTCGCCGCCGCCAGCAGCTCCCCGCCTGCCCCCCCCGCGGCGGGCCTCCCCCGCTCCGCTCCCGCCCGGCGGCGGCGATGCGGGCGCCCGGGGGCCGCCGCCGGGCCACCAGCTGCCGCCCCCCTCCCCCCCCCGCGCCCGGGAGCACCGGCCGGCGGCACCTCGCGGCCCTGCCCGCACGGTGCCCACAGCGGGGCCCGCGCGCTCTGCTCTGCCGGACACGGCAAGCGAAGACCCCTGACGTTCCGTTTAAATGTACAGACAATGTATGCCGCTGCTAGAACTCGTGCCTAGCCCAGGAGAACTGACAGCACAGGTACTTCGTTGCGATCTTCCACCTTGGCTACCTGCCACTCCAGAGACCAGGCGTTTGCCACAGAAAGCTGGGACGCCTGCCTCCGTTACCAGCTGTCCCTCTCAAGAAAGCTACCCTGAAACACAGGCTGGCAAAAGAAGGGTACGGAAAAGCTTTGAGTACCTTTTCCACCCAAAACGGTGACCTAATTCCTCAGGTATTTTGAATCATTTCCTCTTCTTCCTCTTCCCAACTTTCCTCCTTTGCTTCTCTCTTTGGCTCCCAGCTCAGCTGGTTTGTTTTCTTGACATTCCCCCTCACAGCCCCCCATCATTCCACCATCACTTCACTTCTCAGTTTAGCCCCCTGTGTGCTTGCTGCTGTCCTCAGTCTTTTCGCTCCTAATTCCAGCACCACCCTCAGGCCCTCTCCTCTCTCCACAGCTCTGTCTAGACTAGCATTTTTCCTTACATCTCTGCTGTACGCAAATAAAAGTGTTTCTAAAGTTGCTACTGTAATGCACTGACACTCAGTAGTGCCAAACTCCAGCTGTCAGAAGCAATGGTGGTCACCTATCAAGACAGTTACTGTGGCTTCAAAAAATTACAAGGTTTGTTTTAACATACTTAAAATTTCCATTTGCCTTTTTGTTTCTCTCAGTGTAGCATTTAAGGGGCTTGGTCACATCTAAGGTTATGGAAAGGACACTAGAAGTTTTGTTAATGAGACTGGTTACTTATTTTACTGAAAGCAAGGTTACTGCATCATCTCAACACTGCAAGCCCTACGCTGCACTGAGAGAGATTATGTATCACTGTGGTTAAATGGTTGTCTGCAACAGTAGGAGGAAAATCATGAGAAACAAGAAAAACCCGATGTAAATACAGAGCAGTCTAACGCTTAGGTAAGGGTAAACTTGTGGTGCATCGCACTGCAGAGCTGGAAGGACTCACATGACACTCGGGGTGAGACAGATCTCTGTACCAGCTCAGCATGTAACACAGCATTGCAATGTTAACCCTCATTCTGAAAAGCCTTCAGAAAGACACATTGCAAAGAAGGCGCCAGTGTCCTCTAACAAACTAAAACATGTTTATTTTTGGGGTGCAGAGAACATTTGGGTAGTTTTACAAGTCACAGCTACAAACTTGTATCTTATTCAGGACGTGGGTTTAGATAGGCATTTAACAAGGTGTTCACGCAGCAGTTACCACCAAAGGCCTTACTACAAATCCCCAGCAGACACCATTTGCTGACATGCCACTGTAAGTAAGTCAGTTTAGCACTGATCAAACACAAAAGAACCATCTAACACTTATCTAAAGATGTTTTAATTTTAGAAGAGACCAGTTCCATATGAGAAGAGGGAACAGCCCAATCTGGGCCCCAGGTCAGATTCTCTTGTACGAGTAAATCTGAAATGGCTGCAGAAGCTGGTATTTGGGACGATCTCCACCCGTGCCCCCCACAATGGCTCATCAGGAGGGCACTTCCCAGACAGCCTGCATGCCTGATCTTTTTATACCCCTTCATTAGGACGGAGATGTAGTATTCACATCTACTCTAGCCAGTAACAGAAAACTGCTCATCCACTTCTTTCTGCTTTGAGGCATGCTTGCCCACACAGAGTGCAAAGCTTTAAAAGTTTATGTGAAGGCAAGTATGGCTGACAAACCTCCTTTCTTAAAACTTAAGAAGAAAATCCACAAATCTCTACATATAAACACTGAGAAACGTCTCCTCCTCCATGTACTCTACTACCTCATCTTCTCTGCTATGTACACAAGTTTCTGCCTGTAATCACCATGTTGGGAGAAAGAATTGCACATAATCATGAAACCAGGGGATTTTACCTATCTGATGTTGTGAACAGCAATAGCTAAAGAGTAACAACAAAGTTTTCTACCTATCGTGGGAAAAGTTTCAGTGTCCCTATCGCCCCGCAAGCCTTCCCCTCTACTCACCCTTCCTAAGAGGCAGTTAAAGGAGTATCTTCCCTCTCAGAGTAACAAAAGCAGTTCAGGTTTCATAACTCAGCCAAGTGTATCACGTGTGAGGTGATGCTGGAACATGGAGGCCAAAACTCATTTCATACCAAGGCCAAAAATTAGCAATCTTTTATCTAATTTTTCTGTAAATAAACTCACAATTTCTTTGTGAAAATATCTACCACTTTATCAACAATGATGTGAAGCCTCCAATGCTGAAACATACCCTAAAAGTTATGAAAAATGAAGCAAGACTAGCCTATCATACTTTGGGCAAAGACCCACCTTAAAAACGAAGATGAATGATGCTTGCAAGTAGACTAATTCTGATGGAAAAGAAGTTTAATCTTCCTGTGTATAATCAGAAGGATGATTATACCAAAAGCCATTACACAGACCTGGCTACTGCAATACACATTTCACAATCTGACAAGTTGGATCTTTGCCAAAGCAGAAAAGAATGAAGAAATTCTAGGTAAAAGTTTCTGTCCATTTATATAGCAACAGAGGATATCCTAATCACATCAGAGTGTTGTTCTACATTCAATACTGAACATTGTTTACTTCAAATTGTGGTTTCTCATGGTCAAAAACCTTGCAATTCCATCTCCTGACCCTGCACAGATTATTCACAAACAATAGCTCTCTGAGTTACGCGGCCTGTGAATTCAAACATAGCTTTACCTTGACTTTCTGTGCACAGTTAGATGCACACACAGTCCTGCTAGTCAGGCTGTTTCTAACATGGGCTCAAAAGCAAGGAGACTCGAGTATTTTTATGAAGTGCTTGGTGGACATACACATATTAAGGCAATAGAGACACTTTGACAAAGGCATGGAAATGACAGGAGTTGTGAGAAGACCAGCACAATCTCACAACAACCTTGTAACAATTAATATGCTTCATAAAGGGAAACATAGGCCTTATACTTAAGGGCACAGCACGTAAATGATGGTGAAGACTTTGTAATGCCTGTCAATAAACAACATAGCTTCCAAAGTGGTGCCTGCAGTTTGTGGCTTTCCATGCCACAGAAACACCTAATTTCAAAGCAAACACCTCAAGGGAGAGTGAGGTTTTGCAAGCTAATTAAGCGGGCACTACATGGCTACTAAAGGGCCACCTTTTCTCCCAATTTAGTGAGCTGGATCAGCTCACTGAGGGACAACCCAGTCCTAGACAACCCAGGACTAGACCCAGTACAAGGGAAGCAGATGGAGCAAATGATCAGGCAGAGAGGCAGTGGCAGCAGGATGACTTCTTTGGCAGTGGCTATCCCTTAAATTGGGATATCAGTACTGATAGTGCTGCTTATCCTCTGCAAACACAGGCTCAATAGCCAGATTTTGTCTTGTTTTGTAAGCCAGCACTCACCTCTGCCATGTAGATGCTAAGATTAGTAAAATCCTAATAGCACAGGCCTAATACTGAGTAAGGAGGTAAATTCGTGAACCATGAAAGAAGAAAGGTTGCCTTAAGGCATCTTTTGTACTTTTGTGGTAAAGGAAGATTATATAATCATATCTTTTAGCATCAAAGAAATGCTTCTCATTCCATCAATACCTTGGAAGGATGTTAGATTAGAACTGTATTTGCAGATGGATTGAGAGGAGTTAGTCTTTGGTTCAGTTCAGCCTTTTGTCCTGGGTTTGAGTGAGTGGTGGGGTTTCTGAGTAGCAGGGGAGGGGGCTACAGTAGTGACCCCCTGTGAGAAGCTTCTTGAAGTTCCCCCAGCTCCAAGTCAGATCCACCTCTGCACCAAGGCTGAGCCAATCAGCTGCACCTTTGTAATACTGTATTTAAAAAGGGACCTAGGAGGAAGTATTGGACTTGTGAGGAGAAGCTGTGACGTCTATGTGAACACCAAGGTCAGTGGAGGAATGGAGGAGGAAAGGGGAAAGGTGTGCTGGAGCCCCCCCCCCCCCCTCCCTGCCACCCGTGAAGGTCTAGGGTGGAGCAGACACTGATTTATGGCCTGCGAGGGGCCTCAAATGTAATTTAAGGTGATCATGCCCAAAGAAGGCCGGGATCCTGTGGGAAGAAGCAGCCTCTGCTGTTGTAGTTTGGCACTGGAAGGACTGAAGCATGCAGGGGTGTCCCACATCAGAGTAGCTCGGGAAGGGCTGCAGCCTGTGGGAGAGACTCCAGTTGGAGAAAGTTTGTGGAGGACTGCCTCCTGTGAGAGGGGGACCATGCTGGAGCAGCGGGAGGAACTTCCAGAAGTTCAGCCCCCCCAGATGGAAAAAGCAGCAGCACTGACTGCACCCCCTCACTCCCTGCCCCTGCACTGCTAGGAGGAGGAGGTAGAGATATCAGGAGCAGAGCTGAGCCTGGGAAGAAGGGAGGGGTGAAGGGAAGGTGTTCTCAAGATGTGGTAATGCTTCTCACTGTCCTACTCTGTTAAGTGTTGTTGTTAGTGTCTGTATTAAACTTACGTTCTCTTTTCTCCCTGTAATGAGTCTGCCTTTTGCTTGTGACTGTAATGGGTGATTCATCACTCCTTGTCCTATCTTGAATCCCAAGCCTTTGCTTATTTTCTCCTTCTCAGCACTGGGGGAGAACGTTGAAGTGAGTGGCTGCATGGTGTTCAGTGGTCTGCCGAGCTCAAACCACCGAGCCTTTTGCTTTATTTTCTCCTCAGCGCTTGGGGGGAAGGGGGAGTGGGCAGTTGTGTGGTGCTCAGTGGCCCTCTGAGCTCAAACCACGATACCTTTTTAGTCAGATCATTATTAAAGGAACTGGCTAAACTCCTCATTCAATTATCGCTATTTTCAAAGTGTCTTGGAATACCTGGAACTTCTAAAACAGTGAAACTAAGCTGTCATGTCGCAACACTCCTTTAAAAGGATAAACAGGACACTAGCTGCCATCAGGAATTAATTCAGGTACAGTAACGTGCTTGGTGTCACTAAACACAGTTTTACACATAAAACAGTCTGCTCAAACAGATCTTTTTTCAAATGAGATTTCAAGTCTGGCCAATAAACATCTCAGCTGACGATACATTGAGACATCTGTTAAACATTCAACCTATCTCCTCACAATATCTTAATAACAACCAGCACAATGCAAATATTTTTGCATGATACAGGAAACATTAAAACTCACCAATACATTTGAAAAAGTAACTGCATATTAAATGTTTCTAGTGGATCATACAGGGTTATATTCTTTGCTTAATACAATTCAATACTGCCATCAGTGATCTGGAAAAAAAAATATTATAATCTTTCCGGCAAACAACATAAAAGAGGAAAATAACATCATGAACAAGACATTTTATCATTGGATAACGCTGCCTTGTTCGAACAACACACATTCTAGTCTTTTTAGACATTAAGTCATATCAAAGCTCAAAAAACTCCAAAGACATAATATACGGCAAGATTCTCAAAGGCAGGAACAATGCAAAGAATTGCAGTACTGTCACAGATAAACATCTGAAGAGGAGCTCTTAACATGATGGTATTGCTAAAAGAATCAACATCTCTCAGATCTACAAGCAGGAAAATCTCTCATGGGAGTAAGGAGATGATACAGATGAACACTGAGGAGCTTGTGGCACTTTCTAAATGTTGCAGGAAAGTCAGGAGGTGTTCAAGAAAAAAAAATATTATAATGAAAGCTGAACAATATTGGGCAGCTTGAAAAGCTTTAGACCTCTTTAAAAGCTTTAACCAAGGCTAAAGGAGTACCTTGGTCATTTGGTATTTGTATCTCCAGCAGGAAAAAATTTCTGGGAGGAGACAGGTTGTAAGAACAGGGAACTTCATCCTGTCACTCCTTCACACATAGTAGAGTTAGGGGTTCAAAATGCACGAGGAAGATGAAAAAGCAGTTTTAAATTCTTTCACCTTACCCATTGTAACACAGTGGATTTCCCATCACTGTAAATCTCACGTGTGACATGCCTTTCTACCTAAAAAAAACTAATCACATTTCAAACAAGAGTTAGAGGATGGATTAAAAAACTAATAAACAACGTTCTACTGCTTATTTTATATGGTAAGACAAGCTAGAAGATGTTACTGGTCTATTCAGTCCTTAAAATGTACTAATTAATAATTATTTTTACATTACTCTTAATTACAATCACTGAAATCTTGCTCCCTCTAGCGGTTGATGTTGATGTTTATTACCTTCTATTCACAAGATTTTCACTGTGGGATGTACAGTGTAAAAATAAGTTGAAGAAATCACAGAAAGAAAAGAAGTATTTTGTAGGTATACAATGTATATCTTCCCAATTTCTGAATTTACTTAGAACTGTTTATAAATACACATAAACACTATTGCTGTAACCAATTCTGAAGTAACATGCAACAGTCAAATAAACCTCCCACTGCTCTAGTTTATTATAGCTCATTTAATATAAAAACATTTAGGAAAAGCAATGGTTCCAGGATCTCTTCCCGTTCTGAAAGGTTCTAAATAGATGCACATTATTAATTCAAAGTTAAATGCACTGTGTAGTCATCTGCATCAGGGAACACTATTTTTAATCCAACATCTCGTTAATTGCAGTGAAGCGAGCCAACCACACTAACAACTATGCTACCTACTTGCTCTGGTCACAGAGACTGGCTGATGCTTCTGAGCTAATGTAGCAAACAAGCAGACTAATGAGAAAGTGTGAAGGAGCCATTTCCCATTTTTATCACTGAATTTACATTTATCTTGGCAAGTAGAGAAAACATTACTACAGTTCAGAAGCGCTACTTTATGTGGTAAGCAAGTCCAGAAAGGGAGAGAAAACAGAAAACATCTGATAAAAATATAATAATTTTCCAGATACCGTGGTACTTGGACCTTGACTTCATTATCAGAAATACCGGGGGGGGGGGTGGGGGGGGTGGGGGGCGGGGAGAACAACTAAAAATACTCTATTACATAGCTAAGCCTATCCTGCTTTGTTTTTCTTCAAGTGCCTTTTTGCTAGCACTTAGCAGCATCCTAAGAGGATCACACCATTTTTTCAAATCAATAATTAACCTTTTTTTGTGGCTGCAGTACCAATGGTATAAATGTGAAGGTAGATGTGTTGTCCGACAGATACGTAAAGAGCCGTAATGAAGTTTTCCATGGTTTTGAGCATTCACATGAAGCAATCATACACTTAAGAGACTTATTTCATTGCACTGGCTCAGAGCACTCTACATACTTAGACCTTCTCCCGACCTCATACATGCAACCATATTTTACCATGCATCTTTTAAAATCAACAGCCATAGCCTACATGGCAAATGGCATAGTCTTTAAGGGTCATTGTGAAATTCCTAAATAATTTATTGAAAAAAACATGGATACAATCATTTTTCTAAAACAGTATGCATTTAGCTATTGTTACTCATTGTGCACCACAGCTGCAGTCAACTTAAGCCATATTTTCAGAGAAAACTGAATTCAATCATAGAAAACCTTTTTATCATAAGTTTTGGGGTTTTTAAACTGTAAACCTAAAATTGTGTTATTTAAAGTTTTAAACCAAGTAATTCTAGTAGACTGTATAAACATTACATATAGCCTATAATTTTTCTGCACCTTTTTTAGACGAAAATATTAATATCACTTTTTTTACTACAGGAAACACATTATTTAAAATAAAATTTGAAAGGCATCTGTAAAGAAGACTGTTCATTATTTGCAAGTTTTGTGTGGTTTTGTTTTGCTTTAATAACTTGTTAACATATGGAAAAGAAAATCCAAAGCCTACTGCCTTCAGAGGGAAGGGCAGTTAAGTGGAACATTTTGTTATGCCACCGCCATCATTCTGGTTTGGAGAATGCAAAACACCACACTCCTACAAGAGGAATACTCCTTCTTATGCAGAGCCATTTCTGTGTGTTCAGCTCTGCCCTGGCTACTCCACTGCCGTACTCACCAATCAGAGTAACAGTCTTAAGGGGTTCTCTATGAAAAAGTCAAATGAACTAGGCAAAGAAGTCGAGCTCAATTCCTATTTGATAGCATTCCTCCCTGATAGGTTTGGGAAACCTGTCATCATGAGCTATAACTTTTCTTATTTTTAAAACACCTTTTGAGGTGGGAGGGAGGTATAATGGAGGTCAGAACAGTAAAGCACTCAAGGTTGTCAATCAAAGTCTTAATAGATCGATTTGGTGATACTGATTTTAGCAGCAGTTATTCAGCATAAATGCTGTCTTCAGTGAGACAGAAAACATCATCAGCTGTAATAGTTACACACAAATGTCCTAAATTAATCACCCAATCAGCACAAGACTGATGGATATAGATCCATTATAGGTGTCAGAGCAAGGAAATTAAATGCTCCTCCCCAACACTGACAAATACTATGTTTATTTCAGGTATTTCAAACACACAATTTATTTTCAAATTCTGATTTATATCACAGAGAATAAACATCAGGTGCTAAGAATTCAGATCTTTGCAGTATACACTCAAGGAGTTGCATTTCCTGAGCTTTTCCCTGCACTCATCCGGCTTCATGCTTCAGCTGATCTGTGTGATGGATTTGTTGTCAGTAGAACAGTGTGAGATGGAGCACCTCACTGCAGTGCAAGCCAGCAGATTGGAATTCTGGGACATAGAAAGTTAAAAGGGGAAACACTATGCTTAAAGGAATATTATGTAGACTGCCCATTAACATTACCCTTGGTATTTCAAATAATGAGCTGAGCACACACCACTGCAAGTTGATTACATCCTTAAATCTCTTTACACATCACTCTTAATGCTCTCCTACTCAAAAGGCTAAATAACAAATAATAACAGTTCCATTTCAGCACACACCCCACGGTTTAAATCTGAATTTCTGAATAACTCTAATTGCAGTCAGCTCATACTCTTATGTCTGTAGGGTTTTCTAAATGGTTAACTGCTCTGTCCATCGGATAGTGCTGCACCAAATAATCCAAACTGTACATGCAGATGATATGGTTGCCAAACAGAGCATCACTGGAAGCAGCAGAATTAACTACACAGGAAGAAGGAAATTTAACAGAAACAAAATGGAAACCAAACATCTAGAAGTACGAGAGTAGTAAAGATTATTTTAGTCAGTTCTGCTTGTCAAAAGGAGAGAAAACCCTCAAAATGAAGGACAAAAAACTAAGAATTATCTCACAGCTAAGATGCCTCAGGGTCTAAGACCTAGTGTCATCTAGTTATTTAGTCTCTGTGTTTCGGTTCTCCACCTGTAAAGCAAAGATAATAATGCCCTACTACTTCTTGGGAGTGCAGTAAAGATATGTTCAGAAACATTTGCATTAAATGCTCAAATACTAAATAAGGAGGAAAGTAAAGGAGTGTGGACACTATCAGGGAGATCTTCTTCAGGCTGACCACTCTACAGATTCAGAGGTACTCAATGACTTCTACAATCCCCTATTCCCTACAGGCAAAGATCATACAAACAGAAGTTGAGAGGGACTCAGATGAGTTAAGAAACAGCCTTAAAACTCTCACACTTGTCATAGAGAATGACAAGAATCACAGAGGACAACGTGACAAGTCACAGACTTCCACTTTCTATACCCAAAGACAGGCAGACACATTTCATTTTAGCTTCGTAGGACTGAGAGTGCACGTCAGCATTCTGTAACATACAAACTACAGTCGGCACATCCATCATCACCAACACTGTCAAAAACATGTGAAACAAGGAATGCAGGATCAGTACATGCTGATGTTTATAACTCCAGCATCCTGGAAAACTCTATCAGTTATAGTGGAAATGAGGGAATTAATTGCTCAGCTTTCAAATAATAGTTCAAACCACTGTCTAAGAGTCTTAATTTCACTGATATCAGACAACCTGATTATTTCTTTCATATAACTGCAAAGGCTGTTAGTTTATGGAAGTATCAATAACCTGAGACAAAAAAAGGGACTTAACATTTATTACTGCAAATACACATTCTTCATATGCCAGCAATAAAAAAAAAAAAATAAAAACCCCAAACAAACAAACAAAAAAACCCAACAAAACAAAACAAAACAAAACCCCAGTCTCAAAACCCCCTCACCACTCAATCAGCCTCTCCTTTGACCATCTCCAGTCATATCTGGACATGAATTACCATGAATTTTAATGGACCTGTACTATGTGTTTAAAATTACCTGTTTCTTTCTCTCAAATCAGCATGCTCATTTATCTTGTTATTTTGTTGTTTGCATTTTTTTTTCTTTTGTAGAGTCATTGGTTCTTTCAAAAATTATGCGACACCTCAATTCTGCAAAATTTACAAAAAGCTACGTTTAATATTGACAAAGAATTATCCCAACATATTCCACAAAAGGTATAGCCTATCCTCTATCCTACTTTTCCTCAACAGCCATGCTTGAACACTTCTACATATGCACATGAGGAAAAGATTTCATCTGTCCACTGGCAGACAGCGCATAGAGATCCTAAATATTCTCCTGGCAAAGAAACAACAGTAAAGAGGTGAAGGAGGAACATATCAGACTGATCATAATGAAAGAGACTGGCTTCAGTTGTTATATATATATATATATACCAGCACTTGTCATGATCTCCTCCTCTCAGGTACCACAGCAATTTTTAGAGATATTTCCAGCTTTTATCAGCCTGGGAGGTCACAAGGCATTAACCGCCTTCCCAAACTCAACAGCATGCCAACAGTACTACAGCAATCAGACTACAACTTCTAAAACATGACAAGAACTACTTCCAGACTGTTGTGGCTGTACTTTGGGGTCCCACAGACGTCTTTTATGGTCTTTTTGTTGTGTGAAGGTTTTAGACCCATTTCTGGCCACTGTTTACTTCTCTATCAAATTGAAAATTTGCCTTCCTGGCCAAGCAGCACCAGGTCATCTCCCATCTGAGAACCTCTCCTGAAGCAATGCCCCTCTCAACTCCTTCAAGGTACACGTTTTGGCTGTTAGACACCTTAACTTTTTGGTAGGTAGCCCTGAGGCTCTAAGGTCCCATTGGCTTTGCTCTGCTAAAGTGTTACTGTGCTTGAGCTGCTAACTGCAAACCACCTCCTCTTTTCCAGCCCGAAGAGGGCCTTTATAATCTATCATAGTAGCAGGTTCTGAAGAGCAGAAAAAGCATCCTCCATCACTCCTGGCAGGTAGAGAGGACGAGCCATGCTTTTGCTCTATGACAGCAACTTTCTTACTGCTAGGAAGGAATTTTGCAGCCCTGGGTCATTCCTTCCCACCATCTGCAGAGTTAACAGTCAGTCTGCTGCAGAGTGCCCTGAGGATTTGAGCACCTGTGTACAAGCTCAGGAAGTCATCTTGCTCATCAAAGCCAGACATCACAACATATGCCCAAGACAACACAGTATCATATGAATATTGACATTGTTGTCACACTACCACAGGGAATGGTTACCACATATTGACAAACATGCTAGTGTTTGAAAGTAGCGTTACCAGGAGATGGAGACAAGGACACTTTCAAGTTGGTGTCATTCCAACATCAGGCTCCTCAACACCTCCTGCTTCTTAGCACTGTGCTCTAGCCCAGGACTAGCTTCCAAGATCTTCTAAGAAAACCAGTGTCCCAGCAGCAGGCAGAATCACTTCCTCAGTGATGCTCAGGACTACACTCACTACACTGGCTCTGGGACCACACTGCACATTTACCAGTTGTATCTCATCTCACAGCAGAGGATGAAGTAACTGGGAGAGCTGATCAAGTTTATGACCGAATCATGCCACGAGCTGTCCTTCCCCCACAACATACAGGGGAACAGGCCTCCTGTTTAAAGCCAGGAGACTATTTTGCTGAATAGCTCTTCAGATCAGGACTGCTGGCCATCCCTGCTCTAATCACTAGCACATCTTGTGGATCAAGATGACAAACTAGCCAAAACTGGCACCAGTGGAAGGGCTACTAAGTCCTGATAATATAGCAGATTGGTGACATTTGTCAGTTTTCTACAGCTACCAGGCACTGCCTCTAGCACCTACATGTGTACTTTTCTTCTGAAATGGTTAGTGGCAAGGAAAAGGAGAAACAAAATACCTGAAAAACAAAAGGACTGAAAAGATTTCTAGTTGTGGTCAGCTAGGTCTCATGTTTCTTCATTCCTATTTACCACTTTGTTTCCAAAACATTAATTTTTAAAGGTTTTTTAGAACTTGCAGTTGTGAAGTTATCACTTGAATAGTATTTGACGTGAAGAAACAAACTTTACAACTCACAAAGAGTTATAAAGCAGGTATGCTTATTGCAGCGCTGGATGCAAGGGGGATCGCTCCTCCGAGCTTGCACGCCATATCACAAAGCAGGCCCCATTCATGATACAAAAACATGCATACTCATTAGTATAGGCTGGGCTATTACAATTAGTTCTGGGAACAGGCATAACTATTGTAATTATTTCCGGACACTCATTACCCTAAGTCTCCTCCTCCTGCTGCATGCTTACTGCCATCTGGTGGTCGTGGGCCAGGGTCTTTTGGAGGAAGGCTCGTAGTCTTCTTCACCGTTTACTCTTCACCTTTGTCCCAGAATGCTGAGCTATCAAGGCCAGTAACCACAAAATCCAGCTCTAACCAGATGGCTACTTCTTGCAGACAACAGAGTTCCCTTAATTAACGTACAGATACCCCGTTATCTGTGAAGGCCTCTTGTAACAAAGTCTCTGCTTATCTTTCAAGGTCCCTTATAATGAAGTTTCTCATTATCTTGCTGACCCATTCTTCAGAGTGACAATATTTTACTGAGTGTTCATTTTCCCACATCATATTCTGGAATAAGCTAATTCCAAAGCAAGACACTTTCCCTAAGCGATCACCAACTTTCATTGCAAAACAATTTGGCCTTCACTGCAGTGAAAACAACTTGTGTTCTGTAGAGCAGAAATAATGAAGCCCTCAAAAAAGGCCACTGTATAGACAGCAGTGCCTTTCCAATACACACCTTCTGCATTCCTCACTTAAAGGTCTGAGAGTCTTAAAGCATTTCTTCTGCTGAAATTGTGTGTTGTAGGGAAGGCTGATGCCCTGCAATACTAGTTTCTGTTCTGCATCTATTTTTGTCAAGGTGCGATAAAATGATGCAGATGCAACATAATGCTGCAGCGTTGGCACGGAGCAAAGTTGAGAATTTCCACCTCGAGAATTTCCATCTCAAGGATTTAGCCGCAGGATTGTTTCTCTGGCAACTCATACAAGGAGCAGCTGAAATTGGTCACTGTGCTGCACACAGGCTGCAGAATTTCTGAATTTGGGATAACAGGAGTGGAATTACCTCAGGAAATACCTCTCCTGGAAGGCGTGAGCTACTGACTTTCCTATCAGACCAAACTTTCTAAGAAAAGTAAAGGACAACTGGCAAGCTAATGTAGCAGTTCTCCCATATCTACAAGAATTGATTGGCAAGAGACTACAGACAGTAGTCACATTTTTGGCAATAAACGGGACTTGAATTCATGATGTTTTAAATGCTTTCCTATTAAATCAGAATAAGCCAATTATGAAGCCATACTACAGAAGTCTTAATTTCACATGCAGGTTAAGACAACTGAGCCTCAGGACATTTACAGTCATTACTAATAGATATGTCACTGTCTGATAAGCAAAGCCTCTAGGTCAACAGGAACAGTCACTGCAGTGACTAATGATTGCTGTTAGCAAGTAATTTGCATGTATGTGAAACTGTGGTATGACAATTTAGAAAGACACCAGACTGTCATTTTCAAGTATGTTTCAAGACCTGTCTATAGAGTTAATTTCACATATAAAATGTGGATCAGTTATTCGAATTTTAACCACCACCTTGGCCTGGAGCGATTTCTTAACACCACCCCTGGAAGTACTCAACTCACCTAGTCTCTACACGGCCCCAAACAGAGCTCCATGCCAACCTCCCTCCTTCCACTTCACAATTTAGGTATGGCGTATTTTTTTTTAAAATATTACAAACTTTTGCTGTCGCTGGGTTTGTTGTTTTTTTTTTTTTAAATTGAAAATGTGAAGAAAAAAAAATTCTACAGAGCTCCTCTCTCCACATCATTTTCATTCCATTCTTTCATCTTTTAAAGAAGACATAGGGAATGTTATTAAAAGCTTGGACCAGCTCTTTATTATGGTATTATCTATAACAGTTAAGATAAACCAAAATTTGACTCAAAGATAGACAAAAATCTATCCAAAAAGTAATGGCAAGTTTTGGTATTCAAAAGAGGACTATACCAGATCATTCATCTTTAAGAGCTGTATGGCAAAAATGTTCACAGATTGGCCAGTGAACACTTAAACATTTTAGGCTTCAAAACTAAGTAATCTGAGCAGCACATCAAATTACAGTAAAAATGAGTATTATGAGGGTATAACTCAGTGGAAAATAGTTCTAGAAGACTTTCATTCTCTGCTTTACAAAGTAGAAAGGCAGTTCCAGAAATCTCCACTCAGGTCATTCGTATGACTGTGCAGCTTTCAAAGATGTTAGAAAGACATTTATTTAAACAATACTTCGAACAAAAAAATAAAAACTCTTTACTGTCTCCAGACCCAGTGTTCCCATGTTAGAGCACTATTCAACAACTATTGTGATTTTCAAACTCAAATTAATATTACTTCCTCACAATGCTTAGAAAGCCTAGCCTACTAATGTGAAATTTTAACACTGAACAGTACATAAAAAATACAACCCAAAAGTCCAAAAGATGTAGTAAAACTAGCACACAACTGATTTGTGAGGATTTTATGAGAGTTCAGGGAGAGATTAACAAATTGTCATTTAAAATGATTCAGACAAGCTCTTTTCCATAAATGAAAAAGTAGCTTTCAGACTACCACAGGAAATAACTGTCACAACAACCTTCCCTGATTTCCTGAAATGTACCTTACACATTAAAAAAAAAAAAAAAAAAAAAAAAAGTAAACCACAGCACTACAGCAAAGAACTATATTTCTGGTAAACTCTCTAAAATTCTGTTATCTATGTCTGTAAATTGTAACATGTTGAAGGGAGATGGGGCTGCTGTTCTTGCTTTTCTTGATCTAAATATAAATAAATATTTCTTCTCAACAACATCAAATAGCACAAGCCACAACACAAACTGTCTTATTCCACATAACTTTTTTCAAAGATATATACAAGAATGCAGCTTTCTCCTCAGAGCTTTTAAAAATGTACTTAAAACCTAATCTCTATGATATCAATAATTTTTTACTTGTATTCTATTCCAGAAGTTGTACAAAACATCTCTGTAACAACAAAGGCTTAGTCTCTCTGATTCTGCATCAGTGTGTGTGTAAAGCAGTGTAAAACTGCACTTTCTTTAGCACCAGCCCCCAAAAAAACACATGGGACCAGAAATTCGCATCCCCCATATCCCTCTTGGGTGCCAAACCAACAGTAAAGATCCTTCAGGGGACCCACGCTCACAGGCGACAGCGGTGCAGCTCCTGCAGGTCTCAGCTGGACCCTCATTTATAACCATGCAACCCTATGAAGACACTAATAAGCTTATACAGATGTAACTGACTGTCACTCAGTAGAATACTGATGATTCACAAGCGAAAATAGAAACAAAATTTTACCCAGTTCTACAGCACTAAAATCTCAGACATGCAATGAAGTTGTTTATCATTTTCAATTTTCTGAAGTCCCAACAGAAAAAGCTCTTGCTTTGACCTGCCACAAGTCTTAATACGGGAGGGTATGGGAATTAGCTGAGGAAAATGTGTTTCGTATGGTTAAATAAATGCTCCCAGAAACAGCCAAAAGAACGTCAAGGACATAACAACAACCTTGGTGTAGACAAACTACTTTTGGAGGAGAAAGCCAAAGATTATTTTATTTCACCTTGAGGAACTCGTGCTTTATGGTAGGTGTTCATGAATGCTAATCAGATTATTCTGAGAGATGAAACAGCAGGTTTTCCTCATTTTAAACAAAAATGAGCAATTTGTTAAAGAAATGGAGCCAAATGATTGTTTACCTCATCCACATCAGCCCTTCTCATGACCTTCCTATTTCAGGGTAACAAATCACTTTCATCATTCAGCATAACCTTATGGTCAGCATATTTTGTACTGAACTCAGAAAGCAAAGGTGGGAAGAAATTTTAAAGAAAAATATTTCCTTGAGCATCCCTGGGTATGGCAGCTGTGGCATTGAGACACAGGGAAAGGAGGCATCTTCTGACATACATTCTTTCTGTATCTTTTCTAAAGCCTTACAAATCCAAGAAATAGCAGTTCTACTGTAGATTACACAGAAGTAAAGAAACTACCCTAAGACCAGAAAGGTCCAAATTTAATTGCTAACTCTTCTACAAGAATTTTGCTCTACCTTGAGAGGACCATGTCATGCCTCTGCAAAAGTCCCTCCTTATCACAGAGGAAACACTAACACTTCCTTTTCTGCAGTATTCACTGTCTGGTCTGTCTAGGCTATAGGGTTACACCAGATTTAATCATTAACCAGTGTGTCTGTCCAACAGCTGTCACCTTGGCTATTACTCAGCTCCCAGCAGGCAGCTTTCAGAGCTCCAGCACAGCACTACCAAAGAAGGTGTCCTCATATGGGCGGCACGCCAGCCCAAGTCCACACTGCCACCACTTCTTGTGACACTGAAAACCAAGCCCCTGCTCCCTCCCCACTCCCCTCCTCAGGCAGGCCTGTTCCCACTCGCCGTGGAGATTCAGCTTAGGGTGCAGCCACGCCATCACAAGAGCTAACACAGAAGAGGGTAAGAGCTCGCTCATGGCAACAGGGGCAAGGTCAGGACTGGCACACGTTTCGGTCATCAGTTAGGCTGCGAGAGTCCCCAGGGGCAGTTTTGCCATAAGCAAGTGCCACCCTGGAGCTGCCTCCCGCCAACCCCACAGCCACCCAAAGTGCCCCAGCCCAGGTATCTTGCACCACGCAGCAGAACAAATGAAGACTGACCACACTACTATCCCCGCTGATACTACTGTCTTCTGTAATGTAAAAGCCAAACAGCAAACTAAATTCCCGCTGTCCATTATATTTTTCACATGGGTGCATACGCTCACATGCATACACAGCATCATACAAAGCTAGGAAACATTTAACAGTTCTTTAAACATGCTCACTTTCAGAACAACAACAATAATAAATGACTAGAAACTTCCCTGCTCATTTTTCTACAAAATCCATCCACTTCATCCCGAGTTTCATGAAACAGCCCAATACAGTTGTTAGAAAGTAGGTATTTTAAGCTTGCTTTCTTTATCTGATTCAGGGATGAAAGAATGTTGGGGTGGGGGGGAAGAGATGCAGGCAGAGGAAGTGGAAAAATGGGAGGATACTAACTAGATATTGATTTCTGTATTGAACAATTTGGTATGTTAATAATATTAATAATAACAGCTTAAATATGCTTTCAGGTAAAATATTTTTTTTATTTTTATAAAATTCTAAAAACATCTAATATTAATTCTTCTCTGGGCTTATAATGGTTACTCATTCATATTATATATTCAGGTTACATCTAATGAAAATGTGAGTGTCAACGTTTTCTGGCAATCTCCAGACATAAAAACCTAATACTGAATATCAGCAAGTGGCTAAGAGCTCTGAGCTATCTGTGACACTGCCTTTTTTTTTTCCTTTCAATTCAGTGCCATAGTATGACGTTAAATCCATGCCAGTTATACTTCTAATTGCTGCTCTTGATAACACACATGTAATCAGCTGACAACACAACTCCACATAAAATGCACTGTTTTAACATGGCACTGTCACAAGCCTTACAAGATAACAGACTACATTAGCAAAAGGTGTAGTTAATAATCCTCATTTTCCTTCCTACCAACTCACAGTTTTAGGATTTTCCTAAAGAAAATGGACTGTCTATAAAAAAAAAAAAATTAAAACCATAAAAAAAAAAAAAAAAGGGTAATACAAGCCTAGGCTCTTTTTACTTTACACCTTCCTTTTCAAGATTTCAGAATGAATCCTTCCAAATCCCCTTGCCAGGCTGAGGTGGTCAGTAACATATGTGTCTTTGTGGCACCTGACACTCATGTATTCCTCATGCTCCTCAGTCAAGGCTTTCTGGAAACTTCATGACAATGTGTTTTTTTGGGGAAACTAAGATCTTTATATCAGCTGAAAACTTCTCCCTGAGGATGAGGATGATCAGGAGTTCCAATTAGCTCTCCATATGAAGGACTTTTTTTCTGATCTTCCCTACAAGCATTAAATTCCTTTACATTTTTGTAAATGTCCAAAGGCAGGGAAGAATCACAAACTAAACCAACATACCACACACAACTCAAGCAGAGAGAAAACATCAGCCAGCACACATCCTATATTGGTCATGAAGAAGAATTACAGAACTCAAGGGCAGCAAACACAAATTCTCCCCCAGTAGCCCCTATTCCATATAGGCAGCAGCAGAAACTGTTACCACTATTACATGTCCAAGCCTTACAGACATTTTTCTTCCCAGTCCTGTATCAATGGCATCAGCAAAGCAAAAGGTTGAACAAAATATTTCCTTTGTTGACAATCACCATCTCTACTAATCAAGCCCAAATGCATGCTGTTCCACATTTTTCAATTCATTATTTCCACTTTCTTTACCCTTTTTATTAGAAGCTACTACAACTTCTCACACTTAGTGCTTCCTTCTGGTCTTCCACTAATTTCACCACTCCACTCCCCACAACTCTCACAAAGGACATTGAATTATCCAAAGAAAAGAAAAACACACTCTAAAATTACAGAAGCATCACTATCTTAAATCTCTCAGTAGCTGTGCTCAGCTATTTATGTTATCTTCACCGTATCTCTTTCCTTGTAAATCTGCTGCTTTTATTAATTAGTACTAGAATAGTACATACTTTTTACCCCCCCTAGAGGAGTTGCAAGTTTTCAGATGACCCAGACAGCAGGTATAAAGTTGATGGCAAATGTGTGCCTAGCTGCTGAAACTTGAAAAACCTCTCCATCCTCCATCCTCTCTGAGGAGCATCAGTAAAATACAAATAGCTTCATGCTGTACCAACAGGTTCTGCTACCACAGTTACTTCTACTCACAGGATGGTACTGTTTATTTTGAAAAGATCATCATCATCTAGCTGGCAAAAGCTTCCCTTTAAAGTACTACTGTATGCAACAACTGCTGTAAGCAGAAGTTCAACCAAACAACCGCCTAAGGAGCAGCTGTGCAAGTCAAAGGCCCTGAGGGAGATAAGACAGCACGTTAGAGAGACGATACCACAGGAAAATCCTATCCATTCACTCTGGTAAGGCTTCCATGCTGCTAACACTTCCGAATATGAGCAAAACTAGTCACACTGAATGAATTCCTCTCCTCCCACATACAGGATTACTCTGAACAACGGAACAGGAAATGCTAATTACTTACATACCCTAAAAATCAACACATCTGTTCTTCCCTGATAACCTAGGTCAAGTTGAACAGTAACTAATAACTAAAACATTTGCTGTTCAATATGCCAGCAGTCCTATAGCTACACAGAGCACAAAGATTCAGAATGAATCAAACTTTTAAAATTTCCATTCCAAGGAAAAATCAACCATTCTGGCAGAGCTTTAAATGCATTTCAGGACAAAACAACCCAAGAAAAATCCCTACAAATTTTGACATTTTTCAACAAAATCTGGGGAGGAGTCTTTACACTAAGCAGTATCAATAACTTCCACTCTGTTTCTTCAAAAGGCATCTGAAATGTTTGCTCCTAGCGCTCTCCATCATAAGACAGAAATCTCAAGCTTGGCACTGTTGGGAGCCTCTGCCCCCCAGTAAGGGGAAACTAAAGCCTCGAGGGTTCTGGTTCCAAAGACCATAAAAACACTGAGGGCTGTGTCCATAGCACAGTTTGAATGGCAGGACATCCACACGTCTGGAGATGTGGCTCAGCAGGGTTTGCAAACTAAAAACTTTGTACACAGCTTTTTGATTCCACAAAACTGACATTTTGAAAAAGAGCATTTCCTCCCCCACAAAGGTGATTTGTTCTGGCTGTATAAAATAAAGACCCCATTAAAAAATGCTAGTTTTTACTGAGCATTCACTATCAACAAGATAAACTCCATAGAACATACTGATTTTGCTGATAATTCATTAAACAAACACTACAAAAGTGTTTTCACTGAGGAAACAAAAAAGTATGTTTCTTTAAATCATACTGAAAAGTGATAAATGAGGAATTCTCATCCCAGCTCTTCCCTAACAAAATAGTATATATAAAACATTACAATATTTCTTCAGAGACATATAGCAAGTCACAGTGTTACTGCTCCATTTTTCAGTGTCATATGAAACCTCAATAGAAGGACTCTTAAATATTAGTTTATTTTACTTTAAAGTACACTGAAGCAGATTAACACATGCAAGCAACTCTCTTCTCTGACATGCTACATTTAAGTGGTGGTACCAAATAGGCACAAATGTACCTTATTATATCATTTAAAAATGTGGTGGTTCTCTAAGAGTCCCTCATCCTCACAGTATAAAGTGAGACCTTTGATCAAAATTAACTTTTTTTTTTTTAACCCATGAGGCATTGATAACTCATTAGTAACTCACTGTAAAAGCTACTTTCCTTATGGAGCAGAACCTCAGTAACTCACACCTATGATAACCCTGGCTTGCAATTAATTTTTCTGTATTAAAAAGAAAATAAAGAAGGCAAAACCCCTGTTTTTCTGTATCAGAAAAATCCTTCAATTACTAATTATGATGATAATCTTACCATCAGAGCAAGTGTTACATAGTATTTTTTAATCAGTTAATGATTTCCTGATCTCATAAAAATAACTACCTTCCTGACAAGTACCAAAAAAATTATTATTCTGAATGACCTTGGAAGTAGCAGAAAGAAGGGAGTGAGGAAGATCTTGTATGTTGCTGCTTAGGATTCATCTAAAATGTTACTGTATTAGAAATAAGGTTTAAAATCCTCCTAGTTCTGAAGAGTAAACCAGTCCTACCAATGTATTATGCACGACTTTATGTTTTTCTAAATGGATGTGCATCTTGGATACTCGACTCTCCTCTCACCTGACATCACTAAGCATACTACTACCTCTCAGGTAAGCAAAAAATAACCATGCATTTCATGAATCACCTTCATTTCTGAACTCACCTTAAACTTCTGATATAATAGAATACAGTCTGAGGTATGATCACAGGAAACAAACTATAAAGTTTCAATAGCAGATACGTTCCTAAGCAAACAGTCAGAGCAACACAGCGTTATGCATCAGTATCTTGAATCTCTGTACTAGGTCTCAAATATTGACTACCCTGTATTTTTTTCCATAAAATACATAACTTCAGAACAACAGCTCTCAAGTAAAACATATTTTTGAATTGCAGAGACATATTTAATTTTATTCCATGTTCCCTTTGCAATACGTTTTGATTATCAGGTTTTGGATGCAGAAGAAAACCATCAACAATGGAAGTTTACTCGCTTACCTCCAAAAATGAAAAGCGAACAGAGGACTGCAAGGACTGCAGGGGCTTGTTGGGGTTGGGCTCAGGCTCCTTGGGGTGAGACTGCAAGTTAAAATAATGTCATCTCTAGTGAACAGAAGGTTTAGCAAGAGTCGCATGTTTTAGCGTAGGAGTTACAAAAGGAGATTTGGTTAGAACCAAAACATTACTGTCCTCCTGAATGAAGTGATTGACAGTAGCCACACAGTTTTTGACTTAAGATGAAATTGATTTAAATAAAAACAGTTATGAAATCTGGTGCTGGTGCCTATACTTGACTATGTTAGAGTCCCTCTGGGAACAATACTTGTGTACAAAGTCCACAGACAGGGGAAAAAAGGCAATAGCTTGTTTCAGACTTCTAAGCTTTCTGTATGAAACAGGATAGGCAACTGGGACATCTTTTTCTTTTAAAAACAATCTTAGGTGTTTTGTAAGTTTTTCATATGGAAATTAGATTTATTAAAACCAAAAGGAAAATCAAAATTGATTATGAGCTTTCACCAACAATAAGAAAATCGTAATAAAGATTTCCAATTTGAGATCCTAAAATTTGTGCACTTACTAAAATTTAAATATGCCCTAGTTAGGCCGTATCAATTTCACTATGAAATGTTCCCTCACAGATATCAAGTCCTTTACCTAGGCCATCAAATATCAATATAAACAACTCGAGCCATACTTGAGCATTTGGCTTCAAATGTGCCTTCACGAAGTTGCCTCAAGTGCATCTCCATTAAAAACATCTCTCAATAAAACAGTAGGCCACTGACAGATTTCACAGATGCTGTTTTAAAATACACTCATGCGATCATGTACACTTGTCCCATAAAACGTGAAAGACAGTTTTGTTTTGTTTTTTTTTTAATGTTTAACAGCATGTCTCCTGTTGCAATTAGGTGAAGCTATCTGTCCAAAGAAACCACACAACTCTGCCTTCTGTGCAGACTGAGTGAAGACAGAAGCTTACGGGGAATTTTTTCCAGATCACCTTCATAAAGGTTTGTTCTGGTACATGTTAGACCCTTTCAGCCAGCCAACACTAGCACTTTTCTCCTGTCCCCAGTGGAAACACAGATGGCCAATATGTTAAGCATGGCTAGCTCCAACTCCAAACCCTTGTTTTCAGTTACATGACACTTTGCCAGATTTTAAAACTTTCCCATCAAAACCTTTCAAGGTGCATACCTGATTTAGTTTTTTTTCTGAACATTTCATCAGGAATAGTACTACTGCTTCTAAAACAGGCTAGGGATGACACTTTTTTTTTTTACATTGCACATTCTTGCAATCTTTCCTTCCTGAGATGCTTTGGAGAGGACACAAAGTTTGGCAGGGACACGCACACAGTGTCAAGGGTGGGTCTGTTCCTTTCTGACAGGGTTATGTGTTAGGGCAAACTCCTCTGGCTGCTGGCTGTGTCTGCATAATCCCTGAGCCAGGAGCACTGAAAAGCACACGACCAACACAGCCCAGGAGCTGGGCATGAGCTAGCTTGATTTCAGTTGCAGGCTAGGTGTGCTAGCACAACAGTATGTCTGAGCTATTAAACTCCATTAAGAGCCAACGGCTCAATATATCACTCTGCAAATGGCTAAATTGAACCCAGGCTCACATCAGTCAGCCCACGCAGGCCTGGGGAGAAAGGGGTGGATTAACAGACTCAGGTTTCTGCTGTTTCACTGGGGCACTCACCATTGCACTGCAATGACCTGCCACAACATGCACTCAAAAGGTCTTTGCATATGTACAGGCTTGTAAAAAGTTCTTCTGTACTTCTAAACTCCATCTGCATTGTCTCGTATTCTCCTCTGCGGGTCTGCTGCAGCAGAGCCAGCAGTTTGTCCCTGCTTGTTCGTTTGTGCATTCCCCTTCTGTCTGTCAGTGCGGCCCTCCTTGCTGACCGGGAAACTCTCCTGGTGCTGTAACCATCAGTGCTCCTTCCTGGGGCTGCACAGCAAGGGAGGAGGAGGAGGCAGGTGATGCAGGCAGCAACCAACTCCGCCAGGACCAGAGGCAGGGAGGGGAGCTGACTGATCAAAAGAGAATCCAGGTGGAGACAGAGAACCAGCACCAACTGGCCAAGAGGCTGTGCCAGGGAGAGAGTATGGGGACTGCTATGGAGTAACAGCTAGGGGCAAGGAACCTACTAAAGCCAGAGTAGTGAGAAGGAAAGGGAAAAAAACTCATCTGGCACTAAATGAGAAGAATCTATTAATTTTAGACCCCAGAACAAGATTCCTAAATAGCTTTGCGGTGAACAGTTCCCAGTGACACCCAGTGGCAAAGCGCATCTCCCTCCCCATAGTGGGTGGCACATACACAGCAGGTGGAAATCCTGCACCTGCTAGTAGTTACTCATAAATGAGTCTTGCTCATTTTCATTACCGTCACACATCAGAATCTCAGTCATGGAGCAGACTCTCAGGGCATTTAATATCAGATACGCTTGTACTATGGATCTACAAATTCCCACCGAGTGATGACACTGGAGTGTCACTCCAGTTCTTCTATATAACTTGCTTTTCAGCGTTGCTTTTTTAAGACTTACAAATTACATGCAAAAACCTGTTAAAACAAATTATCACAGTGCATATGCACGAGGCTGACAGGCAGCCTTAATTCTTACATTTACTAAATTTGGAATGCTATATTTTGGATCCTTAATATTCTTTGAAAGCTTTCTGCAAGTAATGAATGTAACGTAGACAGACTGTACTAATTTCTCAAAGATACAATGTAATTTTAGCCTCAACATTTAAATGTTATTGAAAGAAAATTCATGAGAAACAGTGTGTGAACAATGTTTCAAGGAGTAAGTTGGATTTCCGCCCCCCCCCCCCCCCCAAATATGTGCTTTTATAGACAATTGAAAATAAGAATTTGGGGACACATCTTAAGTCTGCATCGAGTCAACTCTGACAAATCATGAGAATGACTCTATGGGAGTCATTAAGTGCCAGCAACCAAAATATTATACTCTATTTTCTCTGCAAGTAAATTAAGTTTAGAAAGTAGCAAGTGTGATGGCAAAAGAAAGTCTAATATATGAAAAAATTAAATACAGCCAGACAATGTTTTAACAAAACCAATGAACAATGCTGAATTTAAAACATAATTATTAATTTTATCAGTATTAAATACTGTCAAAATAGGGCAAAGCAAGTGTAATTATGTCAGGTTACCATGAAAAAGGAGGAAGCAGTAAATGATTACCTCATATTACAGAAACACCTATGTTGAAAAAACAGTAATATGAATCATTTTTTGTCCTTTACAGTTAGTGATGTTATTCTCATATGATGATTACATAATTCAGTGAAGATTGATTTAAAAATATTTAAATTGCCATATCTCAAAAGGAGGATAATTATCAATTATTCATGGAAACCATTTTAATGAGCTCCCTAATAAGACCCCTCCTCCAAAACTCCTGAGAAATTAGCAATGCTATTTTTTTTTTTTTTCAGAAAAATATCTAGACCTTAGTCTGCTCACAGCTAATACACACTGCTCTCAGCAGAAGATGCCAGATTGAAATGCAGAATTTCTCTCTGACATTTCACAAACGTAGTTCTGGGGAACCCGATATAACATCTACACTTGTTCCTTGGAATAAAGTGCTCTGTCACCTTCATGTGATTATTACAATAAATTATTTGCTACACTGCACATTTACCTATAGCCCTCTTTTTGAAACATGGCAGATGTCAGAGATAATACCTTTCATAGCTAAATAACTTTACCGCAGGCATCTGCAGCATTCAGGGTTTTTTTTCTCCAGCAAGAATGGGGAAGTCCCAGGGAATACTAAAGGATCTGACGTAACCATATCTATTTACCTAGATAAAATTTGCAAGTTCTCATGGTGATTATAACATGCATACATACATGTCTGACATGTCAACATAGACTGTAGGTATGTTTGTATAGAAACAAATATTTGGCTTTGACTGAGAAATCTTGGGTAAACATATGCTGTCATTTATGAATAAAAGACTACACTTACTATCACTATACATTAAAATTACATTAAAATAGTTTCATGTAGTTACTCTCTAAATAGCTGAAAGCACACAAATGAGTTAATCAGTTTTAAGCAAGTACCAAGTAAACATACTGCTAAATAAGGTAAACATACTTACTGCAGAGACTATTAGGAATCCTCCAGAATGTCAATACAGTTCATTAGTGTAGTTACGTATGTAAAATACAGCTCGCTCCTGATTTTCAAGAACAGCATTTCTATAACGATTTAATGTCTCACAGCGCTCTCTATTATTCAGCAGAGATAGAAGCCTCTCTAAAAGGCAGCACTGGGATAAACAAACAGCAACAGAGAGCTGGAGAGAAAGACAGACACCATGGCCTACTGACAAATTCTTCCCCTACAAGCTGACAGGATGCTCCATGCACTGAGATTCAGTAACTTTAAATATGCAGAAATGCTTTCTTTCCAAATGTACTGCAATATCCTGGCTCCGGGCTCCCACATTTGCTGAAACCAACTGCAATGCATTTAAAACGTGTTCCTTCAACCTGGAGCTGCAGTGCTCCCAGACTGTCAGCACAAACGTATGTTAAACAGCTCCTGGGTTGCACGAAAGCCGGCATCATGCAGAAACCATTAAAATATTAAAGACAGACAATACTTACTCCAAGGTCAGCCCTGGAATTTGTAGCCTTTCCCGCTGGGCTTTCATTGCTGTTATGTGTTACCACACTCTATTGTAACCATGACACACGTTCACTGGCAGCATTCTGGTGATGACAGAGAGCCAAAATGAACCACTATAAAGGAACGGACTACCGATCTCTTGGGGGTGGGGGAAGGACCGCAAGTTTGGGTCCTTCCACCTCTAGCCGTCACGAAGAGCTGCCGGCTGCCTCTCTCAGGTTAGCAGCAGCACACGCCACGCTGATTTTGTGAAGCGAACGGCGCTTTCAGTCGTGCACGTCAAGTAATTCATTCCCGGTATTCTGCAGCGGCATCCACCGTGCCGGCACACACACGCACACACACGTCGCACCTCAGAGGAAGGAGAGGTCTCCCTTGCTCTGCCAGCCCACAGCGCATAAAAAGCCTTTATGCTTAAGCCAGTTTATCTCAGCAAATGTCAAACATTCACCACCCCCTCTGATCCTGCCGAATAGGATTTAGCCATCTTGTTTAAGTCACATTATCCCTTTTCTTGGTAAATAGACAAGCAGTTTCTGCAGTGATAGAACAGCAAACTGCTGAATGAAAAACAGGCTCTTCTCCTTTAACAGGGAAAATGAATTGCCAAGGCATTTGAACAACAAACACATTCTTGTAACACTGAGGTTAATACAAAAGGAAAAGTTATAGTTCTTGTCTGACATGATTGCACTTGAATTTTGAAGGGAAATAATCAAGAATTTTTATTAAGGGTGAGAGCCAGACCTAGAAATTGCAGAAAAGTATATAAATTTCAGGTTTAAAAGTAACTTTACTTAAAACTAAACCAGTGTGTAACAGTTTATAAAGACAGTTTTAAATCAGTGCCACTGTGTAGTATGCTGGTTTTAATTCAGTTATATTCCTTGTTTTACGTACCCTCTTTAGTCTGAGGTTATATTTTAAAAAAATAAATGTTACGAATTGTTCCACAAGGACTAGCATTTTTTAATGCTCTGTAAAACATGATGAAAAGCAAAGGCACTATGCAAGTATTTATTTTTAGCAATTTAAGAGCTAGATTATTTTATCTTACCCGCATAGTTTTCCTCTCCAATTACTGATTTGTACCTCTTGCACAATATGATAACTGTCAACCACATGATTTTATTTTTTGCCAGAGCTCTGGCCTACTCTGGGCACAGACTTCTACAAACTAGTCAAACCACAGGACCAAATGAAGCTGATGCTCTTGGGGTTCCTGGCTCATTTTTGGAAGAAATTATTAATGAGTTCACAGATACAGAGCCATTGGTTTCTGAGACAGAGGGAAATCTGGTTATGGAAACTTCTGATCTGGACTTGGTGAACCAGGCTGCTCTTTCAGGCACACCATTAAAGCCTCTCTTTTCTTTCTCCTACATTTCTATTGGAAATTATTTTAAGTTATGTATTAGCTAGAGCTTTCATTTACAGATACTGAAAGCAAAACCAAAGGATACACAGAACTATGCAGTTGAATTTCTAAAACATAACAGGCATCTGGATTCTGATTATTGAGCTGAGGCCCCAGCAATCATTACTAAGCCAAGCATCCTGTAAGTAGTCTGTCTAAGGAAGTTCTAAATTCTTCTGCCTCTCGAAAGAAAGAGAAGGGACTAGATCTAAGGGGTTCAATTCAAGTTCACAAACCATCATGGTTGAATTCACAGATTTGCAAGGTGACACAGATCAGTTTGGCGCCCAACTCTGACTGGCACTTTCAAAACATGTTCTTCAAATTTTACTCAGAACACAGCAAAACATCGATTTTTTGAAGATACTCTCAAGCTTGAAAAAAATAGTACAAGAATCAACTGACAGTGAAACAGCTCCAATACTGAAATTATCAGGTGAATCTGCCCATGCCTACAGGTTTTTTCATGACTGAGTTTGGAAACAACCATTTAAAAACAGAAATTTAATGAGAGAGAAGCAGAGTGTAAGGTACTACTACAGTCACAGGACCCTGACTCCTTGCTACCAAGAACAGACAGCTCCCTCTTTCCATTGCTCAGCATCTCTCAAATCAAGCTCTGTTCCCTTAAAATTCCTCCAATAAAATCTCTTGTACATAAGACTTACTCAGTTGCTGTTTCTGATGGAGACAGAAAATTTTGACACATCAGTTGTGACTGTCTGCACACCACACGTATACATTTATGTAAGCCTTATATAATGTTCAAAGGGCTTAACTTTATGCATATTAACCTTTAGTTACTTCATTCCATTATCTATGTATGTATATGCACACACACATAACATCAAAGTGCTTAATTTTTGTTGTATAAAGCTGCTAAATTTTCACTGAAGGCATAGAGAGTAGGAGAAAGCATAAAAAAAAACCCCTAGGACAACAGCCAGCTCCGCTTCATCCGGACAGTACAATTACTTCCGTACACAAACTAGCAAAAGGACTAGCTGGGAAGGAGAAGGTGTATTTCTTTGAAAGCACAATACAAATTTTACATGTTACTCCTATAAGGCCAATTTTTATACCGGGCTGAATGGAAGAGACGAGTCCAGAATGTGCTGGGTTTCTGTGGTGTGTTTTTTTGGTAGCAGGGGAGGGGGCCACAGTGGTGGCCCCTCTGAGAAGCTTCTCGAAGCTCCCCCAGCTCCAAGTCAGATCCACCTCTGGCCAGGGCTGAGCCAATTAGTGATGGTGGCTGCACCTTTGCAATAACATATTTAAGAAGGGGAACCTGAGAGAGGGTTGTGAGGAAGAGTTACAAGAACGACACCTACGTGAACACTGAGGCCAGTGAAGGAAGGAGAAAGAAAGGGGGAAGGTGTGCCTGAGCACAGAGCCCCCCTGTATCCTGTGGTGAGACGGCAGGGCCACCCCCTGCCCTCCCCCCATGGAGGTCCGTGGTGGAGCACAGGCCAACCTGAAGCCTGTGCAGAAACACAGGACAGGTGGCTGCACTTGAAGGAAGCCAGGACTCTGAGAGGAGAAGCAGCCCCCACTGTTGTAGTTTGGTGCTGGGAGGACTGCAACATGCGGGGGTGACCCACGCTGTATCAGCCCGGGAATGGCTGCATCCCATGGAGAGGACTCATCCTGGAAAGCGTTCATGCAGGACTGTCTGCAGTGAGAGGGGAGCCCCGTGGAGCCGGGGAAGAACGTGCAGCGTTCACCCCAGCTCCTGAGAAGAAAGGAGCAGCGAGCTGCCCCCTGCGCTGCTGGGGGGGAGGCAGAGAGATGGGGAGCAGAGCCCAGCCCGGGGAAGAAAGGAGGGGTGTGGGGAAGTGTTTTTGGATGTGGTGGTGCTTCTCACTGTCCCACCTTGTCTGCTAAGCGTTGGTTTTGTTAGCGTTTGAATAAAAGTGATGTTTTCTTTTCTTCTCCTGCAGAGTCTGTCTTTTACACATGACCATGATGCGTGAGCTACACCTCCCTGTACCTAGATGGATTCTTTGAGCCACTTCTGCTTCATTTTCTCCTTCCCATTCCTGATAGGGGAGCCAAAGCTGCGTGGTGCTCAGTTGCCCTCTGGGCTCAGACCAGGACACACAATCAAGGTGGGGTCTTCTCCCACTGTTCCCAAAGCAACAACAAAAATCATGCAAAATAATAGTCTGTCACTAAACACTTCTTTAGTGTGAAACATTACAATTAGGCAACAGGTGTATTTTACCTGCAGGAGGAAAAAACTACCAGCTTGTCATGTCTAAAGGACAATGAGTTGGACTAGCAATTGGGCTTAGCAGCTTAAACATAAGCAGCTGCATGTAAAGGCTGTTTTGAGACCATGATATATCTGTCTCTTTCCTGAGCTAATTCATGCAGGCATGTCACATCACATTAGTGGTAAATTACACTGAGATTGAGCTATATGTTGACTTTTAAAATTATTCTTCTATGCATTTTGCCTGATCCAGGCAGAAGTTTGGAAAATCATGATTTACTGAGAAAGATTAATACATAGCAAGAGAGCAAATTCTGCCCATTCTTACAGTCTTACAGTTTTTTTGCAGGAGTAAATGGGAACTGCTTCACGTATCTGGGGGCAAAAAATAGCAGCAGTTTAATTAGATGAAGCCTTGCAACTGAAAGCTGACTTCAGTTTGATCAAAACAATTGTTTGCTCTCAATTTCAGACCACTTAGATATCATCCTACCAGCATACAGTTGGGGAAGCAAGCAGAAGTTAAAAAGAAGGCTTATTATACCACAAAAGATAAATTTCATTCATTCACCTGAAGTAATTGTAGTTTATTCCTAGGATAAATAACATTCATTGTACTTGCAAAGGCTACAGTAAAGTCACTGTCCCCAAGGTAGTGATTTAAGAGTTTTCTTCATCTTTGGCATTATCCCTAAAATAGGTATAATGAGTGCTACTTTATCGATAAAACCAATTCCATTAGTTTAACACAGCATTGCTACCGTAAAATATTAAATTACACAAATCCTGCAATATCTGTGGAAAGTAAAAAATTTAATTTATCATTTATGAGATTTTAAGTTGAAATCTGCAGCACCTGTGAGTTAAAATGCTTGGATGTTCACCTCAGGGCTCTACTGTATTATGGCTACTGGAAGAAGTTCCACTCTTTCCTGTCAAAAAGTAGCTTTGTTTCACCAGAAGGATACTTCTACTAGCAACATGGCATAGACCAGAAACGTTCACTAGGTTGGTACTAGGTATAACAGAAAGTTTTTGTACCTAAAACTGAAGAAAAAAAAAAAAAAAAAAAAAACAACCAAACAACCAAACAAAACCAGCAGCTATTTCAGGTTTGCACATCACTTTTTTCTAAAACTATGAGGTACAATAGTATCAGACAAAGCAAAGAGTAAGAAATGCTATACACTGTTGAGGAAGATGACAAAACAAGAAAAATGTTATTCCATGAGAAAAACTAGTTAGACTTTAACTTCCTGAAGAATTCCATCGAACATCTTCTGGTTTTGCCTCGCCTTCTACACATGCCAATCCCCACAGCATTGCCAATTATCCTCTCTCCTGGTTCATGCCCCTTTTAATATCACACACACTGATCTGCAATTTAAAGTGTTCTTTTTATCTAGATTAACCTTAAAATACTGACAAATTTTGCTTATATTGACACAACTTCTATAGATAAAATTTCTAATCTGGAAAGAATCTGAATCAAAAAGTCATGAACAGCACTGAAAGACTTGAAGAATTGTATCCCCCTTTGCAGATGTAAACCCTGGTCTCTTAGATAGCCCTACAGATGAAAACCAAATTTAGAATTGCAATATAAGAACACATGGCTCAAGTTACTACTTTAAATCCTTACCAAGGTCTCTACGGTTTAGTAATCTCAGATGATACGGTTAAAACCAAACAAAACCAGCAAAACACAGTGGAATGCTTTGTTTCCTTGAAACACAAACCTGAAATACTTCTCTTCCATACCACAGTTAAGCAGTTCAGTATTCTATGCTTTCAAGGTCCCCTTCTTCTGCAGCTGTTGACCATGCTCGCTTCTTCACTTAAGTGATGGTAGCACACAATAATACCATTAGCAGTGCTGGTGCCTTTGGCTTTCACTAGTCTTTTAACATGTAACAGCAATTACACTGAGATAATAAGCAAGTCAGTGTATCCTGTGGTTCTGCATGCACTCTTGGTTAGTATTTTTCAAAGGTACTCGAGAGTTAGTAATCAACTGTCAAACAACAACAACTGACACCTTCTTTCTGTGACAAACCTTAAACCAAAGATCATTTAATTTGAACTTCTATCATCTAAACTGTTTAGAACACCCATTCAGACATTGATGCATTTACAGAAGACACAATCTGTGTAACAATGCTTATGTAGACATACAGCATTAATTCTTCCCCTTTCAAACAGGAATTCTGTTCTGAAATTGTAATACAAAAAGCGTGCCTTGATTTAAAAATAGTCATCAGAATCCAGTGAATGCAAGATTAAAGAATACCAAGATTGTAATACCAGCAAAAAATGACTTATGATTTGTCCCTGTTTTTCTGTTGGTCAGGTTTCTCAAACTGCAAGTTAAGGACAACACTTATCTACCTTCATGGAGATGTTACAAGATTTAGCTGTATACCATGCTTTGCAGATAATAAGCAAATACCTGAATTTACTAATACTTTTTAAACAGATTTCAAATTTTAGCATGGGCTAGACAATTTCAGAGTGACAATTTATTTAGTATATTTTATCTTGGCTTATTTTTCCAATTATTAGATTATAAAACCCTTACAATACGGCTTTGAAAATTAAAATTGTGGTGCCTTCATCATCCTGGAACTCACAGTTACTACTTGGTTTCTAGTTCCTTCTTCGTCTGGAGAAGAAAAATGAGTACACCTTAAAGACAAAATTAATTTTGTTCACTGCAGCCTTCATACTGCAGTCTGTAATTCCACAAGCGACTGAGAGGCCTAAGAATAGTTTCAAAAAGTCACAGTGACAGAAACAAATGTTTTTGTCCACATTTTCTATGTAAGTCAAGTTGCTGTTTTCTTATGCTTAAAAGGAAAAGATGAAATGTCTACTTCCCAATTTTCAAGAGTGCACTGAATGCCATCCCCGTAACCACCTATCCAGTGTGCATCTTCCCAGAGGGTCTATCAGGCAAGAGCTTGTGATTAGCAGTTCTAAACTGGAATCACAGTCCCAATAAAGTAATCTCTAAATGAAACACACCAGTGTTGCTAGTAATAGCAACACTAGTGTATTTCACCAGTGTATTACACTGTAATGTAGCAACACACATATGTGAAAGTCAGCAGCATACACTGAGTGACTAGGTATTCAAGTCACTGCATGAGAGTTAGAATTGTAGCTGAGAAGTGTTACTCGTGGACTATTTTTCCTCAGTTTAGTCTTGTACTGCATGACCTGTGAGGATCAGAAAATATTAGCAACGTATGTGTAAATATACGTGTGTATATACATACATATATATAACGTGCATCTCTCTCTATATATGAATATATATTTATTTTTTTTAGCAGCACTGTCTGCAGCATGTGATAACTTTTCATCCTCTCACATCAGTGGGCAAATTTAAGATCTCTGAGTCTACTGTTAAATAAACAGCAGTTCACCATGACACCACAGCAGCTCTATCTTCTAGTACTCCTGCTTGTTCAACTGTCTGCCTTCTTTTCCTGTGTTCAAAACTTACCTTAGTGAAATTCTCTCAGATGAGCAAGTAGGTACTTCAGACTGAACGTTCAAACCTGAGACACTGCAGAATTTTCTAGCAGGTGTAAAGCAAAGATATAAATTTGAGAACATTCAAGATCCTAACTGCTGCTTCACTGGTAATACTGTAGCTTCTAAACAAGTTCTAGCAGGAATGATGAAGAAGCAATCGAGTGCAACGTTGCTCCCTGGCATCAGTGAGAAGCAAAACGCAGTACTAAAGAAACTGGGTGAAGAAACAAGCCTGACCTCTTTTTTGCATTCTTTCCAAAACAGTGTGTCTGGGCACATTATTAAGTAGCCACAAAAGAAGTCTGAAATATGAATCTACCAGTTTGTTACCTCTGGCTGAAGTCAACAGACTGACCAACGCAACATGTATAAAACAACTGTTATGCTTCAGCTATCTGCCAGAAAGGAACAAGAAGTATTCTTCTGATCAATGTGTAAATCACCAGTCTATTCTGGGTTGTTTTGTTATTTACTATATACTTTCTCCAGAAGTATTTGAGATAGGCCACATCTAAGGAAGCAATACCAGATGGTAAAGAGAATCCTTTTTCTTAGATCCCTGTCTGGTATGTCTTGCTCATATGCTCAGACTCAAAATAAGTGCCAAATTTGCAATGGCAAGGAATTTTTCCTCTTGGTCAGATTATATGAGGAAGAGGAGAGGGGCTGTCTTCCATTTGTTTCCCTGGGGAAGGGAGGAGAAGTGGGTGAGGATGACAGAAGGTGTTTGCGGTTGCCTGTTCCAGGGAGCTCAGTTTGCACAACGGGCTCAGCACGACATGCCAAAATAAAACCCTCGTCACTGCAGGGCTGTGGTTAGACTTTGGCAGAACCTGCACGTTCCTTGGTTATCTCCATTCAGTATGTCAGCCCACACCACTAAACTCACACAGTAGGGGGAGGACTGCCTGGCACACCATGACAGAAGGACATACTCAACGACCTCTCCCACCCTTAAGTTCTTTAAGTCTCAGTATCATGATCTATTGACATTTACAGGCATACCCATAAATCTGACACCAGCAAGCAAGTTATAATAATGCATTTTATTAATGTGTCACCTGATTACATAGTAAAAGCTCAGGTAGTCTTAGAAAACACTTTGCCAGAGCCTATTCAGAGCTGTTATTCTTACTATTCTGCAAGGCATTTGTTTTTAAATATAGTTTTTAAAAGCACTCTATTAAATTCAAATGTATTTTTATTAAACTTTTTATAAATAAATTGTATATTCTGCTGATAGCTCTATGTTATTGTTTATATTACTAAACAAAGGAATAGAGCAAAAGAAAACATGTTTATTAGGAATGTGAATTAACCATTAAAAATAACGGAACTGCTGTGTAGGCCTCTGGTAAGTTAACCCAGCAACTGGTTGCCACATCAAACATCTTAACTAAAAACACTGATCCTAAAGCATTGCAGACAAAAGGAATCAAAAATGTGCACCAGCCAAGATCTGGCAAAATCTCTTTGCAGCCTCACTCACTCCCACTCCTCCACAGTGAGTTTCAACAGATAGCTCTGAAATTTTCCCTGCAGCCACAATAGCCTCCTCGTATGCAGGAGCAGATGATTATAAATTAAACTGGGACTGATGCTGGCTGCATCATTGAGAGCTCAGAAGACACATAAAAATAATGAAGTTATCTAGCCAAAAAGTGAGAGAGGCTCTTTATTCTTTGTCTAAATATCATTTGTATTGTTATTACAGATGACAGCAAAAAAACAGCAAGAGGTGCCATCAAATGCAATGTGCTTATATAGCCTTTCTCATATTCCACCAAAGTCTCCCATCTCCCTTTATTAGGCAGCATCATTTTTGCACCTGCCAGTGAAAGCTCAGAAATAACATTCCATACAACACTGAAGGCTCAACCAACACAATGGTACACCTTTTGTCAAAATTTTTCCTTCTGGAAAAATCCCAGAGTAGCTACTTCAGATTTAGGCAATCTCCCACCATAATTCACATACTGTAAGAATTAAAAAAAAAAAAAAATCCTAATCTGAAATTACAAAGCAATAAAAATAGCTCAACTAATAAAGTCTCTTCTTGACAGACATCAAGCTAATATAAAAACTGTAAAAAGCTTGAGAAATCAGGCTTTAATAATTACTGTCTCAATGTGCATTGCCTTTCAATACAAAATAAACAGCATTAGAAGAATCAGAGACAAAACCAGATCTATTTCTTGAAGAGTTCTACATTACAAAGGATTTAAACAGGGTTGTGATTTTTTTTTTTTTTAAATTCAAGAGCCTTGTTACACAGGGATAACCCAAACTCAGTGTTTTAATGAGCATTTATCTGGTCTTTATTTAAACTATATTGCAGTGCTAACTGATACCATTTACCTTCCCTGTATTTATTTTTCCATCAAAAGAAACACATTGAAAAGATAAAAAAGTCTTCAATGGGATAGTTTTATAAGATCATGATGGTATCTGAGTATCTTCTTCAAAAAGTTAAAGCAAAATAAGAAATTTCATAATTATATAATCCAGCCTCCAGCCCTTCTCCCAACACCTTACACCTGTCTGTCAACAAATAATATGTACCTAGAGAGTTATTAAGCTCTATTTTGCCTGACTCATTGATAACTGATTCCTTATTAAGGCCCTGTCATGCACACAAATACAGATATGCCCACAGAAGCTTCTACCCAACAGCTCTGTAAGGCTACCACATGTATACCTGATTTTTTTAAAAAAAACCACACCTCCTGGTTCTCTCTAGACAGTCATTAGACAAACAAGGGTAGGTAGGCCCTCTGAACAGAGGCGAGCAGCAGAAATAGAGCAGTCAGACTTTCACAAAAACAAAACAAAACAATCAAACAAACAAAAAAACCCACAACTCAATAAGTTTGAAGTTCATTGTCTTTTTAAAAATCTGTTTTATGCTAATGTAAAGCCCTATCCCTATACACATTTCCATGGGGAATTCTGTCATTACAGACAAGCACAAATGAGTAATGTTTCTGTTATGAGACAGTACTTTCTTCCATGAAAGCAGACACTTAAAATATGGCATCAAGTTTCAGCAGAAAGTTTTGGCAATTAATCCCATGAAAGTGATGATACATTATAAAGGGGGCTAGAAGGAAGTCAAGAGATCATCTTCTCCTTCCCCAAGAGAGGTCCATTATACCTGTATTAATCCCACCTCTCCAACCAGCTGTTTGTCTCATCTGCTCTTAAAAGCTGACATCAAATCCACAACACTCCCAGGTACTCAACTCCTCTGCTTTGCTATTCAGAGAGTAAATGTCTCAACAGTGTCTAAGCTGGAACTCCCTTGTTCCAATTCAAACACATTACGTCTTGCTTTACACCACAGTAACATAGAAAACACTCTTATTTCCTACTCATGGTAGATGTTCCACACACTTGAAGACTTTCACGATCACCCCTAAGCCTTTCCTTCTCCAAAGTAAATAACCCCAGCTTGGTAAATATTTTACATAGGTCATGTCAAGTTTTCAAAGCAGTTGACAGTTGTCATTTGCTCTCCTGCTGATCTGTCTCAACACACAGCAGTCAAACATAAAATGCAGCACTCCGGCATAAGGCCTTGTAAATTCTGTATGGGGTAGAATAACGCTGCATGCCTTGCAGCTCAAGACATTAGCCTCCCAGCATGATGCACTCTCTCCCCCCATCTTTTTTTCCCCCTCAACAGCATCACACAGTGGAACCATTATACCTCTCAGATTCTCTTCTGCAAACTGATGCCTATCCAACTATCTTTCATCTGAAAACCTGAGTATTTTCTGTTGAAGTAAGAAGTCTCCAGCTTGTCCTATTTTACTTTGTGTATTTTCAGCAGGTTGTCAGAATGATTTAGAAACCTCATACTGTTCTTCAATATATTTGCATTCTTCCCAGCTTGTCTGCTGCAAACTTAAGAAATACTATCTATTCCATCATCTAGGTCACTAATGACAAATAATTACCAAAGCCAGTCATCCAGGTTTCCTACACACGCAGCCCTGTGTAATTTCCAACGTAATGTTTCTACACTACATGCAATATAACAAAAGGTTCTCAAAAGTGACAATATCCCCACCCCACACCCTCCCCCACCCCCAAGACAGATTTGCTGGTATGGCTTATAGGTAAAATTTGACTAAAAAAAAACCCAAAACAATGAAACAACAAAGTTCAGATTTAGAGAGCAGTTATAAGCTTTCTGGACTTAGATATATATAGATATATTCTTGTTACTTCTGACAGACTCATTTCAACCATAAAAACAGCTGTATTTTTAAATGTAAGTGAAAACATTTTGAGTGTCTCCTAGCAGAATCTAGGAGAGAAGCATCCACAAAGTATGACAATGATCTATAAACACTTATCTTCAGTAGCATCTCAGTGATACTAAGAAAAATTACGGAATAGTTGAGGCTAGATCTCAATGCCATACCCACACATGGATGTAGAATGTTCCTGGTTTAATCCCATTTCCATCAGATGCTGTGTTGAAGTGGGATGTGCATGTAGTCACTTGACTGCAAAATAGTACCACGTAGCAGAGGGGAAGAAAGCATTCCCAACATCTGTGTACCCTGCACAACCTTTACAAAGGCATCAGAGAGCTTTACCATTGGCTAGAACAGCAAGAACTTCTTTGTTTTCAGAGGCATGCTCAGCCCCATGTTAGGGACACCTGGGATAGCATATTTGTCTCAAATGCTACGCTTGCCTTCACTGCCTAGAGGCATGACCACATGAAACACTCATGAGTGAAGCCTCTGGGATATGAGGAAATGTGATTATATGCCATTTACAATGCCTTTTGCACTGTGGCAACCAACGCACAATGAATATAAAGTAAGAGACTCCCCAAACCTGTGTCAGCCTTTTAGACTGTCACTCGTTCCCCCTGTGGCAGTTATCTGCCATCCCTTTCAGGCAAGCATGGCAATATTATGGATCCACTTATCCCCAGTACTCTTTCTGACCTTTTCACATGCCCGTGAGAGCTGTCGCAACACACATCAGTAAACCTCACAGGTCTAAGCTTGACTGGCTTGCTAGGAAAAAATGTGACAGAGAAGCTGAAACAGTACAACATTTGGAAGAAAGGACAAGAGGACAGAGATAGCAGAGAAGAGCACATGGATGGCAGGAAAGTATGCTAATGCCAGGTTAGCTAATGCCACGACTCAAGGAGCGAAGACTTGTTAGAGAGGCAAACTGGCTCATTAGTCTTTGCAGAATAGAAAGATATCCTGCCAAAGCAGCATTTCCCTTCTCCAAACCTACAAAGAAGAGCTCTGTCCTGATGCTGTCCATCTCCCCTCCCAGTGGGGGGATCCTTTTTGTTTTCACCCTGCCACAGAAGCCACCCACCTTCCTGCTGCCCACGCTTTTGGCTGAAGCAGTGTATTCAGTTTCTGCAACCTCCAGTCTCAGAGTGAGCCATCAACCCCTCACCAAGTACTGTTCACACTCCCTGCCCCTCATTTTAGCCCCAAAAGCCATCACTTATCCTCCCATACACAAAGCACTTGGCAACCAGGTTCTTGGCATGCCTATTCCCATATGAAAACTATGTTCACAGAGCAAGTCCTGCAAGCCTAAACCTGGCTCTGGATCCCCGCCCCAGTTGTCCACTGCTCTATCCCAGAGAAATTACCTGCAAGGAAGGTGCTTGGCTTCAGGCAAAGGCTGAAAATACAAATGGATGGAAAACCTCCAGCAAAACATAAGTGTATCAAGAACTGCATCCAGTCAACAAAACTTCGTAAGAGAGTAAATGTGACCCATAACTCCTATGGGGAGAAGGAGGCAGATACTAGAATGGAGAGAAGTCAACAGAGCCCAGAAGTTATAGGCAGAGACAAAAGTGGTCTCTGAGAGACAAAAATTGCCACAGCAACAAACATTATTCCATATGTTCACAAGGTACTAACAAACAAGAAACAGCCAGTGTGACCTAACTATAGAGCAGGCACCACTCCCAGCCACGGACAACGCAGGCCCTGACAGTCAGCACAGGGTGCCTCCTGCTGCCACACTGGCTGCTTTATGCTTAAAAGTCTGTCTGTGGACTATGGACATTTATTCCTCCCCAAGATCAAACCAGCCTTCCTCCTCCCCCAACTCTTCCTGCAGTTGTCTGACCCATGACTGCCCAGGACTATAGCATAAAGCCTTCAGTGGAAGATGCATCAGGATTTTTAGCATCTCCCAGCTTGTTCAAGATCTCTGCCAGTGAAGACATGACTGCTTTGCTGCTTCTCAGAGATCCAGCTGTTGTCCCTGGTCCTCCAGAAGGAAGCATTCACCTTCTGACATTTTATCTGACTACCAGTCCCTCTCACATCCAGCAGCAACTTCCAGATACTGACACTGAAGTAGCTTTTATTCTTCTCATGGCAAAGGTTCACAAGCAAAATCCATTCCTCAGGGCTCCAGGATGACATTTTTAAGAGGGCAAACAATTAATTGCTGGAAGGATAGTTGTAAAAAGAAAAGGGGAAAGAAAGGGAGACCAATCATGAAGACCTAAAAGGTTCAGAAAGGAGCTATCATGGGGAGACTGGCATAGAAGGTAGGTTGGGTATAAAAAGACTAGCAGCTATGACAGCTTAGTGAAAGAGGAAGGTGAGAGCCAAGAAGGATCATGGGTTATGGATGACAGCCAACATGAAGGCACAGATGCCATACAGCTCCTGACGTAAAAGGAAGCATGTGAGGACATTACATGAAGTCAGTGGTCCAAGAGCACTTTCCTAGTACACATGTGCTCTGTACACACTCACTGTTTGGTCCCTCATTTCCCCATTAGGGGTAGGAGCACATTGTATTAACAGCCTGCAGAGGATCTTCCCATTTGGCTTCATGCGAAATAAATTGCTAGGGTGAATGTAACAGAACAGTACAGTACAAGAAAATTTAGTAGTACGCTAAGTACAAGAAAATTTAGTAGTATGCTACCGCAAACTAAGAGACTAATATTAGAAAGCATCCATACAGCTCCTTTTTCAGGTGGTCTTTCCAATAATTTTATCGCAAGCTATACAACAACTAGGATGAAAATCTTGGGAGTTCTGGAGGAAGCCAGCATATGGCAGCACATTTCCTTTGCTCCTCAGAAGGTACTAAAGCAATCTCAGTAAACAGGAGTTTCCCAAATGCTTTATGCTAAGGCATATAATGTGGTAGTCTAGCTGCATGGCAAACAAACTGCAGATAACAAATTGTCATGGCTTAAGCATAGCTGGCAACAAATTACCGCGTGGCCACTCTCTCACTCCTCCTCCCTGTTGTGGTTTGAGCCTGATCAGCAGCCAACCCCCGCAGCTAATCACCCTCCCTTCCCCCTCCCCACCTGGGAATGGGGGAGGGGATCAGAGGGGTGAAGGGAGACTCGCAGGCTGAGATAAGAACAGTTTAATAATGGCAGTAAAACGAGAACAATAACAATGATAGTGGGAAAACAAAAAGCAATATATAACCAGGCAAAGTACAGCGTAATTGCTGACCACCCGCTGACCAATCCCCAGCCCGTTCCCGGCCAGCGACCCCGAGACACCAAGATCCCACAATCGCGATCCCAGAAATGAGAGAGAGAGAGAGAGAGAGAGAGAGAGAGAGAGAGAGAGAGAGAGCCCCTTCCCGACCACCCCTCCTCTATACAGTGAGCACGACGTGCCATGATATGGAATATTTCACTGGCCAGTTTGGGTCTGGTGCTGTGGCCGTGCTCCCTCCCTGCTCCCTGTGCCCTGGCGCACGGGCAGGACGTGGGGAGTCGGAGAGTCCTTGAAGTCTCGGCAGCAGCTGAAAACACCAGTGTGCTACCAGCATTCTTCCCACACCAAACCCAAAGCTAAAGCCAAACCACAGCACTCATCTAGTCCCTGAAAAGGAATATTAACTCTATTTCAGCCCAAACCAGGACACTCCCCTGGTGGGATGGGGAGGAGAATCAGAAGAAAAAAGGTAAAACTTCATGGGTTGGTATAAGGACAATTTAGTAGGACAACACAAGGGGAGAAGTAGCAATAATAGCAATAACAGTAATAAAAGAATACCTAAAGTGAGTGATGCACAATGCAATTGCTCACCACTCAGAATCCAATGCTCAGCCTGTTCTCAAGCCATGATCCCACCTCTCGCTGGCCAGCTCTCTCAGTTCTGTGCTGGGCATGATGTTATATGGTATTGAATATCCCCTTTGCTAGTTGGGGTCAGCTGTCCTGGCTGTGCCCCCTCCCAGCTTCTAGTGAGCACTAACTCTATCCCAGAGAAACCCAGGGCACAAACACACGAACATCATTTATTATAAGCAACAGTACTGGTTTGGAATAATGACAGTAATAAAAAAATATTCAAATTCATTTCACAGGAAAGAAGGAGGGAAAATAAGGCTTCCTTCCTCCTCTAAGACAAAACAGGATTGGTTCATAGGGATTTCATAATCCTGACATCTCTAGAAAGTCAGCCTATACTTCACATAACAGAATGGCAATAATACTGAAAAATTCAAAGGGAAAGTCTGTAATGCCAGAATGCCTAAAAGAAGACACGGGGCAGACAGATCCCTAATGTTCAGCAACTGCCTCTTTTATCTGAGAGCAGATATTTAAAATACAGGTGGTATTATTGCTACCAGAGGAACAAATACATTGTGCAGAAACCTGAGTGCTTCTTTCCTTACAATCAAGTATTTATTTGTAGGTTATACTTAACTTTTAATCTTCACCAAGCAGAAAAAATAAATAAAATCTATCATTAGAATTCTTTAAGCAGAGCACAGGTTCGTCAAACAATCATGTATCTCCCCATAGCCCCACCATGACCGCAATCCTACAGAGGCTAAATGTGTGCACACTAGAAATTGCACCAACTCAGAAAGCTCTCTCTGTAGATTAAGAGATTATTCAAATATTTGTAGCATCAGTGCCAAAAAAAATCAATTAATCAATACAGCATAGGGCAGCCTGGATCATTCAATTCGTGAGGACGTTTCAACTCCTTTGTAACAAGCAATTCTTTTTGACAAACAAACCTTGAATTTCCCTTAACTGAAGAAAACTGGACTTCCCAAAATAAATGCCCCTGGGAAAAAACAATGAACAAGAAGTTGTTTAAGTATGTCAGATTTCAAGGTTTACTATTTAAAATTCAAGCTGTGCTGACTAGCAGTAATTACCCACATGATATTCTTCTCCCAGTTTTCTCACTGGGTAAGTACTTTCTCAGGCAGCAGAACAGAACAGGTGGTTATATGGTGATTTGTTCTTTTTGTCATACAATTTTGAAGTTTTACTAAAATACATATAGAAGAGAAATAACTTTTCTTACTCATAATGCAGCTTCTGTTTACAAAACAAACAGGACACAGCCAATGCCAATTTGAAAATACTTAGAGCAACTATGTTTCTGAAATATTTGTTATTTAACATGCATCTATCACATTTGCCACTGAAAATCAGAATTTAATCATGTAACTACTGTGCTCACAAACTAAGTTACTCCTAGACCCCAACCAGCCGCTCAGAGATCACTAGTTCCTTGCCTCAGCAGCTCACATTTCCAGCCACCAAATTCCTCTAGCATTTTCCCTCTGCTCTTGCTATATGCTTTGCTGCTTCTGAGCACACAGAAACACTGCAAACTCCACAAGCTGCCAGTTCAACAGGTAATGCAGGATACAAGGGCAGAACCAATAGAAACAGAGCAGTTCAGAGAAAAAGGCCACAAGCTGAAAACACTGAGCAGGGGAGCAGACTGTCACATGGGAAGAGCAAGAGCAGGTTAGACAATTTGTCAGACCTCCATCCCATTACTATTTTTGCCTCATTTTATCACTATTCAAGTTTTAGTAGTGAACTGATGAGATCTTTTCTCCTGCTATTTCTCTGTAGAGATTCAATTATTTTAGTACTTCAGCACCCGCCTTCACATCACCATCAATCCACTGGCTATGAGATCTGGCCCTCAAACATCTAGACTGAACCTCATGCACTATAGAATAATTATTTGCCTGCATACAAATATTTTAAATATTTAAAATTTCATATAAACTCTTCTACTGCAAAAACATTTTTTTCATTTAGGCAAAGCATGGAGGCACCCAGATACTTGATTCTCTTTGCTCCCTCCAAGAATCATGCAATTCCCCCACCCTGAAATTCTGCAACATTCGTAACAGGACCATGACTTGATCCAAAAGGCTGATTTCATTTTGCGTTTTTCCATGTGGCTTAATCTGATCACAGTTTTGATAAAGAACTTCTTCAGATTATTTTGCATTCTTGACCTTGTCCCATCCTTGCCTAAGTAGCCAAAACAAAATTCCAACAGGGCATAGGACACCCAGCGCACTGTGGAGAAGCATGGTATCTGGTCAAGCATGGGTCAGATGATAATTTATGTTATTACTTAGACATCACAGCAACATTACTTAGACATCACAGCACTCAGAACAACAGTAGATAAATATCAAGTTACACAATCAAGCTTTAAAACCTGAATGCCTCATTTTCTGGACATCAATCCTCCAGGTAACCATATTATTTCAATAAATGTTGTGATGTTCTTAGCCTTGTAAACGTATCTCTATGATTAAAGAATATAATGGACTATGCTGTATGAACATACATCCCATTAATACAACAAAGAATAGTTTTAACATATACAAAAAAGTCATCACTACCTGACATCTTTTTGCATGTATACATAAATTTTGTGTGCATGCACACACACAAACAGATGAGCATGAATTTACCAGCAACAAGGTTTCACAAAGCTTTAAAATATCCTCAAGCAGTGTATACATCTTCCATTGAAAAGCAACATGATGAATTACATTAAAAGAGATAGTTCCTCTCTGTAATGTGATGTGATAAATCATAAAGAGAGGATGTCACTGTGTAAAACACACACATATACCAGTAAAACAAGAGTCAACAGACAACATGCAGAGATATGTACTAATATTGGTACAAATGAAGCAGGGATGCAAATGTGAGTGTGAAAGCACCAAAATAAACAATGGAACAAAATTAAACAGAATGGCCTATACTGATAGCTAAGGGATGTGTTGTTTACGTCAAAATCAGCCCTGTGCTCTCCACAGCACAAAGGACTCATCCACAGAAGACCCTGTGCTGACAACAGGAAGATGGCAGCAAGGCTACACAGCATGCTGCACATGCCATTACTCTTCCCATTAGCCTAACACAACCTTAAAACAAGGAAACACAGACAATAGGCAGCAGACTTGCTTAAAATTTATGGAGGCTGAAGTAAGTGGGACTGTGATGGAAAAGGAACATGATATGGTAACTGCTGGCTCCTAGACAATACAAAAAATTTGTCCAAAACCAAGTTTTTCATTGTCGATCACAAGGAACCCTAGAGACATGATGATGATTCAACAGCTGGTGGCCCTTGTCCCCCATGTCATACACTAGTGACCTGTCCAGACACATAGATTTTGTGAAGCATTTGAATTCTTTGTTCAGACTTTGCATCAAAATCTCAATAAAGCATACATTAAATGCATTTAGAGTTCATTAACACACCTCAAAAAAAGTTTTCAGTGGAGGAACTTCCTTTGTACAAATAAGATTTTTTTTTTTACAAGTTCATAGGATTTCATCATCTGGCTTGATGCTATTCAGAATTTTCATCAGTGATGAAGAGATGAGATTCAAAGCCACTGCTGAAGGTTCAAAGGTGAAACACTGAAGAAATGATAAATATTGAAGACAACAAGGTTGTTGCATATGAAGTGATCTGGATCTCTTGGTAATCTGTGGTCCTTTAAACAAAAATTCATTTTAATGACAAGTGCAATGTCAAGCATCTAGGACCGTACGAGTGTCCACTGCATGTAGGAAGTCACAACTAAGAAAAATAATGCAGGGGTGCTTAGAAGACATTGTTCTGCCAGTGTCTTGCTGTGACAAAAGGTGCTGATAGAAACAATAACACAGGGCTATAAAAGGGAGACAGGATTTTTGTATCTACCTGTAGCAAGAGCAAAGCATCACAAAATCACTTTCAGAGAAAAAAAAAAAATCCCCTCAACAACAGCAGTAGAAAACTCCTGAAAGTTAAGGACTTTAATCTACTTGGTTTGTCAGAAAGACAGAAATGTGGTTATTGAGCACCATACAGTATACCAACTATAGCACACTGCCACCAGGGAGAAAAACAGCTAAACATGCATGTTCTCATTTAACACAAGTGCATACAGAAGAAATAGTGCTAGTAACACTTAACACTAAAGCATATGCATCCTAAGAATCAAACGTGGGCTACAGAAAGTAGTCTTCTCAGCACAATCCATCCATATTAGAATCAAGAGATTCATTAGGTGTCAACAATAATTCATCTACCCCACTTTCTAAATTTCAGATAATGGCAATCTCCCAAATAATTTAAGACATATTAAGTGGTTTTAAATAGTGACTAGTTTTCTTTTCATTATTAACACTTTGTTGTTTATTAGAAAGGTACAGGATGAGTATTTTGGACACAATCATTTGAAAGTCCAAAGTGGAGTTTCCAATTATTTTAAATGCAGATAAAGCTGAAGAAAATATGTGGATAAAATTTAAATGAAAACTAAATGGATGAAAAAGATAAGTGGTTCTACTTTGAGGCCTCTAAAGCATAAGACCTGCTCAGCTCTACCCACAGCTTCCACTCCTTTCAGAAAAGCTCTCTGGTCTTGACGTACAGTTTAACAGTACTCTGTTACCTGGTGATGCCAAAACAGTTACTCTTGCCTGTGACACTGAAAAAGTAAACTTTTTTTTTTGCTACTATGCCTGAAAAACCCTAAACATGGATGCAACTAACCCAACAGAAAAAAAGTTACTCTTTTCTAGATATAATTTAGATCAGCAAACTAAGTCTATTGCTCTAACACATGGGCAAACAGTGATTAAAGCACCTGATGAATATGTAATGGCAGTGGAACTTTATGGATAGGTGGATTCATAGCTAAGCATAAGCTGTACCCACAGTACAGACTGCACCACCCAAGCTATCCAAGTCTGGAGACAAAAAGGGCTAGCTGCTGTCAATCGTGGCTGAGAAGCCTTCTTGCTTACCCATTTTGCCCCCTCCACTTCCTGCCAAAGGTCAACACAGTACAGAGATACACAACAAAGACTTTCCTGGGGGCAATCTTACCCCACTTCCCTTGTCTAGGCATATAGAATTTCTTAAACTACCATCAGAGAGAGTCTTCTATTAGCACACACTAATTTGCAGTAAAAGTTCCTGCCAACAAAAGATATGTGACCCTCAGCTACAGAGGCAGACACTCTGAAGAACAAACTGATGTAAATCTCTATACTCTCTGTTCAACAATGGTACTTATCAAAACACTCACCTCCGGTCAACTTGTTTATTTCATCTCTATACAAATATGAACAGCAGCAGCACCAAAGTATATACAGAAGAATTACAGCAATACAAATTTCCAGTTCAACACTGTTTCACAGCATGAGGAACTCACTGCTCAGATTTAGGCGTAACTGTTACATACTCTGTAGAAGTCTCTCAAAGTATCAGTTTCTCTCCTGTAGTAATTTTAATGGGATATTTCACATTAAGGCAGCCAATTTCTCTCAGTGAATACTAGATTGCAGAGGCTATACCCTTTCAGAGAGAAAAATCCAAGAAAGCCCAAAACTGTCATAAGCAGAAACTATTAGGAATAAAAATTCAGTAACTTGAGTATCTCAAGACTGCATCTTGAATAGCTTTTATAATTAACATGGAAAATATTTAATTTCTCAAAAATCTAGTACTATTGGTAGTGATCTGTCTGAAATTGTTTAGATAATATTTTCCAAAACTAAACACTATTTTCCAGAACCTAAATGAAATTTCTGTCTTCAGATATAATGAATCAAATCTGAATTTCTGTGCTTTGCAAATAATATACCACAACTTGTGCACTTTCAGCACAATAGTGCCCTTCTGCAAAAATAGATTCAGTGAAAAAAGCTGCAAAGCTGTATGCATAAGCATACACACAGGTCCTGAAACATACACACATAAGACACAGGAAGCAACAGTCTTACATGTTTTGGGGTGGTTGAAGGCTTTTGTGTTATTTTTTAATTCTTCACTGTTATTCAAAATTAATGTCCTTGACTGTCTTTGACAGTTGAGTCCTTCAAGCCACAAAGAGGCCTACGCAATTCGGGAGATAAAACTCAGAGACAGATGTTGGGAGAGAGTTAAGCCTGTATAATCAATGTATTTCACTTTTGAGGTTTCCTTTCGGTGCTCTGGCACACCATCTAAACAATTTTCCTTCTCACAGGTCACCTATATATATAGACAATTTTTCATGGATATCTCTATTTGTAAGCATACATATATACATGCATACAGAAGGTGTCAAATTCCAGTTTTGTCCACCTGCATGACACTGGCCTCAGAGCTTTTTGTTTTGTTTTGTTTTTTAAAAATCATAGTTGGTATGATTTCATAATTCCATTCTACTCAATTTCTCATTCCCACTTTTCCCCTGAGGTTAATTGATAGTCCATATTTGTCAGTGACAAAAACTTTCTTATAAAACTGTTATTAACTTTCTTTAAATTTACTTAATTAGGCCCCTAAGTAAGCAGTAGTTTTAACTAGTGTTTCTTTTGAATTCTTGTCTGGTTACACTCCTGTGTTGCTGTTTTCCAAGGATATCAGCTCCTTCACTGTAATGCATAAATGAATTTTATGAAAATTTGGTGACCAACTTTGACATTTCCACAGATGCAAGCAGATTATATAATTGCTGCTACTGAACTAGGTCCATATTATATAATTACAGAAAATAGTTTGGGAATGTCAAGAGGGCAGATGCAGCAAAAATAAATATCTAAAAGTTACCTACCTCTGAGTTAAACTGAAACTGACAAATGAAAGAAAAGAAAAAGGAAATAGAACTGATTTAGTCTGGGAAAGTCAGGTATTTTACTTCTAGGGCAGGTCCTTTAGCCACTGAAGCTCTAAAGAAAGGAGGAACCTCCTCTACCTACTCACTTACTCCCTTGTAAGTACTGCTGTTTCTGAAGGCTCCTCTCCACCTCACAGAAGCCTGTTGTTAAATCATTTTTAGAAGAAGGGCATTTTAAACCAGAATGTGCCTCCTTAAAGCTGAGTATAATTTTTATGCCACAGCCTTTGAGTTCATGCCCTCTCTATCTGTAGTTCTCATTTTGCTGTACTCTGTGGGTATGGGGAGGAAACAAAAGAGAGTAAGGACATTGATACCTTAAATTCAGGGATGGAAACTCATCTCACACAACTTATACTGAGAGATCTTCTCTGGCTACCTACTCCAGCTACATACACTCCGAATGTGTAAAGGATAGGGATTTTTATATGCAATCAGGCGTTCTCTGGCTCATGAGAGGGTCTGCAAGTTTCATACACAGATGTTAGCAACACTTAACTCCAATCAAATTAAATCTGTATTTCTGGGTCTGACTTAACATTAAGCACGAATATCTCCCTTGATATCTGGAAGTGTTTGATGAAAATAAACAAATCAATAAAAATATCTGAACAACATATAAATAATCCATCCCTGTAGTGGCTGCATGCAAAAATACACTTAGATACCATTTTCTGATAGAGTTGTAAAGTAGGAGAGTAACAGCCGTGCAGGTTTGCAATCACATTAAGTTTATAAAAGGTCAGTCTTGCTGCTGGAGACAGCCCTAGAGAAAGCTCCCAGCCATTCATTCTGCCTCCATGCCACCACATCCAGCTGCACAGTCAAACACACTGCAGAACCCACCTGAAACTAGTTGTTACCTGGATCAGTTCTGCTTGTGTCCGCACATGCACTTGTGCCAACACAGCCAAGGGGTGCTCTGATAACGGAAAAGCTCACTTCTTTCTCAGCCAGCATCTCTTATCTCAGTTTATGCCAACTGTGCTAAAATTAAATTTAACCTTTAGGAGTTGATGTATAACAACTATGTAAAATCAGAATTGGGTTTCATTGTAGGAGGCCCACAAAAAGCTTAACTTATTTCATGAGATCCAAAATAAGGCCTCACAGCCACAGACAATCTGGGGAAGAATGAAAAAGTTAAGACCTCTCCCACTCAAGTTTCCTTCACTTTATGTCCTCAATTCTCTCTCACAGTCCCTCCTACAGCACATCACATTTCCCATGCCTCCTTTTCCAACACCTCTTGATTCTTTCTTGACTTCTGCCACCAACATGCCTTTAACCTTTAGTCTTCTCTTTCAAAACCACGAAACAGTTTCATACTATCTGCCCTTACATCAGCTGAATCTTGTGTAACAAAAAGCAGGAAGCTGTTAGTTTACAGAGAAGTCTCCATATTTGGACTGATCAATGGTAACATAAAAAGATCAGTGACAACACAGGACGTATTTAACTGAAGGCAATTGGGCTTGTAGGTTGACAGTCACAGAACTAGACCAAAAGGTCAGCCACTACGTGGAGTAACTCCACACATGGCAAGAACGTATGTGCTCGAGGGTACAGTCAGGCAGATGAATGGCAGATAAGGTTCAACAAGTAAACAAGCACTGCCAGGTAACACCACGTGTTGGAATGGATGCCAACAGATATTGAACTCAGAATAACAGCTAATGCACAGGTAGACTCATCTGCTCATGGTTTTGCTAGCTGTAAGTCAGCATCACCCTCTTTCATAGCATATCTGATCAATATAATAAAAGAAACCCAAGTACCACTTCTGCCATCAAGTTGAGCACACAGCTAAGTAAGTCCAAGAGCTCTGGCTGGTTCAGCAGAATAGTTAGGGAAAGGCTATTATTCCGTATCAGTCAAACACCACTTCTTTTCAAACAATCTGTTACTCTGTATGCTTCCTGCCAAATACCCACCACCTTTCCATATCATCATGTTATATATACACCATATTCCATCCCACTGAGACTTAGAATCAGCAGCCTATGTTGTCATAGAAAATGTATTTTTAAATTATCTGCATATATATGGAAAACAACTCCGTATGGTCTAGCTGGTAGCCAGTCTGAAAAAATAATGCAAGAGATAGAAAAGAAGCTGAAACGTTTTGCACGCTAGCTCTTTGAAATATATGCATGGTGAATCATAAGCAAGACACCTTTCTTCATGCATCCCTCTTTCCTTTCCTCCCCTGATTGTATCATACAAGAGAGTAAGAGATCATTTCAAAGAAGGGGTGGAGGAGGTGGGGTAGGGGTGTGAGTGGCATGAAGGGAGGGGGGGATGTGGGTGATCTGTACCAAGTACCAGTCATTCATCAATTCAAACCTCACTTTCCAAGCTTCTTCAATAACCAAATACTTGATGTAGAATTAGTTTTATATTTTCTCAGCTTTTCTTAAATAATGGGTTTGCTTACTATTTAGTATAAGACTTTTCATATGTCAGAACCTAAAACAATAAAGTCTTTTCCAAGTCAGCAGATGTCCTACGAAGTACAGAGTTCTGATATGTCAATTAAGTCAGAACTACAGAGCACTTAACTGCATTTTCCCAGCAATTACATTTTGTTTTCACATACCTAACCATACTATCACAAAAAGCTACACAGCACTATCAAGTTGAAAACAAGGACAGAAAAATAAAACCAAGGAACTGGCCTTCTGTGCAAGGAATTAGGGTTTTAGTCACAACATGTTGTCACAGTAACACAAGCTTATTCAAGCACAGCTATAGCCTTATCATCCATAGGTATTTTTTGAAAGAAAGTAGCAAGTGAGCAGATTGTTTCTTAAAACATCTTGCTATGTTCTTATCCCAATACTTTCTCAATAAATTACTAATAAAGAACAAGAAATAAAACAGATACAACTAAAACCAGAAGCTTTGAAACCAAACAGCTCAAAAACACTAGAAAAACAAAGGCAAGGTGCAGAAATCTTATCAAAGCACAACTAAACCACAATATCCGAATCCATACTATTCTAACTCAGTAACAATTTTTACAAGAATATACAGTCTTTACTTCCACTAATCAATACAGTAGCTTAACAACCCTACACATTTAGAACTCATCTGTTCTTTGTTCCTACCTTTTCATTCACAGGTCTGATCACAGAATTTTATAAGGAAACAGTTTTACTTCCATGTCAAGTTTCATTTATATCATTCATGAAGAAACTAAATTTCTTCCATGATTTTTAATAAGAAAAATCTTCAATACAAAACAGAAGCTTCAAAATATGAACTTTTTGTCACTTTGGAAATCCCTCACAATAAATCCTCTAGAAGAGGGGGATGGGCATAAAATGCCACTGCACAACCGATAGGTTTTCATTTACAATCTTAATTTCTTTGTGTGCATTTTAAGGCAGATCAACTACCACATCTAACCTTTATTTTAAGTGCTCTGAAAAGACGACTAGCCTACTCAAAAACTGTCAAAACTACATACTATACCGTGAGCATGACAGAAAAAACTTCATATACTTACAAATTTCCTCTTCTTGGAAGGCTCAACTCCTTCTGCAACAGAAAAAAAATTACACTGTATTAGGAATAAAACATTTTAATTGGAAGTCGCCTTTTTAAGACAAGTCCTATAATCCTCCCATCCCACCAGTAGCAGACAGATAGACGTGGTATATTTGGAGTACAATAAAAGACGGTACAGATTTTACATGCACCATCTTTTACTTGTTATCTTCCATTCTTATCTGAAATATTAACATTAGCAATGGGAAAAGTCTGGGCCCTTTTGTAGCAGCAATATTAAAATATTTCAAACAACAGACAGATGTTATAGAAAAGCCTTACAGTCAGAGCTATGATGCACTGGTAACAGCATTACAATTTGCAAGAGTCAGATACTAAGTTCTTTCCAGCTTCCATCATTTGCAAAAGTTGTTAACAACAGGATCAAGACCTAAATAGGTGACTATCACCACCAAGCTTTCTGTTCTTTAACACAAAAAAGATGAGGTACATAACAGTTCTGTCAATTATAAATCATCACAACTTATTATAATCTTCTGCAAAGTACTAGCATCATAATAGAATTACTGCTGTACAAATATTTCTACAACTTTTGCCAAGAACAGCTGAACTACTGGTTATAGGACTGACAAGATAGCCTGCTAGCCAAACAGAAATTGCAAACAAACATTTTACTAGCATTTTCTTGTAGAAGAAGATCCATGAATTTTTGCCCACCAGAAATAAGCATAATATATATACCCATAAATAGATTATCTTGGTTTGTATAAATCACGGAATAGCTGAGGTTGAAAGGGACCTCTGAAGATCCTCTGGTCCAACCTGCTCAAAGCAGGGCCAATTAGATCAGGTTACTCAAGACCACATCCAGATGTGTTTTGAACACCTGCAAGGATGAAGAATCCACACCCGCTCTGAGCAATCTGTTCCAGTGTCCAACTACCCTCACTTTTTTCCGTTTCTCACATGAACTTATATTCTGAATCGTACATTAGTTAAGTTGTCTTTGCAATTATGTCCAGCAGGGAGCACCATCTGTGTTTAAACAAAGGGACAAGTCGTCTGACCTAGAGGGTACACAGACTGACACATTTAAAGTTGAAAAGCATCACAAAAGACAAGGTTGCACATGAAAATGATTCGAGATATGTAGACAGATGTCTTTAGTCACTCCATTGCATTATTTTATGTTTACTTTCAATATCCTCACAAAAAGCTATTTTAAAGTATCTAACAGACACTCAGTTTCTATTCTAGAAGTTATCGAAGGGAATAGTCAAAAAATTCTCTCTCAGAAGTGAATATATATATATATATGCATGATATGTATGTGTGCACATGTGCTTATTTCACATAGCGTATAAAGTTATATGTATCAACCAGAAAAGGCACATGAAAATACAACTGAATGGATAAAAATAGTTCAGCCAGACACCTTAGAAAAGGCCATAAGGGAATGAATAATTATGTATTCTTTAGAGACTTTTAAATGGTGTACAGTAAATAAAGCCCAGGCTGGTAACTGAATGATAAGGATTAAAATATCAAGTAGCTGCTCAATTCCTGAGCACCGCCCATCCTGTTCATTGAATGAGGCAGGAAAAAATAGTGTGAAACAATATAATTAGAGATCATAACGCAAAGGCATAGGAGAGCAGAACTAGGGGCCTTGGTAACAAATTCTGGCACTTCCTAGGAAGTTCCAGCAACTGTTCAGAATTTACAATTTAAAACAACATCTTTTAACATAACATGTGCTTACATACAAAAGAACAGTTACACCTGCATACAATATTGCATTATGAAGCTGAGTAATTCCCCTAAATTTAAAATGTCACATTCATCATGAACAAAATGTAACTGCAATTTAGAACCCACGTACTTCCCTTTGTATGTTTTTTTTCTTTAATATTTACAATGCCATTGTGTTCTATTTCTAACATAAAACTTTACTTGTAATTCTAGGTACTGTCACACTGTAACAGACTGCTTGTGGTCGAACTGCCAAACTGTGTGAGCAAGAATCATACTTAGTTTTGCACCCCATTTAAGAAAGTCACAACATGTACTTTAAATTTGTTTCTTATGATTCAGGTCTTTTTTTTTTTTTTTTTTTTAATCAGAGTATTTTTTTTATAGTTTATCATTACAGCAGCACAGCAAATGACAGACACTGCCTTCTGTAGACACTTGAAGTCACATTAATCTCTTGGCCCATTCTCATCCATGCCATCTTGAAGCACTACTTCTGACTACAGAATAAGACTCCATAAGAGATGATTCACAGTAATGATTTGCTGGTGAAGATGTTAAAAACTGCTAAAATCTCCCCATACAAAGTAAAAAATGAACCAAAGCACCAGGTATGTAATTCATACAGGAAGCTTGACAAAAATGCAAATAAAGCATTTGTAAGGGTGAATTTTAAAACAGTATACACATAAACAAAACAAAGAATGAAATACAACAAATATCCTTTTTGAATAATATTTATACCCTAAATTTTCCTATAGATCACAGCATCAATGTTAATATCCAGGGCCACTTCTCTCATGCTTCTCAAGCTTGAGTATCTCCAAGGATTAAAAAAAAAAAAAAAAAAAAGTAACTGAAGCTTGTTTTTCTGCCTCAGATAAGGCTGAATTTTTTACAGCTCCTACATGATTTTTTAGTGTCACTTACAACTCACTTGTTCCAGGGATTTTTGCACGGTCTGAAGAAATTATCAGATTATCAATTGCGTCAGTACACACTTTCTTACTCCAGAAAAGGCTCACCAACATTATGCTAGCTTTGTAATAGTACAGCCGAGTTCCACAACTGCTGCTACACAAAGCAGGTGGAAAAAGTGTAAATATGCTCTACACATGGGGCTAGCCTATATCTTAGATTAATAATTTATTTCCTAGGTACATAAAAACCATCTGCACCATTCTAAAGCTAAAGATGTCATTTTCACTCCGTCCCTCCCAGCTGTTTTACTCACAGCCACTGAAGACAGGGAAGAGCAGAAGTATACCATACCAAAAATCACTCAGTTCTTCAGGCTTGCAATGCTCCAGCTCAAGATCTTGGTTACACTGCAAATGCCCTGTAACAACTTCACAGTTTTCTGGCACCGCACTGCTTCCTTTCTGAAAGTCTCAATAAGAGACTCAAAAGACCAGCTGTCCTACTTCCACTGCACAGCATCCAACACATACAGACAGCTTAAAGTGAAAAGTTGGTGGTGTAAAGACTTTCAGATCACATACTTAGCAGGCAAGCCCCTGGAGTATTAAAAAGAGAAAAAGATGCTTTCACTACCACTCTGCATGTTTCTCAGGCACCAGCTCTGCCCCAGAGGACAACACTATGCTCTTTTGTGCTTGCCCTGCATGGAATCCTCTGGCCAGTTCGAGCTGGGCTGGTTTTAGGGCTGTTTCAATCCACTACAATAACACAAAGCAGACTTAATGGACCAGAGACTCTTGCCCTTGAGACCCTTTGTGTCACAAAAATCGTGGTCTGAAAACATAATAAACCTTGCCTCAGGTTCAAGAGATGTGTGTGCAAGCTGTGCCAAATTGCTGCGATGTTGCATTAAGACCCATGTGTACTGAATTTAATTGCAGCTATCATTAATCAGTTCAAACTCCATACCCCGCACATTTTACTATCAATAACACGGTTTTACAAGCACAGATGCTTTTTGATTATTTTAGTAATTACGAATCTTCCTCTGGTCCTACACATCTATAAGACACTTCAGTATGGACAAGATCAGTCAATAGACCAGAGTGCATATACCCAGCCTTACAAAGAAACCACACTGACCAAATAAAGCACATTGAACTTTATTCTGGGCCAAAGTCTTCATCTCACTAACTAGAAACATGGTTGAAATAACAGAACGATGCAAAAAGGTTTAAACAACAGAGGTGACTTAGGAAACACTAACCTTATCTCACTTCTTATAAATATTACCAGCAAATTACAGAAAAATTAAAATATTGTATTTCATCTCCTATATGGGAGGAGAAAAGATGCCATTAACTTATTTCTTGTTGCTGGATTCAATTTTAAAGAATCAGTAAAAAGCTAACACATTCATAAGGTGCTAAAAATATAGCTAATGTCAATACAAGTTGATTTTAGAACCACAGTAAATTTGCTTCATCTTCCAACAACTGCAGTGTTCAAATATTCAAAAAGTCTTATCTTTTAGAGTTTTCATTTCTCCATTAAGTAGTCTGAAAAAATGAACCTTTTCAAGACAAATTTCAGTAATGCATTCTTCATCTGGGGAGGTGTTAAGTGTGATAAAATTAATATGAGGGGTTTTTTACACTGTTGCTCTGCCCATCCGTCATAGGCTGTAATCATCTGAGGGCTTTCTGGTAACACTTTAGATACTGCATTAAGAACAGGTTAACATTGCAACATTAACACTGTAGTAATAACAGTAGGAAGAAAAAAAAATATCAATGGCACACAATTCACCTTTTTATCATAATCACTGACAGCAAGAGTTACTGCTTTGACAGATGACTTTGGATGATCTTCTTCTTAAGCAATTACTATGGTTTTGCTGAAGAAAAGTTGGGAGATGACAGCAAATGTTGCATTTGGATGTGGGAATAATGAAAAAAAGCAGAGCAAGTAACATAGTATAGGATTGTTTTGATCTACCAGTAAAAGGAGTTGCACTGTGCAAGGGCTTTTTACAAGCTGATCTTGAACTCTTTGTAAAATTAATACATCAAGCCATTGTATTAATCCATTCTAAATACCTTTTAAGTGAGGCAGTGACAGGTTATGCTTTTTATTTGATTGCTTCCAACTTTACCAACATTCAGTTCTTCAGATGCATGGAGCACATTACCAAGGGGCTCAGTGTGGAGACACATCAACCACCTCAAATGCCCCAGTGTTAGCCTCTCACACCAAATGTCTCTCCTACTGTAAATCTGTTTCTCTGTCAAAGCTGTCCTTTGCTCTTAGGACAACTTACAACATTTCCTGGCTCCAAGAACAGTAAGCCTCTGCCTCAGAAATGGTTTTCTATTAACACAAGGGTTGAATTTTAGGAATGACTAAATTTCTAGTTCAAGGCAGGATTAACTGATTTTCAGAAAGGTGCAGGAAAGTGTTCAGCTCTTTCTTTGTCTGTCAAGGTGTTCTCACTTGAGTTTGATATCTTACAAAACAGGTGTAACTATAAAATTGTTCTCCCTTCCAGATGATCCAAGTGAGCTCATGTCTGGATCATCACTTTCTCAGAAATCTTAGCCTGAACTGACTTGTGCAAGACAAAATTCTACATTCACTTTGCTCGGGAAAATTGTACCGATACCTTCTTCACTGGTAACATAAATCCTAGGCAAGATCACCGTCTTTCCCTTTCCACACAAGATACCAAAGAGTTAGGCACTATTAATGCCTTACAGTAAAGTCTGATGTTCCACCTTTCAGCTGAAGGCTTTCATATTCTTTCTAGTCATACAGAAGCAGCCAGCAGTTTACCAGCATTTTTGCTTAGTGTGTATCCTCACCAATTAAACAACAAGTCATTTCTTCACAAGCATTTTCATGAATAAAAATGGCAACTTCTGCATTGGCAAGCTCTGGCAAGTAAGACTCTTCAGTTCCCCATGTCACCTGCAGAATGTTCCTTGGCACAGAACACATGGCTTCTTTTGAGTATTTTTGAATGTGCATTTCAACGTACAAAGATATTATTCTGCATGGTACCTTACCCCCCTCACAACCCCAAACATTAAAAAAAACTTGTAAATAATGAACTTGAAGCTGCAAATTAGCAACAACTACTGCAGATTGTAACAGGGGACATACTGTGAAAGAGGCAGTGAAACTCAGAATAACCAGAAAAGGTCACCTTTTGTCTAAATCAATATTCTGTGTTCTATACAGTTCATTTTTATCTTCTCAGTTAACTTCCTAGCTTTTGTTACAGGCACAGCTAACTGTATATTTCAAAGCAGAAACATATCTGTACGTCAGCTCTATGGGTTCTGAAATGTGATATAAAAGGAATACCCAGGTGCCTACTTAAAGCTAGGCATTACCAATTTAAATGCAAATTAACTGGATCAAAAAGAATGCCAAACAGGGTACATATAAAAAACATACAATAAAAAGAAATCAATTGCTTTATTATGTACAATACAGCAGCAATTTAAATAATCTATATGCATTTTCCAATAGATGAAATACATACAACATTAAGATTTATAATCAGCTAGACTCAACTAAGTCAACAGTAGTTAAACATGTTTTGCATCAAAAAAACACTGATTGCTATGGAAGAAGGTGAGACATTTCAGAATGATCCCATGAATTAACAGTAAGGATTTTTCTATGAGCCACATCATAGTCCAAAGTCTTTCCAATTATGTGATTATGGGAATGTAGCAACCAAAAAATTTGCACAGAAAGAATGACATTGTTTAAGAGATACAATTGAAAGTTTGAACTAAATTTTTAAATACATTAACAGAAAGCAGCAAACAACTCCTAAACCAGAATGCACTAGTAAAATATAGTGAAAAAATATTACTTTAGGTTTGTTGCCTGCCATGTTGCATTCATAGTCGAACTTTTTAAAAATCAATAAATAACCATGTTATTTAATGAAAAAGCGTGAACATTCTGAATGAACTTTCCACCTCAAAGTATACAAAAACATTTAATCTAACAGTGTTACAAAATCCATGCTCTATTCTGATATGCTGTCATACAGTCTATGTCACTCCTTGGCAAAGTACCACATCACCACATGATGAATGGAGAAAGTGCATGGACTGCAAAGTGTTTGAAACACCAACACTAAACAGATTCCAGCCAGCAAGTTCACACGAATATTCCCATTTTAGGAGATTAAGAGTGCTACCATATACTAAAGGAAAAGCAAGTGAATAAAAAAAAAAAAAATCACACAAGACACAAATGCCAGCTGCTGGTACAACCCTTCAGCTAAACAAACATGAAAAATTATAGTTTACAAGAACTGGAAAACCCTGAATCCACTTTCACTAAAACCAGGAATTTCTCTAGGTGCTGTTTGATTCTGTAGGTTCTTTCATCAAACAGAAAGCAGCAGTTTTTATATGGCCATACCTACACAGGATTTTACCTACTATTAAAAAGAAAAAGAAAAAAGCAACACCACAGCATGCAGCTGCCAGCTTCGACACTTCTTGACAATACAGTTGCTGGAGACCATTATGCCCACAGGAATCTAGTTACCTTCCTCTTCCCAGATGCAAAGCATGTTTTGCATTATACAATGTTTTATACTATACAACAAGTATGTTCAGCAGCTGCTGCTAAACTCTGTTGAAATCAGCAACTAGAAGATAAAATGATTAAGCCTGCCTTCATCATGAAAGAGACTTGACTTCTCTTAGGCTTTGACTGTAATTGTTTTTCTTAGTCATTTTGCACAGAAGGGGCTAAAAAACCTCCAAACTTGATTATTCGTTTTTTCGAGGACTGACTACCACTAGCAAAACACAGGCCTTGCTCAGCCTTGACATCATCAACAATCATCAACTGGAAGAAACAATGTGTGCTGAAAGGGAAAAAGTACACTGGAACTAAATTTTAAGCCATGTTAATCAGAGGGATTGAGTCACAAGAGTTCTGCCAAGGAACTCTCGCCCCCACTGTGCCCACTCTAGAACCCACGGACCTGAGCTCTGCAGCTGCAGCTGCTCTTCACACACAAGGGTAAAGAGAAGATTTTGGGCCACCCAGGAACAAAAGGCACAAGTAACTCACTTTTTCCCCCAAAACATCACATGGAACAGCAATTGCAAAACACTACTTCTTCTCTTTCATCAGACAACAGAAATACCTCTTTTGCGGAAAAAGGCTAATTTCTACTTGCTTTTTTAATTATTCCAGATCTTCTGCCCCTTACGCAATTAAAGGTCTCAAAATTGGTGATTTTGCTTAATGTTGACATTTTAAACAGCATTTCTAAATTCAAATTTGATCAGTTCGGCTGACCCCACAGCTTACTGGTAATACACTACTCTACTGATGTGGAAGAAAGGTTCAAGTTCTAGGGGAAGGGTCACACTGGAAAAATTGAGACTGTCTGGAGACCAGTAAGGTAAATATTAACCCCATTTGTGAAAACAGCTTAATCAAAATGAAAGCTTTATTTTTTCACTTCAGAACTGTGGTCACATGTTTCTCTCAACAAGCTTAAATTCAATTATTTTCTATAGAGCTTTAAATGCCCTGAAAAATTTGAAAAATCACACTGGTGGCTGCCACTCCTAAAGAAGAGCCCATTCTAGCTTAGGGAGCCACATTCTCAAGATCTTTTTGTCTTTGTCTCTATTATAAACATAAACATTGCTCTTTATGGGCCTTCTTAACATGTTTCTTGCCTTGCCTCCTGCTTGCTTGCCACACTTACTGCTGAATCACAAAAGGCTACTATTGCTATTTCTCTTACCTTATGGTAGGTAAGAGGACACCCCCACCACCAGCTGTTGCACAAATATTCAATTACTAGTCAACACTCCAAAACAAGAAAAATTGATCTCCACTTCTCCACAGACAAAATGGCAAAAATCCCCCCAAAACGATCCTTACAGAAACCACACTGCTCTCCCTGCTGATATCCGGGTTCTTTAACTAGCTGCAATCTCAATTCTGAGTATCCATTGCAGGGAAGACAAGGAGAAACTGATTTTTTTCTTTGGAGATTTGAAAGCTCTTTTTAAGTATTCCTTTCCTTATCAGAAAGGGGTCATAACACAAAAATTACCAGTCTGCTACTTCTGTTTTCATCCAAAAGTCTCAAAATGTGCCCAACAACAGATATATCTGCTGCATTAATCACAGATCTAAAAACTCTGATGCAGGCAGGAAGCTGGTGTCTGGCAAAGATCATGTTGAGGCACAACCCCAGCTTCTTAATACTGAGAATTTCACTGGAAAAATCCTTGACAAAACAATGCAAATTACTAGAACAGTGCTGAACCACTGTGTATAAGAATTTGTGAACTCTTGACATTAAATAAATCACTGATTCAGCCTAGGCAAAGTTTGCAGCAAAAAACACAGTGGATAGACAATCCTCCTTACCTACAGAAAGCAAAAATGTAAGGGTGATCAATCCTTTTCCACAGTTTATATCATTACTTGGTCTTTCTGTACCTGGTAGGATTAAAGTCAGATATATTTTATTGTTTTTGTTTGGACTACTAACTTTCTACATAAATTGAGATTAGGATGCAGATAGTCTTTTGGCTTATTGCCATTTTATATCCAATTTCATCCCCCTTTTTGTCCAATATGGCACATGGATTGTTCAAAGTCAAACTACAGTAAATCACGAGCTACTGTATTGTTTGTTCAATCATTACATTTTTTAAATTCCCTTTTACTTCTGACTGATAATCAATCCTATTTATAATTTCTTAATAAGGCTTAACAGGATAAGTGAAGGTTATTCAAATTTATAGTTTGTATAGTATGTTTGCCTGCAAGTTTCTGTTAGGAAATAACTACTAATTAATGGGAACAACTTTCCAAAGACCACATAAAAAAGGATTAGGACAAACACCTTCAGTTGTGCATCTATTCAACATGAAACAAAGCTTAGAGTAGCCAACGATGGTTTCTACTCTACACTTTCTAGTTTTTAAGTCAGCAGTAGGCAAGCCAATTCTAAATAAGAGTCTGTAGTAGGGAATAGTATAAAAAATTCCTCCTAGTTCTATACTGATTCATATGAGTCATATGGTAGGCTAAGTCCAGCAGCTTTCACCTTTCCTGCAGTCATGCCACCAAGATATTTGAGTAAAGGAAAGCATCAGTGTATTTTCCACTGTAATTTCATTAGTGAAGGTAAGTACATGCAGAAAAAAAATAGCTCTCTGGGGGAGAAAAAAACCCTGTCTTTTTGATGACACAAATCTTATCTCAATATGGTTGAAATACCTCCCATCACTTATTGTGTCGTCGTCCCACACACACACACACACTGCCCCAGTTCTTGGAAAACATTTCAAATTCTAGCCCATAATTCTGTCCCCATTACACCCTTTTATTTGTATCCACACTATGCAGACATCCCACACCTAAATGAGGATGTATGTCCACTAATTTAACCATATCTTAAGACTAACTTCACATTTCTGTAATATTCTTTCACATACATACTGGCATTTATGCTAGTCAACAATTTGTAATACTATTTCTACCACAGCTATTTCTATTTTTAATCAGTCGGGAGGCATGCAAGTACTACTGGGATAGAGGCCACACATTTGAAGTAACAGCTGCAAACATCTAATTATAGCTTCTACAAAACTAAAGTTTTAGTAAGGAGTAAAGGGAGTACTGTGAATTTATTCTGTTTCCATTTTGGGGTAGAAGGTTATAAAATGTATCTAGTACAATTAATATTACACTACTGACAGACTGATGTGTTCAGGAAATTAATTTTATAAGGAAGACAACCTTAACTTGCCAAAGAGAGGAGCAGTTCGTAGTATCTGACTTCAAACTATCTTCTACTTCTATTTATACGTCTGCCAGACTGTCTAACCTTTGGTAAACATAACTTTCTAGAAATCAATTGGCCAACAAATCAAACTTTATCAGCTGTTGCCAGAGAGGAGTGCTAGGGAATAGTACTTCTTTCTCTGCACTTCTCTGCCTACTAGATAATTTCTTTTTCAAATGAGCAGATCTTATGATGAGCATGTTACAGTAAAACCCTACTCTTAGAGTAGGCTCTTCAGTTTGTGTTGAGTTATGGCAAAAAGCCATAAAATTCTAAGAATTCTTGTGGGTTTAAAACAGGCTTAAGGTGTAGCCTAGCAAGATATACAGTAGCATCTGATCCATCCAGCCATTTCTAATTGATAGCTATAAGCAAATAATTATTTTTACTGAGGCTTCCCACCCATTTAAGATCTCCAGTCTAGGTTTAGCAGGTGGAGACATGGTTCTCAACAGCAAACTATTTCTTTACAATTACAAGTCATCAGACACTGAGGCAGGAAGAGAAGAAAACAGTTCTAGAAAATTTTTATCAGCTTAGAAAGTAGAACATGTACAATAGTGACTACTTTAACTCCAGACGTTACTTCATAAGCAATAAAATCTGTTTTTAAAAAATCTTTATTTACAGATGCTGCAGAAATTTTTCAGTATGAGTTGAGGAAACATTACTGTGCTCTCTAACTAATTGATAAGGTATTCACACCAGAATGAATTAAAACCAAACAAATTCTGCCTCTAGTGAAATGTCCTCTCCACAATCATCTTGGAGTTTTTCATTTGATTCATTCTACTGTAAGTGTTTTTTCCAAGCTCACAAAATTCAAAGTAATCTTTGTTACCTACAACTGTTTCCAGTTTATATTGGCAGCCTATCTGGAATACAGCTTTATTCTTATTGTGTGTTAAAATATAACAAGAGTTTGAAAATAGTCTGAATGCTTTCCCTTGTAACTCCTTCTCAACCTCCATACTCCCATATCAAATTGATTTTTATTTGACTGTTACCCTTCCCACCTTTATAAATGTTTTAGTTCGTCCTTCAGATCATTACTCCTGAAGCACTTTCTTTAACATTGTCTAACTGTGTTCATATTTGTTACTCACAAAGAAGTTCTAGCAAATAAATTATTAAGTTTCTGTTTAAAGGCACCACCAAGTAATGTAATATATGCAGCAAAAGATACATAGAGACTACATCAATACTGGTTTTATACATGTCTGAGAACAAACCCTGCTCTGTGGGTCAAAATGGACTACTTAGAATCCACAATATTTCAGCATCTTTTATACCATCTATACTGCTTATTAGCTAGAAGATGCTATGCTGAAAAGGCTTGTTCAGAGCTCTGCATCACCACAGAGCAGGCAGAAGCTAGCATGCAGGAAGCACCGTACCCTTTGATCACAGAATAACTCGAGCTGGAAGGGACCTCTGGAGGCCATCTGGTCCAATTTCCCACTCCAAGCAGGGCTAACTTCAAAGTAAGATCAAGCTGCTTAAGGCCTTTCCCAGTCAAGTTCTGAATACTTTCAAGGATGAAGCCCTCCAGGTAACTTGTTCCAGTGGTCAAGCACCTTAATTGTGAAAAATTTATTCCATCTATTCAGATTTTCCCTTCTGACAACCTGTGTGTGTTTCATGTTTTTGCAGTGCACCTCCATTACTGACCCTCTATATCCATCTGCTAGGTAGTGAAAGACAGCCATTAAATCTCATCTCAGTAATCACAAGACTAAACAAATCTAGCTCCTCAGTCCTCCCCTGCACATCATGAACTCCAGCATCTTTCTTGTACCAGGGTCCCAAATCTGGACACAGTTATTACAGATGTATCTTTTAAGTGTCAATTAGAGGGTAATAATCACCTCCCTCAACTTACTGGCTATGAACTTAGATCTTACCTACTTTCTGCACACGCTATGATTAGATCAACAAATATATAAAGGCCCTATTCCTTCCTTCAGCAGCTGTTTAGCACTAGTTCAGTAAGCATATTAAATACTCCTTGTGAGAGATGACCTGTAACTCCCCTACACAGGGACTAAGAAAAACAGTCTGAGAAAGAGGTAAGGGATGGGGGGGAGCAGAGGCCCTCCGAGCCAAGTAATGCCTCAAATACTCACAGATAAAGAAACTATAGTCATGGGGTGAATAATGTGGAGTCTGGACCTGACAAGGTAGTCCAAACAGCACAGGATGCATTGGGAGAGTCCTGTAAAGGCAGAATAGCTCTGCTCTGGTGTATCTTGCAAAGTTTCAAGACCATCTGTCTGGTGAATGACCTTTGCTTCATTATCCACAACATGCATATTAAAGTTGACAACCCTGAATATGTTAATGAAGATTATCAAGATCATGCTAGTTACATCATCCCATAAAGCACCTTACTCCTCCCCATACATGTGATACATAGGCATGTAGGTCCATCTAGGGGACGAAGCCAAGGAAAGGAAAGTCTGTATAAATTGAGGGGGGGGCGAGGAGTGAAAAAGCAAGCAAGCAAGCAATAGAAATAAAGAAAAAAGAAGACGTGAAGAATTAAAGAAGACGGATGCATCCCTGATGAATTCAGATAGGACCAATGCCAGACCCCAGACCGGTGACCTCTATTCTCTCTCTCTCTCTCTCCCTCTTCTTTTTCCCTTTTCCTTATTATCATTAGGTAATGAAAGGCATACTGTATTGCTTGCCGTAATTCATCATATACTTAGCCAATTATTGTGTATCCAATTAGTACACTGTGGGAACTTCATAAATGTCTGTGCATGGACTCTGAGACTTGTCTCACTGTTGTCCACTCTGCTGAGGATTCACAAATCTAAGTCACTTGTCTCCCTTGTCTGAGCAGGATGTGACACTCCTGCCACTGCCTGTTGCTGCTCATTCTGCTGTCAAATGGTCTCTTTCATACCCAAAACATGACATAAGTCAGTACTAAACGGATGAAGGATGTAATTCCTCAAATATCTGGAGAAAAGAGTCTCCTCTCTCAAAACATTTTTATTACTTTTTCTCTCAGATGCAGGTATGAGTCTCAACCACTTCCAAGCTTGACCCAAAAAAGACTGAAGATATGAGGGTTCACAGATGGGACTAACCTAGGAGCCTAGAACCACCACCTGCCATAGGCCCTAAAATTGAGATCCAAAGAGAAATCTATAGAGAAGAGGTTCATCATCATTGTTTGAAGCCCAGATTTCCTTGACTTGCATCAAAACAATCAACCAATCATAAGTTTGGACACAAGCTCATAGTTGGCCAAGTTCACAGCACCGTATCTTTATAACTCTATCTTCTGTCAGGACAAGCCAAGATCCTCTCCCTTTAAGAAATGTTCGTCTCCACATGAGAAGTCAATACAGCATGTCACTTGCTGCTTTGGGTCACCCAAATCACTAACCCACAAATGCACTTCATCCAGGTCCAGGACAATCTGCAGAATGTGTGCTGAGATGAAGAATGTGCGCTGTAGTAAGCTGACCATAGGTGGAGTATCTTGTGGGCAAGTTGTGCCTCAGCGTCCTCTGAATCATTGCTGCTGCTTTCATGAGATATGCTGTCTTGCTTCTGAGTCTCCCAAATACTACTGTTCTTCCACACCCATGAGGTTAGGAGTGAAATGCAGTAAATCCACAGACCAGACTAGCAGAACAAAACACTCATACAAGTACATTAGGATGCTTTCCTTAGCACAAAAACAGTATTCCTTTACTGGTCTTTGATGGTCTTCCCTCATCTCCAAACAGTGTCCCTGATACAGGCAATAGTCCCTGCAAGCTGTGCAGCCTGGGCTTCCATGACATCCTGCCACCTGGGCAAACAGCTGCTGCATAGGAAGGTAAAAGGAATAAAAGGGATCTCACCAGTCTTTACAGAGCCAAGAGACAAAATACCATTTCAAAGTAATAAGTTTGTTTGGTTTGCTTTATTGTACTGTGGGGTTTTTGAAACTAGAAAGAGCTGAATCAACAAGCTTAAAGAAAGGCATGTCAGCTTTGTTGATGGCAATTTGCCAACTTCAGTCTAAAAGCAGCAGGCAAAGGAGCTCTTGCTTTAGGATGGCAACAAGACCATGAGACTGGTGGCTTCTGTGCACCTACCCCTACCACCAGGAGCAACTGGCAGCTTTTCCTGAGGCACTAAATTCAGAGGAGTGTGATAACACAAGCTGCTGGAAAAGCTCTGCCAGTTCTCTTGCCCTTCTATAGCTTCCTACTTCTGGAGTTACCTGCACAGCTGACTCTCACCCTTGTCCTCCTAGTCGTATCAAGAGAACTTCTCTGTCCCTCACACTCTCAAGAATGGATGATCAATGCCCTGCAGGCCTGAGTGTTGGAGGGGGCTGCCAAGAGGGCAGTGGAGCAGGTGTGTCTGCAGAGGTACACAGGGTATGCAAGTTAAGCCTTTGGTAGGGCTCAGAGACAGGCCATGCTGCTGTTACCTTTTGAGATGACTGGAGTCCAACTTCCCCAGCTGAATTTACAACTTTGTAAGAGAAAGTTGTAGGCTTTCTTCATCAGCTGCATTGCAAATGGATTCCTTCAAGCAGAGTGACGGTCAGGTTGTCACAGCAACTACTGATAAGGGTCCCTAATGCCTCACAACAGGAAGGAAGAAAGGTGACAGGACTCTGATGACACTTCTACTGACTTGCAGCAGTCTGCAGGTGAGTGTGAGTCTGCCAGAAAACAGCAGTTCAGGAAGTGCAAGCAGCAGTATAATGGAAAGACTCTTAAGAGTTTGTCTCTCAGAAGCTCTGTGCTAAGAGTACTTCCCTACTCTGCTTTCATAGTGATCTGAATGGCAAATACTGAGAATCTCACACTGCCTGAAGTATGCCCTTGGAACACAGATGAGCCTTCGAAGAACACAGTAGATCAGTCTTGCTTGTTACACAGCACCACTTCTACCTAGCCGAATCTGCTCAGGTTACCTTGTGTTTCTCCTCCCACCAGCATAAAACCAGCTGTAGAACCTGCTGCAGGACAGGTTTGTCTTCATCCCTTGTCTTGAGTACTCTCAAGTCCATGGAACAATACCTCAGTACAGCCTCAACAGTCCTGAGCAAAGGTGTCGAACACAGTGCTCTCACTGCTCTCATATCCACTTCCAGCGCCTGCCCCAGACAAAGTAGCAAACTGTGCCTCCCTTGTTGCAGAATCACAAGCCAATATCCCTACTCCAAAACTTCCTGCTGAAGGGCAGCTGTTGAGCTGCCAAGGCCTATTTGAGATCCTAGCTTCCATCAGCTGGGTCAGCCTGAGGGTGGTGAACATGACATTTCCCAGACTTAAGACCTACAGAAATATGAGGCAAAAGCACATAATCCAAGCCCCTTAGTTTAATCCAGGCACAGAAGAAGGGAAAGATGTGCAGGAAGGAGTGGGAAACATGCAGAAATTATTACTTCAAGTTACCTCAATCAGACCAGGAAAGTACGGTCCTTTCAGCTGTAACAGTTGATTCCAAGAACATGGTAGGCAAGGAAAAAAGGCATTTATATCTAGGACATAAAGTGTGGCAGCAATTACTCACTGAGAAGTGTGAACTGGAGAGAAGGAAGGGAAGGGGTGGCTGTCAGCACAGATGGGTGCAGGTGCCTGTCAGAATTAGTTTTATTGGACAGCCACGTGGAAATACTACACACATAGAGAAAGGTTCTCAAAGAACAGGACTCAGAAGACTACTGTTACAGGTTTGCACCGTTTTCTTGCATGGACAATCAGGAAAGAGATCAGGTGTGTGATCTGCAGCCTGGTCCATGCCCTGGGAACTACAAACTTGCAGTGTTTCTCTTCTGTTGCACAGGACTGGCAATGAAGCAGTGCTCCCTTCTTGCCTCCTTTCTCTTCCCTACAGACACATTTTAACCAAGACAAAACACTCAGCCAGAGCTATGTTCCTACTGTGTGCTGAAGAGCCTCTTCCAAGCAGATGGTCATTCTCAAGCTGCTGACAATGGTTGTAGGGGGAGAGGTGGAGGATGATGTGGTCTGTGATAACAGCCCCCTCTGGATGTTGGGCTGGTAACTGACTTTCTCCCAGTGCATCAGGATGTCCTCCTAACAGCAAAGACACTGACCAAAGAGTAGTGGCTAAGGGCTCTGCAAACAACTACCAAGACCTTTTCTGGTCCTTTTGTCCCATACAAAACCTAAGTACAAATACTGAAAAGGGTAGTCTGCAGCTACCAGACTGAGGTTTTGACAGCACACCTACCTTTAACAAGGTGCATCCAGGGGTACAGTAGGGCACTGGGGTATGGTGGACAACTGCTGAAAAACTAGATTAGAGAAGGGAGCAAAAGCTAGCACAGATTATATCCAAAGAACTGCACTTCAGTATACATTTTTCCTTTGGCTTTCCACATTGAGGGAATTACATGGAGTGATTCTAGTGTACATTAATGCACACAGAAAATAGCTCAAGATAATGGGCTCCTTAAGAGACAGTACAGAATCAAAATTAATATGCTTAACTAATCCTTTTTTAAAAATATATATATATATTATATATACATATATATATATATATACAAGCTTCACTCACTCTTGCATCTGTAACCTCCAAAATGCTCTTCCCCAGACCTACAAAAGGATAGCCTAATATTGACAATGTTGTTATAGGCTAAAAGGAATAAATAATACAAGCTGGCAACAGTAGAAGTCAACACAAGTAATACTTAACGAGTCAACACATTTAGCAACACAAAGAATTAGTCTGACAACAGCAACTGGAGTCATAATTTAGAATGCAAGACAAGACAACATGTGTCCACTTTTTCTCTTCCATAAAACCAGGACTTTTCGTTCACGACATGGACATAGACTACCACCATTTCAACTAGTACCAAGGGTTGCATGTAAATATGGTAAGCAATTCTGCAAGTATCTAAATCTAAAGAAGTGGAGAATGTGACTTCTGGGAGGGAGTAGTAATGGATACACAGTTTCATTTTTGCTGGACTCTCACAAAAAGTAGCAAAAAATAAATGGAGCTGAATAGTTACTGATGATCTAAAATATGCATTATAGTACATTTTATTAGTCTAGAGAATGAAAGTTTCGTAATAACATCATGCTCACCTAATATCTCAAACTTTTTTGTGTATTGTACGCAAAAAGCATATCTCTAAAAAGGTGGAACAGTCTTACAAACTAATCAGTACTTCTATTATATCTGCTAATATCATCTTTTGATGACAAAGCCTTTTTTTTTTTACCCTGAAACTTCCCATCACAGCTTGATATTAGACTAATTGATTATTTCCTATACGCTTGCCTATTTATTCAATGAAAACCTTTTAAGACTGAAACAAATTAATTGCACCTGTTTAAGACAACAGATACTACATAAAGTAATAAAACCAAAGTAGAACACTTCATACAGTTTCTATTTCACTTTGCAGATACAAAAATCTCACCCCAAATTTTTAAAGAAAGTACAACAGCTGCACTTGAATATGAACCACTCCAGTGCTGAAGTTTAACTTTAGAGACAGTGATTATATCACTTGCAGATGAGTAAAAATAACTAAATGTCCCACCAAACACAAGAACTTCTCTTTAGTAACAAATACTCTGCTGACACAACATTCCATTTTAAAAATGGTCCTTCAATAAAGGCACTCACTTTTGTAGCTGTTGGTTCCACTAGCCTCTGACGCTGGCGTGCTGAGCTGAAATGACTCTTCTGAGGCGCCCCTTCCTGACAGTGAATGGAGAAAGGGGAAGAAGAAGAAGAGAGAAAAGGGGGGAAATGGATCGTGGAGGGGATGGAATGGAGGATGTTGGAGAAGGGAGAGGGAGAGTATTTAACTGAACTGTATTTTCACTAACTTTGTAAAAGCTGTATTAAACCAATCTCAGTAATACCACTGTAAAAATAACAGAAAAGAAACTTTTGCTATAAGTAGCCTCATGAGGCTTTTATATATGTATTATTCATATGCATTTAATGACACTGTCTACTATAAATACACATATATACACACGTACACATGCCTGCTTCATTTCTAGATACACACACTAAAGTTTTAAAATTATTAATTTCACTCTTCCCACGTATACACATTATCTTACATTCTCTGTATCAATTTAAGAAGTCACACACAAAAGAACCCAACCCACTAGTGATCCCACCCAGCTGGATTCACGCTCTAACCCTAAGACCAGCATCTCCTCTAATAAAATACAACTTTTTAGGTTCACATTCTCCATCGAGAGCTTCAGTCGACTATCAATCACCTTATGTTTTAGATTTTTACCTAGCAGAGACTAATACCCTCTCCTGAGAAAACCTGAGAAACAGCAGGCTCACACATGTAAATCAGCATTTTCTCTTAGAGAAATTTGAAGTGTTCAACTGAAGAAAGTCTTCATCATTGTCCTGGTTTCAGCTGGGATAGAGCTATTTTTTTTCTTCTTAGTAGCTAGAACAGTGATGTGCTTTGGACTCAGTACAGGATTTGGTGTAAGAATGTTGATAATGCACCGATGGTTTTAGCTGTTGCTAAGAGATCAATGACTTTTCAGATCCCCATGTACTTCTAGTGTGCAGGTACACAGTAAGCTGGGAGTGAGCACAGCCAGAGTACCAGACCCAAACTGGGCAATGGAATATTCCATATCATACAACATCATGCTCAGTAGGTAGATTAGGGTTGATCCGGAAACTCTCTCACTTCCACGATTGCGGTTTTGGGATTCTCACTTCTCTGGGAATGCTAGCCAGGAATGGGCTGGGCATCAGTCAGCAGTTGGTGAGCAATCACATTGTGCATTACCTGACTGTTTTTTCTATTGTTGTTGTTTTTATTATTGTTGTTGTTATTATATAACTTTATTTCAATTATTAAATTGTTTTTATTTCAACCAACAAGTCTCCTCAACTTTACCTCTTCAATTCTCTCCTTCATTCCCCATAGTAGGGGAGGGTGAGCAAGCACCTGTGTGGTGTTCAGCTGCCAGATGGGTTTAAACCACGAGATTTACATGTGCAAAATTATTTAGGGTAATACCTCCCAGCAGCCAATCTTAACACTACCTGGACTTGCTGGAGCTAAAAAGGGAGGACTGCATCCTCGGCTTTGAACAGCACACCATTCATCTGCCTATTCTTGCTATTTCTTGTGGTTCCTTCTCACCGATTAAAACTGGTACTGAACAACCTCTAGAACAGGGACCTGTCTGTTGCTAACTCTTTCCTACACCAATGGAGCTGCTTGTCTTTCAAGAAAAAAAAAAAAACACTCTGTCTACATACTCAAACTGCTTAACTACCAAAAAAAATTGAAGCTAGAAACAAATATAAAGTTCAAGCAACAATATGTATTTTGAGTAACTATACTGTATAATCTGAAATTTTGAAAAGGAAAATATTAGAATTTGTAGCTCACTTTCCTACAATGAAAGGAAAGAATATTATAGATTTTTTTTTTTTTCTGGTCTCCCTGCCTCTCAGGCTTTCACCAGATCACATTATTGGAGAAGTTCTGCTTCTCTTTCACATTCATACTTTCCCATTTAGTGAAATAATCTTGATATTCTTAGACATCATAAAGCTATACTGAAGAGGTGCTACTCTAACACATCTAAGAAACATTCTCAGTTCAGGTATTAGGATGAACAGCTTTTCCAGAACCTGATTCAAATTATTCTCTACTTCTTGACAGCATAAATACATACTTTCAATTGAACAGACTTGCAATGTTTCAGCCACCTGAAACAATAGCACTTACTCTGTTTGCTTTCCAAATTAAGGAAACTTAAGTTAATTTTTGGTATGAATTCTACCAAATACGGCATCTGAATTTTCAGGATATAACATAAATTGTCACAAAGAGGACTAAAGATTAAGCCTCTACTCCATCATTTCTATGAAACTCTAGGGTAACCACAAGAATTAACATGCTCAGTAACTTCACAAACACTACAGTAGGAAACAAGGATGGTTTAGGCAGATTGTTAAAAGTCTTGGGAAGAAGGGAGAACACACATAATAACTGACGTTAAAATATGTCAGATCAAAGAACAAAACACATCAGCAAAAAAAAAATAACTCCAATTCTTCCATCAGTGCCATAAAATCTTAAGAAGTACCTATACTTTAATGAGTGATAACCAGATAGACAGGAACACCTATACACAACACTGCTTCCGCTAGAATTCAATGAGAACATCTACTAACATACCCAAAAAAACCCAAGGTAGTGCAGGAAGATGTCTCAAAACACTAATTTGTGTCAATAACTGTGCCAGCCAGCAAAAACTGAAGTATATCTTAGGTTTGCCTATAACTGGGTTTTACTTAAGCTAGTTTTAAAATGCAGTGCTGTTCCTGGTCAAAGCACTTGAACTAACCTGAGAGTTTCTTTTTTGGTTTTGTGTTCTCTTCACTATGTTTTAAGTATGTACAGAGGAACGCAAAGTTTTAATTAATATAGAACATAAACACTGTTATTGAAATTAGAACAAAAAGAAGACAAAAGGTATTTACCCAATGCTGTCCCACACAGCACAACAGTTAAAGATTTTTTCAGGATATGAGAAATACTGGTTCAAAATCCTCTACCTGCTGAATATCTAGGAGAGAGAAGACCTATATTTAGTTTCTTCCCCAAGATACTTTAAATAAATAATCTGTCTCAATCTCTCCACAAGCTTTCCAATCTGTACAACTCCTCACTGCTGTAGTGAGTATGAACTCTACTACTGCTACTTCAGGTATGCACCTGATGGGCAGGAGGTAAGGGTCAAGAGCCAAATCACAGGAGGCAGAGGATAAAAATTCATGAGGCTGTTTCCCTTTTTCTCACTTTCAGAACCAGTACACAATGCCTTCTAGGAGTCTTCTCCAAAAAAAAAAAAAAAAAGAATATTTTACAAATGCAAGATTGACTTGCTCGTATTTCAGAAAAGATATCCACAGGGTTCCTTAACTGAAAATGTAATTCTACTCAACTTTGCAAATATTTCTCAAGATTCCAAGACTGCTTTTCAAAAAGTAACTTTTATTCCTTCTTAACAAAAAGGCTTACACTCTCAGTAAGACACCAAGCAGAGCCAGCTCTGTAACTCAAAAAGATCTGGTGGAAACAATCAAAGATTATTGGTAAAATCTTGGGAAGATTACATCATATTCAACAAATCAAAGACAGTAGGAATAGTACAAACTAACCCTAATTAATAGAATCAGCATCACAGAAAAAGCAGTTATCTAACACTTGCATAAACATTTGGCTACAACTGCAGAAGGCTCTTCTGCTGATGGTAATGTCTTTTGATAACACTCAATTAAATTACCGGTGTAACTGACTAAAATTAGTGGTAAGTACTGGGGTTAGCTGACCTTAGCACTTCTCTTTTTAGGACATATTATTGAAACATTTAATAATTTCTTTTAAGATTTCTCAATGACCTTCCCATTATCATTTAACATAAACTTTAATATAGTTTAAAAATGGATGCTTGAAAAGGGTGTCCTTTCTAGCACAGGTTGGAATCAATGGTAGGATCAACTTAATCTTGACATTAGCTAGCAAAAATGCTGATCTTCAGAGGCCCTATCTTCTCTCTTATTAAGGTTATTAACCTGTATTCCTGTATCCCTTTCAGAATGCATTTCAGGAGCAGTTAGGAGCTGCAATAAACACAGTTTACACCTGGAAAAGTCCCAGTACAGCACAGATACCATTTCAGAAGCATAAAAGTGTACCTAAATTCATGTGATTATTCCTATGACAAAGGAAGGAGTCTTCAGACATTATTAAAATGCTTATGTGGGTTGTGCCTCCAGTGACACTAGCCATGTTGGTACACCAGTACAACATTCTGAGTCAGAATATATTAACAGTTCATTTCATTAGCACAAAATAATCAGATGGGTAGACTTGATGCAATACTGTCTTTTGGCTGGGTTAATGTCAGCAGATACATGAAACACTGCTGGAATGCAGAGAATCCATAGTAGTTTTGATTCTAACAGGCAGTAAACCTCAAGACAGATATCAGATTCATCATCCCCTGTGCAAGCAACAAATGATATTTCAATTCTATTTTTAATCATAAATAGATTCCATTCACTTTGGTACTGCTAGTCACTCGGTACTTTGGTACTAGAGGCTTCATCTCCTTGCGTGGACAAGGAACAAGTCTGGACAAGAGTCATGCCATGGCTTCCCACGATGAAGATTTCAGCAGTAACCTGATTCAGGAGCTCCTCTCCCCAGAATTCCCACCAGCTCAGTCGTGCCCTGAAGCCGGAGTTCACTACTGCCTCCACTGTACTTGTACAATTGTGTGTAGTTCTGTTCCGTAATGACAACACCGAACGACCCAGGTTAAACATAGCTGCTGTGGGAGCAGGAGGGTCATAGCCAGTCTGGTGTCAGCCTTTCGGATGAACTCAGAGCTGGGCTTCTGTGAAATGGGCCGCTGAAAAGAATAGCTGTATTGGAAACTCCATATGCCACTCTGCTGTTAAAACTCTTTATAATGGAACTTCCAGCAAAGCCTGGTAGGCAAGCCCAAGTAGGGATGAAAGTTTATCATTGCAATGTGTTAACATATGAAGAGAGCTACTGTGAAGGTGCAACTAAGATCAACAAGAGATTAACAAAACTGCTGGGACAATCCATACCAAAAAAACCCAACTGGAATTATAGGTAAGAATAAAGATGAGAGTAAAGAGAAACCTCCTCTTTTGCTATTGAATAATTCAATACAGAGCATTTGAAGTATGCAGAAACATCACACTGTACGCATACAGGCTTTTCATTACATCATCACCTTATGCCCCTTAATATTGCATTCCAGCTGAGAAAAAAAAAAAAAAAAAACACAAAAAAAAACACAAACAAAACAACTTCTGCAAACATCACCTGTATGTAGTGCTCCAGATAGGACTGTCTAATAAGGGCAGACAAATCACAGGAAAAGCAAAAGCTAGGATCAGGGTCAGTGACTCAGAGGCAGAGCTATCTCTCATTTAAAAAGCTAAAATAAAAGGGAAAGAAAAAAATGGATCCACACACTGAAAAGTCTATGCATTCAGAAACTACAGTTATTGCGAGTAAAGCACATGCAATGGATCCACAACACCCTTGCAGGGGAAATGTCCTTTCCAGATGAATAGGTCAATTGCAATTATCAGTTGACATAATGAAACAACAGTCAGAAAACTAGTTCCTTGCACAGCCCAACATGATTCACATCAACAAGGACAAGCTGAAGGAAAAACAGAAGGGTTCTAAATAATTCTCATCTATGGGAAGGTATTTTAGGTCAATGCAGAAAACTGGCTAGGAAGCAGGAGTCAGACTCATTTCATTTAACAGGTGAGTAGTCCAAGAAAGATCCGTGTGGAAAACAGGTATCTCTAAAGAAAACAAAAAACAAAACAAAACAAATGAACAAAACAAACAACCCAACCCAAAAGAGATAAGGGGCATCAGGTATTGAACATCTACGTTACATAGTTTCTTTCTGAAGACAGAAGCCTGAAAGCAGTTGTGAGAAGAAAACATGGTTTTGTCTGCATAGGCTTGTAGCTAATTCAACGATGTGTTAACATCAATACCAAAAGCAGTTTCCATATAAGAGCAGTTGCCATTTACAGTATGAAAACAGCAATATCAAGAGACAAGCAAGAGAGAATATCGACACAAGCACCCGCTCTTATCTGAAGAAATTTCTTCTACCTTGAGAGTGAAGCAGCCACCGTCCTTTTTTTCTCTCCATTTTTATTAGCTGCCAGACCAAGATCAGAATCAACAGTGGCAGTAATTCCATGCACAGGAGATGAATTCACCAAACACCACAGCTGACCACTGACAGCTCTGCAAGTATTTAGCACTGCAGAAGAAAAAATTCACAGCAACAACTCCACCCACATCAAGCTGGACAAATCCTAATGCCAGCAGGTTTATATCAATGTTTTTACGTTATTAAGTGTCGTGTTGAAGAACATCTCCTCACATAGCCCCAATGATTCAAGCATGCTTCCTCCTCCAAGACTAGAACTGTGCTATCTCCTCAAGATAAATCTGCACCCAAGATTACAGCCCCTGCCACGTTCAGTGCCCTACACTCCAGCCTGAGTCATCTCAGCATTGCATCTAGCAAAAGCTGAAGCAAAGCTCGTGGTAGAGGCCTGCTGTCACGGTTAAGACCGTATTTTGAACATTTTTTTGCACAAAGCAATCTACCTCCTACTCTATAGTGTCTCATACTAGATGCAGCTGTTCCACTCAATTACCTAACCAACCGTGCTGGAAGTGCAATGTCATGGTCAGTGAGAGACCACAGCTCTGTGCTGCGGCCAGCATAAACTAGCACAACACTGTGCTATACACATGCACTCAGAGTCTTAATTTCAAAGCACAGGTCAGGAATTAAGTGCCTTCCCTCTATCACCTAAGTGAGTTAGAGGCATATCTAATAAATGGGTCAAAGGAGATTGGGAAACACAAGCTAAACTAGTTTACCTTTTTTCTTCTTGATATGAAAACAGAATTGCTGTCTTTGTTGACAATAATGCCAGATCAGATCAAGGTGACTTAGTATTTGTATTTTTATATATATGCACAAAATAAATATAGATCTAAAAATCTTTATAATCCTACTAAATTGGACTGCAAGGCAAAGAAATGTGAAAAAAAGTGTTCTATTCTGGAAGTTTGAGCCTCAGTCCTTTCACTGTCCCTCTCCATGGCCCATAGTTCTTAGAATAAAAACACCACACATGTACCCTTCAGAGTGGAAACAGATCTCTTCATGAGGATATTTAGCTACTTCCTAGTAGCAGTTATGATATCTACAAGAAGGGCCGGAAGGAGGATCCAGCAACTACAGGCCTGTCAGTCTGGTCTCGGTGCCAGGGAAGGCTAGGGAGCAGACGATCTTGAGTGCCATCCCACGGCACATACAGGGCAACCAGGCGATCCGGCCCAGCCAGCATGGGTTTATGAAAGGCAGGTCCTGCCTGGCCGACCCGATCTCCTTCTATGACAAGGTGACTCGTTTAGAGGATGAGGGAAAGGCTGTGGATATCATCTAACTTGACTTCAGAAAAGCCTTTGACACCATTTCCCACAGCATTCTCCTGGAGAAACTGGCGGCTCATGGCTTGGATGAGTGTAACCTTTCCTGGGTGTGTAGGGTTTCTGCAGTGCATTATTTTGGTAGCAGGGGAGGGGGCTACAGCGGTGACCCCCTGTGAGAAGCTTCTCAAAGCTCCCTTGGCTCCAAGTCAGACCCACCTCTGGCCAAGGCCAAGTCAATTAGCGATGGTGGCTGCACGTCTGCGATAATGTATTTAAGAAGGGAAACGTGGGAGGGGGCTGGGGACTTGTGAGGAGGAGTTATGAGAAGGACAAACACCTAAGTCAGTGGAAGGAAGGAGGAGGAAGTGAGGGAGGTGTGCCAGAGCAGTGACACCCATATCCCGTGGTGAGATGGCATGGTCAATCACCCTGCCACCAATGGAGGTCCACGGTGGAGTAGATGCCAACCTGGAGCCTGTGGAGAAGGACACTTCAGGACAGGCATCTGCACTTAAACGAAGCTGGGACTCGGAGGGGAGAAGCAGCCCCCACTGTTGCAGTTCAGCACTGGGCTGACTGCAACACGCAGGGGTGACCGATGCTGAAGCAGCATGGGAATGGCTGCATCCCATGGGGTGGACTCACGCCAGAGAAGGTTCATGGTGGACTGTCTCCAGTGAGAGGGGAGCCACGTGGAACAGGAGAGGAATGTGCAGCATCCAACTCCTAAGAAGGATAGAGCAGCCAGCTGACTGTAAACCCCATCCCCTGCCCTCAGTGCCACTGGGAGAAGAGGTAGAGAGATCAGGATCAGAGCTGGGCCTGAGAAGAAGGGAGGGATGTGGGAGGTGTTTTTGGATGTGGTGGTGCTTCTCACTGTCCCACCTGGTCTCTTAACTGTTGGGTTTGTTAGTGTTTGAATTAAAGTGATGTTTTCTTTTCTTCTCCTAAAGAGTCTGTCTCTTGCCCAGGACTAGAATGGGTGAGCACCCTTGAGCCATTTTGGCTTCATTTACTCCCTCCCATTTCTGATAGGGGAAGGAGCGAGTGAATGGTTGTGTGGTGCTCAGTTGCCCTCTGGGCTCAAACCATGACACTGGGTAACAAACTAGCTGGTTGGCCGGGCCTGAGGAGTTATGGTGAATGGAATTAAATCCAGTTGGCGGCCGGTCACAAGTGGTGTTCCCCAGGGCTCCATACTGAGGCCAGCTCTGTTTAATATCTCATCATTGATATGGATGAGGAGATCTAGTGCACCCTTAGTAAGCTGGCAGAGGACACCAAGTTGGGCAGGATTGTCAATCTGCTTGAGCGGAGGAAGGCTCTTCAGAGTGGTCTGGACAGGCCGAATCGAAGGGCCAAGGCCAGTTGTATGAGGTTCAACAAGGCTCAGTGCCAGGTCCTGCACTTGGGTCACAACAACCCCATGCAATGCAACAGGCTTGGGGAAGAGTGGCTGGAAAGGTGCCCAGCAGAAAAGGACCTGGGGGTTTTGGTCAAGTCAGCTGAATATGAGCCAGCAGCGTACCCAGGTGGCCAAGAAGGCCAACAGCACTCTGGCTTGTGTCAAATAGTGTGGCCAGCAGGACTAGGGCAGTGATCATCCCCCCGTGCTCAGCACTGGTGAGGCCCCACCTTGAATCCTGTGTTCAGTTTTGGGCCCCTCACTACAAGAAAGACATCGAGGTGCTGGAGCGTGTCCAGAGAAGGGCAACAAAGCTGGTGAACGGTCTAGAGAACAAGTCCTGTGGGGAGCAGCTGAGGGAACTGGGGTTGTTTAGCCTGAAGAAAAAGGAGGCTCAAGGGAGACCTTATTGCTCCCTACAACTGCCTGAAAGGAGGTTGTAAGGAAGGTGGATGACAGTCTCTTCTGCAAGGTAGCAAGTTACAGGATGAGAGGAAATGGCCTCAAGTAGGGCCAGGGGAGATTTAGATTGGATATTAGCAAAAATTCCTTCACCAGAAGGGTTGTCAAGCATTGGAACCGGCTCACCAGGGAACAGGTTAAGTCACCATCCCTGGAGGTATTTTAAACACATGTAGATGTTGCATGTAGGGACATGGTTTAGTGGTAGACTCAGCCATGTTAGGTTTGCAGCTAGACTCAGTGATTTTAAGGGTCTTTTCCAACCTAAATTATTCTGTATGCTTCATGATATACAGAAGTCGTTATTCACACCCAATGGCTTGACACTCTCAGTAACAATGCAAAACAACCAAGTGAAGTGTTATCTATACAGGAGTCACCTTCTATGAGGAGAACAAGTAGACCAGTTGCAGCATGAGATACTCGGTAATCAACTGCTAAGAATTTCACTTTATTTACAAATGAACCTAAGGCTGTGGATAATATCAGTGCTTAATGAAGCTTGATGTATGTTTAATTAAGAACAATATAGCTTTCTAGTTTTAGAAAAATCATGCTGAAATGTACCATTAAAAACTAGAGTGTACCAAAACTGTCCTATTTTTATATCAGATATGCAGCCATTTGTAATCAAATGTATAACTGAAAAATGGAAGTTTAAAAAAAAGTTTGTATCTTTAAATACATTTCATTTTTTCCCCAATTTACACAACAGAAAGCTTCAACAAGTTACACCCAAAAGGCTATTAACAAAGATTGTAAACTTGGAAAATAGTAAATTGGGAGAAAATCCATCTCTAGTACACTGCAACTTCACTTTCTTTTGTCAGTAACTGGTAGAATTTTAAACTCTGGAAAGCATTACTATGTGTATAAATGTAAACTTAAGAAATCAAGTAAGAACATCTAAATGTCAAAATTACACTTACTACCTGCACCACTTACTCTGACCTCCTCCTAGGAACTCCATTGTTACTTATTTGTTCTAGTCTATTAGACTGAGAATAGTAACTGAGAGGTATTCATGATATTTTGTTTCTATTCAGACTGCAGAGCTATTGCATCTAAAAGTGAAGCTGTATTTCATCCTGAAGCACATACCAAAACTGTAAGCTAACTGCTAGCTGGAGAATGGGGTGGGACATGTGTGTACGGTCAGAAAAAAACATCTAAGGAAGGCAGACCAGCTGAAAAAGGCAGGCAAGCCCCAGTTAACGTCAGTGACCTTCAACCAATGCACACAAGTCACTGAAGAGCACATCTGACACACCACCCCTCAGACCAAGGCATGGCAACTGCAGCTTGCGGCCAACTACAGCTTCCAAAACAGTGCCTTAGAACCTGCACTTCTGGGTTTAATCCCAGAGGTCTCATTTCCAGTTTCAAAATGATGTCAACACAACTCATACTCACGCTGATACTCTAGGTGGTTACAGTGCTCCTGTGAAGGGAACACACTTTGATTTCTTCATACAGACAGACATGGAATCACAACAGCATTTCACAAAGAAAGTTCAGCTTGGTACTTTGGAGCAACATAGAATTGCCCAAATTTTCCTTAAAAAAAAAATCAAGTTAAATGGAAAGACTTTCCCTTTGATATTGTATGGCAACACAGGTCTTATTTTTTCAAGATAATTAGTGAAAACAAAGACTTTCCCCTTTTTCCCTCTCTGATAAAAGATTTGTTGTTCTTCATTATTCATGCTAAAATAAGTGGTCAGAAACATTTTGAAATAGTGTGCTGATAGAGGATGTCAGTCTATCAAAATAAGAATGGGTTGTGAAATTAGTCAGTTTTAGCAGAATTTTATCTTCAAACAGTTCTAAAAAAATCATGGAGGATGCCATTCAACATTTTCCAAGTGAAACATGGGACTGTGCTACCCAAAAGTAATATCTAAAAAGACAAAGCTTTAGTGAGACAAAACAGAAAAAAGGAGGGAAAAAAATATCAAACCACAACACTGCATATCTTTAAATGCTCCAAAGATTCATTAACTTTTTGCTTTTATTCCAATGTAATAAAAAGTCAAAACACAAAGTCCTTCACAAAGTAAAATTTCCACTCTTGTCATCATTCTTCACTTTAGGAGAGCTGCATAATCATAGCTGTGAGAGTACACAGAAAATACAACAAAGGGATAAAGCAAATAAGAAGTCTAGAAACAAAAATTTGGTTTTAGAATGTGGTACATTTGGTCTGATTTTTCTCCCTATTGCTTCCTAGAGGCCAAAAGACCATAATCAAAGGACACCACTCAACTTCCGTTACCTTCGTGTGTTTAGGATGTAACAAAGGAAGCAGTAAATATTGTGGAATGGATACCCAGTCATTCCACATTACTAAAAACTTAAATAGTATCATTGCAACACTAATTCACCATGTTATCCAGTTATGATTTTATTTATTATATGACACAATTCAGAAGTCAGCATGCTACATTAGCAGTAACATTTCTTCATATGCACAGCTTCCTGGCATTGGTTACCTGTTGAACAGATCTCTGAACACTACCAAGACCATCTTTATCAGATAGATGTTTGGTAAAAACATCTGGTCATTAGATAAGGGTCTGTCCAGGTGTTACAGTCATTTCTGTACTTAGCACTGTAAGTTCTTGAATTGTATTAGAAGATGAAACTTTGACATCTCTGTATTATGTTTCAGCTGATATGAAACAAAATGGCCAGTTATAAGATCATGGTAACAAGAGACAACCAGGAAACTCAATGTCATCAGTAGTCTTGAACAAATAAACCTCCCTGTGAATCAGCTTACCACAGAGATAATGAAATTCTACCTCTGTTTTAATGGTATCAAGACACTGGGAAGGAGGAAAACAGAAAGATCTAGGGAAACTTGAAAAGTAAATTAGTTTCAAGTCTTCAGTGTTACCACTGCAGATTGGTTAATCAGCTTTTCAATATTGCCATGGTTTGAACCCAGACACAGCCAAACACCACACAGCTGCTCACTTACCCTCCCCTGACAGGGGGCTAAAGGAGAGAATTGGAGGGTAAAGGAAGACTCACAGGTTGAGATAAAAACAGCTTAATAATTAAAATAAAATAAAACAGTAACAATAATAGAAAGCACAAACGGGTAATGCACAATGCAACTGCTCACCACCCACCGTCTGACACCCAGACTGTTCCTGGGTAGCAATCCCCAAAAAAACAAGATCGCACAACCGCAATCCCAGAAGCAAGAGAGAGCCCCCCCCCCTTTCACAGCTGACCCTCCTTTATATACTGAGCAGGATGTTACATGATATGGAATATTTCATTGCCCAATTTGGTTCTGGTGCTCTGGCCACGCTCCCCCCCAGCTCCTTGTACACCTGCACACGGGCAGGACACGGGGAGTTGGGGAGTCTTTGATCTTTCAGCAATACCTGAAAACATCAGTGCATTATCAGTACCCTTCTCATACCAAATCCCATACTGAATCCAAAGCACAGCACTGTTCTAGCTACTAAGAAGAAAAAGTAACTCTATTCCAGCCAAATCCAGGTCAAATATTAAGAAAAAGGGAAAAGGACTATTGACTCTATAGGCACAGGGAACCTTTTTCCCATAAAGCTTAATTTAAGGCATTAAAACAAGCTGGAGCTGACCTGGAGCTGGGGGAGCTTCGAGAAGCTTCCCACAGGGGGCCACCCCTATAGTCCCCTCCCCTGCCACCAAAAAACCCCAACACTCACTCAAATCCAGGACAATTCTACATAGGTAGAAAGGTAGCTAGGATGTGAAGGGGGGGGGTTGCATGCATTCTGCTCCCAAAAAAACTTTCACAAAACTAGATAGCAAAACACACTCTGCTTACATGAAATGACACTGAAAACTCACCAACACTTAAAGGATATACAGTGTGGAAAAATCAAATTACTCAAGGTGTTATGCAAGAATGCAACAGATTGATGACAAAACTAAGAAGATTAATTTAGGCAGAGCCAGACAACTTCAGCAGAGGTTCAGAAACCTGGAACTTACCTTTCTCATAATAAGGTATAAGACAAAAATGTACGCAAGCCTTGCACTGGTGTGAGAGGTAAAAAACAGTGTAGTATCTTCTCTCATCGTAGTCTTCATGACTTCAAAGTACTCTGATTTCAAACCACTTATTTTTGTAAAACAGAACAAGATCTTCAGGCACTAGGCAATTCAGTGTGCCAAGTGTGGAGGCAGGACCAAGTTACAAATTCTAACACACAGTTCTTCGCTCTCAGCTTTAGATTCAAGCTAGTGTGAAATGTTTTGGGGTTTACTGGGGGGGAGGGCTTGGTTGGGTTGGGTTTTTTTAACTACTAAGATGTTCATTTCTTGCTGATCTCCACTGCCTTATATTTAGATCTTCAATGTAATACTTAACCAGGCTCTGTGCCAAGTTCTACAGGATGATCAGGAAAGCTCTTCTGTTAGAGAGCCATCTCACATCACAGCCAACGCATAATAAGTAAGAAAGATCTCTATCTAGTTATAGAATTTTTTAAAGAGAAAAAAGTTATGTGTTGTCAGCTATTTGACAAAGAATGTCACATTATGGTACATCTGGCAATCCTTATAGGCAAAGTCAGAAATCAAGTCAATTAAAAACAATGATGTACATGTCTAGCTTCAATTTTAAACAGTAAGAAAACAAACCCTTGAAAGCTATCTCCCAAAGAGAACAGAAAAGGCCAGGACTGGTTCTTGCAACAATTAATCTGTCCAGCAACAGAAACTACTGGTAAAGGAAAAATTAATTTGAGGTAACTTTCTGTATCCCCTTCTGGCGGCGCAGGCACAGATGTTACATTTTGTGTAACAAAAACATGTAACTAACAGGTTTGCTCAAATTGCTTGTCAGTCTGACACATCAGTGTGCCAGACACTCTACAACTAGCAGTGCCAGTTATGGCACTGCCCTCTTCTCCCTAACTACATCTTGTTGAACACAAACAATCATTACAGTGTTTGAACAAAGAACACTGGGCCATTCTGAAGAGGAAAAAATAATTAATATCTGACAAGATTCTCATTGATTACTGCATTTCCTCAGTGATGCTACAGAAAACACACATGAAAAATAAGTGCTTTAAGTATCATCTTTTTTTCTAGAATAGCTCCTTTGCGGAAATGCATCAATTTAAAAGTACCTGAATCTTCTCTCTGCATCTCCTTAGAGCCTGAAGACAGGAACACACACTTCACATGCTTCTAAGCCTAACCAGCTTTACTGGGTTCTGCATCAGAAGAGTTTACTATTGATTTGTCGGATAAACTCCACATCAGAGAGAAATGATATTGAACAGGCAATCAAATGCATACACTGCTGTGCAGTGCTACTTTTGCAGCAGTGCTAAAAGACTAACTGGAATATTCCATTCTTATCGTTAAACCAATGCAAGGGGCATAAGGTGCTGGGGCAAAAGGTGCTACTGAAACTGTAAAAATACATCAGTCCTAAACATGCAAAAATAAATACATGGGAACTGAAGAGGAGAAAATAAAATGCATGCACAGAAAAGGTGGTTGTTTTGTCATAAATCTATTTTAAAACACCCAAACACCTTATAAAATGAGACATCAACTTCCACAATCTTGTCACAGGTGCTCAAAAATAAGCAAGCCCTCAGCTGCAATCAAAATCAGAAAAAAATAAGAGTTTTTCTGTGAGCTTAAAGAGAATGTAAGAAAGCCAAAAGACAAACAGTAGAAAAACAAAGTTGGCATTACTGGCAGAGTAAATAGCAAGTAACATAAACAAACCAAAATCCAAAGACTCGAGAAAGAAATCTATGCTGAAAGATGAAGACCTGTGCTGGGTCTCTAGAGCATAGACAAGAAAGTCAACCAAGTGCTATTTGAGAATTTAAATTGAACCAAGTTAACAGTTAAGCAAGCACATTCTCAAACTAAGGTAGAGACTTCTATCTTCAGAAGATCAGGGAGAAACTCAATGAGGTCTTTGCAGCCATCTCATAGAAATAGCTTTATTAGAGTTAAATCTCTATCATTACTGCAAAGCAAACCATGCAAACGCAGTAACACCACCTACACAGTGATAAATGTGATATGCTTTACATTAGATCTTCTCTGTTGCCAACCAACCCAAGATAATTGTAGATTTTGGCCACTTTGTCCTAAGAAAAATTCTGAACTGTCACTTACAGACAAAAGCAAATATTCAAGGTAAAAGTGACAAAACAAGAAAATACTATTCAGCTTCATGCTTGACTGTTAAAATCTTCAATTTTTTATTATCATATAGTCACAAATACAGTCTAGTAACACAACATATTTGATCACTACTCCACTTACACCAAATAAACTACTACAATCTTGTATGTTTAAAAACAAACGCATTACTGTGTCTTGAAGAACTGAGAAAGGAAACAGCACATGAACTATCAATGAATCACAGTACCATCAAATACAGCTTTTACCCTGGTTATAAACATTTGCCCTTCCTAATTTTTCATTTGTACTACTCCTTTTCTTGCACTTCTCCACATTTACTAAAATCTTGAAAAATCTGAAGTAATTTAAAATGAGGAAATTGTGTTCATAAGGGGCACTGGAATCCTAAAAGCAATTTTTTCACTCATAAACTAAATTTTCCAGCTGTGCCCATGAGCACTGTATTCAGAAAACATAAGAGGATAGGGATTATTTTCAGGTTCTTCTGAACACAAATACTGACTACTGAATTCCCTAATGAACCTGCAGAACTTGTGTAAAACTAGGCTTTTTTAGAGCAACTGAAATGATATCCTTCTTGTGGCACAATTTAAATCAAAGAGGTAAAATACAATAAAAAGCTTTTCACATCAAAAGAACTCAAAACAGAAGATAATGCAAGAACAAACTTTATACACTTTTTAGCTTGTCTCCCTTGTTTTTCACATAGGAAGAGAAAGCTACATTGTGGGACAGGAGAGAAATCTGCATTAGTTAAAAAGCATCTTTGGATATGTTTCTGTATTTGATATAGCATCATTTATCTGTGGAGAACATCAAGAAGATTCAAATACTCAAAATATTTGCAAAAACATATGCACACTCGAAGTTCTAGCTTTTCAGGGCTAGAATGCTACCAGAAGAATTGTAACATGACATTTATCCCCACACAACATAATAATGCACTTCAGTGCACTGTACAAGCTAGGTTTTTTAAAAAACTACCAGGTTCCAGACAGCTGAAAATGAAATTCAGGAAAACATAAATTATTTTGTAACAGGAACTACTGGTTACCAATAATGCCACAAGGCCCATCTTTTAACTAAGGGCCACCTATTAGTTTCTTCAACATTGTGGTTTTAATTACTTAAACATTTTCTTGAAATTTGATCACTTGAAAATTTATCTTTTATAGTACCTACATAAGGATGATATTTTTGCTATAGTGTTGCTAAACTGGATCTCCTATTTCTGACAGTAAAGCTTAAAAAAAAAAAAAAAAACACTTTTCAATACTTTTCAGTGCAATTGTTCCCTTGCTTTGACACAGTGTCTTGGTTGGGGAAGATACTCAGGTGTCATAGAAATGTTAATATCCCTATGAAACTAAGCCGGGTATATACATAAAATTAAGGAATTTCAAAAAGGATGAAGTACTCCAAACACAGCATGCATTTTATACAGAGAAACTCAGAGTTTAGCATCTGAAGTTTCAGAAAAGCTTGCATTTTCTCAAGGGCACAGAGTACAATTATCCTTCCTATCACTAATCCCAGTTGCAGCATGCCACTGTGGAGTGCTAAACTTGAGAACTAAAATCAAGGAGGACATGAATGAAGAGACAGGAGGAATCCAAGAGAAACAGGGAAGTAGACACTGAGACAAAGTAATTGAATAAGATTACAGAGGACATGAGTTGTTGACAGGAACAATGTTGTTCTGATTACATCAGATGAAGCAAGGATCCTATAGAGAATAGAGTTAGGGTTGTGGAATTTAGTCCTACATGTAAAGGGGAAAAAGTAAAGCCAAGAAAACAAAATTAAAACAAAATATGAAATTGTAGTTTTGAGTGTTTTGCTTTGTGATCATAACAATACTTTATGGATTTTTATGTAATTTTAATGTGCAGTTGGATAACTGGCAATGCTGTAAGCAAAAAAGTTTATTGTTTCAATCTAATAGAAAAATTAATTAATAGCATCTCAAAGCCCATGGGCAGTTTTGATAAAACTCCTAACTTAAGACTTTTAAAGCAAATGTAGTGTATCAGTAGGTAGAAATGAATCTCAAATTATTATGTTAAACATTGCACATGAAGCAGCATCAGTCAAAACTGAAAACTTAAATGTACCATCTTACGAAGACTTTCAAAAAGAAAAGACGGAAAACTACTAGTTTCATTAGTTGTGACAAAGTGTATAAAAACCAATGCTAACAAAACCATTTGTCAAACCAAGAACTACCCATGGAATCAGAAACAAACAAACAAAAAATACCCAAAACAAACAAACAAAAATAAACAACACACAACCTGTTTCAAACAGAAGTTACTATCCTTCATGCAGCTATTATTCTTACTAACTAAGCAGGAAAAAACAAAACAAAACAAAACAAAACAACAACAAAAAAACACAAAACACACACACCAAAAAAAAAAAAAAAAAACAAAAAAAAAAAAAAAAAAAAAAAAAAAAACAAACAAGCAAACAACAGAAACAAATTTTGAGGATAAGCCAAATGAATCAGAAACAGGAGCTAATGAGTGCACAGAGGCCTCAAAAGCTTTATGACTCTTAGACCACAACCTAGCTCAGTTCAAATCATTACAGATTCCATCACAGAGCTCACCAAAGGATTTGATATGAAGGAACATTAAGTTTATGCTTTGTCTTCCAAACCTAATACAGAACAGTCAGTCAGCTTTGTGACATATTGTAGACATTATCAGGAAATGTTACTGCAATTATCAGAAGGCATTAGTAAGAAGTGTGATATGGGTTACAGATACCAAGTTTGGCTCCACGCCAAATATTTTAGCTCTGTGTGCAGCAGGGGGCTTTTTTTTTCCTTTTTTCTTTTTTTTTTTTTTTTTTCATTTTAGCCCCTGAAATAAAGGGACCACAACAGCAAGAGAAGCAAAGACAGGGGAAAAAAAAAAAAAAGGTTAACCCTTTCAGAAAAGCTTTCACAGCTCAAATAATAGCAAAAAAATGTGTCTGACAGAAAGCCTTTTAGAGGGCCTGACAAATATGTAACAATGCATGAATGCCTGGAAAATAGAGGTGAATTAACTGATCACGAGACTATACACTCTATTAAGCCTGCAGAATTGACAGCTAATGAGGAGAGGAAAAGTATTCTTTACATCAGTGTCTTCTCTCAGAAGACTGGTCTTTTGCTTTCTAAAGGCAGCTACCACTGCCTATCACTATCTAGGCAAAAAAATCCAACTATTCTAACCTGCACATCTCTTCCCCTACAACAAAAATGGATTTAAAATGTCTTGTCTCCTATAACAGTGCCTAGAATTACTTAAAAAATAAAGATGCCTCTATCGGGAAAAACTTTAACCGTTTACTAAGAACATACAAAATCGGGGGGTGGGGGGGGGAGGGGGAGAGGTGTTGGAGGAGGTAGGGATGGGGGTGGGAGGTGTGGGTTTATGTTTTACATCTAGGTATGTTGCTTATGCAAACACCTCATAAAATGAAAGATCAAGCATCACAATTTAAGTAGCTCTGAGCATTACTTTGCAGATGCAGCCCCTGAAGAAATAATATTATATGGGACTGGACACAATTACTAAGCAGATAATGAATGTGTGCAGTCATACAACTATTCCCACACAACACCAGAAAACATATATCCCATCTTCTTCTGAATTGATTAATCTGAATCTGCTGAAAACTGCAAACTGTAAAGATTTCATTTTTTTTAATCCTCTCATTCCATGCCCTCCACAGATGACTTCTTCCATACACTCACCAAGAGGCAGAGACACATATCAGACCTGATTCACAACTACACAATTCCTCTTTCATACTGTAAATCCATTCCCACCAGTACAGAAACACCAGCAGAGAAAATGGATCAGGTCCCTCTTGCCCAGTGAGAACACTGGCCTAGGGAGAACACTGCTGTACACAGCATTAAAATCAGTGAAAATTAAGAACCTTTCCAGAACCTCATCTGTAAAACTGACTTTTCCACCCCTTCTCTTCAGTTTGTAACAGCCCAAAGTCTAATTAATATTCTCCAGCTTTTATAATAGTTTTCTCCTCAGCAGACCACTATATGAACACATTCCCAAGCATGAACTGCATCCACACAAGAGACAATTACAGTCTCCCTACTTCCTTTTCTCTCCTACAGAGTGTGGCTTCCCAGATGACCCTTCACTTCACATATCAATTTTCAGTATTTCAGAAATAATTGTTTTCCTGAAGTCTCTTACTCCAAAGAAATTGCACCTGTTTAGAAGCCACCAATAAGGCCATTTTTCCTCAGAAATTATTTCCTTTCTCTCTGATTTCTCAGAATGCATTTTTAGGTGAGCCAATAACTAAGGACTTGGAAAAATCTGTAAGGTTTTACTTTTTGCAGAGGTCTGGACATTTTATGTACCAAATTTCAAAAGGTTTGCCTACAAGATTAAATGATTTTTCTGTAGTGGAGGTGGAAGAAAGGAATAGTCGAGGCTACGTAATGATTGTGCCCCTTGCCATCTTTTCTAGAAATAGATGGAATTAGTATAAACTGACTCCTCAGTTCTGCCAAAATAGCAACGCTCCATTTACACCATGTTTTCATTTACACTGCCTGTTTCCATTTCTACAGCAATGAGTCTGAATTTTGTGATTAAATTCTTTTTACCTCATACCCCCTCAAAGCAATGCGTGAAGTACTGTATTAGATTTTCAATTGGAGTTTTCCATGTTGGCTGTAATCATATCTCTGCAAACTTAATGCAGTGCAGTCATTCTGAATTTAAAAAAGCCTTAGATTCCTATGAAAATTTTTCAGCATTTACAAAAAAAAACACACCTAGAGACAAGAAAACAAATAAACACAGCATTTTCTTTGACATTTGGGAAGTTTCATATATAGCCGATTTCTCTGCTGTTGGTCAATTCCTCTGCAAGTCTAATTAAAAACGCTCATGTAATTACCCCAAGATTTACAAGACACTGTTTACCAGCCACTTAGAGGCAGAATTGAAATTAGCAAAAGGAAAAGGGAAGGCCCAAAGCATCTGTTCGACAAGAGAAAGCTTCATCAGCTCTGAAAGCATGACTGAAGCTGGCTGCATCTGGCAGTAAGATTTCTCCCACATTCCCATATCCTTCTTACAGACTGAAGGAAGTATGTGTTACCCATACCCACTGCCACGTGGGCTTGTAGCCTTCGATTTAAGGCAGTACAAAACATACTGCTCAGATGAACACCTACTAGACAAATTCACGGAAGAAAGATGAAGCATAGGCTGTTAGAAGAATACAATCAAGAACCTTGATGAAGAACACACAAGTAGTAGGTATCTGTTTTCATTTTTTTAAAAACTTATTTTCAAGAGATACCTATTTCATCTACTCTACATTATACTTAGAGTTTTCAGAAGTTGAAAGAAATGGTCAATTTTCTCCTGATGTTTCTTAAAAATAAAATGTGTTCTTTGTAATTAAAGCTTCAGAATCTGCCTACCAAAAAGGTGAATTTTCCTATGAATACAGCCAATATAAGTAATTGGACAAAAAGGAAGATGTTGTAATAAGATGAAATAGGTGTATGTATTCAGGCTGCAGCAAATTAAAGGCTCAGTTTCTCTCTTAGAAGCCTGAGCCCCAGAAAAACCTTCCACATACCAACAAGATTTATCCAAGTCCACATATTTCCTTAAGGCTTATATTTTGAGATTGAATTCAAGCTGCTTCCTGGCTTTTTTTAAACACAGCATGATGGTACATGGCATTAAACACAACTACATCAAGTTCCCGTCTAAAAGGAAATGGTTTGTGTGTCCTGTAAATCAAGCTTTGAAGCAAATTGTGTACAAACAGAAAAAACCCAGCAGTTGCACCAATTTGGCTTTTAACTTAAGCACGGGCTTAAATATCAATGGGTTAATTTAAATGCACCTTCACCTAAGAAAGCACACAGCTTGTAGGCAGATTTACCTGCTTTTATAATTTCTATTTCTAACCAAAAGAACTGACAAACTCATATGAAGTAAAGTTAGCTGACCTTCCACTTAAGAGCACAGGTATTTCAGAACAGTTTTAGCCCAGAGCCTTTCTCTTTTGTTTTGTTTTGTTTGTTTGTTTTGGGTTGGTTTGTTGTTTTGTTTTGTTTGGGTTTTTTTAATCCCTGTCAGAATATTCTCAATAGCCTTTAAAGGAAAGTATCAGCAATATATGAAAAGAGGGGACAACAAATACATGGATTGCTCCCATAGAACAACATAATGGCAGAATTATTTCAGGTTTTTTATAATGGCAAAAAAATATACTTCTACTATACAATAACCAACTCATTACTTTCGGATGTACAATAAAAAGAAAAATTCAGCCAAGTAGACAACTCAGAAGCTTTATCTAATCATCTAATTTACTAACAAGAACTAAACAGGGTCTACACCCCTTGTCCTATCATCTGCTTTCCAGCTCACAAATTCATCATACCAGTCTCTATGCTAATTGCATGGACAACAGATGAAGATAGAAACAGAGCAACAGAAGAATGTAAAGGAGGCGAGCCAATATACAGATTCGGTTAAGGGTCTGATGAATACAAATTGAGTGTAAATAGGGTTTCTTCCTTTCCGTCTTTCTCTAGGTGACATCACGTCAACCTGAACGCTTATGACCACTGGCTGTTTTTTTCCACCCTAGGACCAGAATTCTAATGACAATCATGGGGTACACGTCTGTGAAAACAATTCATTACTGCATGCACTGCAAGTGTGAATTTGTCTTTCTGGTACTGGGATTCACTATATAGCTTTTAATACTCTTAAGTGACCACATAAGCAGGAGTAAGCAAGTATTCTGTGAAATATTCTTGGTATTCATTCAAAATTACTTGTTAAAGTTACAGAAGGCAAAACAACAACAACAACAAAACCTCAAAAATAACACTAGCAGAACTCAACAACGGGCTTTCATATTAAGGTTTAAGTTATCCCTTAATCAGAACAGACTGCTGTTCAATTCCTGTCAAACAGCAGAAAAACGGTTTACACCACTCAGTGGATTACAGTAGGTTTAAGAGGTGGAAATCCAGTTTCATTGTGAAGATCTACCTTTTGCAACTTTTAAATCCTCTCCTTTAAAAGCTGTCATGGGCAGTCCCAATCTGCAGCAGAGATTCGCCTTCCCACTTTACAATCAATTAGTAGAAAATATTTTGGATTTAAGGACAAATCTCAGAATCTGTTTATGAAAGTTTCTCGCTTTCCATCGGCAAAAGCTGTCACACAAAAAGTTAAAGAAAACTAATGGATTCTTAGAAGACTAAGAGGCCCCAGAGAGTTTTAGGGCTTCTCTGTGCTACAGAACAACACGGGCTAGAGATTCTACTCGTTCGTCTTCATCCCTCTAATAGAAATTGTCACGCTTTGATCAGCACCAGGTTGAAAGCACTGATAAGGAAGGGCATCTTTCTGAAAAGTTCAGAGCTGTGCAAGTTCAGTGCATTTTAAACATTATAAACAGTTTTACATTACTTAAGAGTAACGATCCCAAATGTAAGGAGGCTTTCCTCTTTACCCTCCTCCCATTGAAACATTGCGGATGTAAAGGAAAACAAAAGAAAGGAAGTACATTCATCGCTGAGATCGACTTGAGCAAAGGGGCTTTCTAAACAATGGGCCAGAATGATGTAGTTTGAGGTGGTGCTCCATTTTGGTGAAATAGTAAAAAAGTAACTACACCCTATAATCGATTGTTGTCACACGCTCTTAATTAATGCACTTTCCGCCAAGAAGAAAATAATTATTTGAGCGTTTAATACATTAACCAGAAGGAGCATGCAGCTCGAGTCTTGGAGTTCAACCACACGGCAGCAACACCTTGCCACAGCCCACGCTCCATTGGGGATCCGTCATTTTCTCGAGTTTATGAACGGCGGCGGCGAAGTCAGCCCGCAGCCGACCGAACACGGCAACGCTCCCGCCCCGCCGCTCCACAAAGTGTGCCGCAAGCGCCCCGACGGCCCTCAGCGGGCGAAACTTTCTCCCCCAGGTCACGGCCGTCCGTTCCCCGCCTTCAGCGCTCCGCTACCGGGGAGGAACCAGCCCGCACCGCTGCCGCGGCCGCCGCTCCCGCCCGCCCGGCTCCCCGGGAGGCGCCGGGGCGCGGCGGACAACTCCTCAGCGCCCGGGCCGTCGGGGCGAACGGCCGCGCCCCTCCCGCCCACAGGTGTCCGTCCGTCCGTCCGTCCGTCCGTCCGTCCGTGCCCGCCCCCCCCCCGCCGCCCCCGCCGCCGGGCCCGCCGGCACGCCTTTGCTCCTCACGGCAGGTGAGGGCAACTTGGAAACTGAGGGGAGGCGGGTCCCGGCCGCCCGTACCTGCAGCCCCCGCCGCCGCAGGATGCCCGGCTCGTCCATGTTGCCGCCCGGCCGCGCCGGACTGCCCGGACCCCGCGCGCCGCTCCGCATCCCCGCCGCTGCCGAGCGCTGACATCACGGCTGCGCCGATTGGCGCCGCCGCCGCACGTGACCGGGCGAGTTGTGCACCCCGGCAACTTCGGCGCCCGGACGGACCGACCGACCGACGGACGGACGGACGGACAGGGCGGCAGCACCGTGCACCCTGCGCGCCCCGGCTGCCCCTGCCCCACCGCGTCCCGCCCGTCCCTGCGGAGGGGGAAGGACGGGGCGCCCCCCCCCCCCCCCCCCCCGGGCCGCTCACCGGCACCGCGCCGCCGGCCGGTGGCACGCTGGGCGCTCTTCGCACCGGACCCAAACACGCTGAGGGGAAAAACTGCTTAAACGCCGTCATTAGGTGGAGTGTTAGCCCACGGCATTAGGACAAGCACTCAGAAAACAGCATTCCCGTCATGTGTAATTTCAGAGTCTGCTTCAGCTTGTTTACCTTGCTCCGCTTCACTTCCTTTCAACTCAAGACAGGCAGGAGAGGAATAGTAAGTTTTCGTTTACTTACAAAGTGCGACTAAAATAACATACTAAAACAGCGCTCCATCAGAAATTACCCCCACGGGACTTGCCGTCCGAAGCCGCTGAAAAACCGCGGAGCGGGGATGGACTGCCTCGGGGGTGCGGAGCACCGCAGCCGCCGGGTCAGGCCGCGTGTGACCTTGGCCGCCTCGCATCAGCTCAGCTGACCTGGCTGAAGCCGGGGACACTCCGCCAAAAACGCTGCCGAATCCAAAGAGGTTACCTCTGAAAACACAGATTCTGAGGAGGAAAAAGGTATTGGACTTTTCTTATCAGTTAAGCTGCTGGTTAAACAAATCATTGATTCTGCCCCCCGCCTCCTCCCCCCAAAAAGCTGTCACCACACTATTAGCTATTCACCCATCAACAGTCTAAGATGAGGATTATGACAATCACACCCTCAAATCTAGTATGAAAAAATTATTGATTTCCTGTCAGATTGCATCATTTTGAAAAGTGGTCCATGTACATCCCACGGTAGTAAAATCTGCCAGAGGCAAAAGCATTTAGAAAAAAAAAAAAATGCCGAAAGGGTAACACTGAGCAAAAACAGTTTATCTGAAGAACAGAGAAAAAAAAAAAAAAAGCTCCTGTGTTTGCCCCCCACACACACTTTTCTTCATATGACTGAAATGTATTAATATTATTGTTTTATACTTTTTATAATAAAAGTAAAATAAAATTTCAGCTCTCTCACTAAATTGCATTTCTCTGAGACCTCCAACTATATTATTTTACAAAACGGTCAGTTTTTATCAGTCACATGAACTGGATGTGTTTCCCCTTCCCTGTCTCTCCAGCTCCAAATGTATCCATAAGATCAGGTCAATGGCTTAAACTTAGGCATTACCGATTTCAGTTATAGGATCTGAGCTGTATTTCAGTTCAAACAAGAAGGAGAAGCTCATACTGACCAGAACTCCAGTTCCACAAGAGGTAGACAAGAAAATCAAACACATTGGTAGATTTATAGATTTGTGGGCCAGAAGGGAGCATTGTGACCATCAAGTCTGACCTCCTCAACTCTCCTGAATTAATTTCATTTTGAAGTATCACTTCAAACAGCATGCTGAACCTGGTGAAAACTTTTTCACTTTACAGAATCAAACTGAAAAGTGACTAGAACCCTCACCTCTCTGAAACAAAGTGAAAATTGAGTTACATTAAGGATATACAGGTATCTCCTTTAGGTTCCTGCTAATACTCCTTTTTTTCCATTTCCATTTCAAAATGTCATATTTTCTTTCTTCTTTGTTAACACTTTAACACTTCCTCCCAATCATTCACATCCATGTGCCCCCACATCCTATCTTTTCTGTATTTCTCTGTTTCCAAAGAAGACACGGGCAAATGAATCACAATTTGAATGCTGCTGCTATGCTTCCAGTGAGGACAGCAAAAATGAATTTGAGACAATACCAAAAGTTTGTCCGATTTTAAGGGAGAGAGGCAAAACTTTACCATTTATCTAATTACATACCACAGGTGTCAGCTGCAAGGCTGTTGGCATTTCTATACTCAATCTAAATACATATTTACATGAGTTTTATTTTAATCACTGAAATACAAAATCTCCCAATGCACAATTTATCAGTTCCTTTTAAAAAAATAATACTGAAGTGTAGTTGGTTTTGTTCCAACAACCATTTTAGCTTATCTAGCTATACATAACTGACTAATATAGATGTATGAATTAGAAGTGTTCTATCCCATCTAGCTGAGAGGTCTGTAAGGCATGAAACATTCTATGAATTCATTACTTGCACAACAACAGCACAAAAAAGTCGAATCACCAACTAATGTATCACTGACACGCAGATGCAAAAGGTCCACCACCTAACAAGCTACGTCAAGCATCACATAAATTATAACAACTGTGTACATAGACAATTTACAGAAAGAATTACAAGCATGCAAAGCAAAGTGTCACCTGCAATACAAAACTTTCCAACTGCAGATAAACAGGGTAAAAGTATTACTTTGTTTTACAAGAAACTAAAAAGTCATTGGTACAGCTACCTGAGTAATACTAGAAGGAAGGAAGAATGAAACAAAGACTGCCTTCCAGTAGAAAATGAGATTAATCCCAAGTAGAAAAGAACAAAACTACTTTTCAATGAAAAGTGCATTTACTGCCAATTCTAAAAGCTGCATTCTCCTGAACTTCTGCTGCAATTTATAAAGGCATATCAGAAGGTACTGAAAGGCAGAGGTTTGCAACTAATGAGGCAACCATCAACTGAATTTTCTCCCAATTTATGAACCTTTTCAGATATTACCAAAAGTGCATCTATGCATTTAAAATAGCATAAAGCCTGCTATTTTCAGCTGGAGTCCTTCATTACTCTTCAGCTTACTATTTCAGTAATAATAACTATGAAAACCATGGCAGAAAATATCGTGGTACTGAAAGAGTTGTGTTTTAGAAGGAAAATCATGAAGTATAAACATGCTCTTTGGAACATTTTAACAATGTTATCCTTATATTCATATGAAATACAGCAAACCACCTCACTGCTTCCTTCACATCACTTCTATCAGAAAGTCACTTCAGCTGTACATGTACCACAAAATAGCACATGTCTACAGAATATGAAGAAGGAAACTTCTTTTTTTTTTTTTTTTTTTTTTTTTCTTTTTTCTTTTTTTACCTGCCAGGGAAGGCAAAATTATTTTAAGAAAGATGATAAATAACCTCAACTTTTTCCAAAATCTTCCCACCATAAATGCAGCATTTGACCTGATTAAATGTGAAAGATATTTCAGAATTTAGATACACACCCCTAAGTACAGGTTTATTTGAAGCTGAAAAGAAATGTGGCAGCAGGTAGTTTTCAGGACAATTACACAAATTTAGAAAGTTTATTTCCTCATTCAACTGTTATTTTTTTTTGCACTAATCATATTGCTTCACTTAGAAAAGAATATTGACTGATAGAAGAGAATTTAGAAATTGCTGTGATTACTGAAATCACCCAATTAAAAGATAAAACCTAAGCATATTAAAATATATATGAATACGTAACTACAACTTTACAATGCAAATTTAATTTAATTTTATGTATACATGTATCTCATATGTGGCTGCCACTTTCATACTACACATGGTGGCAGCATATGACAAATTGTATTTATTATGCACCGTGGAACAACTCACTCACACCCTGCCCTCTAAATCTATCTCTGTCAGGGCTATTTCCTATACCTTAAATACTCTACAGCATCAAATCACCATCATTAAGTTCTAAAATAATTATTTTCTTCCCAAATGTGAAAACTCTAATGCTTAGAATAGATAACAAGCAATTAAATAATTGCCTTACATTCTGATAACTTGCAATCCATAATAATAGGAACTACTTTTCCCCAGCATGGGTAAAAAGGGAGCTTTTCACTGCATTTCTGTCCACTGATAAGCCACTCAAGTTACTGTTAGTAGAAAAACTAGAATATTTTAAGTGCCATATTTTCACAAGTCCAGGTAAGTGGGCACACTATAATTACAGATACTTGTTTTTACAAGTACAGGAATGGAAAAATATGGAAGTGTTTAACACTAATTTCTATGCAGCCTTTCTCTAAGCACAATAGAGATGAGCACACCACAGTGTACCCCATTGGATGTTGTAGTTATAATGGTTTTGAAACAAACTCATGCAAACATTGATCTTCCATGTGTGAAAACAGCAAAAAGAAGCAGTGCAAGTTAACTTGCCAGCTACATTTATTGCATCCAGCATACACATGCAAAAGTCCGTGCATCAATCTGTAGCTGAGTTAAAGATCTTCCTTCACATCTTTTCTATATATTGCTGTCTTCAGATCACCGCAAGTCAATCCACAATTACTATTTTATCATTCTAATCATTCAAGTTCAAGCTTTAAGAACCTGTTTCCGTTTTCTATAGATCTCCTGCCAGAAGAATTATGGCAGCGCACTATGCTGGATAAGGCTAATACATGACTAATAGAAAAAGAAGATATAGGAGGACATAGCTTTTAAAAAAAATTGTTACTGAAGTACAGAACTGAAGAAAGGTGGGAGAAAAATGTGGTTCTCCCTTTACCCTCATCCCCACAAAAACAAAACAAACCAAAAAGCCCCAAACAAACAAAAAGAAAACCAAACCAACAAACAAAAAAACCATCACCTGACAGCACTGAAGAGGAGACCAAATCAGAGTAGAGAAATTTCTACTCACTGTAACTGATACCCCACCAACTCCCAGTCAGCAACTATGTTACACCACCAAAACAGCCAAACAATTGCCAACACATACTTTTTTTATGGGTTTACTTTTGCCAAACAGCAGCTACCAGATGAGCTGCTTTACTGGCTGCCAAGGGCTACTGTCCTAAAAGGCTCAATTGCAGCTTACATAACAAACTACTCCTTCAGGAACACTGCACAGTCCTCATTTATTCTAGTTTCAAATTTCAAAATTTTCATCCCTTTTAAGACAACTTTGGATTCGAGAATGAACAAGCTCAAATAAGACAATTGTTGTAGCTCATAAATGCTTCTTCAACATTTTGCATACATTTCTATACCTCCCTTTTTCGAGTTTCTCAATGCAACAAGCTTCACCTAATCAGGCAAAGCATGAACATGTTAAAAAACTTGCAAAGGAAAACTGCACAAGGCTAGCTACAGAATTTAACAAAAGGAAAACTGAAACATCAGAGTATGAACCATACTGGCATATGGCAATAAGGCTTTTTATTTCAAGACTGAAATCCCAAGGCTGCATCAAGTTCAAATCTACCTAGAGCCTTCAAGTTCAATGAGTTTTGCTTCTTAGCAAAAGATTTTTAATCTGATCTGAGAGTGAAGCACAAACATCCTAGCAGATTCTTAACACAGTTTAGAAAATGCATAGCAATGATGGACCATTCAAAGTATAGTGTTCCTGTCTCACCACACATGTAAAGGCTCACATAAAGAGGCTCCTGATATCCAAGGTTCAGTAGCCCACTAGTTCACCTTCCTCCCTGCATATACGAATAACTAAAAGCTTTCTATTGCACAGGGGTATTTGGTGCTGCAAGTAGTGGTTCAGACTGTAGCTCCAAGAAATACATTTGGTAGTATTCATTATAACCTGCTCATCATCCGAAGAAATAGTGTCTCTTTCTCCTTGCAGTCTAAAGGCAAACACCAGGTTCAAAACAAAACAGAAAACACATAGACATACAGAAACCTTGTCTTAAACAAAAAGAGCTTGTTGCATGTACGTTCTTGATCACAAAGGAGATTTATTTCATCCATGCAACAACAGAGACTTGCAAACCCAGAAAAATATCAAGTTTTCTAGGAATGATACTTCAGAGCTGACTCTCTAAAGCCTTTCAGAGCCAATGGCAGTGTCGCCTCCCACCCGCTATGAATGACAAGTGAATCAAATTCTGGCAATGTCTTTGGCCATCTTCCAGAGGTGGACCCCACTTTGATTCTTTCTTCTCAAGACACACCATAAGTCTCAAAGTTTTCAAACACAAAAGCTGTACATTGAAGCCTTTTGAAGTTACTTTCAAGGACAGATTAGAACATAAACTGTCAAGGGAAGATGACATCGCAATTCCACAAAGTAGCCCAGCATTATCTTTCTGAATGGTTGTAAGAGAAACTGAGCTACCTTTATGTGACACACCAAAATAATCACACTCTGCATGTGAGTAACAAATCATAACACAGACCACATTTCTGTTCTGTAGCATTCTGAAAAGAGTTTCAGTTCCTAAAAGGAACTTACTTACAATGTCTTACATTGAATTTCAAACACTCTATACAGACACACTACGTTTCTGTCTACTCCACACAAAAAAATCTGTAAAATAACTATATCACCCAAAACTTTTCAACCCTCCTGTACACGTATATCCACACCAAACCTTCCATACTCTCACTCCACAATACTGTGGGATAATGGAATTTCATTAGAAATCATCATCAAGTGAAGTTACAGAAACATGAAAGCCAAAGCCATGTAAGATATTGCGAGCTGAAAGATGTGCACATATTTCTCTTATCAGTTTGCAAAATCACTGTGGAAGTGAATCAAAATGAAGATAATCTAATTTTATACAGATCAACACCTAGCCATCTTACATAAATCAGAAACTTATAGTATCATTAACTACTCTTACATTCCCCAAGAGTTTAATGCAATGCTTTTAATGTTTTCTGAGGAAAAAAAGGCTATGGGAACTCACTATCCATCTGCCTCTTGCTACTTCAAGTTCTGAAAGCTCTGTTACTCTGTGAAGTGTCACTGAAATCAGCTACAATATTGAAGTGAGATATTTCATCAAAATTAGTAGCCAGAATTGACAGACCCACACTTACGCTGTCACTGGGTTAAGGGCAGCTGTAATCCACCCAGAGCAACAGATACCTTTTTAGACTGTTATGTACAGACTAGCAGACACAACTGTAGCTGTACAATATAGTGAGCAAGATTTTTTTCTTCTACAACCACAGGATGGCTTGTTTGTTTCACTATTAACGGGAAAGAATATTTAAGATACTCAACCAGTAAGAGAATATAGGTCAGCTTTGTCACAAACTATCTGAATAGGGTAATGAAAATCCAACACTTGGTTTTCATCATTCATTTTCAAAGATCTCATTTATCCATAGAAGCTATGCAGTAATATTGTATGAATTTGCACACTACTTTAGGAAAGAAGGAAAGCAATTCTCCCATTTTAGCGTGTTAGGAGCTAAAGGTGCCTAGTTTAAAATTATGAGATTGATGAAGACAATTCCTTAATAACTATTAACATACATTGCAATTCTGAGAAACTAATTAACAGAATCAATAAGTCATAACATCGTCATCAACTACTAATAAGGCATAATAATTAATATACAATTTTAGACACTGTAAAAATACACATTTTAATATTCAGAGTGTAAAAGTTACATTATTTCACCTACACAGCTATTTATGCTGCTGAATACATTTCCCTAATGTCCTTTTTAAGGGCTTAGAAAAGGTATGGAATGTATGCTCCATGTGAAACCAACAGCTCTCTCTCAGGGCTCAACATGACAACCAGTATCCCTCAGGAAAATAAAATAGACATGGTTCACCAGCCAAATGTTTTCAAGGCACTGCTTCCTGTGAGACCCCAGCTACAGCACTGAGAAGGCATTGCTGGCCTAACAACAAAACTGTGAGCTCTTAGCAATACTTTCCTGTATCTCCTCTTCAGTATTACAATCCTAACTCTGCACAGAGATCAAAGCACATTACTCCTTTTACATCTCTTGTATCTCAGAAGACATTCAGGCAATATGCACTGAATGGATTGGTACTAGCGCTATTGAATTTGTGTCGCCCTTCACCACATTACAGAAAAACACATTCAAGATAAGCCAGGCTGGTTTGCTGTGTATCCAAGAGAGCACTCCAGCTACTAAGTACAGTAATGCATTAAGGGAGATTTTACCATTTTTCTAAGCCATTGTGTATTACTCAAAATCCACATCATGAGCAGGGAGAAATTCAAGATTCCTTAGTTAGCAAAACTCTAGTTCTCTTCTTCTAGAGCTAATAAATCCACAGAAGTGGCAAGCCACAGTGTAAGGGTGCAACAATGTCTTACACATAAAGCAGTACAGTTGACCTTGGTTGTTTCTTAAAAAAAAAAAAAAAAAAAGAAAATACTATCTGTTTCCTGATTATATCTTAAGATTCTTGGAAAGAAACTGCTTTTTCATATTAATGCACATATACCCTGACAACAGCCTCAACTATATAAGCAGGAGTACCCATTAGAAAAGGACGCACATTTCATAGACAGCATGGTTACACACTAGGTTTTCATGCCACCTGTCGGACAAAATCCTACTTGCACCAATCTATTTCTGGTTTAGCCATTCAGAGGGCTTAGAGGTAATAAAGTCATGAAAATAATAATAATTGAAAAAACATCATTGCAGAAGCAAACTTATTTTTTAAGTAAGTTTGAAATAAGTAATCAGCATCCCTTTCAATGACTGAACACAAAGAAGAACATTGGCTAGAACAGATATTTCAACTTCAGTGATTTTGCCTTTTGCATCAAATATTATGTTTCTCATTGCACCAAAAAGCATAGATGAATCACCAATCCAACCAAGATAGAAAGCCCTCCAATTTTCCCATATTTATACAATAGCATAAAATGGATTTATTTCTGAAAGCCCAGGCATATCATGACTACAGTCTATTTCTCTCATGGATCTCTTTTCATCAAGAACCAAGAAGTTACATACATAACAAAATGTTCTTCCTTTTTTAAAAAGTTGCTGAACTACTTGTCTCAGTATTTCTGCAAGGAATGCCATACAACAAACAAATAGGAGTTATACTATTTTAAATCTGAAAGTTTGCAGTTCCACATGTCTGGCTATGTTTTCAGAGAACAGATAAAAAGAATCCTCCAAGTTCAGGCATTTTCTAACAGTCAGCTCAACAGAATATTTTATATTCTGTGTGCGGAAAGAGAAGCAATTTCTTAAAAAATTCTCACAGCAAAACAATAACAACAGTGATTACATTACGGGTAATCCCTCCTAGATACTTAGAAGTTTGGTTCTTATGTGAAAACAGTAATAGGCAAGCTGCATTTCAACCACAATTATTAAACTTTGGAAGGGTTTAAGTTCTTTTTTTTTATTTTTAAATCACTCTGAACAATCATGCAGCTAGTCTCCTTTATTTTGATGCCCAATTGTCTTTTTCAGAAGCATTTAATCTCAACACTTGCAATACTGCAATATTTTCTCAATGAGGTAACATATTAATGTACTTTCCCTCAAAGATGGATAATGCTTCTTAGTGTGTTTTAGCTGTTCCTTCCACTGTAAGATTCAACTCTTCCCACTACACCATCATTTTTCTTCACAAGAGCACCCTCCTTCATTAGAGAGCAGTAGTTAAGCATTTCAACATTTGAATTAATTCAGAAGGTAGTTCACCTTGCCAAAGTCTTGACTCCTCATGGACCTATGATCCATTACAAACCAAACAAACTATGGAAGTGTGGAGTAAAAGGGAACACTCTCCTACTGATCACTAGTTTCCATTTGTCCCATATGTGATAAGAAGAGTATGTATAACAAGCATACCAAAAAAACCATATATTCACAATTACAGTTTTCTGGAAAAACAGCATCATGCTAGGGAAGTTTGTTCAGGATATGCTTTCACTAGTTACATAATTAATTAAATACACTGACATCCAGCTCCACTTTAGTTGTAGGCTACTTTTTCTTAGTTAACTTGAACTGACTCTCTTTCGTCTCTTATTTACAGCAGGCAATCTCATAATTCAACTTTGCTTCTTACTACCAACTTTCATCCTTTTTCAAATAGATAACCTAGCACAGAGAATTAGGAATCCATGATCAGCCAAGTGCATATTCCTATAAAGTTATTCTGTGCATTATAAAGCCAATCATAATTTCCAAATTTAAATGACCACACACTGAGTTTCCACTGCACCACATAATTGCAGATATTCAGCAATGATCAAGAGGTTAAATGTATTCATGAGAAAGTAGCAGTTAACCAATCTCCTGCTGATTATTACATCTTTTACTCAAGTTACAAATCTCCACAACACGATGAAAGAAAATTCATAATAGATGCAATGATCTTACTGTACTAATGCTGTACTAAAAATATGATAGAACTGGATATAGACATGCACCACAACAGGGCATACTGTGATGAAAGAAATAGTAGAGTAGAACATTTTCTAGCTTCACTGAGGTGAAAACAAAGTTGATGCTAAAAATCACCAGTCCACCGTGACAGCATACAGAGGAGTGGAACAAACATGGTGACTGCGTTTTATCAGTGAAGTCAGAATAACTTAAATCACTGTTATATCAGTCCAAGGGAGGGCTTGCAGGAATATTAACAGGTAATGTAAGGAAAAAAAAATCAAAGTCCACATTCCCACCTGCTTCTACAGGACAGAAGCACAATTTACAGTAAGACACCTGATTTCACATGAATGTACAAGAAAGCCTGACTAAAACCCAGAGGTACAAGTACCCAGCAGCATGTGCTAAGGCCAAACTGTGGCAGTCAATCCACTTAAAGTTTTAAATCAGTAAAACCGCATCTGCTTTTAAACCTGGAAACTTAAGAGATTAGAGGTAGCAGTGCATCATCCAACACAAAAGCAGGCTCTGCAGTATGTTATCAAATTGAAAAACACCTGCAGAAAAATCCTTGCTATATATCTTCACTTGTTTGGAACCAAGAAAAATGAAAGAGGTACTTCCATTCCCACCAGAGATCTGGGTAAACTACATTTCTCCTCCCTGCTCCAGTGCCTGTATGTCAGCAGTGTCATTCAACTCAGTTTGAGTCTCTGTGTTTTGAGAGTTTTAGCTATCATTGGAACCATGGGAGTACTCCAGCTTCAGGGATGAGAGTTATCATTCCCATGCTGTTTGTTTCCATCCTCTGCTACATTACAATCATTCTGCAAGTACCATAGGCATGAGAACATGTTGACATACAGAGAGCAAAACAAAAATGTTACTGCACCAATTTAAAAACATGCCCTACCTAGTTATCCCTTAATATATACTGCCCCACAGAAAAAAAAAAAAAAAAAAAAAAAAAGCAGAAAGTAATATAATTCATCAGCTTCCAAGCGAAGTCCACCATTTTTGGTCGAACATCACTAGGAAGTTCAAAGAGTTGCAGTATTTGCATTTCTCTTAACTGAAATTGCCACAGTAGAAATCAAGTTTTCTACAGTGATAATTACTCTCAAGCAGCAAATTTCTACAATGCTCAAGTGTCTTGACAATATACAGTTTCACTATTAAAATTCAGATCAGCGGAGCAGTACCTTAGCCTCTACAGCTTACTTTTTTTTTTTTTTTTAAATTAATAATCTCATCCTAATTATGCATGGGTACCAAATTCCTAAAACTGCTAAGAACAGTCAGAGAGGTTGTAGCTGCCCCATAGGAAATTCAGGTAACACCCTACCTTACTGCTACCCACCTATGCAACACAGGGAGCACTCGCTTTGAGGTTATCAACACCTCTTACTATGCCTTCAGATCCTGGGTGCAGACAGAAGTGTAGACAATGATTTTCTCACACTTACAATGGTATTACCTCATGCCTACTATATCTCATTTATTTCGAAGTCAGAGCTGTGAGTGATATCAGTTTAAAATTTCACCACATACTTCAGAGAGTGGAAATCAGACTATCAGCAGAAAGTTTGTACACCAGCACACATTCTTCAAGCAAAGCAGAGCCTCCTCGCAAATTGTTATTAAATATTTTCTCATTAAATGTTAACTATAGATGAATCACTGTTTGAATTAACATGCTAACTGCCTAGACAATGAAATCACAGTAGTCCGTTTTCTTCTGCTTTTTGTGATGGGGACCAGGAAAAAGCATTATACCCGAGTTTTCCTAAATCCATCCTTGTGCCAATCATTTTTCCAGCCTCTCCTCTTTCTGCTCTCCATCTCCTTTTTACCCTCTTTATCTCCCTCTCATTTCCACCCCTACAAATCCCTTAAGCAGTTGCAGAAGCTTCTGATATGAGGCCTGAAAAATCTATCACTATATTCCTGAGTCTTATTCCTTGTTAACCACAGATTATAACATTTTATTCAGTTATTCTCTAAGCAAAGTCAAACACAAGCTGAGAAAGCCTGTATTCCCAGGAAGGCATCTAAACGTCAAACACTATAAATGATTACACATCAATTTCTTCTCATTGTATAGTTCATTGCCAAATCACAATTACTCCAGTTTCTCATGTGGCTAATTTTACCAGCATGGAAGTTTGTGGCCTCACTTTTTTAACACTTTCCACTTTTTCCACTTCTTTCTTTTTAAGGGATACAAGTAACACAAATCTAGATGACATTTTAAGATAACCATCACTAACACCATGCACAGAGAACTAAAATACCACACTAGACAAGCAGAAAAAATCCTTATTCAGAGTCACTACTGACATACAGCCAGAAGCTTCAGTTCTAAGGGTGAAGCACTACATTTAACCCAGCTCACTGATCTCTACTGTACAGGTCCTGCAAACCAAATGAAAACCTAAAAGAATAAGCCATGCTCAGCTGACAACACAGGCTAAGGAAGGTAATTCTAACAGCTCTAGCTTCCTCATTATCTAGAAGTAGGAACTGGTTCTAGTGAGACTCTTCACTGTTCAGGAAAGGTCTCATGTGAGAGAATAAAATCATTATATGGGATGCCTGGAAAAGAGAAGCGTGGTATTCAGGTACAAAATAGAGATATTTTGCTAGCTCCTAAACACATTTGATCTCTACTGGTTTTCTGTCATTAATAGGATACAGAAGAGGATTATATCTACATTCATCTCTAATAAACTGTGCAAAGTACTTGGAGTAACATCTCTTTTCAACTCCAGAATATGCTCAAATATATCTTGTCAGCTGGAAGATAACTGAGGCTGACAGGAGGAAACCTACTTCACCCAAAGTGGGTATGTTTGGAAGATATGTTGAATATGCTTGCAAGACTCTTTAACCTAGGTCAGTCTTCTATGAGTGAATATTCTTTTACCTACTTTTCCCATTATTCTTCAACTAATAATACTCTGCAGCATGAGATGTGCTCTCAACTCTGAGAAATCTAAAGCTCTCAGTGGGAGGAGAGTTCATCTGGCAATCACCACTTCTGTATTTCATTCACTAAGGAGCAAGAAAAGCACCAGAATTAATAAAGCCATTAGTTTTAATTGGGCAATTTAGGAAAGGAGTCAAACATCTAGAACTCCATCAAGAAACTGAATCTAAAAATGTGTTTTAAACCCAAATGTGCAGTGACTATTTTAAAAACAGTGATCTAGACAAATAGAGATATATCTAAATTTGTGGAACAGAGTGCTCAGTGATCAACTTCTTGCATCAGTCTGTTAGAAAGTATTAGTTTCATGGCTCTGGACCAGGTCTACTCCAGCCTTTTGCTGTGTACAAATACTGAGTATAAAGGAGTGCTTATGAAGATGGATGTTCATTTCCCTCTCTCCACTACTAAATTAGAACTAACTACTGAATTAGAACTTCAATTAAGAACTTGTTAGAAGGCAAATACAGACAAAGAAATATGAATGCAAATACATATTCATAGGTAAGGAGTTACTGAAATAAAATACACAGGGGAGAACAACTCTCCAGTCTTATAAGTTAAAAGCAATTAAAGCACAGAAAACCTGCTACCATTGCCTAGCAATTTTAGCATTTCATAGGAATAAATACTCTACATTTTAAAAAGATTCTCAGTGATTAGTCTTTGTTGTTGACCTGGTATTTAAGTCAAAACAAGAATATGGCATTCAAATCTATACAATAGCTTAGCATTCAAATATAACTCCTTCAGTTCTACAGCTAACTATTTTGGGGAAATTTTTGAGACAGACTCAAGACTAGATACTGAGGCAACTTCTGTTGTATCTTCTTTCTGTTTCTCACAAGTGCCATCCTTGTACGTGCTCATTAACTTGGAGAGTATTAAATTGCTGCTCACAGACACAACCAACAATCATAGACATTGAAGATGTGAATTCCTGGACAGAAACAGATACAATTTAAAGCAACCCAAGTGTCAGATGTGGGTCCCTTTTGCTCTCTAATAACTGTATTTAAAAATAAATTCAGCTACGCTTGATACTTATTAGATAAAACTGAATACAGACATTCATTGATTTGAAAAATTCCCTGCAGTTCTAAAATAAAACATTTAAATAAAGGCCTTTTTAAAAATTATGTGGTTTGTGCAAGCACAACTGATACTGTCATTCACTTATCTAACCAATTAGTGTTTCTAAAGAATGTATTTTATTTGTTTGCAATCATTTATTATCTAAGCTATAATTTTGCTGCTTCTCGGGCAACAAATGGCTGTCTTGCATCTGGGGAATAAAACACACAAAAGGGTGTTGCTGTGCTGTTTGAATACATGCAATTACTGGTAGTTACATTCTAATTAGCATAATTAGTTTTGAAACAGTTCTCATAATAACTGTCAACATTATGTCAATTTAGCTGAAGTTAATGGCATATTTAACAGACACACTCATTTTCAGTATTATACTATTTAAAAGAAAGGAAGAGGCACAGCCCTTTCTGAAGAAGTAAAACTGCTTTTCATAGACACTGAGCATTTCTTATTTTGTTTCCTTTCAGCAATCCATCTTATAAAACAACACTCTATATAATTACCACCCTCCAGCTTCCATAAGACCATTCTTACAAATTAACACAGATAAAGTGGAAATAAAAAGCAAGTATACTAAACTACACATGCTTGCAAATTCAGTCTTCTGTTGTTTTGGGGACGAAACAATATTTTGGCAGTTGGTAGAGGGAAAGAAAGTTGGAGAAAAAAAGTCAGAAGGTAAATCCTGAAAAAACTAAAGAGGTAAATAGTATGCTAAAAAGTAGTAAATGCTTCTAGTCATACCTGACAAAACTTCACTTCTCTGCTTAGTAGGAAAGGGCATAAGCAATTCATAAAAGACAGTTTCGCCTTTCTTCCAGTTTTCATAAGTTGCTAGATGCTATTTACAAGTAAAGTCGTTCCATCATTAAACCATGTAAAAATTTAGTCATTTTACTGACATCTTTCAGGTTTCCAAGAAGAAACCACATGCCTTTCCAAGTTTGCTTTACTTCATATCATAAATATTCATCTTCAACAACAGTAGGAACAGCCAACCTATGCTCAGTACTTGCTATAAAGATGAAGTTACACACCAGTCTTGATTGAATTTAAAAGCCAAGTGTATTACAATGTACATGTATCATTTGAAGATCTTGTTTATAGTGTATTTTTATTATGTGGATATTTTAAAGAGCAAGTTACCATTCACTAGTTATTCAATATGCTATCTTAAAATGCTCTCTGGACTGTGAGAGGTCTTTGTTGCATGTTTGATTTTTTTTTTTTCAATATATATAGAACAGATAAACAAAATGGGAGACTTCATGCTCCTTAAAATAGAAGATTACTTTTATATTTAAAGAAAAAAAAAAAAACCACAAGCGAAAAAAAGCCAAAAATCCCCAGGAGTTTAATATTAATCAATGGTGAAGACAGAGCAAATCTACAGAAGTTTAACCCAATTAATTTAGACAAATTCTTTTCCTTTCACTTACACATTCATCATCATGTGTCATAAAGGCATCTTATGTTCGTGTCTCTCCTGTTTTTATGTATGCAGCTATCCAGAAAAGTTAAAATTGGGAACTTCATCCAATCCATGCCATTCAGAGACAAAATATCTTCCTGTCTATTAAATGCTAAGTAATAGCTCAGATAGTTTCAGACTCATTATCATAATTTTAAGTATATCAGCTTATTACAATGAAATATTAACAAAAATGGCTTTATTCCATTTTATTTTAAACTATTTTCCCAAAATTCTGCTAACAGTAATAAAAATGGACAAGTCAAAACACTAAGTAGCAATGGTATTTGTAAACACTGTGGAGTGGCAGAGGTGCTGGGAGAGGACAGAAGTACTCTCAGAATTTGGATATTGAATGAGGCAGCAACTTTAAGTTAACTCTCAAACCACTTCAGTAGAAAAGAATCACTTTCAGGGGCTGATTCATCCTACCCTGAAATAAATGCTTGAAATCAGGCAAGATGACCGTCAGCCTATAGGGTAAGGAGAATCAGATAAGCCAGCTCTACCATAGTTTCCCTACACGCTCGGAAAACTCAGCACTGAGACCCACACTCTGAATTGCCTTCCAGGAGCATGTATTATTCTCCACCGAGTACAGAAAGTAAGAGACTACAGAAAGGAAGAGACTGATCAGACCAACACCTGACCTGGAAAGACATCCTAAAGCAGAACTGCTCCATACCTCAGGTTCACCTTTTTACTTAGTGTTGAAGACATTCTGTATCATTTTCTTAATGTTTCTAAGTCGACTTTAATACTCCCTGCAGACTCCCATTGTCTGCATGGCCACTACAGAATCTCCCTGTTGTGGACAGCTCAACATGCTCCTGCCGCAAGAAGAGTAACAAGACTGTCAATTAGTCACCTCTGAATTAAGAGCCCCCAGCAAATCCAATACACTGCCCATTCATCTGAAAATCAGCATTCCTCATACACATTTTTAACCCACTTACATGGTTCCATATATGGAAACTGTATTTTTAATTTATAGTCCAGCTGCCTATATCACAGGAGTGAATCATGCATAGCTATCTAACTCAATCTAAGCAACACCTGCAGCTCATTGTTAATCAATATTCCAGAACTCACTCAAAAATCAGTAATTTCGCACAGAAAGGATCTGTATCTGTGACACAGTAAGTAATCTAGGAAAGTTTTTACAAATTATTGACAGAAAAAGGGAAAAGTCTTTTGTACCCCATTTGAAATTCCACTAAACACTAGTACATACCTTTGAGCTGCTAGCTTGTCATTCTTGTCTAAGCTGACACATAATCACTGCTCACAGTCAGGTCCACATCAGCTGGGTATCAACCCCAGCAAGAGTGATCAGTCCTAGTACAGGAACTAATAATGTGCTAATAATTTTTCAGATGAGTGAGACATTACATTTACAATAATTTCAGCTCAGACTGTGAACAGCTACATGGAAATTCTTCATCCAAATATCTTATATGTAACATCAAACCCTTTACTAAATATAAGCTCCCATTACATGACCATAACAATGGGCCTTCCAAACTCAACTCTTTCAAAGCACTGAACCAAGACCAAAAAAAAAAAAAAGGGAGGAAGGGGAATAACCCTTAACTTATGGCCCCTTTTAAGCAAAGGCCAGATTCTGTCAGAAGTCTGACAGCACAGTATTTGTCAAAGGAGGCTTGAGAAGAGTTCTGCCTGTGAGAGAATGTAACATTAACTTCCTTAGGAGGCAAGTCTGATCGGCAGTTCCAGATAAGAAATAAATACTTCTGAGGAACCTGCATCTCCACCCTCTGCACAGTCTGCTCAAATCTGCGTAGAAGGCTCCTGCCTGCTTTTGCACCAGCATGAAAGAAGCTGCAGTCAGGCACAGAAAAAAAGATGTGGAGAGACAGGAAGGAAGACGTCTGTGGCAGACAAATATGACATAAAACTCAATAGGTGATTGAGTGAAAGGCCCTTAAGGAAGCATGGCTCACTGAATTTTTCATTAGTCTGTTGTTTTATGACCGTTTAAAATACCTTTTGTCAAAATGCTGCTGAATCTCCCTCTTCCTATAGTTTAAGCATTACACAAAAAGCACAATGTTGCTAGTAGCATGACACCTAATAGTTGTACAAACAGAAACAGAGAATCAAATAGAAACACAGCACTTTTAAAATTTAGTTAATTTAGATCATTAGAAGAAATTACTTTGTTAATTCCAAACTACAGAAAAAAATGAAAAAAAAAAGTACAGTTTTGATGCTGTTTAAATTGATTTCTAACCATTCATCTACTTTTCTTTCCTTTTCAACTATGGATAACCCAAATGCTTCCTTCACAATGAACTATGTTTCTCCTAGTAAACTAGAAAACAAAAATACATATATTGATAGTGCGTTCCCTGGAAAATATTAGGGCTCAAAGCATAGACCTTCCAATAAAATCAAGTGTTTGTAATAAGTGTGGAGTCCAATAAATCACATTGGCCCCAAAGAGCCACAAACAACACCACCACTAAGCAGAAACCGTGATTACATTTGTAAGTGCAGATGTGTTGCACCTGAAGTGATATACTATTTCAGATAGTCTTACGCAGAAACCAATCATCTACATACCAAGATGATAAGAAAAACTGTCATGGTGGTATCTGTTCAGCATTTTCTGATCATAGCCTTCTTTAACCCGAACATTGTGTTGAAAAAAAAAAAATAAAATGCAAGTTTCCCCTAGAAAGTAGACGTGGATCAGCGGAGTTTTAATAACCAGCCAAAAGGCAAAAGAGGGAGGAGGGGAAACATTAATAAAACTTACCTTCTTTTTTATACAACATGAAATATATTACTTGAAGTAATTCTTTGAACAAAAACATAGGCTAGTATATGGGGTCCTGCATTAAATTTCAACACTTCTTAAGATCTTAACATACAGATGCACAAAACAGCATAATGGATGCTTGAAAACAAAAAGTTGGAAGTTTGTGTATTTGGCATCTCTTCCCCTTTCTCTTCCCTTATACCTTTTACCCAAAAGACTGAATTAAGCTCATGCTTCATACAACCATGTTCTCACAAGTGGAAACACAGGCATTGATAGAAAAGAATGCCCAGGAAAAAGGACAGTTAGGACAGTTACCTTTTATTACTGTCTTAAAAAGCACACTTGCTTTTTGTTAATATATATATATATATATATAAAAGAAATAAATAAACCATTTAAATGCAAACAGCTATATTAATGAAACAGTCAGCTCAGACTTTATGCAAAATCCAGTAACCCAGTTCAGAGTTACTGCTACCGTAAATGTTATTCAGTAGCACTAAACATAACTGAACATATTTAGTAACACTGAATGCAGGAATGCATTAGGTACTTTAAAAATGCAGCTTAAGGAGGAGAGAAAATAATAGATCTGGAAATAAGCTCTGGTTTGATCCGCATCCCCCCACCAACAGATAGAGAGAAGTGATACATTTTTTTAGACGCTCCTAGCTTTGAAAAGAATTACTCACCAAACTAGCAGTAAGTGAAGGTGCTGACTGTCCAAGTGTTTGGTAGTGCATGCGAACAAGATTAGAGGCTTCTGCAGGTTGCCACAGCTGCTGTCCAGTTGCATGGGGAAGCAGATACTTGCCTGTTGAGTTAAGAAAGAGTGTGTTAAAATATTAGAAGTTGCAGATGGAGCAATACAATGGACAGTGTTTACTATGAAATAACAATCTTAGCATTCTAAAACATTTGTTTCTTTTGCTACAGCCCTGACCATCGGGAATTCCATCAAAACAGAATTCCTACTATTCACTTGCTAGCCCTTCAGTTCACCCTTCCACAAGCTACACTTCTCTTAAGCAAATTCACTTTTTCAATATTGTCTCAACTGTACCTTTTTCCTACCTAGAAATGCAATTAATGCAACAACAGATGCAAACACCCAGAACAGGGGGTCTGAGCCAAATAAACTTAAATTCTGAAGGCTAGCCAAAAAAAAAAAAAAAAAAAGAAATTTAAATTAAAGTAAAAATATACTGCTAACTACCCCTTGAAGGAATAAGATTTCACGTCAGAGGCACAAAGTGAGGTTTATTGGAATAAGGCATTACTACATGGATAACAATTACACCACCCTCAGTGAGGACTTTTCTGCTTCTATTCCAAAATTCCTTATGATTTACCTAATAGGTCGCTCAATTCCCAAGAAAGCATCTTTACCTGGTGTCCCAAGGTAAGGGGAGACGCCAAGGCACCAGCCAGCCATTCCTCAAGAGTGCTCAGATGGGGCTCTCGAGGAGCGGTGGATACACCCCTCCTTGGCAGCTGCTGTGCTCACCGCCTAGCTGTGAGCCAGGCAAGCTCGGGCCTCATGCAGCGGGAGGTCAGAACCCCTGCTCAAAGCACTGCCACTCCATCTGGATGTCTCCCCACAGGTATTAATTAGGAAGAGAGCATCTCTGACTCAGGAAGCCCCTGAGCTGCAAACCAGCAGCAGGGGAAGTACTCAGGGAATTACATTAAGAGGACAAGCATGTGATGATACTGTTCCGTTTTGCTTACTTTCAGCCACTGTTAAGAAACAGGACAAGAGGCTACATACTGTTTTTTAGCAAATATATCCATCTTAAGTTCTTAGTTATCTCTGAAAACTATGCAAAAGTGAGACACACTACTAAAGCAATTGACTTCTCTTAGAACACCAAACAACTGATGCAAAGTGACAATTCAAGACTATTTTAAATCCAATCTAGGTTCAAAAACAAAATGCAAGATTTTGATTGAACAGCTGACATGAAAACCATCTTTCAAACCACACACCCTAAACATTTGTTTCCTGAAATTACTAATTCCCATCTCATTATTCTTGTCACCTCAGAGAACTATGGAGTGTGTGTGTGTATGACCACTGACACGGGATTTGCACCCTAGTAGATGGCCACAGGTTTGCCAGGAAATCAAAGGTCTCGGATGTGTATCCTCATTTTTAACAGCAGATCCACAGAGTCAATAGGGTCTCTGGAAACTGACCATCTTGGGAACTAGAGAGCTCCCAAGCAGCAGCACAAAATAGTCTTTCTAATACTTCCCAATTAGTCTTCAAAAAGTGCTCTTGTTCTCTGTTACACTGGTAAAGCAGAACCCACAGACATTTGTCTCCCAGTCTACTAAGAGCTTGCCTGAGACTAGAAGAAAAATGCTTAACAAAGCTGTGGTTTCTTGCCTAATTATCCAGGATAACGTTTTCCAGAGCTAGAAAAACTGAATTAATTTCCCATCTGCTCTCTTTGCCTGTTTCTGTCAAACTCTGCTTACCTTTTTATATAGGCTCCCAGCATCCTCAACTAAAAGGATACCATAAAAAGCTTAAAGCATTGATTGCAATGTCCACATCTTGATATTCCATTGATGTCAATCCTGGAATATATCAGTGACATATGCAGTCAGCTATAGCTTATATTCATAACCTCAAAAGGTTAATTCCATCTCATCCAGGCAGGAAAAGGAGATTTAAAAAGTGTATGGAAAAACTAAGTTATATATACCTTGCATTTAAACCCTAAGTTTTATTTCTTTAATGCCTTCCACATTAAAACAGGTCTATGCATTTTCTTTATTTGCTTTTTGATTCCAGTCCCGAGAGTTAATGGTAAAATGAGGTTCATGGTGTGAAATCAGACCTTTCCTAGTGCTGAGTCCCCAGTTACAAAAATCTCTCAGGCTAGAACGCACACAGCAAACGCTGTAATGAAACTCTGCAAGAAGGCTCCTAAAATTCCAGTGAAGTCAAGACAGCTCCAAACAAGACATCATATCACTGATGGTAACATCAGTAAAACGCTTTGGCAACACCTATTTTGTCACATAGACATACATTACACAAATCCCTCTTAGAAACTCTGTATTAAACCACTCTAGAAGCCACCAGGAAACTTACGTTAAACAATCTGTAACTTGATCACTGTAGATACTCTTAATACATTTTATCATCATACGAATCAATACTTAGAAAGTAAGAGGTTTTTTTCTGGTTTTTAGAACAAAGGAGAATGCAAGCAAGAAACAGGTGTGTTTTAACAAAGCTTGTTCTAAAACGGGGGAAGAACATCATTCTTTGGTTAACCAGTGTACTTTCTAGTAGGGGTTTGAAACCAGACTCAAAATCCATTGTCAGACATATGCCTTTCCCAGGCTACACTAATTTTTATTTCAGATTAATTCCACTGAGCTTCCCAAGAAAAAAAAATGGAAGTCAATCATTCATATTTTGCCCACAAATTCATCTAGTTTTGTTTAGCTTTGGATCCCAAGCCAAAAAGGTTTAAATAACAAGTCAATGAAGTCTAGGAGGAGAAAGGCATATAAGAAATAAGTGCTATTATTAATGTTTGTACTTACTTTTTGTTTTAAATGGGAATCAGACACAAAACATGGAGAGCTAATATTGTGATTCCTATTCATGTCAGTCACTCTAGCAGAGTAGAGCACTCTGTACCTTACCATATGCAGGGCAAAACTGACAAAGAACATCTCTAGTATCCACCTTTATTCTTTGTCCTTTACAGGCCTCTATACTTTATTCAGTTTTTGTCTTGCTCAAACATCTGAAAGAAAGTCTAAGATATTTTGGTACAGAGGCTAGAGGACAGGCAATCCTACTCTTTACAACAACAAAATCTTGTATTAAGCCCTTCCTTCAACTGTAAGATTTTGCCTGACTAACAAGAAAGCAGAGTAGATTAAATCAGCATCAAGGCCTGTGTCTGTAAGAATTCACTTAATATTCCATTATTTCTCTTGCATCATCAACCTCTAGAAATATTTAAAATAACATTGGAGGGCCTGTGGAGTGGCTATTTAGGTTGTCAACATGATCAAAATTGCCAATGAAAACATGAGCATGCACAATGCTGAAATGATCTCTTCTCCCGTCCTTACCCCAGACAGGAGCCTTGAGGGCACTACAGATTTCACAACACACTGAAATTAAGGCAAGCATAGCAGGCTGTCTAGAACTCCAGTTCTTATTTTCATAGTACATCCACACATGCTTTTAAACACAGAAATGGCACATAATAAATACGTTTTCTGTAGAAGCAAAGATAGCCATAGGTCATGCAAAAAGATGGTAACAGATAAAACTCTTATCTGGGAATAACACTAACCTTTACGCAGAGAGATACTACCAGGAGATTAGCAGTTACCAACAGGAATGCTAGCTGCAACAAGCATTGGGAAAGTAGCAACTGTACCTTTAATACTGTGCTTCTTAAAATAAAAAACAGTTGGACATACTTTACAGTAATTCAGCAAGGCTTTTTCACTTCCAAAGGCAAACAGAGCATCAACATTTGTTATAGGAAAAAAGATTTCTTTCAAAATTCAGTCCACTTTTTTTGAGGGATTAGGGTGCTACTGTGTTAAAACCACCACACAATAGAACAGTCCCTGCCCACAATGAGTTAGTCAGCAGCTCTCTTCGGACGCCTCCATTTTAAACAAAAAATAAATCAATAATTCCCTCAGACTATCCACTTCTTTTTCTTACTGCTATAGTACTTCTACACTTCTTCCTGTTACAGTTTCATTCATAGTTGTATGCATTTTCTTCCTTTTAGACATTGATAACCCCTTGAATTTACACGTATCCACATTTTTTCCACAGTTAGTGATTTAAATATCAGTATTATACATAAAACTTGAGCTGAAATGAATTATTGATTTTCACATTGCATTCATTTCTGCCTTCAAGTTTAATGCTCCAAGCAGCTACTTTCCTTTTTGAGTGAACTGACTCATGCGGGACAGAGAGGAAGACTTCACCTTGACTCCACCTCATCCCTTCCATCTTAATTCAGCACTTTGGCCCTTATACAGCATATAAACACTGCCAGTGTCCAAGGTAATCTCCATCTAACAACTAACCATTGCCACACTGATAGTAATTTTCTTACTATTCTCACCAGCTATTGATAGACGAGTCACCTACAGATGCAGGTTCCCTACTGCTGTGCCATTCAATCCTAACATGGCCTTTGACTTCCTCCCATGCCTTCCACAGGGCCTTGCTGGTATCTCTACTACCCTGCCTGTGCCTGAAACTATCAAGACAGCCTAAAGTCACAACACTGTTTCTAACCAATGGCATCTCTTCCCACATCCAAATGCAATCCTCATTAGTCCAGTACATTTATCAAAACACACGGTGATGAAAAGTGATTAAATTGATTACGTAATAGTAATACCTTAGCATTACTTACTGGTATTATGTAACCATGGGTGGACATAGGGAATACATCACTGGAGTTCAGTGTCATCTTCCCCTTGAACTTCCCTCTCATATGTCTAGCTTCCTTTATAATGGGTATTTGTAGAAAGTCCAAACAGAGTCTTTGTTACTACTTACTCCTTTTGCATCCAATGTGTGCATACTTGTTGTATGCCTTACTGTGTAAGGCCAAAAGAGACTAAACACATACATTTCCACAAAGATCAGTCACAGAAGGTTGGCTTTGCTTTATTCTAATTGGAAAAATCTTTCCTACTGCTGAAGTATTCCCATCCTTCCTCGTTCCCTCTCAAATCCATATCCCAATGGGATTGCTGACAATTACTAAATGAGCTTAAATCTAATACCTAAAAATCTTCCATTTTCAGTTTAAGTTTAAAAATTACTTGTCTCATATCTTTAGCAGTCTGATGTTTTAACAACTGCATATGATAGGGAAAACCTGGCATCCAAGTAAGTTTTTACCTTTACAAAATTACCTAGAAAAATGTAGACTGCACCACTGAAGTCTGTTTTGTAATCAGTCAAAATGCAAAGATAAATACAGAGGAAGCATCTTGAAAGTTTTTGATGGAAATATTTTTTTATGGAAATAATTTTTAAAGAAAATTTTAAAATTTTGTAAATGGGAGACAGGTATGCACTTTTCTAAAATGGAAGTTTCTGGATTTAGGCTGTGTCCTGGTTTGGGCTGGAATAGAGTTAATGTTTCTTTTTGGTAACTAGAATAGTGCTGTTTTGGTTTCAGCACTGGGTTTGGTATGAGAAGAATGCTGATAACACACCGATGTTCTTGGCTGCTGCTGAGATTTCAAGGACTCCCCAAATCCCCACGTCCTGCCCGTGCGCAAGGGCACAAGAAGCAGGGAGGGAGCACGGCCACAGCACCTGACCCAAATCAGTCAATGAAATATTCCATATCATGGCACATCATGCTCACTATATAGAGGAGGGGTGGTCGGGAAGGGGCTCTCTCTCTCTCTCTCTCTCTCTCTCTCTCTCACTTCTGGGATCGCGATTGCGGGATCTTGGTATCTCGGGGTCGCTGGCCGGGAACGGGCTGGGGATTGGTCAGCGGGTGGTCAGCAATTACACTGTACATTGCCTGTTTGTATTTTCTATTGCTGTCATTGTTTTCATTTCATTACCATTATTAAACTGTTTCTACCTCAACCTGCGAGTCTCCCTTTACCCCTCCAATTCCCTTCTCCATTCTCAGGTGCAGGGGGGGAGGGTGGGTGAGAGACTGCGGGGTGTTTGGCTGCCGACCAGGCTCAAACCACGACAGGCTGACACAATGAGCCCAAAGAAGAAGCTGTACATATGATTAAAATGTACTACAGACTGAACTGAAGCAAGCATCAATGTGTTTGTGTTAGCTGTTGTGAAATAACAGACTTCAAATTAGCTTCCTGCCATGCTGACTTCTTTAAGGCAAGGGACAAGAAATACTTATTTCACTTAATTGGCCTGATAAATCAAATTTATATAAATTCAGATTATTCAAAAACAGTTCAGAAAGTTAGATTCTTCTCCCTCACTACTTTGAAGTAAAAAAGGAACTGATCTCAAGAAGTGACTTCTGTGGTCAAGCCAGATTCACCAAGCATGGTTTCAAGTGTGTTGCTCACTCCACACCCCTCTTTGGGGAGCCTTATGAGCATGAGCTACCCCACAGCCTCAACAGGAACTAGCCATGGTGGAAGACAAAACTGGACCCTACTGCAGATCACACTGGGTCACAGAAATGCACTGACACACAGTTGGGTACGTCTTCCTCTTCCTACTCCTGCTTTTCTCTCAAAAAAACGGACAGAACAGTTCACTGACAGGTCTGACTGTGAATGGAGGAAAGAGCGAAGCCACCCCCCGCCACCCCGGCTCCCCAGCAGCGGTGGCAGCCCCAGCACTCCGCAGAGCAGCCACGGCCACACACCAAGGGCCTGGGCAGCGGGAGCCGCGGGAAGTGGAAAACAAAGCTGGAGGCAACACACCATCACTTCCAGTCCCACAGATACGTGAAGCCTCACTACAGCTTCAGAAACCTGCCAGGTGAAAGGCAAAGAGCCTCCCACTTTAATATTTTTTATTTTACCATCAGCTTAGGGCACTCTGCTTTATCACTTCAAATTTAAATGTTGCAGACAGTCCAGATGTAAGAAATGATGTGGAGGCTGTAAATTTTAGGGTCTATTCTTACATCAGTGGCAGGTGGTATTAAAGCCCATAATTCCCAGTAGCTGGAATTGGAAGGTAAAATAATAGTTGATGGATTTAAAGTCATCATGAGGAAACTTTACAATATTTTCCTTATTTTACTGTGGCTACGTCAACAGAATTTACTTAAATATCAAATGACCACCAGCAGACAAAAAAGAGTTACCATTTTATTCATGTCTCATTTACTGTCCACGACTAAAGAAAATTAGCACAGTTTACATATTACTCAGATGCACCTGGTTGAAGGTAATGGACAATCCCAATTTCCCAGTCTGATGCAAGGGGTGAAACTTTTCTTCCAATCAATCTGTCCACTAAACATAACATTACTCAGTTAAGCCTATAATTAAACTGATTCATTAATATTTTTTTTTGTTACTGTACAAGAAGCCCTCGTAAAAAATCCAGTTACAGTCATATATTTTTTTACTTTTTGATGCATTCCAAAATCTCCTTAAAATGCTCTATCTTGGTTTCACTCTCTCAAATTAGATGAAGAAGTGGTATCTGGGTCATTCATTAAATAAATGTGCCCCACCAAATGCAAAACCTTGGGGTCAGATTATGGTCTTAAAAAAAAAAAAAAAAACAAAAAACAAACAAACAAACCCCCAAACAAACAAAAAAAAACCAAACAAACAAACAAAAAAAAACAGACAAAAAAATCAACCAACCAAACAACAAAAAAACCCAAACAAAACAAAACAAAACAAAAAAACCCACAACCAATAGATCTGTCTTAAAATGTCATCAATATTAGAAAAGCATATCCAGTTTTGGGACAGAAACTGGCAGGATGCAGGTATAGATCTGTATCCAAAATAAATATATATATATATAAAAAAAAAAAAAAAAAAAAATCAAGCCTCCATTAACTGCAAAGGGATTCAGAATCAAGACTGTTCGTAAGTCAATTACCAAAAGTCATCAAATACAGTTAGATTTCGTCCCAGAAGTAAATATCATTTCCATGCCTGGAACAAATTTATCTCACTGAAAGACACTTAGAAGTCCATACAGAATTTTGCTCATATGGAAATTACTCAAAGTTGATCTACTAACAGATACTCACTGAAGTTACACTTTTGTTTTAATAATTTGCAATCTATTACTGAAGTGCTGTGACAGCAATAAAATATCTGAAAGGCATTTGGGACCACCAGCAAATCTCTCTAGTTTTATTTAGATATGGGGGGTGAGGGCAGTGTTTGGTTTTGGGTTTTGGTGTTTTGCTTTTGTTTGTTTGGATTTTTTTAAAGTTTTCCATACCAAAAATGTCTACCAGAGTATCAGTGTTAGCCAGAAACACTAATAGCTACATGGTAAAAAACCCCTACAGCCTGAAGTTATCATTTACAACTCTACCTCCCCACCTTCCAATTCTACTGAAATACAACTCAGAAAAATAGTAAAATAATTAGTTGGAAATATCTGATTTATCAGAGAGCTCAGAGATGGACATATTCTGCTGCTTCCTTTTCTTTATATTACAAAAAGAGCCTTTTTCCCATACTTCTAACGTGCATCTCCAGAACTTGCACACTGCTCATCCATTCTACAACACAAACCCAATACACAGATATTCTTGTTTTCCTTTCACCCTTTTTCTAATTTACATCTGTTCGATAAAAATTTGAAGGTCCACTTCTGAAACTCTGATAATTGGATAAAACCCAGAAATTTAAGGTTCAGACTGAATGCATGATGTTACCAAAAGCACATTTGTTCAGGGTTTGAGTGAGTGGTGTTTTTTTTTTCTTTTGGTAGCAGGGGGCTATAGGGGTGGCCCCCTGTGAGAAGCTTCTCAGAGCTCCCTTGGCTCCAAGTCAGCCCCACCTATGAGGGACTTCACATGGTTGACCAAGGTGACTGTGCCTGAAGGAGGCTGGGGCCTTGTGGAAAGAAGCAGTCCCCGCTGTTGTAGTTCAGTGCTGGCAGGATTGCAGCATGCAGAGGTGTCCCCCATCAGAGCAGCCCAGGAAGGGCTGCAGTCCGTGGGAGGGAATCCAGTTGAAGAAAGTTGGTGTCCCATGCCAGAGCAGTGTGGGTAAACACTGCAGCCCATGGGAGGGACTCAAGTCAGAAAAAGTTTGTGGAGGACTGTCTCTTGTGAGAGGGGGACCACGATGGAGCAGGGGGAAGAACTTCCAGAAGTTCCCCCCCACTGAAGACAGAAGAAGCGGCAGCACTGACTGAACCCCCCACTCCCTGCCCCTGTGCTGCTGGGGGAGGAGGTAGAGATATCGGGAGCAGAGCTGAGCCCGGGAAGAAGGGAGGGGTGGGGGTAAGGTGTTCGCAAGATGTGGCAATGCTTCTCACTGTCCTACTCTGTTAAGTGGTGTTGTTAGTGTCTGTTCTTTTTTTCTTCCAGTAACGAGTCTGCCCTTTGCCCATGACCATAATGAGTGATTTATCCCTCCCAGTCCTATCTCAAATCCCAAATCTGGCTTATTTTCTCCTTCTCAGCACTGGAGGAGAAGGGAGGTATGAGTGGCTGCGTGACCAGTTGCCCTTTGAGCTCAAACCACAACAACATTAAACTGTACTATACCTAAACGATGATGAGACAGTTGTATTGCTCCTTCTGACACACAGCCAATTTTGCAAAAACAAGAATCCTGCACACCAAAAGCTGACTGATAGCTCTTATCTGCAACTCGAAATACTGGCAGACTTGCAACGAAGTTACATCTAGAATATACATGCTCTAATTTTAAGAACTTCAGAAAATTCACTGTTGCTCAGTTCAACCCACTACACAAACTGCTACTTCAGCCAGCTGCCAGTATTATTGGCTCCCAACTCTCTGTCATCTCAACATTTGTTTTTTTGCCACCTACATCATAGAAATTATGACAAGATACAAAACAAACATCTGCCATTGCACTATGAAGAAAATGCCCAGCAACGCTATTACAAATGACAAGCATAAAGCAATGTGCCAACACACTACTGTCTCTACAGTCCCTACTATGACCCCGATTTTTGTTTCACATATACAGTGCTATGCCACATAATTAAATTATTTATAATTATATGCTCATAGTAATTTTTCAAAAGGTGAAGTTTCCCGATAGAAAAGCCTGCCCCTGTTTTCACTGGAAAACATCTATAAACTTTTCCATTCAAGCTTTCAACCTTAATTCTAAATATTAAGCACAGAAAGTGCTTTTCCCTCTTCTCAAACATTTCTTAAGCTGTACATTCAACTTATGTTAAAGCGTACATCTTGGAGAAAGCATATACAATTTCCCTCCACTTGTGGTTACACCACTGGCTTCACAGTATCCACTTGAGAGAGTCCATAGGTGAAAAAGGAAGACTTAAGCCTTTAGGAGTACAGATAATGCAGTCTCGATGTGCAGTTATAATTTATTTATAAATACACTGCAGGGACAGTTTTGCACTAATGAGCTCAGGTACTAGCAACAACAGGACTGCAGCCTCACAGAGCTCAGATTTAGGTAATTGGCTGATTAAACCCAAGCATTTAACGAAGTCCAGGCAAGTTCTTTCATATGCGCTTCTACAGTTACACTGCTGAGCATATTTGAGTCAGATAATTCAACCACTCTTGGGATATTTCTTAAGGAGCTACAACTCAAACTTCAGAAATTTAATATGCATATTTTCTCCACTTTTAATTTTTCCAATATGACAAATGATTCCTAACAACTTTCAAGCTGCTTTTACAAGCATCCCAAAGAGGGTTAAACTATACTTCTCCACCCTTCAAAACAAGCAAGTTGCAAATATATCTGCTAATTAGGCACTCTACTGCTATAGTTTGCTTTGATCTCAACAACAATCAACTTCTCATGTTCTGATGATACAAGCACTATTAAGCAGCAATCAAGGAGTTAAAGGCAAGATAATGAGACAGGAATACAATATCATCTGTTCTCATCTCAGACTATTAGATGATGCAGACTCCAAACATGTCAAAGAATATGGAAATTATCTTCCTAGGCACACAGGGAAGTAAAAATCAACTCAGCTATGCAGGCTGATTGAAGCCTTAAATGATGAAGACTACTGACTGACAAATATAACGTAATGTCATCTCAATCACCAGTGCATCAAGATCCATTTAAAAATGCGTATTTCATAGAATATATTTACTTCATCTGTAGAAGACAGCTTTATACTGCATGCTTTAAAAAACACAGTTTCTCAGGTGTGTAATTACAGAATAGCTTGCTTCTATCTCTTTCTACGAATTCTGAAAGAAGTTTAACACATGGTACAGTGCTTTAAGGAAGCCTCTGAAGAAGGCAGTGAAAAGACTTCAGGATATGCTCTGGGTAGGCAGTGCTACTAAATGATGTGTATTGTGCCTCCCCTCATGCACAGCTGGCTGTTGAACCTTCCCACTTTTTGTAGCCAGGAACTGAGTGGTGTTAGCAGCTGGGCTGCTACCCTCCCTCTGCTGCTGTTGGGGTGGGCCCTGAGGCAGCTGCGGCTGAAAAGCCTTTCTAAACTGGCTACATCCAGTCCTGTCATGCATCACGAAGATGAAAGCGATTTTGAAACATACTTCTGCTCTGATATGCGAGGGGAAGAAAGTGCAGGAAGTGAAGTTTCCTACAGAAAGGCATGTCTGTGATAGAGCTTTGGTGCTGGAAGGCATCCTTCCCCCACAGCCGACGGCAGCCCAGCTGACAACAGAGCGCACCAAGCTGTACCCCCAGAGACAGCTGTGAAATCACAGGCTTTTTATGGAGTGGCACATGCACAATTAATTAGTCCCATAACTGGATGTAGGTAAGCAACTTTGATATTGTACAAAGGAAACAGGGAACACTTCCCTTATCTACACCAACTGGGCACCATTAATAAAAATATTATTTTTAAAATGTTGCCACTAAAATAATCACATCATAGTCATGATAAGCAGTTGTAAGGAATGGGAAGGTACCAATGCCAAAGAGGTTTCAAGGTACAAGTCATGTGATTTTACATCCAACTTTCTCCATTCACCTGAGCCGTATCAAATATCTGACACTGTAAGGCCTAATGAGCTAATCTGTATTTTCAACAGTATTAGGGAAAAAAAAAATTATACAGCACAATGTTTGTGAAAACTCTGGATTTCTACCACTGCCAACTGCTTTCCTTTATGAATGGGACAAGCCTCCCCTTCCAAGTCCTGCCAGCACGTGGGTAAGAGAACAGCTTGTTCTTCATGGCCCATAAAGCTGTTGATCTTTCTGCTAATTAGTGTTAGTAGAGTGATGAATCTCTGATGCAAAAAAAAGACTGAGAATCCCCAAATTCATTTCAAATCAACCACAGATTAGTTATACGGGAATAGCAATAATTGCTGAGCATACTTAGATGACTGATGACTCAGTTAGAAAGCTGTTCAAAGCAGGAATATTAGAGAAGAAAAAATATGTACCTTCCAAGATATCTTAGTTTTTAGTTCTCCACTACATCATGAGGTAGCTTCATTAATGTAAAGTGTTTTAGGATCTTTGGATTAAAGACTCTATAAAATGAAATCTGCATGTATTATGTCACCAGTGTTTGTATAAGATCAATTTAAGGTTAGCAAGATAACAGCCCTACCACAGTTAGAGACAATTAGCCCAGCAGGAAATCTTTTTTCAGACAGTTATTGATGAGATAACAGCAGGCAAGATAAGAAGTTCAAACTATAGGTAACAAAGTGTATTTTTGTTCTTTATATCTACACAGAGCTTATCAGTACAGTATAGAGACAACTGAGCTAGCTGCAGCACTCTGCAAAATACAAACTCTTCCCAGCAGTATACTCTCATACTTTCCAGAAGTAGAAATGGAGATAGTAATCTCCACTTGCTGCGCCAGAGCAGCTGAGGAGACAGAACAGAGCTGCACCACACACTGTGGTGCAAACCGAGGAGTAGCAATGGGACATGAAAGCAAGGCCAATTTGATTTGCTTGTCTGGGTGCTTTGCCAGGTTAACCCCCTTCTCGGTAAAAGCCCATTTAATTCCTCAGCCTCTCACATCACTTTCTGTCATAAATTCTATTTAAGCATCTCTGAACACAGCAAATGAAAATCTGTGGACAACTTAAGCCAAAACCCTCTGACTGTGGACAGCCCTTTGAAGTTTGTGGAGATCAAGAAAACCAGCCACTGCAGAAAAGCAGCTTTTTAATTAAACATCTTTTGTCCTGATTAGAAACAAGTTTTAAAGCCTCAGTCTGTGCACTGTTAGGAATCCTTAAGAAGGAAATCTATGGCTAGGGTGAGAGGCATTTAAATATACGTGTACGCTCAGAAGCCTATTGTCCCAAGAAGAACAGAGCTGACCTTACCTGACCACGCTTTGCTCTCAGTCTGTCCATCACTCCTCCAATGCCCCTGCACCCAGAGGGTACCAGCATCCTTCTGAAGCAATGGTCTTTTCCCCTCTGTATTTGACCTAGGGCTATTAAACAAGTAGCTACAGCTCAGCTTTGAGACAGGGCTGCTTCTGCAGTTGAACAAACTGCGCAAGGATTTGGTTTTACACCATCTGTGGCACAAAGCAGAACTTTTAAAGCTCCAGTTTACTTCACAGGTAAAGGATGTCACAAGCACTGTTACAGCAATGTGTGCATGCAGGGAAGGGGGAAGCTGGAGCAGGACAGTAGTTATGATGCAGAATCAGAAGAAGGGGAAAAATGTAAACACTGATTATTGTGTAGGTGTTTTTGCTACCCAAAACTTCTTATCTCTTTGGAAACAGGACATTTTAAATTAAGAGGAACTGGTCACAAATTACTTTCACATACTTTTACTCTGAAGTTGTTTTATCCCATGAATGCCTATGTTTAGCAACCCTCATTATGAAATACCATTTTCATTCTTTCTTTTTATTAAGCAGAACTATTTCTATTATGCTAGCATTTCACAACAAGAATTATTAAAGTAGATTTGACAGACTAGTAGCAGGACACATCCAATAAAGTATTTTCATTCCAAATTCAGTCTGTCTTTCTCCAAGTCTTCCTGCTCCCCCTCCTTGGGGATGAAGATTAAGGAAAGCAATACTGTCACAACAATTAGACTGAAGTGGATTTTCCAAAATATAACAGCCTGGCGTCTCCAGGAAGAAGTATTAATTTCTTTTATTGGCCAGACTTTATTTAATATCAGTGGCTCTCCAGCGATTTTCAACAGGAAGCAATAGTAAGATTTATTCTCAAAAACATTGATTTAATTTCTTCCAGCTCTGAAGAGCATTCTTTGCTTGTCACTGAGAACGTGTGGTTGCTAGATTGCTTAAAACTGGGCAATTCAGGAAAAAAAAAGGGTTCCAGTTTCCCTGAAGCTGTGCAGAATGTAAGTTCAGTTTCTATTCCAGCTCTCCAAGTTTCCAAACCTCCTCTCCCTTGTGCTGATTTCCCATTGGAAAGACCTTGTACCTCATTCTCAATTTTTCTCATATTCCTATATAAAGTTTTGTAATTTACTTTAACCAATTCAGAGTAATTTCTCAATAACTGTAATCCATCAGGTTTTGTTAAACTCATTCAATATATTGCAACAATATAGATTTTGTTTCTTCTCATATGTCATGCATAACATTATTCCCTCTTCTAAAGCCCAATAAACTCATTTATTTGGGATCTATTCCCAGAGATAAAAATCCTATCTATTTACCTCTATTAGTATTCAGCCCTACAGGATTTGAACTATCCTGTTTTATAGAAACAAATTAAATTCTTATTTCTGTTTTTTTCATTAATACTACTTATGCTCTACAGCTCAATAATATTGTGTTTTTAAAAGCAAAAAGAAAGGCAAAGTAACACAGAAAGCACAATTCACTTATTTTCTAACATTTAGATTGAGGAACAAGCCTCAGCATAGAAATGCTCCACAAATCTGTAAGCTAGGAATCTTCTCTCTTGCTTTACTTACTCCCACTTAAAATATTTCTAGGAGTTTAGCAAAGATAACATTTTTGAATAGAGGTAGAGACTGTACCTTAAGCAATTTTAAAAATACCTTTCTGAAATGCTTTTCAATGGACTGATACCTATTGTTAAGCTAGCACTTAAATTGAAAAAGAGTATCAAAGGCAACAAAACAGAAGAATAAAAGAAGACAGTAACAAGTGTAAAGTGATATTAAAGATCAAGTGCTTTTCCAAATGACAGGTCTACAAATATTTTCTTCTCCTTACGGACCATGAGCATCTTTCCAGAAACATTAAGACTCAAACATAAATTAGGGAGGGCATGTATGAGCACAGAAGTAAACCCAAACCAAGGACAGGTCAGCTCACTCATTCTAAAGGAAAGCCTTTTCATCCACCCCCTGCTTTTTTTTTTTTTTTTTTTTTTAATGATACTGTGATTCTTGTAGTTTCAAATTGGAACAGTAGACCACTCCTAAGCATTAAAGTGATTTTTAAAACCCCCAAAACTTAAGTATGTAAAAAAGGTAGGTAAAAACAAGTCCCAAGTAACACCAAAATGATTAACTTCAGATTACTAAGCATTTGAAACAATTCTAGGAAATAGCTCTCTATCTGCAGTGGTTTCTTTAAAAACATTTTTTTTTAAAAATCCCAAAAGAATATTAAGAACCTTCTGTCATCAGAATGACTTTGATTAATTTAATCAGTATCATGAAAGCTGTTAAGATATTTAAACTATTTTAAGATACCAAAGCCTTAGGGTATTCAGGTTCATTTAAAGTGCATTAGCAATAAAGCAGTTTAAAACCATTGCACACTATATTCCCAAATCCTGACATGAAACCCTGCACAACATATTGTAAGCAGAAAAAAGGCCTATTAATTCCCCCTTATAAAGACTTCAAGCAATAATTCAAGCATAGAGATAAAAACCAGAGACTACAGCAGCAAAGCACATTTGCTTCATTTGTTTTTGATGAGACTGTCTTCTCCCTCTATACCTGGAGGGCTTATACAGGAAAGTTCAATTTTTAAAGATCACCATCCTACTTTTAAATAAAACAAAAACAAAACTAAAAACCCACACCAACTCCTGCCGAAAGAATAAACAGTGTGCTGGCGATTTTTAGTTTTAGTAAAATATTAGCTTGGTCTAAATCTCAAATTTTGGAGTAGTAATACTCCAAAGAAGCCACAGAGTTCACTGATAAAGTTAGCAAAACTGACACTTCAGACTGCTGTAAGTCACTTTTCTTTCATGAAAGTCCATACAGGTCAAATACTCTTATATTGTTTCTGAAACCTTCGTAATACAACTCTTGATAAAAAAGAAGTTGCAAGAGAAACTGCAAATCTTACCCTAGTGACACCAAAAATCACAGGAATGATTATGTGCTGATGTGACACAAGAAGTTCCTGTAGTAGTATCTGTCTCTCCTTCACATAAAGTATGAGACAACCTAATTTTTTAAGCTACTTAGGTAAAAAAAAATATTATTTGTCACTCATTATAAGCACTGTAGGTAATTCTAAGCTACTGATTACAGACAAAGAGAAGTACTGCAATAGCTTCTTGGAGCTTCTGCTAATGTAAGGACAAGGAGAGGGGTGGGAAGGAAGTGAGAACAAATACTTTAAAAGCACTCTGAACAACGTACAGAATTTAGAGACAGAATGCAGCTACAGCTCAAGTAAACGCCATTTCAAATTTCTCTAACCCAGATTACACATTCATTTCACTGCACACTCAAGAACAATCACTCTTCAGTGACTACCACAGCCATTCAGCTCCCAGCACACAATCACAATTTCAGCATCTGGCATCTTCCACAGATGCTGTCAGGGCAGGGAGGGCCTGAGACCTCCTCAAGCATCCTGTAACTCTTCATGGCTCCACGGAGGAAAAGTTGTGGTAATGCCCCTCCTCCCCTCTGAGGACTCCATTGGATAAATGAGGCCAAACTGGCTTTACTTTAACGAAGTCAAATCTAAAGGGACCATCTGTGCACTTCAGTTCCTCGAGGAAGCAAGATGTATGTGTTCCCATGGATGAAAACATGCGAGCACATCTCAAACAACCCTTAAGCTGGTAAGCTAAGTCAGCAAGATAAATGCCATATGCCTGAAAATTTCAAGAAATGGGCCATTTTCAGGCTGTGCTTGGTCACCTACCAGCACCCCATTGAGGTACAGGCTCCAACATGAGCTCACCCCACTGACAATTAAGGAACCCATGTGAAAGAGACTTAATGGAAAGTCCAGGTGGAGCTCACAACACCCTCAAGGAGTTCGACCACAAGGCAAAAGTCAGGGGTCAAGGTGCCATCAGCTCAACAGCTGCTAAACCTCCAGGTAACATTACACACACCCTAGACTCACCAGTCAGAGCTCCTCCAAGGCTTCCTCTTCTGAGCTGTCTTCCATCTTCACTCAGCTGCCTCTTAAATTTAGAAGACTTCCCAGGGCCAGAAGAGACTTCAGGACTGCTGGATTTTCGAAAAGGCATAGGTGGAGGGGACAGTATGTGATCAAGCTGCAAAGAAACAGGAAAAAATATGTACATATACTGTTTAAATGCTTACCTTCATTGAAAAAAAAATCTAAGTTACCTTTACCTAAAGATTATGACAGCATCTCAAAAAAATAAAGTGTGTACAAAGATCTTAAGGTAATTAAATTGCTAACTGAAACCAAAGATTTTGCAATTGCTAGATTTGTGGATGGCTGTGTGAAAAAGCTATCCTCTGGTACAGCTCACACCACCTCCAAACACACTCTCACACGAGGAGCATTTTCTGCACTGGTCCCATCTCAAGGTACAAAGGATCAGACTTCAGATTACTCGACCTTCCATAAAGCAGACTTTTTGCAGCTGTGAACCATCTGACCTTGCAACCTACACCATCTGCTGTTGCCAACATTTTTCCTTGGCAATTTCTCCCCAGCTTCATACAGCGGTCACTAGATGGCACTGTACCATAAACAAAATGCAAACCACTGCCCAGTCTAGGGAAACGCTGACAAATAGATTTCTCAATGCCAGTTAAAAAATAAATAAAAAATAAAATATAAAAATTAAAAATAAATAAAAAATAAATTATTGTGTTTATAAAACAGGCATTCATTTACACTGACTTTGAAATAAGTGTAAATACTGATCCTCATTCTTCAAAATCTGTTCCAGTCATCATTCCTACACAACATTTTAGCCCTCTGGTTTTGAATACACATTTAATGTATCGATACTTGATTAAATTCAGAAAAACAAAACACGAGGCAAGTGAGCAAATACAAGCAAAGAAAAAAAGAGTGGGGATATGAGTAAGGAAAGTAGAAAGAGTTTTACAAGCATCCTTCTCCTTAAACTGGTGCTGTCTCATGGTGTCACTATTTTGTAAACCATTCAAATGCTCTTCTGTAATATTTAAACCCTGACTCTTAGCATAATTTTTCAGGAAGTCAAATGCATAAAAGTCTTTTAGATTTTTACAGTTCATGTACTGAGACTTATCAGCTAGACAATCGACCTATCACCCACATGCCCAACTGCTTCATCCTCTTTGTCCACTGAAAGGAAGGAGTCAAGGTCACCATAGTCACCAATGAAGATACAGTGAAGCTCATTTTTTCTTACAGTTAAACCTACAGGAAAGCACTGTATGACCTACAAAGCATGTTGAATCTCATGATTAGAATTTCTTTTGTATTTAGTATTTCAAGCTAGTTAGCATTTTGGAGTTTGTTTTGTTTTTTAATCAGATCTGCAGCTTATTGAAAGTGCTTGCAGATACACTCTTCTAAAGCATCAAGAAACACTGTGGTTTCTGAATCTGCTTCTTCCGCGTATTCGTGTTCACAACTGACACTGAAGTAACTGATGAACTCACAGTCCATGCCTTTAGCAATTTTCTAAATTGGGAGTTTTTGGTGTCACAAAGAATATATAATTAACCATTGTTAGCATTTATCTTTTACAATCACAGGAATATCCCAGATAGTCCTATTTCGAAGTGCTAAGACACCTCACCTGGTGAATTTACAAATCAGCTAAAAAGGGAATGACTGACAACAGCTGGCTTCTAAGAAACATTATCTTGAGACTTTCACATAAGTCTATAAGCAAATACTTGAACTGCTTATTGACTGAAGGGCAACAATTGCTCAGTGCTGCACTCCAAGTGACTCCAAGCATATGAAAACAACATGATTTGATCAAGGCTTTAAGTGAGTTATTGGCAAAAATTCATGCACTTTCTAAAAACAGGTTCTTACTTCAACTAATCACATTTTACGCCTCTTTTTCCTGGCATAAGGAAAAACTTTAAACAATATAAATAAAAATTCATCAAAACTTTCAACAACAAAAAGTTAAAAAAAAAAATCAACAAATGCACTAAGTTCCCTGCACATTAGCAGTTAAGTCTACACGGCAGAATTAGTGTCTTCCACCCTGTCACCTTTTCCCCTTATAACCAAGTATATAACTTTTATGCCCAAGTCACTCCCACAGTGAGCAGACTTGTGTATTCCACAACATTCAGTCTGATTACAAAATTAATAATTTCCAATTAAGCTGTACTCCTTTTCCACAGCTTTCAGGGTTTCAGAAAAAACATTAAGATGGTTCTATAGTACAGAGCAGCACAGTACTGTCCAGGACCTCAATTCATATTTAAGATGCTTTTCCACTGTCTAAATGAGCAGATTCAGAAAAGTATGATGTTTGTAAGCTAAGACATTCAAATATCAACCCCACAGTAGCTCATCATTTTAACAGCAATGACCTGCCAGCACTCTCTTGCAAAAATACCTCCTTGTTGCTAAGTGACTCCACCACAACGCAAATTTCTGTTTGATACAATTCCAGCACCTGCTTTGGGCACACAAGTTCTCAACAATAAAAACTTGTTGAAGGACTTTCATGGAAATGGAGAAGGAGACCCTGCACAGCTGGGGAGTGCATCTTGGCAACTGGGACAGAAGCTACCAGCCAGGAGGAAGTAATTTTGACCCCACATGAACTGGCCATGCCTAAGCACATGTGGAGGTTCTTGGGAACATGACTGGGGAGATATCCTTCCCAACGTTTTTCAACATGATGTACTCAATTGGAAAGTCCATATGCAATCCTCTGACATGAGAAACACAGCATTGAAATGCAGTTTCTGAATCTTGCGTTTTTAAACACAACAGGGTGAAATTCATATTCTGTTGAAGGAGAACGTGATTCTACTACATGGAGGTAACAGAACAAAAATAAGCATTCTTTCATATGACAAAATAAGGACCAAAATATCACAGCAATATTAGGTTTCATTAAGTGCTTTTTGGGGGCAGAAGTTCTTGTAAACATAGGAACAGTCCAATTAAATATCATAGAAAACTCTTACACAGATTTGTCAGCTAGGCTTCAGCTGGATATAGAGAACTATATCTCATCACCTGAAGCAACTATACCAAAAGACACTATATGGTCTAGCACTGCAAAGAAACAATACAGAAATAAGAAATTTAACATTTTCATATTGATGGTCAACTCCTGTTCTATGGTACCAATTACACATATATCAACAAAGCATTTCTGGAAGCTATCCAAAGACTCACTTTTGCTTCAAAATGGCAAAATACATTGTATGATGTTAATCGCTATATAGCCCTCCCACTGTATGTCATCGTTACTATAATTGTTACATGCTATACCAATGATATTACAACAAGAATCACTTAGATTAATTGAGAATGAACTCCAATAAAACTGAGCAAAGCACAGTAGTGATGGAACCAGAACTGACTTCAGCTTGCCACAATCCAACACTGCGCACCACCCTCCTGCTGCGACCAGTGTCGCCCACCCGCCGCACTGGACCACAGCCTGATCTTGTTCTGACAACTGAGAGAACTTCACACCATCCCTCCTGCCCAGACAGGCTGTTATGACAGATGGAGCCCAAAGTCATGGTCTGAATGGACTCATCAGACATTTTATAGGGATGGACCATAAACTGCAGAAATTGTAATCTGTCTGTACATATTAAGAAACAAGAAAGGTGGTCATGATTAATTGGGATGTACTGAAAAGTGTGAGACCTGGGCATGATGTAAATGGTATAAAATAAGGGATGGGTGTTGTCCTCGTGTCAGCTGAAATAGGGTAGATTTTCTTCTCAGTAGCTGGTACAGTGCTGTGTTTTGGATTTAGCGTGACAGTCATGTTGATAACACACTGATGTTTTAGCTGTTGCTAAGTAGCACTTACCCTGTTAAGGATTTTTCAGTTTCCCATGCCCTGCCAGCAAGGAGGTGCACAAGAAGCTGGGAGGGCACACGGCCAGGGCAGCTGACCCAAACTAGCCCAAAGGATATTTATTCTGTACTACAGAATGTCATGTTCAGAATATAAACTGGAGGGAGTTGGCCAGGAAGGGCAGATCACTGCTCAGACATTGATCAGCAGGCAGTGAGCAATTACCTTGTGCACTACTTGTCTTGTCTTGGGTTTTATTTCTCTCTCTCATTTTCATTATATTCCTTTCCATTACAATTATTGTTATTATTATATTTTATTGTTGTCATTGTTATTATATTTTAGTTTAGTTTAGTTGTTACACTATTCTTATCTCAACTCACAAGTTTTACTTTTTTTCCAATTCTCCTCCCCATGCCACTGGGAGGAGAGAGGAGTGAGCGAGCAGCTGCGTGCTGCTTAATTGCTTGGCTGGGATTAAACCACAACAAGCATGTGCAGTAGTGCATATGAAAGGAGTCCCTACACTGTGAGTAGACAAGGATATATCCTTTAACAGGCCTGACATAACAATTCTGGATGCTGGGGAAATACAAGGGAAACGGACTCCAAAAAGTAGCCAGGTTTGCAAGCTCCACCTGAAAAACTTCCTGCGCTAATCTCACAGAACAGACAGCTAGATGAACCAGTTTGACCCAGAGGGCTTTTCTAGACCCCATTCAGACCTTATATCAAGGAAAAGCCTATGCAGCAGATGAAGAGGCTTTCTGACCTCAACAAAACAGCCTTCCCCCACTGCCAGGCAGAGGATTAAATTCCAAGTACATGAAACCAACAGAGAAAATTTTATTAGGTCCTCCTTCCTTGGAACACCCGGCTGATCCTGAAATGGTCTAACCCAGCACATATTCAAATCGCACAAAGTGGTTAATTTGGTCAAAATGACACTACAATTGTTCAGTAAGAAGATTATGACAAGTTTAAATAAGTAAGTAATAGCAAGACCGATTCAAACTTGTTAATATTTATTTAAAAGACCTCCTGGAAGCCTGAACACTATGAAAGTCCAGGCTGTGTGTCTTCTCGGGTGCAGATTCAACACTGCTGTTGGCTAGGTAACACCAAAGCAAGTATCTTGTGGAATTAGGGTTGTTGAAATTCTACCAGAGATATTTTAAATAATTTTGCTCAAGCTGCTTCTACTCAGCACATTGAATAGTTTTGCCCAGCCACAACCATTATTCTACTGACATTTACTTCACGCTTACTAGCTATATGGACATGTGCCGATGTTGGACAGAATACAAGCACAACAAGAGAACCAGGGTATGGTTGGTTGCACCTTTTTTTCAGTGAAACTTGCTTGGCAGCAAATTGCAAAAAATACAATAACTGTATCCCTGCAGGCAGTTTCCAACAAACAGACATTCACGTTATACTTTGAGGTTTTGGCTATCACATGCTCTGCCCACTGTCTTGTCACTGCACTCAGGCTGCAAGCATACATTTCTTTAAAAAGGGTGTGGAGAGAAGTGTTAGTGACTTAAGCAGAATGGTATAATGGAGGGCGGGTTTTCCACTTGTCTGTGGAATTGCAGGGAAGGGGAATAAAAGAATTTAAGAAGTTATTTCAGTCAGTCACTATTTCAGAGGCCTATAACAGCTAAGTATATGAAAACAAGTATCTCTGATTATCCCATATCTACAGTACAAAGGGAGTTAAGTTAGCTTAACAGCTGCTTAGAGAGGGATTTTTTAATCAGTACCTATCTCATCACTAGTCTCTGCTGTTAATATTCACGATGCATGGATAGTTAACTTATGTAAAAATGCTCCCTCCCCCAACATTAAATACTGAATAATTTCTTTCTGACAAGGGCACTTCGAAAGACAAAAAACACACAGCAATCTTTAAGCTATGCAGAATGTCCTGTTCTACAAAATGTATTTCTTCCAATACATTTTTCCATAAATTTGCTAAAACAAAATGCCTGTTTATGTTGTAGATATGATTAATTTCTACAGAAGCACTGGAAAATTTAGGAGATAACAGCTTTCACAAAACTCTATTCCCCCCAGCTTCCATGAACCTTACAAAAAGGAACAGACAGTACCATTAGAGGAGAATGGCTTAAAAATTACATAGCACAGATTTATCAAAGTATTTTTACCACAGACTTCAACATGTAGATTTAAAGATCCTATAGAGATACATGGATGGAATTTGAGTGACAGTCTCCTCCAGTTACACAGGAATTTCCTCCAGGGAATCAGGACTGAATCAATTTGTCTTCAAACACTTTTTTTTTTTTTCCGTATTTTGAGGCTATTAATTTTCTGTGTGAATAGCATCAGCTACATTCCTCTAAGGAAAATTATTCACACACAGTACTAGCCACGGACTTTTAACAGCTCACCTACTCAGAAAGGATTATCTTCATGGTTTCAAAAATCTCAGTAGCATTAAATCCAGCTGTCTACCATCATGTACTTATACTATAGCTAGAATGAATTCTCTGCTTGATAATTATATCACCGAGTAGTCACATCAAGTATGTCAGACTACATGTCCTTACGAAAATTAAGGACATGACAACCGGTTCAAAATAAGACCCAGCATCAGTGTTGAGAAGTACAATTTGAGCCAAGTACATGATGAGGCAACCAGAAAGAAAATAATGGATTTTAGGAGAGGAAATCCATGGTACAAGAAAGCGAATGAAACTAAGATAATGCAATCGTACTGATAACACTGGATAAGGAAAATAAACTATTCTGAGCTGCTGAGATTTGTTGCAACATGGAGTACTTTTTTTCCAATAAAAATTAAATTGAAACGAGAACTGAACTTGTCTGCCAAGATCTACCTTTTCTTGAAACACCCACTGTGGTTTTATTGTCCAAAGTACTTCACACCCACCCTCCCCTAATCATTCCATAGACGATATTCATACTTCTCACAGAAACTGGGAAATACACATCAACTACTCAGTCTTAAAAATATGAACAAAGATGTTCTATTAAGCATTTCTTCCTTTTGAGCGCTGCACAATTCACTCTGCCTCAGGTCATGTTGCATATGCACATTAAATCCTAACGTTTCCATAAAAAGGGTGTGCACTATCACCCATTTTAAGCCTCCTCCAGTCAGGCACCCATCCAGAAGAGATACATCACCTGAAAACTCTCACATATAGCGCACTGAAAGCAGAAAATATCCAGCATATTTTTAATATGTAGTTTTTTTCATTATCAACCAGAAGTCTCAAAATTAAATTCCACTAATAAGCATGCTGTCATTAAATATGCCAAATCACATCATATCTATCCAGATGTTTAAAGAATAAAGAATGGAAAGCATCACACTTCAATCCCACATAGATTAAAGTATAGGAGCATACTTGATGTTGAAAAGATATTCAGTTGTTCAGTAAAAACTCTCATCATTATAAAGCTGAATGCTTAAGAGGAGCATGGCTTCACAAACCTAACCAACCCCTCCTGTCTCCTCCATCTCCAGATGTAAGCCATGCCAGAAGCAAGTGTGCTTCTGAGGACAGTTAAGAGCCAGTGATAGTTCAACAGCAATTGGCCCTGTGCAGCAAAACAGACTGCTAGGAATATAAATCAATTTGTTTCTTCACATTATTTACACTGGATCCGTCTCAGTACACAGCCTCTCTATATGGATTCGTTGCAAGCATTTTAAGCACAGATGCTGAAAGATAATAGCCTGGCAAAGCACTTTTTTTGAGGCAAACTATACAAACTTACTTCAAGTAAGAAGTATGCTCTTATCACTTAAATATTCTCCCTAAATCTAATTACATTTGGCACAGATACACACGTTTTGATTAGATGCATTCACACAGAGAGCAACACTGCGAGCAACACTGAATATGACCTTATTAATGGATAAGATTATATCTTCCAAAAGCCAAAGGCATCTTAGAATTTGTTTTAAAAGATGTTTTAGCCAATTAAGAGCATAGTGCACTTTAACTACTCCAGATGCTCGATGAGAATTCAGTAGAAGCAAATTAGACTTGAAAGGAAGATGCTACAATGTGGTAGTGTAGGTGCCCAACAGGTCTGTCTTACAATACCATCACAAGTAGAGGTGCAAACAAATTTCCAGAAGATACCCTGCAGTAACTCAAGTCAGTGAGGAGCAGCTCCACTGCTTGTGGTCACGACAACATCAACTTTTGAAGGATCCCGCTTGGGGGTGCAATCTGAGCAATATGGGGGTACACAAGGCTCTCCACGAACCTGCATCAAACCCAACAGCTGAACGAGACCATTAGCAGTTCCAACTAAATCAGCTGATGGTTGGAATATTCTGCATTCACCACCACCACCACCCGGCATAGGTCAAGTGGGAAGATGACTATTCAGTCCACATTTCTTAAATTCTGCAAAGCCTTTCTACGCTCCCTTGGTGGATATGCTCCCCCTCAGCATGGGCTGAGAGACCTCACTAGTTCTCCAGTTGAATGGCATCAGTCATTCCTGTTCTAGCCTTCAAGCCTTGGACTATCTCACTTCCCACCATGAACTCCAGTTTCCTCATTAGGACAGTGACACCAGCCCATCAGCTACTGCACAGACAGAAAGTAAGTCAGGTCCTAGGTTCACCGTTGAAAGAAAATAGTAGCAGGCAGAAAAGGTGTTGTTTAGAGTCAGATTTTTATTTGCTAATCACTCATAGAGCAACTCTCAATTTACATATGAACACAACCTGCAGCTGAAACTGCAAACATGTCCTTACCAAGGTAAAGAGGAGAAACCCATGCCAAAGCTTTGCTGTTCACAAAGCATCATTTCTGTTTTATTGATTGATTTTACACACAAACACAATGCTTAAAACTCAAGTCACTGTTCAAAATTGTCTAGTTTATTATGCTGAATATATGATGTTGTATAAATAAACGGAATCAGTGAACAAAGTTTGTGATATTTTTCTATAGCATGTTCTTACCTATCATATCCTAGGCAGTATAGAAATATAGAAATATTTTAAGAAATATAGAAATATTTTAAGAATTTTGCTAAGAAACAATAGAGATATAGCTACATTATTTTGCTATTCACTTCACACCTGCTCTAGAAATGCAAATTTGCCTTTAAAACAGTTGCATTTTTCTTGAAAACACATCTGGCCTCTGGTCAATTAAAAATAAACAAATAAATACAACTCAGAAGAATATGAAAAATCAGCTATAGCTGTGTTTAAAAAGAAAAAAATCAGCTTGCATCCAAAGCTTTTTCACAAACATGAAATGAAGCGCAGCCTTCACAGTACTCTACAAGGCCGAGAAGTGGCCTATAAATATGCATGCACACTGATGTCTGAGCCGATTATTAATTTACCCTGGTTAAAAAAGAACAGTTCTGTTGCAATATGATCAAGTCCTTCAGTTCCTGAAAGCTTCCTGTGCACCGGCTCTGTACATGCAGATGGACGGACAGACTGCTCCCTTTCCAGGAACAAAGAAAGCTACAGTATTTGTACTGAAGCCACTGTTTCCAACAACTCAGCCTGCCCTAAGTGTCTTTGGATTTACTCATCTGGATTTAATGAGCATTAAGAAAAAGATTAACAAATAGCAGGTCCTACAGATCTCTTGTAAGGCCCTACAACATGAGCCAAAAGCCCAAACATAGTTCTAAATAAATACATACAGATATACCTCAACTCGTGGTTAAAGGGGATCATATACGGCACTTTATTTGCTGGTAGCATCAAGACTTTATTCTTAATCTGACAGTCATACAGGTATCTTTCAGGAATGCACATGATGTACAAAGGCCTTTGCTTCTGATAAAAAAAAAAAAAAGTCACTTTATTTCCAACCTAGGGAAAACTGCCAACACTCTCAGAAAGCAAGGTAAGTCAAAGCGTGACATGCAGGCTGCTAGCCAAGGTGAAGCTGCAGTACCTCAACATGTCAGCACTACTAGGACAGACACAGAGGGGCCAGACTTAATATAGCAGACTCTGTAAGGAAGTTAGTTTGACAATTTAATCCAAAAAAGCATGAAAACAGAGTAGGGTTTGAGGGGTCTGTCCAACCCAATCAGCTCTGCTCTAAGCGTAATGTCCAGGGGGAAAAAAAACCCCTTTCTGTAGGGATACATCTCCTCTGAGCGCTCTCGGAGCATCAGGAAGCATATCCATGTTTCACCTTTGCTTCCATAGTTTAAAAGGGATCTGACAAAGGAAGATAAAAAAAGAAATCGCACTCTTCACTGCCCAGATGTGCAGCAGTGCATGCCACTGCTATGCAGCAGGAAGGATACTCCCTTCCTGTCCCCATCCTGCTGGCCATCTTGGCAGGAAAAAGTGTTTCAGAGTGTTGAAATTTGGTGTCGCTGACTATTGCCACATCTGCCTGCTGCAAAAGACTCAGTGAGTAGACAGGAGGCAGCAAGAGGAATCCGGCAGAAAGCTCCTCAAGCTCCACCACTCTGCCTGAGGAGGAAACCAGGGACACAACCCAACTTACAACCCCCGTGGGCAGCTGCCAGGGTCTGGGAAAACACCTTTGCTGGGGCAAAGGGTCAGCAACTGCAAAACCACATGCTTGCAGTGTTGAAGGAGAATAAGCACCCATATACACAACATTATTTCAGGAATAACATGATGCTACAGGTTTAAGGTGTAGGCATTAGCACAAGCACTTCAGCAGTCCTGCTCCTTCCAGCAGGTCCACAGACGCTGAAAAGCAGTGTTGGGTGACCCCTGCTCTGTCCCCACAAACACACAACTTCACAGGGCATAGCATAGTTTGTTGCAAAAATCACATCTTCCTAACATAAAGCACAGAATTCAAGGGGGTTGTTTTGTTTCCATTGATTTATATACTCCTAAGTGGAAGAGAACAATGACAACCAAGTTTTCAGCTGAAAAACAGGTCAACAGGTTTAAATTAAAGTTACCAATATTGTGCATCACTAAAAATTCACATCACCCAAAGTAGCATGTTCTTACATAATGTCTCTTTTTCGGCAGATTTTTTTTTTTCTATATTCTGTGGCTGCATTCATTTTCTTACTATCATATGCAAAACTATTAGTAACATTAGCAATGCTATGCACTATGCTCTGCTGTAAAGAGAAATATCAAACTAGCCATACTGAGTATTTCTTTAATTTCTCAATGAAAGGAGAAATTAGGTACACAGCAAATGGAAAAGAATCTTGATATTTATAGACACCACAGGCAGAATTTTCACCCTTAATTATTTTAATGATCTTTTTTACAGCACAAGAAAGCCATGACAAATGAATGGAAATATGTATTTATACTTCATGTATAAGCAGGCATCCACATGCACACCTTACTTCAAACATTTGCAATGCTGCTGATCACACACAGATTTTTAAGAAAGATTTTTCCTGGCTCTCTAACAAGGATGAAAATTTAGTGAAACTAACCTTCAAAGTCACTTTCAATTGCAAAGAAAAAAAAAAATCATAAGAAAGAGACCTATTCATCTTCATCAGCTGTTGACACCATCATCATTTGTCTCATGAAAAAAAAATAATTCAGAGGAGAATACGTATCTCTGGAAAAAAAGGTGCTTTTTTGTTATACCATGAATAATAATTAAGTGAAAGCAGTTTAGTTCCTTATAAAATCTACTTCCATTCGCATTCACCAACGAGCTCCTAGACTACCTATAAAGGTTTCATTTATTCTATCACATTGAAAGTCTCAGAAAACTAATTGTTTATTCAAGTCTGTCTGCTCGATCCATGCTCAATTAGGTCTCACTTTTCCCCCAGTTACAGCGAAATTAAAAATAAAAATGCAAGGTGAAACATTCCTTGTTCCACTGACCAGCTCCCCATAACAAGCCACGCTGAACAACAGCCACTCCAAGCGCAGAGAGAGCTGCTTGACCATAATGCAGCATTTGAAGGATCTACTCAGCGACTCAGAGAATTCCTACTCATTAACTTATTCCTCTGACTAATGGAAAACACATTATAATCCAGCTTTCTAATAAGCACTACCAAGCACTGTGAAGTGTAACTGGGCATTCCAGATACAGCAATTCACAAGTACCTCAACTTTAAGAATAGGAGAGATAATATTTACATTCAATAAAATATATATATATTCTTACTTTATTAATCCTTATTTAGACCATTAAAATATTAAATAATCCATTTTGCCATATAAAGCTTCAAATCCAGCATCACTTTCATTAGGAATACCGTATCAAAAGGAATCACAACACATTTATGCAAGACAGGTACAAAACAAGAGAGAGAAACGCATGATGTAATGAGCTTGGAGTAAAAGGTTCTCAGCATGTAATGAAGCTGAAGTTGATCCATAAATCAATGCAAGATGAAAGCAAGATTATTTATGTGAACAGTCTGCATTGTTAATTTACCGTCTGATTTAGAAAAGAAACACTTTATTTGATCAATGTACCAGTGATGTGCATGTGTGTACTTGAGCACAAATTAGTAATAATTACTCATAGCTGTATCTCCTCATATTTTTTAATTAACCTTAACAAGCAGTATACACAGTTCCAGAAAATGCAGGTTTTCCCTGAGTTTGCCTTTAACATGCTCCTAAGTTTTTAAATAATGCAGCCTCGCCACAAGAGACCTTGCAGACCAGGGCTTTTTGATCTCTTTCTTCCCATTCAGTGCTGAGAAAGATACCATGAACAGTTATCGAACAATAGCTGCCATGAAAAAACCTTTCTCTGAACCGTTTTGAAAGTGAACTAGAATAAGGCATTTGATAGCTTTATAGTATTACCCTAGATGTCTAACACAGAATTCAGAGATTGGCATGCTTTAGTCTCACCAACACGATTAGCAAAAAAAAATGTCAGAAGGGCAAGCATATCTGGGGAAGAGGGAAGCACAAGCCAATTTGCATTTGGCAGATTTGTAGTTAAAGACAATATTCAAGAATCACGTTCATAATTTCAAGTGTTTCCACTGCATTTCACTCTTCTGTCAGCTGCCATTTGTCAGTCTCAGACAATTTACCCAGATCTATCATTACCAGAAGTGTTAATTAACACTATGTGGCTCAAGGAAGACTTTTTTTTAAGCCTGAAGACTTCAAGAACTATTACAATTAGTAAAAACCATGAACACTGTGTGAGAATGTAAGCAGAAAGGTAGTAAGGGATGATTTTAAATACTCCACCCCTCAAAATAATTGCATAATCTAAAAAAGTAACTGTCCATGCTTTTCTAAATACCCTCACTGTAAAACCTACACTTATTAAGTAGACTTATCCTCACTCATCCTGATCTCTTCATCCAGGGTTCTCCAATTAAATGGGTAGTTATTTAATAAAATGACACTGATGGGTGGGATAAAGAAAGATCCCTACTTAGATTTTTTAAAATCCTATATTAAGTCCCATTTGGCAGGGAAATGATAGCAGAATATACCACACATTGTATCTGAAAGAACACATATAAGTATGTATGTGTAGAAGAGCACAAAACAGACAGCAGCTAAAAAGCATGCAAGTCTAAACAACAACTGCATTTGTCTTTACAAACAGTACAGCACTGCTCTGGTTCCTTCACGCCCATAAGAAAGCCTAAAATTAACAGCAAAAGAAGATTTACTTGTCTGACATTTCAAGTTTTATTTACAGATCATATCACCTCAGAGATTTATATACATTTTCTTAAAAGTTCAGTATGACTTAGAACTCTCTAAATTACAAGGATTAGTCATATACTAAATTGTAGCAGTTGATTACTTTGATATCATCATGAATCTCATAAGTAATTTAATGGAAGTTTCATTAAAATGTCTAGAGTGTTGAACTTAGGAAAGAAGCACTACAGTGTCTACAACATGACAGTAAACTCTGAATTAGAAGAATTTTCTAATAATAATTCGCTAAAGTAACCCAATTTAATAAAAAGTAAAGTACAATTCCACCTATGGTATTTCACACTGTGTTAGAGTTTTATTTCATTTTTTTTCCACTTTCCACTAGTGAAAGGGGAGTGCTGTCAAAAGCAGGAAAATCACCACACATACACCCCCCCTCATCCCTCCATTACTGGGGTCTACTAAAGGTCAACTAGGATTCCTCATGTCTGTAAGGCAGCATGGACTGTATACCTTTCAATCAACTTGTAAATCAGCTTTGTGCCCTCACTTCAGGCAAGCAACATACCGCATCCTGTATTCTCAGGGTTATGTCTTCTTATTCAAAATAATGGAACCTTGCATCTTTTGTAAAACAAAAGAAGTTGTCTAAGTCAATGTTGAAAAGTTTACATCACACATAGTCCTTTTATCTGTTCCAGTTACAGGCAGAGCTTATGGACTAGAGTATCCCCACACTGGTAACTTCAAAATACAGAAGTATTTTTACCACTCCAAAAGCTGAAAACAAACTATAGTTATTAGGTGGCAAAGATACTGCCCTTTCTATGGTTTTGAAATTTGTTAGTTTATAGAAATCTAAGCTCTCTAAAAGACAGAACAGCACAGATTTGAAAACAGACATTTTATTCAAAAGTACTCAAATACAGTGTAAGGGATGAGAAGTCTAATAAAATAATGAGATTCAGAGTCAAAGATGTCTGGAAATCAACCCTTTTCTACTCAAACAGTTGACATGATGGCATCAACCGTATGTCATACATACAAAAAAGGCCCAAGACAACTTTTTTAAACCACACAATCTAATTTTTCAGGTCCTCTCAAGTGCAGGGAGAAGCAGTTTAGAAGTATTCAACATGAAATCAGGAACACTTCATTAGTTTCATCCGTACAGTCAAATAGTATCTTGTTTGGATATATCTGTATTGCCTTCAGTACAATTTCACTTCATTTTAGCCGATTTCTTTTATTCCGATAGATAGCAGACTATAATCCATGAGACCATAGCCTAGATTGCAAATAAAACAATCTTGCTAAACCATACTAATGGGAGTCCACAAGAAAAAACATGCAGTGCTAAAAGCTTTGAAATTCATGACTTGTATGACTATATACCACTGTGGGAGTTAACCTAGTTTTTTAGTGATGTTCAACTGCTCTATTAACTGGACATTTTTAATACTGAATGTAAAACTTAATAAAATTATTTCACAAAAAGCAAAACACTGAATCATCCTAAGATAAAGCCCCAGTTTAACCCCCAAGAAAATCTCTGCAGCACTGAAGCCAGAGTATCCCTCCAGAAACTTATCCTTCACTTGGATCAAGAGAAGCTCACTTCATCTTAGAACAAAGTAAAAGAGGCAAGGCTAGTAACAGGGAAATTTAAGTTCTAGTTTTATCATTTGGCTATTGGAGCAATATTTATTAAAAAGAAAGAAAAACACACAACACAACCCACCATGGAGGTTTTTCCAGCATTTTGTTCAAAACTTATCTGCTGATCCTTCTCTAGAAATCATTCAGTTTTTCAGAAACCCCATTCCCAACACAAGGTGACACACTTAAAAAGGTTCTTCCTTCAACACTAAATGTTCAAGAGTATACTTTCCCAGAAGGGCCCCATCAGTACTGTATGTTTTACCAGTAAACTTCCAAAAGAATAAAACCAGCCAACAGGGTCCTCTCCTCCAACACACAGAGACAACCAATAGTTGCTTGATTCACTAAGAGATGCACTGTCCTCTTGGAGTTTATTCTAAAGCTATAGCAAAAATTGTTAAGGAAAAGTAGAGCAACTGGGATGAACAAACTGGTTTCTCAGTGACTTAATCTGAAGCATATCAGCTTCAGAACATTATTGGTAATGGTCAGTTTCAATAAGTAGCATACAGACAAGAGAGCAAACAACTTTAAATTTCAAAGCTACTCCACAAGTATTTCTATATCAGTAATTCACTAAGCTTCCTTTGGTTAAGACTGAAATGTTTCCTTACTTACACGCAGGAGTTAGTGGTTTCCAAGGTTAGGACCATTTGGGAAAGAAAGACCATATTTTGTGTGTTTAAAAAAAAAAAAAATGTTTGAGTATGTGATTTCAATAGAATAAAGACTTGGCCAAGTTTAACATTTGGTTTTCCTGAAGACTAATCAATCAGCAGCATATCATACCGACATTATTCAGCAGGGAATAACTCCACACAATGTTTCTGCAGCACATCACTCCCCAGGAAGGAACCAATCCCAAATACTTCAAGGCCCCTTTTATAAAGACCAACTGTCCCATAAACCAAGGAATCCAGATTTCAGTTAGGGATCTACTCTTTAGGACTACCACCTCCATGGTGCTTAGAGCCCCTGCCCATCCAGGGAGTACAGGATCCAGAATTCTTTCCTGTAAAAAGTACACTACACTGTCCAAAGTCGATAAAATGAGCAACTTAGCAAGGTTTTCTAACAAAGGAAATGCAGTTTGCATGCACGCTCTCATTTTACAAAAACACATAGGAACTAGCATAATTAGCAGATCTATTTATTAAGAAATGTAACCACACTAAATTTTCCTTTATATTTAGGCAGGCAACCTAGATTCCCAAAACCACTCCCTCCCCAGTAATACTACTACTGCATCTATTTTTGCAGATAGAGATGTGAAGAACTGTATGCATGTGGCAAGACCCCGAGTGCCACATCACGTTTGTTCATGCCCCACACAAAGGCTGTAAATTAAACTGCCTTTCCTACAGTTTCACATCTCACATTGCTGGCATACCAGGAGGTCATACAAGAGTTTCATGGAACAATGGGATCTCCAGAAGTGACTACTGAAGAACATGAAAGAACATAAATCTCTTCCAGGCTACTACCACACTGTATTTGCAAACACACATTATAGCCTCATTATGAAATACGGTACTGTCAGAAATTTTAGCTCAACAGCAAGCCAAATCTAATGTAAGTATTTACTCTGTAACTGCATTTCATTAAAACAGTAAACTTTAGAAGTTTCTAACACCTTAGCTCAGGATCCTGGTTCAGAGTTCCCACAGTCATACCTTCCCCAAAACAGCAGGGAAGGGAGAAACTACACAGATGCCTGGAGGAAGCAGGGAGGAATGCGATGAGGGGAGGGAAAAGGCAGTTCTGTCCCTAGGCTCACATCAGTTCCAAAATGACAACATTCAGTGCTTCATTCATTAAGAAATAGCTCAGCTAGCAATTTTAGATTTCCTTTTGGGAATATAAAATAGACAGACCAAGCTTTACTGTTAGGGACACCACTTACCAAAAAGTACGTAGACTGTAGGAGTTTTTACATCTTCACATCACAGTCAAAAGTAAAATAATATTGACCAAGTGTGCTGGTCTAGTAACATGACCTGGTGTTAGTCCCATTATCATACAAACTTAAGTAGTGCCAATGGTTTATTCCTAAATATTCAGAAATCAGAAATAAAGGTTAGTTAGCATATGATCATAGAACAAGTTACAGTTGGTAAGACATGGCACAAACATGGAAAACTGAAGACCAATATGTTATCTTGTATTTGTAACATGCAAACATAAAAACTGAACAGATCAATTGTAAATGCTAAGACCCAACCTCTCCTTGCAATTATTTGATCTTCCTGGTACCCTTGAGTGAGAGGTTCCCCATTCACTGAGTGAGTGTTTGCACACTTTGGAGTCATCATTCTTATGTGTCATCGTTCTGCGTTGTTGTGTAGTAATAACTTCCTAACTGGTACACCGAACCTACACACTGGTTACTCCCGCTGTCTCACTGGTTTCTGCTGTTTGGATTTAGTTACAAATTAAAGTTTGTTCAAGTTTATTAAATGCGTGAAGCCAGTTTGGTTTACCTCTGTAACACCTGCTCATGTCAATCCCTGCTGAAAAATCTCAGAGAGGAAAGCCCACAGAGCTCCCAAACTTTGTTTTTCAAAGTCCATACTGCAGATTTAACACTATACCCAGAAACTGCTCTCAGAACAAGCCATTAAAGCATCAGTATCTCAAAACACCACTATGCATTTACTATTAGGACCATCACCAACAGAAGAGGGAAATTTCTTCCCACACTTCCCCATCTGGTTTCAGTCTGATTTGGTAAAAAATTAGACAAGCAATTACGTAGGACTCATATGCCAGGACCTTATGCTAATGTTTCTGGACAACAGATTAACTAAAAGTGTCTGACCTTAGGTCAAGAGTTATTGGGTTAGACAGAATTGTTGGAATTACAAAGGTGGTGTATGATTTATAATGGCGACTCTTACTTCTGTAGGCTTCTGTATTACACATACTGAAATGTGTAGCCACATCAGGCAGGACAAGCACCTGCACAGGTACAGAGGGAAAAAAAAAAAAAAGTGTTCCTTGCTAGGAAAGAGGCTGGAGTACATCAGACAAAAAAACCTGAAAAGTGAAAAAAGATCAGACTATAACTTGCACACATAGAATTTTCTTCTATCCTTCAAAACCTGTCTCCTTCGATGCTGCAAAAAGCTGGCATTCTCTGACCATCATTCAAAATTTGAATTTAGTCCTTCAGAGTTTTAAGAGCTAAAACCTGAAATGCCCAAGGTGAAAGGATTCTGTTACAGATCTAAACACCTGCAAATATATAACATTAAACTCAAAATCCAGTTGACATTGAAGCCTTGAGCAAACCAAAAATCCCACATCACTACTAGAACAACAAAGGCAACCTTTTGCTCAAGAAATTATACTCTGAAGTCTTACACTGAAAGATGGAAGTGAAAAGCTGGTCCTTGTTATCACCAACAAGGAGGGTGTGGTGGGGAGTGTAAAGTTCTAGGCAGCCTTTGCTGCAGTGACCATAAAATGGTGAAGTTCAATATCCTTATGGCAGCAAAGAGGGTGCACAGAAAGCTCGCTACCCTGGACTCCAGGAGAGAAGACTGGCCTCTTCAGGGATCTGCTTGTCAGAGCAGCATGGAATAAAGCCCTGGAGGAAAGAGGGGCCCAAGAAACCTGGTCAATATTTAAGAATGACCTCCTCCAAGCTCAGGAGCGATGCATCTCCACAAGAAGGAAGACAGGTAAGTAGGGTAGGAGGCCTGCATGGATGAACAAGGAGCTCCTGAACAAACTCAAACACTACAAGGAAGCCTACAGAGAGTGGAAGCAATGGCAGGTAGCCTGGAAGGAATACAGAGAAACTGTCCAAGCAGCCAGGGATCTGGTTAGGTACCCCAAATCCCTGATAGAATTAAATCTGGCCAGGGATGTCAAGGGCAACAAGAAAAGCTTCTACAGGTACATCGGTGATAAAAGGAAGAGTAGGGAAAATGTGGGCCCACTCCAGAAGGAAATGGGAGACCTGGTTACCTGCAATATGGAGAAGGCTAAGTGCGGAGCGGCGGAGGAACGACACTCCGAGACGGGTTCAGTGTGGGTGATAGAGCATCATATCTCGTATCCCTTTATTGGTCCAGGGTACATATATTTATACAGACAATGATAATTATTATGCCTACTAGTCACGAGCTGATTGGCTTAAGCTCTAAAGGTCGTATTCGCACGGTCCACCTACTTGTGGTTAGCTAGCAGCACAAGCTTCTCATAACACTAAGTTTCTCAGGCCACTATTTCTAATTCCTCTTAACTTGTTTTCGATACACAACGGTACCTAACACTAAGTTTCTCAGGCCACTATTTCTAATTCCTCTTAACCTGTTTTCGACACACCACGGTACACAAGGCCGAAGCATCCTTGACATTCTTCATGTATCAGCAGCTGCGAGCAGCTGCAGGCAAACCCTAGTGAGGCCCAGGATCAGACCCTAGAACAGGCTCTGATCGTACAACTGCTCGGTGGACTCATGGCCCTTGTCTCCGAGCCATTCTCCAACAGCTAAGGTACTCAATGACTTCTTTGTCTCGGTCTTCACTGGCAAGGGTTCCAGCCACACCACCCAAGATGCAGAAGGCAAAGGCGGGGACTGGGAGAATGAAGAACTGCACACTGTGGAACATCAGGTTCAAAACCATCTAAGGAACCTGAAGGTGCACAAGTCCATGGGACTGGATGAGATGCATCCAAGGGTCCCGAGGGAACTGGCGGATGAAGTGGCTACGCCACTATCCATCGTTTTGGAGAAGTTGTGGCAGTCTGGTGAAGTTCCTGCTGCCTGGAAAAGGGGAAACATAACCCCCCTTTTTAAAAAGGGGAAAAAAGAAGACACAGCAGGCAGGTCAGTCTCACCTCTGTGCCCATCAAGATCATGGAGCGCATCCTCCTGGAAACCGTGGTAGGGCACATGGAAGATAAGGAGGTGACTGGTGACAGCCAGCATGGCTTCACTGAGGGCAAATGGTGTCTGACAAATTTGGTGGCCTTCTACAATGGCGTTACAGCATTGCTGGACAAGGGAAGAGCAACCGATGTTACCTACCTGGACTTGTGCAAAGCACTCAATACTGTTCTGCGTGACATCCTTGTCTCTAAATTGGAGCGATGTGGATTAGACAGAGGGACCACTCGGTGGGTAAGGAATTGGCTGGATGGTCGCAGGCTTGAGAGGTGGGCCTGTGCAATCCTGATGAAGTTCAGCAAGGCTGAGGGCAATGCCCTGCACGTGGGTCGGGGCAATCCCATGCACAAACACAGGCTGGGCAATGAGCGGATTGAGAGCAGCCCTGCGGAGAAGGATTTAGGGGTACAGGTGTATGGAAAACTGACTCTGAGCCAGCAATGTGTGCTCACAGCCCAGAAAGCCAACTGTATCCTGGGCTGCATCAAGAGCAGTGTGGCCAGCAGGTCGAGGGAGGGGGTTCTGCCCCTCTACTCTGCTCTCGTGAGACCCCACCTGCAGAGCTGTGTTCAGCTCTGGGGTCCCCTACATAAGAAGGACGTAGAAGTGCTTGAGCGGATCCAGAGGAGACCATGAAGATGGCTGGGGAGCTGGAGCGCCTCCCATGTGAGGACAGGCTGAGAGATTTGGGGGTGTTCAGCCTGGAGAAGAGAAGGCTCCAGGGGGACCTTATAGTGGCCTTCCAGTACTTAAAGGGAGCCTACAGGAAAGATGGGGAGGGACTCTTTATCAGGGAACTTAGTGACAGGATGAGGAGTAATGGTTTTAAACTGAAAGAGGGTAGATTTAGATTAGATGTAAGGAAGAAATTCTTTCCTGTGAGGGCGGTGAGACCCTGGCACAGGTTGCCCAGAGCAGCTGTGGCTGCCCCCTCCCTGGAAGGGTTCAAGGACAGGCTGGACGGGGCTTTGAGCAACCTGGTGTAGTGGCAGGTCTCCCTGCCCATGGCAGGGGGGTTGGATCTAGATGGTCTTTAAGGTCCCTTCTAACCCAAACCACTCTGTGATTCACATGGAAATTAGTATTTTCAAAAATCTTCAAAATGAATGTACAGCATACAGCAGAATTATACTAAGCACAGAAATTTCATAAAACATTTTTTTCTACTTTCATCAATATTTACTTGTTTCAGATCAAAGTCAAAGAAGCAACACAGCCTTTGGAAGCAGCTAATTTGCATACATGCTGAAGAAAAATAATGATTTACATCACAAGCCCCCCTAAAAATGGCCCAGATTTATGCATGAGTTCAAAGTACCATTAGCACATCTTTACTATTACATCACCTGTTCTGAGTTTTAATCATGGAAACAGTTAAGTTATTTATTACTTGAAGACATGACCACACTTTCAGATTAATCCAGTTACAGTTAATCACCCACTATCTACTCCTTCCTGGAGTATCCTGGGTAAGAACAGACATTCATCAAGCATACCAAAAATATGGAGGTTCAGACTTCACTTCTCTGATGCTTTTCCTTTGATTTTATTATTTTTTTCAGTTGTTCTGTTAACAAGAGGGGCTACAGGGAAGCTTTCAATTATATATGTATACACCTCAAATACATAGCTACGCATATTGAGCAAGAATGGGTTGAGGAAGAAAAAAATAAATTTTAAAAAATCACACCTTTGCAGATCACATAGGACAATGAATCAGAGAGAGAGCAGATTTCCAATCACTGTTACTAGCACAATTGAAGCTAATGTGCATCTAGGGGATACATTTTGCTTTGCATTTGCCATTGTATAATATCATGGGTTTATAAAAGCAGAGTCTCAGAAAGAAAGATCAATGTACGACAGTTCTCTTTGATCTCTTGGTTTACTTACTTCTGCAAGTGAGATCAGATTTAAAAAGCCACAGGAATTTACCACTTTGAAGTATTTTAACTTTTCATTAACTGGAACAGTGGTACACGATTACAAGACAAATTCAGAAGGTAGAGCTTATTTTATTTTTGCAGACTTAAGCTTGTTGCACAACTAATAGGAAATCTAGTGCTTAATTCAATTTTCAGGTGCGTGATTTGTTAGTAATATATGGGAGTTGTGGGAAAGAAAAGGATACTTCAAAAGAGATGACCTATTTTGCTCTGGAATGAGTAGTGCAGTATCCCCTCTTAATTTCCAAGAAAAGCCACTAAGAAATAAAATACATTTTCGTTTCCATGTTTATTCAGCTGACAAGCATGACCCTAAGCACTGACCAAATTAATATGGACCATTTTTCCCCTTCTCAAACAAATTAAGACTAGCTAATGCTGACAGGAAAGGAAGACTGAACTATTTACTCTGAATAAAAATCGAGGCTCTTGATACTGTCATTCTTTAATGTCCTTAAGCTGACAATAAATACAGTGGAAGTGCCTAGAGCTAATAAATCTGTAGCTTTTTTTAAAGTGAACTTGGAAGTAGATCTACTATTTTGCAGATAATGCACGATGAGCTCAGTTTCCTGAATACAAAATAAAAATTTCTATCATGTAATCTAAATTTTTGAATACTTATTTTGAACAATTTAAACTGAGACACAATATGGAAGGGGACCTTATAAAGCTGCTTTTTTTTGTTTAGCACTTCTTGGGCAAGGTATGTATGATTTATTACTTCTACTTAAGATTTTATCATAGTAACTAGAAGGCAAGACAGCAGAGAAATGTAGAGACTGAACAAATACACTCTGGCTAAAAATGTTTCTCTAAGAAAATAAATACAAAAACTTCACTATATGACCATGAGTCTGGACAGGAAGTTATTATTTTTTCCTTTTTTGGGGAAAATCTTGGAAATCAGAAGAATAAGAGAAGAACAAAAAATTACTCGTTATGTTTTTTAAATAAGTAAGTAGTCCTGTTGTTCTAGTGTCAAACTCTTTCATCTTGTATCCATAAACTGAGAGGGAGAAAAAACTCACCAATGTAACAGCTGTGCTTGGATTGGTAACCTTTGAAAGGAAAAGAACCTTTGAAAGGAAAAGAACAAATACCATAGTAATGCTCTTTTCAGATTTGTTTATGAAAACAATCCATACACTGAAGGACAAAACAATCCATACATCGAAGGACAAAACAATCCATACACTGAAGGACAAAACTGCTATAGCAACACTGACACGACTGGTGACACTACAATGTATTGGGTTTGTGTGTGTATGACAGGGGTTTTGGTAGTGAGGGAAGGGACTACAGGGGTGGTCCCTCTGAGAAGCTTCTCAAAGCTGCCCTGGTACCATGTCAGACCCAGCTCTGCACCAAGGTCGAACCAATAAGCAATGGTGGCCACGCCTCTGTGATAATGTTTTTGAGAAGGCGAACCTAGGAGGAGGAGTTGCAGTTGTGAGGAGGAGTTGTGAAAGAGACACCTATGCCAACACCAAGGTCAGTGGAAGAAAGGAAGGGGGGGTGGTTCACTGGAGCAGAGACCCCACCCTGCAGCCCATAGAGGTCCATGGTGGAGCAGATGCCCACCTGCAGCCCATGAAGAACTCCATGCCAGAGCAAGTGGCCACACCCGACAAAGGCGAGGACTCTGCGGGAAGCCCCTGCTGTTGTAGGTCAGTGCTGGAAGGACTTGTAAGGAACTGAAGGAGTTACTGCCTCAAACATTCATCAACATAGAAAATTTTGAGAAGCTGAGGCTTTTGTGATTAGTCTAAGGCATGATGACCAAGGAAGCACAGAGTGCATCGAAGAGTGCACACCTCCACACCCTTGCAGTTGAATTGCCAAATTCCTTAGATAAGATTCAGAGGGGTGAGACAGACTGAATGAAATCAGATGTCAGGTTAATGCCTACACTTTAATCCACAAACAGAGGAAGGGCTCAAAAGTTTGATAAGAGAAAGGCTAGGTAGTTGCCCAAGAAGCAAAAACTCACGAAAAAGTAAAGGTGGTATGGGGGAGCATGACCACTGACTCAATTGGACAAGGGGGTTGGTGCACCCCATTCCCCCTCAACACACATGCAGAATCCATGCTCCACCTTGTCCTCATCTCTCATGGAAATGACTTCATGGAATACCTGCCTCTCTTCGTTTAGTATGCTAATCAGCTGATAAGATGAACTTGAAAGGTGACAGAAAACCTTGCTGTGTGTGCACCCACCACCCAAGACTACCAGACTTGAGACAACACTGGAACCTGGTCTGGTGATGCAGGTACTTTGACACTCTCCTTTTCTTTCATTTCTTTTCTTTCTTATAGATTTATAGGAGAACACATTACTTACTATCCTTTTCCAAGTTTAAGTTGTTTTTACTACAAGTAAAACATTTTAACTGGTCATTTGGTGTCATTTCACCTTTATTTAACCCAAGGGATCACAGAACTTTACAACTCACTGGGATCCCAGTCCGGGTTGTAACAGGACTACAACGCATGGAAGGGACCCACACTGGAGCAGCTTTGGAAGAGCTGCAGCCTCTGGGAAGGACTCATGTCAGAGAAAGTTTCTGGAGGACTTTCTCCCATGAGAGGTACCCTATGCTGGAGCAAGGGAAAAGTGTGAGGAGTCCTCCCGCTGACAAGGAAGTAGTGGTAGAAACAGCGTGTGAGGGACTGACTGCACATCCCATTCCCTGGCTCCTATGCCACTGGAGGGCAGAAGATAGAGAAATCAGGTGAAAAGATGAACCAGGGAAGATGGAAGTGGTCGGGGGGAGGTGTTTATGAGATGTGGTAATACTTCTCACTGTCCTACTCTGTTAAGTGTTGTTGTTGTTAGTGTTTGAATTAAATTGATGTTATTTTTCTTCTCCTAAGGAGGCTTTCTTTTGTCTGTGAGCATAATGGGTGAGTCAATCCTCCCTGTCCTCATTTTGATTCCAGAGCCTTTTGCTTTATTTTCTCCTTCCCATTCCTGAGGGGGAATGGGTGAGTGAGCTGCTGCATGGTGCTCAGTTGCCCTCTGGGCTCAAACCATGACACAGTTATCTAGGGGAGTATGAAACCACTACGAGTATCTACCAAGAAACAAATCCAAAACAACAGACACATTATTATGAAGTTCTCTTTGCTTATTTATACTCAAATTCTATTTCTGCCTATGTAATCAATCCACACACAAGTTGACCAAATACAATCCAAGATTTCCATTTTATTAACAGGACACCCACACACATGCTAAGGAAAGGAACAGACTTCACTGTTTCCTTATAAACTGGTTACTTCCTATCTAAAATAAATAAACCCCTTCTGTTCCCCAGCTTGCTGTTCATAAAATTAGTTTTCGCCATGAAGAAGTTGGATCTGAATTAACAGAGTCTCCTAAGAAGAAGCAACAAGATCCAAGTACTAAAACAACTTTCCAGAGACAAATCTTGTTGACTCACACAGGGATAACTTGAAACCAAAGCAAAAGCTCATGGAAGAAGGAACATTCTCAATCAAAATACATCCAAAACCTGGGACAATGTAGGGCTTAACCAGGGAGGTATCAAACTGCAAAGGAGCAGCAACTGAACTTTCACACATACTGAAATTCCCAGAAAAACTGTCAAAGCCAAAAGGGACATCAAGACCAGCAAATGACAGAAGGTGCTTTTCTACTTTACGCTACCAAAAGGAATCACATTAGAAGCCATCTGCCAGCTATCAACTGTCTTGATCACTCATCACCCAAGGAAAGAAAAGAGGGAATAAGACCACAGGATCACTGCACAAAGGATCTGGAATACATTATCCCATGGCTTTGCACGCCACTAACATGGATGGGGCCCTGAAGTCAGGACAGGAACATGCGTGGGTCCAGGTTGGAGATGCAATAATAGCAGCCCTCCCACTTCCCAAAGATGCTACTGACAAGGCACACAACAAGCCTCGGTCATAAAAGACTTTTTCCCAGCATCCCAGCACGGGGTCACAAGTCACAAGCCACATAATGCAACAGGAAGGAATGACAAGAAACTTTTTGTTTAGACAGCAGACAGTTACTATAAAAAACAACCAAAAAAACCCAAAACATGCAGCTCTCCATCCCCTCTCATTCCACAGAGCAGCCATACAGAGCAGCAGCATAGTCTGTCTTCTCTAGCATCTAAAAGTAAAAAAAAGAGACTATAAATACTACTAAGGAAGTAGTTTTAAGACAATATTGGGGGAGAAGAAAGTTCATTTAAAACCATTACTACGCTTTCTGCAGACCAGGCTGAAGAGCTGAGCAGCAAACAAGGAAGGAATCAGAGACCTTGCACTTCAGAAAAAGCAGGAATAATCATCCTGGTGGTAGCTCTCCTAGAGGGAGCACAGGGAATCCGTCTGAATGGCTACCAAGAAGCAGTAGGGTCAGCCTGAGTAAAAACACAGCAGATACCACAATGAGTTGTGTTAAATAAGTTTGTGTAGTTTAATCCTAGAAACACAACCCTGCTTTACAGATAGGTCCCACATGTACTCACCAAAATCCAGGAGTGGCAGAGCACACCTTACATGCTCATGGGCACATCCAATTTTGAATGAAGTGCACTGCTTCCCCTATGTTTTGACCATTTATACAAACTGTTGGTTGATTTTCAAATACCTACGTAATTAAATAACAACCAGGATTGCAATTACATCCAAATTAAGTGCAGCCACAAAGAATGTAATTAAGTCTTCCGTATACGTACTTACAATGTTTCAGTTTTCTAAATCCTGTATATACCACAACTATAAGTATCTTTTGGATAAAGTCCATTTTCTTCCCACAGTTTCAAAATAATAACATTTACCAATAGGCTTTAAAATTAACTGGTTTATTGTTGCACACTAATATTCATATTAATATAATTCATTACACATTAGGGCTGTATTACTTAAAAGGAATTTACTTCCCATTTTTGAATGGTGATCAGCTATTACAGGTCAGGATATCAGGTGTTCTTGTGTGTTGTGAAGACTCCTACTTCAGTTATTATGAAGTCTATTAGAAAATACCATCTTTCCCTGCCCCACCTTTAGAAGCAGAAAGGGGGTGGTGGGAGGGGCAGACCAAAAGTCTTCCGCATGGATTATTTCTATGCCCCAGCTCTGTCCTCTTCCTATTTATTACTCATAAGAAAACCTGTGTTTCCTGCCTTGTCAAGGAAATGTGAAGGCAGCATGGCTGATGTTGCATGAAGACAGCACAGCAGTGGGAGCATCAGGAAAACAGAAAATTACAAATAAAATACTCCAAACTGGAAGGTACCTTTTGCGTCATCCGACCCAGCCTCTTGCTCCCACAGTCTCCACCATCACTCAACCATGTCTCAGCAAAGGCAGGTCTCAAATAATCCACTCATGATTGACTCTTAACTAAAACTGTCAGTCCCATTTTCCAGCCTGTACAGCAACTATGCATGTAAACAACAGCCTCTCAAGCAGAGAACTTTTTGAAGCTGCTGTGAACCATTTCCCCAAGGGCAGTTACTCTGGTGTGCAGTGCAGTGCACCCCAAGTTAAGACTCATACCCAGTTGAGGGCACTACACCAGCCCCTGCTCCCCAACCACTGCCCACCTTCCCAGGGTTCTTGGAAATGTGGAGAGACCCCTCTCTGTCCCCAGAGCTGTCACATATCCCGCTTCCTAAGAAAACAAGACTCAGAACGGAGACTGGGGCTGAGTTCAAATAAATCCTGGAAAGTCTGCAGGTGACCAGGAAACCACAGCATAATGAACGCTTTGTTTTTAAGCTTATCTGAGAGGAGACATGATGGAGAAGCGCCTTTCCAGGCAGGCTCCCCCATTTCTGACTGGTTTATGGTGATAGGTTTAGAACTTCACAGAAGATCAGGTTGGAAGGGATCTCAAGGATCTTGTGGTCCAAACCCTCTTGGCAAAAGCATGGTCTAGACAGAATGTCCCAGCACCCTGTCCAGTGAATCTTAAAAGCGTCCAGTGTTGGGGAAACCACCACTTCCCTGGGGAAATTATTCCAATGGCCAATTGTTCTCAATTAGAGAGATTTTCCTCTTGTGTCCAAAAGGAATCTCCCCACAATTAACTTGCACTCATTACCCCTCATCCCTTCCATGTGACTGCCTGTAAAAAGAGAGTATTCATCTTCTTTGTAGCCACCCTTTAAATACTGGAACATGATGATGAGGTCTCCCCTAAGCCTTCTTTTGTCAAGGCTGAACAAACCCAATTCTCTCAGCCTTTCCTCATACGACAGGCTTCTCAGTGCTTCGATCCTCTTTGTGGCCCTTCTCTGGACCCTCTCCAGTCTGTCCACATCTTTTTTGTATAGTGGGGACCAAAACTGAACACAGTATTCCAGGTGTGACCTGACAAGCACCGAGTAGCATGGCATAATGACTTCTATATCTCTGCTGGTGATGCCCTTGTTGGTGCAACCCAGCATCCTGGTCGCTTGCTTTGACATAGCAACACGATGTTTGCTCATGTTGAGCTTGTTGTGCACCGGGAATCCCAAGTCCTCAACAGAGTTCCTCTCAGGCCAGGTACATCCCAGCCTGTGCTGCACTCCTCGATTATGTTTTCCCAGGTGCAAGACCTTCCACTTGTCTGTGTTGAACTTCATAAGGTTCTTGTTAGCCCACTCTTCCAGCCTATCCAGGTCTTCTGCAGAGTGGCTCTCCCTTTTGAAGTGTCCACTTTTCCATTCAGTTTGGTATCATCAGCAAACCTCATCAGGGTGTTGTCCCAAAAAACAGGGATTCTTCACCCAGTGTGCAAAGAGCCAACTAACACACAGAGTCAAGATATCTGTATTTATTACATGGATGTGTACACACAGTTGCCTGTCCAAAGACAACATACTGGTTCCAAAAACTATGATTATTTATGCACACCATTTATGCATATTCAAAACACTGATTTGTATCTAGTAAGTGATTGGTCATAATCTCTACATTTAGCATATAAATTAGCAGGCATGTCTAGTCTGTCCTCTCCACCTTTTCTTGAGTCGGTGGTCCATGAGTCAGTGGTCCCGGTCCTCCCTTGCCAGAATTGCCTAGTTTCCTCCTACTTTGGCAGACACTGGCAGTTCATCTCAGTTTGCTGTCTCTACTTCACATTAATCCTACCTAGGCTTCTGCTTTTTGTCAGGTATACACAATAACAGATTGTTTAAAGGTCAATCATCTGTTTTTACCATTGTCCTAACAGCTAGTCATTGGGTTAGAGATCAAAACTTAGATTCTGACCTGCAGATCATATAAGAAACATTTTTTTTTTTTTTTGTCATTTGGTAAATTTCTGCCCTTTTATCCTTTTACAAGGGCACACTTGATCCCATCATCCAGATCACTTCAGATATTAACAGCATTGAGCCCAATATCGATCCCTGTGGGACGCCACTTGTGACAGGGTGCCAGTTTGAAAAGGAGCTATTTCCCAGCACCCTCTGGATGCAGCCTGTCAGCCAGTTCTGACCCCCACCACACAGACCACTTGCCTAGACCATAACACATCAATTTCTCTAGGAGGAGGTTGTGGGGAACTGTATCAAAAGCCTTGAAGAAATCCAAGTAGACAATGTCTATCACTCTACCCATGTTAACCAAGCAGGTTACTTGGACATAGAAGGTGATTATGTTTGTTAAACAAGATTTGACCTTGGTGAATCCGTGCTGGCTTTTTCCAATCATGTGCTTTATCTGACTCCTGATAGCCTGTCTTGGTTTGCACCCAAATGGCAACTGAGCACCACGATGCCCTTCACTCATCCCTTCCCCCTCAGCAATGGGAATAAAAAAATAAAGTAAAAGGCTCTGTAGTCAAGATAAGGACAGAGCGGGGTGACTCACCTACTACGGTTACTACAGGCAAAAGACAGACTCATTAGGGGAAGCATTACCACATCTTAAAAATGCCTCACCCACCTCTGGTGTTATAACCCGATCCCCCTTGCAACTTCCCATCAACCTTGTAACACAGAAGGCCAACTTCTTTATTTTTTTAATGAAAAAATTGTCAGCAATGTAGGTATAAATATTACTTATTTATTTGGTATTCCTTTCCACAAATGCAGCAAAATTAAAATATTCAAAATTATATGTATGAATTTTCTGAATCTCCTGAAATTAATTCATTTTTACCAGGAGGTTTAAAGCTAACATTTTTCTAAAATTTTATTTTAAAAAAATGAAGCCCTAGCAAATTAATCAAGACACTAATTACCAAAAAAAAGGAAGTATTCCCCAGTTAGATTTTATGAAACTACAGTGTCCATAAACTCTGGGTTCTCAAAAGCAAGTTTATTATACATGACTAAATATTAAGAGCAAATCTCTCAACTTGCCCTGGGGAACTTCTCCAGAACTATTTGCTCAAGAATAAAAACCAAAGTTGAGTCAGACTAACACCATCCATAAGATCAGAGGAAAGGAGCAGGAGAGGAAGGCTATTTACAGTCCAGCCTAAACTTAAGAGAACAGTTAGATAGCTGTATATACAGTATTGGCATTCAAAAGGCTAATTGCAAATAGGAATAATCCAACCATAGCAAAGGGGCACATGCCAGATACATACAGATTTATTCAAGCCATCAAGCTGCTTGCATCAGCCTACAGAATCAGTTAGCAAATATTCAACTGGAAGCATCAAAGATTATTTAGAATATAAATGGAAGCTGTGACTAACAAGCAGACTTTTGTTGCTGGACAGCTATACTCTGTGCACTGCTGTACAATTCACAACACTTCAGAATATCACTCTTGATATGAAAGGTAACCCACAAGCTGTGTCCATGAAAGGACAAGTCAGAGGTCCTACTAGTAGGAAAGCCAGACTTACGAAAAAAGCTAACAATAATCATCTCAACCTTGTAAAAGTCCACAGTTTAACTCAGATCTTGTTCTGTGCTGTTTCAACACAGTCAGCTTTGTGGGTTTGTTGTATTGTATTACCACAGGTGATAAATTAATTTCCTTTTAAAAGCACAACAGAAAAAAATGTTTTAATATTGTTCGCTCACTGCTTAGTATAGATTTTCTGAAAAAAAGACACAATTGCCTTATGAGAAGTCTACCAGAAACAGCAATGCATGTTAGAGGACATATCTTCCTAACAAAACAGGAAATTCTGCAAGTTTCCATTTAGAAACAACTATCTTTTTTCCTATAGTCCGTGTCAAACAGCCATAACGTGACTAATATGGCACACCAATGCAGCCAATTATGGAACACAAATCAGTAGAAAAAGTAGACCCAATCTACCACAGCAATATGCATATCATGTAATGAAGGACCTTTTCACGTATACTTTCTTGTGTGTAAGTGGTAAGGAGTGCTTGCTGCAGGGTGGAGGGAGGTGGGAAATCAAGGCACTCTAGAATGAACAGATTCACTTTCCATTCTTTGTGACTAGCAAGAATTCCAACTCTCTCCCTTTATACCTAATATATTTCATTTTGTTGTACACATAATCTAATCTGCTATTCTATACCACATACTGAAGCTAAAGCTTTTATTTCTGACAATGTTTGGTTGCATTTTTGTAAGGATTGTCATCAGCTTCATGCATGCACTCAAAACAAATCAGTAACATTTATTTCATCTTGAGTTGGCTTGGGTTTTTTCTGTTTTTAAGTACCAAGTTTTAGAGCATGAAAATGTTTAATTCCTCGTGAATGGTAATTAGCTATTGGTACTTTTTGCTCCCGTAAAAGAAAAAGGTATAAAGAAAGGACTTTTTAAATTATTTAACTCCCTTCCTGAGCAACAGAAGAAATAACTGATCCCAAATATATTTAATTGAAAATACTGCTGTTTCAAATTCAATTTTTCTTTAACTGGTAACTGTAGTACATGTGAATTATTAACTAGAAATCCCTGAGAACAGGATATAAAATAAAAAGAGAAAAGACTTCCAATGTAGCTGGAAGATAAACTTGCATTTTTCAAGACACTCTGTAGAATTCTTCCCCTGTGCTGCTTTTTTTATTACCATCTACCTGAAGTTCTGCTGGAAGGTTTCCTATAAGGAGCCTACAGAAATCAGCTTGAGGATGACAGTATTATGGGACTTGTGTTCTCTGAAATATTAAAGATTTTTGGAAGGGCTACAGGCACAAGAATTTGTTCTGTGACTTCTAAAGAAGCTGAAAAGTAAGCAGGAACTTTTTAAAGTTTCCTCCGCTAATGTGTGTAACCGTGCAGCCAAGAACTGGTTCCCTATTAATGCAGTAAACAGACAAGTACCAGTCACAGATACTCCAAGCAGTCACACAGCAATGAACACAAAAACTTAACACCAGCAGCACAAAGCATGTAGTAGATCAGCATAAGCACATCCTTGAGCAGCAAGTGACAACTATTTTCCTACATTTTTGCATGTTATATTCTTAAGATGCCTACAGTTCTTTCAGCTTCCTGTTTTAAAGAAGGTTATTACCCTAGTTACCAGCATACTTACATTAGCTGCAGACATCATTACAAGCTCTCAATTTTATTCCAAATCTTATGCCACTCATCATTTACCTGAAAATGCTGATGAAAAGACATCCTACTTCTGTAGCTGCCATCCTTTGTGTCAGAACCCCACCAGCCTTGGTTGCAGAGCTGAGCTCTGAAATGCCAAAATGGCTAAGGTATATCTGGCACAATTTAATTTTTTTACCTCTATTTTTTAAATTAAAGTCCACCGAATAAGAGGAGCTGGCATCTCAGCTCTGCTGAGTGATGACCACCTCAGCTGAGATTGCACAAGTCTGTGAAGAATAAGCAAAAAGGGATGCTAGTAGCAAAAGGACTGCTCCATAGGTCCAATGACATCCTAGCTGCCAACACTTAGAATTTTCATGGATTGCCAGACAGGTGTGAATTTCTTCAGAAAGGTGGAAGGAAAGAGTCCCCCAGGCAATGAAATGTACATCCAAAACTTAAGGTAAGATGCCCTGAGACCCAGGCATGTGCATCAACTCAGTGTTCATCTCCTCACCAGCCACACATCCTCAAAGCATCCATCCACCCTCCCGAGCAGCAGCACCTCAGGTAACTCCTGCTGCCACTACAGTTCCTCAGAAATTCACTTGGTTAACACTGCACACCACACCAAGAAAGTATGCCATTTGGTACTAGATGACAATGTGAGCACAAAGATGCCTTTTCCTAGCCATTCATAAAAAACACATGGAAACTGTGGTAAAATACTAGTAGCAGAGGCAAAGCAGGCAGGGATTGCTCTACAGAGTACAACACAGTTAAAACCCTTGCAGGGAACAGCTAACTTGGAAAAATTACCTGGTTCCCAGAGTGATCTGGGAGCAGTCATGCTAAACTGAAGCATTATGAATATGCCACTCGAAGAGAGTTGCCTACCACAGAGGAAGCCACACGCAAGGTCTGTCCAGCTGTGCACCAGAGGCAGCCACAGCAGCCTCCAGCAGTCCCAGCAAACATCTGCTGCAGAGTGGCAGAAGTAAGCAGACAGTGTCTGGGCAGGAGGCACAGCATGAAATCATGCTTGACTAACACCTACCCCAGGCACAGAAAAAATTATCCTCCATGCTCACATCTATTTCATAAAAAGTCTTCTCCTGATTAGGAGGAGAAAGGGAAGCACAGCCTTCCTGTATATCAAGTGAAAACATTTTTAATTACATAAAATATTGGAATGTCTAAGTTCAAGACTTTAAACTGGCCTCCTATCTTGATCAGCAAGTATCCTGTGAGGAGATTCCTCTTCCTCTCCTACTTCCTCTGAGAAATGTTCATCATATTCTACTTAAAGCAACAGTAAATTATTGAATACTTAGATACATCTTTTTTCTAATTAGTTTTTTAGTTCAGCTTGGACACAGTTTACAGGAGCACAGCAGTTACTGATGTCCCACTAGACAGCAACTGATACAGGGAGTTTGTGCTAGAATAGTACTTTTTAGTCAATGAAGAAACCCAGCAACGCATTTGATCAAGAACACGAAATCTGATTCTTCCACAATTTGTATGAGATTGATTTTCTAGAAATTGCCAGCCTGCATTTAGTGGTCTATTTAAGACTTTTTTTTTAAAGGGGAAAAAAAAAATAATCAAAGACCTCTTTGCACTAATCCAGCACCAGCTTTCAGGATTTAATTCTTCACATAATCAAGTTGGAAAAAGTAAATGCATACTTTTCAAAAAAAAAGGATGTGCCATTATTCAAAAGGAAAACCATTCAAGGAAGCCCTGTGTTGTCTGTTGCATAGCAAGTCAGGTGGTATTATTTTCTCAAGCTTTAATCTGCAACTGTACCAAAAAAGTTGCCAAACCAAATTTCTTCCTAAAAATTTCATACAGATTTGTCAAGTAAAACATCTGTCTCCCATTAAGGAAATCAGCAAGCTTGCTTTTGGTACTAAAATAACTTTGCAATATATTGTTGTGCACCAAGTCTTACGACGACTGCCCAAACTACTTTTGCCCTTGGTTAGGACACAACTATACATATGCTACTGTGCTCAGGAATAGAAACACTGAGGCAAGGTGTCTACACAATTCTTCAGTGAATCCACCGAGCAGTGCTTGAAACTGTCAGCCAAATGTAGTTATGCAAATAGAAGTCAAGGGTCCTGTGCTGCAGCCCTCAGGAGATGGCCTCAGCTGTCAGTCAGGAAAAGGAAATACAGAATATGCCTGAGAGTCAGCCCCAGAGAAGGTACCACCTCACAAACAGGGCCGTGCTCTAAAATGGCATCTACTTCAAAGTGAACTTTTGTAGACTGAGTAAGACATATGCTCCGGTTAATGCTTAAACTATAGTGATACTTTAATTTAGGATCAAATGTACCGCACTGATCTTCTAAGGAAGACCACTAAACATTGGCTCTATTGTGTAAGCCTGACACTTTGTATAAACAATGCAGGCCTGGCTAATAACTATAGCCTTGAAGAGCAGCTAAAAAATTATTGATAGGGGAGCATCCTGCCCCAGAAGGCACCAAAGGATGGATGATTGCCTGAGAAGTATGAAGCGAGCAAAAATCAGTGCTAAGTAGAGGAAAGGTAAAGGCAGCAGGGAGAGATCACGACCACCAACTCAATTCAAGACCAAAAAGAACTTGCCTCACCACAGCTGTAAGAAGCATGTGTGCTAATTTACATAGCAAGCAAGGATAATTTAAATATAATTTTGACCCAATGAGGGACAAAGTGATAAGAAACTAACCAATGGTCACTACAGTAAATGTGTATTGTTGTCATCTGAAGTGTATAAATACACTGAAGCTCTTTTGTGCAGTGTGCTGGCTTTGAAGAATTACCACCTAGCACCCATCTCTGCACAGACGTGAAATAAAAGAAATACCTCAACCCTGTGCATATTGGCTTGCATAATGGGGAAGAACCCTTTTTTCAGGATAACACTTTGGCAATTCAATTAGAGAAGCATCATTTGACTTTCATACTAAATGCATCCCCCTCCACAGAAGAAAATCTCAGTTATTTTTGAATTACAATCCAAGAGAGACAGTGGTTACATTATGTTTGATGTTAAAAAGCCACTCTGCTGGAGACTTTTGAATTTGTTAAGGGAAGGGAAATACAATGAAAGCATGGCCACTCCACAAGAGATTGCTCTTACTACTTCCACTCAGAAATCTACAGTGTGATTTCTGGAGTTCTGAGGAACAAGGAAAAGAAGGATGTTTTTTGAGGGTAAAATCTTCAAGCTCCCATATCTAAGCTTTTGAAAGGAATCCGTGTTCAGCTATAATCAGCACTAATATTTTACTGAGAATGGAATTTATTCAGAGTAATTTCTACCATCCATCACATCCCAGACTTAGAAGGGATGGGAAAGGGAATTACAATTTTCCCTCTTTACAGTGCTCATATAGGATAGTATTTCTAAATCGGTCTTTGCAATTTTCACTTTAACTGCAGAACTCCAGGAAACTTTATAACCATCCTTTAGAGTATGTATATAAATATACTTTAAAGCCAAAAAATGACATCTACATGTATGAATCAGTGTATCATTTTGTAGCATGAATCACTGTTTCACAAAATTGCAACCAAATCTTCTCCTGAAACTCTGTCATCATGTATGGATTATACATTGGTCATTCAAGTACCTTTTGTCTTAATTTTATAAGCATTGAGGGATACACACATAAAACCTTAAATACATGCTGCATGTTTTTTTTAATTCCAGTAATTTAACGAGCATTGTGCCTTCCAGGTAAAACCCAGATGAATATTTACACTAAGCACCTTCCTACAGAAATTCTGTATCCTGCATTATTTACCCCAAGCACTTCTTGTAAATTACTTACCTCCTGAATTTTCAGCAGAGCTATATACTGAACAGTATTCTGGCGTGTTACCACCTACTGCACCCAACTAAGCATCACAGAAATAGTTTTGCTTGATTCAGTATGAAGTTACAGCTTGGATTAATTTTTTGCTAGTTATATTAAAACGCGGTGGTTTTTAGAAATCTATTCAGCCAATCACCAAAGGGGAAAAAAAAAAAAAAAAAAAAGTATGGCCAGTGCTGGAATAAGAGGCTGTAACAAAAGAAATTAATCAGCTGTAGGAGTCCATAAATGCAAGTTACTTAAAGACACCTCCTGAACATGTTCAGACTAAAGACAGATATTCCAAAATTATTCTGCTAAATAAAAGTAGCCTCAGCGAAGAGAGCTGTGATCAGGGGAAGAAAAAAAAAATTACTTTTTTACTGCATCACTTCAACAGCTATCAACATTAAAATATGCCAATTGCCCACAGCAGTGTCTTAATTACACAAAATAAAGTCCTATCATCAAGCTTTTTGTAAAGAATTTCCAAATGTTCTGAAATTCTTACTGTAACCAAACCAAATGTACAACAAACAAGTATGGCACAATATCACCTGGAGGATGTACCAGGCAATTGGTTGGTATATTTGCAATTTGAAGGAGGAAACAATCTCATTTACCATTTAATCCTTCAACTGAACAGCTACTGAAGCATATGTTTAAAATTCTTTTGCAAGTTCTCACTTTCCTCCAGTTTAGACAGCATAAGAAATAGAAATAACCCTATTTGCATGCCTCTGTTTCTCAGTACTAAAGTCTTCTTCACCATTTAGACTCTAAGAGCTTTGAGGCTTCTCTCATCTTCCCTCTGTCCTTTTCCATTCCACGAGTTTGATGTTTTCAGTTTCAGTTTTGGTCTTCTCCCTTCCCCATCTAACACCACAGTAAAAGCTCCCCTCTCTACCTGCCATCATCTTCTTTGCTCACCACCCAAAAGAAGCATCCCAAGAAACACCTACAAGGCTGTTCACCTTCACTACACCAGGAGTTGCACACAGGCCGGCCGCCTCCTCATTCTGCTTGCGTGAAGTTTAATGACCTATCAGTACTATCTCTGTACCCCACAGGGGCAGAATTTCATCTCAAGAATAGAGGCAGAAGACAGGTGGGATCCCATTCAAAGTGGAGCATGCACTTAAATCAGACTCCACCCCCCCCAGATGGGAGTCTTCAGTTGCACACAAGCAGCTCTCCAAATCACTTCACTCCTGTGTTTGTGCTCTTATGTAAGATTTTTTTGCAAAAAGTACGTTTACAGTCCCGCCCCCACCCCCTTTTTACAAGATGAATCAAATTATTCAGTAGATAATCCTTGCTTGGCTCAGAGTTCTCTCACATTAGAAAAATGACACGATGAGATGATACACCCAAATCTTCATACATTTTAACTCATCTAAATGCACAGGAGACTGACGTTAACTATTTTACTAATAATCCTTCCAAAAGAGCAGATTAACACCTCAGTTATATTTGTCTGAATGCAAAACTTGTCAAATCTTTTATCTGCTACACCTGAAGATCATAGCCACAACAGAAATGTTACACAAGTGGTAACCAAATAATACCTAAAGTTAACATGCAGTTCTGTAACCAACACAGCACTGGAACATCAGACGAAACTGAAAGAATAGATAATTCCTAAGAACCAACACCCCCTGTTCCCCTAAAACAAGACTGCTACTGAAGGCTGCTATTTAAAAATAAAATGAGACTGAAGTATTTAACACTGAATAACTCAAATGCATAGAAGTTCTGAAAAGCATTAAAAGTTTCATACAGAACAAACTTACAAATTACTCACTGAAAGAAGTCATCCTATAGAAACACTTTCCATTTCTTAAATTTAATATTGGACATGTGATGCTCATCTTCAACTTTACAAACACACAAACTAAAACAGCAAGAGATAATGTTGCTGCGAAGATAAGGTCAAAGCACCTTCAACAGTTTCATGTCCTATATTAGTATTTAAATCAAATTTAAGTCACTGAATTTAAGTTTTACCTCCGTGAGGATACAGACACCAAAGGTAACAGGGTCAGCCCAGGCCTACCTCCTAACAAGCAGTACACTTCCATGGTTCCTTCACATAGTTGTATCTCATGAAAACATGGTCCCTTCTCACCTACATGTTCGCAAAAGAACATGGAGTATTTTAGTGTCCTGGTTCGGGCTGAAATAGAGTTAATACTCCTTTTTGGAAACTAGAAGAGTGCTCTGTTTTAGATTTAGCTTTGGGTTTGGTATGAGAAAAACACTGATAGCACACTGACGTTTTCAGCTGCTACTGAGATTTCAAGGACTCTCCGACTCCCCATGTCCTGCCTGTGCCCAAGTGCACAAGAAGTAGACAAGAAGCACAGCCAGAGCACCAGACCCAAATCGGCCAATGAAATATTCCATATCATGGAACATCATGCTCACTATATAGAGGAGGGGTGGTCGGGAAGGGGCCCTCTCTGTCTCACTTCCAGGATTGCAGTTGCTGGTTCTTGGTATCTCGGGGTCGCTGGCCGGGAACAGGCTGGGTATTGGTCAGCGGGTGGTGAGTAATTGCATTGTGCATTGCCCGTTTAAATTTTCTATTACTGTCATTGTTCTTATTTTATTACCATTATTAAACTGTTCCTATCTCAACCTGTGAGTCTCCCTTTACCCCTCTAATCCCCTCCCCCATTCCCAGGTGGGGAGGGGGAAGGGTGGGTGAGCAGCTGCGGGGTGTTTGGCTGCCAACCAGGCTCAAACCACGACAGCCTTTTTGGCGCCCAACGTGGGGCAGAGGGTTGCAATTTGATATGGATATTGATTGGGAGAGGTAACGGGCAAAATACAGACTAAACTGCATTAGTAGAATGATCTTTAAAATGTCTGTAGTTGTAGTTGTGGGGAAGGTTTTTTCCCTGGTGTGATAAAGGGACTACAGGTGGATTTTCTGTATTGTGTCTCAGTATTTTGTCAATGTTATTTTTTTTTATTTGGGTGTGGGGAAGTTTTTTTTTTTCCTGTTTCAGTTTGTTTTTATTTTCTCTTTGTTTTGATGTTGATGTATATACTATCTTCTGTATGGAATGTTGGATTTCTTAAATATGTGATTTGCAGAGGCGAAATGTCCTGGGTTTGAGTGAGCGTTGGGGTTTTTTGGTGGCAGGGGAGGGGGCTATCGGGGCGGCCCCCTGTGAGAAGCTTCTCAAAGCTCCCTCAGCTCAACTTCTGTTTGGAAAATTGAGCCAATCGGCTGCGCCTCTGCGATAACGTATTTAAGAAGGTACGTGGTGACGGGCAGTGGGACTTGTGAGGAGGAGTTGCTGCAGCTGCGTGAACACCAAGGTCAGTGGAGGAACGGAGGAAGAAAGGAGGGGGGAGGTGTGCCAGAGCAGAGACCCCCCTGTATCCTGTGGGGAGACGGCAGGGCGGCCCCCCCTGCCACCCATGAAGATCTGTGGTGGAGCAGACATTGATTTATGGCTTGTGTTTTTCACCTGGATAATCAAGGTGCTGTGCCCAAAGAAAGCCAAGGTCTTGTGGGAGAAGTTGGCCCCCGCTGCTGTAGTTCAGCACTGGGAATATTGCAGCATGTGGGGGTGTCCCACGCCAGAGCAGCTCGGGAAGGACTGCAGCTGTGGGAGGGACTCCAGTTGGAGAAAGTTGGTGTCCGATGCCAGAGCATCGTGGGGAACACTGCAGCACGTGGGAGGGACTCACGTCGGAGAAATTTTGTGGAGGACTGTCTCCTGTGAGAGGGGAACCACAAGAGAGCAGGGGGAAGAAGTTCCAGAAGCTCCCCCCACTGAAGATGGAAGCAGCGGCAGCACTGACTGCACCCCCCATTCCCTGCCCCTGTGCTGCTGGGGGAGGAGGTAGAGATATCTGGAGCAGAACTGAGCCTGGGAAGCAGGGAGGGGTGGGGGGAAAGTGTTCTCAAAATGTGGCAATGCTTCTCACTGTCCTACTCTGTTAACTGTTGTTGTTAGTGTCTGTAATAAATCTGTGGGTTTTTTTATTTCCCCCAACGAGTCTGCCTTTTGCTCGTGACCATAAAGGGGGATTTTTTCCGCATCCCAGTCCTATCTTGAACCCCAAGCCTGGCTCATCTGTCCCTTCTCATTGCCGGAAGAGAAGGAGGACACAGTGGCTGCGTGGTGTTTAGCTGCTGACCAGGCTCAAACCACAACTTTTAGTCATACATATTTCCACTAGCAGCATTCAAAGCAGCCTCTCCTTTCAGTGTCACTGGACAAACATCAGACTTCATTTCTTGCCTTTTTACACATTCACAGTATTAGGAGATTATCTTTATTACTATAGCAACCACCATTTTATCACTACAGATGAAGACAACAAAACAATCTGACCAGAATTTGTACATGTAGTTGAGCTTTCAAGAGCTAATCTGAATGACACCTTCAGTAAAATGTACATTACAAACTTTAGAATCAAAGCAGGACTTTCTCCAGTTCCAGATAAATGTTTAATCACAAGTATGTGTTTAAAGAATCATTAAGCAATAAACAGATTAAAAGAATTTACTACAAATTTAATTCTTCACACCTTATTTAACAAGTCTATCCAAGAAGTGGGAATCAAGATCTTTTTCATTTAATTAGCAGTAAGACAGAATTAATTTTAAAAGGAAAAACCAAACATTTTCAGGGCTTATTTTCTCTTTAATGCTAGAAATAATTTGCATTAACAATAGGAATCACTTTCACTGGTCTTATTCCACCTTAAGCATGATGGGAGAGCATCACTTTGTAGCAAAGTATCTGTTCTTTCTCCTGTTCCCCATCTTCCATGCACTAGGCAAATACTGCATAGCAAGAAAGAACTGAAAGTAATACTCATTTTACAAAGGGAATTTCTTTAGCATATTGTGGTGAAGGGAGGAATAACATTAAATCATAGTAGGTTTGGGGGTTTTTAATTAGGTCCTACATATGAGACTTCAACTGCCCTGAAAATGCTTCATTAAAAGTCTGAAAAGCAAGTTCACAAAATTTACTCTGCTCCAATCTTGATTTGTAAGGGGAGCTAACTGAAGACTATTTATACAGGTTCTCTGCAGCAACGGGTGGAGGACCAAACGGATGTTAACAGATCAATTTTCTGAGGAGCTCCATCAGTCTTGTTTCTACAGGGATTTTTCACAGAAAGAATAGACACAACTGAACTGAAAAAACAGACACAACTGAACTGAATGCCTGGTTTCCTGACAGAATTTTAATTTATCTAAACGAAGGAAGTGACAGTACCAGAAAGCCCACAATAGCAGTAACAAAAATTGCCAATTACTACACTCTGCAGCCCTATATTCACTCTTGGAATTAAGTGAGAAAGATCATTTTTTTCCCAAAAGTTATATTAAGTGAACAATTGTTCTACCCATGAATGCCTTCATCTAAATTATTAAGGAGTTAAAGACAAGATATGAGGTACAGTATGAAGTGGGTCCAGAAGCTCAGTTTCATTCACAATGCCAACAAGGCTGTATTACTAGATTGCAGTTCTATTCTGGTACAATCCCTTGATCTCATCCCCTTAGCCTTAAAGCAGAACATTTGTTTAAAAAGGAAGGTAACTGAATTGAATCATACAAGAGCGAACTAAAGATACCTGAAAGTTAAACTAGTTAGGAAATTAATTTTTTTATTTTACAACAGAAAGATCCTACATTTCATTCAGCTTTTTAACTAAAGAACTTAAATATAAAAGTTTCTTCGGACCTTTCCAAGTTACTCAATATTTCCAGTGTTTCTAGAAATAACAGGTGCCTAGGTAAGAACTGCAGTACATGATTAAAGCACCCCAATGATAATATGTTTAGCCCTGCACCTTAACTATTATCAGAACCAATAATTACACAAGGTGAAACAATTCCCCCTGTTAATTTTATATATAATCTTTTATTAAGGTGCATGCACAATTCAATTGTGCAAGAGGCATGAGATGTTCACAGATCAATTCAGCTTGCTAGAAGAAATATGTTTATGAATGTTACGCAGGATTGACTTTTTTTAATAAAATACAAATTACCTGCAAAACAAGGCATTAGCAGATTATATAGATGAGGCTTTTTGAGCAACCCCCATTATTTAGTACTGAACAACCATATTCCAACATGGAAAAAAAGAGTAGCAGAATCATTCCTAAGCCTTCACACGTGGTCAAAAACGGGGAGGGGAAGGAGGTGACACTTCCCATGCATGTACAAAACTTTAAAATATTAAATTGAATCCAAGCACATGTATTGGCAGAGCTAGACTACAGACTAGCTAGTTTTCAAACCTCAGCTTTGAGTCACTGCAGATTTGGGGGTACAGCTTCTGCATGTTTACTACCTGGAAATAGCATGACAAAGCCATATCAACAGCATTACAATGTGGGGATTCACAGCCTTCAGTCCTGCTGCAATGACCACATTGCTCTGGTTTAATGTTACAATCTCACCGCCTGAAATTATACTGGTTATCTGGAAGGAGGATTTTTGTCCTTCGCATTATCAGAAAATGCCCTCGTGGCATTTCTCAGTTGCAGTTTGATCAAAGACTCCCCTCCTAGTGGCAGAGAAACTCACCTCAGAAACTACCACCTCAGCCCTGCCAGGCTGTCCAATCTTTTCAATAAACTTCTAGTCACTGAACAGTTTAAATAGATAGTTTACATGTTAAAAAACTATACTATGATGAACTTCGTATTTAAATGCATTCAAGGCTTGCACAAAATGCTTCAGAATACCAGATTATGTGCAGTCCCTCTCTGTCTGGCTTAGAGAACACTCAGCTGGGTGTTGTATGCACAACAGCTACAAACAGACATAGGAAGTGTTGGAGTCCCTTCTTCCAGCACAGGGAAATGGCCCTGTGCACCAAGCAGAACGCTCAGGATGTCAGACTCTTGTCTGAATCAAGAAAAGCAAAGCAATGCAGAACCATATCACAACCCTACCAAACACATCCCCAGAGCTCGGCTGGGACAGAGGGGCATCACATGCTTTTTGGAAGAAAGAAAAAGATAATACTTAACAGTGTTATGAAGAGTCTGCTACTCAAGCACCTCAGCTTCATTTCTGAACAGAAAATCAGTGTAGGAAAAGACTCCAAGAACAGAATAAGGAGGCTTCATCAGTACAACAGGGCTTACACAAAATAATAGCCAGGAGTTAGCACCATTCCTTTTTCTTTTAGTCCACTGCAGCATTCCTTTCATTAAGGATGTTCAAGATTCAGTATCAACATTCCTAATTGAAACTCCACAAGCTCACACAGTCTATGCTCCTTACAAAGGGCATCTTCTACCAAAGTCAGACAACCAAAAAGTTCATATTTCAACATTTCCAAGGTCTTCCAAAAAGACAAGAAGACAAATTCATAAAGTAATTTATGGTTTAGCATTATGACAAGTAATTACATGAACTAATAAGCACCAGGTTTGCTTCCAAGAGCAACATCTTTCCATGACAGAAGAGGAACATTCCATTCAAACAGTGTAATCCCAAACACAACCAAGAAGATGAAAACTGGAAACATTTAAGAGATCCGAAAGTCTCATTCACCTCTTCCCACCTTCTTATTGAAAACAAGGGAGAATGAGACAGATGGTTATGCACTGTCAGTAACAAGCGCCAGATGCACTGTGTGCAGTGTCATGGCAGTCTGGATGACCAAGCACAGGCCAGTCTGAGGAACGATGCAGAAAAAAAAATAAGTTCAGGGGTAAGATACACACTAGAGGAACTGCTTCAAGTGTTAACAGTTGAGATAGGCTGTATGGAACATGTACAGCAAATTATAATTGATGTAAGCAGCAGTGTGAACCACATGAGTATTATGCTGAGATTCAGATACTCTTAATTACTTTAACAACTCATCCAAGCGTGTTAATAGAATGTTGTCCTGGTTTTAACTGGGATTCGGCTAACTTTCCTTCTTAGTCAACCTAGTGTGCTCCAGCTCCTCAGGGCTCACCATATAGATGCTAGTCTTAGTGATATCAATTGTGGCATACCACCTGGCTGGATTAAATACAAACTCTTCCTTTAAGGGACACCTTTCCCTCACACCTGACAAGAGCCACCTCCAGAAGCTGTGACTTTCTGTCCCTCTTCCAGTTCTCCACAACAGGTGTCTGGAAAGTATCTAAACAGCAACATTCATACACTATTCCAAAAGCAGTGTCTTAAATACATAACTCAATTTAGGTCAGACTGGAGGCTGTGTGAAAATCATAGTAAAAACAGTAATTTATACTGAAATGTTTCACAATGTGGGAACTCATTTTTTTAAAAAAAGTAGAAGCAAAACAAGCTATCTAATAAAGACTTTCATTAGTGCTATATTCAAGTGCCAACAGATTTTTACTACAATAACAATTCACAAGGCATGTGGGACAATACATCTCAATTACGAAGACCCAGGCTAAACATCTGCTGTTACAAATTCACCTGGGGGGAGAGAGAATCAAATCAAGTTGGACTACATAAATTTAAAGCAGAGAGATCTCAGAAAGCTTACCTACCATTTACATTATCATATCAGCAAGGACAATGCAGGTCAAAACCTTCCGTAAAAAATGTTGCCTTCTGCTACTATCTTTTTACACGTGAGTCTACAATAATTAGAGGAAGAAGAACCAGTCCACAAACCAAACTTTCACAAAAAGATTCAGAGTAAACTATTTGACTAGAATCCATCCTTATCTTACCTATAATATACCATTCTATAAGTGAAAAGATATGTTATATATTACATAGGTGTGTTATGCTTTATCTCTTTATGTAAGGTTTCCAATCCAGTGTTGCCTTGAAGCACAACACATAAGCATTCACAGTAACTTTCTCTGTTGTGAGCATATTTTCTCCTAGATAGTCATAGCAGCACAGAATGGTTTGGGTTGGAAGGGACCTTAAAGACCATCTAGATCCAACCCCCCTGCCACAGGCAGGGACACCTGCCACTATACCAGGGTGCTCCCAGCCCCGTCCAACCTGGCCTTGAACCCTTCCAGGGAGGGGGCAGCCACAGCTGCTCTGGGCAACCTGTGCCAGTGCCTCACCACCCTCACAGGAAAAAAATTATTTCTTACATCTAATCTAAATCTACCCTCTTTCAGTTTAAAACCATTACTCCTCATCCTGTCACTAAGTTCCCTGATAAAGAGTCCCTCCCCATCTTTCCTGTAGGCTCCCTTTAAGTACTGGAAGGCCACTATAAGGTCCCCCTGGAGCCTTCTCTTCTCCAGGCTGAACACCCCCAAATCTCTCAGCCTGTCCTCACATGGGAGGCGCTCCAGCTCCCCAGCCATCTTCATGGTCTCCTCTGGATCCGCTCAAGCACTTCTACGTCCTTCTTATGTAGGGGACCCCAGAGCTGAACACAGCTCTGCAGGTGGGGTCTCACGAGAGCAGAGTAGAGGGGCAGAACCCCCTCCCTCGACCTGCTGGCCACACTGCTCTTGATGCAGCCCAGGATACAGTTGGCTTTCTGGGCTGTGAGCACACATTGCTGGCTCAGAGTCAGTTTTCCATACACCTGTACCCCTAAATCCTTCTCCGCAGGGCTGCTCTCAATCCGCTCATTGCCCAGCCTGTGTTTGTGCATGGGATTGCCCCGACCCACGTGCAGGGCATTGCCCTCAGCCTTGCTGAACTTCATCAGGATTGCACAGGCCCACCTCTCAAGCCTGCGACCATCCAGCCAATTCCTTACCCACCGAGTGGTCCCTCTGTCTAATCCACATCGCTCCAATTTAGAGACAAGGATGTCACGCAGAACAGTATTGAGTGCTTTGCACAAGTCCAGGTAGGTAACATCGGTTGCTCTTCCCTTGTCCAGCAATGCTGTAACGCCATTGTAGAAGGCCACCAAATTTGTCAGACACCATTTGCCCTCAGTGAAGCCATGCTGGCTGTCACCAGTCACCTCCTTATCTTCCATGTGCCCTACCACGGTTTCCAGGAGGATGCGCTCCATGATCTTGATGGGCACAGAGGTGAGACTGACCTGCCTGCTGTGTCTTCTTTTTTCCCCTTTTTAAAAAGGGGGGTTATGTTTCCCCTTTTCCAGGCAGCAGGAACTTCACCAGACTGCCACAACTTCTCCAAAACGATGGATAGTGGCGTAGCCACTTCATCCGCCAGTTCCCTCGGGACCCTTGGATGCATCTCATCCAGTCCCATGGACTTGTGCACCTTCAGGTTCCTTAGATGGTTTTGAACCTGATGTTCCACAGTGTGCAGTTCTTCATTCTCCCAGTCCCCGCCTTTGCCTTCTGCATCTTGGGTGGTGTGGCTGGAGCCCTTGCCAGTGAAGACCGAGACAAAGAAGTCATTGAGTACCTTAGCTGTTGGAGAATGGCTCGGAGACAAGGGCCATGAGTCCACCGAGCAGTTGTACGATCAGAGCCTGTTCTAGGGTCTGATCCTGGGCCTCGCTGATGCTGGGCCTCACTAGGGTTTGCCTGCAGCTGCTCGCAGCTGCTGATACATGAAGAATGTCAAGGATGCTTCGGCCTTGTGTACCGTGGTGTGTCGAAAACAGGTTAAGAGGAATTAGAAATAGTGGCCTGAGAAACTTAGTGTTAGGTACCGTTGTGTATCGAAAACAAGTTAAGAGGAATTAGAAATAGTGGCCTGAGAAACTTAGTGTTATGAGAAGCTTGTGCTGCTAGCTAACCACAAGTAGGTGGACCGTGCGAATACGACCTTTAGAGCTTAAGCCAATCAGCTCGTGACTAGTAGGCATAATAATTATCATTGTCTGTATAAATATATGTACCCTGGACCAATAAAGGGATACGAGATATGATGCTCTATCACCCACACTGAACCCGTCTCGGAGTGTCGTTCCTCCGCCGCTCCGCACTTAGCCTTCTCCATATTGCAGGTAACCAGGTCTCCCATTTCCTTCTGGAGTGGGCCCACATTTTCCCTACTCTTTTATCACCACCGACCTTTTATCACCGTCATGAGAGTAGTGGTCAAGAGGACGTAATTTTAAATAAAGTCTTCTGTTCCTAGCTACTACCAGATTAGAAAGTGAGAGTTTTCTACTACATCTGGAACCATTACTTTTTTAGCGTATTTACTGCCTCAATTTAAAACAGCTCTATGCTTGCTAAGGTAGTGTTGCAGCTTGCTTAAAAATTAAATGGTCGGCCTTTCACGTACATTCATAAACAGGTTACAGAACGATGCACATAACATTTAACTGCTTTGGCACAGAGACCAGGACAGTGAAGCATAGAGATCTCTGTGGAATAGTACGGGTTAAATAAAAGAAATAAAAGTCAGTAAAACGACTAAGCTGCATTACTTTACAAAAATTTGGGTGTTTTGATGTTTGTTCTGCTTGTTCTTGGATATTCAGTCTTACCATACTGAAGTCTCAGTTTCTTTCTTAACAGTAGCGTTGTCTTCATATTTGTCTCCTCTCCCCTCTTAATCCTCCCAGTATTAGAATGACAACTGTATATACTGATTATTAACAAACCATCATCAAAAGAAGAAAAAAAAAAAATCATAACATATCCACACACTACTTCAATATCAGGGAAAATCTCCTAATCTAACTTTGAATACACACGGCTCTATTTGTGGCTTTCTTTTATATAAAACATACACCAAGCATTTCCTAAAATCAAATGTCTGGTATGTGTGCAACACATACTTAATCACTAATTCTAACATTTTAATCACTAAAAAAAATCATTAAAAGTTCATATACGATGCAAAGAGAAACAGGATAACTGATTTACCTTTTGACATTAATCAGCAAGAAGGGGAGCTCATTTGTGTGGCTGCACCACTAGAACTATCCATGTTTTTTTCTAACTGAAGATAAATGTGTTAACAAAGTGGTCACCACATTTCCGATGTCATGTACTGTTTGCAGAGAGACTGACAAAGCATGAACTTCAATTTGCCAGATCAAGAGAAGCCAATTGCAAGTGTTGCAGCTCAGTATTTACACATCATAAAAATATAGTTTAAATACTTGCTGTTAACATGAGTTCCCAGAGCTTCTCCCTTTTTCATATCGTGTAATCCATCATGCAGGCAATTCAGTTAACTTCCATGTGGTCACGCTGCCTGTAGGATTATTCCTCATACACAGTAGACTTTGGACCAAACCATTCCTCAGTGCCCAAAACCTACCCAAAAGCCCACATGTCCTCTTCCAAGCAACTTCTCCTCAAATTAAGTATCTAGCAAGCTTTTCATGAATTTTTAACGTTATAGCAGTATGATATGGAATAGCATAATATTACAAGGGGGAAAAAAGCAGAAAAATGCCAAGTTACTTGCATTTGTGGAAATTCGAGATTTAAACAGATAATGAACGGTGCGAGACTGAAGTCTTGCTGATGCATGCTCTTATGGCTTTAAAAGAATAATATTTTAATGTTGCCACTGCTATGTTTGAGAAGCCTTCCACTAGCAGCATACCTCAAAACACTTCAGCTTCAGAATTATTTACTTCAAAAAAAAAAAAAAAAGGTGCACATAGCTGTATCTTTTTCCCCCCCAGTGACTTAATGATCAAACAAATTCCTTGTAGGCAGATGCAATATGACAAGTACAATGGCTTAGAAAATTTAATAGCAATCTAATATAGTGTATCATCAAAATAGACATGGAAAACTAAGAATAGAAAATCATACCATTTTCTGTGGCATTCCAATCAACATAGAAAAATATTAAATAAGTTATTTTGCCAACATTTGCCTGGAAAAATCCTTTTCTATTGGGGGAGAGGCAGGTCAAAACAATTATTGCTTTAAAATCTTATCAGCATAAATTGCTTCACAGGGCCACATGGGACCAAGTCTTTTCAGCAGCCATATCCACACGTTTACAATCTTCCAGTTTAAAGCCCTTACAGCATTTAAAAATAAGGTTCTCCTTCACTGATCCAATTCCAGCCTAATGATTATTGTACTTGCATAATCTGTCTGTACCTGATCTAAAGCAAGCAGTCAAGATGCTCCAATCCAGACTTCAAATCCCTTCATCTCAATTTAGATGTTATCAAGTCTGAAGTTTCTGATCATGGCACTCTAATCAGCTAGAAGCCTGAAAGGTGAACAGAAATCTGTGCCTTTAACTGTAGCAAGCTATGATGAACAACATCAATAGGCAGATACATATAATATATTTTCTGCCTTCATTCTGAAAGCTATCCTGGAAGCCGGTGGGAAGCAGGCCTAGGTTCCTGCAATATACCTTTTCAAACGGTGAGACTAAATTTGGCAAGGTAATCAAGTTGAACATTCAGAAATTTTATAAGATGCCTTATTTTTTTTCCCCTTCCTTCTTTTACAGGTATTCTTTCTGAAATATAAAAGAGGAGTTCCTGGAAAAATGTTCAGTTCAGCTGTTGGCTTGACAGATGCCCAAAGTGCCTCCTCAACTAGAAACAGCCTGACCAGATGAAATTGTGCAAACTACTTTCCCTTTCTTGTGACAGTCTTGATGCCACCACAAAGATGTCTAGCCAACAATCCTTGCAACATAAAATGGACAGATTTTTCCCTCTTCCCTTTTTAACCCTTGCACTCAAAACCTAGTGACAATAGTAAATAATTTTCAACTAACAGAAACCCAAAATAGCAACAGTACCTGAGTACCAATAGTCAGCAGTAGCAAAGGTTACCTCAGTAGGTTCTTGCAGGAACAGCCCATCAATGTCACTATTTAGAGTCAGCATAATATCATTCATGCAGTGGACTTTCAGTGCACACACATTTTTACCATATGCCATTCTTACTCCCAAGAACACTGTCCTTACAGTAACAAGACAGTTACTCCACCTGGTACACTAAAAATCTGAATGTTGCATTTAGGCATTAGTATCAACTGACCCTTCCTCAGCAGCCTTCCTCATATGCATTAACCGAAGAAAAGTAGTTATCAGCTGTCAGCAAATTTTTATCAGTAGTTTTCTATGCTCTCCTATGCTCTATTTCCAATGAAAGCACAACTTGTCAGAGAAAAAAAATATAGCAGCATAGATTTCAGTATCTGTATTATTACCAAGTACTAAAATTTGGCTAACTTGCATCCAAAATCCATCATCCTCTTGTAGCACAGTGAAGATAGATAACTAACGCATTCCTCCACAGTCTACACACCACAAAACCACTGCTATACAGAAAGGAGCAAGTGTTTTGATCCAGACTGTGAGATTAAAGGAGAATGAATAAGGTCTCCCTAGAAGTGTGATGCCACTATGAAAAGACTTGTATGCATGTGAGCAATTCAGCAGATGAAATTACTAATACAGAGATGTTATGATAATCCACATCCTGGAAAGTAATAACACATCCTGGAAAGTAAGTGCAAAAGATAGCTCAAAAAATTAACAAAATAAGGAAGAAAAAGAAACCCAGAAACCAAGCAAAACTCACAAACCTTCTCAGACTTCCATGCTTTGTTTTTTTTCAGGTCACTAGTACAGACACACAGCTTTAAACAGTTTGAAAGCAAAATGTCTGCTAGCTCCAGTGTTTCTTCTGCCCAAGGATCTACTTTATTGGTATGTAAGAACTCAATACTGACATTTCAGATAAAATAGTAGTGTTACATGAAAATCATTAAATTAGGCCAATGCAAATAAGCCGACTACTCTTTTTCCTCTCTATTTTTAAGTAGTCAGGCTGCCTCTTACTTTACTTGCAAAACCTCCTCATCTGTACAACATCTTTAAACAAAGACATCCAACTTTAGCATCCAACGGAACACACCCCCCTGGAATAGAAGCCTCACTGGAGGAATTTTATTGCTTAGAAAAGCTCTTACAGGATTATTCTAAAACAACATGCATTTGTGGCTGAACTAAGGCAAGACTCACCACCTACAGAAAAGTAGCAACAACCAGTTTGGGGAAAATAAACTAAAAATACAGGGGAGAAAGCCACGTCTACAAAACCAATTTTGCAGTCTTAAACCTATACCAGGGACATAATACAGCTGATAAATCAGCCATGCTAGTAAACACTCGAGGCTGAAGCCAGGCACACACAGAGTAACAAAATGAAGGCAGCAAATCAAAGCTCCAGGTGCATGGTCACATGTATTCATCATGCCACCTGAACATAAAATCAAGCCATCAAACTGGACAACCTCAGGCCAGTGTGCTGCACACCACAGATAACCACAACACTGGTCCCACACTGTAGGTCCCTTAGCTTACCAGAGCAACATTCTTTCAAACCTGTCCCTGCCCTTGTGCAGACAGCCCATTTTATAATCAACAGAACAATGGAAAAAGAGATGAGTTTCTTGTGCCCTTCCTGAGAGCACACCTGTTAAGGGAGAAAAATACCTTAATCCAATTAGTCCCACAATTTTCAATCTTTCATATAAAATAAAAACTTTATTTCAGCCCACATGCAACTTAAATCCTAAACTCACCCAGTTATTCATTGAAGACCCTGATTGATTTAAGATGACCAAAAACGTTGTAAAACCTTGGTAGTTAGAAAACCAGTGAATCCAGTGTCAGCACAGACAAACCCTCAACTTTTACTTTATTAAAGGCTTTGTCTTGGCAATCTCTCGTCATAAATCTAAAAATACTGTAAAAAAAGTTTTAAATAATGATATGTTCCCCTGTCACATACTCCTACTCTTGCAGTACTTATAACATCCACCATTGACAAATTCCACATATTTTTACAAAAATATTTGTTGAAATAAAAGGGTACACTATAAATACTGATTTGATTTTTAAAGACTTCTCAGACTCTATTTACTAACTTAATCTTGTCCCCTCATAGAAGAAAAAGAAGTTACACCTCTACCTAGGTGAACAAACATGCAGTGGTGAGGCTACAGTTGTAACTGGAAGAGTAGATTGTGTTAGATAATCCAGTTTTTTCAAGTTCTCTTTTAATTTAACTACTCCATTTTATCCATAGACTTATTTTGTCTTCTCCCTAAAAATCAGTCTTACCTTTCCACAAAGTAAACCCACTTTGGAGATGCACACAGTTCAAATGTAACTCTTCAGATTATGAAATCATTATCAATGTTACTGTTTACACTTACCAGTTTCCAAAATACAGATTTTTCTTCTTATGAGATAACAACTGACAGATACACATACCCTGTAGAACTACAGGGATAGCTGTTAAAGCTCCATACCTGAACCCACTTACGTTCAGCTCTACAGACCTCAGCAGCAACAGTACCCACTTCCCTATACACATTCAGGGACTTCAGGGGGAAAAAATCTGGAAGAACATTTTACACATAAGTGACCTTCTAAAAATACTGTTCCATAAAGAAATGATTCACAGCTCTTCCCCAAAAGAGCAGTATCATGACCGCATACCTGCTGCAAATAATCACTTATGGACCCATTCCATATTCTGGTGGAAGAGCTGTGTTCCTCTGGAAACCAACATCAACTTCCACTTCCAACAGTGCTGCAGATGAGACACCACCTTATTTCAACTTTACTGTTCATAAGGTATGCAGATATTACTACAAGTTTAAACTAATGTCTAGGCATTGTTACATGGCAAGATCATCATGAACATGCAGAGAAAAAGTAAGGTTATGGCTGAGAAGCCAGGAGCCCAGCATCAGTTACCAGAGGTGATGTGAGAAGTGTTAAAAGCACTTAATGGTAAACCCAGCATGAGCTTAGAGCTGCATTCAGGAAAGGAAAAAAAATTCACTTGCAAACTGAGCAGAGTTCCAGCTGCCAACTTGTGTCAGCAAAAAATGCATGGAGCTATATCTACCTAAACCCATGGAACAACTGTTTTTGAGACAATTTTCTTTTAAAGAAGTTTTCAAAATGCATTACATACATAAATTAAGGACTGTGGTGTCCTTGACCTGCTGTCAGCCACCCACCCAGCCAGACACTCTCTCACTCTCCCCCTCAACAAGATGAGAGAGAAAAGACAGAAAAGCTTGTAGGTCAAGATAAAGACAGGGAGATCCCTTACCAATTACCATCCTAAGCAAAACAGGCTGAACTTGGAGAAAATTTTAATCTATTGCTAATTAAAACAGAGTTGGCTAGTGAGAAATAAAACCCCTTCCCTTCCTTTCCCTCAATCTCAACTTCACTCCTTCATTCCCAACTTCTCTATGTCCGTTCCCCCCCACGCAACACAGGGGAGTGGGGAATGGAGGTTGGAGTCAGTCCATAACAGCTCCTCCCTGCCACTCCTTCCTCCTCTTTTCCCTTGCTCCAGTGCGTGTCCTTCCCACAGAGCAGAGTCCTTCACAAACTGCCTCAGCATGGGTCCCCTCCTACAGTCCTTCAGGATAAACCTGCTCTAGTGTGCTATAGACGGCAGATTCCTTCAGCAAACATCCGCCTGCTCTGGCAGAGGGTCCTCCACAGGCTGCAGAGGGTTTGCAGAGTGGTCTCCTCCACAGCCTGCAGGGTAGACATCTGTTCCAGTGTGGTCTCCTCCAGGGGAATCGCTGCTTCAGCACCTTCTCTCCCTCCTCCTTCTTCCACCTTGGGGTTCACAAGGCTATTTCTCAAACTCTTTTCCCCTCTGTATTCCCCACTCCCATCTAGCATTTCGCCCTTTCTTAAATACACTTTCCCCAGGGTGCCACCATTTTGGCTGAGGTGCTCAGCTGTGCCCTGCAGTGGGTCCACTGGAGCTGGCTGTGTCTGGCACAAGGCACCCCTGGAGCCTTCTGCTCCTCACAGAGGGCAATTCTGCAGCTCCCCACTGCCAGCACCTGGCACCTGCACCTAGTACAACTGTACTTGCTGAAGGGAAACAAGAACACCCGAGAAGTACTTCACTGAGAAAAAAAAATGCACTTACTGAATCACACCACATACAATGAATTTATACAGTTGTTTATGTATAAACAAACCCGGGTTCCAGCTTTAGAGAGCTGAGGAAGGCAGACAGCTCACCATTTTGCAAGGGAAGACACACTTTTATTTATAGATGCTCTCAGCAAACCGGGCCTTGTGATTGGCCATCACGATTGGACTCTCCAAATCCACCCCTCAGTCACTAGCAGCGCAGGCCAGGGAAGTAGAGATCAAAAACAGAACTTGACTTCTTTCAACAACTTCAGCAAAGCCTCAGAAACACCAGCATTACATCTACGTGTAACCAAGCGACAAGTAATTAAGGCCTGACTCAGCCGTGTTATCTACGCCCAACACTGGTTTTTGCCTCATGACATTTTACATGGGCTTACATTGAATGTCTGCGCATCCACATAAAAGCACTTAAAGGATAATTGCCATTGGGTAAGAGCACTCAAGCAATGCACAATGAGTACAGTATAATAAAACAGACAATGGTAGCTTTTATGAAGTCTGATTATAAAAACTCTCAAAGTGCTTTAGTGGTTAGTTGTGTAGTGCTATGCAACAACTCCAAACACACAGAAGCTGTGCTGAAGTGATCAGCAACACATAGGACACCTCTCAGAGACTTCAAAAGGCCTTCTACCACATCACCTATGAATGTAGTCACCAGAATTAAGTGCTATGTCTGTAGCCTTCAAGGTTAATTCCCCCTCGCTTTCACTTACATTATTTGGATCTTTAAAAAAATGTGTTTATGTTTATAAAAATATTGTAGGAGGGTTCATAACTGTCCTAACACTAAAGGAAATTAATACAGCTATACATTTTTACATACAACTTCTGTCCATATTTGTTCTGGAATATCAAAAACAAATTCAATAAGCTTGTTCTGAAGTTTTCAGGTACATAAGTATCATTAACCTACTGAAGACCACCAAATACACGCATGCACTAAAACTGTGGAGTCCTTAAACTTTGGGACCTAGCTTTATATTTAAACAAATTTCTATTGTTATGGGAATATATTTTGCCCACAGGTTTATTTAAGCAGCTTAACTGACTTTATTTAGATGCTATCTGAACAAGTACAGACATTACACAGTTATCAATACCAAACCGCAGTAGGCATCTGTTAGTACCATCAGAAATGAAAATGGGTCATGCCATCCTACTTGTCCACACACTCTAAGACTATGTAATTTTTCCATGTTTATTTATGTACATAACATCTTTAAGGATTACAATCATGTGCAATGGTATTGCTTTGTCTCCTAGGAGACAAGCAAATCTGTTTAGAAGCAACTATACCTCAACATAGGGAAGAAGCTGTCAAGGAGTAACTGCATGTAGTAAGAAAGTTCCTATTCAAAAAAATGAAGGCAGACAGAAGTCAAAGCCTGAGACAGATAAGGCATCTAGGAGGTGTATTACCAAACTCAAATCTAAACAGAAAGGATTAACATACCAACCACCTGTTAATTCTCTCATGAAAGCACATTACCTCAACAAATATCAGTGAGGACAGAGGGATTAATGTCTAATGAAAAACACCACATCCAGCCAGAAACTTCAACTGAAATGATTTTATGTTTGCAGTATAACCAAAGCTCCAACTGCAGCTCTTGCAGACACACTCAACCTTATCCACAAAAAGCAGTTCTTGAGTCAACAGTTGCATGAAGCTCAACACACTTGTACCGGGATAGAGTTAATTTTCTTCATAGAAGGTGGTAGGGGGCTATGTTTTGGATCTGTGCTGAAAAAAGTGTTGATAACCCAGGGATGTTTTCATTCTTGCTGAGGAGTGCTTGCACAGGCAAGGCCTTTTCTACTTCTCACCCCACCCCACCCGTAAGTAGGCTGGGGGTGCATGAGAAGTTGGGAGAGGACACAGCCAGGACAGCTGCCCCCCAGTTGACCAAAGGGATATCATCCCATACCATATGATACCATGTTCAGCATGTAAAGCTAGGGGAAGAAGGAGGAAGGGGACAATGTTTGGAGTTATGGCTTTTGTCTTCCCATGTCACCATTATGCATGATGGAACCCAGCTTTCCTGGAGATGGCTGAGCACCTGCCTGCCAGTGGGGAGTAGTGAATGAATTCCTTGTTTTGCTTTGCTTGTGTGCACGGCTTTTGCTTTACCTAAACTGTCTTTATCTCAACCCATGAGTTTTCTCACTTTTACCCTCCCAATTCTCTCCCCCACACCACGGGGCGTGGGGAGTGAGCAAGCAGCTGTGTGGGGCTTAGCTGCTGGCTTGGGTTAAGTCACAACAACATACTAGAAAAAACTGGACAAGCATAAATTAAGAACTTCAGGTGGCAAAGATGAGCTGATTTGGGGCAACACCATCAGTGCCCAACCCAGCAAAGCTCCTACCACCCTTCTGACAAGTCCTGAAGCATACCCAGTTCCTGTACAAGTGGCAGTGTACCAGGTCATCACCCCTTGGGATCAGATCAGAGCTGGTCTGAAGTCAGTTTCCCAAAACACATATAATGTGAACACTGTCCTTAACACCATTTCAGCACACAAATCCATTCCCCTTGCATTATACTACTTGCTTATGTAGGCAAAGCTCTTTCTGCTGACTTTTGTTTTGTAGGAACAAGATTTCTGTGGAAAGTCTTTCTTTGTATCAGGCTCATCAGACAACTGCAGGATCCTTTTTCCAGAAGATTCACACAAGAAATTTTAGTGTCAAAATAACTTTTCTGCAACACCATCTATTAAAGTTCCTAAATGGAGATAATTAAAAGAAAGGCATTAATGTAGGTAAATACCAGCGTTAAAGTAATTTGTTTATAACAATAGCAGGGGTTTTTGTTTTAAAGAAATTCAAAAAGCATGCAAGATTTCAGTAACTGCAATTAGCTATAGGCAAGACGCTAGCACATACTTACTTTGAAAAATGTTCCCAAATTGTCCTGGATTAGAGCCCAGGTCCTGAGAGATGTTTAGTTTGATAATTCCAATTCTGCCTTTGTTTTCCACTGACAGATCAATGACTTAATACAAATACATTTGTCATCTGTGGTTTCTGCAATTTACCATTTTCTTAATTTAATTATTATGCCAAAAAACACTACTTATGGGCGTCATACTGGGAAAGCAGACCTGGAATTAGAGTGCTTTAACTCCTACATCTATAAAACCTGTCTCTACCTGCTTGGAAGTCACCAGGGCGCATATAGCTGCAAGGCTGTTCCTCTGTTGCGTGCAAGGTACAATGCCACAATTCCTAGCACAGCTGCTGTCTTAAGTAGCATGTAGGTGAGGTAATGCAGGGTTGTAACAGCAGGGCCTGCACCTCCCAGCTGTTTGAGTGGTTACCAACATACCAAAGTTCAGATGTACTACTTCTCACCCTCAAACAAGCATACACCTAAAGTGCCTGATGGTGTGGCTTTCAGTTTTTACCTATTTTCACATATTTTTAAGATACTTCTTCATTTGTGGTTAGTGGTCCTGTTAGTACAATGCTAATAGTAGCATACTTAGAAGCATAAAGGTTACTGAACACCAAGGAGAAGGTTTTACCCTTGTGCACATTATCACATCTTAACTGAACCTCTCTCCTTTCACAATCTCACCTTACCCATAACTCTCCTACTTCAACTGTCGTATCACTGCTGCCTAAATGTACCCCTTAAAGTTTGTTACCTCCAATTTTCAGCCATTAGTTATTACCTCTGATGAGAATTTAAAATTAAGCATGCCTAGTTTGGATGGAAACAAAGAAGGGGAAAACACAAACGGGTGTCAGAAGGGAAGGTAATAGCATAGTGATAGCACTGTCAAGCACTACTGATACTCTAACTCATGCCCTCTTTCTGGGAAGACCAGATGCCATGCAACTACCTTAACACATACTCAGTGTGACTGTATATATGCAGTTGCAGCAGAATTCAGTGCAACTCAGACCACACTATAATTCCAATACATAGTCTGTGGTTCAGCAAACTCCAGAACTCAATGAAACTCAAGAAAGTCAATGACTGTCACCACTCTGCAATGACCAGTAAGTGATATGCCCAAGGTTACCTCCTTGATGTTTTAGTCTGTAATTTAGACCCATATTTTCTAAAAGTAAGTACAGCCAATTCAATTCTGCTTGCTGCAGAGCTGCTCCAAGGAAATATGTGGCATCTTTAACTTTGGAACATGTCCTCCACTGCTGTAATATGTTAACATCATCAGCATTTGAACAAACAGGAAGGGGAAGGAACCACTGATAGCAGGTTAAAACACATGCAGAAGGTTCACAGTAGCCCATCTACTTATCAAAACCATAAAGACCCCATCAAGCTAAGGATTCCCCTGTGACTTTTTGCAAGTAATCTATTCTGTTAGCTAGCACAGAACAAAATATATCACGCAAAATTTGCCCTGCCCTTCCCTGTAATGTACTATGCACAAAACCTGAAACACAGCATGAAAGACATCCGAGACATTTTTGTTATATGGTCTGAATAACAGCTTTACAATGAAGGCATCCACTGAGCCATAGCTACAGCATTATTACATTCTAGTACAAGTTTCCTGAGATAACAATGAAAATTAAATTAGCAGTTTAGTGCAGTAGTTCATCTGCTCCATTCACCCACAGCTTTCTCAGGATTGCAAGGCTTTTGAAAACAATTGGATCATTAATAGTCCAGGTGCAATTAATTATACAGTCCCACTATCATGGCAGCATGGCCTCACAAAGGAAGTTTGTCACTCAGTATATAAGCACTACCCTCTAGAAATAAATAAAAAGTATATATTGAGATACACAGTTGTTACAATAAAACACGGCAAAATGCATGTATTACAGAAGTTTCTCTGACAGGCAACAGGGAATTAATCTTTCTTGGCTACACAGGTTGCCATTCTATAACATTATTTTCATCCACACTTAATAGTTTTGGAAGAGGTTTTTGTAGCTTGCACATGGCTCTTCCTTTTTTGCTTCTCCTGAAAGTCACCTCCAGAGCTGTTTGACCAGAAAAAGAAAAAAATTTCTCTTTCTAGTTCAAGACTGTAGGTGATATCACTTAAAAAAGAAAAAAAGTATTGCATTCATCCCTGGTTCCCACCTGAAATGTGGTAAAGAAACATGTGGCAAGGGCTACCAGGCTATTTATACAGCTGAATACTTGAGCTTTAACCCTTGGCATACTTGTAATTCACCTCTGAACAGTGCAAATTCATCAGCTTAGTTACATTTGTGCAGAAGGGCAAGGTATTCATCCCACTGCTCCCTGGCTCGAGCAGGACAATCTTTCAGCTGGGAAGTTTGATGAAAGCATCCCTTTCGGCTAGGAAAGGGTAAGTAAAACTTAGGGTTTGGTTTAATGAGCTAAGTAAAGACAGGTTCCTGGCTTGATTTCAAAGCAGAGTTTGTTTGCCAGCATTCTCCCATGTTTTTCACCTTTCCAGCTAGCTTGTCCTCAAGTACCTGCATCTTTTCTCCTTCCCCTCTATCAGTGCACAAAGACCTACCAGCATTCCATGATTTTAAGCACAAATCAGCCATACATCTTAAAAACCACTATCACGCAACTATTAAAACCTTGTTGCAAAAAGAATTTTAAACTCCACATCTGTAAGAGAAGAGCCAAAAAAGCCACAAATCTGGAAGCTGAAGCAACAAATGATAAAAATTTGGGGGAATTGGACAATAGAGTATTTGAAGCTCACATCACTGTTTTTAAAGGGGCTTAGCAATAGCATGCACAGCACTGCTTGTGATACCATAACACTGAGAAGCTCCCAAGCACAAGCTAGAATGTCACTGTGTTTGATACTGCACAAAAACAAACAAACAAAAAAAAAAGGAAACAAAAATTATTTGTTCTTAATCCTCTCCTCTTTCACTTCTCAAGCTATTAAAAAGAATGGTATTTCTCTTGAGTCAGAGCCTGAACAGGTCATTTCCCAATCCAGCAGCAGAACAGGCCAAGCCTGCCTCACTGAAGTTCTTAATAACAGGCATATGATTCGTGGTATTTGGCATAAAAGAAAACCTTCAGTCTGGTATCAAGAGCAATTCCACCTAAGGAAGATCTAATAGAAAACTTTAAGGACTTTGCCCAAATCACTAATCTTCTCAGAGTCATCATGCCCCTTTTTATAAATCCCCAAATCCTGCATTTCAGATTTTTGTCTCTAAAGTATGGGTAAATATCTTCCTCTCAGGCCTTGTACAGAAGATCATTTCTGGTTAATGTTTGCCAGCTGCAGGTAACCCAAACAGCAAAATCAGAAACCAAGTAACTGATAAGTATTACAGTTTCAGCATGGCAATCTGAGATCACAGTTGTGCTTTGGAGGTAGGGGGAGAGAGTGCATAATTTGCAACAAAACCATGAGGCAAGTTACCCCATAAGAGGAATTGTGGCAGTAAAAGGCTATCTAGCTGCTCAGCTTGCCAGCTCAAGATTCTTCTCATTTGCACTGCACTTGACAGTGCTCATATTTTATGCCTCAAGACTTGGGACTCTTTCATCCCTTTGCGTAAACCTAACTTTACACAAGCTGTTACTGCTACCAGAGCAGCCCCATCATATGGAGCTTCCTCATAGTACAAGAGTAGCACCACACTGTTATGTTTACTGACATTCAGTTCAAAGCAGCTTACATCTAGACAAAATGCTGCCAAAGGAAGCAGACTATGCTGGACATACGTTGTCCTCCTTCTACAGAGCTTTTCAGAAAAGATGTTTCTCTATGCTTGATTTCACAGCTGAACATACATATACTAAGGGATCCTGATGATTAGCCTCAGGACTATGTCCTCCTGCCTGTAAAATTTAAAGGGTGCAAAAGGCCCACTCAATCAGCTTTGCAAATGCATTCGAATTTTGGGTTGAAGACTGTAATTATCAGGTCCTTGTGCATCTCCTTCCAGGAGGATTTTAAGTATCTAAATATTTCTGGCACATGAAACCAGATATGCAACTCAATGTATGAATCTGCTTCTTCGTCTCTCACTTATTCCAAGTGAGAAAGGAGATGTTCTAGTTATAGGTTTATTTATACCCACCAAATGTCTTGAAAAAAGCTCCAGAGAGCTGCAGACATTACTATTGTACAGATAATCTAAAACCTCAGGCAACAGTGCACAGCTGTATTAGATAAAGCGCTCAGCAATGTGTCTCTCCTCATCCCAGTGTATTTCTGAGATAATGAGGGTGCATATCAGCATGCATGTTAAAGGCCTATCCTGCACACGGAAGATTTAAAGCAGGAGACAAACATATATTTTTCCATACTAAAAGCAAATCAATAAAGTGTTTTACATGACTGTTGCGACAGCCCTACACACTTAAAGTGTAAAGTATTTAACTTTGTAGGTAACTTATCACAAATATCTCTAAAAAACACAAGCAATGTTGTTTCTTCGGCTCATGTGACACAAGAACAGGTCTGTAGCTGATCTAGGCTAGATGAGTTTTTACTTAATCCCTCTGCAATCATTTTAACCCTGACACGTATACATTCTATGACTGCAGTACTATTCCTTAGTATGATCTAAGGATCACACTCTAGCAATTAGGCAATTCATCTTTAGGTAGCTGTAATAATATTCAGGGTGTGTTAGAACAGGAAATGATCTCTCTCAGAGACAAGAAGGTCTAAAGCAATTAAAAGAAAAATCTATGCTATCTCCCTACACAGTCTAAACATGGCCCTTAGTTAATACTTCAGCAGGCCAAGCAGGAGGGGAAGGAAAAAGGTAACAAAAAGATTACTGCTAGTTAGGTCACAGGGACATTTTGACAGAATGGTCACCATTTCCAATAAATATGAATGCTCATGTAAACATCGCCATCAATTCACACGCTCTTTGCTTACTTTATCCCAAAGCACTACTGTTTGGTTGGGGTGAAGATCTGGCAGACAATCTGTAATGCTGGAGGTACGGTAGCTCTCTAGTGGACATATGTTTAAGAACAAATGTGTAACAGAGCAGCTTTTAGAGCAGTACTTTCTTTACCACCCTCTTCAACTTGCTGTGAGTACTTTCATGACAGAACCTTAGCTTTCCAGTAACTAATTCTCACCATACAGTCCTCCTGAAGCCACAACAGATTGCAACATGAACAGCAAGAAGCCAGACTGAGGCAAAGAGCAGCAACAGAAAAACCTTCTGTACTTCTCACTCTGTGCAGTGAAGTATCTTTTTTTAATACAGGATATACATCAACTAAAGAACAGGAGAAAATATAGAATAATCAATTTCAAAGATCAGCGGACATTTTTCATTAGAAATCCTGTCTCTATGTTGCTCATGATCTCCTCAACACAGGATCAACTATTACCAACACTGATATCCACTTCAGTGCTGGACATTTAATTTATAAAGAAAAAACTGAAATTATTTGAGAACAAATAACATATATTCCCCCTTTTTTTTTGTGGGTGGTTTTGTTTGAGGTTTTTTTTTAAAAACATCTCAAATAATAAAGAGGACTCAATATGATAATTCAGAAGACACTGACTGGCAGGTTCAGAAGCTTTTGGATCCATTTCAGACCAAGACAGCTGTGCTATATGACAACACATTATAATCTCTGAAAGACTACCAATCCTCCCTGGTTTGCTATTCTACTCTGGTAAACAATGTGTATTCCCAGTTACTGTGACAAGGTTTATAGAAAGATAAGGTCTTTCAGTAGGTCAGCTGACAGAGATGGAAAAGACAGACAACTCCAAGACACACAATTTAACCTTTAGATCCTTGAGATTACTGATGTAGGCAATAAATCTGTATCTTGCCTTTATCCTCTTTTCAAGAAACAAGATTAACCCAAGTGAGTTTGCACCTGCCCTGCAAAACACTGACTAAGATTTGGAATCCACCATCAAAAAAAAAAAACCAAAAAACCACATATCCCATGTTGGACTGAAAGACTGTAAAACATTCTGAATGAGAGAAACTAATGCAGGCAATTACATTTGGCACCATTTGCCTCAATAAACCTCATAAAACATGTTTCCTGTTCACAGTCACTTTTTTTTTTCCAAAAGGAAGACTAATGTAGAGAAGATAAAAACACAACAGAAAGGAAAATGGGAAAACCCTGGGAGTTTTTTTGCATTTACCCCTTTCCCCATAATCCCAGCCTGGTATTGACTACCCACAGAGTGTAGAAGCAACCAGATTACAATTGAAAATATGTTGCTGCCCAGCCTCAACTCCTCACTTGATAGTCTGGAAAACACTCTTCCCAACTAGAAGAGTTCTAAAGAGAATACAGAATGATCCTTAAAAAAATAAGCCACCATGCTGCATTAGGAAAGCAGTGAGCCATCCTTTATGTAGCATTTGCCTTGATCGCCCTTCACCTGGCAATCCCATCCTGCCTGTTTCTGCCAGCAGTTAGCCACTTGCCTCACAAGAGCATAGGCAAATAATCTGCTTGAATTCAAGTTTCAGGTGTTTGCTACCCACAGCACTTCAATGCACTGCTGTTCCAGAAGCAAAGTACTTCCCACATGAAGTTAAAGCCATGTTTAATTCTCAGAGTAAGATATCAAAAACACTTTAGTAACTGATGGCCATAATCTTGTGAACTATCATTTGTTCCTGTTTACTGGAAATGAGAGACTGCTTTTCTTTGGTTATTTTTTAAATTTTTTTTTTAAGGTGAAATTTATGAAGCAGTAGGATGAAGTAATGATAATAGGGGAAAAAAAAAAAAAAACAACAACAACAAAGGAGTGTTGTACCTTATCTTCCTACCTTCCCCATGTGCCTCCACAAATTAAGTCTTTCAGATGTCACACCCAGAAGATATCAAGTTTTCAGTTCTACTATTTAATTTCTCGACATAAAAGAAGCAGCTCTACTCTAAGTGACAGCATTAAGTTTTCTTCAGTGAGCTGGGGATACAAACCATTATTTTTTCTAGTGCAGAAGTGTTAATACCATTCTTCAGAAAAAGACAAAATTCATAACGGACCACAGACTGTAGGAGAACAGTCTGAACTACATAAACAATAACACCACTCAAGAGATCTAGGAAATAATTCTTCTGTTCTAGTCAGCTCTGGCAAGGCCTAAAACTGAGTATGGCATCCTGTTTTTTATGTCACACTTCAAGACAGATATGACCAGCTGGAAAGAGTCTACCAGACAGCAATGCAAACGAACAGATGTCTGGAAACACATTCTGTAAGGGAAGATTAAAGCCACTGGGGTTGTTTAGTCTAAAAAAGAGGCCTAGGAGAAGACAAGATCAGAATTGTCAAGCGTGTTGTATACAATGCCACAAGAGAATATAGTTCTACTAGAATAGCACATGAAGTAATAATGCATATGGGAAAACATGCATTTTTTTCTAATTACCAATTTATAGATAAAATTGAAAATATTTCTTATGTCATGGCTTTGAAGATTTTACTGACAGCTAAAGTAGCAGCAAGAGAGGTATCAGGACAATCTGTTTCACTGCTGTCTAAAGGATACTGAACAGCCTTGATAAGACATTCAATTCTGTTATGTTGGCAACAGGAACAAGGACAGGGCAAGAGGAAAAATGAAACCTGGAAGAACAGGATCAAGGGCTGGGGATCCATAAAAACAAAAGAACTCAGAAACAGAACATTGAAGAGAACATCAAAATTTTCATTATTTCAGAGTAATTAGATGGGATGTCACTGTGAAAACGGTAAAGAATTTAGGGTGGAAAAGACCCATAAGACCACTGAGTGCAGCCTTAATCTAGCCCTGCCAAGTCCACCACTAAACCATGTCCCTTAGCACCACATCTGCAAGTCCTTTAAATACCTTCAGGGACGGTGACTTAACCACCTCCCTGGGAAGCCTGTTCCAAAGTTTGACAACCCTTTCAGTGAAAGAATTTTTCTTAACATCCAATCTAAACCTCCCCTGGTGCAACTTGAGGCCATTTCCTCTCATCCTATCACTTGCTGCATGCGACAAGACCAACACCCACCTTGCTACAACCTCCTCCCAGGTAGCTGTAGAAAGCAATAAGGTCTCCCCTAAGCCTCCTTTTCTCCAGGTTAAACAACCCCAGCTCCCTCAGCCGCTCCTCAGAAGACTTGTGCTCTAGACCCTGCCCCAGCTTCTTTGCCCTTCTCTGGACATGCTGCAGCACCTCTGTATCTTTCTTGTAGTGAGGGGCTCAAAACTGAACACAGGATTCAAGGTGGGGCCTCACCAGTGCTGAGCACAGGGGGATGATCACTGCCCTAGTCCTGCTGGTCACATTTCTCACACAAACCAGGACGCTACTGGCCTTCATCAAGGACTTCTCTCAGTGTTACACTTTTGGCAGGTAGGATGTAAAGAAAGCCTGAAATCATCTGTACATTCATCTCAGATCTTAGTCTTGTCTTTTTCCACCATCCTTAAAGGTTTCAGCATGCAAGTAACATAGATGCTCTCCATTTTGAATTAACATACGTTCATTTATTTATGCACTCTAACACATTGTGGTGTCTCTGCACAGAAAAATGATTATACAGGTGGATTTGTCAGGTGGCTCTGCAGGTAGGCAGGAATTCGGCTGCAAGCACTGACTACACTGAAATGGAAGGATGGGAAAAAAGCAAAGCACAAAACACACAGACAAAAAAGATTGGTTTCGGATAACAAAGGACTCCAGCAGACGGGAATAAAAGGGAGAGAAGAAGGCTGCATATTCTAAGCAACCTTTCCCACTACATTAAAATGAGTATCTTCTAGAATTCCTAACTGCAGGTGAGGTATCAGATTGCCCAGGTAAAATTTTCAAATTCCAATGAATGCAATATTGACTTTTTCCTGGGCTTACCTTCCCTATACTTTCAACTCAAAAGGTGCCTGTAATTCATCTCCAAAGTACACACAAAAATAACCAGCCTTACCCAGAAGTTAACTGGTCTGCCAGCAGCTGTGAGTTCTGCTAACTGAACAGACAGCCTCTGTATATTTCTACACAGTATTTTGCAGATTTACCAACTGAGCACCAAACCAACTAGACACCACATAGTTGTGGGAAGCACAGCCCCCCCATCCCACACATACAAGACCTGCTAAGAAGCAGGATATATTAATTACCTACCAGTGAGCACCATGCTAACAGCAGCTACAGAGTTACTACTCAGTTCAGTGAATAAAGTAAGTTCACATCTCTCTACAAAAATAAATAAATAAATAAATAAATAAAATTATGTGGATATATCCACATTCAATCCCCTACTGCACTTCACTGTAAATACATTCCTCCCTTTGTAGGTTCATGCAGTTGAAACAGATCAGAAACCTGGTCCAAGTTTAAGTATCTAAAGAAAGAAAAGAAAAAAAAATGGGGGAGATAAAGTTATATTTATATATTTAGATCCAATCCACCTTGCTATCTTACAGTTGTATCAATTCAACAGAGGAGGCATCAGGGAATAAAGGAGAAAACAGGAGCTACATATACATCCATTACTATGGAGGGAAATATTCCTGGCAATCACAGCTTAACTGGTTGCAAGTAACTTCAGCCAGTGCTTTGCAGATATTTCTTGAAAAATGTCAGGGTTCCCCCAAAAAACCTTTGCACATCCAGCTCCATAAAGGCAAAGAATAAAGAAACACCACCTAAGAACAAATTCAAAAGTTAACCACTACAAAAGGCACGTCAGACACTCAACTAAGCGATAACAGAGATTATGTACAGAGGTGAAGAAAAGCAGCAGCCAAACAAAACAATGCTCTTGGTTTGGGGGTCACAGCAAGAAATACCTGTATAGAGTGCGAACCATACAACAAAAAGTAAAAACAAAACAAAAAAAAAAATCAGTTTGAGACACAAAAGAGTCACTTTACTGTAACATGTTTAAGAGTGCAGTTAGAAGGTACTGCAGCTAGATCAGGAGGGGAGGGAAGGTAACAACACACTTATCCACGTATCACGCTACAGATCTATCACCCACAGAGGTCCTCCATAATCCACAGCCTGTCATTAGAGCTCCCAAGAGGATTAGTATAGTTTAGGGACTTGCCCATCACTTCCGTCTGACGTTGAAGAGTTTGCTTTAGACCAATGCTATCCGAAGGTGACACGCCAGGTAAAAATAAAAAAAAAAAAAAAAAAAAAAAAAAAAATGCCCCTCCATACAAAACCTCCCAACCCTCAATACCGGCAGCCAGAAGGGGCGAGAACTGGGGGAGCAGAACCAAGAACGCCACGGGTCCAGCAGGGGAGATGACACGAAGGGGCTGCACCGAGGCGGGCGCGAAGCCGCTCCCCGCCGCAGGGGGACACCTCCACTCCCCGCTCCGGGCGGGGGCTCCCGGCGCGCCCCCGGAGCCTCCCGGCGAGAGAAGCAAGCGCCGCCGCCCCGGCCCCGCGCACCTCCTCGCCGCGCACCTCCTCATCCCGCTCCTCCAGCGCGGCGGCGTCCTCCGCCCGCCCGCCGGGGCTCGCCTGCTCCTCGCCCGGCCGCCGCCGGAGCCGTCTCGCCGCCGCCCCGCCGGTGGCCGCCGCCACACCGCCGCGGCCGGGCTCCCCCTCCTCGGAGAGAGTTTCCGAGCCGGAGGAGGAGCCGGAGCAAGAGGAGCCGACGTGGCCGGCGCCCCGCAGCCGCTCGGGAGCCACCGAAACTTTCTCGGCCATGGCCGGGGGCTCACAGCCGCGCCGCCCGCATGCCCCACCGCCGGCAGCCGCGGCCCCCCCCGCCCCGTACCGCCGCCGCCAGCAGCAGCAGCCGCAACCGCAGCAGCGCTCCGCGGGCCGGGCCGGTCCCCGCGCTCCCGGGCGGCGGGCGGGGCCTGCGGGCGGGGCCGAGCAGGGCGGAGCCAATGGCGCGGCGTGGGAGGGCGGCAGGTAACGGGGCGGGGCGGGCAGGGGAAGGGGCCGCCGCGGCGGACCCGGTGGCGGGGCGGTGTTAGGGCGGCGCGGGCAGCATCGCGCTGGGTCTGCCTGCGGGCGAGGGGAGGGTGCGAGGGATCCTTCACGCTGCTCCTCGCCGCGAGTGGAGGCAGGAGGTGGGCGCGAAGCCGCGCCGCCCCGGGTCTGGCGGTCCCTGCCCCCGGCAGCCCGGTCCCGTTACCGGGAGGCGGCCGGCGGAGAGGGCAGAGGGGTCTGCCGGCTCCCGAGGCCGGCCGGGGTCGCCCCGCGGGGCGGTGCGCAAGGTGCGCGCCTCGGCGGGGTGGGGACGCTGCGAGCCACGCTCCGCGCCGGGGCGGTGCCACGGGGGTAAGCGGCGGCAGGTATTTCACATGACAATAGCGGTTTCTCCGTCTCTCTCTTCCTTCAAAGAGGAGCTGTCAGCAGTTTATCGCAGCGGCTTTGCCACCTTCGCATCGTTTGCAGAAGGCTACGGGCGCCTAGTTACGCTCTTGCGGCAAACAAAGTCCCTGTGGGTGTTTGACTTTGAAACGGACATTGACATTGGGATCTGTGGCCAGGCTTTCAGAGGCGTTGAAAGCGGAGCAGATCGCAGGAGCTAGGCACCTGAAAGCTTTTGCAGATCCTCCTAGACAACTCCTTCATCTTTAAGGACCTAAATAGCTTTTAAAACTAGTTGCCCCGACAATCTTTTTTAAATTTCTTTTGAAATATTCTCTTTATTCTCCTTTATATATATATATATATATATATATATAATTTATTTTTTGGGGGGGTCATGAGTTGTCTATAATGATAACATAGGTCTTCATCTAATGTACTAGTATTATATATAAATATATACTTATATACACCAGAGCCTTATTTGCTCATGCTAGGACGGCCCGGGGTCCCCTGGGGTAATCCAGTTGTGAAATCAAAACAGATTAAGTGCTTCGGTGATGAATAAAGTCCCACAGCATCAATACGGAGTAGATAACATCTGCATTTCATAGAAGACAAAATGTGAGCACAGACCAGTTACGGATGTGCTCTAATTAACACAGTACGTAGATATTGAAAGTAGGAAGCAGGATGCAAGTCTCCCCTTTTTCAGATTTGTAATTTGACCAGTTTATCCAATATTCTCAGATGATAAATGGATAAACTTTTTTCTTTTTTTTTTTTTTTTTATGTTATAATGACTAGGTGAATTATCAGATTAATAGTGGAAGGAAAAATAACTATACAAAATTCTCTAAATCTCAGTCCTTCTCTGCTTTGAATGAGCTATTAAAGCTGGATATTAGGTTGTAACAATGCTGATAGTTCTATGTCATTCTTGTCAGTACTTAGATCAGGCCCTTCAAATGCCTAGAAGTTTATCTACTGGAGAAGAGAATTATAACAGTCACTAGGGACAGAATTTGACACAGAAATTTGCCTATACCAACATTTAATGGTAAGGAATCATGAAACATATGCAGAAACACTACAAAAACTAATCTTGGCTAAATGAATTTTACACATATACTACTCCAGATCTAGCTATAATAATTTTAACTAATCAGAGAAACTAGTTCATCCGCAGTACTCCAGGCTCTACACATGAGCTCTTGTACCTCCAAAATCTGGATTTACTTATAACTCCTGAATTCTCAGATTTTAAAGCCAAACCTTTTCCAGTCATATTCTGCATCTGGTTTAGTGTCATTCTAATAGCAGAACAACTGGCTTAATTTCCTCCCTGGGATTTCGCAATATGTAAGAAAATTGCCAGGTGATGAAGAGCAACACTGCAGATCTTTGGCACTTCCTTTTTGTTCTCTTACTGCCTGATATGAGACTGGAAAAAATAAAGCATAGCCAAAGCTTCTACACTTCAGTTATTATCAGCTGCCAGAACAACCCCTGTAATCTGGGGGCAGCAAGGCATATATTAGAATAGTCACAGAACTGCTCTAGTTTATGCCATAAATTAAAATCTGAGAAGGCACTCAACATTTATTACATCACCCCAGACCTACAGAATACAAGTGACAGTATTGTTCTGCTCTGGCCTATGGACTACGCCAGATCACATGCTTTGCTAACATTATCTTTCACAAACAGAAGAAGGGTGCTATGTTGCATATAGTTGCTAAAAGGAAGCGAAAGCTAAAAGTAGTGAAGATAGAAGTTTACATCATTTTCCAACCTGGGAAAAGCAATGTTGCATGCACTTCAGCATCACAAATCAGTGATGTAGTTTGTGGCAAAACACTGAATATCTGGCATGACTTGAGCAGCAAATTTTGAAAACATATTTTAAGAAGTTGTCCATATTTAATAAGCTTTGAGCACTTCTTGTGAGGCATTGGATTAATTTGGTGGAGAGCAAGTAGAGGACTGTGTAGCTCAGAGTGGTTCAACCTCAGCTACAGCAGGAGCCAGGCTCAGCTTTGGGAACATTCACCCCTTCACAGGCTTTTTTTCCAACTCTACATTTATGAGCAGCCATCTCCTGAACTGTTTTACTTTCCCTTTCTGTCCTCCACCTGTACACATAGCAGTCACCCACTTCATGCTGCACAGCTGCAGCAGGCTACTCGTACCCCACTGCTGCTCTTTCCCTCTGCTATCCCCATACCTCAGGCAAGGAAATGCCCCTTTTCCTCATTTCCTTACAGCTGGATCATACCTCCTCTCCACAAGTTGTGGTCAGCACTGCACAAATTGAAAGTAAAACACGATCTTCACATCATTTATAATTAAGGAAAATAGTCCTATGGTTTGGTACCACTGTTTGCTATGTGTACTACTCAATGCTCTCGTGTCAGCTAACTGACAACAAAATACGAGAAAAAAAATAAAATGCATCTCAAAACTCTCTGATTATATACCCAGTTGTTAATACTTGGGAAATGCCTACATTCTGTGTGGTCTTGAAGGACTGGACAAATGAATGGCTAACAGATTTATTGACAAGTTTGGCACAAGGTCTCCAGGCATAAAGGAAACACTGGAAAAAAAGCATGAATAGGTATAGAAAAATGGTCAGTAAATCATAATTATACATGAGACAGCATGAAAAGACACATAAAAATATAATGATTGGTTTTGTAATTGGGCCTTGAAGATAAAGATCAGGGTCTTTGCCAAGAAATGATAGTGAGAAATCAAGGGTGCAGATATACGGTAAAAAATGACAGGCAAAGGAAGTCATCATTGCAGCAGTATATTGAATAAACCATAGAAAAGTCATAGAGAAAGAATATGCAACCCAAGACAAAGTTAAAAGAGGTGGAACAATGGTTTTAGCAGGTCAAACATCCGTCCCATGTTATAGCTTTAATGGGTCAAGTGCAAAAAGCAGAGTTTTGTAGTACCTATTGCATCAGTTTTCTGACATTTGTTGTATTCAATTCATTGCCTTTTTGAACTAGACAGTGTTCCACCAAATTCTTTTTTATACTGCTTAGAATATTCTTCTTGCCCTTTGATTCTGCATATTAAGGCAAAAGTCCACACCTGCAAGAAGCAGTTTTCAAAACACACTGCTAGAGTGGGGTTAGCGCCTGAGAAAATCCCTAGACAAGACTGACAGAACTAGCAAAGGCGAGGCACTCTGAATTATACAGTTACACTATCGGCAACAACTGTGTTCTGCTTCCCTTTCTGCATAGTAAATGTGCATTAAGCCTGACCTGGAAGAACCACTTTTTTGGATGAATACTTCTTCATGCTTACTCAATACTTGCCCTCCCTGTTGAGACTGCCAACAGCATTGCCAATTAGTGCCAATCCTGAATGCAAATTGTAATATGAATAGGTCTTTCAATATTTAATTCCAGACTTTTGCACTGGTGGTGTATAAATATTTCATTAGTGCACTCCTTTCTGTAAGAGGTGGTTCATTCACTCATATTTCTGCCTTACCTCTGGGGAAAAACACTGCCTACCTGAAGTACTAGCCAAAAATGGGCAAACAGGAACTTGTACTTTTGAGTGCTTCTCCCAGCTCTAGCAGTAAATCCTGGAATCAGAGTTATTTTCCTGGGAACCTGGATTTACTGAAAATACATATTACAGTGCCATGAAGAACACTTAGATTTTTACCTGATGTGCTTTATCTCCACATACTCACTCTCAAGCAATATGCAAGATCAGGAATTCAAAAACTTTTATTTGGTGGGGTACAACCCATCAGTGTTAGTAGCAGGAATACCCCCTCATGCCAACTGCAGTGGTAGGTTGGAAGTGGGTAAAAAAATGCATAGTGGCAACTCTCACCTCTGGGCTGGGGCAGGGACCACCAAACATACATCATAGTTTGGAGGTCCTTTCTTCTCTCTGAGGGTCTCCTTAGACCTTAGGATAGGGTGAATTTCCTACTTTAGAGTAAGCAGAACCCATTTCATTCCTTCTCAAGAAAATAAATTCCAAGACTCTCTCTTGCCATTAAAGAGCTTTTTTGACAATGAATGTGAAGCACAATTTACTTTCCATAGCACTTGCAGGGCATGAAGCGAGGGCATTTGAACATGATGATTAGCTTCAGAATAGCTCAAAAGGTATTAATAGGCTGGTCATGTTACATTATAAATCCCAGCAACAATATGTATATGCATGAACAGAAACATCCCATTCAAGTCAGTGGAACATGTAATAAACCTGACAAAAATATAACATATTGTCTATTAATTGAATGTGTTAGCAGATGTAAAGTGTCTCTGCCAGAGGAGGAAAAACAGATAGTGTAGGCCTCCACCTGCTGCAGATGCTTTAATCAAGTCCAAGTAGTGCCACCATCTTGTCAGGCAGAGATGATGTGATCTGGACTAAACAGTGTTAATTGCTAAAGACACTTCTCCTGATTACCAGCATTTAAGGAGCTGCATGAACACTGCATGAATCACTGTCAGGACACGTGCAGAAAATCACGCCTAGAGGAAACCTCTCGCAAATGTTTACACTCTGACATTTACATTTCTGACACCTTCATGGTAAAAAACAAGAACTCTGCTCAACACTCTTCGGACCTTTATGTACCACAGAGCATCAGGAGGTTGTACAGGAAGAGAGGGATGCATAGCCCACTGAGCCCCTTTTCAGGTCTCCTTCAAGGCATTGCTGTGGGGTTATACTACTGTGACTAAACACCAGAAACCCCTGCCCTCAGTTGCAGGCAGATTCAGGGAGATTGTGAGTCTGTGTGCTGGCAGGGACAAGTAGAAGTGATACTGTCTTAATCTGACTTCAGACACAGAAATGTGCTGCCAGCTCATGGTGCAGGGTTTTTGCACAAGTCTGCTGACAGAGGTGCTAGGTTTCTTTATGAGTAACCCTCAAGCAAGGAGTCTCCCACAGATTCTCCCTCACCTTCACAACATCTGTATATCAGGGACATACAGTGATGCACTGACAGCAGGGAAGAGCACTGTAAGCCTGGCACAAGCCTGTTATCAACTGGCATACAAGAAGAAGGTTACTCATTCTGAGAGCTCTGTTCCCAAATTCACATTCTGCTTTATGAGGTCTGTTTTTTATAAAAAAATTCAAATTCAATGTTATGACTCTCATAAAAATATGGAAAAATTCGTTTCTCACAATTTAATAAAGGTTATCACTGTTCCTTCACAGTGCTGTAACTGGAGAAGTAGGAAGGAGATGATTACTCATTCTACCATGCAGTATCCTAGTGGCCAGTCATGAGCTCTTACAAAGAACAGATAGACAGAAAGAGATGGTCCAGGCTCAGGATGGAAATTGGAGACAACCAGAGCTGCAGCTGCAGGTAGACTGGGGAGAAAAGAGGAGCTCTGAGATGCCTTCTGCACTGTGGTTATGTGGGCAGCCTCATGGTCTAGCGGAGAGGCGTAGTCAGCCATGGACTGCTAAATATAATCTAGACCTGCATGGCTGCACCCTGTGGTGTGTTCCGGTCACTGTTTTTAGCATTCTCAAACACTGTTTTAACCTTTAGCTCAACAGAGGGAAAGTAAACATAATTTACACCTGAACTCTGAGAAATTCTGGATTTTCCACACTCCAGGGGGTAGAGGACTTCCCCGGACAAGTTTAGATGTCCTCAGTTGTCTACACAGCACCCTTTCCTTAAATGTTAAGGCCCTAGTTGACAGTGTTAGTATGGGCTGCAGAGTTCATGGAGAGAAATCCTCCTCAGCAAAAGTTAGCAAGAAGCTCTTTGAAAAACAACATGAAAATGGGAAGAGAATATGAGATCCAGTGATTGCCCTGAATTGTCAAACCCTCCAAAGCTCCATGGCAACAACTGAGGCGGAAACAGGTTTGAGGCAGCCCACAAGGTTTCTGTAAGCTCTGCCTGCCCTCAGCCCAGGCCTCACAGTTCCTAAATAGAGCAGGCACAGTGTTTAAGGAAAAGCTGTGATTTTCTCTGAGAAATCAAGTCTTGTGTGGGAACCCTAAAAATGGTGCCACAGTATGTATACACTACAGTTTGTGCAGACATACTTGCTCTCAGAAAGAGTAAAAGCTAAGTCCCCACTGTACATGAAAATAGGATTAATATTGTGAGTTTCAATCTGTTCTGATCTCTTTCCCATTAATAACTAGGGTAATCTTCTCCCAAACTCAAAATGTCATGACTCTAAAGCTAGGAAGACATTACATGCTTAAGAAGATGCTTTCAATTTTTAGTGTATATACTTTGTGTGTAAAGTAAAATATTTGAGAACAAATTTTTACTTGCTCTGTCTACCAAAATTAGAAAACATTTTTGGTCTTTTTGAAGTATTGATTTACTTTTTTTTTTTTTTTTCTATAAGATTTTAATAGCAAAAATTACGTCTTTTGTGGCTACTTCCTATTTTTGAAGTAAAATCATCTGACATAGGTATTTAGTTTTCTTTATTCTATTATTCTAATATTATTATTTTTTGTTGACTGTATTTGCGTTCTACCATATATCAAAACTGAGTTCTGTATTTCCAGGGGAGACTGAATAAGGAGAAAATTCGCTGTTGTAACCATCATCCTCACTATGATATAAAAACTTACTTGAGATAAAGGTTTCCTAAAGATGACTGAATTCTCCATTTTCTTTATGTCCACTCAAAGTTTGTTCCTGTTAAGAGAGGTGCTTGGCCTCCAGATATTACATATCTTTTCCCAGGTTTTATGCATGGCATGAGGTACAGGAGTAAGTACACTCAGTGGATTCTACATCATAATTTGGTCTTTAGTTCATCTATGGCTTGATAAGCTAATTACATCAATACTACTCTTCTGTAACCATTGGTATACTTTGCTGAAAATATTACCTAAAGCATGCATTTTTAAACTTTTATTCTGTGTTGTATTTTTCTGATTGGCAGTTTCAGATTAGGACAGCTATGTCTAAAAATAAGTATTTTACAGTAGTGTTTTGAGAGCTGAAGTTGACAAATCCATTATCTTAGGTTCACTTACTGCCAAAATTTTAGTGCTATTTATACCAGTAACTGCCAGCTTAAAATAAAAACTCCACTTAATAGGGATGTAGGAAGCTCTCAACTTAACCAAACATTGCATGTTTAAAATCCAAATTTTTCATTTTTATCTTCCAGATTGGTCAGCACTTCAAAAAGAAAATGACTAAAGTCAGATTCCAAAACATGAACAAAGGATCTTTAAAGGACACTTACAAATCTGAAACCACATTCATTTTATGTAGGGAGCTAATGTGAGACAACTAGGTGTGAAAATAATAGACATTGTTGCTCATATGGTCCATATGAATTGTGGAAAAGATGAAGGGCATGTGCCAGATGGCTTCCTAGCCAAGGAAATAAGTTGAGATTTTGGAAACCCACACAAACTGTCATATGTATTATGGAAACAATTTTTTTTCCCAGAAAAAAAAAAAAAAAAAAAAACAGTATTTTGAAAATAATAAAGTATTTTGAAATAATGTAAGATTTTTATGTATAAATGCAATTTTTTACAGTTGATTTAATAATTAAGCAGTTTTTATGTCAACAGCACAGAGCAAATTGACACCTTCTCAGTATGTTATTTTCTCTTTTCTTTTCCAAGCAACTCTCACTAAAGATTGTTTTTGTGCTCCAGGTTATCTTTGCATATGTGACATTTCATCTTTCTGGCCTGTTTATGGCAACAATGTAATAAACTTGAAGTGCTTAAGCAAACTTGTCTTCATTTATTAAGTGTAGAGAGATGATGCTACTCCAGTGATAGCTTTTCTCTGTTGTAACTAATGAGTATGATAGAAGATGCACTGATTCCCAGACCTCAGAGACATGGTAAAAATATTCAGATTGAAAATTATAATCACATACATTAATAGAAAAGCTGCCTGTATGAATCACTGTCCCAGCTCAAGCTTTGCCAACACAAACAATTTAAGAAGTATATCAAAATTAGGGATATGTATGGAAAGAATGACCCACTTCTAATACCAGACTGAAATGTGGTAGCAGTGTGGCCCAATGCTTTCAGTGTCATAAGAGTGTCTTGGGCTGCTTACAATTATGCAAAATTGTACTCATTCAAGCTGAAACTTTATATGGTGAGAATTTAGTTGCAGTTGTAATCAACCATATGTTTTGTCTGTTGTTATTGTTGTGGCTAGTTTATTTTGCTTTTTTATTTTTTTTTCATTTGTGGAATTTTCAACAAAAACAATTCAGCCGTTTCCAAGAATGCATCAGAGGAAATACACTATCTAATCGCTATAAAATTCTCACTGCCATTCAATACAAAGATCCTGTGCTTTTAGGCTTTAGAAGGAGAAACAAAATTTGGTGGGAGGATTACCTTGCTGTCAGGGATGTGATTTTACCACTCTTACAAGAATCAGCCTAATTTGTTCATGTAAGACCAATAGAAATATCTTTGTGTGTAACACATAAATTGCCCGAATTTTGTCTGAAATGAGCCTGATATTCACCCATGTAGAAAAGAGAGTCACAAAACCTGAGAGAGGCTTTTAATGACACTGCTTTTTCAAAATGCTGAAAATTACTGTGAGTTGTCTTTCCTGTGCTTTCATTGCCTTTGCTACTGAATCCTTGTAGCAAAGGGCATGAAGATCCAAACTGGAGGGAAGCGAAAGGAGCAGGAACATGGGAAGAATGGAGATTAGACATCAGAGACAGGAAGGGTAAGAGCAGAAGGTAGGCCGGAGCAAGAACATGGAAGTGTGGCAGGTGCAATGAGCACGTGCAGAAACTGTTGGAAAGAAGAGTGGGCAGGATCTTAGGGAAGAAGAAAGGGAAGTACAGTGCATAACCTGCACTGGCACCTGCAGATGATCCCAAAATCTCTCACTCTTTGTTCACGCTTCTGTCAAATGACTGGGATGGAACTTTAACGATTGGGTTGAGACCAAACTGCTATGACAAATATGGTGGTATACGAGGTGCTAGTGGTATATTCACATACAAGGTAACTGGCCTGTGCTTGCTGTGGGTTGGCCCCGGCCAGCAGCCAACCCCCCACAGCCAGTCCTTCCCTCCTCCCCTCCCTCCCCACCGCGAGACAGGGGTGAGAAAACTCGTGGGTCATGATAGAAGCCAGGAGATTGCTTGCCCGTCATGGGCAAAATTCACCCTGCTTTAGGTAATTTAACTTAATTTATTGCAAATTAATATAAATAGTTAATTACTGATTCAGGAACTTGGAAGCAAAAAGAGAGAAAAGGCGCAAATATTAAAACATCTTTCCTCCTCCTCTGACCTCAGTGTCCCCTCTGCTGTTTCTCATGCTTTTTCTTCCCTCCTCCTCTGCCCATATGCTGTTTTCTGCCCTTCCTTAGATACCTTTTTCCAGGGTGACAGCACCATGGCCGAATGGGGTCAGCAGCACCTTGCCGTGTGTCCGTTGCAAAGCCGGCTGGAACCAGTTGGAACCGGCCTCAACCGTCCGGTACAGGGCCACCCCAGCCCGTCCCCACAGGGGCCACCCCATGGCTGCCCGCTGCCAGCCCCCACCACCCACACCCAGCACCCCGCTGCTTTTAGTGACGGCACGAATTCACGCAGGCGAAGGCTGCGCTGCAGGGCCTGGCGACGGGCAGGCTAGCTCAACAAGAAGCCATTGAAATGGAGGCTGGGAAAGGAGAAAGTGAGGGTTTGGGGTGGACAGGTTGGGTTGGTTTCCAGTGACGCAACCTGCTGGGGACAGCTGTGTGGCTGCATAGGAAAGCACCTCAAAAGTAGGAAACATCCGAATTGAGGTTTCCCTGGTAACCTTAGCTTGCCTCTGGCAGTGTGCATGTGCTTTACAGTGATCTTTAAGGATGTGTTCAACATCCAGCCTTTTCAAAAAGACTTGGCCCTGTTCAATGCGCTGTGAGGCGATTATCCGGGAGTTCACTGGACTGAGGTAGGGGGTCAGAGAATCACACAGGTGCCTCTTCTCCGAGTTGTGTCAGAAGCTGGAAAATGTGTCCTGGATGATAAGGGGGCTCCAAAACAGCACGCTAGAGAGAAAGCAGGCAGGCATCGAGGCTCTCTAATCAAAGCTCTTAGAGACAAGCAACGACAGCACTTGTACTGGGAGAAAAGAACAGAAACTCCTGTGCAGCAATTAAAATACAAATACATTTTGCTTTGTGTTCCTTTACTGCTTTGTGTTACCTGAGCAATAACAATCTATACTTTGCTTTATTACCATGCTTTACTATATGAAGGTATTACAAAACCACTAAAATGCAGCTTTATAAAGATACCTGGAAACAAAATAATTGCAAAATTAAAAATTGAATCAGAATATCCAGGAGAAATATAAGATTCTTTCTTTTTCTTTTTTATTTCTTTCTCAAAGATAAAGTTTAATTTCAATCAAAACTGTTAAAAAGAAATTGAATTGGAAAAATCCACTCAAAATTTTTAAATAAACCTTACCAAGCACTCTGAAAAATTGGCCTGCTGCGTCTTCAGCCAAGCTCACCCAGTCAGCCTCTCTCTAGCAGTCAAAACTCCTGTTCACCCTGAATAAAGATAAAATCTATTTCACTCACAAAACTGTTGCAGTAAGAAACTAATTCCTTTACAAAACACTCTTGTATTCCAGCAATTAATGTCACAGAAAACACTAGGCAAAAATTAATAATTCTATATTCATTGTAAGGACTGGAGTTTATGAGGTATGTCAGGCCTGAGGTCACCCATGAGGCAAGGGAATATATAGAAATACAAAAAACATACTCCCTCATCAAGCACTAAGCATGTAACCTGTAACACAAGTCTGTTTTTTAATACTATAATAATGCATCTGATCGTATAGAGCTACCCAGGAAACCTTTATTCTGACATATTCAAAATTAATTAGCTTAGTAATGTAGGTATACCACACAAAAAATTCTGAAATAAAATCATGAGATGCTAAGGTGAATAAACCATCTTAGTCATCCTTTTTAAATGAAAACCAGCAATTATTTCCAATAATGCAATCAACAATAGAGCAAAAAGAGGTTCGATAACTTCTTTAATAGCAGTTTAAAAGGTTCTTTCAACAGCCACACTTTCTTCTTTCAGAAAGAGTGTTTTCAAGTTTTCAAAACTATTTATAATCATTTTGATGTGTAACATTTTTTCTGTCATTGAAGTGCATTGAACGTGATGATTAGAACTGCTGGCAAATGCAGGGGAACTTTATAAGGATATTAAATCACTCTTAACACATCCCTAGGTCCTGATGAATTTGGAAATGTCTTCTAAAATGAAATTCCAGGCTAATCAAACTCTTAAATGCTTGGTCCAGTCAATGTATATATATAAATATTCTCCATGACATAAAACCTAAAGAAGTCTTGGAAAGGATAATATGTACATATCTCTCAACGATATGGCATGATAATTTGTTGAATGAAGGATTTACCCAAAGAACATTGGGTATTTTTCAGTTCAGCTGTTATGATAGGATTTAGGGAGTTAACAATAGTAAGTTCTCTTACCCCTGCAGCATTTTATTCTGACTCCAGGAGGGTCAGAGCCATAATTACTTTCCACAGGGAAATTATCCTGCTATTAAACCACCATTGTCCTTTATGTAGCACAGTTAATGCAAACACACTGTAGTGTTGTATAACCAAAGTATAATTTATTAAATGCATAGAAATTTAAGTAAGACAAGTAATGTAAAGTAATCCTTTAAATTTTCTAACACATAGAAAACTGAGGTGAGGAAGTTTATTGGGGACCAGAGAGTCGGTAGAAGTGGAGAGTGTCTGTCCTTCGTTGACTCTGTGTGGGAGGCTGGTAGCATGGGAAGATTTGAGCAGGAACTCAGGCTGGCCAGCTGTGATACTGTACCTCTGTCCCCTGTGACAAGTCTCCCTGCAAGCATGAGGAAGTGAGATACATATGTAGGTATGCCTGCTGTGACAGACTTTGCTGTTCATAGAAACATAAACTACCGAAGGCTCATAGAAATATTTATACATGGTTGTAAAAACAAAGAAAAACAAACAAACCAAAACATTCTCAATGCATAATCAGTGTTTTAAAGCTACAAAATAATTCCTTCTAGTGGAACAATAATTTTTTGGGTGACAAATGTTCTTCTCACAGTCACAGTATTTATCTGGATCTGTAGTTGGGTAAATATACCCAACAGCACTTCTCTAACTTAAAAAAATTGTTTCATTTTGATTTGCCAAACTTTTGGCTATGTAAATGAGCCAGTGTGATATTTAAAATCCATACGTATAATCAAGAGATCTGAATGTGCAGTAAGCTTTTAGTTTGTTTTTATATTTTGTGGAGAATGTGTCCATTTAAATATTAGCATATATTTTGGGACAACGTTCAGTTCTGAATACTATAAAATGTACATATTAGACCAGTGATTTTTAAGAATACAGTGTCATATCACATTAATAAATAGTACGATTTGAAATCACAAATCTCAAACAAATTAGACTTACTCTGCCACAGAACCTGAGTTGACTAAGGAGTTTTTAAAAAAGAAACAAAATTAAAAATGAAAGAGTAAAGTGCCTAAGTCCAGGAGAGGGCTGGAAGGCAGTCAACCATCTGGAAACAAGCACTCCTTTCTTTGTCTAGCTGTGAGGTCTCAAGGCCTCAGAGAAGAACAGGATTTATTCTCTACATTTCTAAATAGCTGCATCTAAGCTGAGTGTTAGTTTCAGGGTCTCAATTCTCCAACTATTCAGCCTGTGAACTTGGATGAATGCACTCCAGCTTCTTTAGGACAGGGTGCTCAGGATTCCTTCCAGCAGAAACCATGACAGGTTTCTGGGGTGTGAAGAAACAAGGGTGTACACAGTGATCTCACCCAAACATACAGCTGGGACAGAGCCAGGGCACATACCTGGACCTGGGAACTGCTACCAGCTCCCACAGTAGTCTTAATATCACAATTACACCGAAGGACCACCATAGGTATAGGCTCTATTTCCATGCAATATGATAGACAGAGAGAAGAAATGCCTAGCATGGTCACTGAAAAGCGTGGACAGTTCAACTTTCCTGCAATACTAAGTCCTTTAGGAAAAATATAAAAACTAGAATTGTAAGCATGTTGTATATAATGCATACGATTACATTGATGTATGCATATAGGTCATAAATCTTTATAAAGTTTGCAAACTTTCTTCATTTATTTCTTGCTGGGTTCTGCTCACATGTCAGTGTTGCAAAGCAGGGAGTGAGAGAACCACTCATTTCTGATATCCTAGAAAAAGAGTTTAAGGATTAGATGTAGCTCTCCTCATAAACTGGAAAGAGGCCTGGAGGTTAAGTGCTATGTAGTATCTATGGAAGCTAGACCTCTTCAGGCCATTCTGGTACAAATTTTCGGAGATAAATAGTGCCTGTCATCAGACCATGCTTCAGATTGGGTCTTTCATATCTGCCTTACTCATGTTTGAAAAGTTTATTTTGGCATTGTTTGCATGGTAGGAAGCCAAATAGGTGTCAGAAATGTTATATACACATATGCATTTGTATAAGGAATTTTGATGCATTATACTTAGAGATCATCCGGTTTTGCATTTGTACCAAGAAAATAACAGCAGATATAGCACAGGAGTCAAGAAGAAGAGACAGACCAAGGAAGAAGGGGAAAAGAAAATAAAAAATAAGAAGAATCTTAAAAGTTGTCACATATATTGAACATTTCCTTGTTGTCGCTCCTTTTTTTTTTTTTTTTTTGGCCACCAGGTCACCACTCCATCTAGACTATCCACAGCCCATTGGAAAGCAGTATGGCTATGAGCCCCCTTATTTCTGAAGACTCACGTGTCTTAAGTATCCATTATTTTCTATCTGTTCAAGTAGAAGTCAAGGCATTTACTTGCTGGCAATATCTATTTTTAAGCTATCATTCATTGCGAGAAATCAAACTCTGCCAAAATTATAGTGAATCACAGAATTAATATTAGGTATGTCATGGAAAAAAAGAATGGGATATCTTGATACGTGTGTCCACTTTTGTCATGGAAGGGCTGAGAACCAAAACCAAGGTATAAAAACTGAACATCACGGAATCAGACGTAAGCCAGGCAGCTTCTAATTTCAGCAGACTGCTTTGCAAGATCACAAACAATTCTTGCTATCACTTCATAACCTCAAGGCGCCCTAGAGGCAGATCAAGTGGTAACAGACAGTGCATAACACTTTAAATCATAGCCTAAACCCCCAAGAAACCCTCAGCTAAAGGCTGGGAGTTGCAGTAGTATCAAAGTAGTATTTTTAACACCACTAACTTTAACACTACTAATGACTAAGAGAAAACAAAGAGTGAAGGCTCACAGTTGTCATGTTATTTCATACTGAAAATTACATAGCAACAGCTCAGTTTTGAAGTGTGATCTTAGCATAGGAACCTTGCCACCTGGTATTTATGGCAAACTCCTCCTCAAGTGAAAGGCAGATGCCCATCCAACCTAGCTAAAATGAACAGCAGTGAATCCACAGAAAGAAGTTTATCTATTTTTCATCAATGTTTGTTTTTTTAACAAGTAGGATTTCCCTAGGGCATGCAGATCAGAAAACATTCCTCTGCAAAACAGCATTTTCAACCATTGGCAGCACCTTTCTTCTTCTTTGCATGTAGCAAGCACAAAAGAAGAAAAAAAAAATTACTACTTTCAGCAAGTTGCCATTCATATTTTGAGAAACATACAGCTCTAAATTGTCTGTCTCTTCCAAATATGTCCTACAGTTGCATCCACAGAAAACCAGAACTATCACCCAAATCTTGCCAGTTTCTATTCTCTTTCTTTCAGTAATAACAGTTTTCCAGGCAAGGGCTTCTGAGTCAAACCTATTTACATCCAAACACAAATCAGACAACTCTGCTCAATGTTGTTATTTCAGAAATGGCCCCTGTTTCTACTGAGGTTCATGGAATTTTATGCTATTTTTCTTCATCATGAGCAGATGCAACCAGTAAATGTGTTTTGACAAAATCTTTGAGTTTGCAGATTTTTGTGAGATATGAACATGACTGACTTGTTAAGAGAGAGGCATTCTGGGCAACTCAGTGCTTAGTACAGTGATAAGATTTTATTTTTGTATCTTTACATCTGGGTCTGCAGGGAGAATCCATGGGCTTTTTCCTGCTACTTTGATTTTAAATCATTTAGAAATAAGTGCTTTGCATAAATAGACTGTGTAGAAGGGCAGAGGAGTAGGCTGCTTTCCAGATAAACCCTAGGACAGAAATCTTTGTTTCAAGATGAAAAAAGTGTACTTTTTAACATAATTTCATGGCTTTTAAAATTTATTCCTATTACTGTAGTTAATTTCACCAGCTTTGCTGGCATAAATGTTGCTTTTATTGTACTATGATGTGGCATCCTGTACAATGCAGTACAGCTACCAGAAGGTTAAAAGACAGGTAAGATAGTTGGGACAAGTGAAATCCTAAAAAGTCTTGAGCTATTCTATCAGGTCATTGTAATGTCCATGTTTTTCTAGCTCACTTTGCATTTATGAAAGTAATTTAGCTCTCCTAAGTCATTTGTGTGTTTTGACAGTGCTAGTGAGAGAGCATGATAACTGGAAAAGGGCAGAGTGGCTCTCTTCCGCAATATATTTCAAAATTTGTTACAATAATCCCATATGCTTCTCTAGACCGAAAATTAATACCCATCCATTTAATAACAGACTGTACCAGGTGTTTACACTTGTCATCATGCAAAGGGGCAAAATACTTGTAGTTCTGAACTTTAGTAACCCCTGTGCCAAAAAGAATTGAAGTACTACATGAAGATTAAGCAGTGAAGGTTACTAGTTCAGACTATGTAGTGCACAGAGTTTAATTGGATTCACAGCAGGCTCAGCAGAAACATGGTATTTGCTGTACCTACTGCAGGGAAGTAAGCTCTTCTTCCATAAGGAGCATTTAAGTCATCAAAAATATGAAAAAACAATCAAAATCTTAAATTATTCAATCTCTTCAAAAAGAAGAATGCAAAGAATTTACAGAAACCACTTTCCAGAAACCACAATCACTAGAGTACTTACTGATTTGTGAGGCATAACTAATTGTTTGTAGTTAACTCCAAAGAACTGTGAAAAATGTGGAATTTTTTGGCCTCTCTCATAATTTGACACTTACACCAAAGCATAATTGGAACAAGAGGATTCAATGCCATCACTAAAAAGCGCTGAATTTTACTCTCTGTGAGACTGTGTAGAACTGAAGAGGTGGGTAAGCACTTTCCTAGCCTAACTGCCTGAGATGAAGAGATGTATCTGGCCTTGTCTTTTCCAGGTACATTACATCTTCACGCAGTCCTTCATTTTTTTCTGAAGTCAAAGCCCAGCAAGGCAAAATAACATCTTCACTGTGGAAAATGAAGTATCAGCCACCAGATGCACATGTATAATACATGTATACTTCTGTAATCAGAAATTGTGCCAGAAGCAATGAGATGGTGTTTATCTTGAAATATGCATTTACGTTTGCCTATTGAATCACACAGCACGAGAAATGCCGATACAGTATGCAGTTTTTAGTAGAAATTAAGCACTGTGATATATAGTTCCTACAATGCCTTTTTGAATTCTTAAATAAAGTGTGATCAATCATTATTCAAATTCCTTGCTTTGTGCATGACAGGCTGAATTGTACCTGCAGTGGGTAGTAGCTACAGTTCAAGCTTACAAATTATCCATGTTCCATAGTGTGCAATCTTAGTTTTCTGCAAGACGGAGTGGCACGCAGCAACTATTGGTAGTGAATTACAGTTTTTTATTAATTTGCTGCTTGAGTGAGTGGCAGGCACCTTTTGCATGGCAAGTTTTAAGCACATGTTACAGAACTAGGGGCTTGGCACCGAGCTGAGTAGGGCAGTGGGTAAAGAGCTTAAGTGAACAAAACATCTTGCTTTTGGATGTAGTATTTCCACCCAAGTCCTGGTTACTCCATCTCTCTCAAATGAACCTGACTGGAATTTAAAAACTAGCTTATGTTTCCTGGAGAGCCAAATTTGGTAAATGTTCTCTCAGTTTATTTAATGTGCAGGTAGGGTCAGGATCCCATAGAATATAGTTATTGCAGCTTTCTTTCCAAATGCAGCAGCAGTACTTCTCCTCTCCCCTGATTCTTTGATTAAACAGCTGGAAGGCTAAAGCACTTATTCAGGAATCAAGAAAGCAAGATTACCACCTCAATCAGATGATGGAAAAATGTGTATGTCCCAACAACGTCTCCTTCTGCTTCCCATCAGTGGGGCACCCCTCACTTCCATGGTTGAAGCTGTGCTGTTAACCAACAAGGAGTTCAGGACTAATGAGAAGAGTGAAGAAGAGAAAGAAGCAACCTAGCTCCACAGCCAGGTATTTAGAGTGCCCGACTGAGATGAGGAAGGCTCAGTTTTCAGCCACTTCAATGGCCATTTTGCTTTAAAATTTCTTCCAGCATAACTTAAACACATATCAGGTGTTAGTATACAAATTTCTTCCCTCCATGGGAAGCACCCTAGACATTAGTTTTATTGTACAGAGGCAGACTTTCAAGAGAAGAAGCTTATTCTGAGTGACACAACCAGATATGCTTCAGGAAAGAATGGCTTAGAAAGAGGAAGGTGAGGCCTACTTCTCTGGCCCCTTCTTGAGGGCAGCTTTGGGTTGTAGATCTCAAATGATAATAGTTTCCTGCTTACTATCTCAACATCTGGAGAAGAGACAGGGTGAAAACATGGCTGGATATCAGCTCGTTACCAGCTACCTTTACAGAGTTTCCTTTGCATGTAGGAGATGTTTATGAGAAGTGACTTACATTACTAGGCATTATATGGGAAAATAACACATCTAACTCAGAAGAGCACAGATTTAGGGTAATTGATGAAACACTTCAGTGCACAATATTTCACATGTGTGTTTTTCTTTTATGACAAAACTGGCCAGTAGCTTTTCATGGTCTCCTTTTAAAACTAGTGTGGTATAGTAGAGGTTTTAGTAAGACAAAGATGCAGGGCACTGTAACACCTACCTTTCAAATCCTGACATCTTTGGCACTATCCCAAGGTAAATATATGATCCTTATTGTTTGACAGCATTGTACAAACACTGAATTAATGTTTGTTAAATACATTAGATTGACTCTATCTGTAAAAGTACATAGCCTTTGCACAGGACATGTAGCGTAAGTACAAGCAGATGAACGAATGCTATTTAACAATAATCTCTAAAGTGTCCTTGCCTTTTAGGTTTCCATTTTACTTCTGGAATTACAAACAGAAGTGCTGGCTCTGATTGATAGCTTTGGCTACAAGAAGCTAAACCGAGATCACCATTTTGTTTAATCCATCTCTGTCATGTTTTCAGTATGTTAAAAAAAAAGAACAAGCAGCCCCCACACTCAGAAGTTATCTCAGCACCACCTGTCTGGTCTGTCTGATGTCTCATCAAAAAGTTGGACTGAAAGGTCACTGAAAGATCACGTTATATCTATACAGTATCTTGAGGAAAGAGGTTAAAATCTGGTATCTTGCCAGCTTGGCTCTATACACATATACACATGCACACCCACACATGCACCTATTGCTGCTGTGAGGTGCCTCTGGCTTAGCTACCAGCATCCATCTACTGTAAAGGCACCTTGAGATCAGGCCATCAACAAATCCAATCCACCCTCATGGCAGGAAAGTTCATGAGCCATGTGAGCAAGGACAGGTGGGGTCCTTGATGGCACCTGCAAGCACATTACTGCTCTGGTGCCTGCTAAGGTATGGTCAGGGTCTAAATTTTCCCCATGGATTTCTCTGAAAGTCACCCCAACAGGATTTACAGCTGTTTGGAAACACAATGAGATTAGATTTATGTAAAGCCTCAGACTTCCATTTAAAATGCAGGTTATATGCTATGTTTGTATGTCACGTTTAACACAAAAAGGATACAGCCTTTGGTGAGTACTTCAACATTATGTGTGATTGATAATAGATCACTGTTGCCTGATATCAGTAGTTTTCTGGTAACAGTTAAATAACTGTGGACTAGGAAAGAATTGATGCCAGTATCCTGATCAAGGAAATTCTGGGTTTTTCTGGACTGTGGAAACATAAGCATGTTATATATTCAATTATTAGGTTTGTAGCCAAGAGGAAGAAAATGTATGTCAGTTGCCTTATTCAGGTCACAAGCAGCATCTGCTTTTCAGCAAGATTCTTCTGTAGACAAGGTTTTATTGAATTATTTACACTTAAATCTCAGATATAAGTTAAACTGAATTTATATGCATAAATAGCCACAACCAGAACACCAGTCATGCACGTCTTTCACGTACAAACATAATCTATACAACTCAAACTGGTTGGACTGACTGCCTACACTGGTAAGGAACCCCTAAGCAAGCCTTCAGTTACCAGTTACAGAGCAGTGATAACTAGACATATATGTTAAAAATATCTGGGGGTCAAAAAAGGAATGGCCAAGGTCAGAGACAATTCCTCCTGAAAAGTTCTACTTCTACCAGTTCTATTTCTGGTATTTTCAGTATCAGACTGTGATTATCAAAACAATAAATTCCCAAATGCACAACTGGCCCTACTGCCTGATTCCCCCTCACTGCTCCACACGCACAAACAAACCAGTGGTACCCACTAATGAAGCAGCAGCTTTGTAAAGTTGTTTCCAACTCCTCCTTTTGATTACTTTTTCTAGGAAGCAATTAAATGCATGCAGAAAAATTAACCATATCCTGTTAATTCACTCTGGCGATGTTGCTTGGGAAAGTGACGGAAAGTAACATGTACAACTGTATGAGAGGCCTGATTTGTAATAATTTGTAATAATGAAATAATATGTATTAAATTTTATTTTTGCTAAGTTGTTTACCGTGTGCATTCAAATTACTTCAGCTGCTCATTCATCGGGAAATGGAGACTGGAAGGAACAATTATAGAAGTATCTGGCTATTAGTAACCATTCAGGACCATTGACTTTGTGTAACACATGTTGATTCTGCTAAACTAACCAAACTGGTTTAACACAGCTTCAGAAACCACAGCAGATTTCAGCACCTTTAATAGATGGTGCTAAAAGGTCAACTGAGCAGACATGTAAGACAAATAAAATGCAAGACACACAGTTTATAGCTAGAGTAAAAGATCAATATTGACTGACAATAAAAGGAAAAATTATTAAATTAAATCAACAAACCCATTGTCTGTTAGCTTCTTTTCTTATTAAAATTAAGTCATATTGAGAACAAAGTTGTTTGTGGGTCCCTTGTGAGTGGTTACAAGAACCTAAAAGGAAGAAATGCACATACCTGGAGGAGCTAGGTCAGCTGGAGCGTGTGTGGTCGATCCCCAGTGTTCTGTAACCCAGAGCAGTCCAGAAGATTAGAAGAGATTGTAGAGAAAGGTCAAGGTGCAGACTGCTTTATGCCACAATGAAGGGCACCCAGTTTCAGTTCACATTCAGAGGAATGCCTTGCAAACATCAAATCTGAAAATCTGTAGTTTACAAGAGTTGGACTAGAGTTTCTTAAATGCTGCTCTACTGAAGCCAGGTCTTTTAAGAATTTCAGTGGGTGTCTTCGAGCAAAAGCATTGACTTCATCAGACTGTTTGCTTAATAAGAATCAAACAAAATATCAGGTCTCCATCTGTACTGGCACTTCTTGTGCCTTTAGTTACAAACAGCTTAACAGAAACTCTTCCTCATATTTCCTCTCCCACTTCTATACCACATTTTTTCCAAAAATGACTATGTGAATAGTATGCTACCAGTATTGGCATTTCATTTAATGGAAATTACTTAGAAAAACAAAAATATCACAGCTAAAAAAATGAAAGATTTTAATATTCTTCTTAGCTTGCATTATTTAGGGAACCTGAATTTTCATTTTCCTATCATTTTTTCTTTATTCAAAATCATAATTTTTTTTTTTTTTATGACATCTCAGTGGATTGCTGTGGAAAAGTCCACTATGTCAGAAGCTGTATTGGGTTTTCATGGCAAGGTTGTGGTCGTGGATGGGGGTAGGGGGCTACTAGGGTGGCTTCTGTGAGAAGCTGCCAGAAGCTGCCCCCATGTCTGACAGAGCCAATGCAGCCGGCTCCAGGACAGACCCACCGCTGGCCAAGGGCGAGCCCATCAGGGATGGTGGTAGAGCCTCTGGGATAACTTAAGAAGAGGGAAGAAGAAGTGCACAACTGCAGATGGAGAGAGGAGTCAGAGGAACAACTCTGCAGACACCAAGTCAGTGGAGAAGGAGGGGGAGGAGGTGCTCCAGGCACCGGAGCAGAGATTCCCTTGCAGCCCCTGGGGAAGACCACGGTGAGGCAGGCTGTGCCCCTGCAGCCCAGGGAGGTCCATGGTGGAGCAGATCCCCACCCGCAGGCCATGAAGGACCCCACACCAGAGCAGGTGGGTGTGCCTGAAGGAGGCTGTGACCCCGTGGGAAGCCCACGCTGGAGCAGGTTTGCTGGCAGGAGCTGTGACCCCGTGGGGGACCCACACTGGAGCAGCCTGTTCCTGAAGGACTGCACCCTGTGGGAGGGACCCACATTGTAACAGTTCATGAAGAACTGGAGCCTGTGGGAAGGACTCACGTTGGAGAAGTTGGTGGAGAACTGTCTCCTGTGGGTGGGACTCCATGATGGATCAGGGGAAGAGTGTGAGGAGTCCTCCCTCTGAGGAGGAACGAGTGGCAGAGATAATGTGTGATGAATTGACTGCAACCCCCATTCCCTGTCCCCTTGTGCCCCTCATAGGGGAAGAGGTAGAGAAAACTGGGAGTAAAGTTGAGCCTGGGATGGAGAGGTGGTGGGGAAGGTGTTTTAAGATTAGGTTTTATTTCTTATTATCCCACTCTGATTTGAATGGTAATAAATTAAGCTAATTACCCTAAATCAAGCCTGTTTTGCCTGTGGCAGTAATTGGTCAGTGATCTCTTTGTCCTTACCTCAACCCATGAGCCTTTCATTATATTCTCTTCCCCTGTCCAGCTGAGGAGGGGAGTAATAGAACACCTTAGATGGGCACTTGTTGTCTACCCAGGGTCAATCCACCACACAAACATAATATTTAATGTTTCCAGAATAATGAGAATGGGATCAAGAAAACTTTTAACATCAGCAATATTGACAATAAAAATTAAAGGAGAAACTAACAAGGGTAATAACAGGAGACGTTGAAAGAAATGTCACTTATGAAATATTCAGGCTAGATATTTAGATATAACAGATGTAGACAATGTTTTCAGTTGTGCAAGACCATTCCCCTTAAAATGTACTTGTATTAAAAACAAACTGAAGGAGAGAACTATACCAAATGCCTCTGATTTCTAATTTTGGGGGGTTTTGCAGAGTTTTATGCATACAATTTCCTTAATAGTGACAACTGGAGTCAGGAAATTCTGACCTGTGTCATATAATTAGTAAGATTTTATAACCCTAATGTTTAGAATACGATAAGCTTTCATCATAAAAGAAAATACTTTATTCCCTTGAAAGTTAAATGAGAAAAATGAAACCTTGTGTGGAACTCTCAGACTAATATTCTTTGAGACAAATTCTGGCTTCCAACTCCCAGGCCAAGACTACAAAATCTGTCTGTAGTGTAACAAATAATCTTGTTTATTTTGCTGTCAGAAAGTCCTCCACATTTTGAGGTATAATCAGCAGACCAATTGTTAACAGTAGTTTTGCCTTGTCAATCTGTTTCTCCTAATACATTTCATAATATTTATTTTTTAGAGGTACATTTCATTTTAATTTTGTCCAGCTTAGTGATTGTCTTCACCCTCTACTTTCTTGCTAAGTGGGACATGTTTCCTGGCTGCTTATGAAAAGGACGCAAAACACTTTATATTCATATTGCCTTAATTTCCATGTATCACCATCCAGTATTTTATGAATGCTCTGAGACAACTCTCTTAACATTTTAAGAATACTAGCTATTCAATGTCTTCTCTTCAGCTGGTTTAGCCATAAACCTTTCGTTTTCTTTTCTTTAACTGGACTCCTGACAAAGACTGTTAATTTACAAGGGAAGCCTCAGTTACAGTTGGCATTCAGTTCCACATTTCTTATGGACATCTTCTAGTTACCAATGTCTTTGAAGCAGCTGCAGAATAATGACAGCAATACATTCGCTTTTGCTAGTTGCTGATTTTTACCCAAAAGCTTTTCTGTGAAACCTAGTAGCACAGGGTCTCATTTTTTCTCTGGCATACTGTAATGGATAATGTTCTAATGCATTTCTCCCCACAGCTTTTCCCCGCTGTATTACATTTTGCCTTTGTTGTATAGGCACAGCTGAGCCTGAGTTACTATTGGCTTAGATTCAGCTTGCTTTGAGATTATTCTCATGTGGCTTGGTTTAATTATTTTCTGATTTTCATGTTATGTCTTTGAACTAGTAGCTCATTTTATCTTATTTTCCCTTGTTTTTTTACCTGAAAATTGTAGTAGAATTTCTGACAGAGAATGGCCAAGATATTTTGTTACAGGGTTTGGACAATCCAGGCCTGCGATCAGACTGCTAACAACACCTGTGTTATGAGAATGACCTTGAAGGGCTGTGCTGTGAGGAACTGTATCTGTTAATGAGGAATTTTCCCAGCTATGTATCTGGCTAAGCTAAGCACAAGTATGCAGCAAACCGCAAGATGCTTGCCTATCACAGTTTCCCTTTGGGTGCGTGATAAGTTGCTTATGACCAATAATCAAGGGGTATGGGGCGCGTGAACAGCGGGTGCTTGCTGTGCAAAGGATATAACCAATTGATTTGGGCAATGAAGTGGGACGACATGTAGCTGCATCGGGGTGATTGTCGTTACTCGGGCCACTCTCCATATTGGGACCGTCTTCAGAAAATCAGATAAAATAGCTCAAGATTTTTAAAATTGTATATGGAATTATACAGATATATTATTAAAAAATACAGCCCTTCAGCCAACCAACCAAAAAAAAAAATTCCCCTAAGAAGTAATTGTTCCTTCTCATATTATATTTAGTCTTGAAATGTACTATTTTATAATATTTTTTTGGCTGTTGTTTTTGGTGGGGGCTTTGTGGGGTTTTTAACATGGAATTTGGAACTTTTCTGCTCTATATAGACTTCTCCCCCATATCTTATCTGTTGCAGTATCCCATAACTTCGTTTACTAAATCTGTAAGTATGAGCCTATCAAGCTTTCCTGTTAAGTCATTTTTTTTTATCTGTTTATATTTTGCTTTTTCTGATCCTTCTTGATGGGTATCAGATTATTTAATTTTAAGAAATAGACTATTAGGTGATGACACTGTCCAGTGTATCGTACGTGGCTAGGAATTAAGTTCTTTATTCCTGATTCCAGTAGTGTTTTATCACAGTGAATAAGACTACCTTTTATTTTCCTTTTTCTTTCCCCTTTAGATTAAAAATTTTGAAGGAAGATTATGTACTTGTACAATGTAACTCAGATCCTGGGCAACCTCTAAGAGCACTCCTACAAATTATTCAAAATAATTTAGCAGAAGGACATGTTCTAGCAGTTTGTGAACATAAATTAGTTTATATAAACCATGTCATTTTCTGTTTCCTCAGACAATAAGCAAGACATAGCTAGGCAAGGAAGCCATCCCACCTCCTGAGGGTATATTAAAAGGGACAGGAGAGTAATGCTGACCCTTAAAAACCAGTAAAATAAACAACTACACAGACTTCCCCATTTTTAGAAACAAGTTGTTGTAATTTTTACTTGTCCCTAATCTTCAAACCAATGGTCCAGGTTTTAGGACAAAAACTTTTGGTAGCAGCAGAAAGAAGTTTGCCTAAACATACCTCATTAATATACTTCTATGCAATAGCAATGAAAAAAAAAAATTCTCCCCAGAGGTAACAACAATCATCACATCTTGCCTAAAACCAGACAAAATGGTCAGAGACTCTAGTCCCCAGGATGCAGGACCTTAGCCATGACAAATCCTTGTCCCAGTGAACAGCAAGAGCTTTTCAAAGGAGGCCACTTATCTACCAGAAGACTCAAAGTCATGATGCAAACCACGGAACCTAAGCATGTACCTGAACTGAATCCAAAGGAGAGTCCATCAAACAAAACAAATAGATATACTTAAAAATGGCACCTCATGTAGGGCTACAAACAAAGCCATTACTTGTAATAACAACAGGCAAGAAAATAGAGGTAACAGCAGGGAGCTGGGAGGAACTTTCTGGAGATACCATGAAAAATCACCTGTCTATGAAAATTACAGTGAAACAGTACACTTCTGAATTTCAGCAGGATTTTTATGCAGGTGGGGATTTACTTTTTCTGCAGATTCTGTCAGTATGCATTAGACCATAAACATCAGCAAACATTGATTAAGCATATTGCCCAAATGAAACATTAGTCAAAGAAGGAAGGAAGCATCTCATGGACTCTAGATCATCAAAGACAAATTATTCATCCTGCAACAACTGAAGGCACAGTAGAATCATTGCTGCTTATCAGACTCAACTGTGTTGAAGGTTTTGTAGATTGTTTTTTAGTAAATGTAATCCAAATTTTTTGTTTAACAACTCCCAGAGATCAGTAGTCATCAACCCCAACAAAACTATGGAAATCAGATTACTGGTCAGCTGTGTGAAAGGGTAGTTCTTATACTGCAACTCTCTGGAGAAAATATGCAAAAAAGCACTTCTCTGGTAGCAGGGACTGGAAGCATGGCAGAGGAAAGGCTAGCAGAAGGTTCTTTTGACCCTGGAAACACCAGGCTAAAATATGACTCCTTACTCAAATGTTTGCTGCTTGGAAGTGTTTTGGGACAATACAAGCATCAAGAATCCAACTGTACCCCACGATCTTGCCTCATTATTAAGCATAAGCAGCCAGAATCTGGCCAATAGTATTTAAAGCAGTATGGCAGAGAGAAAGGCATGAAAGTTACAGATAAGCGTGGAAAATCTGAGAGGCTGTACAGTCTCTTTCTAGTGGTGGAATAGACTTACCCAATACTAGACCTCCAGTATTCAGTCATTATTTTCTTTCCAGTATCCTAAACAGTTCATCAATAATTGCAAGATGTGTGGGTCATTTTTGGCATGATTTAATCCATGTTCTAGCTGTTATTTTCAACAGCCTAAAGAGCTATAAGTAAAGGTTATCTATAACATATTGAAAGGCTTGTTTCTGCATGATAATGACATATTTCAGAAGGGTTTTATTATGCAGATGTGCTTAGTTATGGCTGAGCTTCAATAAATAATAAAATTGTTAACATATTGCTCCAGTAAATAAAATATGTATCATATAGCACTTGATTGCTGAATGGCTGTGTGAGTCCAGAGAATTTTGAAGTTAATGTCATTTACAGGAATCAGACCTGTTCTGTTTCCTGAGGATGGAGATCCTTATTGCCCCTGCGGTAATGCCCACCTTAGCTGGATGTCACAGCCAGGCAGTTTAGTTGAATACAGACTCATCTGTGCCAGGACAAGTGTTCCAAATATCACACTGCAACCTGCTAACTGTCCACAATCCCTGTGAGGCTTAATGAGCCTGGGCCCATGAACTAGCTGTCCACATCTGTGTATACCTGACTTACCATTGATCAATGACTTCTCTTCAAGCTGAGTTTTACAGATCTTCACAAAAAATTCCAACATTGTTTTCGTCCATCTCATCTGATCCATAACAAAGCAGTAACAATGCTGGATATTCTTTAAACTTCTCAGAGCAGATTATTCCTAGCCCACATATAAATGCTAGAGAATGTTTAACCTTAAAAAGGGTCAGCTGGAAAGTTTGGGGAAAGAAAACTGACAATGTAGGGAGTTCACAATAAAATGGGAAGAAAAAAATAAGTTACATTTTGACTTTTAAACCTTATTATGTACTTATGAAGTGTGTAACTTTAAAATCACATTTGTAATTCCCTGCAAAGCTGACTAATGTACTATGGCTCTTCATAAAGTGAAAGACAGTGTCTTAGCTGAGCATTTTGATTTGCAATATTTTAATGTCTTTTCACACCACATATTGAACACAAAGCTTACCTATCACGAATGTTTCAGTTCTGTCTTCTCATATGCAGACACATTTCATACACCAATCACTTTGCTACCCTGCTTTGTTTGCAGAAAACAGGAAGAGAAATAATATTTAGCACAGTAATTATCCTTTCAGCAAGGCCATTTTTCTCTTGAAAATAGGATCTTAAGCACCTACTGCAATTCAGTTACTAGAATATTTCACAGCCAAGCACCTGGCCTTACTAGACTTACTCAGACTAAACTCCATTTGATAAGCCTTTAGAGGAAAATGAATTATATATTGATGCACTGAAATTGATTTTATTTGAATTTACCTAACTTATGACTAAGAATATTCTACTTTTCTTTTTGAATTGTGAAAGCTGTGACAGGAAATATTGTGAGGTTCCAGTAACTGCATATTATTAAGGAGAACATGTTACCTCCATGTTCAAATGACAGGCATTCATGTCAGTGCTCATAATCCTGTCCGTTGGTCTGATGCTTAGGAACTTGACCATCAACTTATTTAAAAGGAAAATAATGCGTGTTTCTTTTGTTTGAGCTTTTTTGTTCTGTTTTTCTGTCAACATGAGTTGGTAGCACTTAGTTTCAAAGCAGGGATAAAATAAATATTGAAGTGCCAGTACCCAGAGTCAAGGAGATATGGTCCAGCCAGAGGTACCTTTTGAAAAAGTATATTTTGAAGCAAAAAAGCTGAGGCATTTTTAAGAACTATTGATCTCCTCCTTAAGTAACCAGAGGGAAGTTTGGATGCATATACTACAGGACCAGCTATTCCAAGCAAAAAGACTCAGTACTCAAAAAGCCTTATCTGCCCTGCAGGAGCCCTGATACCTTTGACAGTACTTGGAAACTCATCACTGCCCAAGATACCTGATCAATTCTCATAGCAAGAGACCTTTTAGATAAAGGCAGGGCCTATTTACTAAGTGCTGTTGCACACCTGGTTTTAAATAATAACCCCGTGACAAAGGCTGTAACTTCTGTGTTCTAGAGAGTGCTGAGGATGCCCCTGGGGCTCAGCAAGGAAGGAGAAGAATATATGGGCCCTCAGCTCCAGCTATATCACTGAGCATAGAGGGCTCTCTCAACAAAAATATGACTCTTACTTATTCAAAATTATACACTGTATATAGCCTCTGATAGGAGTCTACTCTTTTTATTTATCCACAGTGCAAACTTTTCAAGTTTTTGCAAACTGAGAAGGAGAAGCACAACAGCCTTTGGAAGCATTATTGTCTTCCAAGCAGCTCTATATTGCATGCTTTCACAGTGCAGTATCTTGGGGCCTTGCTCTCTTGCTGTAAGATCCATGACCAAGGACTGCCAGGAAAGCTGCTGTGCTTCAGTGAGCGAAAAAAAGAAAGTTGGAAGTCCTTGTGGCAGTCAGTTCTGTAGCACTGGAAGAATGAGATAGAGGGAACAGTGACCTGGAAAAAGCACTTTTGAGCCTGTGCTGGTTTTGGCTGGGTTACGGTTAATTTTCTTAATAGTAACTGCTAGGGGGCTGTGCTTTGGATTTGTGCTGGAAACAGTGTTGATAATTCAGGGATGTTTTCATTATTGCTGAGGGGCCCTTACACAAAGCCAATGCCTTTTCTGCTTCTCACCCCACCCTACCAGTGAGCAGCCTGGGGGTGCACAAGTAGTTGGGAGGGGACACAGCCGGGAGAGCTGATCCCAAATAATCAAATGTCTACCATATGACATCATGCTCACCATGTAAAGCTGGGGGAAGAAAGAGGAAGGGGGCAACATTTATTGTTAAGGCATTGTCTTCCCAAATAACCATTACAGATGATGGAGCCTGGCTTTCCTGGAGATGTCTGAGCACCTGCCTGCCAATGGGGAGTAGTGAATGAATTCCTTAATTTGCTTTGTTTGCATGCACAACTGTTACTTCACTTATTAAACTGTCTTTATCTCAACCCATGAGTTTTCCAACTTTTACCCTTCTGCTGCTCTCCCCCATCCTGCTGGGGGATAGTGAGCGAGCTGCTCTTTGAGGCTTAGTTGCTGGCTGGGGTTAAACCATGACAGAGCCCAAGTTCACATTTGTGTTGGTAATTCTTTGGTCGATACACAAAGATCCCAGTTTAGAATAGCTGAGGTCAATGAAATCTATGTATTTCAGTGCTTCATCATATCTTACTGTTATAAATCATGAAAACTACAAGAGAAGTATTAAATGAAAAAATGCAGTGGAAGTGGACACAAAAAGAAGCTAGAGGGAATGGGAAGGAAGGGAAGAGAGAAATCAAAGCTGCTTAAAGACATTTTCACTTTTAAAATCCAGCTCTGGAAAGTGGGGAGGGAAAGGAGGTGTGGACCAGAGAGATATAAATCCAAGTAAGGAGAGGAAGGAAGGTTTAACGAGGAAAGTTGAGAGAGAGCAGGCATACCTCAACAGCCCTAAAGGGAGCCATTGCTAACAAAGGGACAGAGGACATGTGTACACCAAAGCTGATTTAGGAGGTCAGCCCTAACATCTGGGGGACTAAACTGACAGTTTCCTAAACTAAGTCACTGGTGCAACCAGGAAGGATCTTGTTAATAAATTTTACCCATAGTTATCTTTAAATGCTTTTCTTTTGCGGCTGTGTTTGCAAACTTATGCAACAGCAGTCCAGACAAAATAATACAGGTGTTAGCACATCAGACAGTAATCCCAAGGAAGATTAAGGGCTCTCTGGCACTGTGACAAATTGTATTGGGTAAATCACATTGTCAGAGTCACTTAAAGTGCTACACATGACCACGTGTGCTCATACCTACAGGAATGACATCTTGTTCCTGACCTAAGATTCCCCAGCTTTATCCCCCTGAGCTTCCTGGCCTGTACTTGGAACTGGGACATGGAGACTGAAAATCCTGAGGCCTGAGGTTTCCCCTGACCTTCCAGAGTGGCAAGACTCACCTTTGCATGGGAACCCACTGCTGGTTGCTCCACAGGCTGAGGATGGTGAAGTCACAAAAGGAGATGCTGGTCTCTCTTCTCCAGTTCTGAAAATCCCTGAAAGACAGAAAGAACGTGACTGTCACCACAGTCAGATGTAACCACCCTGATATATGTAATATGATGTGTGCTTGGAGACCCATCTCTCAGCAGCACTTCTAGTGTTGAGGATTGAATGGGGGAACAGAAGAACCACTTGGCCTTCTATCCTCCAGAGTACCCAAACTGATACAGTCTGCACAGGAAAATGTTTTCTTGGGCCTGCTCATACTCTGTGCATCTCATCAGCAGCAAAAAGGAAACAACACAGCTGTCCAGCAAGTTCAGTGTGCTGCATGCTAATTGACTTAAGAAAGGCAAGCCTTTTCCATTAGTACCTCATCCTGGAAAGTCATAGGTTGTGCATGATGCATAATGACTTGGAGTAGACATGTTTGCAAGAAGTGCTTGGTATAGAGGTATGGAGGCAGATGGGATAATTTACCAGCTCTGCTGTGCTCCTGCCAAAATACAGTATGAACTTGACTGGCCCGAGACTTAAAGCAGGCAGTATGGTAATAAAGTCAGAGTCCCAAAGAGAAGGATATGGCAGAGCTCAGTCTTGCTGTGGCCTGGGTATGACAGAAATGCTCAAATGGAGAAAACAAACAAATGTTATTATGTAAAAATATATTCTCTTAAAGTTAGACTCTCTTTTCTCACTATTGCATTCCTCTGAGGTCTCATCTGACTCAGACATTTTATCCCTTGAGTCTAGAGAGACTAGAGAGATTCCCTGTGTCGAGAGCTGGGGGACATACACAAGAACAGCCAGACACAGCACTTTCCCTCACAGCAGCAGATCCATCGGGTTGTGGAGGCCTTTGATGCTTCATGCACAGACACTGGCTGTTGCCATTCAAAACCCCAAAAATTCTATGGAGCCACCAAGAGCAAGACCAATGCAAACAGCAAGTGTGCACTTGTTTGTACTGGACCAAGAGCAAAAGGGTTTGGTATAAACCTCCCTAGCCATTTATTCAAAGCACTAGATTTTCTCCATTTCATGCTGTTTGCTCAACATTTTGCTGTTTGCAAATATGTGCATCCACACTAGTAGGAAAGAAAGACTTTTGTTGCTGTTGAACAACCAGTTTGAAGACTTTTCACTTCTGCAGCCAAACATTTCTATAAAGCCATACCTACTGTCCTCTATTTTAAAAATCCTACCTAGACATAAGTGTTTATGTAAAAAATCTCCCATACAGATAGATGATAACCTCTTCTTTGCATTCCTTTCCCTCTGACACAGGAAGGCTCTAGCACTGATGTAGTTAATACCACAAACACACATACTTTCCATAGTGTGTTTGAAGAATTTGGAAAGATTCCTCAACTGTGACTCCCATGTAGAAAGTTTATTTTGCACATTGCTACCCCGTAAGGTAGGTACAAGCTCTGAGGTACCCTCAACAGCAGCTTCAAATCCACTGTTTTATCTAACATCAATGAAAGCTTGAGAGGCTGGTTAAGCAAATGTGGCAACGCCCAGCAGGCTGTGGCACTCTGCCAGCACTGCCCTAGCCCCAGATTGTGACAAGTAACTTAAAGGGTTGTGCTAAGTATATATCCAAAATAAAGCATCTCACTTCAGAGAAACTTCTTTCCTCTCTTCCCCACTAGCCCCATCCATTTCCTAAGAACAAGAAACAGCTGGCTGAAAAGTAGACTGTGTGGTATTTGCATGCAGCTGCAATGTAGCTTACATAGGAGACACTCTCTGTGCTCTTTTCACTCAGCATATCCTTCAGTGCTGTCTTTAAATTTTTAATAAAAACATGTTGAAGGTACGTGCTTCCCCTTTATGAATGTGAAATGTATTTATCAATTTGTGGTGGATGGAGATGAAATATGGATGCACATCTGCTACTTCTCAAAAAAAAAAAAAAATAGACTGGCATGAAGATGTCAAATATTATTCCTGCCTGGAGAGACCAGAGGATGCACAAAAGCTCTCTTTTACTTATAGTATTGGTCATCCTGAAATGACCCTTTGATACCTCTTCTCCTAAACACACAGGGTTTGAACATGATCCTGTACTTTGTGGAATCTTTTAAACAGTAGAAAAATGGGGATAAAACATGGTCAAATCTGAATAATAACATTTTACATACACTTTACCTGGGTGTAATTGATTGCAGAAAGGGCAGGCTGATTAGTACAATTCTCAGTAATTTTAATCAGGTGAAATTACAGAGGCATGAACATGAATCAGCACCGTATGCTGATAAATTTTTGTTATTTCATTAGGAGCCAGTTGTTTCTTCTTCTGCATAGAATCTATTATAAGATCATTTTACCTTTCTTTTTTCAAATAAATAAAAAATTTAATTTCCAGAAGGTTATAGGAGAACTCTAGTTATAAGCCTAATTTATTCTTCCAACACTGTGAAGTTCCTGACTGATAAAATTTGGAACAACTAATCCAAGTTTCAGTGATCTCATTTTGGGAACAACAAAAATACAAAAGCAGCCTCTCACTGAGCCTGTAGGTTTGCTCTGATCCTTGCAAAAGATGGGACTGAAATACAGGCTGTACTGAAAAAAAAAAAAAATAACGATAGACGTCACCTAGTTGCACAAACACCATTTAGTTTAATTGAATTAAAAGTGAATGCACAAGCAGAAAATTCTCTAGTCTGCTGGAGGAATAACTGATACAAACCACTTTTTCAAACTGATGTGATGTATGGACACATGCATCTGCAGGTACTGAAGTATCTCTACTTGTGCACCAACTCATAAACTCATGTAATTTCATTGTAGACCAAGTTCTGGGTATTCAGAAATTTTGATTCAAACAGGAAAGTTGGCTAACAATTTGGTTTGTTTGGTTTGCAGATTAGCTCTCTTTTTTCCCTTAGAAACTCAGTTTGGTTAGGTTTCTGATTCAAGTTCATACTTACAGACTCTTGCAAAAACTTGTTTAACTCTATGATGATAAATTTCACCGAGTTTTCTTTCTGATTGGCTGTTTGCATCACATAGTGGTGCCACGACACCCTCCCCATCTCAGCCTTCATACTGTTTACCAGCAAACCCTTTCCTTCATTCCCTTCTGTCCCCAACCTTGCCTTGCTCCTTTTTTTGTACTCTTCTCTGAGAATTTAACTAATTCCCCCACTTAAAAAAGACCCCAATAATCCATCCTACCACTCTGTATCATTATATCTCTTCTTTTTCCTTTTGTTATGCAGGCTCATTGGGAAACTAATTATATTTGTACAGAAACCATCATTCTATGACTTGGTGCTACAAATACCACAAACAACAGTAAATTTTGCTGGAGCTAAGACCAAAGTTGGATACTGTCTCCCTGAGATTCTGACTAATCAAATACTCAAACACACACAAAGCTGTTTAGAGTAGCACACAGAACAATTTAAGTACCTTAGATCTGACTATCCATGACTAATTACCAGGATGGGATTTAAAGTGCGCAGTTGTAAATTGAGTGTACAAAAACCCATCTGGAGTTCACTGTTCAATGGTTTGTATAAACTCAACATTAAATATCTAATAAATCCCCAAGCACAATAAATCAATAGTGCTATGCCTAATGTGACAGATGAAAGGACTATAGTACTCTTTCCAGTATTTTTCCAGACATATATCTCGAGAAATCAAATTTCAGGGTGGCTAGAAACATGCTTTTAAGACTTCACACTTTCGTCTCTGAAGACTTTTTCTCCTCTCCTCTACCCAGGTTTTTGTTACTACGTAGCAGGATGGGAATTAATTCTTTCACGTAAACCAGTTTTACTTAGGGTACTTTGAACGCAGCAACTAACCACCACCAGCAGTACCATAAACTCCAAGTATATAACCAGTATTTGGTGATGAGAACTGAGCACCTGCTCAGTGTTACTAACTCACTGTCACCTAACTCGGTGTTGCTGGGTATAGAAAGGAAAGATTATTTCTAAAATAGGGTAGGAAGAAAAGGGAATTACACTTCTAGTGGATTGAAGTGTGAATATTGACAAGTAAGTACTTTACCAGAAATCTCCATCAATCTTGCCAAAAAAATTAAATTAAACCCTCGCTGGGTACAACAGCTGAGTTTAGAGACAGAAGCATAGAGCACAGTTTGACTGAACTAAGGGGGACAGTAACCTTGCAATAGAAATAAGGCATGTTTTCTTAAATCTCTACTACAGACTTCAGTCTACTCTGACATTAAACTTTATTCAAAAACTGAATCTGGCTAATAAAGATTTTTTCATTAGATCTTTTCATTGTGATTTCAAAAGGCACTTGATATATCTGTTACATGTATGAAGTGAATTACATGTTTTGCACAGCATGTTTACCAGTAAAATAAGCATTTTAGGTCCAATCAATCATCCTCAAGACAAAATGGTACCTTTTTAGGAACTGTTAAGGAAGCTACTAAAAAACAAGCAAATATGATTTTTAACTCATAAGTTATCTAGCAGAAAACTGAGGAAATTCCAGAATTATGGCTGTTTGTTCAAAATTATTTTGTCTCCTAAGGCAAATGTACCCCTTAATTACAAAATCACATACCACATTCCCCATTAGCAATCTTAATTCTGTTTTTTGTATCTTCTGAGTATGAGTTGTCAACACTGATAACAATGATGTAAATATATAAAACACAGGAATAGACTGCACAACACAAAATAATGTAGGTCAAATAAATAACACAAATCATAGTAGGCTTTCAGATTCCAAAGGACAACATATTGGCTGCTTGTGTTTAAAATCCTATGGGTGGGGAGCTTGAAAGGGCTTATGAAGCTGGCTTGTGCCTTTTCACCGCTATCTTTAGTCCAATAACTCCAGATGCAGTCTTGCTGAGGTTATGTCATGTACATGTCTGTGCCTAAATAACTGAATAAACACAGCAAAGCTCTTTCTTGATCCTCCCTTCTTTCTATTAAAAAAAAAAAAAAAATGTTTGGTGCCAGTAATCATTTAATATGGTCACCTAAAATGAGACCTGATGTCTTTTTAAAGCTCTGTGGCCAGAAAAGATGCCTAAATACATAGTTGGACACATAAATAGCAGTCTGATGGCTCTAAAATTTCAACATGCCTTCAGCTTCAAAAGACAGCTGGAATATTTAGGTTATTTTCTACTGAAATCTACCATCTCAAAATGCAAACTTTCATGTAATTGGTCAAAATCGCTTGATATGAAACTCAACAAAACCAATCATATTTTGCACTTATGTGTGTGTCAAATGTTTGATCCGAAAAATATTTAATTTGATTAACAGGAGTAGTTCCTTCACATTATGTAGTATCTTCTTCAGATGAATTTTGTTATTCACCTTACTTAATTTTCACCTTAAGTAATTTTCAAGATCAGCCCTAACATGTCACATTTCATTCTCCTTTACTGTAGTTCTGTTGAAAACCATGGAGTGACATTTAATTTTCCCATCATTTTCAAAAGTATTTGCCATATCTCCATATCCCAGGGTTCAAAAATACCTTAAGGGATTTTCAATCAGAAGAAATATTGTTGTAGGCTTGACTTCTTCACCTTTTTTCACTGGCACCACACAGGAAAATAAACATATTCTATCTTGAAATTAATCAAATTCAGCAATATTTTGACAGTAGCGTTCTAGTTTCTTCTTTCACTGCTTCATCAATCACAAATAAATCATGATGGGTGGTGAGGCATGGGAGGATTGACACGGCAGTGTGTCAATATCTGTATCTGAAGTATTGTTGCTGCTTGGTAAATCATTAGCAGAGGGGATTGTTGACTGAGTAGCAATTCCCCAGAATTTTGGAGCCATTAGGGTACATTACTTTAAAATTCCATTGGCCTTGGAAGAGTATAATAACAGCTTAACCTTAGCAAGGCTATAATATTTGAGCTGGGCTATCTTATCCATGTCCAGGACCAGACCATATTCATTGATAGGTGTGGAGCTTTCAGTTGTCTCTCAACATGTAGCTGGGGAACCATCACTGAATAGACAAGCTACTAACACAGTTCCCCAGGGAACCTGTGGCCCTAGGACAAGTCACATTTTTTAATCAATGACTTGGAAAAAACCAGAGTCATTACAGATAACATTTCCAACAGTCACAAAGACTGATGGAAGGTCAAATATGAGAACAGGTCTTTAACCCCATGTAATTTTAATGTCTGGAAACTAGGCACAGACAGCACATTTAATAAAGCTAAATGTAAAGTCACACAGTGATGATTGATGATTGATATCCTCTGTGCCCATTAACACCCCAATGTGATTACTTGCCACCATTTTTGGATTTCAAACAACAGCCAGTATTGAACCATATGCATTGATATAGTTGTGGAAGGTGTGACTGACATAGCACAGGTTTTCTGAGTCCTATAAATTCAGCAAGTGAAAAGGCTTTATGCAGAACTGGAATAAAAGGCTACTCAGCTAGAAAGAGCTGAAGCAGTGATTTATTTGGGGGCAGTCGTTAACAGGTCATGTTAAGGTCACACTGGGAAACACCAGTGCCTCAGTGCATCAGTCAGTGAGGATGTGAAATGATCAGTTATTCAAAGCAAGACTGATTGTGTATAGTTTCCCTGTAATTTTAGCTTCCTTAACCTGTTGACGTTGGGAGCATACAAAATGAGAGTCCATTATCACGCGGTCAGGTCACACTGTTTGCCAGACACAGAGTAGGAGAGAATAATTTGGCCTTAGAATAAGCAGACATTGTATGACTGTTGTATTTCTGATACCTGTAATTGAACCATCTATCAGGGATTTCACAAATGAATACTTGAATTTGCTCTTACCCGAGCATGGCTGAAGCTAAGGGCATTTCCATGGCATCTGCTGAATACTCACTGAACACTCAGACATGCAATTTCTCGGACTGTGGTGATACATACTTTACAGTACCTAACACCATAAAACATGGTTCTGGAACCCAAAACATGGTTCCATCTGGGTTTATGAGTTAATTCAAGAGTTAGCAATGCAAGGAAATGCATTTTCACATTTTACAAGGGATCTGGTAAATCTTCTGGTGACATTCACTGATTAACTGAGCCTTTGCTTGCAATAGAGTAATAGGGAATATTCCTGCTCCTCCTGGGGCACATGCAACAGTACATCTAAATGCAGAGAACATAGGTGTGCAATATCTAGAGAAACATGGTTTGGGTACCAATAATTGAGCAAGAGTTCCAAGAGGCAATGAGAAGCATTAAATATTGAAAAACTTGGACTCTTTTGATAGATTGTAATGTGTCAATCCGTTTTAACTAAACACAGAGAAGTCTCATGGGCAACTTGATTGTACTGCGTAAGTACTCACATGCACCACAGCAATAGATAATTGAGAGCTTGTCAGTCCATCAGACAAATATATGACAAGATCAAATAGCTGGAAGATGAAGTGAGACAGTTAAAACTGGTAATACAATGCTACTATTGTTTTAAATGAGGAATTATTAATCAAGGAACGATTGAAAACATTGTGTTGTGATATGACCTATCACTGATAACTTTCAATTAAAGCTTCAGTGTTTTTCTGGGAGAAGCACTGTAGTTAAACAAGAATACAAGAATTTGTTTATTTAGTTATACAGCCTGTGCTGTAGAACTCAAGCTAAATAGCCACAGATTGTTCCATTCTATAACATAAACATTTCTTTAGTCTCAATAAACAGGAAAAAGAGAGTTGGGTTTTTTCCTGTATGTAACATACAAATTCCAAATCTTGTAATACATCACTAAAAAGTAACCAAATTTCTGTGGCTGAATCTTAATGCTTGTTGAAGAATATGATCTGCAGATGCTTTAAATTTAGAGGGGGTGTTTGTTTGTTCGTTTTTTTGGTTTTGTTGTTTTTTTTTTTTTTTTTTTTCCTGAATTAAAACATTTCTATTCCTGCAGAGTAGCTTGGGCTCAGCTAAGAAAACTGTCATTTCTCCTTATCAGAAAACACAAGTCCATTGTGGACAATTCTGCTTGGTATCCATACCATCAGGCTTTGTTTCCCTGTTCCACTACCTTGATTTTAATGAAACCTGTCCTTGTGCTTCTGCTCACTTTGAATTAGCTATTCTTCACGCAGTCAGATTCAGTGACTTTTTTATCTCATGACTGCCCAAGTATGGAACAAACTTATTTTGCAACCATCTGTACCACTTACAAATTGTTTTCTGTTTCATTTCCATTTATTCTTGTAAACACTGAAGCACAAGTGACAAAATGATTCAAACCTTACCATTTCTTTACTTAAGAAAACTGCTGAATTCCATGGCTGTTCCCTCAGAGTCCAGACATTGCTTTTTCATTTTACTGCTTCAGATGCTTATACAAAGATAGATCCTCTTTGGGCTAAGCTGATAAAATATAGTGAGGGATTATTCTATTTTGTTTTGTTGTGGTTTTTTTTTTTTTTTTTTTACTGCATGTTATTCTTGGGAGAAAAATACTCTGCAATCATTAAATCACATAAAGTGTACTATTCAATTTTGCTTAATTTAAGCAAATTCACAGTATTTTTTTGTGGATTATTTAGAAATCTGTTAAAATATTATGGCCATATGCTCTATTTAAATATTTTGCAACAAATGACAGAGCTTTGACTTTTAGTAATTTTACAGCTGGGGTTTTGTTATGGTATTAAGTACTACATCCCCATTTTATATTTTATATTTTATATTATGAATGGATAAACTGCAATACATAAGGGTTAATTGACATTTAAGAATGAGGACCAGGAAGTCTGATGTAAATTCACCTCTTACAATTAGAGTTAGTAGACTTCATTTTATAGTTCTTGTGTCACTGGTTACTTCCATTACCAAAATCAAAACTGTAGTATTTTTCACATTCCTCCATCAAGATGTATTTTACATCCAATAACTCTCTGGAGACACAGGACTGGAGGGAACCTCAAGATGTCATTAAGTCTGTTATTGCTTTGCTTCAGAAAGAACAATTATGCCAGTGTCATTTCTGACAGATATTTCACTTGTTGGCTCTTAAGAACTTTAAAAGATGGAGATTCCACTAATTCTCCAGGCATGTTATTCAAGTGCTTCACTGTCTTACCAATTAAACTGCAGTTTATACCCATTATTTCTAGCATAGAACATGAAGAATGGATTATTCCCTCTCTTTCCAACCACCTTTTATGTATTCGAAGATTGTTTTGTTCCCACAGTCCTCTCCTTTCCAGGTTAAATAACCCAATTTTTTCAATCGTTTTTCATAGGTCACATTTTTAGACTCCTGAACATTCTCATTTTTCTCTACTGAATTCTTTCCAACTGGTTCACATATAATTGGAAAATTGCTCTGAGTGAATCCTTTAAATGCTGAATCAATAAGAAGAATTCCTTCATGTCTTGCAGGCTACACTTGGGTTTATAATTTGATCCCAAAGAGCTCTGTTCTTTTTTTCATCAATATGACATTGCTGAATCATGTTGAGCTAGTCCAACGTATGACCAGCTTTAACTCCTATGTCCTTTCCTGCAGAACTTTAAATTACTTTTATCCATCCTGTCTACAAAATAGACAACTCCTGACTAATGTATGTCCCCCCATTGAATAATATCTGTTTATTTTCTGATCATATCTCCAATTTGTCAAGATCACTTTAAACTGATGTACCATTCTCAGTATATTCATCCTGAGCTTGGCTCCATCTAAAAATTTAATAACCATACTCTGTACTCCACCATCTCAGTTATTAATGAAACTACTGAACATCACATGGATTAGAAACAGATGTTAGTTTATGAAACCTTCTATTTTTACAGTGATAAATATTCTGTCAGTATTGTTTTCAAACCAGTTATGGGCCTGGATTTATACAAGTCATGATGTTTCTTTAGCTAGTACATAACGTTGTCATTGGAGAAGAATGCCAAAAGTCTTTATAAAATCAAGGTACAGTATGTGTGCATGCCTTTAGTCTGCAAAAATTGTTTTCCTGCCACTTGAAGGAAATTCAATTAATAGCTTACTGAAAATATCACATATAATTGGTGGAAAAAAAATGCAAAGCCTGACTGGGTGAATTCCTTGCAATGGATTGTGATACCCAAATTGTGATTCTCTTCCCACAGAGTTGTTGCTTGCCCTCACAATTGGTTTTTATTTTCTCTAAACTGCACAAAGTCTTGGGAATCTAAAGCAATTGGCATGTCTCTATAAGTAACAGAGATGTTTGAGCTGCAAAAGCTTTAACTTCTGTTAAATTAAAATATTTTTCAAATTTGGAAAGAAAAGAAAAATAGATACCAAACAATATATAGCAGGATGTTTAAAATGTAAAAAATTGATAAGGGAAGCTAAAGATTACAGAAGACTCTGTGAATGGCAGGACTGAGTCCAATAAAAAATTGTCTTTGAAGTCTATTTTGAACAAGTGAAATTCTAACAATGGTATAAGTTCATTGCTCGGCAGAGATGGTAGATTCATTTACAATAGTGTAACAATAGAAGTGTTTATGAAACATTTCCATGCTGTATTTGAAATTAAGAGACATCACAGAAGGATGATTCTTGCATGATGAAGAATTTCTAGGTCATTTGTGACAAAGAACATTAAACAGCTACTGCATTTAATAACTTTAAGTGAATGGGTTGGGAAAATTTGCATCTAATTCCTAAAAGCACCATTTGAGGAACTCTCTTTCTTACTTACTTTAACACGTATTAAATCCTGGGATACCTAGGAAATTCCAGAAGATTATAATGTCATGCCAAGAGTCCAAGGGGGCAAGCTGGATGAGCAAGATAAATGCAGAAGAGGAAGATCTACTAGAGAGGCAACATATGGTTTTAATAGATAAAATTTCATAGTGTAACAGATTTGCAACAGATTTATCAAAATTACTTTAAAAATATAGAAAAATCTGAATTTTTGCCCAGTCAAAACAGATGGCAAGCACTGCAGTGTTTCCAGACACCAGCTTCAAGTTTTGAAGGAGTCTCAAAATGAGGTAAAACAAAAAAGTAATTGAGCTGTCTGACATATTCTCTAGTAAACAATTATTCATACCAAACAACTTGTCACAGCACCACCAGTTATATGAGGTGCACACCAGAATTAGTCAGGATGTAATTGGTAGCAGTTACAATACTTTAGCAAATTAGAGAAAATGCATATCCTCCCGCTGATCTGTTTGGATACATATTGCATTTTCACGTTTATGCTTTTGTGAACACTACCATTCAGCAGCTGCCTTCATGTTAATGTGCTTCGCATAAGCATCTGTTTTGTATTATCAACAGACTTGTGCTCATACCTGTACTAATATATGCAAATTTAAGTTTTTTCTAAGACTGTCAGAAAAGCCTGAACAATGCCCAACTGGGTTGTGTGACAAGAGCTGATAGAGGGGCAGGGAGACCATTGTTCTTTGAAAGTCCCACTAAAAATGCTCCAGACCAAGAATAGAGACATCAAAACTGACCATTCCTGAAACTCTGGTGATCAGCTTTGATAGTCTAAGACACTCATCTTGCTAACCTATGAGTTCAGCTGGAAATAGGACAGGAATAGACATTAGGAGTTAAAGCAAAGCCCAGCCCAAATTACTTTCAAAAATAAAACCAAACACCTCGGGGACTCAAAGCCAACTTTTGAGCATTTGGCCCAAAGGACTTGAATGAGGAGTTTTGTCAATTTTGTGTGTGGCAGATATCTTTACTTGCCCTCATGGTTTTTTTTTTTTTAAAAAAAACCTTCTTCTTTATTTATTTTTAAATCCATACGTTATGTCTCTTGAAGCTAGATGTTCCATCCCTCAAAGACAATGTCACAAGCATCTAGCTTCTTACATTTTTACTAAAATGCATCCTTGGAAGACTGGGACAGAATACTGAGTCTGCAATTCTTCTCATCCCAAAGACCTTTCTAGGGCATGATACATCTTGTCCTAAAGTAGGCAACTAAACTAGGCCAGATGAATCAAGACTTAAGACCCCTGTTTCTCTCCCTTTTCTATAAACAGAAATAGGTGGACCACTAGATGTGAGTGTCTTCATTGTGGATCTCTAAGGTTAGGAGAGAAAAGTCCAAAACTTATGCTATTGCAAAGTAGAAATAGCCTACGTGATTTCATTTTATCACTATTTCCCCATCTCTAACCACCTCACTCGTACAAGCAATGCATTAGTTTTCTAGTTTTGTTTGCAAGGACTTCTCTCACAAAATTATTCTATTATTTTAAATGTTGAAGTTTGGATCAGTATATTAGTATCCATACAGATTTCCCACAGCTCAAAGCTTTAAGCACTTGTTTACTAACCACAGCAAGAATCTCTAGACACCTGCATAAATAGGTCTATTAGTTGCAAAGATTGCAGTTTTAAGTCAAGGTGGATCAACATTTGTGCATTTTGCAGCTTTCTGTACAAAATCAACTCTAATTCCTCTGCACTGATATCTAAACCATTTTTGGCTCCGTTCCATACCTTATTTTAAGTCTCATTGTTCTCACAGTCATAAATGAAGGACATAATACTTTGTGTCACCTGTAAGTGTCAAGAGGTGAAGCATTATCACCTATGTTACCAGTAGCACTAATAGCATTGCAGACTAGACTGCTCTATCTTCATCAAAGGCTATGCATCAGTTGAGACACAGTGCTGATGATAACCTGAGTCAGCTATCAGTGAAAAAAGCTCTTTATTATGTAGGTCACTACCAGGGTTCATTTCAGCAAACACCTGCAAATCACACTTTGCCAGAAAAAAATATTTTTTTCTTGACAAAAAACTTAAAAGCAGAGTGCAGAGAAGGCACATGAATGTACTCATAGCCTCATGCTTCAAGTAATGCATGCAAGAAGCTCTTGCTAGCCTGTTGAATATTTGTATAACCCCTCTCCTGACACAATTTTGGTTTATTTTTGCATTGATTTTTCTAGACTGTTTCTAAGCCATGATTCCTTTTTACCTATCGAGAGGCCATAAGAAAGACAGCAGATCAAAACCTACCAGACATATCATTAAAGCAGTATAAACATGTTGATATCTATGCCAGCAACAAAGGACACGACATAAAAAGATCTAGTGCTGAACTCCAAGCACAGATGTACGAGAATGAAATTCCTGCAAATTAGCAGAGTAAGAAACTCTTTTATTCAACCTCACTTAACATTTGTCCTAGACAGATATACACAGGAAAATTGCATGTTGTAGGGAAGAGTGTTCTGAATTACCAGGTAGGTTCACCAGCCCTTCGAGTACAGGTTTTCCTCACTGTCTGCACAATACTAAATTAATCCACAATTCTTAGATAGATTAAAAAAAAAAATACAAATTTTTAGACTAATCTGCAATTAATGAGCAATTTTTTTTTCCTTCTCTATAGCTGGCAAAGTGGAAAGTTTATGAAAAAGAGGTCCAAAGTATTGCTCAACACTGAAATCTAATTAGCTCACTATACAACTCATACTCACAACTAGTATGCTTAAATAATGTATCCTACCATGTCTACCATTGTCTACTATGGCTGGTGCCTTGGAATTTTTTCTATCTATTCTACATATTCAAGGGAGGATGCATTTAGGGCACCTACATGTTTATATGTACTGAAATTACACACTCTAGTATAAATGAATGTCTATTAAGATTATTCTTGTGTATTAAGTGAATATTCCCCACTGGGATCCCCTTGCTCTGTTTTTTCATAAGCAGATAAATAAAAGAAATATCTTGAGCTACCATGCACCATCTGGGTAAATGTCAGCTATATCCCTACCTAGAGGGTTTGGGGTTTATTTCTCAAGAGGGCAGGTATTGGTTTTGCTTTTCTTGCCTACAGTTTGCACAGCTGAATAATTTAAAAAGAGTTCAGTGCTGAAAGATAAAATGAAGATGGAGTACATTGTTTCTTGTTACAATCCCCAGTGCTGTAGGTGGCATTTTCTGCTAATACAGCTTGCAGAAGTATTGCTAACAAAACCAGAGATTTGAATCATCATAGTAAAGGCTGTGTCAAATAGGATTATTATCTGAAAAAAAATACATATATAAATAATACTAAGCACACATGCCACCAATGTATATTTAATCTATATATCAGTTATATCTCCAAAAGAATGATTTAGTCTTTCAGTGAACTCACTAAAATTCCTGGGTCCTAAATATCAGACCAAACTAGCAACTAGAGAAATGTTCTATGAGAAATGTTCTGTTCAAACATTTATTGTTTCTGAAACCCACCATTTTCTCCATAATTAGTGAGTTAGCAAAAGGTATCAAACTTCAAATTCTCTTCCTATCAGTACAATTAGAGTTATGTGTAGCGTGGTTGACACTGGTGAGATTCCATTGGAATCGGTGCAGTGTAAGCATATAATACAGGACTTTGTTGATATCAAAGCATTTGCAGCATCAATTAAAGTAACAGAAGTTTGGAAAGGTCAAAGTGAAGAAGCAATTTGCCCAAGGCCATACATCAGTTAAGTGTTAAAGCTCCAAGCTGACTCAAGATCCCTGGCCTAGCTAAGAGACACGCATTCTGTTTGTGTGACAGTGTAAGGGGAGGTGCCTCTTTTGAAGAAACACCATGAATCTGCACCAGGTACTAATCCCTGAATTTGTCTAATGGGGGTTTGCTCTTGCCTGCACTCCCAGTCCTGTGTGCAATTACAATTCTGATCTTTTCCTGTGCAAAATTCAGTCTCTGGCAAAAAGAACTCTATGTGTGCAGCTGCACACTGTTCTTCACCTGTGTCTTCTGGCACTATATGTAGCGCTTTATTAACAGTGACAGTATTTTGTAATTGAATATTCAGATAAATTCTGTGTCAAGTCAAAATGGTTTATCTACGATCAATCTCTGATTGATTTGGCTGTACAGCCAAAGTATTTGCATATCTCTTCAAACACTAAGATGAGAACACACTGAGCAGCATTGGTGAAGCATCCCTGAAGAGCCAGTAGCTAGAGAAGGGTCAAGGTGAGGGTCAATACAATACCTGCTAAAGCTGCAGTGAAGTCATCATTTTGAATTTATTCTTAACTGAGGGACAAGCTCATTTGCTCCTGTATATTGAGAGAGGACTAAAAAAGGGAAGAAAGAAGGCATAGATGGAAATGATTAAAAGTGCAGGGAAAAAAGACTTATAGAAAGAGAGAGGATGCAGAATAACCTGTGTAAGAAAAGTGGGAAAGCAATACTTCTGAAAGCAATATAATCTGAAGCAACATCAAGAACCAGCAGCTCAGTTGCTTTTTGTTATCTCAGAGTTGTTTTCCTGCCTTTATCTCCCAAAGGTATGGCTCATACTGGGGCTGGAAGAGACCTCAGGAAACCATCCAAAGCACCCCTCTACCTGAACAAACACCAGCTATATCTGTGTCTGTGTCACTCCTGGTAGATGTTTGTCCAACCTGCCCTTAAAGATGTCCCCAGATAGAGACTGCACAAACAATTACAAACAGCTTCCAGCCTCTAACTCAGTGGTTTTTAAACTTTTTCCTTCCAAAAATACCTTTAGACACTTCCAATTGCAGATGAAGGATCTAGTCAAGTGAGACCACACACCACAGCTTGCTTTTCTTAATTACTTGTCACAAATAAGTTTAAGGCAATCCACATAGCAACCTTTGACATATGTGAAGGCTAAAACCAATTAATTTAGCCTATTTCCTCTTAAGTAACATTTTCTAGATCATCCAATATTTGAATCCTTTTAAATTCTCTGTACCCTTGCTTCAAACATTTTACTGGACTGAGGCAATACTCCAGTGAGATATAGCTGTCCAGCTGAGGCATTGTCGGCCCAAAGGAAAGACAGAGTATAACTGCACATCCCCACAGACTGAAGTTTACATTATTCACTGCAGGGTATCTGTTCTTGGGTTTGTTTGGCAGAGGGGGAAAGGCGGGACACAATGTTGTTGACTTGCACTCAGTTTGTGAGCTGTAAAACTTACAAATAAGGATCTGCTACTTAAATAGTTGTTCCCCTCTTTTATTTGCACAGCTGATTATTCCTGCCTAAACGCAGTCCCTTATATCTATAGCCAGTGAATAGCATCCTGTTTATTTCAGACCATACCTTCAATTTGTCAAGATCACTTTAAATTCTAATCCTGTCCTCCAACATACTCACAGTCCCTTGCAGATTAGTGTCATTAGCAAATCTAATAAGCATGCTCTCATTCCTTTCATTTTTGGAGATCCCCTGAGATTACAGCACTTTTATGACCTTGCTGAATTGTAGGGATAAGATACATAGTTTTCTGCAACATTTTAAAACAGCACCAAACAATCAAATGGACTTTGAGGGTATTTGTCCTCAAGAATTCGGTACAGGTCTCCAGGAAGACAGGTTATGTCTATGCTGCCTTTGAAGGAAATCCCAAGGCCAGTGTTAAAGTGTTTTGTTCAGGCCCCTTACTGAGCCTCCCTCACAGCCCCAGGCATGCCCAGCTGCTGACCTCTCTTCTCATACCAGTGAAGTCCCATCAGGATACACACCAGTTGCCTTTTAAGCACTCAAAATGGGGAAGGTGTAGCAATTACAACACAGCAAGGAGCTATATTTCTAATAAAATAAGAGAATTTAAGGACATCTGCCCCACACCACTAACAGGTCTGTGGCTGCCTGCTGACAGCAGACTCGGCGAAAGATGCCAGATGTGACCTGCTCTGCAGTCACCAGTTCCACGGGGGCTGGGGAAGAATCTGACTCCCTGTTGGGATCACACAGAGCCTGTGGTTCGGGGAACCACTCCTGAATAGACTGATTAAAATTTAATCTGACTCCAACTGCAACAGCAAGCTACAGATCCAGTCTGCCACCAGCCCTGACAGCAAGCAATAACTGGAACAAGCCCTGGCAGTGGTGCCTTTCCCACTCCCCATCAGAGCAACAGAGAATCTGGGAGTTTCAACAACGTAATGTCTTAAGACAGTCACTCAACACAGAAATGCCAGCTTTTTAAGCAGTCAGAGGCTGTTTAACATAACTGCACAGTATTACAGGCAACCTCAATGTTGCTAAATCACATTCCCTCTTATTCTGGACCTGGAAATGCTCAGCTTTTCCAAAAATCAAATCCTCAATTATTTTTCTTCAACTGATATGATTCCTAAATTTAGAGAAATGTGATCTCAGATGGAATTTAACTAATTGAAAGATGTCTATTGTATTTAGGTGTTTGTGTCTTTAGTTGCTGTTTATATGGAGCAGACAACTTTATTTCCGAATAGCAAATTTACAGCTGTTCCCAACACCTTCAGCTACTTAATCTACTTTGGTTTACAGAGTTCTGAGAGAAAGGAAAATAACAGAAGAGGATCAGCCCACAAAAAAAAAAACAAAAAAAAAAAAAAACCCAAAACAAAAACAGTCTTTATCTGAGATATTTTTATACTCTCAACATCACAATGGGAATCATACAAATACTGAAAGATCCTGGTAACACAAGAAAAACCACTTCACAAAACAGGTGAATGACATATAGACTTGTTTGACACATTCAGATAAACATCCTTGAACAAGAGCTGCTATAAGCTAAATGTGCTGAAAATAGACTTGTTCAAAATTGCTGAGGAGGATAAGTTAATTAGACATTTAGGAGTCCATCCCTTTCTTTTGTTTTCCAGTTAATCAACTGAGCAATGTTAAGAGTCAGAATAACTTCCTCATACAGACACAGAGGAACAGGAGGCTCTTGTTAGGCTCCTGGAAATGATAGGAAAATATAGGAAATTAGCAAATGACTTTTTGATAGAAGGAGATGGATTTCCTTTGCTGGAAATAGAGGGAAGTCTTATTAGCATTAATAGATCTGTTCATGGAAAGCCCCATCATAATTAGTGATCATCATTTATCATCATCACAATTTCACCAAGAGGTCCTAATCACTCCTTCCCTCAATTACTTACAGAAAAAGAGTGGTATGCTAAAGTGTTGAATGCAGGAGACCACTTTATACTTGGTAGAAGACATCGAATGCCTGTGGCAGATTTGGACAATTAATTTTACTTCTCTTTAGGTTTAGCATAAGGGGGGGGGGGAAATGCCCATTTTGCCTTTTAAATTGCAACAGTGTAAAGGCATAGCTTTTGAAAGAAACAGAAAAGGGAGTCGTGTAGGTACAGAAACTCTGAGGGAAAAATAGTGTATCTATTCTCTGTATTTGTCTTTTCTTTCCCTTTACCCACATTTCCCAAATTCCAGAATATTTTCTGGCACTGGATATATTTCTCATCATATATTTATTATATGAGATTAACTGCTCTCTCCTCAAACTAGTTCACCTATATCCAGCTGGAAAGAGATGTAGGGTAAGTGCAGATGAGTGCTATACAACTCCCAGTTCTGAGACACCTCTGTACCACCAGCACCTGAGGTAAATCAGAGTTGGTACACCAGACATGTTGCCCACTCATGCCATTTTCTCTTTCTTCTATCCTTCTGCTTGAGACCATAACACAAAGCTGCAGTTCCTCCCTGCTAGAGAAAGTCACGGACTCCCAGAGTGGCTGGGGTTGGAGGGGACCTCTGGGGGTCATCTTGCCTAAAGTCCTGGGTTGGATCCACACATTTCTTGCTGCTTTAAGTCAATGAAACTGGAGGGGAGCAGGAACAAAACCGAAAACAACAACAACAACAACAAATAATTCTTAGGGCAACAGATCTGTTTGTTACATATTACTTCAAATGATGGAAAAGGGGATACATTCATTCATCTCTCCTATCTCATGTAACTTACAATTGTCTTTGCTCTGTGCCCTCTGAACATTGTAGACAGCTGGGCGTCAGCCAGCTGGGAGAGGGAAAGGGGGTCAGCTCCATAGATAATTCCTATCACCTTGTTGCTACCTGTGAAATCCTCCCTTTTCCCTTCAGTCACTGCGGCATACTAAATGCAGGAGGACTAAGTAAGAAGAGTGCCAAGTTCATAAATATGTTTATATATGTTTTTATTGCCAATAAAAGCTGACCCATTGGTAAGCAAGTTAATCAGTACATTATAAAGTTTGGGATGACTAACTGCCTGCTAGACTAAATAGTGAGCTCCAAAAGGAGATTATAATGTATTCTGTGTGCCACATCTGAAAATAAATTAGTAAAATCATTACTTTAAATTAAGAGACCAGGGTGTCACCCAGCTCTCTTCACACAATTCACCTCATACTGCCAGGTCACAGAAGGCTTAGTTACATTAGGTATTTTGACCTCCAACTCTTTTATAAGGATTTTACACCAGATGATTAGATAATATTCTTTACATGTTCTGGCTCATGTGTTCTTTGTCATTTTAACAGTTTATTTTGAGCTTGTGCATCTTTTATTCCTAGTATTCTTTTCATGCCTATATTGTCTCAGATTTGTAATTTCTGTCATTTATTGTCAGTATCTTCAAAAAAATTACTTCCATCCTTTACAGGAATATATACTCATAGATTTTCTGTTAGCACAAAGTAGGAAAGTACATTGACAACCTTTGCTATGAAAAGTAATAAGCAACTACATAGTTCAGAGATCTTTGCATGACTGTCTTTGTAGTATGATGTGCAATTACTTAAATCTTGTCTGATTAGCAGAACAAAAGATTGAATGCCCTTCAAAGTTGAAACAGGAACATAGTTTGTGTGTATGGTGTAACCACCTCTTTTTATTCTATAGAAGAAAATTATTTAAATGTTATTTGGATGCAATAACATTTAGTGCCCCTGTGGTTGTTCTAACGAATTCATTATTTCCTCTGTAGCCAGTTTCAGCAGTGATCTTGTATTAGAACACATAGTCTGTGTTCTCACCTAATTTTCTGCAGGCCTTTTTTGTTTGGCTCATTTATCTTTCCTTATCCCTTGAAACCACCCACAGTAATTCAGTTCACTACAGCTAGACCTTCCAACAGAGCCAGAAATAATCAGCTCCAGGCACTGCTGATTCCAAAGTCAGCTAACAAGTATGTGATGATTACGATCATTTTATGTTTTTTAGTTTAATGATGGCTTTTGGACAGCATTTCTTTCTCCTTTGTCCTGTCAAAGAGTTCTTCCTTCCTATTCCTTTTCCACAGAAACAGTCTGAGAAGTAGTACAAAAAACCCCACAAATATAAAAAATAATATTCTCAGCTGCTTTGTTTTTCCTGAACTCGTGAATGTCTCTCAAAACATTTCCTTCCAAAGTAAAGTAGTACTATAGAATATTTCAGTATGAAACAATTTGCTATTTAAAACCTTTTAAAATGTAAGAAAAATTAATGTAAATACAATATCCATTCTCCTTAAGCTTGGTTAAACAAGCAAACAGTTCTTAAAAATGATGTGTGGTTTATAGCTAAGTTAGGGTACTTAATATAAATTATTTGAGTAATTTGGTTTTTCCTACCAAAGAAAGGAAAATTTCATTAAAATTTCCCAGGCAGGCAGGTATACAGCATTGGTAGTCACAGCCCAAGCTCTCCATGCTCTCTAGTAGTGCGTTACAGGTCTGTTCTGGAGTACCAATTTAGATAGGGAAGTCCTTTGCCTAGTCCTAGGATAAGACACAGTCCTTGGAGTTTTTTCTTATCTAAATGGAATTAGAATTAAGACAAAAATCATAGAATCGTAGTATCATAGAATCATAGAATAGTTTAGATTGGAATGGACCTTTAAAGGCCATTTAGTCCAACCCCCCTGAAATGAGCAAGAACATCTTCAAATAGGTCGGATTGCTCAGAGCCCCGTCCAACCTGGCGCTGAATGTTCCCAGGGATGGGGCCATCTACCACCTTTCTGGGAAACCTGTTCCAGTGTTTCACCACCCTCATTGTAAAAAATGCCTTACTTATATTTAGTCTGAATCTACCCTCTTTAGTTTAAAACCATTACCCCTTGTCTTATCACAACAGGGGCTGCTAAAAAGTCTGTCCCCATCTTTCTTGTAAGCCCCCTTAGGTATTGAAAGGCTGCCATAAGGTCTCCCCAGAGCCTTCTCTCCTCCAGGCTGAACAACCCCAACTCTCTCAGCCTTTCCTCATAGCAGAGGTGTTCTGGCCCTCTGATCATCTTTGTGGCCCTCCTCTGGACCTGCTCCAGCAGGTCCGTGCCTTTCCTGTGCTGAGGACTCCAGAGATGGATGCAGTACTTCAGGTGGGGTCTCACAAGAGCGGAACAGAGGGGCAGAACCCCCTCCCTCCACCTGCTGGCCACGCTTTTTTTGTTGCACCCCAGGATACAGCTGGCTTTGTGGGCTGTGAGCGCACGTTGCTGGCTCACGTCCAGCTTTTCATCCACCAGTACCCCCAAGTCCTTCTTCGGAAGGCTGCCTTCAATCCCTTCATCCCCCAGCCTGTGTTAATACTGGGGGTTGCCCCAACCCAGGTGCAGGACCTTGCACTTGGCCTTCTTGAACCTCCTGAGGTTCACATGGGCCCACTTCTCAAGCTTGTCCAGATCCCTCTGGATGGCATCCTGTCCCTCAGGCGTGTCAGCCGCACCTCTCAGCTTGGTGTCATCTGCAGACTTGCTGAGGGTGCACTTGTCTGTTCCATTGTTGAAGATATTAAACAGTACTGGTCCCAAGGCCAATAAGAAGACAGGAAAGCTGTGTAATGATAGGTTCAACTGTATCAAATAATTCCTGGCTACTTCTGCTAAATGAATCTAGAAGCCTTTTCTAGTCACATGTCCCCTAGCTTACATCTCAAAAGATAAAAATGTCAGTGGACTCCATAATATTTTAGTGGTGGACTTGGCAGTACTAGGTTAACAGTTGGTTGTGATGATCTGAAAAGTCTTTTCTATGATTTGACAATTCTATTATTTATTCTATGTAATCAGGCTAATATCTGTCCTTCTGGATAAGGAAGAGAAGTCACTGCATAAGCATCTGCCTGTATGATGTTATCCAGTTTGGTCTCATCAGAAGGGATTCTAGGAGAGGAAGATTACATGAAAACCATTCTTTAGCATTGCTGGTAATTTGGTGGCACTCAAAGATGCCTGGAGCCTGACTGTTCATTGCTACCAGCCATTCTTTAACTTTCAAAAAATGATTATTCTATTTTGCAAATTCTGAAGTGTAAGCAATATTTGTTTTATCTCTAATTCATGTGCACATGGCATAATCTATATTTTTTTCTTTCCCTTGAATGGATTTCCCTAACTGATCCTGTGGAGCAGAGATTAGTCCATAGTAGACCTCTCCTTCTCTACCACTGTTATGAATAAATTAAAGGGAATGACTGGGATACTCTGCTGATTACCAATGAAGGAAAGGAGTTTTATTGGAAAATCTAATTTTGAAAGCCATGTGTTCTAAGAGCAGAATATTCAACAGGATAGATTTTTACATAAATAATATGTTCAATTCATTACATATGTTCTTTCAGAGAGCCATAAGGGATTTCCCATTTAGAATCAAAATGCAAGTTATAAGATATTGAGAGCTGCACTATGTTAGCATTTCTGTTTGGAGATCCTATTTTCCAGGGCTCCGCAGTGCGAGCTGGTGCAGATTCTGTATATATTATTATGTTTTAGTCTTCAGCTGCAAAAATAAACCCTTGTGTTTCAGCACTTATCCTGGAGCTTGTTATGTTAGGTAATTTTGAAAATGGTTTGAAGTAGGAAATCACATACCAAGGAGATAGAATAGCTTGTATATGACTCACAATGTGGAAAAAAAACAACCCCATTGTGACAAGCAGGTGTACATATATTTTTAAGGAAATGTTTTGTAAAAAGATAGTTTTGAATTGGTTGCTTTTAATAGAGGAATCCACATGCCTCTCTTAGATCTGTTTTAAAAATGGCCTTTCATTACAAGTGTTATTTCTGTGTACATGTGTGAATCAACATCCCCTTGTTTTCACTGTGATCTTTACTTTTCACAAAAATGGTAATAAAGTAGTGACTGCTTCTTTTCTTAATCACTACTTCCACAACCCTCCTGATGGTAGGGTCTGATCCTTGAGTTGGGCTCCTCTGTGCTTCTGCCATACTACTAATTTCCAGTGTGAAACTGAAGCAGCAATTGTGGGAGCTTTGTAATTTTTAGTTACTTATTCAAACACACCAAGTTCAGTTTTACATTTCCTTTCCAAGCAGTGATGTTCTGTGTTCTTGCCAGACTTGCTACAGCTGTGTTTTCCATGACCAGGCAGGGCTAACAAGACACTTGAAATATCATTCTCCATGTCTGATACACACACTCTTTAAAAGAGATGGCTTATCCTCTTCTGCTAAGAGAAAAATAGACAATCTCTCCAGCCTTCCTGTTCAAAAGCCTGTTTTCGATCTGAATCCATCTACAGGGTAAATATCTTCATAAAGTGCTGCTGAACTGTGAGGGTTTGTGCATCGGAACTTCTGTGAATAGTATTTTGTGCAGAGTGGTATTCAAGTGTCCAAACCGTCATGATCCCAGGAGTATGGAATATAAACCCCACCAAACAAAACAAACGATAAGTAATGTGAACTATCTCCAGGGTAGAAGCAGAAGGGACATTATCTCCAGGTGAAAATAGCTCTTTTATTTGTGGATAGTGCTGTGTTGCTAAAACTTTTGCTTCGGGCTGTGTAGCATAGTCTCACATCTATTTTTTTACCCCAGTAATTTTCCAGCATCCTTTACCCATATGCGGTCAGATGCAGATTGTGTTGAAGTGATCTACAAGGCTTTTCAAGGTAATGACCTGCTTGGCATTAAAGAAAGATGAATGTAAAGTCTTGAGAGCATTAGGGAAAGACCATCAGATGGAGAGGAAGCTGCAGTGCAGAGGCATGAATTGAACAGTAAATTTAAGCATATGTGTAACTGGGACAGCAAGAACTGCTAACGCTGACACAGGTTGTCTGGAGAGGACTTAGTATGTGTTCTACTAAACCTGTCTTCTGTGATATTAATATCATAGATGGTCTGCAACAAGAGCTGGAGGTGACCAAGAGATTGCAAGATTGATAACTGACTGTATGGCAACTACATTCTGTCATATTTAATGTATAAAATACTGTGACAGCCTTGAAAATATTGCAGTCCCCAGAAATGCCATGTAATCTGGAAATACAGAACATGGTAGGACTGCAACCTCAGAAAAGCCCTTAGGAATTGCTAAGGACTAGCCACAGCTGCATTTTGCAACTCAATCCAGAGAAGCACACAGGAGATAGAAGCTGAATTTCAGAAAGTAAGGGGAAAAGAAGAATGAGTTTTCATAATACATTTGGTAAAAGAGCTTCATATTCCTATCACAGAGACATGGACAGAGGAACAAGTTGCCACATCCCCATTTTAGCATTGAAAGTGCTGAAAAGTCTTTGGGACTATTTTTCCCACAGAGCTAGAAACAATTTGGGGGCTGATATTGTCATGTGCTAGGACAAGGGAGAAATCTTATTAAATTCATGCCCTGTTCTCAACTGCTGAGCAGTGCAGAGCCAGCTCATGAATTTTGGAAGTTTTATTTTGTCACAGTAAGTTAAAACTTGATGTTTAATAATACTGTATAGCATTCTGTAATCTTCAGCAGAGGCATAAACATGCATAACATCACACAACAGTTTAGAGGGACTATCATCTGTTTGTAATCTAGCAAGACAGAGATGTAGGATTTAACTGCTACATTTCCACACCTCACAAGACCAGGATGGTTGCATACAGCTGATGTAAGGTCTGTAATTGCTTTTGGGACTATATTACAGCACAGACATATCCAAGGCATCTTTAAATTAATGAGGTTGGGAAGTGTTAGCAATATTGTTAATCATCCAAGTATTCCTCTGATTTCATAGGTGGGTTTTATATCCTTTTCTGAGCTCTCTGCCACAAGACCCTGAATTATCTTCTATAAAATTGATGTGGATATGACTTCCACTATGTGGTAGTTACTGTGGTGCAGCCTTGTTCAAAACATCACTGCTTAGAGAGGCTTTTTAAACTGATGCACCTGAAAAATTGTTCCTCCTCTCAGGCTGTGTTTGCACAGTGAAGAAGCATCAATTCATTTGTCTGCTCTAAGAGCAACACTTAAGCTATCTTGAATTGATGTGTACTTCATATCACTTTGTTGTGCCATTTTAAGGTTAATAATGATATTTGTATAGCTTTGCCCTTGTCTGAAAGAACTATTCAGCAGTCTAACCACACATCCCAGCACACAGCCAGCAGGGACTGGCAGGACAGGGTGTGTTCGTGGGAGTGTGATAACCAGCTACGGCAGGTGAGCTGCGGGTAGACAGAAGCAATTTTTCTAAAAATCTTCATGGAGCTGCAGTGACAGTCACTGATATGAGAACTCCCCTTCTCAAGCTGCAGCCACTGCCTCAGAATATGCATCCCCCAGGAGCAGTCAGGTAATACTCAGTAGTTTCTGGCTGAAAGATCAGCTTCTGGGGTTATTGTGTCATTAAAGGTGTGTTGCATCTTCACACAGTCCCTTTCTACTTTTCAAGGATGCCGTTCCCTGCTCCTTTTAAAGCCTATTCTTCCTCCTGAGTCACCCCTAGCACAGGTGTCCTCTAGCAAAGGCTGTATATTTGAACTTTAAATTGTGTTTTCTTTTTAATATGGGTTCTTCAGTGATTTTGGATGAGTATAATGTGCTTGTGTTTTACATAACCATTTCATACAACTCAGTGATTAGATATAGGCTGGACTAGGGTTAGATATAGCAACCGTTGTCAAGGTAAGAGAATTAAGACTATGAAACACTAAAGATAGATGAGAGAGTGATCAGGGTCTACTTTAAAAGTCAGTATATTAGAAAATGCCATTACAAAATGAAGTTCAAGACAGAGAATGAGACACGATAGCAAAAAATCTGATCTGGAGTGCTTGGAAGTATTTAGGAAGAAGGAGCGAGAATCTGGAGCAACAGTGAGTGGCAAAGTGAACAGCACAGAGCAGCTTCTAGTTGTTGGAGGCTGTTTCAGATACCCAACAACATGGTCAAATGTCAGTTGAGTTCACTAGTCAACCCATGGCTCTCCCCAGCTTGATCAGATGGGAGAACTGCTGTTCCCACAGGCACCGGCAGCAGGGCCACGGCTGACACGGCTGCCGTGCCGGGCGGCTGGCAGAGCGCAGAGGCGGCCAGGGCAGGGCCACTACACCCCGGCAGGTTGTCAGTGGCCACCAAGCTGCACAAGTGGCCTGCTCAAAAAGGCAGGGGGTGATCCAGGGAGACATGAAGTGTTCCCATTCATGGTCTTCCCAAGTGGCATAGGAAGAGAAGGAAATAACAGCCACCGTGGCAGTCCTGAGCACATTGCTTTGCTATACGAGTTCAGGCTAGGATTAAGTCTCTTTTTGCTCCAATTTCTTTTATATAATACTTATAAATCAGCATAAAGAGAGATGCAAAATTAGCCACATTCTGTAGCAATTGTTACAGAGGTGAGTATGCAATCATGCCTTAGAAAAGCCATGATTTCTGACATGTCTCCATAGCCTGATTTGAGCCATTTATTTCTTGAAATCTCAACTTCAGAGAAGGTTGAGTGCACTCTCAATGCTGTAAGATAAAGTATCTTTTCTATCAGTTTTTTTTTTAAGCTTTCTGTACCTGAAGGCAAAACACACAATGTGTCTCTCTGTGTAGAGGTTTAAAGATCTGATTACATTTTTTTAACCCATCTGGTGCCAGCATTTCATAGTTGTATAGAGCCTGCTGAAGTGAGGAAGGACAGCAAGCTGAGAATAACCCAGGAAGTCTCTGTTTGACAAGAGCAGGCAATGCCCATGGGATTTCACAGTACAGAGAAATTCAGTGAAGCAAATCCTGTACCAGATATGCTGTGAGAAGGGACGTCAGTGACATGCAGGAAGAGAGAAACATTTAGCTCTGCCGTACTTAGATCAGGACAACAAAACCCATGCCTTTCCTTCCCTCCTTGTTTTGTAATATGATACGTGACACTGTCCTCCGCAGCAGAACTGGTGTGACTGTTTTCATTGAGATTTAGAGCAGGATCCAGATCTCTGGGGTGTAAATTTTTTGATTCTTCCAATGACTCCCCTCCTGGTGAAATCCCATGAAACACCTGAAGTAAGAAATTGAGTTTCTGGGGGAAAATGATTGAATGTGATACATTTTCCCATGTATCTTCTCCCACCAAAGCTGAATATGAGGTACACAATAAAGTCCAGGTCCTCTGTCAGGGAAGAGGGGTAGCCAAATAGTCATTACAGAAAGAGGCAACTTCTGGCTGCCCGCCATGATTAGATTGGTGACATCCAGTCAGGATAACGCCACAAGCAAGAGTCAATCCAATTAAAAACAACCTGACTGTGGACAATGGACACTTTTCAAATAAACTAACTACTACTGTAGCCTGGTACCATCCCATGCAGACTGGCTTTGACAATCTCACTGTCTCTGGCTAGCAAAAAGAAGTAGAACTGTCCTGCCATTTCTTAAAAGTGCCTTTTAAAAATCATTGGTCCAAGGTGTTCTGTCTCAACACCGCAGTGTTGTTTTTCCTAAACAGTGATTTTTCAGTCCCACATCCAGTGAGATATTTTGGACATTTATTTCTAAATATGGAAGCTGTTGAACAGTCTTTCCAAGATGTTACTTCAGCTGATCTCCAAATACTACTCAGGTTAGGATGCCATCTTAGTTATATCCTAGACCTACAATTTGCCTCAGATCATTTAGTTCCATTTAATATGACTGGTTTTATTTCAGCAACTCCTGCACTAAAAGGAAACATCTCTCTATCACTGACATGGGATGTAATATTTTCATCTGGGTGAAAATGTACCTGCAAAATGCTAGCTAGAGCAAGGTTCTGACTCACTTAGGTTTAAATCAAGAAATATCCTGTAGGGTGCCATGTTGTCTTTTTCCTGCAGTTCATGAGGTCTCTTCTCTCATTGGTTCCAGGAAAAGCAAGGAAACTAAACTGCATATAAGAACATTGATTGGTCTGATTAATTTTTCTTATATTATGCTTAAGAGCTGCTGACACGTGCAAAAACATTTTGCTAGGTGTGATCAGGAAGTAAATTGTCCCTGCCCTCCGGCATGCTCCAGCAATTACTGCCAATGGCAAAACCTCTAAGTTAATCACAGTATTTGTAAACTCGATCTCATTGTTCACATGCTGAATCTTTTCCAGGAGACTGTTTTCCATTGAAATTCAGAATTCACAGGAAGTTCATTTGAGGCAGGCGTTTCTTACTGGTAAGAATACTCTAATTATTATTTTCTAATTAAATTAGGCTTTTTGAAAAGGTTAACCATGACATTTTAATAGCTGCAGCTTATATTGATATTCTGAGGACACACTTCAGTTCAGCCACTTGTGGCTGAAAAGGATGTTTTTCCAATTAAGAAATCCTTTTCAAGGGCCTCTCCTAAATGACATCTATTTTACAGAGGGATGTGGACTAGAATATAATTTGTTTCCCTGGCTGCACAATCTCATAGTTCAGCAGGTAGTCCTCTCAAATAGTTTTATAACAAAATTTCAAGCATAATGATTCAATAAGCTAATAGTGTCTAACACACAAAAATAAATAATTAAAAGATTATTATTAACAGTTAGTTTTAGTCTATCCATGCAAATTTCTTTGTAAAGCATCAGTGCAAATCTTAAAAAAATCCACAGAAAATGTATAGATGTATTGGATTCATTAAGCAGTGTATCTGATACTTCAAAATATTCGGTGCTGTAAGCACAGTGTTGTTGAATTACAGTTAAAGTTTTCTTTCATTCTGTCTTTACTCTGCAGACTGTACATGGGGACACCTGCATGGTTTTTGACTTTATTTTGTTAGGTATTGCCCAGACAAAAGAAGAAAGACAGAAACTATCCCAGGAGGCCTACAAATAAATGCACATCAAAACTGTGTATGAATACAGCCAGATGAAGGTATAAAAAAAAAGTAATGAAACAATATTAGTCAGATTGATGGCAAGCACTATCAACACCAAAAAAAGCCAAATATTTATCTCATTCTTTGAAATTTTTCCATCAACTTTTGAAGAAGGAGTCTGAATGGGAATGATTTGGCACTTCCATAAATGTGTCTAGTGAATTCCTACCAAATACAAAGAGAAGGAAGAAAACATTTAAAGATAGGGAGAATGATGTGGGCCATTTTGTGATGGGACCTAACTCGTCAACAAAGGTTGGTGATAGGGTTGTGATTGTCCATGAAGGGCCTTGAAGATGAAGACAAATAGTTTATTTTTGTTGAAATAGAGAAAAAGTGTTGGAGAAAGGAGGAGTAAAGTATCAAACCAAAAATAAAAAGATCTTGTGGCTCTATTTCATTCTTCACTTGGGAATTGGTGACGATAATCAAGCCAAAATTAAACTGAGTAATATTGATTCCAAACAAACTTTGAATAGTCAAAATAGAAAGAAGCATTTTGATAGCACTGAATGTTTCTGTCTAAAGCTATGTTTTGTTAGTTGAATTTTGTAATAGAACTACACATCTTGAGTGGATGGACTGCAGGATGGGGATTGGGGGAGCAAAGTCCCTCCCACTGTAAGAGAAGATCAGGTTTGTGACCACCCGAGGAACCTGGACATGTATAAGCCTATGGGACCTGACAAGATGTGTCCCAGAGACCTGAGGGAATTGGCTGATGGTGTTGCCAAGCCACTCTACATGATATTTGAAAAGTCATGGCAGGCAGATGAAGTACCCAATGACTGGAAAAAGGGAAACACTGCACCCATTTTTAAAAAGGATAGGAAGGAGGACTCTGGGAACTATTGACCTGTCAGCATCACTTCTGTGCCTGGAAAGATCATGGACCAGATCCTCCTAGAAGTTGTGGTGAGGCACAAGGAGGACAAAAAGGTGATTTGAGACAGACAGCACAGCTTCACCAAGGGTAAGTCCTGCCTGACCAACTTAATGGTCTTCTGTGATGAAGTGACTACATCAGCGACAGGGGAAGAGCTATAGATGTCATCTATCTGGACTTTTGTGAAGCCTTTGACATGGTCCCTCACAACATCGTTCTCTCTAAGTTGGAGAGATACGTTTTTGATGGGTGGACTCTTTGATGGATGAGAAAATGATTGGATGATTGCATCCAGAGGGTAATGGTCAATGATGAAATGTCCAAATGGAGATCGGTGACAAGTGGTGTCCCACAGGGTTATGTATTGGGACCAGTACTGTTTAATATCTTCAACAATGGAACAGACAAGTGCACCCTCAGCAAGTCTGCAGATGACACCAAGCTGAGAGGTGCGGCTGACACGCCTGAGGGACAGGATGCCATCCAGAGGGATCTGGACAAGCTTGAGAAGTGGGCCCATGTGAACCTCAGGAGGTTCAAGAAGGCCAAGTGCAAGGTCCTGCACCTGGGTTGGGGCAACCCCCAGTATTAACACAGGCTGGGGGATGAAGGGATTGAAGGCAGCCTTCCGAAGAAGGACTTGGGGGTACTGGTGGATGAAAAGCTGGACGTGAGCCAGCAACGTGCGCTCACAGCCCACAAAGCCAGCTGTATCCTGGGGTGCAACAAAAAAAGCGTGGCCAGCAGGTGGAGGGAGGGGGTTCTGCCCCTCTGTTCCGCTCTTGTGAGACCCCACCTGAAGTACTGCATCCATCTCTGGAGTCCTCAGCACAGGAAAGGCACGGACCTGCTGGAGCAGGTCCAGAGGAGGGCCACAAAGATGATCAGAGGGCCAGAACACCTCTGCTATGAGGAAAGGCTGAGAGAGTTGGGGTTGTTCAGCCTGGAGGAGAGAAGGCTCTGGGGAGACCTTATGGCAGCCTTTCAATACCTAAGGGGGCTTACAAGAAAGATGGGGACAGACTTTTTAGCAGCCCCTGTTGTGATAAGACAAGGGGTAATGGTTTTAAACTAAAGAGGGTAGATTCAGACTAAATATAAGTAAGGCATTTTTTACAATGAGGGTGGTGAAACACTGGAACAGGTTTCCCAGAAAGGTGGTAGATGGCCCCATCCCTGGGAACATTCAGCGCCAGGTTGGACGGGGCTCTGAGCAATCCGACCTATTTGAAGATGTTCTTGCTCATTTCAGGGGGGGTGAACTAAATCGCCTTTAAAGGTCCATTCCAATCCAAACTATTCTATGATTCTACGGTTATGAATCTGTTTCACTGCAGTCAAAGCTGTGATGGCAGCTGCTTCGGGTACCAAAATCAACTCAGCTGTGGCTGCATGGAGCTCAGCTTTGGTGCCATGTGGATCATTATCAGAATCATCCATATGCAACTTTTGCTCTCAAGGGTACCTCAGTTTCCACTTAGAGTAAATATTCTGCTTAGAGTGGCTCCTTTTAATAATTCAGTAATGAACTTTAAGTGCAGAACTAGTTCCATACCTCTTCTGCAAAGCCCTTTAACATGCATTGAGACTCCACTGACTTCAGAAGGACCTGAGTACATGCTCAGGTGTCTCCTGACCTGTGGCCAGCCCGCCTGTTTCTGATCATGTCAAGCGCAAAGCAATAGCAGTTAGCAGTGTGAAATCTCCAAAGGCAGAGAAAGACATGGCGACAGCAGCAAGCCCAGCTGGTGACACGTTTACCTGAGGAAATCTCACTGGTGAGATGCTGCCATGAGATTAGAGCTGCAGGGCTGCATTTCCATGGAAAGGTGGCTCAACAGGGCTAAGACGGAGAGTCCACTATGTTTCAGCAGTCACATTTACTAATATAAGTAGTATATAAGGATTTAAAATAGTCAAAATTTCTGGTGCACTCATTTGTTCATGCAATTTATTTACTTAAAATTCATATGTTAGACTGCAGGTTTACTGAAACTTTACGAAAAATTTTTTTTTTCCCGAGGTAGCAATTAAGAATCAGTGACTGAAGCCTACCTGTTACATGCCCTATGATGGTTTTCTAGTATGTGCCTCTGTACTAATATTGCAATGGTTCCTCTTTACAAATTGCTTTGCTCTGTTGCCAGGTACCCTGTGGAAGGTACATGAATCAGACACAGCAGATCAGATACATTTTAAAATTTCCAAAGCAGGTGTAGCAGTTTATCAAGATAATTTATCATATAGTGGTTTTTCACAAATACATACGGGTTTTTAAAAGCAAGTGAAGCCAGAGAAGTCTATTACTGTTTATTTATTTAGATGGCACTGCAAGCTTTGTCAAAGTTACAAGTGAAGTTACACAGGGCAAAGTGACCCTCCAGGACTGTCTGTACTACAAAAAATAATCATGGTCTTCATAGAATATAATCTGATTCAAAATATTAACCATGCTTCTCTGACTAGATGAAAGTCAGGCAAAAAAATCCAGTGATCACTAAGGATTAAGATGAAGACACTTGTCTGAATTCTGCAAAAGAAGGCAAAATGCTCTGCATCATGAGATACGCATCAGCCGAAGCATCACTCAGGTAACCATCACTGGGTGCACACAAGGGACTTACTCATTCCCTGTCTCAGCTATTATTTCTGAGCAAACTGTTGATTTAATACTACATGAAGAAGGGAAGACTCATATTCAGTAATTGTCATGTAAATTCACTGCATCTTTCTAAAAGTCTAATGACTGCAGAATCTTTTGTTTTATTCAAGCAGTTGTCGATATCCTGGCTGCATTACAAAGTTAGGGTTTCAGACTCTTTGCTTGTGTCAGACGGATCAGCTTGCAGGAGCAAGCCGAGCTGATCCATTCAAATCATTGTGTCAGGGTACTTCCTTGACAGTGTTTTTCAGAATGTGGGTTTTGCACAATAACTTTGTACATGGAACAAAACTGTCAAAAGCAGTAGTATATGAAGACTCCTTTACTTGCTTGCAACACCTTCTTTTCATCTTTATTCGCTCAGGTCCAGGTGCTTGCTGGCATGCAAATATGCAAAGATATGAGACACTGGTCACATCCACTGCAATAATTCACAGGCAGCAAAAAAAAAAAAAAAAAAAAGAAAACTGAGACATCTTAACTACAGGTTCAAAATATTCCATCTATTTGTATAAGTGAAAGAGTCACTGAGTGCAGAAATGCACACAGACAGCATTTTCTCAAGATCACATCACTCTGAACTGTGTCGTTCTCTGCACTGCTCAGCCCATGGCCTGTGAACTGCTACCCTTCTGCAGCAGGTCACTGGATACACAGCTGCACACTTTGGTTAGAAAAAAGCCCAAACTATACACATTTCCATGCAGTTAGCTGGTTTTCAACAGAGTCTGCTGGTAAACATGGTGAAGAATCGATTCCTGAATTCTGTCAGCACCTCATTAAGATGTTTGCAATAAAAACAGTGAAATCATTATAGTTTTGTAATTATTGTGTTTTCATTTATGTTTCTTTACAGTTACATATCTATTAGCTCTTTCTCATCTACAAAATGCAACACAAGATAGTCTATGAGGGCTGGGGGATTTACAAAGAAAATGTTTCCTTCTGGCAGAGCAAGGCAAGGGCAGATATTCAGCTCTTTTCACTGATGCACAGAAATCACCCTGCCAGTCCTTCATTTTGTTTGCAATATGCCATGTTTCTCAAGAATGTAGGATGTGGGTAGGATGTATGCAGGGGAAAGAGGACAAACAACATCTGAGACATAAAGAAGCAGAGGGACTTGGAGCAGTGGGGACACATGTATTTCCCTTTTTTAGAATATATTATGCTCTTACCCAATCTTATCTAGCCTTGAAATTTGCAAAGTTCAGGCATACAGCAGTCTGAGGGGTCAGTTTCTTCAGGCAGATGTATCACCTGTCAGGAATGGAGTGCTACAGCAGAAATGTCTTTGTTGTGGAGTAGTAAGGTATCATGTCAGCCACAAAAGGCATCAATGCTGATACGGAATATCCCTGTGGATAAACAGGGAATAAATTGCAGGCAGAAGCAGAAACACATGTCAGTCTGAGACAGCTCATCTAGTCACTAGGATGTACTTTCCACCCTAACATCAATTGGGGAAGTTTGTCAGATGTTCTGCTCATGATGCAGGAGGTGGCATTTTGCTGTGAGGGAAACTTCAAAAGGAGCAAAAATGTTGGTGGGTTTGGTTTTGCTTTGTTTTTGCTTTGTTTTGGTTTGGTTTGGTTTTTGTTTTGTTTTTGTTGGTTTTCTTTTTTTTTTTTTTTTTTTTTTTTTCAGTAAAATAAACTGGTTAGAACAGAAAAAAGGCTGAGTTGTCTACTGGAGAAAGAACACTGACAACCAACTGATGCTTAGAAGAACAAATCCTGCTGTAAAACTATGCTTCTCTGGGTTTGGCAAAACGTGACTGTGTGTCTGGCTCTGAGAACAGAAGCAAGTGCACAGGTTGGTCTGTTCCAACAGAGCTGGATGGGGAGTGGTAGAGAGAGCTGGGAGATTCCTTCTGAAATAAAGTCCACAGCCTTCTTGCAACTCAGCACTAGGTCTTTCTGGGGCTGATTTTATTTCAATGCATAAAAACATTTATTGAATGTCACCTAACAGACATATGCATCATTTAAGACTAACAAACAAACAAATTCTTTTTTCAATATCCATTCTGACCCCTCATGATCTTTAAGATAGTACTGATCAAGATGTGGTCCATGGACCGGCACAACTCCACAAGTTACCACAAGAGTTAGCATTTTCTTTTATGGAAACCAAAAAACTAGCACTACAGAGGCATATTCCCATGCAGCAAGCATGTGATTGTGCCTACTGGCAGGTATAGTCAATTCCCAGCTCTCTCCCAGATTTTGAGGAATTCACTGGGGTTCACTCACCACTGAATATTCAAAAGTAGTCTCCAATTTTCCACCAAAAACTAAAATTGATGGATAAAGGTATAGTCAAAGTTAATCATCCATCAGGAAAAAAAAAAAAAGTGTGTATATATATATATATATATTGAAGACAACTAAAAGCATGTTTACATTGTGTGTAAGAAAGTTGAAATTACAGAGACCTATACTGAAAGATAACAATTGTATTGGCTCGTCACTTTTGACTGTAAAACAGCAAGGTACCAACACTGTGGCAAATTAATATTATAGATTGGTTCCATACATTTTAGTTCCATACAGGTTCTGATTGCTTTCATAGAGTCCAAGAAGCCCCAGACACATTGCATTAGGCAATAATGTCTCTTGTGTTTGTTCTTACACTCTTCCACCAGAGCTACTTAGCCTTTGTTGCAAACCACAGGATAGACAGCATCTCACTCAAAATAAACACAAATGAGTACTCAATTCTTTTTATAACCAAGTAACAAAGATGGTAAACCAACTATCTTATTTAGTTACAGTATTTGTTTCTTGTAGTTTTTATTCTCCAAGGATAAATCTAAAATTATTGTAATAGTTAATAAAAAAATATTCCCTTCGGTGACTTTATTTCAGATTCTGGGGAAAATATAAAATTGTGATTCAGTTTATTTTAGCCTATTATGATTTAGGTAAAGATAAAAATCTGTAGTATAAACATACTTGCCAATGTCATGACAGTAGGTGAAGAAGTGTTTCATATTAAAGATTTACCTTTACATCTGACAGTCATAGTTTCAGTATCTCTTTATTCTCTTCTCTCATTTTTGGTGAAATTCCATTTCTTAAAATAACAGCCTTCTTTCTGTGATGACTGTGTTATCATTATCCTGTTAATCTCACTTTAAGATTTTACACTATTCATTTGAACACCAATTCCAATCTGCCTTCTGATATTCTTCTTTTACCCTGTTCAGACAGGCTTCTGATTGCCCTGGCTCTTCACTGAGGGGGCTAGTGGTGATGACAAAGCCAGTTGACATCCCACAGTGTCATTCAGCAAACCACAGGCTCCTCTCTAGCAACAGGTACTGTCAAGGAGGTTAGGAAGTGGTCACAACATCTCACTGCTAAACTGTTCCAGCCATTATCCACATGCTATTTTTAATCTGTCCTTTGCGTCAAAACACAGTAGTTTTGACATAGAAAAGGAAGCTGTAAATCTTTTCAGGTCTCAGGCCCCTGCGCACAAGCATTCTTTGGCAACAGAAGAGAATGCCTTTTTGCTTCCCTATCAGTAGCTGCTGGTTGGTGCCTTTATCATGCAAAATGTTCTTCTCTGAGCATGATTTACTTTTTCTATTTTAACAGATGATTATATGTTTCATAGCTGTGCTTTTGATTTCATGGTTTCTTTGTGATTTAGGCTTCATAAGAGGTGCTGTAGTTTCACAATCAACCTTCAATGAACCTATAGGAGTGCTACTCAAATATGTATTTTTATTTTATTCTTGTCTATTGTCAAAAACTTCGATGATAGCAACATATGGTCAGGAGATCCTTTGTAGTTTTTGAGGAAATTTTGTTTGCATTATAAAAGTGCTGCATTCTGGGAACGTGATACGCTTGCTCTTCACTCCTTAAACCATACAGGAAAGAGGAAGAAAGTAATCTAGCACATATTTAAGCAGTATCAGCTTCCCTGTGCTGTGCTTTTGTCCCAGCTAGGATTCAGTCTCAGCAGGGACTTATATACAACAAGATGAAGCAGTTTACACAAAAAGCTTCAATACTAAGATTGCCATGTAGAGGTGAACAGCTCTCTTCACCCTTTTTTGTCTTGCTGTAACTTCCTTTGCCTTTAAAACTCCTTCAGAGACTCCCAACAGTGCATGAAAGGTCACTCACAATAAAAACAAGCACTAAATTTATCTCCATTGCCACATTTCTTGATCTCTTTACTATGCCAAAGGAACAAAGCAGCATGGTGAGAACTCGTCTGAGGTCGCAGAATGCGTTGGCTCTTGCCCTGGTTCCGGGAGCCGTGAGCCACCCCCCCGCCACACATGGAGCGGGCTGACATGGGGACAGCTGCTCGCCGCGGCAGCAAGCTCTCACCCGCAGTGCTTGAAGACATCGTGGACATGCAGTTGCAACCAGTAGACGTACAGGCATGCTTCTAGAGCCCTTTTCATCTTTCAAGTACTTTATAAACCCTCGTTTATGACACCTCAGCATACTATTCTGGGGTATCCTTGTCTAAGTCAACTGGTATGAAAAGGAACTGTTTGGTATCAGAACAAAAGGAAGAACCTATTACAGAGCACTTCAGTAATAAACTTGGTTGTAATGTAGGCCATTTATCAGTTTAGAGTTTGCTTGTCTATTTTACCTTAGCTAGGATGTCTGAAGCTCTTTTCTTCCCCTTTTATGATGCTGCACTTTCATCGTTTCTGTAGGGCATTAGGACATCGCTTCTTGTCCATAATACAGGGCTCAAGTTTGCAAGGCTCTGACAGGAGAATCCATTCCAGGTGCAGAGGGTATCACTTCACTCTGTGCTTATGTGCAACACTGGCCTGCAGAGCTAACTAGCACAGCATGTGGCACAAGCTGGGCCAAGGCAGACAATCGAGAGCCAAAGAGCTATTTGGCTCTTAGCATCGCTGCTGAGACAGTTTCACATCACTCCTTACACAGGTCTTTGTTTTGCAGTGTACCTCAACCCTAACCAGCAAAGGCATATGAAGAAAAAACAGCCACAAGAACACAACCAACAGGAAGAAAAATAGAACAGGGTATACACAAATATATAGAGGATGCCTATCTCCCTTACAGGTGGAACCCAGGGAAATGGGTTTTCACCCCTTCCTTTCAATTATAGGCTTTCAATTTAGAACCCATTTTTGTGAATTTATCAATCACAGTTGCTATAGAAAATCCTTGATGCTCCTCCAGGATAGGTAGCAGATGAAAGTGAGAGTGTTACAACTCAAATCATTTGTTTGGAAGCTCAATGGGGCAGTGCTTTTCCTCCCTGCCTACCTGAAGAGTATTGGTAATGCTTATGGGCACTGTACAAATATTAACAAATCAGCTGAGGATTTATGAGCTGGCTGGAAAATGAACAGTGCAAATAAGCAGCAGGGGAGGTGGAAAATGCATGCAAATCAACCCATACTTTCTGGTCCACAGGCCCCAAGCCTCATTACCTTTGAAACTTTTTCTTGCACTTAAGCAGCACTCTAGCTTCTTTCTCAAACATGGAAGCAGGGTCTGCCATCCACAATTTAATGAACCTCAAGGAGATCAAAAGAACCAAGTGAGAGAAATTCCAATTGTCATCTTAAACTAAATTGCTTCTGCATTTGTTTTATTTATAATTCTTTATCTTATAATTATTTTTCTTCCTGTTTTATAGATATATTTTTGATGGATGTTTGGGAAAGGACAGTATTGCTGCTTATTTGAGAGATGAGGAAAAGCACTAATGCACCTTTTATGATCAAAGTAGTATAAAGTAATGTTTGTCATATATTGCTTTTCATCTTCAATATGTTCTGCAAACACACATGTATTAAACCTTAATACATTCTCGTGAGGTACATAAGAAAAAATCATCTTCATTTGCTATGTGGAGAAAAACTATGCCAGAGAGAATTTTACTATTCTGTGCATGAGAAGACTACATAAAAAATCAAAATTAGCAACAGTTTGTCTGAGCAGTGAAGAGAAGTACAGGCAACCTAAAAGATCAGGGCAATGAGAGGTTTATTCTTATTAATCCCTGTCAGTGAAAATTGTAATTATAAAATCTGGGGTGCTAGAGGGGGGATTTTTTTCTTCAGAGGAGGTGAATTGAATATGTATTGAAAGAACTATTAAAAGGACTGTACATTTGGCAAAGAAAAATCCAGAGAATATTTCTATCATGTGACAAAGAACAAAACCTGAGCAGGTAGTCTCAGCACAGCTTCCTTGCATGCATTATGAAGCAGTCATTACCAGTAGGCACGAACACTGCTTTTTATTCTGTAGCACTTCTGTTCTTTCAGTAGAAAAAATGCTTATTCAGTATTCACTTTGTTATTTCCTTCTCCAGCATACACTTCCATCCTGCCTTTGGTGCCAAATACTCAACTGAAGAAACAAAAATATCCTCAGGGGTTTTCCCAGGAGGTCCTCAGCACTGCCAACTTAAGAAAGCTGTGCCTTACGGAGCTACGCCTGGGGCCTTAGGACAGAGCCCAGCATCAGTAGCTCCAGCACAGACCCCTGTCACTTGAGACACCTGGCAGATGCTGGAGGCTGGGGAAGCCACATACTCTGGCTGTATCCATGCTGTGGTGCAGAATAACCCTTAGTCCTGCTCTCTGGGTGTACACGATTACGTCCTCACTTTTCATCCTTCCTTTCTGAAGAAAGACCAGACGCTGGGGCAGGGAAGGGAGCAGAGTTTGCTTTAAGAGGTTGCTGGAAGACCTCTGACCCACCTCGCAAAATCAGCTCAGCCACTGTATTCAAAACCTTCTTCCTCTCTGTGCCCTCCCACACCCGGAAAGGAAAAGACAACTCAGTCTGAGACAGAAACCACATTTAGAAAAAAAATGGTCCACATTATGCTTGTTCTACAAATTAAAGAAGGGTTGGACAAAGCTGAAGTTAAAGCTACATTGCCAGCCACAGTTCTAGCACTTGTACCTGGGGTGAATGTGCATGTGAAAAATATTCTAACAACAAATACAGTTGGGGCAGCTTTTACTTCGTCTGCGTGAGATGATGAGAGTTCCACTGAGTGCAACCTCACTGAACACACATGGCAGGAAAACCACATGTGAAATGCCACCATTATTTTAATCCTGAGAGCAAAGTAGCTTCTGTATGCAAATATGTATCATTTAACAGCTTCTAAAAACCAAGATTATTTCACCCACATTGTACATAAAATAAGCTATTTCCATTAAAATTAGAAAGCTTACTGTTCATGTGTACTACTTGGAAGCCAGAGGTATTTCCCAAAACAAATGCAAACCTTGTTAAACGCTAAAATGACCTCACACTTTGGTCATTGCAAAATAGTTATATACCAGGTTATACACCAGGTGTATCCATGATATATGCATAGTGTTACCAGCTTTCACCTATGTTTTATGAGACCTGTATTGATAATCCCTGGCATTTAGTGACACCTAGTGGTATTTTCTTGAGCAGGAAAAGCCCATTCAGTCTTCATTTATTAAATATTAGACGCTTATGTCAGAGGAAGAGCCCATCGGGAATGTCCTGTGGCAGATTTCCTCCCTACCTTCCTTCTGCTTTCTGAATCCCATGGGAATCTGACAGCGTCCACAAAGACTGCCAGTAAGAACTGCACACTTTATAAATGAAAGAACAGTTTCATAAAATATGGGAGCAGGAGAAAAATAGTTGTTTTATCCATAGATCAGGCCTCCCGAGATGTCTGGGAGAGGACTTCAGCATCCTTGGAGATCACTATGTGGAGAAACGCAGCACATTCCTCTGCGGGTCATCTGGGACCTAAGTGGTGCCGGACTTTTGATGTAATACTGCAGTCAATCATGATGTGTCTTGAGTAATATGCATCAGGCTGCTTTACAGGGATGTGGTGGTTCTCAGAAAGTTTAATACCTTTGTGGTATTTTTCACTTGCACTATGATCTTTTCGATGATCCTTGCCACATATAATGTCTTGTTTCTGGGATCCAGTTTATGTTTAATTCATACTGAATACACATCTTCCCTGCCTAAATGAAGTTCCTTTTCCAGCGGGTGTCACTGTGAGGTAATAAACACAAAATACAAGCCCCTCAGTGAGGTCTGGGGATCTGGGTAGGATGCAGGACATGCCTAGCCCGGCCAGGTGAAGGGACCGTGGCTCAGCACCCTCAGGAAGCAGACAAATTCCTCACCTCGACACACACCACAGGCTGCCAAAAGATGTCTGGGAAGAGGCAGCCATAGGCCTTGTCCAGCACCTGATGGAGGAGACTTACAGGGTTCGCCTCATCTGGGCCATGCCCTCACCCTCCAGCAGCTCCACGAGCTGGGTGGCATGGTGGAGGGGGCCACTCAAAATTCATCAGAAGTAGAGCATCTACTTTTGAGTGTGAAATACCTGAAGTCCTATGCAGGATGAATTCTTGCAGGCTTCGGTAGCAGAGCCTACATTTCCAAGCTTAGGCTTCTCCGTTGTCATGAAATCCTTAATTTGACAACTGTAGGACTGATTTTTTGAAGCAATAAGTCATTCAAGGCTGTGACTGTATCACTGTCTACCCGAGGACTGGGTGCCTGGGCTCAGGAAGCCAGATTTGAAAATGTCAACATAATTTCATGTTTTGTTGCGGCCAAATTGAAAAATTCAGTTGGCTGCAGAACTCCACCTCAGGTTTGATAGCTTTCTTAATTTCTGTAGTGGTTTTATGGTTTTGCTGTTATAACAAGTCACTATCTATGTATCTGGGAAATTCAGTCTTAATAGCCTTTACGGGTAATTCAATTACAGAAATTATTATGTTATTGTTATACAATATAAGCCACAATTAGGCATAGATAAAGAAATGTATGAGAAATTTTTGACAGCACTTTTTCTTTGAAAAGTGTTAACACATATGAACATTTTGTGGAACAGAACCAGCTTTGCCTAACCTTCTTTTAGAAGAGAGTGAAGGAGGACAGGAGCACAAAAACTAAGAGTTTCCAAAAGCTGAGGATGAGGACACTCTGATGCATTCTGTGTGGCCTGGTCTCTACTCCAAACCACACTTGATTCTGGCTCTTGCCTCTCACTTTTCAGAGTACCTGGACTGTAAATCTCCTCTTGGCTGGAGAGTTCTCTCATTTTATGTTTTTCATAAGAACTTTCAAATGCTCTTTTTTGGTACTGATTATAAAAAAAAAAAAAAAACAGGAACATTTCTGTGAACATAAGTAATTTCCCATTCACCTCAACTTAAAGATAAAATATGTTTTTATTTAACGAAGTATGTATTAGAAATGTCTAGGGGTTTATTTTACTCTATTTCAAGAAATTATTTTCTAGTAGACATTATGGAAAGAGAAGCTCAATGTAAATTTTTTCTAGCAAAAAAGAACTACTATCAAGCAGCTCTTCAACCTACACAATCTGTCCAGACTGACAGAATTATGTAGACGTCAGCGTTACACAAACAAGATTATTGCAGTTAAAACAATTTCACATCAGCACAAGTTATTTAAACTATAACTTGACAATTCAAAACACTGCTGGTTCCTATAATCGCCGCTGTGAATTATGGCCTGTTACGTGCAATGGGAGTCAAGCGCCTTTATTTACTAGCAGCAGTTGAAATCAAGCAACTTCATTGTGCAGTAGTCTCTGAAAGGCATTCTCAAACAAATTTCTGGGGTTTGTCAGTAACTTAGAAATAGCTCAGTAGATTTTGCCATTTTGTCATATGTTTTTAACAAATAGAAAAACTTCCTTGGTATGATTTAGACATCTGAAGCTACAGAGAAGCTACACTCTTACAACCTGTACCTCTACTTTCACAAAGATAATGTTGGCTCCATCAAACTCCCAAGAGCCCCTAAAGAGAGATTTCACTGCGAGCATCAGAATCTCCTTCAACTTTAAGTTTTACTCTTTAAAGCATGGACGTGAGAGAACATATTTTTGAGTCTGACTTTTATCTTCTGATCTCTGAAGATAAACTTCCTTGAGGTGAGCAGATTAACTAGTACAGGATGCACATTAATTGCTCCTGGCCTGCAATATAATTTTCACTTTTAAATTACTTTTAATGAAAAAAACCTCTCCCTTAAATAAGTTGTAAGAAAATAATGTAAAGAAATGTAACCTTTCTTGAATTTTCCCCTCTATTAACTGCTTCTTTTCTTGTGCTAAGGTTATCCAGTACCCTGAGTGAGAACTTGATGTACAAAGATGTACAAAGCCTACACAACACTACTCAGAAACTTATCAAAGTTTCAGATCTGTGATGTGTGTGTTATTTTTTTCTTACTCTTCATGATTTAGAAACTCAGTTAAGAAAAAAGGCATTACTGGATTTGTGTCACCACAAGGCACTGCCAAGTTTAAGCAGTCCACAGAACTTGTAGCCAGGTTTTGTATGGAAAAAATCAGTGAAGAGGAAGATAGAGGGACGAGATCTTCTACCTTCCATCCAAGAGGTGATCACTGCAGAAGGGCTGACACAATTAACTCATGTGTGGTCCTTGGAGTATGGCTTTTTAGACCCAGATGACAATACTCCATCTCATTCACTGTGGCTTACAGAGGACCATGGGCATTGCTTGAATCATGGTTAGTTTTAATGCTAATAATTTCCTAGTCAGTGGAAAATTCTGGGTACTTTGGTAACTGCAGATTGGTAGAGACAGGGAAACAGTGAGCAGGGAGCCAGCAAAAGTCAGCATGAAATATTGGACATAAGTTAGATTTTGCATTTCACTACATACCCACCCTTGTTTACTAACAAAGGGATATCATTAAAGACCATTACACCTAGTAAAAATTAATTAATTGTGAATGCCTCTTGTGCTATGCCTTTGTTATGTCACTTGTAATGTAGTATAATAAATTAAGGAAATCCAGACCTTTGTTATTGATCTGTGTGGTGGAATGATTGCATCAATAATGCTTCAAGTTCCTTTTATCATATAGAGAGTCTGTTGTGTTTGGAGAGACTATTGCTAACCTCTGAGCTGCCATTAAACATGCAACCAGGGGGCCATGACTCCAAAGACAATGGATTAAACATAGCAGTGCCTTTCAAGATTGTATTCCCCTCTAACAAATACTAGAAAGGAAGAATGAAAAGTGATTTGTAGTATTGTGTTATAATTATACCTCCAAATTTTTCCAAGAGGGACTGATTTTAAGCTGGGGCCTGACCAACTTACAGACAGGCTGACTGTAAATGCTTTCAACTGGACTGGAACTGGTGACTCAGAAGCTTCCTTCTTTTATTTAAAAGCCTGAGGCAGAAGCAATAAATTAAATAAAAATTGTTCTCTAAGCATGGAATTAGTTCTTCAGGTTCTTTTATTACTGAAGTGATGCTCACAGCAAGTTGGGTCAAACAAGCCAGGCCACAGCTTTTATTTTAGAAGCAAAGCAAGGTAGCTTTCATAAACTATCTCTAGCTTTTCACAGCAGTGTAAGCTCCTGTGTTAGATTGGGCAAGACACCACAAGGCTGTTTACATTACCCAACGCTAACTGATGGTCAGTGGTTGCTTCCACCAGCTATCACACTGTATCCCAGAACACTCCCCTGTTTATTCAGGTCCTGATTTCCTGAAAAACAGGGTGGTATATAGATATATCAGTTTCATTCACATCCTCTTGTAACCACACAGCTGAAGCAAACCCCTCAGACGAATATATCTCAAATATGATTGTCCCTTGCCTTGAACCACTACAGAGGGTATTATCCCAGAGGGGCAGCACTTGCTTTGCCTGTTTATATAGCCATATATGATAGAGAATCGGATCCTTTAATACTTGCATTGTTTTACAGGGAAAATAGATCTCTTTTCTGTGTGCTTAGACTCTGTGTTTTATATCCACCTACCTCTAAACATTCAGAAAGAACAGAAATCTCAGGTGAGAGATCCTCAGGCAGTCCAGCTCATCACTCACTCTAGCTCTTTACCAGTAGTCCAGGTCTAGGAGTTGCAAACTACGATTAAGCATTTTCTATTGAGTGCAGTTCTACCTCATCTTGCAGCAACTACTCCTGTAACCTAGAAGGCTTACGTTTGCCGTATTTCTCATATCCCTCTCAGCTGAGTGCTGGAGTCTACATACTGACCAGATACTGTTTTGTTGTCAAGAACCAGTGCCTGAGGAGGAAACTGAGCACTAAACCATTGATGTCAATTCGTTATGTAAATGAGAAAAAGCCACAAAGGTTAGATCCACACTTCCCCAATTTCAGGGTTGCATATAGCTTCTTCAGTTCAGTTTTACTTTTTGGCATGTCATTTCACTATTAATATGATTCCTATTTTCCTGTCATGTTCCCTCCATGGTCTTCCCCTCCCTTCATGAAAAAAGGAGCTTGCAATTATGGTAATCGTGCAGACATTTACTGTCTCATGCAACCACTTTCATCTCATGTATCCTATCACATTGCTTTAAGGTTCTTGCTGAGAACTCAGTAAGTAAACCCACCATCTGACAGATCTAAATTCATTCCTTTTTGCCTCAGAAAACAAGAAAATCCTATGAAAAATTTTAAAGTGAACTTTTTTAACTGGAAAGACCTAAGTATGTTTTGCATTCTTCAGAATGGGAGAGTGAAATCTGCAGAGGGCAGTTTAGCATTACTGCATCAAAAGGAATCACTGGTAGTTTTGCTTGAAATATTTCTTTTTTATCAAAGATACCCTTTAACATTTTTTTCATTATGTTTCTTATTTTTATAAGCACAGTGCATTTTATATACATTGGTTAAACAACGGGGCCATGGCTGCACTGCTTTGTTAGGGTTCCTTCTGCAACTGCACCTCATCGTGCTGCTCCACCCTCACAGCTTTCAAGTGGGGGACGCTCACAATGCAAAATGCCCCACATCCATGCAGTCCCTCTATCCTCCCTGGATCCTTGCCACACACCTGCAGACAAGCCCAAATTATGACCTCTAGGTTCCATTCCACTCCCCAGCATCCAAATCAGACTTTCTGTGAAATTTTATAATAAAAAAATGTTGCCAGTTTGGACCCAGGCTGTCACACCACTTGGATAACAACTGAACCATACTTCATCAACTCAGAAATGAAAGCACAACCCTGTGTGGTCAGCAGGAAGAGACCTCACCTTGACAGCACTCCTATCCAAAGGGATATAAAACAGAGGCAACAGGAGAAACAGCCTAAGCAATTGTTTTTCTTTGGTATTATTTCATTAGCAGCAAAATCTCAGACAATCAGACTGCCCGGAGAAAGACTAATAAGAAAACTGGGAAAATGGAATATTTTTCATGTAATAATAGACTAAAAAAGAATGACTTGTTCAAACCTAGTAAAACAAAGGCTGATAATCAGTGTGGGACATGAAAGAAAATATTTGAACTAGGCACAAAAACTTAGACAAATAATCCAGCCAGGAATAATTATAAAGCTGAAAGCTGGAAGGAAGTCACAGTAGGGATTGCTAAATTCTGGAACAGCCTCCAGTATGAGGGATAAGGACAAAAAAAAACCCACTATTCTTAAGACAGAACAAGTTCAGTTCACAACAGAAACTGCAAGAAGTTGTTACCCTTGATAGCAGGGCAGAAACTTCAGGCAGCCGTGACACTTCTGGTACTTCTGTGTTCTTAGCTGCAAACCTAAGCTGGAGGCTAAGAGCAAGTATGAACATTCACACTATGTTATAAAATAGCTAAGATGTCTGTAAGTTCACAGAGTTTATGGACAGTCTGTTTCTTCACAGGGGCCATAATTAGGGCCATGGTCTATTTGCAGTCAAATAAAAACCAGAAGTTGCAAAAATGTTCTGTTCAGATCTGTATTCTTATCTAGGCATACAAGAAATCTGGATTTCTGAGCTGTCAGAAGAATACCCCGACTACTAGGATAGCTAGGTATTTTGGGTAGGAGCACACTTAGGTCACTCTTGCTGTAATGTGATGCTCTATGTTAATGATTAAAATGCTCAAATGGGACGTGATTCACTAGATAATCATCCTTACTGAAGGGATTTTTACAAATTATTATTGATATAAAGCAGAACAGTCTTGAAGGGGAAATTCAAAACAGGCCATGTCAGGATGTCTTAATGCATGGTGGTTAGTCCCATATGCAAAGCCCTCATGCAGCCAAAGTTGATTTTAACTCATCCCATTTTCTAACCAATAGTTCCAATCACTGAGCTCTGAAAGACATACGGGATAATGAAAATCATGATGCTGTTACTCCAGCTTGGCAACTCTATGCCCTTCTCAGCTTTCTATTCTACACAGGAATGGCATAGAGCTATTTGTGAACTACTTTAAGATAACTGAAGTAACTTTTGATAAAGCTAATTAAATGATCTTTCAAAAAAATATTTCCCCGAGCTTATCTATGGAGTAATAATAGGGGGAGGAAAAAGAAAATGGCCAAGAGTAATAAAGCCACAAGTGAGTGTGTATACAAATCCTGATGGCTCAGTTACCATACTTACTAGCTTTAAATCACTTTGTTCCAAGACAGGAAAATGATTGCAAACATGTGAATTAAGAAAAGGTAATAACCTGGCAGCCCAGTTACACTAGATAAAATTCTGAGAGAAAAATGACCATGGGAAAAAGCTGACTGTGAAAGAGTTACACTAACAGCACAAATACATTCACTGTTACTGAAGTGGAAACGGTAGGATAATAAACTATGAGCACAGAACAATATGATAAAAAAGTTTATCCTCTGCAAGATTCTTCATACTGCTTTCTTGGACTTTCTCCAAACACACTTCCTACAATAGAGGAGCAATCCCAGGGGAAAAAAAAAAAAAAAAAAAAAAGTGACAGATATTTATACCTCCTCCCACTTGCCTCAGGGATTAAAAAGAAGCAGTCATTAAAAAGGCAATTTAAAAAGCCAACTTTTCCTGTAGACTTCAAAAAGGTAAGCTTGCTTACAAGTATGTATGGGGAGAGCATAGACAAGCTTTTGTCAAATTCTGTTTCCACACCACATATCCCAAAATAACTCCCTGTAGCAGATGCAGGCCCACTGGGTAAGACAAACAGGATGCCAAGGAAGAAGGTTTATTTTCTTGCTCATCTGCTTGCATATTAAAAGCACTAAGTCCCCTTTAATAAAGTCTTAAATGTGCTGGAGAAAGCTAAGGATGATCCTTGATTCTTGTCTTGGCTGCACAGGAAGACATAATGAGCACAAATCTGAGCAGACTCTTAAATTGTCTTTTCAGAGCAGTCAGAGACTACAGTTTAGTAAAACTAGTAAGTAAGATTGCACAAAGGTAATCTAGGAGAGGTAAATATCTTGTTTCCAATTCACAATACTTAAGCCTATGGTTCTGCACACAGCTCAGCCAACTTGTGCCCGTTGGAGTCTGTTTTCAATCCTCTGGTCAGAGCTCCCTCTAGGGACAATTTCCTCCCGTTATCCCACAAACAAGCCTGTAGCTCTAACTGCAGTGCTGCAGTAAAGAGAAGTTGCCGGTCTCATCTAATCATAGTGCCTCAACTCATAAATATTCTAGCTGGCACAATAGACAGAACACAGCATCCACACTTAGAGAGATCTAACATCACATCATTGTCAGTGATGAGACCCCAGATCTACTCTAGTATGATCAGAACTTATTACACATTTGGTCTTAATGAAATCAATTTAGTTTCCTTCATTTTTTTTCTTCAAAGGAACCTTCACTCAAATATATAAATCTCTGGTTCTTCTGAATTCTGTGTTGGCTGTCTAGTTTATTCAGTGACATTTATACTTCATCTGTACTTGGATTTTTTTAAACCTCCAGGGCAGATCTCTTATATAAGCTTTTTGATGGCCTCTGCTCAGCCAATGTGTTAGGGTGAAGATTGTGACTTTTCATTGAGACAGCACAGAACTGTTCAAATGATAAGCTGCTTCACAAGGTAACTTGAACTCAGGAAAGATGAAAGAATGTGTGGGGGAGACCTTCCTATGACAGCAAATTTCCCCCGGGGGTGTGGCTGTGGGCTGAGTGGCATTATATTTTTTTTCTTTTTTTTTTTTTTCAAAGACCATATGAGAATTGCTCTTTGAATTCAGATACTCATGTATTTCTCTGGCAAAAAAAAAAAAAAAAAAAAACAACAAAAAAAAAAAACCAAACCACCAAAAACCCTACTCTGTAAGAATCTGTCAGATCTTTAACAGACCTGGAGGTCTGCTTATCAGAAGCAGAGTTATAGGAGAAATAACTGGTGAAAAATAGTGTAGCTCTACTTTAGATCCATAGAGGAAAGATACAGGATTTCAGCATGTACTGCTAATAGGCCAAAACTTAACTTGAATGTGCTACAATTTTGAATTTGTTACAATATGCCTGTAAGAGATGAACTGTAGTCAGTTGGAACTAAACTCCACCAGAAAAACAGCAAGCTAGAAAAACTACACACAGATTCAACCAGGAAAAAATGAAGACCTCAGCTGTTTGCACTTCCAACAAGGTAAGACTTCAAATAGAAATGCAATATTCCTTTTCTGGTATCTCTGCAGTCTATGTTATTCTTCAGCTGTCCACGGGGTTCTAAGTGCACTTTAATGAGGCTAATGGTCACTCAGACTGTGTTGGGACATATTTAGGACTCTGAGCAAACAAGATTTTGGACTGTCTGGTTAATTAGCATTCATAGACACAAGGCTCACCTACAAAAAATGTACTCACAGTCTCATGGCCTGACCAGTCCTCCTGTGATATGCAAGGCTACAAGAGATGAAGCTCCACAGGTATGGAGCAGGACGAAGGGCCACCAGCACATTACTTGCTGTGCCTGCCTGCCTTCAGAGATTATTTTTCCTTTAAAGTATCAGTGAACAGATGAAGTTGGGGCAGGGAGCAGAGAAGGATGTTGTCTGTTTTCTATTAATTTACATTATGTAATCCAGTCTAAATAGAAGAGTTAATTTATTTCAAGACTGCATTCTAGGGAGACCTAGAGCCTGCCATGTGTTTTACCGTAGAACTTAAAGAGGCAAGTGACAAGGCTCTTTAATATGCATTCAATAAAACCACATCTATAATAATGCATAAACCTAGGTCTGAGAAACCATTTAGGTCACAAATGAAGTAACGTTGGTGGTATTCTCCACTCATTCTGCACTTCTGAGCACATCACAGAAGATGGCAAAATTTATCCTCATCTGAATAACAGGAAAACTTAAGGTATTTACAATTCTGATACAAGTCCATAGAGGTGAAAGAGCTGAAATATTAAATGTTTGAAAAAGTGGTTCTATGCAAAATTTACCTCAAAAAAAGAAATTCAGCTTTTGTTATACATTAAAAGGTTACTATGGCAACTTGATTGCTGAACTATAATGAAAAATGGGTTCTTACTCCCATGACAAATTCCAGTTTTCAAGATTCTATCTCCTCTGCTATTTTGATTGGCAATGTATTTTCTGTAGTTGTTACAACTGACTTTTTCTTTTTAAGCTACAATAACATTCATACTGAAACCTAGAGATCCAGCAAAGGTAACATGAACTTGCCCTATTGGATTTGTTTCTCTCCAGTATGCTCTGTCCTAATGCTGTTCATGCTGAATCCAGTTTCCTGCTCTTGCATTGAGTGATTTACATGGTTTTCATCTGAGGTAGTTTATTTTAAATGTGATTATTCTGATCATATCAAACCAGTACATACAGTTCATACAGTTTTCTCCCTGTCTTGACTTCTACGCTACTTCAAGTCTCTAATTCTTCAACACCCACTGTCAAAATCTCTCTTTTGTATGACTTGCATTTTCTCTTTGTCACTTTTTCCTCACTGAACATAAATTAACACTATCCTCTTAGTTTTTCTTTGTGGGAAGCATTGTCAAGGATGATTTGGGGGTCACTCAGATAAGAGGGGTTTTGAACCTGCACACACACACTGTGTCCACCATCCTTCAGCATTGCAGAGCTTACTCTCAAGCCCAAACAATTTCATCAGTAGGAAACCCCCTGTAACACTCGGTAGAATTCCCTGCTCACTTGCATTTCATGACTGTGCCCTTCAGAAAATCTGATAAAATGTAGCTGGTGCATTAGTCACCCACTCCTACTGTAGACCAGGCTCAGAACCATGCCCGTAACTCTCTCTCTTTAAGAAAGTGATTCATTTTAAACAGAATTATTTTTTTTGCTATTCAATACTCAACCTGAAATATATCATGGTTGCCAAGATAAGTTAATAATTTGCCTATCACCAGGTAGGTTTGAATCCAGTCTCTGATTGCAGACATCTAAGCCCAGAAGGGAAATTTCCCACAGCAGTGACATTTTCTGAAAATTCCCCTTTACTGCTTTAGCAGAAACAGCTACTGTGGCTCTGGGGGCTTCTGTGCCTAGAGTTGTTTTCAGTGTTCTCTGTCCAGACTTAATGGATGCAGAGTTTGCAGTCATGCCTGATTCACAGCTGTGGTGATTTCTGTCTACATTAGGGCTCCCAGTGTTGCTTCCAACAATGTAGATACAGCGTCTCTGTGGTGATGAAATTAACTTGAATGGGGGATGAGGTCGGAAAAGTGAAGACAGGCAGGGTCTTCTGCTGTCATTATTTCTACAGTACCCAACCATTCATATTAGAGTAAGTAAAACACCTTGACTTACTTTTTATTGAATCAGTATTTCTAATTCACTCTGACATTTAGGCTGGAATTTGCAAAGGAGTTTGAAGTACCTATATAAGCTTAATTCAGTTTTCACTGCTGATACCTCAGATACCATTAAGGATCTCACTATGACTTCTTACTAACACCAAGGGGGAAAGTTTCTGTTTTTCAGAAAGGTTGTTAGGATTTCATAAGTATAATTAACAACTTGGAGCTCAAGTGTTCCTCACATTATCATTAATAAACTTACTACTTGTGTTCAGCCAGTAACCGTACAGGTGGTGGAATGGACAGGAAGTTTGAGGAGGAAGTGTGAAAAATAGACTGAGGACTGTAATGTTGATGATAATCTTTATGCTTCTTTACAGAGAAGATGAAGAACTCTCTGCTTGCAGCTATCTTTTTATTTGCAACAGGTGAGTTTTCATCTGCTGTGTAATTTAATACTGTGTATAAATAGTAAAAAATCTTGATGCTACTCAAAGGGCAAGCTGCATTGCCAGAATCATGACCGAACTATGCTCTGTGGGGAGGAAAAACAGCAACCGGCAACATTTTTTCCTGTTTCTTTCACAGCCGTCTTGTTAAACGATTCCTTTTTATTCCCCAGATTCCTGCCACCGCGTGAACCGGGATCTCCCACTCTGCCAGGAGCTCCCGGGTGGGTAAATATTTCTCACGTTATCCGAACTGATCGGCAACGCCGAACGTCACAGATGACGCGGTCCCGCCCGCCGAAACGGCCGCCGCCCGCCGCGCGCCCCGCCACCGCCTAACGGCCGTGCGCCTCCAGCCTGGCCCCGCCCACAGGCTGCGGGCGCAGGCTCCGCCGCCCCGCCCACTGCGTAGGCCACGCCCAGCCCACCGAATGCCCCGCCCGCCGCCAGCGGATGCCCCGCCCCCTGCCCGCAGCGGGAAATCCGCGGCCCAGCGCTGGGAAAGAGCGGTTTTGCCCCAAAAGAGACGTCTGCAGCTCCCCGGTGGGGAGGGCAGGCCGAGGCAGCACGGGCAGCTGCGCCTGGGTGGTGGTGCCGTGCTTGCAGCTACGCAGAGGTAACCAGGAGGCCGCGGATAAATCCTCCACGGTCTCCGGACACGCCACCGTGATGGCCGAAGTCAGTAGAATCTGTGACGTTTATGTGTGGCCATTATTGATGCGTTATGCTTAGCTGATAAATTACTGTTAGTGGCAGAAAGGACCAGTCCAGCGCATTTCAGCAGAGGTTATTACAGGGACGCTGGCGGTCATCTGATTTACTTCGTGCTGAATATACTGCAAACAGAAATACTCTACTTGCTAAGAGCCACAGCAGAGAAGATAGGTTTTTGAGACACTGGGTAAGATTTCGTCAGGAGGACTGTATTAGCTGTGTATAATTTTTTTGTCCTTTCTACTGGCCCATCAGACTAAATTATACTAAGGCATTACTGAGAACACCAGATATACAAGAAGAAAAAACACTTATAGAGGGGAAAAAACAGCACGGCTTTTTGTTTTGTTTTGTTTAAGAGGAATAAACTGGCTCATGTCTTCAGAACAGAGAACGTTTTTTTCCTTTGCAAAGTTTTTGGAGCATGGTCATGGTACAGGACTAATACTATTATAGCGCTAGGAAGAACTAGTAATATGCATGTTCTTTAAGGGAAAGCTGTACAGTAAACCAAAAAAGCACTAGGTTAGAATTGAATGTGCATGTGGACACTAATACCCACAAATAGCACAAGTGAAAAAAAAAACAGTGTGTAGTTTTTGTTATGGTCATCTGGAGAAAGTAACATGGAATTTAGGTATATTGGCAGTGGGGTAGTGCATTGCAGTGTTAGTTGAGCTAATACACTATTTCCACATGTAAAATCTACTATTTTTACTTTCTCTGTTCTAATACTATCGTCTCATAAAGAAAGCCAGAGAATTCTTGTAATACTGAGAGCATGAGGAGCAACACCACCCCCTGTTCTTCTATAAGGAGAGACGGGTCTGCAACACTGTGGTCACCACTTGGATCTCAGTTAATACAAATTATTTGGGGAAGAAGTTAGTAGAAATTTAGTAGAAGAGTGACAGTGTTTTCTTCTCATCACTCTCTCCAGAACTATTATTTCAAATAGTTTCAGGAACACTATGTTGCAAATGTATTGATATGAAGTGTTACAGCAGTTCCAAAAAGGTCTTGTTTTCAGTTGCTTCTTTAAAACTACAAACAAAAAAGAAACACCAAATAAATGAAAGGCTTATTTCAGAATAAAAAAGGAGAAGAATGTGAAAGTAGTTGCTACTTTTCCTGGTTATTAGAGCACCATGTCTGAGGTGGCCATGGTTTGGTATGGTGGTCAGACTAGGAAAGTGAAGAATTCAATAATTATTCACATTGCTGTAGAAACATAGAAGACCTAATCTCCACCTTCCCAAAAGCTACACACACCTAAACTGATGCAACATAATTTTATTAGAAAAGCACATTTCTTTTAGTGGAGAGAGGAAGTGTCACAGGGTGAGGGTATTAAAGTCCAAGTTACACTCATCTGATGCTTTTTCATGCAAATTAACCCTTAACTTAAATGTACAGATGCCATCCGAATGATGAAAAGAATACCAAGGATACTCTGTAACTCAGGCTGGAGGAAGAAATGGGTCTGAATGAGGAAAACAGGAGGAATGATCTTTTATCTCATAACTCACCTTATGCAATCGCATAACCGTGCTGTAACATCAACTCCAGATACACACAAATTTACTTACCAAATAGTGAAATGTTCCTTATTCAAGACTGATAGGCCAATGACAACTCATTAAACCTAATAGATATAAAGAACATGAGACTCTATTCATCAGGAAAAAGTAATTTTTATCACCTTAAGTATCCTGTACCTGCTGTGATCCTTATCTGCTTTTCTGAAGATAAAAAAAAATAAATTCTGGGTATTTTAAAAAAAGTGTGGGTGGTACTTTGAGACATCATGGCTGATTCTTCTGAACTAATAGTTCAGACAGTAAGACACAAAGCAAAAGGAGAACAGTCATATTTTGTCACTATCATTTCTGATAAGAGATTTTTGAAATACTGAAATAAGCTTAACCACTAGAGACTGAAAATGAGTTTCTTTAAGAATGTCATCAGTGTTTAATTTCCCTTCATCTGAAAAATGCATATGTTCAGTTGCAAAAAAAAAGAAACAAAAACAAAAACGTATTTTTCTTTTCAAAAGCTAAATGCAAGTAATTTTGTACATAAATTTATGGTCTTCCTGCTTTATATTGTGATCTTTATGAAGCTAGTATAAGCAGCATATTGTTTTTCTGCAGCCATAGTGCATTATTCTGAACTCCAGATAGAGATGACTGATGGTTTTGGAGTAATTCTGGAGTCTAGTCAACCGGTTTTACTGTTGATAATTAGCCCTATGCTGCAGTGTATAGTGATTTGCAAAAAACTCCACAGTAATTCTTGCCAGTTGGCAATAATGGAAACATCACATTGGCCAATGGTGTTAGTCTCTAAAATGCAGTCCCTCTCTCCTTTTTTTTCCCCCAACTTAATTGCATGGCATTCATTTCTAAGATGTTTCACGCTTGTGTGCGGTCAGTTCTGCCTCTACTTTCAAAAATGTTTACGGATTTGTGTTCAACCGTTGATAAGCTGCTCCAGGCAGAGCTGTGTCCAACTCTGGTTTATAATCCTGCGGATGAACTGAGCCTCCCTCCTGTACATGACAGATGCTCCTGATCCCCCTGGGTTCCTGCACCACAGTGACTCCCCCAGGGAAGGGACTTGCTCCCCAGATCTACAGTAACCCACCAGAAGCCAATGCTTTGTCCAGATTTCAGAAAACAATTGAGGGCTTTCAGAAACAGTGGCAAGACAGCCACTGTCTGAAACCAGAGCAGAGCTGGGAGATAAAAATCTAAGGTCTCTTAGGGAAGAGATTCATAGTGATTTTGTTATCTGGTTTAAGATTACATTGCAATAGCTTTCCTTGAAGCAGAGGGCCAAAAGCTAGTAATGCTTCCTTGAATATATTGAATTTGTTTCTGCAATTTTTATGCCAAAGAATGCAATAATGTTTCCAGAAGTATAGAAGGTATTTCGTTCAGAATTGGAAAAAAAAAAAAAAAAAAAAAAAAAAAAAAAGCTTTAAATAAGTGTAGAAGCAAGCAGCAAGCAAAGCAAGATGTCACTATTATAGGAAAGAAACACAGTTGAAAGGTGTAATGACACCAAAGCAGTAGGAAATGGCATAGCAAGCATTTCAGCACTATGTTTCTGGGTACATAACAGCTGGTAATAGCATCATAATACACAGGAATAATTATCCTTTTCTACCTTCATGTAGGAAAACCAGGTTTTACTTGGAAACTTTAGGAATTATGAGTTTTAACTATGCTAAATGTCTCTGCCTCTTGCTCTAAACATTAGTGAACTACTTGCCTTGAGAGTAAACGTGGAGTAAGGACTCACACAGCCAGTCCTTATTTTGTTGTACAAAATGGTATAGCCTGTTTTGTATTTGGTTTTGCTTCTCATAGTTACCTTGCATCAGTTAATGGTAAAAAGTTGTCAGTGATGAGTCTTCTCCAGCTCACATATTTTCATCTTGCAGATTGGGACAATGAATTGGTATGCTACAAAGAAGTAAGTGAGGATCTAACCTGTACCTGGCTGCCAGTACCCAGTGCTCCAAATACCATTAATTATACCGTATTCTTAAAATGGTAAGTCTAAAAGTCATTTCAGAAAATGAAAAGCTGTCATTGCTGATTCTTACCTGCCAGAGTTTTGCTCCAACATTTTTTGTCACATTGTAGGTTGTTACACAATATTGGTCAAAATCTTCGTATCTCATGAATACCTGCTGATCTGGTAAGAGCTTTGTAGGAGTGTTGTGGCTTGACCCAGGCTGGACACCAAGTGCCCACCAAAGCTGCTCTATCACTCCCCTCCTCAGGTGGGCAGGGGAGAGAAAATATGATAAAAGGCTCATGAATCGAGATAAGAACAGGGAGAAATCACTCACCAGTTACTGTCACAGGCAAAACAGACTCGAGTTGGGAAAAATTAATTTAATTTATTGTCAGTCAAATCAGAATAGGATAATGAGAAATAAAACCAAACCTTAAAACACCTTCCCCCCACTCCTCCCTTCTTCTTAGTCTTAACTTCACTCCCAATTTTCTCTGCCACCTCCATAACGAGCGGTGCAGGGGGATGAGGAATGGGTGTTGTGGTCAGTTCATCACCCATTGTCTGCTGCTCCTTCCTCTCTGGGAGGAGGACTCCTCACAGTCTTTCCCTGATCCAGCGTGGGGTCCCTCCCATGGGACACAGCCCTCCAGAAACTTCTCCAATGTGGGTCCCTCCCACAGGGTGCAGTCCTTCAGGAACAGGCTGCTCCACCGTGGGTCCTCCACAGGGCCACAGGTCCAGTCAGAAAACCTGCTCCAGTGTGGGCTATTCTCTGTGGGTCCACAGGTCCTGCCAGGATCCTGCTCCAGCGTGGGCTCCTCACGGGGTCACAGCCTCCTTTGGGCATCCACCTGCTGTGGTGTGGGGTCCTGCACGGGCTGCGGGTGGGGATCTGCTCCACCATGGACCTCCCTGGGCTGCAGGGGCACAGCCTGCCTCACCGTGGTCTTCACCAGGGGCTGCAGGGGAATCTCTGCTCTGGTACCTGGAGCACCTCCTCCCCCTCCTTCTCCACTGACGGTGCCTGCAGAGTTGTTCCTCTTGCATATTCTCACTCCTCTCTCTGGCTGCAATTGTGCCACAATTTTTTCCCTTCTAAAATACGTTATCCCAGAGGTGTTACCACCATCCCTGATGGGCTCGCCCTTGGCCAGCGGCGGGTCCATCTTGGAGCTGGCTGGAACTGGCTCTGTTGGACATGGGGGCAGCTTCTCACAGAAGCTACCCCTGTAGCCACCAACCCCCTCCTCCAAAACCTTGCCATGCAAACTCAATACAAAGAGTTATTATAGATCTTTCCATGCCTCCAACACACTGTTTGAAACACTATTGCCAAAATCACCTTAATCAATTACTTTTATTGGTATCTACTGACTTGTATTGGATATTCAACGCTAATGCATTCAAACTAAAACAAAACAAAAATACACAAAAAAAAACACAAAAAAGGCAGACACTAAGCTGGTTTTTACTATACATCATATATTATGTTATACCTTGTATTCAAGCAGATGTCACATGTGGCACATAAGAAAAATAAGTTTTAAAGTATTTTCTTGCAATTCTGAATTATCAAATATTGGTTTAATAGGTGGAATGAACTTGTAGAGTTATTCTTAAACTGATTAAACTTAAAATATGGGTGTCTTCAGCTGTGCCTGTTTTGAGAAAGCTAAAACAAAGAAGCCAGGTAAAATGTAGATTGGCAGATTAAATCAACATCTGCTCATTGGTTTGTTAAAAATAAGAAAAAAAAAAAAAAAAAAAAAAGCCAAAAAACCCCACATAGATTTCTGTCTCAGTAAGTGCATTACAAAACAGATTTTCCTCATTTTTTATCTGCATATTTGGCATCTCCCATGATATTAAGGGTATGTTTAGAAAGAAGGAAGTGAGATCAGAAGACATGATCTTTGCCATGAGACCGTATCATCAGGTACACAGGGTACAACACCATATGCTGTTGGCAAATTCTGATACTTGTTGCTGATTATTTTGCCACATAACCCACCACTCTGCACTAAAAAAGATCTGTGGTTAGGAGCATCTCCTAAAGCTAAGGAAACATCACTACACTGGGAAATTCCCCAGGGTGATCATCTGCACATTGCAGAGGAGCAAAGCAACCACCTCAGGGCAGAGGTTACTCCCCCCCAGGACCTTCAGTATATTCTCACTGGAGGTAGCAGCAGGTGCCAACTTGCAGTAAGCACCAAACTCCGCTGCATTTGCTGTCTTGTCCCTTGGGTCTTCCAGGAGCCCCTATTTCTTGGAAGGGGAGAAGTGCCTGTGAAACAGCTCTGCTTCTTAGCAATGCTATCAGCTGAAGTATTTGTAAGCTAGTTGCTCTTAGAGTCTCAGCCAAAATCAGGCTGTGCTGTTTCTAGGCTGCAGGGTTGATGTTATGAACAGAGAAGGCAGAAAAAAAGATTGAAAGGGGAACTGGTTAGGGGAGGAGGGGTACAATTGCCTCACAGAGATGTTGATTTTCCCAAGCCAAAGCCAGGACTTGAAGCTTGGTGCCCAAGGATTGAACCCAGTGGTCTTAATGAAAAAATTCCTTTTTCCTTTTTTATTGGGTTAAAAGGAAAACAAAACAAAAAAATATTTGAAAGGGCTATTTGCTTTCCTAAAAGAGGACACCACCCCTTTATGCAAGTAACATCAGTTTGACATTGAAATTGTTCCTTATCCTTGCTCCGTATGATTTAGTTGTCAGGAAGAAAAGGATTAAACACTCCCACAGAGAAGTTCCAACTGAGCATTCAAAATCATGCTTTGAAATATTAATGACTGATTCACAACTAGTCTGAAGTAGAAGGCAGGAGACCCTTCAAGTGGTTTTGTTCAGTTATTATATACTATATGATGATTAGCACATTTAATACTTCAAATATGTAGGTAGACAATTATGCCAGCCCATTTCTTTAAGAACATTGAACTGGCACAGCTTTGACCTTGAAAAAAATCTCTCCCTGCATGACAAAGAGTAAATGAGAGAAGTGAGGAAGAAAAACCTAGGCAGAACAGAAACAGCCTCCTTGTGAGGCCTTAAACCTCTTTGACTTTTTGTGCTGTGTGCATTAGTTATGCTAGGAGATGTCTACAAAGCTACAAGACTGAAGTGGTGTTTAAACATCTCTGTCAAACTGACGCTTTGCAGGAATAAAAGTCAGAAGACAGGCATATAAATCAAAAGAGGATTTTCATAGCTTTGTGGTAATTTAGATTCAGATAACTGGGAAATTTTGCTGTTCAAAAGGAATTTAGGTGCCCCTATGGGAGGTGGCAAGTTAGACTTTATGAAGTAATTTCTAAACTAGTTTTTAGCTTCTAAATGTTCTTTATATCCCACTGTAAGTACAAAGGAAGGCCATAAGGATTTTGTCTTGTATCGTGCTGTGCCTTACAAGTTTAAGGAATTTAACTGTTCTCCACCACACAAAAAGGATTTGCATGTTTAGATTTGCTAGAGTTACTAGGGTATTAGAATTACACTTGGTGTTTGAAGATGCTCAGGCCCAGCTTTCAAGATTTCAAGATGTTGAATTTTGTATATAGGTACCTGGAAAACTACCAATTGCTGTAATGATGTTTTCTGGGGCAAGGGGAGGAAAGAGTAACTATAATACAATAAAATGTTTGGTTTTCATTCTGCTTCCTTTTCTCCCAAGGGACAGAATACCAAAACTTTTTCAACGAAACACATCATTATCCTCCATCACGATAGAAAGAAAGGATCTCTACATGAAGCGATCTGCATCTATTTGGATAGCAGTGAATTATGCTCATGGCAGCTGTGTGAAAGGAAATAACATCTCAGTTATACCGAGTGAAGCAGGTACAGTGTCTTCACAAATTTTGTTACTGCAGTGCCCATCTGAAGCAGTGGTAGCATTTTCTTAAAGATTATTTCCAAAATTCTAGATCCCGATATACACTTGTTATTTTTACTGATTCAGAGAGGTAAACCGCAGTTTGGCTTCCTTGAAAGAAATCTTTACTGAAGTCAATAGCAGAAGTCAATAGCTTTTACAGGGGAAGGGTTTTACTTTAAATCATTTGCTAAACTATAAAATAGTAATACACAGAAAAATATATAGTGGTATTTGTGTACAATACTTAACCAGCTTCCTGTGCCCTCTTTGACAGTTTTCTGAACTTCTTTGCTGGTTTACAAAGAGCAGGTTGACTCAATACAATTTGCTTAAGGAATCCTTGTTATAGAGCTTTAAGGGTTTTGAGAAACCTTTTCGAAGTTCAACGCTGTCTGAAGGCCACTTACCCACTACAAGGTGCTGCACAGGAGATATGAAAAAAGAAATCCTGTTAACTGTGTGCTTTAGATGCTTATTTAAAGATTCCCTATAGTAACTGATCACCGAGATAACTTTAAGAGCTTCCCAAAATTTCACCTTCTCAGAGTAATCATGGTCCAAGAAAAAACAGTTGCTTCTCACTGCTGGAGGTCACTACCAGTATAACCCAAATTATCACTATGACCTCCTCTGGAGGCTTTTGGCCACCTTGTGTTTATTGGAGGAAAAGGCAAAAATGTATTTGCACTTACAGTTATAGAGCTAAACACAGTTACTGAAACTGGAAGTCATTCTGGGAATTTTTTATACAATTCACGATTATAGGTACTCTTGACATTTTTATTTTGCCTTTCAGACTCTCTCAGAATAGCATCTGCTTAGAAAAAGGGTCTTCTTGAAATAAGTAGAAGTACTCACAAAAGAGAGGCAAGAAGAACAACCCTATTTTGTTGATACCATAAAGATTTAGTAACAATTTCTTTCCAGTCTTTCAATGTTTAGTATTCTGTCTCAAGTCTTATATTTCATAAACCACACCTGACAGACGTAATTACCACAGCTTTCCTGCTTCTTTTGCATTTGTAACAGCTGCATGTTCCCCATTTTAGGAAAGTGCTTGACACCATCTAACATAAATGCTTATCAGATGACAAAACAATTGATAATAAAGTGGGACCTGCCTGCAACTCCTACACCATATGAGCTGAGGTACAGAGAGGCACTCACAGAATCCACTCAGTGGATGCTGGTAAGTACTAAGAGATATCACTTGGAAACATGAGGTGCCTTACTATCAGCTCAGTGGTACATAGCAGTATGGCAGGACATCAACAGGATGTGACTGAAGAGCACGCACAACATGGATCACAAGGAGGCACTGCACGCAGACAATTTGTAGGCAAATCTCACAAAGGTCTTTTAGTTTTGTTCTAACAGATCCTAAGCTGCTTTGGAAAGAAAGATTAATAGTTTTATACAGAGAAATACAGAACAGTATGTCATCTGCTTCACTAACCCATCAATGAGACACTACGACCATCAGTGATGCAAAAGCTGAAGTGAATATCAGAAATGCCACACAAACTCAAATCTTCATTACGTTTTAAGTGATAGGCAATATTACTCTTTTTGCTGGTAACATTAGATTTTCAAGCTGGCAAGAGATCAGGTTGCTGTGATTTTTAAGGTTACAATTCATATACTTTTGTTTTGCATCAGTTTTCCACATTTCCTTCTTTGACAAGAAGGGAAATAATTTCTCTGTGATACAAGATCAGTTCCAGATGCATTTTAGGATGTGCAACATGAGAATATGGTGCACCAAGAGGACAGTACTTAAAACTAAAGGCACTAAGGAATGGGTGGAAAGACAATCATCATTTCAGTAAGATCTGCATGCAACATCGATGGCTGCTTATCCTGCCCCTTGCCATCCAGCATACTATGCAAAGGCTTCGCCGGCAGGCATGCACATACACACAATTTGTAGCACCAAGTCCCCAAAATTTCCTGGTTTTCAAGGTCTGTTGTCTGTAGCTAGATGAAGAATATGTGCTTATCAGGTAGAACAGAACCCCAAAACAAAAAATGTCTAGAAAGCAACTGTTCCCACTTCTTGGGCATCTCTGCTCTCCTAGGAGGCTCTTCACTTCTTTTGTACCACTGGAATCTCCCATGTTCTTCCCTTTATATCAGAAGACCTATGCTATTTTTTCCATTTCTCTCATAGCTGGCTGCCACTTTGTTTAGCCACTCCAGCAGGAATACTATCAGTAGCCCATATAGGAAAGATTTCATCTTGGTACAAAGAACATGCAAGTCTTGGAAGGGTCCTCTTGTTAATTGACATACAAGTCCTAGACCATTCTAGGACAGCCAGATACCCAAGCATAATCCACCCAGTAGTGCAATAGATAGATAACCCTGTTCAGACAGTCTGGTATGCAGCATGTGAAAGAACGGAGAGTTAAGAGCAGTAAAAAAGCATGTCCGACAGGTTCTGGAGCCAGGGGAGATAAGGAGTATATACAAGTTAGTAGTGTGAAGGACTGGTAGAGACAGCCACACTAGGTGATGAGAATGACCAAGTACTGAAAGACTACAGGTCACGAATATTCATGATTTCCCATGTCCCACCTGATCCTGTGAACTTAGGCTGTAAACTTTTCATAATCATATGAATATAGGCTGCATTTACAGATGAGACTGGAGGGAAAGGGTAAGTGTGGGCATATGAGTACAGAGTATATATAAAGGTAGCAGAGAAATAGTGTTTATCAAGAGTAGGATTAATGTACATATAATGTAATTTAACACTCGGGTTCTAAATCCATTTCGTTTCCCTCTTGTTCTGTAGATTTGGAGTCTTTCTGTAATATTGAGCGTTGTGGGGATTTTTTGTAACCAAACTAATTTTATTAGCAAAAGTATACAAAGTTAATTAATTAACTTCAGTAAAAAAAGAAAACACTGCAGAAAACAAAAGACAAGAGCTGGTCACCTGATAGTGGGGGATTTGATTGGGGATTTGTTGGTTTTGGTTTGTTTGTTTTTTTTTTTTTTTTAAGAATATATAGAATTAAGAAAATAAAACTTCACAGGAGGCAAATGCTAAAACAAATATTTCCATCTGCAACAACACGTCTCCCAAAAATATTATAACAGCTGGAAATGATCAGACCAAAGGTCCATTTAATGCAGAATACCCTGCTCCAATAGCAGCCACCAATAGGCATCTGGGGACGAGTGTAAAATAATTCAAGCATAAAGCAACAGTTTTCTATCATATTTTCTCCTACAGTTTTCAATTCAGGGATTTCCTTAGACACAAGTGGTGTCTTTGTTCCAAGACAATCTCCATTCCCTGTACAGTTGTTGGAGCTCCAGTGCCATCATCAGCTGCAGATGCACCTATCTTCTGTGGTGCTAAGGCATAGTCAGCCACACATTCAGTCCAGCCATGTTCCTTATCACATCAGTTACATGGATCTCTGTAGACATACTGTAACATCTTAGCATAAGGGGATTTTTTTTTTTATATATATTTAATTTGACCTTGACATCTTGTTCTTCAGAATGCCAACAAGGCTCAGAGTTAAGTGATTATTTTTCAGTATATATAAAGCCTAACTGATTTTAAAAGCAATATTTAAACCTCAACTGTTGCTTACGTGTCCTGACTAAGCAGAACAAGTTCATGAAAAAGAGGATATTGCCTTGAAAGACAGACATTGGCTAAAATGTGCGGTAATTTCACTTTGATAATAGGAACCCTTACTTTCAGCTGCAATCAGAAGACTGGTCCTCAGCTGATAAATAGTTAGTGTAAGATTATGTTTTATTTCTGCCACATAAATTAAACTTAATTTGTTTTTAGGTGCCTGTAGAAAGCAATGCTGTCAATGTCACCATTTTGAATTTAAATGCTAGGACTTCGTACATTGTTCAGCTCAGATGCAGAGCCAACGATGGTCTCCAGTGTGTTTGTGTTTGGAGTAAAGAGGTTTTGGTCCCTCACAGTAAGTGAAATACAGTTTTGTCCTACTGGGAATAAGTGTGAATATAAAATTCTTTTCAAATCTTACATCGTATGAAACAGCATTGTCAGACACTTGAAAAGATGAAGATCAAACTGATTCATATGAGTGCATGTCTCCATCTTTTTCCATGCTTACCAGAACTCATGAACAAGCCAAGAATATCATATAATGCAACTACTGAAATCTCTCCAGGCAGAAGAAGTGTTCTTCTCAGGTGGGAGGTAATGTTCGCTTTGAGTCTCTACACCTTCTGTTATGTCTATGCTATTAATTTATTACTTATAGGAAAAAAAATAGGTTTTCTCAGTGTATACACGTCAGAGGCATCCCCTCTTCTGCAGCAGGAGTGATTACCAGCTGACCGACTACAGCAGATCAGTCAGTTTTACCAGCTGAAGTTCTTTTGGTAAGAAATGGGCAACTGACTGTCTTGAATATATAGTCAAGGGACCCACAGGCAATTTCAATGAGCAAGTTGTTATTAGAGATGTTTGCATGGCAACTAACTAATTCTACCCAGATCCTGAGAGAAAGAATGTCTACAAATTCTGAGAAGTTTGCCATAGGATACATCTCTGGCAGATAGGACAGAGACTGGCAGAGTTAGTAGTTACCCCATGCGTTTTTATTAAGGGAAAGAAAGGAAACGGACACCTCATCTCCTGACAAGGATGAGAGGTCCCCTTTTTCACTTATCTCCTGAGAAGTCAAAGATGTACAGTAAATGATTCATTTTGTGATAAAGCAATAGACCATACATGCCAATTTAAATGTTAACCTAAGAGAATAAATTATTCTCCATCTAAATGCTTTAGTTAAAAAAAAAAAAAAAAAAAAAAGTAATATTAAATATGGTATCACGGCTAGGACCTTCATTCAGGATAACACTTACACTAGTTTATTATATGAAATAAGTTTGAAGTCCAGATGGCTTCAGCAAATATCCAAGGAGCAGAGGGAAGAAGTGCACTCAATAATTCAGACATTAAATGTACAGGGAAAAAAAATAAAATCTTTCGCTCTGCTGCCATATTTGTTTAGGCTGATCTGAAACAAAGAAAACAGTTCAAAGATGTTAGAGGCTAGCCATAGCTCCTCTTGTTTTTCTAATGTTCAGTGAGTAACCTCTACACAGTTGCAATCAACAGGCACAAGAGAACTGGCTTCAGCTCTAAACACCCAACCAGGCAGCATGTGTTGCTTTAATAGCTGCAGATAATACAGTCCTCCAGGACTGCACAGGACAGAGCAGTGCTAGCCTTTTCCAGTCTCATTTTGCTAAGTTAAAAAAGCTAAATTCTGCTAGTTTCTTCTTGTGCAGTAGACCTCATATGTCACATAGCCTAGGAACTATTTCTCCTACACAGAAAACTTTTCCAGTTTCAAAGCCTAGTGAAAGAACCATATCATTATTCCCACAGAGACTTTACCAGAGCTTCAAATAATAGCACCAATTCTTTCATCCCTATCCTGGGAAAAACATTGGTTTCCATTTTAAGGACTTCCAGCTTTACCAGAAATTTCTCTCAACATGTGTGTCTCTGCCCTTTAAATTACTGAATGTCGTCCTGTCTATGTTACTCCAAAAGTATCCAATTATTTCATTAAGATAACCCAATCTCCCAGCTTTGTGATATCTTCATACTATTAATGAAATAACAGACAAGCTTGATACCAGAATTAAACCTTGCAGAATTCACAGGCCTTCTTGTATTGAGTTCAGTTTCTATCTAGATTGTAGTAATTTCCATTTCTGTGCACTCATTTTCCGATCTCTTATGAAGATTATTACAGTAAAATAACGAGTGAACTATCACCACTTAAAAATTTGTATCAATGGATATATATAATATGTTCCAAAGTTGTAATATAATTACTATCATTTCTCCTCAAAGAGACCAGATGCCTAACAGAGCCCAGAAGATGAAGATTCCCAGAGGCATAAATGGCAATTAAACACCTCTCATTAACTTTCAGGTTCCTAATTATGAGGGGTATGTTCCAGTGAAATGTAGAGAATGTTACAGCTGCTTCACTGCTGTTCTTACTAATTGGATACACAAAACTAAGATCTCAATTAAGCAAAACACTTAATCCTGTGCTTAAATCCTCTCAATTTAAGCATTCTCTTAATTTTAAGGAAATGCTTTGCTTCATTGATTCCTAATAACCTAATTAGAACAGTATGATTTTATCCCCATCATTAAAGGTGACATTTTGTTTATAGAATTTAATTCCTCTTGATTTTCTGCACAAGATGTAATAACATTTTAGGATAATAATCTTTTTCCTCTCACTAGGTAACACAAAGTGAGAACGTCCTTGGATATTATGTTAATGTGGAAAGAATACCCAACAGTTGCAGGGATTCACCAAATCGTATCTTTCTAAAGGATAAAAAAGTTCTTCTAAACCTCTCCATGGCTTATTATAGAGTTAATATTTCTGCCTATAACAAAGCAGGAGAATCTCCACAAGCCATCTACATTGTCCCAGACTTCTCTGCAACAGGTACTTATTGTTCATTCATTAAAGCACGGAGAAGTTTTGTGAGCAATCTCTAGGCTACCTTTTGACAGTCTTTGGGATAGGGTTAAGCATTCTGAATATTTATTAGGCTGATATTTTTGCATAGTGAGAGTCAGTATTATTTCTTAAGATAGGATTTTGATAGAAGTTAGCTAACAGACTAAGCAAATTAACATTCCATTTAGCACTTCTTGTTTTCTCAAGCTAGAGAAATCATTATGTACTAGATCTACCAATCAAAAAGGCTTTTGGAAAGTACTCAATGTTATGTATATGCCAGAAGTTTAAACAAAGTTCGCAGAATTACGTGCAAATCTAAGGTTTTTGTGCTAAGCAACTGTTAAGAGACCTGCTAACTGTCCTTTTTTTCAGTATTGTCCCCACTGGAACATGGAAGGAGGTACATCAGATGTACATGTCATATTCCAATGAATAGATGTAAGCTTTTGTGATGCCTGAATACAGTTTTTTCATTTAAACAATAAAACTATTTTCCTTACAATGTAAGCTAGTTTCATCCTGAGGTATAGTTATTACAATATAAGAAAAACCTCTCGCTTCAAAGTAAGATTTTTTTTTAAAATTCATCTAGCGCATGCACAAGTAAACAAGTGTGCAAGTATCCTTGTTGTTCTCCAGACAGCTGCAGCTAATTGGTTTTCTAGGATTTTCTAACACATTTCCCTTATTCTGGTTTCCTTTGCCCTGCAAAAACTTAATGATTTGGGTTGTGCCCATATATTTGACTGCTTTAGCTCTCTCATGAACAACAGTTAACACTGGAGCTCCCAGAGACCATTGCAAAGTACTAGATGCTGTTTCGTTTATTGACATAGTATTATAAACCTTACTATATACTGGTCACCTGCAAAGATAACTACTTAATGAATAATCTTTGAAAAAGAGCAAAAGAGGGAAAGCAAGCAAGGAAGGAGAAAATTGCTTTCTTGTTTATTGATCTTGAATGGTATATTTGTTCACAGACTTGCCTGGCCAAATCCACGTCAAACACCAGGGGGTTAATGCAGTTGTCACCTGGACTCCAGAATACAATCCAAAATGTTTTGTGGTTGACTGGGGCACTGGTAAAGAGGATATGCGCATGAAAATAATAACTACAGCTACTGGAAATTTCACGCTAGGTAACAGCAACCAGCACACCTACCTACGGAGACACTGTTTCATTTATTGGTTGGTTTTGGTTGGAGAGGCTAGGATTTTTATCCTGCTTTTAAGAACAAACTGAAGATCCAGATAAATGCAACTCTTATCTTTGTCCAGTGCGGAGGCATCATCTAATTTTTAGCTACATCAAGGCAGACAAAACACAGAGTCTTCGTTAGGATTCTTCTGATCACAGTCGGGCAAGAAATGCAGCTAAGGTGCTGTTGCTGGTATGATGTCTCTCCTTGCCCACATTCCAGGGCTACTGGCTTTTAAAAAAAAAGTTTCTCTTGTCCCTAGGTAAACTTAACTTTAAATATAAACTGCTCTGTTACAGTCCCCCTTAGATTATTTTTTTAATCCCAATGGCTGTCTTTGTCTAAGTCTAAATTCTCAACTCCAGTACTCTGTTTACTAAGCTAGACATGATGAGCTGGATCCAGGGATCACTTTACAGGACAGTCATCATAAATTTTTATTAAAATAATGTAAGTGACTCTTAAAAAGGCCATTCAGGACTGTTTTTTATGTACAGTAGAGAACATTTAGATTCAGAGTTCTATAAATGAATGCACTGTTTTCCTTGGTCCTTCTGCAACATATGCACTGCCATATTACTTGTAGCTGTTTTGCTTGTTTTTAAATATACTATCTGAGGGGGAAATACCTGTCCTTGAACTAAGATATCTACAACCATTTTAGTTCCCTACTTCTCCTTCAGCAGCTGAAGCCTTCCAGAGGGACAATATAAGCAGATCTGGCATCTTTTAAAAGCAAACCCATGTTATGTCTTTTTCTGCTTTTGAAATAACTTGTATTAAGCATCTAGAGACAATGAGGAAGGATGCATATATTTTATACTCAGTGTAAAGCACTGTAAACTTATACTGTGCTTTGAGTCTCAGAAAGTAAAAACTATACAGAAAAGCTATAAAGTTGTTGTCTCTCCTCCCCTTCTTTATCATTTATAACTTTTCAGTAAACCCTGATGTACCTTTATTTGTTTTCCAGACAATTTTCAGCCATATAAGTTGTACAAAATAATGCTACATACATCTGATGTGTGTCAGTGTGAAAGTTTCACAAGACATGAAAAGACTTTTGGAGTGACCCACTTTTACTCAGTTGAAGGAGGTATTCCTCCCCTTTATATAACCTCATCCCTTGTATTTCTTCTTGCTTCCTATCTGCAGCAGTAAAAGGAATCCTACACAAAGTTTCTTTTCCAGGTGATTTAACAGAATTCTTCAGTCAGCATTGCCTTTGGTCCTAGCAGTTATGCACTGGTAGTGAATAACCTGAATGTTGTTCCTTACTGACAGGTCCACAGAAATATTACTATTAAACATAACATTACCAAAATAAGAGAAGGAGGGTCTCAGAGTTGCTACTCTGAGCTCAAATTTAACTGTGGCCAAAGTCAGATTTTCCAATCCCAATTTGGTAGTGTCTTATACTGCAAGTTGAAATGAGTATGGCTGTAGCTATTGGAATAAAAGTGTTTGTAAAGAAACAGTCACAATTTCTACCTGCTTTAGTATTGCTTAAGATTATGGGGTTTTTACTCTGTGGGATTTCTCCTTTCTCTTCCACCTTTTGTGGTATATTTATGACAACTAGAATCTGACAAGGAGCTCTCTAGGAAGTAGCTAGATTTCAGTCTTGTATGTCTATTGCAAAATTACTGGTGCAGAACTTAAATAGTTATCTGATTTTTAAGTTCCTAGGACAGGTCCCACTAATGTGACAATTCTGAATATCACAAAGCATTCTGCGCTTGTGAAGTGGACAAAAATAGCTGCTGAAGACTGTTTGGGCTTTCTCCAGGGGTACAGGATCATCTACACAGATTCATCAAGGAAAAAGTCTCTGGGTAAGTCACCGTTGCTCAGAACAAAGCAGCAGCTCAGAGCCATGAAAGAAAAGCTCCAACAGACCATAGCACACTACTGAGTTACTTAGATTTCTGTGGGAATTGAGAGCTCTCGAAGGCGAGCTCCTGGTTAGAGATTTAATCCTCTAGATGGTCCCATGAATACCTAGAATTTTCTAAGTATCATCTCAAATTAAATATTGATAAGAAAATTTTTCCTTAGAGCTTACAGTTCTAAGACTACTGCAGAATTCTCTAGTAACACTGAAAGGAAGATGTAGACTCTCAGTATTTCTGAGATATTAAGAATTCAGTCACAATACTTCTATGTTTCACTGCAACTCAGCCCAGCTTGACTGAGCCTTTCTACAGGATTTAAGAAATTATATATTTCTTTTTTTAACTCAGTTATCAGGGAATACAGTTTATATTTCTTACCTGTTTTCAAATACATTATTATTTCATTTTTAGAAATATTTTCTTAAATTAATAGCTTCTGGTCTTAACTACAAAGGATGAAACTTCTACATATTAAAATAATGAATAGTTGTGAGCTCAAACCACTCAAGATTTCAAAGAGAATCCCCATACTTCTTTTGGTAAGCATTTTTCTTCTGGTCTGCAGGGGAAAGCCTTCTTGCTATAAACAATAGTAAATGGACTGTGCACATACCGACCTTCAAACAAAATTAAAGACATGCTATGGAAGACAAATATCACCTAAGACCTGTCGAAGGAGAATAGCAAGGGTTCTCTAATTTATGTTGGCCTATGCCTTTACAGGACCATAAAAAGTAACAAAAGCTTCAAGTACACAGCGTTACTGGGAGGCTTGGTATTGTCTTCCTTTCTGGGGGCTCTACCCCACCCCAAATACCTATTAGAAAGCCCAAGGGGAGACAGAAGGGAAGTGTCCAGGACTGAACTTTTTTTAAATTTTTTTTAAACTCTGCCCTATGCAGTCAATACAACAGTGACATGACACCTGATTGCCATCTTTTCCAGGCGGGAAGAATAATTTTATTGGAGAAATTTGAGGAAGGGAGCCTATAGGCTACAGCACCATTTCTACTTCTAAGAAGATCTTAAATTCACAGTGTCAAACATGAAAAGTAATTTCTGCCCTGCTGAAGGCACACTACAGCATTGCTGGTTGCATTATTCTGGCCAGGGGAAAAGTCACTGCACCATCAGAAAATAAAGGTTGAGCTGAAAGCCTGACAGAGTAGGTGGAGCAGAATGCACAGCCCTTTTTCTGTACTGAATGATGAGTAATAGCAGTGGTATTAATTGAGGTGAATAACTACTGACTACTGTAGTGTGAGTAAACCATGTGATAGGGTCTAGTCCTCATGTGCTGTTATAGACAATATGAAAACCACTGTTCAGTGTGTCAGGTGCATTTTCCTGTCACACAGTAAACATAGCCTTCTGCACTCACCACCTAAATGTCCTTGGTGTGTTACAAACTCATGCTTTTTACCTCTGGATTTAAAATGTATGGAAGTATTTTGGAGAAGTCTTGTACCCATCCAAATAACATCTGCACAGTTATGGCTTCCTCCAGGTGTGGATTAGGGCACAGAAATTTTGCCTTTTCCCCAGTCAACTACACTGGTACAGACTCAGCCATCATAGTTTGTCTAATCATGTCTTTCCCTAACCCCTCTTGTGTTTCAGCTGTTACTCTCAATTCTTCTACCACAAGTTACCATCTTACCGGATTGAAGGAAAAAAACATCTATCATGTGCAGATTTCAGGATTCACTAATGCTGGTGAAGGACCTCCGACTCTGTCACAACCTTTCAGCACTCCAAAATATGGTACTGTGGAAGCTCTGTGCTTCTGTGTTACTCATCATTAATCCTTGCTTTATGCACTATATATGGCATTGTTCTCTACACTTTCTTGCTTTTTGAGGAATAACAAAGTGCTCATTCACAAGATTTATTATTCAGTCCTTAGTTACTGATAGCAAACACATAAAATTTTTCATTTGTTAGAGATAAACTATGCATCACAGAACAAATCTGCCTGTATTTCGTTACCTAGCATGTATGGAAGACGTAGCTAGGGTTCCTCACCTCTGAAACATTTTCTGACCTTTTTATAATAGTTATATGCACATACCTTTACTGCCAATTGTTGTCATAGATTTCAGCAGTTTAAACATTCTTGCCTGTGACTAGTTAAGTTCAGTAGTTTTTAGTCTTTGCAAAATCCTGAGCAAACATGAAAAATTGGTTTCCAGTTAGACCCCTGATCCACTAGCTGTAAAAAAAAAAGTCTCTTTCAGTTGATCCTGTTGTGAGTTACAGCTAATCAAAGTTTTTCTAATAATTTAGGTGCATTTTATGTAACAGGTCCTATAGTTCACTGGCAAAATTTGCTTTTTTCAAAGGTGACTGGATAGACTGAGAAGATCAATAGTTACATTTATAAAGTCTCATATATTATAAACATATAGGGTTGGCTAAACATGGTCTCTCAAACATTTTTAACACCTTATCAGTTAGACTAAATCTAACACTTCAGTAGACCCTTTTTTTTGGTTTGACCACAGCTTCACTCAGTTGAAGCTTTCTAAATGAAAAAAGAAAAGAACAGGCTAAGATATCAGCCACAGGAAAGGTAACCTGTGAGATTCAGAGACAGAAGTATGCAAATGGCTTCTCCCCACTACAGCTTTTTTTTGTATTGAGTGAAGGAGGTATAAATACAAACAACTGAGTATTCAAAAGTGTGAAGCAGAAAGAAAAAGGAAAGAAATAAAAAATCTCCTTTGAAAGTGACAGGGTTTCCACCCCCTCCTCTACCCCACTGAAACCCTTTCTTCTGTCGACACAGGAAATTAAAGTGTCTCCACTGAAGATTTTCTGCAGAACTTTGTTCCATGCATTCTGCTGAACATATATTTGGATAGGATTCAGTATTTCAGGAAAAGTCGCCAAAATGCAGAGTTAATTTATTGCAAGATTTTAAAAAATCAAGTAAATACATTGAAATTAAACATCACATTTACTATTTCCCCCCTCCCTGACATTTCACAAGTTACTTAATCCATTATATGAACCTCAGATTTCTTTGTTGTAAAAGCCTTTTTCATCAACAGTAAAATTTGCAGCTTTTCAAATACTTTTTTAAAGCAAAGTGAATCAGCCAAATTAAAAAAAAAAAAAAAGGAATCTTTTGTTGGCAAGTAGGTAGGGAAACTGAAAAGAAGTGGCCTTTTTACAAATATGTTTTTTCAGTGTCAGCAACACAGTCATGTACTGACCACACTTTCCTGGCACTATTTTGAAACTTCTAATTTAGCTATCTGTAAAGAACACCTCAACCCCAACCCACTCCTCCCATCACAGACTGCTTTGGTTCCTGTGTTAGCAGCACTGCTTTTGTTGCCTGAACACTTTATCAACCTTCATTAACCACTCAAGCACTTTATCTCCTTCAGAGTGGTGGAGGGGTGGTGGTGGGATGTATCTCGAGCAGGTATTAACGTAGGCAGTAGATGTAGGTTTGCAGCAAGGGTTGCCAAATAGCTGACTGCAAATAAAAATGTCCTGTTTCTAACTGGTGAAGCATAGCACCTACCAAATATACAAACCATATTATGGTTATCAGGACCAGGGGGGATCTCACCAAAAAAAACAAACGCCCCAAACATAGTAAAACCTGAAACAGATTAAAAGCTACTTGCAAATAGTTTCTTATGAAGTCAGACCTGCATCAGCGCCCTGACCCATTAAACAAGCTACATCGTATGTAATAGCATGGGGAGTAGGAACACTTGTTTTATTGTAAAGTGGTTATCTTTGGATGGTGGATTTAAGAATTCAGCACCTACAACTAGATCCCTTAAAAATACAAACCTGAAAGCCTCAGATACCCCAGAAATCCCAGGTCTTGTTTTAACTAGATTTTATTTACAGGAGTCCCAGAACATGTAAAATTTTATGTGACTTCTGTTTGAAATATTTGTCTTGCAGAAGCAACGTAGTCTTTCTATACTTGATAACATAAATCTGATTCAGTCTCTCAATTTCCCATCAGATAAAGGAGAATTTGAAGGTTTCGTGACTGGTATTTGCTTCAGTATGATGTTCATTCTGGTTTTTGCACCTCTCACTTGCTCTCTAGTGCTTAAAAGGTAAGAAGAGAACATTGGCTGAAGTTGTTAGCAGCACTTCCATTTTGCTTAACCCTGAGTTTCACACTTCTGGGCCTTTTTTGTCATTAAAAGCAACACAATTCATAAAACATACAACACAAACGCAACCCCACTCATTTACACAGTGAGATCAATTACAAACTACTATAAGCTGGCTAAAATAGTTTGTCAAAATTTCATAGTATTTTGGTTTTGCTGCAGTTATCTGACTACCTCCTGTCTTAAACATCCTTGCAAAGAGCAAGGACAAGTTCTCACAGTAGAAAATAGGTCATATATGAAAAAAGCATGCATTTGATTATTTTGCTCTTTCATTCCCAACTGATAATCATGCCTCTTCCACTGAAACTCAGAAATAAATTCCAGCAGCATACACATATTGATGTTGCCATCTAAGCACTTTCCTTCAAGCACATTTGGATGTTAACTGTATAAGTTATACGCATAAGCACATAATGAGAGGGAGTAATGAATGGATGATTTGGAAGAAGAGAGTATTACAAGGGTGCCTGTAAGATATGGATGAGGTCCTCTTGTTTCAGGAGAAATTGTTCTCTGCAGTAATAAAGTACACCCGCTCAAATTAATCTGAGGTACAGTATTAGAGGCATACACTACCACTAAAAGAAAAATGGCTTGCAGAGTAACTGGTTCTCATACTTATTTTCTGATAAACCTACGTGCATACAACCATTCATACTACTATTTTGATGTCCTAGATCACTACCCTCCTTTTTCCTCCTTTTTGCAAAGCACCAGCCTCAGAAGCTGAAAGCACAGCTGCTAAAGGGCAGAACAGAGAGATGGTACAACCTGTGGCTTGAAAATTGTATGGCATGATGTAGCTCAATTCATCTTATGCATCAGGCTAAACTCCTGTCTTTGCTGGTGGGAAACAGCACTCCACATTAAGTCTCCTGTGTACTTTCCTCTTCAGATTTTACTCTAAGTTGCTCTGTATCTGATCTAGCCTTTTTGACAAGAACTTCTGGGACCTGGAAGTTTTGACCTAGAGCAAACTTCATTGTGCTAAATATAAAATCATACTTCATTGTCTGGGCCCATTAGGAAAGAATTTTTGAAAAACTAAAAAAACAGCACACAGAAACCAGGTGTAGCAGTACAAAATAGCAATTAAATATATAGTGGTATTGAACACCTGGGCCTGAGATGAAGGGTCCCAAGAATTTCCTTGATTCCCTGCTTTATTGTAAAAAAGGACTGACTAGCCAGCTGAACACCCATCATCATAGGATCAGCAAGGAGATTGGGTAAGTCTACAGCCTCAGGCTTCACTTCAAACTACAGCCTAAACAGAGGCAAAGTACCTTACAGCTAGCAAAGTCCAGATTTGATTTGAAAACCAGACAACACTGAAGCCAACACAAAGTCAGGGTGATGGGCTGCATAACCTCCCTCCGTTTCTCACGGCTGTGCTGAGCTTTTTTCTTATCGAGGTGAGCCATTGCCCAAAACTCACAGGGGGGTGCTCTGAGAGCAGCTGCTGACAGGGAGGTGCTCAGCTCAAAAATGCCGAGAGATGGTCTCCTTCCATTCCCACAGTAATGAGCAATCAGGAGTGACTGATGCCAATAAGATCAGTCAGCTTAGCAGAAACTCCTTTTGAAATTCTCATCCCACCCCACTACTGCCCCCCTGCAGGAAAATCACAGTTGGCCCCTCCGAGCCTGGGGCCAGAACTCGGGGGTAGTGGGAGTGATGGGCAGGGCACCATTACAGCCTGTCATCTCCAGAAGGGCCAGGGAGGATAACGCCTGAGGTGGTGCCCGTGGTGGGGGTGGCCAAGAGAGGCTGGAGAGCATAACAATTTGTTGCCAGTTTTGTTGTTTCTGAGCCCCCGGGTGCAAGGAAAGAGCTTGAAAAAAAGCACTCTGATGAGACATCTGTGGACAAGCAGCCAGCTTGAATAGCTCATTGAACAGCTCAATTGGCAAAATCAGTTCTACCGTACAAACCCCTTCCTCTACAACAGAAGCAGCTGGTGCAAGTTTTTTGTAAAGGTGTGTTTCAGTTCGTATCAGGTGAGAGAGTGAGATACTGTATGTAATAGCTCCCAGAAAGAACCAAACTCAAAATGATTAGGAAAGAGCAGGAGCTGTGTTTTCCCCCCTGTTCTGGCCTGTGGGTCCCAGGGAAAGCCTCTTCCAGGCCACGACTCTCCTTGCACAGAAGCTAAAACCAGCAATAGCTTGCTCTTTGTTTGAGGGAAAGTAAACTTCTAAGTAGAAGCCCAGGAACAAATCCTTATTAAAACAAACTTCCTTCTACATGTCCAAGAGTCCTCAAGGAAGGTGGAGGTTTTGTGAAAACGATAGCAATTTAGGAATATACAATGATTAAATGTATAGAAAGAGGCAACATTACCAACTTCTGTCACATCTCCTTTATCCTTAGATTCTAATTGTCACTAACTCAGCATTTCAGTGTAGACTACCAAGCTTGGTCTTCAGCTTTTAAGTGGAATTATGCTTAATAGTTATTGCAGAATGTCTTGTTTTAATGGTCAATACAATGTTATGTATAAATGTTTGTTAATTTAAATGTATAGGAAATGTCAGTCATTTAACCTGACAATAAATTTAAAATATTTCTTTGCAGATTGAAAATACCATGCTGGCCCAGTGTACCAAGCCCAAGAAACAGCAGTGCACTGCAAGATATGGCAAGTACTCCCCTGATGGTGTGAAAAAATACATAAAGGAGATGTTTCCTACTGATTAATCAATAATACCAGTTATTAGTCTTTTCACACTTCACCCTAGCAAATGTCTAACATCAACAGTTGGGAAGCTAGGGTCATATTAGAAATATAGGATGGAGGAGGGTTGTTATTTAGGCAGAGACTGTATACACTTTTTGATTTAATAAAGGTTCTCAGACTTTTTGGAGAATCTTATAGAGCTTATTTAAAGGTTAAAAGGACAAAGCAAAGTTGAATGGGGGGAGTTGGAGTCTAAATAGAGAAATTCAGTTTTTATATCCAGTTAGTTTTCAACAACTAGAACTGATTATTAAGTTACTCAAAATACAAAGTAACACATCATGGCCTGATTCCCCAGGAGTCTCAAGATGGAGGCCATGTATATGGTGTTTTCTGAAATGCATTCCTCACCCTTCAGTCTCTATCCACCTTCAGAGCCATCCCAGGGGTCTGGCTGGTAGTTGGTAGCTGGCTGAGGAGCACCTACTGGTAAACAGGCACCAGGGTTCAGCAGGATGTTCAAATCTTGCCCATGGCTTTCCCATGTGCTTGGTAAGGATACCTGAACTTCAGGACTGAAGAAGCACCTGTAAATCAGCTGTTGGAGGGATGCTGCTGGAGACCATGTTATGAGTAGACTTATTTACATCTTCCTCTCCTTACCTCCCTCCCTCTTAAGCAAATTTCCGCTCCAGTTTTGCTGACATCTGATACTAAAAGTCCTTCCTCTAGGACACCTCAGTTTATCTCACAAGTCTTAGACCACCGGCCATTACATTTTTGGAGCAGGAACTTGTCCTGCTTTCCTTTTTAAATCTCTCTGATTTTTCTGGCAGACATGAACTTAATTTGGCACGCAAGGATCTAGGTTCTTAAGCCAACTTGTGAGCTTTAACAAAGTAGACTTCTGTCTATTTAGTCAAAGATCACACAGAAGCAGGAAGGTACCTGCAAGCCAGACACTGTCCAAATGTAGGACACAGAATGAAATCATCAGCAACAGGACTTCAGAAGACCCTGCCAGGCTGCTGGTAATCAAAGGTTTTGCTGGACATGAGCATTGCTTCCTTCAACAGACCAAGTATGAACTTCATATTCCAGATCAGGATTTCCTTGCTTTCTTTTCTTCCTTTCTCTCACCTAAATGTAGATAAAGAAGCGACTTCAGAGGTAGTATCGATAGTCATCTTGCCAAAGCCATGTAATGCTGAACAAAGCAGGATCACATGTACGAATGTGCAGCTGTCCAAAGTCAGTTTCAAAAATGATGCTGTTAGAAGACTGCAGTTTCGCTATTTTGTTCAGTTAAGGAACTTGATCTGTTTATAAACACCAGGTAACTTCTAGTTCTCAGTGCTGGGACTCAAATGTCCTTCACTGACCACTCCAGTAACTCCACCTAATCCTCTTGCTTATTCTCCACCATGCATTTAGAAAGTGGGGGATCTGCAGATTCAATACTTGTTTGAAGGGAGACTTCTCAAAGGCAAAAAAGGAATCTAGTATGTTCAGCATCTGGGGAACTTCTGCCTTAAAGAAAGTGCAAGACCTGAAGCTGTTTTGATGTACTAATGAGCTTAGGTGGAATTGAATTGCAGGATAGAAGTTCAGCAAGAAAGGAGTAAGAACCAGCAGCCAAAATAACCTAATTGTTTCAAACAATATTTTGCCATTGTGAAGAAGTGCAGGTGAAATACATTGAGTCTCCATGTTATAGAAAGGACAAACAAGTTTTATGAACCAGAGTGTCACTTTGACATAAATATTTTTAAAGCAAAATATACCCATTTAAAATGCATTTAGCTGTTCCTGCAGAGGCAAATCAATTATAAAAGGAAATTAAGCCTGTATTAGTCAAGTCTGGTAAAGAAATACTGTAATGTTGGTAACATGTCAGAAACAGAAAAAACAGATATCAGATAAGGGTTTTGAGGAAAGCAGAAAAAGTTCTGTGGGAGGAGACAGTACAATAAATCAGTTACCAGATATATTGCCTAGGAGTAATCTGATATTATAAACAGTTCATGAAATATGGAGTAAGGTATTTCCCAAATGAGTGCTGTAAAACAGAGGCAAAGATTAAATCTTACTATATTCTGTATATTTATTCTATTTGTAGGTTGTTTCAAGACTGATGCCCATCAGGATAGTTGAGCTATGTAGCAGCTCTTGACAGAAACACATATATAGTCCAGATAGGTGGCAAGAGAATTTGTACTTTAAATCCAAACAGAGTATTCTTTATCACAATCTAAAGCAATGATACATCCCATGGTACAGAGCAGCAGGAGGAACTGGAGGCACTCTGAATTCAGTCAGCACACAGAGACCAGGAAAACGAAATATGGAGACTAACATGGCCTGTCAGTCACCTCATCAGTGTCCTGTTCTTCATGTTTAGACAAGGTTCTTCAAAAATGCTACTTCTTCTTCATCTATTAGTGCCTCTTTCAGACAGAAGCTCGTGTAGAGATTATTTTAGATTTGGTAGGTGTAGAGTTCAGGCTGCTGTTCGTAATAAATATGATAATGGAGGTACATATCACACAGGTCTTTATTCAAAACAGCGCAAAATCTGACCATGCAGAGGTGTCAACTCATCCCACTACATGAGAAAAATAGAGATATTTTGTGCTGATTTCTGAGATTTCAAAGAATAGCATACTCATTTCCAAGTCAGAACAGAAATTGTAAGGAGAAAGAAAATAAAAAACAATACACACTTATTTTTTTCTTGCAAAAGAACCATAACAGTTTAAACAAATTTAGAGCAACTGAGGAGGGGGAAAAAAAAAAAAAAAAAAAAAAAAAAGGGGGAAAAAGTAATCCTAATAGTTATACCAGAGAACATATCATCCTGGCCATAATTTAAAAAATATTATGGCAAAAGTGGGAGAACTCAGCAGAAAGTCTAAGTGGAAAAGAAGGATGTTTGGTGTTACAAACTGTTTTCTGTTTAATCATCCAGAATTTGCAAAAGCTTGTAAGCCAAGGTATAGTTAGGTCACAACAAGGCATTAAGTTGAATAACAAACTGCTTGCAGCAGCTGATAGCTAAAGCTTGTATGAATGCTGTTCAGTTCAGGCTGCTGTCTTTTTATAGTAACACATTTGTTAACTTTTTGAAAGCTGTGCGACTCAGAACAGCACATTGCGAAGCCTACATTTTATCATCACTACATTTTGTCCCAAGCACACATAAAAGTGAGAAAAATTTTGCTTAAATACTAAGGGAGAGGAGAAGATGGTCCTCTGAATTAGGAAAATAAATATTTTCATTCGTGTTTCTAAAACCAATGAAGATGAGATAAAATTGGTTAGCAAATTCTATAGGCAGGTCCAAGCTGCTTGTGTCCTAGCTTTATTCTTTTGTTATTTATTTCAACAAATTGCCAATTTCATTTTGCAAAAGTACGATACTAAAATTATTCTTTCTCTTTGTTTTGTCTTGCAGACTAATTGGAAGCCTGTTTCAAGGTCATTGCTTCAGGCCCTGTCAGACAATGATACCATCAGTCTTTATGTCATAGAGCATGATTCAAAGGCTACTTTGAAGCTAGAACTCTTTACAGATGGTGAAGACAAGTGTGACACTTGCCAGTCAGAAAAACCTAGCAAAACCACAGACATAAGCCTAAGGCATGAAGATATCCCTGAAGAAGCAGTTACAAGTGAAGAAGAAGGAATCATTTCCATTACAGTACCACTCTTGAGTGACTACACCAGCATGGAGTTCAGCCAGAAAGCCCTGATGAGCCTGACAGTGAAGCTGCCTGCAAGAGCTGCTCATCCTCATCTGGAAATGGAGCTAAGCAGTAAGCCAGCACAAACTGAGCATCATGCTTTGTTTGCTCCTCCACAAGACTACCTCAAACAAAGCCAGGTAGTATTTTTGCCATCTGGACCAACTTTGATATGACAAGTGAATTTGAACTGAAACATCTCTATAGTTTCCCATACCATAAGATCAAGTTCTACAACCTCTGATGCTTGAAGCCATTGGGACCATAGAGGACAGTGAGCCTGTGATAATAGTCTCTGCCTTCAGTAAGCTTCCTTGGTGAAATAGATTGATTATATAATAAGATTAGCTTTTTCACCACAGTCATTCTGTGGAAAGCCCTACTGTCTTCACACAGGCCAAACTTCCAGAGAACTGTATGAAAAACCTTCCAGTAAAGTACCTCTTGCTAGGTGCTTAGATCCAGGGCACTCAGGAAGCCATTTCAAGGCTTCTGCTCTACGCACAATGTTGTTCCAGTCATCAGGAGGGTTCGCCAATCAATGTGATGAGTTTAAGACCTGATAAGCTCTTCAGTAAAAATTCCAGCAAAAGTGTCTACTTAGTCTATGACTGCAAAGAAGCTCTCCAGCTGGTCGAAGCTGGCCAAACAAGAGAGTGCAGAGCCTTGAATTTAGGAATAGAAAATGATGCTTATCCATCCATGTAAAGCATTATTAAGTGCTTTACATCTTAGGTCTTTACAACTTTATTCATCATAGATTAATATTGCAGTGTAAATGGAGATGATAATAAGTATTATTAGTAGTACTGGAGTTTTTACTTGCATTAAATTATTTCTTCCCACATTTATCTGCACGTGGAAATCCATTCATGTTCTGTTATGAGATGTAGTTGCAAATATTTCACACTGCATGCAATGATGATACCTGTTGAACAGTCTTCAAGAGCTGAATAGTCCAGTTAGTAATCCCTCCAGAGCTTGCATAGAGGAGTCAGTGGAAAATAGGGTATAAAAGGGTCTTCCTTAAAATACTCTCTATGTGACCCCATCATGTATCTCCATGGTGTAAGGAGTCTGAACTGGCTTTCCAACCTACAACAGCTTTTCACCCATGAATTCTGTACGCATTAATGGTTTGCAGTTATTGTAGAAGACCCATTTTATTGTTGTCTCTAGTTTATGGAGCATTTTACTAAAATTATTTTGAGGAGAAAGAAATTGATCAACTGTACTGTAAGCACTGGAGGCTCCTTAGGTGGACATCGTTTAAAACTCTCTCATTAAAAGTGAAGGACAATTCACATCCACACAAGTATTTCCACACATATTAGGCAGTATGAGTTACAGAAGAGACATGCTTACAAAAAAGCTCAAAGAAATTTCATTGACTGATTTAGTGAAGCCCAATAACAAAACCTGTTTTATTCAATATCCTTATTTATATTCACTCTCTCTTTATTTATATCTCTCTAGGTCTGTTAGGACTGGCAGGAACCAAACTGTATTTCACTGTGGGTTTTGCATTGTTCTTGGCATTTAAAATGCATTGATTTTCCACAAAGCAATGTACTCATTACCACTCACCCTTGTTACTTCTGCTCATTAGAAGAAGGGGTAAGAGGAGCACTCCCCAGACCACCTCAATGGTTTGAGCAGTCTTTTAAATATCTTTCTTTTTAATTTCAATCATGTGACTTTGCCTGATTTGAATTTGAGAGAACAGAAATGATCCTGCTATTGGCAGAGCTGTTGCTACTTGCAATGTCTAGTAGAGGGGCTGAAATGAAAAGCTATTATGGACAATAAAGTCCTCAAAGGATATACAAACATTATCAAGTAGTCCTGTGAACACAGCCTAATTTGTCCAATTACCAAATATAAGAAAAATCCATGCTCCTTACCTATAATATTTCTTTTTATTTCTGGTCAGAGCAATTTATTTTCCTGGGGCACTTGATACCTTCAATAACGTATTCATCCCTATAAACATTGAATTAACTTTTTCTTACTCTGCACCTACCAAACCAGTGCCTATTATTATGTTAGGTATAAAGTAAATGAGTAGAATCAAACCAATGGTTTGTGAGCAGTTTCGGTACATGAAGCAGCCTTCATACATGAAACTCAAAAGACAGTTTGGGCTTTTGACTCAGGGAGGATTGCCTCCATGATACTAGCCATTCCCTGACATCTTGAAAAGGAAAATCCATTTATCAGGTCAGGAGAATTTCCCTATAAGTACATGTGAACCTACTTGCCTCAAATAGAAAGAACATATGTATTCCACTTTCAGTTATAAAACTCACAGTATATGTGATTCTTAATTGATCTCATTAGAGCAATACTTGTATAATGGCTGTAAATTGTACATTTGGGAGAACGAGAGAGATACATGAAAAATTCTGGTATGGAGATTAGATATAAATGAAGAGCTCATCCCATCATGATGTATCCATTGAAAGCAAAGAAAGAACCTTATATGTGGAGAGAAATAGAAGAGTTCACTTGCTAACCAGTTTCATCCAGACAAAAAGGAGGCTTTGGTGGAATAATGTAGCTACTCAGGGACACTGGACTAGGAGACACATAGTGCTCAGGTCTTTAGATTAGGGGCAGCTAGTTTTTTGTAGTTTTCTTTTTCTTCGATTCTTTTATGGGAATTTTTAGTTCAATTGCAAGAGACCTACAATGACCATCTACTACTGCCTGACCTCTTCAGGCAGCTTTAAAAATTGTGTGCATATACAGATGTATAATGACTGCAGAAGCCTACCTCTCCTAATAAATGTGTAAGATATTTCATGTGCTTAAGTATTGTTTAAGTGTTTCAGCAGTGTTCTTAGCTTCAGTATTCTTAGTTTTGATATGTTAAGAGTAAAATTGAAAATATGAAGGCTTAGGACCGTAATACCCAAGGGATTTAAAAATAATCTTTAAATTTTTCTTTTCCCGGCCCACATAGCTCTAGATGACCACTGTTAGCATTAGTGAGAATTTAGACATTGTAAAAGTTTAGACACTTAACTGTAGGCATGGAGGCACATAAGCATAGTGATTTATATCATAGGGTACTATGGGGTATTATACTGCAGGGTTACAGTGTTTTAGCATTTTATATTTACAGAGTAAGGAATGCAATATTCATTCTCTAACATAGCCTCTAAAAACATGCACAAGTGCACAAAGCCAAATTAGTACATACCTATTTTTTTCTGGTATCCAGAGTAGATGTTTTTTCTTGAATACTTGATGTAGTATGGATATAGATTTTTTTTTTACACTTTTTTTTTTTACACTTAAAGTCAGACTTACATTGCAGTAGCCAGACAGCACTAAAAATCATCAGTGTTTCAGAGACAAGATACACAACTACTCAGTCTTGAACAGGAGATTGCAGCAACCACAGTATTCCAGAGGTTTTTTTCACTCTGTATTAACTACCAAAAAGAATAACTACAGAATATCTACAGATGCCCTAAAAACCTAAGTCTTTGGGATTTTTTGGCAACCTTAAAAGCCACCTTTATGGCACAATGGCATCTGCAATTGAGCAGTCCTCCTGAAAGCAGAGAGCACAGGGGTATCCTGTCAATCTGAGTCAACCCCCAGCTACAAAAACTGTAAAATAATGAAGGCCTTCATTAAAGTCCTCTACTTACAGAAGATACTTGTTTCAGAGCTCTGGACTCTGTGTCACAGGCTCTTGGTTTGCCTTTTTCCCTCTCTCTTAATGGCACTGTGTGTCTACTGCCTGAATGATGTTAACTGTGTCATGGTGCTGCATTGATAAGATCTGTACGAACCTGGGTAATAAAACTCAGGACAGCTTACATCAGTCACTTATGAGCACTGTTTACAGAAGACTCTGCTACGACAAATCACTTCATGTCAATGGGGGGGAATAATCTTATGCCCATATCTATTTTATTTCTACAGCAGAAGCACCGGTTTGATTAATAAAACTGAAAACAACTTGTTGTGCTAGAGATGGTCATTCACATCGCCCATCCTGAGAGACCTCTTCAGTGCTTCATATAATCATAGAACAGAATCACAGAATCATTTAGTTTGGAAAAGACCCTTTAAGATCATGGAGTCTTACCACAAACTTAACGCTGCCAAGTCCACCACTAAACCATGGCCCTAAACACTGTATCTACACATCTTTTAAGCACCTCCAAGGATGGCGAATCAACCACTTCCCTGGGAAGCCTGTTCCAACACCTGATAACTCTTTTCAGTGAAGAAATTTTTCCCCATACCCAATTTAAATCTCTCCTGGCACAACTAGAAGCTGTATCCTCTTGTCCTATCATTTGTTACTTGGGAGGAGACTGACACCCACCTCGCTACAACCTCCTTTCAGACAGTTGTAGAGCGCAACAAGGTCTCTCCTGAGTCTCCTTTTCTCCAGGCTAAACAACCCCATTTCCCCCAGCTGCTCCTCGTAAGACTTGTTCTCCACCTTCCTTGCAGAAAGCCCTCCCTGGACCAGAGCAGAAGCTGTACAGAAACAAACTAACCAAGGAAGTAATCTGGATTTGTTGTAGTGGTAGACAGAGCCAGGACAAAGGAAAATCCTGAGCAGTGATAGACACAGCAACAGCCAGCAATGACAGGAAACTTGTGATGATATGGGTTCAGGTCCTTACTGGAGACACTGGAGTCCAGGCAGCCTGGAGAGTAGTAGACATGTTACTTTACCCGAATGCATGAATAGCAGGTGACTTTTCCAAGACTCATTTATCAAGGAACACAGGAAGTTGTGGATATAAGGTGTCTCATTCATACCTTTTCCATTGTATGCGATTACAAGCCAACCACTTTATCCCATGACAGCCTAAGTGAGCTCTCCCTGCTAGGCAGTGTGGCTGCATGGTGGTGATCTCCCCTTGAGCTGGGATGCCTCTCAAGGCAGAGAGACCTTTTGCCAACGACAAATCACTGGAAGAGCCCAATTCAAGTTCTCCCTGGACAGCAACTGGACTGCCTGCCAGGTGACTCTCCCTCCTAGCAGTGCTGTCTCTCAAGGTTTGAGATTCCTTACCTGAGACTAAGACATTCTTCCTTACCAAGGTGGAGAGACCCTTTATTTGCACCACATCCTTGGTAAGTGACTGACCGCACGTGGAATTAATGCTAATGAAATCTATGTGTCTTACACCATTGGATATAAAACACTGACCAAGTCTGGGACTAAGTCTGGATCCAGCTGCACCTAGACTCCTCCTTGAGAAGTTTAGAAAGCAAGGGGGTCCACTCTGAACCTTGTGACTCAATGGCAGGTTCTCCTTTACCCTTTTGCATCTTCAGTCTCCTTGTAAATCATTCTAGCTCGACTATAACTCAATTTTCCTTTGCATGTTTCCTTCATGTAGTAAGTACTGTCAGCAGTCGCACTGTGATCAAAAAGCAAGAACACCATGAGCTTTCTGGAAAGTTGGTGTTAAAGGTTATCAAATCACAGTGGTAAAGCCAAGTTTCTGTATAAGCCCAAAATCAGCATCCTGTCTAAGTACTCATCTAACACCAGGGCCTCATTGCAAACTACGTTCATTCCTCTATCTCACACTGCAACCAACCCACACATGCAGTCCTCTTTAACCTGTGCAGCTATTAATCCTTCATGATCTACACATCTGGTCTTCCACTTCATCTCACCTCAATTCATAGTTATAGTACACCAGCTCACACCTTCACAATACCAAAAAGGAACAGCGAGACTGAGTTATACAGCTTTCACACCCCCACCCCCAAACCCCTCCTCCACCTGAATGTTGTCAGCTTTCAATTAGCCAAGCACCAAGGAGCAGCAACAGTTTACATGGTATAAATAATCATATTATCACAGCCAGAGACGTTTGATTACTAATGTTAGGCATTTTACATCTCCTGTGTATGCCTGTATGTCAGAAAATTAATCAACAGTGGAATGAGCAGGCTTATACAGTTGCTCACCCTTTATGCTCTTCTAAACTTGGGGGAAATGGGACAGGAATGATGCTTGACTGCTTTTATAAAGCACTTGAGAACTGTGATCTGGAAGGCTGATATAGCCTCTAAAGTAATAATTTTTGCCTTTATGCTCCTTATAGATCTCTATTCATCCCTCTCTATGAAGAGCATAAAAGCAAAAATTTCTTATAGGTAGAGGACGACACAGAAGCCATGAAACATGAACACTTCAAAAGGGATATACTACTCTTTCCAACTGCAGTTATGAGCTACTACTGGAATAGTTACACATCTGACATAAGAAAAGAAAGTTCTTAAATAAAAGAAGTAGGAATTTTATGCTTTATTGTCACTTACTGAATTACTACTGTCCTTACCACTATAAATTACCCCAGGTAAAAATGATCAAAGGGAATCTGATTTATCAGAATTAATTATGTAATATTTGGCTACCATCTTTCATCTAGCCATAAAAGCACAGTGAATGCCCATTTCCAATGCATTCAGTGCAATGCAATGACCCAAGTCTAACACTTTCTTCCATCAAAAGATTCTGAAGTATACTTTAAACCAATGAATTCAGCACTGCCACACTTTGGTTGAACAAAGTATTGGAAGTCCTATTATAAAATCAGAAGAATGAAGAACAGAGTATTTCAGTGACTTATTGTGTGTCCCACAATATCTAAGAAATGGCACTGTCAGGCTCATACCATAAACATACAGCTGTCACCTTTCCACCTTCTTTGGAGATTAAGCAACAGAACAGACATACCACAGCTCTATCTTGAACAGATCAAAGGATGTCCTTGCTGATACAAATAAAACTTGGATGGAACAAGGAACACCTTACAATTAAGAAGACAAATATGCAATCAACACCGTTCGTAGAAGCTGCCCCTTTTCTCTGCATCCCAATAAACTCTTTAACAGCACATCTACCCAAAAACCTCCAGCTACAGTAGGATTTAACTGGGCACACCAAACCAACCAAGAAGGACTGCATGTTTGTTCCTGGTTAATAGATACCATCTCATAACATCTTTCCGGTTATTCTGTATTATGGTCCATTCAGAAATACTGATCATTTTGCTTAAGACTAATCTGTAACATGGGTTAGTATGATTTACAACATGGTTCAGGCAAGTCTAGTCCTTACTAGATACCTAGTTTTGACAATACCAGGCAGGATGGCTGCAACGCGTAAGAGTGAGTTTGCATGCTTGTGAGGAAACCAGCAAGCTAGTAGAAAGACAAGTATTTAACAGCTCAGAAGACTTACTAAACATGACTTAGGAAAATAAGAATAGTATCCCCTTAAAATTGAACAAAGCAGAGGAGCAATTATGGAATGTTACCTCACCACAGTGAGATTCAAATCCAGTGAAAGTAGATGATTATAATTTGTTTAATGTTCACATTTCATGTGGACCAACACATTTGCTTTGAACTTCTAAATCCAGTAATCTGAATCAACCCTTTAAAATATTACTTCAGTAAAAATTAAAGGTTTTCTTTCTATTTATAAAGAGAAATGTAAGAGTTGTTGAGAGAAAAACAGAAGCACAGTCTTTGCCAGGTCTGATACTGAAGCAGCACACTTAACAAAAGACTAGTACCGACACTCATGTCTGCCTGTTTTCTTAAAACAAGCAGGCAAAACAAGCCATGTACACAAAAAAAAAAAATTGAAAAGACTGTCAATCACCTCTAAAAAGAATTTATTTTTAGTGAGTTCTTAAGGAAATTAAGTAGTATATAATATAAATATGTAATCTATGATTTTGAACCATTGCTAACATCTCAGTGTGTTTCTCAGATCTGTTTTTCCCTTTTACATTCAGAGAAGCAGCATGGTGAAATGCAGTTATCTATACCACAGATGTGTTGACTAAATCATCTGATCAGTAAGAGTTAAACCAGTCACAAGTCTTATTACAGGCATGATTGCTCTAAAAAAATCACAAGATCCCTACTGAGCATGTTAAAGTGTTGAGAAGCAATCTCCTACTTCTGCTCCTTAATCACTGCTGTTTATTTAGATTCTTATACATTATAAAAAGCAACAGAGAAGCACTGAAAACAGTGAATTTTAATATTAAATTATCCATGACAATGAACTGACATGTACTGTTAATGTCAGAATCTCTGCACAAACTCCCGACACTACTTTAAAAAAGAAAAGAAAGGAATTTTGACATACATTTCTCTATAACCACATTTATTAACTTTCTGTTTGAAAATTACAAGCTCTCCCTTGTGGAACTAAGGTAGTTTTCTCTAGAGAAAATCCCCTGCTCAGCTCAGGTATTGGGAATCCTCTTCTGTAACTAACAGTGATGATACATTCAGTTATTTAACCCCTCACCACCTTTCCTCTAATATTCCTGTCAGTATCAGTCCAAAACTTAGCTATGAAGCACTTGGCACTCTAGGGCACATGTAGCCTAAAGGAAAAAAAAGAGGGAGAAAGACAGAATTGCTTCACAGCCATTTGCTGTTATCTCATCCAAATTTAGTGGAAGTGAGTTTATGACACCATTAAAACTTTGGGACATTATTTATTTGCAAAAATAACAACAACATAATAGCACTTGACATTTATTTACTTGTACCATTTCATAGTTGCTTCATTAATGCAAAAATATACTTTACCAACATGGAACAGGTTGTATGTTTATTAAACTTAGATGACCTACTTTATTACCAGAAATATCAAACCCAGAGAAGGGAAATAATATTTTCACTGCTGTAGTGCTTAAGTTCCCCAGGTATATCTGAACCCAGACTGTGAAAGGTGCTGTGTTTAGCACATTAGTCACAGCTCCTGTAACAGTGGGAAAACCACCAGAAAGCATCTACTGAAAAATTACATGAACTGTGCACATCAGGTTACTTTCTTGATGTTGCCAGAGCAGATCACTCATTCCCTTGAGTAGATTATTATGAAAATTATGTATTTATGAGGTAGCAATTTTGAAGTGGCCCATGATTTACTCATCAGTGCAGCAGTAGTTCTAAATCTTTGCACTAAGGAAAGTTTTACTGAGTAGAGCAACAACTTCTAAGAAAGCTAGGCAACCTCATTAATGACATCAAGGACTGAGTGAAAGGAAGATGAAATTATTCTTTTACCATTACTGATAGGTCTTTCAGGTCAAAAAAGACACATGTAGCCTTTTAAATGGGAGAAGAATAATTTCATTGACAAGATTAGTACGGAACATACTCTGTACATTAAAACACTCTAGTCTTATGTCAAATTCGGCATGAGATTAACATAAAAAATGTGATGAATTTAAAAGTGTAGTCTGAAACTTTCCAGAAGAAAAAAACCCTCATTTTTGTTGTCCATGTTTTCCTGTTAAGCTCAACAATCATAAATGTCATGACAATTTTTTAAAATAATTTTTGCCCTCAAGGATAGTAAGAGTTCATAGTTTCAGAAAACACTGTGAAAAGTGAATTCATAGATAGCTTCTCAACTGTAGCATTTAGTTAACACAATACAGAATTGAAGTGTTAGAGCCGTGTCTCCTCAAACTAAGGGGAAAACAGTTGCCTCCACATATTGTCATACAAGTTTATTAAGCTGTTTTAAATTGAAGAGAATACAGAAGAAATCCCCATACAAACATGCTCAGATTCTGCAACAGGACTTACCTACAATTGAAGCATTCCTGAATTTGAAATAAACACTGCCTGCAAAGACATTTTTTAAAAGTTTAAACACAACTGAGTGTATTTCTCTTACACAAAAAAAAAAAAAAATCCCCTTTTGTACAGTGCTTTTCGTTTTCAATATTATTTTAATTACATTTTTCAACATATAAAAATAAACCTAAGGTACAGGCTCAAAACTTTTTTTCTGTTTACATGTTAGCAAACAAAATTAAGTTTTAGATTCTCGTTAGGTAATAACACCTAATGGTATCTACAAATTTCAACTGTCCACACACCAGTCTCTGGTGAGAAAACTCCATCTCTCTGAACTAAGCACCTACTGATCTACATTATTTTAGCTGTTTACAGATCTCAGCATTTGTGTTGCTAAGTCCAATTCTTACTTTTAAAATTATGGTAACACCAAACTCAATCATCAAGTGCTATAAAAGTACCACCAAGTGGCAGGCTGAACCATAATATGCCCCAGTTTGCAAGTCACTGTTCAGAATTCATATATTTAAGATTATTTAACCATAATAATGCAAATTTCATACTAACATTTACAAAATTGAAGATTATTTTTGTCTGGGTTTTTTTCTTCCTCTAAGTGAATGGTTACCAAAATTAAAATACATGAACTCTAGACTTGTTTCATTACAAACTAACAAAAAGAAAGGGATGTAGAATGCTTCAGACCTAAAGGTAAAAGATATACACATCACTATGGTATTACTGCTTGCAACAGTCATACATGTGAATGAAAAAAATAACACAGTAATATGGACAGGTATGAAGTATACAATAATTTGTATTACACAAAGAAGCCTTTACTTATTATCTCTTTCTTAGACCAAAAGAAAATCACAGAAATTCCTACATCTAATAACTATTACAAAATACCAGTACAAGCTAAGAGTAACACAGAGAAGCTACCGTGTAACAAACAGATTCGCAGAGTTTCAAAGTAATTTAAGGTATTGCCTTAGATAAAACTGGGCCACAGAACACTAGCAGAGCAATGCAATGCATGCTACAGACTACAGTATTGACCTTCTTTGCAGCAAACACACTCAAGTGACCACAGCTCATTTCAGAATCCAAGCTGTGCATAGGTTGCTGCTGTTAAGGCAGCTAACGTAAAGCTAGCTCAGATGCAATTATCAGAAATTGCCATCAAAAAAATTTGCAGGTGACTAATGAGTGAACAGAACCCACATCTCACTGATTTCTCAGGAGTTCTTCAGATGTCCCTGGTTTCTAACTGAAGTGCTTTTTTCTCCTCTTAGTTCTAATTCTGAAATATGAAAAACAGTATTCTCTACGTACCCTACTACTATCAGTGTTCACAAACAAAATTTCATCCCTCACACCCGTGTAAACCTATTGACTTTGATGTATTTATCTAAGTCACAGCCACTTCTATTTTGAGCTTAGAATCCTGTTTCATCCACCAGCAGCTGTCTTCTGTTACCTTCTTTCAAAAGACAAAGAAAAATCCTATCTGTTACCCAGAAACACTGTTGTGAAATAACTGTGGTCACTAATGGAAGCTTACGCATATATGCTTTATATGGTCTTAGCAAAATGGCACCATGTCACCACTTTTCTGAGCAACTACAAGTCACAACATTTTGAAATAAAGGCTGACCCAAATGAAGCTACATTTAGAACAATACAGCTACCATGAACTACACTGCTCTCAAAACCTCCACTCAATTTAATCTCATTTATAAAGTGCAAAACCCAGCAATTTGACATGGTAGCTCAGCATGCAAACTTGTTGATGATGAAGGCAGTGGACTTCCAGTGGTAAATGGACCTATTTAATGGATGATGCACACAGTCTTGTTGGAGCAAGCAAGAACTTCATTACTGTGCTACACTACCAGTTTAAAAATGACCTGCTCTCTGCAGAGATAGGCATTTTACAGAATGATAGTTCTCTAGTAGTGTGGCTCTTTAGGAAGAGGGGAACTGTGAAACACCTCATATGAACAGACAGAACTTAACCACCTCACAGATTTGCACAGTATTTACAAAGCAAAACCAGAAAATACAGCATTATTAAGAAAATATGACTTGAGGTGGGGAGGAAATGTGTGTCTGATGGTTGGTTGTTTTGGGGTTTTTTTGCCTTACAAGATCCCAACTTTTTATCAGGGAACCACTGATTCACATACAATGTAACAATGGGCTGCATAGGGACTTACACATGATAAGTTAGCTAGTAACTTCCAAAGGCATGGTTTTTAGCTAACTGTACCCAACCCTTTACATATTCTTTAACTGATACATAATAGAACTATGCTATTTCAGGGTAACAAAACTCAAGAAATAAAACTCGTATCAGCTGAAACACGATAAATTGCAAGAATTCGAATTCCTCCCAAAGGAGTAACTTAGCTTTTCAAAGATATTATAAATAATACATGTATATTTTCACTTGCATCCACACTTCAAATCAAAGAAGCTACATGTGTAAGACCAGATGAACTAAAAATATTCCTTTAATAAGTATGTACCAGCAGAAACTTCCCTCTGAAATACTTATTTTATTAGTGAAATGGTACCAAAGATAACAAGTATACAAACAATCTCTTTGCTCTATGCTACTTGCACATCATAAATAAGACAGCTGTTGTTTCAAGACACTATCCTTCACAGTCTTCCTGTAAGCATACAGATTTGTCATTCTTTTATCAGAATAAGCTGTTTATCAGCCAACAGCATGTGGCTTAAACATCACAAAAATGACTGTCTATACTTTACATGGTAAAGCATCTTCTATAGTCTTAAATGTACACAGTGGCAAGAACATCAAAACCTATCCAAAATGAAGAGTGATTAAGCAGCTTCACAATCAAACTGGGTTTAATTACCTTAGGAATTGGGCAAATTTTTCACTCCCTGTAATATGCCTTCCCCACCCCGGAATAATTAACTATGCAAAGGAAAACAAATTGAAAGCAAATAGCTAATATGATATTAAGTTTGGGTTTTTTTTAACTGAAAGAAGTAACTCTTCCCATGAGGTAAGGCAATTAAGTCATTTGATTGTATTAAGTTATATTAAAAATAATCTACTCGATTTTAGGTATACATAAGTTTTAAAGGTATGACTCTTAGGAAATCTCATGTAACTGACTGATTTAGTTCAGAGAACACAAGCCATATTTTACCTTGACAAAAATATTTGCCTTGTCATTCTCTTCTGACATGCTTTCTCCCCCAAGAACGAAAAAAGAATCTCTACCGTATAACTCCTGTGTAAATTAGAATTTTTTCCCCAAATTACTTATCCCCTCTTCTTTGCATACATCTCCTTTTATATCACCCAACAGGTACCACATAAGATGATGGAGAGGTAACAATTAAGGCCATCCAAATGTAGATTAAATGTCTAAAGGGCTGTCTTTGATGCAGGTGATCAGAAAATGCTTTGTATTCAGCTACTTTTGTACAGTGGTGGTCCCCAAACTGCATTTTTGTTTTCAACTCTAAGTCTCTTCTAAAAATAAAAAAGTGAAAATGGAGCTTTAGTATTTTAACAAGTGAATCAAACAACCGTTCTGATGAATCACTTGCATTCTTGTCTACAGTATGGTGGTGGCAAAATAGCAATAGAGTTCATTTACGATTTAGCTGAAGATGAGTAATAGCACATATACATTTCTATAAAATACCACATTTTAAGAAGGCACTAAAGCTTCTGCTTGTGCTCCCATATTTTTTTAAACAAATAAGAAAAAATTATTTTCATAATGGCACCTGTACTATTTGCAGCTGAACAGACACACTGCATTACGGCTCAAAACAAAGCTGTAAGTTCTGATAATATCATACAGATGTGCTCACTTCTAGAAGGACAAAAGAAAACAACAAAACAAAACAACCCCAAAATAACCCAGTAAGCTAACCTATTATCTATAACATGGCAATGTTCCTTTTAGGAACAGAAAAATAGCATGCATTGTTCAAATACTTTAAAAGAAATACTAATTTTAGGGATATTAGTAAGAAATTCTTTTAAATAACAAAGCCCAAGAATCTCAAGCCTCGAGCAAATGAAAAACATACTAGCCAGTGGGTATTTAATAAAAGAACCACAAAACTGTGTTTAGAAAACCCTTCCTTACAGTTGTCATTTACAACAAAGAAAGTGTGTATATTTATGCACCAGTTCCAAGCACATTGAACAGTATACACTGAAGTTTTTGTGGATTTTCTAACCCACAAGTTAATACAAAATTCATCAACAAGCAGTTTTTAGAACAACCTTCAATGCATATCTTCAGCTTTTTTTGGATAGTACAGGTTTACATTTTTCAGTTTCTACTTTTTTGTAACAGCTTATGGCAAAACATAACCTAAATAATTTTACAAATAAGTACAGCCATCATGGAAATGTATGCATTTTCAGATATGAATAGTTCTGATGGCATCTGCCTTTTCATGGTGTAACTACTAGTCCGTGCTCTCTTGCTTTACAGCAAGAAGACAACAAAGCTATAACAAGAATTGGAAGAGCTACTAGTACTATCAACACGTTCAGGTTGATTGCTTTGACATTTTCTTCCTCAGCCTGGGAAATAAAAAACTTTGGATTTCATTCCTTAGTTGCACTAGTCCATTCTTTGCTCTAATCCTCTTCCATTTTAATTGAGAGGTTTTCTTCATTTGGTTGACAGTTCCCATTCTGTTGTAGTTTGACTTCATCTGTCCTTTGTGTATCTCTGTTGTCTACCTCCTTGTCAGTTTCTGAATTCTGATCCTCTTTAGCGTGATCTTTCTCCTACCAAAGATAAAATTACTTTACAAAAAAATCATATTCTTAGTGTTATAGGATATGACTTCCAACCAACTCTTAGTATTTTTATTGTCTCAATTTTTACATGTCTACCTTGTCTCGGCATTTTTTAGAACAGAGGTGTCACTTCCTTCTTGGGTTTGGTTTTTGTGTGGTTTTTTTTGTTTGTTTGTTTGTTTTTTGTTTGGGTTTGTTTTTTTTTTTTTTTTTAGAAAAAGCTTTCTTTTCTATTGGCTGAAATTAAGCACTCATAACAACCTGTCATCCAAGAAATCATTGCCATAAAGTGATCTGTCTTTATCATCAATATGCAGAAAAAACAGAACAAGCACCATCATGGAACCTATGAGAAACAGCTTCAGAAATTAAGATTTCAGAATATTTTCTAAATAAAATAGGATTACATTTTTTCTTTCATATTTTTTGTTAAGTATCTGATGCAGTTTAAGAGAGTTCTTTGGTAAGATAATTACTTAAGCTTGTAGACAGTCACCTAACCAGCTGTTTTATAACAGTTGAATAATTCTGAGTTCAATAAACTACTCTCTAAAGACATGCTGCTTTTCAAATTCCAATACTGAACAATTTGAAGATGTTTATTTTCTTAATCATACCACCTTCTATTTTCCAGTGGAAAATCCCGTAACACTCTTCCCCTACTCTTCAACTTTATGCCTGCATAGTCCAATACACAGACCAACACCAAAGCAACCAGGGAGAAGCTGAACTGAAGGTTTATTAAAAAAGTAATCTTTTCAACTTGACAGCCAAGCTGTCCCTGAATGCTGCTCCTTAGTTACACAGTCTGCTTCCTGCCTGCTCCTACAGATCGGCAGCCAGACAAGTTCTAACATATGGCACAGAACAGCAAAGAGAAACAAAGTGTTTCCATAACCTATTCACATAAGCTCCTATAGGTCCAGTAAAGTTCAAATATGGAGTCTTATCCAACTGGCCCACTAACACCAACTGTAGGTCTCTATCTGGCAAAAGCTAAACCCAAATGGTAATAATTTGGTATGGAACACAAACAAAAAAGAAGGGAGGAGGAAATGAAAGAAAAAGAAGGGAGGGAATTTCAAGAATGACTCCACTGGCACCACTTAACTCTGCTTATCACTTGGTCATGTAGCTTACCTTCAAAGTAGTGGTGCTTTTGTCAGATTTCTCCTTTCCTTCTTTTTCTTTACTACTTTTTTTCTTGGAGGTGGAGCGTTCTCTTCTTTCATTATTTGCTTCTCTTTCTCTTTTTTTTTCTTTCTTGTTTCTGTTTAATAAAATTTTTAGTCAAATCAGAATTTGATCCAACAGTAATAATCTTCAAATGACTTAACTGCAAACTAAACTCTCATCTGTGGGTTTTCAAAAAAAATTCCAAAATGTAACAAAACCCCCTTCATAAAGACAAGGGGATTTTTTTGTCTGAAGAGAGCTAAACAATGCACGTGTTCAGTACAAATGGTATTTGCAAAAAAGTAGCTGAATTAAGCTGTATCCAGTTAAGAGCTTTTATTGATTTGAAGCAAATTTGCATTGTTGATAGATTTGAAACTCTCTAGTTTAAAGCATACCAAAGCTCAAATCCATGAAGGTTTTTGGTTTGGTTTGGTTTTGCTTTAAATTAAAACTGAATCATACTGACCAAATGAAATCATCTGGGATGATCATTGCAAAGGCAGTAAAGCAATGAAAATACTACGAATTCTTCCTCCTTTACTGCTCCTTAACTTTTATGTTTACATCAAACTGACCTTCTTGGAGAAGGAGATCGTGAAGACTTTCTTTTTGTTGTTTTGGATGTTTTAGGAGACTTGGAGGGACTTCTACTCTTCCTTTTACGCCTTTCTCTACAGGACCAAGAAATTCAAGATCATTAAAGAATAAACTCAGGAACCAGATAAAAACAGAAAGCTCTTAAAATGATCTGACACAAATACTAAGTAAATATCCCTGAATTTAACATTATATATCACCAACAATATATGAACGGGACAAAGCAAAACAAAATTCTCCTACGTTTCAGTTTGGTGGGAAAGGGAAGGTTGGAGGTGGGGAAAGAAAAAGTTGTGCCATTTCAGATTTTAGTTTCTGTTTATCTTAACATGCTTGTACTTATACCCGGTAACAGTGGAAACACACTGAGTTCACTAATCCTGTATTAAGCAAGTCTATTCAGTCAGGAAAATAATCCCATTGAATGAAGAGCCACATTAAAACAAAAAGCATAACTTGAGCAATACAAATTTCAAAATGTAACATTAGAACCTGAAGTTCACTGTCATTTCAGTTCAGCCCGACTGAAGTTCAATTCCTAAATCCATCAACTAGCATCCCTATTGCTTTAGAAGCAACAGTGCAAAGTGAAGCTCAAGCTCTTGTCCAAATTATAATAAGTAAGCTAATTTTCCTAGCAGTCCTTGCACAGCAAACAGAATGTTACTATTCTGTAACATACCAAAGTACTCACAGTATTTTACAAGACAGCTGTTTTACACAGATATATGGAGTTTGCTAAAGTTGCTATTATGGAGTCTGATCTTGAATAGAACAAAACATTAAATAACTGATTACAAACATAGTGAGGCACATGTTAAAGCAAAATATGAGCCAGTAAAGCTTCGTTCAACATAAACATAGAACCCATCTCTTGTCAAAGTAAGATGATTTTTCCCTATCACCTCTTCACAGAACAGGAAAAGCAGACAGGAAGAAAAAATTAAAGGAAAACAGGGAAGTTAAAGACTAATTGAGAGGGCACTTGAAGATATGGCACAAAAGCTACTTATGCATACCGTTTTTTGCAATTCATACCACTAGGTATGAATACTCATATCTTCAGTATTTAGAAAGGCTAAGAAATCAACAGTTAATAGATAAATTACAAAAGAGTCTATTAAGATATGCCTAAAATCACTATCTGGATTAATACTCTGACAGTATCATCTACTGTGACTTCCTGAAGCTGCATAGGACAAAATTTCTGAACTATTTTGTTCAACAAGCTCTTAAGTTTGATTCGATCTTTGGTAAACAAAAATATAAAGTGGCCTCAAAATCACGGAGAAAATAACACAATCACTGAACAACTGTTCACTAGTTAACATGCATCTAATTTTTAACTTCTTCACACTTACCATCACCTTTTTTCAAATGAGGATACTGGAAATTGATATATTATTCTGACAGTGCTCCTACTTGGGCTACACCAAGTACATCCCCACTTTATTTTGCTTTCCAGCATACACAGCTGTGAGTAACCAAATGCCTTACCAACTTTATTCAAACTAGAAACTGTTTATTCATGAAATCTAATTTTCAGTTTCTGCTTTTCATATTTCAAGTTGAAGAACTACAACTGTGTCTGACAGTATTTGTCCCATCTCTACTACGTTTGTCCATACAAAGATTTTTGTGCACCTGATTAACACCTGTAAGCAATACTGATGCAGCAAAATTTAAGAAAAAAGAGGTTTGAATACTTCAGTTGTGATCCTGTGTTTCTTAATCATACGCAGAACTAACATCCTGTACCTATCTCCTCTGCTAGCCTATAGATGACTGTTGGAAAAGGAGCCAGATCTTCCTCTTCCTCTGGTCCGTGACTCTTCCTTCAGCTAGGAATCACAAATAACCATCTGATTTCTACTGCTTGCATGCTGTCTGCCAATAAAGCAAGGTCAGTTGACACCCAGTTCTTAAAGGGTCCTGCACATCCTATTCCACCTTCACCTCTTCTACAAAAAGATGACTATTTGTCCAATATTTTATACTCATCAGGTAAAGGATCAGCAGTCCCAACTCAGTGCTGCACTGTAAATCCAGGCAGCTGAAATGCCAGTTTGTTAGATAATCTTACCCAGAAAGGTTTATAACCATTTCAACTAGGCAACGTCAACTCACCAAAATAAACAGATGCCCCTAAATGCAAGCTAACTGGGACTCTGTAGACCAAGCTATTCACAAATACCTTTCAGAGATTAACAGAATTACTGACGTTGGAAGAGTCCTCTGGAGATCAGAGTCCAAACTCTCCCTCCCCCACCTTAAAACAGTCAAATAGAGCAGGTTATTCATGGCCACATCCAGCCAGATTTCTAGTATCAACATGAATGAAGATTCCACAGTCTCTCAGGGTAACTCATTCCAGCTTGCTCAGAAAAAAACCTTAATTTAAACATTTGAAAAAAGCCTTTATTTCCCATATGTCAGTATGCGCATACTGCCTCTTAGCCTGTCACTGACCCCCACTGAGAATTCTGCCTCTGTCTTCTTCACACTCTCCCATCAGGTTATTCATATACATTGGTAAAACGCCCCTTCAGCCTTCAGGCTAAAGAATCCCAGCTCCCTCAGTCTCTGCTTGTATGACAGATGCTCGAAGCCCATTACCAGTTTCATGACCCTTCACTGGACTCCCTCCAGTATGTCTGGGTGTTTCTTGTAATGGGGAGCCCAGAATTGGACACAGCATTCCAGACGTGGCCTCACCAGTGCTGAGGAGAAGTAAATAATCACCTTCCTTGACCTGCTCACAACACTCTGCCTAATGCAGCTCAGCATACTGCTGGCCTTCTTGGCTGCAAGGACCCCCAGGTCTTTTTCTGCCAGCCAGCCTTCCAGCCAGTTAGCTCCTAAGGTGTATTGGTGCAATGGAGTTATATCTGCCCAGGTGCAGAACTTGGTCTTTCTCTTTGTTCAACTCCATGAGATACCTGTTAGCCCATTTTTCCTGTCTGTAGAGGTTTCTTTGAATGGCAGCACACTCCTCTGGTGTACCAGCCTCTGCCCTCAGTTCTGTACTGTCTGTGAACTTGCTGAGGGTGCACTCTGTCCCACTGTCTAGACCACTGATGAAGATATTCAACAGCACTGGCCCCAGTATTGATACTCTAAGGATAATGCTGTATCTGAAGAAAGAATTGTAAATTTATGTGAAAAGGTGTATTGCTTTCATCCTCCATCTTCAAAAGCACATTGTCCTTGTTTAGTAACATCCATATTAAAAAATTAACTTCATATCAAAGTAAGGTTTGGTATTGTGAGTCCATTAGAAGAGATGCACTAATTTTCACTACAATTCTTTACCAAAATGGTATCATAGAACGGTTTGGGTTGGAAGGGACCTTAAAGACCATCTAGCTCCAACCCCCTGCCACGGGCAGGGACACCTTCCCCCAGACCAGGTTGCTCACAGCCCTGTCCAGCCTGGCCTTGAACCCTTCCAGGGAGGGGGCAGCCACAGCTGCTCTGGGCACCCTGTGCCAGGGACTCACCACCCTCACAGGAAAGAATTTCTTCCTTATCACTAATCTAAATCTACTCTTTTTTGGTTTAAAAACGTTACCCCTCGTCCCATCCCTACACTCCCTGATGAAGAGTCCCTCCCTACCTTTCCTGTAGCCCCCTCTAAGGACTGGAAGGCTGCGATAATGTTTCCTTGGAGTCTTCTCTTCTCCAGGCTGAGCAACCCCAACTCTCAAAGTACATGACATTCAAGTCTTCCATGATGTTTTCTTAAATAGCAAGATTCTTAAAGGGGAGCATAATTGTTGCAAACTAAAGTATGAATTTTTGCTAACATCCATCTAACTACACTTGCTATTTGACATTAGGACTGGGTCTTCCACCAAGGTTTTTATGTAAGCTATACATTGTCAAAAACTTCAATCTTTTTTCTACACTTACCTAATTCAACACTTCTGAGGCCTACAGACAGAAAATGTTCTATTTTCAAAGCTGGCAGAACCACCTCTATTCTGTGTAGGTCTTCAACCCATGAAATAGTGTTAAAAAAGCATTAAAACAGGAAGCTGCATATGCTTAAAGAAGACACAGTATTTTGCCCATAAACCTCCAAAACAACATGGACATTTCATATAATGCAAACGGCATGTTCAGAAAACATTACAGCCTTTTCTGACTTGTATGAACCATGAGCTCCTGAATTCTGAGGACTGTGGGAATTTTGCTTTTCTCCAGTGAAATAATTATAATACATAGAACTTTTCGCAATTCCTCAAGCATTTCATTCTCAAGGTAACAGAAAAAAATCTCGTATCTAAATTTGACATGTTGTATTACTGGACTCTAATTCCTGAGGTATTCAGAAAGGACTTTTTCTGCCAAAACTTCTGAACTTGTTAGCCACAATGCTTTTAGAATATGCCTGAGTTTGTCGACTTACAGAGTTTATGATCAATCTCACAGCCTCTTTTTGCTGTACTGAATTTATCCAAACTTCCTTGCAGTTCAGCCTCCCTCAGAAGCAAAAACAACAGCTACATTAACTTGAATGTTTTCCTGTTTAAAGTAAGCATTGTTAAGGAACGTTACTTTTAACTCGTACCATACTCCAACGAGCTAAACAAGGTACCCTTATGTCCAACTGAGATACGTTTACTTCCTGAATGGCTAGCCAGCCAAGTGACATGCTTGCTTCCTGCTTTTCAGCCATACCGCTGAAGAGTGGCAAGTATTATCACCCAACTGTTCATAGTAGCTACAGATCAACACTGTACAGTATGTAAGTAACCAAGGAACCGTGTAACAGTGACTCAAACTTTCATCAGGACAAAGATTATGTGTGATGTTGCTTTATCAGAATTTTTGGATGGCTCCAACGCAGAGAAATGTCACAGGAATCACCTCCTTACTGTCCTCAAGGGCAATACTATATGGTTACCTGAAAGGCAGGCACCAGCAGCCCAACAAGAAACTGTTCTATTATGCATCATACAGAGCTCTTTGTAATAGATTTTACTTTATAGGAAAATCTACAAAACAGAAATAATACAAATTTAATTAGTAAGAGACATGGTGATATTGATACATAAAAACTAGGATGGTGCTTCACTGAACCGACAAGTCAAAAAAAGCATGAAAAAATTCTAAACAAACCTGCTGGAGCTACGAGATCTTCTTGAAGAGCTATAGCTTCTTGGGGGTGTTCTGGATCTCTTCTCTTTCTTCTTTTTGTCATCTCTCTCTTTTTCTCGCTCCTTCTCCTTATCCCCATCTTTCTCCCTTTCTTTGTCCCTGTCTTTCTCTTTGTCCCCTCCTTTGTCCTTATCTCCCTCCTTGTCCTTAATCTTCTCTCTGTCCTTCTCTCCTTCTTTCTCAATATCTTCTTTTTCTTTGTTCTGATCTATCTCTTCCCTGTCTTTTTCCTTCTCCTTATCTTTCTCCTTTTCCCTGTCTTTGTCTCTGTCTCGATCCCTGTCTTTGTCTCTGGCTCTCTCGCGATCCTTGTTACGCTCTTTATCTCTCTCTCTGTCCTTCTCCCTGTTTCTCTCTTTATCTCGCTCTCTTTCCCTGTCTTTGTCTCGGTCTCTGTCCTTCTCCTTGTCTCTGTCTCTCTCTTTCTCCTTTTCTTTGGCCTTTTCTTTTTCCTTGAACTTTTCTTTGTCTCTCTTCTTGTCCCTGTGAAAATCCAAACACAAATCCATTAATTCACCTTTGAATTTTCCAATTAAAATTACAACTAACTCTTTAGCATACATTAATTGCCCATGATAAAGTATGTGTCTCTGTTGAAAAACAGTAATTATTCAGTATTTTAATTTTCCACCCCTGTTCACCATGAGGGAAAGGTTAGATTGCTAGGAAAAATCTGGAAACCAAATTGGAGAAGGGGAGGCCAAAATCAAATCAAGCCATGATCTTCAGATAGATACTATTACCCTCTGAAAGAATACATCTGTTCACCTCACAGTTATGTTATACATAAATAATTCTTGTACATTTTGTCAGGAGTGAGACAAACTCTACAATCTGTAAATCCACTATTTATTAAAAGTGTGTCCACATAAAATGGACTGCAGATTAGCCACACCCACATGAATAATAACAGCTGACTGACAGAAGACTTAATTCTACAGTGTTCTCTCACATAGATATCCTGGAACTGCTTGGAAGTCCAACAACAATTAATACACAGAAATAAAAAATCAGGGATAAAATTTCACCAAACAAATTCCCTCAAAAGGCAAATGTAATGTCAAACCTCAATCAAGACAATTAAATCACCTGTAATGTCATTAGAAATTTTAAAGTTACTGAAAAATTAATACAGTAAAAACAGAAACAAAGATAAAGAAACAAGTCAGCTTCTCTGGGACAGGAAGAATGATACATATTCATAAAAAGAACAGTGAGGAAAATTCCAACTAAAGTTCTAGTCATCAAGCCAATTAAAAATTGATTAGATCACAGTTTTGTCTGAAAGATTATATTTTGGTATAGGATTATTTGGAAGTGTGAGACTATCTTTCCTTCCTAGCAGAGACACATAACTCCTAGACCTGCCTTTAGGACGTATGAAAATGAACAATCATTCAGAGACAGAAAGAGAAGGAAGAAGAAGAGAAGTTCATTAGCAGGCCTTTATGTCCAAGAGAACCAGACTATGAGAAGTTGCTGTGTCTACTGGTACCTATTCTGAGATTTTTAAAGATTCTCAAAGAGACTCCCTCATACATGAAACGTCCTAAGCACGGCCCCCACCTTTCTTCAATGGAAGAAGCGTTTAGCTGTATCGTCTCAACTGCTAATAAATAGAAGGCTGTTGTATGCTCTGTGACCTGACAACTTTGATTCCCATCAGTTTTTGGCAAATAATTCTTCAGAAGTCTCAGAGAAGGAATGTACGATCATAAAGATGAAACAGCACGCAATCCCTGCAATTGCAGAGTCTCGCAATGACCCAATAAGTGCCTTCCAGTTAATTTATCACAGATAATTCACTGGACTTGCCCCTTCCAGTGAGCAGATATCTCAAGAAGCTCCAGACAACAGCCACAGAGAATCAAAAGAATCCATCAATAAAGTCCGGCTAGCTATCTAGCCTATTCCTGTTTCCACTGAGGTCCACAGATGTGCAGTTCTATTTTCCACAAAATTTCTTCCCTCAAAAAATCAAGAGGCAACTGAACAACCTAAGCATGACACTCCATTTAAATGAATCAGGGGAATTAAAGAGATTGAACAGAAAGAAAAGTATCAGGACTTCTACTCATGAAGCTACTTTCATAGGCACTTTTGTTTTGTGAATGTTTGCTACTTTTATCCCTCAAAAAATGATGTTATGGTCTTGATGAAATTTCACAGTTCAGTAATTAGTTGATCAGACTTAACTAGATTAGACATAGATGTATTAGATCCTGTAATGTAAATATGCCATATAACAGACGTGCATTTGTGCACACAGCAGTGCATGGCCAATATGAGATAGCCAAAGGTGAAAATAGAAGCTCATGCACAAAAACTTTATACATGTTCTCAGAATGAAAGATCAAGTTCAGCCTGAATCCAACCTTATCAACAGATATAGATCGAACAAGCACGATCTGCTTTTTTGTGGGTTGCACAGGCTAAACAGAACACTGATCTTTTGGTCAGTCTGGCAATTACTTATTTTCACTCAGCTTGCATGCTGGTATAAATGTAGACCAGGCTATCAAAGGTTAGGTACCTCGGTGTAGTGATTTAACCCCCACAGGCATCATATGAGCTACTATGAAGAAAATTTACTCTATCGCAGCCAAAGCCAGTACACTCAGCATTAAAATCTATTTTCTACTCTTTTGTCCCACAGACAGAGCCTAGGGACAGGCTACAGCATTTAGAGATTTCACCCTTTACTATCATCTAAAACTCTATACTGTGTGCTAATAAGTACAGTATAATTTCTAAGGAACGGAACTCACCGAGAACGAGAGCGGCTTCTTGATTTCCGCCTTTCCCTAGATCTGGATCGTTTTTTCAGAGGACTTCTGGATCTACGTCTGTCCTTGTGTCTTGAGAGTGATCTGTTGCCAGATCTACTTCTGTATGAGCAATGACAGAAGAAAAATTCTTTAATATTGAAACCTCATAAAAATTAGATCAACCAACAAAGGAAAAAAACCATAAATCTTGCCTGATTATATTAAACTAAAGAGCTACACCTCAGTAATATACTGCCTACCAACATTTTTGCAAACAGAGAGCTACTTTATGCTTCACCAGGTGCACTTGCTGTCCTTTGAAACAACGCACCATTTATGTAATACCCATTTCATAATAATCTCCATGAACATTCTGAAAAATACAAATTTATATGATATTAAGGTAGATGTACTTAGTAACTTACAGGGCATGAAATCTACTATGGACAATTCCTAGCAGTTTGTTAAAATAATTAGCTACATTTTGTTTCTTTTTCAGGCCAAATCACTTATTGCAGTCTTGGTCACTGAAGAAAGATGGTTTTAACCAGTGTCTTTTGGTTTGTTCTCCACCCTCACAACTTAAATGAACTTTAAAACACCGAACAAAAACACAAAAACCCCCACTATCTGTGGTTCAGCATTTAGCTCGTTACCTTTTCAGTTGAAAGGATCTGTTAGCATGGATGTCAATTATAAGAATTCTCAAGGAAAGGAATGAGTATTTACTACATGATAAATAAGGAATGTAAATAAAGTGCAGATACTCTGATAAAAATCCAATTACAGTCTTCTGACAAGCATATATAGTGTAGTCACAGATTTGATGAAGAAAATACAACTTTTAATTACTATATAATTTTTGTCCAAAATATTTACTATTTTTGGAAGATGACACTCCTTAAGAAAGCAAAAATAAAAAGCTGAATTTGAACATTAAGTTTCAAAAATTGCATTGTTGAATACTTTCCCGACAGCTTAAGGTACCATGAAGTTTAACTTACCAAAGACAGAAAGGCCATGTATATTACTCAATAAATCCTGAAGAACAGGAAGGTACAAAAAAATACCAGCTCCACCCATCTTCTCCAGTTCAAGACACACAGAGTACATTTAGAGGGAAAGAGTATCTATTCAGAAGCAAAGTTCCTGGTTATTCTGATCTGCTCAGTTTAAGTTAGAAATACTCTACAGGGCCATTTGTCTTATAACTCTAAGAAATTTCACTAACCACCACCACTCAAAAAAGCCAGTATGATCTCTTAGTCCAAAATAAAAATCATACCTACCTGTGTTTTGAGTGTGATCTTTTCCTTCTAGATCGGGATTTTGAGCTAGACCTGGACTCTGAACGTGAATGGGAACGAGATCGACCGCCTTTTCTTTCACTGCTCTTTCCAGACTCTGAGAGGAAAAAACCACTTTGCAGTGTAAGCTCAGAACATTTAAAGATCCCAGTTAACAATCTGGCACAAGTGGAATGTACCACATATAGTGCAAGGGGCCTACTCTTTGCACATCTTCCTTCTTTGCAAATATCCTTCAGAAACATCCAAGAAAGTCATTGCATATACTCGTTGAGTGCAGCCATCCTGCAGCAGTACACATAAACCAGATAATTATAAACAGCTAGCTCTATTAGCAATGGGATTTATGTTGCTGCCACAATGCACAAGATCACAACATGTTCTCCTCTGGGTCTATTATTTAATATATTTACTTTAAAAAAAAAAAAAAATAACCTGAGAAGAATAGAGTAAATTTAAAGGGCATTATTTTAAAAACAAGCATAAAATGTAAATAATAATTAGTACTTTCTATACTTTTAGGTATTTCAACCACTGTACAAACATTGCAGTTTTATTCCTTGAACACTGTCTTATGGGAGGAAGGGATGGAGAGACAAGGGTGAAAAGTTTGATTCAAAGGCCAGGATGTCAACAGAAGCCTTAACAGTGACCGCAGAAAACTTTGATTCAGATTCTAGAAGACTGTTATTCTGCTGCTTAACACTGAGGAAATGTTAGAGCTATTTTTCTTTCAACCCTAAAAAAACCCCAGAAAATACTCACCCACCCCCCTAAAGTAACACTTGGGACTCCACACTATCTAACCTAAGTAATACAATGTCTGGTTTTGTCAGTGAGAATGACAAATACTCACTGGTGAAAAGAGAAAGAAGGATCTCAACTCCAAGTTTAACAAATTGAGAATTTTTTTAGTGGTAGGGTTTTGCAGTCAGTTTAAGTCAGCATATATCAGCACTGAAATGTCTGTCTAACCTTTCAACCCACCAAAACCTTCCTCCTTGACCTGGCACCGCAGTGTTAGCAGGCATCAGGGAACCAATCTGGATGAAAAAAAGCCCTTTACAACATGCAAAGTTTTATCCCAGATTAATTCTCTGATCCCATTTTCTATGAAGATGCACAGAATCTTGAGCCAGCATGAAAAAGAGCATAGTGCAGGGACAAAATTAACATGCTGAGGATAAGGGAAGTATAATATTACTACTTTCAGAACCATGCTAGCTCCCTCTGATCATGAAACTATGGCATTAGTGGGTGTTAGAGAACAAAGCAAAATATAAAGCATTTTCTTTTAAAAGTTTTAAGTACTCTGAACTTAAAAAGCACCAACATTAAGTAATAATTTAGTATTAACTTTGTATTTTTGAAAACATTCAGTGAGCATGTATCTGAAAAAAAGACATGATGAAATAAAATCAGCTTCATTCCACTACTTTGCTTCTTGAACACAAATTTTATTTTCTCTATTTTTCCCCCACATGTTGTTCGCCTTTGAGTACCCTTTTCTTGTGCTTGCAAATACTCTCAAAAGTGTGTGCAAAGGTAGACACAGAACTAGGTAATGCTAGGTAATGAACATAATATACCTACCTGGCTCAATAGCAGCAGATATGAAAGACTGGGCTTCCCTTACTCTCTTCATCACTTCTTCCAGTTCCTTGGCAGCAGCTTGTGGTGTCATTTCAGGAGGTTTCACTATTGCATTATTGGAGTGATTTATTCTAGATTAGTGAAAAATAAAACCTTTTCCTCAGAAACACTTGAAAAGGGAAAATGAAAAACAACTAACAAAGGAAAACACCTCAACTTCCATGTACGACCAAAAACTTCAAAGTTCAGAAAAACTACAGATTTGTCCTAACATTCATGTGTTCTATTTGCATCTGATATGTCTTCTATTTCTTCCAAATCTTACCACTTTTAAATAAATGCAGCAAAATATTTCCATGTTAAAATATTTTCTAGTAGAAGACTTGGAATCTGTTTCTCACCTTCAGATAAAATCTCTATGTTAAGGTCTACTAATTGCATACATATATAAAAAGCTTAATTAGTACCAAGGACTTTGAAGACTCTTTCATTATTATAAGTAATTTCCACTACATCAAGATTAAATATATTTTACTCAATGCCACCCATATTCTTCTCAGAGAAAGTTATGCCCAACTTTGAAATTGGAGTTTGTAAAAATGTTCCAGTTCACTAAGAATAGGTCTTTAAGTTGAAAAAATATTAATCACAGCAGTCTCCTGCACATCAGTCATAAATATATCAGGATAAAAAGAAACCTCTCATTCAATAGTCATACGGATAATTAATTTCTTACTTCAGTGGCCTGTCTCCAAACATAACTCCATTAAAGGCAAGAGCTCGAGGTACAGAATTTTGGTCTGCAAATTCCACAAAAGCAAATCTTGTTGGTTGAGTCTCATCACCTGCCATTCGCACAAATTTGACTTCTCCAACTTGCTTAAAGAATTCAAGCAGCTGATCTGCTGTTGTAGTCTAGAAAGAGTTGAAGAGCTCAGCTGAAGTGAAATATATAATGAAAACCACTTATCCAATATAACAGGTAATCTAAGAGCTATAGATTTTGGAAAGGTATCTTACCATTCTTACAGAGGTGACATGAATTTGGTAATGCTACACTTTAAGACAGGTATTTTTATTTCCATTAATCTAAAGGATATACTACAATTTAAAATAGTGCAGCCACAAGCCCTGAAATCCTACACTTAGATTCAAAAACCATTTGCACAGGATTTTTCACTTTTCATGCAACTCATCTGAAGTAACTGATGAAGAATTTCCTTATGCACCTCTGTACAAGCTAGTGACTGTGAATTTTGATCAATTAAAAAAAAAAACCTATCTGTTTTTCTACTGGTTTCCACCTTGTTTTATTTTATCATGATCAATAGTACTTTTACACTATACTAGCTACTTTGGCAGTAAAAAAAAACCCAAAACAACACACTTATATTGACATCGGTCAAAAGCAAATAATTTTTCAATTAATTCAATCAACTGCTGAAAAACTAAGTTTCTGACAGACTTAACTTTCCTGTTACTGAAACTCAATGGTATTTATGCTAATTTTGCAGCTCCCATTAGGACACATCACTCCATCTCACTGTACTTAAGCAACTGCACCATCACTTCACAACTTCTGAGGCATGGCTCAGCTAACACAACCCATCTGGACATTTGATCAACATGCGCAACCTTAAGTATGATTCTTAAATTCAGCTACAGTGTGATTTTTCTGGTACCCTGCCAGAATGAATTCCAGAGTCTGGTCTGATCTGATTGGTACAGGAGCATTTGAAATCTGAAATATCACTAGTAACCAAAAATATCTTTTTTTTTGTTTAAATTCCTATTGGTATCAACTAACAAGAACTCTTTAACATGTAAGATTAGAATTAATAATTACATTTCTACACCTTCCGTTTGTATTTCCATTATACAGAAAAAAAGCTACCTGGGAATTCAAATTTCCAACATAGACTGTTCTCCTGATTTCATCAATTTTGGATGGATCCACATTCCCCATAATTGGTGGTTGTGGTATGTCTCCCAGTGCCGTAATGTTAGGGTCCAATGCTGCTGCTGGTATAGCCCCCAAAGTTCCAAGTGAAACACCAAGCTAGAAAACACAGAATATGCTTTGAAACCAAGTACTGGTGAGAGATATTTCATGTTTTAATACATGCCTTCCTTGTACATGTCTGTAAAAATAAATCTAATGAATATAGGCAATACTTTAGACTTTAAGGTCCCAGTTGAGCACTTTTTAAAAAAGAATAAAAATCTACCCATAAATAACATTGTATAGTTAAGAATTTATTGTGAGCTATCAGTTAACATCTTATCAAAGAGGTCTGGCCAGGGATGCAGTATATCAATCAGAAAACACAGGCTTAAATTTCTAATGCTTAGAGTCAATTAAATTAAGATGTCTTCAGACACTGCTAATATTATTTTACCATAAGCAGCATTAGGAATAGATGAGGAACTGTTGAGCCTTTGCCCAGCAAGTGAAGGAGGGAATTGTCAGTGCCCAGGGCCAATTTGTTCTGTAACAAATACCAGTCCATCAAAGGGACAGGTAAGGTATCTTTTAAACAAACGCATCATATAAGGCAAGATTAATTACAGTTGAAATGTGAAGGATATTAAGTCTAAGTTCTTACTCTACAAACACAGTTACTTCCTAAAGAATGAGGACAATGCAGCTCTTATTTTTGGAACGGAGAACTGAAATCTCTCCTGGGAAATGTTATAAAAAAAAGTCACTTAAAAATAATTTAAGTGGTCTGCTGAGTTCCTGGTTTGAATATTATTTTCTCCACCCAAAAAGCAACTGCCTTTCCAGCAAACAAATTTTCTAACAAGTGTAATAAATTCTTAGCAAGCCACCAGGAATTTTTTTTTTAATGTAATAAAAGAGAAAACTAATATATTTTAACTTGAAATTTTCCCTGAATAGTTCACAGCAGCCTTCTGATGTCAAAAAAGGATCATAGAGGCAAAAGGGAACTGAGCAGAAGTATCATCAGCTAGCTCCTGCGCTTTTTGTAGTGAAAACATTGCTAGACAGTCAAAAGCTCTGTTGTAAAGACATCAAGTAAAAGCACACTAATGCAGCATTTTAATATTCTGAAGAACTGTGTCAATGTAACTACTATGTTTTAACAAATTTTTAGGAGGTGGATAGAACAGCCACTAGACCAAATTAATGGGTCTAAAGAATGACAACAATTAAAATGGACACAACCAAAATCAGCAGTTACCCACTATTCTGCAAGATAATAATCTGAAAGAAAAACCTAAGAAAAGTAGTGCATGGTCATCTTGTGATCTACCCTCAAAAGAGGCATGACTGATGAACTGTGACTGATCTAGCATACAAGAGGACAACATCCATGGATCAGATAGTTCTTGTTCTCTGAACACACAAAAGACTACTGAGTATAGAGGAAACCAGAGATCAAACAGCGACTGAAATTTACTTACTGTAGTCAAAGGTGTTGGCGTAGGTATAGGAAGCAACCCTGCACCAGGCATCAGGCTTGTCATAGTAGGAGCAGGCGCCAGTAGAGAAAGGGCTTTGGCTTCATCTGGAATTTTACCTGAAGAAGCAAATGAACGCATTACACAGAGTTGGAACACTAGACAGATGTTACTCTTTCTATGATTTTATAATTACCCTTGCATTTAAAAATGTAATAAAAAACAATGAATCTATCTACCAGATCCTTACAAAGAAACAAATAAGAACTTAAGTTTTTCCTTTTACCCTGCTCTACTAGGAAAAACAAAAGTGAGCAAAACTTCAAAGACTAGCAATCTCATTAATGGATTATTATTTTAAAAACTGCATAATGTATACAATTATTTAACACTTTGAGCTATGGGTCACCTGTACTGGAAACTTAATGTTCATGAACCAAACGATATCAAGCATGGACGCTTTCCCAGGGCGGTGTTTTCGCGGTGATCGAAAGTTGTTTTACACATGACAACCGTTCGTGTTGGCTGCATCACTAATAGCACACAGAACATCAGATACAGAAAAGAAGAACATTTTTTAAAGTTTAATCCCCAGAAATGGCAAATAACCAAATCAGTAAAAAAAAAAAAAAAAGAAAAAAAAAAGAAAAAAAAAAGAAAAAAGAAAAAACAAGGTATGTACTAACTGAAATTTCTGCCTTTTTTTTTATTCTTCTGGTGCTACCTACTTTGGATGCAAAATTAATAAAAAGAAAATAAAAACTACTGTACTACTGTGACTCCACACAACACATTACAAGTGAAGCTGGAGGTGGAAAAGTAGAGGACAGAAAAAATTTAGATTTGTACTGTCTCACATTCTAGGTCACCTCAGTTTATTTGAAACTTTGATAAATCAGCTTTAAATTTACTGACTTGAAGAAAATCATAACTGATCAGCTAAGCAAGCTGTATGTTCCCAACATATGTATCTCCTGCTATTTCAACTGGATTATACCCCATCATGCTAAAAGTAATATCTAATCTGAATAAAAGGTTTAATTCAGCGTTAGTCACAATTAGACTGCTAAATGAATGCCCCAAAAAAATCTTCAAAAATCAAAAGATTTAATAGTTAATTATGATTGCAATTAAGCATACATATTAAATTTGAAATGCAAATGGGATTGAAACTGGCACAGACATGAAACACTAAACTGAAAAACTACAGAAAGAAGTTCTAATGATACTAGGTATCTATGATCTATTCAAAATCACTGGCATAACTGTATATACACTATGCAACTGAGCCCTTTGGTATTACCCCATGCACTTAATGAAGTAAATGCTTTTATTTAAATATTGTTTTAAAAGTCAAGGTATATACAAATACTGTGCCAGTGGCTTTTACTGCTTTGGTTCAAACTGTGTATGTTTTAACTATAAAACCCCAAACTTTAGGATTTAATAAATTAATATATAAATATTCTTATAAAAAAGCAAAATATGAGGTAAGTTTCAAAACACTGCTCAGTTTTTGCTATACAAGTTCCAGTAGACCCCACAGGAAGTGTAATACTAAAAAAAAAATAAAAAGAATAAAAAAGAGTTGCAAATTCTACAGATCTGCAGCAAGGACTGAGTTACAGTTGGATATGACCAAAGGACAAAATAAATCTAAATGAAACTTAATTTCTATGTAGCATGGGTGGAATAGAAAAGATAAAATAACAGTACCCATTTTTTTCCTCATGCTTCCTATTTACATTTATTTTATTTATGTTAAATTTTGAGGCACCTTGCTCCTTAACAAGTAACAAACCACTTGATTTTGCTATCTAAAGGAAAAAAATAGGAAAATTATTAGCACTTAAAAATTAACTGTGCAATATTCACCTCTAGGGCTTTTTAAAAAACATGCATGAATCTGAGTCATCACAATGTTCAGCACTATTCACAGATCTCATTTTGAAATCAGGCATGCAATGAGAGATGCACCTGATTTGCCTGACTGCTCATGAGTATCACGTACTTTGCTGCACGTTGCCTAATACGTAGCTAACTAAGAGGCTTTTGAATACACAGTTCCAGCAGCTGTGCACAAAAATTAGGCATAGAATTATGTACCAGTTCTTCTGAAAATTGAAATACATGTTTTCAAATGACTAATGAACCAGATCTTATCCCAAACAGATAGCATCTTGCAATTAACTGGATACTCATGCAGGTTTCTACAGGATCAACAGACATAGCTCAAGTAAATCCAGGGGCAGAAATGGCTCCTCAAGTGGTGTGTTTGCATTCTAATTTAGATCTTCGGTCAGTAACATACATAAGTATATGCCTAATTTAAGGATGCACTTACATACAGCCAATTCAATATACACGTAACCAGATATGAGATGCTTAGGCATTTAGCCCTTTTAAAGAGGAACTGGGTTAGGAACAGAACTATCCAGACAATGAGTCAAGTTCAGAAAGGTACTTAAATACAAGCCTGAACTTAAGGATATGGGTCATCATACTGAAAAAAAATGAATTATTGCTCAAATGCTGTTCAAGGAATCCACTGAACACTTTATGTTAAGTGCACCATTATAGAAGTTCAAGGAATGAATAACATGCATATCTAAATTGTACAGTTAGCAGCATTATTTCCAGAATACTTTGGTCCTTCAACAATGTAATGTTTTATTTTAAACAAAAAATCTAGTTGGTTAGTTCCACGCCACAAAGATTCATCTACTTCATTCAAGAATTATAAAGGGTCTGTCTCTACAGGCAGAACCATGAAAATTTGCCATTATATTTTAAGATACTGCCTTTTCAAAAGATCCTTCTCTAATTTTTAAGACCAGGTTAAACTTCTTAACAGTTCTACAGAAAGCAAACTGTTGTGGGGGAAAAAAAGAACACCTGGAATATCGCGCAAATTTACTTCTATGTTCTTTGGACAGTTTTGGAAAACGATTTATATGTGAGGCCAAATAACCTCACAAGTTACAGGCTTTAAGTTTTGGAGCTTTATCTCCATTAATTTATTTATAAAAAGAATACAAGCCCACAAAGATATAACAAAACATGTGGGTTATGACACAACAAATTAGGACACTTTAAATTAAGAATAACTGTTCTGGTTTTTAAACCCATGGTACTTAAAAACTGAATGGAAGTGAGGTAAAAATATTTATTTTCTAATGAGGGAAACAAGATAAATATCTCACATCTATATCACATCCTTAGAAAGGTTTCTTAGAAGTTCTTGTGTTTAGTAAATTACAGATTCTATGATAATTTATTTATTGATTCTTCACTCTGCAAAGAAATCTAGAAACATGTAGATTAGCACTGCATTGCCTAAAGACACCTTATGCTTCTTAGGAAATATACAGTTGTCCTAAATATCAGTTACTGTTACTTTTATCATCAAAGTGCTTAAGAGACCTAGTCAACCTAGCTCATACCAGAATCCATTTTGCTAGATACTGAACAGAAGTGTCTGTGTTAAGCAAGTACTCATCACAGTAATTTTAGCCCCCTCCAAGTGCTCAGAAAAAATTAACTTCCTACTCTTTGTACTATGTGGTTAATCCTCCCCTCTCCAAAAACTGCTTCTGCAATAAGTAAGTTTGCTTGTTTTAAAAATACTTACAGTTCACATCTACTCTAAACATAATTAAAGGAATCTTCATTTTCCTGATATTTTAAATCAATGGAAAATGCACACTTACAAATAAAATAATTTCCGTGTGATCCAATTCAAAGTTCTGACTGGATTTAGGAGGAGCGATTAAAGAGATTGCACCTACTGGCAATTACCTCAACTACCACAGATAAATCCAAGAGATCAGGAAGCAAAGCTCTTCCCCGCCGCAGTGAACAGCCTGGTGCATTACCAGAGTAAAACCAATTGGACCCAACGCAGCTGGCTGGGAAGAGCAACGCCTGAAGACCAGAGACACCATCTGGTTCACCACTTCTGTTTCAGGGCTTCACAAGAACAAACATCATTTAGGGATGAGAACCTCCTCAGCCACTCCAGCAGAAACTGCCAGGGCTTCTGAAAATGTGAGATGGCCGAGAAGACATGTTTGGTTTTTTTTTTGTTTTTTTTTGTTTTTTTTTTTTTTGGTTTTTTTTTTTTGGTGTTGTTTTTTTTTTTTTTAAAAAAAAAACCTATTCTTGAAATAACTACCACTGGAGCATGTCAAAGTGCAAAATATACACATACATACACACACACACGCACAAAGAACTGATTCAATCTTCCCACAAATAACAGTGTTAAAAGACAATGTGCCTCACATAACATATTCCAACCAAAATTTCAGGCTGCATTTGTACTTATGAGTGGTAAACAGTTTTTTCTGAAAATTACTAACACAAAAGGATGAAATCTTACTGCCACTGACCTAACTGGAGCAAGGTTTCATCAGAAGCAAACAAGTATTTCATGACATTCAATATTCATGAAAGTTCAATTTCAGAAATAATTAAACTCTTCATATCACACATAAATAGTAAGCCTTCTTTTAAACAGACCATGCAACCTAAAATAAACTACTCTGCCGAGAAGAGGAAAAATAGCAGAGAAAGGTCATGACTTTACTTTGTAAAGTTAATTTCTCCAGAAGTAAGTTTCAGCTGTCCTTTTCCACGATAATAAAGCATAACATATGAATGTATCTTAAAACTGATATATTTTTCACTATTTCTGTTTTCTGACACAATGTGCTCATCTTTTGAATTTAGATGCTTAAACATATTCCAAATCAAATTTATCTGCAATTCACAGCACAAAAATTAATCATATTCTAAATTCTGTGTATACCATCCACCATTCATAAGCAGCTTCAGGTCAACTTCAAAATGAAACACTGTGAACCCTTTACAAAACACCATTTTTACAGAACTGAAGTACCAGTTCACAAGTACAAGGGAAAGAGATTTAACAGAACAAAACAAAAAAAAGGGACAAAATAAAATAAAAATAAAAGAAACAAAGGAAAGAAAGCAAAATAAAATAAAAACAGAGACAGGGCGTCCATCTTCAGCAGGCCAGACTTCGATCTCATTTCCCCCATGAAGGTTTCACTTGGCGGCAGGTTTAGTGGCATGGCAAACAATGCCTAACTCAGGCAAGTGTAACAGGTCTGCCTTGGCCAGTCTAGTCATCTAATAATGCACAAATATCACACAGAGAAAACATACAAAACCAAATTAATAGTCAAAATCCATCTACCAGATAAGGTGGACATAAAATTTAGAATGATTAGGGTGGCATCTTTGTTAATCTTTCAACCCTTGTGTTCTCAAAGTATAACGTTTAAAGAAAAACCTACTGATACCCATACAAAAAAGCCACTTTTTGACAGCTTAATAATGTTACTTCATTCACAATTACATTTTTGTTAAATGTCACAAAATTAGCATTGTTTTCATTGTGTAGTGATTCCCTCCTCAAACTCCCTTTATTTACCACTGTTTAAATACACTACAAATTGCAGATTTTATTCTGGTTTTTAAAATCCAGTTTTCAGAGTTCTCTTTTACTTCTCCTCTATGTTCGAGTCGGCGCATGAAATGTTTTATTACTGGCATCGTTGGCCAAGGATATAATTTTACATCCTGGTAGAATATAGCCATGACTACCTTTAAAGCCCGTGACACGCTCCACTGACTCCATTAACAATGCATCATATGACACATAGTGAATCAGAAATCTTGCACTGTCGTCTCCAAAGCCATACTTATTCCACACAATAAATTCCTCAAAAAGTTAAACCTATATAAATTCACACCTTTATAAATTAAAATTAGTGATTCTCTTAGAAAGCTACATGGAAACAGCATTCTGACATTAAAAAAAAATTTCAACTCACAACCCAATCACTTGTTCACCTAATTATGCATAAATCTCTGTGAGGTTCAGGATGATTTTGAACAGTGACAATTTCTCTGCAATACAGTTTCTCAGAAATGCCTAGTAAGTCAGCTACAAATGGGGCTGGAACAAGATCTGTCAGAACTCTGACTTTATTCTTCTTTCATTCATTGTCTACCATCAAGAGACACAGGAAAACGTAGCTTTACCTGCCTGTTGCCATATCATGTCAGGCAGTGATCTCATCACAAGAAAAACACCAGGAAGTGTTGTTCATTCATTAGGCGGCAATCTTCCCTCTCTGGTAGTACTGAACCAGTGTTAAGGTCTTTTTGATGAAATGTAAAACTATGATCCTGAATAATTTGTAGTCAATTATTTAGGGGCAATTTTTCAATAATAAGGTCTCTGGTCCCATTAGCCTCTACAGAGCTTCAAGTGGATACAGCAGTATCCTTTTTGTGGTTTAGGAACAAGTTCAAAAAATAAAACGAAAATGCCCTCAAAACAAGGCATAAAAGCAACTAAAAATCTAGGCTTCACAAACACATGTGCCATATGCCCCTATTAAGAAGGCTACAAGAATGGGAACTATATTGTAGGTCAGTATAGTGTTTAGTGAAAGTACTTATAGAGTCTATGAGATTATGGAGACTTGTCAGAGTTTGCTAGGAACATCCCAGACCATTGTTACAGCAGCACTAACCTCATACTAACCAGATCACGATGTGGCAAACATGCCAAAAAATGGTGTTCTGGGACCACTGTTAACAAACTCCAAGAAGTCAGCAGTATTTTCTGAACCAAAATCTGACTCTTACAGTTAGAAAAGTTATGTTAGTAGGTATTTCTGGACTTGCTGCAGTTTACGGTTCAATCATTTTAAATACTGTTGTACATGGCAAAACAGCTACCGTGTTCAAAGTGAACATATGTTCACTCCACCTTCTCCAAAGAAGCAAGAAGTCCAGAACCAAATGGGCAGAAGCTCAATTCCACAATGATCCCAATGAAGTCAATGAGGCTCTGCCTAACTCCGGTAATTATGCCTACTGTAAGGCCATGCTTCATTTAACGGTATTCAGATCCAGGATATTATACTAACAATACAAACTACCTTGTATTCAACACATCTGTAAAAGTATGGTCCACAAAACTAGTTATCGGAACACCTGTAAATTTAGTATTCCACAAGCAATTTATTTTATTAAGTTTTAAAAACATTTTACACCGGAAGCATTCTGTACAGATCACTGCATTTTTAAAGAGATATCTAAAACCAAAACCGAATACCAGTATATATAAGAAAGCCTTTTTATGGCTCACGAAGTAGTATTTTCCACAGTAACAAGAAAGAAAAACTGAATTTTTTTTTATTGAACTAGCAGGTAAACATTTATATTTAAACAGTAATTATAACCATGAACACTAAGTATTTTAGATTAGATTAATCTAAAATTGCCAAATGCATATATCACAGGTCTACAAGCAAAACTGGGATTCAGTCTAAAGAAAGATGGAAAAATAATCAGTACCAAGAAAAAAAAAAAAAAAAAAAAAAAACAAAACCCCCCCAAAAAACAACCAAAAAACAACAGAAACCCCCACTACACCAAATGTAATACACTAAGACCCAAACTACAATATTATGGGTGCCAGGAAATTGCCTAACCTTTTCAGTGCTCCATTGACTTCAGTGAGAACTCTGTGTGAGAATAAGCTTGCCAACACCAACCATATTGAAGGGACTTATTTACCTTCTTTTCCCTCAAAATATGTAGTAACTATGGAAAATTTAATTATCCTGAATTAACTGTCTTTTTTCTAATGCTGAATTTCAATTAAATATATATATATATATTGGGATTTTCAATATTGTTTCAAGACTGTTTTTTCAAAAAGCAGTAAAATAACATAAAATAACAACAAAGCACCACCTCCTGACACGGAAAGCTTAGAACAATTAGCAGACATGACAAAGACCAACATTACAGAAGTGTATCTGAAATACCAACCTTCTGCACAGGGCACAACTATCAAAGCTCTGTCAATAAAAACCGTGTTAGTTAGATGCTGGGCCACACCAACACTCGATGCTTCACGAAACTTAATATAACATACTTTGGAGGAAAAAGCAAGAGGTGCGTTGCTGCAAGATAAAAGGAAAAAACAATTAGTCACATTAAATAATTGTATGCGTGCATTTTTAACTATTACTCCTTAATAAAAAGGTAGATTTTAGACTTCCTCAAAAAGTTAGTCAAAAGGCAAGCATATAGAAATTTACTAATTTGCCTAATGATGTCACTGAAAAAAGCACAGGATAGTACCTTCTCCTTTTCAATGGAAACTTACAGAAACCAAAATACCAAATCAACAAGGTTAATTTCCTTTTATAATCTTGCTAAACAACATTGACCAGGGCATTTCAGATTACTATTGTAAGTAGCATATTCATTGACACATTTGTCAAGTAAACAATTTATAGTTTATCTTTTTTACTCTAAACAATTCTTGTTTGACAAAGTCAAACAACAAGCTCAGTCATTTTTCAATAGGTCCTTCAAATATTAGCCCCTAATAATTGATATTCTTTCTTAGGTATTCATGAAAGCAGTTTTGTTAATTCTTATTAAGATAAAAGAAGTTCTTGTGAGTTCTTGCAAATGTTAGGTCATACTTCACTAATATAGCAAAAATCCTTTTTAACATCTGCCTTAGTTTGGCATAGCATAGCACGGGATAGCACTGAAGGAGGTAGCAGGAATTCTCTATTTGGCTAGAAGAAGGAAGGAAATTTGTAATTTCCCTTTCCATTAGGAAATATACCAATGGAGATGTCAGAAAGCAGAACACATAAACATTGTAATCTCCATCAAACCCGAAGTAGTTTGCTTTAAAAAATGTATTCCCTAGTCAAGGTTTGTAACCTTTATACAAGCAGTTTATTTCTTCATGTGAAGGAAGTACAGGTGAAATCTTCAAAGAGAGAATGCAACAGGATATTGCTGGCACATCAGCAATTTCCATTTGAAAAGACCATCTGTCATCTAGGAAAACAGTATCTCATAGAAAATACGCTGCATAAACTGTTTCATCCTGACCCTTCCTCTACTGAAACAGAAACGCTTGTCAACCTTCTGAAGTACCAGAAGCAGTTCAAGTTTAGCCCAACTATTATAGTCCCTCAAATTCCAAGCAGGTACTCCCAAAGCTGTGGTGTGGAATTAATCAGACTTTAGTATTTAAATACAAACTCAGAAGTTTACGACACATTGTTTCATCACATTAATTGCATAAATGAACCAAGAACTTAAGTCTGAGGCAGGCAGCCTGGTATGCTTCTGGTTACCAGAAAGGTAAGAACTAGGTAAAATATCTAGAGCCAGACAACTTCAGAATGGCATTCAGAAACACTTAGGATGGAAAATTCTGTGAAAACATATACACTGAGGAGGCAAAAATAAAGAGGGAGTGGGAGAGACATAAATACGCAAGTCAATTTTATACAATTCAGAAAAACACTGCAAGATGACTACATTTCTTTTGCCCATTTATTTTGTTTGTAGTGGCCAATGTTTCCACAGTCTCAATTTTCCACATTCAGGAAGGAAATAATTGTACAGCATGGCTTCTGAGCCACCTGTAAGCTCTTGGTTCAAAACAGTTTCCAACATCAGAGGTGACAGTGAGCTATGACTTCCTCAGTACTCAGCAGAAATGTCTGCACACAACTTTTAATCCTGCATATTCTGAAAAGCCACTTCATTCACGGCAAAGATTGGGTTTTTGTTTGTTTTGGGGTTTTTTTTTGTTTTTTTTTTTTTTTTTTTCTTTGGGGGGGGGGGAGAGGGGGTTTGTTGTTTTTTTTTAATGGCCACAGGTTTTTTTGTTTGCTTTGGTTTGCTGCGGGAAGGGTGGAAGAGCATCTGTGGGTGGGCTCGGGAGGAGAGGGCGTTTAGGGTTTGTTGTTATTGTTGTTTGGGGTTTGCTTGTGTTTAAATACACGTCAGTGTTACATCCCAAATGGCTGAAGTCTCCACTGAAAATTTGGTGGTCCAGACTGTTGAAGACTTCTAATGTCTCCTCTTTACTTTTTTGTTTTCATTGCTAACTCAAGAACGTAACTCTGTTCCAGGCAGTTCCAGGTCCCATAAATAATCCTTGTAAATGTCAACATCTATAAAGCTAGCTCTGACAAGCTTATTTTTTATAATATTCTCCCCCCTGTATTTCCTGGATTTTAATCACAAAAGCTATGCGGAAAGTATGTTAAAAAATATTAACATCAGAACACTGCTGCAAGTGAGGATCTAAAAAGAAGTCCTGGTACAAAGTCTTGTCCGAAGGTTACGAAGGAGAAATTCTCTATAAGGAGACCACCTTTACTGAAAAAAAAAAAAAAAAAAAAATCGATGCTACATCTACATCAAGGAAAATGATTAATACCCATACTATCTAAAATTCTAAAATGTTTCACAGTGATTGAGTCCTCTCCTTTTACAAAGTGAGCCTCCTAAACTTCACTAGCAGTCTTAAAAATTCTTTCTTAAAACGGAAAAGTTCTGGTTTAATTCCTTTTGTTCCATTTTCTTCTGCTAACCTTCCCTAAGGCTCAATTGGGGTTGAGTCATAGTCTTCTTCCTAGGGTTACAAAGCACAAATGCAAAAAAGCAACTCCTACACCTCTGATTCAAGATTACTATAATCCAGTTTCTTTAGAAAAGCAAGAAAACTGAAAAAGGAAATAAACATATAAACAGTGTTCGGATACTTCTGCCATTTTTGCTTTCCTTTGTAGTGAGACAGTAACATCCCTCTCCCAACAGAATAACCACCAACCAAAAACATTTCATAACAATGACCTATTCAGAAAGCTACAGTAAAAAAAAAAATCAAATAACAGACTACAAAACATTCCTCTATGGGTCCAGATTTTCTCAGGGTGGTGGTGGTGGAGGAGACAACATAAATCAATAACTTGTCAAAGTAAGATGTTAGGGAATAATTGTGCATATCATCTTTAAATAAGACTCATGTTTTATCTCAAAGGCCTCATCTATATTGCAGTCACTGCAGGATCTATCAATCTCTAAGTAACACTTGTGTGTTCTCCAAGACCATCCAAAAGCAAACAGTATTACAAAGCAGGATTTTCAACACCTAATGGAGACAGTTTGTGCCTCCCTGCTTTCAAACAACTCATTCTGCAAAAATCCAGCTGTTGCTCAATAAAGCTTTTCAATATTTAACTGTTAAAAAATCCAATTACAGTTACTTTTGAAGGCTTATCACTACAAATGTAATATTGAAGCCTCCTCTGAAACACAGACTTCAACTGGGTGACAAGCGTAACAAAAGCATGATGGGACTAAGAATCTGATTACAGACATCACTGGTCTCCTAGTAAGTCAAAAACCGGCTCTATACTGTATGAGTGGTTGGCATGCTGGAGTACATACCCAAGGCAAAAAACCTGTCACACCCTGCAAACCAGCTCTAGATTCCAACTGTACTGCAAAATGGAAGTGATCTGTAAAAACGGGTCTCAGTCTTGTTCAGAACTGTGAGAAAATAAAGCCATATTTCATCTTCTCACAGAAGTCTATTTAAACAGCCAACAGGAAGGTACCAAATTAATACCTTCTTGAACAACAACTTCGTCCTAATCTCTGTGAAAGCTTTTACTTTATTTAGGTAACAAAAATACTCTCAGATGACTGAAAGTTACTATGTCACCTTCCCCTTATTCCTCAGCATGAAATAAATTAAAAAATGCATATCAATATTTGTTGTTCAGTAGTCAATATCCATGAGACCTGTAGACCACCAATTCAACTTACATTATTATGTTCTTCATGTAGAAACCAGACTGAAAAGTGAGTTTCCACTGTTCCATGAAGGTAACAAAATTAATGCTCTAGAATACATTGGAAGTTTAGATTTCTTACATAATTGCTTTTAACCTTAAGACTGACGTGACATGATTTTTTTGTCTGGTGTTGATTCTAATGTAAAAAGCAAATTTCCCTTTTAACTGAATAAATAGAAAGAACTGATTTTTAAAAATCTAGGCTTTAAAGCAGTAAATACTTAAGGAAAAAAAGAGTAGATCAAAATAATTTTATCAAATTGCAGACATCTATTGTAGCATCTTTTTGATTGGGACACCTTTGCTTCCCATGCACCCATCAATGAAACACTATTTTTCCAAATTTACCATAATATTATTCAAATATATTTTCAGAGAGTTAATAGGAAGCATGTCTTCTTTTTGTCTCACAAGCAGGGCATTAAAGTAAGTATTTAATTTTTTTCCAAGGTAATAATTTGAAAATCAGGTCAAATGTCCATACCCACTATGCAAGAAAATCCATATTCCTAAAGGTTCTGCCTAAAAATTGTAAATAAAACCAAGAACTAAATAAGTAATCACAATCCCAAATGCTATCTCTGAAAACTGAATTAATCTTTTAGAACTGATGCTTACAGCATTATAACCTTGACATTTCCAAGTCAAACCCTACTACAGTACTGGATTTTAGTATTTTATGTGTGTATACACACTGGCAAAATTTCATACATAGGCACAAGCATTATTTGCATATGAATGTCAATAAAGTATCTGTCTTAAAATCTGTTATATAACTTAGTGAAAAATAAGAGCAACGGTTCTAACAAAAAACACATTCAGTCAGAAGAAAACTCGAGTGTATTAAGAAGCAAGTGTGGAACACATCTGAAATAAAACCCTAGAAACTGTATGGAAATCACCATAAATCTATTAAAATTCAGTAAGGCTGTTTTCAGCTTATCTTTACATAGATGCCTATTACATATACTTTATATATACATATTACATTGTATTTAATTTTTTGGAACGGTCCTCATTCAAGCCTACTCAGATCTAATGTAGTAACATATAAAAATGGATAAACACCAGCTTTTTTGCTATTTAGTTTAAAAAGTCGACATTTTATTCATCTGAACATCTTTTTATTGAAATGCAATTATCTGGAGGTGAATTACTCCCTCCGCTTTCTGCTATTCCTATTTAATTTTGATGAGAAAGAACGATAAATGGTTTGGAAGGCCATGTCCATTATTCACTTCCTAGTACAACAGATGCGTTAAGAAAAAAAGTATCTCTTTTCCTCCCCTGTTCTGTTGATGATCAGATTCTGCTTGGGAGAAACAATACTGGTATTTTGCAAACCTCCCATCTGAGTGCATCCCTAACATGCAGCTGACATGAGAACAGCTACACTTTAGAGAAAGGTGCAATGTCTGTCATTAACTTTCATTTTCTGTACGTGTCTTATCAGGGGCATTTCTAAGCACAAGGGCACGTTTCGTCCTTCTGTGAACCGGTATTTTGGCTTCTGTTCAAGCGGCCCCTTCTCGAAAAACAGAGCCCTTCGAACAAAAACAAACAAACAAACAAATAAATAAAAAAAAAGTAGTTGATCCTGTCGGCACGCACCGCCCGGGCAGCGCGGCCCGGTGGCCAGCCGAGCGGGGGTTAGGCCTGGAAGTCTCTCGCCCGACCCCCCTCCACTCAATCCGAGCAAAGACGGGAGGGACAAGAAAGGGGTTTTTTAGGAAAAAAGTGGAAAGAGACCTCTCTCCGGGATTTTGGCTGTGGCTCAGTGCCGGCAGCGCGCAGGGACAGCGGCCGCCGCCACACGGACACAGCAACCGCCGCTGCGGAGCTGCCGGGCCGGGCCGTCCGCCCTCCACTGGGCCGGGGACGCCATCTTAAGTGCGGGCGAAGCTCCCCTTCCCCTGCCGCGCCTGCCATACAAAGCAGTGGGACCACGTGACACGTACCCTCCCCACCCCCACCCCCCGTGCGGGAAGCTCCGGTGCCCACACTCAAAATGGCACGTAGGGCCTTCTGCCCCTTCCCTTCCCGCCACCCTCCCGGGCCGCCTCCTCCTCCCAACTCTCTCTCGCTCCGGCGGCTGGCGCAGGCCCCACTTACTCTGGGGGATAGAGGCGCAGCTCCTCGATATCTCCCAGAAAGCCGAACAGAGTCCGCATCTGCTCACTGGTGACCGCCGAGGACAGGTTGGTGACCTGGATGACAGAGGTGGGGCCCAAGGGGAAGCCCAGCGGCACCCCGATCCCTCCGCTGTTCATCATGGCGGAGCCCGCACGACCGCTCCGCTCGCGGCGGTGCCACACGCAGCCAGGGAGGCGGGCCCGACGGCGACAGAGAAGAGCGCGCCGCGCCTGCCAGAGCGTCCTAGCGCGCGGCCGCTCTGGCGGCACGCTCTACTGCTCCCTGGAGGAGTTTTGGGGAGGGCAGCCGCTCCTTTTCCCCACGTCCCCGGCTGGGGCTCCTGGGGGAGCGGGCGCCCCACCCCCGCTCCGCTCGGCCCCAGGCGGCCACCGCTGCCGGGGCCGTTAACGCTTCGCTAGACCAGGGAGCCGGCTGGGCCGCGGGACCGGCGCCGGGCCTTGCCCCGTCTATATGAGGGGCGCGGGCGCGCGCATGCCGCCCGGCCGTTACGGGCCGCGTGTCCCGCTCGCGCCTGGGCCGGCCGCAGGCTCGGCGGGGCGGCGGGGGCGGTCGGGTCAGGTGTCTCCGTCGCCCGGGCACCTTGGCGGGCTGGTTTCCTGCGCTTTCAGCTAAAGCGGGAGAATTCCCGGTGTGAACACGGCGTCCCGAAGCGCCTGCATGCAAAAATCCCACCTGTAATTGGGTGGGGGTCGGGTCTGTTCGTTGATCTGACATGAAATCCACCGAACGCTCTGCCCGTAAATTTAAAATACACCTACAAGAAATGGACGAAAAATACAGATTTGCCATGTAAATTCTCTTGGTAGCCAAGTTCAGTAAGAGCTGGTCTAATTACGCTCGGGAATAAACCCTTGAAAACACCCTTACTATGCCTAAACAGGAAGAGATTGTAATGGAGTAAGTTGTTCATTGTTTTGGTAGAATTTGACTGGGAATGTATCCCTATTAAATTGATTTTACTGTGAGTTACAGTTCATTTTTGTTTAAAAATTAAATGGGCTGGAGGAAATGAGACTGAGCACTATGTGGATGATCACTAATAAGGATCGAACTGCAGTCATACATGGTAAAAAAATGTGCATCCTGGCAATGAAAGATTTAAGGTTTCAGATGTGAATATTTTAGTTTTCAAGGCTTTCCATACCCCAAACCTGAACTGAGAAGGGACTGAAGTTTTTGAAGCTATCTGGGCTGAAAAAGACTGCAAATTTATGATACTACCCTGGGCAAGTAGGTCAGTTATTACAGAATCTCCATAGAGAAGTCTGGGTACTGCTTCCTTTGTTGATGCTTAGTATGTTACATAGTTTTAAATAATTCCAAGCAATTGTCAGCAATTTGTTTTGTTTTAAAATGCCTATGCGTATGTTTCAGGTAGTACTTATTTCAGAATGGTAATTGGTGCATTCATATTCTTCTTCTAAATGGAATCTATGTTCCAAAAGTACATCCTGGTAACTTTTAATTAGCCTAAGTTTAAAGAAGTTTAAGTGGAAAATTCAAGATCTTTTGTTATATATTGTGCAAAATTAAACTCCATTATGATTATTTTGTCTATAGGAGCATTACATAAATATTTCCTGTGGTTTGACTAGTACTTCTTATCTAATAGACAGCAGGGGTGTAGAAGCTTTTACTGCTTTGAACATTCTCGTCCTTTCTCCTTGTATCTTTCAGTGGAGGGTACCAGAAAAAGGACCTCTAAAACTTGCAAATAGAAAAGTTCTGTGATGTCAGATCTGACTGGGATAACCTCCTTCAGGTAAAGCCTTTAATACTACATATGAAATTCTGAGCTGCTCGTCTGCTTCCCAAAAGCAAAACAGAAGCAAAACGCTGTTTAAATCTTGTACTTGTCAGTCCCTGCTGCAGGACAAAATTATCTTGGAAAATAATACAAATGCATAAATTAATTTGGATTTCAGAAGAATAGCCAAAAAAACCCCGTGCCCAAACCCCCAGTGCTGAAGGCCTTGGTTCACACAGGCTGCCATTAAAATGCCAGAAGCAAGCAATGACTTTTTTAACCAAACTCTTCAAAATTTAGAAGTATTTAAGAGCCACTCCTTCTATAATAAAAACCAGAACTGTTTAGAAAAAGAATTAAAGAAAATGAGTAGACATGCAGAAGGGGAATCTACGTACAAGCGGTGCACAAACATAATCTCTCATCAACAGTTAACAGGCCTGCATTGACATTTTCTTACGTGTTTCTGTAGGCCAAGAGAAAACTTGTGATGTAAGTGGATTAATACATTAGGAGCTTGTTTTCAGTTTTGCTTACCTGGTTTTATACTTTTTAGTAGCTGATTTGGTGCACTCAGTTTCAGTAAATAAATTCTTTTGTTTTATCTTCAGCTTGCTTGTATGATCAATGATGTCAGGTTAACTAAGACCAAGGCATTCCATGCCTGCAGTGCAGAAGTCCTTCAGCTTCTCCCAGCTGGGGATCCCAACATCAGTCTCCTGACAACCCACACAATAGATTTTTGACTCAGCTCCTGTCCTGAAGCTCTAACCATGATCTCATAAAGCCCCTTCAGTTGCAGTTATCCGGAGTTGATGGGGTATTTGGGAGAACAGCTTTACAGTCATTGCTTTAAATTCTCAAAAATATGTGTTAACACCTTTCTGGAAGAGGAAAATTATTACTTAAAAATTCCTATTCTTAATATGTAAAAACAGGTGCAAACTATGCTTCAAAGAGAACTGATTTATAAGCAACCATTTTGTTACCAAAATTCTTTGTTGCCTGCAAAGTTGCTCCAGAAATTGGACTGAGTGGGACTTCGCAGGTCATAGGAGTCCCCTGGTGACCACAGTTTTCAGACACCATGAAGGCAAATGATAAATCATCTATGCATCACCAATATATGCATTCATCCTTTCTGAAAACAAAAAGTGGGGTTTTTTTTTAAGAGGTACAGGCAAATCTCAGAACATGAAGCATTTGCTTGCTGTTAAAACAACATACCTTTTCTGTTTCGTTAATCAGCTGAGTTTTTCCTGAAAATAATCTTCCCTTAGGACTGCATCATTCCCTCTTCTTTTTAGATTCTGAAAAACAACAGCAATACATTACCCTTACAGAGATGAAACTTAAATTCTGTGTTACCTACATGTAAAATGGTAAAGTCTTTAAAAAAAATCAACTGTTAACCTTTTGTCTAAGACTGTATCTCCTGATCTTTCCACAAAGTTTAAAAAGCATTTACTGGAAAATGTTAATTGCAAGTGCCAGCAGCAAAATCTTGGCAATTCAGGAGGTTACAGTAAAACCTGTTCTAGATGATAGGAGAAAAGTCCTTCTCCTTACAAGAAGGCACATTTACAGCAGGTGGTGGGTGGTCTGTTAAAGGTGGACATCAGTGTGGTACTTGTTGTGCTTCCCTGGATGGGGAAGGGAAATCAGATAAGGTAAGATAAAGACAGAAATAATAGAAAGCATTAATTGGGCTCCTTTAAATGGGGCCTTGAAGACTTCCAAAAGAATGTTATACACAGAGCACATCTACTTGATATAAAATCAAATAGTTCTAAGTTCTAAGCAATTATTGAAAAGGAAAATTTAACTTCAGCTTTAACTACTCCTACAGCACTGGTAAAACTTGTCTCCAGAAATCCCAAGCCCCCAAGACCCGTGAGAAAGCCTGGAAGCCATAACCCTTGGCAGTGGAGAATCAGGTTAAAGAAATTGTACATGCACACGTCCGTGGGACCTGATGGGATGTTCCTATGAGTGTTGAGGAATCTAGTCAGTGTCACTGTGAGACCATCATTAATTGTCTTTGAAAGGTTTTAGTGTTTGGGGGAGGTGAATGTCACCCCTAGATTCCAGATAGGCAAGAAGACACATCTGTAAAACTACAGGCCAGTCAGCCTGGGAAAGTGACAGAGCAAATCCTCTTGGGAAGTAAATTTCAAACATGTTAAGGACAAGAAGGTGATTGGGAGTTGTGAGCATGGATTTATGAAGAGAAAATTATGCCTGACCACCTGATAGCCTTCTACAGTGAAATCACTGGCTCCATGAAGGAGGGGAGAACAGCTATCTTGACGTTTGTGACTGTGTCCCATGACATCCTCATAGACAAACCAATGAGGTATGTAGTAGATGAATGGGCAATCAGATGCATTGGAAGCTGACAGAACTGCCCTGCTCAAAGGGTTGGGATCAGTGGGACAAAATCCAGCTGGCATTGAGTCAGTAGTGATGCACCCCAGGGTCAATATTGAGTCCAATACTCTTATATCAACATTATATTTTCATTAATATCTTGGACAGTGGGACATAGTGCAGTCTCAGCAGGTTTTCAGATGATACAAGATTCAGAGGAGTGGATGATAGCTTAGAGTGTATGTGCTGCCATGCAGAGGGACCTCAAAAGACTGGAGAAGTGGGCTGATGGGCATCTCATGTTGAGCAAAGGGAAGTGCAAAGTCCTGCACCTGGGCAGCAATAACCCCATGCACTGCTATATGCTGGAGGCCAACTAACTGGAAAGCTAACTGACAGAAAAAGATCTGGGAATGCTGTTTAACAAATTTAACATGGTCAAGAAATGCACCCTTGTTGCAAAGAAGGCCAGCAGCCCCCTGGGTTGCATGAGCAAGGGCATCACCAGCAGGTTGAGGAAGGTGATCCTTGCCCTCTACTCAGCACTGATTAGGCCACATCTGGAATGCTGTGTCCAGTGCTGGGCTTCTCAGCTCAGAAGGCTTCTTATCAATGTGAATAAGTACCAGCAGCATAAACAAGTGTGCTGGGTTTGTGTGCATGGCAGGGTTTCTGTTAGAGGGGGAGGGGGCTACAGTGGTGACTCCCTGTGAGAAGTTTCTTGAAGCTCCCCTGGCTCCCAAGTTGGAACCACTTCTGGCCAAGGCTGAGCCAATTAGCGATGGCAACTGTGCCTCTGTGATAATGTAGGGAGGGGCACCTGGGAGGAGGAGTTGGATTTGTGAGGAGGAGTTACAAGGAGAACATCTATGTGAACACTGAGGTCAGTGCAAGAAAGGAGGAGGAAGGAGAGGAGGTGCACTGGTGCAGAGACTCCCCTGCAGCCCATGGTGAGACAGCAGGGCTGCCTCCCTTTGCTGCCCCCCTTTGCTGCCCATGAAGGTCCATGGTAGAGCAGATAGCCACCTGCAGCCTGTGGAGGGGCCTGCACTGGAGCAGGTGGCTGTGCCTGAAGAAGGCCAGGACTCTGTGAGAAGAAGCAGCCCCCACTGTTCAGTACGGGGAGGACTGCAACAGCAAGGAGGGATCCACACCAGAGCAGCTTGGGAGGGGCTGTGGCCTATGGGAAGGACTCATGTTGGAGAAAGCTTGTGGAAGACACTCTCCTGTGGTGAGAGGGACACCGCGGGGGAGCAGGGGAAGAATGCGAGGGCGTCATCCCCCTGAGGAGGAAGAAGTGGTGGGACTGACTGCACCCCCCATGCTCCTGTGCCTCTGGAGGGGATGAGGTAGAGAAATCAGGAGCAAAGCTGAACTGGGAAAGAAGGGAGAGGGGGTAGTGGTAAGGTGTTTTTAAGATGTGGTAGGACTTCTCACTATCTTAGTCTGTCAAATGTTGTTAGTGTTTGAATTAAATTGATGTTCTTTTTCTTCCCCTAAGGAGTCTATGTCTTTTGCTCATGACCATAATGGCTGAGTCACCTCTCTCTGTCCTTATCTCGATTTCCAAGCTGTATGCTTTATTTTCTCCTTCCCATTCCTGAGGGGGAAGGAGGGAATGAGTGGCTGTGTGGTGCTCAGTTGCCCTGTGGGCTCAAACCATGACAACAAGACAGTCAGACTCTTCTCAGTGGTATCCAGTGACAGGACAAGAGAGAATGGGCACAAATTGAAATATAGGAAATTTCATTTAATCATAAGAGAAAAACCTCTGTTTTACTGTAAAAGTGTTTGACTGCTGGAACTGGTTGCCCAGAGAAGTTGTGGAGTTTCTGTTCTTGGCTACTCAAAACCTGGCCTGAGTAACCTGCTCTAGTTGACCTAGTTTTGAGCAGGGTGGGGTTGGACTGGTTGATCTCCAGAGGGCCCTTCCAGTCTCAGGAACTGCGTGATTCTGTGAGAATTAAAGGTGCCTTCCAGAACTGAGTTCACTTATTCATTCATTCTTAATTGATAAGAAGCCTGAAAGAATACTTTCTGTTAACTTTCTATTATAATGGAGATATTCTTTAGTAATCTTAGGAAGTCTTTGAATATCCATTGAAAGTGTTACATTTCTGGTATCTTGCTCCAAATGTCTGTAGTCAGTGCAGGTCTACAGTTGGTGGAATGGTTTGTTCTTTGATTATTTTTTACATATATTACAAGATCTTTGAACTACTTCACTGATGGTTTCTGTAATCATGAATCTTCTTCAAGGAGAAGGAATCTAACAGACTTTAAATCTTACTGTAATTGCCAAGTGTCCTGAGTTTGGGTGAGTGGTGGGGTTTTTTGGTAGAGGGGGGGGGGTTATAGGGGTGGACCCTGTGAGAAGCTTCTCGAAGTTTCCCTAGCTCCAAGTCGGCCCCACATCTGCACCAAAGCAGAGGCAATCAGCTGCACCTCTGTGATAACATATTTAAGAAGGGACGTGGTGAGGAGCAGTGGGACTTGTGAGGAGGAGTTGCTGCAGCTGCGTGAACACCAAGGTCAGTGGAGGAACGGAGGAAGAAAGGAGGGGGGAGGTGTGCCGGAGCAGAGACCCCCCTGTATCCTGTGGGGAGACGGCAGGGCGGCTCCCAACTGCCACCCATGGAGGTCTACAGTGGAACAGACATTGATTTTTGGCCTGTGTTTTTTCACATGGATGACCAAGGTGCTGTGCCCGAAGAAGGACGGGGTCTTGTGGGAAAGGGTAGCCCCCAGTGTTGTAGATTGGTGCTGGGAGGATTGCAGCATGTGGGGGTGTCCCACCCGGAGCAGCTCGGGAAGGGCTGCAGCCCATGGGAGGGACTCTGGTTGGAGAAAGTTGGTGTCCCACGATGGAGCAGTGTAGGGAAATGCTGCAGCCTGTGGGAGGGATTCACGTCAGAGCGGGTTTGTGGAGGACCGTCTCCTGTGAGAGGGGGACCACGCTGGAGCAGGGGGAACGAGTGCCAGAAGCTTCCCCCACCGAGGATGCAAGAAGTGGCAGCACTGACTGCACCCCCCATTCCCTGCCCCTGTGCCACTGGGGGGAGGCGGTAGAGATATCGGGAGCAGAACTGAGCCCGGGAAGAAGGGAGGGGTGGGGGGATGGTGTTCTCAGGATGTGGCAATGTTTCTCACTGTCCAACTCTGTTATGTGTTGTTGTTAGTATCTGTAATAAATGTATGTTCTTTCTTTTCTTCCCCTAACGAGTCTGCCTTTTGCCCGTGACCATAAAGTGTGATTTTTTTTTTCCCCATCCCAGTCCTATCTCAATTCCCAAGCCTGGCTCATTTGTCCCTTCTCATCGCTGAGAGGGAACGGAGGAGTGAGCGGCTGCATGATGCTCAGTTGCCCTTTGAGCTCAAACCACAACAGTCCAACTTAAGGCAAAAGAAATATTCTTTGAAATTCATCATGTGAAAGCAAATTAAAGCATGCGCTTTAGCTGCAACAATACCCAGATTACTGTCCTTCAAAACAATATCCCCAAACCAAAAACGCACTACTGTTGTGATTTTTTTCAGTTCCAGGTGATATTATCCAGCTGAAGATGATACTCAATGAACTCCAGTTAATCAAATCAATATGTATGATGACAGAAATTCCACTATTGCACAAAAAAATAAAATTTCATAATTAGTGGGTAGACTGAAATGGTGTTTGCATCCCAAAATAATGAACCAAAATAGAAAGGCCAATTTCTGCAGTTTCTCCACTATACTGGAAATTATTTGGTTTTCAAGGGATGAAACTTTCATGTCCTAAATGTATTTAAACTTCTTGCCCTGCTGCTACAAATTCTGATTGGAAGGCAGAGGAAGTTCTTCCCGGTGAATTCCAGAATTTTCTATCCAACTTGTTTGAACTATCTTTTTCAGATAGGTATTTTGCAGATTTAAAAACATCTTCCCTTTATATAGAATTACATGCTGTGACTCACAGCAGGAAGAACCTCACAGCAAAGGAAAAAGATGCTTTTTTTTCTCCAGAAATAGAAGGGACCTACCTCAACGGTTCCAAAAGCATGTCCTGCCAGAAAAATAGCAGGTACCAAATCTCTCAGCAGACACTCAATTTAAAAAACAAAACAAAACAACAACAACAACAACAACAAAAAATAGAAGCTGAATTTTAACATTTTGGGTTTTTTCTCCTACACATACATATTCACACATACTGATTTTAAGTCCTAAAACTTTTAGTTTATATTAAACTTAAAAAATTGATATGTAGAATTTTATGCAGCTTAAAAGAGCGATTTCTAAAAATCCCTTTTGAAGAAAAAATGCTTCTGTAATCCAGGTACTGTTGTCTGGCACACAGATACTGTATTTTGTAAGTGACTAAAGAAATACTGACCTGAAATGATAATTGGATGCAGAATCTGTTCTCAGGTCTCTCTCTTACCCACTTCAGTGCATTTTCCCAGTCTGTAAATGATGGCGATAATATTCCTTTGTTAACATGCACTTGGAGATTCGCTGATAAAAATGCTGTCTAGATACTATTGGTTGTCAGCTAAATCCCTAATCTTATTTCAGAGTAGATTTAAAAATAATTGAAAGCTGAGAAAAGCTACTCCATCTTTGATTTAAGGAATCTTACGGGGAGAAGGGGAACTTCATTATAAAACACACTCATATAGCTGCTAATATGACTGTTACAACTAATACTGCTATGATAAATACAATAATCCTAACATTTTTCATGTGTATGCTGTAAAGCAGACAAAAAGCAGATGCAGAAATCTCACAACTGTTTTGGTCTACTAATGCCAGTTTATGTAGATGACTGCCATCCAGAGGCAGGAAGTTTGAAAGGGTTTCAGTTGCTTACATTGACCATGTAGAGTTCATCTGTTAATCTCAATATAGGTAGGATTTTAAAATGTCTAGATCAAGTTTCATCTGCAAAAACCAACTACTATTAGAGAAATTTTATGCTAGAAAAATATTTTTATAATTTTTCTGCATGGGGATATGAAATTTGACTCATACTTTATGAAAAATAGGTCTTGTTAAATGCATTTTATATAATTTTTGTGATTACAGATGTGCTGGATTAGGGATTAGTTCAACAAAGTAAGAATTTGCTTTCTGTAAAATGTTTTCCTCTACTACACAACAGTCTTAAAAAAAAAAAAAAAAGTATATGTGTCTATATGTGTATATATATATATATATATACACTAAGGTATATACAAAAAAAGAGAGCAGCTATAAACCTGAATGGTGGAATGATGGGGTGAAAGCAATTTCTAGAACATGGGAAGAACTAAGGATTTGTCAGATCTTAAAATTAAGTCTATTGTCTGTGAAACACTACAAAGTTAATATTTTCTGATTTGTCTGTATTTGAAGATTAGTTCATGTTAAACTGAGATGTGAAACTGAATTGCATTAGATACTTTAAAAATCCTACTTCCACATACAGTTTTATTCCAAAATAAAACATGCTGAAATAACTGTAGATGTAGGCAAAACATATACTGAAGTTTTCAGATTTTATGTTAACCACCTACTCAGGTGAGAAACAGTTCATACTATCAGAACTGAAGTTTTGGCCAGGTGCAGAACTTGGCAAGCATCTATGTATGAAGTTATACATTGAGTAAAATTCTAGACTGATCATGAGAGGCAGAAAAATATCCTGACCTGGAGCACCTGTCTGGGCAAAAACTGAGAAAACAAGAGTATGATCAGCAGTCAATTTGAACAGGCAGTCTAGTAGGAGACTGCCACTTGAAGTTTACGTCTCGATTAATTTACAAGAGAAGGAATACTCATGTTGTAAAAGACACATTTGTTTCCTGTGTTCTGCATTGCCCATCTATGCAAAACATTGGAATTTTGATTGCACACTAAGGCAAATGGTGCAAAGTTACTGTATATGGAAATAAACATGTAGCAAAAGCTATACAAATGTACTGGCTTTTAGTGGCATTCCAGAACTGCTTATGAAAGAACATTCAGAAGAAAACTGCTTTATTTTGTTTGGACCTCATTACCAAATTGATACATGTCACTCTTATATACTGAAAAATTAAGTTATACTTATAAATTAATAATCTTAAATAAATAAGTAGTAGTATACTTAACAGAAATTGAATGCTTTAATGAGACCAAAGATGCTACTTATAGTTAAATGGTGGCAGTATTTTAAACATTTGTATCATTCACTCAAACTTTTCTTGGCATCTCAGTAAGATGTCAAAAGTTCCCTAAACTCAAACAGTTACACAATTATTATTTTAATATTTGGACTTTTTTTTGTTTTCTTTTCCCTAAAGACTGCTAGGTTTTTTATTTGAAAAAAAAACAGAACAAAGAGTGTGTTGATTACTACCCTGCAAATATATTAATGTGAGTTGATATGTAAATAGCCTAGGCTGAAACATCTCATCATTTGACAAGCAAACTCAGCTGAGAGTTTGCCTACCAAAAGGAGTATCAGTCATACGATCACACTAGCACCACATGGGTAGTTCTTCCCTAAGCAATGTACCTATTGGTCTTTCTTCTTTGTTTAAGAGTGTAGAGTAAGTCAGATGAGTAACAGGTGTTATAACACCACATAAGGAATAACTGGTGATTGAGAAAAATATTATGACAAGTAGGAAAAGCCATTTAACATGCAGACAAATACTCTGATAGATATAAACCTCTGAGGTTATCTGGTTTTGCTGACAGTGATGCAAATTCATTGAGATTTTCATGTATCCATAGGTTTCTCAGGCAAAGCTTATTGTAGACTATCTTACAGTTGTACTTAGGTTGGCAATAATATGCTTGATATTCTGTGGGCTGCTAGACCAGTACAGGATAATACTTTATATGACCTATTGAGCAATTCCAACCATTGTTTGCTACAGCATTACCTAGGAAGCTGGCAGCTAAGCCTTCCTTGTAGAAATGCTGTTTGCTCTTAATCGCATCTTGGTAGAAGTCAAGCATTGTTCCTTTCTGCCTGGTTGGCAGCCAAACACCACGCAGCCACTCACTCCCCCTTCTCTTTTGGCAATGAGAAGGGACAAATGAGCCAGGCTTGGGAATTGAGATAGGACTGGGATGGGGAAAAAATCACCCTTTATGGTCACGAGCAAAAGGCAGACTCGTTAGGGGAAGAAAAAAAAGAACATACATTTATTACAGACACTAACAACAACACTTAACAGAGTTGGACAGTGAGAAGCATTACCACATCCTGAGAACACCTTCCCCCCACCCCTCCCTTCTTCCCAGGCTCAGCTCTGCTCCCGATATCTCTACCTCCTCCCCCCAGTGGCGCAGGGGCAGGGAATGGGGGGTGCAGTCAGTGCTGCCGCTTTTTGAATCCTCGGTGGGGGAAGCTTCTGGCACTTGTTCCCCCTGCTCCAGTGTGGTCCCCCTCTCACAGGAGACGGTCCTCCACAAACCCACTTTGATGTGAATCCCTCCCATGGGCTGCAGCATTTCCCTACACTGTTCCGTTGTGGGTCACCAACTTTCTTGAACTGGAGTCCCTCCCACGGCTGCAGCCCTTCCTGAGCTGTTCCGGCGTGGGACTCCCCCGCATGCTGCAATCCTCCGAGCACTGAATTACAGCAGCAGGTCTATCTTTTCCCACAAGACCCCATCCTTCTTCGGGCACAGCACCTTGATCATCCGGGTGGAAGCCACAGGCCATAAATCAGTGTCTGCTCCACTGTAGATCTTCATGGGTGGCAGTTGGGGCCGCCCTGCCGTCTCCCCACAGGATACAGGGGGGTCTCTGCTCCAGCACACCTCCCCCCTCCTTTCTTCCTCCGTTCCTCCACTGACCTTGGTGTTCATGCAGCTGCCGCAACTCCTCCTCACAAGTCCCACTGCCCGTCACCACGTCCCTTCTTAAATACATTATCACAGAGGTACAGCTGATTTGCTCTGCCTTGGCGCAGATGTGGGGCTGACTTGGAGCTGGGGGAGCTTTTAGAAGCTTCTCACAGGGTCCACCCCTATAGCCCCCCCCCCCCCCCCCCCCCCCCGTTACCAAAAAACCCTACCACTCAACCCCGGACACTTGGAAAAACAATACCATTTTTCTTATATTAATCAACCAAACTTTTCTTACCTGACAGAGAAAAATATGTGAATAATGTTAACTTGCACACTTAAAAATATGTGTGCCCTGCTGCATGACAACATGAAGAGGTCAGGGCACAGTCATCCTTTGCCAGTACTACTAGTTCCAAGCTTCCTTCATTGCACCAGAATATAGGCGTCCACTGACAATAAAAGGACTTTATAATTGTGAAGTTTGAAAACATATCAGAATATAACTCAATGCAAATAAACATAAAAATTTTATTTATAAATTATTTGAAAGTGGCATTAAATAGACATTATTGCAAAATTAGCCAAGTTCACTAAGTACTAATGCTGAAAATTCTTTTTGGTATCTTAATATGTCTTGGTATCTTAAGATGTCTTAAAATATAAGCACATTATGATTAATACTATAATAGAATAGTTACAATCTACAATTAGAAAACCACCACACGTCACTGCAGAGTCAAACCCATTACTCAAATCACCAAGTGTATTTTCATAGCATTTTTTAATTAAAATGAAGCATAAAAAAATGTTTGGAGGTTTTATCTCTTTGGAGGCATTTTAGCATGATTTCTGACACATGCATAAACTCCAACCTCATCAGTCATTTCTTACTACAGTTAGCAAATGAGACAATTTTACATGATTATTTCATTTTCCTCAGGACTTAGTATTATTTCAGCTAACCAGCTGTTAGTATCTATTTCAATATTTATTAGTAAACCTCACTTTCCGAGGAGAGGAGCTATGGCTTTCAACTGAAGTACTTCTGGCAGAAACATTTGCAGCAAAAATACCTTCTCCATATTCAAAACCAGTTGTTGATTATTCTATTGTGAGTGGAAGTTGTTGCAAACAAAAATCAATCAAATATGCTAAAATGCTATGACATTAGGAACCTTGACACAATACTTTCAAATTATGTATTTTGTCAGTGCGTACTTATAATTCAATAGAAAGCTTTTCCCCCTTTTTTGTTGTTGTTTCTTTTTCCTTCCAAAGTTTTCTTCAGAAATCATCAACATTAGCAATTGAATGAGAATTTCTCTGTAGAGCATCTGGTTCATCTGCTACCAGTTTCTCTATTAAGAGACAGCTCATAAGAAGTTTCTCCAAATCGGTATTTTCATGTCTGGCAAGCAAGAGCGAATATTCCATCACAGTTTTTTCATTAATTTAGGCAATAGTGAAGCATAAACAGTTCAGCAATTTGCATTGTCCAACCATGCCTCGTGAAATGTGTGCAGTGCAGAGCCATATTCCCCTTAGTGTTATGCAGCTGCAAAAATAGATGGTGCAGACTAGTGTAATTAGAAATTTAATTCCCAATGATCAAAAGTTCAGGTCATGCAGAAAAGCTGTATCATTTCAGTAATATGACCTTTAATGGAAAAGGCTTCTCAGCCATCCTGGGAACCTTGCCAGCTCAGTCACGCGGTACTTGCTCTCTTATACCTTTTTAATACCTGTCTAAAACTTTTAATCATGTATTCATATATATGTGGGTGCCTGAAAGCATCCTCACTCAGACATTGCAAGCTACATACAAACTGAATCTTTCACAGCTTGGTAACATTTATCCATAGTTACTTAATAGATTTTTCCCTTAAGTGGGATAATAGCAACCTACTTTTGAAATGCACAAAATCCTCTGCAGAGTATTTCTGATGTAGTGTAAAATGTTGTAATGCTTATTCCATGCTATCTCATCCGTTAGGCCAAATAGCTGCTTCTTTTTCTATACTTAATTCTTATCCTTAATACTAAGCAATATTTCAAATTGCAGTATGAAAATACAAGTCATGTCCTTGCAGACAATATCAGGAAGAGCAAACACAAGAAGGCAGAGAGCTGGAAATCAGGAAGTGCAACAGAGAATAGGGGCTGGACTGGAAGAAGAGGTATGCTGTGCTTAAAATGAGGCTTTTGGAAAGCGGAAGAAGAGGGGGATTCCTGAGAACCTGCTGAGAAACTTGAGGGTACCTGCTGCTGCCTAGCATGAGTCAAGGGAAGCCACAGGGCTGTGGGCCTGGGGAAGCTCTGGCAGCTTCTAGGGAGCATGGTCAGCAGCCCTTGATGCGGGGTGCCTGGAGCACTTGTTGCAGCTGCCCACACTTCGGGCGGGTGATGATCCCACCTGTTTAGGTAGTGCTAGGGAGAGACCTGTGTTGGAGCTTGGTGGGTGAGAGGGAGTGCCTGGGGCCTCTCCTGGAGCTTTCCTGCAGGACGTGCACTGCTGTTGGAGAGTTATGGAAGTCAGGAGGCTGCGCAGCATCAGAGACAGGACCTCCTCAGAGACCCTACGACCTCAAGAGCCTCGCACCCCCACTGCAGTGCAGACCTGGGCAGAGCCTGTCACGAGCAGGACCACAAGTGGAGTATCAGTGGAAGGCAATGGCTGGAAGCTGGTGTCTTCCAGAACCATGTGTAAGGTTCCCACCCCACCTGACATTCACTGCCCTCAAAGCTGATGGAGAGCTGATAGTGCTTTCAAACAAAGCATCTGGACAGATGGACTCTGAGCCATGCCAGACCACCCGGAGGAAGCAGTCAGTGATAGAGCAGGCAGCTCCCTGCTTCAGGGCACAAAGGCATCCACCTGCCAACCTGACCCACTGGCTAGAGAAGTTTGCTGATTGCTGGGGGCCCAGATCAAGGATGTGCTGGAGAGACTGCCAAAGTTTGTCCGACCCTCTGACTATGACCCCCTGCTGTTCTCCGATCTGGACACCAGAGATAGCTCCAGGGGCAACCAGAAGAGGATCTATAAGCCCCAGTCTGGCAGGGGGGATAGTCAGGTGTGTGGGGTCCCAGGTGCTTTTGTCCTCAGTACTGTTCACGAGGGGAGGAGAGGACAGGTACTGAGCATCAACAACTGTGTGCAGAGATGGGGTCAGCAACACAGTTTTGGTTTCTTTCACTGTGAGACTCTCCTTGAAGATGAATGCCTGCCTGGAGAGATGGGATTCACCTCACTAAGTGGTAGTGGGGACGTACAAACTCTTGTGATTCCCATAGTTAAGTAATCATATAATCTCTAGACATCAATTTCAAAAATGTGTAAGGTCTAGAAATTAAAAGGATGTTCCAGTAGTGAAAATATGTTTGTACAGAAACAGCGTGCACCACCCCTAGAGAAAGCTTAATTTTAGCTGGAGAAAGCTTAATTTGTTAAAGAAAAATAAACTACAGACAGAAATATGATCAGAAATGTGATATGAAATTGATTTTTTTCAGTTTCCAGTGGCTTTTTGTCTTAGCTCATCCTTATAAAAGCCTCTTCTCCCTGCCATAAGTCATCAGTAGTTTTCTTTAGTCTTCAGAATTGTAAGAAGAATCAGATGAAGTCATATCACAGAAAATTAAATCACGTATTTATTGCTTACTTGTTGAGGATGAATAAGAACATAAATTAAAAACAGTAGGTTCCCAAGCCTAGAAACAACTGCCTTTTAAGTACATAATGCTTCTGTCAGCTGGGTGCAGTAATACTTCTGTACATCGGAGATCATTCTGCTTAGTGAAACATTTAGCAACTGTCAGTCCAAGTATTAAATTATAAATTCCTGAATAACCTTCATTGCTACATGGGCTAAGCAAGAACTACCTAAATGACCTCTGTCATCACAAATGCTGTGGTAAGTATGAATCCATGCTTTAGTAGAACAGCGCATTAGGTTCAATCATGCCTGACAAATGCGAACACACTCTTAAATCTAAAATGTAGTGAGAACATACAAGATGTCACTTAAGATATAATTCCGTGGAGCAAGTAAGGACAGACCCAGTTTTTCCAAAATCACCTGCTGTGGCAGTAAGATTTTCTTGTTGATTGTTTACTTTCAAATCCAAGTTGCAAGGCACAACTCGACCTTCATTTGGCATTAACCAATAATTTAAAGTAAGAGTTGGGGTTTTTTTCTTGTGTTGAAGGCAGCTTAAAAACTTACAGGCTTACCCTGTTTCTGAAGAGTGAAAAAACACCAAAAAAGCCCCTAAACCCCCCAGAAACAGAGAACTTGCATGGTCTGAGATTCTCTCACGGCACAGAGGCACTTCGGGCCAGCATCATTTGATACAGTCCTCATGGATAGAGTAATTATTGCTGAGAAAATATTCAAGTTACTGTAGGTCCAAACTTCATTCAAAGAGCAATAAAAGAATAAAGATAGACGTTATTTACATTGAGCTATCTAAATTAGTTACTGCAATCATGATTTGTCTGCTTTTTTCATCTTACAGGATAGGTTCTTAGACTCACAGTTTTCCAAAGAAAGAACTAAAACATGTAACTAATGATAGGCTTTTTTAGATGCAGAATCAGCCATTTATGAGCAAGCCTCTGACCCAAACCAATTATCTTGTAAAATACTTCTAGTTTCCTTAATAAGAGGAAAGTTTTATTTCAGAAAGTATACTTGTTCTGGTTGGAGCGTATGTTCCAACATTTGTTTTCAGAGGGCAGATGCAAATTTGTCTTTTTAAATGAAAACTATACAGAGTGCTCCAGCAGTTCTTTAATTTCCTACGTAAGTGCATTTAAAACAACTGATCTACTCAGAGGATCTCAAAAATTACTTAAATTGACTTATTCAGGCAGGCTTCTGGGAAAGATAATTCTTGAAGGCCAGAAGGACAGAAATTATTTGATACTGTAACTTGAAAAAAGTTCCTAAAATCAGCTATACCCAACTGGGTAGCAAAAATTGAGTAAGGAAGATTTTGAGAAAGTTGTTTCTTCTGTTGTTTGATCTTTTTGTTTCTTTTTGTTGTTGTTGGTTTGTTTTTGTTTTTTTTTCCTAATACATGCCACAAGGAAAACTTACTGAAAGAATATCCTTGTTCATGACAAAAATATGGCTCCAAGTACACAGACTATGAGAGATCATAGAACCACACAAAACTGGCCAAGATGAATTCAGACACTATATCAAATAATCAGTTTCTAGCCAAATTGTATACACTTCAGCCAAGAATTCATCAATGCTGCAGGACAATAGGTAGCATATTGCCTAAGCAAGGCATTGAACTGATGATCCTTACATCTGAGGTTTTTTCTGACTTCAGCTGGGCAGTGTATGATCTTAAATAGAAATTTTCACTTCTCTTGCTCTGGCTACTTCAGTTCTACACATGGGAACAACTCTTCCAGGCAGGGGTGATCTTACAGTGCAGTTGTCATGTTTGGTGTAGTGGAACCCCAATTTCAAGGTATTCTCATAGAAGCTGCAACAGAATATTCTGGACATGTTCCAAAATTGAATTTAATCCAAGACAACAGAGATAATATACCAAAAACACACTCTCTAAAAGAGTGCCTCCAGTCAGAAAAGTCCAAGTTGAACCCAGCATTCTCAGGTGCTTAATGAAGAAGTAAACCATTGAGTTACGAAATAAAGTAGGAGAACAAAAGCTCTATTGCACAGGAACATAAAAAATAATCCTGCTAAATGGGAAGGAATAAATTTGAAGTCTGATGCAGAAAAGGCAACAAAAAGGTATTCAACAAGAGAGCTCACAAAGAAAAGATGAAGGGGGAAAAAATTTCAAAGGCCAATCAGGTAGCAGATACAGAACTCCTTACACAGGGAGCGGCCCAATACTCCAGGGTCATTAGGGCTGTAGCCTGTACAGTTATTCAGTTTTCTCTGTAAAGGAAGTAGGAAGTCAAGTAGTAAGTGATACTGATATACCAGATCCACATTTACAAGCGAAAAAAGGACAAAACAGTTTGTGTTACTACATTGTCAGGTGGTTTCCAAGAAAACTGCATGCAAACCTGCATTTACCTCTCCTGTGAAATTCTGTGCCTATCTCTTCACTTTCTTTACCACATAACCCTCGTGCGTCTCACCAGAGCGCTCTCAAGATGCTGTTAGTTTCAGCGGGCTCCTTGACTTAGTCACCCCTCTCTGCTATTGAAACTATTTCATTTGGATCAGATAAAGACCACTCATTTCTCTAGGAGAGAAGCCACTGGCTACCCTAGCTGATTTCATTGCTAGACTGGGTTATTCACAGTAGTATTTCTTTATTGTGAATAACACAGTCTTGCAATGAAATCGCCTAGAGCAGACCTCTGGGAACTGAGATGCACAGAGCCAGAAACACGAATAAGACTTAACTAATGTATATTGATAGAGTACTAAGGTCTACAGAAGAATAAAAGTGTTATGGAGAATTTCCTAGAACTTAAATGAGTCAATTACACACTGTTTTAAAGAGCATTAGTTTATTATCTATTCTCCATGTGTTACCTCGGAAACAGTCTAATTATATACAAAAATTTGGAATGTCAAATAAATGCTGATCAATAAAAACATTTCATAGCTGTTGACAAGGGAGTATTTCTAAACAAAACCAAAACAATCATAAAGGTTTGATTCTGTGTGTTGCTTATTGCTATGTTTGTGTTCATAGAATGCTTTCAAGTATATACACATTTTTTTAACTCCAGTCTAAAAAAACCCTGAAAAATATTTACATAAATAAATAGGTGGGAGACTTCATCTTTTCATTATATCCGTTGAACTGATTCTTTAATGAACTATTAAGAATAGAAAGAATTAAGAGCTTTTATCAACTCATTGCCATGCTGTATAACTTAGGCTGCTGATGAATTTTATTCTATTCAAAATGTAGTTTAAGATGCATTCAAAATGAAAAGTGCTGATATTGTCTCTCCTCCCACTGAATCCTGTCAGAAGTAGTTAAGGAGACATCCTTCTCCCACTCTCTGCAAGATCATCTAGTTTGACATGTGTTTATCTCTGCACCCAGACACTGAAGGAACAAACACATTTCAGTCCACTGAAAACTCCAATATTTACTGAGTAAAATCAGAATAATCCGTGTTTTATTAGATAGTTAATTTGCTAATTTACTGAAGACAAGCTTTGGCCAAGTATTTCCACAAGAAGTACTAAACTTCATGCTATAAATTTCTACTTCTGCAGTTCTACCACAGCCAGACAGTTTTTGGTAGAATTTTCCTGTGATACATAAATCTGAAAATTAAGTGACATAACAGCATTTAAAACGTCTGTTATGATTAAAGCAAAATACAATACAGTATAATTCCTCAGTGATATATTTAAATGTACTACAAAATGTATACAAAGTCAGTCCAAGATCAGTAAAGAATCAGTTCTGCTTTTTGGACTTTTCCCTTCACAAAGATACAGGTTATGTAGAAGACCAAGGAAATTTAGGATTTGTTTGTATGCATTCCCTTTGAAAGGCAGTGTGTGGTAAAAATAACGTGATTCAAAGTAATGAACATGTGATGTGAACATTTTGCATTTTCAATAAAAAAATAGAAACTAGAAAACAACAAAACGTGTCCTAGAAGGGGAACACTGAATCCTGTCATTATATAGCTATGTTTCTCATTCTTTTCTTTGAAGATTAACAGCACACAGAAAATAAGTGAATTTTATCAAAATACAGCACACTTCTGCTAATATATCAAAAAAATCATTTTCTATGTAAATATTACTGAAAATCAACTAAAAATAATATACAAAGAGTTGTTAAAGGGTTTCAGTTAAAATTATTAGAACTATACACAGTACAATAAGCAATAGTCAACATCTTTGAAAGAAGTGCAATAATATTGGAGTTCACTTATTGAAAAAGTACTGAAGTACTGCCTGTTTAGATCGCTAACTATCTGTAATTCCTCTCCCTTCCAGGTCATTGTCTCAAAACTAAAGGAGGCTGGTGTTTTTGCTAGCTTTATTAAAAGCATTTACTTTGATACACATGGGTTGAAAAAAGCAACTTATACCTGTTTCAAACTATCAACTTATACGTAATTAAAAATGAACTGCAATAACTGAATATTGCTCCAATGACAGGCTAATCACAGCCCTGATTAAGAACAGTTATTGGTCTTCTATGGCACTTTTCCCTGGTCCGTAACAACCGTGTATTAATTACCACTGCAGATTATGCAGTCTTTATTCAATTACAAAGCAGAAAGAGAAAAATAATGTTTCTGGTAAACAAAATTAATAGAAGCAAAATTGAATATTTTATACAGTAATAAGGAACAAAGGCAGCCTGTGGTAAATCACTATTACATTAATATAGTTAGAAACCCTTTAATGACTCTGAAGTGTCTAGTTCACATTTAATGTTACCTGTAGGAACAGCCCTTTAAGAAACTTCATTACGAACCGGTGGGTTGTTAGTACACCCTCCCTTTGCTCTTCATCTCACCACAGCAATTCTCCACCACTGTTCAAAGTTTCACAAACTTGCTTTGGTTACCTAGCTCCATGCGTATGGTTTCCTTTTTGATTAACAAGGCAGTGCAAAGGCCAAACAATATCAAGATGTTTTTCATAACCCTTCCTGCATAATTTACTCTGTTGTGTTTGTTTAGATATACATTACAGGTAACAACCTTAAAAACTGGCCATTTCAGTTTCATTTTTTAAATCTATAAAGTTAAATGGAATACTTTTTATAAAGATGAAAGTATCACCATTTGCACAAAATTGGGGATTTCCATGGCAGAGAAAAACCTCTGGGCACATTTCCACAGTACAGTTGAAAAGATTATGTATGCAAGAAAACCCAACTAAACATGAATCACATGTGGCAAATGAATATTCCATGACTACAATAAGAACAAATCCTGTAGAATATCACAAATTTGTAGTTACAATCTTCCTAAAAATCACCATAAGCTTTTGTTGCATTTTCTATTGGTAGACGTAACACTCCAGAACTAAACACTTTTTCTGCTTTCCTGATTCCAAATTTGGATAGCAGATAATCGTTTCACCTGACCTTTATTCTGTCCAACCAGCACCACCTTCCATCTACCCATTCATCTATACAATGTGCACATAGCAAAGCCAACATTTCATATCTCCTGTCCATATCTACAGAAGTGGTTTCAGCGTAACACATGAATATCTGGTGAATAAAAATAAAGGCAATAAACAGCTACAGGACAGACAGCCCTGCCATCTGCCCCTTGGCTACAACCAAGGCTTTGCAGAGTGTTGCACAAAGTTTGGTAATGTGTATGAATTATCCAAAAATAAACCTACCATCTGTACAAAAAAACAACACAGGTTTGTTCTTGGAGGAGTGATCCTTAGATTGCTATAATGCTTAAAAACAAGTTTATTTACCATATGCATTTCCAAAATTATTTCCTGTATGTTCTATACAGTGGTTTTTCCCCCTTTAACCACAAGTTCAGTATTTTCTGTACAAATTTTGATCATAATTCTTTTCAAGCTCCTTTCATGTATAAAAATAGGCAAAATATTCAGTTTCATGTAACTGCTTCAATGAATCCTGCCAGCTTTTCCCCCAATCCACAGTATTTATGAAGAAACTTCTCGCACAATGATGAGTTCCACTGCATTCTGAAAAGTCTTTAGCAAAGATACTGCTTGTCCATGATCAATATTGATGAAGCTGTATCCATTAGCCTAAAAAGAAATATTTAAAATTGAAAATGACAGTCTGATATACCATGTTAATGAAACATCTCGTGTTTCGCATTAGTTTATTTAAACTTTAAAATAACCAAATTCATAAGAATGCAAACAATAAAACACTGTAGATTTGCAGATTACATTGTTGATGTGAGTTGAACATGTACCTGTATGCTACAAGAAATTAAACTACTGTGTTAGACTTGGAAGAATTTTGTCCCAAAGGTATTGCAAATAACCAGAAGAGAAAACTGAACTTTAAACTATTAACACCAGACATCTAATTTATCAGTCTTAATACAGCCACACCAAAAAAAAGCAAATGCAGTACAAATGATACATCCTAGTTTAAATACCAGAATATTAGAAATAGCATTTGTGATAAATTAAAACTATTGAAGACTTTAAACAATAAAACATTAATGGCATTTGGAGCCATTTTAGGATGTGATACCTTCTAAGGTCACTCCCAGCTTGAATTTTCCTATGACTCTAAACAACGTTGTCATTCTTGGGGCAGGTTTGGCTTGGCCAACACAGGAAGGCCTTAGTGGCCTACAAAAGACAGGGAAAACATGGCTATGGTTCAACTTCTCAGGGTGTACTACTGCAAATTCATGTTCAGTCTGGGTGGTAAAGTCTTGTAGAACGACAGATTCATCCAGTTTAAACAGTGGCTTCCAGCTGTGCATCCCACCTTTCTCCCTACGCTACTGTCCCTCATGTGGCAACAAGCTAAATCCTTTGTTACTGTAAGAGCAGTGGTTTTTAAATCTGTGTAGGGAAATCTTTCTCTTTGCAGAGAAAGATTTACCTATAGACTGTTCAGAGAGCAAAAATGGCAATAACCCTTCCAAATCATTGTCTGTACAGAATGGCTTGCCCTAACCTAATACACAACAGTATCTTAAGACTTACATGCAATTATCTAGTCACCAGTCATGTAGAATATTTTTATTAGACATGTATTAGACATGCATTATAATATGCATGCCTAATACATGTTTTACAGAGTATGTTGCAAAATCAACCATAGCAAAATCATTTTGGCAGAGATGATATTCAGTCAAAAACTGCAGAAGTTGTCTAGGCAGCAACACGACACAGTGGGACTGTCATTACATCACTGGGATTATCACAGGTATAAAGAACATGCTGTTGCACAAAAAAATTCTCTTGGTTATAAGAAATTAAACAGCCTGGCATTGTCTAAGCATGCAAATGCAATTTCTCCTTCAGCTGTTTTTCAAACTTTGAATTCCTCATTAAACAAAAAGCAAAACTCAAGCAGTGTCAACATGACAAAAAAAAACTTCATTATAAATGTCACGCAGACAAATCAAGTCCCATAAAAACTGTAATAAACCATTAAAGCAAAAGTCATCTTTCACACATGCTTGACTCTGTAAATATAACAAATACGCTACCAGTAATTTCAGAGGTTTAACATGCTTCTTGTTCCTGTATGTTATGTTGGAGGGTTAAAGTCACCTACATCAGTAAGAGAACTAGGACCTTTCTTGACCCAGTGAGGAAGAACAAGCATAGAATTATTTACCATGCTTTGAAGCAAGCCAGCTTTTAGTTGGAACAACTTGATCTCAGTTTAGTTTACTTGTGTGCTTTTTGGCTTTATCTTCTATTTGAAGGATTAGGCTGTGTTTTCAGTTTGGCTTTGTTTTAGAAAACTGTTCACAGGATGTTGTGGTTCAATTGAGACACTGATGGGTTCTCTGTTGTTTTCTTTGTTTGCTTGTTTTTGGAAAACTGAAATGCAGTGGAGTCAACTATCAACATTCTCATACAACTTTAAGGATGGCTACGACACTGGTCAAGTGTCCTGTTAGCCTGTTTCCCTAAGAAAGTAAGGCTTATATAATCCCATTGTCCCTTTCCCTGACCCCTTCCCACACAGCTTATGAGCTCATTAGACAACTTCAAACAAATCTGATACAGAAGAGGTCTGAGAGGTACCGACCTACTGCCGAAGAGAACTGCAGAGCTGCAGTCCAGAAGCCATGGTTCCTGAAGCAACCTACTTGGCTCACCCGCTGCAGATGGGGCACAGCCAGGAGGTACCTGCTGTGACCAGCCAGGTATCAGCCTGCCAAGAGGCAGCTTGTGTCCAGCCTGTCAGCTGGGGAGGGGCAGCACAGGCTGGCAGGAATGGCCGGGCCGGGGGGGATGTAACTGCAAGATGTGGCCCTGGAGAGAGCTTGGGAGGGGCAACTGCTGGTGTCCAGACAACACATTATTCAGAACGCCGTGTGTGAATGACCACCGTGTTAGGTGTAAGAAAATGAAAAGCATCATCCCAGGATGTAAGAACGCTTCTGGAAAAGGTGTTGGTAATCTATCTAAAAATTAAACATTCTGCTTTTAGAAAAGGGTCAAACTAAAAATGAACGGGTATACCACATAGGCTAGTTAATTAGATGACCACAGTACCTGAATTATTTTATCTCCAGGCTGCAACAACTTAGATGCTGGTCCTTCTGGTTGCACTCTGGTTACAAATATACCCTTGAAAAACAGGTGGGAAACATTTTTGACAACTTATTTCATGAATAGTAGGGTAGAATAAAATAGATGTAATTCAAACCGTTTTTTTAAATTTTCCATTCCTCAGTAGAAAAGAATAAAATACTATTCTATAGGTCTACTGGCTTTTGTGACTGCCTTCCTTTTCTGATGTTAAATCCAAGAGAACTATCTTTAAAAGAGTACTGAAGGACAAATTATGATCTGCCCTTGTTTATTTTGGCAGATGTATATGTCAGGATGAATTATCATCCACCAGAAATGCTGTAGGCTAAATCATGTTCTCTTTTAAGAGGCTTCCTAACTGTAAGCTCCAGAATTCACTATCTCAAATCTGTTGACTAATATCTGGAACTGTGCATGAACTAGTCAGCTAGAATAATCCTCTGTGTTACCACGTGACCACTGTAGTCACCTACCACCTTGATTTTTTGTGTCATTTGTCCAAAATTTTCTCCAGTCCTGGAGTTTAGTGGTTTGGGGAATACCTTCCCTGCCCCCCTTTGCTAAGCACTAGAAACATTATTAATCAGAATGATTTTAAGATGCATTAGTATAAAATACTCACATCATCTTCAGGTCTGAATGGATTCCCTCTACCACCAACACCTCCTGATATACTAAATCCAAGTTCTGGATCCTTGTCAATTCTCACTCGAATCTAGGTAGTTACAAATCAAAGTTAGATGAACTGGCTAAAAATCTGCATTCAAAGCTACTGTAATGAAATTATTACTGAGGAATTCAGGAGAACAAAACCTTTAAAAAGAAAAAAAACTCAAAAGCATTTGTCACAGTTCAAGAGAATATTATATCTCATAGTATTAATTCAGAACAAGATTCCAATACAAGAGCATCATGCACCATTGCACAAAAGTTTTATTCCAATAACACTATTATTATAACCATAGTTCATGTAGGCTTTAAATTCAGAGATATTTTGATACTATGGAAATTAACGCACCCCAGGAAATATATGTTCGTATGAAAGAACCTGTTCCTCCTATTTCTTTGCTGAATTTTAAAAATCAAACCTCATTCCTGCTTTCACTGTAAGTTCTACGTAGCCAACACTGTCTCCCCTGTCTCTTGTCAAAATAGTTGACTAGAAAACTTATTTTACACAAGAAGTGGACATTCTTATTCTAGCACAGAATGGAAGTGTAGTACTCAGTATTTTCTCAAAAGACTTGAAACAATACAGAGGAAACATCCTGTGTCCAAGAATATAAAAGAAGGTTGCCACAGTGAAAGAGCCATTAATTTGTATAAGGATTTCTTATGCACATCTGTCTACCATAAATAAAGCTGATAATTATCAGGCATTCATCAGATGCTCACTTTTTTTTATCCTGGCTTTTGTTTATGGATGCACATTTCTACATTTGCAGGTTTTTGAACCATTCTGTATAGCAATGAATAGATGCAAAGTTCTAAGTTGTACTGCTGCTTTGTATTTTTTCAGTTACTAGATAATAAGTCTGTGATCAATAAATATAGTTGAGAAATAAATTTCTACCTCAGTAAAAAGATACAAGCTTGAAGTTCTGATACATTCTGTTAAAAATCTACCACATATCTCTCAAAATGTTCACATAAAAAGTAAAAATTGCTCAAAGCTCAAAGGAATGTGTGATTTCAGTAGCAGGATCACACTGAGATAATGCTGTCTTCTGCTGAAGACAAATTCCTGTATGACTTCTGTCACCATCTACAGAGAAATGGTAATAAACAAAAACAATCTAACAATTCAGTGCCATGGACAGATGTCATCGCTGAGTTAGATTTTATTCTTACCTCTTGCTTTGCCAACTCATGGCTTTGTCTGGGAGAACACTGGGACGGGGCATAGGGAGGATGGTGGGCAACTTTCAACATCAGGTAATCAATTAATTGCTCCCTAGACGGATGTCTTGCTACTGATGATTGAGGAGGGAGATGATGGACTTGGCTGTAGTTTGTCTGAGGTCTCTGAGGCTGGCACATTTGTCCATTTGTCAAAGGTAACTGAATAAAACATGAATACTCAGTGTCATACATTTTATAAGCAGCAATTCTCAATTCCTCCTTTATTATTTCAGTATTTCTCATACTTGACTGCCTTTATTTTTAGGAACATTACTAAAACTACCCTTCTGGATCATGTACAATTATACCAATCTTCCTTACAGTCATCAGCTCTGACCTACTGACAACAAATCTGAAAAACAAAAACTTACTCTGAGTGCTAATTTACTAGAACAGGCTAGATAGTCTTTGTTTTTACCACTTGTTTCGCTGAGTTTTCACAACCATTATTTTCTAGCAGTGCAACTGACAGTATTGACACTTGGCTGATAACTGTTATAATTAGCACTTTTATTGCATAAAATTCAGAGATTTTGTAATAATTCCCAGTAGATCATACACAAACAATCCCACACATCTAGCAGACAGAAATTGTATGCTCTCCAAGCATCTTTTGGTGACCACTTGACAAGAAAACCTGAGCAAAATCACATAGAAGCTCAAGATTTTAATATCAAGATTGTAATGGATATAACATTTTTCTTTTAACGCATCTGTCACTGATTTGATAGCTATAATGATGGCAAAGAGCAGTAAGATACCCAACTGGCCAGACATACAGTGCATTCAAACCATGTCAGTGAGGGTGATGCTGGAGATGACATTACTGAAGCCTGAGTTACTGTTCAGCTCTGCAATGAGATAGGCAGCCTTTTCCCTCCTTGCCCACGTGTCTCGCACGTTTACCCAGCCTAAGTAATCCCTCTTCCATCTGTATGATTCCCACATTCCAAAAATGCTACATTACAGGCTAGCATACAGACTTCTGCTTGCCACCATTATCGCATTAGTTATAGGATACAAGGATATTAAAATTCTTAATATTACAACTAGCTGTGTAAATTTCAACCTTTAACCATGCCATGTAAATGGACACATATCAGAATCTATTCTGTTAAGATGAGTTTTTTATGTCAAAGTGATTCTGGGAAACATTAATGTATGTATTATATACATTTTTTTGTTTATTTACAGATCAGATGTATTCAATTTACACCATTTTCTACTGTCTCTTCTGAAAACCTAAAGCACAATAGGGAAACTATTTTTTGTTGCACTGCCAGAGGTAGAGTTTACATGTTACATGTATTAACAACTATGCAAATTTCCAATAGCCAATATCCATAGAAATGCAAATGAAATTACTGAAGTTATAAAAAGAAAATCAATTGCTGCATCATAATAATTTACAAGCATCTATTTAGTTTAATTGTAGTAAGTCCTGCCTGTATAGATGGTCCTTAGAGATGAATACAGAATGTCTCCTTCAAATTATAGTTTATCATCATCATTTCATCACAACAGATTTCAAGTTCATCCTTTAAAAGGTTTAATCAGCTTCAGATTGCTTTCCTGAAATCATCTATCATATTCCAATTTTCACTTGCAATTATGTCTTTGGCTGAAAATTTCTTCTTTCAAAAGCCCCACTAAAGAAAAATTAGAACTATTCCTCTTTGTATAGCTAACTATTTTTGTCTTCCAAAAAGAGGATGCTACTTCATTTATGCCACCTTCAGTTTTTAAAGAAGCCCCAGTTCCAACTGCCAGTTCAACATATGTTTCTACTACTACTAAAAAAAAAAAAAAAAGAAATCCTTATAAATAATAAGTATATCCTATCAACGGTGCCATGTAGATAATTACCTGCACAGCTATTTTTTTCATGCTGTCTAGAGGAACATCTTTGAGATTAAGTGTGGCAGATGAGTAATTCTGCTGTCCTGAAATGAATACTTCATCCTGGCATTGGTCTCCTGGAGTAGAAGCCTGGGGATGCTTTAAACAGAGCAGAGCAGTAAAGACAACTGTCTTCATATAATTCAAACTAAAAAATTCTCATAAGAAGCCCAGAATAAAACATTTTATGGGCTTTATTGTTCTTTATCTTCTTTGATTAACTGGTACCTTGTTTATGTAGAAAATCTTACTAGCCAAGACACCATACCCATAAAATATTGAAGGATATTTACAAAAACTAGCAACTGCAGAGGTGTCTTTGATCACCAATAAACTGATAAGAAAAGACAATAAACGCTAAGGACTGCCTATTCAAGGATTCTTATGGTTAAAAGAAGTCTTCTATCAACTTTATCCTGATCATTATGGATACCATAACATCACTGAGGATGCTCAGAGTTAGAGTAATTTCCTCACATTTTCTTACAAACTAAAATATTTATCTTCTTGAATGACTACAGTATCTTACAGTACAGTTTACAACAGAATTTGTTTTGGGGAAGAAAAAGCATTATAAGATTTTGTTCAAACCTTTATCAACCTAGGTTAAATTCATAATGGTAATCTCTTGTTCACATAGGTACAATGAAACCAGACAGTTTTACATATGTTCAACCATTCATAAAAGCCAGTTAGAAAACTCCATGGCATTAAATTGAAAAGCCTTTCAGTAAGTTCAAGGCATATGAAGTTTAAGGCAAAGTATTTGATTTAATGCCTATAAAAAAGTTCCAGCACATAAACAATATTATTTCTATTGAAAGCACTGCCCATAGGTAAAAGAGTATCAATATAAGGACACCTCTCACAGTTTATTCTTTCCCCCTCTATATATTGCAATAGGCTCCTGTAGGTACTCACTCGAACAATGTGCACACCAGAACCTCTTCCGTCTGCAACACTCAAGGCAACACTACCCTGGCTGCCATGCAGATCCCTAGAGCTGCCATAGTGAAAGCTGCTAACTGCAGCGTAATTGGAATTAAAGGACCTAGACAGCATGCTCTGAATAAAGAGGGGACAGATTTAACACAGAAATTAGTGCAGCATGCATAAACCACAGGACATGTTATACATAGACTAATACAAACATATTCCATTGTCATGCAAGATAAAAACCATGCAAGAACAGTACCACTGTGGTGTATAAAAGACAACTCAGTGACCCCTGTTTGCCTTTATTTACTGTAAATCAGCATGCAATCAGCAGTTAACATGCAGAATTACATGTAAATAAAGTCATTCAAATGTTCACGTGTCTGGAAAAACAACAAAGGTGCACAGCTTATCAAAATTTCTAGGTTTTCATTAAATTTGCAATGTATCAAATATGTTGTAGAAAGAGAAGCTAGCAGTCAAGATAAACAACTGTGAAAAAACATCTAATTACCAGTTATTTTGTCTCATTTCCACCCCCCTTCGCCCCTCCATTACTGGTGCAGTACAAAAAAATTTACAGAGAGATTTGACTGTTTGACGGGTTTTCTTGCTATGCATTCCAAGAACACTTCATTCAAGAATGTGAACATGAAAGAGAGGAGTTAAATAAACCTTGGAGTCCAGTCCTGCACCATTGCAGGCAATCAAACAGGTAACATGAGCTCAAGGACAGAAGTGATAGTGGTTTGGTTTTGAGCTTCATTACCTCCTTGCAAGCCTGACCTCTACAATATTGGTAAGGGTAATAGAAAGCAAGCAACAGACATTACTGTCTTGCCACTGTGGACTATTGTAGTTGTAAGAACAAAACAAAATAAAAAGACTGCACAAAAGAAGAAAATTAAAATCCTCCACGGGCCACCTGATAACAGAAACAAACCTATCTTGAAAAAGTGACAAAGACTCATGAAAAAATGTGATCATATTAGAAGATATACCACAAAGCATCAAAACCCAGCAAATTCAAAGTGGGGATTTTTGTTTGTTTGTTGGGGTTTTTGTGGTTTTTGTTTGTTTGTTTATTTGTTTTGGTTTTTTGTTTTGTTTTGTTGGGGGTTTTGTGGTTTTTGTTGTTTGTTTGTTTATTTGTTTGGGGTTTGTTTTTTTTGTTTTGTTTTTGTTTTTTGTTGTTGTTGGTGTTTTTTTTTAATAAGGTTTCTAATTTTTCTAAGTAAAAAAATAGAAAAAAAGTTTGAAGTCTGTATCATTTGACTAAGATACTGCAACAACTCTTACATGAATAAATATGTTTTGGTGTTTGTTGACTACTTATACTAAACTGATTTTGAAAATAGTCACTAGTCCCCAGACAGATATTTGCTCTTTCATACTACCTTTATCTTGTGAAACTAAAACTAGTTTAATAATCAAAGTCATATGCCTCTGCATATTCATACTCCCCAGATGCTCTGGTAGTGCAGTCATTGGAAACTCCCTTGCAAAACAGTATTTACTGGCAATACTTAGCTTTTCCTGGCCAAGGCTCTTGGATAACCTCTCAATAGCATAGTTAGCTTACTTCATGCTCCTCTTTTACACCTACCCTGTTCTCTAGTCAATGGATTTTTCAAGCTTCCAGACAAGTCTCCAGAGGCTTTCCCCAATCTTGGGAGGGGAAGACTGTGCTGGGCATTCAAGTCTCTCTCTACTAAACATTCAATCTGAGCTTACTGCTGCTTTAAGTGTCAGGCCAAACACCCAGATGAAACTGCAAAAGCCAGTTTTCCTTAGCTCCTTAGTGCCTCAAAGCATCTTCTTACAACTCTTCTCAAAACAGCCTCTTTAATTAACCATGTAGTTTTCTTCCCCCACTTGTACAGGCAACTCCCTGAAGTATGATTACAAAGGCTCTTGTATCTCTCCATCTTCTCTAAGTGGCAAAAAGATAAAAATAGAAAGAATGCATGGTGAGACTAGACAGTTGTCTTCTGAAAGTGTCTCTATCAGTCCATCTTACTGTAAAGGTCCCTAGATCCACTAAATTAATTCTTCTTAGAAGGACCCAAACAGATGGCAAATAGTGACAGTCTAAATCCAGATTTGTACTTACAATCTGAGATAGAATATATGCAATAAAAAGCAGAACTTTATTAAAATTTGTAGAGGTATGAACTTGTTCAACAGGAATTAAGATTTCAGTTAACTCGGTTTAGTGAGCTTCAAGGTGATTACATAGCCTGAGAGTAGTTTTATTCAACAGTTTATAAAATCTCCTTTCTTGGTACAGACTTTTTCTGAAGTACAAAGAAATGTTTATGCAATTGATGTAGGGAAGACATGAGAAGTACTGCTGACACCATTTTTCTCCTTCTCTACATTGGGCACAGTGTCTCAACACTAAATTAGGAAGAACCCACAAATAAAAACTGTACAGAACAAACACTCTTTAAAGTCACAGAGCTGTAAGAAAGTTTTAGTTTAACACCAGAAGAGATTCCTAGGGACAAATCTAGGAAGTATTTTCCTCTACCTATTTTTAGCTGGAAAGAAAGAAACTGAGGCATTTGGAGTGTGAACAGTATTCCTCTTAATTTTGTTTCTCAGTATGAGCACAGTGAAGGTTGTACATTTCCTAGGGAGATTCCTGAAGACTGCTGCACCAGAGAAGATATTTTGGAAATCTGAATATGCAGATGCCATTAAACCCCTTGATTTTAATTCAAATTTATTAAAAATTAAATATGGAACAAATGTATGGTCTAAACTTCAGATTAAATATGAATATTAATTCCAAGTACAACTTCATTCCCTACCCGATTTGCTATGGTGTCTTAGGGCATAACGGCCTGCAAAATGATAATTCAAATATCTGAAGCTCGAGAAATCTCATTTCAGTTACTCTAAACTGATATACACTAACCAATACACATGCCGTGTTCCACTATATTTTTGTGAAAGCTAATTTTACTAGAAATCAGTTATTCAACTGTGAAGAACATGTATTAAAAGCCACAACATCAAGAAAAAATTACTATGTACAAAGTAAAAAACAATATTTAGCATATAAATCGGGATTTGTAGTCAAAATCAGCCTCTAATGGAACCAGTTCAGATGCAGGCAGCTAGGAGCACAGTTTTGATGTTTACTTACATTATTTTTCAATGCTAAGAGTCAGAACATATTCTCCATTTTGCAGCTTACAAGAGAATTAACAATTTCAGATTTCAAAAAGGTGTCTCCAGGACACATTTACTTAGGTGCAAGACAATAAACAGTAGAATTTACCTAGGAGAAATTCTATTGGATAATACTGTTTTAAGTCTGGCTGGAGTCTGTCATGACAATCCATGAAATTCTGGTATATAACAGGAACTATACAAATTTCAAGTATCTGCAGGGAACAAGACTCTGCCTTCTACTTACCTTGGAATAGCCTTAACTGGTAACCTAACTGCTAAGCCCAAGTATTAGCCTATTTATTTAACAGTACTTAGAATCAATTGCCAGCTAGAGGTGGGCATAAGTTATCCTTTGAAGCTGTATTAAATGTCTAGAAATCCCTTTAGTTTCCATCCTCACCTTGACTATCTAAGATTCCTTAGAAAAGGTTTGCTCAAGGTACTATAGAACATTCAAAATGCCTAAAATTAATGCTTTAAGTAAAAATAGCTTTGCTTGAAATATGATAGAGTTCTAGCAAGGTATCAGTTTATCCCAAAGAACTTAAACATTATGAAACTATTCCTCTCATGAGAGAGGAAAAAAAAAGGCATGAATTTACATCTCTGATCCCACAAAAAAAAAAAAAAAGTATCTTCAATAAGTGACAGCATTCCTACTGAAGAGATACATAGGGAAAATTACATATAATTTAAATTCTACTGTCATAAAATATTTGCATGGTCAGAACTTTTGTTGTTTACACTCTAAATGCACAAGAACTTAATTCACTTTAAATTGTGATGTATTGACTTCCAAACTCCACAAAATTTCATTTTAACACATTGATGGTTCAATACTCCATTCAAAATGGAAAGAAAAAAAAAACCAAACTAAACTAAAATAAAAAATTAAAACTAATAACTACTGAATGGATAGCATTCCTGTAATTTATCAGTGTCAAAATATTCTTCAGGTTATGATCTTATAAACACTTAAGCACTTAACTTTATGTGTGCACTGACCCACTGAAGTTACATATTGAAGCAAACTTAACTTGGAGAATATCTGAGCCCATATAAATTTAAATATTTTTGCATGTTAGGTATACACTGTAAAAACTTAATTCCAGAAAAACTTTGAAACTTTGATTAAAAGTGTAATTCTCTATCAACACTGAAACATTTGGTCTTTTTTCTTTTAATAAGGCACTGTACACTGGCAACTTTAAGAATAAAGCTACCTATTCTGATTTCTGAATTGAAAAGTCGGAATCAAACTTTATGATCTCTCCTCTGAAAGCTCTGCATTTTAGAGAAATAGTAGATAAAGTAGATAAAAAGAGAGAGGACTTAATTTCAGATACAGTTAGAACTGAAAGCAAACATGCACCCGATGAAGTCCCAAGAAATCCACAACAAAAAAAAGAATATACACATATCTAAGGAAAGGACAGAGTTGGGCCCAGTAACTGTTTCTACCTACTCGGCACATAGAAATATAATAGATATTTGCAGATAACTGTTGCAGGTATTTATTATTGCAATTTATGGATGAGAAATTCCTCTACCACACATTAAAATATACGTGACACTGGTGTTTTTACACAGGCAGTATTTTAGTTTAAATTCCTAAATCAAAACTTCCAGCAAGACTACTACTGAAGACTGCTGCATGGTATCAGGTAGTAAAATTGGCAAATCACACTTAAAAAGGAAAATATGCTGAAAAGTATTACTGTACTTAAACTCACCTGTACACTAAAACTTATGAGGTTGGGGGTGGGGCAGACTTGACTGCATGCTTTCCAACAGCTTACATATATAACCACTAGAGTGCAGCTTGACATTTAAATAAGCGCTTTTCTCTATCCCACAATAAAATATGCATTGCATCAGGTAAACAAATTGTTTCTCCTGAATATATGCAAAATTTCTTTGCACAAATGGTCTCAAACTGTTTTGACCTCCCATCAACCAGATGGATAATTTTACTTGATCAGTGTATGCCCCCTTACAGCTTGTCAAAGGGTTTACAAGTGATGGTTACTTGTCTGGAACTCATTGTTAACCAGTTTTGCTAGACTTAAAACTATATTGTATCTTTCCTAGTGGAAAATACATTCTTGAAAGTTTTTTTTTCCTACATACATCAGGTAAAAAGGCCTGATCAATAAAACAAGAGCTACCTTCTCCAATTTGTCCAACAAGCAGACACTGTTTATTTAATTGAGGTCACCCTCCCTCTTTCTCTCTCTCCCTCCAGTTACTAAATTTTATAAAAACAAAATAAACAAGTACTTCAGGAACTTTTCAAAAAGAAAAAAAAAAAACAAAACACAACACAACAAATCCAAAAGAACAATCCCCAAAACCCCACTACACCCTCTTTCTTAATAAGCACTGGATAGAAATAACAAACATGATTAAATTTAATACTGCTGTGTATAACTACAGGCAAGAAGATAAGAATTAAACATTCCTCATAAGGCTTAATTTTGTATACCTCTTTTTGTCAGTGTTGTGTCTTATGCTTTAAAAGAAGGAACGGCATTTTAAATCCATGAAAGCTTTGTCAAAGCAATTTCCAATAAATGTTCCTTAAATAAGCTCTGTAATTGAACTTGTTCCTTAAATGAGTTCTGTAATTACTGAAAATTTTTCAGACTTCAAAACGTTTCAGAAGTCTAGTTTATAGATTAAGGCTTCACTCCCGCCCGCTCCCCCCCTCCCCAGCTCAGCTAATTATTAATTACAAACAGAAGTACCAAAACCATTACTTTAGAAGAACAAAGAAATAACCACTGAATTCCTAGAATTTCCACATTATCATATTTGCCAGCTGCCATATAGGATATCTACATTTTTCACAGTTCATGTTTTTCTTTTTAAGTCAGTCATATCCCAGAGAATATAAAGTAAATAATTATACACATACTCACTTTCAAACTCATAAATAAGTCTCAGGTTGCTGAGTAAAAGCTACTTTAAAACACTTTAAGGCCAGAACAAAGGAAACACGCACATACAAAACAGACTTCTAGGATCTATTAAATTAGATACACATCGAAGATCTCAATAGCAGCTATTCCATATTCCTCTAGTGAAAAAGAAAAAATAAGGTTTACATTTAAAGCATGATAGAGTGTGGGCAGATATGAAGGGAATCAAGTCAAGCAATCAATTTCATTTCAGTAAAGTTGACTACACTGCTACAGTACCTAGAGAGGTATCACCGTGTATTAAACACTATTTCTAACATGTCAACTGTAAACAAACTATAAACAAACTGCATTAGCAGTGCACTGAAGTTTTGTTTCCCTCTGCATTCAGGGATTGCTGGGACTTTTGCTCTTCTTTCATTCCATGTAAGATTTGATACATGCATCCAGGAGAATGAAAGATCGGAGAATGCACCTTTTATTAGGGTTGGAACATGGTGAGGTTTGTGACCGCCTTGTGTCCCCACATTACAACACATTACTGTGAAAGCCTTAAAATATTTTATGTTGTACTCAAATTGGATCAGAAGAGCAGGTGCAGCTGTTGTGCAGGCTTCTTTAAAAAAAGAAAACCCATCTCCTTCTATCACCAGCAGTTATGCAACTTAAAACAAAAGCAAACCCATCTCTCCAAATACTTAGATTTCAGAAGAAAAATTACAGTTAAAAGTAATTTTTCCAAACATCTCCAATTACATTTCTTCAGCTATCATGGATATTGAAGTATTTAACATAATAATCACAAACCAAACTATCTTCTTTCAAAGGAAATTAAAAAATAAAATTAATCTAGCTGTTATAATCAAAATGTATTTCAGCTGCGTTACTTCCCCTCCAAGGAAACACGATCAGGCTAATTACATTCTATCCATTATTTAGTGATGCTATTTTAAACTGGTTTAGCTGGACAGTATAGATTACACTCTTTCAGTCTCTATTCAAATTCTTTGAAGATAAATAATTGTTCATCTCTACCTATCAGCTCAAATTCTTGATAGCATTTACAGTACATAAAGAATCCTGTTCATCGTCTCTAGTTAAATCAAAACCTCCTGTGATTTCCTGAAGTGAACAAGATTTTTAAGTGTTCTCATCTCACAGCAATAAATATTCATTCAACAATCTGTCAGATACCCAACTTCAAAAGACAACTGGCTTGGAGGCAAATACATGTTAATTACGGCTTTTGAATTCTTCAGCAACTGAAGCTGTAGACCTATACTTTTAAATACAGAATATACTTTTAAAAACAGAAAAATCAAGAAGCATAAGAGAATATTTTAGTATAATACAAATACAATGCTACCATAAAAATTACCTGGCCCAAAAGAGCTGGCCTTGCAGTCCAGCAGGTCAATGTGACATTATTCAACGTTCTCTAAAGTAATTGGACTAAGCTGGCAGGTATGATATAAAAGCAATAGGGACTTTTTTTTCTTTGGGGGGACCGTTCATTTACAGTCCACCATTTGACTGTTTCTCAGATACTCATCACAAGCATGTTTATCCTTTTTAAGGCAGTATCAGAGGTACATTTTCACTGGTAATTAAAAGCAGTTCAAAAGACAGAGTATTTCTCTTCTACCTTTCTGTTAGCTGGCTATGGAAAAAAAAGTTTTTAAATTATTATTTTTACCTTTTCTAGCTTTTTAGCCTCAATATGTCGCAGCACCTGTTCCCTCCAGTCATGAGGGACTTTACTTTTTCCTGGATGTTCTAATAAAGAGTGCTCAGAGCTAACCCTTGGGTTTGACCTCTTTGAAGGGCTAGTCCGTGAGTAATTGAAGTCACTAACTGACATAGTCCTTTCTGGTATTTCATTCACTGATGGCCGAGCACTCTGTGGTCGAGGTACATTTGGACCATCAATGCTATATGTCCTGGCAGAAAGAGGTCTCTGCTGCCCAGACATCACTGGTGGAGCTCTTCCCACTGAATGCAAATCTCTGTATGTTAAATAGTCCCCTTCAGGAACCTGCGTCCGCCTTGAAGGTCCAGTATCCCCAACATTTATAGAAGCTGTAGAAGACACACTGCTCTGCCTTTGAAGAGTGTGTCTGGCTGCTCCTGGGAACAGTCTGTCATTCAGTGGAATAGCCCACATATCTGTATGTCTCCCAGCCATCCGTTGATGGGTATTATACACAGTGCTGGCTCGGACATTGTTATGATTGGAGAAATTCATATTGGCAGCATGCTTTATATAGCTGGGGTTTTCTGTACTGTCAGACCGAAGCAGACGTGAAGGAGGTAAGCTGCCTTGTTCTACTTGGGTATTTTGTTTCTGGGGCCACAAGGTATCTTTTGCTGTTGCACTGCTGCTGTACTGAATATTATACTGGGGAGCAGAGAACATCTGTGCACCACTCGTCACTGATCCTCTCGCTACATTAGCATCTTCCGGATTGTGATTTGAATCAAACTTAAACACAGTTTTTGCAGAAGATACTAAGTCAGATGATGATGATGATCCTGGAAAAACTTGCAAAGGCTGATCATACAGAAGAGTAGCAGATTTACTTCGGACTATGTTTTTTCCATCTGCACTATTAGATGCTGATTTTACCACCGAGTTTGACTGTTGAGATCCATTCTCATTGACAGTATCGTAGATTTTCAGACCACCAGTGTCCATACTGGTGACGCTGTGAGATTTCATCACAGGACCACTTCTCTGTGGGGACAAATCTTCAGTGCTCCTTGAAATAGACAGCTCAGCAGAATCGCCATCAACCGTAGTGCTTCTTGTTAGTTTGTCTTTACTGGGAGACTGTACTGCTTCCTCAGGATGTCCATTTACTTTATTTATAGGATATTTATTTCCATTTTCCAAGTGCTCACTTTCTTCTTTCCTGTTGTTATTCAAAAAGCCCTTTACTGAAGCTATTTCCTGTGATTCTAACCTTTCTGCAGGAACTGGCACTGCCTCTTCACTAACCAGTTCATTGATATTCATGTTTATTTGGTCTAATTTGTGAGACTCCTCTATAGGAGTGCTTAGATCAACACCCTTTCCTATCAGGCCTAATCTTTCTTCAATGTTTAGTTCATATTCAGACAAATTTGTAACCTTCTCTTGCACGTTTATTTTTTCTTCTACTGTAATGCTCAGTTCACCTCCATTTTGCAAAAGGTTATTCAGATTTTCATCTTCTTGCCTGGAAAATAAAATAATGTCTCTTAAATTCCAAAAGAAACCAATATATTCCTTTAAGAATTGTTTTAGAAAAAATAATCATTAACATGCAACACAACCATACTGTGCACAAAAAACAGGACCAAGACCAATATACAGAATTATGATTTGCTATTTTACCATTAAAGAAACATACTATATAGAGGGCTCATTTTAGTAATGTTTGTGTCACCTGATTTCAGAAGTTTGCTTAAATTCAACAGGAATTATTAAATACAGTTTAAAAGTGTCACAAATTGACAATAACTCAAATTTTTAAATCAAATACTTGCAAGTTGCATGACAGTTTGGGGCAAACGTCTTGTTTCTACTGGCAATTTAAAAATAAAAAAAGGCACCTTCTAACTAAAACCTCAAAAAAAGTAGCAACCTGTAAGTCCATTTTCTATAAGTTTCTAAAGGCCTTTTATAGTTATGTTAGTAACCAAATTGATCTTCAAAATTACGCAAATAAAAGCAGGGAGCTGTTAAAATGGTGCATTGAAGTATTTTGCAGGGATAACAAATTATAAGGATGAAATTATTACACTCTATTATTAAAACAGATGGGTACCATGTCTTTTATACTAAAATCAGCCTCTAAATGTTATTGTCCTTTCTTTTTTAAAGAACTATTCCATTATTTACCCTTATTTCAAAACATTAAAGTTTATTTAATGAATGATAAACTAATGAATTGAGGAAATGGACACATATGAAAGATTAAGTAACATTTTTCTATTATATTTGCTCGGTCGTATACAGTATCTTACAAACCTGATCTTGGATAAAACACCAGCATGTGTTTCTTTGTCTGGAGAGCAGATAGAAATATCTTGGCTACTTTCAGTATTTAAGGAAACAGAATCTGACATTCGAGAAGGAGAGGAACAGTTGCTGTTATTCTGATTGCTATTGTGGGTAGCTTCATCTGATAAGGAATCAGCATATTTTGAATCATCTGAAATAAAAATTTGCAAGTTTAGTTACCCACACATACATCGATTTAATAGCCATTTAATGTGTGCATGTTACAGTATTTAGAAATTGTCTCTCGTTCTTCAGTAATTATTACCACTAGAAATTAAAATGTAAGCTAACACCTTTGCAAACTGCATTTAAACTTAAAAAAGGCTGTTGGCAATAGTTTCTATTTTAAAAAATATTTGGCTCCATACAAACAGCCCTCATCTGTTAATGAAATTTAACTTGTTGCTTTATTCCAAGTTTCCTCGGCATAAGCTAGTGCTACATTATGTACTATTTCCCCAAAATATCTATCAAATCATATTTCTGTTTTTGCAGTGATTTCAAAGTTTTGAATTGCATGAGTCTATTAGCCCCTATGAAAATTAAGTACACTGCTTCATGTGCAGGATTTTGAAAGTGTACACAGTTCCTGATTTTTAACATTATATCATTGCTAAATAGCTATTTATTGGACCAAGCACTCTGAAAAGACTTAGATCACTGGATAAGCTATGTATAGTTACATAAATGTAAAAAATCAGGAAATAAAAATGTTCTTCTACAGAGTTGGAATCCAGTGCATTCCCATGCTTTGCAGATCACTTAGAACAACATTTAGAGTAATATACACCTGTTCACACTGATTCTTGCATAATGTATGCATATTTACATACTACATTCATATAAAAATAATTTCCCTGTGGGACTGCAAGACAGCCATGATTTTAATATAATTGTAAAAATACATTTGAATTTTTGCTTCAAGACCCAGTTACAGGTGTCAAAAGCATCAATTTTGTGGAACTAATTTCTATCTCCAGAGACTTAGTACATTAGTCAGACATCAAAACCCCAAAGACAGCATTGATAAACTCCAATCTTTTCACCTGCATGTGATCCTCAGCAGACTCTTCCTGCTAACCTCCATGTGCATTTCCTTCATTCCCACTAAATCTCACCCTTTTACATCTAAAGGCCAGAAAAGCCTTTTATATTGGAAAGTACCAGACCAGGTTATCATATGCAGCAAAATACAATTTGCTCTCCAACTTTTAAACTGTGTTTTCTCTAAATCCTAGGTAATTCCTTACTCTTAGAGAAGTACCCAGACTGAAATTATCTTTCAGACAATATATAGCTTCAGTAACAAAAAAAATGTTCTGAAGTTTCCTGATAGAGGAAAGAAATAAAATAAAAGAGTAAGGTGACTCTGGAGGAAGAGTTGCCACAAGAGAAGTTTATTCTTAAATCTTAGGAAGACAGCACAGCTTCTCTGAGAAATTTAAACAAGTGAAGTTGCTGCCTACAGCAGCAATAATCCACAAATTCTGGGGAAGGAGGGAATATGGAATATTTGCAAGGTATATACCACTTTCTGCAATCCTTTTCTTAAGCGTATCAAGAGTGTGTTCGAACTAACAGTCCCCCAAAACCCACGCATCTCCTTTACCCCTCTGCTTTTAAACTGATGACAAGAATCAAGAAAATTAGGAGGATGTCAACCCAAATTTCCCTACCACACACTCAAATATAAGATTCTGCAGAATTTTTTTCTCCTTTCATTGTTTAACTAGAGAATTGATCATCTTCCTTTTAAAGCATACAAATGAAATCTACTTTTACATAATTTAACTGGAAAAACTAGTTACTGTGAGTCAAGAAATTATCAGAATCACACAACACTTCTATTGCTTTTTATGTTATCTAACCTTTTTTGTTATTGCTAAGAGCTACCACTTTTGGTTGGTTTATGGAGGTTTCTATCAGTGGTGGTCGCATTTCTGCCATTTTCATTTCATCATCAGAGGAGAGTTCTTCTGACTCCTGTTAAAGGAAAAACAGCTTTATGGTGTGCATTTTAAAGAACTACTTAAAGGATAAGTAAATGTTATCCAAACTGTCACTTACTGAACAATAAAGGGGAAAAAATATACAAGCAATATAACATAGGCATAACATAACAACTGTGTAGTGCATTTATAGTGTAAGTCAACTGAATTTAGAACATTTGCCACCAAATTATCTCTAGGCAGCAGCACATGCAGATTTGTGTTGTCACTCATGAACTCCGTGGAAACAACACTCAAACCTGTAACTTCAGCTACAAAACCTACTTGGAGCAAGCAGATGCAGCCTCTGTTCCACCACTGGAGAGAACCTCCAGTTGAGTTCAAGTCAGAAAGTTAACACTGAACCAGCAAACACCCCAGACTAACTAGCTGGGTATTGGTTTTGCAGAAAAGAGCTCGAACTGCAACAACTATAGAGTAGTGTGACCAAGAAAATCTTACGAATGGAGAGCTATGGTGTCAGAAACAACTGAATGAGCTTGGCTTGCCTAGTCTAGCAAAGAAAGAGCAAATGTAGCTTGGGTTTATAACTACATTTACACTGGGGGTAAATGCCCAAAGGAAGAGAAGTTATCTAACTTCAAGAACAATGGCAGAGGAATAAAGTGATGCTAAACACATCTGAGCTAGAAATCACTAGTTCCTAACCATAAGATGGAGCTCAGCACTTATGAAAGATTAACTGACAAATCTGCTGCAAGAGCAGCCATGCGACTGATCCAGTATCCTACTGCCAGCCCTATATTCCTATCTTCTTCAAAAAATGATTGTTTCTGGTAATATTTTGAAGGAAAAAAACCCACTTCCTTCTCTGAAGTGGAATTTTTTTTCTAGTAAACATGCTTCCTATTACAGATGCTACAAAATCCCTGTTGCAGATTGCAAAAATAGTCTGCTAATGTTCACTTTTTCTTCCAAGTTTCAGAACATTTAATGGAGCACCACCTTTCCCATGATACCAACTACATGGCCTGTTCTTTGGACTGAAGGGAGGACAAACCTGACTAAGATGTAGCAAAAAACCTACAATAGTCTTCATTACAAAAAAAAAAAAAATCTATTTGTTTTTCTCTGCAATTGGAACAGACCACTTCTTCGCTGCCTCTACCCCATCTCCTTTCTCCTTAGATGTGACATGCAGCAGGTGTTATCAGCGTTGAAAAAAAAAGAAAAACCTTATATGCATACAAAGTTTAGATATCTGGATTCAACTGCAACAGGGTTACCAGCAGGTTATTACATGAAAGTAAGGAATTCACTATCCCTGACTGACTACACACAGTGCCTCATTTACTTACTGGCATAGAGCCAGCTACAAAGAATTGTCATCACTGTTGTTAGACAACTAACATGATTTTCCAAAATTACAGTTTTAAACTAAAGAAAAACGTCAAGACGAGTATTTTCAAAAGGTACATAGAAGGAAGAACAAGCTAGTGGGCAAACTGCCATGTACAGCCACAACTGCTTGTCATAAAGTCTCTTCAGCAAAGGTATGATATATGCATGTTCCACTGCATACAAAACACAGACAAAAATAATCTGCTTGTGAAACTATGAAAAAAGCACTTTACAGGTTGTGACTTGCAACTGATTGAGTGACAGGTTCCAAAGATTGCCGTTAGCCTGAAATATTCTAAACAAACAAATACACAGCCTTTGTTAGAGGTGTACAAACAGCTTAGAAATACAAAATCTCTGACTCTTTGTAACAGATAAGTATAATCCAAGTCATATTCATGACAGATCACTAACAAACACAAAGGAATACATATTCTTAAAACCACCCTTCACTTTTAATTTTAAATGAATGTGCATAGACACCTGGATATACAAGTTTTTATTGCTCCCACTGATCAGATATTTTGCCACTTCAGTGACAATTAAAATCAATTATTTAATGAAGAACTGACAATCAAGCAAAGCCTGGAAAATTCTATCTAGAGTCTTTTCAAGGTTTGATACGTCAGTCAACTTTTAATCGAGTTTGCTTTATTTTTCTTTAAACACATGTATCTTTCATTATGAACTTTTTACTAGTGTGTTCTGGTTTGGGCTGGAATAGAGTTCATGTTCATTTTGGTAGCTGGAGGAGTGCTGCAGCCCCCTGAGACCCCAGGGGCTCCCCAGGTCCCAGTGCCCTCACCTGTGTGCGGGGGTGGGGGGAGCACAGCTGGAGGGCTGGGCCCCGATTGGCCGATATCCCATGTCATGTGACCTTGTGCTCACTATATAAAGGCAGGAGAGGGCTGGGAGGGGCTGCCACTTCTGGGAGTGTGGCTGTGGGGCCTTTGTGTTTGGGATCGCTGGCTGGGAGCAGGCGGGTGTTGGTCAGTCGGCGGGTGGTGAACAGCTGTATTGTACATTACCTGCTGATATTGCTGTCACTGTATTGTTCTGTTACTGTTATTAAACTGTTTTTATCTCAACCCGCGAGTCTCCCTTTGCCCCTCTGATTCCCTCCCCATTCCCAAGTGGGAGGAGGGTGGGTGAGCGGCTGCGGGGCGTTTAGCTGCTGACCAGGCTTAAGCCACGACATAGCTATTAGCATCTGTATTTACCACACTTATGGATGGCAATTTTCTGCTATTGTCAACATAAATTTTCATCTCCCAGAGTACCAAATTCAATACAACACCAGCACAATACTTTGACTGCTATGATGTTGATTGCAATGCCATACCTCGAGCATGTCTCCATCGTTGACAATTGTTTGAGTGTTCTGCAAGGTTTTAACAAGTGCAGTCATGTGTGAATTTGTGGTGCTGTGCTCAGCCTCTGGTTCAGTAGACTTCTGCACAGGGCTGCCTGCTGAATATTGCTTTCTCTCATCTGCTTTGTTCTTTATTGAAGCAGCTTCTGAAGTCTATATGATTAAGAACATTAACAGAAAAAATATCCTGAAAAGTTTTCAGTAACATTTGATATTTAGTGTTAACACTATATATTTTGGGAAACTATGGAATGGAAAATCTGAGCTTTGAAATGCATCTGAAATGCAGACAAATCTCTGCAGATTACTGAGGTACAGTCCCTACCCTTTGTCAATCAGTTTGACTCTCCTCCTTCTTGGGGTCAATTTGTACCATTAGATTTCCAGTTAAATATAAAAAAGGCCAAGAATGTCTATGGTGAAACATGTCAGCACTAAACAGTAGTCCTATCACCTATCATGCTACATCAACCTGTTAAGAGACTCCTGTGTCAACTTGCTATGATTGCCTTCCCAACTTAACATGTAAAACCTCCAGTCACAAGGGCAGCAGTAAAATCCTTAGAGATTATACTGAATTTCACTGTGAGGTCTGGCAGTTAAAAGAGGATCAGAGGATGACAAAGATGGCATCCTCCAGAAACTAAAGAAGCCAGCTCCTTAATGCATCCATAGTTTGTATTTGCTTGAGAATCAAGTTATTTTCCTTGTTAGTGTTAGAGGAAAATTGCTACTGCAAACCAGATGTTTATTATAGACTTCTTTAGACAGTGAAGAGGTAAGTCCTGCTCTTTAATCTGACAGTTTCTCTTGCTAAAGCATTAGTGGGGAGGGAGAAGAGAATTAAAAGGAATCAGTGACACTCTAGATCTTTGGAAGTTCTTGCAAAATCAGAAGAGACTATTATCTCTAACCTTTACTCCCACATCTTTTACAGAAATTGTCTGGCCTTCTCGTTTTGACTCCTCAACAGTGTCTTCAGTAGATTCTTCATCCTTTAGCCTATGTACAATTGTCTGGACTGTTTTGACCATATTCTTCAGTTCATCAGGATATGGAGTTGGATATCTCTTCAGGTTGCCTTCCTGTATAACAAAAACCAACCATGTCCCACATTTAATTAAATGCCATAATTAAAACATCATCTTTACAACAGACAATGAATTAGGGCAAAATTCTGATCAATCTAGGATCTCCACTTTGCTATCTTAGTCTACCTGCACTGATGCAGACAATTTTATAAAATTCAGCAACATTATGAATCACTTTCCCCTCCTCCCTGCCTTCCCTCCCCCCCCAATGTGTCCATTGATTGCAAGCAGGAAGAATTATGGCAACTGCAATTTACTTGAAGAAAAATCAGGATTAATCATTGCTTCCCTACTATATTTCTTCATGGCACCACCAGTCAGGCAGTCTCCTAGTTATGCCCTACTTTGCCTTACACCAGCTGGGCATCCTTCCCTTGTGCTCCACTTTAAATCATCTGGGAAAAAAAAAAAAAAAAACAAAAAAAAAAAACAAAACCCAACAAAGCCCAAGGTATTTCATCCTGTTAGATACTCTCAACTAATAACTGAAGACTTGATTTCTTCAGTGAAATCCACAGCCAAAGGTAAAGGATGGGATTAAGCAGTAGGGATAAGAGGGAGGGAAACACCAAGCATTGAGGAAAAAATTCAATACTAACCCGGGGCGGTACCTCTCTCTCATCTTTGTCTTCATCACACTCAAATGCCACCTGAGCACGCTGTTTCCGCTGTTCCTCCCACAGAGATGGATTGAAACTTTCATTATCAGATATGAACATAACTGAAAAAAAAAAAATAGAGAGTCCCATAAGAATAGGATACATTATGCAAAATAAAAATCCTCTTATTCTTTTGGATGGGATTGGTGTGCTTTTGCATGCATTCTTAAAAGATAAGAGTCTAGGAACACCATTAGACTAGCTGCACTGCCACTGCTTTAGGAACTTGGCTGTATTTTCATAGTAGTAAAATCCTAATCTATAAAGTAAAAAACGTCATACAGCTGTACACTAGTCTTAATACAGCTGAAAATTTGCTGCAGAACTCTGCTGCAAAGTGTTTTTATTAATATATATAAATACAAAAATACATATGTGTATGCATATAAATGTAAATTATACATATATAGATTTATATGGCCTGACTTCAGTGATGTGGTCTCATTAAGAACATATAAGATCATTCACTTGATTTCATTTAATGAAAATTTTAAAATGAACAAAGACTTAGTGACAAAAACCTGCATTACTAATCCAGAAAAAACCCTAAAGCATCTAAAACTTAAGCTAAACACATGATTTTGTATAAGTTATACAAATGACAAGAGCTTTACATAGTATTTCTTGCTTAATTTTGCACAAGAAAAAAAAAAACAAACTCTTGGATACCCACTGTCTCTTATTCTATCATGTCTCCATGACCTGTGTTACATCAGTTAGGTTCTATTATAGCATGCCAAGTTGTCTAATAAATCTGCCACCACCACCCCAACAAATGTATATCCTTCACTACCAATGCCAAGACTCTCCGTATGAACTACTTCTATACCTGAAATAGAAAAATAAGTATAGGGCTCAACAAGTGCATTGGAATATTTGTTACTCTGTGTTTAATGGGTGGACTTATGATTTTAAACACATAAAAATATTTGAAACACATTTGAAAATATTCTAATAGATTTCACTATCACCAAAACTGTTCTTGACCAAAAAAAAGTACTTGATAAAGTATTTTAAAAAATAATAATTTTAAAAACCGCTATCTACTTAACTTTAAACCTTCTGTTTGGAATGACAGGTATTCTGTCAACTCAGGCCAAACAAGCAGCCCTTGCCTTGTCTACAGAAAGAAACCCCAGCACCTGGGTAAAAATGTTTGAACGGAGAGAATGCTTTCAGGAACAATCTTGAACTTCACTGAATCTTCAAATGATTTTGTAATTCTCCCATTCTATCAGAGGTATCGCAGATGCATTATCTGCACTACAAGGCACTAAAAGTGATGCACAATTTAATGGTTTTGCTGACATTTTTGATTACTCTTCTCTCAGCATACTAGATGCTTGTGCCATAGAACAGCAAATAATGTTGCCACTTGTCAGCTTCCAATTATTTCCACTGAAATGTGCCACACCTCCATTTCTGTTAAAGCAGCACAAACTTTTTCCTTTTGCCTGCAGGGGAAAGGAAGTGGAGAAATAAAGAGATTCAACTTTTTCCTTAACTCCTGATGGGGTTACTCATGGAATGTTACTTATTTTCCTAATTATTTCACAAGTGTGCAGAAATAACTTTCTGGCATGATTTTAATATTTTGGGCCCAACCTTTTATAAGACAGTTCAAACTAAATGTGAGCGATATGCTTTTTTTCCTGGACTGAATTTATTTTTCTTTTAAAATACAACACAGAATGCTATGTACTTTTCTAAAAATATGTACTTGGTAATTGAGCAAACATTTTGCGTAACATTCTGTTCAATTAGTCAGTCTAAAGCAGACACCTGCTAAGGAGAATTTCACCCCAAATCATTATGCTCTGTCAGAATGAAATATGGTGTCTCACTGGGAAGTGGCAACCATCACAGAACATGATCCTGCCAGTCCATTCCTCACCTAACCTCACTCACTGAAACAGTTTCATATAGAATTTACCAATACATAGATCACATTAAATTACTGTTCTCATTTTTTAGATGTAACTCTTCATCACTTACAAGTTTACTTCAAACTTGTATTTATCTTGTGAAAGTCATATTAGCTCGACAGTCTTCCTATTATTATTTTCATAAGTGAGCATTGTGACAGAGTATTTCAGAAATTCTTACCATCCTCAGTCCTTGGTTGCTGGGGGAACATGTAATTAGTAAGTACTGTTTTCTGCGTGTCAGGGTCAGCTTCTTTTTGAAGAGGGATAAGTGGTTTAGACTAGGAAGTAAATGAAAGAAGGATATGTTATGAGAATATATATAAAAAAACAATTATGATCTACATATCACAGAGCATGCCTGTCCCATTACTTTGAAGACTACTCTGCCTTGTATTAAACCATTTCTCCTCTGAATAATTTCCACAAAATGAAGCTATTAACATATCTGTCTTTGATCGATGACTGGCTTTGACTGAGAACTGAAACTCAGTAACAGCTTTAAGAGAAAAAGCAAACACTTCAAAAAATAACCCAAATTCTTGCTAGGACTTATTACTATCCCAAAGCAGGCTGTTCAGGAATACAGAGATATATCTGGCCATTTAAAGCTACAGACAATCATATAAACAGAAAAATGTTCTGCTCAGTTTTTCATATTGACACCGGATTGAATATACCCCATCCCATAAAAAAAAAAAAAAAAAAAAAAAAAAAAGTGCAGGGGATTCTTGAAATTACAGTACTAGTAAAAGTGCTTTCATTATACTACATCTGAGACTAGTGGATTTCTGGCAGCCCTGTATACCTTCATGTCATTCAGGAAATCAGCATAGTACAGAGAGCTTCAATACACAGCAAAAATACAAGCCACAAACATGAGTTACTGCTTAATAGCTTGAAACTCAAGACAGTCACAAGTTCAAAGGTGAAGCAAGAAGCATGGCTCAAAAAAAGGCATGCTAAGTTTCCCCAATTGTGGAAGTAATTGCATGCTACACAAGTAAGTACTAGCTTATCAAGCACTAAGTCTCCTGTGTAAACAAGCCTAAATTAAGAAAAACAAAAGTGAAAAATCCAACATCTATTAAATTGCATTTCCTAACAGCACAGAACTTTGCTTCAAGTATGAAAGTCTACAGACAGGCTCAGTGTTGTTTATTTCAGGAGAACAACATAGTAGTGTCAAGGAAGTACTGATGTATATACACAGTACCAGGTCTCATCATTTAACAGAAGGCTATGTATTCCTAATAGAACTGGCAAATAAAGTCAACAATCATCTATTTTTATTTTTAAAAAGGTTCACCTGATTGTCTGATAGCCACATAGCGGTGAGCTGTTGTAGTTTTGTAAAGGTAAATGGCAAATTCTTCAGTCTGTAAATTACAAGAATTTATGTAAATACATTTATCAATACTGTTAAGATTGTTAAGAAAAAATCCTCCATTAGCCTCTAAAAAACGTTATAAAAAGACATTTATGGATACAGCTAAATTAATAACTATTGACAGCTGAAAGGCAACAGCATTTAGTTTAGATTCAAAGCTACACCTGGAATTAAAAACATCAAAACAAGTGAATAAAAAAACCATTTCTGCCCAGTTTAGCAAGCATCTTTAAAAAAGCTACAATGTAACTTGACTTTAACTCAGTTCAGTGGTTTGAATAAATTTCTGATGACAATTAACCTGAATTGATTAATACGAATCCTCAGCACTTTATCTTTCAATATACAAACAAGTCAATTAACAAACAAGTGCTACACCTGAAAAGCGTTGTTTTTTTCCAAGATACATGTGTGGGTAAGGGGCTGCCCTGGATAACAGAAGCTCTGGCATTAATGGATAAATCATGCAACAGATGGGAGTACAGAGAAGCTGCATTGGCAGACTGTGAGGAAGAGCTCAGTTAAACTCACTCCCGATATATTTCAATTCTACAAATTGGAAATTCCCAAAAGAGAAATGTTTTGTCAGTTTTTAATGACCAGCTCTAATAAAACACAACTCTCTTCTCCCCCTTCCCCAGCCCACTGAAGTGTTTTACACCATACTGGGATACTGTCTTGTGTCCTCCATATGCAATATAGGAAGCAATTAACTTTTAAGTAAGAATTAAATGTTTTATGAAAATAACCAAATTAATTGCCCAGAAAAATACATGCTAACAACCATCAATGTACTGAGGCTGTGCTTCAATGCATGTGCCAAGTCATTAAAAATAAAGGCAGCTGAATACAATGGAACTGCAAGATCCAGAACACAACAATAATACATTAAATATACGCATCTCAGCTTCTAAGCTGTGCATGAGATGAGGAAAGATAACATAATCTATTCATAACAATAACTCTACCTTATTATTATTATATTTTATACAACTTCTATTTTAATAAATGTATTCACAAACCTATTGTCACTCAGATTGATCACTTTTAATTTCTGCATATCACCCATTTCTTCAGGGAGAAACTCAAGCTTATTAGAATGCAGAAACAACACTGTTACATGCTTCCAGTTTCCAATCTGAAAAAAAAAAAAACAAACCCACCAACAAATTAATCTTCACAACTCTAAATATGCACATATTTACTGTTTTAAAACAAACAGCATTATTTCTATTTTTGCCTGTTAAGTATAATTCAATTTATCTTTACATATTAAACCTTTAGTTTCAATACACTAGCAACAAATTTATACTTTTTGCTTAAAAAAAATTCAGAATTTCATTATTTGAAAACTTGTATATTTCTATACGTCCTCCTTTAAAAACATATATGAAGAAAATCTACTCAAGAATTATGAACCTGTTATTCAAAAGCTGTAGACTATATAATTTAAAATAGATTAAAAAGTTCAATTTACAGTTTTGTAATTAAATACATACCTCTGATGGCAGCTGTGTTAAAAAGTTATGATCTGCAGCAAATGTCCTTATATTAGAGAGCTGCCCAACAGATGAAGGCAATGTTTCAATCTCATTGAAACTACAGTCCAGTTCTTCTACTGATATTAACCTAAAAAAAAAAAAATACTCCTCTATACAGGCTAATTCATACAACATGAATTGAATACTTTAAACAAAGCTAGTACCACTTTTAATTACAAATCTCAAATTTAATTAAAAATAAAACTTTCAAACCCGAGGGATTCCCTATCCAAGAAAAATCTTTTTCTAATTGCTTAAAATATGTTTTGGGGGTTTTGTTGTTTCATGGTCAATTGTGGGGTTTTGTTTTTGTTTAGTGAGGTTTTTTTTGTGGTTTGCTTTTTTTATTTTTCGGGTGGTTTTTTTTTGGTTGGTTGGTTTTGGGGTTTTGGTTTTTTTTTTTTTTTTTTTTTTTTGTTTGTTTGGGTTTTTTTGTTTTGTTTTGGTTTTTTTTAATTGCCTTTACAATGTCCTCATGAGAGAGCATTCAGTGAAAATGGGGGGGGTCAGCAACATCAAATATTTGTGTACTACGTGAAAACATGCTAGTGCAAGGCACTGAAAACATTCAGAATGGGACAGATCATAGCCAAACAGTAGTTGAGTGAAGTTTCTGAACAAGAAAAAAATTCCAGAGTTAGAGGCAGCAGAGCTAAGAATCTGGCAGTAAAGAAGTATTTTGCAAATTCTGACAACAAAAGATAACCTATATGAATTGTAATAGGAGAAAAGAAATTGGAACAAATACCGTTCATTTGTATAGTACTTAATTCTGAACTAATTATTTTTGCCATCATTTGAGAGTTTTAAATGAAATTGCTGAACACCAAATTATACATTAAAAAAAACTGCTGATGAACAGGTGAAAATTCTCCTTATAATATAAAAAAAAAAAAAAAAGATAAATGTGTGTGTGCAGCTTCACTTTTTACAAGCTTTTTGATAGTGGTTCAATCATTTGCAGTATTTACCACAGCCATGTTACTGCCAAAACCCGTCTGACTGCCTTTTTAAACATCCTGTTTTCCTTCACATTCAATTCTTCTTTCATAGTTTGGTGGCTGTATTAGTAAGTGAGGAACATGTCTTGATATTAAATAATACATAAAGACCATTATGCTGCAAACTAGAAGATATGAAAGCACTTGCTTTCAATTTTATTAAAACAGTAACACATAAAAGAAATTAAAACAAGTAGGTGTAAAAAGATTCAAAAGAGGAGCCATTGTTACAGAAAAGTGTGCAGAAAGGCAATCCAACCTTTTATTCAGGTGAAATACCTACCCTCCTATGGAGTCTGGCAAATAAATTAACTGGTTTTCATCTATTTTAAGTGTTGTTACCTTCTTCAGGGAACCTGTAATAAAATGAACAAGTAAATGAAAAAGAACATTTGAGTTCATCAAGCCCAATTCTGATCTTAATTAAAGGGGGAAAAAAACCTATAGGCAAGCAACCACATCTTCTGTATTCCCTGGCATGCCTATAGCACTGTATACTAAGGAAATAAACAGAAAAGCTTACAGAACTTGTTTGCCAACTCACCATATGCTAGCCATGGGTGGGAGGGAAATATTTTTTTTACCCTGTTACAGTCAACAGTTTTTCATCCATTTATGAACTATTGTATAAAATCACAAATACTACAAAACAAATATAAATTTTATTTTCAGCTATGCATTGCATCTTTGTCCAAAACTGGCACTGTTAATCAATTGAAACTTAGATCTAAAATGTCACTTGTCTATTTTGAAGTGTTCCATGTCTAAACCATAAGCTTTTAAGAACATGAATTAACTGAAAATACAAACCAATAGACTCTGGCAGTTGCTGAAGTGCATTACTGGATAACAGTAGGTCTTGCAGGCCTTCACAACCTGAAATACCTTCTTCAACTACTTCAATGTTGTTTTTAGAAACGTCCAAATAGGTCAGTTCTTTCAAAGTGCCTATGAACTAAAAAAGCAAGAGAAAATAATGCCTTCTAGAAAGTGCAAGTTCAAAACAAAAAATTCAGCAGATTTGACAACAGTGTATCTCAAGTGTACTGCCAGAAGAAAGGAGAAAACCTACTTATAGTACTGAAAATTCAATTTTATGCAAAATATCCAAGCTTTATAATGAAGTATTTCGTGCAGATACACACAACTGATGTTCTTCCACATACACAGATACATCACAGTTATTCTGCAGTTATTCTGCTCCAGTAAGGTCTTTTAATGCTTATTTTGGCCTTGTGTGTAAAACTGCATTCTACTTAACCTAAAAAACAACAACAATGCATCCTTAATTGTACTAAACTGAAGAAAGAAGCCAAAATATAAGCTTGTATTACCTTTCCATATGAACCAATAAGCTTGAAGATTTGTGCATACTACTCTACCAAAATCTTCACAGGGAAAATGCAGTCACCTTCACAAACACAGTTTTACTTTTACTGTAAAGTAGAAATGTTTAATACATCCACTCAACTCTTCAAGGAAGAATTAGCTGAAGTGAAGACAGATAATAAATAGAGAAGACTACTCGTCGGGCAAGAAAGCCTCATGTCAGAAGACTGCTAATGATTTTAAGTTTGAAAACAGATCAGCTGCTTCCCCAATTTCAAATACTCATTTACTAGTTAACTACAACATAAGCACAGGTTCACAAGTACCACAATAATAGGTCAGCTTGGACCCCACGTAACAGGTGTCAAGAACCTAGACAAAATCAACAGAACATTTTCTCAGGAACTAGCTATGCTCACTGTACACACGGCACCTGGACAGGCATTGCTTGCTTTACAGCCGTGACCAGTAAAAATTCACACAACTTATTTATCCTGTAAATTTCTCCTTGCTGTCAAACACAAAATAAGAGCAGTCAACCCTGAATTTGATCCAGAATTTGATCTAGGATTTTAATACCTTTCCTGAATTGGAATATAATTTTTGGATGAGCGGTATATAACTTTCAATGAAAGAAAAGCTGTGTACCGAGCTCTCATGATCAGTGACAATTGCTAAGTGGATTAGTTAAGCATTTAGGTGGCATTTAGCCTTTTTGCTTTAAGTAACATTAAAATTACATAGCAACTTTAAAATACAGGAACACTGACAAAGCATATACTACTGTAAACTGAAATCCTAAATGCTTAACACAGTAAAAGAACTTACCCCTGGAATAAGTGTCAGTCTATTACCATCCATCCAAAATTCCTTTAACCCACTCAGTTGTTCAAGTACTTCAGGCTGTAAAGAGAAGCAAATTTTTAAAAACGTCATACAAAAAAATAGTGAAAGGCAAAACCAACTTCAGTGAATCATCTATTTCAACTTTAAGTAATGTTTTATTATAGCTGTTATATACACATTTTTCACTGGGTCGAAGAAAACAAATAATTCACTTACTGAAATGTAAATATATACTGAATATAAAAAAATATTTTAAGAACTTGATCACAGCACTAAATAATCCTTACAGAAAGTCCTGGGGGTTTTTTATAGAAAGTATATTTTTTCAACTGGGGCACACAAGAAAGAAATGTTATATGTAATTTCTTCTGTCATGGAGGAGTTCTAAAAACCCTTAAATTCCATCAACTCACGAGACCTGTTTTTCAAAAACCACAATGATTTTGTGGTTTTGGGGAAAAGGAAAACAAATTTTCATTTTCTAGCAACCAAGAGTGCATCTGCATGATACAAACAAACCACTCCATCCATAAAGTGAAGTGCAGGATTGTGGTTCAATTACAACTTATTGTTAGAAGTATCATATATATCAGGGAAAGACCAATTCTTGTTAAACTTCATCCTGATTGGGGCTGGACTGGAGTTCCCGTTGGTCTGGCAGCGGGAGGAGCTGCAGCCCCCTGAGACCTCAGGGGCTCCCCAGGTCCCAGTGCCCTCACCTGTGTGCGGGGGCGGGGGGAGCACAGCTGGAGGGCTGGGCCCCGATTGGCCGATATCCCATGTCATGTGACCTTGTGCTCACTATATAAAGGCAGGAGAGGGCTGGGAGGGGCTGCCACTTCTGGGAGTGTGGCTGTGGGGCCTTGGTGTTGGGGATTGCTGGCTGGGAGCAGGTGGGTGTCAGTCGGCGGGTGGTGAGCAGCTGTATGGTACATTACCTGCTGGTACTGCTGTCAGTGTATTGTTCTGTTACTATTATTAAACTGTTTTTATCTCAACCCGCGAGTCTCCCTTTGCCCCTCCGATTCCCTCCCCATTCCCAAGTGGGGGGAGGGTGGGTGAGCGACTGTGTGGCATTTAGCTGCTGACTAGGCTCAAACCACAACAAACTTCTACATTGCATATGCTTTTCTATTTAAACTTCCCTCCTGAGGAAGTAATACAAAACAGGTGCTACTGCACCTTAACAACAACAACCACATTCAGTTAAATGCAGAATTCAGTTTTGTTATACTGTAAATAGACAGCATTCTTGCATAAGTTGCAGTCCTGACTCCCAATAATTCATTTTTGAAGGGAAAATCTTAACTGAAGACTAGCTTTCAGACAGATCTTCATCCAAAAAAGCAGTTTCAAACATTTTATGCTTAACAAAAAGATCATCCTAAAATGTTACCAGTAGTTGACTCTTGTAGCTAAAAGGCTGGGAGAGATGAAGCACTCAGCCAAAAATATACCCAAACAGATAATTTTGCAAACTATACTTAGTTCCTGGCTGTTATGGCTTACCGTGGGCTTGGGCACATTAGTTTAAGGCTCCCACACGAATATCTATCTTGTAATAAAAATATGGTAGTAATGGTAATGGCTAGAAGTGTAATAATACTAATGAACAATTCCTTAAATGCACTTCCCTATCTGACAAAACATACAACTAGGCAAGTGTTCAGCTCTGCATGATCTACTGGTGGCATACAAAGGCTTGATTTTATTATATGGCAGGTCATACAATATTATATGACAGGTTAAGTGATTATAAGACATTTATCTATGAGGTAATGAACAGGAAACAAGTTGATCCATGCTGAAGGAAAAATCTGAGCATTTCAACTGTCAATTCTATTTTGAATAACATTCAGATTTAATATATAGATTCCCTTGGATCTAAATAGTTTGTGTACAATAATAGAGGCAGGTTATGCACAGATTATATAGAACTTGCAACACTGAATACATGATAATCAGTACGTGTTTAGAATTTAAGAAAATGATGTTTATAATTCAAACAATGCCATTAATTTTTTACCAGTAACCACACCATTCCAGAGTGTTATTTTCAAATTGAGGAAAAACATACTCATATTCATCAGAAAATGCAAATAATTTTTATAACAGGCTCCATCAAGTAGTGTAAGGTATACATAATATTGCTCAGTAAAGGAACTCTTAAGCTGATGTTGACATCTTCATATTGATTAAAAATAGATTAAAGGATAAAGAGATTTATAGAAGAGATAAAGTTCTGTTATTAAGACAAAACTCACCACTTCTGTGAATTCATTACTTCCTAAGTCCAGTCTCTCCAGCTGAGTCAGTCTGGACATGGTTCTGCACAGGAAGGGTATTAATAAGGAATGAGATTTAAGAAAATATCGGTTACATCTAATCTTCCTGTATTCATACAAATACATAATTTTTATCAGTATTAAGTTGTGATGCTGCCCTGTAACTGGACTGATATCTAAATAAGATCAATTTTTCACACACTATTCAACCAGGCACACATTAATGATCATGCTGGCTGTTGACTGTCACACAGCGTACACCACAACTCATCTACAGATTAGTTTACAAAAAACAAAGACCACTAGAGTAATCTTTATGATAAAGAGTAATTCAGTGAAGTTACCCTTCTGAGCGCTTCAGCTTTTCACCTATGGCCACAGTAAGTCTTCCCAGCAGCCAAAGGCTGGTTAACTACATGTTTTCCTCTCAAAGAAAGACCACTGCATAATGATCAGCTAAAAGAGAAAACACCACTGTTGTATCACAGTAGCTAACACCTTTCTCCCTCTCCAGACTGCTGACAAAGTTGCTTCCATGTGATGTGGTCTGGAATCCTAATTACTCCTCTAGTCCTACAACAAATCAGATTATGAAATTGGATTCTGTGACACATCAATACTCTTTAAGCCAATTTATGGCAAAGATTAAATCCATGACTAAAATAAAGTAAAATCCATTATTTCAAGCTGTGTTTTGGCAACATTCTTCCTCCATTTAAGTTCACTTTGGGGACTTCACACACAGATTATCTACCACCGCACATGGTAGTCTACACTATCAGTACTCCAGTGAACAGCAGTACTACCTGAAAGGATTTTCAAAGGGGATGTTAATCCTGCATATGGCATTATGTTCTCTACTTATTTTATAATAATTTCCATAGAACAATTAATAATATCGAAAATTCTCAAATATAAACTGTGTGTACTTACTATAAAATTCTGTAAAAACTAAATAAGTGCATCTAAGTGGTAGTCTTTTATGAGAATATACGTATGAACACTAATAACTTTAAAAAACATCTGCACAAGCACAAGATACTCTACACAGATATTCAAAGCTTCTGTTGTTTTTCAAATACACTATGTATTACAGTTCTGAACATAGAGTTAAAAAATTACTTCTATTAAAAAATGCCTTATTGAAGTTAATGTGATTATTAATATTATTAATGAAATAATCTCAAAAAAGGATTACACTCAACATTTGTCTATAGATTTGATTTTCATACATTATAGTAATTATGCTGGGGACAGACTATGAATTTAGCATAAGCTACATAAAGACATGATAAAGACAAAAGCAGAAGCCATCTTTTACACTGCACACATAGCATACATAGGCTTTAAGGGAAAGCCTTTAACTCCCATTCCCAGTCTCTAAGAAGAAAAAGAAAAACAAAATACATGAAAAGGCTACTTCCAGAAGAACCTGAGAAACATTTTCCATCATTCTCAAAGCTAAAGAATCAGATGATTATCAGTAAACCACCTACTAAAATTAACTTTCCAATTCTAACAGAAATTCTCCAAGCCATCATAGAATCACCAAAGAATGGTTTGGGTTGGAAAGCGCCTTAAAGACCATTTAGTTCCAGCTCCCCTGCCATGGGCAGGGACACCTTCCACCAGACCAGGTCACTCACAGCCCCGTCCAACCTGGCCTTGAACCCTTCCAGGGAGGGGGCAGCCACAGCTGCTCTGGGCAACCTGTGCCAGGGCCTCACCACCCTCAGAGTAAAGAATTTCTTCCTTAGATCTAATCTAAATCTACACTCTTCCAGTTTAAAGCCATGACCCCTTGTCCTATCACTACATGTCCTTGTAAAAAGTCTCTCTCCAGGTTTCTTGTAAGCCCTATTTAAGTACTGGAAGGCTGTTATGAAATCTCCCCAGAGCCTTCTCTTCTCCAGGCTGAACAACCCCAACTCTCTCAGCCTGTCCTCATATGAAAGGTGCTTAAGCCTTCTGGTCATCTTTGTGGCCCACCTCAGAGCTGGACACAGTACTCCAGGGGGAATTTCAGAGTGGAGTAGAGGGGGAGAAACATCTCACTCAAACTCCTGGCCATGCTTCTTTTGATGCGGCCCAGGATACTGTTGGCTTTCTGGGCTGCAAACCCGTTGCCAGGTGTTGTGGTTTGAATCCTGAGGGCAACTGAGCACCATGCAGCCATTCACTCATCCCTTGCCCTCTCAGGAATGAGAAGGAGAAAATGATGCAAAATGGCTCAGGAATCCATATAAGGAGAAGGAGGAATGGCTCACCCATTATGGCCATGGGCAAAAGACAGACTCATTAGGGGAAGACAAGAAAACATCACTTTAAATCAAACACTACCAAAGACAACACTTAACAGGCAAGGTGGGACAGTGAGAAGCATCACCACATCCAAAAAACATCTCCCCCCACCCCTCCCTTCTTCCAGGGCTCAGCTCTGCTCCAGATATCTCTATCTCCTCCCCCAGCAGTGAGGGGGCCGGGGATGGGGGTTACAGTCAGCTCGACACTCCTTCCTTCTCGGGAGATGGGGTGAACGCTGCACATTCCTCCCCTGCTCCATGTGGCTCCCCTCTCATTGGACCTGGTCCTCCATGAACTGTCTCTGCAGTGAGTCCTCCCCACGGGATGCAACCATTCCCATGCTGACCTGGTGTGGGTCACCTTTGCATGCTGCAATCCCCCCAGTGCCAAACCTCAACAGTGAGGGCTTCTCCCCTCAGTCCTGATCTCCTTTAAGCACAGCTGCCTGTGCTGGTGTGGGCTCCTCTGTAGGCTTCAGGTTGGCCTCTGCTCCACCACAGGCTTTCATGGGTGATGGGAGAGCGGCTCTGCCATCTCACTATAGGATACAGAGGTGTCTGCTTCAGCGCACCTCTTCCCTTTCCTTATCCTTTTTTCCACTGACCTCAGTGTTCATCCTTCTCCTAACTCCTCCTCACAAGTCCCCACACCCTCCCAGGTTCCCCTTCTTAAATACGTTATCGCAGAGGTGCAACCACCATCACTAATTGGCTCAGCCCTGGCCAGAGGCAAGTCTGGCTTGGAGCCAGGGGACCTTTCAAGAAGTTTCTCACAGGGGACCACAGCTGTAGCCCCCTCCCCTGTTACCAAAATCACCACCACAGAAATCCAACACATCAGGTCATGTTGAGCTTCTCATCAACAATACCCCCAAGTCCTTCTCCACAGGGCTACTCTCAATCCACTCATTACCCAGACCTTATTTCTGCATGGGTTTGCCTCAACCCATCTGCAGGAGCTTGCACTTGTTGAATTTCATGAACTTTGCACAAGCCCACCTCTTCAGACTGTCCAGGTCCTTCCAGATGGCATCCCTTCCCTCCAGTGTGTTGACTGCACCACACAGCTTGGTGTCATCAGTGAACTTGCTGAGGGTGCACTCAATCCCACTGTCCATGTCATCAACAAAGATGTTAAACAGCACCGGTCCCAACACCGACACCTAAGGAACTCCACTCGTCGCTGCTCTCCACTTGAATATGGAGCCATTGACCACAACTCTTTGAGTATGACCATCCAGCCAATTCCTTATCCACTGAGTGGTCCATCCATGAAATCCATGTCTGTCCAATTTAGAGACAAGGATGCCACGCGGGACAGTGTCAAATACTTTGAACAAGTCCACATAGATGATGTCAGTCACTCTTCCCTTACCCACCAACACTGTAACTCCACTGTAGAAGGCCACCAAATTTGTCAGGCATCACTTGCCCATAGTGAAGCCATGCTGGCTGTCACCAGTCACCCATCACCTCCTTATTTTCTATGTGCCTTAGAATAATTGCCAGGAGGATCTGCTCCATGATCTTGCTGGGCACAGAGATGAGACTGATCGGCCTGTAGTTCTCCGGGTTTTTTTTCTCTTTTTAAAAATGGGAGTTATGTTCCCTCTTTTCCAGTCAGTGAGAACTTCACTGGACTGCCACAACTTCTCAAATATGATGGATAGCCACTTCATCCACCAGTTCCCTTGGGACCCATGGATTCATCTCATTATGCCTATTTGTGTTTGCCACAGCACTATGTAATCCCTTTGATAAACTGAAAAACCTGTTTCACAATTCATATTATTGTACATGCTGTCAAATCAATCTAACACTGAGAGATCAGGTAGTCTAAACTACACTTCAGGTTCTGATGTTGTAAACAGTCAGCTTCACTAAGGTTAATACTACAGCTTCCTTCAAGTAGCATACAATTCAAGAGGTGTGTTTGATAGGCAAGCTTGGTCCCAGAATCATTGTAATTACACTCTCAACTTGCTTCTTTCTAAAAAGGTTACTCTTTTATTGACAGCTATGCAGACATAAGCTTAATAAGGAAAAAAAAAATAAAACCCAACCTTTTCATGTTTCCATGGGACCATTTTCCCAACTTTCAGCTACCTATCAGATAAATGCCTCTAAAATAGCCTCCATGTATTTTTGATTTCCTTTCAGTAGAAATATTTTCATTGAGCTGATTTGCATTATCATACTGCCAGTTTTTCAGTCTCTGGCTGTGAATAAGCTCTAAGCAAAACGATGCATTTGGCACAAAGCAAGGTTGATTTAGTGTGTTGGCATTAATTACCCATTTTGATTAACAGTCTTTCAAGTGCTTCATGCTTTAGTGTTAAAAACTATGTGCATGTTTAATCCAGCAAGAAGGGTAGCTGATTTTGTAGAAATTTATCCAAATACACGTCTCATTACAAATACGACAGTATTTGCTGTAAGTATGAAAATATTAAAAAGGTGAGAGTGACAGGGAAACAAGAAAATATAGTTGTGTCCGATAGCAAAAATATTAGCATGTACTGCTACATCTTCTCAGCTTCAAAAAACCCTCCTTTATGTAGCTGTATAGTGTATTCCTTTTAAAATACATAATCAGGTTTGGAAAACTCTGTAAGTTTGAATTTCACACAAGCTTCTGTTCTAACATAATAGTTAAAGCCAGGCCATGGGCACCTTGCTGGCCAGGTCAACTGCTGCATGGTTGTATTATCCTGAAAGGTAGACTCACCTCTTGCATACTATGGACACCCCAATTCTTTTTTTATTCCCAGTTTACATCATATATAAACACTGCATGTTTCCAGTGCCTCACTGTAGCAAAATACATATTAATGTGATTAAATTAAAAAAAAAAAAAAAAAAAAAAAGAGTTAAAAAGAGTAGTCTCAATAGCTTTAATCTCCCTTAATTGAACCACAAGAGTACTAGAAGAGAATAATAAAGGTGACAGCTCAGAATGTACTGTAGATCATTATGGAGGTATTGCAGAGGACATCATGACTGCTCCTGTTCAGTTTTCCAGCAAGGATGAAACTCTGAAAACACTGAAGAGAGCAAAAAAAATCCCAGCAACTTCAACAGAAGTTGTGTTTGGCTTACATACATTAGAGCATATGTTTAAATGTCTCTGATCACTACAGTAGACCTCCATAAACTACTTTCTTTAAAATACTGCATGTAATTCATACCAATAGTGTTAATTATGGCAATTAAGGTCAGAGAAATTTTGTAAACAAAATCTGTATTGGTTATAAGTTTTAATTATATCTATCATTCCTCAGTTGGGAGTAACTTAATTTACAGAGCTACTACCTCAAATTACATTTCCTCTATTTTTTCTACTGAAAATTAGTGATAGCAGAAAGAGCAAAGGAGGATTGAGATTATTTATATCACATGAATGAGTAGAATGCTTCACACTTGGAAGATTTAAATTCACACTTTCTAATCCTATACATTTCATTCCAGATATAAATTCTGTCATCTTTATACAGCAGACACCACAGTACAGTATCTAGGCAGACAAAAAAGAGATTCCAATAGATTACATCCCTTGGGCATGTCTTAGGCATATATTTAACTACAGCCAGTAAGAAAACTGGCTGTTGTACTTGAAGAGCTAGCAATTCACATTTCAGCCTACTGCATGCAAGTCTCTGCTAGCACATGAGCTGGACAGATTGAATATTCAGTTGTTAGCTCCTTCTCTTCTCCACCAAAATATCTTACATCCACCAAAACCAGTACCTCTCTTTATCAGTGTCTGTTACCAGAGGAAGACCCCTTTTACAGTACACCACAACATATTCAGGACTCCAGGGCTAGATATTCACATCCTATCCTTGGGTTCTCTGTTTCTCTCTTCATTGACCTCTATACCTCTGTTAACCCACTTAGACCTCCAGGGTCCAAGTCAGAAAATTCAGAGCATTGCTCTAGCTCATAGAAATAGCAGGAACTGCACCATCAGGCTGGGCTTGTTTGATGTGATGAGTGAGAATGGCAAGGCAGGGTTTAGAAAGATGCTAGACTTTAAGAGAGGTACAACTGGATTTGCTGTTAAAACAAATGCTGCAAGAATCTCCAGAACTATTTTACTATTACAGAAAACACATGTTCTGTGGAACATGCCATTATGTTAAAAAGCCTGTTGCATTGTAGAATAGGTACAGCATAACAGATTCCATGCAATACAGTAATGAATTGCTACTTTCTTCTGCCCTGAAGTATGTGAAACTAAAATAAGTTCTCCAGACATGTGAATCGTATTCCCTCAGTCATTCTGAGCAAGCATCTCAAACTCTACATGTGATTTAGAGATAATGATCTTAATTACCAATGCCTAAGTCAGACACTCAGCCATCAGAACCATACCCAGAAAAGCATACAATACTGCATGCAAGAAGCATCAGACACCTTAGAATGACCATCCTGAGGTGCCCACATGCTGACTTAAAAAGCTCAACAGGTGGATCAGAAATCCACAGAGGTGGACAGGGGCAGAAAAAAAATTAAAGAAAAAAACCCAAACAACTCTGAGTGGGCAAATCTTTGAATAGGCAGACCAGTCAGTCTGAAGGGATATTTAACTTCATCTAAGTGAAAGAAAGGTTCCTTGTGAGAACCTTGTCCAGTTACTTAGCTCTACATTTTATGCTGTGATCTACTTTTCAATTAGCATAACCAGAGAAAAAAACCCTCCAAAATAGTTTAAATAGATGTCATCCGTACTTACTTTGGCAATATTTTTAACTGGTTTTCTCTAAGTTCCAATATCTGGAGTTTAGTTAATCTGTAACAGAAAGGCACAACAAATTATCACAATATACTGTATGCCAAAGCCAATCTCTGAACTTATTTATATTGCTGATTTTCAAAAAGAGATCTACACATTCAAAATATTTTTCCTGTAAGAATACACATCTTTTGTTAAAAAATCTGCATGATATTTTAAATTATTTATTGGGATTTGGTTTTGGTAAAGCAGCAAACAAACTAGATCTTGCCTGCTTTTCCTGCACCTGTTTGAACACATTCACTTTATTTCACCCCAAAGATTTTAAAGCACTTCATTGGATTCATTATGGGTACATGTTACATGTTACCATCATATACAGAAGGAAGCAACAGAAGACAGGTAAGATCAGTCTGCACAAGTTAAAATGCTGGATTTCTTACACTGGCAATGTATCAAACCATTTCATCTAAAAAGCCTCAGAGGAATACCTGTGGTCTTCCACACGGTAAAAACAACCTTTAAATTAATCTTGGATTTCCTTCTATATTCTTTCTAGTCAGCTGCTTAATCCATTTTGATATTTCTGTTAGAAGGCAGTTTGACCTTTCTTTCAGTAAATCCTTGGTCGCAAAACAAGTAACATATAAATTCCAAACTCAACTACTAGGCCAAGATAAATTCAAAGCAGTCTTGACATTCAAGCAATGTACCATCCCCAGCAGAATTTTTTTGCATCAGAACAGCAGTGACAAGACTGTTTCTTTGTCAAATGGAATGCAGAAACTGAGTTTTGTTTAAATACAGACAGGGTTGTAAAGACAACAGTTCTACGTGTGACCCACTAAAAGTCCTCATACAACACAAAATAAGGCATTAAGCTTCCTGACTCAAAAAGGAGCTTAGTGAACAAACCAGTCTTTCCTGAAGGTTCTTAACTGAGTGTGTTGTAAGGACAGAGACAAAAACTTTGATTTTAATTAAGTAATAAGAACTATACTTACAGCAAAAATAGAACTCTGAAAGCAGTATTTATTTTTGCTCTAGACATTTGTTCATTTTTGGATGCATTTGAGAGTAGCAATCTGTCACGCCTACAAATGACCTGGTAAACAGTCACCTTGAAACAGAGTAGAGATCAACACAGCCCAGCACTGCAAGCAGTACTTGTCATCTGGTAGCAACTGCTGGAGGGGAACTTCTTCCCCCCAACTCCTCAAAGAAAAACTAACACTCCAACAGTGCTGCAAGAATACCCTAATAAAAATCCAGTTTGTGGTAATATCACTGCTGTCAATCTAGAACACAGCTGGAAAGGACTTTCTTCCTAGCCTGCTTACCCTACCTGAATCCTAAGATACCAGTCTGTGACAAAATAGAACTTGTTTGTTTAAGCACCCTTAGATTTGAATGGTCATTTTGGACTTGGACTTCTGAACTGAAGAGCAATCAAACACTGCATTAGGCTCCAGTTGGTGTTTTGCTTTGATGACAGGGAAAATAGCAATACAGTTTTTAGTTTTTCTTCACAACATGTACATGCAGTTAAATTTCTCAGTTGACTGCAGTACAAGCAAATCTCCATTCATATGCTAAGCTACATACATTCACACCTACACTGTTTTTGCTTTAGCTAGAACTACCTGTACTACACTTCTAATAAGTTAATTCTGTGAACTTAAAGGCTGCCTTTGGTGATAGAAGGGTTCACAGCTTTGTCACCTTGTTTCATGTTCTATTCTTTCTTCAGCTAACCCTAAGAAACTGAAAAAACAAATATCAAATTTCTTATGTGCAGAGTTACACAGAGGCTACCAGGAAAACAATTTCAACCTCTTCTGAGACATACAGGCTGCGTCTAAAGTAGTAATCTTCTTGCAGTAATTGATAAGAAATAGTGGAATGGAGCAGTTGTCACTTCTTCCATAATGACTAAACGGGTTAATTCAAGTTTAATATAATGATAAACATCAAATACTCAGCCTAGCTGCTCTTTAAATTGCTGCCGTAAACACCCATGCTAAGCACCTGAACTGCTATAATGGAACTGAAAAAACAGGGTTTAATTTGCAAAAGAAATACAGAGAACCAGTCCACTTACACTAAAGGAAAAATAGAAGTCAAAGATGCAGAATATGTATTTCCAGTGCCATTCTATCAAAGATTTGTCATACTCATACAGAAATATTTAATTTCTCCACATGAAAAATCCCATAAGCGCAGAAATATTTACCCATTACCTAAACACAAAGCTCTAACATAGAATTATTCAACCCTAAGTATACCTGGTATAACACACTCAAAATTTTTGTTGGATTATCATTATTTAATGTAACCAGCTTAGCCTTCTTTTAAAACGTAGCTCAACTTTTACATAAAACAAAATCTCGATGTGAACACCTTGCCAGGATAAGAACAATATTCTTCCTAAATCTTATTTCTTTAACTGCACAGTCTGTAAAAAAGCAGGCATACTTAGAAACTTGCTGTGCAACAGCAGTCATTCCTTGGAAAGCTAAAAATACTTAATAGAGAGATGCTCTTTATTTTTCACCTCCTTTGCAGTTTTGCTAATGAAGAATATTTTTTTTTAATTGTAACTAAAATATAAAGGCAAGAGGACTGAAATATATGTATCCTATAGCCAGTTGTATTTGCAAAAGTTTTAGCAAAATTGCACATATGTAACTAAATTAAGTCCCCAAATTTATTATCACTGTACATTTTATGTAAAAAAATTATCCCAAAGCAGATACTACTAAAACCATCTACTACTACAAATAGTACTGAAAAACTATTCAGAAACAAGATTCAGAGTAAATTCCTTGAAACATCACAATAAAAAGTCTCTGTAAGGAATACCCCATTATAGACAACTTTCTCAGAGTTTTTAAAATGACACCGAAGATAAATTCCTTACTTATCTTAACCACCCACCATTAAATAATGTTTCCCTTTTAAAGCCCTCTCACAAAATTAGCATGCAGTGAGCTTCAAGTTTATAATGCTTTTCTAATATATTTGTATATTCAAGTATAAATATACATGGTGTATTTAGATACAACTGATAAGGACTTCTTAGGTAAGCACAACCAATTCTCAGACTTCTGTACGCTGGCATAAAGGATAACCCTGGAATCCGTGACAAATTAGAATTTGGGAGTAGTGATAAAAAAAACACTTTATCACCTCAGAATTCCAAAGGAACTGTCACATTTCATCAAAAGTCTGGTGATTTTTAGAAAGTCTAACAGGCTGGACCAGTATAACATCACTGAAGGACAGCAAGTATGTAATGCTCATAAAGAAGGGGGAAAAAGATCAGATAATCTTGACCTCAATAGTATGCAAAGCTTTATTCTTGCCTTCAAAATTTGTGCCAAAGCATGGAGGTAAATGTAATAAAATGCTGCATGGATATAATAAAAGTATTTTGCTTTACACAAAGTTTTCCTTTCTAAGCATTAGGCAGAATGTTACTGACAGAAGTGATCAAAGGCCCATTTTGGGACTATCCTGTTCAGTATTTTTTAAATAGCAATCTTGAAGGATAGGAAAAATGTTTAAGTTGGCTGATGCCACAAAAGACAGTCACAGACAATACAGTGAATTATTAGGACACTGTAGGGAAAAAGCCTGTACGACCTTAAGGACTGAAAGAAAATAGAAAAGGAACAAGATGCCATAGCACCAAGTCAAGTACTCATTATTTCCGTGTAGAGTCAGCCATTTCTAACTGAGCTGTCCAATGCATTAGTTGACCATGTGGGAAACAACACTAGGCAGCTGCAAAAAGGGCTAGTGGAATAGTAGAGCACAACCACAGACATTTTTAAGAGAAACAGGGAGATAATCATGACACTGTACAAGCCATGAAGAAATCTCAATTTTAATTCTAAATATAGCTATATATGTCATCATCCTCTGTCAAAAAGAGGATTAATTCAAACTGAAACTCAATCCAAGAGATATTAATGCAATCAGACACAAAGGAAAACCTGTCATACCAGAAGGAAACAAAGTTTTGTTTAGTCTAACATAATGAGAGGGATATAAGAACACTGTAAAAAATGTATGTGATGGAATGGGGGACGACACTCAAAAGATGACAGCAATTAAACTGTGGAACAAATGAATATGAACAGTCAAAGAAAAACTGATGTGGGAACCCAGGTTTCTAACTTGAACTGCTGGAACAGAAGCCCTGATACATGGATCATAAAAACCCTGCTAGCCTTAGTATGGCACTGGCTTAGTTTTTAAGAGATGTTATTGCCTACAGTTGCCTGTAAGAGCAGGTAACAGAAATCAGTTACTTCATATGTACCCATATAATGAAAAGTAATAGCTATAAGGCCATATACAAAACAATCAATTAACCAAATTGGAACAAGCTGAAGATTTGTCCTTTATGGGAATAACCAACAATGCTCTAAAAATCCGAAAGGCTTCTACCAGAGGCTTTTTGCTTGTTTTTTAAAAAAGTATTCCATATGCTGAAGTACAAGTTAAAAGACCACTTGTGCCGGGCTGGGCGAGCCGAGGACTCAGGCCAAGGAAGAAGAACGTAGCCGACTCAGTATGAGTGATAAAGTGTGCTTCCGTTTATTGATTTTCATTACAGCCTTTTATAATCTTTCTACTAATTATGCCTACTAGTCACTAGCTGATTGGCTTAAGCTCTAAGGGTCGTATTCTCACGGTCCACCTACTTGCAGTTAGCTTACAGCACAAGCTTCTCATAACACTAAGTTTCTCATGCTACTATTTCTAATGCCTCTTGACTTGTTTTCGATACACAACAGTACCGTAACACAACGTTTCTCAGACCACCGTTATCATAACACTGGGTTTCTCAGACCACTATTCCTAATTCCCCTTAACCTGTTTTCGACACACCACGGTACACAGGCCGAAGCATCCTTGACATTCCTCAGGTATCAGCAGCTGCAAGCAGCTGCAGGCAAACTCTAGTGGGGCCCAGCATCAGCAGCTAGAGCAGGCTCTGATCATACAATTGCTCGGTGGGCTCAGGACCCTTGTCTCTGAGCCATTCTCCAACAATTCCCCCTTTTTCTTTTTGTATGAGCAGAGCCTGCGCCAACGTTCATTCAAAGATTTTCTTAATACATGACAAGGCACAACTTAGGCATGCAGGCTTACAATCTATTGGCTAAAGGCACAGGACCCTTGTCTCTGAGCCATTCTCCAACAATTCCCCCTTTTTCTTTTTGTAGGAGCAGAACCTGCCCTAACGTTCGTTCAAAGGTTTTTTTTTAATACATGAGAAGGCACAACTTAAGCATGCAGGCTTACAATCTATTGGCTAAAGGCACTTATCACGCACCCAGAAGTGCTGTGATAGGTCTGCATCGTTAGCACGCGTGAACAAACTAAATCTACTGTGCAGTTAGTGTATCCAGGCATTCGAACAGGGCGTGAACAAACTAAATCTACTTTGTGGTTAGTGCATCCAGGCATTCAAAACAGGGAGGAAGCACTAGATTGACTTCCTCCTTGTCTCTGAGCCATTCTCCAACACACTTGCACTAGCAAGTGTTTATATAATAGTTGTAAAGTTGTAGGGTGGCAGACCAGTCTGATCACTTACAGAAGTACTCAATGTCAAAGGCATCTGAACCTTATTTGAAATGAGATTTTACCAATTCATCTTTTTCTAATTTATGTGATCTAAATATTACCTTCCTATAGAATACCATTTATTCTGTGCAATACCATGATTAGCAGGTAAGCTTATATGAAAGCTTTGAATTCATTTAAAAACAATGGGCAAGAAAAGTCTTAATTTCAGTTTCATTCTCCTAGCTACAAGCTAAGATGATGCAAAACGTTATTTTAAAAACCAAGGGTGAATTCTTCATAGCTAATAAGAGAAACGCTACACTGGAGAACTGACTTTCAAGTTGCCTTCATTAACTGATTTATTCTTAAGCTGTTAGTAATTAATGACTTCACCATTTCCCCAACCATTAAGCATTATAGAAACAGACAGTGATGAAGAAAAAAATTATAATGAGGCTTTTTAAAACTACATGTAAGATTAACTACTTTTAAGACCAACTGTGCAAAATTGAAGTCTTCCATTTCATCTGTAGTGCCTGTTTTTCAGTAAGAAAATCTTTCCATTTGGCTAGACTATTAAATAATAGAAGAAAAAAAAAAATGTATTGGCAATCAGTAAAACACCAACAAGTAAAGACTATGCTTCTTCTAGATATTTCTTCTTTGACCTTAATAAGGGCTTTTAAAACACAAAACTTGTGTACTAGAAAAAAACATGGTAATTAATGCTCCTGCATCATAAGAAGCTTTTTTGTTAGCTGAGTGTGTGACAGATCTGGTGCTTTTAATCGTTCATTAGGGAATGACTAATAACTGGACAGAGAAAAATATGTCAACAAGTCCAATCACAGATAATTAATAATCTAATGGTCACTAATGGTCTGCATCTGTGCTTATCTTTCACTGTACATCTCCTGATATGCCAAACTTCTGCAGCACTCTATTTGGGGTCTTATAAGCTGTGCTGACCCAGCTATAGCCATACATCCCAAGATAATTGTTTTCACCCAGCAACATGCCTGGTTAACTAATAGCCATATTTCCTGAAAGAAAGGCTTGATGGACATGGGATGGAGTAGGAGAGTGAAAATCTAAGAAGAGAGCATAAGACTGAAGAGAGAAGAAAAAAGCAGAAATGGCTGAATCGGCATGATAACAGGATGAACTATGGTCATCTAGGAGTATTCCTTTCAACGGTATTATCCTTTCACTTTTGTGCCCATGATTTAATCCATTTTGAAGAGATAGGAGTTTAGCATTTGTCTTGCATTTAAACTATTACATGGAACAATTTTGCTCAGTCATCATGCCATAAATATGCTGTCTTTCAGAAAGATTCCTGACAACAATGCACTTGAGAATTACAGATATGCATGAAGAAGCGAGTGCATCCTGGAGAGGACACGTGGAATTACAGATGTCATTACTTGCTTCATCCAATTACTAAATGATAAATAACCCATAATTCAGAAATACTAGTCACATATACTTAACAGACTTGTGTTGTAAAAGAAGCAAGTATGTAAATGAGTTATTTCTTAGCTCTTTATAAGCATTCTGTCTGTCCTTTAAAAGCCCAATTAAAAAAACAGTGATAAAAATTCAAGGTTTTTTTCTGTAACTAATATGTGGCATAAATGAATGGGTTGCACACACTTCTTCCCCTCCTCCAGGTCACACTTTGCTTGAGAAGCAGCAGAAACTGCTCTGCATAAATTTGAAAATAAATGTAGATACTATGTTACAAATTCAACTTACCTGCCAAAATTGGCTGGCAAAAACTCAAGAAAAGCATCGTTCAGGTACAGCTGCGTTAGGTTTAACAGTTGGGAAAATCCATCCGGAAGCCTGTATAGCAATAAAATAATTTAGGGCCTTTGTTTCAATTATATTCAGAGCATTAAGTCATATTTTCTTAAACAACAGTACAGTGTTGAAGTCCTACATATTGATAACATTAATATTAAGGTGGTCCCAGAAATTCTACAAATAGAAATTTCTACAAAATTTCTACTAGATAATTTTGAAGCTAATCCTACAGAGAACAAGTCAGTATTTAGGACACTATCTACAGTCAGTAAAAACTACAAACAACAAACACAGTCTTGCTACGTACTTGTGACCTCCTGACACATAATGTGGAAGAGGCATTCATTAGAGACAATAAGACAAATTAAAACCTATGCAACACCTTTTTCCCCCGTAAGAGTTACACACTGCAAAGTTTCTATCTCTGGCAGAGCTACTTCTGGAAAATTAATTTTGTCACTATAGAATGACAGGGAAATCTACTCACACAAGCTAAGTTGAAAAAAAACTGGTACAGGTCTCAGAGTAAAATCAATTATTGGTATTAAGAAGCAAAACTTTGCATATTTCTCTACATTCACAGAGAAGTGATGGACTTGAAAATAAGAAAGTCACATCGTATAATGCAGGATTGCCCACACAGAATATCAACTTGGGCAAAATACTTTAATGACATAACTATACTATATCACAGTGCAACGATGTTAATGAAGATACTTCATAGGTAACTGTGCTCCTTGCCTCCAAGGGTTGGCACATGTCTGAGGCAAAGTTGACACTCAGCAGTGTTTGCAAAAGATATAAAACATTGTCACGGTTTGAGCCTGGTCAGCAGCCAAACACCACGCAGCTGCTCACTCCTCCCTTCTCTTCCGGCAGTGAGAAGGGACAAATGAGCCAGGCTTGGGAATTGAGATAGGACTGGGATGGGGAAAAAAATCACGCTTTATGGTCACGGGCAAAAGGCAGACTCGTTAGGGGAAGAAAAAAAAGAACATAGATTTATTGCAGACACTAACAACAACACATAACAGTTGGACAGTGAGAAGCATTGCCACATCTTGAGAACACCTTCCCCCCACCCCTCCCTTCTTCCCGGGCTCAGCTCTGCTCCCGATATCTCTACCTCCTCCCCCAGTGGCGCAGGGGCAGGGAATGGGGGGTGCAGTCAGTGCTGCCGCTGCTTCCATCTTCAGTGGGGGGAGCTTCTGGAACTTCTCCCCCCTGCTCCATCGTGGTCCCCCTCTCGCAGGAGACAGTCCTCCACAAACTTTCTGTGACATGAGTCCCTCCCACAGGCCGCAGCATTTTCTTATACTGCTCCAGAGTGGGACATCAACCTTCTCCAACTGGATTCCCTCCCACGGGCTGCAGCCCTTCCCAAGCTGCTCCAGCCTGGGACTCCCCCGCATGCTGCAATCCTCCCAGTGCTGAATTACAGCAGTGGGGCTACCTTTTCCCACAAGACCCTGGCCTTCTTCAGGCACAGCACCTTGGTAATCCAGGTGAAAAAACACAGGCCATAAATCAGTGTCTGCTCCATCGCAGATCTTCATGGGTGGTAGGGGGGGGCACTCTGCTGTCTCACCACAGGATACAGGGGGGTCTCTGCTCCGACACACCTCCCCCCTCCTTTCTTCCTCCGTTCCTCCACTGACCTTGGTGTTCACGCAGCTGCCACAACTCCTCCTCACAAATCTGACTCCTCCTCACCACGTCCCTTCTTAAATACGTTATTGCAGAGGCACAGCTGATTGGCTCAGTTTTGGAGCAGAGGTGGAGCTGACTTGGAGATGGAGGAGCTTCGAGAAGTTTCTCACAGGGGCCACCCCTATAGCCTACTCCCCTGATACCAGAAAACCCCACCACTCGCTCAAATCCAGGACAAACATCAAAAAAATTACAAACTTACTTTGAAATTGGATTTACGCTGGCCTCAACAACTGTCAAGAATTTACAGTTTTTTATATTTTCTGGAAACTCCTGTATGCCTACAAGGTACAGAGAGAGGTAGGGAAACAGTCTTAAATTATTAGATGTAAAAAATGATGCACATAAAACCATTAGCCATAAAAAACTTTAATTCATTTAGCAACCAGTGGACTGGTTCTCTGGTATTTAATTTTAGATACAGTTTTCATTAAACAAATACCCCTATGCAATATCAATTCTTTTACTATTCTATTCCTAAAGCATTTTATATTGGAGCTGGGCAGACAGCTCAACAAGGAGCATTACAGAGACACAATACACTAACAATTCCCACGGCTCATTACCAAATACTAAAGTACTTGTACTTTGTAATGTACTTAAGATCATACCCTCAGTCCCAATTTCTTTTATTTACTTTTTTATTTTAAAATGGCATTCATACATGTGGTAGAATTAAGTTTCCAACAGGATCTGTTTGTCAAATGCATGGCTTGTATGACATCCAGGATAAATGGTAAGGCTTCAAATCTTAAAGTATATTTACATCATTCATGGTCCTGAATAGATTTTCCAAAATGTAACACATGCTTGCTGTTAGCTTCAGATTATTTGTAGAGAAGAACAGAAATGCTCTCTTACAGTCCAGCTGCAGAGAGAAAGATAAGGGCAGTGTCTCTTCTCATTCAGATTGGCAGGTGGGACTTGGTTGTGTTTCTCCATGTATCTGTTCTGACAATACTGAATCAGGAACAACATTGCGAACATCAACTGCTAAGTAATGTTTTTACTTACATAAGAAATCACACAATTTCTGATGCTAGTTTAGAGTTAGGTTTACCTGTTTGTGCAGTAACAAGCCTGACCTGGTGTATTAGGACTTAAGAGATGGCAATATCACCTGACAAGAAAAGTAGTCACAATGCACATACTTTCACATTAAGTCAACTGGTGATGCTGAGTGGCAAAGTCACCATGTTGACTTTTCCATAAAATCACCTTAAGTAGAAACACCATTTCTGTCAAAGTAGACTTTTAAGTCTTTCTTGACAGGAACTTGTTTGTCATACTAAATGGTTTAGACTGTTATTTTTGACTTATACCAGGTGTTGTACTCTGTTATTGAGAGGCGAAAGGCAAGAAAACCACACTAAGACACACAGTTAATCCAGGTATTTAAAGACCTCTAAGTATCATGGAGCCTTTTGGAAAACAGCTTGTTGAGCTTGAGAACAATAAAATACAGAAACAGAGGGGACCAGGAGGAATTGAACCATCAACTGTAATACAGTTCAAGGTTTCTGTCCCTTCTGTTTTACTACCATGTGTGTTCATGTAACATGCAAATGAAAATATAGCTTTATACATATGGCCATATGAAGTTTACTGGGGCTGTGAGTGGAGTTGAAGCAAAAGACAGTAAGAGGGGATACTGATTCAATTCACTTTACCACTCTCACAGTTCAAAATGAAAACTAAAAAGATAATCCACATAATGCAATGAAGCTTCATTTCTGGAAAGCAGCAGTGATATTTTCAAATCCAAAGACACGTTTAAAGAAAGATTAGAAAACTACTATAGGAAGACTAGGAAAGTACCTTACCTACTGCTGTCATATAACTTTTGTATTAAGAGAAAGATATTTCCAAGAAATTTAAACATACATAGTCTTAATTCCAGTTGTAGCAAAAAGCCTCTTTCACCAAACAAGAATATCCAAACATACAGAGGTAAAGCATCTAACATGATACAGTATTCTGAGCCATGGCAGATGAACAAAAATAAGCACATTAGAGGCCTGTGTAGATGAATTTATGGATGATCTGTATGAAGTGGTCTTCTATTGTCTAAAAAGTACATCAAGACCTCTGTATTGCTGATGATGTAACTTTACCTTCTTACAATAACTGTCGATATGAACCAGAGTAAACCACTGCTAAGCTCTTCCATGGTGGCACGGTTGTATTTCAGACTCAGTCTGTGCCATTAATTTCACTGTTTGAATCACACTGAGAGATTCTCTAAGCTAAGTTCTTTTGAAAGATGGTCACACTACTGTCCTTGGCTTGCTCCTTGCATGACAGATTGCTCTGGTCTAACATGTTAAACCTCATGTTTTTAATATTAATGTTAGTTTCCACTGCCTGTATCAAGAATTCACTGAAGCACAGAAGACTTAAATCTGTGACAACTACCTAGAAAACAAAACACACAGCACATCTGCTAGAGAGGAGAACACCAATGTAAACTTACTCTCAAAAGAACAGCCAAATAAAATATTAGCTATCCAAATACAGACATGTTAAATCAGCATGCTTTTGTACATAATTGGAGAACTCAACAGTAGTCTCCTGTTTGACTATGCCTTGGGCAAGAGGCAGCAACAGTTTTAACAACAAATTAACAGCAGAAATTCAATTGATATAAGAAAGCTAATAATGAAGGAGCCCATGAATACAATTTTGCTTCTCAGAGCCAGGACTGTTATGGTACACACCATCTTTACCAACCTCACTCAGTACTTCAGTATGGATAAATGGCAGCCATAATTCAAGAGAACAGTAAATTGGGAATGACAGCACGAAATACACCTAATGTTTGTAGCACACGTTGAGAAGATAGAAAAAAAAGTTAGGAGACTGCTCCTCTCTACCATGTGATTGGAAGTTGCATTTACTAACAGGCTATACAACCACCTCCAGACACTCACTTTTCCTCAGCTATATTCCTCCTGCATGATAAAAACACGCAGTTATTGTTGGATTAGTATTCTTTCAGTTCTCCCACCAAGAAAGCAAATTCAAAAAGCAAGTAAGAAGAGTAAGTATGGCAGGGAAACACTGGAAAAAGATATGAGAGAAAGACAAAGGTCTGTAAAAAGCACTTTATAAGAGTATCTGTTCCTTTTTCTCTGCTTTCCCTCTAACCTTAGTATCCGGAATCTTCTTCCCCATTAAGGAAGCTCAGTAAATCTTGAGGGTCTCTGTGACCACATCTTTCTGCACTCCTTTTGTAACAGCATACTAAATTAATCCATTTGATAGCTACCCCCACCCTCCATGAGCATCTGATCAAATAAACACTGCAAACTGAGATCCACATTAATTTCTAAATCCTGTTCTTTTGTTGGGTTCTTTACTGCTTCCTTTATACGCTGATACTCAAAGTTTATAAAAGACAGTGCAACCGATTATTTGGGGGTTATTTAGTCTGTTGCAGCCTTATCTCACTTCCCTTGAAAAGCATCATATGAACAGGTCCTTCATCCTGCTGTATATCCTACTTTACATGATAACAACCATCATCCCCAACTCATTTCAGTGCTGTAGCTGATTTATGGCTCCCTCTTACTGTTTTCCAAAAGAATAGAAACGATCACACTCGTGGACTATGACCATTTGCAGAGCACAAAAGGAGAAAATGCAATTTGCCGGTAATCTTTAATTCTAACCAGATCCAAACTGAATTGAGAGCAAAGTCCTTTTTGTAGTGTAATTTCCCACAGAAGTGAAATTTACATAATAGCTTTTGGTATTTACTTGTCTGTTCCTTCCTCCCTGTTTTCCCAAATTTCAGACACTTCAAAGTCACTGGCCAGTTTCTACCAAAAGCAATGCTAAAAAAAAAAAAAAAAAGAAAGAAAAAAAAAAAAAAAAAAAAAAGGAGGGGACAGGACTGGAAGATTGCTAAGGAAAATCTGGCAACAAGGTAAGGCAGAGGAATCTAAATTTCTTGTCTGGACTAAGCCAAAAGCAGAAAGCATTCATCATTCAGAACTCTACTTGGCAAAACTTCATCAGCTAATCAGCCTAACCTAGAAACTGGTGTTTAATCACAATCCCAGACCAACTGTGGCACACGCCCAAAGGGCATACCAGAAAGGTCATATAGGGATTTCAAGTCAATGGCCACAAGTCTGAAGGTAATCAACCTCAGTCTGGATCACATAACATGGTTGAAATTTGAAATTTTGCCTGATCTCTAACTCCTCTGAGAGCAATGATTGTTTTGGCACAGCTCATCAGAGCAAACATGCACAAATGTCCCTCTTTTTAGACTGGATCAAGGCAATTGTAAGTATAATTGGGGTCCCACTCATCATCTGGAGTTACACTTATCTCCTCCCCTACATAGCACAATCCTTTCCTATCACCAGGATCAGCATAATTTGCAGAGCAAGAGGGAAAACTGGGATGACTTTTTCTCCCCATTAGATAAGATGTTTTCACTCAGAAATACTGGCAATTCTGGATTTACAGAAAACTGTGCAATTCATATGCGCCACTGGCAGAATCCTTCACTGCAATGGATCCCAGAGCTGACACCCCAGTATACCACTGTTTCAGCCCTACTCCAGATGGGGGCTTGCTTTGTTGTTCATATTCAAGTCATGTAGTCATCATTTTCTTCACAATCAAACACTGGTATGCCCAGACTTCAGGTACTGAAACCACTACTGCTATAAAGCAATGGCAGTGCCTCCGAATGAAGTTCTATCTCTTGTCACACAGAAGCATTTTAACCAAGCTTACAAAAAAAAAAAAAAAAAACCAAACCCAAAACAAAACACTAAACCAACCCGAAAACCAAAACCAAGCAAAAAAAAAAAAAAAAAAAAGTATTGCTTTAATTCGTAAAAAGCAGAGAGAAAGCAAATCACTAACATGAGTCCTGTGGAAGCCATATGGACAATGTCCCCAAAGGAAAGAGTTTACAGCTAGATTTCTCAGTTTGTGCTGAATGTAAGAAGAAAAACCCATTCTCTCAAAAAACAAGCACAACAAAAAGCCCTCTTGCTGCAAAAGAAATGAAACTACAACCTGCTATGAATCCAATCCACTCTGCACCCTTGCAAGTATAGAGGACACAGAAGCAAACACACAGACTCAGTCTCAATAAATATGAAAGCAACCCTAATTATGTACATTCTTCCCTCAGCTAATCTATTCATCCTGGTCCCAACTTCTGGGCAAGCATCTATTAGGACCCGCCTGAAAGCAGTTCCACCATAAAAAGAGCAGCATTTGTTCATTCTTCCATCCACGCCTCTGCTACAGCTGTCCTTCCAGCTAATATGGATCAAACATGGCAATCAAAATATTTTCATAGCTCAAGGATATACACCACAACTCTCCCAAACATTACATAAAATCTGTTTGCAAAAGTTGAAATTTTAAACTGAAAGCCTAAAGTATCAGCCACGGTCTTTATTCTCAAATATTAATGTAATTCGCTTTAATTTGGGATTTCTGCGTACCTTCTAAATTAAAAGCAGCACTTTTCATAATTCAAAGTGAGCAGTGTGCTAGAGCCCAATCAATTCATTGCACAATGCTGACCCATCCATCCTTCCTATTGAACATTCAATCCTCTTTCCAATATTCTCTGAGTGTCCCTTGCTGCAGCTGGTTTCAGATCAACCAGGATCTCAGGTTTCCATGAGTGCCTGACCAGGCTGTAGGGCAGCAATAACACCTTCCTGCTCAGAGCTGGAGTTGCAGCTCAGCACGAGGTTGGCCTCCACGTACCTGTGCACAAGATGGTACTCAGTACTCTAGTCATTGCCAAAGACCTTAGGAGCCTCCAGCTTATTTAGTAAAAACCTATGGTAATTTCAAGAGAGAGAAGCAACTATTGCAAATAAAATTTTGTCTAGTTCTGCAAACAGGTATCTCAAAGCTTTTGAAACCTGCTGTATGTCACATCAGTCACTCCTCTTGCACCATCAAGAGTCAGAATTGTAAAATTCCTTGCAACTTGGTTTTCCTTGTATGTGATCATTACAGAAGCCTGGCTTTCTCTCCATCTCTTACCAAAGGCAAAAATATATAAGCTTGGAGTCCTGTGGAAGAAACCTACCTTTCTCAGGTAAAACTCAAAAAATAAATCTGTCGTAGATTTAACCTATCATTACACTTATTACCAATTTTAATACATTTATATAGCTTTTCATTCTTTACCCTCTCCACTTTGTTTATGCAGGAAAGTTCCCTTCCTAGAAAAACTTTTGCTTTTATCAAAGAAATCACTAATCTAAAAATCTTACAAAACGTATACAAAATTCTGAAAACAAACTCCACTGGATTTGATTTTTCTTTGAAGTGACTTTGCTTGACAAGTACCTAATTACAGCCTAATAAGCAGATTCATCTCTCCATCTTCACTTTGCAAAGTCTTTTTCTCCAATTCTACAGACTCCAGAAGTTCTAAGGTTTCCTTTCATGATGGTCATTTGCAGGGCTGTAAGCTATGACTATGCTGGGGCCTCCTTTCTTATGTTTACATAACGAAAAATGGAAGTTGAATCTTTATCTGGAGGACTATTTGGAGGTTTTTAGTAAGGAAAAATAGGTAACATTTGTACAGTCCATGTAATGATTAATGCAAAAGTGTCAGTCAAGCTACAATTCTGACAGGAACAAGTTAAACAGTGTTTGCATTTAAAAAACAGAAGAAAAAATCCCAAAACAAAACAATAAGGAAATATTTTCATGGGGAGATTTTTAAGCTTTTCTAATGAGTTTTAGAGAAAAATGTACTCTTACTGGTTGTGATAGCCATTATAATATAATTAGATTTACAATAAAATTCAGGATTGACAATATATTCGGTGCTCATTTTGTTAATGAGGTGGATACTTGACTACATACTTTTATATAGTAATAAAATATTTATTCACAATTAAGACAAAAGGCTCTTTTGCAGACTAAGTATCCACATGTGGAAAACCAACAGCATTAAGATGTAAACTGCATTTTTTATATTTTTTGAGTCCATTACAAATCTGAGTCTAGTATTTCTAAAATTTTTGTTTTGAGATTGCTTGTGAAATTCAAAATTTTAATCTGAAAGCTAAAAACTCATGCAAATTCTGTGAGTTTCAGAGAGTAATGAATCCCATTTTATACTGTATGTTAGCCTCCTGATCTGTTTAAATGGATAATGCCTGCTCATCACTTTCACCAACAATAACTTGCACTGCTAAATTATCAGTTAGTGCAGGCAGATAAAACAAGCCAACAGTTCAGTGGGTTCTGTTTCTTTATTCCTTTTATACACACGTACTGGCAGAGCTAGGATACTCCAGCAAGCCCACAAGATTTTTCCAAGCATTCATCCCCAAACCATCCAGAAGAACTTAAATTTTTCAAGTAAGGCATCTCTAGGCCTATTGTAGTCACATTTCTTACACAATGTAAAGGAAAAGGAGTGTGAGTAGCAAGACAGGTTCCTAAATGCATTTTCTCCACCCTCCCCCCCCCCAAAAAAAAAAAAAAGGGGGTAGCCAATAATGCTGCTTCTTGAAGACACGCCTGACACTAAATTACATCAACCTGAACATGCCAAGGCAGGCAGGGTAAAATTGCAAAATGTGGAACACTAGTAAGGTTGTGGGCAGCAGTTTTGTTCATAATGCTATCTTGGACAATTACCAAGGTTCGGGTGGTTTTCAGCTATGTCTAATTCATGGTTGGAGTGTCCCTGAGTCCCCAGAGTAACCTGAAACTAAAGTGTAACATAAACACATAAAGCTGTTTTGCTTTTTCCCCCCCCCCGTATGTCCTCCCTACCACCCTGAACTGCAAATTCAGTGTTGTCTGTGCAGTCACTTCTGGTTAATACATGATGACTATCACTCAAAACACATCTCTTTATAAAAATAAAGGTACATTTTGCTTTCACATGCAAATCCACATCTAAGAAACCCATAATTACATCTACAATGCCTCTTCTGTGTTAGAAAAATTTCTTTGAGTTCAGTAAGCTATTGGTATTAAACTTATTTCAGAATTTCAGATAGGTACACTCAAATTCCACATTCAAGTCCTTAACACCATTGAAACTCTCTTACACACAGAGTTCATTTTATGCTACAGAAACAGATCCTATTCAGTATCTTTAATAAGACAGATAATATATCTAAGAAAAAATATGATAAACACTTGAATAGAGAACTTTAAATATAATAGCTGCCTATATTTAGGATAAAATTTATGACCTCTATATGATGATACATTATAGTAAAGCTACAGACACAGGAGTCAGCAACAGATCAATTACCTTTTATTTCACTATCTTGGATGGTATAAAACTCTTGCTCCTGTCTGCCCTTTTCCACCTGCCCTAATATAAACAGAGAAATAGCAAGTTTACAGCAAGTTATTTTTGTATTCAGGATCTTCCTCTCACTTCTCCCTGAAGAAAATAAAACTTGGATCTGTCTCCCTATTAACTATGAATAATTCTCAATTCCTTGAAAAAACATATTCCTAAATGCACCAGATGGGCACTCTAAATACTCTCCTGAATTATCACTCTCCAACTCCTCAACCTCTGGCACACAGCATACTAAAGCTAGTTTGCCAAATCAGCAGATGACTTTAAAACACTGAAGAAAACATATTTGATCTAAATTTGCATCTGTTAACAAAATTCTTTACAGTTACTTAAAATAACTTTATAGGCAGATATGCCTGGCTGCGGGGGTGGGGAGAGGTATGGGAGATATGTTTGTTTTCTTGGGTTTAGTTTGTGTATTTTTCCATGAAGATTCATTGCAATACAGGCTGACAAACTGACACCTTTATATTTGGTGTAACATGACAGGAAAGAGAACCACTCCTTAATATCTAAGAGATGATTGAAGATAGCCATATTTTCAAAGCACCATGGCTTTTTTGGTCTTGCTAGTTATTTTCTAATCTCATTATTTAATCCATTGAATGCCTGAATAATAGAAATTTAAAATTCAATCTTTTTCTTTCACTACTTGAAAGTAAGGAAAACCAGACCATCTGACTGTTTCCCACTACACTAACTCTACAGGCACAAGCGATTTCAAGCCCATTTCCCAGGTTTCCAGGAAAGCCTGATTTCCCTGGCAGTCACTTCATCATACGTTTCAGCCTTTCAAATAACTTGAATCAAGTAATCCGTAAAGCTAACTCTTCTGTCCATTGATATATGCCTTCAAGCACTGTACATGAATGCTTTCCCCTTCTTCAAAGAAAAGGCAAAAATATCTCTTTGACAGTCTTCCACATTGTCCTAGATGTAAGCTAAGGCTGGCATCCTAGAGCCATGAGGAAATTATTGTCCCCTAAAGTTTAATAAACCCTGAAACAAACAGATTTAGGGGTGAAGAGTGGTGTTGTGGGGGGTTTTGCTGGTTTGGTTTTTTTTTTTTGTTTGTTTGTTTTTTGTTTTTTTGTTTTTTGTTTTTTGTTTTTCCTGTACAACTATCAACACATAAATAACTTGGCCACAGAGGATTAAAATTTGTTTAATTTTCCTTTAGCTTCATAAATAGAATAGTAATTTTTCTACATAGGTCTTACCTTCTGTATGCTGCAACTTCTCCTTAGGATGTAACCCAGCAGGACTGGGAGAGAAGGGCATCTCTTGATACTTTCTACAATGCAGGATGTAATTTTTGGTATAGGAATGCATTTTATTTATTGTACCGTTTGTTTAAGTATCATTTCATCTTTATGACTAGGATAGCATCACGCTTCAGGTGAAAGCTTCAAAGCTGAAGCCTACCTGGAAATCAGCAATGGAATACTTCTGATATTAAGGGTTCATAATAGCCTTGGGAATCAGGTTAAAACACCATAAAAATACAACTGATATACTCATCACTACGAAAAAATGACAGAATGTAGTGTCTATTGCCAAGACTAAAGACAGAGTTAAAACTAACTCTATTACCTACTTGCTACATATATATCAGCAGTTTGATATTATAGGCAGTATCTATGCCATCAATATGCCAAACCAAATGCTTGTACAAAGACTTCTGTATGCTCCAGAACACACAACTGTTAGAGGTTTGTACTCCATAACTCAGCACATGCCTTGAAACATACATCACTTCACACAAAGACTAGATATATTGACAGAGGAGTTGTCAGATGAAGACTACTAAACTCCCACCCTGTCTGGCTCAAGAAAGACCAGTAACAGGTGGTGTTGGGCACTGGGAGCATACAGGGTAACATAAGTGTCTCCCAGCTTTGTGTACTTTACTAAATCTTCCCTAGGCTTCTGCTTTTGGTCACTGCTGGAGACAAGACACTAGACAAGATGAATACTTGTTCTGGTTAAATATTATTAAATATCTGTAAGTATCCATATTTGGACATCTGCTCTGTCTGTTATACACTTTATATATTGTATGTATGAAATTAGACACATTTAAATCTGTAATTTAAAAGGCAAGACCTTTTATGAGCTATTAAAGTATCATAAAGATTGCTTTCTTGGACTAATACATTTTATGTAACAAATCTGCTACCTTGAAGAATTTCTGCAATTTTTATCTTTCATCTAAACATCAAATATTATGCACGCACATATATATGTATGTACTCTTACTTGGAAAGCTGGATGCTCTCCTGTACAATAGGCCTCCCTCTGTGAGCTAGACTCTACAATTCATGTGGTAACTTGAACACGTTTTAAAACTGAAGCTTCATTCTTCATTTTTATATCAGCTCTTTAGAAAATTAAATATTTCTCTTCGGTCAATACATTTGGTTATGCCTATGGCACAAACAGCTCAACTATCTTATATGAAAATCCTATCATATTTCACGTACATTGGTATTTAAAAACTAAAGTCTAACTACCTTGCTAAAATGCAACCTTTAAAACTAAATGCATATTTGATCTAAAGGTATCTGCACTCCATGATTTAGTTTCATTCACATTAGAAGAAAACATTAATGGTATATCAATACTACAAGAAAAATAACCTTTATTATCATTTTTGAATAATTATTCACTTGGTATCACCACAGGAATCTGAAAAGCACACTATTTTAGAATTTGATATCTCTCATCATTCTGCACTGAGATAGGTGATTAATCTCTACTTTACTTTTTTTTCCCCATAAATTAAGGGAAAGCAATTCCTGTGCTTCCCACAAAGTTCACTGCTTCCACACTGTATTTCTTCAATATCTAACAAAGAAAAATGAAGAATCAGAGATTTTGATCAGTTTTGCTAGCCTTGGAGAACTATCAAAACCCTGCCTACTTGGCTCTATTATAGACACACATCAGAACAATTGTGATCAGTGGGAAGCTGAGCAGTAAATTCTTACCAAGAGAAAAGCAGACACAAGGGAAGAGAATAGGCTTGCAGTTCTGAAGAGAAAAATGTTCCGTGGTTGCAACAGTGGATAGAGAAACAGAAAGGGAAAGGCACTTAAGCCAACAAACTGAAGTCTCCGATAATACCAAATTTATTACAGAATAAATAACACTATTTCTTACTTCACACAACAGGGACAAACAGGGACCCTGATTTGTTTGGGGGTTTTTTGTTTTGTTTTGGTTTGGTTTTTTTGCATTTTACAGCGCTTTCCAGAATAGCGGAAGAAAAGATGTACTAAGTAAACAAGCATGTGACCTCAGGACTATTTCTGATGTGCAACAGTAGGCATAGAAGCTACCCAAACTGTAGTAAGGTTGAGAACAGGCACTTGAGAATAGTTTAAATAAGCTCATGTTCTGTTGTTTCTCTGAAGGGTGTTAAGAACAAAAGAAAACCGCCTCTAGAAAACAGCCTCACAGTATTTTGTTCAGCTACTGCCTCCTTAAATTCTTTATTTGCCTCAGAGGAACAAGTGCTCTTTCAGCAGCCCTCTGAAGGCTTAGCTGAAGGTTACACCATTTCAGATGGACAAGTAACTCTAGCTGGGAAGTGACCAGCTGCCTATTCATGTACATAAACTAAGGAATTGGCCAGCACTAGAACTCAAATGCACTTTTGCTGCTTTTAAATCTTTTGTACTGAGAACTTGTGTTGGAAACAGTTAATCCTTTCAACAGTTCAATCTAGGACAAAAAGATGATTCTTCCTCTGTTGTGTGTCACTGAAAATTTAAGGCCAGTGTTCTTTAAGAAAGGCTATTAATCCACTTGTACCAGGAACACAGTAGTGACAATCAAGTCAATTTATCACACTAAATGCTGCGTTCATTACACAGAAATAATGAAGTAACAATTTAAGTACAGATTGCACTACAATGGACAATTAAGGGGAATTCCAACACCTCAACAACTGGAATACTTCCTTAATAAAGCAGAACTTAAATGTGGAGGCATGATTAGCTAGCTGTCCAAATTATTTTAATATCATAAAATCTTTAGCATCTTTATGTAATTCTTGTTTTCAAATATGATTTCAAGGAGAGGTTCTCTTACTTCACTTTGAATTAGTAAGACAAGACTATTATATCCTCATCAATTAGCAAGACTGAACTTTTTTCTCTCAAGTAAGTCACACAATTAAGTCTGATGACAGTGTAAGTTATTCAGTTTCCTCACAGTTGCACATATCTGTCAGCTTGCCAAAGCAGCACCAATAATAAAACCCCATGCATACAATACTTGGCTGACAATGTTTCAAAATTTTTAAAAGAATGACCCACACAGAACAATAGATTTTTAACAGTCAAACAAGTGAACCGGTCTGTAGATGCTTTCTCCCATACAAGAGAGGTTACCATCCCCAGAGCAGGACAACACAACCAAGTCCTATTACAATTTTCAGACAGGTCATTTTCATATGATACAATTTTCATATGAAACAAAATCTAACAACAGAATCCAGCAAAATTTTACAAGTTTTTGTGCAAACTCTCTTCAAGATAGTGAAACATGATGAAAGCCACTGAAAGTAATAAATTTTGGCATATGCATTTTGAGATAATATACCTTACAGTATCAGTTTTCAGCAATGAATCTCAAAGTACAAACCAATCAATTTGAGAGATACAATATCATAACCAGACCATAAAAGAGCATCTCTTATGTTAAGCAGTGATTTAGAGTAGTAATTTAAAATTTACTAGCTGTGTAGTTTCTAGAAATTATACTTTCACTAGTGTCTTTGTAGAGACAATGGTGATTTGCCTTTTAGTTACCCCAATATAATAAGTGAAGTGACTTACCATTCTTGCTGACATCCAGTTCCCTGAGATTAATGAGATTTGCAATGGATGCTGGCAATGTGGTTAGATCATTGTCTGGCAAACTCAGCTTGTGCAGAGACTGACAGTTAAAAAGTTGCTATTGAAACAAAGAAAAAAGTGAATGTGACTTTCTCTTAGTTTCTTCTATATAGCTATTGTTTTTAATCCCTTTAAACTTCTGACCTCACAGCTTGAAGGCTGGACTAGAGTCTTTGACTAAAAAAACCCTTTATTTAACTAGTTTTATTCAAAAGTGACTAAGTTTACAATGCTTAGGGAAGCAAAAAACTGCAAACTGTAACAACAATCCAGCAGCTATGCTTAACACATCCTACATATTCCTTCTAGTATCTCAGAAATCGAGACCTGTAGTTAAAAATAGTCTTACAAACATTGAAAAATATGCCATGTGATATCCCAGAGTTAATTACAGTTTCTTCAAAAAAGAATAAAATAAATTAATAGATGCATTTTAAAAAGTCAAATAGTTCTAGAACACAGGATTTGAGTAGGTATTGATCTTCTCTAAAGGTTTAAACTTGATTCCATTATATCTTACAATATTTTTTTACTTTCCATGCTTCCTAGCTCGAGTACATAAAAAAATCCAACAAAACCATGATGAAAACTAGTTAAAGTTTTATCTAAGGATATAGAAAACTGTGTAATCTCTTTTGTATACATGCATTATAATTTGTATCATTAGCTCAGTGCCAGATCTCTTCCTATATGTAAGGCACCTTGAGATGCTTACCCAAACACTTTACAAATTGACAAAATAGGGCAAGTAATATTAGTGTAATGGAAGAAAAATCCTCAAATGATACATAGGAAGCTTACAGATAGTACAAAATAAATATCTCTAAGTGACTGAAAAGGTTCATCCAAACAATTTATGATAAATATTCCTTTCCTGACAATTTTGGATAAGATCATTCATAAATACCTGGACTTGGTGTTCTTTTCTTTTGGAATTCTGATAAAAGGTCATACAAAACCAGGAAGTGTTCTGCAACTAAGAATTTATCCCACACAAAATCAGAGCAATGGGCTTAGTTCAATGAAAATTTCTTGGATCTCTCTCAATTACAAGGCCATTATTTCAACCACAGACTGTTGAACTAGCCCCATTCACATAACATTTGCATATACCACCCCAGAACAAAAGCTGACATAAATTAGCAAGATGGACGGTTCAAGGAATGAGCTTTAACATGCCTATCGATGTTTCCAATTCCTCAGAAATGTACACCTGTTAGAACTAGTTGATATCTTCAAGGCTTTGAAGAGTTACAAGTCACTGAGGATATTTATTATATGGAAAGAACTTCAGTGAAGTCACGTTTTGTAGCCATTTCTTTATTTCTGTACTTCAAGCAAGACTATATATTTAAAACTCACCCCTGAAAACAATCATCTGGAGTCTTGGAATCATTAGAAATTTTCCTGATTAGTCAGGTGAAAGTAAATGCAGCACAAGGAATTGCAAGATCCCTAGAGGAAAATGGGGGATGAAGGGGAGTTTTGTATGGCGTTGACTTTGCAATTGTTCCCATTTTTGTTTTGTTTGCATATTCAGTGATTAAGTAGATCATCATTACTGTTAGTGAACACCAGAATTAAGGACTATTTTACTGCAGAATTCCAATTTCTTCTGAACAGCAAAGTGAGAAGGAAAACTAGAATTGCTAGAGTTGGAGCTTTTCAGCACAATTGCACACTGTGGCACTTGGAATAAACAGGGTACCTTTTCAGGTGTGATTTAGCATACAAGATGAAAGCATTTCAAATGCCCAGTCATTTTCGAAAAACTGACTACACATCAGCGCTTTGCGTAAAGCAAAGTCCTTTTTGACCACCACCTTTCCCTCCACCACAGTTAGCTCATGCTGTCCTCTCAGACAGTCAACTACATTAAAGAGCTATACTGTAAGAACCAATTTTTTTAAGTACTCTGGAGTTCTGAAAAGATTGAAGGCAATTAAAAAAAGAAAGCACCACACAGCTGAGATTAGGTTGACAAGACTGCCCCAAACCTGTTGTGTTGTGGCATACAAATGGCAGCAGACTGCAAAACACAGATAAGAACACACCACCAGGGACAAAGAGTAATGGGAAGAGTGGGAATGCCTTCACAGGGCTTCAGAAAGCTGGAGAGAGCCTAACAAGTACAGCACCCTTTGCCTGAGATGGCTTAATTAGAAACCTTTTTCAGAATTAAAACACTAAATAAAAACCTGGGTTAGGGAAAAGGCATGCACAGCTTGAAATTCTGGATTCAAATCAGCTAGGGTAATTTCAAACATTACAGGCCTTCCCTGACAGATCTTCTATGAATAGTGTTAAGATTACAATTTCTGTCGAATGATTAAATAAAACACTTTTATTATGTCTTCAGTACTCCCTAATCTCTCTGCTTGTTTCCTTTACAGTATCTGAATTTGTGTATAGGGGTATTTTTCTTTTGAAGATTGAAAGGGTAGTAAAAAATAATGATTAAAATTACTTAAAAGCTGAAAAAAATACTTAGCTTCTCAAAAATAAGCCTATAAGGATGCCTTCTTATAATTTACAAACACATTAACATGAAGCAAGTATAGGCTATTACAGATCCCTGCAGTTCAGCAAATAAAAGCAAAAATGAACACAACATAAATGTTCAACCAGTCTTCCTAATCACATGAATAACTTAATCTTAGATTAGACCAAGGCAAGTGGTAGACTGCCCACCTCTCAGTGGCATCAAAATTAGATTTCATATAGGACCTGACTAATGAAATCAAATCACATGTAACAGAAAAAGGAAGACAAAGCAGACTATTTCTTCTGATCTAAAACACCAACATGTATCCATTTGATCACTAGACTAATCTTAAAAGAGGAAGACTGTACTAACAGAAATTTTTAAGAAAATTACAAGTTTGGGAAGAAGATATTTACTTAGTTCTTATGATTTGGGAAATAAGAACTTAATACAAGAAGAGGTCCAAAAATTTCCTTTTTTTTTTTTTTTTTTTTTTTTTTTTGGCTAAGAAAGGTATTTTATTCTGTTTATTAAGCATTCAATTTTATTCTTCTCCAATAAAGAATAAGCTACAGCAATGAAGTTCTGAAATCACCTGAAAAAAACTTGAAGGCTGACAAAAGCAAGCTACTAAAACCTAAAGTGACTAACCTTGGAGTAAAGGAGTATCCTGCTTGGGAAGAGACAAGAAGAGAATAGTGGAATTTCTAAACTATAAAAGACTTGACAAAATGTCTAGTTTTAATTTATATGTTATTAGCTCTGTTCAACGTTCAAATACAGATTTCCATTAATGGCTTTTTAGGAGCATTTAAGGTTGGATTTTCAAAAGCACTCAGCTGGTTTAAGACAGTTTTACTGAAATCCAGGGCTTCTGATAACTGTCAAGTTACTATTCTGGAATTGGTTTATTTTCTTATTTGTTTCATTTATCTTTCAAAACATCCAAACCAAAAAAAACTGAAGTGGTTATAGGAAACTTTACAGAAATCTAACAATGCATTCTATAGTTGTCCTGTGTGACAGAAGATTTGCACACAATTGTGACAGAACAATTTTCCATATTAAGTCTTTCATCTAACAACTAAGTTTTTAATTTCACCAAGATAGGACCTAGTACTAGAAACAAGTCTATTGCAGTGATCACTTAGTATTTATCGAAAGTCTCACTGGCAAAAATATTAATTATTTTCTCTAGTGTACTGCTAATTCAGCATGTAGTTTGTCTTCAGATTTCAGAACAAACAACAAATACTTCTACAATACAGATGTAACCAAAGTGGTATTCCAGCTCTCTAGTTTTTGAATTTAAGTTATCTGAGATACTTCAGAAAGTCTCTTCAGTCACATACTAAAGAAGAAAGCAAGACTTCAAGGGAATATTCTAGATTGTAGCTATATTTTGTGGGCATAGATATCTGGACATTAGACTGGTTTCTTCTAATCTTCATGTGTTATCAGAGATTCAAAATAATGCCACACTTTGTAGAATACAGCTAGTCATCTTAAACAGACACTGTCACAAAAACAAATTAGCCAGCCTCTTCTGCTATGTACCTCTTTTGGGCTGCATCACTTGCTTAAGCAGTTTCACTTTGATTCAGGCAGAAAACTGGTCAAGCTGGAACACAAAAACATTCCTTCTACCAGGGCTGCTTCTTCTGGGACCAATATTTACTAAAAAAATTCGTCAAACTGCAGCCTAAAAGCTCAAGTGGGAAGCTAGACACTATCAGCTTCTGCAATGCTGATGAAGTAACAGTTAATAAATGTAACTAAAAGGAAAACCACCCAACATACCTTTGGAAGCTCCTCAATCTGATTAGCATCTAAATAGAGTTCTTCTAAGGTCTTTTCAAAAGTCAAAATCTCCTTAGGCACCTGTTCCAGGTTGCAGTGAGAATAATCAAGTGTAGTGACTGTTTCCTCCTCTCCACGAAGACAGCGGCATGGCACCAGCCGCACAAACAAATTCCGCTTTGTTGTCATTTTCAGGCACTGTAAAACATAAATTGGTCGATTTAATAACGAAGATAACTTCAGAAATACTCATGTGGACAGCTTCTCAAATTTCCACTGGCTGCTAAATACTTAAAAAAAAAAGAAGTGTATACATATCCACCTCTGGGGGGGTGGACAGATGAGGAAAGAGTATTTGCTTTCGTTTAAACACAACAGATGTGTAGCAGCATTAAATGGTGTTAAAATACCTACAGACCCCAGAACATGAAGTCAAAATTTAGGCTGCAACTTATCACCTGATAACACAGCCCTGCATTGCAGAGAAGCTGAGAATTTTGAAGCAGCAATTCTGAAGTGTCCATTGTGTTTTTAAAACAGTTTATTTTTACCTTTACAAAGGTTACTGGGATAATATTTTTGCTTAATACAATAAAATCCACCCTCTACAGAGCACTAAAATATAGCTATAGGAAAGCTAAATTATTTTATTTGATGAATAAGATTAAAATCATGTACCGCAATTACAAATCCCTAATTTAAAGACAAAAATATAACAAAAAGAACCAGTGTGGTTTTTACCAACTGTTCTATCTACAGTTTAAAAGGAAAGGTTTCCAAGTGTTCAGATAAAAAAGTGACATCTTTTTGCAATTCCATTCAGTCTGGAAAAATTCAGTACATCTTGCTGTGCACATGGGAATTAAGGAAACTTCACCTTGCAATTGAAATGTATTTTTCTCCCTTTGAACTCTGTCATTGCTATAGCAGTCCCCTCTGATCTCCGTGGCTTCTACAGTATTTCCACTCAGCAGGATACAGCAAACCTAAATAGTGCAAACTGACTAGCTGATTACTGGTGGCGTACATCAGCCATGTTTTGCCTCCTCTCAGCAAGAGCACGAGTTTAGGTCTCTTTCCACTAATTAGTGATTAATTTTCACAAAATTCAGAAACAATCATCTTCAAAATGTCACCTCAAGTTTCAAGTTTGGCTGAAATCAGATGACAGACTCAATTTTTCAGGAAGGACCAACATGTGCAGACAGACAAAGTCATGCGAGCTCCATTTCCTCAGGAAATTGGTCTAAAAATACATACTTTCACAAAACAGCACTGAGTATTTATTTTCCCAAACTCCCAACACTACAAACTAAACTGTCTGGGGCTTTATCTTCATTATTTTGAAATTGCAGAAATTGTATTTCAACTTTTGGATTGATGACAGAAACTTTATTCTTCGAGTGCCAAAAAAGTCTTTCAGACACAGTTAGCAGACTGCACTTCAATTTTCAGACAGTATGCTAGTAATATAGGGAGAAAATAAAATACCATAGCCACTGCACTGCATGAAGTCACAGGCTGTGACACCGCTCTTCTTACTAAGATGAGAAAAAATGTCACACACTTGGATTTTCCTCTATGAACAGCTAGCTTGCCAAGTACTTCACAGTATGTTTAATTTATATGAGAGCCGGTCAAGGAACTCCTGTACTTCAGTGTTTTGACTAAACAGAAGTACAATTTATCACTCAGGCTGGGTACAGTCAGATTCTACTTTCATCCATTAAAAAGATGGAAGAAAACTCTTCATTAGTGACATGTCAAGACTTCCTTTTTTAACAGTGCCTCAGTGTTGCTAGGATTTTATCTTTCTGAACACTTATCACCTCCCATAAAACTCCAGCCATATTATTTAAATAAAAAATGATCTAAAAATAAAAATATATAACTGTATTGCAATGCAAAGAGTTTAGAGACTGCAAATTCCACACTGGGGATTTCCACAGAATGGGAAAGTCAGCAAAAGAGGCAGTGTAACCTCCTCCTGCTCATTCCACAGGACAGGCTCCAGCATGACATCCTCCAGCCACCCACAGCCAGATGACAAAGATGCTAGAAGCTGGTGTGCTCACTGGGCCAGAGCTACCCATGCCTTCTCCAAGCTTCAGAGGCCACACAAAGACAGAAGAGGAATTCCATGGCCAACATTTACAAACAAAAAGTTTTTGACAAAAAGAAGTATCACCTAATTTTGTTATTACTTCAGAAATCTGCAGAGCTGTGGAAAAAACACACCACTTCAGAAAGAAGCGCCACCAGCAGTCTCTTCAAACAGGAGTGTAAACAGAAGAACACATGCCTTGGAAACAACAAGGACTGGAAGCGGAGATTGTATGTGTGAGTTGATTACCAGAAGTCTGGATGGGGAAGACACATCTATCATACAGCCATCAATAAGGTCACTTCATCCAGTCATTTCAACTTCTGAGAATTATGTTTTGGTTTCAAGAATATGAAAATGTCCACTACATGGTTTATATAAATAATGAAATAAGTTACTCTTTTTCATTCAAATGCTTCATAAAGAGCATACATCACACTGTTCACCCCCCTCTTTTTCAGTGGCTGTTCTCTTCACACCTAGTCTTACTTACTCAGGTCTCAAAAGTTTCTGAAGCAATAAAACTTTTAAGGCCTAACAATGCAAAACACACATACCTAGTTTTCCTAACTTACTCCTTTACTTTGTAAGAGAGACCTTGAATTTAAGGAGGAGGAAGGGTGAAAAAAGGAGGATTTTTTTAAAAGATCACATACATCTACAGGACTGTAAAAACATATCAGTAAATAAATGCCCGTACAACATCAGTGTTGGGTCGTATCTCCAGTCAGTTATCATGGCAGCTAAAGTACTTAAACTCATAGCTCACGTCTCAAGCCTAAATAGTGTAACTCATGTTTAAGTAACAAATAAAAAACACTCCCACCAAACCATTGATTTGACCAACTTGCACATACATCTAATTATAATGCTACAAAGACCAGAATGACCCAAGAAAACTGCTCTTAAATAAATGTAGGAAACTATGCAATGTGATTTAGTTCAAATTTGTCTTATGTTTGTTCAAATTTTACTTCTACACATATATGAAGAATTGTTTAGCACTGGTATTCTACAACAGAGATGGCTGCCAATGCTCAGAATGGATGCAGCAGGATAGTCACATCAAGTATTCCACACCAACACTCTTCTACAATATATATTTATATATACAGACAGGCAGACACACACCCCCTCCCTATCTGCCTGTCCACCTGTCTTGTGGTCAGCTGTTGAAGCAGAAAAACTGTAATAGAGGAAAGAAAGGATGCACTTCAGAAGAGACCACTGTTACAGTTATCAAACACCGGGAAATGTAATGTCACACAGAACATGCGATTCTCTTATATTGCTCAAAATAAGAACTTCACCACGGATAGTTTGGGTAGATGCACAGAAGATAGGGAACACAGTGTATAGCGTTGTTCCCTTGCCACAAAACAGGGAAGTCTAGCAAGCAGAAAAATCTTCATTTCATAATATCACAACATCAGACCACCTGAAGGCACCAAATCAAATGTAAAATTGCTTTGCAGATCTACAACACTGTGATAGAAGCTTATTTTTCTCCACTAAACTCCTCTAAATTTTTATGAGGCAGATCTACTAAAGAACTCAGAGGAGGAAAAAAAAAAAACCACCCACAAACAAACACCCCTTGTTCCCTGAACCATTAAAGCCTTAACACATAAGTGTACCTCAGGTTCAGTCTTCACAGCCAACAGAGGAAAAAGTAAGATGTTCATATAGGGGTTTTCTGTTTTTTACTTCTTGAAGGAATAGGAAGGGGAAAACATCATTCTATAATTAGAAGCTTTTCTTTGTAATCATTAAAGGCTCAAAAGCTGGAGTGCATAAGGGAGAATTAATTGTGAAGACTCAATCTACCATCCAAAAAAAACTAAACGTTTTAAAAAAAAAAAATCTAGTTTAAATTTATATAGTTGCTAACTAGAAGCAATCAGATTTTTGATCACATTTTTTTTTGCTCCATGAATCATTTTTAGCATGTATTTCACACCTCTTCTTCCAAGCTTATTTGAGGATCACATCTAAGGATCAGAGATGTTGTAGTATCTGTAGTAAACTCAAAACCGAGTGATTTAAACTACACAGATATGTTTATTTCAGTGAAGATATGTTTATTTCATTTTCAGTCTTCACTCATTCATATACATTAACTGTGACAGTAATAGGAAAAAAAAATCCACAGTAACTACACAAAATGGAACAAAGAATAATGTTATCTATTGACCTGCCTATATCCTGAAGTTAGCAACAATTACACAGACAGGTTTTCTTCTAGGGGTTCAGTGGTGGTGAAGGCTAATTATTCTGTGAAGTCTCAAATTTGTGAGAAAAATTGTTTTCTGAATTAAGTATTGTAGTGATTTAAGTATGGCATCACGGTAGTGTTTTACCAGTATGATCCAAAAGAGAGGGAGATAAGAGTCCACAACTGAAAGATTCTTTGCTCTAAAACTGTACACAATTTCTTTAATATAACTTATATCAAAGCTTCATCTTATTTTTTCTGCCTTATATCTACATAACTAGATAGGTATCAGTTCATATAGTCTATCCTGTTTGAGACCATGAATGACTTAGAGAACTTCAAAGTTTCAGAACTGATAAGCAAGGCAAAACTGACCAAGAGGTATTATGGCACTTGCTCAAGTAAGGTCACAGTGTTCAAGTAAAGAAATATTTTTTAAAAAAAAAATCAACTCTTCCATTTTGAAATTGAGGGTTCTCTACCTCAAGATACACGTTTTCCCCACCTCTCCAACTGATCAAACAGTAGACAAAGTATCTACTGCCAGCCTCTGATTTAATTATAGCTATCAGCCCTCCACTGTTACCAGCAATGGTTGACACTTGCTATAAGCCAGTTATAACAAGTGGAGAATACTGTGTAATTAATCAATATCAAGAAAAAAAAATATCAGAGAATCTAGGGCAAAGACTATAATTCTATGAGATCTACACTGTAATAAGAGCGGATTGTATCTATGTGGTGGGTTGACCTTCACTGTCTGTCAAGTGCCCATCACGCCACTCTACCACTCTCAACTTCTCTACCTCCTCCCCCCTGAGCAGTGCAGGGGGACAAGGAATGGGGATTGTGGTCAGTCCATCACACATTGTCACTGCCGCTCCTTCTTCCTCACACTCTTCCCCTGCTCCACTGTGGAGTCCCACCCACAGGAGAGAGCCCCCCACAAAGTTCTCCAACATGGGTCCTTCCCACAGGCTGCCGTTCTTCATTAACTACTTCAGCATGGGTCCTTTCCATGCAGTGCAGTCCTTCAGGAACAGGCTGCTCCCCCACAGGGTCACAAGTCCTGCCAGCAAACCTGCTCCAGCGTGGGCTCCTCTCTCCATGGGGCCACACGTCCTGCCAGGAGCCTGATCCGGCATGGGCTTCCCATAGGGTCACAGCCTCCTTTGGGCATCCACCTGCTCTGGTGTGGGGTCCTTCATGGGCTGCGGGTGGGGATCTGCTCCACCATGGACCTCCCTGGGCTGCAGGGGCACAGCCTGCCTCGCCGTGGTCTTCCCCAGGGGCTGCAGGGGAATCTCTGCTCCGATGCCTGGAGCACCTCCTCCCCCTCCTTCACTGACCAGAGTTGTTCCTCCCACATATTCTCAATCCTCTCTCCTGGCTGCTGTAGTGCAGCAGGTTTTTATGCTTTTTAAAATAGATTATCACAGAGGTGCTACCAATATCACTGACTGACTCAGCTTTGGCCAGTGGTGGGTTCATCTTGAAGCTGGCTGGAACTGGCTCCATCTAACATAGAAGCAGCTTCTGGCATCTTCTCACAAAAGCCATCCCTGCAGCCCCCACTGCTATCAAAACCTTGACACTTTCAACCAACACAATCTATAAATTGTGAAATATTTTTAGTGAATAGAATAGAAATCATTGGAAGCAGAAAAGCAAGGCATTGGTTTGAAAGATCGTGAACAATGACAGAAAGCAAGAGCAACAGCAATCTTGGATACACACTAAATACTAATCCAGTAAACACAGCATCACCCAGTGAAACACCACTTTACTGGAACTCTGATTATTCCCTGCACACTCCTGTCATTCAAGTACCTGGCAGCCCAGCAGCACCTGCAGGTCTGACAGAGTCCCATGAGACATTTTTATTTAACCATATATATATATATATAAATAAAACAAACCAAAACAGACAAAAAAGAACACACACAAAAAAAACCAAACAAACAAACAAACAAAAAAAAAACAGAAACCAACACACAGCCCTCCAAGTATCATGTTTTTTTGAAAATTCTAAGATAGACTTGTTACAAGTAGAAGTTCACAGCAATTTTGTTCCTAATCTCTGTTAATATACTCTAAAAGCAACAGTTTCACTGCACATTAGTCCTTCACATTTCCCCTCTGGTGCTACCAGGATGTGACCGCTCATACTCTAAGCTGGTGAAAGTACTTTTCCTCCCCCTCAAGCCTTTCAAAAGGGTGTTTACCAGTTCCATCAGCAACAGAGCTGAAAATGAAACCAGCTACCAGATGCTTATACAGAAAAGGCACAAACAGCTCTGCAAAAAAATATCTGGTCAGCTTCTTTTTAGCCCACGTCACTATCTATAAACAAGTCCAGAATTATGGACCTGAGGATGTGCAAACACAGGAAAGCAAAAAAGACTGTGGTGGGAAGTGTGACAAATACAAGAAAGCTTATTTGGCCAAGTGACAGAAGTCCCAACATACTCATGTTGAAACAAAGAATTACGAACAAAAAAAAATTATTAAGAATCTTATTTAATCCACAAAAACAAACAAACAAAAAACTACAAACAAAACTAAACCAAAACAAAGCAAACAAGCAAACAAGGAAAAAAAAAGAATTCATTACTTTTACATTTAAAAAATTCAGTAGAAAGTGAAGCTTCTGATACTGGATATAAAAACATGAACCAGTCTCTCTAGCAATGTTAAAAGTTTTTCTCTTCCTAAAGCAACAACATGCACCACAGAAGATACCAAGACAAAGGCTATTTGGCTTGATGATGAAAGATGATCTATTGTGAAAATTCAGAGCACAATTCAAATTAATCTCTTCCAGATAATGACAGCACTAGTTCTCATGAATTTGGGGAAACTGTAAACATCTTAGTCTTTCAAGGAAGGCAAAATCTCCTGGGCTCTTACAATAAAGTAAGAACACAATTATCCTTCATTCTTTAACCTCAGAAATTACTTGGCATCTCTTGCTCATCAGCAAATTATGTAAAGAAGCTGGGGGCAGGAGAGGCACTGAAGGTTGGTTCAGGCTTCCCCTAATATCAATCAAGTCCTCTTGGATGGGAATGGTGAGGTCTTAATTTAACAGACAGCAACCAGTACGTTGCAAACCCCAGCCTGGAAGTTTGTTTCTCTGCAGTCTTTTTTATTGTTCTCTTTAAAGGCAGAAACTATGGCTCAAACCTGATGATCACTGACAAGGAGCTGAAACATGAAAAGACAGCATGTACTGTGAAAAGACTGCCTCTTTGTACATGGCAATGGCATTCTCTGGTTGAAGTGTCAAAGCCTCATTTGGGTGACAATGCCAAATTAAGGTATTCTCACATTCTCCTCCCTATCATCCAAGCTATTTCTTTCTGACTCTTCTAGAAAAAAAAAAAAAAAAAAAAAAAAAAAAAAGAAAAAAAGAAAAAAAAAAGAAAAAAAAAAGAAAAAAAAAGAAAAGATATTTTGCAAAACTGGATTGCTCATGTCATTCATTTCACTGAATGAGATTTGCAAACACTCGGGTCAGTACATAACAATGAACTGCAGTGCTAAACTCTGGGGGATGGAACAAGGGGTAAGTAATAAAGGGGATTTTGGAACCATTTCACCATTTTAATGTGAAGCTATAGTCTGAGCCTCCCCACTCGCGATAAGAAAACAATGCTCAACTGCATCCATGGCTGCATGTCCTCATGCAGGAAAGGAACACCAAAAAACACGCTGTACTTGCTCACATACAGCATTCACAGTGAAAGAAATAAAAGGCACTACTCATGAAGCAACAATGGTGAATGGTAACAACAGGAGGAGGAACACATTAGTGAATACAGCAAATAACTACCAATTGTTAAATGCAAAAATATGAAGGATTCTTGCTACATTTTTTGAGAAAATGAAGGGAACAGAGAGAACAGAAATCAGTTTTCCTTCTACTGATTCAACAGCTGCTAGGACATAAGAAAACCAGTGATACTCTACTTCTATCTTGCAGAAATACAAAAACTCAAAGCTGGTAACACAACTCAAAGCTTCTCTTCAGGTTAATTACTTTCCAAGCTACCAGTGCTTCTATATATTTAAAAAACCGTCCTGGGTTTGAGTGAGTGATGGGGTATTTTGGTAGCAGGGGAGAGGGCTAAAGAGGTGGCCTCCTCTGAGAAGCTTCTCAAAGCTCCCCCAGCTCCAAGTTGGCCCCACCTCTGCACAAAAACTGAGCCAATCAGCTGTGCCTCTGCGATAACTTATTTAAGAAGGGACATAATAAGGAGGAGTTGTGGCAGCTGGATGAGCACCAAGGTCAGTGGAGGAACGGAGGAAGAAAGGAGGGGGGAGGTGTGCCGGAGCAGAGACCCCCCTGTATCCTGTGGTGAGACGGCAGGGCGGCCCCCCCTCAACACCCATGAAGATCTGCGATGGAGCAGACACTGATTTATGGCCTGTGAGGTGTTTTGCCTGGATAATCAAGGTGTCTGTACCCAAAGAAGGCCGGGGTCTTATGGGAGAAGGTAGCCCCTGCTGTTGTAGTTCAGCGCTGGGAGGATTGCAGCATGTGGGGGAGTCCCACACTGGAGCAGCTCGGGAAGGGCTGCAGCTGTGGGAGGGAATCCAGTTGAAGAAAGTTGGTGACCCACGACAGAGCAGTGTGGGGAATGCTGCGGCCCATGGGAGGGACTCATGTCACAGAAAGTTTGTGGAGAACTGTCTCCTGTGAGAGGAGAACCACGCTGCAGCAGGGGGAACAAGTTCCAGAAGCTCCCCCCACTGAAGATGGAGAAGCGGCAGCGCTGACTGCACCCCCCATTCCCTGCCCCTGCGCCACTGGGGGAGGAGGTAGAGACATCGGGAGCAGAGCTGAGCCCGGGAAGAAGGGAGGGGTGGGGGGAAGGTGTTCTCAAGATGTGGCAATGCTTCTCACTGTCCTACTCTGTTATGTGTTGTTGTTAGTGTCTGTAATAAATCTATGGGTTTTTTTTTCTTCCCCTAAAGAGTCTGCCTTTTGCCCATGACCCTAATGGGTGATTTGCCCCTCACGGTCCTATCTCAATTCCCAAGCCTGGCTCATTTTTCCCTTCTCACTGCCGGAAGAGAAGGGAGGAGTGAGCAGCTGTATGGTGTTTGGCTGCTGACCAGGCTCAAACCACAACAAAAACAAAACCCAAAAAACCTCAGAGAAACAAAAACACCTACCCACTTCCATGGGCCAGGGCAGCAAGATAATTTCAGGTAACTCTGAGAAGAACAATGCCACGTGTGAATTCTGGAGACGTTTGCTTAAATTATCAATATCTTGTATTCTATGACGTTAAATTCTAACCAGATTTCAATTTACTATTTCTATTTTGTTTTGATTTAAAATACCTAGAAATCCTCTACACAATTAAGATCTGAGTTCTTCATCAAACTATTTTATAAAATCTCTATTTAGTTGTAGTGGTGTTGATAGTATCAATAACATCTTGGTTAAACAGCCGCATTCTCCCTCTTTATTGAAACTAGAGACCATCTAACCAGATATTTGTTGCAACAATTATTTTCCAGCTTTGAAATTTAGCTAAACTGCCTCTGCTAAAACAAACCTGAAGAATTTTTATGACAAGTAAAACCCACCCAAAGTATATAAAAAGAAATCTTTGGAATATTTATTTCTATTAATTTCTGTAACTGTAAAAAAGCAGCAATACAGCAAAGCAGTTAGTACTTGGCCTTATGCCAAAATCTTAACAATGACCAAACTAGACTGACTTTGTGAAAACAAAGCAACAAAAGTATTATTTTTAAACTGAGAGAAGAAGCAAAAAACTTCTTGGCAAATACCTACATAATAAAATACTCCAAGTATAATCTTTAACTGAAATGCAGTAATATTCAATATCCTTATAATCCTAGACCAAGGCATCAGTAAGGCTCAGATTTATCAGAGTACCAATCTGTAATTTAAGGAAAGATCCGTTATAGAAACATCCTTAGCAAAAAAAAAAAAAAAAAAAAAAGAACATGAGAAAAATTACAGATTAATTTTACAGTAAAAAATAAATTTAAAAATGTTCAAATATCCAAACAATTGTAGTTTTGCTTCTATTTTTATATTGACTTTTCCTATTAACACTACATAATAACTACACAGTAACACTTATACACACACACACACACTCCCCATCTGTCACTACACAACCACAGCCCAGGTAGTTGCAACTTAGTTCTCACATATTTCCTTTTGCTCTTTTTCTGAGGCAATCCTAGAAACTGACTTCCATCTGGACAGACAATCTATCCAAGTTAGTGCCGTTATAACATTTCATCTGAAGAATGGTCTCTAATTGTATACTATCAGCAATGCTGCTGAGATTAGCACTAGATCTGATTTTCACTTCTGATGTTTGACTTGATTGCATATTCTTTGGGTACATATTTGTAGTGTTACTAAGAAAACATTAAGAGGAATACACTGATTTTTAAAACTACTGCGCTTGAGTCTCACCCAGTTCTCCTCCCCAGATCAAAAAAAGCCACATAAATTCAAGGATATCTACTAAGACGAACTGAAGTTCAAAGGAAACTGCAGGAGACACTCAAACCTCCATGGACTATTCAAAGCACTGAGCTTTTTTTAAAAGCCACAGCATTGATATTTCAGTATTTCAACACTGATACTTTCAAATGGCTGAAGAATTCCTTTACATTATGGAACTGACATGTTTGGGTTTTCATGTTTGTCACTTTTAAGTTAATACATAGCCAGAAACACTAAATATTTATCCCAGTAGGATACTGAAGTGAACTCTACCCCTCACTAGCCACCATGTTCTTTAAGGAAAAAAAAAAAAAAACAACAAAAAAAACCAACAACATAAACAAACAAACAAAAAAAGCCCCCACGCAGTAGAAGTAACCACAGCTACTGTACAGTTAGCAATCACAGCTATTTGGGACAGCTAGCTGTACCAAGATACTTCAGAACAGCTTTGCTTTCAGAATCCACTAATTTCTACATTAAATAGCTCCATTTTCTTTCATTGTTGCTGTGAAAAAGATCCATGGAAACAAACAAGACCAGTTCCTAACAAAGAAAACAATGAAAATTAAATACACAAAGCAACCAGAACAAGAGATGGTAAGCCTCTGGAAGAGGTATAAAACCATATTAAACTGCTTATGCTTCATGTTTAGTCTTTTGAGGGATTATGTCTTGATCTACTATATGAGTAAATGCTGTGTATCTCATATTCTCAACATCTATTCAAGCAGAAAGGAAGAGGCACTGTCTTAATTCCTCCAGTTATAACAATATAGTCAGATGAACCAGCATAAAGGAAGTTAAGGGAAGAGGCATTGCTGGTCACTTGCCCATAGGAAGCAACAAACCTTATGGAGCAGTAAGCACAGCTGAAGCAGTGCAGCAACAGCAAAATTTCTTAGCTCAGCTGAGAATGCCAAAGCACACAAAGCCTACAACCTTGTAGACAACACAAAAGACTGGAAAACATGAGCATGTGCACGTGCTTCTGCCTTCTGAAGTATGTGTTGTTTGTGGCAATGCCAGATAAAATATGCAGAAAATTTTATATGTTTTAAACTTATATTTTTATAGCAAGTCTCAAAATTACAGTCACCGAAGTGTCAATATTTATTAGCAATTCCACAGTCTGAGCAGCACTATTAATAAAATTAGAGCAGATGGAAGCTACTGTTATGTGCCGTTGGTGTTTTTTTCACAGGGGGGTACACAATAACAACTCTTCAACAGAAATTCATAGAGAAGTTCTGAAAGCAAAATATTCTATTGGGCATTCTTTTTATTCATGAGAAATACTTGTCTCTAAAAATCCTCACAATACGAGTCAAAAGCAACTTAGTGCCATCTGCACTGGCATCATTTAGTTAAAAAAAAAGCTGATTCTGAACATGTGTTGCTTTTCCATAGAGCTCTGAACAGAAAATTGAACTTCATTTAGCTTCTTAGTACTTTTCATGTTCTTAAGTATGCTCTCTAGCTAAAGAATGTTAATATACCAGTAAACGAGAAATGATATGATATGATGTGATATTTGCCTTGGCTTTAGACCAGCAAACCAGAAAGAAAGACAGTAAGAGGCCCAATAAGCATTCAAAGCATTTTTTTTCAAGCCTCTTTTATCCAAGCTTTTCAAAAATATGCTTATCTTTAACAACTAAAAAAAATTAAAGAAAGCAGTATAAACCAATAAAGCTCCACAAGCCAAAACATTTAATAATGATCACTGAGCTTTAAAACAGAATTATTTTCCTGAAACTTAGTTTCCTACATACTCCCCCTTCTGTATATGCACACAATTAATGTAAACACATATCATTCACTTGGCTCTTACCACTTAAATTGCCTTCAGAATAACATGAGAGATACAGAATAAAATTCAAGTTCTTTGGAGGTGATTATTATAACATTCAAATAAAGAAGAGGTTTTCTTTTTTGATATACTGTGCAGTTGGTCAAGAGGAAAGAAAAATAAATTACTTACCACTGTGTTACTGTTTTTTCCCTGCTGCTTCTTCCCTGAGCTTTCAAAGCCAACATTCTGTTTAAGACAAAGGTACAAAAATTTTAGTCAACTTTATCCCTACTAGATAAGAGCAAATTAGTATTTATTGTATTGGATATTTATTTTATTTTCAGAGTTTTGATTTTGTTTTTTAAAAAGAAGAGCTGTACATGTATGTGAACAGTAGCTTGAAGGTTTCATAGAACCTACAAACTACATATGTACTTTTGGGTGAGATTATTTTGTGTGTATAACATAACACAAATCATTGGTTTTTATCTCACTTTAATTTTTATTTTGTAGTATTCTGTCTAAAAAGTTGTTTAATTTCTTCTCCATTTTTAATTGCTGCATTAAATTATTAAATCTATAATTACACATCTCTTGCACACAATTCTGAAGAAAGTTAAGAAAAACGTACATCAGAAATAAACAAAACATTAAAAGAGCACTCTTCTGTATAATTAACTTTATGAAGTTGTAACACATTTAATAAGGCATATCAAATCACTGACACTATCTTCACTGAAGTAGAATTACAAAAAAAACACCCAGTGCATTCAATTGAAAACATTCAAAATTAGTGGCTAGACTTACAGAAAGAATAAATTTTGCCTGCAGCAAAGAGAGAAGTATAACATAGCTTCAGAGGGATTAAGAGTCACAATGGTCAGACAGATCTTCTAACTGAGCATGAAGTCATATAGAACAGATAAGAAACTGAGTCAGGCAGAGTATAATCTGTCAAATTTGTAGTACCTAGGAAAAAAACTTAAATTGTGGGGAGCTATCCTGGTATGGGCTGGAATAGAATTAATATTTCTTCTTGGTTGCTAGAATAGTGCTGTGTTTTAGATTCAGTAAGGGGTTTGGTATGAGAAGAACACTGATAGCACACTGATGTTTTCATTTGTTGCTCAGATTTCAAGGACTCCCCAACTCCCCATCTCCTGCCCGTGCGCCAGGGCACAGGGAGCAGGGAGGGAACACAGCCAGAGCACCAGACCCAAATTGGGCAATGAAATATTCCATATCATGTAACGTCCTGCTCAGTATATAGAGGAGGGGTGGCCAGGAACGGGTTCTCTCTTGCTTCCAGGATTGCAATTGAGGTATCTTGGTATTTTGGGATCACTAGCCAGGAATGGGCTGGGTATTGGTCAGCAAGTGCTGAGCAATTGCATTGTGCATTGCCTATTTATACCTTCTATTATTGTCACTGTTTTATTTTATTACCATTATTAAACTGTTTTTATCTCAACCTGTGAGTCTCCCTATATGCCTCCGATTCCCTCCCTCATTCCCAGGTGGGGGAGGGTAGGCGAGCAGCTGCGTGGTATTTGGCTGCCGATCAGGTTCAAACTAAAACAGGAGCACAGGTAGTAGAGTTTCATTCAGAGGATTTACCTATAAATGGAAATATATTTAATTTCTTTCCAATAAAAAGAAGAATCAACCCATCACAAAATCATCATAAATGTGTCCTCAAAAAAATCCTGAAATATATTTAAATTCAAAATTGTTCCAGAAGGAACGAAAGTTCCTTGCTTTGGGGAAAGAAACAAGCAGCACTACAATCACAGAACAGTGAACTCCTTCAGAAGTCACAATTGCCACAACGGGATTGTGCTATAACCAACCTTCACTTTACATGTCCTATTCCTAATTCAGGAGTTACTGGTGTCAGCTTCTGCATTCATACCAAGTGGACTCCAATGCACTATAATACATGAATCTATACATTTACTCTCAGTAGAAAGACAACCAGGGCATACAAAAAGCAAGGGAGAAAAGTAATATAGGTAAAGGAATATTAAAGCCTCAAGTCTTCCAAACTTCCTGCTGAAAAAAAATCTCTTACCAGTTTAGTCAGCCTCAGAAATATAGAACAGCAGCACTCAAGACAATTAAAAGTATCAAGAAAGACAACAAGGATCAAAACAGATTCTGAAACCTGAGGTCTTAGGAGAGAGTCTGGCAAACTGCCATGGATGCATGCTTCCTTCCTTTCCCATAGCATTTTGCTCCTACTGAAAGACTACTTAATCTATACAAAAGCTACTCAGAGGCACTGTACACAGCTCCCAAACGGAAGAAATGCAGGTTTGCAATAGCTCTGCTAGGATAAGCAGAATTAATCCAGAGAATACGATAGTGCAAGACTGGATCTGACAGCAGGACAGTCAGGTGATTGTGCCTCTCAAGCAAAAAGGCATAAGGTCAAGGCTTTGCAGGGCAGAGCATTCAGACTAGAAAAAGGATCAAAGAAATAGCTAGGCCTATAATCATCACAAAAACAAACAAAAAGGGATTATTCTTGCATCATTTCTTAACACCTGTTAGGCTGTCTCTGTTGAAATGCCCCAAAAAAATAAAATCCAGTGGTAGGGAGCCATTACCAAATCATGAACTGTTTGCAGACTTCCAAACCAAGCAGAAGGAACTCATCTCATCCCAGCCATCCAGAGGAGATAATACATCAAGTGGGATGTGTGTGCATGGAGGGAGGAATACACACCACCACCTGTATATTTCAGGTCATTCTCCTTTGGAGACTAAACAGCTATATACTGAACAGAAGGCAGCAGTTGCAGAATCAGACAAGAACAATGAATTCACTGCAACTGATGTTACTTTAATGTCACTTGAAACAGACATTGAGCCAGACAACCCTAAGCCTGTATCAGAACAGAACAGCTAAGAGTGTGCTGTAACTACACTATAAGGAGTGATGAATCCCCTACAGCAGGAATTCCAATCCCCAATTCAGGCTTCCACGTGTTCACATCACCAGGTCCAGTCTGCAGGAAAACACAAACTCACTCTCAAAAATAACAGACCAGGATATTCAGAGAAGCCCAAGGTAACCACACAACAGGACCTCAACTAGCTCAGATGATCACTTTCTACTTGTTTTGCAAAAATGGCAACAGGTGCTTTTGGTGACTAGTGGTAAATTACCCTCAAGGTAAAAACACCTAATGAAATCTCACTTAACCCTGATCTAGCACATGATATTGACCACATCAAACTGAGTCTCTGTATCTGTCAGGTTCCTATAACCAAAAAGGCACAGTGGAAGAGCCCTAACACTCAGCTTAAAGTACTGGAAGAGTACTTGGGGGAACTATCACATGTGTTTATCTTGTTCTTACAACAGGATGTTCTTCTTTTACAACATTCGGTAATTTAAGGCACAAAATGCAGTTTGTAAATTTGTTGTTGTTACATCATTTTCTTATCTTTTTTAACATCACCTCAATACCTGAGAAGTAAATCTAAAGTCTATGACCTTAAGAAATGCATTCAAAATAGCGCTCGACAAACACAATCACCTTCTATGACCAAGTAACATGCTCAGGTGATGTGGGGAGAGCGGTGGTCATTGCCTACCTGGATTTCTCCAAGGCTTTCACTATGGTTCCCCACAGCCTCCTCCTAGAGAAACGGATGTGTTACGGTCTAGACAAGTGGTCTGTGCAGTTGGGGGGAAGGGGAACTGGCTTACAGGCTGCACCCAGAGGGTGCTGGGAAATAGCTCCTTTTCAAACTGGCACCCCCAAGGGATCAATATTGGGCACAACACTGTTTAGTATCTTCATAAGTGATCTGGATGATTGGATCAAGTGTGCCGTGAAGCCAAACTGAGTGAGGAAGTGGACACTTTGGAAGCGAAAGCCATCCTGCAGGAAGACCTGGATAGGCTGGAAGAGTGGGCTAACAAGAACCTTATGAAGTTCAACAAGGACAAGTGTAAGGTCTTGCACCTGGGAACACATAAGCCAGGAGTGCAGCACAGGCTGGGATCTACCTGTCTGGGGAGCAGCTCTCTGGAAAGGGACCTGGGGGTTCTGGTGGACAACGAGCTCAACATAAGCAAACAGCGTGCTGCTGCAGTGAAGAAAGCCACCAGGATGCTGGGTTGCACCAACAAGGGCATCACCAGCAGAGGTAAAGAAGTCTTTATCCCACTCTACTCAGTGCTTGTCAGGCCACACCTGGAATACGGCACTCAGTTTTGGTCCCCGTTATACAGAAAAGGTGTGGACAAGCTGGAGAGGGTCCAGAGAAGGGCCACAAAGAGGATCAGAGGATTGGGAATCCTGTCATATGAGGAAAGGCTGAGGGAGCTGGGTTTGTGCAGCCTTGACAAAAGAAGGCTTAGGGGAGATCTTATTACTGTGTTCCAGTATTTAAAGGGTGGCTACAAAGAAGATGGAGACTCCCTTTTTATGAGGGGTCACATGGAAGGGATGAGGGGTAATGGGTACAAGAAGTTACTCCTGGGGAGATTCCTCTTGGAATAACCTCCCCAGGGAAGTGGTGGGTTCCCCAACTCTGGACACTTTTCAGATTCGGCTGCATAGGGTGCTGGGCCATCTTGTCTAGAGAGTTCTTTTGCCAACAAAGATTAGACCAGAAGATCCTTGAGGTCCCTTCCAACCTGGTATTCTGTGATTCTATGAATAATAAAGAAGTTCTACTGTCAGTGGTTACTGGCAAGATTCTTATTCAACTACAGCCTCCTACATAGGTGAGAAATGCATGCCTTACAATGAGCTAGATTTGAAAAAAGAATAATATATGATCTTGATTGAGGAAATAAAAGATAAACACAGGTGGCAAAATATTTACCCTTTCAAAATCAAGTAGATATTTCACACAGAGTAGGAAAGTCTGCAGACCACAGTTTAGTTAATCTTGGATTCCCACACTGGGAAAGAGGGAGAGGCATGACAGGTGGACCAGAGAGACACAAAGGATTCAGAGGCCATTTTTGAGAAAGAGTGCACCTTGGTTTTCCTGGAAGCAGATGCTGTCACCATGTCTCACTGTTTCTTGTTGCTTTGGTGTCTGAAACAAAGCCAGACATTTAGAGTGAAGCAAAGAAACCATCTCTGCTGCATGGATTCTTACTGACAAAAACCTGACCAGCTTTAGCAGCGGCACTATCTTTCCACTGGTCTTGGGTAGATGAGTCTAAGATGTTAATTATGATAGATTACCTTAAGCAGCATGAGACTGACCTATTTGAGGATTTGTTACCTCCTAGTACCAATGCTGTCACAGCTGCTGACAACCAGAATCCTTCAACGCAGGAAGAAGACAGCTGATGGCACATTCTCAGTGAGCACACTAAGATTCACATTTGCTTCCAGCATGCCCCAAAATAACCTGCATTTGGCAACACTGTTGGTATTCTGCAGGGGACATGCAGTTGAGAAGTGTTCTGCCAAGGGATATGGGCATGCTTATCAACAACTGAATGGAAAAGGCACTTTTATAGGTCCCTGACTGGCTAATACTAAAATATAATTTGTATAGCAAGATTTTCGTTGTATTGCCAGAGTATATATAGCTCTATTAGAGATATTTCTAATTGTCTTAAAACTGAATGAAATGCCTAGAGGCTAGCAAAGTGAAACTTTGTTCATTAGTTACAATACTGTAACAGCACTTTTGGACAGGGCGGTTAAAGAAACACATTCATACCTGCACATATGCAGATAAATCAGATCTGTTAAATTTTGTTGTTGATTGATTTCCCTTGGGGAAACTGGTCAAAGAAGGGTCTCCAAGGCATAAGTGAAGATTGCAAATTTTACCTCAATTTTTTAAAGGAATTATTTCCAAATACTCTCACAGTGTAAGTGTTTGAAGAGCAAAGTGTGGTTTTGCAACAAAATAAACATACCTAGAGTTAGAAAAACTGGGGTTCAAAATCCCCCTTTATAGTAGTGCAATTAGTGCAGAAACTACCAATATGGCTGAGCTTGATCTCACCAGTGAAAAACTGCTATAATGCACGTGCACCAGATGGGAGGAATTTCTCAACTCTTAAAACTGCAGGGAATAATTTCTGAACCAAGATGCCTGTCTCTCAAAGCATAAGCATCAGCACATATGCTCTGAAAAGTTCTTCTGTAATAAGAACAAAATATAACATTTTTATTAAGCATAAACAATTATTTCTATGGTACCATCAGAAGGCATAGATGTTGCAGATAAGTAATCATATTGCGACTTTTAAACCCAATATTTGCCCTAAAATCAGCAAGATAGAGCACTGTTTTGCACTGTTTGCCCCAAGCAATTAGACTTGCAGAATGATAGAGGTTTGAAGGGACCTCTCCAGGTCATGTGGTCCAACCCACTAACACCACTATCACATTAGGTCCAACCTCAACATTAGAACCAAAAAAGACAAAAGCTACTTTTGGGTTAAGGTCAGTGTCAGTATGTACAAACTGAAGCACATCTGTTGCCTTATGTGGAAACATTTTCAGGGAAGAAAGTTGAGATTTAGTGCTTTTTGTGAACCATCGAGATATTTCCGCGCCTCCACTGCAGCAAAATTATCTAGTCAATGTAATTGCTATTTCAGATACTCTTTTTCCAAGTCTTAATAAAGCAGCTGAATAATCACACATTGATTCAATCATTCATGAATTCAAGACATACAATGCTTCATCTCAGAGTAATGCTAGTATCCTTTCCTACTATGAACATAAAAGCATCAGGAAAATCCCTTTGTAGAATCAAGATGTCTTATACTGATGGATGGAAACGAAATTAGGGAAATCACTATTTAACTGGAAATTATTTCTACTTTACAGGAGGTAACAAATACATTAAGAACAGATCCAGTGTTAACAGACTTGTAAATTATTAACTTCTATAAGCCAAAGTTGCTTTGCAGAAGAGTAAATGTAAGGAGGATTAAATTGTTACTATATATTGTTGCTAATAATTCTGTTTAAGACTGATGTTCACTGGCTCTGTTACTATGATGCCATTGCATTAGCTGAAATAACCAGAGACCAAGACAAAAATAAAACTGTAGAAAATAGAAACATAATACTCATTTTATACTCCAAACTTAATGCTAAAAATTAAGAACATTATGAAGACTTTAAACCCAAGTATTTGAAATATTAATATATCTGGCATCCTTAAATACTGTATTCATTTAATATAGGCTTTTTAAATGCAAAATAAACAGGTTTAGTGATCTCTTTCCACATCAATTTGTATCCTGCCTCTGAAGTATACAATACAGCAGCATCTGAGCTTCAAAAAGACAAGAAACAAACCATGCGCAACAGAAAACTACTCGAGTTCTTCAATCAGGGAGACACGGCTTGCTGGCCACTTACGTTGACCTCACAGACCATGCTTAGGGACCACCAAACCAGCAGGTCTCAGAACAGTAACAGTTCGCATCCCATATAATGTCACAATTCTTTATCAAGCTACTTTGCTTTAAGTGACATTTGTGCTAACTCACTGACTAGAAGTGAGTAGTTGTGTCAAGATATACACTAAGGTCTAGTTAAGCCTGAGGAAACTATGTTGTTAGTGGTAACAAAAAAAAAAAAAAAACAACCTGACTCAGTCTAGGAATTAAAAAGAAAAAAAAAAATGCTATTCTTTGTAAGCTATGACAACTCTCATCCAAGCTTCAGCCATTTCAGAGATTTCCACTGCTGCTACAGAATTGAAAACTTTAGACAACTGGATGTACCTGTGTCACATGAGGAGGCTAATTAGCACCACAAACAAACAGTGTGACATGAGCACTCGGGATAACAAGAAAGGTTACAAATCCATGCAAAAACTATTTAGATCTGGTGCCCTCACCCTTTGGTCCTATGCGACCCCCTTCCTTTTCTTCCCTCCCTTTTCTTCCCCTCCTCCATTCCTAAGAGTTTCCCCATCAGAACACAGATCCTAGACAGTGACAGCTTCAAATGGTCAGAGCTTTTTCAGGCCTATTATTGTTAGCCACAGCAAATGTGGTCAGACCTCAAACTTCTTTCACAGCAGCACAGAAGAGACTGATGATGGGAAAAAGGAAGAAGTTGGAAAATCTGGGAAACGAATGACTAAGACAATAAGAATACTTAAGAGACAATATACTGATCTAATCAGTAGTAAGATTAGTAAATAAAAACATGAAACTGAGTCATACACACACATACTAAGCTATAACAGAATGTATAACACCCTTTCTAGAAAGGAAACATATAAACAAAATTAAATAAGGTGTTTAACTTGTATGATGTTATTATCATGAGCCTTATCTCTTTTTCCTCACTGCCATTCCTCACATAAGACCTTTTCTCTCCTCCACTTCATCATACTCACATCTTTTATTAGTTATTGAACTTTAAGGGTGTTGCAAATACCTTAATAATATAGTTTGAATCCTAGAATATTATTTCTATTTTAGTTTAAAATATGACCTTGATTTAAAATGGAGTTACAGCAGCTATGACAATATAAGGTATGTTGAGGCCCTTAGGAACAGATAACTAGTATGGTGTTTGCCTTAATCACTATAGGAATTGTTATGGACTCTGAATCAAAACAATAGGTACTGGTTATGGATCTTGATTTAAAATGAATCTGTAACCATGACTCTGCTGAAAAAGTGTATAAATATGTGGTGTTTTGTATCTGTTGCTGAACACGTCTTTGGCGGAGTTATCCCCCGTGTTCCCCAGCGCTGGAATAAAGAAGTGCCTGCTTATCTGCTTTGTGTAGGTAAGTTCTTTCGCGATTGCGACCGCTAACAAGGGGAGACATATCTAATAAAATTAGATATGCGGGGAGATGTGGCTCCCATTGTTGTAGTTCAGCACTACATGGGTAGTGATGGAAACCGCTGCACCTCATGGGGAAGACTCACACTGGAGAAGGTTCACAGAGGACTTTCTGCAATGAGAGGGGAGCCCCATAGAGCAGGGGGGGAAATGTGCAGCACTCACCCCACCTCCTGAGAAGGAAGGAGCAGATAATCCCCATCCCCTGCCCCCTGGGCTGCTGAGGGAGGAGGTAGAGAGATGGGAGCAGAGCTGGGCCCAGGAAGAAGGGAGGGGTGGGGAGAGGTGTTTATGGATGTGTTAGCGCTTCTCACTGTCCCACCTTGTCTGTTAAGTGTTGCTTTTGTTAGTGTTTGAATTAGTGATGTTCGTTCTTTCTTTCCCTAATGAGTCTGTCTTTTGCCAGTGACCATAATGGGTGAACAGCCCCGCCCCTCTGTAACCTTTTCTGGATTCACAAGACTTTTGCTTTATTTTCTCCATCCCATTCCTGAGGGGAAGAGGTGAGTGAATGGCTGCATGGTACTCAGTTGCCCTCTGGGATCAAACCACAACAGTTTCCCATATTTCAGAAACAATTTTCTGGCATAATGATGATTTCAAATTAAAATTATTTCAAAAATAGCAGAAACTAACAGCAAACAGTTGCTATAATTCTATACTTAATTACAGATCTCACTCTATCAGCCAAGCCATTGTTAGTGTATGTAAATTCCTGAGTTCCCTTTCCTTCCAGGGCAGAGGTGAGCAGTGCTAGCCAAGCAACACTTAAATCTATTTTTAGACATCATTTTCCCCCTACACATGTACAGGCATAAACTTCAAATTAACAATTGATATGATGAACCCTTTACTACTTCTGCATTTATTTTGCTGCTCACTGCTCTACAAAGTTGATTTAGGAGACATCACCAACCAGTTTGATCACAGATACAATTAGCAATCTGAGAACTTGCTTGCAAAATTGCTAAGCATTCATAGCTACAAAAAAAGCTAACCTCAGCTGTAGTCTTAACATACAAAGTGATACAAAAATATTAGGGTATTATTAATTATTTGGATGGGTTTAAAGAAAAAAAACGATTGTCAGATACTTTTTATAGCTTCAGCTGCCAACTATTCTGTGTTTTCTATAAAGAGTAACAAAGGAAGACACCAAGAGGAATAATGCATTTCGATATTCAAAACGAATTAGATAGTCGAGCAGGGACAAAGTAGAATCAGATAAATTTCTGAAAATGCACTGATTGGTAGGGATATACTCTAAAGGCAAGTGGCTGGTATTAGAACTTGGTAGTAGGTTGTAAGCAAATGAACAGGTGTCTTACTGGAAGTTGACATTTCCTACTTGAATTGATATTAAATTCATAACTAACTGCAACAGCTACTAATTGTGACTAAACATATACAACATCAAACCAAAATGTATTTTTACTCCATTATACTTCACACAGGCATGCGCCATCTGCCACTGAGTTATGATCCGTTTCTCCGTGACATTATCACATTACTCTCGAAAAGACTAATGTTGCTGCTTAATCTCATGGTTTGAGCCAATTTTTAAATACTAAGCCTTGGCTTGCTATCAGATCTTCTCACTACCTGCTTGAGAATCAGTGATGAAGGAGCAGATTGTCACTTTTTACCATATAATTTTAAGTTATGCAAACCCCTGTTGAAAGCTAATTTACATTCAGCAAATATTGTTCTAAAAGTGATTTGTTTCACGGATGGAATGTAGCTATAAAATCCCCCTAGATTTTTACTAGGTAACAGGATAACAATCCTAATGCATATAAACAATGCAGGACCACAAGCCACCTGAACTAAAAGGCAAACAGTTCATTAAGGTAACAAAAATTTCTATAATTTGAAATCACAGAGCTCCAAGGCACTTAATCCCCAGTCCACAAGAAAACTAAGGAAATGAATATGCTGAATTCAACCGATTGGACAATAGTTCTAGTCTTTTTTGTTAAAAAAAAAAAAATGAAAACAACCTTCTGCAGATTGAACTTGAAGTAACCAATGCAGAGATAGCTTCTGAATCTAAAAAAACAAGAACACAATTGTTATTTAAAACCCTGGGTAGAAGATGACAGTTTCTGGAAAAGAACAGGGTGAGTTTGCTGTGTTCCCTCTGATAATGAGGTTATAGTGAGGGCTGTTTTGCCTCAATTATTAATGGCTTTTTATTAAACTTAATCTGAACTGAAACAGCGTAAGTGTAACATGCAGAAACTGCTGTTTGTGTGTAGTCTGCAAACTCACCTGTAGGTTTCTCTTCATTCCCAATTTCTCATTCTTTGAAAGGTTATCTTTGAGAAATACGCTGCCTGGAACAATGTGCCCTTCACATACTTGTAGAAGTGCAACCAAACTGCACGCCCTAAAATGCATTTTGAAGATTATTATTCACACATCTTCCAAAATCCCTCTTACTGCCGTTGCCCATTCCAGTTTACAGTATCTTCCAGTAATATGTGAAATGCATGATTAGATCTGATAGCCAAACAATGGAGGAGTTTTGGGGTTTAGATAAAGCTCCGTTCTCACTTTTAAGTGAAGAAGGAAACAATAGGATGTGAGCTCTAAAAAACAACCTGACATCTGTTTAATCTAATCTAAAATCAATGATCCTGGATCTTCCAGATCTTCTCCAACAAGCCAATGTAAGATCTGGACAAAACAATTAAGTGTATTTAAAGTTTTCACAGTAATAAAGCAAATCACTTCTTTACCTGCAGATTATTGAATTCTAAAAATTCTTGGAAAAACTGACATTTATTAAACTGCATTAGATGACATTTCTACACAATATTCTGTCTAGCAATAAGACACTGCAACTAAAAAAAAAAACTCTTGACCTTTTCCAACAGGTTCATTTTTAACACTTTAGTCATCTTTGTTAACAGCTGAAAATACACTAGAATTTTTTTCTAGCGCAGAAAAATTTCAGCCATAAAGATCAGTAGTGAGATTAATGGACTAATTCCATTCTAGATAGCGGCTTTCACTTTAATACCATTAAGGGATCAGAACTGAGACAGACTGGTAATGTAATGAATAAAATCATACAACACAGTTTTAATTCTTGCATTCTATGACAAAATGCATAGTCCAGTTTCCTATAAAGCTATACAAATCTATGCTCAAACCACAACAATCTAGAAAATAATGCATTTGAAGTTAACAGTTGTCTGGTGCTCCCACCACTAAGAGACTGGGCTGAGAATAAATGCTAACAGCCTTAGCTACAAAAATAGAAACGAGAATGAGCACTAGCAGTTAGACAGCAGCAGTGCTATTTGCACAAAAGTTAAAAAGAAACATTATCAACAGCTTCAATCAGACCTGAGAGACCAGTATCTCAACCCAAAATAGCAAAAACTGAGACAGAGCTTAACCAATTTATCTAACACCCACTAGTTTAAGACTAATGAGTCTTAAACTTAAATCTTCCTAGATGTAAAAATGCCTGGGTAATCGCTCCCTACAGACACCACATCTTTATCTGCAATTGGTTATCGTTTGCTTTAAATACACACATAAAGAAAACTACAGCTGACATGCTTCAAAAGGAAGGAAATGTAACAGAGGAGCCTTTGCTCTCAGTCAAAATTTTCTCTGTTAAAGAGGTATGAGAATAAAAAGTAACATAAGGAAAGACATATAAAAACGGGAAAAGAAAAACTTGGGTTGCTACCATCTCCTATCAGTCCAAGGTTTCTCAGGGATCCAGTAGTGGTCTACAGGTGATCCTTCCAATGAAAAAGTCCTCAATAAAGGTGAGAGCCCCAAAACAGTCATGTCTTTTGCTTCCTCATCCCTTCCACTGTGATATCTTGTGCTGTTGGTCAGCCCATTCCTCTTCACTCTTCTGCTTCTTCCTCTTTTTCAGTGTTCTTTCCCACCTGAAGTTGCTTCCCCTGCCTTTCTAACACTACATTATCTCTGACACTCTTCCATCTCACAGGAAAGCTCCAGCTGATGAGCACCTCTGGGGATTGCCTACCTAAATTCAGTGCTTATAAAACAGAACTTAATATCAACCAACAACTGTTCTAGTCACACACTTTGATTAATTATGTGGAAATAACCAACATCCTGCCCATTACTCTGGCCCACAACTCTCCTCAGTTGTTTTCCCCTTGAGTTCCTGTAAGCACACTTCCTCCCCGCCCCAAACACCCAAAACAAAACCTTAACCAAACTTGCACCACTTACTACAAAAAACATTTCTCTAGGACAGCAACTGACTGTGTCGCTGGTTTAAGTACCCCTATTTTCCCCCTTTTCTACTAGAGACAAGCAGCTTATTTTCACTTATTTTTCCAAACTATTTTCTCATTCAAAATCAAGAGGGAAACTCCTATTCAGCCAATAAAGTTAGCTTCTATTACCACCATCAATTTTTTAAAACAACATTTGACAGTATTCCCACACAGATATATAAAACTAATTCACTATGAATTCCTTCATCATCATCATCTCTTGCCTTCACAACAAAGCTTAAAAATAAAATCCTCATGATTACCAGGCTGCTAATACACAAATATCATTGCTCATCAAGCTAACCAATACTTCCCACCACCACCCCTGAACATCATGTGCTCCTTTATCCATCTAGGTCACCTTAACCTGTCCTGGAAGACATAATCTGTTGCCTATCCCACGGTTGTGTTGAATCATGATAGGTGATTCTAGTTTGTTTACTAAAATCCTTTCGATTACATCATGACAAAGGGAAAAAATTTATTTTACCCATCCTGCTCTTAAAATGCATTACATGTTACATCTATACCAACATATGCTTAATAAAACCAGCAGAGTTATGATGGTACAAGCATTTAGGCTTTCTAACTAGAAAATTTAAAGCAAAGATATCTACCTGGTCTGTTTCTTTACTGTCCCAAAGACTAGCAAGCACGAACACAAACAAATTTTAGTAAGAACATAAAATGCAAGATGAAAAAATACACTAAGTCCTGATTGTCTTTAAATATAACAGGAAGAAGAACAAACTGTGGGAATCAGCCCACAATTCCACCTTAATAGGTGCTGAGAGCAACAACAGAAAGCAGTAGTCAAGCAATTTCTTTCATATCTGAAACAAGCTAGGTTTTTTCCCCTTGTGCTTCGATTAGCTCAGTTACAGCTGTAGAAACTACCTTCATGCTTTCATAGAATCACAGAATGGTTTGGGTTTGAAGGGACCTTAGAGACCATCTAGTCCCAACCCCCTGCCATGGGCAGGGACACCTTCCCCCAGCCCAGGTTGCCCAAAGCCCCGTCCAACCTGGCCTTGAACCCTTCCAGGGAGGGGGCAGCCACAGCTGCTCTGGGCACCCTGTGCCAGGGCCTCACCACACTTCACAGGAGAGAGTTTCTTCCTTATAGCTAATCTAAATCTACCCTCTTTCAGTTTAACACCATTACCTTACCCCTCATCCTATCACTACGCTCCCTGAGAAAGAGTCCCTCCCCATGCTTCCTGTAGGCCCCCTTTAACTACTGGAAGACCGCTATAAGATCTCTGGAATACTTTTTACTTGAACTATGTGTTTTAGCACAAAAGTTTGGGAAGGAATGAAGGACCATCAGCAGCCATATAAGCACCTATATTGAGCAAAATAATGACTTGTGTTCTACATAGCGTGGTAGAAGACCATTGAGGCTTCTTCATCTAGCCAAGAATAACAGGCAGATCAAGCAGTTTCACGTCCTCAAACAGCAACAGTTACATGCAAAAGATAACCAGTGCTCCTTTCTCACATATGCAAGTAGTGCAACGGGGGAGAGGAAGGGAGCATAAGAATAAAACATTATTTCACATCATATAGTGGGAAAAAACATGAATCCTCTCACTTAAACCAGATTGAACCAAATGAATTCTAGTATTACAATCCAATTATTTCCTAAGTGATCAAGAAATTTTAAAAAGTGGGCCACTTCTCTGTTGAACAAGCCTACAAAGGAGTCAGTTTTATTGTCACGTTCTTTTCAATTTTCTGTTCTGAAAGTCTCCTATTTCGCCAAGCAATTGAAACATATCTGTTAAGGATATAAACAAAGGGTTGGTAGATTTTCTCTCAATCTCAAGCACCTTAGTGATCCTAACATCAGCATCCAATATATTTTTGGTGGACTTCCTACAGCCCTCACTTCCTGCAGTCTTTAGCTTCTAACCCTTAATTCATTGATGTAGCTTTTTTCCTTCATATAACAGATGGATACTTTTTACTACTATGACATTACACTAGTTTAGATTTGTTGTTTTCTAAGCATCTAGTAAAATATTCTTTAACTGATTTCCTTTTAAAACTGAAGCAGAAAAGGAATTTCTATACAGATGATTTGGCTGAATGGCTTCCAAGTGTTCTTTTTAAAAAGGAACAAATAAATGCTGCTGATTAAACATTATATTTATTACATACAATCAAAATCAATTCATAGTCATTTATACTTTCTCAAACACAAAGAGGTTTTAAATATGCAAGTGGTTACTTGGCACCTTTCAGTGTCAGGTGTGACTCCAAATCCTTCTACACTGACTTCTAAGAATATTGCATCCATCATCTTTTTTAATGAGCATTCTAGTATTAGCAGTACAAGACCACCTGCACATAAAAATCACATTTCCTGTACTTATGCAGTCAGTCATTTTGTACATGACTGCAATTTGATGGTCATAGCAAATTATTTATGCTGAGGCTTACCAGAGAGAATACAAGTTAACAAGTATTAATTATTTTTCAGTTCTCTAAAGTCAAATATAGGTAAATAGGTAAAGCTAACTTAATCAAAAGAACACTTTGCCCTTCCTAAATTACAGGCAGCTATTTTAGCAATCAATTGAACTCCCTACCAAGGGCCAGTGATACTAAAGAAACCAACACATAAGCCTTCTTTTCTTCCTTCAAACTGAGTATAACACTTCTTTCTTTGTAAAGATCCTTAGAATTATTCATCACTCCTTGATGAGCAGTATTTCTAATATCTTGGTTTTGTTTCTTTCTGCACACATCCTATTAGCTATTCCATTTGCCTCTCCTCTGTAACTCATGTTCACTTCAAGTTATTATCTTTGGAGAAAAATCTGTTATCTCTTTTTGCCCTAAAACCATGCTAATGCTTCATAATAGGAAAACCCACCTGTTTTGCACCACTTACCTAGTCATCTAGATCACTTTTATCACCTGCCTTTGTCATCACTGGCAGGAAAAATGTCACAAGACCACCTGGACCTCCAAAACCACTGTGCACCTGCCTTTTCTCCATACATTACTGTCTTCCAATTGCCTTGGTGTAAATTGTCTCAGAATGAGAGTTTGTCTGTCTTAGATGGCTGAAGATCTTTATAGACACAAAATCTGCAGGATAACAACAACTTGATGGTAACTGGACATTCCTAAATATACAGCACTCTTCCTATACTATCTCTTCCCTGCAAATCAAAAGCAACTCATTCTTTTTGCTTTGTGTATACAAGACTTTGGCCTGAACTTGTTGCAGACTGGCTAGCTGCAAACTAGCCTGATCCATCTTCTGCTCTTGTTTAGTGACAGACAGTATTTCTCACACTGATGTGAAGTTCTATAATACATCAATCTGCAGCTCTCTACACCATTGTTATATGATCCTCTAGACATTTTTAACAGTACTGGAAGAAATCTGTACTTCATATAACCTTGTGTAGCTAAATTAGTAGACTTGTACAACAGTACTTCATATGAAAGCAAGTATTTTGGCAGAAAACCAGACTACATTCATTACAGCTCCCCACAGTTGCTTAAGACATCATTAGAACTAAAGCATTTTACTAGGCATTTCTGCCTTGTCGGTGTTATCTTCCCAGTAGCAGAAAAATATATTTTCATATTATAACAGATACAATCACATCATTTAAAAAATCCATTTGAGAGGGGAACAACAAACAGAAGAAAAGGAGGAAATAGTTAGTGAGGCCTGTGACAGAGAAGTCATATCTTAACTGAATAGGCACCGATGTTCTTGAACCAGCAAACAGCATTGGCCAAGACCTTCAAAGACAACTGTAAAAAGGAAGTTTGCTTGCATATATTAATTAGCACTTAATTCTATCTTCACTGAACAATGTAGCTGGAAAAGGAGAGATGAAAGAGGAGGAGGAAGCCAGAATGCGCCCTGCTATTTAAATAAGTTAGAAGTATTTTCTGCATACTTTTCCTCTGAAACCACCACGCACATTTATGGCACTGTATAAGAAGCTTTTTATTTGGTAGTTGCTGACTGACAAATAGGATTCAAAAACTGCTTATGCAATGCAAGAGGGAGTTTCCCAATACCTATCCTTTGCATGGAATTAAACAAATTTGTCTAAATGCAGTTAGGATGAAAATGGTTTTCCTTAGAATATCCAATTCTGGTCACGTGACAAGCAGGAAGCTTATATTTCAAACCAACCCTCTGATAACTCAACTTTGGTTTAGACAGACTCTGTTAGCAGTGCACACATTTTAAGCGACAAACTAACTACTGTCCCTCATAAGTCCTTAAACTAAAATAACATTCAGCAAAGCAGTCTAAAATATTTTAATGTTGAAATGCCTGTGGGCCTGAGAATCATTTCACCTATTGAGACAGCTTGTCCATACATCTTCTGCACTACAGGGAACCCAGGCTGACAGAACCATGAGTTCCCAAAGTATATTGCCAAGATAACACACACCTTGTGCTGACTGGATTAACCTTCATAGCTGAGATACATTTGAGCATCCACTTCATGCCAGAACTTGTCAATACAAGTAGGAAGTGGGAGATTTGGGCCAGCATTTATTGCTACAAGGAGAAATGAATCAGCAAGTCAAGATGGCTCACAGAATAAATATGCAAACCAGACCTTACATAAGAAGCTTAGAACACGTCTAAAACTTTTTGAAATAAAGAAATTACAAGAATACTGGAAGTACTGAATACAGGGGTCCCTCTTCAGCCAAGGTTGTTCTCTTTACTTAGGTGGAAGGCTTGATGGCAAAACAATAAAATCCGATTTTCCTTAACTGACTCTAATTACACACAGCACCTATTTGGCAGAGTATGGATTACAAAAAGTAAAAAAACCTAAAAAATAGATTGACAAATCTTAGTATTTAACCTCTGCCCTTAAGTTTTTTTTTCATATATTTCAGCTATACACAAGTAAGAATTAATTTATGGTCTGTATGCTCACAGAATTATGGAATGGCTTGGATTAGAAGGGACCTTAAAGACCATCAAGTTCCAGCCCCCCTGCCATGGGCAGGGACACCTTCCACTAGACCAGGTTGCTCAAAGCCCCATCCAACCTGGCCTTGAACCCTTCCAGGTTTCACCCTCACAGGACAGAATTTCTTCCTAATACCTAATTTGTATCTGCCATCTTTCAGTTTAAAACCATTACTACTCGTCCTATCACCACACTTCCTGAGAAAGAGTTCCACCCCATCTTTCCTGTAGCCCCATTTAAGTACTGGAAGGCTGCTATAAGGTCTCCCTGGAGCCTTCTATTCTCCAGGCTGAACAACCCCAGCTCTCTCAGACTGTCCTCATAAGGGAGATGCTCCAGCCCCCTGATCATCTTTGTGGCCTCCTCTGGACCTGCTCAAGCAGGTCCATGCCCAGCCCCAGAGCTGGACACAGTACTTTGGGGGGAGAAGGAGCGGGGTGTGGGGTAAGTTGGGGTGTCTCATAAGAGCAGAGTAGAGGGGAAGAATCACCTCCCTCAAGCTGCTGGCTACAATTCTCTTGGTGCAGCCCAGGATATGATGGTTGGCTTTCTGGGCTGTGAGCACCCATTGCTAGCTCAGAGTCTGTTTTCCATCCATTAATATTACCAAGCCCTTCTCCACAGGGCTGCTCTCAATGTTCAGTACTCTTAAATATACATTGATACACTACCTTCATGTTTGACCTAAGCACTTAGCAGCTTGACAAATCATGGCAGTTGATCCAGAAACCTATTCATTACAAATCTTTGATAAACTGGAGAACGCACACTCAAATGGCATTAAGAAGCCTCTATCCAAGAGGATCACAAAACATCAGGAACACTTACTAGGTCTCTTGCAATACCTATGGTAAATATGTCACCATAACATGCTTTACAATTCAACTATTCAAGATCTGCCTGCAGCCACAAGCCTATTACAAAGCCAGCATTCGCTACCCAGTACTGTTATTTTTAGCTAGTAGAGATTTTCGTACCCCAATAAAGGATGATTAACCAAGCCTGCTAATGAACCAACAGTTAGGAGTGAAAAAGAGACCAGACATAAGAGAAAACTACTGCATAGAAACAAAAAGTAAACTCTAGATTAACCATTTCATTTGAATTATCCTAGCAAAACTTAATAAGCATTTCAGCACGAAAACAAGCAGATCCACAACAAAACTAGGATTATACAAGATTCTAATGCAACATAAAATTATTTGGAACATCCAAACAATTGTATCAGCCTATTCTCTTATACATATTAGGGAATGTTATTGAACAATATGAACAGCATAGCAAAGGAAAGGACCCTCTCTAAATCCAAGCTGTGTGCTGTTGCCTGAATTTCCTGCTTTGTTGTTGTTAGCTTATCAGTAAATAGGACAGTAATGGCTTATTAAAAGTCTCAGCCACATGATAAAATCGCTTCTCTTTCGTGACAATTTCTTCATGGTATCACTCACTAGTCAGAGAACTATGAAAGAAATCTCTGAAGTTTAACAGAGAAAAATGGCACTTTATCCAATTCTCCGTAATCAAGGATCTACAGAAATAATTCTGAAGCACTCACATATAAAGTACTTTTTATAAATTTAATTAGGATTTTCACCCAAAAAAAAACCAAATCTGCATCTCAAACTATTTTTGCCTTTCCTCTTCACTAACCTTTTTTATTAAAACCCACTCTTTCCCCACAAACCCATTTTCAAGCACAAGTTCCAACACTTGTACTATCTTTTCATAATGGATCCTAATTTAAATCTTAAGACACCTGCATTTTCAAGCACATCATTTCTACAATTCTATTAAGCATTTTAAACAGTATTTTTGCTAATAAAATATTTCTCCTCTGAAAAGTCAAACTATCCACTCTCTGTGGATAGTTAAATATTTGTAAGTGTATTCTACCTACATTCTTGAATCAGAGCAAGAGATGGAGAGAGCAGAGTGAAAAATGCATTTGCTCAATAGTCCTAACTGGGATTTAAGACAGTATACTAAAATCAAAATTATCCTGCTGGAGATGCTACTCCAGTATATTAAGATCAAAACATATTGTGATCTGCTAAATATTTTTGTGGCATTTCAATAAGGCATACACCTACTAAAAAAACAACACATCATTCTGGTTATATTCTCCCTACAATTCTTTACAAATTGCTATACACATCTGCTGTTGAATTATGTGATTAAAAATAAATTTAAACAAAAAAAAAAAATAAAATAAAATAAAACCTTCAGTTTCAGCCTACCCAAAACATACCACTGACAATGCAAGGACCATACAATACCAAAACAGTACATGCTTGCAACTGAAAAACCCGAAGTCAGCCCCCACAAAACAAACAAATAATAAAAAAAAAAAAACAAAACAAAACAAAAACAAACAGAACAAAACAAAAAATACAGTCATATTAACCTTTCTCTAGATAGGATAACAGCCTTTAAGTTAACAGTTTCAAACAAATGCTCTTGGGTAAGCTTTTTTTTTTTGCACATAACTACCTGAATACACTACCATAAAATGGGTTTCTACCTTGCATACATTATGTAGCATTCAAAGTAAACAATGCAGAAAATTATAGCAGAAGCAATGGACACCAGGTTGCTCGCACACAGCTATATAAAAATGTTAAAACCTTAGACACACAGACCATGTCTGTGGCCCAAGTGCAACAACAGACTGTGCCTGACACTGCAGTAAATACACCTAGCACTTCTTGACAGAAAGCAACCATAAATCACACTTCTTATACAGCTTCCCTACAAGACACTGTAATACAAATTCAGCAGTTAAAACAGAAGTTTGTCATTCCTACATGTGAGGGTGAGAGAAGATATTACTAGTACACTGTAGAGTAAATGGTAAGCGCACCCAAAACATTTATTTCTCTTTATCTCCTCAAGACACCTGAGCAGTCACTTACCCGAATCACTCCACCACTGCCAATTCACACCATCAGAGTTTGAATCAGTTTCTGAACTTGGACCACAGAATCACCAGGACGCAGAACAGAGTTTATTAAACCATCCACAGGATCTGTAAAAAAGAATTAAGAATTGGTTTCAAGATGACTGGTATAAGGGGCCTTGCACAAAAACTAAGACAGTTTCAAATCCACACATTTGTTTTACACCAGAATTAAACACAGAAGACACAGAAGTGGTAGTATGTAACTTACCATTACAACCACCATTCTACAACTACTCGGTTTTGCCCTCTGCTAAATCTCAAAGTAACGCAAACAGAAAAAGCAGTGCGCCAAAACACAAAAAAGGTAGAACTGATTATCATCTCCTCCTTCTACGGCAGCCAAAACAAAACATATGCATTGTTAGCAAGCTTGAGTTCAAAACAGCTCCCTTTGTTACTTGTATGAATGGAGTTTTAATGCAATTATCAGGTTAACAAAATGTAACCAAAACCAACAAGGAATTATGTGCAGGACCTCAGCTGGATGACTTCCTCTTAAAGCACTGCTGTTCTGGAGAGTCTCAGGCACATTCTCTGAAGGAGAATCTGTACCACCCACACTGTCACAAATACTCTCACAGCCCTCATGGGGAAATACAACTCCTTGCAACAGATGAGGCTTTTAAAAAGCTGCAATTATTTTAATTGGTCCTGCCAGCTGCCTTTCATTTAGCTTAACATGAGGTTTTACTGAAAGTCTGCAGCCACAGCCATTGGCAAGAGTGGAGACAGTTGCTTACAAGCAGTTGGATCTATTTCTGAGAAGCTTACTCTGCCTGGTGAGCTTTTGTGGAGTACTGCCATCTACTCTATATACTGAGGGTACAAAGCTTTCTTATGTGGTGCTGGCTAGCAGGCCTGAATAACGCAGTAAGTCTAAGATGTATATGGAACATACTCCATTGCCTGATCTTGACATTTGATGGAGCCAGTTCAAATAAGGTGCCAAAACATAGAAGAAAGAGGATGATAAATTGCAAAACACAGTTTTGTCATCTGCTTTTAAAACAGCAAATACATCCCACAAAAAAAAAAAAAAAAAACCACCACAACAACAACAAAAAAATACATCTAATACATCTGGGTTTAAGTTGATATCTGAAATCTTTCCTGAAAGAGATCAGATCAAATCCTGATTAGCCCACTCTTTTCATGAAGCATTCAATATACAGTTGCAAAACTGAGTTTTATGTTTCCTAGAGTTTCTAAGAGAAAGAGCAGGAGTAACAGAATCATCATTAAAATAACTATTTTTGCCACTTCCAGAACACTTAGATTTAACAAACTCTAAAACCTCCATATGAATACAATTGCTTAACAGATCTCAGCTACCTTTTCCAAAACACTGATATCACCTCCCCATGGTACCACAGGCAGCACAGCTCGAAACTGAAGGATGCCAGGGTTGATAACTGCACTGCTACTTTCCTGGTTTGTTCTGGAATAAAAAATTTGGGTCCCTTACCGTGGTGGCTCTGGAACTTTCCTTATGAATTTTTCCTACTGTTTTCCCACCTACAGCCAAAGTTTTTGCATGACTGAAAATACTAACATGAGTATTTTATTAAATCAATTTTATAATATGGCCAGCACCTCCCTTCATACATACCCCATTTAGGAACTGCTGCTCTATGATGTAAAGACTGAAACAGCTTTCTTGGCTCTTAACTAAGAAGAACTGAATAACTTACTTCTCCCTTGTCTCACAATCTTACACGGAAGATTAAACTTTCAGTTCAATTCAAGATGTAAGTGGCATCCTCAGGCAGTAGACTGCTGAATATGCTGACTTCTCCAAATTACATGTTTAAGTTTGTGACTACCTCTATCAAGTCTTGAATTCTGCGGTACTCTCCAGTAGTGCTTCAATCACCAACCCTTCCACTGTATCCCAGGTAGCAAGAAAAATAATACAGTAACCGTAGGGCTATATAAACAATGGACAATTATACAGATCATTATGTAAAAGATGATTATCTAAGCATTATCTAAGGACTGGATAGGAGAACTGGAACACTCCTCCACCCTCTGTTCTCTCCCCCTGTTGACAAAGATGTTACAGAAGTTCAAAAGACAGACATCAGTTTAACTCCACTGGGAACAAGAATATATTTCCTATGACCATTAACCACCTTGCTACTAAGCTAAAATTTCAAGATTTCTTTTTTTCTTTAATAAGACAATTGACTGCCCTGGCATGCATGCTGCAAGTGCTCAGTGTTAAGCTAGATGCCAAAAGTTAAGGGTTGGAAAGGAATAGGAAAATAAACATTTTACACATTTTTAGAAGAACGATCTTTCGCTCTGGCACTTATTCCCCTAATGTAAGTTTTCTCCACAATATGATGACTTCGAAATTAAGTAGAACTAAGGCTACAGCCTACTTCTAGCTTCTTCATTACCATATACTCCTAATTTTTATTTAAAACGCATACTGTCTAATTAACACCAAGAACCCATTCCAACTCAAACCACTGATGGGCAGGTCACTGTATGAAAAAGCACCCATATTACATTTCAGTTCTAAACTCATTTCAGAAAAGTTATGAACAACAAAAAATTTTCAGAACTATATAGATTTGCACTGTTGAATGCACAAAATCATCCCTTGCAGACAACATTTGACAGAGAACAAGTACTTTTGTGGGTGTGAAGACCATTGTGAGAACAATCAACTTGGATTTTACTCCTTTACCACACTTGTGAAAATCATGCTGCATTTCAAATTAAGTTGTGAATTAAAAACCAGAAGAAAATGTTTTCATCATCCTCTGTTACTGTTGCTCCTTTTTTATAGTAGCTCTATGACATGAAAGATCAGGTTTGCCTGATCTTTCTAGCTACATGAAATTTTGTTTAGTTCTTTCAAGGAAGGTGAGGTTAGTATTGCTATCAAGCACTTCAGACAAAGAAGATATCGTAGAGCCCATGCTTAAATCACTAGTACTATTACATTATAATCCAAGCCCATCTATCATTTAACTAGACTTACTGGAGAGGGGGACCACACTGGAGCAGGGGGAAGAAGTTCCAGGATCTCCCCCCACTGAAGATGGAGAAGCAGCAGCACTGACTGCACCCCCCATTCCCTGCCCCTGCGCCACTGGGGGAGGAGGTAGAGATATCAGGAGCAGAGCTGAGCCCGGGAAGAAGGGAGGGGTGGGGGAAGGTGTTCTCAAGATGAGGTAATGCTTCTCAATGTCCTTCCCTGTTAAGTGTTGTTGCTGTTGTTAGTATCTGAAATAAATTTATGTCCTTTTTTCCTTCCCCTAACAAGTCTGCCTTTTGCCCATGACCATAATGGGTGATTTATCCTTTCCTGTCATTATCTCTAATCCTGAGCCAGTGTTTATTTTATCTTCCTCTGTGCTGGAGGGGGGGAGGGGGAATGAGTGCCTGTGTGGTGCTCAGTTGCCCTCTGAGCTCAAACCACAACAGTTAGACTATATTCCACTTTAAAAAAAAAAAAAAAATCAGTAAGAAGTGCTTAAACATACTTGACTACTATCCTTCAAAGTGTTAGTAGATAATTTGGTTATATAGAAATTCAACTTGACAGGAGAGGACATCAACTTGAAGGTACTTTAAGTACTTGCTGTTGCATAGCTGAACTGTTCTTTTACACAGCCTAAGCACCTAAATTTGATGTTGGATCCCAAATTCTTCTCCAGATGAATGACGAGAGGGTAGGGGAGGAAAGGATGGGAGCCCTCTTCAGCAGCATATGTTAATCTCACTAAATTAAGCTTCACTACTGGCTATAATTTCAGCATGCAAGACTCAGTTTGTATCTAAGTATCAGGACTGATACCAGAAAATGCATGATCTTGGCAAAAAGAGAGTAATTTCTACTTTGGATCTTAAAATACCCATTTTTTCCTTATTTCAAAATACTTAGATATAAATATACACACGTATACCTAAAAAGCAGTGTCCAACTTGTATTCTAATCACACAACAGAATAAATAAATGTAAAAATATCTACAGTTATCTTTCATGAACCGTTTCTGCCCAGTGTTTTAAAACATGACAGATGCACTGAAACTACACTCCCATCCCTCAAAAGTTTCTCTAACTCTTTCAAAAGAGACAAGACTATAGCATCAAAAAAAAAAAAAAAAAAAAAAATCTACTTCATGTTTTAGGTGGGGAAAAGCCAGAAGAAAGATAACTTTAAAAACAGAACACATTAATGCATTTCATAATATTTCAATCACATACTCACTTGGAGGGGGAAGGATGAATACAAACATGAGGTTATGCCAAAAAAAGTACACATGCCCTCAGGTTCAGAGTTGATTCCAATTTACCATGCTCTAGATTCTTCTTACAGATAAGGTCTCACAAATAAAGTAGACACATGAAGGAAACATGAAAAAATGTACAATTGCTTTATGCTCATTTGCAAGGTTAACAGACTTCATTTTTTAATTCCTAACCAGACTGTGACTGTATTTTAAAGAAAAATCCTAGTATATTTTGAATCTGGAGGTGGGGGGAAAGGGGGGGGGGGGGGGGGGGGCGGGAGGCGGAAGACCACACCACATTTTATCTTACAAAATCAAATCTTGGTTTTCTAAGATAAAGTTTTGGTCCCAGAGAATTTAATATCATTACAGTAGTTCCTCTCAACTATGCAGAAGAGCACCATTCAAGAACTACCTTAAGGTAAGAATTCACCATCTCCAAATCCTGCACAGGTTAATCCTTGTATGACATAATTTGAAAGAAAACCATAGAAGTTTTGAAAGAAAACCATAGAAGTTACCTTCTCAAACATAACACTCAAAATAATTTGACACAATGTATTTTGCTGAGCTATGTTTCTATCCTTGCACTCTAGGAAAAGAAATTCTCTTCCAGTAATAACTACTTCCTCTGATGTGCTACATTGAATACTTATCAATCAAGCAGAAGATACACAAGATATATTTTTCAGATTAAAGAGCAGGACATACAAAGAGACAACTACTGGCATGAGAAATTACTTATCTGCTTAAGGATGTCTTCAAAACTGTCCATCTGACATATTACTATTCCAGTAAACGGGCAATGTTCAGCTAAGCTCTCTTGCAGAAGTAATTGTTACTAACACTGGTGTGACCAAGGAAGAAAAAAGTGCACACAACTCATGTGTTCCTCATGTAGTGGCTCTAATAAAATGTATTGCAGGGAAGAACAATTTAACTCAGATATCAATAAATGGATTTTATTTGAGACAATAGGAACTGGGATACTTTTGTCCCCTTCTATTAGAAAAGGAACAAAAACTCACTAGTGCTTTTCCACATCACTCCACTCTAGTCTCTTCGGAGAAGCAGAGATTAAGCACAGCATCAAAGAGTCTTAAAAAGCTGATACCAGCACAGGAAAAATCTGTTTCTGTTTACCTCATGCACATCAATGCCACCCCTCTCCCTACTGCATGGGCTTGGCCCATTGTGAGGGAGTGGAGACAAATATCAAAAGCTTTGTCACCTACACTTCATGAGTGCAAGACAGCAAGTAAGACTACTATACACAGCCCTACACTATGGTCAAACAGCACCTTCACATTTGGGTGGCAAATTTCCCAGATTTTGAATGATGAAGTTAAATGCCTTCTATTCTTCTATTCCCTGCCCCCTAAAATATGTGGCACTTCTAATGCCTCACTGAATGAAAGTGGTTCTACATTGCCCATCTGAGATGAAAAAGTAAAATACAGTAATGGCATCCCACACATCAGTGACAGACATTTCTGAGTCCATCATTCTACCAGTGATAATACATAACGTGAACTTGTTTACTAATCATACTGACTGTCCATCAACTATCAGTTCTCCATTCACACTAGCCTTGGGGTCTAATTTGAAAGCAAAGTATCTCACATTCAAATACTGTTGACCTACATATTTCAGTCAAGACATCCCTCCAGACAATAAAAAAAATAAAGCCACCAGAAATCCCCAGGAACTAAAAAGACTAGGTACAAAAGTCTCAAGAGCAAGTGCTCTGCAAGGTAGCTTTCAGGAGAAAGGACTTCATTGCTGCTTCTCCTTTTCCAATTTCAGTTCTTACCATGGTTAGTTATTTCCCACTCCTGCAGCAATTACAGACCACTTTACAGATAGTCATGAAATTCCCAGCCTACTGTCCAAAGTCTAGAAGCCAACCTGCATATCGCAAAAAAAGCAGGAAAGATAGGAGGTGATACCAGTTGTATCTCTTCTGGGGTAGATTGAAAGGGTAAATACCCCAGCTTTTAACTGCATTTGACTTTTATGGAAGGATTATTGTGAATCAAATCAGTGATGAAGAGCAACATTTATGTTCACTGTAATCTCGTGAAAGACTATTCCAAACCATCAACTGGAACCCAAAAGGCAAGTCAATTCCTGTTGTATTTAATTCAAACTAGAGACTGCTAAAGGAAGAGTAAGCCCTGCCTTCCCCTCACACCTGCATTTTAATAAATCTAGGGTTTGCATAACCACACCATGAGCCTAATTAGTAACTGACCCAAAAAGCCTAACCCTGCATGATATCAGGGGGAATTTTTTTCTAATTAGATCAGCTTACTCATCAACTCACTGACCTTCAAGACCAAGTTTTCACATATGAAGCAAAGGACCCACTCAGGAATGAAAGAGTAAGTGCACTGTCTATTGTCAGAGCAGATGCAGCAGAATGTAAGACTATACTTTCAGTCACAGGCTTTCTAAATTAAGACTCCTTTAAAGTAAAGGTGATAACTTAATTATTACTGGTATTTTTCCCTTAGTATGAAAAAGATGTATCAAAAAAACATATGCAAGAGTAATTTAGGCTTCACAGCAGCACATGCTGGTATCAAAATTCATTAATGTGGGTCACATTTTATAATTTAGTCTGCCTTGGATTCATAGTTTTAGTGTTTGTTTTTTTCCTGAAAGAATCAAACAATAAAGACAAGAAGTTTGAGGAGGGAGGGAGGGGGGGGAATAATTTAAAAAAAGAAAAATCAGTCATGCCAAATATCTCTAGGCAACCAAACGGCAGCAAAGACAGTCAGGTTAGTAAATAGTTATGGTCCAGACAGTGTCTACATCAGCAGTTCGTGTTCTACAGTCTGAGTTCAGAATTGAAAGAAATATTTACAGGATGTGGCCTTCTTAACTGCAAGGCATCCTTGTTCTGCAAGTGCCGCACATGTTTTAGCAAAAAAAAAAAAAAAAAAAAAAAAATCAATTATTTGACTACAAAGTAATGTTTTACATTTATAAAAGGCTTGAGGGAATGAGACTAAAGTATAAAAAACAGATCACCATCCCTAACATGGTAAGTTAAAAATTTACTTACACTTACTTTCTTTTAACCAAAGAAAAATCCCTCTTAAATTCCAAAGCGACTAACGCAAGAAGTTGCCTTGTCAAAAAGTGCTCATAGGATTTTCAGTTGTTCAGCTGGGGCTAATCATAATATTAAGACTTTTTAAAAAAATGTAGAAAAATATTCTGTGAATTTCAACCCATAATTCAAACCTTGAATACTAAATATTCATAAAAAGAAAAATTGAGACCTGAAATACACAACAGTGCCACATGCATCTTCCCTCTGTCCCAGTGCTCTTAAAAAGTAGCTGAAGATATACAAGATGTAGCTCAAGCTTCCTACAGCATCAGAAGCTGCCATTTTATAGCAGATGATGACCATCAGAGCAGAATGCATCCTACTTCCAATCTTAACAGGAAAGATGATTTCTCTCATATGAAATCCATGTAATAATACAATCTCTGCTAACCATGAGGTGTTTGGATATAAAGCCAATGGATGAAACCATCTTTGGATGAAACCAGTTTATCTGCAGTGCACACAAGCTTCTCATCCAAATTCCTCTTCTGCTGCCTCTCCTACTAATTGATTAACTAAGAGTCACCCACATCACACAACTGAAAAACACACTTAACAGTAAATCCCAATAGAATGAAATGGAAATAGCTTTTTTTAAATAAATAAAATTCTTCCAAGATGCTCTCTTCTGCTTTGCTTCAAGGTCAACATTATCAAGGTCTTGAAGAGACTAAGGAGAAGGGACACATTCAGAAAGAAAACACAGGAAAGGATGAAACAGAATGTAACAGCTAATATGCTTTTAAACACATCAATTGTATGTCATGGTTAACTAAATCACACAGAGTAGAATTAAGTTGCAAAGTACTTTAAAAAAAAAAAAAAAATCAAGACAACAGTTAAATGGAGAGTTAACAAAAGCGATACTGGATAAATCCATGAATTTGCTTCTACAATGCTATCAACAGCATAGAAAGATATTTGCAGAAGATCTGGAATTAACTCCAAAGAGCAGGGGGAAAAGTCAGTAGACTCCATAGCCTTACTTGTCTATTAAAACCAGAAAAGACAAGGGCGTTGATAAGAGTTTAAGTTGGTCAAGCAGTGAGAAAGATAATATAACTTGCAAACACTGCATTTTGCCACCATTTACAGATTCTGAACATCAAACCCCAACCTTGTATTAAGATTAGCATTTGTGGAACTGCATTAACACTGCGATAGTAACAAGTCCAGCCTGAACACAGATGTGTGAACTGATTTCCAAGTTCACTTGCTATTGAATTGCTATTTGAAATTGGAGCACTTGCTATGGTGCACTTGGAAGTACGTTTCAGAAACACAAAAGGACAGAAGGAACACAGACCTGATAGAACATTTCGTCGCCCTATTATTTCTGGCACTTCCTACAGTTCAAGAGCTACAGAACAGTGCTGAAGCCACTGATATCTGGAGATGAGTAGAAACATTAGAAAAAAAATCGTGCTTGAGCAGGCCAGGACTGCCTTTGTCTAGCAGGACCACTATTCGTTCATGAAAAAAAAAATCAGTGACTAGAATGAACACCGTACTTCACTGAAGAACAAAGGCTAAGGAGGAAAGCTTTGGTATACCTGAATATATTTTCTATAGATTCTTTCATAACTATCTCAAAGAAGGCTGAGACCAGACCAACTAGCACACATCACAATCAAGAAAGACAGGTGGACTGTCAGAACAAATGTGAAAGCACATGAGAACCCAGCTGATAGGGGCTTAGATACAAACAAGCAACTCCAGAAGTTGTTTTGGATTGTATGCCTCATCTCTCAGCAGATGAACTCATCCTTAGTCAGTGTTATCATTACCACAGGACAGCTAAAATTTCAGGGAGCAGGAAGGATAGAATTTAAAACAGAAAAAGAAACACCAGCACCTCATCTTTCAATCCAGGAGACAGCAACATATCAAGCTTCCAACTCTGCTTCACAAGTGAGCTCATAATATCACCAAAAAAAGCTCTTATCATCAAAAATACCACCATAACCCAAAGAAATTATGGTAATTATGGCCTCTGCTACAGTCAGGCTTCAGATAAAGCTACACAATTATTACATGTTTGATTTAAATAAACTCATGTCTCCCACACCTACAAAAAGAAAACACTCGCCCTCCCTTCTCTCCTCTTTTAGGGACCTATCACCTCTTACACAAGACAGAACAACAATAAAGACCTTACATAAGATAATTCACTGAAGTTAATTTTTAACTGTATGTCTAATTATAGTGAAGGAAGAGGAAAAAAAAAAAACAAACAAGAGAAACAACATTCAGAAGGAACAAAATTGCTTTAAAAGATACATACTTCATTCCTCTGCGTTTAACAGAGCTATAAAATCAAGGCTTTCAAATTATTTCAGGTAAGAAAAATCTGTGCAAAATATTAGTTAGAAACTGATCAGATGGCATTACAGCTTCTAGAAACACATGTACTTTTGTGTCAGTGCAATGTTTAATATCCAACTAGGAGGAATCAAAGTGACTACCACCTCCTCTGCAAACAAGGAAGTAATATGCATCAAAATTTGCTATGCCCTGTGCTTCTTTCTTTATTATAATAAAATCCTTTAATATATGGAGCTATTAGTTATAAATGTTCCCACTTCCTTTCTCTAGAACTTGCTAGAATTAGAGTTTGGGCAGAAAAAACATCCTTCACTGCTCACTGTTATTTTCATCAACCCTGGCTTTCTACCTGCAGTATCTAGCAATTACATACAGCTCTCACGGGGATGTAAAGAAACAGATAAGCTACCAGCCTTACAAAAAACAAAACAAAAACAAATCCCACAACACTCAACCCCCACACCAAAAAACAAACATACAAAAAATCCCACCAAAAACGTGTATACCGTGCACAGGCCTGCATATCCAAGGAAGAACACACAATGCTCTTTCTTATACAGCACCGCTATTGATAGCCTTCTTGTTGTAGTTTCCATCTGTGGCATATACTAATCAAGACTAAAAATATGGTATGGGGAAACATACAGTAGTGAAAATACTGAAGGTGTAAGTCAGCAATTGATATCTAATACTACCCTCAATACAAGAGTCCTTTTTAACCCCATAATTCAGGAAAGAAACCAGATTTGAAAAACGTTAACTACCACATTCTGTTTCACATGAGTATGATATTTTTATTCATTTGACATATGTTGCTTCCTGAACCGATTCAATGTATTTTGGCATTCCAGAATAAAACTGCACTCATCATGTTTGGCACTTCATGTATAATGCAGCCAGGAAGCCACTCCTTAGACTATGCAGCCATCTGCACCAGATAACAAAGGTTTTTAAACAAGCAAGCTGCACTGCTGTAAATACACAGTATTTCAATACACAAGAAAAGTTTTCACCTATTAACCAGACTCTGCATCTAATTGTTTGCAGATAAATTCAGGCAATCTGCAACATGTAACAGTTTAGCACAATGAAAACAGAAAGGGGGAGGGGGGAATAAACTATTTCTTATCAGAAGATTCCTGGTTAATTATTTTGCTTTCTAAATTGTGTGGTCCACATATTAAAACAAACCAGCCCCTGACACCCTGCTTTATATACAGCCCACCCCAAAAAGTGTCAGAATTCCTAGCTAAAACTAGGATGGATCAGTCAACAGAGGTCAGAAAAACACAGGAGGCCCAAAAGAGCATGAGACTTTGAGATACAAAGCAAGCAGAGGTTGGATATGTGGGATGAGGAAGAACCACACTCAAAACCCTCTAGCTAGTAAGGTGGATAAACTGCCCAGAAAAACTGCTGCACCAAATCTAGACAGGTTTCACAATTCAATCTGTGGTAACAGGAACACAAGTGGAAACACATTCATAGATCAGAATTCAAAAAGAGAAGTGCATGTGGATATCTATTTATTACCCATTTGGGGATTGTTAGATTTCAAAAAAAAAAAAAAAAAAATATCCTACCAAAACACACTCAAAGATGCACCCTGACACTTAAAACACTACACAGTGCCCTAATGAAAATCACTACTTAAAGAAATAGCATATACAACTGGACTTCCATTTTACTTTAATACTTTGCCCTTAAAGAATGCTTCTATTTGTCTGTTACTCACCTCAATAGCTGTTTTGGTTCTTCCTTTTACATTTGTTTAGTATAAAATACAGTACCAAAGAGTGTAAGCTTTTGTTTACAGTGCAGTTTTAAAAACAGTTTTACTTAAATACACCTTTTCACTGCTGTCATAAGGAGTAGCCACTATTTCTATAAAGAGCAAAAAGTTTTTTTAAAAAAAAAAAAAAATCTGTATTTTCTAGATTCTAAGAATCTTCTCCCTCTAGTTTATACAACAATTATGACATATTAGCTCAACACTATTCTCAGCATTTTTAAGGGTTACTATCCTGGGCGAATAAAGAAATCCTTGAACTACACCTCTGTCTCCTGTTTTCTTCTACATTAATTTTACAACTGATACAAATTCTGATTCATTCTAATTAGTTGCTCACAACTGTGATACACAGGAATGACTTTTCTTTACATGAACTGTGGTTCTAACTACAAGACCCTTCACACCTCCCATGTGGCTAAGCACCATTATTCCTGTCCTCTTCTCAGCTTTGCTCTCACAAGGCACATTTGATTTTTGCCAAGTTATAATCTCTTTTCATTCCCACCACAGTAATGAAATGTTTAAGCTAATATTTTTTTCTCTAAATTATTTTTCTCTCTACTTACTGTTGTGTTCCTCTAATCCAATATATGATGATTAAAGAAGAAAGAAGAGCTGTTATGTTATTTTTATTTTACTACATCAGGCATTTTGGAGATCAGATAAGCAACTGTTACAACAAAATTAATAGAAGGCTATTCTTGAATGGTTTCCAAAGTATTTCTGACTCTTTTGATAGGGAAGAATGACAGCTTACAATAAAAATTTTAATAATTGCTTAGAATTTAGAAAATTATATTGAAGTACAGTTCCTCTTAAAGTGCTGTTATCAACATAGATAATCATTCACTATCTAAAGTCAAAAACAAGTTTTTCACCTGACAGAAGGCTTAAGTAGAACTAAGATTCTCCCTTCGATCACAGTGCAAATTATAGCCTCAAAACGGAATTCAAAGTCTATTTAATAACTCAGCTTTAAGTGGTACTTAACTTCTGACATCCTGTGCTTTCTAGCAAGACAAAAAAAAAGAGGTACAATACTACTTTGATATTATTGAAGTAAAAAGTGGTACAGTGCCATGCTGATTTGCTATTAATATGTCAGTTTCTTTTTCTCAGAATAAGAAAACAGAACTGAATAGGGCAACGTAGGAATTTCAGAACTGTGATTTCAAATAATTTGAATTGTTCAGTGTGTATTTCCTTTCAGACTTTTCAAAGATTAAAAACAAGTTAATACAAGTCTGGGAAAAAATAATAACATCCTGATTTTGATTGAAGGTTATTCCTCTATAGATATTTCACACTCTGAAGGTGAAGTTTAAAACTTTGTCAAGATTTAACTCAAATGGAATGATGGGTGATCTATGGATCTAAAATAAGCAAGTATTTATTTGAATTCAGTGGAAATTGGCAGGGACTCACTCCATCTGGGACAGATGAGAGAAAGTATGCACCTTTTTTAAAAGTTTAAGGAACAATTTGTTGGTTCTTGATCAGTTGGTTTATGTAGGGGGAGAAGAGAAGAAAGAGGATGAGAAAAAAGTATTGATCAAAGGCATGTTTTTCTCCCATCCCAAAACATTTTCTTTTAACCTGCTCCATTGACAGGGCCATAACCTTTCCCTTGAGGCATCATAGGCTGCTGGGCAAAACCAATTCAGTAACACTGATGTCATGAAAGAATACAAGACATCTGAAATCTTGACAATATCTCTCCCAGAGATCTCAAAGATTTCCCACAGGAAAATCCAAGAGAAATCTTTGTCTGCTCCACTGTCTTTCTCTAGTAAGAACAACATTGCAAAAACCACACAGGAATGCCATAATCCTCAGCACTTCTTCCACTTTGCTTTCAGTAAAGAGAGACAAAATAAGTGCTCCCTGAAAAATAGAGGAGCTCACCCAGATAAACGCAAGCAGAAGAGTAAATTATTCTCAAAGTCTATTAAAACCTATTTTAAGTCTATCTTGGCTTTCCAGTACTTCTATGGTTTATATTTTCATGTATTTAGATGAAATCTCTGGTACTGAACCCAAAGCATTAATGTCTCCATTAAGAATAATGTACTGGAAGAACAGAGTTTTCCAATAGCCACAGAAAGCTCCCTCCCTCACAAAATATTGTTCAGAAAAAAGGTATCCTGAAAGAAAAAAGACACAGATAAGATGTACTACAGTCAAACAATTGTATAGTAAAATAGTAAAGCTCAGACAGTTTCTCCCTCCCCCATATCACCATTTCTGATCTTATCCATCAGAATCAGAGCCAGATGGCTTGCCAAATTCGGAGTTCCAATTGATTTCCCCTTCCTGTCACATTCCAAGAATGGAAACACAGAGGTTTAATCATCTTTTTCTCCTCTTCCTACTTAGAAGTGAGTCCTTAACTTAGTTGTTACCTTATTTTTAATAGTTTCCCAACACCTATATGTGAACCAACAAAAGTGACCTTGAAGTAAAATCCTAGTTTTTTTCCAAATACAATTTTCTAGCCCTATACAATCAATTCCATCTGCCTGTAAATCCTCTCAGAAGTAGATCTACTAAAGAATTCATTAATGACTTATTCTAAGTCACCCTGTATAAGTTTATTAATCATAACTGAAATATATGGTATGAAGGTTGGATAGCTATGAATCATAAAGATACGAACTTTTGAATTTTATCCCTCAGTGATGAACTTTATTGTCAACACCCAAAAATACAGAGCACCTCCGAAATGAAATGACCCACAGCTCCAGGGTGAACATCACATATGATTACGTGACCAGAAGTAACCCAAAATTAGTATGTTCACCTAAAAGGAGCTAACTGCCAAGCTAACACTCCAGGTCACCACGGACTAATTTGACACAGCAAGCAATCGTACCACAGCAGGGTATCAGTGCACACCAACTGCTGTCGGCACATACATCTCCTCCTCAGGTATACCTACCTTACGGGCCAAAGTGGAAACTAAGTAAATTCAACACCTGCATATTATACTCTGTAGCATGAGCATGGAAAATGGGTATGTACAGAGCATTTAAGTCACAAAAGATTTAGATTGCTATACTGCCATAGTTTCCAGTTCACTTTTACTGAAAATATAGGCCTCAAGCTTGCAAATTCTTCTGCAGCCACGTTTTTTCATCTGTTTTAACCACAACCATGCATAAGCATGTACAGATTACTAAGCATAACGTTCCCACAGAGGAAAAAAAACTATAATTTACATTAGTATCATTATTTAAGAGTTCCCAATATCCAATTTCAAATATAAACCTCCATTCTATCCTCCGGGTTATCTGTAAGTAAAGACAGAAGACCTGCAGTAATTTGATCAAATTGCTGACAATTGGCTTGATCTTCTAAACTATCATTTCTCCCCCCAGGGAGCACAATGCCAGGATGACTACAGTCATATGTGGGGAAAAAGCAGCAGTTTTTAGACGCTTTCTTAACAGCCTACCAGAAATCTTCCAGACAAGCCTGGAAATGCTTTCCACCATCCAAACACTTAAGATGACATCCATAGTCATTTTGGAAGGCTGAACCTGTGACTGACGTTCACAGGCATCTGGCATTGCATTTCAGATGTTTGTTCAGATATACTTCGAAGCATATATGCCCTCTCCTCCTAAGAAGGAGTTCTTAGGAGGCTTGGAAATTTTGGAAGGTATCTACTCTAAAACTTGAAGGACAAGGAGAGCAAAGGCAGCTGAAAAAATTTCTGCAGCTATACTAAACTTAGACCCCACATTATGGGACAGAGGACTAAGGAAGAACATTAAACTTCTCTTCCAGAACTGTCTGGGAAGACAGCCCCCCACACAGCTGCTACAGGAACTTCATGCCAACTAGAGTTGAAAACTAATGAGAAGACTCAAAAGACAGTAGTAAAACTCAAAGCACAGTGCTTCAGATACCAAGACCATCTTTCTGCAGCTATCTTTAACATACTAACAGAACTTTAACTATTTTTAATTTAGTTCTTAACATTGGAGCTTCCCCCACCAAGGAGAATAAGGCCTTTGTCACTTCACATCTAGATACCACCCATTCCAAATAAACCGTGTTTAATTTTAAATATTTGCAACTTTTACTAACACTTCAAACCACTTCAGAGCTGCTTCTACTCCTAAAGTTAGCCCCAGACAACTGGCACAAGAAGTAGCCACTGAGCACTATGAGCTCACAGGAAGACAACTATACCCCAGCCACATACTTGTGAAGTTTAATTTTAAGTTCAAGAGAACACAAAAATCACTATGAAACAAGTATTTCCTTCCTACCTGTTTGTTCCTAGAAAGGAAATTCTACTCAAACAGCTGCAGTATCTCCCACTGGATGTGTGTGATCGTCCAGAATAGTCAGACCATTCACAACTTGAACCATGTCTATGTATCTCTGTTCATTCCACCCCAGCCAACTTTATGATGGCATCTACAAGACATGAAGCACAGCACTGTACATATTGAACTATACAAACTTGGAGAATTCACTGTGCTTAGACTTTTTTTGTTTGGAAAAGGAGCTCATGCACCCAGTGAATTCTGAACTGATCACTTTGAAGACACTGATCTGCAGTTCCTTCCAGTTATTAGTCCCTTCCAGTTATTATTCTCACAATGTGCATCCAAATAAGGGAATCTTAAAAAATGTTTGCTTTTAGGAGTTGTTTTACTTTGAATATAGAATAGTCTTATGCTTGCAGAATTCAATTCTACAAAAGCATGAAACAAAAGTTTGAGAAACCATAGGTCAAAAGATGCAAAAGTGTGTAATTTTGGGTATTTAAAAAGTGAGAAACTATGAAAAAAGTTGTGCATTTTGAAATCAGTACCTTCTTTTCGGCAGCTTTGCTCTTACAGGGACAGAGGTTGTCCTTACAATAGTAAGTAATCTTCAGGGTTTAGCCTGTGCCTAAACCATTGGACCTATACAGAACAGAGGAAGACACAAAGCATGACTCTGCCTTCCTTAATCAAAGTTATGTACTTGTTACCCAATGTTTTCTTGGTCATGCTAAAAAAATACAATAGAAGAATATGGCCATGACAAACATTATTGAAGTGGATAAGGAGAGGAGGAGAGTACATACTATCTCATCTAAAAAGATTGCACCTTCAAACACAAGACACTCCAACAGCATGGTTACCTTCTGACATTATTACAGCTTCCAGGACAGCTGCAGCATCCCAGATAGTCCACATTGTCCTAATAATCATCACTTTTTGGTCCTATGTATAATGATCACTTAGTATCAAGTATCTACAAATTAGTTCCAGATACAGAAAGAACTAATCTACTTTTCAACTACCCTAGAGAAGTTAGTCACTTATGCTCTGCAACGTAGAGTATACTTCAGTTTAGTTTCATTTAGACAAAATTAAGAGGTATATTTAGCTTTATTTTTCAATTTTGCAAAGGCACAATGTATTTTTAAGTGGAAGGTGCAATTTAGTGTTGAAAAGTCGTGCTTCTGTATCACCTTCAGGGGAAGTACAAGTAAAACTAAACAAAGTAATAAGCCAAATACCAATATTGAAATATAAGCATCAGAGAAACAAGTGTCTTAAAAAGAACTGGAAACTAATGAGGGAGAGCAGCAGAAAAAGAAGACTTATCCCAAGATTACTCTATAATAAAAATACTACCAATTCCAGCATAGCAATATTCACTTTTTCCTATTTTCTTAGGCAGAAGATTTATATATCTCTTAAATCAGCATCCTTACTTTCAAATCTTAACTTCTATAAGGTTTTACTCACAATACATGAAAATAGTAGTATTAATTACAAATGAAGGCTGTATTTCAGTACTTTTTTATAACAAAACATGCTTCAAAAAACCCATACTCATTTTGTCATTGAAGTAGTCAGCTTCCTCTATATATCACCTGTCCCCTTCTAAACTTAATAGAATTGCTTAACAAGTAATTATGACTAACGTACACTAGTCAGTGTTATTTAGGTCCACTAACTTTTACCAGTATTTACTCAGCAGGAGACAAGCACGCCAACTGAGATGATACAGTGGGCTCTGCATGCCATCTTCACAGTTGGAAACTGCAGTGGCACACTGCAGGTTCTCCCCAAGAGATTAAGAGAACTATAAGGACTGTGGGAAATCTATGTCTGAAGCTTTCGGAAGCCCCCATCCCACCAAAGAAAAGAACTTCTAGTCCAGAACTGGACCAGAGTCTGACATGTGAGTAGCCACAGAACTGTTCACAAGTTACCCAGAACATTAAGATATTCCCTATGCATTCGAAACATAGAGCATAACTCTCAAAAATCAATTAAACTTATAGAAGTTGTAGAGGACGCAACCTACATCTCACAAATATGCACTGGACTTCAGAGATGTTCCAAAGACACTAAGGTAGCAGTGTAAGAGGTTACCACAAACATTGTACTTTCTAAACATGGGGTGGGGGCAGCTATATACTGGCTAAACTGATAAACACATTACCGCCAACATTTTCAATCCGATATGAAAAGTGTTGTCTGACCTATTGTTTTACTTACTTAAAGGTTGATAAGGTAAAAGAGCAACGTTTCCTAATCTTCGGTTACTAGATTATTTACATTTAACTATCTATATCAACTGTCAACATCAACATTTTCATGCTCACACAGGAATAAAGACTATTATTTTCATATCCATAAGAGTAGCTTTTCCATCAACTCAACCAGTTACTCATTCAGAAAAGGTTAGATTTGTAATCCTCTGTGTGGAATAAATGTCAGACCCTTCTTTAGCAGATCAGGTTATTCCATAAGGAGAATCTGCTGAAGAGATGACATATCAACCATTTGATCTTGCTGTAACATTTTCCCTAGAAGATTTTCCTTTTTTTTTGCTTGCGAGCAGGAAGGACAAAAACAAAACAAGAAAACAAAGCAGACAGCCAGTGATTCATTATACCCTTACAGGAAAGCAGAGTTGACGGATTTACTTCCATCCCCATCTATTTCTAGAACCTACTGCCAACATGCTATGTATTATGTATGTTACATATGTGCAAGCCTTTCCTTAGCTTTGATGTTCCAAGCATGGCTCTTTATGCCTGGGACTACAGACTCTGAACAAATTCCACTGAGGACAAATCATAACACTGTTTTCATACCACCAGCTTAATACACTAGGCAACTTTCAATCAATAATACTTTCTCCATGGAGACCCCTCACCTATTCTATATGAGCAATGTGCAAATGGATATGCTGTAGTGCACTATTTATATCACATATTATTTACTGGGCAGCTTGTTCATTAAACAAATATATTCACATTTTTACTAATATGATAGCAATCCTAATGATAATCACATTCCATAGTATGCCGTATGCTGTAACTTCTAGCTCTGACTGCAAGCCTACCTACTTAAACTTACTGATGTTTACTTGAGCTTAATTTAATTCATGAGCAAGGAACAGCCAGGTCAAAAGAATGTTTCCCCAAACCAATGACACATTGTTGTTTCCTGCGATGTGAGCTACTATGTGTATACTTAAACCATTTTATTTATATGAATATCAATGGCAGACTGATTTTTAGTTGAGATGGTTGATCTCAAGAAAAAATACACCTCATAACTCCTAAACTATGCTAATGACATGAATGGCATTCTATGATGTAACCATTAACTGTAATCAGTACTGGATTACACTTTCATCATTAAAAAGGGCCTTATCCATAGCTACCATGGTGACAAAACACTAGCGTAAAAAGTTGTGGCTCCACTACAAGGATCTATTCTTCTACATGGCATTGAAAAATATCAAGTGCATCATGAGAAATACAAAAGGTCTGAAAAGAAACAAAATTGCATCCATTATGAACACAGTGGTTTACAACTAAATTTGACAGGCATTGCTACAATTCCCCACCCCCTACACCCCCCCAAGAATCTCAAATCATTATTGGGACTGAAACACTGCTTTGGAAAGGGATCGTTCTTTGTAAAAGGATTACTCTATTTAGACTTCATTGCTTTTCTGCCAAGCATCAGCCGTATAAGGAAACTGAAGTTCACTGTCATTTATTTTGTTCACTCCCTTCTGATGCCTATGAATAATCCTTACTGCTGCCTGGAAAGGTAAGTCTACAAATTGCAAGCCAAATCCTTTACTTGTTACCCCTTCGGGTTACTTAAATGTTAACATTTTTCCTCATGGTGTATCAAACAGAGTTGGATTAGTAACTTTTTCCTCAAACACTACATTAGTTAATGCTGTTAAAGAATTACATATGTAGGAGTGTTAAAAATTTTGCACAGAAATTGCTTTGTCCAAGCCCCACAAATACCAACACATCTCAGACACCTGAGAGACTGAAACACAGACATCCTCTCTGACCAACATGGTGCTTTTGAGTTTGACAAACAGGAACAAACATTTCAATAAGCTAGCACAGAGCTATGGCTTCTAGCTCACTTTAAACATCCACAATATGAGAAATTCCTTGCCTTCACTAAAGAACTAACCAATAATTGCCTCTTTGAGGCATGTGAAATGAATGTGTGGTGAGCAATATTGCTTTCACTACATGCAACTAGTTAGTTGGCAGAACTTAACCAGCACCAGCAGTACAAAACATAACACTAAAACTTCACATTTAGTTTCCCCTCCAATAGCTTCAAATGGGACTCCTTTAAAAAATTATAAAAGAGAAAGTAGTTATCAAAACCAAAGAAGGCTACGTTAACTCAGATTCAACTGCACATACTTTTAAGAAGTCACACCACTAGCTAATTATTTCTTTTTTTTAATGGTGGTTCTTAGATGAACTTCACAAGGATCAAAATGCAATACATGCCTCTCCTATACAAGCTGAAAAATATGCAGTCCAACTCGTCATCTTGAGGATACAGAGGGGGCGGAGGAGAGGAAGAGAGGTGGTGGCAGCAGTCGAGGGGAAAAACTGCGACAGTATTTACAGAAGACTACGGAGACATGTTTTTATAAAAAAATTTAACAGCTACCTTGAAGGAGTTGGACCTAACCGATATTCCAGAAAACAAGGTGAAAGACAAACAAGAAATAGCAGACATAGGCAGCGTCAAGCATGAAGATCATTCGATTAAATAAAAGATACTACCTCCTTTAGGACTCTTATTTCCCGAGATGTTAATTAAACTCGCAGGGTTAGCAATCGTTTTGGAAGGGAAGGAGCTGAAGCAGCGGAGTCACGGAGTTGAGCAGTTTCAGTTCAACACCTTCTCCGACCGAACAAAGAAACTTCTGTGTCTGAGGAGCTTAAAAACTTTCGGTCTACCCGGACTCTTTCCTCAGCCTCCATGAAACCCCGTTCATACAAACAGAATTTCGGCAAGAGAGGGAGAAACACACTGGACAGCTAAACTGTGCAAGGCGGAAAACACAGAAAAATAAAGGCCAAAACCAGGACATCAAAATGAAGCTTGAACTCCTTCCTTTTTCCCCACCCCCTTCAGCAGTGGAAGGATTTTTCTGTTGTTACCGCTGCTGCTCCCCAAGCCTCCTCCATTTAATTTACCTCGTCCGTCGGGCGTCTAAGCCAGATCTAGCAGGCAGGAGTTTCTTCCGACCCCAAGGAAATATATTAAATCCAATCGAGTTTTCTTCTCGTTAAGGGGGAAGGAGGGCAGAGAAGGCGGGGGGAGGGAGCAGATGCAACAGCTTTCGACAGGGGCGTTCGCGGAGCGGAGCGTGCGACGTGCGTGTGCACGGGGGGAGGGCGGCAGCGGGGCCGGGCTCTGCCCGGGCCCTGCCCGCGGCGGCGCCGGGCTCTGCCCCGCGGGCGGCCCCGACCCGACCCGCGCCGCGCCCCGCCCGGCGCCGCGACCGCCCGGCAGGAACGACGCCCGGCGGCCAGACCGCAGCGCCCGCCGCCGCCCCCCCGCGCCGGCCCGGACCGGCACCGCCCGCCCGCCCCGCCGCCGCCGCCGCCTCCCCGGCGCGCTGGCCGCCGCCGCCCCGCCCCCAGCTCCCCACCCGCGGCCTCAATTCCACGCACCGCGCCCCCCCCCCCCCCCCCCGCTTCGCCGCCGCCGCCAAGGGCGGGAGGGGAGCGGGATGGCCGCCTGCCTCACCTGCCCGCCCGCCGCCGCCCTCTCTCCCCGCCTCCTTCCGCACACTTCCCCCTTCTCCCGCCGCCTCAGCCGCCCGCCCCTTCTCCCCAGCCTCGGCAGCCGGGAACTCGGGGCTCGCCGTGGAGCGGGGGAATATCTCGGGGGGGGGGGGGTGGGGGAGGGGGGGGGCGTTAACAAGGAGGGGGAGGCCGCCGCGCCCCTGCGGCTGCCGGCGCCGCGAACCACCGCCCCGGCCGGGGGAGGTACTGCAGCGGGGGCGGGGCGGGGCGGGAGCCGGGCCGGGGCCGGGACCGGGGCCAGGCGGAGGCGGCGATCGCGCCCCCCCACACACACACTGGCCGTGACGGGAGGGGGAAGGGGGCGGGCGAGCGCCGCTGCCGGGCCCCGCTGGTCTCCCCTCACACACCCCAACCCCCTCCACCGGTGTGGGGCTGAGCGCGGGAGGCCGCGGTGCAGCCAATCCCGAGCCACGGGTGTCGTTGAGGAACGGGCCACCGTAGCCAATGGCGCCCGGCGGGGGGCGGGAGCGGGCTGCAGAGGAATGGGGCGGGGCGGGGCGGGGCGGGGCGGGGCGGGAGGGAGCGGGAGTGAGAGTGAGAGTGAGAGTGAGAGCGGGAGCGCGCGCCGCGGAAGGGGCCCGTGTCCCGCGGGCGCGGAGCGGCCCCTCCGGCCCGTGTCCGGCGTGCGGCCCGCGCCGGCGGCGGGGATGGGGCCTGTCCGCGGGCCGGGCGGCGGCGGGGGCCCCTCTGGCCCCGTCACCCCGGCCCGGTCACCCCGCGGGACCCTGCGCGCGGGTTGCGGGCGTCGCCGGTTTTCCCCCGCGGTTTTGGCTCAGTTTTTCCTTCTGCAGGGGCGCGTCGGTTGCCCCGGCAAGTTAAATCCCCGACGACAAGCGTTTCCTCGGGCTCAAGCAGCTCGGCTTCCTGGTTTAATAACTGCACGTGTTGTACCCAGGCTGCTGAAGCGGTCGGTTACGTGCGCCTCGCACTCCCCGGCCCCCCGGTACCAGGGTCTGTGGGAGCAAACTCATCTGGGGGCAGAACTAACCACCCCACCCAAACATGGTGTTTGGATACCTTATATTAAACCTTGCTGCAAACAACAACAATCAAAACAATGCTATAGAGAGAGTCACACCGCCTCACGTAAACCCCAGAGTACGGCCGTGTTTTCAAGTATTTCAACACCCTCGGTACAATATGACGTTAATGAAAATGAAATGACGTAATGAAAATGTAACATAGTCATGTACAACTATGTTTGACAAGCAGCCAGTAGGTTTACTGTAGGTCGCACGAGTTCACTGTTGGTGTGTGCCGGATCTCAACAGTACATCGGTGGAAATGTTTTTTCTGTTCAATTTCCTTGACTGCAATGGGTATTTGATAACCCAGTGTGTACGCAATATGCCGTTTTAACCATCCTGGACACACAGCACACAAAGCTGACAGCAGGGTGGACGTGTACATGCTGCTCACCTTATGCTCCTTAATTGTGTTCTGCAGGGACCACATCTAAGGACAGAGGTAGTTTTATTTTCACGCCCATTTAATCCCTGGCTGCTTGACTGGGACATCCACCAACTAAGATGGGCTAGTGTTTCACTGTGATAATCTGTTTACCGAGAAATGGACAAAATGCTAAAAAATGCCATTTTACATGAGCCACTGAACAGCAAAGGAAAATAGTATGTCAGGTTAATATCAACCTGTCCCGATTTTAGCATGCAACTAGATGTGAAAACTCCTTTAAATCCTCTCCAGTCCCTGGAAGTAGCTCCAGTTGATATTTCCTGTTCAGGATCATTAGTTGCTTCATCCTGTTTCTTTGGATGAAGAAGGTTCAATGTTTAGCAACCAAACAAACGTTTGATCATGTTTGTAAGAGTCCACTATGATTAACAATCAGCTATTTATTTCAAACTTCTTGTCAGTGTATGGGACTTGTATGTTCACTTATTCAGTCTGTATCCAGATACAGAAAATAACCATGCATTTTGTCCAGAGTAGTAATATTTGCTTATGGTTTCTTTACTTCTGTACAATTCCTCTCTCCGTCTTTACAGAGTGCACAGTCCTCTTTGGGGACTATGCCTAGATTTAAATAATTAAACTAAATTAAATATAATCATCAGAGTTTGGGGAAAGTAAAATTACATACATATATATATTTCCCAAAACATTAAATCACTTCCATTTCTTCTTGTTCAGATAAGCTACTTTTTTAAAATGAGTCAGCTTTGTACTAAGGCCAAGTGTGAAAACTTCCCCCGCACTGACAACAGATTCAGAATTTCTCACAACAGTGCACTACACTGGTGCTATGATAAAATTACTACTTCTCAAATCTCATGCAAACATTTGATCATTTCTGTTTAGCAGCCAATAATGTATCCTTATAATTAATATGAATGGCTCTCTTTAACTGATGTCCTCCATCGTGAACTCTTCAAGGCACCTCTTTTATGTGTGAATTATCATAAGTTTTTAAATGTGAAAATGTTCTTTGGCAATGCTTACTGCAAATTGCCCAATTCATTTGGTAATGCAACAGGGTAATAGGAAGGCGTGGGAAATTCATAGCAACTGTTGCTCTCATGGTGAATCTACGGTAGTTGTAACATTAGTTTCAGTGTAAGATACTATTTCACTCACAGTTTTAGCCATCAAAAACAAAAGCCTAGCCAAAGTCTGCTGAAGCTACAGCTAGCTAGACCACGGCTCCCCAAAGACGTTTTACACAGACAAGGTACAACTATCTATACAAATTAAGAAAATACCAGGAGTTATCCCAGGTATTTAAAAGCGCTATAAATATCAAGACAGTACTTAGATTACAGCTTCAACAGAGTCCCCAGCAACATTAATTCCCACAGTTGGTATCCCAGTTACCAAATAATTACAGATTAAGTGCACAAAGTACAAAATATAGAGTTACATAATAAGTCTTTCAAGTGTGACTATGCAACTGATGCCACTGAAAGTTTAAACAAATTCTTGACGTGCAATTTCGCAATAGACACAAAGCCCAAACCCCTCTCATTCAAATTTCTATTTTTATATTTGAACAGGAACACTAGTAAATACTGCAGCAGCATGCAGCTAAACCGAAAGAACAGTTGGTGAAACAGTCATTTCTATGTTTGTCCCTTTCAAGAGTTCAATGGTCTGAACAATGTATACATAGTTTTTCAGAGTAACAGGGTTTTATTGCAGCTTTTCCCTATTCTTACTACTGTTGTTTGTTACACTCATCCTCTTCCACTTCTCCAGGAGCTAGACTGAAAGTCCTCCAGGGCAAGCGCTTCTGCTTATTAAGTGCTCAGGTAGGAACCTGAATGGTGGAATTTAACTTGATTTTAATTGCAACTTCTGGACATCATTGCAATGTAAATATTAAATAATAATTACTGGAAGTAATATCTTCCTGAAAGACATAAAGAGACAATAAGTAATCTTTTCTTTAACAAGTATATATTGAAGTTTATTTTAGATACCACATAATTTAAATTTTCACAAGCTCCATTCAAAATGTCTTACTGTAACATTGCCTGAATTGATCTGGTTCACAACTAGACCACATTTATGCCGGTGTGTATGTTTCAGTGGCAATTAAGTCACAGAAGTATATTGCTATGACTTCCTAAATGCATAATGCCTACCTCCTATATTTAAAGACAAGCTAAGCAAACAATCTCTGTTCACTCTAACTTTGATGCGATCCCAAATTTACACTGGTTAAATATTGTGTTATGGCAAACAAAGAACTGTTCTCTGTATTTGGTTGTATTATTTTTCAAATATTAGAATCAGACAGAGCGATTAACATAAACATATTGTGTGACTAAGTTTTGGAGAATTGTGCAAGTACCAGTAGAAAACCTTTCTAACACCACAACCTATTTTGTATATGCTATGTTCCAGAAATGGTTAGGAATGTTTTAGAGTTATTTTTAAACATTTTATTGTGACTTTTTGTTTGTATTTCTCTTTCTTGGTTACCATGGGTAAGCTCCTGAATTCTGACTGAGGAACATTTGGCATGGCATTTCACATGAGGAGGAAAGACAAAAAGGTGGTGTTAAGGCACCTTTCGTCTTCCCTGATTCGGACTGCTTTGCTCCTGGACAGGCTCCTTAACACTGACTTTAGGCTGTGCTGCAGAGTCTGTTTTGACAGCTAATGCCCCCCCACAAATCTTGTGCTTGTCAAAACAAACAGAAAGGAATGAAAATGCAGCCGTGCTGTGTGAGTGCAGGGACATCTGCATATCGTAACCATCAGTCCTTTGCTCGCAAGTTCCTGCTGAGCTGTTTCTGGCCACATTGTGGGAAAGAGTTAAACACGAAGTTGGCAGAAGGAGTCAACTATAAAGTTGCCTAAAATAAGCCATTTCCTCAGTATTTTGCCTATGCCTTGACGATGGTTTTTGGGCTGTCTTTGTTAAGATTATTTGATCCAAAAAAGGGTAACAATGAATGCTGCTGAGGATATTTGTGTCCAAAAAGCAACCCTAAAAGAATACTGTACTTGAATAACTGTTCTATAAGAAATCAGTTACACTAGCTCTATAGTAGCTCTGTAGTGGTTATACTGCTCTTCCAAGGTCAGTAATTAGTGCTGCATCCTGTAGGAAAACTATCACTCCTCTCTCCCTTCACTTGTAGGAAAGAAAAATTTCTGTGGAAAGTTTGTTTATTAATTATGGTGGGTTTTTTAAGCTGATGAAAATCCATAAGAATGTATTTTGACATAACAAGTTGGTGAATAGGTGATACATAAATAGACACTGTAAATGTTGTCACAAGTCTCGTTCAAGAATTATTCTCTATAGGCACATTTATGATAATGATACCCATCACTCTAACCATTAAATAAATCCAGAATTCTCTGACTGCAATATGAATTGCATTTGGTTTACATTTTATGGCTTCCTTATCTCTGTTCTAAACATGGATTTGTCTTACAAGAGGCTAACACTGACAATACAAATCTATTAGTTTTTAGAAACACTGTTGCAAATTCCTTATTTTTTCCTTGCCATCTATTTTCTCTGAATAATTCCAGTCACATAAAAATAAAGACTAACAATACATTAATTCCTGGCTTCTGTGTTGGCTCAGTGGTACTTAAGGTTGAATATCTTATGGACTACCATGTTTGGGACCATAGGTTAAATCCTTTTGAAGCAGGGCGATCCAGACAGTCCAGTGAGAGGAACTATCCCATCTGTAGGCCTGTTACACTAACAAACTGTACCTTAAGTAAGGAGGTTTTGATTTGTAGAAAAGCTACCTCAGAACATTTCCAGGAGAGTTCAAAAACCAATCCTTCTGACTGTCCCCCACCTGTAAAATAGGGTTCGTGGTAAAACATGACTGTAGTTTGGGGAAAATAATAACTTTTTTCAGAGTCTGTTAAAACAGTTGCAGATATTCTTCATTATAAAAGAAATTCAATTTAAAGTATAATTAAATGAGAATTGGTTTGTCTTCGCCATTTCTATTCTTTATGAAGTCTTCTGTTCTTTTTCTTTAGTTACTTTTTCTCTTTCTTCTCCCCACGCAACAAATACAAATTACATAGTTCCAAGTGCCAATAAATGTTCTATTCTTTAAAGTATTTTATCCCTTCTCTTTCAAACAAAATATAAAAGTTTGTGCTTGTACGAGCAGCATAACTGAAGATCATTACAGCCATTTTTAATTTTCCTTTGGCAAGAATGGTTTCAGAGTGGCTTTTTAAAATCTAAAATAGACATTTTTCAGTTATGTTGGACCTAAGTTGTAAGACATGGTACCTGTAAACAATAAAACTAAAGTAATATTTTTAATGACTTAATTTACAGGCTTCATCTCCTGGTTTCTTCCAACAAAATGATATTTCAATATAAGTCTTACATGGCAGATATGAGTAACATGCTACATCAGTGAGGAAATATTGACTTTTCAGGCAACAAAGGTGAGATAGTTGTGTATTAACTCAGTTCCATGCCTGAAAAACAAGCAAAAGCTCTCAACAGAGAAAATGGCTTAACCAAGTGCTTTGAGAAGAACATTTTAATCTAGAGCTGTAGTTACTCTTTATTGTTATTTCTATAAATAAAATATTTAAAATATTTTACTTTGTTAAACTAAGGTTACAAAAATGCACAGATTCTGATTAACCATCCTACTAGCAACATAGCAGAGTTTACAACTGAGCATCATGACAGCATCAACACATTCTTGTGAACATACCCATTCCATTTGCTGTAAAAGTAGGAGAGAAGTGTTTTGATTAAAAGTTTATCTCAATTCTGTGCATTTTGAGAGTACAGTTATGATGCCGTGGCTATTATACTGTGTGATACAAGTGAGACATGTTTTGTAAAAGAGGTGCTATCTTTAGACCAACTGACAGAACTGGAGAAAATAAAATGAACTTTTGGACTTGACTGACATCCATTAATCAGATCTGAGAAGTAGCAAAATCCAAACTAAGTACAAGTGGGATGTGATTGTTCTTAGTATAACAAAATTATTTTAATCAATTAAACCACTGGAGAGAAAACAGTTGTTAACATGAATGTATAGGATGAATCATCAAGAAAACTATAAGCTTTTAAAACAATGTCTCTACTGAATCCACAAGTTGTTTATCCACTATTAAGAATTTAGTTCCCAGGATTATTTTTTAAAAACTTGGAGGTCCCCTGTGAGCACCTGAACTGTGCAAGAAATTGAGTGTTTTCTTTATGAAAAATAATATTCCCCTATCCTTTGCTGTGCTTTGTTCTTGATCAGTAATCTGTGTGAGTTCATTTTGTGAATAATGGTTGATTAATTTCATGCACGTAATTTTAATGAGGGTATGTGATATGTTTTGTGTAATAAATCACATTTTTTAAAGTATATAAAGAAGACCCATGGAAATTAATAGTTCTTTTGGGCACTGACATCAATTATGTTAAATACATCTGTATTCATGAATTTTGCATTTGTTGTGCCAGCAATATTTGGTTCTAATAAGTGTTTGTTAGTACAGGGGAAATTTGCTTTGGATAGTGAGATTAATACTGGAAGTGTTGTTTGGAAAGAAAGGTGGAAAAAGGCTCCGGGAAGAACTCTTCAAAGATGTGCTTTAGTAGATGCTGTAATTATTTAACAATTTTCTGTATATATACAAGCATTGTAAGTAACAGACAGGAAGATACTGTCAGAGAGGGCTTTCCTTCTGCATTATTAGATTCATAGATGGTATTTGGGTGGTTAATTCAAGTACAGAATCTGCATCTTGCAATGCAGTTCTAGAGACTTTTTTTCTAGTGTGTTTTACATGGAGGCTGATTTTATAAAGAGTTTGTTGATTTGTGGTTTCCTATACACGGTAATTTGTCTTGTCACTTTTTGTCAGCCATGTTATCCAGAAAGATGATGTTCACAATCTAGTACAGGAAGGGCAGTAAATATTGAATTGGCAGTGGAAATCAGTGAAGTTCAGATGGTAAAGATGTGTATCCTTAAGATACAGAGTATATTTGGTGGCACAGTTCTCTTAAAACACCTTACTATGAGTAGTTAATGAACAGGCTGCCATACTGGTATGAGCGACACATTTTAATATATTTTCAAACTTTGGTTGACCTACCCTACTGATTTGTACAATTCTTTATGAGTAGAAGGCACTTCCATCTGAAAAACACCAATTTAGGTGTCAGCATCGTATTAAATGGGAGAAACAGCTGTACTGTTTTCAGTTCTTTCTTTATCTTTGACAGAAACCATCTTGAATAAAGCCACCTTACAACCAAGACGCCTTTGGGACAGAAATCCTCAAATATGTGAATATTCATAAACTACTTTTTAAGACATTCACATGTTAAATGACACTGTCCTTGTTAGGCTGTTCAGCATTTTAGATCTGCACAGATGTTTTCTTATACAAACTCTGAAGAAATAAGAAATTGCCAGGGTATGGCATCCTTTTCCATGACATATCTATTTTTACTATATGAGCTATTTTGCCTGCAGTTCAGCTGTGTGTTTATGTTTCAGTACAACCATTAATAAATAGTTATGGATATATATACACACACACACACACACACATACATATTAATCTGCTAAAGCCTAGATCTGAAATATGATATATGAGACATCTATGTATATAAATCATCTATGTAGCATATATATATATATATATATATGCACAAACATTTAAGTGATAAGCATGCACCCTTATAGTGCAAAATACCTATAGTGTTAGTTTAATTACTATTAAATTTAAGGCAAATAAATGCCAATACAAATGTATGGACATGAAAGCTATGTGAATCACACATAAGTTTGAAAAAAATGAGTGATGTCCCAGCAAGTTAGGTAATTTAACAGTCATGCTGCTGCCACAGAGATTTAAAATGTAAGGATACACTTTTTCAAATGCAGAGATATTACTCATATGAGTAAGCTTATTGCCTTCGTGAGATTGCTAACAGTAATAGAGTTGTACACCTGACTCTTGATCTGTGACCTAAGGGCTTGTTTACACTGAATCAGAAAAGTACACTAAATCTACGTACACTGAAACACCTTAATTTCATGTGATCCAGTGTTAGTGTGTACTAGCTGCTGAGATAACATAAAGCCTGTATACCCATTTGAAACTTATGAAGTGAGGCACAGGTAATGTTTTACTAAGCTAATGCCTTCCCGCCCTTCCCAAGATGAGAATAGCCCAAAGGGGTCAGGAAGGTAAGAAAGCCCCTATTTGCTCCTGAATTCTGCTTCCTTATTGCAACATTGGAGAATCATGACAGCACTGCAAGCTTTTTTGATTTTTGATCTTGCTCCACAGAAATCAGATACAGAGCTTCAGAGACCACTCATGGATGGGCCCTCATGACAAACGCTCCCCTCGTACAGTGCAATGTGGAAGGAGCTCAGATCTTGTTGAAATGAAGACCACATCTATCTCTGCCTGCCACAGACAACGCATCACACTTGTCCTGCTGCTCTATTGACACGCCAAATAAAAATCATAATCCACTGCAGAAGAACAAAAAGTAGATAACCAGCCTTTCTCCTTTCACCTTTTTTTTCTGTTAGGATTTTGTCATGGAAAGACATACCAAAGTCAATTTGCTGTAGACAGTGTTGATGCTAGTGTACACATTGAGGACTCAGGCTGACACACACTGTTGCTCACATAAAAGCCAGGACCATTTTGCCTGAGTGCCTGAACAAGAGCCTGAGTATTGACTGGATACATCCAAGGGTAGCAGGACTGGTGTTCAGTTTGCCCACCTTTTGAACTACTCGGGCTGGCAATCCTGGGAAATGAACATCAGCCAGTAAATACCCTAGTTTTGCTGGGTTAATATGGCATTAATGGGAAAAGTTGCACAAGCGGTAGGTCTTCTAGTTCTCAAGTGAGGGAATATAACTTGCAGTGTTGCTGTGGACATTTGAAATTTCTCTGCTCCTAACAACCAGCTGCACCTCTGCAGCTCTCCTCTCTCCCTTACTTCTCATTTCAGTTGCCTTCACTTGTATGTTCCTGGCAGTGACCATGCCAGCAGTTTCAAGAGCTAGTTAAAAATAATGATGTCTCAGCAAATATAATAGTTTACTCAATTTCACATGTTCAGTGGAAAACACTCCTTTCTTTCCCTTGTTCTCCTCCCCCACTACATACATTTTCTCTTTCCTCATGTCTCCCTCAACTGCTTGAACTTAAAGGGAGAAGCCTGAAAATCTCAGTATTGCAGCAAATAAGTCAAAGGTCTCTGCTCCTCACCAATGAAAAAACAGCCATAAACCACTGTTAGCTACTGAAATTTTGAATAACCAAGCTTCACTGGAAACTTGAAGCATTTCCTAGGGGAATAAAGATTGAATTAAAGATGCCAAAATTATTCTTTTACGGCTGTCTTATCCCTCATTCCAACATTGACAGCAATTCTTTCCCAGTCACATGTGACTACACTTCCAGGGGAGATTAGACTGCTTCTGTTTCACCACGTATAGGAAACATCCTATGAATTCTTTCTTCCTATAATGATTGCATGAAGAGGGAAATCACCTGGAGGACGGTGCTGCGTTCTGTCTCCTAGTTATGGGACTGCAGTAAAAAAGGTAGTATTTAGCCCCTACTGAATACTGAATACCTTCCTCTCTTCCTGGAGCTGAAGGAAACAGAGGTGTTTTGGCCCCAACTGAAGAAAAATGCTGCCTTTGGAAGAGGGAAACAAGTCCAGGCAGACCACAGTGGAGTGAGTTGAAGAAGAGGCCCATTTTACCACACCCGTATATCATGTAGGTGCCCCAACAGTTGCGTTACTTTCTTATGTGTGAAGCAGATAAAGGCACTGGCAAGTTCCAGTCACGCTGCCTGTGTGTATACAGACTTATGGAAATGAAAAACAAAAAGCAGATGTTAGTTCTCTAAGGATCAGCATTTTGAAAATTGTGGGAGTGAGTCTTTACGAAAGAAATGCAAGTAAAGATTTGACTAAGAAGGCCTCAGTATAGGGAGGGGCTGCTGACACTGAGAAACACGAGGAATAATATTTAGGAAGTAATACACGTTGGTGACTACAGAGGAAATGGATGTGAGCAGTTAGTATGTACTAACTCAATTAATGTACAACCGTGAAGAGATGAAGGAGACAAGTGAAAATAAATATTACCAAATAGAGCAGAAGGATATCCAGCGGTCTTCTCAAAGCCCTGGGAGAACAGAGAAGCAGTTGAAAAAGGAAATGAAAGGAGGTGGACTAATCTTCAAAAGTAGCATAGTCACATATGTCTGGGAAAATACAGTCACTTTGCAAAATCATTCAGCAGCATAAACAGGGAAATGCAATTAAGGTGAACACCATGCTAGGCAGAAAGCTGCTGTGTCTGTTTTCTTACAGCAGTGGCAACAGCCATACCACCCTTTCATCAACTAGTCTGTCTCTCTCTTTAGGGTAATTTGCTTTTTTCTCTTATGACTTTATTGAAGAGCAGAAGTGATGGTCTGATGGAAAATGCGGTAAAGACAAAGGATCAGGAGAAGTCATTACATTTGTGGGTGAAGGAGACTACAAAGAAGAGGGAGATTAAGGGATAGAGAGGAGGAAGAGGAGGGAAGGGTAAGGAGAAGACAGAAGAGATGGAGAGGTAATAAAATACCCAACCTCAGCACATCACTCCAGAAAGAAAAACAGACTTATGCAAATAACATACTCAAATAAATAAATGCATATATAACATCAAGTCTCTGGAACTTGTGGCAAAATATTTAAATCGGATTTCAATATTTTCCCATTTTCAACCTTACACTGCTCTGCCAGAACCTTGTGATTGTTTACAGCCACCTGAGTATTAAACACTGAATATGTAATATAGACTTTTGAATAAAAGGCTAGAACCTAGATCCAACAAATGTATTTTGGCATTTAGTTCCATTTGTTTTAGGGGAAGTAAGATTCCTAAATACTTCCTCTGATATGGCCAGATTTCTTGTTCACAAAAGGGACAGTTACGGTGGAGGTCCTAGGCCTCTGCTGATTTAGGTCACTTGTTAATCCTCATCTCAAATGCAGGAAAAATCAACTGTGCCAGTGCCATAGTGCAATAAATGCAACTCATATAAATTAATGATATTTCGTTTGTAGTTAGTAAGATATACTCAAAATATACTTTGATAATCCAGTGGCCAACTTAAAGAATTAAACTGGAATATACTTTAGTTGTCCTCTAATGTTTGAAATTAATGTTAGGTGTTAAATATGATTTCTATTTGCTGGAAGTATAAAGCTGAGGAATCCAAATAAATCATATTGCACACAAGGTTTTTTTAATGTAACTTGCAGCCTTTTAGGTGACTGAAGTATTAAACATTTTATAAGTATATTATACTTGTAATTTTTTATGTTTTGTACACTTTTTCATTTCTATTTACCTGACTAGTGAATAATAAAAAATGAATGGAGTTTCAGTTCATGTGAGCTTTGCTGCCTGATTACTTAAACTTTAAACAGAGCAAACAATATTTTATATATACAGAGGCATTTATTCACTTGTTGTTTTTAAACAAAAAAGAATGGAAATATTCCTTTTTGGTTTTGGGGGAATTTCTTTGTCTGGTTTGGGTTTAAGTACATTTTCATATATATTGAAGCTGATTGTTATGCCTTTTTTAAAGAATATCTTTTTTGAAGAAGGCTGCTAATGCTATGTAATTGACACCATTGGAAAACCCATCTTTTATGCATACTCTGCTTTGACATACTACCACTACTTGTTAAACTTTGTTGATAAAAAATATTAGAAGAGTGGACGAGTCACACTGTATTTAAAAAATGACCTGGAACAGTCTACATTTGTCTTATAAGTTTCCCATTTCCATTGAAGGCAATTTACATAACACAAACCTAAGTTAAAATTAATTCCTTGTGCTGTTTTGGGAATAATAGCACACAGAAATCCTTTCCTGTTTCCCTCTCCCACACTCAGATATTTTTGCATAGATTTCAGATTTCAGTTACAAAAGGACAAAGTAAAAAAAAAAAAAAAAAAAACAGTGCAAGAATGAGTTCAATATAATCACTCTTAGAAATAACCTGTCCCCTTCTTTTTTGTTCTGCAATACACAGCCATTATTCTTCAGGTGGGATGTCCCACAGTAAAGAAACACAAGACAAACCCCCTATCTGTGTATTTATAGAATATACAAAACTAGCTTGAGTAAAAAGATAGTGTTTCTAACAATATTGTTGCATGAGGTCAATGTTCTGTTTATCTACAATACAGGCTGTTATTTTACAAAAAGTGAGAGAGCTTTACATGTGGCTAGTGACTATAGAAAATGGTTACTTCCCTGCAGCAGCTTGACAGCATAAAGAGAAGCAAGGCAGAAGTTTAAAAGCTATCAGTTCTGCTAAACACACTAGAACAAAGGTCAAAGACAGACTTCTACTGTAAGTCTACAGTTCTTTCTCTTAAAAACGTTCTCAAAAAAATTCTAAAAATGACAGCCAGATCTCATTAAGGAACAACTGCCCCTTCAACACAGATAGCTTCATATGGGAAAGGTAATAGACTGGCCTACTCTCTGATTGACACAAAATCATCAGAAGATTCTCATATTTTCCAAAATCCAGTTAAAAATGTTTTCAGTTACAAAATAAAATCACTTCTATGAGTAATAAATTAGTCTTCATCCAGAAAACACAAAACCAGTATGCCTTAAGCTATCATTAACTTAGGTTTTTTTATCAAACATGGTATTTAAATAATTTTATCTCATGTTTTCCAGCATTTAAGATTTTGTTTTGGAAAAGGTATGCTGGGTTTTCTCATTTAAGCCATGCTCCTGAGATTCTGAGCAGCACCTGGTAGTGCTGGGAATTTCCTGCTGACTTAAACCTTAAATTAAATCAAGAATTATAATAAGAAGACTCTATGTAATAAATAATAAGAAACTCTAAACCCTATTACTAGTTGGAAAAAGATAGACTCATTTAGAACTCTTACTAAAAGTGGATATTCAGATTGTAAAGAACTGATTTTCTTTAGGCTAGGACGGAGAAGGAATGTGCTTTTTTAGTGTAATGAAGCTAAGCATAATACAGTGAAAGTGTAATTACATTTGTTTAGAGTTCTTTTGTGTGATGCATTTTGACTGTAAAATACAGGCTAATCACTCAGAATGAAGGATACTAAAAGAAGCAGAGGCAATTGATTAATTCGTTTCCATTTGTTGGTTTTGTTATCCAAGTTCAAGTACTATTTTCTCCAGTAAAATATTTTTCTGGATGCATGTGCAATTTCAACAATGTTTTATCTAAAGAAATTCAAAGACAATTCTTTCACACTGGCAAAAGTACAGGTTCATGGCACGTATGTTAATGGAACTTAGCTAATATGCTAAGAACAGAAATTCCTTTTTTGATCAACAGAAGAAAGCAAGCAGAGCAAGCAAGGGTGTTTGTGTGGTTTGGTGTTTTTTTTGTTGTTTGTTGTTTTGTTTTGGTTTGTTGTTTTTTTTTTTTTTTTTTTTTGTAATTATAATCTGATTTCATAGTTTATTTAGAAAGAATGGTTTAGAATACAGGAAAGCAGGTTTTAAGATTACAACAAACAGATACTACTCTGTTCAAAATCTGAGCCCTGTACAGTAAGTTACTCCATCTTGTGGAAAATGCTTTAAGGAATAGTATTCCATTCCAGTATATTGTGGCATTATCACAAATTTAAAAGAGATACTACAATCTTTTTCTCAATCATTCAGCTCCATTCAAATACTGAAAATTCACTTATTTATTGGCTTGAAAAAAATATATATATCAATGGTTTACTATTTTTCTTAGCCATCAGTTCAGGAAGTACTGCAGCACTAAGGTAAATAGATCTTCATTACTTTTATTACTCCTTTACCTTTTTGCACTAAGAATAGCTTTTTCTAAACAATTTTTCTGCTTGATTAACAGCCAGGTGGGATTGTATCATTTCCACCATTTCTTCCACCAATGATGCTGCACTCGGTTGCCAATAAAAAGATAGCAGACTTTTGCAGAGGCCTTACATTAAGAAAAAGACAGTGATAAACACCCAGGATTATTGACCATGCTCTAACTGTATTATATGTCACTAGTGTACTTTGTTGCTTTTGAGGAGTGAAAGATCTCGTGGAAAGGGTGCACTAAAACTGAGCATTCAGTAAACAAATAGCCAATCAGATAAGCTGAATAGTCTGAATGTATAATTAAAATGGTCTGAACTGAAGCAGCTGTAAGGTTTCCTTGAGTTCATGGAACTCTTAGGCCCACTGGTATTTTGTTTTTCTAAAATACTGAGGAGGACATGAATTTTCCAAAGTCAAACTGGTAAATACGTATTTTTAGTGCTCTGCCTATCTGTAATACTCCTACCCCATTGTTTGTTGACTTCAGTTACTAGACATTATTGTTGTAGGAATCTATTGTGAATTTTGCCAGCTTATCTATGTGCTGGATAATTTCAGAAACATGTTTTAACATATTTTAATTTGATAGCTAAGAGTAATATCTTGTGACATTCACTCTAAAATTTGGTCCTGGCGTATGTGTTCAGCTCTAAAAACCTTCCATTTTAAATGATTTATATCTTTAAAATAATTAATGATGTTCATGTGCCATTTTCCAGGCAGAGAGAATTTAACAATTGAACTGAAAACAAAAAAAAAAGACTGACACTAAGGCATGTTTAGATGAAAACACAGCACAGAATTGTCAAAAGAATATGTAGGGTAATTTAAGATTCAGTGTTAATACCATGTATAACAATGGTTTGGAAAAGAAGAACAGAAATTTCATGCCAGTGTTTTATCCAGTCATGCAGAATCAAAGTCTCCCCATGCAAATAGTTCTATAATAAGTACAATTCTTGGCATGGTAGCATGAGATGAAGCCCTGGAGGGAAGAGGGGCCCAAGAAAGCTGGTTAATATTCAAGGATCACCTCCTCCAAGTTCCAGGAGTCGTGGCAGTCCAGTGAAGTTCTCACTGACTGGAAAAGAGGGAACATACCTCCTGTTTTTAAAAAGGGGAAAAAAGGAAGACCCAAGGAGCTACAGGCCGGTCAGTCTCACCTCTGTGCCCAGCAAGATCATGGAGCAGATCCTCCTGGCAATTATGCTAAGGCACATAGAAAATAAGGAGGTGATGGGTGACTGGTGACAGCCAGCATGGCTTCACTATGGGCAAGTGATGCCTGACAAATCTGATAGACTTCTACAGTGGAGTTACAACATTGGTGGATAAGGGAAGAGCAACTGATGTCATCTACCTGGACTTGTGCAAAGTATTTGACGCTGTCCTGCATGACACCCTTGTCTCTAAATTGGAGAGACATGGATTTCATGGATGGATCACTCAGTGGATAAGGAATTGGCTGGATGGTCATACTCAAAGTGTTTCTGTCAATGGCTCGATGTCCAAGTAGAGAACAGTGACAAGTGGAGTTCTTCAGGGGTCGGTGTTGGGACTGGTGCTGTCTAACATCGTTGTTGGTGACATGGACAGTGGGATTGAGTGCACCCTCAGCAAGTTCACTGATGACACCAAGCTGTGTGGTGCAGTTGACACACTGTAGGGAAGGGATGCCATCTGGAAGGATCTGGACAGTCTGGAGAGGTGGGCTTGTGCAAAGTTCATGAGGTTCAACAAGGCCAAGTGCAAGGACCCGCATATGGGTTGGGGCAAACCCAAGCACAAATACAGGCTGGGCAATGAGTGGATTAAGAGCAGCCCTGCGGAGAAGGACTTGGATGGAAAACTGAATATGAGCCAGCAATGTGCACTTTGCAGCCCAGAAAACCAACCATATCCTGGGCTGCATCAAGAGAAGTGTGGCCAGAAACTCAAGGGAGGTGATTCTTCCCCTCTACTCTCCTCTCATGAGACCACCCCCAGAGTACTGCATCAAGCTGTGGGGGCCCCACCACAAGGAGGACATAGACCTGCTCGAGCAGGTCCAGAGGAGGCCACAAAGATGCTCAGGGGGATGCAGCACCTCCCCTGTGAGCACAGGCTGAGAGAGTTGGTGTTGTTCAACCTGGAGAAGGGAAGGCTCCAGGGAGACCTTACAGCGCCCTTCCAGTGCTTAAAGGGGGCTACAGGGAAGATGAGGAGGGACTCTATCAGGGACTGTAGTGATAGGATGAGGAGTAATGATTTTTAACTTAAAGATGTCAGAATTAGATTAGGTATTAGGAAGAAATTCCTTTCCTGTGAGGGTGGTGAGGCACTGGCACAGGTTGCCCAGAGAAGCTGTGGCTGCCCCCTCCCTGGAAGGGTTCAAGGCCAGGCTGGACGGGGCTGGGAGCACCCTGGTGTAGTGGAAGGTGTCCCTGCCCATGGCAGGGGGGTTGGAACTGGATGGTCCTTAAGGTCACTTCCAACCCAGACCACTCTGTGATTATATGATAAAGAGGTGAGACTTTAAAGGCATATATACTGTATCACAAAATTTAGCACAAAGACTTGGCTACAGTAGCAAAGGCTGCATACTCCTTTCTCTGTAAATAGTTTTCAATCCTGAAACACCCTGTGAAAAATAAAACTTTTCCAATCCTCCAGCACAGGCAGGCTTCATGCACAGACTGTTGTAACAGTAAGAGGAGACTCTTGATCCAGACCTGGAGGAAGACTGATGTCACTGTGATTTATACCCTAGGTTAATTGCATTCCTGGGACAGAGTGGACAGTGGGGTCTGGGCTGCCAGGAGTGGGAGTGTCTCAGTGCTGCCACACAGGCAGAGCCTCCAGCATCACGGGGTGAGGAAAGCAACATGCATTTTCACCCTGCTGCTGACCCAGGCTATGAGGTTTGCACTTTGGTGATGAAGGTGTGGGCCTCAGCATAGCACACAAGTGTCATTTATTCTTGTTAGACAACAGGCAGTGACGGAGACGTGGAACAGCCTAAGGGGAGGGTTGATGCTTGACAGCTACTCTGCTGGAGCCTGATCCTGCAACATGTGCAGCAATGTGCTGAGGGAAATAGGATGATTTGCAAATTTATAAAATCCGTTCCTGGACTAAGGACATTCTTAAGGCAGTCTAGATACTGTATATTTCTGATTTCAACATACAGTGGATTTCATACAGGCAAATCACAAACATCAGGAAAAATTAATAGAATAATACAATATAAGCATGCATTTAAACACCTAAAAGTGGATTTCAATGCGAAGGTGAGAGTTCCTTACTCTGGGAATATGGTAACACTGGGAGATGGCCATTAACCATCACTATGGCTCTGCTTTCCCTCATCCTCATTGTTCACCTGAGTTTTACTGTAAATACAAGTCATGCTAGTAAGCTAAATGATCCAGCAATGTAGTACCACAGAACTGGTCTAGGGTGGATTGCTGTTGTTGTTGTTGTTATTATTATTATTATTATTATTATTATTATTATTATTATTATTATTATTATTAAATTTTACTGGATACATTGGAGGCTCTTTCTTATTGTGATCCAGTCCCACAAACATATTCAAGATAGTTTTCCACCACTCATATTCTTAACAAACAGGTTTCAAGCAAACACATCTAGAATTAGGTCATCTTTTCTCCCTTTCCTCCTCAAAGCCATGTTAAGCAGTCCTGACAGCTCCTGAGCAAAACCACTGTTGTACTCAGAAATCTGTGTCTAGAGCTGGGATAAAGCACTCTGAGAGGTCAGGCCAACAGAGCCTTTTAAGGAGGCACTGGAGAGACACATGGACAAAGCTCCTTCCATGGCATGTCCTGAACTTAAATCTGACATGACCAAACCCTCCATAGTCTCCACCACATGCTGAGTGCACATCCAGCCGTATGACAGGGGACAGTTGGTACACAAGTAGTCACATGGCAGGATATGTCTCCCCCCATGCATGCCAGGCAACCAGGTGGGTACACCATTGCATGATGTTAATATCCACCATGTTCTGGTGCGAGGAGAGGAGCAGCCTGGGCACTTGCTCACCCTGACAGCTCCGTCATCGCACTGAAGTGCTGCTGTGGTTTGAGCAAAGTGTATGGGAAGGAGACGGATGGAGGCCAGACCCGACGGGCATCCCCACACCACTCAGAGACGTGCCCATGCTGCAGCTCTGTTACACCTGCAGGAACCTGGTCTCAGAGTGACCACCCTGTTGCTCCATCCTCAGCAAATACAGAAGCTGCAGGTGGCAATATTGTAAAGAAGAAGGAAATGGGTCTGTTGGAAAAGGTGGTGAAGGGGAAGGCATAGGGGTGGACCACCTCTGTTGCAAGAGAAACCAGGGAAAGTGTGTGGCTGAAATTTTGTGAGAGATCAGCTGTTCTCCTTTGGGCTATGGACTTCTTTGCCAAAGATATATTCTAAATGTCCAGTTAGTCTGTGATTTTTTCTTTTCCTGAGGCAATTCATTATTTTGGCACAGCTTCAACTAGTATTGCTTGTGCGTAAAACAATCCCTCATATAGACAGGTGACAGACGTCAGTGAAGAGTTTATAGTAGAAATTCAAAGACCAGCCTAAGTGTCCAGTGCCAGGAACTGCTCTGTGGCGCTGCATGCACCCAGCCCTTCAAAAGAAAGCTGGCCCATTAAAACTCTTGTTTATGGAAGAACCACCTGTTCTGGCTCTCAGTCACATCCAGAACATCAGCAGAACTGTTGATCAGGACACATTACTGCTTCTAATGCCACTAAGCAGAAGATTTCAGTGTTGCAGCACTGTGTATTTAAGTACCGGGACATCTGCTCTTCCATGGAACAAGTTATTTTAGTTATGAATGTATTCCAAATGTTGTGGCAGCTATTAAAAATAAAAGACATGTCAGTAGTATAACTTTCAAAGAGCCTCACAACTGACATGTGGCTGTATCTGTATGATCAAGGTGGCAATTTTACACTTTACCATCAGAGTTGTGTTTTTTTTTTTTTTTTTAATTAAGTATACATGCAGTATAAAATCTAAATGTTTTACAGTTCCAGGCAATTTAATGCAACTTCGGGTTTAGGTGGCCTGCTGTTATCAAAATCTCTCTCGATCTTGTTTTCATAGTGAAAGGATAATCTTGTTAATTTGCTGATCTAGGATTTAGAAGCCCTGAACTCTGCCTCCTGGTCTGCCACAGACCATGTGTAGCAGAAGCACTGTAATCCCTTCAGCTTTGGATGGTATACAACCCATGAGAGCGAATCTCCCTTATTTAGTATTTGCAGCACTCGGTACGCCATTGTAATACAAATAATAGGTGCTGTAGTGTGAGAGGAAACCTATCAAAGCCGTTGAACTCTTCTTGATCACGTGCCAGTATCTGCTGAACTGCTGCAGGAAATGTGGCTGACAGAAGCAACTCAGTTACCCAGCACGGGGCCAGGCTGCCGCGGCACGCCAAGTCCAGCCACCGCTCCTGTCAGCAGGGCTGTCTGGCGGCCGCGGCGATGTGACCAACAGAGTGTGACCGGCCTCAAGGGGACAGAAATAGCTGTACCTTCAGCTTCTGGGATGTGATGAGCGAGTCCTCTGGAACTGCTGGCTGACAGCGGAGCTGCCATGCTGCCCCTCTCCTTGCTGCTGAAGGCCGCAGGCAAACCACAAACTGATTACACCTAGCAGAGAAACGAGAAGAGATAAATCAAACTAAAAGGCAGTTCAGCTTGATAAACCGGATAAGTTTCTACACTTGAAAGCTTGTGACATCTAAACATTATAATAGCTTACTGGCAGAATGGCAAAAAAAATGATCATATGTGTTTTGGTTAGCCATTCAAAACTCCCAGGGCTGGCACAGCTCTTGAGTGGACTTCGACATGCCACCTGCCTTGCAAAAGTCTGTGATGATGTGCTTCATTACTCAGGGGTGGTGAAGGGCACAATATGGTTGTGTTTTGCTGTTTTCTTCTATGTAAGCCAGCCTCAGGCCTATGAGAAATAAATATTTTGCCAATTTTGTCTGCCAATAAGAACAGGTGGTTGCACAGCTTCCTCTAAAAGGTGCAAAAAGCCACACAGCCAAGGAAGCACAAAGAGAATAAATAAAATGATGTAGGGACAAACTCAAGGACGGAAGCAGCCTAGGTGAATGGTTTTGTTGTCAGCACAATACACCTTCAAGGCCTCATTACTGAAGGTACAAATGAAGGCAAATCCAAACATGGAAAGTGCATTTCAGTGGGATGTAAGCTGCAGCGTGGGCAAGAGGAATCTCTCTCATTTGTGCTCAGTCATAATAGCATTTATCAGTTTGTTTCCACAAAGTGGACTTAAACATGAGTGCAAATATATGGAAACAGTTCTCCAAATTGCCACTTTAAGGCATTTGCATCATGTGCTAGGAACACGTCCTACCTTCTCGCAGCCCTTGTCCCTTAAGATTTTCATCTTCTCTAAAGCACATCCATATTTGCTTTTCACATGGTTGTCTCTCCTCTCCCTCCTGCTTTACCATTTTTTCCTTCAGTCTCCTCTACTGCTTCATGAGTTCTGATTTCAAATACAGAGACTTAGAATTAAGTCAGTCAAATTATTAAATATTCTGCACATAAATTTTAAGTGTCAGACGAACCAGATTGACTGTCCATTTCTCCGATCCAACCATCTGCAGCCTTGCAGTGTTAGATTCCCCATCTCCAGATGCCAGTTGTTTGCCCGCTCTGCAGAATGCAACTGAAGATGAGCAGAGTATGTTATTGTGTAGTCAGAACAGCTTTTCTTTCAGTTTTTCAGTTTCAGTCGTTGTTTCTGTGTAACCCAATTAGGGTAAACAACCTTAACTCAGCTATTGTTTTATGTAGACATTTGTAAATATGCTATCCCTGGTTTACCCTAGACACTGGGTCCAAAAGTTCTGCTAAATTTCTCCATGAGGGAAATTTGGATGACAGCCATCTCTCTGCCAAAATGTAAAACAACATCATATGCTCTCTTTTAGCCTGCTTGTTTTCCAACCATGGAGAACTCACTGACTTTCTGAGAGATGGGACATCAGGCTCTGTATCTGGTCTGCTTGGATGCAGAGGAGTCTTTTTTTCTTTGCTGCTGTGGAAATGTATAAAGAGTTGGTTTTTCCATGTTTCTGTTCCCAGATTTCTTTAGAGCACTATGACAGAGACAAGTCAGTGAGATACCTCCTCTGCCTTAGTCCAACTCCTACGGGGCTGGAGCACACATACATGTCCCACATGGCAAAGCAATCTGTGGCTAATGTGTAACCACACAGAAAACTCAGGAGTAACATGATGGCCCTTTCACCTAAAGTGTAAGGACATTAGCAAAAAAATAAGAAGCCAAATGAGGACAAGACAATGGCACAAGATGTCTTAGCCTCATACTGCTGTCTCTGTGTAAACACACTATCGAACTTGGATACTCCATAACATGGTTTGTTTCAGTAAGTGGAAGGATCCAAGGAAAGCAGGCGGGCTCTGCAGCATAAACATCCTGAGATGAGAGTGTGTCTTTCCCTTTCACAGTACAGGAACTAAGCATGGTTAGTAACCATGTCACTTGTCAGTAAAAAAACAGCAGCACTGTATGAATGTTACTATCAACAACTCTTTCTCCTTCCCCTGCCCCCAAGTTTTCTAGCCACCAAAACCACTTTTTATTTTCTAGAAAAGATAGTGTCCTGGGTTTAGTGAGTGGTGGGGTTTTTTTGGTGGCAGGGGAGGGGGCTATAGGGGTAGACCCTGTGAGAAGCTTCTCAAAGCTCCCCCAGCTCCAAGTCAGCTCCACTTCTGTTTGGGAAATTGAGCCAATCAGCTGCGCCTCTGCGATAACGTATTTAAGAAGGGACGTGGTGACGGGCAGTGGGACTGGTGAGGAAGAGTTGCGGCAGCTGCGTGAACACCAAGGTCAGTGGAGGAACGGAGGAAGAAAGGAGGGGGGAGGTGTGCTGGAGCAGAGACCCCCCTGTATCCTGTGGTGAGACGGCAGTGCGGCCCCCCCTGCCACCCATGAAGATCTACGGTGGAGCAGACATTGATTTATGGCCTGTGGCTTCTGCCTGGTTGAACAAGGTGCTGTGCCCGAAGAAGGCCGGGGTCTTGTGGGAAAAGGTAGCCCCCACTGTTGTATTTCAGTGCTGGGAGGATTGCAGCATGTGGGGGTGTCCCACGCTGAAGCAGTTCGGGAAGGGCTGCAGCCCGTGGGAAGGACTCTGATTGGAGAAAGCTGGTGACCCACAATGGAGCAGTGTGGGGAATGCTGCGGCCTGTGGGAGGGACTCACGTTGGAGAAAGTTTGTGTAGGACTGTCTCCTGTGAAAGGGGGACCACGATGGAGCAGGAGGAACAAGTTCCAGAAGCTTCCGCCACCGAAGATGGAAGCAGCGGCAGCACTGACTGCACCCCCCCATTCCCTGCCCCTGCGCCACTGGGGGAGGAGGTAGAGATATCGGGAGCAGAGCTGAGCCCAGGAAGAAGGGAGGGGTGGGGGAAAGGTGTTCTCAAGATGTGGCAATGCTTCTCACTGTCCTACTCCATTAAGTGTTGTTGTTAGTGTCTGTAATAAATGTATGTTCTTTTTTTCCTTCCCCTAACGAGTCTGCCTTTTGCTCATGACCATAAAGGGGGATTTTTTTTTCCCCATCCCAGTCCTATCTCGAACACCAAGCCTGGCTTTCTGTCCCTTCTTATTGCTGGAATAGAAGAGAGAGAGAGTGGCTGAGTGGTGGTTGGCTGCTGACCAGGTTCAAACCAAGGCAGAGAGACCCATCACTTTGCGTTTTATCCCTTGCTAATACATTAAGGGTTTTTCTGGGTAGAGGACAGTATACCTTATGCAGTTGTGACTTATCTCTCAGCGTGGAAAAGCCCTATGGACTTAAATCAATCTTTCTTTTATTGAAATTAGGGAAAATGAAACACACCCAAATATTAACTGCCACTTATTTTAAATATGTATAATTAGAAAATTGATCCTGTGATATAAAAGCAATGCGAAGAATAAAAAGAAATAAATAAAACAAATACAAATATTTAAGGGTCTATATCCTGATAGAAGTAATGAATATAAGTGCCCCAATTTTCAAAATTGATGATCATCCAATTCCTCCTTGAATTCTAAGGCACCATGTGTTATTTATCTATGATTTATCTATTGTTCTTATTTATTTCTTTTAAATAAATAGGATGACAATAATCTCACTGTAGACAGCAGACTAGCTCAAGAATTAAATTTATAATTAATTGCAGAATTGAATAAACTTTATTTAAATTAGATAAAAAGTATTAACTAACAAAGACATTTCTTTTAAAATATAACAATGCTAATCACAGGGGAAAAAAAAAAAAAAAAAAAAAAACAAAACCAAGCTAGATATTAGTATTTCCAGAAGCATGGGAAAGATAATACAGAATCCTTAAGATCCTTATTGCATTATGATGTCATTTTTTAAAAACACCCTATGGAGGCACCTGTCTGTAAAGTAAAAACATTTTACTCTCCTTGTTGAAATGCTCTTGTTGGAGCTTGTTTTGAGCTCTGAAGCTCACCCAGGCAGAAAGTAGGATACCTTATGATTTTCTCTCACTCACAACTCCACTCAGATCACTTCAGAACTTTCACTCCAGAGCAGGGAAATGTCACATTTGGCTTTGCTGATTGTGTGAATAACCAGTCACAACAGTCTGGAATCACTGTTGCTTCATAAAGAAAATGTGAATGAATCACATTTACAGCATGTGGGGAAATACCACAGTTATGTGCTAAAAGCCTAAATATCTAGGAAGTTGCTGCAGCTGATGATAGCCTAAGTTTAACGCTGACTGTAAGTCAATGACATAAAATACTTCAAACACAGTCTTGTTTACAATTTCAGACATGCTCAAAGTGCTGGTGGGAATTTATTTTTTGAAATTTGCCTAGCAGACAAGACCCAAGAGTCAGGAAGTGGCAAAGCTGTTGTTCTCAACCCAGGAGGCTGCAGAAAAAAAAAAAAAAAATAGTTGCTGAGTCAGACAGAATTTCCCCTGAGGACTCTGGCTGCAGCCCAGCCTTTAGAAAACCTGCCAGCTCACCTAAGGGTAAAAATCAAAGCTTTAAAAAGCACATACAGCTCACAAAGAGGGAATCTCATTTTTAGAATAGGTTTTTGATAGTTTAAGTTAGATTCATGGCAAAGAAATCTCTGGAAAATCTGTACGCGCAGTTTGTATGGTATCTTTCCAACCTCAGTCACTGCTGATGTAGCCAAGAGCTCTGAACCGCTTGGCTGAATGCTGCTGTACCTGCTCCTGTTACCATGGAAATGGACACTGGCAAAAGTAGGATAAGAGCTTTAAAGTAATTACCAATATAATTAGCACTCCCACCTTTTTGGAGATTGGCTCCCCCAGAGCCCCCAAATAGTAAAACCATCCAGTTCAGACTCATCAATACAACAATCAGTTCTAAAGGGCATCAGTTAACATGATCAACGTGGGAATGACACACAAAAGGAAGACATTGTTGGAGCCGGGAAACAGTGGGTTCCTGTGGCCTTCTTTGCTTATTACTAATAAGAAACTCTTTTCCTTTGCTATGAGTCACTGTTCCAGTTTCACCCTTAATTAATTCAGAGTCAAGGGAAAAGGCACTACCATGAAGAGAAGCTCCCAGTGGTGGCTCAATAAAGTTTGAAGAGGGGGAGGGGAAATACATCATTACAGTAACAAATCTTGAGATAGAGAAGGAGAAACCTCAACCGACAACTGTCTGAATGAAATGCTGGTCAGGGCAGCACTACCCAGCCACTACTCACACCACGAATCTTTCATCCAGGCATCAAGCACGTCAATTAATACACTGTGATCTGCATCGGTTTCTACAACGTCGCAAAAGCCATCAGAAGTCTCTCAGCTTTCCCAGCAACATCCCTTTTACTTACAGAGGAGCCAGAAGGGACAGTCAAGTTTTGTTTGTTTTTTTTTTGTTGTTTTTTTTTTTTTTTTTTTTTCTGATATATATAATTTCACCCCTTTTCGCTAAATCACAATAGCCAGCTTGTATTCAGGTTGAATACAAAACTCACCTTCAGTGACCTGTGAAGTGGCTGCTTGCATAATTATTACTACTTCTAACAACATTAACATTTGGCTGGATACAGCCTGAAAGGTTTTGGCCATAGTTATTTAGCAGAAAGAGATGTGCTTTCAGAAGAAACTGATGAGTGCTCTGAAGAAAATTAGGTCAAGATAGTAGGTAAAATTTTATAGTATATTTCTAGGTTTACTAAAGGATTTTGAAAATCTCTAAACACATATTGTAATTAAAAAGAATTGATACTAATTACCTCTGTTCATCTCATACTATTCTTTCAGGGCCTCATGATACTGTGGGCTGCCTATGGGGAGGTCTGGGCAATGGAGCAAAACTCCAGGTAGAGCCATCTGAAAAGAAGTTATGTCCCTGGGGATGTCTTTTGTACAAGTTCTACTCGCTAGCACATCCATTCCCCCCCCACCTGGTCCCTTTGGAGTATCTTGTTACTTAAGTATTGTCACACAGCCTAGCCACTGCACAGCAGAGCGAATAAAACTTCTTTACACCTCCCACTCCCATCAAAAGGTAGCAAGATTCAACAGCACTTTGTTAACTAAATACTGTGGTTTTTTGCTTTAAGCTATGTATTCTTGTACAGTTGTTCCTCATGCATCTGAATTTTCAGGACCCTTTTTTGATGACAAGTAATTTACTTATTCAGTGCAGGATTTTTTCTTAAAGATGCCAAAATCTAAAGTTGCTGTTATTCTTCATCAACAAACTGTTGAGACGAAAGATTATATCATCCAGATGAATTTGTCATCATCTGTTTCCCTGCCTGCCACTGTTAAGTGTTTTCAAATGAGTGTAAAGGTGAGGCTAAGTTCTTCCATTAAGGGCAGAACATCACTGTGGGTGGAACACTTTTCTGCTTTCACTGTGACGACATAGACCTAGCTGGCTGGACAGCTTCCTTCCAGTTGAGAGCCCTTGAGACATTTGCACATGGGAGACACACACATTTTATCATGGCTTGTTTCAGAGAAGACCAAGGGTTTTTCCCACAAAGAAAGGTAGGAGGGGTCAAGAGTGGTAAAGACCATCCGGGTGGAGAGTGCTGGAGAGAGCTGTCATGCTATGTGACTCTTGCAAGAGGTACTGTGGCTGCTAGGCACTGTGTTTTGCTCTGACGCTCAGTTTGGACATTTTTCAAAGTGACACTGTCTGCTCCAGATGCTCTGAGAAGCTTCCAAGATTCCTGGGCTCCCTTGCTGCTACCCTGAGCCCTCCTGAATAGCTCACATTCCCCAGGAAAACAAGGCAGAATCAGCCCTCAGTAACAGCTTTACTTTCTTCAGTCTACTGCCAAATTTCTTCACTAACTAGCTTAACGAAGTTAAACTCATACAGAAAACCCACCGATGCTTGCATCAACCACGTAACTGTCTTTAGCAATAAGAAGGTCACAGCTGATAAACCATGGTGTGTTTTGTAGGCCAGTAGAGCTACACCAGACTGAATTCCAAAGCAAGCACCCAGTTAGGAGGTGCTGTAATTAAGGTACATAAGGTTAGGAGGTGCATAATTATGTTAAACCATAATTACACCCACTGGTGGTTGTGCTTTATGATATAGCCTTCAATTACTTGACCACCTCCTTTCTTCTTTTCCCTATGGGATCTTTGTCTGTGTCAGGACCATCTCCATGACACAGTGCTGCAGGATTGCCCAAATTGCCATTAAACATTATGTTTAGGACACTAGAAAGTGCAGTAGCATTTGCATTGCACTCTGTCCAGGACGATCAGCCTTCATGAGGAGTTAGGTTTGTGATAGAGATGTCTGAGATGTAAGATGTCTGAGCTCACAACTTAAAATGTTCTCATCCAGATTTGCAAAATTTACAGATTTGCGTGTCTGGCTTGCATATTATTAAAACTTGCATTTATAAATCTCCGCTGATATGCAGCATTTTATAAGGCACTTTCTTAACTAGAGGATAAAAAGTTATTTACTAGGACTGAACTTTTTCACACAAAAGGCTTTATCCAGTCTCTATTTCTGTGGTATAATTCTTGTTGACTAAAATAGAAGTAGGATCATGCCTCTGGTACCTGCTATCCCTCCCCTCTCCCCAGAAAGCATTGTTCAGCTCATCCAAACCAACAAGAAAAACTCTGCAACAGTAATTTCTCAATTCATAGCACAAATATATGCACATAGCATGCCAAAGTGAAAGGCTATTCCTGTTGCTTACACTGAAAAAGTGAACTGTTTTTTCAGATACACCTGGCAAATCTTTGTGTGCAAGGTGAAAAGCAGAATGGAGCACTCATCTTTTACAGGCTCTCACATGTCAGCATCATGAGGAAATATTTACACTGTGAGCAGCTAATAGCAATCTTTCATAATTGCTGCTTATTAACATCATACTTTTGAAGCGTGGTTTCAGTGATACTTTTGAAATAAGTAGTGCAATGGCAACACAGAAATTTAGCTACACATAATCTTAGGCTGTCTATCTGAACTTAGTGTAGATAATCTATATAGCAATTGCAGTGGTGGTACTAAAACACAGACAAAATGACAGGCTAACCTATATCTGATTTTTAAAAAGATACCTTTGAACTATATATCTCCTTATAATGTAAAACTAGATGACTAGATCAGGGAGCTTTGTCTATAGTACAAGTATACTTGAAAATTCAAGAAGGTTACATGCGCTAATTTTGGTTTAAGGAAGACCTTATTTTGGTTTAACTAGCAGTATAACTATCTAACCTCTGAAATAGCAAGAATTGAAAAAGAAATTTGAAATATGTGACTATCAGACAAATATGCAAAAGGGATACAAGCTGACTAAGGGAGTCCAAATAAGATGAGGCCACAGATTTCAGAATTATTTGATTTTTAATTTGTTGTGACCAACTTGGGAAACTATTCTATGAAATAATTCAGTGAGGGTACTTGCCTTCTTACAGTGGACCATTTGGCATGACATCCTTGTTCAGCACCACAAATTCCATCCATAAAATCTCAGCAAGATTTTTGGCAGCAGGAAAAGAACTGTTTCTACTTGCCTTTAATCACATTGGACAACCCAGAGATGTTACGATTCAGTGACTCTGGAACAACTGGAAAAGGTTATCTGATATATTACATTACATGAGGATAGATAAGATTAAAGATTTTATACATCTGGAAGCAAAATATGTATTTCAATAAAGTTGTATTTCCTTCCTCCATGCTCCCACAGCAATACGTATTTTTAACCATAATCTCTTATTTATATCCTGTTTATAAACACAGAGTCTTCTTAACAATATTTCATTTACCCTAGTTCATACTCCTGCTGATATCTTTTCATGTTTCCACCTTTAAAAGTTAAAGTATCATGGTATCAGGTTTCACTACCAAGTGAGGATTAACTCTGAAGTTGAAGATTACAGTCACCTTCCTGCTTGCTCCCATAATTACTACTCACTCAAGTGTCATCCCGCTTTTAGTTTCAACATGTCTTCCAGCGAAGAACACTCTGTTGTCATTTGGCAAATTGCTTTCCTGCCCTTGGCTCCTTTCTTAGTGTGTGCCATCTACATTTGCATCTGTCAGCCTGACATCCTTTTATCCACATCTCCAAGTGTCAGACAGAGGAGAAGCCACATGGATATCTAGCCCAACTTACTTGCAGCAGCAGCCGCCTTGTCGATGGTTGTTCTCACCAGTAACCGCCAGTTCTAGCTTTGATGTCTTGTCTAGTGGGTTTGCTTCTGGGATCTCTAACTTCTTCGTTCAATCTTCGAGCATACCACTGTTTGAAATAACTGCCTCGATAGTTTCCTTAGCTGAGACAGAGTATCTCTGTCTTTCAGGCTTTTGTTTTACAGCTCTTTCCACATTGTGAGATTTCAGGTCTAACTGAGAACCTAGAGGTAGTATTAATACATATCAATTAAATAATATGATGGCTGAAGTATGTCTATCCTTTACATAAAACACAGTATTTTCTCTTTTAAAAATTAATCAGAAAGTTACCTTAAGACATTGAAATATTTGATGATCCTCACAGTTAATTTTTTTCTGTTAATGCAGTCTGACTAGACAGCCCAACACAGCTTCACTGACTTTTAGCAGACCTGTATCAGTGAATCCCTGCTGAAGATTCATTTCCCTACAACAGCCACCTGAAAGCACATCTTATACATTAAAGAGTAAAACTGAACTCTAAACCTGACCATTCTATAAAACCCCTGCTTTTTATGGAAAGGAATATTTCTATAAGCATCTCAATTAAAAAAATGAATTATTTTTTCTGCTAATATTTCAGTGAAAAGTCTTAGGGAATTTTTCAGCAAGCCATACCACTGACCAAAGTCTAAACGATACAGAAATATCTGACAAAATAAATGTTAGGGAAAAAAAATCATGTTACTGAAATCCAGAAAAATATATCAACATTAAAAATACGAAAACATTTTAACCAGTGCCAACTTTGACAAACTATACTAAAACACTCCTTCTCCACCTATTTTATAAATTATCAACTTACACTTACGAGTTACCTTCTACATGTGTTAAATTATACTTTGGGCTTGTAGACCTGCCCGCAATTTAGGTTGCCTAACATTTCCTATTACAATAGCCTGTTTTCAATTGTTTTTAAATTTGCCAAACTATAACTGTTTGAGCTGAAACTCCCTATGCTGAATATACTCTCCAGGCTGCTTTTGATGAGGAAAATATCAGCCAAATTATTTTGGCTGCTTCTGAAATCAAAGCAAAGTATTATAAATAGTACTTCAATAATTAAAAACATCTGGTATCCTTGTTTTAGAGTAAGATTTGAAATTTGCAGAGAAAAATTTTGTTTTGAAATGTTCTTTTTGCTATCTTCATGAAGATACACCTGTATTTACGCAGGTTATATCCCTCTAAGAATATGCAGTTCAGTAAATCTTGCTGTGGTTTTATACCTAAAAATCTCTGAAATCCCTTGAAATTGTTGAATCTCCCAAAGCTTAGAGTAGGCTCAACTGCAAATGAGCCATTTTATCCCACACAAGAATTCCCTCCAGGCCACAACCACAGGGCTGAAGTTGGGCAGACTGTAATAACAGCTGCTAACCAGCTCAGGGTACAGCAAGATAAACCAGCAGAACTGTAGAAATGCAGCTTGTCCCTCATGTGCCCTCAGTGACGGAGTTCCTGGCAGCAGATAAGAAGGTGGGAGGGAGCTCCCTAATGCTAATGCAGAAGGAACAATCTGCAAGGGGGCTGACTGAACAATTTTTCTAGATCTCAAATCCGTGACACAAACTGCAGGTTGTGAGCTACAGTAAGTTGTGGCATATAAATCAGTGTTGTAGAAAAGATTATCTAGATAGTGTCGCATTATTTCCTTTATGTTCTCAGTGGACTGTGCATACATAATTAAAAGTAAAATGTACTTTGTGCCCTGTGTTTCCTAGTGTAACTTAATCATTGTGTCCTTGTGAAATGTATTTGAAACAGATATTATTCTTCTTCATGTCAGGGACATGTTTTTTCCCGAACCTGATGATCTAGTCCTTCACCAGCAACCACAACACCAGCACCTAAGATGTGTGAAACTAACAGCATTAGTGTCTGTAATGCCCAGCATAAAGGACACCAACTCTCTTCACCCAAGCTCATCAGCCTGTTATAAGAAAATTCAGTACCAAAAGCAATTAATTACAAGGCTTAAAATTTAAGGCAAGAACCTTAAATTAACTAGCAGAGCATTTGCTCAAGTATTCTCAAAGTAAGGGTGGACTTGAGCACATGTTGGTGTGCATGTTGAATCAGGCAGAGGGCATGCAAAGTAAATAACTCTTTTCATAGCAATTCCTTTTGGGCATTTTGTTTACTGAAATTGCACTAGTCAGCGTAAAAGAATCTGAAATATTGCCTCTTCCCACATATGAAAATTACTTCAATAATTATGCCTATTTTTATAAAACATACTAAATACTGACCCTTAATTTTCTATTTTTGTATATATAATAAATGATACATTCATATTTGTGTTTTCTGGTAAAAGTTATAGCTACACAGTTCTTCCAGTGAAAAGAAATTTTATCGTCATGTTAGTGATCTCTCCCTATTCATACTCACATCTCCTGCAGTCATACCAAATATCTTCTACTTTTCTGGCTGAACATTATTCCTCTTCTATTTTTTAACCCCAAACTAAATCATTTACAGCACTTGGATACAGGTTATCTTAAGAAAATGTAGATGCCATCATCCCCAGTAGGTACAGCATAAGGATATAGGCATCCTTGCTTACATTTTCAAATCCAAGAGACTAATTTTTTGACAGTTGCCAAAATACCTTCTCCAGGTCTCACTTTTTTACACATAAAATACTCACCTTCTCCAGGTCTCACTTTTTTTACTTGTAGAGAGGGATATTCTTATCCTTGTTACCCATTCTGTAAAATGCTTTAGACAAAAGATGGTCAGTAAGAGGAGGATAAAAATTTTCAGATATTTGGCAAGTTACCATAGTATGATTTTTAAGCTCCCTTAAAAATGGCTGTCATTGAGCTCAATAGTTCCTCATTCTCTGGAAATCATCTTTACTTAAATAACTAACCTTGGGCTCTGTATTTTAACATGTAAAATTAGCCATACAACTCTGTTAACAAATATAGGTTACACATATAGGAGTTATACTTTGTACTTGGGGAAAAATGGTTATTTAGATTCATGTCCTCCTTTTATGCCAGCAAAATGAACAAAGTACTTACAAACATAAAAGATTTTAAGGTGGAAGTAGCCACAACACAGGTAAAGAGGCTTCACAGAGGCGTAACTGCTACCAGAAGACAAGGCACAGCCAGTACTCATGAAAAGTCATGAAGGGAACCTCATGCTTGACCTGTAGTTGCAATTTAAGAAGATTCAGGTTCTCTAATGACAATCTGATTAAAAGTGAGTACAGAAATGTAACTTTAAACTACTTTCCATTCCAAAGGCTCTTTTCGATGTATTAAAGACATATCAAAAGGATCATATATTATTCAAATGTGTGCTCTTGCTTACATTGAGGTATCAATTTGCAAGTCACATACAGAAAGTTTTCAAACACTGGCAAAACCATTTCAGAATTCACTAGCCTGAACGTAAGATATTATCCAACTATCAATAAAACTGTGCAACAGCCAAATCTAATGAAAGAATGTCACGAGCAAAATGATATTCTCTTGTACTTTTTTTTAAACTATGGCAATTCTTTTTCATTAAGTCTGTGGAAGAAAATTAAGTCTCTGTTATTTTCTTAGACATCTTGTTGATTTTTATTTCTATAACATACAGCAATATTTTGCAAATAAAGTAATTATTTGTTCTATATAACAAACTGAACAACCTTCCTCAGCCACAGTTTCTCCTTTGAGGGTAAGTAGCCTAAATCAGGAGAGAAAAAGCCAACATAAAATGTGACTCAAAATTAGGTAACATCATACCAGTTAGATGTTAAGCTCTGGGATAAAATCCTGAGTGAGACACTCAACACTAGAAATGATTGAGGTATTTATTCTCTTACACTTAAAATTTTGCTTCTGAAAATTGCAATTCTGCTGCTGCATAAATTCATTATCGTTTATTTTATGTTAAATTCTATCTTCCTATCATAATACTTCTGCACAAAACCAATACTACCTTCTTTTTAATGAAGTCAGGAATATCTTTACACTTTTAATGCAACTTTCCATTTTAATTAAGGTTGTACATAATAAAATAATAGAAAAATTATATCAGCAACTGAAACATCTTTGTTATCATGAGAAAGTAATCTAGAGAGGGATCATTTTTGCTATAGATGCTGGCTAGCAATAATAATAAAAATAGCCATTCAATAGCCATTCTTAATATTTTAGGAACTTTGCTGATAACTAAACAAATGTTACTCTAATAGACATATTAGGGATTTATCTGGGAAATCATTCTACAGTGGCATAAGAAGTAAGACCTGTGCAGCTTCCCAAAAAATGTACTGTTATAGAACTGAGCCCATATTAATCAAATATATGTATCAGACAAGTAGGATTTCTACTCTCCAAGGCTTCTCCAGCCCAGAAAGCACTTAAAGGTGTGAATTGTCTCTTTTCTTCTTTTTCTTTTGAGATAGTCTCAGCCTCAGTCTCTGCTGTGGGTGTGGACTGTTGAAAGCAAAACAATTTGAAAATACAAAGCTACTCTGTCACCTTTTCAAGATCAGGAGACCCTATCACGTTTGGACACCAACAAGAAATGGCACTCCTTCTGCTGCAGAACCAGCCTGTCTCTTGGTTCCTTGTTAGTTATCTTCTAATTTCAAGGTGCTGAAGAAGAAAATATGTGATATATCAAATGTAACTCTCACCCTACCAGCTTGGGCAATTGTCAGGTGAGAATTTCCAATGCCCAGACCCTATCACAGGCTTTAGGCATGCTTTTGCAGAACCCAGGTAGGATTTTCCACTTAAGACTGACCTTTTTGCATTGAAACCTATGGGTTATAGTATATCTGCTTCTGTCCAGGAGAAAGCCCATGTGACTAAACTGACTAGGTTTTCCTCTGCCATACAGATAAACCTTTCCCTGTAATAAAGACCTCTTTCTCTGTGATCCTAGATCATGTCTTGGAACTCATTACCCCATTCTGTGGTTTCTCAGTGATCACCACATTAGTTTTCTGTAACGACTATTTGAAGATGGTTTTTGGTTGGTTTGTTTCTTTAGTTTCACAGATCCTATCTTATAAGGGGTTCTGAGCTTTATTTTCATACATCTCTGGGGGAAACAACCACTTCAGTAACATGTCATTCCTTCACCATAGCAAGCGTAGCCTTGAGCACCAAATTTATATTTTATCTAAGCAAGAGTATCACCCTGCTTAAGTTTTCTCCTAAAAAACCTGACCCACTGTATTCCAACCCAGACATCATGTTATCTTTCTATTCAGGCTGAACAGATCATTTAGGAAGACTTCCCTTTTTGTCTTCGTGGCAGACAGGCTCCTAGGTACATCTCTACTCAGAACTTATCACATTGGATAACAGATGGTACGACAGGAGTGCTAAAATGAAAACAGTTTGTGATTTAAGCAATTTCCATCAGAACTCAAGCAAACCTAGTGTCATCCCTAGGGAATAAGAGAGAAGAAAGCCAGTCATCTTAGACTTAAGCCGTGCTTTTACCAAGTATTATGTCACCAAGAAAATGTGGTTCTTAAGGGCCATCGTAGACTAGAAGTTCCTCCTTCAGGTTAAAGGGTACTGCTGAATGTCTCCAGCAGAGTAAACGTGCATACAGTAAACAACCTGAAGGAAAAAGGTGGTGATTTGCCAGTAAATCAGGAGATCTTCAGGTATGGTTTTTGTCTATATGCAGATTCACGCTTGCTCAATCTTTCCCTTGCTCACTAAGTTCCATTAAAAATACTGGAGGGGCCTGCAGCAGGGCTTACCCAGGGTTCTCTATGCTCAAGAGGAAAGAGAACGAGCATGTCCCTGTAGTAATAGATAAGGTATAAGCATGCCTGGGCATAAGTACATTCATAATGTGAATATGAATACAGACAATGTATCTACAATACCTTTCAACTTCTGATGATTTTCCTTTCCTGTAGAAAATGTTATCTTATTTGTATAAAAATAAATTTTTATTCTATGGTACAAATGCTATTAATATTACTAAACTTAATTGTACTATATTAATTAATATTTTACAGATAACTGATTTAAACCTACAATCTCTGTGGGTCTTAATTCTGAATTTTCATTAGGATAAAATTCTCTTACTTCTTGACTAGGCTTGAAATATAAAAATACATTTTTCAAAAATTATGAAGATAACTAAAATGCATTCCTCTCACTGCATCCTCTCCTAGCACAATGTGCCATATACGTGTGCTTTTAGACATTTCTTATCACTGTTTTAGGCCAAAACTCTTTAACGTTTAGAGTATAGAATTACTTAGCCCTTGTAAAATCCTTCTATTATTAACAATAACATTTTATACATTATATAGTTGCATAAATCTGACTAGATTTCTGATCTCTTGCCAGATTTTGGTTGTAATTTATCTTGGATGTTGAGCCATGACGGATTCTTAGCAAATAAAGACTTTAATAAAAGAATAAAGAGAAATAGAAATTGATCAGTTCTTTGACAAGTTCTCTCCCAAGTTTAAAGCATATATCTCAGCTAACAGGTTGACTAAATTCCTGAAGAGAGCAACACTTGGAGCAATGGAGAGGCAAGGGAGAGGGAGTGGGAGAGGATAAGTTTTTGGTCTGATCGAGAAGAGACTAGTCAGAAAGTATTAGCTCTACAAAATAAGCCATCTGTTAAAGCCTAACTGAAATCCGGAAATCCAAAGGGGACAACACAATGAAGAGTAAGCAACTAACTTTGTCTACTTAAAAATCCTATTTGTAACTGTAATTTGGGAATACTTCTCAGTTTATATTTTCTACAGAGGAAAATACTGCCTTCTTCAGATATCAAAGGATAAGTTTATCATCTGTCACCTGGAAAAACTTTTGTCTGCTCAGTTTTCTTATAAAAGCTTGTAAATCTCACAATTATGTAGTTAAAGAAAACTATTTCAGGTCAAAATGTTTGCTTAATTTAAAAGTAACTTCTCCATTTGCTTTTGCTTTCCATTAGTGACTTAGAAGGCAAGAAGTCCTCAGCAGTGAATTACATTGGTATTTTTACATTGTGTTTGGTGAAAGCATATCTCCTGGAAGAGTTTTCACTTGTCTTAGTTTGAAGACATTAAGAACTGACAACTCTACCAATTTTCTGAGCAGTTTGACCCAATACTTAGTCTCCTTCACTGTTAAAAATGTTGTTATTTTCTCTTTGAAATGACTGGCCTCGGCTCCCAGCTGACATTCTCCTACCACAGACTGAAGAGCCTTTAATATGTAATGGCGATACCTAGAGACTATGTTTAAGTCATCACAGAATCTTTTTTTGATAAGTTGAAAAGATAAAGGTTTTAAAAGTCTTCCTTTGAAAGTTTTCCAGCTTTCAGGTAAGCTCTGTGGCAGCTCTCTTCTGCTTTTCCTCCAGTTTCCATACTGGATCAAACAGCAGGTTGATCTCATACAGTAGCCTATCTTTAGCAGTGGCCAAAAGCAGATGCCTGCAAGTGGTATGAATGGGGCCACCACATTTCCTTTGATATTCTTATCTCTACCCTCTACTTTGCAAGGACTTCCTGAGGATGAAGAGGGTTTTATGTATTTAAATACCCTCCACTGGCTTATCTTCTAAGACTGGAACTTGTTGAGTCTTATTTTGAACCCGTGTGAACCTGTTGCCTCTACAATATCGTTGGCAAGTAGCTCCACAGTTTTAACTCTATTGTAAATTCAGAACTACCTGTGTTTATTTGGAATAAAAAGTCCTACTAGCCCTACTAGATCCAGTTAAAAATCAGGACACCAAAACTGCATGCAATTGTTGTGCCAATTTTACTGCTATGGTATACAGAAATAGCATCAATAACCTACTCTTAGGCAATATTCTTGCACTCATCCATCATGAGATGGCTTAACCATTTTTACTATAGTCTCGTAACAATTCAGATTGAACCGACTACTATAATCAGCCTCTAGATACTTTCAGAAGTCAGTACTTTCTAGAATACAGTCCACCATGCTGTAGTTTTAACCTACATTTTAAGTTACTTCAGGCATGTTACACGTTACTTTGCCCATGCTGCAGAAATTTTCAGGCTGAATGACCAAAACTTTCAAACAATCCAAAGAATTCTGTGTGACTGCTTTTTCTGGTCACTTCCTTACAAATTCTATCACCAGTGATTTTAGATTACTGGCCTCTGCAGAGCCCTGAATCACCTAGATCACTGTACCTTGTTCAATGGTAATTCTACACCAACAGGTACTCTCTGAGAATAGTTAGCTGTTCTTAATCCATTTTACATATTCTCTGTTGATACTGTATACTTGAAATACTATATTTCAAGTTAAAATATACAGCACTAAGTCAAATACCTCTTTCATAAATTTCTCTACAATCACCTTCATCAGGCTTGTAACGGCCATAAATTACTGTATCAGGCTTGCCTCACAAAACTTGTTTTTCATAAAATCACTTGCACTATATGGATTACACTCATTGTTTAATTCTTCAGCAACAGAACCATATTTATTCTTTGCCACTGTTTTGCTGAAGATGGATATCAAGCTATGTGACCAATAGCCACCTATTTGCTCTTTCTGAACACTGGCAAACATTACCACTGTTCTAGTACAATGGCATTGCCCAGTATCCCAAGATTAGCACCACTAGGAAAAAGTTCACCACCGTCAATTCTTGTAGGTTCGTAGACTGAAAGTTATTCAATCCTACTTATGTAAAAATGTTTATTCTTAGTAGGTGTTGTTTAATACTCTCCTCACCTAATAATGGACTGGAAAGTACCCCATTGTTCTCATACCATATGATTACATCATGTTACTTCTTTCTAAATGCAGAAGAGAAACAGCAAGTAAAAATTGCCTTTTTTGACATTTACAATATTAGCATTTCCATATACTAAAGGGTCTGTAACACAAATGGGATTTATTAGTTCTTAATGAAAGAAGTTATACAAGTTATTGGCTATAATCCTTCCATCCATTTTTTTTTTCTTGACAGTCTTGGCATTCATTATGATTTTTAATACTTTACAATTCCTCTTTTTATAACCATTTCCTACTCCCAACTCCGACTTCCGTTTTGTTGATTTTTAATTGATGTTTTTACTGGTGAACAGATTGGTTCTTAGTCAGAATTGCTCTCAAATAATTTTAAGTTGTGAAATTGTGGGGTTTTGGCCAATTGAATTTAAAGACATACAAATTCTCATTCACAATTTTTCTCCCAAAAGTTTTACTCATTGGCTCTCTTAGGAGTGCTATCATTAGCCTTTTTAATTCATCAGAAATACAGTGCAAGCAAGTGTTGGCTGAGTCTGTTTTCTGTTAATCAACAATGAACAAAATTAGGTCATGATTATTTGTTTCTAGGCAACCACTAACTTCCAATTAATTTAATTAATTTGTCTTTCTCTATCCTAATTAGGTCTAAAATAGATTGATTGGTGTTTGGTACCAAATTTTTTGTATCAACTACACTTTTTCAATGGCTAAAGATGATTAGCTATACAGGATTTCCAGTGATTAGATATACAGGATATCCAGCATAGGCCCTGTAAACTGAACTTCCCCCGTAATATCACACTTTTTTCCTTCCACCATGGGAAATTATTATTTAAAATATATTCATGTAGAAAATAGTGGTGAAAGAAAAATTAATCTCCAGATGTCAGGAAGAAGCACAAGTATTCAAGCAACAAGCCGGTGCATAATCTCATGTTCTTTGGTATGCAAATAAAAGATAAGAAATCCATTCACAGACGATTATGTCTTGTTCCTAATTCATAACACAATGAAAGGCATTCAGTAGCCTTTCATAAATCAGTATACATTAAGCTACTGTCTTTTTTCCTAATATCTGCCTCTGACATCCACTCCAACCCTTTTACAGCTGTTCTCAAAACACCCTTTTCCAACTTCACCCTTACACCTATTGCCTTCCTTCCTTTTCCTTTGACTTGTATGACCACCTAACACCCCTGATGACTAGCCTCTCTAATCCCTGTCAGTAACCAGTCTCTGTGCAGCCAGCTCTGCACTTCTGGAAAATCCCGCCAGGAGTCTCCATTTAACTCAACTACCCGCCACTACCTCTGAGGGTATTTGGAAATTATTTCATTTTTCAGAGAGGAAGTTGAGACCTTGTGATTCACTTCTTCTTGCAGTAATTTTACTTCTCCCATATCAAATGGCTACAGCCATTAGAATTAGTTGCTGCCTGATAATTTGTTAAAACAGGGTTTAACAAAGCTGTTTGTCAAACAAGGTCAGCAGTTGACTAACCCTGATTACTGATCAAAATGAGGAAGTTTTTTCTTCTGCAGTACTGTTATATTAGTAACATAGAACAGAGAACTAGTTGTATATGGAAACCAACTGTAGTAGCATTAGAAGCTCAAGAGACAGCCAATACTCCATCTATCTTTACAAACATGTACTCCCTACGTCTTAATGCTCTCTTTATTAAGTCAGTGTAACAACTGATAGCCACCACAGCTCAGAGAGCAACGTTTAAACATTTTCTTCAGGCTGCTGAAGAAAATCATTTAGGTTTGACCTCTTGCTTTGCAAGCAATCCAGAGACAGCCTATATGCTGGACCTATGTCAGACAACTAGCAGCAGGGGCTGCTGAGGCCATCACCTAGCCATCTTGTGACACAGCTGCATGGACAACCCATTCTATCTTTGGCAGTGAAGCAGCAGAATGAGAAAGCCATTGTCTATTATCCACTTACTAAATGGTTACCACCACTTTTTCCTCAAGTCTTCCATTTTATCCTTTCCCTTTCATGTGAAGCTTTTGTTGTGAAGCCAGCCAAAGTTCAATTTGAATTTCTGACAGAGGAAAAAAAATAATCCTAATTACAGTGAAATTCTAAAAAGATACATTACTAACCTGAAAAGATGGCTGTTAGTTACAGACTAAGATTACAAGCTATCTTTTCTGTTTATTACAGTGAATACTTAAAATTAGTTTGGAATAAATACAGTCTTTCACTGTTCTGAAATTTAATTCAGTGGAAACATGGGTCTAGCAACTATAGAATAGGCTGGGGTTTGCCAGATACCTGCCTCTTGGTATGTTTGAATACATGTGATTGTTTCTGTGCAGTGTCAAGGCAATTAACTGATGTTTCCAAAGTGGAAGAAATGTTCCCTCTTTTCTTGGGGGACTTTATGTCACAGACTTGGAATAGTGTCAGAGTAAGTTGTCTCCTATATAGACAAAGTTTCATGCCTATGATGGAGAGCTGTAAAACCAGAAAAGATGTCCTTTTCCAGGTTGTATTTTCCATTCCAAGAGCAGGTCTTTGCAGTAAAAAATGTGAACATGAATTTCATAGAATTATAGAATAGTTTAGGTTGGAAGGGGCCTTTAAACGTCATCTAGTCCAACCCCAGTTTGATTCAGAAAGCTCCATGAAGACAAGATAAAAATTAGCAGACCAGTTTGATATGTTACCACATTAAGATGTTTCAGAAGCACTTCAGGACATAGCCATTAGTCTTCTGTGTTGAGTGCAGCTTTAGCCATAAGATGATCTGCCTCAATTATTGCCTGATTCAGACTGAGGGAACTGGCTTCTCTAAAAACAAATCATAAAAAATCCTATCCTTTGGGACAGGTATAGAATGTAACACTTTCATTTGTGGTCACAATGTGGTTTAGGTTTTTCTCCTCCCTACACACATGGATATCCAGCTGATGCTAACATAACTGTACAGTCACGTAGACATTTTCACATACATGTAGTAGCAGGCATTCTCCTGTGCTTCAGCTTCTTAGTTACTCTACACTGTATAACACACACGCTCTAAACAACAGGAAAATAAACAAGTCATTTAAATGATCATCATTAGCATCAGTACTGTCCTAAATCTAACTTTTAAATCATGACATAACTTTTTATCATCACATGTTTTTGTTTATAATTACCGCTGTGGGAATACAATGGAAGACTGGTGAGGAGGATTGTAAACACGCTCAAGTGACTTGCAGCTGGGGTGCTGAAAAACACGTATGTCACACTAATTTTTGTTTGGCTTTGTGTGCTTGACGGGTGGAAGGTCTGTGTTCAGATTACACAGGCCTGTGAGCGACTCAGAGGCACCCTATCGAACATCCTTGAGATTCCTGCCCTGCTGTGGGAAAGATCAAAGTACACCTGCAAAAATCCCCAATATATACAGGTGAGAAAGCAGCAGCTTCGAGATCTTTTCTTTCTTGGTGTTTTTCTGGCTAGCCAGGACAGAGCTCCGTGGTGCCTGTGTCCCTGCTTGCGTGCCTCTGCCTGGGTGCTGCTGTGCAGATCCCCCAGATCATGAGGTAACGAGAATAAATCTACTGTATGCATTTCATCCCTGGTTTTGTAGTTGTTCCTGTGTCCTGCCTGTGCTGGCTCACACAACTACACTTGTAATTATCTACCTTGATCCGAGACTGTTGGTTTATGCAGAGAAAGGTCTCCCTCATGTGGAAATCTGCCTACCAGCTGTAAAATAAAAACTATGTTTTTCTTAATGAAGTTTTCATTGCTTAGATTTGAAGATTCATTTTTGGAAAGTATCAGTATTATTTTTTACAACATTTTAGATCATCTGAGCTATCATTACAGTGTGAAAGGAAAAAAACTTTTGATAAGATAGGATCATAAGAATTTAAACATGTTTAAAAAGAAAGCAAATTACTTCCAAATTCAGTCAGAATGTAAGGAAAATTAATCTGGGCAGAATTCACAGGTTTCAGGATAATCTTGCATCCATCAGTTTCCTCCACTTTCCTTTACAGCTTTTCTGAATACCACTGAAAATGTTCTCATATATGTGATCTTCATGTATTGCCTTTTCATGGCCCAGAAGAACTAAAAGAAATAAAGTTTCAACTGAACATTCACAACTGTGTTTTTTACCCCCTGAAACACAGAGCTTTAACCCAGAGCAAATGCTTTCAGTTTTCTTTTGCTAGAAAAAGAGGAAGTATTTTGAGTTGACCAGGCACATTTTCTTACTTTGCAGTTGAACAAAAACAAAAATACCAACCATGTTTACAGCTATGGTTCAAATGTCTAAAATATATTACCTAGTAATCAAAATTAATATTTGTTCATATACATGTTGTAATACCAAAACCAAAGTAAGGTATGATATCTAAAGACAAGAAAAGTGCACTTGGATTAGCAGTTCAATTTGGGTGATGTAGAGTTGGCTTGTAAGACTCATTTTTTTCTGATCTTGCAGAAAAACAGCAAAATAATTCCTTGATTACTTTCACATTCCCACAGATTAAATCATTAAATCTGTGAAGCTTCTTTGTAGCACCTCTGTGTGTGACACTGGAAAGGAATAGGAAAATCTTGGACTGACTTTACCATTCCCACCGGGGACATCATCTTCTGTTCCCCTTCCTTATACTTATCTCAAAATACATCACAAACCAGATGAAATCATTATAATTGCTCAATTATAACTTTTCAGTGCTGGTGTTGATATAATTTGGAAAACAAAGACCTGATTTGTGATCATCAACAAAAAAGAAAAAATAGTGGAACTGCCAAGGTCATAGATGTCATTTTTTTTTCGCCCAAGGGAAGAAAATGGTAGATCAAATGGTAGTTTTTTTTTCTTTTTCGGTCATACTGTGTAAGTTTATAAATGATACAAGAATTTAGCATGCATCAGAATGAAGTCCGAAACTACCACACAAGTATCTCTGCTGTGAAGATGTCTGGGGCAGGTTCTCAGCCTTGAATTTGTCAAGAAGCTAGACTGAACCCAAACCAGGATGAAATCACACTTCCTCTCCATCAAAGACACTGGTGAGCCATCAATACGAGAGAACAACACAGAGTAAGAATGAATCTGTTTCTTTTATTGCTGGTAGTGTCCTTTTTTTCCCCTCCAGTTTTAAAATTTGTTCACAAGACATAGTTTAAATGCATTTATTAAAAGAGAAACATGGCATCAATTCCTTATTCTGATTAGCATTATTTCATAACAATGTAAAAAAATTACCATCCAAATTCCTCAGCTTCTGCACTTCTCAGAATTTTTTCCCCGATGTGTTGAATTTTGTAGTCCTATGCAATTTTAAAAAAACACATTTGTATTTATACAATTAAAAAAATCATCAAAAAGTGACCCAATTTCCCTGGAGTGATACATAGTTAAAACATGAGATACACTGATATTTCCAGCTTCTTCCATACTTATATGCCATTACACAGGAACCGTAATTTTACTGAACACATAATCCCTTACTCAATAGGAAAGCTCTCTGGCTTGGTTTACGTTCCAAGAAATTTTGTAGCATATCCATACCATCCAAAGACCCTCCAGGTTTCAAAATGAGGTTTCTGTATTTCATCCCAGCCTGATAAAAGGTAAAGCAGAATGTTAGTATTTCTTATCTTATGAACTGCTTATTTTCTGTATTTGTTGCATATTTAAAAATCTAATCATGATCAAACACCTTCCCTCCTTTCAGCTTTTCTTAATACCAAATCAGGATACACCACAAGTATAATTTCAATCTGCTGGAAGAACTCAAGAGACAAGGAATTTAACCTGTTCTCAAAGAAATATTTTTTCTTGTGGTTTTACACTATTTAGGAAGCTACAATCATAGCTTTTCTGGAAGACATTCTATAAAGCATAACACATGCACCATCTCCACACAGTCTTCAGTGATGGATTATCCCTGTGTCTGACTGGCAGGAAAAGGGAACCTAGCATCCATTCTCTCTTAATTTATGATTTCTCTTTCTTTAATCTCTTTTCGGAGAACAGAGATGACAGTTCAGCAATAAACAGATATAGCATTGAGGAATGACATGGCACATATACACAAATTATATGCATAGTAGTGCATATAATATATACAAACACATCTAACTCCCCCACTACAGTATTTTAAAGTAATGGAGACTTAACTCAGGTTTTATTTTCAGGAATAAACATTATTACTTCAGAAGGAATGGATTCCTTTAAAAAGAACGAACCAAGCTTCTGAGACAACAGTAAGTAATAAGGACTTTCTTAACAAGAGGTCATATTTTAAAGAACATATCTGAAGAATCTGGGGCTTCTGAGACATGACTATCAGTAAGAAAATATTATTTTGCATGCAGATGGCCCAGATGCTTCTGATATTGAAGAAAACAATGTTCTTCCTTTTAGTGACTATATATACACATGTATATTTCCCCCACGCATCAAAGTTATCAGATTACAGGACCACACCGCTTCCTGACAGCTGTACTGCAGAAACAAGTACAGGTCTTTTTAACTGATGGACTTCCATGGCTTAATTGTATTACCAGTTGCATTGTCTGAATTACAGCTGGAAAAAACTAAGGTGCAAAATAAAGTATTCACTGAAGCACTGCTTGTACTTCACTGTTTGTGTTAGTTTCCTAAACAGCAGCAGCAAATGAAGATACTGTTCCTTGTAGTTTGAAAGTGTTGAGTAGACTTAAGTCTTTGCTGTTGTCTCTCCAGAGCCAGCACGTTACTGAGTCCCAGGGAGACCAGAGGTGCTTTCAGATAATGTGCAAGAATTGAGTGTGACAAACAACTAAGTTAGAGTTCAAGTGTTTGCTGAAGAATTTTTATACAGTCTCTGAAACTAGTTCCTGTAACTGTTGCTCAAAACAGGAAGAGAAGTTTTATTCTAACAGGAAGAGGTAAGCCAAATTTCTAAAAGCCCCAGTAATAATACCATAACTGTTCTCCTTTCCTGCTGTTCTGAAGACTAGTATAACTCTAGATATCATGAAATATGAGTAACTACAAAAATCATACTGGTATCCAGTATTTGTTTATAAAAGATTGTTTGTCCCACCCTGTGGAGCTCTTTTTCACTTACATGGAACGCAAATAAGGAGAACAAGTTAAAAAAGAACCAATTTGAGAAGATAACATTGCTCTGAAGAGGGAAGAAATATCTGCGCAGTGTTACCCCTGAATTTATAACAGTATTCAAGCAAAGTGTGTGTGCGCACACATATGCTAGAGAGCAACACACATATCAAGACAGAAATAATAGTTTTTCTTCCTCACTGCTTCACCTGGATAGCAGGCTTCCCATTAAAAGAGGTACTAGTTGTCTTTTAGCTGAACCATAGTAAATATTCACTCCTAGCATAATTAATTTATTCTCAAGCATAATTAACTTATTCTCAAAGCCTCCCATACACAGGCAAAGAAAACAAAAATCCCCACAAAAAAAATCAGATTAAAAAGCACTTTCAGCCCTCAGGAGATGTAAAGGTCACAGAGCAATTCTAGCTAACTATAGCTTAGGATTTTGACTATACAATCACTCAGATGAGAGTTTTGAGGGTAGGGAGTGAAGCCGACAGAAAAAAAGGTCTGTGATATCACTGGAGGGGTATGTGTGTCTCAGAGCAGAGAACTGACACAAAGTCCCACAAGTCTGGCACCAGCATCCTTATCCATCTTTCCCAATTGCTAACAGTTAAAAAAACCCCAGCAAGTCTGACCCCTCCCTCACATGCCATTTTAAAAATCCATATGAATAGCACTTTATTAAAAAGATATTTTATTCTCTCATTTAACTTGCCATTTCTTTCCTCCTGATCTTATTTACAAGTGACAAACTTCCCAATGAATAAGTGAGTATGTTTATTCTCACACATACCTGTCATGGATCCCTAACACACCAGTATCAATCTTGACCTCCAAACCTTTCGTCACCTCTCCTCTCATTTCTTCATAAAACCCCTTTTGGATCTTACTGGTCTAACCACTGCCTCAGTTTTCCGGCTCCTATCCCACCCCCTCTTTGGACTCCTCCTCCTGTTTGTTCAGGTCAAAGTCTTATCTTGCTTACTCTCTCCACCCTCCAGAGGGAGGGACAGTTCTAAAAGTTCTGGTTGCTGTGGTAAGGAAAGGGAGGAAGGAAGGCAAAGTCCAGGAGAGGAACAGGAAAGTCAAGCACCTTGTACTCTCTTTTACCTCTCTCTCATATACATTTCCTGAAGGGAAGAACTAGTGCTGGCTGCTGAATCTAGAAGACAAGTAAGAGGATCAAGAAAACTGAAAGGCCTTTCCCATGATAGAACTGCAGCATCTCAACTCACAAATCTGATGCTATCATCTCTGAAAACATAAAAAAGGTTGCCAGAATTGGGAGGACTACTAGCCACATCACTAACTATCCTTTCTTTCTGCTGGAGGCAGAAGAGGCTGGAGAATTACACAAGGGAAGAAAAAGTCCAGTAAATTTAGAACCCATCAATGATTTGAACTTCAAAAGCCACTTGGGAGAAAAACTAAAAGAGGAAAAACTTTGCGAGTTATGATGTGCCGTGAAAAAGAAAGCTCAAATAATAAATTCAGTTTTCTAAATAATAACTACATAATAGTATCACACATTTGAGGCACCATTAATGAAGACAGAGCACCATTATCATACAGCTTTCACAGCAGAAGAATATACATCTGCTCTTGCAATGAAGGAATATGTTTTTCTAGTCTAAAGTTAAAGAGAAAGGCAATAATCAACACAACACAATGTCTTAAAAGTGTTGTAATATAATATTAGATACATGACTGTGTAAGAATTGTATTAAAATCCAAGTGCCCTTGGAAATTTTAAGATGATTTTCTACAGTAATTAAGTTACTTATACACCTTTTTTATGCTGTTGTTGATCTGAACTTGACAGGTATTTCAAGAAATACTTGAAATGTTATACCTATGGATCATGATTGCAACAAATGTGGCTTCAGAGACAAAGTGCAACAAAAGTCTTTAGTAAAAAGTATTCATCACCTACCTTTGGGTTCATTATTCCTTCTTGCTTAAAGCAGCTATAAAAAATATCCATGGAAAACACCTCACTCCACAGGTATCCATAGTACTGACCATCATAACCACCTGCCAGATGTCCAAAAGTAGCTGGCATGTTTGTTCCTTGAAAAGTAGATTAACATTAACTAATTTAAACCAAATGCAGATATTTCTTTGATGTATACAGTCCTTTGGCTTTAAGAATAAATTAATAATTTATATCAGCTACTTTGAAACTTCTAATGTAAAGGGTCTGAGTATGCCTCAAAGTATTGGCCATATTTTATTGACTACAAAGGAAACTCCATTTCCCATTTTAGGATAGTTGCACATGCAACACATGTGACAGAACATCTAAAGTGGTATTCACATCATGTCAGTCTAAAATATAACCAACAAAAGGTTAAGTTTTATCTTTACCTTAATCTTCATTCAGAAGAGATCATTAAGATCACCTCAAGTTTCAAAGTAATTATTTCAGCTTCATGAAGTAGATTCTTTTATAAACAACTCTGGGATTTTTTGTATGCCAAGCATTACTGGGAAAGAAGGGCATGTTTGATCAAACCATTTGGACATATTGTAAAAAAGCTTCATACTGACATACCTGGGGTGGCAGGAATTCCTAGAACCTCCATACAGTATTTAGCATATTCATCTGCTGGGTCAACAGATGGCTTTGTATGCAGTGCCTGGTCAACTTTGCTCAAAACAATCTGACGGAGTGTTAAAAGGCCTAATTGGGTAAGAATATTTAATTAACTAGCATCAAAGTAGCTGGAGTTTCTTTACCAGCTTTCATTCAACAATCTCAACATGCATCCTATATTATTAAAATTTAAACCATGGAAAAGACTTGGAGTTATGTCATTTCCATCTGAATTGCTTCAGATACAAAAACTTGAGAGGCGTATTTTTAATAGAGGAGTTGTCATTATAAGCTCCATCTTTTCAAATGTTATTTTCCTCACAGATCAACACCAAAATAAAGCAGGTATTTTAAAAGCAAATTTCAGTATTTAAAATAAAGTTTTAAGCTGTCTTCAGTTCCAGTGTAATATTTAATTCAAGGCTTGCACAGATGATAGTAAGAATATCTACCCTAAGACACTTCAAAGAACAGCAAGAACTGCTACTGCAGCTGCTGTAGGCTTTTTTGAAGAAGCTACAAGATATGAACCTTTACTCTGACAAAATACTTATGTAGCTGCAGTGCCTGTACAAGCCAGGAGGACAGGGACTTGTTCAGGATAGGGACGTAGTATAAAATAAACAGCAGTGGCCTAATGACAAATTGTACCATCAATGGGTAAGACTATGATACTGGGGGAGACCTGATTACAGGGACAGAAGGGTGAGAGGAGACAGAATAACAATGAGTTGATAGGTAATGACACAAGATTACAATCTCTGTTTGGAGATACATGTAAGGTGGTGCAAGACATGGAAGGAAACGAAAATTGGGACCTTAGTTTGGGACAGCAGTGTATCTGCTGGGAAGACAGAGAACACAGACTTAAGGTTCTAGATTGAGAAGTTAAGAGGCTGTTTGAGCAATTCAGAGATACAACACTTCTGTCTGAGGTATGCTATGTATGTTCCATAAATTTGCAAACAACTTTCAAGTTGTCAGGTCTGTCAAGTGTCATGTGAAAATCTAATGTAGACAATACATGTAGAAAATCTGATACTGTATTCATACACAGTGCCTGTCCTGGGCTATGTCCTGGGTTGAGTGGTGGGGTATTTTGGTGGCAGGGGAGGGGGCTATAGGGGTGACCCCTGTGAGAAGCTTCTCGAAGCTCCCCCAGCTCCAAGTCAGCTCTACCTCTGCACAAAAACTGAGCCCATCAGCTGCGCCTCTGCGATAACGTATTTAAGAAGGGACATGGTGACGAGCAGGGGGACTGGTAAGGAGTTGCTGCAGCTGCATGAACACCAAGGTCAGTGGAGGAACGGAGGGAAGAAAGGAGGGGGGAGGTGTGCCGGAGCACAGACCCCCCTGTATCCTGTGGGGAGACGGCAGGGCGGCCCCCCCTGCCACCCATGAAGATCTACGGTGGAGCAGACATTGATTTATCGCCTGTGGCTTCTGCCTGGTTGAACAAGGTGCTGTGCCCGAAGAAGGCTGGGGTCTTGTGGGAAAAGGTAGACCTGCTGTTGTAGTTCAGTGCTGGGAGGATTGCAGCATGCGGGGGTGTCCCACGCTGGAGCAGTTCGGGAGGGGCTGCAGCTGTGGGAGGGACTCACGTTGGAGAAAGTTTGTGTAGGACTGTCTCCTGTGAAAGGGGGACCACGATGGAGCAGGAGGAACAAATTCCAGGATCTCCCCCCACTGAAGATGGAAGCAGCGGCAGCACTGACTGCACCCCCCATTCCCTGCCCCTGCGCCACTGGGGGAGGAGGTAGAGATATCGGGAGCAGAGCTGAGCCCGGGAAGAAGGGAGGGGTGGGGGGAAGGTGTTCTCAAGATGTGGCAATGCTTCTCACTGTCCTACTCTGTTATGTGTTGTTTGTGTCTGTAATAAATGTATGTTCTTTTTTTTCTTCCCCTAACGAGTCTGCCTTTTTCTTGTGACCAGAAAGGGAGATTTTTTTCCCCGATCCCAGTCCTATTTCAAACCCCAAGCCTGGCTCTCTGTTCCTTCTTATTGCTGGAATAGAAGGGAGAGAGTGGCTGCGTGGTGGTTGGCTGCTGACCAGGCTCAAACCACAACAGCCTTTCAGGAAAAAAACAAACAAACAAGAAAAAACCCTGGCTCTTCAATTCCACCCCCAATTTTAAATGGGCAAAGTTGGTAGGGAAAAATGTCACATGGAGAGGAATGCAAATGTATTTCAGTCCTGTGGGTAACCTGGAAAATAAAAGCTGCTACTGTTCCTGCAAATAGTGGTACCTGTCATCATAGCCTTTATTAATGGTGGTACCCACACAAATAAACCCAGAAAGACAGGGCTAAGCGTACACACAGAAGAAATGTAATGGGCTTGTTATGTTTGTCTTTAATGTTTCCTCCAATTTTTAAAATTATATATTTTTATACATATACTGTAGGGAGAGAGGGCAGAGAGATACCTGTGTTAGCCAGTCTAGAGGCAGCAAGTTTGTCAAGCAAAGCATCTCCAACATGGCTCTCATCTTTATAATGTCTTGACATCTGCTGTAGTGGTTCTTTTTCCCACACCCAGTTCTCAAACATTTGTGAAGGTACCTCTACAAAGTCTGTTTCCACATTAGTTCCACTAAACCGAGCAAAATCAGTCTAAAAGGGAAAGCCATTGTATTAGATGAAAATAGAAGCCAGGATTTCTAGCAGAATACAAACTTTCAGATGCCAAAATTTCAGTGTTAATCACAGCAAAAGTATCATTTGAAAAGGTCAATAATAATAATAAATGAATTTTAAAGAAAGAAGGGCAAAAATTCAGATATACGACTCTTATCAAGCAAGAAAATAGATTATTCAGTAGTTATTTACTGCATTCCCTATTGGTGTGAAACAGTACTCCAATGTTCTTAATATTGTTGATTTTTAACTTTTAGATTATAACAGCAATACAAGTGTTTCTGTGCTGACGACAATGATATAATTTATAAATTGTTATAAAATTTTGTTATATATATAAATATATATATATAAATATATATATATAAATAATAAACACCAATTGTACAGTTATAAAACAGTTTCTTGTATTGCAGTCTACTCCACTGATTCAAAGATTTTACTTGACCAACTTATCCTGCTAAGCACTTCCTACTAATCTTCTTCATTCATAAGTTGTATGGTTAACATACAGCACATTTTTTTGAGCCAGTAATACACGGCCTGAAATAAATGAATCCTAGCAACTTTATCCATGAAAGGTCTCCAAATCTGACACTCAAATCACTGATAGAAGAATCTTCCTTCTGGAAGCCAAGGACAGTAGAACTTTTTAATTTTTACTTTAGTATCATCAACCACTTTACGTTTAAAAAGCCCTCTCAGATACTAATTCTGAAGGAAAGTTTAGTGTAGTTAAAAATCTTAATTAAACTATATTACAAACACAAAATATTTCTAAAAAGAAACAGTCAGTTTTGAAGGACAGTTGTTCAAATGCCAACAGAAATTATTTGGTGTCACTCCACACTTGTCCTGTAATAAGTCAACCTCTTCTTGCCAATCCAATTTTATTTTTCTTCCCTTCTCAGCTGCATTCTAACAAAGCATTTCAGGTGCTAAAAGGAAAAGAGAATTCTCAGTTTCCCAAATGTCCTCTCTAAGAGCTGTAGATATTCTTGGGTTCCATTCTCCATCAGGGAACAGATGCCCACAGAAGTACTGGCTTTTGAACGTACTTTCTTGAAGCGTTACAAAAAAACCCCCATTTACAATATAGGACATAACACTGAACTAACAGCTATGTCACAAGCATATTTCTTCCTCTCATGTCTTCAGAAGAACAGGAGAAAAACATTTGCCTTCATTTACAATTGTGGGTTACTCAAATCCATAGTTGTAATAGGTTGGCCCTTCTTACTGTACCTGTTGAATAGCAGCTATGAAGAAAAAGCTAGGAATCATCATCTGGGAAGAAATGGTGATAGAAGTGGCAAAAGCAAAAGGCAAGAGGAGTGCAAGAGTTTGTTGGCCTCCAGATATCCTTATTTACCCATATCCAAGAGCACCACGCTAACAAAAAAATATTAAGACATTTGGTTCAAGGTACTTCAGTAACTCTCCTTCCCTAACAGCATAAACAATCCCCTCCTTGCCCTCGTATCTCACTTTCCTGCAGACCTCCAGTACATTGCAAGGAGTAGCAGTCTCCAAGAGCTGACCTTTACCAGCAGCTCAGAGATTTCCACCCAGTCCGACCCCATACCTTTTAAATGTCAAGTTTTCACATGCTTAAACAAATCATCATATGAAACAAGACAGTGCTTTGCACACACAAATTGCAGAGGACAGGATGTTCTTATTTAGGACTAGAAAGTTATTTGCAGGTGTGCAAATAACAATTTCCATAAAATACAACAGCAGTAAGCGTGGTAGCTACGTACACAGAAATCGCCTCAGCAGAGGGAGAGACAACTGGAAAGCAGGCCTCCCTAACCTGTGTGCAATTCCACAGCAAGTGAAGTACACACGCATTGGAATCGTTGGGCTGGGCTGTCCAGAAGGGACTCTGCAACATGCAGGAACATCCTCACTACTTAACAAAATGTTTCTTTAAAGGAAGTAACAGGTTTTATTTCTCAATTTTTGAGCTAAGAAATACCTGTCTTAGAGTGATGATGATCAAATAATCACTATATTTTTACCTTAAACATGATGAAAAAATATCTAAGCAAGTCTAGCTACTTGTTCTGAAGTTTGCTTGAACATCATTTGTTTAATTTTGGATTTTATACATGGATGTCTATGACTTTGTTTCTTTTTTCTGCAATCTTAGTCTTTAGGATCAAGATCAAGAATGAAAATCTGATGTGTGTCATATTTCTCTGATTTTACTACTTGGTACTTGTTTATAAAGAAGATGAAAGCAATGCTACACAAAGTCGAGATTTGTAGATAAGGGTGAATTTTTTGGTGAATGAATACTGACATGTCTCTCTCTCTCTGAAACAAAACCTTCATTAGGCCAATAATAAATTTATCATCTAGCAGAATCAATTTTACATGTAAGTAAAAATGAAACCATCAATTTTACAACTTTACTGACATCTTTCTGCAAAATAACCAGACTAGCTTCAGTTCTTTCTGGTCACTGTGAGAACCCTCACTGTCAGATAGGAAAGCGGAAAATACAGTAATTCAGGCAAGACCTGGTTTATGTTTTTGATGACAAGAGTGATATCTCTCAAGAGTACTAAATGCCAAAATGCTGAAGATGATCTGGATTCATAAATCATTTGCAAACCTAGGCATGGCAACCTTTTTTTTTTGTTTCTAATATCTAGCATGCTATTAGAAGTAGTAACAAGCCCTCTGACAGTTGTAACAAGCCACCACTGAGGCACCTTCTTTACCTTACATACGGATCTATTCACTCATCACAGGTACCTGCATAGTACAAATGCAAAGGTGTATGTTCCTATGAAAATGTTTTTCATAAGGAAGGTGTACTCACTGCTGTAGTGTTAAATAAAAATTAAAAACAAAAACAACCCCTAACCTGCCACTTTGAAAAATAACCGAAAACTGCATATGTACTTTACTAAAATTAGAAACCACCAAAACAGACTTATACCTTGCTTTGAGACAGTGGAGGAAGAAGTAAGTCTCACACTGGAATTGAAAAATCACTAACCTGTGCACATATCTGATGCATTACATGACCAAATTCATGGAAGTAAGTCTTTACTTCATCATGTCGCAGCAATGATGGGCGATCTGATGCTGGTTTTGTGAAGTTGGTTACCAGAGCAGCTACAGACATCATTCTGCTTCCATCAGAGAGAAGACAGCCGGGTTGGAGACCAAAGCACGCTGCATGTCCATATTTTCCCTCTCTGTATAAGAAAATATATCAGACACTATCTTCAAACCATAAGCCTGATCACCAAAATGGTGAAGCCTATTCAAGAACAAGGACAATCAGTCAGTGTCTCTTTAAAGCTTTACACAAAGAAATTACATCTTTTCATGACTTCTAAGACACACTAAGTTTAAAATCCTGTTAAGAGCATAAGGGGAAAAAAACCCAGTACTTAAATTGCATCAGTTTAAGATTCACAGCAGCATTTACAAGAATCTGATTTTTAATCAAATACTGGAAGTAAATGCACTTTAGATGCCAATTCGATTTTAAGCAGTTACTGTAAGAGGAATTACTAGGTTCTGTCCTCTGAAGCAGTATTTTTTCTTTCCAATAGAGGAGACAAAAGACTAGTTCACTGCATTTTCAGTGTGATCCAAAAGTTTAAAGAAAAATTATTTTGAAATTTCTGCCCTAAACCTGAGTAGTTAACTGGGTAGTTAAGTCAGAAGAGTCTTAGTAACAAATAGTTTCAGCAATTCACATGATATGCAGAAAGGTGGGAGTAGGCAAACAGGTAAAGGAGATAACATGTCTTAAACAGAACAATTTATGTATTATTGTATTGACTAACCTAATTTTCTTAACCCAGAAACCCTTAAATCAATTTATATTAATAAAGGCTATCAGCCAATTTATAAATTGCTAAAGTAATTTAAAAAAACCCAAACAACAAAACAGTGAGAAAGAGTCAAAAAAGACTAGCTAGGAATAAATCCATGCTGTCTAGTCTCCTAATCTCTGACAGAACATGGAAGATGCTGTAAATAGGTACAAAGAGAGCTGGAGAGCTACAAAAACCAATACAGAAATACATTTCAAGGTGTGCTCAACAGGAATTTATTCTTGGTCCTGATCTACTTGATATTTTCATTAGCAGTCTGAACAACAGGGTACAAAATACACACATGAAGTGTAAAGAGGAACTAGGGGAAACTAGGAATACTTGGCAGTTAGCAAAATAATTGATCTGAACAGACTGGTGTAAAAAGTTCAACATAAATGAAAAGTAAAAGACAGTATTACATTTAGGAAGGAGAAAAGTTCATAGAAGAAAAAAATGATGGACAACCGACCAAACAACAATACTACAGATAATGAACAAAGTAGTAATGCTTCATGAACTGAATATAAGCAAAAAAAGTGGTATTACGGCAAAAAAAAAAAAAAGAACTGTGAACAATCTGAAAACAGTCCAGAGGACAGCTTAATGAACACAGTAATAGTCTTGACAGTGGGACAAATATTTACTTCTGTATGCATTTAATTTAATTTCAACCACACCAACAACCCACTAACACCAATTCCATTTTAAACACAGAAGTAAAACACTAAGACATAGTTACCTGGGATAAAGGTCCAAATAGAACTGGCCTAACATTTCTCCTGCTGAATTATCCTTTACTGTATAAAGAGTAACACTGTCGTGCCAAACATGAGCACTTTCTACTCGCTCAAATACAAGTCCCAGCAGATTCTGGTAAATAGTCAGTAAGCCTTCTGTAACAGCTTCAATTGGGAAGTATTCCTTCAACTTTTCTTGATCTATGGAGTACTTCAGCTCTTCTGTTTTGTTCATGTAATAATGAAGATCCCATGCATTGATTCTTCCATCATAATCAAAGTTTCTCTCTTTACACTCCTTTTTCTTCAAATCCAGAATGAATTCTCTTTCTTCCTCAACCAACGGCTTTAGCTTCTTACTCAAATCATCTGAAAGAAGGATTGCCTTGGAATCAACTTCTGTGTTCCTTACTATAATGTGTATTCCTATGAAATACATTCATAACTTTAAGCACATGCCCCAAGAGTGGGTGCTAAAGTTTTCCATTTGTTGACTAACAGCAAGTAAACTGTCTGCCTTCTTGTCTTAATGAGTTTTAATTGCAGGCATGCTATAAATAATACAGGGCCCCACATAGGTCTAGCAATACTGTGAAGGGTTTTGGTAAATTTAGACTTTCAAAAACATCAGAAATGGAAAGTAACGCTAGACACGTTTGCTTGAAGCCTTTGATTTTACCTCATGTGAACTCAGTTCTCTTGATGTGTTTCTGCAGAAACAGCCAAAGACTATAACTACTACTAGTCACTGGGAGTGCAACACAAAATTCAAACACTACTGTTTCTTCCAAGACTTTTCAAAACAGATTATGACCTACTTCTAGCTCAAGTCCTATAAAAGAACAAGAGACTAAAGGGTTCTTGCCTATATGATAGCTAGCTTCTAGACTACCAAAGCCATGGGATATTAATCTCTATGGTCCCAATTTTTCCAGTGTAGCTTTTCTTAGACAAGAAAGTGTCATAGCATTATGTATCCAATATATTAAACCTAAGATAGTTAAACTCTCATAAAGTACATAGTGCACTTACTCTTTTATAAGTATTTCTGGACTACCAAACACTTTTTTCTTCCTTAATAATTCAGGTTAATATTCACTATTGCTATCTAGAGTGTAAAATTTAGTAATTGCCACTCCTATTTCTAGGTAGACTATATGCATTTACATGACTGAAATACTATTTGCAGCTCGTATTATGCTAAACTCAGAGTATGTCATATGGCAGACTGCTTTTCTGTCTAGCCATAAGATAAGTTTATGAACACTGATTTGAAACATGAAAATATATGAAAAAGCAGATAAAATCATACTGTCATGCTTGTAGCTGAGGATATATCAAAAATACTAAATTAAAGCTGACGATTAATTTGATGAACATTCTCCCTCCATAAGAATTACCATGAAACATGATATTTATGGATAGAAAAGTATATGATCTCATATTGTAAAAAGTTAAAGTCACAACAATAACTGCTGAATTACAAGGTGTGTCAGCTTCAAGACAAATGAAAAAACACAATATTATAAACATCCGTTTAGAATTACAAAAATATAATGGATAGAAAAGAGTCCAAACTACTTTAAGTATGATTAAAAAAATCAGGTCATTCTAACATTTAATTAGAAATCAGAATTAAGTACAAGTTCATTGACAAATATACAGATAATTGTTATTGCCAAATATGGATCTGAGCTCACACAGTAACAGGAGAAATGCGACAGAATTACAGGTGAAGACAGAGGTACATTTGAACTTCATTACTGATGTATAAAGACAAAAAACTGACTACCACCAAACAGACTTTATTGCTTTACAAAATTATTTTGTGGGGGGTGTGTGTGCTTATTTATACGATATATCAATATACCCTCTTAAGTGGTGTTAGGACACATTAATAAAGGTACACATACTATTCTGTGGAACTATGTAATTTCAGAAAGTAGAGGTTAACTCTGGGGTCAAGAGCAGGCCCACTGAGGTCAACAGGATGGTTATAAATACATAAACTGTTCAGTTTAAAATTTTCAGGATATCTCTGTTTTCAGATCGAATTCCACAAGCGGGCTTTTGAATTCCAGATTTAATCTATCATTCCAGATTTCATTTTTTAATTCATTTTATAGAAGGTGCATCATAACATACTGTAATTTTTCGTTATACTTAATGCAGTTGTATCAGAAAAAGACACTAAGGCTACATACTGACAAAAATTTGCAGCTAAGCTAAGGGAATGAAAAGCTGCAATTGTGATGCAGCCTCTTGAACTGATAAAATTGCTTAGGCTGCACATGTTATTCTGGTTCTAAATTAGGATAACTGCATTTTGGGGCAGAGAAAAATGTAAATGCTTGCCTATACTGGCTGTCACAAAGCTGTTATTTTCAGATTTTCGTCCTGTGCTTCCCTGTGTTGGAGCAATTGCATTTGTATAGCTATGCGCTAAAAATAATATATGCCAGAACAGAGGTAACAGAGAGTTCCTTTTCTATCTAAACATGATGGACACTGTGACCCAATTTTGTACTTAAATTTATCTTGGCTGAGGAGTCATGTTGCCACACCAAATATAAAAGTATTGTTTATAAATAGGAACATACCTAAGAATGCTGTTACATTATCTGTGCTCTTTGCAGTGTTTATCTCCAGGACAAAGTTGGCATGTGTATTATAACCAAGAAGCTCTGCTACTTTTGCCCTTAGTGGAAGCAATTGCTGAAGAATTGCTGTGTTCTCCTAAAAAATAAATGAGGCAAATTTGAAAAATAAAACCAGAAAACGCATGTTATTGAAACAATGATCTGAATAATATATGTAATCATAAGAGACAGCAAACATTTAAGATGATGTAAATATAGAATAATGTAAGTTCAGCTAGATTCTTGTAATTTTTTTGTCACAGCATTTGATTGCAGGTAGCTAGTTTTGCAGTCAAGCTAAGACATTACTCTCCCTATTATAATTTAACTGCTTTAATTAACGAAGATACACAATTTCCTTTTAAGATAATAACAAATCTTCCACTGTTACGAAGAGTTTAGTTCCTTTATCAATCATTTAAATGTGAAAGATAACAGGGAAATGGATGACAGTAGACTTAATTGCTTGTTAGTGATGAAGACAGACTGCAAAGCTGTTGTGCCAACATTCAAGCCTGTTTGCAAATTTCCCTCTTTTTGCCACTCTGACAACTGCAGTCAGAGAAAGAGACCTGAAATACAAAAATGCCAGGCCCTTACCTAAATGTGACGGAGGATCCTTGAGAAACTGCACATGTACCTGCATTAACCACCAGTTCTGGAAAAGTGAGATTTCTCAGGGAAAAACAATTTTTTCAAGCACTAGATTTGAAAATTGTCCCACAGATTTAAAGCACATCCCTTGAAGTGTGCTTACTTGCAAAGTATTCACTTCTTGGTGCCACTTTCTTATCTTGTACCCTTCACGTTTCCCAGCATTTCAAATACAAAAGTTCAGCTCTGCCATTGTTTTCTAATGAATAGCTGGTACAATTGCCCTTAATGACACTTCTGTATTTTCTATAATTTTCATTATTTTTGTACCTGCCTAGGTGCCTCGTCTTATCAGTACCAAACAAATTATTTGTGAAATTATTTCTTCTTTTTATAAGGCATATATCCAGCTATTTTTCAGATAATTAAACAAATTTTTTATTAAAAATTGGGGGGGTTTTAAACATGTAATTAATTTTTTCATCAATATGCAATGCAGTAATTTCACATTTAATCACCTGTGTTTTATAATTACAATGTGTGCTTAAATAACACCTCTCATTCTGATGATTTCCAAAGTACTACAGAAACTACAATCAGATATCCTTCCCTGGGAAGAAGATGCCAATAAGCAGCTGCAGAACACTGTAGGGAAATTTGGCAAAAGATGAAAATTCTACTTCTGTTTACAGCAACACTGAAACTTTAAGATACATCCACACACAGAGGCAGATCATCAATTTCTACGGTCTTCAGATGTCAGAATGAACTGGAGCAAGGAACTGTTGTTAAAGATCACACTGATAACTTTTGATTTCACAGTACTAGACAATATATAGAAGTCAGATATAACAACTGAATGTCTAGCTCCATTTTTCAACTCTACAGGGTAATGACAGAGCAGTCAATATACCACATACCTCTTTGCATCTTGAGTTAAAGGCAGACTCCATTTTTCTCCTGGTTTCTGAAATGCAGCACTTCTTCATGACAGGAAAATAGTGGGGATACTTTAAAGTAATTTTGTATTTGTTTTCCTCAGTCTTCTCTAGACTCTTAATAAAGTCGTCAGGAAGGCCTTCTATGAAACACAGTTTAACAAACAATGTTTACCAGAATTACCTACTCCCTTCTCTTTTTGTGAGATTGTTGCATTTGTTTTGCTGCAATCAAATTTGACATCAGAAATCTCCATAGAAATATGAGTCCTCTTTTTACAACTATTTGAGACAATATTTTCAAATCACAATCAAGCAAAATAAAACCTGGAAACACTTGTGAGCAAACAAGAAATATATGTAAGGCTACGAGATAAAAACTGTATATGACAAAAAAAAATCTCTGGTGTTAATAAAGCACATTTTATGCCATGCCCTCAGAAAACTCTCCATCACATAAAATCCCTAGAACAGTTTAAATGATTGACATAGTTAAAATATATTTCAGGACAGAAATATTTTTCCAATAATTGCAGGGGATTGCCTGATGGTGGAGAACTGAAAACAGAAGCATAGAAGAGCACAGTTGCGAAAAACAAAAGTAGGCCAGATATGCTAACCTCATGCAAGTCAAACACTTCAGGAAGCACACATCTATGAAGAGATCATAAGCACCTCCATAGGGTAATTCTAAACTGACTTTGGGGAACAATTAAGAAGGAGAAGACTGAACATAAAAATGGAGAAGACTGGAAAACAGTCAGAATTTCACTTGATTTAATCATCATTTCCTGGGACAAAACCAATTACTTTAGTAAAACTGTAAGGGTGAAAAAAATTGAAAGAGCAAGCATACTACTCACCTAGTTCTTCCTTAGAAAATACAAGAAATGTGTTTTCCTCATTCAGGTTTTTGTTAAAGTCTATACATAGCTCACTCATTTTTTTCTTCATTGTCTTTATTTCCTGTATCAGGTATAAACTGAACTTAGTGGCAAACCAAAAATCAAACTTGGCAATCACTATCTTCCACATGAGTAGTATTTCACTTTTTCCAGCTAGGCTCTCTACTAGCCGACAGTGAATACCAGCACTGATCAAGTAACACTCTGCAGGTAGCATCATATTTCACCATCTCTCAGCCTCTCTTTTTTATTTCTTTTGATCCTGAGCAATATTGTTACTAATGAAACAGGGGTGAGGGCTATTGCTCCAACATTTCCAATGTGGTCTCAATTCAGAGGGGACTGAACATGTAATGCTGGTCAGAGAACATGTTTATGTGCTAGTATTCAATTATTTTCTTTTATTTGAAAATCCTAAATTACAATTTTAAGCATAAAAAACACTAAATCCACTAAAATCACCGAGAATCAAGGGAGTAAAAATGCATGCAACCTATTGAAAAATACTCCTCTGGAACTGTACAGATATGACAAAAATAATACCCACACTAGACAAGACCATTCCAAAACCTTTCTAAACATCCTGATATTCACCCATCTGAAACGTTTCCCAATCTAGCCCACCGCATGTCTCTACCTCTTACTGTAAAGTTCACATAAACACAGCAGAATACACACTAAATACAAAACTTGGCAGAGACTATAATTAGACAAGTTTTTACTTAAAAGTCATTAAATTATTTTCTGCTTATAAAGTATTTCAAAATTCCTCTAGAGGGCTCAGTTGCCCTTAAGCAATGCAAATACACCTGAAACTGTTCCCTGTAAGGATGTGGATGAAGAATGATTACCTTCCACAAGGAGTAAAGTCTATTCAAGAGTCATAAATTGAGACTATTATAAAACATCACTCAGAATTCAAATTTTACTTCACAATTTTCAGAAGTGACAAGCACCTATATATGCTTGAGTAAATTCTCCCTTAACGAAGACAGAAGTAGCCTGTGCTCCCTTCATGCTACCTCAAGATTTTTAGTTGAAATGCCAAGATCTTGGACACATTTTACATTGGTTAATACTTGAAATTAAAATAGCTGTGTCTTTGAAACAATTATACATACTTCTGAAGCTTGGAATCAGCAATAACTTTTTTGAGAGATAGCATGGCTAGAAATCTCTCCAATGTATGCATTCTCTGTAATCAGAATATATAACAAGACTCTTCCAGATAGAACTCTTTTACTCTGGAAGGCTAAGAGAGGTGATGCATACCACCTCTATCCACTGAATACTGTGGGTGTCTAACAGATTAATTTAAAAACCTTAAGGTGATTGAAGTTTAAAGGACGGATCTGTAACTAAGAACAGTTAAGATCAGAGCAGTAATTAAACAGGTCCAACAGCACAAAGTTCAAATATATGCTTAGTACAATTATACAACCATAATTTCATCCCTTCAACAGTTTGTCACCTTTGCTTTATAAGCTAATAGTCCATATTTACATTCTGCACTTCTTTAGGAAGATGGAGTCCATTTCTTTTTCCCACTTGGACTGATTTCTCTAGATATCGCTTTGTTTCAGGCTTTAAATTTTCAAGATCGCAGGTTTGCTGAAATGACAGTATAGGATAATTGAATTTACAAAAAGGGGTAAGAAACATACCAAGCGTTAGAAAGGTCTGAACAGAGTTGTTCTTCAGAACACCAGCATAGTAAAAAAGGAACAGCTCAGATTTTAGCATGAAGGACTTTCTGAAACAGTCACCTTATACAACAATACTACTAAATTGAGGTAGCATGGTTTTAAACTTTCTTTTACCAACTATCCCAGCACATTTACATGCTGTCATAATGCAAGCCCTTTTAGTTTATGGTACAGTGTACTTAAGCTTCTTCTGCAGAGATAACTTTTTTATACATACTTTAAGAAAATCAGTGCTATAAGGTAACACTGTACCTTAAAATTTAGAGGAATTAAAAAACCCCAAAAGATTAGATGTGTTGCTGTAGGTTATCAGATGGCATAAAATTTGAGCATAGACATCTTCTCTTTCAGAACAAATTAATTAGTGACAACAAATACAACTTTATTTATACATCTGGTTATGTCATTACGAAGATTCTTGAATGGTCATTTCCTAAAGCAACCAACATAAAGAGACAAGATACTGGTCGTAACAGAACTCGGATAAGTGCTGTGAGGGTCTTCCTTCAAACTGACTACAGCATAACTGATTAATTCAGAAACTTTCCATTTTGTCCTAAATTAAAAATAATGCTGTACACAGTCTAATTTTATCTTCCCTCATCTAAAAGTGAACATTAAAAAAAAAAGGTATTAACTTACAGTCCTTGTTAAAAAGGGCATATATTTAAATTCACCTTCAAATATGAAGCTGTTGGAATTAGCTCTGACTTGTCTTAACAACCCTCACGTCAGCTTACCTACATACAATCAATTCTTGACTAGCAGCTCAGAAAAGTAAGGATGTTGAAACATGCAAATTTTATGAAAAAGTTGAACAACTGTGAACTGTGTACAGCTGTCAACTAATCACCTGCCAGTGCAAATTACCTCTCTTCCTTAAACAGAAAAAAAAAGAAACAGGAACTTTGTTGTATTCCAAGAGAAAATAAATAAGGATAAAAATTCTGAAACAGGTATTTTCCCTACTGTAATTTAAAAATAATCCACACAACAACACATAAACAGTGTCTACTCACATCGGTGCCATGTGAGACTAATTAAAAAATTAGTGGAAATTGGGTTTAGAACTATGAAAGAACTAAGAATAGTTTAGCTTTGTTTTCACTCTGCAGAGTCACAAATCCCAGTAGCATTTTGCTACAGCAGGACTGATAGGCATTAGTACAATTCTGCCTAAAACTCTTACGCATATACCAATAGTCTATATGAAAGAATTTTTAAGTCCAGTGAAAAAAATTACAATGATCACTTAATTTTGTGATAAACTAGCTTTTCTAAAGCAATAGGCAGATTTAATTTAGTTTGCTGATACTGTCACATGATGAATTATGAATATTTTTTCTTGTTAATATTATCTATTTTCAGGTAATTTTTAAAAGACTCCATAGACTCATGAAAGGATGATCTAACTACTATAGGTCACCACACAGCTAAAGTCAATGATGACTGAGCCATGTGATGGCATGGTTCACCACCGGTATGATTTTCTTTCAGCACTCAGACATCACTTTTTTTGTTTGTTTGTTTTTGTTTTTAAATAAAAGGATGTAAATTGTGGACATCTCTTTTTGGGAGGAAAGTAAGTGAAGAAAATCATGCTCTCTGTCCTCTCCAAGTCAAACCTCACATCTCTAACCCCATTTGTGATAAATCCATAAGGCAGACCACACATAATATTTCCCAACACAAAGATAAGAAGAATGCTATAACCCTACTCCGTGTGACACTACGGCTTCCTGCTCTGCTTCTGGCAAAGAATACTCCCTGAAATTCTGTAGCTTCATGAAGATATTTATGTTACCAAGTACTATATCTAGGAGTATCAATGCTGTGATATTGAGTACAAAAATATTTGTAACAGTCAGAATTCTCACAGGATGTTTTGCACTGGACAAGCCACAATTCCAAGGCTTTTTTTTCTGACCTACGACTAGTGTGACAGAAAAAGCATGACTTCAAAATGATAGCAGTATAAAATGCAGATACTGTCCCTATATTAACATTTATATTGTGCTAACTGTGCTGTAAGACTCAGAAATAGAAAGGCTGAGAAAAAAAATGGAGTACTCTAATCTCTCTATATAAAGATACTACTGTTTTTACAGTAACAGTTAAGGACAGAGGACTGTGAAAAGTCTCACTGAGTTATTCAGGCACTGTGAGGGATCTCCCAGCCCCTCCACTGGGCATATGGAATTGTCATGCTCCTAAAAACCTCCTGGGCCCAAACCCAGCAAAGATTTTAGGCAGAAGAAGAGCATTCACAAACACTAATTTTAAGCCCTTAAAGCCAGTGAATATTGTCTCCTTCTAAAGCTAAGAAAGGCAAAGATTATTTTGCAAAAAAGGAGAAAACTAAGTTAGTGTTCCTCATCCTTCTCTTGATGACTACACATCTCTCCACACACTTCAAAAGAAATCAGTGTTAAATAGCTTCTAGTGTTAATATTAGCCATTGTGAAGTTTACCTGCATCACAGACATGCTTAAGGTAAGTAAGATACACGTCCAAAAAGACCTGTCAGGTCTTTAAGGATAAGCAAGCTTATAAACCCACACGGGAAACAAAGCCGCTCTGTGGTCATCTCTGAACTTCGATCTGGTCAGGATGGTCTATGTCATCCTGTGTTTCTTTGATGAACAATTTCCACAGACGTGTTATTTTCGAATATACTACACACATGAAATTTTGGATATTCACAGAAGTTTTAAAATGGACAGGGCTGATGATTTTATATATCATTTCACACTTATTTTGGACAACCATGCTACCTTATTCCATGAAGAAATCTTCAGGCAGAATAAGAAACAAAGCCTACTTAGAATATCAGGAACAAAAACTGCAGCAGCTGTTTACATCAGGCTGAGTCTCCTGAGGGCATGTGGGTGGAGAAGACTGGCAACATTCTTAAGCATGCCTCTGCTAGCCAACATGTGCAGATGTTAGGAGTAATAAAATTTAAAATTATAGTTTCACTACCAAAGTCACTTTTTTTCCAAATTTCAGACCCCAAAATAAAAGTTTTCTAAAGAATAAGATCTGAAGCTTATTCAACAACATAAATCTATACTGGATTTTTTTCCCCTAATGTTTGGAGAAAAGAAAGAAGCTAGATTATTTTCAGTTTGTTTTTTTTTTTTTTTTTAATTAAATACAAAAACCTCACATATCTTCCACCATCAACAGTTCTTAAATAAAGCAGAATTTAGAAAGAATTCTAAGCAGTTGTTAAATTAGAAAATTTTAGTTCTTGTTGAAGGGAGCAAAAACATTCAGGATGTCACTGAGATCAAGCATATTTACTCATCTTTTAGTGGACTGACTGTTATAAATAACATGGAAGTGTGAGAGAGCACATTCTCCTCATTGTATTTTAATCCAGCCCCTGTGCAGGATCATGGAACTGAATTCATATACCTGAGCTATTAAACCCTCAGTGAGGCCATGAAAAACCTAATGTAATTTAACTGATAAAATTATTTCAGCAAAACATTTCTGTTTCCGGAAGTCCTTTTTTTATGTGCTCCTGGAACTTGATTTTTCAACTATGGAGTTTGTAACAGGGTAAGGCATAAGAAATGTATCAAAAATTAACAAAAACTTTGTGATTTGGAAACAGCAAGACTTGATCAGCCAGCACTATTAGCATTCACATCTGTTCTACAGAAAAAACTGCTACTACTTTCATAATTTTTATGAAGTTGATATATGCTTAGAGGTTGCATCTCTGAAAATTAATACTAAAACATACTTACATGCGGCAGGTACACCAAGAAAAATCTCTAAAAAGATTAGATGGAGAATTAAGCAACAATTGTAACTGTTATAAAAACCAAGTATTGCTGCAAAGGAAAATTAAGTAGGAAAGCACCAAATGAAAAAAAAAAAAGGGTTATAAGAAAATAATATTAGCGAATAACAGCAATCTGTTTTCACTAGTTACTCTCAGAAATTCCTGTAAATGAAAAATAGATAGATATGCAGAAACGGTAGATTAGCCCTAAGTGTATCTGTGTAGACTTTAATGGAGGGTAAGGAAAATCACAGCAAATAATAAATACATATCAAAACATTTAATTAATAGCACCAGAGCAGGGGAAAAAAAAAAAAAATCAACATAAGGCACTGTCTGCCAACACACAAAAGAAGGTCCTCAAAATGGGGCTATTAAATACACCCATAAACATATAAACAACAATACCCAGCTAGAGGAGAACACTTGAAAATATGCCAAACACACACAGCAATAGAGGACAATGGTACTGGAAGGCACTTCAATAAGGTACTGCAAATATTGTTCGGGTTCCCAGTCAACACTGCACAAAGCATAAACAGTGACTCCAAGAAACAGGGCTCCAATATATTATCAGCATCACAAGAAGGTTAAAAAATTGGTAGGTTTGAAAGGGAAGATTCACACATATATTTTAGTTTTCACATAATATAGCTTCCTTGTATGATCTTTAAATTTCACTTTTGGGAAATTATTACATGTCACAAGATGCATTTGAACAAAAACAAACGTTCTTCCTGTTTCAGCTACAAAATAAACAGTAAAAATAAAGAATACAAGATACCTGTTGGTGCTCAATTAAAAGGGAAGTTAAACTGAAACACAAAAAGGATAGAAAGCTAGTTCAACAGTAAATGTATCTTTTGATTTAGTTTTATTTTGAGGCTTAAGCAATATATGAGAAGTATACTATGTAGATGTCTACAATTAGCAGATCAAAAAAGGTAATTTCAGAGGTCACTCCCAGTTATATGTTCTCATTAAATTTCATAACTTAAAACTCAATTTTAAAATTTAAAATTCTGAACAACTTTAATAAAGCACAATTTTGGACACAAATGAAAAAGCAGTATAAGCCAACCTAAATACATTGCTTTATTGCCTCTTTTCTTCCTCCCCTTTGGTGATGCTTTGGACAAACCAGTTCAGGGAGCTCAGCCAAGAGAAAACAATAAATTTTATTTTTCCTGATGGGTTTCCTTCTGCTAGTTTAGCTTCCTTGTACCAGCTTATTGGAAGATTACAGAAATGTCAAAGCTATTGCAATGGAGAGAGAAGGATACACACACCTAGACACGAGAGGCAAAGAGTGGGAGCAGCAAGTTACACTGATTTAAGTTTCTCTGGAATCACAGCCTTTTTGTATAGCTGTGTCCAACTGGAAAGACTGGACTGGTACGGACACAGGGGAAACACACAGTGATGGGGATCTTGAAAAAGCGCTGCAGATACTAACTTCTTCAGAGAAAAGTTTTTCACTGCTAGAATATTATCTACATTTCTACAAGCTATGCAGATATAATTGTGATTTACCTGCAAATAAACAATCTTCTGAAACACATCTTCTCTCATGCTCATCTCCACATCAAAATTAGAAAGCTTTTTGTCAGCTTCCGTACTTGCTAAGCGTACCTCTTTGTCAGATGAGACATGCTGGGGAAAATCCAACATGCTTCTTTCCACTGTTTAAATAAAAGGCAAGGAACACAAGAAGGCTTGAAATGCTTTAAGGATAGGGAACTTCCCCTCCCTTCTGATATATATAAAAGACATAAGAAACAAGTACCCAAAGCAACATGACACTTCAGATCAGGCTTGAAGCAAATAAAGTGATTACAGATAATGTAAAAATTAATCGGCAAAAGGACAAAACTGACCACTGTTATAACAAACATTTTACATAAACTATCTATTACCCAAGTGTAATTATATCATCTTCTTTCTTCTACAAAATCAGCTGAATGGTGTATAAATATGATACATGATTTTTGAAAGATGAACCATTTGTAAGTGAAGACCAACGCTTCATAGCTGGCACAGATGCTTCCATGTTAGCATTTAAAGTGAAAAACTCTGAATCTTTCAAACAGGTCCATCTGTCCTGAAGTTATTTTTACATTGTTATGTGAACAGTTTCAAATCCCCATCTTCTCTTCCGTGTTTATGTAGAAACAATAAAGCAAATGCAGAAGATGCTGTCTACATATTCTGAACTTCTAGAGATAAGAAGCCGAGTATTACTACTTTTTTAGAATACACTTTTGAGATTAAGTAAACCCTTGCTTATTAAAGGAATATTGCACCTTATAATGATATTGAATAGAAATCCTAAAATAGAAATTAATCATTATAACCATCTGAATTAATGTAATTCAAAAACAATTATAATTTCACTCCTCTCTACCTCCCCAAAAGGACATTTTAGAGTAACAACATTTTAGATTATTTAAAGCTTTGTAATTTTATGTAATCTGAAGTTGTTTTATCAAACCCTGAGATGTTCTCAGCCCTTCTGAAACCTCTGGAATGCAAACATGGGCATATGGTTCTTCTTGAAGACCACAGGAAACCTTCTCCCTCCTCCCCACCCCCCCCCCACACCCCCCACTCCCGTCCTCATGCCAAGATGTCTCACAGTGATGAAGTGAGTTTTTTGGCAGCTTCCAAGCAAAATGTAAGGCCTGTTAGCATCTGTGTCTTTTCAGATAGTAAGCTCCAGTTACTGGGGTAGGTCTTGCATGTACATGTGAAAGGGACACACAGGCCTTAAAAATCCAAGGTTCTAATGGAAGCGTTGCTGCAGTGATACATCCTTATCATATGCCATGGGCTGTTTCACAGGTAAGTCATGCTAATTTCACATACAGCTTTGAAGGCTAGTATTACAAGCTTAAATATGACCCACTACTGCAATAGCATGTAGACAAAAAAGTACATCTTGGAAGATGCAAATCTTGGTGGCTATGCTGATGAGCTGATGGCCACTATTTTCTGAATCAAGCATAGATTTTCCTTCTAATTTAGTTTAAAGCAGAGGGTTTTATACCTTGGTGAAAAGGCTTACAATAATTATACCAAATACACTGGTAAAATTAAAACTGAATCTGACAGGAAGCTGTTTGGATGAAGATAACTCAGTCTTTCTGCCAGCATCAATTCCAGTCAATTCACTGGAAGTGTCTGAACTGTAATCCTAAGTAAAGTGAAAGCCAGACTAATATTACAGTACAATCATCTGAGCTGCAGGCTGCCTTTTTTTTATGCTAGGTGAAGATTTTGCTTCAAGCCAAGGTAGCTGCTTTCAGCACTGCTGTTGCTACTGCAGGCTTTTTTATAGGATTTAAGAGGACTTGACATTTTATTACACTGACTACTTTTTGAGAGTCATGCAGCCACCATCTGATAGGCTCTTCAAAACAAAGCCACTCAATACACATTCTTATTTTTCCCATCTCCTCTGACTGATAATTATTAATGAATTAACTGAATGACCCATGTTTGACCATTAAACTCCATCCATGTATTGGCATGTCCTGATAATTCATTCAGAACAATCTAGATGTGACTGCATGACCAACACCGCTCCTTAGACTTTTCAAGGCCTTGCAGGCCATAATATAAAAGTGAGCAAGTAAAGCAGTATTATTCCAAAAAAGCATTAAAAAATTCCCCCATTCTCAACCATCGCATTATCCACTAGGAGCTTATCAACCTCTCCACTGCTCCATTTGACTTGCTTGTCTTGGATTCTGCGATGTCTGAAAAAAACACTGCTTAACAGGTTTGAGTGGACCATACATACCACTGTGGATGCTGTAGTCTACACTATTGTACATTGTCCCCCACTGGTTGCACACAATTGGAAAAGAAAATGTAACTCTGTGGAGCTTCACACGAAAAAGAAAACCGGTGACCAATGCAGTTCTCTGGATGTGTCAAAGAGATAAACAGCACGGTTTTACTAATCCTTATTTTTGTCTCTAGAATAAAGGTCCTGAAAGACTATTATGACCAGAGGACCCTTGAGAGACCTCTACACATTCTACACAAGAACAGCATGGACCAGACTTTAAAGCAATGACTCTCTTTTCTCAATGTTTCTTTATGTGCAGATGGGATGCCCTATGGAAAGAATCACAGAAAACATACACTAACCTGCGTATTCCACTTCTATATCTGCCAAGGCCTGTACAGTATTTTCATGTGTCACTTCACCAACATCAAGCATCCCAACACTGTCATATACGTGCTTCGTCTTCCTGATTAGTTCTTCTGTTCTTGTTCTGATTTGCTCTGGTGACAGGTCCCATCTCAAAAGGTTTTGGCCTGATGCTATGTATGAAGAAGCCTTGAGCTGGCTACCAATTTCTGCTCCTAATGTCATTCTTAACACAAGCCGTGGCCCAACGGACCTGAAAGTATAAAATTCATCTTTGCATAGCAAGATTCTAGTTCAAGAGATAATATATAGTAAAGATTTAAAAAAAGGCAACTGACCTTTAATAATTGCATAATTTTTTTAGAAGGAAGGACAAAGTCCTTTTCAGAGCCATAGCTTGTCCAGCAGGACCATACACAGCCATTATCCTTACCAATTAAGTCTAATTTTAAATAAATCAGAGGTCTGTCTTCCACCCATTCCCATCTAGAGGATGACTAAGTGAGGACAAAGTTAAAAACTTTGGTATTGACAAAACCAGACAGATTAAGTTACTCTTCAATATTCTAAGAAAAACAGAATTACACTTACTGAAACTCTACAGAAACAGATAGTATTTGCATTTTTGAAGTAAGGAATAAAACCCACATGGTGCTATGTAGATTATGAAGAACAAGAACTGCAAAGATGCACAAAACAAGACCAAAAAAAGTCATTTCATTGTGTTTTATAACAAATAATTTTCTATTTATATGGGATGTCTGCCACAGTCAGCCATGGGAAAAAAACTTTTAGTTGTTACTTACTTGCAAATTTATTCCTTTAATTGTTGTGGATTTTAAATAGACGGTCTCACTCTATTGCCAGAAAAAGTACATAGGTTTACTGTACTTTGTGTATTATTAATCCTGATTATATAAATCAACTATATTTCAGCTTTAGCTTGCAGAAAAGTTTACCTATGTAATTGATTTTAGTGTGCTGTGCAATCTATGGGTGCATTTTCACTAATCTTTTAGACAATGTTAAAAAAAAAAAAAAAAGTGACTTGAAGCAATGAGTCCAAATATAAGTTAAGAAGATACTGGCTTGAGAAATACAGGCTTCTACACTCCCACCCCAACAAACCAACACTCATCTTGCTTGTATAAAGCAGAAGGATACAGGTTCGGACGTCTGACTGAAGTGGGACTAATAGAAATCCACAGGCAACACGATGTCCACCTGGCTACTACTTAAATAGCTCAGTTATATATGAAGTAGTTGCTGAAGAAGATAATAATTTGCTATTAATTAAAAGACAGCTTGTATTCAAGGAATAAAACTTGCTGCAGTGTTTTGTATCATAGGAGGATCATACGAGCATCGTAGGAGGATCTCTGGCTGGCAGAAACTTACTATCTGCCTTCCTATTTCAGTCATGTAATATAAAAAATTAAAAAATCACATGTTGTTATGCTAATAATGACAACTTAAAATGTTCAACCATAACTAAAGAAATACAATAACATGCATAAAGAGGTTGCTACTAAAAGGGATGTTTACTTAACACTATTTTACATTAAATACCTTTTTTTCTTAGTGCTAGCCACTGTACCTGTATTAATTTTATTGCAAACCCAGTCTGGTATGTGCATAAGTGCTTAGATAGGTTTTGGCATACAATGCAGGGAGCATGCATAAAAGGATAAGCAATTTTAGCCTGAAGGGAAAATAAAGCAGAAGAATAAAATGCCAACAATCTGAAAAGAGCCACACACAGGGCTTCTGATTGAAGGTGGCAAAACTATTTGTTATAAGTCTCACTTGCCTGTAAGAGGAATTCTCTAGAAATAGCCCAGCCAATATTATTTTTATGCAAGACAATAATGAAAGACAACATTTCTATCCATGCTTTATGTTGAGAATTTATTTTTCCATGTTATCACAGTTTCTTCAAATCCTCCCATACAAGTCTAGGCAAGATGTTTACTTTTCCCTTCTACTGGCATACACAAACATAAATATTCAGCCTATTGATGATTTAACCCTGAAAATGAAACCTGAATAAAAAATAGTCCTTCTACCTCTGGTCTAACTCTGATACCAACTCAGTTCTGACACTAATGCCTCAGTGAACTACTGAAACTCTGAATCTCAGTTAGAAGTTAATGATAAATGAAGCTGCTTTCATGAAAGCAAAAGGTTAAGTATTAGCATTCTCAGAATGATTAAGTTTACCATCCCACAAACCCACTGAATTCTACCCTGAATCTACAAACCCATTAAAGAACAGTACTTCAATAAATCATGAACAGCTTCCCACTGGACTGCCCTATGTCTAGTGTTTCACACATTGCTGGTGCAGCTCTGGTAAAACCTCATGGGAGCTGAAGGGGAACTTCCTCAAAAGTAGGTTCAAGGCTGTAAACTCTACACCCACACCCACCCCCCCAAAGAGCATCTGAAAGAATATGGAATGGGCCAAATTAAGGTAAAAATAAAACTAAATAGAATCAAAGGAAAACAATGGACTGAACAACATAAACGCTGACAACTATGCTGAAGATCAGGATATGAAGCACTCATTTTTAAAGGGAACCTACAGCCTTCTTTCATTCATTACCTTCACTAGACATGTAAAAAACACAGCCCTGTCACTGACCAACTACACATCATCAGAAACAAACACTAACACAGTCACAGCACCAACAGATTGTATTAATTTCAGCCTGCCCAATAAGTTTAATTAATAATTGAAGTTGGACTGATTTAACGAACTTGAATGCAGGGTCCCTGATTGCTGCAGAGCACTACTTTTAAGTACAAAAAAATATGCCACCTGATTTTCCTAGTAAGTTGTCTAGATGCATTGAGGAATACATATACAAGTTTGACAGCTGCATAAATGATTGCCATAAATGCCAGCAAGTGGTTGTCTATCTGTTAGAGACAGGAAAACACAGAACTGCCTAGTTGTGAAATGCTGATAACTTGTCTCCTACTGATACAAGGAAGCAGTCATTTATGTAGATTAACAAAGGTAGTACAAACTCAGAAAGACCTGTAGTCTTTCTAATTGACCAAAGGAAGGTGAGCCTTCAAAAACTGTAATGTAACATTTCACATTAAACCAATCACTACATGCAACTCTTCAAATAACCATTTACAGACATGTGTTGTTACCTTGCCACCAGTCAATCAAATTGTACCTCGGGCCAAGGTAACTGATATCAAATTAATAAAAAACAATGTGCAAGTAAAAATATATGCACAGGTGAAATCTTGCCCACTTCTTTCACGGTATAGTAATTTGTATTCTTTATCTACATAAAACTATAAATCAATAAATTCCCCAAAGTCCATATATCATACTGCAATAAAATTGATAATTTACTAACTTTATCTTATTTGTTCAAGAAAGAAACAAAGAAACAATGCCAAAAGTTTAAATAAATTGACTATAAAGAGTCAAGAAAGAAGTGTATAGCTAAAATGATATGACTGTTTCAAAAATGCTCTGCAACTACACTTGTCATGTTATTAGAGAGAAAATATTACAGTTCATTGTATCACTGAGGGAAACTTTAACTTCCCAGATATAAACTAGAAAATAAATTCTATTAATAATAGTAGGAACCAGATGTAACAGCAAACAGCTTTCTTCAAATAGCAACTGAACCAACAAGATGCAATTATCATTTTAGCCTTGTTTTCGGTAAACGGCAGCAACATTACAGACAGCCAACCACTGCTTGGACTGAACAATCAGAAGGCGATTCAGTTTAAATTAGATGGGAGGATAAACAAATGTAGGTCTGTAAATAATGTTACATGTATACTGCAATTACCCCATGTCACCATGGTTAGGCTGTTGCTAATGTCTGAACTGACTAGTTCAAACTGTTTCAGATATTACATTCAATTTTCTATGGTGCAGTGTAGAACAACAGATGTATCTAAACAAATCTAGGTTAATGATAAGTTTCTATCTAAACAAATCTAGGTTAATGATAAGTTTCGTGTCCAGCAGCAGCATTGCCTCAAGATATTCTTTCCTGTTCCTCCCTCTGCGGCTCATTTCTGTCCCTGTACACCACTCCATCAATGACAGCAGGATAACTATTGGCAGGGTCATGCTACGGAAAGAATCAGGGCAGCATACTGGTAAAAAATTAAGTGGACCAAAAAAAATGCTGGGGAGACAGCTTTTTTCAGCTTATCAGTTCTATCACCTATTTGGTGCATGATTTCAAAACTGTTGTACTGGCCTAACTGAAGGATCAAGTGTCAATAGCCACCTAAGCCTGGACTACTACTAGAAACATGTATAAAATGCTTGGACTTGGTCTTGAAAACAAAGTCTCAAGACGATTGCTGTCATTAAGTATATAATTTAAAAGCCCCAGAGTGGAAAGAGCTATTGATGCTAAGAGACAATACCTACATAAGAAAAAAACAGAATAGATTGGTTAGGAATACATGTAAACTAGTGTCCTGGGTTTGAGCGAGTGGTGGGGTTTCTGCTAGTGGGGGAGGGGGATACAGTGGTGACCCCCTGAGAGAAGCTTCTCAAAGCTCCCCTGGCTCCAAGTCGGACCCACCTCTGGCCAGGGCTGAACCAATTAGTGACGGCGGCTGCACCTCAGCAAGAACATATTTAAGAAGGGAAACCTGGGAGGAAGAGTGAAGAGGAGAACACCTGTGTGAACACTGAGGTCAGTGGAAGGAAGGAGAAGAAAGTGGGGGGAGGTGCACCAGAGCAGAGACTCCCGCAGCACACGGTGAGTCCACAGGTCCACCCCACCACCATCCATGGAGGTCACCTGTGGAGCAGAGGCTGACCTGCAGTCTGTGGAGGAGCCCACACCGGAGCAGGCAGCTATGCCCGAATAAGGCTGGGGCTTGTGAGGGAAGAAGCAGCTCCTGCTGTTGTAGTTTTACACTGGAAGGACTGCAACATGTGGGCGTGATCCACACTGGAGCAGCATGGGAACAGCTGCATCCTGTGGGAAGGACTCACATCAGAGAAAGTGTGTGAAGGACTGTGTCCTGTGAGAGGGGAGCCACAGTGGGGCAGGGGAGAATGTGAGGAGTGCTCCCCTTGAGGAGGGAGTGGTGGACTGACCGTAACCCCCATTCCCTGCGCCTTTTGCTGCTGGGGGCGTAAGGATGTAGAGAGACTGGGAAGAGAGCTGAGCCTGGGAAGAAGGGAGGGGTGGAGGGAAGGTGTTTTTAAGATGTGGTAATGCTTCTCACTGTTCTACTCTGCCTGTTAGGTGTTGTTGTTGTTAGTGTTCGAATTAAAGTGATGTGCTTTTTTTCTTCCCCTAAGGGAAGATCCCTTACTGGTGATCCCAATGGGTGAGTCATCCCTCCCTGTCCTTAGCTGGATTCCCAAGCCTCTTGCTTTATTTTCTCCTTCCCATTTCTGAGGGGGGAAAGGGTGAGTGAGTGGCTACATGGTGCTCATGCCCTCTGGGCTCAAACCAGTACAGCTAGAATTTTCAGAGAGGTTTGTAACCACCAGGGCAGTGAGATTTTGAAACAGCTGCCCAATAACTACCAGGAAGTAAGAACACCTCTGTTCATAACACAGCGCATGACGAGATTATAGAATGGATTGTATTACTTGGCTATCTAAGGTAGCACAGGACTAGACTTGATCACCCCAATTGTCCCTTACAGTCCCTATGTTCCTGTGAGGTCCTTCAAAATTAAAGCACCTTTATTTACATTGCATTTTTACTATTAATATCTAACTGGCCTCTGTTGGCAACTTGCACTGGCTTTTTTATTGAGTGAGTCCTATGGCATCTAATAGTGTTAGTGGAATGATGAACATGGCAGACAAATATATTATGCATTTGTGCACTGCTTCTTCCATCTATGACAAGTTCAGGAGGAAAAGCACAGATTTGGTTTGGACTTTCAGCTACAAAGAGTATTATAGAAACAGCTGTTTTCACAAATTATTGTACTAATCTGACAATCCCAAAAGCAGTAAGAATGCTAATTTCTACCAAAAGCAGTGTAAGTTGAATATGAACCTAGAAGCTTAGTAACTACTTCTAAAATAAGATTTTTTAAGAATAAAATGCAGCTTTTAAGTTACAGACTGCAATCATTGCTATTTTTGCTAGAATGCTGGGTAATTTATTTTACCAACAAATCTACAATTTAATTACTTGTTGTTTCTGGAAAATATAAATTTGATCTGATTTTAGAAAGGAGAATGACCTTTATAATAATACTCTATTACAGCAATACAGTGGCCAACATAACTGCTGCAAAGACAAACAAAAAAATTGAATTTACAGACTGATTTTTAACTTATGCAGTAAGTATTTTAAACATATTAAACATTTATGTGAGTCTGGTTTTGTTTAGAAACATTTTCCGTGACTGGAACACGCCAAGCAACCCCTTGTTGGCATGTTCCATTAATGCTATTAAAATAAAACAAGAAAGCCACTATCTATGAAGGAGAAGCAGCAAAGAGTAGTACCAGCTTTAGAAAATACAAACACAAAAACCTTCAAGCTTTTCCACAATATGCATCTAGTACTGATAATCACTTTATAATATGGTCAAGATTTAAGCCTGCTTTTCTCATTTAACTCTGATTACATACAGATAGATATAACTCCATCTAAGACTCTTTAATGATACTTCCAGTTTCCAAATTAATCTTCACTTAAACAGTATTAGTTACAATGACAAGTACAATTCTATAGAATAAAGTGTATTAATAAATGTATTTATTGGAAACATATATACAGACCAGTTTATTGTACTTGTTAATAGCTATGACCATTCCACATAGCCACACAAAAATCGGAGTATATCAGCTTCATGTAGGATAGAAAACTATGTTCACTGCTGACAACAGACCTCAGGTAACAGCTTCATGGGTAAAGCAGAAGCCAAGATTTTAAAAAGAAGAGAGAGAGAGAAAGACAGAGAAAGGGGTCTCAAATTCAGGTAATTCAGTCATCTTCTAGTTTTTAAATACTCTTGTGACAAATAAATACAATTAAGTTTTTCTTGCTGCACCTTATTTACAATTCAGGAGACTTTCCTACAGATATAAATATAAGCAGATTTGCAATTCACAATGAACAAAATGAAAAACTTTTTCAATCAGTAATTCACTGTATGAAGCTTTGTACAAGCGGCCAATTTAAAATTAAGAACAGCAGCAAGACCATTTTGGTCTTTCTATCTTTTGAAACAGCAGATCTTACTTAAACAACGCTTCCTAGTCTTACAGGCTTCAGGAGAACCAGTGCAGCATGCTGGAAGTCAGCACTGTGCATGTGAAGACCATAGTCATTGAGTACCGGTAATTAACGCTCACAGAATCTCAATGTTTGACTCCACCTAGCGGCCTTGTTAAAAAAAAAAAAAAAACCAAAACAAAAAAAAACAAAAAAAAACAAAAAAAAACCAAGCAAACAACAAACACAACAAACCCCTTAAAACTAGATGCATCCCATTAAGGCAATACAAAAACTGACAGTTTGCCCCAGGACAAATTATTTAATACTTGAATTATATGCCATAGGTTGGCATTTCCCTGAAAGTAAGACTCAAGTGCTACCAAGCATATATAAATGATAGCAGACAGCCATAGTTTAAGCAAAGCTTTGTAAGAGTCTAGCCTCATTCAGAATGGAATACTTTTTTTTCTTTAAATGAAGAAGTTACAAAACATTTCAGAAACAAACCACAATGAGTATTCAGCAGCATCTAATATAATGTAAGGTACACTACAGTCAGTCTGTGATCTCAGGATGAATTTTAAGTCAGAAATTAAATAGGCTAAAATCTTTATATTATTTAGAGATCCTTAATTCTTGTTTGAGTTTTACATATATCTCCATACTGTTTCACTTTTGACTCACAGTTTCAGACAAGAAAAAATTGTATATTTTATAGTAAAACAAGGACAAAATCAAGCAAACTAAGTAAAGGACTGAGTAACCCAAGGCAAAAACAAGAATGGGGAAAAAAAAGAAAGTCCAAGACAGAACAAGCAAAGTACAGTCAGTTAAATAGCTCAAAGCTAATCACAGGGCAACATTTTTTGAGTTGAGTGAACGGAATGAGACTACAGCCCTACAATATAAAGTCATCACTTTTTCCTGCTGGACAAACACATTTGAAGTCCCTGTTACACTTTGCTTCTCAGTCCTTCCATCTGTTTAACTCTTGACAGTGTATGAAACAGTGAATACACGCCTTGAATTCCTGGGTCATTTTCCTTAGAAAAGTACTTGGCCCTGTGTCACAACTGTGTTTGGCACAGACAGATCTCACTATAGCAAAAGGATAGCATGTTTAGTGCTTCCCAATTTAAAGCTCCATAACTGCCATTAGAAATTGAGGTTTTTTCCCCAAGCTGCATTTGAAGGAATAGAAGAAAATCTAGCATCTTTTAACATTAAACTATTAATTTGTCACTACACCTCAGAAAAAAAAGGATTCTCTGCAACTTAATTCACTGTAGGCTCTACATTGATTATACTCCTATAATAGATACACTTTTAGCTCCTCAAGATCAATACGAGTCAAAAAAGCCACAAGTTATACAAACATTTTAAAATTATTGATATAAACATTATATCAATAATGTCATATTATATCAATAACGTCAGTGCTGCTTTTATGACCTTACTATATGGCAACAAATGATTACTGGTTTCGCTGACAGAATTAACATTAACAGCAAAGTAATTAAAAAAAGGCACTCTGTGGCAACTACCAGAAAATCTAGACCTTAAGTAGGAACTCATACAAGCATGTGTGCATGTCACAATTTACGTACATCGTCTCCCTTTTGCCCCAGCCCCCTGCAACAGTCTTTAAACAAAATGAATTTGGAAACTGGTCTAATTGACTTTCATAAGAGGAGGTGATTTCCACACAGTTGTCAGGAGTGGAACACACAGAGGTGCTGGGGTACTGTTTCTGCAGAGTGTCTGATCTCTAAAATTATGGTATACATGGTTCTAGGAAAAAACAAAACAAAACAAAGAAACCCAAACCAAACCTCCAAATTACGAGAACTGCTGAAGCAGGCTTCAAACCCATTCTGTGCTACAGCAAACCTCCATCACAGCACAACGTGCTTCGAGGATCTTAGGAAGGAAGTTAACAGACTTTTCAACAATCATATGCAGACAGTAAGTGTATTACAATGAATTTGATGCAGGAGGTGCTCATTAAGGTAATTGTATTGTTTGGCTCTACCATCAGGTGAACCGTAGAAACACAGCAGGAAAAATATGGCTTTTAAGGCTCTATAACTCTCTCTGGTGCTGCTGAATAAGCATCTATCATGTTTATCCTGCCAGCAGTAAAAACAGCAGGTGAAGTGCATGCTATTTCATGCAAACACCACACACTATTACTGTTCAGTACTTGCATGCAATCAGCTAATGCACGAAAAACTGCTTGTTGACTCCAGCTAAAAAAGAAGTGATGCTGCAGGACAGAGAAAGCTATTGAGGAGGATTAGATTAAACTCAAAGGGTTTCTTTGATTTACACCCACAGTTAATCAGTTCAGCCTGTACTGTGGAATTACCCTTTGATTTCCCATTGATCTTAAGTCTCATACAGTCAAAGCAATGAGGAGTGTTCTTTGCCATCACTAGTTACTTGAAAAACTCTATGCCTGTGTGACAGATGATGACCTAATCTTGATCACTTGCACCATTTTAAGTCACTGTTCTTCTTTGGAAGACAGTGCGTTAGAGCATGTCGTGATTGTTTCAATGCTTGCAAAATCCCAGACAGTGCTCTGTACTACTGCATGCCTGCTCACCACCACTAATGAGGCAAGCAAATGAAGCCTGCTTTCTGCTCTGGCTTTTGAGAGAATAGTGACTTAATAACACTGAGTGCTTCCCAGGCTGGTTCCAGGCTATGAAAATATTGCTCCAGCTTGATAAGTATGGCCAAACACTTCACTCTCCACAATAGAAATAAAAAGTGTCTCTGTTAAAGATGGAACTCTCTTAGAGACGTTACGATGAACACACACCCCCAGTTTTATTTTACTCAGAGACAAGTGTAATTCCCCGCATCCTCAACCTTGCCTTCCCTAACCCAAATACATGTAATATGTACCGGAAAAGAGTCTCCTCTACAGGGAAAATCTTGACTCACAAATCTGTTGGAATTCTTTGAAGAAGCCGCAATAGGTAGAGATCAGTTAATATCTATTTGATTTCTAAAGACTGTTGACCAGAAGGTCCTAAGTAAACCAAGCTGATGTGAGAAGAAAGGAGATCCTCGTATGGATAAATGGTTAAAAGCTAAGAAATAAACAGAAATGGCTAGTCATTTTTCTTCATGAAACTAAGTGACCAGTGGAGCCCTGCAGGGTTCCATGCTGGGTTCTGTATCCTTCCACATATTTATACCTCATCTACAAAAAGGTGGGATTAATGTAGTGGCAAAATTTAATGATGATAATGAAAGAATGTCACAATACCAAGTAAAGTTTAAAACCACTAAAAAAAGTGAAGTCTGGACAATAAATGTGAAGTGACACATACTTCTGACTTTATATACACAGTGATGAGCTGCGAGCTGATCTAATAATTCTGGAGACATAACAGTTTAATGAAAACAACAGCCAAGAAGTAGCTGAAAAGAAGGAAATGAGAGCATTTAGTAGAGGTGGGACAGAGCACAAAACACCAAGATTCATCATGCCACCCTGTAAGACCATGAAGCACACACCTATTACGTGCAGTTCTGATACTCCCAGCAGTTATAAACTCTCTCATCCTCTGTTCTCCCACCTGCCAAAACCTTTTCCTGTTGTACCAAGTCATAATGAGTAACAATCAGCTGCAGTGAGCAATGGACTCCATTCAAATAACAACTAATTAGACTCAGATTCTTCAGAATAGAGAGAGGGGGGGAAGGACACCAGAGGAAGTACCTCAGAGATTTATACAATCATGAAGAGGATGGAGAGAATTTTTTCCTCTGACATAAATCAGGAAGAGATCAAAGACAGTTTTAGGAGGGAGTTTCAACGTAAAAAGGTATTACTGTACAAATATTTGTACAAGATCATATGAAACAACTGTTTTTGTGTTGGGAAGACCCCAATTCTTAGACTGTCCTTAAAAGACAGGACTGAATGTTCATCCTATCTTACATGCTTTCCAAGGTACTTGACCCTGGCTCCTGTAGAAGGACTTTTGAACTAACCCAAACCATTTCAAATAGATCTTTCATAGCCAGGTATTTCTTCCTTTATAGAGAGAATTATAGAACAGGTATGTCCTCAAAAGACATTACTTGCATCGCTTAGTGTGGCCCAACTGGTGCTCCATGGGTCAAATTCAGTCCACAAAATGCTTCTGAGCCTGACATCTTTGTCTCAGCCAGTCCAGTGGACAATTTTGTTCCGTGAACTCTGTCCAACAGACAAATTGTTTTTCTGGAGCCTACTGTGGTTAGAAAGGTGGCAGTTGTTGCTTTTGACCACAGGAAAAATTTGCTGCTGCAGTACACTGAGGAGGTTGTGCAGTCTGCGAAGCAGAGGGAAAAATGCCCTTGGGAAAAATAAAAGCTGAGAATCTTTGCCATTCAACGTTTCTGTGACCAAGTGCTTAACTTTTGAAAGTTAGAGGTCATTATTAAGCATTCAAGATCCCTCTCTTCTGTGAAACAATTATTTGGGCGTGCTCAAATGACAAATAGGGGGAAAAAAAATTACAATTAAGGAAGTGAAGTGACCATTCCCTGCTGTACTTACAATAACTGATAAAAAAAATTATTTAAATCAATACCCAATAATTAATTATCATTTCTTAAGAATGAGGTATCTTTAGTTTCCAAATGCAAATTGCAAACAAACATTGAACTTTTAAATTTTTTCTCAAGAAAAAAAGCCTTCCATCCTTCTTTTCATTTCTTTCCTTTCCTTCTTTTTGTTGGAAAAATCTGTAGGACAAACAAGGACGGCCAACACAAAATATGGAGAACAGTGAAAATGACTATACAAAAAAGAATGTAATTGTATATTAGGGAAAGAAAATAGTTGTGCACTTTATTCAACAACAGTAATTTGATCAATTAATTTACCACATCAGGCACCTTATGAAAATAAAAGATTCTGGATCTTATTTTCTAACTGCTAGTACCCCTCAATCCTAACTCGACCTAAACAAAGGCTGTGGAATAAGACAAAAATGGTACGTTTTATGCAGTAAGCACACAACTGTAATTTCTCAAAAATCCACAAGAGGTAACCATCTTCATTTACACTCAAATTCTGCTCCATTCTCATTATCACAGCGTATTTACGTTGTGACCCTCCTACTATTTCCATGTTTTCGTATTGAATTTGGTCCTTTGCTTATATCCTCTTGCCCTCTTGGTTTCTCCAATGACGCTCATTTGTCTAGTCCATCTAGAAACACCTACAAGCCTTCTTCCACACTCGTCTTCTGGGTCCATTTAGGGCTAGCGTTCGTTACAGAGATAATAACGAATCCCTTATTTGAAGACCCTTCGATAATAACATCTATACCCATCTCACCCCTCATATAACGTGAAATAGTGCCACACCTCTTTTGTAAGGCTGTTAGAACACCTTTGCCTGGGCTCGCTCCACATACACCTTGATGCAGAGCCCCACTGTCACAGCCTTACCCCTCGCTCTATTGTCTTCCTGCCCATTTCTCCTGCAGTCCGCCTGACACTCGGTGTAAGAATTACAAGGCGGAGAACCTCACCTCACCCGCGCTGCCCACCTGGACATAACGGCGGTTATTTCAGGGACAGGCGGACTGCGGGCAACGCGCCAGGAGCGGGGGCAGTAAGCCCGACACAACGGCTGTCGAGTTCCCCGCCCTACTGCCTGCCTGGCCCCTCGGGGCTCGCCCCGCACACCCTCAGCCCGCCCACCCCCCCTGGGCCGCGGGGGGGCTCAGCCAGGCCGCCCGCCCGCAGACCGGGCCCGGCTCCCCGTCACCCACGGGCGGCTCGGAGCTCTGGCGGCTTCCAACCCAGGCGACCCCGCACCGAAGCCGGCCGGCGCGGCCGTCAGCCGTCCTCCCCTCCCCAACAGCAACTCCTCAGCTCCGCGGCGAGAACGGGTCCCCGCCGCGCCTACCTGCGAGCCGCGCCCGCGCACAGGGCCAGCATGGGGCGGCGGAGGAAGGGTCGCCCCCGCTGCCGTCCCGCCCTCTCGCCGGCCGCGGGCGCAGCCCCCAGCCCTCAGCCCCGCGCCGCCGACCTGCGCGTCGGCTTCCGGCGCCGCCCCCTCACGCCCTTCCCGCCGCTGCCGAGCGGGACCGCGCGCACCCCCCCGCTCCGCTTTCTGCCCTCAGCTCCTCCTCCCTCCTCCCCCCGCCGCGGCGGCGGCGGCGCGCCCGCCCTCGCGGCCCTCGCCTCTCCCACCCGGCGGCGGCACTGAGAGGGACCGGCACCGGCGTTCATCGCGGGGCTCGCCGCGCCTCGCAAGGGTAAGGGCGCTGCCCCGTCTCCGCGGCGAGCGCAGCCCCGCGGGGGCGGGCAGGTTGCGCGCCGCCCCCCCCGCAGACCCTCATCCCCGGAGCCCGCGGACGTGGGGCAGACCGGGCCCCCGTCCGGGCGTTCAGTGGGCCCGAGGCGGCGGGAGGGGCCGGGCGGCGCGGCCGCTGTCTCCGCGGTGCTGAGGGGGTGGTGGGGCTGGGGCTGCCCTCCGGGCCTGAGCGGGCGGCCCCGGGCCTGAGCGGGCGGCCCCGGGCCTGCCGCGGGACCCCGGGAGGTGGGCGGCGGGGCGGGGATCGCGGGACCCCCCCACAGCTGCCCGGCCGGTGGGGCGGCCGAGGGGCGGGACAGGGCGGCGGGCGCTCCCGCGGCCCGGCCGTGCGGGGAGCTGCGCACCCGCGGAGGGCGCCCCTCCGCCGAGGAGCCGCCTTCCCCCCCTCCCCGCCCCGCGGCCGCGGGTGCTCGGCGTGGGTTGGGCTGCTCATCGGCTCGCTCGGGGGTCGCGGCGAGAAAATAGCGTCGCGAGGGTTCGCCCCGGCCTTGCCGTTCATTTAACGCTCCGTTTTTAACCTGCTTCCCCCGGCGAACTGGATAAGGTTGTGCCCCTTTAAATCGAAATGGTTTAAGGAAAAATAACTTGGAAAGTTGGGACTAAAATTTTCCTCAAAGCTATGTAACTCCTAGCTGGTGCTGAATGCAGATCAGGCTGAGCCAGTAGTGTCACTAATCGCAAGTGTGCACTAAGGTCACAGTGTTCCAGTTTTTTGTCCAAAGTGAATATAAACCATTCAGAAGCACAGTGTCAGAGAATAGAATACCTTCTATTAAATTCTCGTTCGTTATGTCATTATATTTATCAGTGTGGCTTTTTATTTGATTCTGACTTCATCATGTGCTCCTGCTTCCAAGTGCATATGTCTTGGAAATAAAATCCAAACTATGCAAAAATAAAAATAAGTTGCTAAATCATTTTAGCCTCAGTGAATTCTCCCACAGGAATGAATCTGAGGAAATCTGTGCTCTTTTGCTTATAGTTACACTGAATGATTGTAGGAGTTCTCCCTAATCCATACAATTTAACCACTTGTTTCAAGGCATCGCTTTACTGGGCTTTCTGGTGAAGAGTAAATTTTTGTATATTGTGTAAAATCCTTGCTCACATCAATGGGAGATTGGAATACTCTAGGAATTAATTCTTCTGAAATAAGAGATCCTGTTGTTTTTAAGACATATAGGAGAAACTCATCGCTTTCAAAATGTCATCAGTCAAACGCTTGGTTTATGCAGTCATCCATTTCTTGAGAGAGCAGAGTCAGATGGATACATTCACACCAGATGAACAAGAAAGCTTGGAAGGTAAGTGATAAAGGTGCTAATATATATATGTGTGTGTGTATGTATAATACCTATCCGTGTGTTAAATTACTTGATGTATATTATCAAAGAAAGTAACGAGTGACCTAACTGAAACTGCCACCAAATATTATCTGTGAATAAGATCATGATCTTAAGGTTTCCAAGATTATTAATTTTAAAACATCTCTCATTTAAAAAAATGTTCTAAAGTTACAAAATGTATACTACCTTAATTTTGAGCAACGGATACTTCAAATCACATCTGGTTAAGCAGTGATATAATGCAGACTGTGGTAACGATTTGTGTATGTGTTCCACAGATTTTTTGCCTGCTGATTCTTTTTATATTTTTATATACTTTTAAGTTTGGTTTCTTTCTGCATTTTGTGTGTGATAGTAGCCGTGCTGACCACAGAGGAAGTAAAACAATTACCATATATTGGTTTTCATGTATGGGAAGAACTCCTGTTTCATACTTGCAAGAATTCCATGTAATTTATGAGGGAAGGCTAAAAGATCCTAAAAATATGGAAAATAAAATAAATACTTTGCATTTCTTTTTCCCTTGAGTAGTGATTCCAAAGAGTGCATGGTAGTGACTATTTTCAGTATGGTATAGTTTCTATTACACATCGAAGTCCATCTCTCTGTAGACATAGCTACAGAAGGGTGGACTTTGGTGTGCATTCCTCTGTTGACCGACATTCATTAAGTCTTTGCAACTTCATAGCATGTTGTCTTTCTCCTTCATACTGCTTTTATTCCTTTTCTGTAATTCCTGGAAACTTCATGGCAAGTGGAAGCACAATGTGGAATTAAGCAAGAGAAGAACAAAAAGTCTTAATTCTGCAATGAGCTTTTCATAGCGTCTATGTAAAAGACACCTGCACTGCTTCAAGCAGCCTTTGGTTGTATCACTCAACCAGAGGAGGAATTTGGAGGTAAGAGGGGGAAGTCTAGGACCAGCATCCAGGCAGTTGGTCACTGAGTTACCTGAAATATGAGATGTGGAGTGTAGACTTCCTTGAGGTGCAAAGACAGTCCTGCTTCTCAGAGGCATAAACTTAAAAAGATAAACCTGGAGTGTTCCTCCCTCCTGTGTCTGTTTGTTTTACAGTGTAATTTCTCACTAATGTAAGCAAGAAAGAAACATATGTGTCATGCTTTTCAAAGGATACTCCCAGGAGAGTAAAAGCCAGAAGATTGGGTTTTACATCAGAATCTGGAGCAGTTTGTATATTTGAAAAGTGGTAGTCATCTATGAATTTAACCTATATCAGGTTGAGATGGTGTTCAGCTGATGAAAGAAAAGAATGTTTCTGAAAATCATGTAATGAGAGATGAAGAGTATTCCTTTTGTTTTTGATAACTAAACTGACAAACATTGGGTTATGATGGAAAATTTACCTGATACCATGTCTTAGAGCTGCCTTAGCCAGTGTTATATGAAGGAATCAATTCTAAGATTCTGTTTTCTGAACAGAAAATATTATAAGACCTCAGTTGTGCTTAAATGCTGATGTAAAATTTACCATTTAAATACATATATGAAATCCTAATTTTAGAGCTGTACCCTGCCAAAAGCATGGTACCATATGCTATGTGTTAGAGGATAGGAGGCGGGCATTCTGAATAATTGACTCAGTTGTACAAAATATATTTAGCGCTTGTGGAGTAGCAATAGCCCAGGTCTCACCCCTTAAAGTATTTAGTGTTAGGTGGAGGCATAAGGGATGAAAAAATTTGACTGATGTTTTTCACTGATAACTTATGTACCTACTTGGAGTCTATTGAAAAGATAAAACACTGTATGATTAAGTGTCTCTGCCAGGAAGTAATTTAAACAGTTCCCATTTCCCACAGAAGAACAAAAAGAGCTACAAAAATTACAAATAAAACTGAGACGAGACTTTATCAAAACAGAAGCCTAGCATATATTCACGTTCTATATATATTGGTAACCTGTATTCTACATGTTTGAATTATATAGTGATGACAGTGATAGTGTAAATTTCCTCTAGGAATTTTGCATTTGCATGATGAATAAAAATGCCTTATTTTGAGAAAGCAGAGTGATTGAAAGGTAGAACGGAAAAATATACTCCCTTGCAACCTAGGGTCTAGAGCAGTGATGCAGATCTTTGGTGGTTAATACTCAGTTCTGTTGTATGAACTAGAAATACCACTTTTTCCAAGTTGTATTTTAGACAGTGTGTTTAAATGGCAGTTATTTCTCTTTCCTGTTTAAAGTTTCTATTGTTTTGTTTGTTTTGTTTTTTTTTTTTTTCTTGTCTGTAGCACTTATTTCTGTGGGATTAAAGCTGAAACTCTACAATGTGCACAAGGCTGTGATTTTTTTTTTTTTTTTTTCCCTTACTTCTAAGATCAGTGTACCACAATGAATTTATCTAGGGCAGTGTTTCCAAAACAGTGGAATGCACCCCTTAAGGCCAGGGGTGCATGCAGTACTTGAGATGGGGAAGGGTGTGTGTAAGATGAAGCAAGATGATACTGAGTATTAAAGGGGCCTCAGCAGCCCAATTAATATTCATTATTCAGTGACCAACAGCCTCTATGTCTGCTGTGATGTCTTGATGTTGCTTTCAACTTGTGCTTGCACAGCAAAAAATCCTGGAGCTGTGTGTCGTTGGGGATGCTGAGCTGGGCTCCAGTATAGCCCAGGGGCTCCTGTTGTCGGGAAGTAGGTGTCTGTGTGAGCCCCTGCTGTTCAGCAGGGAGGGGGAGGTATCTGTACGAGTTTGTGAGGTGGTTGGTACAAGCTTCAGCAACTGCTTAGGCCTCTGACAGTGCGTGTAATGATGGAGCAAATGGAGAGAACAGGTAACTTTGGCCTTTGAAATCAGACGTGGGAAAAATCTTAGATTAATAGCTCACGTGGTGCAGCAAGTCTCTCCCACTTTACTGATGATGTTGAGCTTGCGGCAGCTGACAGTGCCTCCCTTTGATAATGGGATAGTGAGATGCTGGTGGTCTAGTCTCTTGAGATACTTTCCAGACAAAACCAAGTCTTCACTCCTTTGACTTTACTGGGGTCAGGTTTTTATGGCACATTAAGACAGGGTAGTTACCGATCTTGTTGTAAAATACTACATCTTCTGATTTGGCAAAGTTTCTGTTTTGGCTGTTTATTTTGACATAGGTTTCCATCATTGGCTTACATGTTAACCAGTGGTTATTATTCTAACCTATGGATTTATCCCGCAAGAGCTCCTAATTTTGTTATACCTGTGATAGAGGGATTATAAATTCTGTTTTTTTAGTTAAAGGAAAAATGTGAGAGTTCACTGTAACAACTGATTATTTCAGAAATGCTTACTAGTAATAATGCTATATTCAGGATTATTTTGTTTAAGCATAATTTGCATTGTTGTGCTTTGCAAAAATCTGTTTAATAGAGAGTTGGTGTCACAGACTTAATGCCTTGAGAAAGATAAAGGAGGGGATTGTGTTTTCAGTTTATGCAAAACTACAGATGAGGTGTGGCATCCAGGAGAGGTAATGTCTTTAGGTGAAAACAAGTTTGAGGGGAAGGAAAATTGGTAAGTATACTGTGGCAAGTGGCTTTCTATTAAGTCATATGAGGAAAACAGATGTGTATTTCCACTGATTTTATAATAGGCCTCGTAATAAGTACTATTAATATGCAATTCAGATTTCAGCATAATCAGTGTTTTAGAAGAATTAAGTTTTTCCACATATCAGGAGACGAAGGAGTTTAACCCAAATCCTTCAGCACTGTTACTGGCTCATTTAGAACCCAGCAAATTTATACATTTTTAGCATTTATAGGTTACAGGAGCAAATTGCGTGCATATTTAGCAGTGTATAAAATAGTTACATATTAACAACACTGATTTTGTATCATATTGACTCTTTCTAAATAATTTCTATTGTGTGTTATCAGAGTTTTTTAAAAAAAGACATCTTCCAGGTTTTACTATTTACTTTACAAGTCTACTTTCTCTCAGCTGTGATGTAGAAAATAGGCTTCTCACAGTAGCCTTACCATTATTAACTTTCAGTTATTTTACTTTTCTAATTTTGTGTCAGTGTTCAGGTTCATTATAATGCAAAAAAGAATTGAAATTATATTTATTGGCCTGAAATTCAATTTAAATTCTAAGATTCATTTTTTACTGATACTTAATTTGAATTCAGCTATTCCTAGTTACCTATAGTTCAAGTTTAGAAAGTAATTTTTGTTTTCAAACTAGGCTTTACAAAGACTCTTTGTTCCTCCTCAGTTTTCAGTCTAAAACATTTAGATGGTATACCTTAATGAAAACATCCTACTAAAGTCTCAAGATGATAGGGAAAATAATGATAAAATTTGAGATACCATAATTAAGAGAATACATATTTATACAGAATTGTATCTAGTAAATGCTATTGATCTTCTTCTGTCTAAAAATATGTGAATGCATTTAAAACATCAGTTAGGTATTTCACTCTAATATTTTTTTTTTAGAATTGCTTATTGTGAGTGTATTTGCATTATTGCAGGTTTGGAAGGGCCCTTCAATCTTTAGACAACAGGACATATAAAATGATACTGCAGATATATTTTTTAATAGGATAAAGGCTTGTGATTAATGAAACATTAATAAACAGTGTCTACAAATGAATATATTTTGTTCAAAAAAAAAAAAGGAGTAATATATATCTTGCATTTATTCTTTACAGTAAAGATGACTCATTTTCTTCCAACTATTTTGACACACAATTAGATGGCAGTTGTGGTGTTTTGAGGTGGCATGTGTGACACATGCATAGTTGTATTATGAATTGTGGTGTTTTCGTTAAAGTCTCATATTTTTATGTTTAAAAAAAAGAATAAATTATTGAAATAATTGAAATAAAAATTTTAAATTGGTTTAAGAATGATGGCCAAACTATGTATGGATTCTGTATAGCTTACACTATTTTTCAGCAAGTCAGTTCTATGGGGATCAGGTAGCCTCTCTTTATTTTACATTATGTTCCAAAGAATGGCTTTTACTGGCTGAATAAGAAGGTGAATCACAGTTTTATAAATAAATTAGTGAAATTATATTGAGAAACTGATGACTTTTATTTTTTTTCTTGTCAGTGGCAATTCAGTGTCTGGAGACTGTATTTAAGATTAACCTGGAAGATACTCATCTTGCACCTCCACAGCACTTGATAGAAATGTTCACAAATTCTTTTCACAAGGTAAGAATTTAATTTAGATTCTAGAGTTACGCTGCCAATATGTGCTAAGATTTCATATTGTATACACAACCTTAAAGTGCTGTATAGATCAAAATGATGTGGAAACTGAAGGAAAATATTAAAAAAAAGTAAAATTTCCATAAAAGCTAGCAGAATGAGAATATTTTTTGGCAGTGGGAGGAATTAATTTCAGCTAGACAAGGACAATTCCTTATAGAAAATTACTAAACAGTATATGTCTCATTCTCACTTGAAGGATTGTATCTTTCAGTTAAGCATTTTGCAATTCCCAGAGATAAATGTCTGTGAAGTTCTTGAGGTCATTTGTAGTTTGCTGATGCTTCTCACTCCCTTCTGGAAATAATTTATTTGTTCAGTTTTAAAAATATCTCCATGAACACTAAACTTCAAATGAGAACTTAAAAAATGCATACTAATAATATGTGTTATCTGGGATCCCCAGTACAGGACACCAGGATGGTAAATTGGAGAGTGAGAAATAAGAAAACCAAGACTTTATAGAAATATCAGCTCTCTTCCCTTTGACTTCCTTACAATTTGTGATGATCCATAAGGTTTTTTTAGTAGTAGAAAGCAAGCTGGTTTTCTCCTCTAAAGATGTTGTAGTGATGTTTAGTTCTTTCATACTTCTGTGCACTGCAGAAAATCTGGTTGCTTGTTGATACAATGCTGCCCAGGATGAAAGAAGTTTTTGATAAAATCAGGGCTTATATTTTAATGAAAAAAATCTTGGTTTATTTACATACAGAATGACATGCTGCCTCTCTCAGATTCTTTACCAGAGGATGTTGAAAAGGCTGACCAGCTGAAGGATGAAGGTTTGTAATAAACATAGAAATAAACATCTTATGCTTTTTTAAGATTTTTGGGTTATCATGGATACACACAGCCTCCACAAAAACTTAAGTTTATATTCTTTGGTGATTGTTACGTTCTAAGAGGGCTAAGAGATTTGCTCCATCTGGGGTTTAAGAAAATATAGTCTATTCTCTCCCTTGCTCAGGAGGTTCTTTAAAAACTATGGGATAACATATGAAGTTCTGGGCAACATTCCTGACTAGTAGAAGCCTTAAAGAATGAATAGTTGCTGTTCAGTATATTACAGATTTCTCTGTTTGTCCATGGTCTTATTATACAAGTTTCTAATTTATATTGAAAAGGTTACGTGATGTCAAGGATTATGTGCTAGCTAAATATTAAAACATTGGTAAAAAGCTGACCCAGCTGAAGCCAACAGAAAAATTCTTGCAAACTTACTGGGGTTAGTATTTCACATATGTGAAGTAATTTGTGTGCTCTGTAGGAACTGTAGAAAAGCCAGATATTTATTTTCCCTTTGATAAGTGTTATTGCTGTTATGTGGGAAAAAACAACTGTACCATAGAAGTCTTCACTAATGCTACCCAGGAAGGAATCCATTTTATTTATGGGCATGTAGCATGATACCTGATATAAATTGTTACCTGGTGGATTGATGCTTTATAAATCACATCTTAACAACCTATTGAATTTTCAGATATTTGAGTTTTATAGAAAAAATAAAAGTTTCTAATTGCAAGGCAGATGTAATCCTCTTTAAAATTTCAGGGTAACGATGTGGAAAAAGTTCTACTGTCTTTGAGAACAAGTTCCATGTCTGTCTTATCTTAAAACTGGTCATCTGTAGTCATGCATGCAGTCCCTTACTGACTCTGAAAGTAAGTTTTTGTAATTGTTGGTTGCTCATTAGCTCTTTAATTCTAAGCATAAGAGCTCAAACAAACAAGGTTAGGTCACAGGTGAAAACTAGTGTGTGAGTTGTAACATCCCTATCGTGCATTCTGGGTTTTCATTTTGCTGTCTGTTGTTGGCAGCTCATGGGAAGTAAAGAGTACCTGAAGCACTCAATATCGTTATTGGACTGTAGGGATATTCAGCACTTTCCAAGTGTGGGTGTTACAGCAATGCCTGTTTTAAATATGTGAATTATGTCTTGTCATCTGTCAGCCCACAGGGGATTTGTGAAATAGGTTGAGGAAGTGAAATTAAAGTGTGCTAAGTGTTAGTCTTTGTGTGGTGTTACTAAAGCAATTCCATGACCCTACTGAAAAAATTGAAAGGGTCTAAACTTTGACAAAGGGCCTTTTAAAGTGTCAGCTATAGAGGCATTAGTAAGCAGTTTGGACCTGCTTGAAATTCCTCTGATTAATTTCCCGTAATAAAATTAAAACTTCATGCCCTGTTTTTTAACGCTGCTCTGTCATATTAATGCTCCTCATTTTCACACATGTATTATCTATCACCACTACTATGCTTTTCAGTTATGACTATTTTCTGCCCTGACTTAGGGAGATAAATTAGGTAACTTGGGGAAGCCTATTTGACCCGTATCTTTCATAATACTGTAATTCTGTAACTCTTGTTTTTTTCTTCATTTCTATCTGTATGTCCTTCCCAGTGGAGTAACTTCCCGCATCTTATGGCCACCTCCCTGCTCCTTCTCTGCTCTCAAAGAAGCCCTAGTTAGTACCTGTGGAGATCGGCTAATGAATGGCAAACCAAATCCAGATAGCTGAGTTTGTTGGTCATTACAAAACCAGGAAGTAATATACCATCCAGACCAGTAAATACTTGAATTTACTTGCCTACCCTTGCCTATCATTTAACACTTTGGCTTAATGTAAGCTATGTAAGACCACAGATTATGTGCAGGTTTGCATAGTATAACAGTGACTTGATCCTAAAAAGATCTGGGTATTACCACAATATAAATTATAACAATAGATACTATTATTGTTATAGAGGACACACATTTAAAAGCATATCATTTGTGCAAGTTGTTTAACTTCAGAATTTTTGTCTGTCATTATGATAAAATATTACTGTTGCTTTTCTTTTTGTCCTGAATTGCTTAATCTCAGCAGAAATAGTAGGTCTAGCAATTTTTCTGTTTTCGTTTAGTCAATTTTGAGCTGGAGAGGGAGAGCAAGAAAGGTACCCAGTGATGCTAGCTTTAGCCCTGTATCCCAGGTCATCTTTAATTCAGAGTAGTATCAGAAATTCCAACTTTGATAGTCATTGATGGCAGTTTTGTTTCAGAAAAAAATTAAGTAGTGCAGTCTTGTTGAGTGCAGCTAAATTGCAAGTCTTTTATCTGACAACAGGATTTAGTGTACAGACCTTTATCTTAGATCAAAGGAGAGATGTGTAGGTGGTGGGCCTGTAGAAATGAGACAGACATGGTTACATTCTGTGTATGTTTTGAAGGTCTACTGGCAATTATAGTTTCAGTTTGCCTTCTCACTGGTAGGGATTGCTGACTATAATTACTGTTTAGTATATCACTGTTGGGAAGAGGTGATTTTGTAATACTTTGATGATACTTAGTTACTTAAGTCTGGTTTTATTTATTAAGCTCTCCATGTTCACAAATAAATGCAAGTATTGTTTTAGGCACCTAGGACTGCTTGCTCCAGTCATTTGCTTTCGATCAAAGACAAAATGTTGCACTGACTGAACTTTTCCAGCCTTTGCTTACACAGTTATCTACACCTGTTGTAACGTGTTGATTTATCACTCCTCTTGCTTAATGTGGGAGAGGGTTGAAATGTTTTCCAAAATACAAGGAAATCTGTGGAAGTCTGTAATTTTCCTGACAATTTCTTGTCACTTCTGGGAAACCAAGGCTTCCATAGGATCTAGCAGGCCAAAGATCCATAGTCACAGGACCAGGGACAACCTTAAGCTTGATCAGTCTGAACCTGGAGTTTTTCTCTATTACTCTGTCATCAGGAAAGAAGGAAACTACCAGGACTGCCCTGTGTTGGAAAGAATGCGTAAGCTACCTTTTGTTTTGAAAGACCTTACTCGCAAATTTTCTCTCCACGGAAAAGTTGTCTTTTTCTATTTTTTTCACTGAACTTTAAAATAGGATATATGAAATTTTGTTATAGAATAGAAGTTCTGAGCTTTGGTAGTGTTACCTCTGAATCATTTCATATTGCCTGTGACATACATACTTTCATTATCTTAATGAATGGTGTGGCATCACAAAAGTTGGGTTTATGTGCTTAGTTTTGCTTTTATTTGATTTTCCATGTTATATGGATAGTTACAAGCACGTTGTTGGGACATGTGAGAAAATGAGACCAAAAGGGAATTAACATATAGCCTACTGGATTATGCGGCTTGCAAAGACAGTTAAGACTGATGAATCTATATTAGAGTGCAATTGCAATTATGATTACACTTCTCAACAAAGTGATCTTTCCTTAACAGCAGAAACTAGCTGGGAAGTGGGAAATAGCAAGATGAGAACGGGGAGGTTTATGTGTTGGACTACAATGTAGATAATAAACTTTACAGACATAGTAGATATTCTTATTTGCATTATCCCATGCCAATTCTACTTAAAAGAATGTATCTCATAACTACCTTATATAGATGCTATAATGTGGCTGCTCTATTTCTTTAATACATAGCACTGTATCTTTTAACTACTTAAGAGCTTTTTGTAATTTATTTCAGGTAATAATCATATGAAAGAAGAAAATTATGGTGCTGCAGTGGATTGTTATACTAGGGCTATAGAACTGGATCCAAACAATGCAGTCTATTACTGCAACAGGTAAAAATGAAATAATACACACACCCTTCTCATTCCCAAACTTTATTATTTTACAGATAAATTTGGAAGTAGATCAAAACAATATGAGGCTAGAAAAAAACACTATTCAGAAATTTATCATATTGAATTTGTAAAAGATCTAAAGCGAAAGTTAGCTCATTGAGCTTATCTGTATCAATTAAAGTGTAATACGGGCTTCAAAATGACTTGTAATATTTGAGATCAGGTTTTTCCGAGTTAGATTGTCTATATTAAATCATAACGTAGGCTGTGATTGCCAGTCTGTTGAGAGTAGCAAGACCTTTTTTTTCTGGTGTTCTAGTGACTCAGCTGTCATCTCTATCTCCCCTAGTATTGACTTTCTCTGCAAAAAATATCATCAGTGTGGGAGTACCATTCCTGAGATTTCAAGCATTGTATAAATACTCAGCATTTTTATGCATGACCTGTTGAAAAATAACAAGGCTGTTGTAATTTCACTGTATAATCTATTCTTCACCATAGAGAAGACATAGTGACATGGGAACAGATGAATCACAGAATGGGTTGGGTTGGAAGGGACCTTAAGGACCATCTAGTCCCAACCCCCTGCCATGGGCAGGGACACCTGCCACTAGACCAGGTCACTCAAAGTCCAGCCTGGCCTTGAACAGGCAGGGGGCAGCCACAGCTTCTCTGGGCAACCTGTGCCAGTGCCTCACCACCCTCACAGGAAAGAATTTCTTCCTTATATCTAATCTAAATATGCCCTCTTTCAGTTTAAAACCATTACCCCTTGTCCTTTCACTACACTCTCTGAGAAAGAATCCCTCTCCATCCTTCCTGTAGCCCCCTTTAAGTACTGGCAGGCTGCTACAAGGTCTCCCTGGAGCCTTCTCCAGGCTGAACAACCCCAACTCTCTCAGCCTGTCCTCATAGCAGAGGTGTTCCAGTCCTCTGATCATTTTTGTGGCCTCTTCTGGACCAGCTTCAACAGGTTGATGTCTTTCCGGTGCTGAGGACTGCAGAACTGGATGCAGTACCCCAGGTAGGGTCTCAGGAAAGCAGAGGTGGAGAATGAAATCTGGAAGTGCATGTTAACCCAGTAGCCGAAGTATGCTCTTTCATTATACTGCCCAGAAGACTAGCATAACAGCAAAGGCAGTATAGTCTGTGAGCCCTACTGGAACTAGCCTGCCTCTAGTGCCACTCTGCTCTACACTCTTCAGTGCCTCCATTAGCAGAAGAATATATTAAGCGCTGTCAATCTGGCCTTGTGGCACTGTACCCAGTGGATTTTTCTATTTTTGGAGCTGTGCTTCCATTACTCCAGAGTTTAGTTTGTGATAAATATGAGTGAAAGATTCAGTGTTTCTTCGCAAGCATAAAGAGAAAAAATGGAAATGCGAGATCCAATTCAAAAGCCTCCCCAAATCACTGAGTAGAATGGGTTTAAGCACCAGATCTGTAATTGGCAACAGTAGAAATACCTCAGTCTATGTTACATCATCACGTATTATGTATGTGAGAAGCAAAATGAATTTTGATGTCAGTAAGCCCAGTACTGTATGAAGATATTTAAAAGAAAACAGGCAGTTGCTTGGAATTTTGTGGGTGATGCAGTATTTGGATAAATATAGGGCCTTTTTCTTAACTTTCTTAAGCTAGTTTGGGAGCAATGGAGACGTTTTGCCTTCAACAGTATTGCTTTTTACTCGCAGCAGTTGGAAAAAGAGAGAGCTGAGATGCCCTCCAAGTTTTAAATGGTGATATAATTTTTTTGTAAATATGGAAAAAATGTTTTCTTTTCAAACACATGAGAGACTAAGTATTGTCCCCAGCTTTTATCACTGGCATATGTGGACGTGGACAACTGTTAAGCAGCCTAGGTATTTAAAGTATATAAGTAGTCCCATTCAGAAGATATTTTAATCAAAGTCAGAAAAAACATTCAATTTGAAAGTTATCACAGGAGAAAGGATTGAATATAGTGATGGTTGTAGCATTTAGCATTCTTAATAAAAAAGAAGAATGCTTTACACAATGGAAATACTGTCATTTCTACTATAGTTTTTTTAATCAAGGAAGAACAAATCAGAGTGCTTTGAGACCTTTCAAACTGGGCAAGTTTTGATTATTAATCTGTTCCAATGTCCTTTTTAATTTGGGCAAGTCTTTAATCTTATTCTATAAATGTCTGCAACATTTAGTATCTCTCTAGTACAGAGATGGAACTAATTCAGTAATTCAGAGATTAATGAGAAATGTTATCCTGATTTACCTGCAAGCATGAGTTGCCTGCTAAAAAACTGAGCAGGGAAAAATCACAGCATTCCTTTGAACAGCAGTAAAACTATGCTTCTTGCTGGAAAACACCAATTGTATAAAATACTTGTGCTTAAACATTGATTTTATGTAAACTGAGAGTTTCCCTTCTTGTAATAGGTTTTATGTATTTAGTGCCTAGTCATATGCTGGATCTAAAACAGTTCCTTAGAATTATTTATCCTCTGTGTCCTCAAAGGTGGCTGTGTGTTCTCCAAAGCCCTAGTCCAGCAATGCACTTAAGCACATACTTAATTCAGAACATTTGCTTGTCCTACTTAACTGAGGAAATCTGAGGCATTGCCTAAATTGTGAACGAAAGGTCAGTAAGATTAAACAAGTCTGAAGTTAGTCATGGACATGTGAATATCTAAGCATGTTTTGTTTTTTTTTTTTTCTTTTATTGCTTTTTTGACAAAGTCCTCTCCTTTCCCTCCCATCTTTCTCTTAGGGCTGCTGCTCAAAGTAAGCTCAACAACTACAATGAAGCAATAAAAGACTGTGAGAGAGCCATAGCGATAGATCCAAAGTACAGCAAAGCATATGGGAGAATGGGGTAAGCTAATACAAATTTGAGTAAACACTGAAGACCCAAGTGTAAATCACCACAGATTTTCTGAAATAAGTGAATCTAAGTTGTTTTACTGAGTTGACATTCTTGTTCTGAAAGTATAGCACTTTTCTGAAGATAACCCTAAAGTTTTACATATGTGGTTGATATCAGCATTTTCATATCAGATTTCATCCATTTGCATTTGTTTTCTTTCAGTTTATCAACCTTGCAAATTTAGTTTAGAGTCATGATGTGTTTTTTCTGCCTCCTACCTAGTTATGAGCAATCAAAAGTTGGAACAGTGAATCCATTAACGATGCTGTTAAGAGAATATAATCCTAAAAGTATTGGGGCTTCACACTGGCAGGAATAGGGGTTTTTCTGTTCAATAGCTCTTTTGAAACAAACATTTTAGTAAGATTAAGCTATGTCCCTTTGCTAGTTTTTTGTAGTCATGTCTGAGAGATTAATAGTATAGCCTCTCTAGGCAGTGGGTCTGATTAAATGCTATATAAAAAAAATGTCAGGATTATTCTGAATCGGGATATCTACTTGACTGAAGGGCCATTCTTCCAGGTTGTGTAGATTCGCATTTTCAATAATCACATGCATTTTGGGTGTGGGCTGAATGCTGCATAAGGCTTTTGAGGTTATATCTATACTAGTAAATTAAAAAATGCTTGAGATTGTTCATTGGGTCAGCTGGCACAAAATGACCCCATGTCCATGTTATTAAAAGTTTGCAGTACTGAGTGGCCACATCCAAACTGCTTATTGCTAAACTGCGTTGGCCTGTGTTAAATTCTGAACCATGCCCTAAAATTGTCAGGGATAACGCTTGTTGGCCTGGAACAAAACCATGCTAGCAGGCATTTATTTAAGATCAAAGATGATGTCATTCTACCACTCGAAAACTTTTCATTATACAGTTTATTTCACCAATACAAATGTAGCCTGACTGGCTTTTGAGATGATTAATTCACTTTGACATTTTAGGGACTGTTGAATTGATTTTGTCCTATTTAACTCCCTTTCGATAGTTTCTTCATATAGCACCACCTGAGATCCCCCAATTTCAGTGAGATGGAGGGGAGCTACAGTCTGATTTAGTTGAAAATTGGAAGTTATTTTATAGTTTTGGGTTAAGACCAATGAGTTTTTTGACACACAATGTAAGAAGGATCATTCTTGGGCAATCAAGCCACTCTTTTTTTGATTGTCTGGTTGTTTTGATAGAGGATATATTTTGAGCTGTAAGCCATTGCTAAACTCAGCAGATGGATATAATAATACATTTGGCATAGGCTGAATGAGGAGACAGTACTTGTTTAGTAATAACTGAAAAAATCAAGTGTGGAAACCACCTTCTCAACAAGAAGTCCTTCTGAGAAAGCTGTGATTTCTGACTGCATTATGCAGGCATATCAGTTTTTCTTAGGATTTGATGGAAACTCTTTATACTGATAAATGCAGAAGTGCCACAGAAATATGTGGAGATGGGAGCCATATAGACAGTTAAAAGTGATACTTCTGGCATGACCTGGAGAGAGCACTTGTCTGGGTAGGAATTGTGAACAAAGAAACTGTTGCTTGCTGTTCTGATTTGTACTGTGTTCCAAGAAGCAGAATTTTGTATACTTTCTCTGTAAAAAGACACAGTTGCATCACAGGAATACTGGATTGCATTTCTTGTCTGGTCTGAAACTCTTCTGGCAAGTTAATGGGCCAAAAGGGAGAATGTTTTTTATGGGAGTAACTGTGTTAAGAGAGAAAACATTGATATTCTGTGTGTTCCTCCAGGAGCATTACTGGAAACTTCTGGAGTTTCATACTGTTATTGAGTTCATCATCACTGAGAGTAATAACTGTGAGCGATTTATCTAACACACTGAGCTCTCTTCCCTGAGATAAAAGATTAAGGTCTATTAGTGGGCCTTAGTACAGGCTTATCAACCCAGTCTGTGTAGCTCAGCACATACCAAAGGGCGACTGGAGTACTAGATGGCTGAATGTGGGTCACACAGGTCTTTCACAAAATGTTGAAAAGATCCCGTTAGTTTTGTGGTCAGTAGAAACTGAAAATACAGTAGAAGATAGAATTGAAACTGCAACCAGATGGACTTACGGAGTAGTTCAAAGAAATATGATGTTTTAAATGTAGTAGCTAATCAAATTTGAAAACAAATACTGTTTCAAAGTAGTAGAGCTGCCTTGCGCTCTCCTGAGCTGCTGGAGAAGAATCTTTTTCAAAACATTAAGCAGACTTCCCTGATAAGGGTTTCTTACAGCATCTTAACGATGCTACTACTATCCTGTATAACCCATTTGTGAAACTGTTGAAGATCCAGAAGGAAAACCTTCCACTGATCCTTAGACAAAAATCTATTATGCTGAAACTTGTGGTTCTAGTACTTGGTTTCTTCAAGCTGCAGAACTCGTGTTAAGAGTATCTTCACTCTACTTACCCATGTATCCTTCTGAATAACCTATTAGATCAAAAGGACTGGAGGAAACACTTAGAGGAATTCCTGAGCTTATGCAAAAAGTCATGGCTGCTGGATCCAGCTTGTGCTTTCAAATACTAACTAAATCGCTTGATGATGCCAAGGAGTTTTTAATGAAACTTGCATATATATGGAACAGACAGTGCAAGATAAGATCTTGAGGGATCATTTCTTCTGCAAAAACAAGTGCTTACACTAAGCAGTAACAGCACAATAGCAAAATTTGCTTTAACTTAGTGCTCAAACTAAAAATTATTTGTGAGATACTGTTTTATTTAGAACAGAAAATGTATCATTATCTTTTGATGGTCATTTATGTTCTACCCAGGATTTCTTTATTTCACATTAGGTTGGCTCTGACCTCAGTGAATAAATATGAAGAAGCAGTTACCAGTTACCAAAAAGCACTGGATCTTGATCCAGAGAATGACTCTTATAAGTCAAATTTGAAAATAGCAGAACAGAAACTAAGAGACATGTCCAGTCCTGTAAGTTAGCTCTGTATCTATCTATTTACAGTAGTTTTAACTGGGATTTTATAGGTAAACCTATATTCAATTGCAATTTGTTTGTAGACTGGAACTGGACTGAGTTTTGACATGGCAAGCTTGATAAACAATCCTGCCTTCATTAGTATGGTGAGTATATTTCAAGCTTTACTTTATACTGTTTTTAAACGGAAGTTTTAAGAACAACTCTTGTTTAATAACACGAACAATTTTAATGCTTATTATGATGGCAATGGTTTTATTATACCGAATTTAAACTTTTCTAAGTCATTTTACACTTAAAACAAGAAGTGAAGCAAATCTCCAATAATGCCTGTCTTATTTCAAGTTGATTCTATCTTACATATGAACAACAATGTGCATAGGTTAGCTATGCTGTTCTTACAGATGGAATGATAGTAAAACACTTGTCAACATCATGGTGAAAATTTATTTTCTAGTCTCCATATAGCAGTTAACAATGAATACAAAGAAATCACCTCTTAAGTGAATAGGAGTTGATTAAGATGCAGTCTACCAAAGACCAAAGTAACTCTGCTTGGGGAGAACTACCCAAGAGACCTTTCTGTTCTTACTCTGTCAAATTATCCCTCACATCCTCAAGTGTGCAAAACTTTGTGAGATGTGTAGACAATGAACATAAATAACATACAGTGCATTCCTTTACTTCCAGTACAATGGCAAATTGTGGTTTTGTCCCTCAGTAATTTTTCACCATGCATGGCTTTCTTAGCTAAGTGATTAATTAACATTGAAGAATTGAATTTGGAGGAAAAAAAATGCAAAAAATACTTACTTCCTTTGAGAAAAAAATTACTTATTTCCTTTAAAACTTTACTGCCCCTCCTGCAGTTTCATTAGGAGAGGAGATTTCGATCAGTGCTTCTGTGTGGACACGCACTGCATGCAAGAGAGATCAGTACATCTGGTCTGGTACTATGGTCCAAATAATAGAGACAGCACGCAAGGAAGAAGTTGAGCAAGTTCTCCAATGGCATTAGTGATTAAATAGCACTGGAACTCTGTGTACCACTCCACTGGCCACATGACTTACTCAGACAGTCTGCATCTGTTTAGAGTCAAAGATATATTCTCCAATATGGAGCTAACTGTGAGGAAAGGATCTTTTGCATCATGTCCAGAAGATGCCTGGTCGAGTGGATAGAACACAAGGCATGCAGCCAGGAATTAATGAATTATTTCCCTGTGGTGTTGCTTTTTGTTTTAAGAAAAAAAATTGACTCACTGTCTGACCTTGAGAATTACTTCTAGCCTTCATTTTGGGCCCCTAACCTAGATCAGAGTTGTTACTGATGGAAGAAATAAAAAAAACAAAACAAAACAAAACAACCCCTATATTACCCAGTGATATCTAAGTATAAAATGTGTTATAATTTCAGCTATATCTTGTCTATTCTAGGCAGCAAGTTTAATGCAGAATCCTCAAGTTCAACAACTGTAAGTATTAAAATGGAGTACCATTAAAACAAATGTCTTTAGAGGTTTGAATTAGTCAGAGAGAAGGATAGTACTGTACTTCTGAAAATGTAATTTCATTTTGCTTACTGTAAATAAAACTACTGCAGATTCTTCCTCTTGCAGCTTATTTCCTCCCAGCAATTCAAAAAAGAACTGAGGTTTATTGCTAACTGTAAAGGTCCCTGCATACCCCAATGCCAACACTGTGCTAACTGTTCCAGGATGTCAGGGATGATGTCAAATGCCATTGGTGGCCCTGCTGCAGGTGTTGGTGGCCTGTCGGATTTGTCCAGTCTGATCCACGCGTAAGTAAGAATTGCATAGTTTTAACTGTTACATTTGTGGAAACATCACTGTGCAACATTTATTTAAAAGAACTAGTGTGAAGCCAATTATACTGTGGCTTGTCCCCACTGTATGCCTGATTATTATTAAAACTGAGAACTTGAAGACTTACTTTCCACTATCTTGTTTGTTTGCTTTATACATTTCTATCAGCTGGAATGACTGAACTGTGTGCTCAGTTTCACTTTCTGGCTCTCATACACTGTTTACTTTCTAAATGCCACTTACTAAAAATGCTCCTTTAAGTGCACACTCCTACATGTGCTTTCAAATTGTGTTGATAAACTTACTACTTGATATCTCAGACACTAGTTATAAAAGCTACAGATTTACTTAGCACAGGTTGCAACAAGTTCTGCTCTGGCATCCATCCATTTAGGCTAGGAAGGCTTCAGGGAACTCAGTATAATGAGGAGTAGCTTTTACAAAAACCAGGACCCAAGTATTTTATAGTATAAGACTGATCCATCTGGAAGAGTCTACACAAAAATAGGTCATTTGCTTATATGGCAAGACCTCTTAAAGTGCATACAATTTTACTTTATTTCAGCATTCTAGCCTGTTTCAAACTATTTCAAGTTTTGCCCCTTCAGGGCAAAAGTAATTTATAATTTGCATCACAGACAGGAATGTGCCCCCACAAAATCAAGGGCTGTTTTCACAAAAAACATATAGTACACTCAGATCTATGAAAATGATTGCTTTCCTTCAGCCTGCACTGTGGCTTAAAGGATTCTTGATAATTTGCTACTTGGGCAAAATGCAGAAGTTACAGAGAATCCACGCCAGGCTATTCATGAAGTAATACGTTCCACTTACTTGCTTTTTGCAGTAAACTAGTGTTATGCTTATATTTTACATGGAATTAATCTCACCTATTAATTTAACTCTTAAGCTACAAGTGTTATGGAGATGGATCTGTCATTACTTAAATCTTGTAAGACAAAAGGTGTAATTGTATGTTTGCTTTCTACTAGTGACATCTTGCTCACAAGTGCAAGTTGGCAGCTGCACGCTGTATCTTTGGAAAAACTTAATATAAGGTTGCATTTCAACTACAAGATTAGTTTTCTTAAACAACTAGAATGGACCCTCTCAAAAGGAAGGGAGCAAATCACTGGAGTGGTTTTGTTGTGAAATTTTAGTTTTATGAAGTTAAGGTAATACCTTTTTGTCCATGTTATCAAGTTGAAGTAAGTCGTCCTAAAGAGTGAAAATGAAGAACTGATGATAATCCTGTTTGGAGAGACTTTAGATGAAGTCACAATACTACAAATACCTTGATTAAGACTATGCAGGAAGTTATCTTTAGTCTTACCTTTCATATACTGCACTTTCCAGTTGTGTAGGGATATCCTGTTTTACAAAAGCTGCTTGTCAGTTTTTTTCACTTGTTGATTTTACTTAAAACTGTTCAACACAGGGGACAGCAGTTTGCACAACAGATACAGCAGCAGAATCCAGAGCTCATAGAGCAACTGAGAAATCATGTCCGGAGCAGATCTTTCAGTGGCAGCACTGAAGAGCATTCCTGACTTAAAGGAGGCATGTGTATTGGAATGGTATATAACCCCAAAATGCATACCATAGTTAGTAGCAAAAGCACCATTGTAACTCTTCTGCTTGAATAAAAGACAGAAAATTCTTTGTGCGTGTTTGCAGACTAGAATAAATCTGTTAAACAGATCTATTGCACATAACTTGGAACATACCGTTTATGTATAGTTACTCCTCTGAAAATTAATACACTAAATAGGTGGTTTATTAAAATCCCTAAGTACAAGTCATTATCAGTATGTGCATTAGACTGATCTCCAGGGCTATTGAGTGGGGAGGAGTTTTGTAGTGGGCTGATTTTGCTTAACAGCTTAATTCTGAAATGCTACTGTAAAAGGCACGTTATTCTTAGGGTGAAATTCATTATGGCTGTACTCCCTGTCAAATATTGAAACAATAGGCCCATCTGATGTATCCTTTTATAATGAACATAAGTAAGTGTTGGAATATAGCGTGTACTTAAAACTAATTTGAAAAGTCTGTTTCTTCAAGCCTATGGAGAGGCCATCATTAGTAAGATGAAATATTTTTCAACTTCATTGGGCATGAGGGAGGGAGACGATTGCATATGAAGGCATACCACAAACTGTAGAGAAAAAGACACTAATCCTGAGTAGGATAATATACAGAAACCAAAATGGAACTTGGCTTGAGAAAGGAAAGAATATTAAGAAGTTTTAGGCTTTTCTACTGCCATGTACACCCTCAAATCACGGTAGCCCTGGAGGTCAGCATTATGGCACTATTTTCCTAGGCATGGCGAACTGTATCACATTCTGTATGTATGCAGTATTTAATATAAGCTTAAAATTCTTAACTGTAAGAAGCTAAAACTGATCCTGTGACTGTACAAATAACTAGTACTGAAAATTTATCCAAAAATAACTGCCTTAGAAAGAAGGATTATCTTTCTATCCTTGTGTGGCAACTCACTGGCTTAAACAATGAAGGAATTTTTTTTTAAGTTTCATTACACCTATCTTAAGTGATAGTTATATGGCCAAGTTAAAAGATTTTTGCACTGTAGTGTTTCTGTTCCTATCCTGGCTTTTCTTAGTCAGTTAATCTTACTCTTTTAGAGACTACTGCTTTTCTGTATCTTTATTATGTTAACTTTTTTTTTATTCTGCTTACTGTTCACACTACTTTATGTATAAGGTACATTGGTTTTTACTCCAGGGAGGTTCTCAACTGACTCTTCTCTTTGCGTATCAAAACAAATTTGAGGAGCCGCCTTTGATTCCTAAGACAAAGTGATCTCTGCTGGCCAGTTAGACTGGAGAAGGTATGTGGAGAAGTAACAACAGACTCCCAAATGAAGAAATACATGTGTATTTCTTCACAGGAACTCCTGGAACCTCAGACATTACATCTGATTCATCTTGTGCTCAAAAAAAGAGCACCTCAAGTAGAAGCAAATGCAAAATTTGGGGCTAAGTCATGTACTTGACTCTAACAAATGCTAGTTGTGCATCTATTGTATGAGTCTTCCCCTACTAAAACTTGGGGGGGGTTGGGGGTGGGGAGTGGAATGCAGCTAGATCCAAGGGGAAGTGAAAAGAACTGGAGAAAACACAAAAATAGGAAATCCATATTACCATCTGTTGAATAAAGAGGTAAAGTTTAATAGAAGAACTTAAACAATTTGAAGACATTTCAGACTTTATTCAGTAGAGCTTGCCTATACACAGCATTAAAATGCTTATTATAATTTTCTATGTAAGTTGCTGTAGCTGCCTTTCTGAGGCTTTACAGCCTTTCTGAGGCTGTAAAGATACTTACGCTTTACATTAAATACACTTCCAAGTAACAGCTTCTTATGTCAAAGAATAAAATCCCCAACAGGATCTTTTTTCAGAGGTAGCTCAGATCCTGAATCTAATCCACTCAAGAAGACTGCCACTTAAGTTCAGTTGCAGTTAATAGGACAGGCTACCATTTACAAGAAATATCAATGCAGGCTGTAGGTGGGCTACAACTACTGTACATTGCCTGGAGTAGTGGGTTGTGTCAGCAGAGAAGCACTGCTCCTGGCGTATCTCCTGTAAGACTTTATGGTTCCTCTTAGTTCTGTCTCTTGTATTTTCAACTGCTCAAAGTGAGCTTTACTAACTTTGATAAGGGGAACCAATAAATCCAGAGTGGACTGGACAGCACTGCAATCTCTCTCATACTCAATTTATCCTTACTTTGTGACAGCAACCTTCATGCAGTCACCTTTCTACTGTAGGACAGAAGGAGTGTCAAAAACTTCTCCAGAGTTCCTTAAGAACTACACAATACAGTAATATTCAAAGACTGGCTGTAGAAGTTGTATTGTCAAGTACAAGCCCTATAGCTTACTGGATTTTTGGGAGAACTAACCCCAAGGTTAAATGAAATGAAGCATTGGTTACTTATCTGAAAACTACTCATGAAATGATGCTTATGGAGTGCTAACTTTCACATACTACAATATTGTCATGATTAGGTTTTACTTCAGTACATATATGTAACCAGAATATTTATTAAAACATTGATGGCATTAGCTAACCCTCTAGGAATGTGCTGCAGTTGGCACAATACTTGTAAACATTGTTTCTTGTGTATTAGCATAAAAGGCTTTATAGCACAACTAAAAAAAACAGTGAAACCAATAACAGGAGCTGCCATTACATGCTTTTCCACCACGAGCAGGAACAGAGGGATCATTTATGCTAAAGTCCATTTTGCCTTGAATAGGCTAGATTGTTTCACAGAGTCACGCAATATGTCTTAATCACAGGGTGAGGAAGGAATCTTTTCCTGTGTAATAACTGCACTTTATTTTGCACTAAAAATTTTCCTCCTGCTACATCAAGGGGTAAACCACAATCCCTGTAAATACTGCTTTAATTTAAGGTCAATTGCCGTATCATTCAACTGAGCGAATATGCACCTAACACCTAATTGGTTTTGTATCATCAGCAAATAAAAGTGATAGTTATTAGAGAAGAAAATGTTTTGCACTCAAATTGTAAACTGTAACCTGCTTGCATGGAAGTATATTCTTCTCACTATGACTGATCATAAAGACGCCTAATGAAATATTCAGCTTAGAAATTGTTTCAGTTGCACTTTCGGTTTTGTAACAAATGCAAAGTAAAATCACTCATGCATACTGAGAAAGAACTAAGTCTGCAGCTTTGGATTCATGCACTGTTTCAGGGCTACAGAAAGTAATACTGGTAAAATGCAGCTTGTGTACCATTTATGTATCTCCTACCTCTATTACCATATGGTTACATCTCCTTCAACTTGATTACATCTCCTTCAATTTGTGTGAGTTTAACTTTAAAATAGATTATAAATAAAGTTATTTACATTTTTTTGTCTGGATAGTTGTGGTTTTACTGTTTTAGTTTGTTGATGTATCTACAGTAAGGTAAATTGCATTCTTCACCTGTTTATGTTGGTTGCTTTGCATTTTTTTAGATGGGCAGGCTATCGTTTTCATTTTAATTTTTTCTTCTGCTGTATGGACTCATTCTCTTAATTTAGTAAGCTGGTCCTAAATTTATCCACTATTTTAAAACTGAATTCTACACGTAGAGATTTTATACGCAGGAAAGCCTTAAGTAAGATACTGTCAAAACTAAGAAATGTGGTAGCTGAGAAATATGACAAAACTACTGAGTAGAATCGTTAACACTAGTTTAACTAGTTTAGTTTAACTATTGTTAAACTAGAAAAGGCAGTCACCATTTTATGTATTAAATGGCTACCTTTGGATGACCTTAGATATTTCAGCCAAAAATATTTCCACCTTTTGTCAGAACAAAGCTAGGGAAAAGTACATTTCAGTGCTTAACCAAGTTCTGAATTCCTTCCTGCACATGCTTTGGAGAACTTGATTAAGGCAGCCATACAGATTTCGTCTCATTTTTCTAAAAAACTACATAAAGGCGACTGGGATGGGAACAATAATTTGCACTGCCTCAGTTTTAACAATAAGAAAAATGCCTGTGTTCTGCTATTTTAGTTTTCAGTTCCCTCCTAGTTGAGAACTAGCGTGCCTGTTCACAGCACGGGATGCACGGCTCTGCATGAGACTGCAGCTAATTGGGACAGATTTGCTGTATTACTCCTTTGCAAAGACTGAGCCACAAACAGCAGGTTCTCTGGCCGATACTCCACTTCCTAGCTGCTAGCACCTCAACAGCGCCAGTTGCACTGTCTCATCTCATGCCTTTCTCAGGCTCTAGTTTTTATGGCTCTGCATGTACATGCAAATACACTGCCACACCAGGTAGCCCAAAATATTTTTTTAGGGGTCTGAATTCCAGGAACTTGTCTGTAAAAGGCCAGTCCCTTCAAACTGAAGCAGTTTTGTCAGAACCACAATTTTAAAACTGTTTAAATAATTAAAATAACAAAAAATTAGTACAAAGTACTATTCCATATCAATCTCACACCCCAGCCCCAAGGTGATGTTAATGCAATATAATTTGCTAGAGCTACACTTTTTTAAAAGGCTTTATTTTCAGTAGATAAAATGCATATGCATGTTTTTAAATGATTTTTAAACACTCAAAAATGCTCAGAGAAATTAAATAAGCAGTTACATTTATAGATATAGGGATTTGGTATTGTTTGTACACATTTTAATACGATTTGGCTGGAAAAACATCAAGAAGTTGGTCCAAAAAATAAAATTAAATCCCGGCAGAAATACAGAATTTTTTCTTCAGCTTTATTTGACTTCTGAGGAAACTACGCAGACTTGTGCAATATCATCATACTCATATGTTCTCTTCAAAAATGTGTCTGTAAGTCTTAAGCCAGAGACACTCTAGAAAGGAAAAATATTTGTAAGAGTTGTTATCAGAAAGAACTACTAAGCTTATAAAACAGCTATAACAAAACTGTGCTATAGAGACTTACTTGCAATCCCTGCACCGAAGACAACAATGTAAGTGCAAGATGGAGAGATGAACTTGGGTGCAGCTTTCCAAGTTGCCTTCCTGAAACTCCACACCAGTGGATGGAGTTAGTATTGCACATTTCTAAAACCAGATCCATAGTCCTTTCACTGCTAAAGGAAATCAAAAAACAGGAATAAACCCATGGCCTTTTTTTAAGCATGCAAGGACTGCAGGCATGTAAAAGCTTGATTACTTTGTTGGTGAGGTTACTATTAAGCAATCATAAATAATTATAAGGTGGCAAGCAAGATTTTCTGTGCTGTGCAGTAATTCAGTTGCATATAACTTTGTCTGACACAAGTGTCCTGCCCTGGATTTAGCAATACTGGACAGCATAATACTGCTCATGTTTTGGATGGAGTACAAGATTTTCATAAGAATTATCTGCAGACCAGATATATGCTTTAGTCTCTGTTTTCAACTTCTATTCAGAATTACTTAATTCAACTGTCACTCTTGCAACCCTTTTATAAATGGCTACCACAGATCCCAGTGTAAACACAAATCAAGTCAAAACATGGATAAGGATGTACAAAAGACTACGGTGACAATGGTTAGCAGGCATTCCAGCAGTGGTGCAAAACTAGCAGTAAAATCAGACTGGATACAAATGGCATTGTTTATTCTGATAAAATTAACTGTAGTTAAAAAAATCCTATATACACACTCATTTTGTTACCAGATAAACTAAAATGAAATAAGATGATTAGTGATTTAAGTATGGGGTGCGATCTTAAATGATACTGCAGCCAGATCCATGGGATACCACTACAGATTTTTGGCAATCTTTTAGTTCAAATAGTATTAATAGATCATGTCGGAAGGTTTTTTTGTTTCAAGTTTTTTAAAATCATTGTAATCAAAAAGATGTGTTTCAAGTAGTTTCATGCTGCTACAACTCACAGTAAAGACCAGGTTTGAGTTGTTTCAGGAAAAAGTATTGAAAAATGAAACAAAGACAGCCACAGCCTACTCACTCAGGAAAAAGCACAAGAATCACATGACATCATTACCTGCAATTTGTTATTTTACATGTAATGTCAAAAGGTTCCTCCAAATTTACGGTGTCTGGTATTGTCTCCAGAGAAAGCCTTACATCACCATAACCAGGAGCCTGAGAAAGTACAAGAATGTATATTCTCAGATGCTGGAGAATACAGCAGAAGTTTTTACTACTCAAGTTTTCATTTACTTCCACAAATTTGGAGTAAGAGGAATTTGAAGAAAGAAGACTGACTTGTTGTGCTTTTGATCTGTACCCAAATCACAGCAGTGCTCCATCCACCACCAATGATCACCTTTTTGATAGGTTTAGTAATTCATTACACAAGGATGATCTTTATTACTAAGTTTTTCAGATAGTTCACATCACCTTAGAGTTTGAATACCCATACACAGTTCCTGAGAGCATCAGCTTTTTTAAGACTTCTCTGTCAGGCAGATAATAGATATACTATGGACACTGTAAGTATTGATTTCCTGCAGATACCCACCACTATTCCACATCCTAAGAAATAAGAGATTGTTTGTTCTCCTTGCCATTTCAGTTCTCCAAGCCTCTGGCAAAATAATTAATTGCTATCAGTTAAAAAGGCACGTGGTATGAACACTTGTCAGCTACCCAGTTCTGTCAAAAAACAAATACATTTCATATGGTCTACTAACAAATCTATGATAAATATCCTAGTTACTACCAGACAGGTCTGGTTCAAGATGGTAACCTGCAGATAAAAAGCTTTAGATTTTCAATCTCAATAAATGACAGACTGTAAGGAAAAAACAAGGGAAAATTTGTCCTGTCTGACAAGGCTTGTGACACATATTCCAATTCTGCTGATGGAACAATGCTGTAGTAAGTTACATTTGCAGCTTGATTAAAAGATATTCCCAAAGAGGTCTAGAAAACCAGTGACTAACAGGTTGGGAACAGGTTTTAGTCGTATACAGTTCATTACAGACTGAAGTCAGATGACATTTTAGAAAACGTAATAAATCAGACATTAGAGCAAGCAAAGGGATGTCAAAATGATAGATACTTCAGACCAGTTGAGCAACATAATTTTGGAACCTTTCAAGAAAGAGAAGTAATTATCTAGCACTGGAAAAATGCACACATTTTCAGCTATATTAGGTTACAGGAAGGAACCTACTGGAAAAACTATACCAGTTCCCTACACAATGTGTAGTTTGCCATAACATTAGACTTCTCTTTTGAGAGAGATATATTAAGGGAAAAAAAAAAAAAAAAGGTATTTTCTAGGATAAACTTAGCAGCAATTGTCCAAATCCAGACAGGGTGAGAGCAGATGAGAAGGCCTAAACCAGTACATACCTGTTGGCCTTAACAATGAGATATGTTCAACAGCTGAGGGTAAAGGCCTTACAGTAGCACCAAAAGGAGGAATGTAGTTTTCATCTAAAAATGAGATAATTCCTCAGAGTACAGAATCAACTAGACAACTCCTTGCTTGTGCTACTCAAGAGTAAAGTTCTTTAACTTTGGACTGGTTCTAGTCCAGTTCTGAATTGAGTATCCATGAGCAGGTGGAGCACCCTTGGCATACTATGGACATGCCTCTGTCTGGTTTAATGTCACCCAAAAAGAATGTAGTTGTGAATTCCAAGACCACTCCACAAAACAACCTGAATTATGGCATGTGAGGGTGATCCAGGATACTTGTTTCAAAAGTGCATTCCTGATCTGAACCAAAACAATGACAGGGGAGCACAGTACAGGCAAAATTCTGAGCCTGTTCAGGAAACAACGGTTATAGGGCCAGTAAATGTATAAGGAGGCAAATGATGGAAGGTGAAAGCAGCCTAGACATTAAATAATCTGATAGCACTTAAAAGATTAGAAGATAAGAGGGAGTTGCACTGAAAGTCAAAGGAGAACAAAACCCCAAAACTGTTTGCTGCTTTTCCAAAGACACGTTACTCAAAGTAGACAAAATAGCTCATGTTTCTCTATTAATCACTAGCACAAAACAATGATGGTGATGAAAACGAATCCTGGAGTGTGGAGGTGTGTTAATCACCACTATGCCTCAAGTGCAATTCTCAAAGGTTCATCTCCTGGGTTTGAGTGAGTGGTGGGGTTTTTTCATAGCAGGGGAGGGGGCTACAGGGTTGGCCTCCTCTGAGAAGCTTCTCGAAGCTCCCCCAGCTCCAAGTCAGCTCCACTTCTGCTCGAAAACTGAGCCAATCAGCTGCACCTCTGCAATAACGTATTTAAGAAGGGACGTGGTGAAGGAGGAGTTGGTCTTGTGAGGAGGAGTTGCTGCAGCTGCGTGAACACCAAGGTCAGTGGAGGAACGGAGGAAGAAAGGAGGGGGGAGGTGTGCCGGAGCAGAGACCCCCCTGTATCCTGTGGGGAGACGGCAGGGCGGCCCCCCCTGACACCCATGGAGATCTACGGTGGAGCAGACATTGATTTATGGCCTATGAGCAGCCTCATATGTCTGTTTAAGGTGGCAGCACCCAAAGGAGGTTGGTATCCTGTGAGAAGAAGCAGCCCCCACTATTGTAATTCAGTGCTGGGAGGATTGCAGCATGCGGGGGTGTCCCACACCGGAGCAGCTCGGGAAGGGCTGCAGCCGTGGGAGGGACTCAAGTAAGAGAAAGTTTGTGGAGGACTGTCTCCCGTGAGAGGAGAACCACGCTGCAGCAGGGGGAACAAGTTCCAGGATCTCCCCCCACTGAAGATGGAAGGAGTGGCAGCACTGACTGCACCCCCCATTCCCTGCCCCTGCGCCACTGGGGGAGGCGGTAGAGATATCTGGAGCAGAACTGAGCCCGGGAAGAAGGGAGGGGTGGGGGGAAGGTGTTCTCAAGATGTGGCAATGCTTCTCACTGTCCTACTCTGTTACATGTTATTGTTTGTGTCTGTAATAAACCTATGTTCTTTTTTTCTTCCCCTAATGAGCCTGCCTTTTGCCTGTGACCATAATGGGTGATCTGTCCCTCCCAGTTCCATCTCAAATCCCCAGCCTGGTTTATTTTCTCCTTCTCAGCACTGTGGGGGGCAGGGGAAGTGAGCAGCTGTGTGGTGCTCAGTTGCCCTCTGAGTTCAAACCACGACACCAATATATTTTGCTACATAGGTTATTTGATTCTGGCAATTCAAACGCACAATTCATTAAGTTATGTTGTTCAGTGATGTGAAAAAAGAAAGAGGCATGTTATGTGCCAGAAAACAAATCCTCAAGAAGGCAAAAACTGTTACCATTTACATGACCAAAAGGAACAAAAATGCTTTTGTTCAGCTACAGTCTCTTGGAATAGTGTTTTTTTCACACTTCACTGACCAAACTTATTAAATAACTTTCACAAATACATATAGAAACATGTGAATTCAGAATGAGGTCCCAAAAGTAAACAGCTTGAACTTCTCCTTCAAGTCATTATTAAACTGTTCATTGAGTTGCTTTAAAAATGGATGCTAAGTTAAATTGATGCTTAAGTTAAGCTTACCATTCTTTGGAGCTGGCTAGTTTGCAGCCTTCCTCGTTCGCCCAGATTAGTTTTCCACACAATGTCTAGTTTACCAATCACTGTTACACCTTTTATTACTCCAGCTTTTTCTGCAAATTCTTGCTTTGGTTTTAGGCAATATAAGTACTGACGTGTATCCATAGGTTGTAAGTAAGTTCTTGAGCCAAAAGTAGACTCACTAAAAAAAACAAACAACACTGGGCCTTAATTGAAAGAGTTATTTTTAAGAAGACTTAAGAACCCCACCTTTTTTCCCATCCCTCACCACCCCTTACCGTGTGTGTCTGTGCGTGTATGTATTTTGGTCATGACAAAACACAGAATATCTTTGTGTTTTTACAACAGAAAACAATTCTAGAATTTATATAGCATCAAGAACCATGAAGAAGAAGAACCCAATTCATCTAAGCCAGAAAGAACTGAGGTGGAAATCCACTTTACTACAGTATAATTTATTATTCGGCATCTTAGCACTTAGACAACAGTGCTGGTAATTTTACTTCTGCTGTTTGGTTCCCTCCCAGTAAATCTCAGTGTCATGAGCCCAAGATTCCTGTTCAGGACAAGAACCATTACAGCGGATGCAAGCACTTTGTAAGAACAATGCTCCAATATGCTGCAGGTGAACCCTTCAACGGGCCAGAAGACAGAATTTTCTCTTCAGCCCCTGCTGCAAAAGCATCCAAACATTAACTCCTCCAAAAACCCAAGCAACTGCAAAGCACAAACAGCCACAGGTAAACTCCTACCCAGAAAACACAAACTTTTCTATCCACAACAGTTTACTGAACACAGTAGACAACTCTGGCATTTAGTGTTTTACTAATTGACACTGAATGACATCTAATTTATTTCAGTGTGACAAGTTTTTATATTGTAAGATCCTAAAAGGGCATTCCACTGATTTACCTTGAATTCTGCCTTGCTAGATCTTGATTAGAACAATTGAAAACAGTTACCAGTCTAGTAGAAGGAAGCAACGACAAGTCAAATGGGTCCTGTAAGGCTAAATATGTATAGACTGATCAAGTCAGAACCAGATGTGGGTTAAATTTTATATAGGAGATACTGAAAATGTATGCTTTCATGTTACAAATTTTCTGAGGATTAAGATGGGGATTTCTCTACTAGGTAGAATTACAAAGTTTTAAGAATAGCTTCTATAAAAAGAAAACTGTAGCAGTTTTTCCAGGTGAATACATAAGACTTTGGTCTTTTTAATGAAGCAAATAAGTACAATCCTTCCATTACAGACAACTGACTAACTGTAATGCTTATATCTCATGAAACTGTAATACAAAGAAATTCAAAGTCAAATATCCTGAATCTGAACATACCTTTCCACTGCTGTGCCAACTGTGTTCAGTTCTGCAACATTATACATCATAGATGGTTCTAAAGAAACCTTCTCCATAAACATTGGAGAGGTAGTGATATTCTGAATCTGAGCTTCCAGAAACACTTCATCTGTCTGAAAAAAAAACAAAAGGGCAAGTTCATGAAAACATGACTAGTATTACTAAAAAGAGTTGACAGTGCTATTGTTAAAAAAAACCAAAACCACAAAAAGTCACGTGTTTAGTTCATGCCTGCAAATCAAATTAATTAATGCAAGAAAAAACCTTAATCCCAGTAACAATAGGAGCAAAAGTGTTAGTCAACAGGTATCTTGCCAAACAATGGATGTGGGATAATTTCACTATGTTCTAGCTATTGCTTATTTGTAATGGATCAGAACACCACTTTCCAAGAGTTTCACCAACTCAATGGCAACTGAAGTTTTAATCCAAATTATTAAAAAAGAAAAAACCAGAATAAATGGTAAGGAATTGCAGTGCACAACAACATGCCATGTCAGATTACTAGTGCATCAAGCTGTATAAAAAAATTAAAATAATTTTATTTCTTTAACTGAAATAAAATAGTTCAGGTATATGCTCTGAGATTTTATTATGAAACACTGATATACTGGCTAAAAAGCAAAAACCAGCCTCTTCTCTCGCTCAGCTGCACCATGACAATGGTTACCAATAATATACCCATCCAACTATTTAACTAGTGCTCTATCTTCAAAACATCCTGTAAGACATATTTGTTAAATGAAGCCAATGCCTGAAGATGGTATATAAGGACCAATTCTAGGACAGGAATGAAAGCTACAGACTGTTAAGCTTCAGAAGCTGAAAAAATGTGGAACTACAGGTGTGTTTCCCTCACTGCTTCTGCGGAATTGCAGATCAGTGAAGTCACTTTGCAGCTCTATAAACTCAGGATAGAATAATCATGGAAGGCTCAGTCTATTAGAGATATGAGCGCCTGGAAAAGTGAAAAACAAAATCAAAGAAGAACCAGTTAAAAAAACAACAACAACAACAAAAATGGTGTGTGTGTGTACCAAATTGCATTTACATGAGAGTTACTGATTCAGGCAGTTGGACTAGATGATTGTTGTAGGTCCCTTCCAACTGAAATATTCTGTTCTGTGAATTCAGTCAGAAGCAGCTTACGTATTTTGTTATGATAAATTAAAAAAAAAAATAAGTATTTTTATGGGGAAGGTGGAAGAAAGCTTATTGTTTCTTTTTAATCAGTTTAATAAACTACTTCATTATACAGACAGGAGTCCTGTTTGTAAATTACAAAATAAAAGTGGGACAAAGTAGTCAAAATATTTTTAGTCTCAAAAGGCCTTATGTTAGAAGAAGAAATACAGAATGGTACTGGAACTATTTTCTGTGCCTTATCAACATGTCAAACACAAACCAGATGATAGCATATATATCATAATGAATACTGTGCAAGCTCCATGAGTTCAGAACCGACCTCACACTTGCAGAAGGAGTTGGAAATAACCTCAACCCAAACATGGCTCTCAGTGATCATTACTACTACCACCTGACTGTCACTTAAATTGATACTGTTTATATCCCATAAATCCATTGCTCAAAGTGTCTATTCACCCAAATTTTAGTTGTTTTCAATGCAGCAACCATAGGCAGAAATTGTGAAAAAGCTAATTTGAAAGGGAAAAGAAAAAACAAGCAGCATAATGAAAAAGCAAGTTAGTTTTGTGTTATTCCTAAGTTGTTTTAATATGGTTTTAGAAAAAAAGCCCTTAAGTACTAAGTTATTTTAATACAAGGCACACCTTAAAGTGAAATCTGACTGCAGAAGTATTATACTAACTCATCAACTGTTACATGCAGTTAAAAGTTGGAAAGTGCAGTTCCAGCTAGCGAAAGGAAGAACATCCAGTTGCTGCTCTCTCCTCAAACCCACTGTCTCCACCAACCAGACGTGAAAAGTTCTGTCACAGCTTACACAAGCAGTGCTGTAGTAAAACCTACATTTCTATGGGTCAAAAGCAGGAAATTTTTAAAAATTATTAACTCCCATTTTCAAATAATTAATCTAGTCAAATTTTGTTGAGGTACTTTATAGGAGGACCCCCGCAAGAAAGAGTCTATAATAATCAACTTTTAGTTTCAACAATGGTTATTAAAGAAAGAGCTAACCTGTTAGATGATTAGCTTCACATTTAAAGATGAGAAAACATCAGTTCATGATATGCAGAACAAACATTGCTTTTCCATTATGTTTGTAAAAGAATGTCACAACAAGCACAGAGACAGATAGGCAATTAAAAAAGCATACATATTTATAAAAAAATAAATAAAAATTACCACAGAACTGAGGTCACTCTAATGGGAAAATAAAAAAAGAACACATTAGAGAAATTAGGGTTAAATGTTAAAGAAAAAGGAGTCTAACTTTCAAACAAAATGCATTTCTGCATTTTTTTTGCACCATCTAAACAAGATAGCATTAGTAAGACAGAAATGTAAATAAAAATGGATGCAAACAAAGATGACAACTACATTTCTACTAAGTTATAGCTAGTATGGTTACATGGATTACTAGCTTTGCTTAAAGAACCAATCCAAAGTAGAGCCTAAGGCACACAAGTCACAGATAAGATATGGTAGAACAAACTAGCCCCAAAAAAAAGAGTTAGTTTTAGAGCAAGTTTAAAGTTTGTCCTGAATTTAAATCCATGCAATGGGTTGTATATAAAATGGAAAAACAGTCTTGTCATTTTACAGGTAGTTTGAAGTATCCACATACATAAGGTCTCAAAAAAAAAGTAATGTGGTAAGGTGTTCTAGTAAAGCTACAGTACTGCAGCTTATAACAAAATTTGGCATAACAATTGGGAAAAACTCTTTTTTGAATATCCATCATTCCAAAACCCCAACTTTAATTGCAAACTTTGTTTTCGTAAGTGTCTGCATATTTGTCTCCCTATGCATGTTTGCAGGAACAGAACCTTTTACAGAGCCTTTTCCAAGGCACACGAAAATCAGTGAGAGACTTTCTATAGAGGGTAACTCAGTCTCAGGATTGCAGGAGGTTAGGGCGATAGGGCATGCGTTCTATGCATGAATTTCAGTGATCAACTTGATTTGGATGCTACTGAAATATGAGCAACAAGCAAGAAAATTAAGGTTCAGCGTCATTTCTTGTCATAGAAAAAAATGAAATTATTGATTATAATTTCTAATAGAAAATAATCTTTAGTGACAGACTTTATGAATCGACAGTATCACATCTGTAGTATTAATGGTAACAGTTTAAGTGGTTAGTCAACCCTTCAAGATCTTTAGGTAACTAATAACTAACACATACCGATTTTTTTTTTCTTCCCTGCTCCCAAGGATAACAGTCTTTCTTAATATTCAGGATGAAGGTCTTGGTGCTTTGATAACAATGTGTATCATATACAACATCTAACCAAAGACTTATTTCTAGGATTTATTTTTTTTTTTTCACTTCTGTAATCATAACACATAGAAGTACTTTATATACTTTCAGAAATTAAATATGAATGGTACTATATCAGTTTGCTAGGCAAATGAAAATTGTTCAGTTAGTAACATCCAAAATTTTTTTTTTTTTTTCCAATCATATGGATACTATGGTAATGGGAGTTGCATAAATGCCTGAACAGGAAGAAGAAAAGTCATCAAAGCAGCCTTTTAAAACATCTATGGGGAGGGAATAAAACAAAAAAAAAACCACAAATACCAGCTCAGACACTAAAGCTTCTCACATATCTTTATCATGAGGCACTGGTGGCTCATTGAAGAATGGAGTTTAAGCCCCTTACCAAGGTCAGTCCGTAAAACAACTTTGTAAGAAAAGAATACTTTTGACCTATGTCAAAGTCTGCCCAGAATTTACCTTTAAGAGGTTTTTATTTCCATTTGTTATGAAGTGTTTCAACACACAACAAAATTTACACATGAAGTATAGAAACAGCAACATTTAATTTAAGATACTTATCCCTCTTTTGCCTACCATGTAGTTTCTATCTGAACACCACAATCCATGCACAAAAGGAGGTTTCTTTTGTTTCTAGAGGAATTACCTATTTTTTTAGGATTATTTTTGTTCTTAAATCACAGCAGGAGACATTTATGGACATTTCCATTTATGGATAACACCAGTTCTATAAAGCACTCAACCACTGATATGTGCTTATGTTCCGACACTACTCAGGTATCTCACACCTGGTCAATCTAAGGATTGAAGTCTATGGCCTAGATACATATACCACGATATATTTAGGAAAATGTTTGTCTCTCTTCCTCTGTAATATGATATTTAAATCACTTATGACCTGTGCCTTGATTTATATTCCCTATAAATAAATTACATGCTATATATTAAATATCACATAATTTACATGCAATTTATTCACAGCAGAGAGAAAATCGTTATGGAAAGTTTCCCACACAACTCTGAACAAGACAGATCTTTGCATCTGGAATCCTCATTTTTAGAGCAGAAATTCTTACATGTTATTTCTCCTGCTTTCTCTATTGATACTGTCAGTAAGTGAAAGAAATAAACCTTTCACATCTCTATAGCCATAATCTCGCATGATGAAACTGAGGTGTGATTCTGCTTTTCTACATGCAAATTCATAATATATACATCTGCTTAGTTAAGAATAAACAAGAGAGCAAAATATTTTCTACCTAGCTTAAAGCAAATTATTTTTCTAATTTCCAAAATTTCACATATTCTCTTCTCCTCTAACTGACACTTGGGGTTTTTTTCTCCCACCTACTATTCACTGCAATATAAAACACCTACAGCTTTACTCTTTTAATACTATATCAAGCAAACTGTTTAAGAATACTAATGCTAGTCATTTCAGGGGTTATGGGAAAAGTTTAATACTCATAATAGAAGCTCTTGAAGTACTTTGCAAGTATCAGTACGCTCACAAAATTAAGCTACTTGCTCACTATCACAAAGCAGGTAAGTGATAATGATGGAAACAAATGTCCTAATTTCCTATGTAATGAGATATTGTGGAATTTTATACCTTACAACAGACCTATATAATACAGATATCCACAGGGAATGTCTACAAATAAAAAGAATACTGTATGTAATTTGTAAGAGTTTCCACTATCCATGCCACCTACAGTTAAAATTCTTCCCATAAATAGGCAAAGACAGATTCCTAAGTATGTCCAAATAAATGTACAAGGCATATATAAGGTCATTTATTTTGAAGCACTGTGTATAACTGTCACAAACCTAAAAATTAAATTATTGAACAAAGAGGTCATATTTAAATTGGGGAAATTTAAATTTAGATTTCCTCAATCTGGTAAATATTTATCTGCTTTGTGAACAATTAATCTCCCTTTCAATAAGTACTCTATTGGCCTAAATACAGAAGCAATAACTGAAAGTATTTGAGTTCATGGGAAAGTGGAAAATATGCAAAACTGTCAGTCAATTGCATTAAGGTCCTAACATGTGCCTTAGTTACCATCTCCTTCCCCCTTTGTGAAAAAGATATCTATTTTTAAACAAAATTATATAAACTCACCACTGAGTTCCCTCCCTTTAGAACTGATCATTGTTCTCACAAACATGTTTACTTAAGAAGCTCTTTGAATTTAATCTAACCACCTAAAGTGAAGTAATAAACCCAGCACACCAGAACAAACCCAAACACACACAGCTCTCACTTACCTCAGCATTGTAGAATTTGGTTTTCACATCTAGTGGTTTAAGAACCTGAATGAAATGGAAAAAAGACGGATTGACAACTGGTTTCTCAGACAACTTCAGCATAAAATGTTTATAAGTGCTAGGATCTTTACTGAAGTGTTACTTTTCTTTTTGATCTTACAGAACAGGTGCGTAACGGAATATATGATACAATCAACTCAGCTAAAACCTCACAATCCAGAGTACATACCTGCTGCTTCTTACTTGCACACTTGACTACTTTGCTACTAAGCAGTCTTCTCAGACTGAAAACAAATACTTCCCCCCCTAATCACTGGCCTCTTATGAAACCAGACAAATCCAGTGCACTAAGTAGATCTATGTCTTCAAAATAACATTACATCCATCTTGTATCCTGAAGTGGTCTGCACTTGCTTCCAAGAGTGATCAAGAACCATGTAATATGTACAAGTCCTTCAGTGTTCTGCAGCAAACAAAAGTTGCTGAGGGCTTCTCTAAAAATAAATGAAATAGAGAACTATTCATGTGATTAGTTTAAACAACAAACCCTTATCAGGCTTCACTTCCTTCTTGAAAATGCAACTGTTACAAGAAATAAAAAAGCCAATAAATCATTTTAATTACATGAGATTAAATCAGCAAGAGAAAACAATTTGATGATATAAGGTGATAATAAAGTGTTGGTTATTACGTCCTTGAATTTGGTGCATAAAGCCACTACAGTTAACACAGTCAAATATGAAATGGATATAAACTGATGTAACTGAAAGAAATAATCTTCTATCATACTTGTAAAGAAACAAATATCAGTTATCTGGCTGAAGACATTTACTTCCCTTTACACTGGGAAACTTTTCATTTGTTTACATATAAGTGTACTGCATCCTGAGAGACTCCTGAAGTTCCAAGTTATCAATTAATTTTTTGGCCCTGAAGAATTCAAGATTAAAAAAAGTCTTCACAGAGATTTTTGCATTATAACAGGAATAATGTTCAAATCTTTCAAGTAATCATAACTATCTCTCTCTAGTCAGAAAAAGAAAAGTAAAAATTTTAATTTAGGTGTTTGTTGGTTGAGTGTTTTTTTCTGCCAAATATTTTGCCTCAGTGAGCTTCTTATTAATTTCCCTAAATGCTGGTGTTTTTTCTCTCTTTCTGATAAACAAAATCTTTCCATTCATTTCAGTAAATTTCAAGTGGCATTCCAAAAAATATAAAACAATTATTGCGAGGTTCACACCCACACTCCCCCCAAAAAACAACCAACCATCAAACCCTAGAAAGAATAATTCCTTCTCCAAATAAATACTACGGTGTTAGTTACCCACAGAAAGCTTTTGATCAAAAAGGCACTATTGATCAGTATTAAACTATATATAACAGTTGAACAAGATACTGTTTAAAACCAACTGTAACACAAGTTCAACTTAAAAGATCCCAGAAAACATAACTGAGGAAGTTGAGAATGTGTGAAAGAGAAATGCTTTTTTTGTTATAAAATAGCTGGTGGCACCTTGATCACTAGCAGCCATCAACTCTCACTGTAAAGACATTGCTCCATTTTCTGTCACATTTCTTTTTGTTTGTTCTCAGATTTTCTAGCTGGTGTCCCCATGTCAAATTTAAAAACCAACAACCAAACTTGCTTAGTGAAGTGTTTTTCTCATATGAATCAGAAAGTATTTATAGAATGGTGTTAATGTGTATATATACTTTTGAGAAGCACTTATGCTTCCTTCTTTGAAGGAAGAGCTTCAAATTTGAGAGATAGCTGGCCTTAACTATTTTGACATTAAAGCTGCCTATGCTGGATTCAGTTAAAAAGCACAGAAATTACAACATGCATGTAGACCCCTGAAAAATGTGCACAAATAAATTTACATATCAAATCTAAAGGAGACAAACTGACATCTTCAAAAAGGCTCTGGCAAGACCAAGGGTAGGGAAGGGAGAGAAGATGAGAACTGAAAGCCTGCAGAAGCATACATTAGTGATCAAAGAAATCTGAGAGGGGGACAGGGACAGAATACTGAACTCCTGAGGGACAAACAATAGAGAAATTGAAACAGTTTCACAAGGATAGCAAGACAAAACACACAAAGATGAAAATCAGCTTCATTAAAGATGAAGAAACGCTGCAGTTTCTGGATTCAGAGGAGAGCAACATGAAAACTGATATGAAATTATTTTTTGTAGGATTGTCTGGAAACAACTCTGACTAATCAACATCTGCCATTACAACGCCTACAGGAATTAACAGCACTCGGGTTTTCTTTGTCTGTAGTGCATGGAAGGTTAGCCTTCTAAAGACTGAAAAGCTTTTTTTCTGAAGTATCTAGATATAATAGTAGAAAAGAGCAAATGGAAATCACCTGAGACTTGCAAAAGATAGAGGTCTCAATTATATAGTGCCCCTGTATTGCCAGACACTCTGAGAGAGTATCTAAAAATGTATTCAGTAAAGCATGTCACCTCATCTTCCATTCTACAGGAAAGAACCCACAGTTATCCAAGTCTCAGCGTATTTCTCTAAAAAATAAACATCCATTAAGTATATAGCTAAAATAGACTCTTTCCTGCCAGAACCAGTCCACCGATAACAGTAATTTCCTGCTTTCCTCAGTTAGTCTAATCTCAGGTCTTGAAATCTGTGTGGTTGAACAAAAAGTTTCAACTCTATCAATTACTTCTGTGGATATTAGTCAGACATAAAGCATTAGGCTTCTTTGCTTCGTTTCCTTTAAAAAACAAACCACTAAGTTCCAACTTAAAAAAGGTTACACATGTTAAAAGAAAAATCAGAATTTTACAATCTAAAAGCAAGGGTTAGATGTGACAAATTCAGAATGAACAACACTTGTTCTATTTAATAATAATCATAAAACTGGATGCCATCAAAAGGGTTTTTCCAAAGAGTAGATTTTTCTTTCTCAATAAATGAATAAAAATTATAGAACATAATATTCGTTACTGCTGAAATGTTTAACTGCATGGTAATTAGAAACCATCAGTTCATGTGAAGTTTGAAGAGACATTTTTTAGTGGTTCACTTTTAAAAGTCAAACAGATTTTTAGTATGTAAATGTGCTTTTGAAGTATCAAGTATTTTAAAATGTTTTTTCCAGATTCACTTATTAAAAGCAGAGAATAGTTCATGTAATACCTGAAATTTGAAGAACTTTCTGAAGTACATCTTCTCTCCTGTCTGTGTAGTGTAACTTACTGCGCAAACTAAGCTGAAAGAAAATATTTTTTAAAAAATAATTTTTAATTACTTTAAATTTTGTGCCTATATCAAAGCAGCAACAGAATAGCATGCATGTGCTGCAGTGTCACTTAAGCTCATTTAATCACAGAAAAATTCAAAACCTTACATGTGTGTTCCGATCTCCTTTACTTCATGATGGATCACATCATCAATGCAACAGTCAGGTTTAAGTTCTGCTACTGCAGCACTAGAAGCTGAAAGGTTCAGGCGCTGAGAACTTGTCTGAAGATCAGCCTGGGGACAGAAAAACAAAGTGTTGGTTATAACTGCAGCTCCTTAAAGCAATTCAAAGAAAAATACCTTCTGTTATGAAGTACTAGGTTTCACTGAGCATTTTGTACCCTACATGCTTTTATGCATATTATATAACTAAGGTATGTTGAAATGATGAGATATTTGTCAAAGCTAAAGACAAGTTCTAAAATACATGTAAACGGCCCAATCCTTTAACATGCAGCCTATAAAATCTTTGTTTACTTTTTACATTGAGTACCACAATGACTTCTGGAATTTCTATTCTCAATGTATTATTTGTTCAGCAGAAAATGCAAAAAAAAACATGCACTAGAAAAGAACTCATTTGAAATATAAGCAAGATACAAGTCAATGTATGCTTTACAGAGACTTGCTTTGATGACCTCATTGGAAGTGAAAGTAAGTGAATACAATTGCAATTTTTTAGCTGTGGAATTTTTGTTACATCAATTCTCCAGAGAAGCTTTATAACATACCCATTTTTTTTTAATACAAATCTAGTTCTTAATTTTAACCTTTACAGATTTTTGTCATTGATTCTATTTTTATGTCTTATTGCTTCTAATTTCCAGGTATATTCTCTGAACTGGAAAAAGGACAGATACTTCCTGAAGTCTACATATTAGCAATAAACATACAAGATATTGTCAGAAAACGTACTCAAGATATTTAATTTTTTTATAAATCCAGTAAGTAGGTTTATCTTCACATACCTTCACCAGTATGTCCTTGACAACTTGATTACTATCATTGTGTACACTAATATAACTGGAAAATGTTTCTCCCAGAAATATATTCCTGTGTTTAAAAAGAAACAAAAGTATGACTAACAACAGTTATTTTTAAAAAATACAGAACATGTCACTGAAGTCCCACACATTTGCCAGATCAAATCCTAAAAGTACGTTGGCATTTTCACACCCATACCTCTAAATGTCATTCTTCTAAGACAACTTCAAAAGGGAACAAACAAATCAACATTTTTTTCTAGATAAAAATGTGAGAAGAAGATGGCTTACAGTAGCCACAAAAATCACTGTTGTAAACTCAGTATAAGATGTGGTTTATAGTAGTGCAATACATTAGAAATTCACCTACAGCTGCAAATTTTTTTCAGCTTGCAATCCTTACTACATTCAGAGCCAGGCTACAGACAAGCAACGTCAGGCAGCACACATTTATATATTATGTCACATTATAAATCAAGCCACAGATTGTTTTTAAAATGATCAAAAATCTCATTGAGTAACAATAATGTTCAAAAAGAAAGAAAAGTAATAAATAAACACATTATAGTTAAATGAATCCTAAACCTAGCATGTTACAGTTAAATAATTAATTCTTACCCAAAATTTTGAGGCAAAGTCAGCATTTCTCCTAGCATCAAAGTTTCTGCTCCCTTTACAGTAGAAGGATCATCTTTCATGAGCTGGTTAAATAGATTACCTGTAGAAATATCAAATTACTAGTCTCTAAATATTTGGTAAGTCTAAAGCTTTGTCTACATTTAAGTTATGACACTTAATCACTTATTTAGATGCCCAATGAACCATTCAGGATGCATACTGAATGGCGCAATCACAAAGGCATTGATCAAATTAAAATTAAACTTTAAGGGAAATTCTGCCCAAGTACATTACATAACAGAACTAATCATCCCCACTTACTTTCTTCCCCTACTTGCTTTGTATCTCCACACAATCCTCTTTTCTTGAATCTTTCCTTTGCCTCTTATACTTGACTTCTAGACTGCAACTATTACTGAGTGACAGCCAGGGATTTCCAATTTATGACTGTACACCAAGCATAACACAACTCAAAAGCAGTGATTCCTGCAAAATAATTTTCCATAGACCTTTCATATGTTGGTTCTAATTACCAGAGCATTTTCTCCAGATAAAGATAGTAATGCCAAATTTTCTACAAATACGCATTTCTCTCTCACAACTGCCTTCCATCTTGTGTGTTAATTGCTCAGACTTTGAGGTCACATGTTTGCAATATCATCACCAAGCTTTCAAAGCCGTAGGTCAAGAGTTGTAGAGTGCACCTTAGTATTTTCCTATAGCCATTACCAGACATAAAATACATTGCTGTTTCCAATTATTGTCTGTGTGAGGTTATAAGACTCCTCGGATGTCTAAGTCTCAGGTGCTCACATTGCTTAAACCTGGTAATAAATACATAATAATCAGTAGAAAAGACATACCGGGCAAATCTCTTTCTTCACAAGTCACTGGAATATTAGTGAATAAAGTAGGTTTGGTTAGCCTCATCACTGCAAAAATCAGAAAATAAACCACAGGTCAATGAAACAATTATTTTTAAATTTTATTTTATTAAAAGCATAATTTGTTTGCTCCCCTTCCACCAAAAAAAAAAAAAACACAATGACCAAATCTCAGCCTCAAAAAGGGTAAAACCTTTTTGGACTACCTGGTCTTTTCCAATAGAAAAAATTCCCTGCTACTCTGATATCCAAAAGCACTAGTGATGCTGTTGTTCCCTCCTGCTTTATTACCCTGGTGCACTAATATCTACTGCTTTCAATCTTGTGTGCTAAAGTTCTTATACCTGTTACAGTGTGAAGTGCCTTGTGGATTTCAGGAGAAGCACACCAATTTAATTTTTTTGTGGACTCTTCTAGGCTAAGTGGTCCTGGGAAATCACATGGGTGATGATGGGGGAACAGAACAGGACATGATGACTAGCACAGACCGTTTTAGTCAAACTCCAGGCTATAAAGAATTGCATTTACACCCTAATCTCCAAAACACAGGCAAGATAGAGTTGCAAGTCTAAAAGCTGACTTTATTTATAGAACCACTTTTTCTTTTAGCCACAAACTTTACACTCAAACCAGCAAAACCATCACAAAAACATCAGGAACATACTTACAAAAAACCTATTTTATCAATACTGACAAAATCAAAATCATTGAGACCTCACTATTAAAAACCCTCTACTTCAAGAAAGTGGTATTTTCAAAGTCTATTTTAACTCCGAATACTCAAAATTACATTATTTCTATTTGTATTACAGATTTAAGCATCTTAAAATAATTCCTTCCTATTCATATAAACTAACGGTCCTAATCTCGTATCTAGCTTCTCATGAAAGCATTCGTATGAAACAAAGTTGAACACTTTTAAGCTCAGGTGTTGATCTGAATATGCAAATGTCACTGATTTGTTTTTCTCTGAAACTTAAACATAAAACCAAAAGCCCAAAAATTCTGAAAAGTAAAACTAAAAAAAAAAAAAAAAAAAAGGATTCCACTTGACTGCAACAAGTTAAACAACATCCTTGCACTGACACATGTATTGTGCTTTTATCTTTATTGTAGTTTTGTACATCTTCTATGTCTAATCAGGATTTACTACTTCCAGTTGTGTAAAATATTTAATTATTTCAATACACATTTAGGTGTAGTGGGTTGTATTGGTTCATAAGGAGTTATACTACTATACAGCAGACCTATGGAAGTTAGCACCAACACAAACAAATCTCATTTCTCACAAAAAAAAAGGTAATACATTCTCTTCGCTATGGTGAAAAGTTGAAAAATATGACCTCTGAAGGCTTAGAACCACAAGGCAAATAAAAAGTCCCAAAATATACAGAACAGAGTAAGTGGAGAACCAGATTCAACACTGAAAATGCATATGAACTAAGCATTTCTGGAACAGTTCAAAATAAGAGTCTGGATTTCAGCTTGTACATCGGTGCTACCCAAGACTGTAATAATTCTGTAGAGAAACCAAATATGATGTTCACTTTTTATTACATGAAAGTTATCCAGCTGAGGTGCTCACAGCTAGTAATGAAGGTACCATTATTCTCACACAAGCCAAACCAAGGCAGCAGAAAGCTCACAGCTACCACTGAACAGTGACACTGATCTCTGTTTAGTAAGATGTTTGTTTAGGTCTTTTGTTGATATATTAAATAAATATAGTGGGACTGTACTATTGGCGGTTACTTGATTTTATTCAAATCTACAGTAAACCCATGTCAACTAGTACTTGCTGACTGTTTCTAAAGGACAAGTTACAGATCATGTTTAGGACCATAAATAAACAGATAAGAGAATGAAGTCAAAACACAAACAGCTTAAGGTATGTAGATTATCATATTTAATAGGACTACTAAATTAATAGCAGAAAAAAATGTATCTTTGCAGACAACCTCTCATATGTTTTTTCTAAGATCCTAGACATAACCTACAACATTAAATAAAACTCAAACCATGTTGCATTCTACTGCACTATAACTTTTAAAATGCTGATGCACAAAGAAATGTTGTTACTATTTGTGTTAAGCTCAGAAAAATAATTTAAGTGAAATAACTTGGCTATATAACCTTTAAAACTAGACCCTCAGTTACTCTAGACAACATTTTATATCAGTTTTGCTAAGTGGTAATATTAAATGTCAGAAACACCCTAAATGTCAATACAGAGCCCCCTTAACATTAAAAGTTTAGAAATTCATGTCAATGATCCAAACTGAGCAATATACTTGATTTTAAACTACAAAAAGGTATGTAATGCCTGTAATAAAATATCATTATTCCAACACAAGGATGTCATCAAAAGAAAAAATGTAAGTGAAAGTCCAAGGGGATTTTATTTGGTTTTTACAGAGAGGGGTCTCCCTTATGCTTATGTGCACTTTTATTTGATAAGTGTTAACGATCATCTAACAATCTACAAATACCATTCACTTATTTTCCCCCTTTTCCAAATGCCACAGACCTTGACCTCCAGCTACAGCAAAATAATCTGGAGTTAGTAGGGGTGCTCAAGAGAAATACACACTCTTGCAGCCGTATCAATCCCAGTTCAACTGCTCTGCTGACCCTTCAAACATTGAATTGAACAGGAACAGCATGACCTTGAAACACTTCATTTTTTCACCTGACAAAAAGTCATGCTGAACTCAGCCTTTTAGCACTATAAAACGCATTCAAATCCTCAGAGACCTTTACCTTCCATAATGACAATAGGGGTTTACAGATAGACATCTAATTTCTTAATTCCCTGATGTGTAGCTGGAAGTCAGTGCTTTCTTGTTCCCAAATATAATTAGAAATAATATCTAAAGTTGTTAATTATTTTTCAGCTTCCACTGAAACTTTCACTAGTATTTCTGGGAAAATACAGATAATGTTACTAAAATTGCATATATATGCAAGAGAAAGTAAATCTGTAATTCATGCCAGGGCTGTGACTTCATTCAAAAACCTCCACATACTACCTTCAGGAAATAATCAAATCTTGAAAGTCTCAATGACAAAAATAATCACAGATCCTTATATCCAATATAACAACTCACTTAAAACTATTTTTCCTTCTTCTAATTTCAAAGAAGCACAGTGAGGATGTAGCTTGCTTGATCAAAAGCATAAATGTTATTATCTGATGCACCTTGACATAATAGTCTGGAATTCTTAGTTTGATTTTTTTCATTTAGACCACAAAGGTAGAGAAAAGCTACAAAATGCAGTACTAAGCTAAACAGACAGTTACTAATCTTAATAGGAACCATTCATATGTCTCCTGGCAAAACGAAGTTAAATAAATATATTATTACAGTTAAAAAACTGTAGCAAAGTAGTACTATGCAGATTTCTGCTCATTAATTCTCCAGCTGTTCTGAAGTTTGTATATTCTATATTGCTTAAAAAGTACTTCAGATAGCAATTTTATTATGAAACTCTATCTTACAATTACAAACTAAATATAATTCCAAATTTATGTACAAGCAAATTCATTTTATCAGTAAGACTTAGCTTTTCTCTAAGAATATTTCTAACATATTCACAGTACAGTATATCACAGAAAATCCATATCTGTCCCACAGATCTTTGGATAGTAGCATTGCAAGATGGCAATTCATTCTGCTTGATGAGTCTATTCAATTTTATCCAGATGTCCTCCAAATTCTGATTATTACAAATAGACTGTTCAATTGTCCACTTTGCTCTATAAAATGCATGCAGTTTTAGTCTTTCCAAATTACTCTGCAGTTCTTGAGATAAAGGAAGAATCTTTTCTTTAAGCTTAGGGCTAGGGAGAGAGACACTCCAAGACCTTTTCAATTTTTGTTTTCCATTAGGTGCTGGTTCTCCTTGATTCTCCAAGTTAATTGGTCTGTGAACAGTTTCTGCTTGCATTAAAGTCTGCCCATGTTTTATGTTAGACTGAAACTCAAGGAGATTTTTTGTGCAGTCATAATCAGGAGATTCTGTAACATATTCTGAAGGTGTAAAAAGCTGTTTCAGTTCTTCTGCTTCCTCACAAGAAATAACAGGTGGCCACTTTTTTGGTTTGAGGGGAAGTCTGCATAAATCATTTGGAAACCAGGGTGTAAATCTTGGTAACGGGCGAATAGGAAGCTCCTTCACCGCTGCTTCTGCAAACTTCTGCAGTTTTATTAGATCTCTCTGATGTGGTCGATAATGCAAGACCACTTCCATGCTTGTACAGTAGCAATCCAGTTATTCTTAGGAAAAAGAACAGTGTCTTGATTAGGACTCTCAAATCTAGACTGAAACATCTTATTTACAAGAATTTCCTTCCCTTGTGCTGCAAAGATCACTGGAAAACAGGACCTAAAGCGGAAGTATTATAAAAAAAATAAGATACTACCATATTAAGGAAAACACTGCTACGATATTTTACAAAAAAAAGTAACATTTAGTAAAAACAAGAGAGACAAATATATCAGAACTTTCTACTTTATCCAGGCTGAACATTAGCAACTGTGTTCCATTATTACCAGTGTAACTTCAGTATGCTGAACATTATCCATATGCACATAGTTCGTTCAACACTGTCCCTCCCAAGAGTATTTTTTACTGTCACCATCTCATACTTGCCATCCATCTGTCATTATTCTTGCTATATTGTTGTGATGAATATTAAAAGACATACAGTTACTACTGCCAATTTTCTCAAATTTACCAGACAATTCTGTTTCTTACAAAAGTGTTTTCTTCCTACACTTCAATATTTTAAGCTAGGGCATATAAAGCAACTAGAAAACACATGTGTTACAAAATGCCTTTCTGAAATAGTACTGACCTATAATGCAGTTTTCAAAGTCACAGGTTAAAAGGGAAGCTCTATAGGCAAATTAAAGTTGTCTGCTTCCATTTCATATCAGGACTACACATCTAGTTTCAGTCTCAGAGCTTCTGAGCAATACATGCAGCCATCATTTTAGTCCTTAAATTAAGGACCTATTAATTCTTAATTTATTAGATTCTTAGAATAACTAAAGACTCATTAAGTACTTAAAGACTTGATACTTTCATACATTGTTGCTTTCTTTCATACAAAGATTACATTAAATAGTGGGGAACTACAAATGAAACTATGAAACATTACTAAAACAGCACTCTCTTGCTCTCGTTTTTAACCCCTAACAAGTTTGCAATCATTTCAGGTTCCCTGTCAGAGATCAGCAATACACAATGATACTAAAACCAGTAAAATCCAGGACTGCTTAATCATAACACTGTCAAGATTTTGTCTGAAATAGTCACAATGCAAATAAACCCTGATACTTTTCTTACTTCTTTTGCAAAATCTGTAGCCTGAACACTGCACCAAACTCAATAAAAGCCCAAGGATTTTATTGGTTTCTTATGAAAGCAAAATGATCCATCATAAAGCTTTTTGCTTCTAATTAATTAATGTGTAATGTCAGCTGATTATGTTGCCTGTTCTCAGTTTTTTTTACCTTTGTGTGTGCACATATATGAAAATGGGCTTATAAATCTTTGAATCTTTAACAGATTTTACTGTGACATGCAGGCACCATTTAAAACTCTCTCCAGCAGTGTTCTAAAACTAGTAAATGGGCAGAAGATGGGCTTTGAAATCATGTACACACCTGCACTACTTTATCCATTTCGACAGCCTCACCGATTTAGAATGTTCCCATGATTGCGATTTTGACCAACTATTTATTACTCCTACTTAACTAGCTGCATTTATTTTATAAACAAGCAGAGTTAGGGAAAAATAAAGTAAATATTATGCCTCTTGGCTGAAATATGGTGAAAGCAGATTCAGGCTTTTCAGTGTTTCAATTGCTGGCTTACTGGTACCCAACTGCCAGCAGAGATGATCTAATTCTTTACTGCGCTCTCTTGATTTCTCTACTAATTCCGCAAAGTATGCAAGCGACATACACTTATTTATTTTCACTATTCACTATTTCTGAATCACGGGCGTAAACGTGGCAGCTGTGCATTAAGCACGAGGCCAAAGGGGCAAAAAACATCAGACGGGGGGGGGGGGGGGGGGGGGCAGAGGGGGGAACAAACAAGACAGCAGGGAACTGGAATTTTTTTTTAAATATATTCCTGTAAGTGCCAAAAGTCTCGCACAAAATACAAATACACCGAACAGCCTCAATGGCCCCGTCCAGTAAGGGGCACGCCCGTGCGCTGGGCCTTCTGTCCCTCACAACCGCTCGACCCCACCAACCTCCTTCACCCCCGGCACCTCCCGCCAGCCGCCCCGCCGCCAGCCGCTCCTGACGGGCCGCCCCCTGCTCGACCTTCGTCCGAACCGGCGGGAAGAAACGGCCTCCCCTCCGGAACGGACGCAGTGTTCGACGGCCAGTTCGCAGCCCGGCCGCTGCGCCCCGCCTCGCCCCTCAGGCCCAGCTCCGGGGCTGGGAGAGGGCCGAGGGCAGGCCCAGCCCCAGGGCAGGCGCGGGGGGCGAGGGCAGGGCCGGCGGGTACCGGCGGGCCGCGCTGTCGGTACCTTTCAGAGCCAGCAAATGCTCCTGCTTGGGCTGGTTAACGTCCATGGCGCCAGCCTTCACCCCTACGGAAAGGCAGACGGACCAAAAAGCTACCGATGGCGGAAAGCGCTCGGCCGGGAGGAGACAGAGCCCGAGCGCTGCACACACGGCCGGACACGGAAGCTGCTCTCCCAACACGCAGTGCGGCACAGCAGCCGGCGCGCGAAACTACACATCCCAGAACGCCCCGCGGCCCGCTCCCCCGCCGGCGGGCGGGCGCTACCTCCGTGGCATTCTGGGGGATGTAGTCTCCCGGAAGCCACGGGTGCAGCTGCACGATGGGAACCATAGTTCTCTGCTGAGGGTCGAAGGAGGCGGGCGCAGACTGGCGAGGCGCCCGCAGGCTCCTTCCTGCCGGCGGCCGCGCGGCTCCGCCCTCCCCAAGATGGCGGCTCTAGGTGTAAACAAGGTCGGGACCGGTGCTGGGCTGGACGGTAGCCGGGGTTCTGGCGGGAGTGGCCGCGCCCCGGCTGGCGCTGCAGTGAAGGTGAGACGGACTGCTCGGGGCCCTCCGCGCTCTCCGGCTCGGCCACCTCCTGCGGCAGGGCGGGCAGTGGCGGCCGGGGCTGTGCCGGCGCTGCCCCAGCTGGGGGAAGGGGTAGTGCGGGAGCGGGAGGTCTCCGGTTCATGAGGCGTTCCCTGAGGCGGCGGGGCTCGGGCTCGGGCTCGGACTCGGCTGGGCTGCCGCTGCCGGAGCCCTTTCCTCGCCTTCCCCGCGCAGAGCCGCGCTGCCGCGGGGCGCCTCGGAACGGGCTGCGGGGCGGCAGGCCTCTCTCTGTCTGAAGGGGAGGAAGGGTGATTGGCTCGAAGTGGGGAGCTGTCTCGGAGAAGATGTAGCACCCAAGCTCCCTAAGGTGGCTAGGTGACGCTACTGTCTTATGGTTTGTCGGGTGGGCGTTTATTCTTTCTAAATGATGATCAGTTTTGCTTTTTATTAGCAGTTTAAGATGTTCCAGTCTCCCCTGCTGTTTGTTCCTGCTACCTCGGTCCTGTGATTGTAGTTTAATAAATGGCTAACGTGATATGACTGACCTTTGTATGTACATCAGCTCTGAATGGAAACTTTCTCTTCTGACTGATGATCTGCTTTGGCAGGGTCTTGCCCTACATTTCCTTTTCCTGCAAGGATGTTTCTCCTTACTTAGTTGTGCAGCTTGACCAGTGAGTGGGCTTTTCATGTGGCAGTGCGTTAAATGAATTGGGCAAGAACTGGTGGTGATCAGGTTGGACTCTGAAAAGTAAAAGTTACAATATTCTGTTCATGTCTATTTATTTGGTTTTTAAATATCATTCATATTTTTATTTGTGTGTACAAAGCAAAACTAGTGACTCAGCCTATCTGCTGTGACTGCAGGAACTTCTGTAAGATAAACGATGTCATATGGCTTACTGTACAAAGCTTTGCTTTTTTATCAGCTCAAAAACAAATATGAACTCATTTTAAATTATAGGTTCTTGAGTGTGGAGTCTGTGAAGATGTGTTTTCTTTGCAAGGTGACAAAGTTCCCCGGCTGCTTTTGTGTGGCCATACTGTCTGCCATGACTGTCTTACCCGGCTTCCTCTTCATGGCAGAGCTGTTCGTTGTCCTTTTGATCGACAAGTTACTGAACTAGGTAAGCAAATGTTAAGTCTAAAGTTCTTAAAACCTGTCAGCCAAGGATATTTAGAAGATAATGCTAGATACAGAATCCCGATGCTTATCACTCCACTTAGTGATAATATTCGCAAGTAATGATTGTGCAGTGTTACTTTTTCATTCAGAGAAGCTTATAGAACTTTTAATCACTAGTAAAATAACTATCTTAGAAAGTCAAGACTTTATTTTTATGTCCTTGAACCCAGGCTTATAACCTTTATACCCTGAAGTCTTTTTGTACACCTATATTTACAAAGGGACTACACTTATCTTAAATTAGTGTCTGAGGGTTCCTGAATGGGTATTAGTTTCCTGTTGTCCTAAATGCTAACTAAACCATGCAATTAAATAGGTAATTTCTTTGACAGATTTGTCTCGATTCATGATGAAGTGATGCAGAGCGAAGTATCAGTGATAAACTTTTTTTTTTTATTGTAAATGTAATATAATTCTAGGTATACAATAACTGAAAATGACAGGCTACCAACAGGAATTTCCCTACTGTAAGAATGTCAGTAGACAGTATTTGAAAGGATAAGATACAGCTTTTATCCAACAGTCAAAGTTTATTTTAGGCAAAAGATGTCACATGCTTATAATTCCTTCAGAATAGGAATTGCCTATTCAATTTAGGATTACAGAGAAGACAAATTATCAGAAGAATTTGTACCAAGAATAACTTGTTAATAGAACTGGCTCCAGCAGTTTTGAATATCACAGGGTAAAAAAGCTGTTGGAAGGAGGAGAATCCTCAGAGGAGATCTCTAATCTAGTTATCCATGAAAGAAATGTTTAAATGTCATATTCGCTTGAATAAGAATTTACTTTGCAGTAAGAGAATCTGCTAGACTGTAGACCAAACTCAGAAGAATATTAAAGCACTCTGTGGGATGCTTTCATGGAAATAGGAGTCAGGAAAAGAAATACCAGTCTCATATGAAAGAGGGGTTTGTTTCCTGGGGGGAGGGAGATGGTAAGTATGAGTGTCATGAAAGATTGCCGTCTAAAAGATGTGGTTAAGAGAGTCATGATTTGTCTTCTTATCTATGATTGTACAGCTGCAGGAGATTTCTTAAAGTATGCTTTTAAGGGTTGAATGTTAGAGCACAAGGCTCAGTCATGCTGTTGTGAAACATCTCTGTTCAAGACCACTGCTTGTATCTTGGAAAGTAAAAGTAGCATTTTTATTATGATAGGGAACTTGCCACTTCTTAGTTTTTATTGCATGGTTTTTCTCCCCAGGCATTTGAAAGTGTCCTATCATTTTTTTTTTTTTTTTCGGGTTCAGCAAAAATGAAGGTTTATGAAAACATTTAAAGTTTTTTCATCTTACATAGTACTGAGGACCTTCTGATGAAACACAATGAAATGTTATTAAACTTGTAAAGCTCCTACAGATAGGAAGAGGAAAGAAAAGCTTCAGCATTTGTGTCTAGGATAGTAGACTTGCATCCTACTGACTAGCACTAGAAAGAAGGATGATGTACTGTGACCAGCAGTTGCTCAAAAAACTGAGATGTAGAAAATTTTATAAAACAGCTTGAAAGTAACGATACTAATATGATTAAAAATGTTCTGCATGGTGATTTGGGGCAAAAGAGGATCATAGCCGCTTCTAGGCTTACAAGGTCCATAAGAACGGTGTTAAGAAATATTGCTGTAATGGGGTGTAAAAATGGGGTGTTTTGTGGAGTGCAGCTTGTCAGGGCCGTTCTTAGAGGCATAGGTGCACATGTGCTCTTGCTCTAATCACCTGCTGTTGGTTAAATATGCTGCACTCATAGTTCTTTTTCCTTCTGAGAGCTCAGGAGTGGAGCTGGGAGAGAGGCATGGCAACTCCGGACCCAGGGAACTTCTCATCCTTCCCTCCCCTCCATTTGAGGGCTTGTGAGAAAACAAGCTCTGTTTTCACCCATTTCTGGAAATGCCATTCTGCCATTTAATGAAGTAGTCTCAGAAAGCTGTTTAGTATCTAAATCTAGATTATAGGATTGCTGCCAATAGAAAGTTCTGTTGAAATAAGAGCTATATAATCAGGGTTTAAAGCTACCTTTGTTGAATAAAGTTCCTTAATCAGTAACTGAATTTTACAGATGCTTTTAGATGGTCATTTAACCTACACAGTTCAGCAGATAGACTTGCTCGTTTTCCTTTGCTCTTATTACTAAATCACTTAATCCTATATTAGTTCAAGTTTTCCCATGGAATCTTGGGAACTTTTTGAAAGAAATACTCAAGAATCTATGTACATTTGGATATAGCTGTATTTTCTCCTTTCTGAAGTGAACAGGTGGTTTAAATTTACTGGTCTGTCTCTTCTGTATATATATAACTGTTTGGGAAACCAGGGTGTCATGGTTTGAGCCCAGAGGGCAACTGAGCACCATGCAGCCGTTTACTCGCTCCTTCCCCTCTCAGGAACAAGAAGGACAAAATGAAGCAAAATGGCTCAGGAATTTGGATAAGGTCAGGGAGAGGTGTTCACCGATTACTGTCATGGCAAAAAGACAGATTCATTAGGGGAAGAAGAAAAAGTACATCCCATTAATTCAAACACTAACAAAACCAACACGTATCAGACAAGGTGGGACAGTGAGAAGTATTACCACATCCAAAAAACACCTCTCCCTAGCCCTCCCTTCTTCCCAGGCTTAGCCCTGCTCCCAACCTCCCTAGCTCTTTCCCACCAGTGGTGCAGCAGGTAGGGCATGGGGGTTACAGTCAGCTTGCCACTCCTTCTCGGGAGGTAGGGTGAAAGCTGCACATTCCTCCCCTCTTCCTGCAGTGTGAGTCCTTCCCACGGGATGTGGCTGTTCCCATGCTGCCCTGTCATGGGTCACCCCCACATGTTGCAGTCCTCCCAGCACCAAACTACAACAGTGGGGGCTGCTTCTTCCTTCAGAGTCCCAGCCTTCTTTGGGTACAGCTGCCTGTTCCACGTGGGGTCCTCCATGGGCTTCAGGTCAGCCTCTGCTCTACCGTGGATCTCCATGGGGTGGCAGGGGTGTGCGACCCTGCCATCTCACCATGGGATACAGGGGTCTCCAGCACACCTCCACCCCTTCCTTCAACTGACCTGGGTGTTCACACGGGTGTCCTCGTAACTCTTCCTCACAAGTCTCAACTCCCTCCCAGGTTCCCCTTCTTCAATACAGAGGTGCAGCCACCGTCACTAATTGGTTCAGCCCTGGCCAGAGGCGGATCTGACTTGGAGCTGAGGAAGCTATTCACTGTAGCCCCTTCCCCCACTACCAAAAACCCCACCACGCAAATGCAGCTCACAGGGTTAGAAGTACTTTGTTAATCAGGATTTCTGGAAATATGGGGTCTGCAAGTGAAAATGAGCAATGCATCACTTACATGGTTAGCAAAATATTCAAATAGTTCACAAAATCTTGCTATGAGAGAGAATATTTAGTAATAAGCTGATAGGACTAAAGCCTGCCTAAACCCTATTACTTTGCAGAGTAGACTAAACATAGATTTTTTTGGGTTTTTTTAGAGTTCTTTGAAGTTATCTGTGATTAATCTTATAGTGGGGAATTTTAAATGAATATATGTGTTGAAAGTATGTGAGCTGTCCAGTGGTTAGCTTCAACTGGATTAACATTTGTTAACCAAAAAGATAGAATGGAAATGCTGTTTCAATTTTCAAAATTTTAAAGCCATATATTCTGAAGATTATGTTGACTCAGGCAATATATTTAGGGGAAAAAAAAATCTGTGAAATGGTCTTTGTAGAAGAGGAGACTCCTCTTAAAGTCTTTTCCTTAAAGTGTCTTGGTTTGGGAGAAGAGGTGAATCGTTTCTTGCAAATTGCTTTCTCTCTTCATCCTGTGTTGGATTAGTGGGTTTCGTTTTGTTTATTTTAAAAACACAGTCAGGGGAACTGTTGGGAAGGATGTGCTTATGTGACAGTTTTGGAGGCTCAGGCTTTTGACTTTAGCTGAGCAGCTCTGCTAAGGAAGCCTTTAACAGTTTACAGCTCAGGTGAACTCTCCCTACCATGATCACATTACAGGCCTGAAACTGTTTTCTATCATTAGAACTTGTTGAACTGATATATGCCGGTGTTGGGATCCTTCACGAAATCCATCCCATTAGTATTGTTTTACATCTGTTTATTCTTTTGCTAGTGTTTCAGTGTTAAGATAAAACTTAAAAATACTGTGTAAGAAAATGTGGCTATAACATCACGTTCTCTCAGCTTTGTTCAGACATTTAGACAAAAGTTGCTCCTTTATTCCTTGAATTATTTCTAATCCTTTTGCTGACAATCTTCATGCTTTTGAAAATGACATTTGTTTTGTTGGCTGTAGTTGGTCATAGTCTCTTCCTGACTGACACACTTCCTGCTATTCATGTCTTACTCTTCTTTTGAGAAGAGAGTCATATTGTGTAGTGGTTTTGTAATGGGCACAAACATCCCTTGTAGGCACAAGGATGAGATCACTAGACTCTTTTACATTTGTGACCAAAGCAGGATTTGAGCTGAAGTCAAAGAGATTAAATAGACATATTTACACGACACATCTGATATTTTATTTTATATTTAAAAACACTATCAGATGTGTTGAAATTGTGTATGTTGAGTATGTAGTAATTTTATAGTTGATTTAGTATAAAGAGAAGCAAAGTGGCTTTTTCTCAAATATGTAAACTTTATGGTTGATACCAGTGAAATGAAACATAACTTTCTGTATGATAATGCATGTTTTATAGGATGTTTACTGGTTATAAATTCTGTTTTAGTAGATTAATAGTTGATATGTAAGCTTTGCCAGTTTTTCCATCTGTGTCCAAGATTGACAGTTCACTGACAATGTGTAACATGTATTAGCAAATCCCAGGATTTGTAATTAAAAAAAAAAAAAAATGTAAAAGCAGTGTAACTTTGTTTCTCATGACAGCTTTAAGTTATGACCTGGAAAATAATGCAGAATAGCTACAGACTTACCTTTTCTGTTGGTTACATTTCAGTAAATTAGTTCTGCTTTGATTTTTCTGATTTGGCTTTCTCTGCATACCAAATGTGGAACAGAACTAATATGATTAAAATCAGAACTGAGAAGAATACTTTTGGTTTGTTGTTTGGTTGGGCTTTTTAAATAAACATATCAAAACCTGTGAAAGAAAATGCGTTTGTAAGAAACTCAATAATAATTGAACAGCTTCTTCCTTTCTCACCGTTATTCAATTTTTGCCTAAAGGCTGATTGGCTGTAATTTATTTCATAAGTAGGTTTATCCTTTTGGTGCATGTACATCCATATATACTCTGCTGTTAATGTCTATCTGGATTAGTGGCTAATCTGGGGATATGAGGTCTATGTTAGTATTAACAGTCATTATATCTAGCTGTTGTTAATGAGAGTTATATACTGTAATAATTGAACATTGTGTGCAGTCAGTTTGCTACGGGACGGTGGTGTTCTAAATATTGTAGAAGAGAACCATCTAGCCACTTTTCTGTGCTTTGCTTTTTGGGAATTAGTGTCCAGAAATCTGTTCACATTCAGTGTCAGCAAATCCAGACTCCATTTACAAACTGACTTGGCATAATTTAGATTCTAAAAGTGTATATTGCCCTCTGTATTTCTTGAACTTGTAATAAGAGGTGACTCTTCCTTGCTCTGTGTTATGAAAAACACTGCGATCTTTCTAGGAGTGCTAGAGCTAAAAAGATAACTAAGCTGTAAAGTCAGAATATGTCAAGGCAGATGGCTGTGCTGGTACTAACTGTAATAGTGGAGGACCAGAACATAACTCCTGTAAACTCCATCAAGATCAGTTACAAAAGTTAAAATATTTATTTTGTTTGTTTGTTTGCAGTTTATTTTGTGGAGTGCACTGAGCTTAGATTGGGTGTTGGTAATGCTATCTCCACCAGAGAAGGCTTCTATCGTGGAACTGGTAGTTGCAGAAAGCACTGACTTCACCTTGTGTTATACCTAACTTCAAAGATACTAATCAGTAACTTAATAGGCCCATTTCCAGAAACAGCAGATTTGCTAAAATGAATGGTCTTTTAATGATAAGCCTTTTTTTTTTTCTTTAAACAGATAGTCAGTGTTGTTTTGTACCAGTTGAGGGTGTTGGAGGGGATAATAGCTTACATATACTCTCATTTATAGCTATCGAAAAACAGTATTCATCCATTTATCTGTTCTCTGAACTCTGCCTTCATGTGACGCACATAATTTCTATTTTAAGTTTGGCCACTGAGAATCTTATGGCCAGTGGTTTAAACTGTGGAGGAGAATGCTTAGGAAAGAAAATTTAATGTAGCAAAAATGAATACTACACAAAGCTATGAAGTATACAGTGTAGATATGTTGTTTCCTGTTCACATCCCTCTTCAGAGTTACCATGCCATTGTTGCCCTCACTTTGGCCAGCTGTGGCGTGGACCTCATGAAAGTACTTGTTTTATTCCCCTTGATGGGTAAACAGCTGGCATGCAAGCATTCCAATCTTCTGTGTAATTGTGCCTAGGCATGTAATGCAGCCCTGTTCTTTGAAACAGTACTGCAGGGAAAATGTTGTCAGATAGCGAAAGCACTTACATGTATTTCAAACAAGTTTTGAGGTCTTGAGATTGAAAGCCAGTCTATTTTTTCTTGTTTTGTAGCTCTTGAAGTCAAAGAGAATGTTGTGGTTGAACACTGGTAGTGAGCTCAGCCCCACACAGCTGCTCGCTCACTCCCCCACAGTGTGACAGGGGAGAGAACTGAAATGGCAAAAGTGTGTTGAGATAAAGGCAGTTTAATAGGTGAAACAAAAGCTGTGCACACAAGCAAAGCAGCAGAAGGAATTCATTCACTGCTTCCCACTGGCAGGCAGGTGCTTAACCATTTCCAGGAAATCAGGGCTCTATCACACATGGTGGTGACTTGGGAAGACAAATGCCATAACTCTAAGTGACCCTTCCCTCTTCCTTCTTTTTCACCCCAGCTTTTGTTGCTGAGCATGATGCCATATGGTGTGGGATATCCCTTTGGCCAGCTGGGGTCAGCTGTCCCAGCTGTGTCCCCTCACAACTTCTTGTGTACCCCCAACCTACTGGCTGGTGGGACAGCATGAAAAACAGAAAAAAGCCTCAATGCTGTGTGAACACTGCTCAGCAAGAGCTAACATAGAGGTGTGTTATAATCACTGCTTTAGTCACAAGTCTAAAACATAGTCCCATAACAGCTACAATGAAGAAAATTAACTTAATGCCAGCCAAAACCAGTACAAAGAGCAATTCTTAACAAGCTGAAGATAGAACTTGCAGATCAGTTTGGTGGTTGTTTTTTTTTTTTTTTTTTTGGTCTTGCCCACACTTCCTTACAAACAATATTGCAACATATCTAGCTCTTAAAAGCATTGCCTTTTATGCAGTGACTGTATTTAAACAAAGATCTTTTATAGCACTGTATACTCAGTGTGCTGCAAATCCAGACTCCTGTGGGAGTTGATGGACCATATTCTTAGAAACATGAAAGTGCTGACTATTCTCTGGCTATGTGTACCAAGCTGAGGAGCAGTGAAAGATGAGTATTTGGGATGGGTACTTCATTTTGCTGGTTCTCATAACAGCCTGGTACTCATAGTAGTTGGTGTATATCTGTTCATTTGGAACAGCTCTTTCTCTCTAATGATACATCAAAATCTGTGGTGTGTTTGATAAATCTCAGTACTGAAGAAGGAAGACTTAATGTCTGTATAGGATCAATGGGATGACTGATCTAAATTCCGGAAGGATGCAGAGTACATACACCTACCAGAACACCACAGGGCAGCATAATGTAAACGTTATGAAAGTACACTCAGGGGAACCAGACAACTCAAGACTGGCTCATATTCTTGGATGGGTATGTTTGCACGAAATATGAAACAAATATTTGAATTACAAAAGCTGCATACATATGTAGTTTTGTCCAGATGCTTGTGTCCCACACTCTAAAAAGTAACTACAGCAAACTTTTCTTGTCTTACAAACACAGTTCAAAGGTGCCATCATAAAATAGATGAGACAATTTATGTCCTACAGATTCTGTTTAAATATAAGGTGGCATTTCCAGTCATGACCTTAACTATGTAAATGTACATCTGTCACTACTGTGGGCACTACTGGTAATGTGCCTTCTATCATTCTACTCAAAGTTAGCAACCTCCAACTATTTATTTTCCTAAAGTTAGTAGATTCTGTACACTTACGTAAACATCTGACAAAGAGATAAGGGCAATGTTATGTGACAAAACTAACATCCACATCTTGCCTTCCTTTCACTGCACCAAAGAAGTACTCTGTTAGTATTCAGCAGTAACATTGGATATAGTTAAGTAATTTCTTGAGTTTGTCTTTGTTCTCAGATATGTTGTTTCAAGAGCTGGTAAAAATAATGTTACAAGATCATAGGCATTCATGGGTTAACCCTGATGTTTGTTAGGAAAACAGGATGTTTGGGGGTTCTAATGAGGATTGGTTTATATATGTGTTCTACCAGTTTTGATAGGTCATAATAAAATCCCTGTGACAACAGCAGAAGAGTTCATCATAGCATTGATGCTGGAGGAAGACCACATGCATGTCTTTACTTGTCCCTTCCAAATTAGGAATTATTAGCAAGCAATTACACCCTCTACCTGGGTTGGCAGGCAAGTGTTGATGCTATATACACGAACAGTCTTGTTAGTGTCAATTAGGAATTAAACTGTTTCTAAACTGTGCGGTAATAAAGGCTTAGTTTGGGCAGTAAGCAACTTCAAAACTTGATCTGCCTCCAATTTTAAAGAAATAAACCACACCCAAACCTACGCACAGAAGCGACACTTGTTGAAATTCATTGTGAATTCAACATTAAGCTCTGTTAAAAACACCACTCTATTCTCAGCTCATCCATCTGTAATTGGTCACTCTTATTTCCAAAAGTATGTAGTTGTGATTCAGCAATGATAGCCAGCCTATTGCATTTAATCAAATAAAACTTTCTAGATGTTGTATATTGAGAATCTCAGACTGTGTCTACTCTGTCCTTGAAAGTAGCACATGTCTTATTTGAGGAATGCCTGACAGCATACTATTAAAATGTTTTTTTCTTTTCTATATAATGACTCCACTGAGAGGGAAGTTACTAGGTGCTTTCTGCATATATGTAAATTACTTATTAAGAGCCATTCCTTAAGAATGCAGGAGAAGGCAATTCAAACGTGTCGGAAGTCAAGCAAACAGGGCAGAAGGCTGATTTGGCTGAGCAGGCATCTTATTCTAAAACTTAGATGGAAAAGGAACGTGTATGGGCATTGGAAGTGATAAGGGAGTACTACAGAGGTGCTGTTCACCACTGCAGGGAGAAAATTTGTGTGACCAAAACTCAATTAGAGTTCAAGCTGGCCAGCACTGTGAAGGACAACAAAAAGGGCTTTCTAAAAGATATTGTCCTCGTTTTGGCTGGAACAGAGTTAATTTTTCTTCTTAGTAGCTAGAACGGTGCTGTGCTTTGGATTCAGTATGGGATTTGGTATGGGAAGGATGCTGATAATACACTGATGTTTTCAGTTGTCACTAAGGAATCAAGGACTCCCCAACTCCCCATGTCCTGCCTGTGTGCAGGTGCACAAGGAGCTGGGAGGGGGCATGGCCAAAGCACCGGACCCAAATTGGGCAATGAAATATTCCATATCATGTAATGTCCTGCTGAGTATATAAAAGAGGGTCAGCCAGGAAGAAGGGGGCCACTCTCTTGCTTCTGGGATTGTGGTTTTGGGATCACGGTATTTTGGGATCACTAGCTGGGAACAAGCTGGGTATCAGTTGGTAGGTGGTAAGCAATCACATTGTGCATTACCTGTTTGTACTTTCTGTTATTGTTATTATTTTATTGCAGTTATTAAACAGTTTTTATCTCAACCTACGAGTCTCACTTTACCCTTCTAATTCCCTCTCCCATCCCCCAGGTGGGTTGAGGATGAGCGAGCGGCTGCGTGGTGTTTGGCTGCCAGCCAGGTTCAAACCACAACAGTCCTTTTTGGCACCTAACACAGGGCTCAAAGGGTTGAAATAATGACAGATCTGATCCATGTGTTATAATGAATTTCTTATAAGCATTCATTATATTGGCTTATGAGTTGCTTGTTATGTCGACCAACTGGCTCCTAGAATTGTGGCTTTCATTCTTAGAGTTGTGCTATGCATTTGCCATATACAGTGCCTATGCTGCTGCCTATCACCTGTGGGAGTTGGATTGCTTTGCTGTACTATGTAACACTAATTTATGTAACAATAAATTTGTCCACTATTTGTACTCAGCATGGTTGTCACCTCTGTACTTTGGGTGTCATCTAGTTGAAAGGGTTAACAATTACACCTTTTACCTTTGGAGAGCAAATCCATGGGGGAGACATCTCCCCTCACCTTCCCCTTCTCCTCCAGGGTACTTACAATAGCCCATAGGAATTTTGAAAATTTTCAATATCCTTGGAAAGTTGACACTAACATGGTTGTCTCACTGCTGGGAGCCAGTGTGTTCCTGCATGTGGTTCAGGTTTTGTTCAGGGCTAAGCAACTCTTAAGAGTATCACCTGGAGAGCTACCCCACAGCTGGAGAGCTATGAGTGGCAGGGGGTGTGAGATAGTATGGTCAAGTACCTAGGACACTGGGCACCTCCAGTGTTTGGGAACTTCGCCCCCGAACAAGTGCAGAATCCCAGAAAACTAGTGACATATTTGGAAAATGTATCCTGTCACCCTGGTAATTCCAGAGGCATGAATCACTGTAAGGTGCTGGGGCCTGGCCCATGTCTGCTGAGCCCTGTTCACCACTACTCAGTACTCTGAAGGGGAAGAGGTGGTCTCTGGGTCTGATAAGAAAATGACAGGCACTGCAGCCACTCCAGCCCCAGTGGCAGACACTGCAGTCGCTCCGACCCTGCCACCAGGCACTGCAGCTGAACCGGACAACCAACCCATGATGGTACCAGTGTTGCTACACATAAGAAGAAATACACAAAAAAATCACCTCACATTGTAAAGGATGACAATGAACCAAGACCATCACAAGAACAGGAGGAGGAGGCAGAACCAGTAATAATCACTAGATCTCTATCCCTGAGTGAGCTGTGAGACGTGAAAGTTTTTTTCTTCCACTCAGGTGTGCAACTTGTTACCTGGCTGTTTTGATGCTGGAACAGTGGGGCCAGTAGTGTGGGAGTAGAGGGTAAGCAGGCCAGGCAGCCCAGATCCCTGTCTAGGGAAGCAGGCATTGACATGACAATTGGACAAACAACTACAAATGGGGGTTCTTTCAGGAGAAATGCCGTTCCAGTTTCCAGTAATCCATTGCCCAAACTGAGCAGAAGGGTTAACTTTGCTTCCCGTTGTATGAGGAGAACTTCTGTTCTGTATTCACGAGAAGCTGAGTAACCAAGATGATGCCAAGACCCACACAATCTACAGTTGTCAATAATGAATACTGTGACCAACATTCGAAGGGCCCAGCCTCCAGCCAGTTGGAGGGAGGGACAACTGAGTTCATGGGACTGTGTGGATCTGGTGGCCCGGCACATCTGACACCCAGGAGGCTCTGGTGAACACTGGTGCCCAGTGCACCCTGATGTCATCAAATTTTAAAGGGGCAGAACCCATTTGTATTTCAGGAGTGACCAGGGGGTCTCAACATCTGACTCTGTTGGAGGCTGAACTGAGCCTAACTGGAAATGAGTGGCAAAAGCACCCCATTGTGTCTGGCCCAGAAGCTCCATGCATTCTTGGTACAGGTCACATCAGGAGAGGGTATTTCAGGGACCCAAATACGGGTGGGCTTTGGGTTTAGCTGTCTGGGAGACAGAGGAAATCAAAGAGGTGTCTGCTTTGCCTGGTCTCTCAGAGGACCCTTCTGTTGGGGGATTGCTGAGGGTCGAAGAACAGCAAGTGTCAGTCACTACTACAACAATGCACTGGTGGCAATATCATACCAACCGAGACTCTGTAATTCCTACCCATAAACTGATCTGTCAACAGGAGAGGCAAGGAGTGATGAGCAAGAATTTCTCACCCTTTAACAGCCCCATATGGCCAGTGTGGAAGTCTGATGGAGAGTGGAGACTGACAGTGGACTATCGGGGCCTGAATGAAGTCACACCACTGCTGAGTGCTGCTGCGCTGGACATGCTGCAGCTGCAACATGAACTGGAGTCAAAGGCAGCCAAATGATGCACCACAATTGATATTGCTAACACGTTCTTCTCAATCCCTTTGGCAGCAGAGTGCAGGCCACAGTCTGCTTTCACCTGGAGGGGTGTCCAGTAGACCTGGAAATGACTGCCCCAGGGGTGGAAACACAGCCCCACCATGTGCCATGGGTTGATCTAGACTGCACTGGAACAGGGGGAAGCTCTGGAACATCACCAGTGCATTGAGGACATCATCATATGGGGTGATACAGCAGAATTTTTTGAGAAAGGGGAGAAAATAGTCCAAATGCTTCTGAGAGCCAATTTTGCCATAAAGCGGAGTAAGGTCAAGAGACCTGCACAGGAGATTCAGTTTTTAGGAATAAAATGGCAAGATGGACGTCATCAGATTCCGATGGAAGTGATTAATAAAATAACAGCTCTGTCCCCACCGACTAGCAAAAAGGAAACTCAAGCTTTCTTATGTATTGTAGGTTTCTGGAGAATGCATATTCCAAATCACTCAGATTGTAAGCCCCCTCTATCAAGTAATTGGGAAAAAGAATGATTTTACATGGGGCGCTGGGCAACAAGACTTTGAACAAATTAAACAGGAAATAGTTCATGCTGTAGCCCTTGGGCCAGTTCGGGCAGGACAAGATGTTAAAAGTGTGCTCTACACTGCAGCCAGGAGGAATAGCTCTACCTGGAATCTCTGGCAGAGAGCACCAGGGGAGACCCAAGGCCAACCCCTGGGATTTTGGAGTCTGGGATACAGAGGATCTGCAGCCTGCTGTACTCCAACTGAAGAAGAGATGTTGGCAGCATATGAAGGGGTTTGAGCAGCTTCTAACCTGGTCGGCATTGAAGCCCAGCTCCTCCTGGCACCCTGACTGCCAGTGCTGGGCTGGGTGCTCTCTATACACCATGCAGTCGATGCCATGTGGAGTAAATGGGTTGCACTGATCACACAGCGGGCTCAGATAGGGAGCCCCAGCCACCCAGGAGTATTGGAAGTGATCACAAATTGGCCAGAAGGCAAAGATTTCAGAATGTCACCAGAGGAAGAGGTGATGCATGCTGAAGAACCCCCACTGTATAATGAACTACCAGATAATGAGAAGCAACATGCCCTGTTTACTGACAGGTCCTGTCGCATTGTAGGAAAGCATTGAAGGTGGAAGGCCACTGCGTGGAGCCTCACATGATAGGTCGCAGAAGCTGCTGAAGGAGAAAGTGTATAAAGTCGGTTTGCAAAGGTGAAAGCCACCCAGCTGGCCTTAGATAGTGCTAAGCAAGAAAGGTGGCCAGTGTTCTGTCTCTACACCAACTCATGGTTGGTGGCACATGCCCAGTGGGAGTGGTTACAGCAATGGAAACAAAACATTTGGCAGCACAGAGTCAAACCCATCTGGGCTGCTGAATTAGGGCGAGATACTGCTACTCAGCTAGAGAACCTGGTTGTGAAAGTATGTCACATAGATGATGCTCATGTACCCAAGCACCAGGCCACTGAAGAACATCAAAACAACCAACAGGTAGATCAAGCTGTTAAGATGAATGTGGCTCAAGTGGATCTGGGCTGGCAACTTGGGGTGAAAAACTCATGGCTCACTGGGCCCATGACTCCTCGAGCCATCAGGAAAAAGATGCAATGTATAGATGGGCTCATGATTGAGGGGTGGACTTAACCATGGACACTACTGCACAGGTTATCCATGGGTGAGAAACGTGCTGTGATCAAGCAAGACAAGCGGTTAAAGGCTCTTTGGTATGGAGGGTGATGGTTAAAATACAGATACGAGGAGTGCTGGCAGATTGATTATATCACACTTCCACAAACCTAGGATGGCAGATGCTCTGCACTCACAGTGGTGGAAGCAACCACCAGATGGTTGGAAACATAGGCCACGTCCCATACTGCTGCCCAGAATGCTATTCTGTACCTTGAAAAGCAAGTCCTGTGGCTGCGTGGCACCCCAGGAAGAACTGAGTCAGATAATGGGACTCATTTTCAAAAGAATCTCATAGGCAGCTGGGCCAAAGAACATGGCACTGAGTGGATATATCACATCCCTTATGTACCAGCCTCTGGCAAAACTGAGCGGTGTAATGGATTGGTAAAAACTATACTGAGAGCGATAGGTGGTGGAACTTTCAAATACTGTGATATGCATTTAGCAAAAGTCACCTGGTTAGTCAATACTAGAGGACCTGCCAGCCAGGCTGGCCCTGCCTAGTGAAAACTTCTACGTTCTGTAGGTGGGGATAAAGTCCCTGTAGTGCACATTAGTGCACATGCTTGGGGAGGACAGTCAGGGTTATTCCTGCCTCAGGTAAAGGTAAACGTATGAGTGGGATTACTTTTGCCCAAGGACCTGGGTGCACTTGGTGAGTAATGCATGAGGATGGGGAATTCTGATGTGTGCCTCAAGGGGATTTGATTTTAGGTAAAAACAGCTGATGAATTGAATGGTATGATGTTAATTGCCAAGTGAGTCTGTTATTGCATCTCATCATCGCTGTGGTTGATATGTATTATACTAATGGCATCACATTAATAAAAAAAAAAAAAAAGTGAAAGAGAACTTTGATAGAGTCAGGAGTAATTTCAGCAATTGGTGCCCAGCAAATTCCTTGAGATAGACATCTTCAGCCTGCACACTGTGAGCATGGACCATGCCAGATCTATCAGCTACCAGCTCCAACTGCAGCAGGGACCGCACGCCATCCTCCTCCATGTCCAAGGTCACCCACACTCCAGTGACTGAGCCAACCCCGCCTCACCCCTCCTGCCTTAAAAGGCTGTCATGACAGATGGAACCTGAGAAGTTACAGACTAAATGAACTCACTGTACATTCTGTAGGGATGGCCCATAGCCTACAGGAATGATACCTGTATGTATACATCTAAGACCGGGGAAAGGGATGGTGATTAATTAGAATGTATTGGGAAACATGGAACCTGAGTACAATGTAAATGGTACGGCAGTTAGGGGTGGATACTGTCCTGGTTTTGGCTGGAACAGAGTTAACTTTTCTTCTTAGTAGCTAGAACAGTGCTGTGCTTTTGATTTTAGTATGAGATTTGGTATAGCAAGGATGCTGAAAATACACTGATGTTTTCAGTTGTTGCGGAGAGATCAGGGACTCCCCAAGTCTCCAACTGGAGGGGAGTGTAACCAGAGCACCAGACCCAAATTGGGCAATGAAATATTCTATATCCTCTAATGACCTGCTCAGTATATAAAGGGCAGTCAACCAGGAAGGAGGGGATTCTCTCTCACTTCCAGGATTGCAGTTTCAGAATCTTGATTTTCTTTAGGATTGCTGGCTGGGAACAAGATGGGTATCAGTTGGCAGGTGGTAATGCACAATGTGATTGCTCACCAACTTGTACTTTCTGTTATTGTTTTATTTTATTACAGTTGTTAAACAGTTTTTATCTCAACCTACGAGTGTCCCTTTACCCCTCTAATTCCCTCCCCCATGCCCCAGATGGTGGGAGTGTGAGTGAGTGGCTGTGTGGTGTTTGGCTGCCGTGTTCAAACCATGATATGTTAATAGCAAAAGGGATATCAAAGATAACAATGGTCCATTGTTTGATGAGGTCAGTCACCTCACAAATAGGGATGTAGAGAAGGCAGAGACACTTAATTATGGCATACTCCTGGTTATTTGTACAAATTGGGGAATGAGAGGCTGGAGAGCAGCCCCACAGAGGGAGATCTGGGGGTTTGGGTTCATGGCAAGTTCAATATGAGTCAGCAGTGTGCCCTGGCAGCCAAAAGGTCCAACAGTGTCCTGGGGTGCATCGAGCACAGCACAGCACAGCCGGTCGAAGGAGGTGATTGTCCCAGCCTGCACGGCAGTGCTGCGGCCCGACCGTGAGTACTGTGTGCAGCTTGGGGTGCCTCAGTGTAAGGAGGACATCGAACTGGCAGAGTGTGTTCAAGAGGAAGGCAACCAAGGTGGTGAAAGGTCTTGAAGGCAAGACTTAGGAGCAGCAGCTGAGATCGCTTGGTTTGTTCAGCTTGGAGAAGAGAAGGCCAAGGGGTGACCTCACCAGAGCCTACGGCTTCCTCAAGTTGGACAGCAGAGGGTGAGGTGCAGATCTCCTCTGGTCACCAAGAATAGGACACGAGGAGATGGGATGAAGCTGCATCAGGGGAAGTTCAGGGTGGACATTAGGAAAAGATTCTTCACTGGGAGAGTAGTCAGTCACTGGAACAGGCTCCCCAGGGAAGTGGTCACAGCACCAAGCCTGTCAGAGTTCAAGGAGCATCTGGACGACACTTTTAGTCATATGGTTTAATTTTAGGTAGTCCTGTGAGGAGGAGGAGCGAGTTGGACTTGATGATCTTTATGGGTCCCTTCCAACTTGAGATATTCTATGATTTTAATTCTCTCATTTGGGAAGAGAATGAGAGAAGAGAATGAGACAACCAGCTGGAGGGTGGCTTTGCAAAAAAGGACCTGGGGACCCTGGTTTATCTGGTGTGCTGTTGAGGGAAAGGAGGATAATGGTGTCCAGGGCTAATGAGGATTTTTGCCAGCACGTCTGGGGTGGTGATCCCTCACCTGTCCTCAGTACTGGTGAGGCCACACTGGGAGCACCGTGTACAGATTTGGCCTCCCCAGTACAGGAGAGATGTGGAGCTATTGAAGCAAAAGCCCAGTAAGATAATGGAACTGGAGCATTTCTCGTAGGAGGAAAGGCTGAGAGATACTTTACAGATATCTGAAGGGAGGGTGCAAAGAACACATAGCCAGGCTTTTTTTTCAGTGTGTCTAGTTGACAGACCTAGAAGCAGTGTGTACAAACTGAAACACAGAAAGTTCTGTCCGCACATAAGGAAACAGTTTTGACTGTGAGGATAACCAAGCTCTGGCACAGCTTGCCCAGAGAGGTGGTGGTATTGCCCTCCTTGGAGATCTTCAAAAGCTGCCTGAGCATGGTCCTGGGAAACCAGCTGCCAACCTGCTTGAGCAGGGGAACTCAGCAAAGTGATATCCAGAGGTCTCTTCCAACCTCAGTCATTCTGTGATTCTGTAGTGACTAAAATGTAATGATCCAGTGCTTAAATATGATGCTTCATCTATTGGGGCACCTTTGCCTTGAAGCAGAGAAAGAGTCTTTATGATGATGATGCTGGAAAAAGTCAAGAGGTGATACTTTTTTGGAGAAGCAATCACTAGCATTCTCATATGCTTCATGGCCTATGCCAGTAGTGTTTAGCAGCAGTCATTGGGATACAGTTCTGGTTTTGCTTCTCATCACATTGCTTCCTGTTAACCTCTACAAAATGAGGATGATACAGGAGTAGACATGGACTTCTCCTTTTCTCTAGGGAGTATGAGAGATCTTCTTTTTTGCTGTATCAAATAGTGTATGTGGGTCTTTCTTTATGAATATTGTTTTAACACTTATTGAGGGTTTTTACTGGACTGAGATCTACAATAGGTGTTGCATTTTCTGAGTCAGGGAATATGAGGTTTGTCAGTGTGAAATCTTCACAGCTTATGTTAGTACAGTAGAAATGTTCACTGTACATAATTATGTAAAATATTAATTTTTATGATACACATAAGAGGTTGTGTGTTTCTTGTAGTCCTTAGTTGTTAGCCATTGCGGATTATTTTACAAGTGTTTTTACTGAGTTCCTGTAAATTTTTAATAATATTTGGCATCTTTTAGGTAGGAAAGATCTGTATAAATATTAAATAGTTCCATGATGGAAGGAAAGAAGAGGATGGAAAAGTAGTGTGATCTTATATAGAAAAAGTGGTAGTTGTATCTCACTCTAGTTAATATCACTGTAGTTAATGTGCTCTTAATATTTGTCAGAATCGCAACTGTGGTTTGTGGAACTTCTCATGATGGTATTTGCTTGAGATTTTTATTTCTCTCCTCCTCCCCTTCATTTAACTCTTCCTCAAAAATAGGAGATTCTGGTGTCTGGGGCTTGAAAAAGAATTTTGCTTTGTTGGAACTCTTGGAACGGTTGCAGAATGGGCCTGCTGGGCAGTGTGGGACAGCAGAAGAAGCCATTGGTCTATCTGGAGAGGTACTGAGTTTTTAAAAAAGCAAAAAGTTTGTTACATTTTCTTAAAGTTATCTCTAGATAGAAAAGAAAATTCAAGTCAGTTCTTTGCCAAATGTAATTTCACTAATGATGCTATTGCTTTCTTTCAATATCTGGTATTAAGGCTTCAATTAATTGCTTCACAGTCAACTGCTGATCTGTACTAACTAAAGCAGAAAATAAAAAGGTATTGCCAAGCATGCATACTCTTTTTCCCTTTATTAAGCTTTTAAGATTTTTAGAAAAGGTTGCCTATTTGGATATTTTAGTTATAGTGATTTCAGGACAATTTTCTAAAACTTCTTAGAAACTTTCTCTAAAGATTTCAACTCTTCTCGTGTAGTTGCCTGTTATAGTCATTTGCTATTACTACATCATATGATAGTACTTTATTGTCAAAACTAGCTGCTTTAATCAATTCAGTATTAACAGCTGGTACTCAGCATCATGCAGTGCCACTCTAGGAATAGATAACTGTCCTAAGTGTCTATTTATCCATTGGTATTTTGTCTGTCTGTAACTTTGTAATTCTGTGTTCTATAATGACTGCTTTGGATGAAATTACTGGAGCCTGATTTATTTTATCCTCCAAACCTTTACAGCTTCCAATGAAGTTTGGATTTATAAAATCACTGAACACCTCTAGGATAATTTGTTGGTGTTGACTTGACCTTGGTTTTTTAAAAATGTATTGAGAACATAAAATCAAGTTTTCAACATAGTCCAAATATTTATTAATGTGTAACTTTTTAAGAAAGTCTGTTTTCAGGCTTATATTGGTGTCAGGTCTTCTGATTTTTCTCAGTTATTGAGATTAGATGTTAACAGCTTCAGTTTTGTCTTTTTTTTTTTTTTTTGTTAGAGTAGCATTCGTTGTGATGAAGATGAAGCCCACGTTGCATCTGTATATTGCACTGTTTGTGCCACTCACCTGTGTGCAGACTGTTCCCAGCTTACTCATTCAACAAAGACACTAGCGAAGCACAGGCGTGTACCTCTCGCTGATAAGCCTCATGAGAAGACAATGTGCTCCCAGCACCAAGTGCATGCTATTGAGTTTGTTTGTTTAGAAGAGGGCTGTCAGGCCAGTCCTCTTATGTGTTGTGTCTGCAAAGAGTATGGGAAGCATCAAGGTCATAAGGTACTGCTAATAATCTGTTTCTAGTCACACCATGGGGTGGCTTGCATAACTATTTATCCAATTAAGATACAAAAGATTATCAAGAAATAAGGGTAGATTCTTGATGTCCTTATAGAAGTAACTTCATGCTGTTCTTTCATTTTCCATTCATTTCAGGTAACTGCCATGGTAAAATTGCAACGAAAAGAAAACATTATTTCTAAGAACACAATAAGTTACTTATATATTAAGATGGACAGTCCCTTTATCTGTTGCTTTTCTAAACTTCTTGAAGCATTGAGTCACCAGTTCTGAAAGTGGTTTTCATCATGTAAACACTAGGCTCACCAAACCTGGTGCAGTCTAACCACCCTTCTTTTTTTATAATTCATTATTGTAAACAGGCAAATTTGTATGTTTATTTGCATAATTACTTGATGCCTATCTATGTCTCAGCATAATCTGTAACTCCTGATTGCATTTTAAATTGCAAGATGGTTTTAAATTCTTACTTGTCTTTCCTGTATATGTACACACACATGCAGATATTGAATATGTAGTAAAATATAAAATATTATTAAGGAAGATATTTATGATTGATTTTTGATATGTTGCTTTTAATTAATAGCATTCTGTCTTGGAACCAGAAGCAAACCAGATTCGTGCATCCATTTTAGACATGGCTCACTGTATAAGAACTTTCACAGAAGAAATCTCAGATTATTCCAGAAAATTAGTTGGAATTGTTCAACATATAGAAGGAGGAGAGCAAATAGTTGAAGATGGAGTTGGAATGGCCCATACTGAACATGTATGCCTTTTTTTTTTTTTTTTCACAGAATATTTGCTTTTTGTAGTAACCGAGATAAGGCATTTCTCTGAAAATTATACATAGGTTTTATAGACAAGACATTTAGTTCTTATCTCTACCAAGCTGGTATTGAGGCTTAAACCAGCAGATAGAGGGGAACTTTTAGTCCGTTGCAATGTTTTTAGGCTACATGAAAATAGGGAGGCAGTAGGGAAAGCTGTATAACTGCTAGTATAGTATTGAAGTACTGTGACAGATTGGATCTGTTTTCAGGTGCTGTGATACTCTTGAGACTTTTTTTCCCTGGTTGTTTTTAGTAAGGTGTGTATACCTACAAGTAAACTACTTGATTATTGGAATAACTTCTTGGAAGGTTTTGGTCTTAGGGTTAGTAAGACTTTCTGTACAACTGGGATTTGAACTGTGATGTAGCCAAGCAGATGTGAAGATAAGTTAAAAACTGGAATAAAATGAAAAATGTGTTTCTGGAATCAACTGGTGTCTTTAATCATCTGGATCTCCTGACTGCAACACTGTAGGTACCCGGGACTGCAGAGAGTGCTCGCTCATGTGTCCGGGCCTATTTTTCTGATCTTCATGAAACACTTTGTCGTCAGGAGGAAATGGCTCTTAGTGTTGTTGATGCTCACGTGAGAGAGAAGTTGATTTGGCTTAGGCAGCAGCAAGAAGACATGACCATCCTCTTGTCACAGGTTTCAACAGCTTGCCTTCATTGCGAAAAGACTTTACAACAGGTAGGTTGACAAGTGAGCTGTTAGATATGGCAAGGTATGTGGAAGTGCAGATCCAGTTTAGGCTACAAACGAAAAAGTTAGATGGTACTCTGCATTTTTATTTCCTTTACAGTGTTAAAATAATAATGATATGAGATTGAAATATTGATTACAAGGGGGTGTTAGACAAGGATAATGAGGACAAAAGCATCAAGACCTTCAGTTGCTGGAAATCCTGTGACATGATTTTCTTCTCTGGAGTAATTTCTGGTTATTTGTGAGGTTAGTGGGAAGTAGAGATGAAACTGAACCAAAAAACCTGCAGGATTTATGAGAAGGATTTTACAGTTGCAATTTCCAGTATAAGTGTTTGAAGATAGTTGTCAAATAAGGTTGTCAGGAAAAAATGTTTCAGAACTAAATAACTTTTGGTAGCACTTGTAATATGGGTACTTCAAGATATTAGATGTGTGAAGAAAGTGCACATATGAGAGTATCTGGTCCACTGTTCGCTTAATTTAGTGATAGCAAGAGGCAAATCATATATGTAGCGAACAGTAAACTGAGTGTGAGAAATTACTTCATTAATGTGTTACTTGTACTTTTTTTTTTAAATTTGTTTTGAACCAGTGTCTGGTTGCTTAGTCAGAAGTACTTTTAACAATGCAGATGTTCCCATCATTAATGGGTGGGTATTAATTTTTTTGTGTTACATGTTGCTGTGTGCTTCAAAGCCACTGCTCTATTCTAGCTGCTGAACTGATATATGACTGATATAAATATTATTTATATATTACATTACTGTCTCTTATCACTTATAGTCTTATTCCTACAGTACTAAGAGAGGTCAAAGAAAAAGTTTTTTAAAACTGCAAAACTATTTAGTACCCATTAGTCTTAAGGAGGGATGACAAGACCTTCATATTTGTGCTGCAATTTTAAATAAATCTATTTTGTAAATATGAGTTTCTTTAACTACAGTATTTCTATTTAAAATGATTGATTTCCAGCCATCGTATTTACATTGTGCTTTGTTATTTTAAATAAATTACTAAAGGAAAGGCATGCTTTTGTTTTCTTTGTCTGTTTAGGATGACTGCAGAGTAGTGTTGGCCAGACAGGAAATTACAAGATTGCTAGAGACTTTACAGAAACAGCAACAGCAGTTTACAGAACTTGCGGATCATGTACAGCTGGATGCTAGCATACCTGTCACCTTTACAAAGGTATTCTTAATCCCATTAAAGTACAACTATCCCAAATGTAATTTAAAAGAAAACAGGAGTAATATATGTTCACTACGATGCTGTATTTGTTGCAGCAAATTTAAGCAGTTCAGTATCAGTCTTAGCCACTGTGTCTTACCATATGGTGAGAGCCATCTGGTATTTGAGCAACAAACTCACTGTGCTGTTACAATTAGTGTGAGAAACATTCTTTTGACATTGTCTACATCAGTACCTTTGTTTGAACATTAGCTGTTTTCGTTTAAATATGTAAGATAGTACTTGTGAATTCTAGAAACACCTTTCTTTGGAAACATTACCAATTTGTTGTACATTCATCTCAGACCAGGAATCTACCCTTTGTTTTTCAACATATTTTTGGCTTCTTCATGAACACTGCATAACTTCTGCAGAATGTTCATTATTTTATTTTCTGAAAATTCCACACCTATTTTTAAACGCAATAATGCTATTATAACTTTCAGTTTATAATATTAAAAATAATGTATTTCTTTCAATTCATTAAATGAAAATTTGTCTTATAGTTGCTTTGTATTCACTGATAGTTTAGACACAGTTCATCTTCTAAGTAGTTGGTTTTTTTTTTATTATTCCTTTAATATAATTTCAACAACACATTCTTTGAACGGGATGAAATTATTTGGAGTTTGATAATGGTGATACTTTTCATGTTAGAAATGAAGCCGAGAACTCGATTCTAAGAATTAATCACAATATTGGTTACTTTTCTAAGAAATCGTTATACTATGTTGCCGCCTACTTCCGTATGCATGCTACAGTCTCTAGGTGGTCTTCTGGGACCCCCGTTGGTCGTTTACTTCATTAGCCTTATTTTCATCACAGTGTCCTTTCTGTGAACTTGGTACTGTCTTCCCATTTCCCTTACAAAACCAGCTGGATCTGGTAGTTCTGCAGGCTCCAGTGTCCTTCTGCCATTATCTTGTTTTTCCTAGACAGGTGTGTAGCTAAATCACGTAAGTAGGCAGGCTCAAGCCTCAAGCCTGTTAGTCGTAGATAAGGTGTACCATATTCCTTTGTTAGGCAGATTCCTAAGCAGAACTACGAACAAAATATTACTAGATTAAGCAGTCCTGTAGACAAATCTTGCCGCTACTGGCAATTTGTAATTTTCTGTATGACTTCCGTCTTCAGGAGAGTAAATAAGTTTGAAACTCTAAAGAACTGGTGCTTTGATTTATGGGGTTTTTTTGGTCCTGAATGGTTGAAAGTGAAATAAGATCTGTTGTTGCTGAGGTCAAACTGAGGATTTAACTGTTGCTGTTGAAGCTTTTACTATAAGGAAATGGATGCTTCCATGGGGATTCTGTCCCAGTCCTTGTTGATGTCAGAAAATAAATTTATTCCAAATAATTTGTTTTGTAACTTCAGTAAATTTGAATTTCTTTGTAGTAACTGACTTGTCAGATCAATAAATGCAGCATTTTCATTTCTGCTGCTCCCTTCCCTATTCAGCAGAGACCAGAGTTAGTTCGGTCAGGGAGACCTCTTCTACAAACCCCCATTGTTCCATGAATGAATCAGCATTCATCTTGCACAGATGATGAATTGCATTCTGTGTATTCAGGGTTAATTGGCACTGCCATCTCATTGGACTGAGTCAGAGAGGCATTTTGGATGTTTGGTTTTGCCTTAAGGAGCTGTTAATCTGATTCAGAAAATTTTGATTGTGAATTTCTGAGCATTTGGAAAGAGAATGGTTGCAGCCAGATAAATTGTAATAGGAGATCTGAAATAGGACTTGGTTTATCCAGGAGTCCTCTAGTGGCTCCCCACACCTCAGCTTTATTCAGAAGGAAATGGGGCTTCTATTGTTTTTCTCCTGTGACAAACTGGTGTTTTTATGAAATCTTCTGAAGCTTAGATTCTGAATTTCAAAGGTGCCAAAGCAAATATAATTTTTCAAAAAAAAAGCGGTAGTCATTAAAAAGTAAGGTGGAAATAATTACTTCAGTCTCTTACTTTTTATGTTTCCTCACTTCAAACAAATTTTAAATCTCTCTTTGTACACAACGTTTTTTTAGAATACTGTCATGCTGGTGGCCACTGTTGTGACTTGTAGTGAGGCTTGTGGTACCTGAAAGGTCTGTGCCTGGCAATAGATTTCAGACAGAAATAAGATCTTCGGATGAAAAACTGTAAACTGTTATTATATCATTGAAGAAGTCTTTCTCAGGAGCTCTCATGCACTGAAGGCTGCATCCATTACAAAATTAAAAAAAAACATTTCAAACAGTACCAGATCAGATGAACATTCCATATCCAGTGAAGACTGTGGAGATTTAAGGAGGAGAGAGAAAAGTCCTTTTCACTATTTAAAGTAAGTAGGTTTTATCCACATTTATTGTTTCACTGATGACACAAAAACCATGGATAGCGCAGTTTCCTCATCTTAAATCATCAAGGGAAATGCCACATGTGAAGCTCTGAAGGGAGGATTTGGAGAATTCCAGGGCAAGATGCTGAAAATCTTTCAAGAAATATGTTCGTATATAATAATTTTTTCCCAGATGTTTTTAATATACTGTTTCCAGTGGATCCTTCTTTACCTATGTAATTATGAGAACTTTGACCAAATAAGGTTGAAATGTCTTCATGTACTTAGCTTGTTGTCAAGGAAATTGCTCCTCATCTGGGATTGTGATCCTTATTTGAAGAGTGAGATTGCTGTTTTGTCCTGGTCAAATGAGAGCAGTGGCTGTGGAGTGGTATATACAGGAATAGCAATTTGTCATCATAAATATTTGTGTGTACATAATAGGGAGAGGGAAAATGATTAAGATACCCTTACCTGAGATAGTAAAGAGCACTTAACCTGTCAATGTTGAACCAAGTATAGAAAACTGCTAATGCTTACCAACACCAAGAATACCCAAGAAGACAGTAATCTATCAGAGGGAAAGCACTTAACACTATCTTTAAGTAAACCTATATACAACTTTTGTCATGACAACAAATTTCTTAACAAAGACGAAGGACAGGGACAAAAACCAAGAGACTACAGTTGTGTGGGTTTTTCTTCTGCGTTTTCTGTGCTGAGATTTAAGAAAACATCAAGTTTTGCTTGAACAGAAATCACAGGTTACCTGTTTTTAAGTTTGCTATCAAGTTATGTGCCTGCCAGAAATGCAGACACAGAGAGGTTTTACTGGCCAGACTTTTTTAGATAACACTTTTGATTGAAAATGCTGATATAGCTGATGCAGAGAAATTTCTTCATGTCAATTTCTAGCTGTGATCATCAATAGTCAGTTATTCCTGACTTGTATTACAGGTGCTATACATGTTTGCTGAGTAGAAACTTTTCTTGCAAGGTTCTTCCTGAAGTGACATAACTACTCATACAAAAAGTGTAAGTTTGGTGTCCATCACAGATTGCATTTTGATTCCTTCTGAGAGAGTACGAAGATACTGAGAACAACCTGTTTTCACTCTATCCTTATAGAAAGCCAGCTGCAACAGGATGGCTAAATTTGACAGAATCATTCATCTCCTCCACTTCACTGATGCTTCTATTTGCACAGGCCAACACTGCCTCTGCCCTCCAGCCACGGGAGCTGTAGAGGTCACTGATGCTTCTGGTGGAGCCCTGACAGGATGGCCAGGCTGGCTTGCTGTCAGTGAGCTCTGGCCATAGGCAGAGAGCTGCCTCCAGCAAAAAACCTATCAACTTAGCAGCTCTATCCAGAGCTGCCTCTTTTCCTTTCTTTCAGGTACAGAGAAGAACTGGGGAGACTCATCCCCAGAAATTTTAGACAAAATCAGAACTGAGACTTGAGTGTGAAAAGAGTTCTGGAGGCATGGCATTTTTTAGACTCTTCAGTGTCTTTTGCATACTTCTTCGTGTGCTTTCTCCTCACCTGCACCTTTCCTGCTGACATGCTTGTCAAGAATTTACCCACAGGTTTTTCTTCTCCAGAAGGAGATAACCCTTCTGATGACACGTCGAGTTGCAGTGTTGTCACTGAATTTGGCAGCTTCAGCTCTGAATCCAAATATCTAGAATTTAGAGGAAATTTATTAAAAAACAAGTAAATCTCAATGTTTTGTTTTTCAAATCTCAAATATTCAGTTAGTCTTTTGATTTTGGAGCATCTGCCTTGTGTAGTATCAAAGCTGTAGCACTGAAACTGCTCCGCTTGTACAAGTTTATTTCACAATTTCAAATAAGGTCTTTTTTTTCCACAACAAATAGTTAGCCTGTGGAGTCCTACACCAAGGATCTTCTGGGCCCTAAATGTTTGTGGTTTCAAGAAGCAAACAGACAGATTCATAGATGAATAATACATCAAGATCTGTTAGCTGCAAAAACTGCTCTGTTAGCTCAGTAAGTCCATGAGCTGCAAGCTGTTAGACACAGGGAGGCTGTTTAGGGGAGTTACCACTGTGTGCTTTTCTTGTTCCTTATTTTCACATATATCTATCTTTTCCTAGTTTCAGACAACAAGCTAGATTAGATTAGATGGATCTTTGATCTCAGTCCTACAGTCGTAACGTTTCTGACTTTTGCATTGTGGTATTTGCATTATTTTGATTTTTAAAAAGCAGTTGCTCAAGGTGTTTTTACTCTCTTTGGAGATTGCAATAGCATGAAGTCACTGAATTTATCTGTATTGATTATTCTGACAGTACACTACTTCATCCGTGACAGGGGAGAATGGAGTTGCGTGTCATGATGACATATATCCAGCTATATAATGGATGCTCTGTGTGTATATATCTGTATCTATATATGTCTATCTATATAACTCAAGGTATGTCATGTAGATGTTTATACATCTGGTCACACGGGTGCATATTGATCTTGTACTAGCAAAGGTTGTAGTATTTTTGTAATCAATAAATAGCATTTCTAATGCAAGAAGAAAAAAAAAAGGGGTGTGTGGGGTAGACACAGGTTTTTGTGTATTACTTGCTCTGGACTTTGAAAGAAAACAAATGTATTGCCACATAGGTCTGATGACTGAAACTAATATTTCATCAAGGCAGCATTTCTAAGTGCTTCAAAGTATGTTTCAGGGATACCTAGTAATCTTAGCCTATGTTGTTTATTTTATAATTTACGGTTTGCTGCTTTATATTAGTAATACCACTTGATCCCATTGTTACCTTCAGCTTGTTCAGTACTCATGGTACCTTGGTCTAAACTACAAATAGGAAGTTGATGCTCTTTCCTTGTCTCCAGGCAAGACTCCAGGGGTTGTTTTGTTTGTTTTTCTTCACTTCACTATTTCAGATTGCTGTTAAATGCTAGTAATGTTGCTGTTGTAATGTGGTAAAGGATTGGAGGTGGCTTGAGGTGAAAAGGCATAGCTATGGAGCCTCCAGCAAGGAAATAGTTCTGTAGGTGAGGGCATTAATAATGTGACAAAACATAGTAGAAAAGCTACAAAACCAACAGAGCTCTCTGGACAGAATTTTAACTAATTTCTACAAACAGGTCCTCTGCCGTTTGAGCCAAGACTAATGAAGTAATTTGAAATGTTATCAAGTATAGGCATAGTAACATGAGATTGGCTGTCTTTCTAAAAGGTATGTGGTAACTTGGGCAGAAGTTTCCCTGGTTTTAGAGGTTCACTACAGAGATTATTGTATAATTTGGTTTATATTATTGCTGGAGGTGATTGGTGGTTGTGCCTCGTATTTTTTGAGTTAATCCATTTAATCACAAAATAAATAAATATAAAGATTTTCTAATTGGATTTCCTAAACTTGCCCTTGTTTTGTGTATGCTGTTTGTTCCAGGACAACAGGGTACATATTGGACCAAAAATGGAAATTCGTGTTGTCACTCTAGGATTAGATGGAGCTGGCAAAACAACTATTTTGTTTAAGTTAAAGCAAGATGAATTCATGCAGCCAATCCCAACAATAGGTTAGTAGCAACAATTTAAATGTAATGATTTTTCTGACTGTTTGACTTATCTGCAAAATTTTATTATTTTATATCCATACAGAACAAGCCTATAAAACTTTAATATTTTTATTCTAGGTTTTAATGTCGAAACAGTAGAATACAAGAATTTGAAGTTCACTATTTGGGATGTCGGAGGGAAGCACAAATTGAGGCCCTTGTGGAAACATTATTATCTCAATACACAAGGTGAGACTAATACAAATTTTAATCTGTATTTTGTCTTCTGGATTGAATTTCAGAGCCAAAAGGATTATTAGTAGAAATAATTTATAGCTGTAGAAATTGTTCATCTAATGCAAAGTACAGCTGCTAGATTTATGAACTAAGAAATTTTAATCCAGTCCGTCATAGTGTCTGCTACATGATAAAGGTGCATTCTCCATAAATCCATCAGACGGTTCATGGAGCCAAACAAAATTTGAACGTCTGTTAAACTAGCTCTATCTGACAACAGACAAAGTGCAGCGTTCCAAAGTTCGCATAGTGAGAAGTAGTACTTGCCAGGTATGAAATTTAAATAGCATTTGAAATGAAAATGTAAAATAAATACCCTTTAGGAGTCTTTAGGTGGCAACTTTAAAAAATTCTACAAAGTTCTGTAACTTCTGACTTTGAATTGCAGTGTCAGATCTGGTCATAGACTAGATTACTGATTCTGAAAACATTGATATAAATGGTGCCAACTTAGAAATTCATGCTCTCCTTCTGTAAATCATCCATAGTTGTATTCCAATTTAGAAAGGGGTTCCTCTTCATAAATTCATTCAGAATTATCTGAAATACTTAGGAATTACAAACATCAGTTTATGTGCTCTGCTTTGTGCATTATTTCAGCCTTCATTGCAAACTTTAACATTTTACATTGTTCATCTTTTCAAAATTTTAAAAATCATATTTTGGGATTTTTGTTGTCCTCTTGAAAGTTACTGTGTAAACACCATTAGCACGGAATCATGTCTGTCTCGAAGAATTGAGTGTTGGAGAGAAATCTAAGCAGTTAACCTTCAGTAAGTCTTGTTTAGTTTTGGCGTTGGAGGTTTTTTCACTGTGGAAACCATGAGTTTAAGTTCTGTCCTCTTGCTCTTCGTCCCTGACTCTCTGGTCTTTCTGGCATCATAATTACTCTCTGTAGTGGATAGTAAAATCTACTGCTGCTGTACCTGGTCCATGACAATCTTCTCTGGATTGTGTAGTCTGAAGCTGAAGGAAGCTGTGCCTATTTGGCTGAACCTGTAGATTTTACAGCCAGCCAAGGGAAGCTGGAACAAGAAATGGTTTAAACTGAGGTACTCAATCAACACATAGTAAATCTGGTTTTAGACCTAAGTGGTTAAAATATCACAGCCTTTATGTTAGACTAGGCAAAAAACTTCAGAGTGTTTTTTCTCTGTTTTAGGATGAATTCTATTTTTTTGTCAAAAGCACAGAGGTATGTAAGGCGTTTCTCTGTCCTGGATTTGAAATTGAAGCTGCACACTGTTGAGAAACTTCATGTAGAAGATTGCTAGAAAAAAAAGAATTGTGTAGGGTGAAAGCTAATTTTACTGTTTATGTTTGAATGCATGTAAAACATTTCTGTCTGTCTTTCATAGCGGTGGTGTTTGTTGTTGATAGCAGTCACAGAGATAGAGTCAGTGAAGCACACAGTGAACTTGCAAAATTATTAACAGAGAAGGAATTGCGGGATGCCTTGCTCTTGATCTTTGCTAATAAACAGGTACTTGTGATTTTTTTCACTCTGTTACTGTTTTTCCTCAGTTTGTGTATCTAATTCCAACTTTCTGAACCCTCTGCCATGGCTAGGGAATAGTAATGTGGAAAGCATAAAATGTAGATGTTTTTCTTATGTTTAATGCTGGTAAAATAATTTGTGCTAGAGTGCTTAGTAGGTTCAATAACCAGTTCTTGTTTTATGGTAACAAGTAGTAAATGTGTAACTTTTATCTGGCTTTTGTGTTTGGAAAGCTCTTATGTGAATAGGTAGCTTCAAAGCCATTGGTTAAAAATAAAATGTTTCAAGCATGATACAGAAGTATAATTGAGTCTTTGTATTTGATTCTGTTGCAGGATGTGGCAGGTGCGCTCTCAGTGGAAGAAATCACAGAACTGCTGAGTCTCCACAAACTCTGCTGTGGCCGTAGCTGGTATATTCAGGGTTGTGATGCCCGAAGTGGTACAGGACTTTATGAAGGATTGGACTGGCTTTCAAGGCAGTTGGTGGCTGCTGGTGTCCTGGATGTGGCTTAATTTTACAGTAGCTGCAATTTGTGGTTGTAGTTTACTGGTTTGTTTTGCTTGCATGATTTAGGATGTTGTAGCCAGGTCTGCTGTGTGAAGAGGGGACTTTATTTAACTTGGTGGTTAGAGAAAAATTTAAGCCTTTATCCTAGATTGGATAATTGGTTCAGTAAACTTGTGCTGTTATAGTGTTTTTTAAATTCTATACAAGTGATGGAATGGGCCCGTTACAAGAGTGCCTTGAAATTCTTTTTGGTGGAATTATGTTAGTCGTTACAATTTAAAATTCTTCCCTGATAAAATATGCATTGGAGTTCATCTAATAATTATAACAAGGTTATAGTAGTTAATTTGAGTCAGAAAAATTTTGAGTGGTTTAGAAATACTTTCCCAGGAAACTATTCCAAAATTCATCTCAAGTTATTAGAATAGCCAGCTGTTAGGTATTAAAGAGTAGCACCATTTATTCGTGACTAATGAATACATTCCTCCAACGGTGGTGTTGAAAATTACATGCAAATACACCACAGAATGTTTCCCCCGTTTTTTTTATGAGTTTCTCTGTTTGTTACCAGAAGGCAGCATAATTAGGCAAAGAAAACCGAGAATGGGGAGCGCAGTTGCAGGGCTAGGGGCCTGTGGCACTGTTTAGCTAGTTGTTCTCTGGTTGTGGGGGGAGGGGTCAGTTGGGATTTTTTATTAATTGTACACATGCTAAATTATTTATGGACAGACTAAACTGATACTGAGGTGGAAGTGTTTTGTGTGTGCTTGAGGACATAATCTGCCTTTAGAGATTAATCTTAGTTCTCAAGAAGTCAAATGAAGTTTAAAAAACCAAAACTTCTTGAAGGAGTGGTGTAATGTCAATCCAGCTGTGTACTCTTTATGTAGAAGTCATGCTTCCAGATTAAGGTACCGGCCTTAAAATATTAAATAACAGAATGTAAAAGCAGTGTACGCTAATTTTAACTCGTACTTAGAAGAGCAGATGGTAAAATGTGATATAAACCTTCCATAAATAGATTTTCAGTTCTTACTGTATCTTCTACGTGGAACTCTCACCAAAGCCTCCGTTTTCAAAAATTACTTATTCCTAAACCCATGAAACATGAGTGTAGCACTGTTTAAATTTAGAGAAGGTTGCAACAACTTAGTGATGTCTTTCTGCTGCACATGCAACTCTGCTAACAATTTTATCTGTCTGGTATGTGCAACATAATATTCAGCTCTCCTCTTTAAGTGTGCAGCCATTGCCAACTGAAGAAGTGATGCTATGGACCTCTTCGCATTGGTAGAAGAGCTACAAAAAGCATGGCCAATAGATCAAAACTGCATATTGTCAATTTTCTCACTGGAATAGAGGTGAATTGAGAGAACCAGACAGTGGAAGTGAGCATTTTTGTTTCACAGATGGGTAGGTATTTTTGCCACACTGCAAGGGTGTGTTTACATGTGAGAGCTTTGAACCTCACCTGGGAAAGGAAATGCATCCCATTATTTGTGGTTATGGCTTTTGTTGTAATATGACAGATTTTATGATGTTTTCCCACTACATACCTTAGATAAAGCCAAGAATGTATGAACAAATACTTTAGTACATTTGCACTTTTCTTCAGGAGGAAGCAGTTAAACACTTCCTCATAATGACACTTATTTGTAGTTTTCTCTTGTTACTGAAGTTTCTTGTAAACAGTGTTAAATGCAGCTTCAGATTCAGCAAGTCTAATGACGTGAATAGCAGCTGAAAGAACACTAAGCTTCGAAGTAGTTAAATGTTTGTGAAATGGGCTTCAGTGCCTAGATATGTACGTAGGTACTGAGAAGGGGTATTACTCTTTCTTCAGACAACCTGATCAATCTGGAAATAGTTTACAACCGAGTGAAAGGTGTTTTCTTCACCTACCAAAGTAAAAATTGTTCATCCTTCCTAGCCGGTAACTTCTTGCACAACAGTCAACCAGCTGCTCAGACTTGAGAGTCTGCTTAGCCTATACTGCAGAGCAGTCCCAGACCTAGTTAGGGCTGACTGTCTCTTCATTGCTCTCTTTAAAACATGAACAAATTATGCTAAGCATGGTAGATACCTTTTCCTGGAACATATTTAACAAAAACATTCTTTTGAAAAGTCCTGATTCTGTAATTTTATCTTTAGCTGGCTTACACTTCAGCTATACATGCCTCTTAGTAAAGTTCCGCTTCTGCTTTAAAATATTCAAGGTGACCAGTTTGGATTTTTTGTAACATTACATTTGAGGGCAGAAGAAAAATTCTCACTTGTGCATATTTTTGAGTATAAAGGATTGTTTATGACACATGGAATGCTACCGTAAAAGCATTTTTAAATGGAATTTATTTAAGATGACTTGAAGTAACTGTGAAAGTGCTGCATTCGTCTGTGAACTCCTGAGTGTAAACAGGTACACCAAGAGTTTTATTTGTATTATACATTAATACTACATATAAATGGCTTCAGTTATAAATTTAAGCTTGTTTCACCAGTTTTACTGAACTTTAGCTTTTAGTATACCAACTTATGCAATATGTAATTGGAATATTTCCTCAGCTAGAACTCACTCAAGCATTACTAACTATGAGAATTATTTGAAAAGACTAAATAAGTTTTCATAGGGTTTTGACTTGTGAAATTGATTAAGTATAGCATCCAGTGACTGTGTTGTGGCCGTCTTTAAAGAATCTCAGCTCAAAAATAGTATGTCTAGGCTAACTAAAAAATTATGTTTTATCACTTGATATGGTCTTACTGTATGCTACCTTCAGGTTTCTCGTGGACTATGTGGTACATGAGGGTTTTATTCCGAGATAGTTCTTATTCAGAACTGTTGGAATACATGTGGATGTTATGTAAAGATTTCTTAGAAACGGCTCTCTTAGTGGAGGTAATTCATGAACTGCTGCAATTTGAGTTGCCCAGAAAATGAATTTTCAATAAAAGTATCTAAAACTTTGAGAATTAATTATAGTAAAGCTGCCTTTTTTTTTTTTTTTTTTTCTCCTTTTGTTAAGGTCATCTCAGCAAAGAGATGTGCTACGGTTCATTGATCCCTGAAAATATCCCCTTATCTCACTGAAGATAAGCTTCCTAGTGGTAGCAGTTTTTGAGGGACCGAACTGGATTAGCATTTATCACATCATTTCATGAATGAAGTTACCAAAACTGTAAACTACTGAGTTTTGTATGAGTGCAGTGGTGTTATGTGAACATAAAAAGTCAAAGTTAATGTTCCTGTATTTAGAGTAGACTTAACTATCCAATATAGTAACAGGACTGTATCTAGCCACAGATTCACAGCAGCTTGAGAAACTGGCCTTTCACTGAGGACTGCATCATAAACACGACATAAGCTTAGTTGAGATGACTGCCATAATTTATTTTAAACTAAGTATTTCAGTAGAACTAGTGACCTTCATAGGACTTTAGGTAAAAATTAGACCAGAAACACACTCCCTAGGCTAAAATAATGAGGAAGTAAACGCTGAAAGAAAAACACATTATTAGCAATGCTAAAGAAGTTGCATGGGATTTCATACACTGACATTCCAAGTGCGGATCATGGCTTTTAGTAACACAACCATTTTTAAAGGACAGAGCTAGATTACATACCTTGTTATAGCAAACAGTATCATAACTTAATCTAATTTCTGATGCATGTACATATGACTGAAGAGTTTACTCATAGCTTAGGCTTTCTGACCTTTTCCTCTGTCAAAGATTTCAGTACTGTTAAAAGGATTAATTAGATATGAAAGATGAAAATAAACATGAAGTTACAAACTAGCCTGATCCTATTTTATAAACACTGAGACAGGGTGTGGGTTTTTATCTTCAGCTCTGCATAGAAGAGATGCAAGAGAAACAGTACACTTTGTAAGAAACACACAGATTTTTTTTATTTAAAAATACAAAGTTACCAGAAATACAGACTCAGGGCACTTCAGGTACGTTAAAAATAGGAGAACTGGTGATTGCTCTGTCCTGGCACTTCTCATATCTAAGAATTATCAAAAATGTTTCTGTTCTTTCTAGGTCCCTTTTTGGGTCCTACTGTGTTGAGTTTTCTCTGCTTAAGCTGGAACCTTCAACTCTGAGCTTACTTCACGGTGATATTAATGATGCTGATATCCTCATAGGGTTTGTCAGTTTTGGGATTGACTTTCACATTTGAGATTCTCTGAACAACTTCCATTCCTTTAGTCACTCGTCCAAACACGCTGTGCTTGTTGTCTAGCCATGGCTATTTGAGGGCAAAGGAGGAAAAAGAAAAAGCATATTAAAACAGAAGGCAGCATGTAGGTTAGGTACCAAACCAGAAAGAGACTGACCTAGAATAAGTGTACACGGATGCATTTTATATGTTCAGACCATGGAACTTAACACCATGTAAATATTAGCATGTAAATAAATGAGAGTGCAGCTTATACATATTCATATGCACTTAAACTCACCTGTTCAATTGTTTTCTTAAAGTACTACAGAGGCCAAGTTCTAGCAATGCAGTGGAATTTCACGGTTTATTTTAAAGTATATTCTCAGTTCACAGAAATTCTGCTTCAGTCTATTTCATGGTATTTTCACAGCTGAATTTTAAGCACCAGTCCAGAATATTACTTCATTCAGAGTCATATTCATACAGTCTCATTCAGACTCATTCAGAGTCATATTCACATAAGTAGAAATGTGAATATAGGCACTGATATAACTTACTAAGTCTCAAAATTGTAGTAGATGGGTGTTTTTTAAAAAAGATACATGACTTTCAAAGAAGTGCTGTAAGAATGCAGTTTCTACAAGTGTCACCTTTAAGGATTTGATTTGTATTTGTTAGATTAACGTACCAAAAATGCTCTTTTTGCCTCTGAAATTCTACACAGATCAAATGAAATATTCAAACTTCAATATTGTCTTCTTTGTATGGCTATAATTAGGCAGTATTAAGGAGTCATCCTGGCACCATATCCAAAAACATCAAACAACATAAGCAATAGCTAGATTTCCATCACGTTTAAACCAGTATATTAATATCAAATACTCTAGTAATATACAATTGCAAATATGTCTGACTTACTAAGAATTTGGTATTGCCCTTACTTTGGTTAGCACCAAAAGGCACCTCGATCACAACTGGCAAAAGTACTTTTCTATTTCATAAAGGATGGTTTCAGTGAGGCCTACACAGTACACACTGTTGTGTATAACATTTATTTGCAAACTAAAAAAATATATATTTAGGTAGTACCAGTGTGTTCCTTTTTCTATCAGAAAAAAATAAATGTTTACCCTTGTATTGGGTTTGCATAGCAAGTTTTTGGTAGCAGGGGGTCTACAGGGGTGGCTTCTGTGGGAAGCTGCCCCCATGTCCAACAGAGCCAGTTCCAGCCAGCTCCAGGACAGACCCGCCGCTGGCCAAGGGCGAGCCCATCAGGGATGGTGGTAGCACCTCTGGGATAATGTATTTAGGAAGGGGAAAAAAACACTGCACAACAGCAGCTGGGAGAGAAAAGTGAGAATACAGGACAGAAACAACTCTACAGACACCAATCAGCAGAGAAGGAGGGGGAGGAGGTGCTCCAGGCACCAGAGCAGAGATTCCCCTGCAGCCCCTGGGGAAGACCACGGTGAGGCAGGCTGTGCCCCTGCAGCCCAGGGAGGTCCATGGTGGAGCAGATCCCCACCTGCAGCACGGGGAGGACCCCACACCAGAGCAGGTGGATGCCCAGAGGAGGCTGTGACCCCGTGGGGAGCCCACGCTGGAGCAGGATCCTGGCAGGGCCTGTGGCCCCATGGAGAGAGGAGCCCACGCTGGAGCAGGTTTGCTGGCAGGACTTGTGACCCTGTGGGGGACCCACACTGGAGCAGCCTGTTCCTGAAGGACTGCACCCTGTAGCAGTTTGTGGAGAACTGTCTCCTGTGGATGAGACCCCACGCTGGATCAGGGGAAGAGTGTGAGGAGTCCTCCCTCTGAGGAGGAAGGAGCGGCAGAGACAACGGGTGATGAGCTGACTGCAATCTGCTTACCCTGTCCACCTGCACCACTCAGGGGGGGAGGAGGTAGAGAAATCGGGAGTAAAATTCAGCCTGGGAAGAAGGGAGGGATGGTGGGGAAGATGTTCTGAGTTCTGTTTTATTTTTCATTATCCTACTCTGATTTGATTGTCAATAAATTAAGTTACTTTCCCCAACTCAAATCTGTTTTGCCCATGACATTAACTGGTGAGTGATCTTCCCCTGTCCTTTATCTTGACCCACCAGCCTTTTGTTATATTTTCTCTCCCCTGTCCAGCTGAGGAGGAGAGTGATGGAGTGGCTTTGATGGGCACCTGGCATCCAGCCAAGGTCAGCCCATCACAGCTATCCAGTTAGCATCTCGTGCCTTAAATTGAGCTTTTAATATTACTTACAGTTGGCACTACTGTTATAAAAAACTGGGATCCATTGGTATTTGGTCCTGCATTAGCCATGCTGAGTGTGTATGGTCTGTCATGTCGTAAAGTTGAATGGAATTCATCTTCAAATTCTCCTCCCCAAATACTTTCGCCTCCCATTCCTGTACCAGTTGGGTCACCAGTCTGAATCATGAAACCCTGCACAGAAATTAAATGTTATTACATCATCACATAGAATAAATAAGCAATAGTGGTATATGCCAGGTGACTTTTTTTTCAAACTTCAAACCTTTCAACAAAGTGTAAGTATTAAAATGCTGTGGATAAAGAAGCCTTGAATGCTTTGTCCCTTAAGTGGTAATCGAGTACTTGTGAAAAAACAAGCTCGCTCACTATTCCTTCTAATGAATGACAAACCTGACTATCTGTACCTTCTGCAGACACAGGCTGTATCAACTTGATTCTAGTGCAACAGAAATAAGAAGCCTTCTGACATGAAACAAAGTCTTAATTCAAGCAGGATTGCTGAACTGATCTTTCAATTTTCAGATTTCTTCCACCTTGTTAGTTGCAGAACACCTTCACTAAGTGATAAAGGTGTTTAGAAACTCAGAGTTGTTCAGACTTTACAGGGAACTCTGAAGCCGTTCTAGAAATCCTTTGTGCAAAAGGGAAATGAAGGGGATAACAGAAGACTGACCACAAAGGTACATTATATAAACCAACAAAAAATTAACTTTTTACAAGTTACCTTGATGATACGGTGGAATATGTGTCCATTGTAATACCCATTTCTGCTGTGCACACAGAAGTTTTCCACTGTTTTGGGGCACCTGAAATCATGTGAGAAAAAGACAGGCTAAGATAAATATTTAATTGTATGGTGACAAGGCCATAAAGATTTCAGCTGAGACTATGAGCCTGTTGTACTGAACAGTGTTTCAGCACACTGTAGAATGGGCTTTCATCAAACAAGGAAGAAAACAAATCCCTATCTCCTCAAACCCAGAGCTGGAAGCAAAATGAACTTGAGTATGAAGTTGCATGCTTACACAGGAAGGTAGCAGCAGTGTTAATAATTCAGGGATGTTTTCATTATTGCTGAGCAGCACTTACATAGAGCCAATGCCTTTTCTCGTTTTCACCCCACCCCACCAGCCAGCAGGCTGGGGGTGCACAAGTAGGAGGGGGCACAGCTGGGAGAGCTGGCCCCAACTGATCAAAGCAATATCTCATACCATACAGCATCATGCTCAGCAATTAAAGCTGAGGGAAGAAGGGAAGAGCGTACGCTCAGAGTGAAGGCAGCTGTCTTCCCAAGTCACCGTCATGTGTGATGCAGCCCAGCTTTCCTGGAGATGGCTGAGCACCTGCCTCCTTATGGGGAATGGTGAATTAATTCCTTGTTTTTCTTTGCTTGCATGCACAGCCTTTCCTTTCCCTGTTAAAGTGTTTTCATCTCAACCCATGAGTTTTCTCACTTTTGCCATTCTGAGTCTCTCCCCATCGCACTGAGGGGGACGTGAGGAAGCAGCTGCATGGTATGTAATTGCTGGCTGGGGTTAAACCATGACAACCAGGAACCAAATTTATTTTCTCAAAGCCTAATTTGATGCACCACTGATGAGATGTTCCTTCCCCAGCTTTCTCCTTAGATAGTTTATTAACAAAATCAATTAAGGAGTGTATGCTCCATAAACAGAAAGCTGTTCATTCTTTTACCTCTATAATTCTATTAAGATATACATCTAAGGTGTCCAGTGACATATACAAGAAGTAGAATCTAAAAATACAATGTTCTAACATTACAGAACTTGCAGTCAGCAATCCTCCTCTGAAACTACTCACCAACCTTGTTTAGAAGCAGTGAGAAGAGGTAGAATATTAGTTGTTGGAAAAAAAAATGGAAAAGAAACCAAACAATCCCTTCACCTTTGTGACTTGATTTTTTTTACTTCCAAGAGATTCTCTACTGTCTTGGTTTCAGCTGAGATAGAGTTAATTTTCTTCCCAGTAGCTGGTACAATGCTGTGTTTGGGATCTGGTGTGAGAATCACATTGATAACACACTGATGTTTTAGGATAAGGGCTACTTAGCAACAACTAAGTTAGGGATGTTTCAGCTTCCCTGCTGTGCCAGCGAGGAGGTGCACAGGGAGCTGGGAGGGAGCACGGCCAGGGCAGCTGACCCGAACGAGCCCAAGGGATATTCCACACCACAGAATGTCATGCTCAGAATAGGAATTGGGGAGTGTTGGCTGGGACGGGCAGATCGCTGCTCAGGCATCCGTCAGCGGGCAGTAAGCAACTGCATTGTGCATCACTTGTCTTTGCTTGGGTTTTATTTCTCTCTCATTCTGATATATTCCTTATCATCATTATTATTGCTACATTTTATTTTAGTTCTTAATCTGTTCTTATCTGAACCCATGAGTTTTACTACTTTTTTGATTCTCCTCCCCTTCCCACTGGGAATGGGGAGGAGTAAGCAGCTATGTGATGCTTAGTTGCTGGCTGGGGTTAAACCACAACAGCTACCAGAGTAGAAATTCTTTGCAATAGCTCTTCCACTAGTTTTATAAAATGGAGTAGTACCAGGGTAGATCTACACTGACGGATTTAAACAGTCACACATACTTTCCCAGCAAATAAGAAAACAGTGAAGCTGAGTCAATAGCTGTAGAGTTACTTCAGTTGTGACAAGGAACATTAGCTCAGGCTAAGTGATACTCTAAACCATCTTGTGAAACAGAGTGCCAGTGGCATAACTAGTGGAACAGGCAAGACTGTAGTCCCAGTCCCTGCTGAGCAGCACACGGTCATTCACAGCTTCATTCCACAAGCACATGGCCCAAGATTTAAAGGGCATACAAAGCCACATCCTATATGCTTTTCTTTAAATTTGTAATCACATTCATCTTAAAGAGATTTTAAATTCAAAGCTCATCTGTGAGAAAATACTAGAACAAGAAAGAACAAACCTAACAATAATCGGGCCTCGTAGTACTGTATTTAATTTAAAATTGCACATAAAACATTGCAGAGAAGCACCAAGCAATACTATGCATGCAAATACAGTGACACACTGGTGTAAGAATTAAAAAAAAAAAAGTCAGAAATAATATAGCTTGGGCTCTCACTCTCTGCCAAGGGCTGTACCATTACTGCAACCTATATGCTACAATTATGAATTCCAGAAACTAGGGCCTGAGGCAAGGAGACATTGCTGAAGAGAGCAATAATAGACTAGCAACCCTACAGGGTAGAACCGAGGCTGTGTTGGCTTAGCTGTGCTTATGACAAAACATGAACTTGGTTTTGGAGAAGCATGGATTACATTTAAATGGTTTAAGTTTCAATGTATAGCAATATAATATATTCTATTAATTGACTGTTTCATAACAAAATCTTTGCATTTATTAGCACCACAAAGGAGAAATGCTGACACAGTAATTTTAGCAACTGTCATGCATAAAGATCTTTTTCAATTCTATGCCTGGTTTTGCATATACACAGCACTAATACTATATGCTCATACAAATTTTATGTTGCTCTTGAAGGAGCTGCAGTAACATAAAACGTAGTACAATGGCCACATTTGGAAATTGCAAACTATTACTCCTCTGCTTACACAGACCTACTGCCAAATCTACTGTTGGTGCCAACATCATCATTCTTTTTCAAGACAGAATCAAACAGCACAGTCTCACAATACACAGCTTATGTGGAAGAACATAGTGACCTATCCACACCTGTGGTTTAGAGAAAGAACGAAAGTTAAGAAAGGAATAAACCCCCTTAACCAGTAATTAAATAAAAGCAAAAAATCATTAAAACCAACCTGTGCCCTTGACTATTACTTCAACGCTACTTTGTGTTTAAGAGTCACGTTCCTAGATTGATATATGAAGAAACTGTCAGGAAACAAGAACAGTAGAAAAGGGGGAAGAACTATTCCTAGCTTGAAATCTAAGTCTTGAGTATTCCCACCAAAAAGCACAGAAAGAAGGAAAAATAAAATACCAGAAAAACTGCCAAATACATACTCAACAGGAAAAAGCTTGATATGAATATCTCCCATGCTTGTATGGATGATGGCACTGTCCGAAACTCTTTTGGGACCTTCTGCCTGAGTGGCTGCCATGACCTCTTCTTTAGAAGGTTTCTCATTAAATACATCTCTGTCAGAATCTGCACTCTTTGTATCTTCTGGTTCACGTTTAGTAAACTGAAGAACAAAAGAACAGAAGGTTAATTGTTTGGTTTTCTCTTTTTTTTCTCCTTATCTTACTTACTGCTCTGCACCCACGGTATCAGTGTCATTATTCAACCTGATAAACACTCAACTAGATTTGAAATGTAGAGAGAGAATTTATGGACAGTCTATCTTTGCATTTCAGTGTTGTGTGCTACCAGCATTTCTAGAGTCACAAATTCCAGTACAACTACATGCAAATCCAGGTACTTATAATCTGTTATCTTTAAACTTCCCTTTTTAACAGAAAGCCCACAGTGGTTCAGCATCTTTTCTTAAAAAAAAAAAAAGAAAAAAAAAAGTGGAAAATATCAATATGTTTTGTTATACTCAGACCAAACTGGCAGGTTTCATCAAAAAGCTTTTAGTTTCACTACAAAGTCAAACTAAATCCTCTTATTCCAACACTGCATTAATACAAAACTATAGAAAACCAGCAAATTTAAATCAAAACAGGAGAAATCTCAGAAACTTAATTTTTATAGTACTTACAGGAAAACGTAGGATATAGAGTACATAAGCATCCACTTAAGTTAGTAGCACATTTACATATCAAATAACAATCACTAATCTTTCTGCATACATGTAGTCATGTTTTCTATAACAGTGAACAATGTTTCTAGATTTTTTTCTAACTTCTCATTTGTCAAATAGTTCAGAGTAGTATAGTCCATTATGTGCTATATACTAACCACACAAAGCTTTAGAAAGTATAGTATCTTGCTCCAGAGGAAAACACAATCAAATTCAAGCACAAGTCAAAACAAACAGACTGATGTCTAGCCTCTATGGTGATTACATCCCAGATCAACTAACTACTACGAACTGACTGTCTCTTTGGTTTATTCACTGCATCTCACCTAACATCTAAATTGTGAACAGGAAGATGACCCCTGTCTTAGTTGCCCATAATATACTTGGTGCTACCAAGTTCTGATGCTGCTCTAAATTTAATTACTTTTATTACATATTTTATATAGTTAATTACTCTTTATCAGTATAAGATCGCATTAGGTTTTTTAAACGTTCTTATTTAAGTTGTTTTTTTTTTCAACTAGGACAAAAGCATATACACTTCTCAGAGAACTGTAATTTAGACAGCCAAAACCATCCAAGCTCATTTAACTGCTTGAGCAATAATGAAAAAATTAAAGACTACAAAGCTGTTTCTAGTCAATTTACAGCTCGTTCAAGCTAAAAAACCCTAGAATATACTTGCAATATAGAGAGACTCATGTGGAAAAGTTGTGTTTGCAAACACTCGAGAGAAAAAGCACTGGAAAGGTGCAAGGATCAAAATAAAAAATAACACAGAGAAATTGAGTTATTTAAGTAGAAACCACACACACACCATGTAAAACCTATTTTTTTTAAAAGCTGTGCAGATTACTGTTGGATCTGCCTGGATATTCTGGAGAACAGGATTTTCAGATGCCTTCATCTCTATAGTAATTGCAGCACGATGTTTCTTTGCTACTCCTTGGAACAAAGCTAGCTGCATCACCCTGATGTTCTCTTGTTTTCCCAAGATACGAATACACCTGAAATACAAGACGTAAAAAGGAGAACTACTGTTAGCTGCTCACAGTCAGAGAATATCTCCTTTCTGACTGCAAGATGCAAAGTAGAATTCCAAAACCCTCTCAAAATAATTTACTATAATAATTTTTTTTTAATACTTCTCTATTCAAACTTGCTACATAATTTACTAGTCAGCCTCCTGACACAATAAAATCCCAACTACATGATCCATATTTACTTTGTTGTCACATTCAGTTAACCAGAGATTGATTACACATTTTTAATACAAATACGCTTGCTTTATTTTCTCCTCATTTTACTAAGCTTTAAACTGCAATGACTCATGACTAAGCATGGGTGTATCTAACATGTGGCTACCAAATAACAACAAAAAAAGATTAGAGACTCACACAGTCATATAATCTTTTAAATATACTATACATTTGACTGAATATAGCCTTTGAAACAAACATATTTATCTCAATATGTGTCACTGGCACTTACCTGTTAGTCTCTACATTTATGACCTTAATGCCCAACATTGTTCCATAAAGAACGAAGTGTCCAGTTTCATCAAAAATGATATTAATTAATCTTACTGCATCCACTTTCTCCAGCTCACGCTCAACTGCCATACGTCGGCCAAACTCCATGTCTGGTAGTTGCTGCCTCATCTGCTGAAGTTCAGTAAACATCTACAAACAAACAAAAAGAAAAACAAAATCACTATTACAGGAACATATTTCTAACTTTTGACCCAGCAAGACACTGATCCACATGCTTAGAAAATACAGAATTCAAGTGAGACTACTCCACTCAAACTTAACTGAAGAATTAAAATAAATATAAGTAACACTCTCTTTATTTTAACGACCCAATAGGCATGTTGTAGTACGAGGCTTATGCAAAGAAAGGAAAGTGTGCAGCTGTCTTACAAAGCTCTCAAGAGATGACAAATTTAATTCAGTATTTTGATGTTACTTGAAATGGCCATTTTCCAGAATTGCTTTCTAGTAAAAAGAAATCTAGCAGTATGAAAACACAGATGAAAATCAACAACTCTGTTTCACTGCATAACTAACATAATCAGTAAGAATTAATCCTGGGGCGAAGCTATACAAGAGGCAAGGAATAGAGAACCGAAAATGTTTTTTGCAAGAAAAATATAGCAGCAAAGCTCAGCTTTAGAAACAGATGATAAGTTAGGTGAATGTGCTGCTAAATAAACTGAAATAAGTAGAGAAAAAGCCTCAAAAAAGAGAAGCAAGACCAAACTCACACTCAGAGATTCATCAAAGACTCTCATGAGCTTCCCCGTCAGAAATCGGAAAATTCGGACTTTTCTGTCAGACCCAAGAGTGGCCATTTTCTTGCCATCAGGTGAAAAACTTATACTGGATGGGTACGCCTTGCATTTAGCAAATTCATATAAATCAGTATCTGTTTTATATTCCCAGTTCACATTCTTGGGAAATTTATATTCATGAGGAGTACCAGTCCAGTACTCAATCATTCCAGATTTGTCAGAAGACACTACTGCTTTGTAGACAGGGTTCAACCGTATCTGAGTAAGTGAGGATGTATGTAGTTTATCAAACACATGAAGTGGTTGGTTATTTCCTCGTCCATCATAGATGAATATTTTTCCTGTGCTTTTCTCAGATGTTGCAACGGAAGATATGGCATCTCCAGGGCAATATACCCATTCACATTGGCCAGGGTAGAAGCTGCAGCCAAGAGCGCAAGGAGACACAAAAAAAAAAACCAAAACAAAACAAAACACCAGTGTTAATTCAGTAAGAATTGAGTTATGCTATAAACATGAAATCAAATATCAGAAGCAAATTTTGAACTTTATTTACTAGTCTTGTTAATATCTGTCTTGCTAAAATTCAATAGTGTTATAACCAAGCTTTTCCAAGCAACACAATTCAGTGGATGGTTCAGCCAATTTCTGTTGCTCTCATATTGTTTTATAAGGAGGCAGTGATAGAAAACAAAAAGTAGAAGGTGGGTATAAAAGAAGAATAAGCATGGAAATCCAGCTAAATAGCATCAGTAACATTAATGATTACTACTGAATTTCTATGACTTAATAGCCTTTCTTTCATCTGTTAAGTGATTAATGCTTCAGTGGAAATGAAGACAACTGCAGCTTTGCCATATACTTACAGAAAAGTTCAACTAGGGCTTGCCAAAAAAAAAAAAAAAAACACTCAAACACAAACAAAAAACAACAAAAAGTGATGTAAGTAAAATTAAGACAATCACCCTACATTCAGAAACCATTCTGAATGCATTTAAGAAGGAACCTACTTGCTATTACCAAAAACATACTCTACAAATAAAACAAGCAACAGATACGATCAATAATACGTTATGTCTTTTTTTAGTAAGTCTGTAAGCAAAGACTTTGAGAAACAGAACTCAAACTAAATGACAGACCACAGAGAAATGATAGTCTCCATAGAAAACTCATATTTAGTATCCTTTCAGAAATCAAACTAACAGATACAGGACTGACAAATGACAGACACTGATCATTTGGATTTTCAATGCCTGTCTGGTAAAGATTCTCATAAAGAGAAACATAACCAGAAGTTTGTCTCAGGTTCACTAAAAAGAAGAGTATCAAATAAATATGATGTCCCACTGATCTATGCATCATTAGCCAAAGTTTCTGCAGAAATATCCACCCTTCTCTAGATCACGGATGGAAGCATAAATCATGTGGATATCCATACAATCATACTGTGTAGCTTAGAACTGAAAGGATTCAAAGGATTTGAGACAATGCTAAGCAACCCTGCAAGATATCAGCATATACCTATCAAAGCAGGCAACACAAGACAAAGTGAGCTGAAAATACCACACAGAACTTATGATTCTACATTAACCCTTGCAAGCCTGAGCAAACAGCTGTGGAAGAATTCTCAGGCACATGAACAGAAACTATCTGTTCAATAAACAGTAATGTAGAAGATAGAGCAACAAACATTAAGTTTTAAAAGTCTATTCAGGACAATGCTTATATTACAGCAATATACTGTTCTCTTCTTCATTAAAGAGTTCACTTCAGGTAAAACTCAGTATCATGGTTTAAACCCAGCTGGCAGCCAAACACCATGCAGCCGCTCGGTCACCCTCCCACCACCTGGGGAATGGCATTGGAGGTGTAAACGGAGATTCACAGGCTGGGATAAAAATACATTTAATAATTGTAATAAAATAAAACAATAACAATAATCGAAAGTACAAACAAGTAAGACACAATGTGATTGCTTACCACCCACCAACTGATACCCAGCTTGTTCCTGGGTAGTGATCCCAAAACACCAAGATCCCACAGTCGCAATCCCAGAAGAGAGAGAGAGGCCCTCCCTTCCCGGCTGATCCTCCTTTAAATACTGAGCAGGACATTACATGATATGGAATATTTCATTGCCCAATTTGGGTCCGGTGCTCTGGTTACGCTCCAGCTCCTTGTGCACCTGCACATGGGCAGGACATGAGGAGTTGGGGAGTCCTTGATCTCTCAGTGACAACTGAAAATATCAGTGTATTATTATCAGCATCCTTCTCATACCAAATCCCATACTGAATCCAAAGCACGGCACTGTTCTAGCTACTAAGAAGAAAAATTAACTCTATCCCAGCTGAAACCAGGACACCCAATTATCTCTGAAAAACTGTAAGAGGAGAGGAGGGTTTCGATTACTGAGGTTGAAAAAAATCTATTTAAAGATAAACAAGGGAATGAATATACTATTGGAAAATTTTATAAGTAGCATTCTAAGGGTATCCCTGAAGCAAAATGGATTTAAATTCTACCTCAGTTTTCACTGAATTCTCAAACAGAAAAATAGCACCTTCTATTGTAACATAAAATTAAGGTTTTCTTAATATTAAATTATTTTTTTTAATCCTATCAATTTATGAATTCTGTAGGGACAATACAGGGCTGCTAAGTAAAAAAGCCTAGCAAAACCAAGAAAGACTAAGGCTAACTGGAATTTTTCCACAGCAGACAGACAAGGGGGAATCAATTCCTATAGGCCAAGTACATTATCTGGAGGATGATACTAAAACTATAACCAGCAAAACAGACAACGTAAGGATTTATACAGGCAGCCTGAAGAGCCTTTTTTTTTTCTTTTTGAGTTTATGCTTCTATTCAGTTTTACAACTAATCAACAAGCAGTAGACTACGAGGAATAAGTTTTCCAATTCTAAAAGGCTTGTGGAAACATCAGTATTTCCACCATTCTTGCTACAGCATTCAATGATCCTCCAACCCTCCAAACCTTCCCGTATAACAGTGTGGGGCTTGCTTTCCTCCAGTACTGTTAGAATTCCAATAATACCCATTCCTATTTCTCCCAGGTTCTTTAGCTACATACCATATAACTACGGAAATCCTACAACACCAAGACTAAGGAAAACAACAACATTCTTTCTAACAGAAGGAAATTCCTATCCCTATGACAACAAATAAGACAATATATACAGGTCAAATTCTGTTTCTGCTGGAACTATTAGTTGGTGATAATTTTTAAATTCAGTGCCAAACAACAGAAAAAAAAAATATGCCTAGCTAAGTATTTTGAGAAACACCACATCTTTGTGCATAATATTTGACACTGAGGAAAGGCACAGACCTACTCCACTCATGTACCATACAGAGTCATAAATGTTATTATTCAGCTGGGCAGTCTCCAGTCACTGGATGCATTTTAGATAATGCAACTTACTCAGCTTCATCTGACTGGGGGAACAATCCCTCAAAGAAAGCAAATTTTTGACTTAGCTCTTAGCAAAATAATCCCTAACAAACATTTTCAAGAACTAAGTAACTTACCCAAGTTTTAGCATGTTGATCATATCAAAGTTGACTACATCAAAGACCTTCATTGCTTTGTCATCTCCAACTGAACAGAATAACGCCCCCTCCGAACTAACAGCAATACTCTCAATAACACCTATTTAAAAAGTTAACATATTAAGAGACAAGAAAGGGACATCCTTAATTTCAATATTCCACAGAAAAAACCCTATAGAGGTTTAAACCTTTTTCCACCTTTTTGACTTAAAAAAATACCCAACTTTAATAAAAAATAAACCAAAACAAAAAAACACAAAACACTTTTTATCCTATCACTGTTCAGAATCAGGTATATGATAATGAACTACTTACCATAAGCATAAAGGAAAGATTATAATTGCAACTATTTTCGTTTTAAATGTCCATTTAGAAAAACTGAGAACATTAAAAATTACGTGCTCTTCAGCTTGCATGTCTCAAAAGAGAAAAAGCAGCAGAACTCTGTTAACTATTACAGTTCTGCTATTAGCACACATAATACTCAAAATTACTCTGCAACTGAGCCTCCCATGAGTTTTTCACAATATTTATTTTTGCTTGGTAGGCTTTGCTTTCACATTTTATTTCTGTATATAATGAGAAGCTGAGAGTTAAGATAAAGAATACACCATAGTATTTCTTAATAACTCCAAAGAGAAACAGTACTTTCACTGTGTATTATTACATATTTTTCTTATTGAAATAGTCTGCATATCAAACTCTTTTTTTTTCCATCATGCATATCATTGTTCCTAATAGCAATGAGAACCTCATTTCCTGTCCAGCCTATTGAATGCTTAGCATAGTACAGAGGAGCTGTGTGTACTTACTAACTCAGAAAATTGTGTTAAAATTATTAATTCTTAATTGCAATTCAGCCGATAATCATGACAATGATGCAGAATTTACTCTACAGTTGCAATAATTCCAGATGAAAATAACCATTTTTTTCCATATTGCACGGAAAAAAAGAGAGAAAGATAAGGGGTAAAGGTAACCTCACTTGAAGCAACATCTTTTTAAACTTCAGTGGATTTTATGTACCCTGCTATGTACCTTGTTCACTTATTTTTAAACAGAGTTTCTTCGTGTCATAGACATTTTCCCCACAGGTGGGGCACAATGCAATGCAAAGGATGTAGGGCATCCGTGCAGGAGTCCCCGCACATGTTTTATTCTCATCCTACTTCTCCTGCAGTTTAGGATCAAAACATTAACAGGACAGGGGAGTGAAGGAAGATAAGCAGATACCATTTAATCCCAGACTGCAGTGAATGAATCCCAGAAGACCCCTCCTCTTTATTTGTACTCCCTCCTCAAATGACTAAGAGCAAGGGGAAGGAGAAAGTGATGTCCTTTAAACAAAAAGCAACCTCTCACCTAGGTGACTCCGGAAGTGTTTAACAAACTCAATTCCTTCTTCTATTTTTTTCCAGAATTTTACATGTCCATCATGACTGGCTGTTATAATAAAATCTGTCCTACAATGACAAAAGAAAAATAATAACAAAAGAAAGATACACACATCATGCACTTTCACACCAGGCAGTAATCTGCATTATAATTTACGCCGTGCAGAGAATGAACTTCAAACAAATTCCTGTGACAAACTCTCTGAATGGGTACTATCACTCCCAGAAAAGCAAACAAGTATATTAATGCATCCTGGAATAACCTATAAAATGTCAACAACCGGAAATGAAGAATTGTATAATTCTATCAATTTTAACTATGTAAATTTTACTCCTATTTTAGGCCTGGCTTCACAGTAGTTACTATCTACTAATGTATGTGCGTATATATAGAGAGAGACATATATACATAAAAGAGAAGAAAGTTATCTCCTCAATCTGTGAAGTTCTGCTGAATCATATTTTGTTCAGATTCAATCAGTTGCTCTTATTCCTGTATGTACTGCACACTACAATAAGGATTTTAAGATCCTCTTTTAGTCTATTAAAACAATTTTTATCTTGCTTCTCAGTCAGCCCTTTCCTCTGAACTTAGTTTTCAAAAAAAAAAACAAACAAATCTCTTTAGAATACCACATCTGGAAACAGTAACTTTCCATTATTAACCTTCCACCATGTAAATTTCCCAGCATATACAAAAATACATCTCTGACAGTGACATACAGTGGAAAAAAAGACACTTACTTAGTACATGCTACATGTGTAATGACATCTCTGTGCATGTAACTGCGTTCATACATCGAAGCACATGGTAGATTTTCAAGATAAACATGTTCAAATTCAAGAACTAAAGATAAATAAATAATAAAAAGAAAAATCAGCATATTTTTCTTTCCATAGACGGTATGTGTAGCTTCTGTTCTCCCTTACTTACTCTTGAACACCTTACTGTCATGTTAGTCAAGACTATACTAGGATTTTGTGCAAGCATAATAAAAGAGGTTTCCACTGTGGCTTTGTACATAGCTAACATATTCTTGGTAGACTGAACACACTCAAACTCTGCTTTAACCCATAGAGATGCTTCCTTTTAAAGCAACCATTACCTTGGCTGTCTGAATGTATACAAAAAAATTCAATATGACAATTTTTAAGTTACTGCCTGTCGTGGTTGGAACCCAACCAGCAGCCAAACACCACACAGTTGCTCGGTCACCCTCGCACCACCTGGGGGATGGAGGAGGGAATTGGAGGTGTAAAGGGAGATTCATAGGCTGAGATAAAAAAACATTTAATAATTGTAATAAGATAAAACAATAATAGTAGAAAGTACAGACAGGCAAGGCCCAATGAGACTGTGCACCACCCACTGACTAATGCCCAGGTCATTCCTGGGTAGTGATCCCAAAACACCAAGATCCCACAGTCGCAATCCCAGAAGAGAGAGAGAGGCCCTCCCTTCCCGGCTGATCCTCCTTTAAATACTGAGCAGGACATTACATGATATGGAATATTTCATTGCCCAATTTGGGTCCGGTGCTCTGGTTACGCTCCCCCTCCAGCTCTTTGTGCACCTGCACATGGGCAGGATATGGGGAGTGAGGGAGTCCTTGATCTCTTAGTGCCAACTGAAAATATCAGTGTATTATTATCAGCATCCTTCTCATACCAAATCCCATACTGAATCCAAAGCACGGCACTGTTCTAGCTACTAAGAAGAAAAATTAACTCTATCCCAGCCAAAGCCAGGATACTGCTAGGAAACATCTCATTTTCTTCCAAAACCACATGTATCCCTGCTGTTGTTAAGAGATTCAATGTCCCATACAGGTACCACAGCTTAAATTCTAAGTGCTAGCACGTACCTAGATCATTGTTTAACTGGCCCACCTAAAATGGTCTAACTTTCTGCTTTTGCCTCTGATTCTTACATCCTAACCTTAATGCACAACGGCATTTACTACTGAACCAGCAGGTTTATCTCTGCTGAGCATCGCTAAACACACATTTACATCAGAATGATACCCCGAGAGCTGAGTTACCAGACGAATAAAAGTCATGCGCCTGAATACAACCTAGAGGCTCCTCCTGCTCCTCCAGCCCAGGGCTGCGTCCCGGCGGGCCGTAACGCCACAGCTGTAAGCAGCCCGTCGGGTTCAGCAAGGCCGGGCGCCCCAGCCTAGGGGCGTCCTCCAGAGGGAGCAGAAGTTCGGCATCCCGGGCCTAGAGCCGCGCACCCGAGGGGTCGCTCCGCGGTCAGGCCATTTTACGCACAAGCCACCGATTCAGGCAACGGGCTTCCGCTGGCCCGTTCCACCCCCCCCCCGCCCCTCATCTCACCTCACGGCGCAGCTGCCGGCACCCCCGACCCGGGGCCGCGTTCCCCGCGGCGACCCCACCGCTCCGGACCTGGCCCGGGGGCAGCGCCGCGGAGGCTTCGCGGGCCGCTTCCCGCCGTTACCTCTCCTCTTTTTCGCCTGCGCAGCTTCCCCCGGGAGCGGCCCAACCCAGCGCTCCTCCTCGTCATCCTCCTCGTCTGCCGCCGCCGCCGCCACCTCCTCGCTGCCGCCCGTCGCCTCGGGCTGCTTTCGCTTGCGCTCCAGTTCGGGCGACGCCATGATGCTTCACGTCACTTGTCCGCGACGCTTCCCGTCTTCCACTGCCGGGCGCGTCAGAAGTGACGCCACGGGACGCAGCCAGTGAGCGCTGAGCGCGGGCAGAGGGGAGCGCGGGCCGGACGGAAGACGGAGGGTAACGATCTGCGGAGCCGCCATGGTAATGGCCGCGGGGCTGTGGGGGCCGCCGGTTTTCGGCGGGCGAGCGGAGCGCAGCGGCTCCTCGGCGCTGGAGCCGGGGCAGGCGCGGCGCTTCCGGCGGGGTGCGCGGTGGTCAGGGCCGTGGCGCCGCTGGGAAGGGAGCGGGCTGGCCCCGGCCGCCGCGCCCGGCCGTTGGCGTGTGGGGAACGGCTGCGTTCAGCCCTGGCTTGCGGAGGCTAACCTCCTCCCGCATGGTGTAGTGCTGGGGTTTATGTCAGGGGCGATGCAAGCGCCCTGCCTAACCTCTTTTGTGCTGTTACTTGTGTAATGCTTTTATTCTCCTTTCTAAGGCGAACTCCCGGGTTGTTTGTTTGTTTTTGTTTGGGTTTTTTTTTTTTTTTTTTTTGTTTGTTTGTTTGTTTTTGTCCTTCTCCCCATCAGTATTCCCAGTAGTTTTTTCTATTGTTAGTTTTCCTTCTCATCTCTGAATTTCTTCCAGTAGTTGGTCCTTTTGTATTTGTCAACATGAAACACTTCCCAGAAAGCTTGGCAATTTGCTTGGCTTGCAGAGAGCCTACAATGCACACTTGTCCCTGCATGTGTTTTTTACCTAATTATATAGCTCTAAAATGAGGTAAGAAGGAATAATGTTGAAATTGGAATGTATTAATATTAGTGACATGCAAAAAGAATCCTTCAGTTTTTTGGTGTGGTGTAAGAATAGAAACCTAATTTACCATACAAAAATAGGAAAAACTGCAAGCTGCAAGGAAAAGCATCTGAAGATGACACTTGGATGTATATACTTTATAAGGTAATTAACAGCACAGTATTAGGGACTGTAAGTCAGTTTTGCTTGCACTACAGAGTCCTGTAGTATCTCCTCATAATATATATCTTTTGAAACTTTGCATGGAATCAATCCTGGAAGTTTTGAAGGTCGACAATAATAACCATTTAAACATTTTGGGGTTTGTTTTGTTTTCATGTTGATGGATTGTATTATTGGGGGACACAGGGGGATAGGACGTTTTATTCCCACCCCAAACCCCTTTTAAGTTTCCAAAGGTTATATCTTTTTTTTTTTTTTTCTTTTTATTCAAGCCGTCTTAGCTCTGCTGCTAAGCCTTTTTGCCATGATTAAAATTATCTGTTTGGGTTTTTTTGTTGTTTGTCTCCTTGGCAGTTTTTGGTCTGAGAAAAAAAGTGCATTTTATCTCAAGACTGCTTAGTTTCTTTATTAGCCTTTTGTGGGGGACTTCACTGAAGGCATTTCAGAAATCAATAAATTATGTGAGCTACTTCTCTTATGTTATGGAGACATTCCAAGACCCTTAAAATGATGATTTTCCTTTGCAAAAACTGTGCTCTTTAGACCTTATCACATCATGGCAATCCAGGTCTTGCTAATGTTCTGTTTTTAATTATTGATGCAACAGATTTCCCAGGAAGCTTAGTAGAAGTATTGCTACCTTTCAGTTCCCTAGAATACTTCCAGTGTTCAGTGAGACATTCTAATTTTTTTTTTTTTTTGGCTACTCTGCTATGGCATACTTGAACTTTGGAGGTACTAGTTGAATATTTCACTCCTTTTAAAGTATTCAAGTTTTTAGCATAATCAATGCTGCTTTTTTGTTCTGGAAAAGAACAAAAGGTTGAGTTAGGAATTTGTGCACCATTAAGAAAGCAGATATGTTTATTTCTTCTTTAGATCTTTATCTCTTTTAATGTTTCTTTTTAATCTCTAAGTATTTGGTAGGCTTAGTGATTCACTGCAGTATTTTTAAAGGCTTCCTTTGTACATCTAGGAAATTCCACTTGGTTGTTTTACATTAAAAAAAATTCCCTTTGGGTGCTATTCTGGCCCTTCTTGGTTTTCTCCTCTTAATTGCTGTTGTTCATCTATCTCTTTCTATATTTAACTATGATTAAAATTATGAATTTTTATGTGTTTCTATCTGACCCAACACTTCCTAGAACTTTTTAATTTAACTTGGGTTGATTTTTTTTCTCTTCACTGTCCTGGTGCCCTGTTTTCTTGGTTGCCTGCCTATCTTTCATGTTCTTTTGTTTGTTTTCCTAGTAACCTCCAAACACTTGAATTCAGAATCTTCTTGATGAACAAATTAAAGTTGTCATAAGGAGGAATAGTTGAGGACATTTATTAGAACACAGAGTAGAAGTAACTGCTTCAGAACTTTGCAGATATATGGAAGAAAAACATGGCTTTGTAGATGTGAGATTCTTTTATTCTGTCCTTATTGAAGTTTTCCAAAAAAACACCAAAAACCAAAAATACATTGCAGATAATCAAAGCAGTGTTGAAAAATTAGAACTTATTATTCAATTTTAAGAAACATGTCTTCAAATTTTATCATAGTAGTGTGGTTAGCTGATTTTACTGAATGATCGGGTACTCTCTAGAAATATAGGGGAGTTAACTGAAAGCTTTGGATTCAGCAGGATTGCTCTGTTACATATTTGACCTAAAGTAGCAGGTACAATTCAGTAACCTGTTAATAATTATTGTAGATCTACACGATAATGGTTCTGTTTGCTTTTTAATAGGCTGAAAGTTTACCAGAAAGCACGAATGACTCTGTAGAGGCCAAGGAAGAACTCATGGATGAATGTGAAAGTATTTGGAATCAGATGGAAGAGGTATGCAAATCACAAGTGGTAGACTAGACTTGCTGTAAACTTTCCTTGGCACTTTTTTGTTCATTTCCCCATCCTTTACTGCATGCTTACCTTGCTGCCTCCAAAGAAACCACCGCAACAAAATAAGAGAGGAAAAAAAGGCAGAAGAAAATGTATCTTTGAGGATGTAACTGTCAGTTTGCATGAGCATATGCTAACATTGTCATTCTTCTAAGATTCTTTCTCCTCCCATTCTCTCTCTCCTTGAAGATCTAAAGTACTTGTGGACAGCAGTTGAATCCCATCTTGCGTGAGGCTAAAGAGAGGCAGCTGGGCAGCCCATGGGGCAGTGGCTGGCGGCTGCCCCCTTCTCACTCATTACCATGGTGGCTCCAGACTTGGCTCCACTCTCCAACTCGACATGGCCTGCGCTCTCGTCTGCTCTCTGGTGGTGCTCCGTGGCATCACTTTTTAGGTGCCTGACACAGGGTCTGGCAAAGAAGTAGTGCTGGCAGGGATGAAGAATGCCTTGCAGTGTCAAACTTTGTTTAGAGTGTGCTGATGTTATGATTTAGTTAAACAGAATGAGAGTGTATGTTAAAACTAGAGAAAATTAAACAATTTACTTGTGTTCTGTTACTACCAGCACAACTGAGACTTGAGGTTCTTCTCTCTTTAGCCTCATGCAAGATGGGTGTCATGGTTTGAGACTGGTCAGCAGACAAACACCACGCAACCACTCTCTCCTCTTTCTCTTCCGACAATGAGAAGGGACAGATGAGCCAGGCTTGGGGTTCAAGATAGGACTGGGAGGGGTAGGTCACCCATTATGGTCACGAGCAAAAGGCAGACTCGTTAGGGGAAGAAAAAAAGAACATATATTTATTACAGACACTAACAACAACACATAACAGAGTAGGACAGTAAGAAGCATTGCCACATCTTGAGAACACCTTCCCCCCACCCCTCCCTTCTTCCCGGACTCAGCTCTGCTCCCAATATCTCTACCGCCTCCTCCCAGTGGCGCAGGGGCAGGGAATGGGGGGTGCAGTCAGTGCTGCCGCTGCCTCCATCTTCGGTGGCGGGAGCTTCTGGAACTTGTTTCTCCTGCTCCATTGTGCTCCCCCTTTCACAGGAGACAGTCCTCCACAAACTTTCTCTGGTGTGAGTCCCTCCCACAGGCCGCAGCATTTCCTTACACTGCTTTAGAGTGGGACACCAACTTTGTCCAACTGGATTCTCTCCCACGGGCTGCAGCCCTTCCCAAGCTGCTCTGGCGTGGGACACCCCCACTTGCTGCAATCCTCCCAGCGCTGAACTACAATAGTGGGGGCTACCTTTTCCCACAAGGCTCCAGCCTTCTTTGGGCACAGTCATCTTGATCAACTACATGAAAACCACAGGCCATAAATCACTGTCTGCTCCACCGTAGATCTTCATGGGTGTTGAGGGGGGGGGCACTCTTCTGTCTCCCCACAGGATACAGGGGGGTCTCTGCTCCAGCACACCTCCCCCCTCCTTTCTTCCTCCGTTCCTCCACTGACCTTGGTGTTCACGCAGCTGCAGCAACTCCTCCTCACAAGTCCCACTGCCCATCACCACGTCCCTTCTTAAATACGTTATCGCAGAGGCGCAGCTGATTGGCTCAGTTTTGGTGCAGAGATGGGTCTGACTTGGAGCTGGGGGAGCTTCAAGAAGCTTCTCACAGGGGGCCGCCCCTATAGCCCCTTCCCCTGCTGCCAAAACCTCCACCACTCACTCAAACACAGGACAATGGGATTCAGCTGCTGTCCACAAGTACTTTAGATTTTCAAGGAGAGAGAATGAGAGGAGAAAGAATCTTAGAAGAATGATGATTTTAGCATATGCTCATGCAAACTGACTGTTACATCCTTAAGAATAAAGTTTATCTCTCTATATATATGGTCCAAATTGCTAGTAATAATGTTTTAGAGTGAGTTTATTTACAGGAATTCTAGGAAAGACAAACTTTGAACGGTTCTGAGGGAATGCTATGCATTGTATAAGATTTTGCTGAGTCTGTTGAAAACTCACGTAAATTTTTATTTTGAGAGTCTTGATTGCTTCACTCAATTTTATGTGGTAGTTACATGCTGTTTGCTTGAATTCTGAGTTGTAGATTCAAAGCATTAAAAGTATCAAACTGAAGTAAAAATACTTTCAAACTTGAAGTAGAACATAGTATAGACAACCCATAGTGCAATAATTCTGTGGAATTAGATTTTAAAACACTAATGTGATTTTATTTGTTGTTACATGTAAACTTATCTTAATGTTCAGTAAGTGGCAGGGAATGCAGTTTCTGAAGCACTGTAATAAGTGTCGTGATTTGAGCCTGGTCGGCAGCCAAACACCCCACGGCCACTCACCCACCCTCCCCCCCAACCTGGGAATGGGGGAGGGAATTGGAGGAGTAAAGGGACACTCACAAGTTGAGATAGAAACAGTTTAATAATGGTAATAAAATGAAAACAATGACAGTAATAGAAAATATAAACAGGCAATGCACAATGCAATTGCTGACCACCCGCTGACCAATCCCCAGCCCGTTCCCGGCCAGCGACCCCGAGACACCAAGATCCCACAATCGCGATCCCGGAAGTGAGAGAGAGAGAGAGAGAGAGAGAGAGAGAGAGAGAGAGAGAGAGAGAGAGAGAGAGAGAGAGAGCCCCTTCCCGACCACCCCTCCTCTATACAGTGAGCATGACATTATATGACTTTACTCCCTGCTTCTTGTGCCTTTGCGCACAGGCAGGACATGGGGATTTGGGGAGTCCTTGAAATCTCAGTAGCAGCCAAGAACATCAGTGTGCTATCAGCATTCTTCTCATACCGAACCCCATGCTGAATCCAAAGCACAGCACTGTTCTAGTTGCCAAAAAGAAACATTAACTCTATTCCAGACCAAAACAGGACAATAAGTTATCAAGAGAAGGGTTTTTTGGCACCATAATTTCTTTGAAATTTTCAAATTAGAATGGAAATTAGAGTGTTTATTTTGAATTTAATTGAAAATCTTTGACATCCTGTATCTCATTCCCAGCATCCCCAAAATTCATCCCCAAAACAATACAGGAAGTGATAATGTGTGTTATTTTTGGAAGCTGGTAAAAACAGTAGGCTTTTTACCACTTTGTGACTGTTGCATCTTGGATGCATGCATATTTCAGCAAAAAAAGTTAAAAGAACTAATCGTCATTGAATTAGCTCCTAGATTATACGGTTTATGATGTTACAATGATTGTGTGTCAATATTAGCAGTTTTTATTGGAGAAATCCTATATTGTGTTTTGGTTCTAAAACATTAACAGCAACATTTCCAAATTACTGCTTAGTAGCTTTACTGCTTAGAATACATCCTGCCCCATCATGGAGGAATTTAGGACAACAAGGAGGAATTTAGCAGGTGTCTCCAGATGAAGCTTTGGATATCTGTGACGGCATGAATTTCAGACCTGATATACATCCCATTGCAATAATGGGAGCTGATGTACTGCAAGTCTAAAAATCAGACCAGTTCTTAAGTACACGGTATATTGCCCTAAGTGAGTTAAAACTAAAAATGTGTATTATCATGTGATTGCTCTGTTTGCAGAGCCATAGTAGTAGCAGCAAGCATGTTAACTTTTCGGCAGCTTCCCTATTCAGCCTTGTCCATGACTCTCTTCTCAGTTTCTCATGTTTTTCATCTGTTCAGTCTTTCCCCATGTCAGCTTTTCCCTCATAACATACCTTTTTTCCTCAAATCATACATCTTTTGTTATCTACTATTTTTCTGCTCTTCAATTAATTGAAGTTTTACTGTGGTATGATTTTAAAATATTTCTTAATTTGCTCTTGTGGGTCAAGGGATGTAGTAGGAACCAATATAAAACTATTTTCCTATATTAAACAGCTTTTGTTGGAATTTCTAAGCATTGTGTTTCTTAGAAAAGGCAAGAATAAGTAAACATTGTTTGTTTTCCACCAAGTGTCAGAAGAAGCTAACGTGTCTACGTATGAAAACACCTCTAAAATCGGATGAAAGGGTAAGACAGTATTTTATTTTTTTTTATTCTCCATGAAATATTTAGTTTTTTGTAAAGATATGGTGTGTTTCCAAAAGAAGGAAACTGAATTGTCTTCACTTATTCTCTAAAGCTGACAGCTTTACTCTTAACTTTGAAGCTGTATTCTGGAGCACATGTCTAGCAAATCCTGAAAAGTTGCATTTTTTTATAGCAAAAAGGTTTACGTGCATTCCTGCCATACAACTGATAAATGACAAACAGGCAGCAAAATGAAGGGCTGTATAACTTCAATACCGATTTAGACTATTTCCTAACTGGTGTATATATACAATTTGTGAAACTCTGTATGGATCCCTTTAGTTTTACTCTGGAATGCTGTGTTTGTGAATTACGGTTCACCATTTGTGGATATCATTAGGAAACTGATATTCTTGAATTATAAATGAAGTGATTGCTGCTGAGTGCATGAATGTGAGCTCCTGTATCCCTCAGATTTTGGGGAACATGTAAAAACACAATGCTGGCTACTGTTTAGTTGTTTATAAACTCTAAATAGGAACCTTTGGAGTAGAATTTATATGAGGACCCCAAATTTGGGAACCATAAAATAGTTAAAATTTGGGCTGGTTGTGTGAAATATGTAGGTCTTATACATATCCATCTTATATGACTTCAGTAAGAGTATTCAGATGGTTAATTCAATACACTTGACTGAATAATTAACGAAAAGAGCACTTCTCTTCAGAGATGTATCTGTCAAATATGTTCAGATGTTTAATCACTGTGTATTTATTAACATAAATCTCTTGCTAGTAATAGACAATCTTCTAAACTATTATTTAATCAGAATAAATAAATGAATATGCATATTCAAATGCATAAAATACAATATTTTTCTCCTTTTAGGACTGGATAAAATCCTACAAGTAGAAATAAATTTTTTGTAATTTTAATTGAGAGTAGACTGAGGTTTTTATGATTCTTTGCAACTTCATTGAAGCAAATCATACCCTTGTGATTAATATTTAAACTTCAGAGATGTTTTTCTTGAAAACTTATAACAAGGCAATGATTAAATGGAGTTGCAAAAATGAAGATTAAATTAAGATTGCACTTCATGATAGAAAATACGGCGTGGTAGAAAAGGTCATGTTATATCCTCTGTCAGCAACTTTCATGGGATCTTATTGCAACCCTAACATAGATACCTGTATTGACCCAGGAAACTACAGACCTGTTAATCTAACTCAGTACCTGGAAAAACTGTGGAGAAGATCATACTGGTTGCTATTGAAAGACATTTAAAGAACAGTGCAATTACCTGGCACAGTCAACAAGGATTCACAAAGGGAAAGTTATGTTTAACTGATTTGATACCCTTTTATGACAAGATCACCCAGCCAGTGGAGCAAGGGAAAGGCAGTCGATGTCATTTTTCTGGATTCTAGTAGGTCTTTTGATACTGTCCCTCACAGCATCCTCCTGTACAAGTTGTGCAACTGTGAACAGGCACACAGCATGCTGGGCAAAGAACTGGATGACAAGCAGAGCTCAGGGGGTTGTAGTGAATGGGGCTACATCTGGCTGGCAACAGGTTACTAGCGGTGTTCCTCACTCCTTAATTCTAGGGCCAGTTCTGTTCAATATTTCTATCAACGATGCAGATGCAGCAGTTAAATGCACCATGAGCAGGTTTGCTGATGATACCAAACTGGGAGGTACTGTTGACTCTCAAGGGACGAGAGACCTTGCAGAGGCATCTAGGTAGATAACAGCATTGGGCAGTCATCAATGGCATGACATTTAACAAGAACAAATATTAGATTCTGCACTTAGGATGGAATAACACCAGGCACAAGTAGGAACTGGGAGAGGAGTGGCTGGAGAGCAGCCCTGCACAAGGGGATCTGGAGGGGCTGGTGTGATGCTAAACTCAATGTGAGGCAGCAGTGCACCCTGTCAGCCAAGAGGGCAAACAACACCCTGGGGTGCATCCAACACAGCATAACCAGCAGGGCAAAAACAGTGATTATCCAGCTGTATTCAGTGTTGGTGCGGCCTCACCCTGAGTCCTGTGTGCAATGCTAGGCCTCACAATTCAGGAATGATGTGAAGGACCTTGAATGTATCCAGAGAAGGACAACAAAACGTGAAAGGGCTGGAAGGCATGTCTTGTGAGGAGTGGCTGAGGACTTTGGGATTGTCTGTTTTGGAGAGAAGGAAGCTGGGGGGTGACCTCATTGCTCTCTGCGGCTTCCTGCGAATGGAAAAATGAGAGGGAGTTGGTGATCTCTTCTGCCTGCTACCCAGTCACAGAACACATTAGAGTGGTTCAAAGCTGCATCAGGGGAGATTCAAACTTGATGCTAGGAAACATTTTTTTACCAAGAGGGTGGTGGAACACTGGAACAGGCTTCCTAGAGAGGTGGTCGATGCTTCAAGACTGAGTGTTCAAGGGGCATTTGAACAATGCCCTCAATAACATGCTTTAACTTCAGGTCAGCCCTCAAGTGGTCAGGCAATTGGACTAGATAATTGCTGTAGGACCTTCCAGCTGGAGCAATTCTGTTTTCATTGTAGTTGACAAAGAAGCTATGGTTTTCTTCCTTGCTGTTGACCTTATCACTAATGTTCATTCCTTAATTACCTCAAGACTGTAATCTTGAAATGTATTCTCTATGCTTTTTTATCCTTTAAGTTTGGGGACTGATTCTGGTCTATGATGTAATGGATTACTAACTGAGCAGCATATTTTGCTAGGAATGTATATGAGATATGAGAGAGAGACATCTGATGTATGTATTTCATAGAATCCTAGAATGGTTTGGGTTGGAAGGAATCTTAAAAGATCATCTAGTTCCAACCCACCTTCCACTAGATTGGGTCATTCAAAGCCCCATCCAACCTGGCCTTGAACGCTTCCAGGGAGGGGGCAGCCACAGCTTCTTGTCGTGGTTTAGGCCTGGTTGGCAGCCAAACACAACGCAGCAGCTCTCTCTCTTCCCCTCCGGCAATGAGAAGGGACAGAGAGCCAGGTTTGGGGTTAGAGATAGGACTGGGATGGGGAAAAATCCCCCTTTTATGATCACGAGCAAAAGGCAGACTCGTTAGGGGAAGAAAAAAAGAACATACATTTATTACAGACACTAACAACACATAACAGAGTAGGACAGTGAGAAGCATTGCCACATCTTGAGAACACCTTCCCCCCACCCCTCCCTTCTTCCCGGGCTCAGCTCTGCTCCCAATATCTCTACCTCCTCCCCCAGTAGCACAAGGGCAGGGAATGGGGGGTGCAGTCAGTGCTGCCACTTCCCTTATCATTGGTGAGGGGAGTTTCCGGAACTTGTTCCCCCTGCTCCATCGTGGTCCCCCTCTCACAGGAGACAGTCCTCCACAAACTTTCTCCGACATGAGTTCCTCCCATGGGCCGCAGCGTTCCCCACACTGCTCCGTCATGGGTCACTAACTTCCTCCGACTGGATTCTCTCCCACGGCTGCAGCCCTTCCCGAGCTTATAAACTTAATAATTGAATTTCTGTCTCATTCAATCTCGGTTTACTCCAATGCAATTCAACACATTTCAAGAGATGCTTGTTTTCTTGTTACACAGATTTCCCTCCAATTAAGGAAGGTGCAAATGAAAGCTTTAACAGAAGAATGTAATCAGTGGCAAAATAGAAGTCCTGAAAGTAAGTAATTGCTTCCATGTAAGGTATACTCACATAAGCTTCTGCAAAGTCTCTTTCACCTAGGCATCTTAAACTGTGTATATATTGAATGTCTGCTGATTGTATTTTCACACTATAATGACTTAAAAATTAAATTAAATATTTCCCGCAGTAACGTGTATGTTTCATTTCTATATTTCAGTTCTAACTGAACTTAGAATTCAAAGTGAATTCTACTATAAATTAATCTTATGGTTCTGGACAAATAAATGCATGATTCATATCACCATCAGTCAGTTAAATGGAAAAATAACTGCTAGTAGATCTCCTAACAAAATAGCAGAAGTTCATTATGCTGTAACCCTCCTTCAAATTTCTCCTTTCTGTGATAGTTTCTTCACCATCTTTCATTTGTATTTACTTTTTAGGACAGAGCTAATTTGTCAAATCATTTTATCTTCATTTTGTCTTCATTTTGTCTTTTAAGAGGCTGATATTTTTTTTATCTTTGCAAGTATTGCTAATAAACCAACAATAATTTACCCAGATATATTTTTAACCATACCTCCTTTGATTTCTTTTTTATATACAGGGTCTCACTACCCTCACAGTAAAGAATTTCTTCCTTATATCTACTCTAAATCTACCTTCTTTCAGTTTAAAACCATTACCCCTCATCCCATCAATACCCTCCCTGATAAAGAGTCCTTCTCCATTTTTCCTGTAGGCCCCCTTTGAGTAATATTTTTTTATACATACAACACAAAAGTGTGACGTATTATGATATACTAGCTGAAACTCTGAAGTAAAGCTTTAGTGGTCAGCCCATTACAAAATATTCTACCTTGGATTTAACAAGGGTCAGAGATTTCAGGTCAAGAAAAGGTGGTAAAAGGCACTTCATTTTATTTTAACAACACAGGAATCCAGTTCCTTTGCTGATCCAGAGAAGCACAAACCGCTGAGACAAGTGGCAGCCCTTCTATTTGTTAGGCATTACAAGCCAAAAGGTGTAAATTCCTCAGTTCTTCAAAAATCTTTTTGTACATAGGCATCAGTGCTGACTGATTTCACTCTCTTGCAAGGTTGATATGGCTAGTCACTGAAAATAAAACCAATCAGAATCTAAGTGTGAGTAAAGTAATCTGTTTTTTCAGATGTCCCATTTGGAGACCCCTAAAACAGTTCACACTACGCTATCATTAGTATTCTGGTAGCACTCACTGTTATGTCTACTGTCAGGGACCCATTAGCACCTTTCAACCCAGTAAAATTTATTAGTTAATCATTAAATGAATACATTGACTCATTTGAATATTTTTATTCTGGAAGAGGCCTGGGGGTTTTGTTACTGTTTACAAAATGATAGGAATGTGGTTTAGAAAGCAAACTGTGATTTCCAATATTGTGTAATTTGGCCAAACTGGAATCTATTTTCAAATAAACAGTAAAGTCACTTCTCCAGCTTCTAAGTTCATGTACTTGCTGCACATCATGATCAAATAATAGGAGCTGGAGAAATAAATTCTTCCTTCTTATAAATAGATATTGTTGCTTTATTGGAATAAATCCATAGTTTGTTTGTTTTGCAACCCTATTTCTAAGAGTGGTCAGTCTCAAATGCTTCTTAGAGGTATGTAGACAAAAGTATGACAATGAATTTGGGAAATACTGGTTCTTGGCTACTGCTCATGAATAAACTGCTGGCTTAAAGCAAATTAATTGAAAGCACTTGAAGTTTTTATTTGGGTAAAATACCTGAAGACATTAGGTTTCCTTACTGAAATATGTAATTATTTTAAACTTTAATCTATTTGCTTAAAAATATTCCTGGGATTTGACCTATTTTTATTGGCTTGCTGACTTGCTTTGCTCAACCATTCTTACTTGTTCCCAGGTGAGAAGATTTATTATTAGAAATCTTAATTTTGTACTAGAGAAATGATCTATGTATATTATAATGCAAATAAAATTTTGCAGCCAAAGCTTTCCTTTGGCTACCTTTCTGACAGAAGAACAAAGAAGCTGCTGCTAAGAATGTGAATAGAGTTATAGTGCTTATATGAAAATGAAGAGTCTACAGTGCTTACATCTTCTCTGTCAAACTTGGCTCCTTTCTACCTACTGTTTATTTTGAAGGAGGAATTACTTAATTTAAAACATTGTCTGAATTTATCCAAACAGGAATAGCAGAAATGCTAATTTCATACCATTTACTAATAGAGTATGAAAGTTGGGTTGTCTTCTTACTTCAGTTTCTGCTCCTAGTAATAGTCAGTTCATTTCTTGTAAATGAGGGGCTGTCAGCATTTAAATTTTAAACCTTATTTTCAGAGGTTATAACTTGGCAGTTCTACATTTCTTTGGGCACAATATTGGCAAACAGACTTGAATCCACAATGCAAATTTTATTTTTGCAAAGCTTTTACTTCAGTCTCTTGTTCTTCTTCAATTTCTGGTACTATTTATGTAGCTCTAGAGCTTCAAAATCAGCTGAATTAAAACTTTTTAATGAGTGTTTTGCTCATAAAAATAGAATTTAATTTTTACATTTTCAAAATAAGGAAGTGGAAAGCAACTATATTTTAAACCATATAAAACATTCGTGGTCGCTGCATAATTTCTATTTTTCTTTGCAAAATATCAGTATTCTGCCAAATTCCTCTTATTTTAATAGGAGTTTCTGTATAAACATGTGCATAGTAGTTGCTTTTACATTCCTAGCATCTGCTAGTATTTTGCTTAGTAATTGTACTAGGTATCAGTAGTCAGTTCTGACATTTAAATTTTGCAAGTGTAGTGATTCATAGCTGAAGAAGCTTTAACTGATAGTAGATGGAGCAATCTGTGTTCTATACAGCAGCAGCTGCCATAAATGTGTTGTCACTGTGTCTTAGATCTGCACTGTTCCTTCACTAAATTAGGGTTAGTGATTTCTTTCCTAGGAAGATGTGGCCTTCTATTCTGATATGCTCGCAATATGAATATTGAATGGCAAGCACATACTCAGGATTAGGTGTCTAAAAATGAGGAACTGTTAGAAACCAATAGTAGGAATTGATAAATCCAAGTAGTGAGGGCTCACAATAATCAGGGAGGTGGAGAGGGGAAGAGCTATATGGGTTTCTTCAAATATGCCAAAGAATATAAGTAAAAGCACACCAATTCTATCATGTATGTAGCATATTCATGTCATTAAAAAAATCTTGCTCTAATACAGCTCTTAAACATAAGCTTGATTTGGGAGCACTCTACTCAAACTTTGTGTCAAGATATAGGGACAGTAATTCTCCAAGTAAAAGGGTTTTTATTGTGACATGTCATTTAATTAATTTTGAACGTGGTGGCTTTGCTGATTTTCATCTCAGAACATACACTGCTTTTAAAACTACTAGTCCAAGGCTTCTCAAAATTTGTGGAAGTAAAAGCTATAAATTACTTTACCAAAAAAAGCACTTTTATAAATTTATGAAATCAACTGTATTGTACTTAGGACATATTTAATGCTTTTATAAGAGAGTTAAGGTTTTTCCTTTTTGTTAAAGGAAAAGCTTTTATTGAATTAATTATTTTTAAGATTTGAGATTTGGATCCTAAGCTTGGACAAAAAATATCCCTGTCATTTTAAGATTTAAATCTGATAGAGTAGCTTTAATTTCTCTTGTTAATAGATTCAAATGCTTCACTTTTTCAAAAGTTTTCAAATTTTTTTTTTAAAACCTTTTCAAATGTTTATGCAGATGCTGCAAGTTGACATGCAACTGAGAATTTATTGGAGCCCATTGAAGGTTATCAAATACAACAATTCACTTTTTATTCAGAAAATCAGCGAGCCATAAATCACTGCATTTTGCAGAAGTACTCTGGGGCAACATTACCACATCCCTGAGTAGTACCATACTTTGCCCTAAGTTCTGTTGTTGGTCAGGGTTGGAGTTAGGATATTGGCCTTGCTGGGCCTTTCATCTCCCTGCTTGTAGCTGTTCTTGTGAACAATGAGAATGGTGATATGCTTTTTAAATTCTTTATATCTGGTAGATTTTACAGTCCTGATCGAGCATTTTGGAGGCTGTTTAACAAGGAATTGGAAGACTGGAAGAATTTGATTGCCCACATTGGTAGAGGTTGATGTACCCCTTCCACTGAAAAAAATCAGTCTTACTTATCTTGAAGTATGTACTTCACATTTCAATATTATGTATCTATACCAATATACCCAAGCTAGCTCAGATATAAAAAGTAATGTAGAAGCATTAACACCGTACATTTTTCAGTCTAATTTAACTTGTTGAAAAGTGACAGTGGGTTAAGCAGGACACCATAAAATATGGTTAAGCTGCTGCAGACAGCCAAACTAGTTTTTTAGAGGCTACACAAGTTTCTCTCTAGCCAGGCAGCTTTTCAATATAAACAAGTTTATATCGTCCAATACAAAAAATACAATTCTTTTTATTTTTTCAGTAATTTCTACCAATCCAGATGTACTGGTAGCATTAGGAAAAGAAGAGGTAAGTCTTTTTGTTTGTTAAGGGATAATAAAATTTTGTTGAAAAAAATTTAAAAAGTTTATACAATTGCTGCATTTTCCTATGACTACCCCTATGGTGAATTACTGCTAAAATACTGTGCATATTTATTCAGGCACTGTTGTTATTCTAATGTTTTATTTCTCCTGTATTATAACTACTGAAATTTCCTGGTTACAATGAATGATCTTTTAAACAATACATTTTTATGTATTGCATTTCATACTTGATATAAAATAATGTAACATTATGTGTTACACAGAAGAGTCGGTATTCTTAGATCTAGACTTCTGTGTCAATAATTTGCAAATAATTTGTTGAGTTCTTCCAGTCTTGGAAGAAAGAGCAAATGTCTTGGGGTACCAGTACACTATATTGATTGAACATTTTTATGTACCATGACCTGAGAATATTCCTGTTGGTGTGGCTTAAAAAAAACCCAAACGTTTTTATTTTCTTCTTCCTAGCAGCTTTCCTCCCACTACTATCACTCACAACAGGGAACCCAACTGCTTAAGGGTCACTATTAACAAGTTGTTTGATTGCACACTTTCATCTGACTGTATTGCTATGGCATGTCTGATCTGATATCCCATTTTGTGGATTGTTTAGGATTCCAATTTTTTTTCAGCTGTTGCATATATGGAGCATGTTTGCTTCTGTAGAATATTTTCACAATTTTAATATCTTTGAACTAAATATAGAAGTTCTTATAGTTTGTATAGTAGGAGGCAAAATACATTTGAATCATAGGTTTGTATTAAAAAAACCCAGAAACTATTAGTACTACTTTGTAGAACATAATGCATTAACAGACCCAGTCCACTGAGAGTCCATTGTTCCATATCTTTAGCAGCACATATAGCTTCTAGCTGCAGTAGTTTTATTTCTCCCTGTTTCCTCTCCCAGATATGTCCATATCACTGCCAACCATTTAAATAATGGATGCAATTAGTCTTTCTTTGCAGCATCTTTGTTTTCTGAGTGCTATATATTTTATGTTGGTGCAATTAGCATGGATTCATTCTTGCAATCAGCTGCAATAATGTAGACAATGCAGCCCTGGTGCTGTAGATGCTTCCTCCTCAGTCTTTCATCAGATGAGCAGTTCATGTGTACTCCATAATCTGTTTAAGGTAAAATCAACTATGTGTTTTACAGAGCTTCAGTAAGACAATAAAGAACAACTGCTCACAGTAACATTGTAAATAGCTTCAACTGGATTTAAAAATAACATGTCACTCTATGGTTATATTTCTTAGGAAATTGCAGATAATTTTGTCCTCTTTACCAGATTTGCAGATGTTACTTTACATAGAACAAATACCACAGACTGGACTATCTGGAAACTGTAGGTTTATTTTTACTTTTTTATAGTTGAAGAAAGTAAAAGATGATCTTGAAATGGTGCTGTCAACAGTTCAGTCAAAGAATAAACAACTGGAAGAAGAACTGAAAAGGTAGTACAATAATTTAAACTTCAGAATTCTATAAGCTTTTTTACCACACTTTTTTCCTGACTGTCCAGGAAAACTACTTATCTGTTGTGCCATTTCCTACTTTTCGTGTTTCAAAGAGAACAACAGTGGCATGACGAACAGGAGCAAATACTAAATACTCTTAGTGAAATTGAAGAAGACAGAAGAACACAAATTCAACATCAGCGCAAAAAAAGGTATTTCTACATTATTTTTATATTTGTTATGGTTTAAACCACATGCAGGGTGCTGAATAGTGTTGAGCAGCACTCGGTAGACATGGGCCAGGCCCCAGCACCTTGCAGTGATTTGTGTCTCTCTGGAATTACCAGGGTGACAGCATACATTTTCCAAATATTTCAATAGTTTTCTGGGATTCTGCACTTGTTCAGCAGTGAAGTTCCAAAACAATGGAGATGCCCACTGACCTAGGTACTTGACCGTACTATCCCACACCCCCTGCCACTTGTAGCTTTCCAGGTGATACTCTTAAATAGTTGTTTAGCCCCGAACAAAACCTGAACCTCATGCAGGAACGCTCTGGCTCCCAGTGGTGAGACAGCCATGTTAGTTTCAACATTCCAAGGATATTCAAAATTTTCAAAATTATTAAAGGCTGTTGTAAGTACCCTGGAGGAGAAGGGGAAGGTGAGGGGAGGTGTTTCCCCCATGGATTTGCTCTCTGAGGAGGAAAGGTAAAAGGTGTAATTGTTAACCCTTTCCACTAGATGACCCCCAAAGTACAGAGGTGACGACCATGGTGAGTACAAATACCAGACTAGTCTCGGGACCAATAACTTTATCATGCCATAAATCAGTGTTACATAGTACAGCAAAGCAAAAATCTTAATTCACCTCCCACAGGTGATAAACAGCAGCACAGGGACTGTGCACAGCAAGTGACGTGATGCATAGCACAACTCTAAGAACAAGTACCACAACTCTAGGAGCCAATAAACCAACATTATGACCAGCAGCTGTTAAACCAATATAATGAATGCTTATAACAAATTCGTTGCAGTATGCTCTGGCCAGATCTGTCATTATCTCAATGCTTTGAGCACCACGTTGGGTGCCAGAAAGGATTAACGTGGTTTAAACCCAGCTGGCAGCCAAACACCACACAGCCACTTGCTCACTATCCCCCCACCCAGTCGAAAGGGGAAAAGAATAGGAGAGTAAAGAGAGACTCATAGGTTGAGATAAAAAGTTTAAAAATAGAAATAAAATGAAGCAATAAAAATAATAGAAAGTACAAACAGGTAATGCACAATGCAGGAACTAACACCCAGCCCATTCTTGGCTAGCAATCCCAGAGAAGCCAAGATCCTGTAATCACAATCCCAAAAGCAAGAGAGAACCCCCTCATTGCCGACTGGCCCTCCTTCATGTACTGAGCAGGACATTACATGATATGGAATATTTCATTGCCCAGCTTGGGTCTGGTGCTCTGGTTGTACTCCCTCCCAGCTCCTTGTGCACCTGTACACGGGCAGGACGTGGGGAATTGGGGAGTCCTTGATCTCAGCAACAGCTGAAAACATCAGTGTATTATCAGCATCCTTCTCATACCAAATCCCATACTGAATCCAAAGCACGGCACTGTTCTAGCTACTCAGAAGAAAAATTAACTCTATCCCAGCCAAAGCCAGGACAGCATTGAAGAATTTAAATATCAACAAGAGCAAAGAAGCAAACAAACTCTTAAAACATACTCCTTGCTTTGTTAAATAGATCAAATAATAACTCAGTAATCCATATTTGAAACATGGAAAATAATGCTACTATCTGCTTACATCCTGTGATTCAAGACATTAAACTTGTAACAATAGAAAATAAGGAATTTTTTTACTTAAAAACAATTTTTTCATTATTTTATTGAATTTCATATTCTGTTGCTATTTTTTTTACTATTCATTTGAATATTAGATCAGTTCAGGAACTGCAAAATAAAGAGTTGAAACTAAAGAGGTATAAGCAAAACCTCTTAGATCGTCTGTGTGAATTCCTACAAGAACATTTTCCTGTTCCAGAGAGTGGTGGAAGTAATAAAAAGGTAAGATTTGCTTAATAACTATTAGATTTGGAATTTTCAATTTCTATTCAAGTAGATGCAGTATCTTTTTAAATCCACTAGCATAGAATCTGCACTTATATTTTGAAATAAGTATAGTTTTAACAGCTGCTTCCTTAGGTTTAATTGATATTTTTCATGTTGGTTTATATTATTTAAGGCTGTTTCCAGCTGGATATTTTCTTTTTTAATGCATATATCCTTTACCCAATGAGATGCATAGCAATGTATTGTATTTCTTACTGAACTGCAAGTTGTGCCAAATTTGGAAATGCTGAGGGGTTCACTCCAAATTGTTCCATTTTCTTTTTTACTGGACTAGGCAAGTAGTCTCATATTTTCCTTGGCAAAACAAATTTTAATTATCTAACAATGTTTTTGGAACAATTATAAGGCCAAGTGTTTATAATTACAGTGTAGTTTGGAATGTTAACCATCAGTTTCTGCTCAGGCAAACTGGGTCTAAAATTATTTTAAAACTTCAGGGAAAATAGGCAGTCAGGGAGTATTTTGCATAATTAATTCAAAATCTTCAGGAAAAATAAACCTTTTACCATTACTATTTGAAAGACTAGTTACAAAAAAGGTGGGGGGTGATTTTGATTTCAGACATGCTTAAGAATACAGAAATAGAAATGATTTCTTTAATCCAGTTCACTGTTATTTCAGACAACCACAAAATAGAATTTCTTTAATATTATAATTGAGCTCCAATTTAAAACTAATTATTTTTGTTACTACTGTTTCTATTGGGGTTTATTCTAGTACCTCAGTACTCTGGTTAGATCCTGTCTCCTAACTTCCAGTCTAAATTTATTCATGTTAACACAGATCTATGTATTCTTACACCATTATTGCTCTTAGAATAGCTCTTTTTCTTTCTTGTGTTTTTTCCTTCCAATATATTTATAGACAGCACTTTTACATTCTTTCTGTCTTTGTTTTGCTAATTGAACTGGCAAAGCTTCCGTGTTCTTCTCCTGTAAGATAATTTTTTTTCAGTTCCCTGGCTTATCCTAATAACACCCATTTTCTATATTTGCTTCCACTCGGTTTCATCTTTTTTGGAACCTGCTAAAAAACAATTTTGTAAACAAAACTACTAGGTCACTGTCATCACAAATTTAACTATTCCCTAAAAATATATTTCCTATAATGAGATACACCAATTTATTTGCTCCCATATATCTGATGTCATAGAAAAACAGTCTGGAAATGACCTCTGGAGATCTTCCATTCCAACACCATCATCAGGGTAGTGCCAGTGTCAAAGTTGGATCGAGTTGCTCATGGTCATATCCACCTGTGTTTTAAATATAAGAAACAATTCATGTGTGTGTTTCAGAATTCTGAGGAAGATTTTATGTAAAGTCTCCTGCCTCAGAGCAAAATCAACTGCTTGAATTTTCTCAGCCTCTGTTATACAGACTGTCAGAAATTCTTACTAGCTACCTTGCCTTAATCTCTTTCATGAAATTTTACCTCTGAAGAAATCTAAAGAAAAAAATAATCACCCAAGGTGTTTGGGATTAAGCAACCCTTCTCCTGCACACAAGAGCTCACCTTCTAACTTTTTTTTTTTTTAATTATTCAAATGTAAAATATATTTTGATAAATTTCCATGCAAGGTCTTATTTTAGTTGTAATTTAATTTATGCACTTCTTAAACTCCTAAACACAGTTTGTTTTGTGACAAGTCTTTTTCTTTCTTTATACTCCTTGTGAAATCATAGCTTCTTCTATACCTTTTGATTCACTTGGATCTGAGTGGCTCAAGTGCTGGTGCCCTGTAATCTGCATCTAAGTGATGAACTGTGAAGGAGGGAGAAACAGCTATTTTCACCTATATTGTTTAATTTATTGTGTCCAAAAAACAAAATGTCAGTATTAGCAATTAAATTTGCTGCTACATTGATTCAAGGGAACATATTCACATCTATTATCAGTTTGGTTCAACACTCTGGAAGCACTGAACACTGTGCGTCAGTAATTTTTGCTTCACTTTGTGGAAGCTGCTTGTGTTCTCAGTAGTTCTGCGTGAGGACAAATGTGCGGGGCTGACGCCTGTAGGGCACTGCTCCAGAGGAGCGTGAACTGCTTCCAGCCCTGGTGTTCTGGTTCCACCCTCCGTTCACCAGGCATCTGCATCTGGGATTGGGAGTGAGAGCCCAGGTTAGCTTCACATGCCGTGGCCCAACACCATTAGTGTAGGTAGTGACTGAGGTAAGAATTATCTTGCATTTTAAATCTTGATTAAAAAAAGATTCTTTTTTTTTCCAAAATAAGAAATATGAAAAGTCATATGTTGAGGAATATTTTTTATGCCAGTCTATCTCATGAAAGGCAGAAGAAGGTGCTTTTCAGTTTAAATAAATAAATGCTAAGCATCCTGCTTAAAAGTGACTTTATAAGAATTAATTAATTAATTAGAGGTACTTATTATATTGGTGACACTTAAAATATGTAAGTAATATAATTTTACAAAACAACATATACAATGTATATTACAAATTAGCAAAATAAGTTTACTACGTCTGTGAGAGTGCTGATCTCTTTACACTAATATCCTTAGGATTTTCTTCTTTGTATATCAGTTTTAATAATTGCTGAAGTCATAACCTAATTTCAACTCTGAAACACGAATATTGAACCCACTACCTAAGTTATAAGGCCATATTTTTGGCCAGGGAAATAAAACAGCCAAGGCTACAAAGTACCTTCATGATTACTCTAAAAAAACTTTTGCAGCTTCTTAGTGTAGATTCTATTTCCTCAGCCTAGTATCAAGATAAAAGCAGAAAGATAGACATTATTGAGCCCTAGCTATGTGGTTTGCAAGGTTTCCATGGAGCAGGAAGTATGTCCCCCGTGTGGCTTTCTGAAAAAAAAGGAGCCAGAACTTGCCTCTCACAAATTCTTCTTTATTGCTTGTATTCTTCTGTTCCAGAAGTGGAGTTTGTATAAGGTGCTGCACATCTGTTAATATCTTAGGACTTAAGTTGATATATTCAACAGCAGTGCTAAGTATGCAGTTGCCAGTACTATATTATTTTGTTCAATGTAAAGTGGATGGGGAAAAATGATAAAATTGAAAAATAAAAGAGTCAGGTTCACCATGAAACAGCACGAGCAGTTTTGTTAGCATTGCTGTTTAAGGAATCCATGTCAATTTGTAGGCAAGTGGCTTGATTTGCTTGTTATAAATGAAAACATTTTCTAATTATATTTTATCAAGGACTTTTTTCCTTTTTTATTTTTTTTTTTTCAAAATTTTAATGAATCTATTTGTTAAGTTTGGCTAATTTTTTTAATTGAACTCAGAGTAAGAGTAAAATATTCGTTGGCAAATCATGAAAAATGTATTAAGGCACTTTGAACTGAAGTCTTGATCTGTGTCAAAATTGCAATGTAAACGTTTTTCTAAGGTTCACAAAAAAACATCATTTTTTCCTAACATATTCATAGACTGTTTTGCACTGTACTACATTATAAACACGATGTACTTGGTTTTATTTAAATGTAAACCCTGGTAGATGTACTATGATCACTTAAGATTAATCTTTTTAAATAATTAACTTTCAAAATGTTACATTTAATGTGTATGATATTGAACTGGTAGATTTAAATACTGCCTTGTACTTCTGTCATAACTAAATCTAACTAAAAGTCTTAATCTGTTGTGAACTGTGCAATCAAATAATTGTGTGGTTTTTTTCTTTGTCAATTAACATTTTTCCTGACTACTTAGTTTTGGGTTTTGCTAATTTGGCTGGGGGGGTGGTTATCTTTGCAGAAATCTTCTGAAGAGCCATCTGTAAAGCTGGTATCACTGAGTGAAATTTTAGAGGTAAGATGGTTTTGTTATGTAGACATCTGGGGGATTTTCCAATACTCAGATCTGATCATAATATATTAGTAAGATAAATAATGGTATATGACACGCAGTTATAGTCGTTAAGTGAAAAGTAGAATGTGTTTAAGAATGTTATGTCAGGTTTCTATTTTAATTCCTATCAAATTAACCCCATTTTTTCACAAAAGATTTGGCAGTTATTTAGATAGCTAAATCTTCAATTTAAACTAGAGAATGATTATCCCTTATTTCCTAATTTTATCATCTTGATTTTAAAAAAGTTTCATGAGCCTCACTGGCTCATACTAGGGGAGACATGCTGTGCTTAAAAAAAAAAAATCATTCCATTTCATGCTATATTTTGTACTGCTTCAATAAAAGTACCTCTGAAATACAATAACAGTTATAGAAGGACCAGTTAATGGGTAGTCTCATGTATTAACTGGATTATCTTCTCATATGAGAAATCAATTAATCTGATACATGCATTTCTAATCAATTTTATACGTAAGCCAACATAGTTTAGTGTGTATTTAATCACAGTGCAATTTATGAATTTAAATTGCAAAGCATAATTTTGAAGGAGCATTAAAAATCTTTTCACTAGCATTGTTCCTTCTTCTCTTAAATGTAACATTTGAAGTGAAATTTCCTATTCCTCCTCCATCCTTACTCTTCAGACAGTTTTAAGTATCTATGTGTAAGACCTCACTGGGGAAAAAAGTTTTTTCCTGAGGGAAAACTTGATGACTAATAACTTCCTGGTATTAAGACGCTATGATCTGGTCACTATGACATTGTTGTACTCTAGTTTAAAGCCCATACTTGGGGCTTACATCATCAAAATCATTTTACTTGCTTCAAGTAACTCAGCATGCCTGTTAATGCCAAATTAGGCAGAGCTTGAAAACAGATCAGAATTGAAAATAGCCACATTCCCAATGGAATTAAAATTTTAAAGCTCTTCTAAGGCTTTAAAATTGCCCTTCATATTTTTCTGGTATTGTTAATCTCCTCAAAATGTGAACACATCTAAACAAAGTCTCATTTCCATTTGGAAGAACATACTATTTCAAAAATTGAGACTTACTTTTCATTTTAACTATCTTGGCATAAACGGTTGATGTCCCTTATCTTTATTTAATGGGAGGGTTTTTTGTCGAGCAACTTGGTTCTAGCTTCAAATGCCTGTTAAATTTCAAAAGTGTTTTTGTACATACAGATAGTAGTTTCTTAAAGAAACAAATGCAAAGTCACCTTTGCATTATAATTACAGATTTAGGATTTGCTGTTGTATAAAATTAATTAATTCACTGAATTGCAATCAGTGCATGTGTTCCTAACTATGTCTCCTCAATCTCCATATGTTTGTTAAATAATGAAAATGTGCATTTTTAATAAATCTACTTTGACAAGCTAGGTATATACATTTATGTTATTTACATATACCATTACCTACTTAAATAAATTAGCATAAGTAATAAGCAGCAAACTTTTCTCATGCAAACCTCAGAATTTTTATTATACTACTTTTTATTCTAGTAATGAGCTGTAATTTTTACAAATATAGTAATTCTTTTCCTTTTATACAATTTGAGGATTATTCCTTTCTGATTGAGGATTTATTGAACTAATTTAAGATTTGAAAGACTGTTTACAATATAAATGAATGTTACAACCATAAAGGCTATTTTAGAATATCATATGTCAGAAAAATACTAAGTAACAATTTATCTAAAATAATACATTTAGAGTAAATACTCAGATTTTGACAGATAAGCACAAAAGACATAAACTGGAACAATTCTTCAGAATGTTCTGAAAAAGAAGAGCAGTATTTTTTTTTTTTTAATAGCAATGAGTGAAAAATGAGTAAAGTCCGGTAGTAAGGATTTTTAGTTTTTCTTTAGCAATAAAATGGCAGATAGAATATTTTTTACCTAAGGAAATTGGGAAAGCTATAACATTTATAAGTAGAAAGATTAAATATCTGGGATGAATAGAAAGAGCAACATGGGATGGCTAAAATTATTTAATCTGTAATATGTGCAGTATTTCCCATAAGCAATATTATGAGGGTATAAGCATGGTCTCCAGTAACAGAAAAAGAATGTCAAAACTGATGCTGGTTTTTTATACCATTAACTAATTCTATATTTAGATAAGGAACAAAGGAGGAGTAAAGAAGTATCAGGAGAAGGTGAATTGTTGCAAGGTGCTTGTCATGCCCCAAAAGAAATTATATTAAGAATTTGGAGGGTTCATTTATTAGATGAGCAAAAAGATTTGGTGTTGAAATAGAGTGAAGGTAGGATGATGATGTTCAGCTGTTCACAGGTGCAAACTTACTTGTTTCTAACACTACCTACAGAAGGACACAAAATACAGGAAAAATAATTCTTCCCAATCTAAGAAGACGGGTATTTTTTTTTTAGCTTATTAGTGAGATGAAATTTAGAAAAACTGTAAGATGGACATTCTTCTCTGCTAAAATCTGAAAGAGTGAGGGAGAAATACTATTTGTTGACAGTAAGTCATTACGGTTTTGAGGCAAGTGATTCCCAAAAATCTAGCCTTCCTTCCTATTTAATGCTTAATCTTAAATTAACAGATACTGATTTGAAAAATTATATAAGGATTTATTATGTTCATGTTCAGATTTTTAGGCATTTACAGTTTCACCAAGGAACTAAAATCCACCAAGAATTTTTGACAAACAATGAAAAACTTAGTCTGGATAAAAGGAGAATTCTGGTACTAATTTTTACATCAAAAAAGATGTAACGAAATTAAGTAGGAATTCTTCGGTTTACTTCTACTTTGAAGGGGTCTTTTATTTTTCCTGTAGTCTTGTATTTCTTATATTGCCTACGTAAGTGTCTCATTATAATAATTTGTATAAATTTGGTTAAAGGAGATAAAGATCTAGCTGTTTTGTTAATTCTCTAAATCTTATCCTTTTGGTCTTCCAGGTTCTTATAAACAAATTAGTGAAAACACCACATGAACCCTATGTAAAAATCAGTGACTCTTTTTGGCCACCTTATATAGAACTGCTGCTGCGATACGGAATTGCCCTGAGACATCCGGAAGATCCGTACAGAATTCGCCTAGAAGCCTTTCATATGTAGCGTGATCTGCAGGTTCTCTTTAAAACAAAACAAGTCACCTGTACTCTTACTTGGGGGCTAAGATGTACCTATGGTTTAAGATAAGCTTTTTTGATATTAGCAACCTTTTCTTGGGGGATTTTGGTTTATTATGTTTTAATGTAGTAAAATGTACATTTTATCAGTATCAGATAGGAAAAAACACAAAAATTTCAATTCTGACTATTCACAGTTACAGTTTATGGCAAGTGATGCGAAGAGCTGTGTTGTGGAAGGTTTTATCAGATGTTTTAGTAAGATGCAAATTCAGTTAATAGACAAAGTAAGGACATTTAACCGCCCTTCTTACTTTCAAAATCATCTTTTTACACATGACTTTTTTATTTTATGTTCATATCTTTGATTGCTTTAAGTCTTCTCACTTTCCTTTAGTATTTTTTTGTAGTCTGTGGAGACAAAATTTTAAGTAACTTAGCTCCTCCTATACATGGCCTTGCAAAAATTTGGAACTAGCAGTGAGGTATCATCTCAGGAATGTGGTTTGGGTTTTGATTTTTGTTTGTTGTTTGCTTTTTTCCCCATGCCTTTGCAATCAAATTTATTGGCTTTAAGATAAACACTTTGGAAAGCTGAAGGGCTGCAGATGCCGACTGTGCAATGCTACAACTGCATGCTTCCCAAACAGCCCATATTGTGTTATGCCATATTGCCTAATAGCATCTGTCTTCAATTTTTCAGATCTAGTTTATCAAGGCTTGTAACAGATCTCTGTTCTGTTGATTTCAACAGTTTCTGTAATGTCAATGGACAGTTGTGTTCCGAATAAAAGTTACCATTCTGTCACCCTACTCTGCTTTTCTGTAGCCCTCATTATTGTAGTTCATGAGTGAGCAGAATTGTACTCTTGCATATCCATAGTGGCTCTAAACTTGGGAAATAAAATATGGCTTTTATTAACCAGATTTCAGTTTATTGAGTTAGAAACTTTAATGATTTTTCAGTTCATAGAAAACTAAAGGTTTGCATAGAATCATAGAATGGTTCTGGTTGGAAGTGACCTTAAAGATCATCTAGTTAGCAGCTCTCCCCTGCCACGGGCAGGGACACCTTCCACCAGACCAGGTTGCTCAAAGCCCCATCCAGCCTGGCCTTGAACCCTTCCAGGGAGGGGGCAGCCACAGCTGCTCTGGGCAACCTGTGCCAGTGCCTCACCACCCTCACAGGAAAGAATTTCTTCCTTAGATCCAATCTAAATCTACACTCTTTCAGTTTAAAACCATTACCCCTTGTCCTATCACTACACCCCCTGATGAAGAGTCCCTCCCCATCTTTCCCGTAGCCCCATTTAAGTCCTGGAAGGCTGCTCTAACCTCTCCCCAGAGCGTTCTCTTCTCCAGGCTGAACAACCCCAACTTTTATCAGCTTGTCATCATAGGGGAGATGCTGCACCCACCACCTACTCAAACTGATCCAGGTCTTTCCTGTGCTGAGGACTCCAAAGCTGCACACAGTATTCCGGGTGGGGTCTCGCAAGAGTGGAGTAGAGGGGCAGAATCCCCTCCCTTGACCTGCTGGTCACGCTTCTCTGGATGCAGCCCAGCACATGGTTGGCTTTCTGGGCTGCGAGTGCACATTGCTGGCTCAGAGTCAGTTTTTCATTCACTAATACCCCCAAGTCCTTCTCCGCTGCTCTCAATCCACTCATCACCCAGCCTGTATTTGTGCTTAGGATTGCCTCAACCCGTGTGCAGGACCTTGCACTTGGCCTTGTTGAATTTCATGAGGTTTGCACGGGCCCACTTCCCAAGCTTGTCCAGGTCCCTCTGGATGGCATCCCTGCCCTCCAGTGTCGACTGCACCACACAGCTTGGTGTTGTCAGTGAACTTGCTGAGGGTATCCTCAACCCCACTGCCCATGTCACCAACAAAGATGTTAAACAGCGCCGGTCCGAACACCGACCCCTGAGGAACTCCACTCGTCGCTGCTCTCCACTCAGACATCGAACCACTGACCACAACAATTTGAGTGCGACAATCCACCAAGTGGTTCATCTGTCAAATCCATGTCTCACCAATTTAGAGAAAATGATGTTGTGCAGGACAGTGTCAGAAGCTTTGCACAAGTCCGGGTAGGTGGCATGAGTTGCTTTTCCCTTATCCACCAACTGTAACCCTGTTGTAGAAGGCCACCAAATTTGTCAGGCATGATTTGCCCTTATTGAAGCTATGTTGGCAGTCACCAATCACCTGCTTATTTTCCATGTGCCCTAGCATAGTTTCCAGGAGGATCTGCTCCATGATATTGCCAGCTGCAGAGGTGAGACTGCCTGGCCTTTATTTCCCTTTTTAAAAATGGGAGTTATATTTCCCCATTTCCAGTCACTGGAAACTTCAACAGACTGCCATGGCTTCTCAAATATGATGGATGGTAGTTTAGCCACTTTATCTGCCAGTTCCCTCAGGACCCATGGATACATCTGTGGTGGGTTGACCCAGGCTGGACACCAAGTGCCCACCAAAGCTGCTCTTACCACTCCACTCCTCAGCTGGACAGGGGAGAGAAAATATAACAAAAGCCTCGTGGCTCAAGGTAAGGACAGGAAGATCACTCAGCATTTACCATCATGGGCAAAACAGACTTGACCTGGGCAAAGTAATTTAATTTATTACCAATCAAATCAAAGTAGGGTAATGAGAAATAAAGCCAAATCTTAAAACACCTTCTACCCACCTTTCCCTTCTTCTCAGGCTTAACTTCATTCCCATTTTTCTCTACATCTTCACCCACAGCAGCCCAGGGAGATGGGGAATGGCGGTTGTGATCAGTCCATCACACATCTCTGGCAATCCTTCCTCCTTTATTCTTCCCCTGCTCCAGTGTGGAGTCCCACCCACAGGAGACAGTCCTCCACCAACTTCTCCAACGTGAGTCCTTCCCACAGGCTCCAGTTCTTCATGAACTTCTCCAATGTGGGTCCCTCCCACAGGGTGCAGTCCTTCAGGAACAGGCTGCTCCACCGTGGGTCCTCCACGGGGTCACAGGTCCAGTCAGAAAACCTGCTCCAGTGTGGGCTATTCTCTGTGGGTCCACAGGTCCTGCCAGGATCCTGCTCTAGCGTGGGCTCCCCACGGGGTCACAGCCTCCTTTGGGCATCCACCTGCTGTTGTGTGGGGTCCTCCCCGTGCTGCAGGTGGGGTTCTGCTCCACCATGGACCTCCCTGGGCTGCAGGGGCACAGCCTGCCTCACCATGGTCTTCACCAGGGGCTGCAGGGGAATCTCTGCTCCGGTGCCTGGAGCACCTCCTCCCCCTCCTTCTCTGCTGACTCGGTGTCTGCAGAGTTGTTCGTTTCACAGATCCTCACTCCACTCTCCTGGTTCCTGCTCCACAGAAGATTTTTTTACCCACTCTTAAATATCACAAAGGCACTGCCACCATCACGGATGACCTCAGCCTTGGCCAACAGTGGATCTGTCTTGGAGCTGGCTGGCATTGTCACTGTCAGACATAGGGGAAGCTTCTAGCAGCTTCTTGCGGAAGTCACCCCTGTAGCACCAACCTGCTACCAAAATCTTGCCATGGAAACCCCATACACATCTCATCAGGTCCTGTGGACTTGTGCACATTCAGGTTCCTTAGATGATGTCAAACCTGATCTACATGGTCATTACTTTGTTCTTGCCCCTGCCTTTGGATTCTGTGAATTGGACGGTATGCCTAGAGCACTTGCCAGTGAAGTCTGAGACAAAAAAGTTGAGTACCTCAGCTTTCCCCATGCCTGTTTTAGTCAGGTTTGTCATTTCACTCATCAGGGGGGTATAGGGTTTTTTTATCTTTGTTGTCCTATGTACCTGAAGAAACCCTTTTTACTTTTCACATCCCTAGCCATGTTCAGGTCCAGTTATGCCTTGACTTTCCTGATCCCCTCTCTGCACTCTTGGGTCACATCCCTGTAGTCTCCCCAGGATGTATATCCCTACCTCCACTGCCTATGTGTTTTGGTTTTGTGTTTTTAGTTTGGCTAAGAGGTCCTGACTTAGCCAAGCTGGCATCCTCCCTCCTTTGCCTAACTTTTTGCACATGAGGATTGAGAGCTCTTGCACCCTAAGAAAAATGTCTTTAAATATCTCCTAGCTCTCATTCGCTCCTTCACCTCTGAGGGTAGTTTCCCAAGGGATCTCAGGCACCATCACCCTAAACAGCTGAAAGTTTTCCTTTCTGATGTTTAAGGTCCTGACTCCACTTTTTACTCATCCTGTAATCCTCAAGATTGAGAATTCTGCCAGGGCATGATTGCTGCAGCCCAGGCTACCCCTCCAGTGTTAACCTCTTCAAAACGCTCTTCCACATTAGTGAGCGACAGCTCCAGTGGTGCCTCTCCTCTAGTTGGGCTCTCCACCACCGGTAGTAGGCATTTGTCCTCAACTTCTTAGATAAAGAAACTTAATGCAATGACTGAAATCAGGCTATTTTTTGCAGTTAGGTCTTGCAACTACTAAAAATTACTATGAAAGTCCTGAAGAGGACTCGACAGAGCATTTCACATGATGAACGTACAAGATGATAGAAGGACACATAGGGGAGGAGCGAGCGACCAATCTAAGTTCTAGAATAATTGTCCTTTTTAGCCCTACATAATATTAAGCAAAAAAATCACTATGCCTTGTGTGGTTTTGAGTGAATGCTGTTCACTTTACCCACACAATTGGTGATTAGGCATGCGTATAGATCCCAGTGTGTGCTGTTGTGCATGAACTTTGACTTTTTTTTTGTTTTATACTACTTGCTCAACTGACCTCCATTTTTCAAAGTCTAATTCTAATGTTTGACTAATCTATACATATTTACCTTAGAGTATTTTTAATTAATTATTCAAATAGCTTAATTTCTTGGCCTTGCTTTCTAGCTTTTTTTCTTCAGTTGCTCTAAAATACTTTGTATTCTGCTATCCTTTCATTTATTAATAATATTACAAAGCTCAAATGCTTCATTGGTCCTTTCTCCCTGCTTCTGTGGTGACACTGGTAAGTGGAAGAAAAAATGTTAAACACTAAGTAGCTTCTCTAGTTTTTAAAAAAAAAAAAAAAATAACCTACTCCTTCCAAAATGAAACCAAAACAAAAACACACAAACACAAATACACTAAGAAAGAGAGAGGATAGTCTCTAAATGAGTGCTTTAGAGTAGATGCTATATTCATTATTTTTCCTAACACAAAATCAAATCTCATCCAAGTAAATTATAAGAATAGATTTAAAATAAAGCACTTTATATAAGCTTTCTATTAAATTATGGAACTCACTGCCTTAAAATGTGTTGTAAAGGTTAGGTACAAATTTCTGAAACATGCAAGTTTATAGCGTTTAGATTCATGAGTGGTTATTAAAGAAAATTGGCAGTCAGATGTTTCAGAGATGCCTACCCTGTTAACTGTTGCATCTGAGAAGCTACATAGATATTCCTTGACACCTTCCTGCAGCTCCACAGTATCTTACTGCATTCCCTAAAGCCTTCTGCTTAGGCTTGGGACATGCTCAGAAGCCAAAACTTCAATGTGGAGTTTCTTCTTTAGGATTAATTAAGTCACTTACTACAGCAAAAGAAAAGCTGTAGAAAGAGCTTATCCATTTTCTATCATGGCCTAAAATGCATTATCAGTTTTTAAGGGAAACTGGTTCAGACAGAAACAGATCTAGCTGGAAGCTGTAGCTCCTAGAAAAATCCTGGCAAGTAAATGGAGTAAGTTAAAGGCAGTAATGAAGAACAGATCTTCCTTATGAGAAAAGCTTGGAACAGTATCTTCCATCAGCAGTATCAACAATCAAGAAGGTTGGGGAGTACATCTAAAGACAGAGTAAGGTAACTTCTCCATTTTTTTTTCCTCTGAGCATGTCTAAGTGATAGTTGTTTAATTGGAACAGACTCTTCTGTAAATGCTGATACTGGGACTCTACCTATGTGCATTCTATGGAATAATGATTTGTTTAGTTTAATGTAAATTTTTAACTCTACAGAGCTAACTTTAAAAAAGCTGGGAAGTTCAATGAACATTCAGAGCTACCAGTCTGAGGAAGATGAAAATTTGATCTAACCCACAGTCATTTGTTCTCTGATTGTGACCTTTTAGTGGATATTGTGAGCATGGATAGTTACAAATTTTCTTAGAGGAGACATACTGACAAATTAAATTAGCTGGACTCTTCTGTCACTTTATTTTGTGCCTGGTCCTAGTTAAGGGCCAACAAGTAACCTGCATTTACTTTCTTTATATATCAAGTAGATTTGCTATTGTATAAATGAATACACTGTTACAAAACACTTAATTGTGAAAAAGCCACCAAGGATCAGAGGAAAGAGGTGAGCTTCCTACCCATGGTAAAGCTGTGGCACCAGAACAGTTTAACAACTGCTTAGCATCCAGTGTGTTGAGTTTTCAGAATGAGCCTATGTGTACCATTTCAGCTGCATGGGCCAGTAAGAGAGCCATGTCTTTTTGTAATCACCAATGTGAAGTACTTAACTAAGATTCCTATACATTTCTGTAATCGCTTTTTGAATCCATGTACATTTTTTAATTTCCAGAATGTCCTGTGACAAATAGTTTCACAGTTTTATTGCCTATGACATGAAGTAGAATATCCAGTTGTTTACCAGACATGACACTGACCTGTCCTGGATAATATCAATAGATATTTTCTGTTAGGACACATTTTCACATAGATGAATTACAGTGGACAACTTGCAGCATAGAGGTCTACACAGTACGTTTGCTTCAGGGTGCATTTTGATACCCCTTTGTTCCTGCCTTATATTGCTGGTAATGAAGGCCATGTACCCTATTTCTCCGTACTCAGTGTTTCCCAGGCTTCCTTTATCATTTGCTGCTGCCTAGGATAAATTGTCTTGGTGATGAGAAACCTCAGTAGAAATGGGCAGACCTGTACAGTGGGTTTAAATTTAACACAGACTAATAAATCTGTCATTTGAGTATGCTGTCCTGCTTCATGGAAATAAAATTCTGTTTTGCATGGAGTTCAGTGTAGATTACAGTGTACATACCTTTGTATCTTTGGTATGCAAGTTCATAAACTCTTGAATAGTTCTTTCTTAGAGCTATACATATGCACCTCATGCATTAGCAGAAATGAAGGGTCAGGATAGCACTGAAACTTTCCCTCTTATTGCTCATAGCAAGAAGTCGCAGTCTCAATCAGTTTAAGTTCAAATCTTATTTTTGAAGAAAAAAAGTACAGTATCTTTCATAAACATTTTTTTTTCTGGGTATGTTAGACCCTTGCTCCCCCAAATAAGTTTGAGACCACTCAACTATAGACACAGATATTGTCCATCCTGCGCCCCATCCTCCTCTCCCTCTCTCCCTCTTCCTCTATTCTGCCCCCCGCCTTGCCTATTGATAATGACTGGAATTAGTCGTAATTGTTTCACATCATTAATCAACAGATATAACAGGTAAATCTGCCAAAAAATAGTACACATCCCTGACAAATGCTACAGCCATTGCTCTTGTTCTCTTTCATCCCACCCTTGAATACTCAGATATAGCACCTGAGCTATTCTTATCTGTTACTGTCCTTCAGTCAAAATTTAAGAAGCTTTAACAGTTACCCTTACTTCAAAATAAGACATCTGTAACTCCAAGGGGAAGAAATATAAAAAGCAGTGTGACCATTAATACCAGCATGTTTATCATTTGCTGTGTCTTGGAGTCTATGACTTTGACATTACTTTCATCAGCATCAGCTCTGTGACCAAGAGATCCCATTTTCTGTTTCATATGCTTAAGAATTGTGCCATATTTATAAATTAGTAAAAAACCATGCAACTTATAAGCAAAGCAAATTCATTAAAACATTGTGGAACAATCACAAAAGGCAGGCATAATAACAAAAAAGAGTTCACTGCTAAAGCGAAGTATACCAGCCTAGACAATCAAGTTCTTCCTGGTACCAAAATATGCCTCTGAAAACACTGTCCCTCTTGATACACCAGATATGGCAGTAGTAATCACAAAGCCAAAATCCAGAAAGCATCTTATAGTGACATCTAACACATAAGTGATGGCAAACAGACCACCTGTAGATTGTTGTAAGTGTTGACATCATTGAGATTTCACCTTTTTAAATTCATGAACTGAAGATCTGCCACACATCTTGGAAAAAAAACAATGCATTTCCCAGCACCTACAGGTGATGTTTATTCAGATATCTTTTACTATATTCAGAGGAATCTCTTTCTGCAGAGAAGGGTGGCTCAGGAAAAAAAAAAATTGTTCCCATATTTTTATGAAATTTAGTCTGTCAGGCTGCTGATAATCTACAGATCTTCTATAAGCACCTCTTGAAAATAGTTTAGAGCTTAAATTAAGGCAACAGTGATCCAAGAGAATGTACCCAGGTTATTCACATCTTTATCATCAGCTCTTTAGTGTTCACATGGATTGTCTGTGTAATTGAAGAGTTTTTATCACGCTTGATCCATGGCCGCAGGAGTCACAATTCAGACACCTATTTGAAAGTGTCTGGGATTCCAGCTGACGACAATATCTTATCTGTCTGTACTTTAAATAATTGATTGCTTAGTCTGCAGTTTCATGACATGAGCATGAATCACATTAAAAGCATCCTGGAGCTAACTTTTGGAAACCTGGGTTCCACTGGACATAGTCAGCGGCTACAGCTGATACTTGAACAGCAGACATCGTCAACAATGGCAAACATCTTTACACTCGTATGGCAATTTTTGCACCTCACTCTTCAGTAGCTGTTATAAAAAGAAATGGTTCATTTTATCTACTTTGAAGTTGTGGAAGAGATCAAACATAAGTATAAACTGAAATTCTTATTTCCTTTTTCTGAAGAGGTACTTCATAATATCCTAGATCAGAGGAAACTGAACACTCATTATGTTACCATGGCTTCTGAAAGGCAATACTAATTTCTATCATTTCAGAGTCCTGTTTTGAATTAGAATTTATTTGCATCATATCTCTATTCATCTGAGCTACAAGAAGTGTACCTGAGATTCACAGCTGAGCCAATTTTACTAACACACAGAAATGCTCTTGGCCTCTGAGATCTTAATTAAAAACTTGTCTATCAATTCACACATTGGCTGATCATAACAGGACAATCTTGAGAACTGTCAATCAAGTTTCTTGGTAAACCTCAATTAATCTTTTTATTTTCTATAAAAAACAGTGGTGATCAAGATTTATGCCATGATAGCAACAAGCAGTAAGGACTTAATTCATTACTGAGTAAGGTAGTATTGTACTTGGCTAGTTTTATTTGATTAGGCCCATATCTCTGGAGTATTGGTGCTGCTTAAAACCCTTCACAACTCTGACTCTGCTAAGCATAAGATAAGCAGAAGGCTTCTCCATCTAACCCATATCATATTATCCCAGTATTGATCTGGCGGTTTTAATATGGTCAAGAAAAAGATGTCAGTCACAAGCCTGTCACCATCCAGGGCGTAATTCATGGATAAACAATCACCTGCTGAATCAGAGGTTGCTTTCAGTTGTGACTGATTCAGTAGAAAATCTCAACCTGAGGGAGTGCTACTTGCCATTCAGATTTGATGGGATCCAGACTGGCACATATGTGAAGAGGAAAAAATTATTCATTCTACAGTATCAATTCTTCTGGACTCTGTGTACACTGTAGAGCCACTGACTCTTCTCACTTTTCAGAATGCATAGGTACAGCAAAATTCATATTGCAAGGCAACTGATGTAGCTACATGAACACCTTCTTGCAGGTAGTATTACGACGTTACAAGGAAGAGTTTGTGAATCTCTGGAAGAGATTGTGATTGGTACAAACTTACTGATGTAATCTCCTAGTGAATTAGCTAATTTGTTCTGCAGATAGTTTTTCAACTTTTGATGGTAGGATTAAAATTAACTGCTTTATTTGTCTGGATTTTGCTGCAGATAAAAGAATTGTGATTTTGAAAGACTGGCATCAAAATTTCTGGATAAAAATTTCTAGCAGAAATACATATAAGCTTTTTGTTTCTGTTTTTGAGAGAGAAAAGATAATGCTAATGAAGACTGTTATGGCTAGTTACAGGCATATAACCTTGGAAAAATAAGCGTATCTTGAAAACTTGACTTTTCTTTAGTATTTTGGTACAATGACACTACATTTTCTGTATCTTGTATTTGATTTTGGGGGGGGGGGGGGGGGGGGGAAAGGATAAGTCCAATAAAAACCATATAAAACAGTCCAAGAAGGTATTGCCACCTTGTGTCTGTTTACTTTAAGTCTGCAATTCAATCTTCATGAGTTATTTTTTCACAAAAGATAGCCAATCCATGTACTTTCTGAGAAAAAAATTTTTCAGAGTTTTAACTTGTGTTACTGAATTTTCTCTACTGGGTTTGGTTGGTTTGTTTTTTTTTTTTTTTTTTTTTTTTAATTTTTATTTTATTTGCTTATCTATTTATTTTGCTGCAAACTGTTTTAGCATAACAACTTTCTGATCACAATACTTTTACTTATTCCCAAAGCTGAAATTCTAGTGATTGAGCTAGTGAGACTCTTTATTTCATGCATATTTTCAGGCAATACTAACACTATGTTTTAGTTCAGATTGTTTCCAGGTTAAACAATGAGCATTCCAAGGTACCTCAGCAGTGCCGAACTACTCATAATTATAATCAGCCATGGTTACAAGAACTTCTTTGTTCTGCAAACATTTTAAATTCTGTACTTTAGAAAATTTATTGTGTCAAATGAAACATAATCTTGCCTTCTCTATTTGGCAACAAATGCTGCTTGCAGGTGCTTCCAAATGAGCTTTTGGATTATAGTTAGCCAAGACAAATGTGATTTTGGTGGTATTCCTATTATAATTGTAATTTAGCTTGTGTTTAAATGAGTTGCTGGAGACTGTTTCAGGCAGAAAGACTTAAAGTACAAATTAAACTGGATTAATGTTGTAGTTTACTTGATAAATAACCAGTCCTTTCCTATTTATAATAAATCATTTCCCTGACAATCGGTCGCTCAAGTTTCCTTCAGTTTATAAAGTGGTTTTATTTCGTTTAATAGAACACCTGGGAATTTTGATTGGTGACGAGGCAAGCCATAATTCTTGGTGTCATGATCTAGAGACATCTTTGCCAGAACACTAAATTATCCAGGGAAACAGATTACAATGCTTAAAATTGATGTCTCGTATAATAGTTCATATTTGGTATTTCTTTTGCTTTTATTTAAAAGAACTATTTAGTTTTATGTCTACTTGCACTGACTGTAAAGCTCTTATGGTTAAATTATTAATTTATTTTAGTAAATGTTGCCAAAGAGCAAGTGTTAGCTTACAGTGCTACTGTGTATGCATAACCCGATGCAGTTGCATTGAGGTTTTTATTTGAATGCACAGCATGCTTTGATTTCAGTTATCATTCCTTTTGGACTTGTGTCTAGTTCACTATTAGAGGGGTTTGTTTTGTGCAAGTCACTGCATTGAAAGTTGTATTTTAATTAGATCCAGGAACATGTTGGTTATAGTCCTGCAACATTAAACTGCAACAATGGAGAACTAGGTAATTAATTTCTATTTAAGAGAAGAATCAAAAGGCTGAAGTCAATGTGAATAAAGTTGCTTAACAGAAATGGGGTAGATCTGGTAGAATGGGGTTTCATCGTGGCAAGGTGAAACAGGTCCACTGAGCTGAATTTAAGTCAGTCAATCTGTTCAGAGCAGTCCTCCTACCCATTTTGCAAATTAAAAATTCAACTGGACTTTATCAGGTAGTTCTCAGATAGCTCTAACTTTGCAGGGCAACCCCTGGCTGAAAACAGGAGCTTAGTTTTGATGCTCTTTGCATGTGAAGGCTGAGGCTGCACAGTGAGTACATTCTTTAACTGATTGCACAAGCTTGACAGAAATAGTGTGGCCTGATCAAAGTCCCTTGTATCTGACAGGATTCTGGCAATGTTCCATGCAGCCGATTGTATGGGAAGATGAAATATGGAAGAACTGGCAAAGATATAAAAATAATACCATAACTTCATATGTGAGGGTCTCAGCAGAATTTTGCTAAGAACAACACACAAATTTGAATGTAACATTCCTCCTACATCTGGGACTGATGCAGGCAGTAACAACAAAGCTGAATTTTAAAAACATTTGCAAGTCTCTGGACTGCTAACTTTGTGGTTATTAACTCGAAAACTCTCATGTATGGGTTACAGTCCAGGAACACCGAAGCTGAGAATAACAACTGTGTCTTGACTGAGCTAGTCAGTGATCGTTCTATGTCAAGAAAAGTGTAGCTGCAGCAGTGTTCAAATTTTATAATGTAACATGGATACTAATTTTACGAAATACTACAACTCTACATCAACTGTGAATCACTGCAAGAGAAGCAGCACTTTCTAGAAAGCCAAGAGTAACCGAATTAAATTGGGAGAGGACAGACAGAACCCCAGTAGGATGTATGATAAGAATACCACTTATAATGAGAAGTCTCCTGTACCATGCCAGAAACATCCTAAACCAAATCAGTTAATTCTATATAGAACTATCAGGAATTAAATTTAAATGTTCACCTAAAATCAAGAGAGAGTTATTTTACTCAGTCAAATTAGTTCCTACTGCAGTTCTTTTCCACTAGAGAGAAGTGAGGCTACACCAGGGACAAAAGTGTCCCACTGAACTACTGCAGCACCAATGTTTACAAAGAAGCGTTATCTTTGTCATATTTAGCAAGGTTGTTTTCAAGCCGCTATTGCTCAAAAATGCAATCTGGAAGGTAGTCAACATGCCCTTAATTCTGCAAGGGAACACAAACCCAGTGCCAATTTTAAAAAGCAGGAGGACCTAGAAAAAATCAGAGACTGAAATCATCAAACAGAAGCTGATGTGTTTCACTTCCAAACATATAATTTGTAGTAGCAGGACAGAACTCGATTTAAGAAGCAAATAATATTGAAGTAATGTTAGTATGTGGTTTTCCAATAAGCATTCATGTGTATGGCAGGGATCAGGCTTATGTGAAAAAACATTATCAGATATGGGTGTTTAGCAGATTATTAGCAAACTACACAATTGTCCATAAGCAACAATTCAGTATGAATCAGACTAAATGGAATATTTTTAGTATACTAATTAGTGTTATATTTTCCCATAAAAATCTTTTATTTCAGATTCATGCCTGATTTTTGCATAGTTAAGGAAATCCTTTGCATAAATTTACTCACAATAGTAATAGTGTTCAAAATGTCATTGTTCATTATTAGTATGGTTCAACTAAACTTAAGCAGTAAGTAACCATTGCAATGGTTTATTAATACTCTATATGGCAGCTAGATATTAAAATAGATTTTTTTTTGTTTATAATCACTATTCCTTTCAAAACATTTGATAATTAAAGAATAAGACAATATGTGATAAGTTTTAGAAAGCTTTTTTTCCATATTGGCATAGTAATACATAATGAAGTAGAAATAGCATGCTACTGTTTTATATGCTACTCAATATATGAAGCACTTATGTATCCTTTAGTAGTCTAAAATTCCCATGTATTGCATGTGGAGTAATTCTATAGAAAGAATTACCATTTTATTTTGGAAAAAATGTGACATTTCTTTTTTTGTTTCTATCGCGTTCACACCATTAGTTCTTACCATTAAAAAACAGATTGTATGATAGATTTTCCTTGAGAAATTTTTCTTTTTCTTTTCCTATTTCTTTTTCCATCTTCCTCCATACACATTTTACATTTTCTTTCTCTGTATTTTGTTCTTTACTTTCTATGTTTTCTATTTCCTTTCTTCTCTCACTTCTCCTTCTAAAATCAGTATCTTCTAGGTTAATAGTATTCACAACAGGGTGTTCCCTAACCCTATTGTAACTCAAAAACTGACCTATCTTTTGCTCTGAGCCTCTACTCAGTCACCTTCTTTGTGGCACAGCTTTCTCTGTTTCTCAATTTTCTCTGAAAATTTCCTCTTCAAAGCTAATACATTTAAAAAAATATATTTTAATTTTGCTTCTGAGGTAATTCTGAGGGATGCATCTATATTTTCTTACAAAAGTGTCCAGAGGAATCTAATGGACAAAAAATGGTCCCTTTCCCATCAAGGTTACCAGATGCAGAGTTTTAGCTGCTTTGTGAGCAGAGCAGTGCCTGCAGTTGTTCTTCAGTCAAATTAATTAAAAATTCTCAGTTCAGGTTTTCTTTTTTATACTTTTACAAAAATTCTCTATAAACACGGGATTTTTAGTACATGTATTATTCCTCAGTAATAGAAGTGTGAATAACCCATTATGCTGTAGAACTGTGAGAGGAAATTTGCAGAATCTCACTGAATCATGTTAGAAGAAAAAGCACTGGTATGAAAAATAAAAACAAAAAAGTTTAAATCCTTCACAAAACATTAGAAAGTATATGGGAACAGCATCCTGCTCCAGCAGCATATTATGCCATGTTTTAACTAGTGGAAAAAATGTCAGCCTTGTAACAGACCATCAGCTACTGGGAATCATCTTGAGTATTCAGGTGCCTCCCCATTCTGGGCAGACAACCTTCATCTGGACAGGATGCTTCTGCAAAAAAAAAAACAAGGAGAAAAATACTTCCAGATAAGAGTAGATGCATTTCCCCTCCATTTCCAGCTTCCAGAAAACCCAGAGGACCTGAAGCTCCTTATGGAGGAAAAAAACATCACATTACATGCAGCTACAAAGTCTGTAAAATTTTTGATCCAGACACCATACCAGTATCTCCTGGGGAGGTAGTTCTTAAGGCTATTAATCTGCAACTTGGTGTTGACTCCAGAGAGGCAAGTCACTAGCAAAAATAACAAACTCTTTGTGAGGGGCGCATACCTGAGCTGCTGAAATGAGAGTTGTGGATGGACATCAGATGCAGATATTTTGGTTAGCTCTGTCAATCATTCAGCTGTCCTTCTCCCATCTTCAGTGGAACATTTGTCAGAAGATTAGCATATGAAACTAATGGACCAGAATATACTTAGTATTACACAGAAAATCTGCCTTGGGTTTCCATATCAATATGGAAAAATGATGAAGGACAACTGGCCCTGGCAACCATGTACCCGCACAGCGACAGGAATCTGGACCCTATGGGGGAAGTCTGAAAGTGTTGTGAGTGAATCTGCATGTCAGGTCCAGCTGGAACATGCTAAAATACTACAAAAATTATTCACATAGAAAAAAGCTGTGAATATTTCTTCTAGGTGGCCTCAGACATTCTTACACTTTACTTCCCACTGGCCTACTGCTTGATGCCAAGCCATTGATAGCAAAAGTATTTTAAAAAAGGATTGTGCAAACAGGCCATAGGGATCCAGGTCACTGCTTTTATTGGGCCTTCCAGTCCCTTGTTCCCAGAACATAAGAATTTATTTCCCTTAGAAAGGGACATAGTTTTCTCAACAATAGATTTTGGTATGAGGCAAACTGTGCCACACACAAAACTGGGAAGGTGAAAAAAGGAATTACAATCGCAAAATCAGATAACGTTTTTGTTGGAAGAGGTTGATAAACAGCATTTATAAATTGGTGCTGCACAACTTGCTCTGTATTTACTCTCTAGACTAAGTGATCAGATTTTTAAGCGTGTTGAATGTCTAGAGATTTGTATACCAGGGAAACTGTGGATCAAAGATCAAGCATATGCTAAGTACTACATTTCTATTAGCTGTTTATTTATTACTATTATCTATCCTTACTTATTTAAAACAAAACAAAAAAAACCCTGTTATGAGTTAAGAGTTTGAAAGGGAGTATCTTTTCTTTACAAAGGTTTTGTACTTTGCCTGCTGACTGCTGACATTCTTCAGTCCTGGCAGATCAATTTATAGAAGCACAGTCCAAACTGTACTCCCTCTCTTAAGCATTATGAAAAGTAAGAAAGCTGTGGAAAACAGCAACTTTGCGAAAAGTTGAATTTAAAAGAAGTTTCTGTAAATGTAGTGATGGAATATTTGGAAATCTTTCTGTGTAAGGTGTGCCATTTCATCAGCTTTTTTTTCTCTCCTTGTAATAGTTATACTTCATTGTAGGTGGAACCAATAAGGAACTTTTTTTTTTCCAGTTTTATGGGAGTTAAAATCCAGGCCATAGATGATAGCTTGTTGTATTCTTTTTATAGAAAGGTTTGTTAGCTCTACAAAGGCCCCCCAAAAAAGAGAAAGAACCAGCCCCCAATAAGGGCTCCTAGATAGGATGTGTAAAAACTTAGGGCAAAGCAAAGGTAAGAACCTTGACTTGTTATTGAACGACCAGGACAACAAACCAGTTTACCAGTTAAGCATAGACCTTGCCCCAGTTTTATATTAAATCAGTTCCAGTTATTTTAAATAATACTGACTTATCTGAAGTGAGGTCATGAAACTGGGCCTCTCACATGTCTGGTAAGTGCTCTGGATGTACAGTTTAACAGAAGATTGTATTTTGCCTCATTGTTAAATGGGAAGATGCATGATTTTTTTATTAATTTGATAAACCACTTCCTTCTCAACTTCACCATCACTATTCCTACACTCTTAAACACAAAGAAAGAAGATTAAAACTGTGGCTGTTGCAAGAGATTAATCACAGGTGGATACAAGACCAAAGATTTAATCACAGGTGATTAAGCTCAAATTTGGGGAGTCTTTATAGCCCCAAACACAATTGATATATTCAAGAGGAATGAAACAGAAGTGGAAACTGAAAAGCATTTGGATTGAAGACTCTTTTCTGCTAAACCATTATTTTATTCAAGAAAAATTGTGAGTAATACTGACTCTGACTTAATATGGGGTGGGCATTAGCATATGAACATCACACAGAAAAACATCCTGTCGTGGTTTGAGCCTGGTCGGCAGCCAAACACCACGCAGCCACTCTCTCCCCTTTCTCTTCCAACAATGAGAAGGGACAGATGAGCCAGGCTTGGGGTTCAATATAGGACCAGGAGGGGTAAGTCACCCATTATGGTCACAAGCAAAAGGCAGACTCGTTAGGGGAAGAAAAAAAAAGAACATACATTTTTTACAGACACTAACAGCACATAACAGAGTAAGACAGTGAGAAGCATTCCACATCTTGAGAACACCTTCCCCCCACCCCTCCCTTCTTCCCGGGCTCAGCTCTGCTCCCGATATCTCTACCTCCTCCCCAGTGGCACAGGGGGAGGGAATGGGAGGTGCAGTCAGTGCTGTCGCTCCTTCCATCTTTGGTGGGGGGAGCTTCTGGAACTTCTTCCCCCTGCTCCATTGTGGTCCCCCTCTCACAGGAGACAGTCCTGCACAAACTTTCTCCAACATGAGTCCCTCCCATGGGCTGCAGCGTTTCCTTACACTGCTCCAGTGTGGGATACGAACTTCCTCCGACTGGATTCCCTCCCACGGCTGCAGCCCTTCCCGAGCTGCTCCGGCGTGGGACTCCCCCGCATGCTGCAATCCTCCCAGCGCTGAAATACAACAGCGGGGGCTACCTTTTCCCACAAGGCTCCAGCCTTCTTTGGGCACAGTCATCTTGATCAACTACGTGAAAACCACAGGCCATAAATCAATGTCTGCTCCACTGTAGATCTTCATGGGTGTTGAGGGGGGGCCGCCCTGCCATCTCCCCACAGGATACAGGGGGGTCTCTGCTCCGGCACACCTCCCCCCTCCTTTCTTCCTCCGTTCCTCCACTGACCTTGGTGTTCACGCAGCTGCAGCAACTCCTCCTCACAAGTCCGACTGCCCGTCAACACGTCCCTTCTTAAATAGGTTATCGCAGAGGTGCAGCTGATGGGCTCAGTTTTGGTGCAGAGATGGAGCTGACTTGGAGCTGGGGGAGCTTCAAGAAGCTTCTCACAGGGGGCCGCCCCTATAGCCCCCTCCCCTGCCACCAAAAACCCCACCACTCACTCAAACCCAGGACACATCCCTAAGTTCTTGGTCTAAAAATACAATGGAAAAATCTCTATTTTCTATTTGATTTCAGGGATATGCATAAGGATGCTGAACAGCTGACAATAATTTTCTTCTTCCGTCAAGTTAGTTTACATTCATCTCAATGTTAGTATACATACTAAGGTTGTCTAGACAAGACATTTTAAATAAGATGTTCCATCTTGCTTTGACATAAGAAAAGGTTTGTATAGTGGCAACTGGAGACAGAGTCCTATGTGTCAAAATCAAATTAGTAAAAATAAGCCAGCCCTATCTCATTGAAATCAAAATTACCTCTAGTACATTTTTCAGAAAATCAGAGAATCATGCTTCTGCTTCTATAACAGTTGCATTTTAGTACTGATCTCTTAAGCCAAAGTTGATGATATTTATTCATCTCCTATCCAGTATCCATTAGGCTTAGAGCACACATGGCTAGTTTATAACATAATCTAATTTGAGATACACTAATTCTGCAATTAAGTTTTCTCTAGAATAAATGGACATCAGAGAACTCATAAACATGTAGGTTAAATAAATGTCTGCCAAGTCACACAGCAAATGTTTGTTCACTTTAGTGGCACTTATTTTAAACAACCACAAGAGAGGAATACAATAATTCTTCCAGACAATGCTTGATGAATCTTATGTAGTCCAGGAACAGTTGAGAACCCTAACTAAAATTTATTTTCATTAAGTGAAAGTGACTATCCAGACTATTTTCCTCTTCCATTCCTTTCTAGAAAATCTGCATTTGGTTCAGATTTGTTGGTTAAACTTGCACATTGCTACAGACGACAGTAATTCACGAAAGAAATAAAGCAGTGCAATTGGATGTCGACTGGCACAGGTAATAGAGGCAGAATAATTGTTGGTGGCATGCTAGGTTGGCTGTATCTGCCACATTTTCCAACTCACTGGGACTTCCTTTTAGTACTAGGAGGGAAAGGAAAGCAAGCATCATTTTCAGTAAATTTATTGATGGCTAAGATCCCTTTCTGAATCCAAACTGGCCAAATCATAGAAGTTCAGTGTTGAACCAGATAGAAAGCTTAGTATATAGGGGCAGGAAGAATTTAAATTTAGTAGCTGCTGTGTGCCAAGCATATAGTCATTTTTCTTGAGGGAATTGGTTGAGTCCAAAACATTGGCAACGGGTAAGGGGAAACCTATTTTGCTTCCAGCTGGCCAGCCTACGGCTCTATAGCTCAGGGGTTTAAAGTAATATGCTGCCTGATGTGGGATGATTGCCTGATGACCAAGTGTGAAGTTGGGAAATAAAAATTACCTACTCTTACAGAGCTGTAATATTTGTAGGGAGAATCTGACTTTGTTATGAGTGTTATGAAAAACTAGTTAAATATGCTTATTTTAGTACAATAACAGGAAGAAAGAGGGACAAGAAGTATATCCAAAATAAACTGTATTTTAAAAGGCGAATTTATTTTAATTACATTTATTTTCCCTAAAGGGTAAAAAGCAGTGTTTGTTAATCATGCAAATTACCTTCTAACTATACAGTTAATTAGTCCAAGTTAAATTTGACTGTGTTTAAAAAAAGGAATCATTTGGCTAACTACTTGCTGTGAGGGCCTGTATACCTGTCTGAAAAACTGAATCTAAACCAGATAATCAGCAACAGGAGAGCCCTTTCCCCATTTGCAGCTGTAAGAACTTCTTAATTGTAAATCTACAGCGCTTACAGGTTCACTACTATCAAAACATCTGAATGTTTCAGAAAGTGTTTATTCAAAAACAAAGATGAGAAAAGTTAGCAATCCGAGTTTAAACACAGTACTCAAACCATAACACAAGAGCAGTTTGGGTTTTTGAATGCAAAGCATTATTTCATGGAAATTATAAAGAATTAATTTAAATAGTAGTCTTGCTCACCCTCCCAATACCAGCATGTGCACATTTTACACTTACACATTCATATTGTTTTATAAAACAAATCTGTATTTAATTCTACATAAATAGACCTGAATAAAAGTTTAAATTTTTTAATATGCATTGAAATCACTAAGACTGTGTGACCTTGCCAACTAATATGCAGTAAATTGTTGCTCATTTGTGAAAAGTTGTCTAATAAGCTAAGAGGTAATGACCACTGAATTCCATACACTTACCATTAATATTGCACAAACTTACCATTAATATTCTTAAAGCATCTCAGAGGTCAGGGGGAGAATTCACTTTCTCCCTGAACACCATCAGCTAGAGAGACAGAATTAGGATAGCTCTGATACATTGTTGAACCCACTGCTGATGGTGGTTTGTTGTTGATGGACAAAGTACAGCATGTATTATGGTTGATCAGAGTGTCACTGTCTCACCTGAAAACACTGTAAGATTCAATGTGTGCATTACATACTTAAGTGCTTCATAACCAAGAAAACACAAAATGTAGCGATGATCATATTTTTCCACAGCTTTTTCATATTGAGTCATACAAGATTCATTTCTGTGTTCCACATAACATACATACATGAAACAGCTGGAAGAACTTCTGGGATGCTTAAAGATCTAAATGTTAGCAAGGGGCAGAAGACACTTTGGTAGCAGTGCGCCCATGTAGTCACATTTACTAGGACATATGTCATGTTTAATAGCTCAAGCACAATGAGCTTTTTTTGATAAAAGCAGTCATAATATCTAATCATACTTCATAGAGAGTGTGCGCATTTTGTCACCCAGAGTTCTGTTCTCAAGATGAAAAAATCCTTTTCTGCACATCATATTTCATCAAATTCCCCACATTTTTAAACTAAAAATAATTAAAAAAAAAAGCATCTAGTCTCTGTCCTTCTTAGTTAGGGAACAGCGATTAAACAAACAAGCATAACACTTTTCAAAATTACAGTTGAACGTCAGAAGAATTATAGTAATTTATTTTACACACCATCTTTGGTAAGAAAACATGTAGCTAGTAAGGGATTTGCATGTAGTTTTACTATGGAGCAGTGCATGAGAAATGCTAGGCTGCCCTGCCTATTCTGAAACTTTTGTATCAGGCATTTCAAGCTTGTGAATGTCTCTTTTCCATTGAGTCTCAGGAAAAAACTTTGCAGAGATAGTGCACAAAGTGAATTCCCTGGTACTCTTTTGCAGTTAATTTTTTTCATCCCCCACGAGAGAGACCCCAGTAGAAGAGTATCCATTCACGTGCAAAGCTGAGAATTTGGGGCAGAACAAGAGCAAAGGTTACCCCTTCACCCTCCCCCAGGCCTATTCAGAGAAAATCCCAATTCTGTTTCTCACCTATGCAAGTCAGACATTGTAACTGGGGAGAGAGGAAGAGAATGGCCCAGGGACAGGTATTCGAAAATGAGAAATAAAAATGCTCTGTGTCTAGACTTTAAATAGAAATGACAGGCTATACCCACAGGTGATGCATAAAATTATCGATACTTTGGAAGAGGTATGAACCTAGGCTAGAGGAATAAGCAGTCTTGCAGTGGTGGAAGTTGCCGTAAGATACCACATTTTTATAATTACTAAAATGTACTTTAGCCTGATTTAAAATTTGTACCAGCTGAACTGAAAGGGTGATGTTGCACAAAATTAAACTATTTGAGTCATGCAGATTCTTGAATTATGAAGTAATCAATGCTTAATTACACCTAGGTCCTTTGTAGTCCCATTTGATCTCTTAGCAAATACCAACCATATCTGGTAAAATGGAAACCAAAACTTTAAACTTCCACACTACTTAGGTTAAGCATTAACTGTCTTAGGAAGCAGGCAGACCTTTAAGTTCTTCTTTTTAAAGACAGCAGAAAAAATTCACCATAGATACACGCTTGCAGGTGAGATATCTCCATCTGTGTTTCTACTACTTATGTGTATACCTGATTGCCTTTGTAAATACACTGTTAATTAAGATGGCTGCAGGTACTTACTGTTAGTCAAACTTTATAGAGACTGGCAGTGTGGGAAGAGTTGTGTTATGTTTATAATTAAATCTATGCAGTAAATTGTTCATGCAATAATTTATATAGGAACTTACTCTATTTATTGCCAGATAACCTAATCTGTGTATGAAATTGTATAGATTTATAGATGGCTGCAACTGTGGATGCAATGAACTAAAAATAAATGTCCAGCATTTTCTGCAAGCCTGTAGATTTCTTTAGCTGTTACTCCGTTTGCTTTGAGTACTTTTATTTTGGCTGATAAATCTCTTGATATACTTACTACTCATTGAAAAGTTTACAAAAATAATACACAGAAGTTACTACCTCTAATTGAGTTTCAGGCATGGTGGGAATACAGATTAAAAAAAATAAAATAAAAAAAAGGAAAAAATGAAGTTAGGAGAAGTTAGTCTTTCGGGAGCTCAGAGGGTTGCTGCTAGAATCAGCTTGAATCCATATTAGTTTTCAGCAATGACCACATGAAGGATGAGGCCTCTTGTGTTCTTGGCTCATGTAAGTACAAACACAGGAACAAGGTGCTTTTCTCTCCTTTGCCCACAAACATCTGTGAACAGCCACACACCATCATCTTCATATCCTTGGATGGTTTTATAGTTATTTTGTGCTAGAATGCAAAACTGATAGCATATACTGTACAAGTCTGTTGAACCATATTAAGCATCCTGAAAGTTTTTGAGAAAAATTTAATCTTATCCTTTTCCAGGATAAATTGCGCATTAATGCAAATAATCACTTAATGGCTATAGCAGGAACAGAAGTACGCTAAACCCAGTTCATATTTCAATTCACAGATTGTGCCCAGAATATAGGCCTGTAACTAAGAAATGTAATCTTTTGACTCCTTAGAAACAAAAAGTTGTTTGTGATTTTAATGCACAGCTGAGTTCTCAGCAAAATGTGAAAAAGACATTTTTGATGCTGGAAAACTTACGACCTTTGATTTTTTATTGAAAGTCCTTGATTTTAGTTTTATCTTTAGACTATAACATTAAGCTTTTAACAAATAATAAACAAGAATATATGCAAGACTTAATGTATTTCAAGTATATTCAGTGGAGTAACAGAAGATTCAGAGGACTAAGTCCTGTGAAAGGGTTATATAAATTTTCAACAATCATGGTATGTGCTCCTGCTCCCAAGATTTGTATATGTAGCAGAGGGCTTTGAGCTCTAGTCACTACTAGGGGAACAGTACTGTTCTTTTTTCTTTCATGGGAGATCACTGCTCTCACAGCAGAGCAACTAAATGCAATATATGGATGCTGTTGAGCTGCTTCAGTGTGAAATCCAACAGCGTAGTGGACTCTACCGGATGCCAGTGAACGTCAGTGGACTACAGAGGAAACTAGTGGGAAGTCATAAGTGCTTTTAAATTAAACCACTTACAATTTGTACTGAAGAAGTTGAAGACTGCTGTTTAACATAAAAACAGCTGCTGGGTCATACCAAAAGATTCATCTGGCCCTGGATTTTGTCTCCAAGAGTGGCTACAGGGCGGTAACTAGGGTTAACTGGGCAAAGAACAGGGCAAGCATATAAGCCAGTTCCCCTTCCTACTCTCCAGTCTTCAATGCCTAACCAATAAAGGGAAATGCTGGACTGTCTAAAGGGGCCTTAATAAACCCCTTCAAAGCAGAACACTGTCTTCCCTAAGCAAGGAGGTGTTAATGCTGTGGTAATCCTATAAGAAAACAAACAATTAAGTTACTTGTGAGTTAAGAAGAGATAGATGTATTTACAAACCACATTCACTTAACAGCTTACTGCAGCCACAATAAGTCTTTGCATTTTGGAGGGATACCCAAAAGTTACAAGGGGAAAGCTGAGCATTTTATTTTATTTTATTTTCCTTTCTATTCTTTTTCTTCAAACTGTTGGCTTAACAGCTTTTATTAAAGATAGTTTCGTTTATAAACTGTTGCAAGACACTGTGGTAGAAAGAATGCCAGAAAACCATCTAAATTATATGAAGTTGTAATCTGTGTCCAAAGCAGTATGCACTATACACTCTAGAGTCTTTAATAAATCTTTTCCAGCTAAACAGTCCAGAAATATGGAAAGTCCAACTCTTTCCATTCAAAATAAATCTGTGCTCATTTCACGATCCAATTTTACAATCTCTGACATTAGTGTATGTGTTCATGATTTTATATAAAGCATACCAAGAAAAGGGGAATCACCACATAGTTCAGCAGATGCTAAATGAGCAGTCTGCAATGCTCATCAGTATGACTACCGTAAATCTCCCTCAATTCAGAAACTAAACAAGTCAGGCACCTTGGTCTCAGGTGCACTGGGAGTGTCATTCCTAGAGCTAAGTACCAGACTGCAAAACACTGCAGTGGTCTGCATGGTAACAGCCAAGTCTTCCTCTGAGTTAATTCCAGATTTTTCATTCTAAAATCAAAATAACTGAATTCTTATGTATTTGCTAAGATTTTCTTCATAGCTTTTGTATGTTTCTGTGTACACTAACCTTTGAGGAATACCACTTGCCAAATTTTTCCATAGAGATTTTCCATACACATTTTTCACATACTGTACAATTTGTCTCAACTTTGTCCTCCGTAAGTCTTATGGATTGTTCAGATCTTATGAACAACTTTTTCTGGAAATAGGAAAATAACAAAACAAGAATACACAGGAATACATATAGTTGGAAAATGATCACTGTAAACAAACTGTTATGCCTACTGACCTCATCTTCTTTCTGGTATCTATTTCTTGACTTGGAAAGCTGGAAATTAACAAAGCAGGAAAAAATAGTTTTCGAAATAAAACAACTCCCTCATGAGTTACCTCTTCTTTTCTGCTTACTACCATTCCTGTTCTTGTGTCGAACTGTATTGCTTTTTCTATACTTTCTACTTTAATCTTAATGAGGATAGGATCAGTTCCATCTTATTTGCCTGCAAAAATTGAGGCCAATATCCATTCTGCTATAGGGTTTCCCTAATCAGTTTGAGTAGTCTAAGATTCATCATCTCAGGTTTACTAGAGAGATATTTAATCTTACCCATCCTGCTGCCCAGCACTCCCGCATTTTGAGCAAGCTCTGAGCATTACTCTCACCACATCCATATTCTCTGATCTTCTCTCTGCCCTGCTTCATCTGTGTTCCACCAGGCAGGAAACTGGCCAGGACATGCTGGGAGGCGCCAAGCTTACATGAAGTTTTCCAGTTTTATTTCCAAATCTTATACTAAAATAATCAGGTTGGCAGGTTCACAAGGTCTTGCAGAAACAAGGAGGCTTGGGTGACAATAAGGCCTGCATCAGCATAACACACACAGCTGCTTGCAGGGAGCATCCCAGAAAAGGATGGTCTACCACTCTGCCTTTGGTAAGGCTCTTCGTATTTAAATTAAGACATTCTTGGCAAGATCCTCATTGCTGGGCCGAAGTAGCCTCCAAGTCATACTTTAAGCCAAATGCATGGCTGTGAATTTTGTTTTAGAGGGCCATCAAGGACAGCTCAACTCAATAGGGGTGCATTTTCCAACTGAAAGTAGACTTTGATATGCATTCTCTCTCGAAAATACAATGTGCCAGGCACAATAGCTTGTACTTCTGATGACAAATGGTTAGTATTGGGCTGAACACATGGCCCAGGGTCATTTCCAGGGATGTTTTTAGATCTCTTCCTGCAAGGGGAGATGATATTTGTAAGCAATCTGATTTCAGGCTATTTACAAGTAAAATCGGTGAAATATACTGGATCTCAATAGCACCATTACCTTCCAGCACCCCGAGAATCTTTTAGTACGGGGGATTAAAAATGAAGCCCTTATGCACATCAAGAGCTTTTCTCCCTATAAGCACAGATAAGGCACAAAACCTATAGCACATATAAATGCAAGGTTATGATGTATTATTTTTTTCTACTATATGGTCAACCAAAGTATTTTAGCAAGTGTATTTATGTAATTTATAACATTATATTTAATTCTTAAAAAGGATTATTCTCTCTCCAAACACTGATGGGATATTTCTAAATATGATAGATTATTATCCTCAGGTCTTCACCAGATAAACATATATCCTTGAAAAAAACCCTGTACTTTCAAGCATGCCCATCCAAATGTAGACGTAACAAGAATCTCATCTTCCAGAAATGCAGTGCTCACCAAAGACTTGTAGCTTTCACCTCTATATTTATTTCAGTTAAAAGCAAGGTTCCTGGAATTAACCCCAAATACCTCCAAACATATCTAGCAATGTCAAATTGAAGTTCATCTAAACAAAACAGCGTGCTTGCCAATCTTAACAGTTGTTGACTGAGGTACTGAAGGATTCAAAGCCCTGAAGTAAAGAGTGCTTTAGCTAACTACTTCCATGGTCAGTAAAGACTAACAAACTGGTTAAGACATGGAGTAATATGCTCTTTGCTCATTAAATGTATAATCCTGTTCAGAGCTTCTGAGACACAGTTGCCCAAATGACTTATACGTGTTATCAGAAATCACAGTAGAATTCCTATCCCTGCTACAAAGACTTCTACTTGCAGCAAAGAAAAATTTATGCTAAGAATCTGCATACTACTTTCCATGCAAGTTTCTTTCATAAAAAGTTGCAGATCATAAAAAAATGTATCTAGATATTACTTGGGCTTATGTAACAAAACCAGAAGTCATCAAATAAGCTATTTTTATCTGAATGAGGTTCACTCAAAAATGATTTTATGCAATAAAGCAAAACAGGTAAGTCAAACCGTACTGGGAATTCTGTCAGAAATTCTAATCATAGATGGTCAGGAATTTTTTAACTGGACCCAAAGCTTTTCCTGGTAATATACCAGTTTTGACAAAATTACTATTGGAAACATTTTCTCTGCTCCAGCAGTAAGTGTAGACAAGAAAATGTAGTTGTCTGGAACAGCGAATAACTAACTGGTTGGTCTGACCAAGCGGCTGGGTTTTGCAGAGCCCGTGTATCTTTGCTTTGCTTTGCTCTAGAGCAGCTAGTTGAACCCATGTGAGGGGCCTAACCAGACAGTGATAAGCTGTATTTCTTTTTAGCTTGATGAGTATTTAATCAGCTATACACAGTGGAGCAGCTTCAGCCACGGAGAAGTCAGTCTTCCACACCAGAATAGTCCCCAGCCTAGACGTCAGACAGCAACATGAGCATTCCCGAGTCTGATTCGGGCACTGTCTGATTTGAAGCCAGGCCTCCCGTATCCCACGAGGATACCATAAGCATGAGGCAAATGGCCGTCACAGGCGTCTGTCTGTTCAAAAAGTTATTTCTGGTCATGGTGCAGAGTGGGGGAAAAAAAAAAAACCCTCTCACTTCTGTCACAATCTTCACCGTCCCTTCAGACAGACAGACTGCCCCGGTTCTCTGCACATACTGCTGGGTTTGCAGAAAGGGTTGAGCGGAACCACCCACGATGCCTGTCGACGGCGGCCGACGACGCGGCCGCGGTGCAGCCGGCTGCATCCACCGCAGCGCTGGCTGGGCCAAGTCATCACCTTGCCCGTTAACCGGCTGCAGCAGCAGGAACTCTGGAATTTTAGCAAAAAACGCTCAACTGCAGAAATACGTGTTCTGATTAGGCAGGCACACCCAAACCTGGACGCCAACGCAGGCGTTACCCACGCACGTGCACGAAGAGGAGGAGGAGGAGGAGAAAGGAGGAGGAGGGCACTCGCCGCCCGCCCGCTCCCTCCCTCCCTGCTCGCCGACGCGGGATGGCGCCCTCGGAGTGCGCAATTACCGCGGGGGGGCGGGAGGGCAGCGGGCTCCCGGCGCTTCCCGGCCGCCGTCCCGCGGGGCGTGGGGGGTCGCAGCCAGCCCCGCGCCCGCTTGGGGCGCGCTGACGTGTGCGGCGCCTCCTCGAGCCGCGCTGACGTCGGTGGGCCCCGCGGCCGCCAAGGGCTGCCAGCAGGAGGAAGCGCTGGCTGTGCTTCGCGCGGAGTTTCGGGTGGCGGATGCGGCTGCGTTTGCGGGGGTGCTGTGCTCAGTTTGGTAGAGCTGCTCTCAGGAGCGATTTCACGTGCTGCTGTGCGGAGTCCGACCCACCTTCCCCCCCCCCCCCCCCCCCCCCCCCCGCCCAATAGCCGTGCTCCGTGTTTAACGGCGAGGGTGTCGCGCCGACTGGGAACGGGGCACGGCAGCCCCACGGATGGCTCCCCCACCCATGGGGCACGCAGCCAGCCAGTGACCACGAGGGGCTACGACGCCGACTCTACAGGCTGACCCCGTCCTTTCCACCCTCGGAGAAGCCTCGGCGTGGCGGTGCTCTTGGAGCTTTCCCTGCGTGCCGTTCCACGGGCCAGCCAACTGTTAAGTCGCCAGAACTGAACCTACCGCCCCCGGCTCGGGGGGAAAACGCGCACCCGCACCACTCGGGAAATAGTGTTAGCAGAAGCTTGCATTCTTAAACCTAGATTTAGGATGGGGTTTTTTGCTTCCCACTTTTTTTTTTTGGCTATCGGAGAGCGAGCTTCAGACGCCGTCCTCCCCGCAGACCGCCCGCTGCCTTCCGCCACCTCCACCTTCCCCCCGCTTCCAGACGGGGCTGGCGATGCCCCCGCTGCCCCCGACCCCCGCCCGGTGCCACCCTGTTCCCCGCCGCAAATGAAAGTGAAAGCGCTGGGGGGGGGGGGGGGAGGCCTCGGCCGGGAAACGGCGGGACCCCCGGCCCCGGCGCGGTGGTCGCCCAGCTGACGCAGGCTCCACAGGGCTTCAGACACCGCCTCCTCTCAGATGGAAATGGTGGTTTGTTTTTTTTTTGGGTTTTTTTTTTTTTTTTTTTTTTTTCTTTTTCTTTTATTAAGGCCCGTTATGGGGCGCTACCCCGGCCGCCGGCGGGGCGGGGCGGGGGAGGAGGGAGCCGCCCCCCGGCAGCCTCCCTGCCCGGCGCCGGGCACCCGCACATCGGGGCCGCGGCGGCAGCGCCGGCACCTCCCTGCGGCCCGGCCGGGCTCCCCGCCGGCGGCGGCACCGGCCGGGGGTCGCCACAGGGACGTCGCCTATCGCCGATTCCGCCCCCGCCGCGAGGTGCACGCGGCCTCCACCCCCCCCCCCACACATACCACCACCCCTCCCGCCGTTTTTTCGTTTACCCTGACTGTACCCCTGCCCCCCCCACCGCCCGCCGTCGCCGCCACGTGACGCGGCGCGCATGCGCGGGCGCGCCGCCGGGCCGGGGCACATCTGCAGGCTGACGTCAGCGTGCTCCGCGCCGTCCCCCGGGCGCGGCTGCCAAGGCTGCTGCCGCCGCCGCGCTCGGCTTGGCCGGGGGCCGGCAGCGAGAGGAGGTCTGGGACTACTTCAACCAAACTTTCCTGAGTCCTTACTGCTCTGCCTGCCTCCCCTCTCCCCCCCAGCCCCCTCTCTCTCCCCCCCCCGCCCTCTGTCTCTTGCTCCCCCCCTTCTCCCCCCTCAACCCCCCCCCCCCCAACTCAGATGATATTCACATGGTATTTTGCACAGAGGAGGCTGATCAAGAGGAGGGCACCCACCCCCGCCCCAATATAAGCCTGTTTTTCCTTCCTTCCTTCCCCCCCCACCCCCTTTTGTTGGAAAGGCAAAATGTGCAGAGTGATAGGTTGGGTGAGTTGATGGCATCCTTCCTCCTGCCAAGACAGCCCGTTTTCTAAAAACCCCTTTTAGGAAGGCTAGAGAATTTCATTCTATTGGAGAATATAACCCTGATGGTTGCTTGCACAGAGGGGAAAAGCAGAGAGGAATACGGGAATCGTCCTGTGCAATCTCTATTGTTTGAAACTTACTTTATATCAGAAATTGAAGATGAAAACGGTAAGGAAGATTTCACGCTATTCAATGAAACTTTTTGTTTTTCTTGTGTCCCGAATAATGGTGAGTGCAGGGCTTTGGGGAGCGGGGGAAAGTTTATATTGCATTAGGCGAGGTGGATTTGGAGTAATTTCAGAAACTTGAGGATGGGGGAAGGGGGTCCGAGGATTTTCAGTCGAAAAGAGTAGCGAATTATGAAGTACAATCACGAGTAGTGCATTTATTTTTTTAGACTTTTCATACTTTTAAATCGTTGGAAGGGGGAGGAAATAAAAAAAAAAGAGGGCAAGAAAACCAACAGATGAAAACCAGAGCAGCCCCCAAACCCCAACGACAACCCGCAGCTATTCGGGTTTCTGGAAGTTGAGGAAGCCCGGCGTCTGGTGCTGCCGTGTCCGGCGTCGCGGTCGGACAAGTGCATATTTCGGTGCGGGGGCTCGGGGGGTCGGCGCGGCCGCCGTCCCGCAGCCCCGATGCTGGCGGGGACGTCGGGCTCTCGCCGGGCTCATCAGGAAGATGGAAGCGTGTGGTTTTGATTTACTTCGAGCCGCTTTGGATTTGCCAGGCTCTGAACCCCGCGGAGCTGTGTTTATCGGGAGGAGTGTGTGTGTGTGGGTGTCTGTCTGTCTCCGCAGCGGCCCGGGGTTCAAAGGGACTTTGTTTGGTGGGAGGAGGTAAGTGGTCGCTCGCTCCCTGGCGATGCGTCTGCGGATTTTGTCCTCGCTATTTTCTTTCATTGTTGTACAAGAGGAGAGAGAGAGAGAGCGAGAGAGAGAGAGAGAGAGAGAGAGGGAGAGTCAGACTCTTGTTTTTATTTGGGCTGCCGGTGCAACGCGTTTGGGCCAAACGCCAAGTGTCTGGGTCACACGCGTTTTATCCAAATAGATTCAGCGCTGCTGTCTGGAAATGGGCTGCTGAAAGTTAACTTTAGGATCAACTCCACCACAGCAACCAGACTCTTCCCTTCAGCCTCTCTAGGTAGAAGGGCTTTTTTTCCTTTTTTTTTTTTTTTTTTTTTTTTTCCCGCCCCCTTCTGAATTTTCTTTGAGGGATGTGTGTCTGGTGACCTCCAACTTTCTTCTAGTTTTTTTACTTTTTTTTTCTTTTTTTTTTTTTTTTGTGCGTGCAGACGTGTGTATAGAATATGCATGCGTATACGTGTTGGGCTGTGTGTGTAGCCATGTATTTTCTAGTCTGGGGGGGGGGGGGGGGCGTCTCTGCTTTTTTGCTATCCGTCCCCTCCCCCGCCCCCCCCCCCCCCCGGAATGCAGTGACAGCTGACCCCTCGGCAGGCCCGGCGGGGAGCCCTGGGGCAGGCGGGGGACGGGAAGGCGGTTCATAGGGCGGCAGCCCCGTCCCTTCCCCCCCCCCCGGGGGGCGGCCGGCCCCGCCGTACATCGGGGCACCCACGGCAGCAGTTCCATTCCCGACGCCTCGGTTTCTGCTTAATGCGCGGGGAGGAAGGATCCGTCCACTCCCTTTGTACGTGTCCCGCTCCCCGCCGCCCCCCGGCCCCTGTTTCTTTTCACCGGGATCTGCGCGTCGCCGTTTTCGCCTGGGGAGCTTCCAGGGGCACGGCTAATCCCCGGCTTTTGAAGCCCTGCGACGCCTTTCACGGCCGGCCCCGATACCTGTAATTGAATTTGTGTGATTGATGCCCGCCCCGTCCCCTCCCGCCCCCATTTCCTTAGCAACCACTCGTCCTGCTGGCGCGCCCCGCCGCCCGCCCGGGCTGGGGAGGGGGGGCGGAGGGCGGCGGGCACCTCGCAGGGATAACCTGCCTCCCCCCCAAACCGCGACGGGGGGGCCGAGCAGCCTTGGGGGGAGGGGGGTGGTGGTGGTGACCCCCACCTTTCCCTCCCGCCGCCGAACTCGACGCGCTTGTCGTTCCCCTCGGTCCCTCCGTTCCGCCCCACGGCGGAGCCCCCGGTTGGTCTCTGCGATCCGGCGCTGGGGTGTCGTGTCGTGTCGTGTCGTGTCGGCACCTCGGCTGCTACCGGGATACCTCGCCGCCGGAGCCTGCGGCGCTTCTGCGGTGGGCACCCCTGGTGTGGAGACCCCCGGAGCGGGGCGGGGGGGGGATGTGGCAGTCCCACGGGGAGGTGTGTTGATGCTCTTGGGACAGCGATCTCCTGGCAGCTTGCCTATCCTAAAACTTCAGCTACCCCAAGTTCAGGGGTCACTTTAGTTGCCCAAGGTGCTGTTGCTTAGTTGGAGGCTCTCAAGGGGACTGGCCTGAACAGTCTGGCTATTCACCCTCCCCACAATCCACTTTCTGCCCCAAAGTGTGTGCTTACTGGCCTTTTTTCTCCTTACTGAGTTTCAGGAAGCTCACATCACCAGTGGGAGGACTGCCACTCTTGTCATCAGTGCCTCCGCAGAAATTCCAGTGCTGTGCACCTGCTTTGTCACTGGCATCCTAGACTTGCAAAAACACCTTGTACTTGCTGCTCCGCAGAGCTTTTATAATTAGGCAGGAGCTGTGGTTTTAGGTAGTGGTTGAGGACATGGAGCCACCCTCACTCGTGGCTGAACGTGCGGTTCAGCTGCGAGATAGGGGAGATGCTTCTTATTGTAAGCTTAGTGTTGACTAAATGTGTCATCTTGACAACAATCGAAAGTGGAATGATGAAAGTACACTATTGAGGAAGATGGAAAGAAAAAGGGTATAGACAGTGGACGCTTTGAGGTTCCTACCAAACTTCATACTGGCAGTACTGTATCTGGAGCTACCAGAGTGCTTTATCCTTCACACCCATTACTACTCTCTAGTTCGGAGCTTTAATATAGCTGTGCGTTGTCTGCTTCTGCCAGTGCTCAAGCTGGCTATAATAATATTGGAAAGGAGGTTAAAAATGCTGCTGGAACTTCCAGCAGAAGTTAACATGAAAGGAGGTTTTTCTTGTGTGAAGCCTGTGATGAGGGAGACCGCTGCAAAGGAAGACACTAGTTGTGGGTGACTGTTGGACACTGTTGACCAACACTCATGATGTGGGCTGCTGGTGTCTAAATGATGGGCACTGTAGTTTATATCCAATATTCTGAGCTACATAGCTCCATAGGTACCACACTTGCAGGAGATCTTAATGTTAAGATAAGCTATTATCAGCCTAACAGGCTGAACATGAGCTCCCCGTTATGATTTTTTTTTGGCTAAGTAAAAGCTGTGAGGCAATGTTAGCTCTATATATGGCAGTAATGAGCCATTACTGGACTACAGTGTCCAGTTCTGGTGTCTGTACATGAAAAGGGATGCTGATAAAAGGGTTCAGAAAAAAACGGCAGAAGTATTTACACATCTGGAAACTGGATTGTACAGAGTGAGATAAACCAAATAGGTTGAGCTGCTTATCAGGACGAGTCAGGAGGTGCTTGTATCAGATTTTAACTATCCATGTGGAGAAGATGACAGCTCATTAACAGGCAGGGGTAAAGCGTGATTCAGTGACAGGAATTTGAAACTGGACTTTCTCAGATTAGAAATAAGGCACGTTATTTAGTACTAATGTAGCTGAAGAGTATGGTGTTGATTGCATCTCTTCAAAACTTGTAGAAGTCTAGAAGCGGTAACTAAATATTAGCTGGGACATAAAGGTTCTACATAGAAGGGCAGACCAGAGATTTTATTAATATCCTTTGAGGCCTTGCTGCATGTGAATGGCATCACTAAATCCTTTTGCTTCCCCAGAAGAAAATATTACTAAGCTCAAACTGTGCTAGCAAAGTATCATTTATTCCCTTTACAAACCTGATTAAATCCTGTATGCCATCTTGAAAGATACTTAAAAAGTAGGTATTGACATGATCAGATTGACGTCATTTACACAGTAATAATTAGATGCATTTCAAATTAGTGAAGAGGTTTCCTAATACACACTCTGATGTTAGTAAATAGGACTTGCATGATGTTGATTTTTCCTGAGATGATGTATGTACTCTTTAACTTTTACAAATAATCCACTGGTTGTAGGGCTATTACCTGTCTGAATGAATGTTCCAAATCATTCCCAGAATTTTACAAAGGGAAATTCATCTGGTGCATGTGTAAATGACTCTGTATGCTTTTGGAAATTTGTGTTTTAAACAGTCTTCCATTTTTAGGTGTTCTGTTTCTCCACTGTCTGCCACAGCAGAGTTTGCTCTATGCACAGGTGTGCTGAGAGTGCTTAAAAGGACTGATTAGTACCAGCAGACACAACACATGGTTTGGTATTCTATGATACTGGACTGTTAGTTGACTGCATAGATCTTCCATTTAACCCCTGGCTGCAGGTAGAACTGCTTTTTAGTATTACTGCAATAGTGTTTTAAATGCAAAAAAGGAAGGCAAATAACATGTTATTTGCTCAATCCCATGATTTGCAAAATGAAAAGAAGATTATATTCTACTACATCAAATTGTAGAATTGTAGTTAAGATGTATATGAAACATTTTTGACAACAGATATTTGAAAAATTAGAATGTGTCTGATGAATAGCTTCAGATACTGAAATTTGTTCTTTGGTATTAGAATGTGCAGCATTCCCAGTTAAGTGAATGAGAATTCTGCCTGCATAAGCAGAACCCCGGCCCAAGTAATAACAAAATACATGCTGCAGAAAGATCAGATAACTGTACTCTGGATTCTTTCCCAGGTTCTTCCTTTGTCTACCCAGATCTAGTTATTCACTGCTGAAATCAATGAGTGCATAGCATTGATTACAGCTGGAACAAGTCTGAACACAGTATTTGAGCAACAAGAAACCTTAATTTTATGAATCCTTACGCCTGTTTAACTTGAAGTTGATATGTGAAACTTAAGTTATATGGATCTGCTGTTCAAGCTGAATGGTAATTAATGGGTTTTGTGAGATTGACCTTGGACCATAGAAGTGATAATGGTTGAATATTATTTCAGAATGTTATGGTGTGTAGTTCACTATGATGTCTTAGTTTTTTGCAGTATAGATCTGTTTTAGTAGAAAGAATTTGCCTTGACTCATTTTCTTTTGTTTTTCAGGAAAGGAAATGGAGCAAGTTCAGTAACTATCCACTCTAACGTCTTGCTGATATCTTAAGGAATCTTACAAATATACTGATTTTGAATTGAGAAAATGACTGCAGATAAGAAGAAAGTACAGGTTGTTGGAAAAGAATACCTGTCAAAAAGTGGAACATCCAATAGTTAATTTGGAAGTAGTATAAAATAAATATACCTGTTATGGTGCGGTTCTGGAGTGGAGTTAACTCTGTAGCACACAGGTAGCTCTCCAAGGAGAAAAAAAAAAAAAACCTTTCTGTTTTTCTAAATTATGGAAATTTTTTGGAAGACGTGGACATGGATTTTGAGCCTAGTCATGGTTTCGTCGGAATTTCACAGTAACAACAGGCTTTCATATAGTTCTCAAGGTAGGGGTCCAACCTCTGTAGCTGACATGCATCTATTTTTGCGTTGCATTTGGGTAACACTTTCTAAAGCATGCTTACATAAGTCATGAGATCGTATGGGATCTGCTCTTAGTTTTATCTTGATTCATTGTCATGGAAGTTTAAATATGGCAAATCTGATTAATTTTTTTGTTTTGATTTCTTTCTGTCTACTTTTAACTGTAGGAAAGACGTGCAAATTATATCTAGTAATGTGTTGTACTTGATAATAGTTTAGAGACTTGCCAGACAACATTGATGTGTTTTTAGATTAGGAAGTAAGGATCTAATCTTACTTTGATCCATTAACATTTATAGGTTTTTAGTGAAATGAAGAGCCGTTTTCATGTTTTTACAATATAATACTACTGTTTTTATTCTTTCAGGTGGATCTAATAGCTTTTGTTTTTGAATGGTATTACTGGGAAGAATGTGTCCTTCTTAGGTTAGAATTTAGCCCCAAATGCTTACATATTTTGGATAAATAGGAAAAGATATGTTGTTAAAAACTTTTGTATTTCCAGTGACATCACATTAATAGGAAACTGAACACATTTTCTTGACTTAAAAAGAAAGAAAAGAACGTTTTATTTTATTTAGTAAGACTCTATATTTTGTGTTTACCTGAAAATTGCTTCTACTTGTGAGAATGGTGAGATTTAGCCAGGTATGGTTTATGTTTATACTACTACTTGTTGTTTCCTGTTATATTTTCTTCTCTTCTATGCCCACTCCCTGGACTGTCTTACCTTGTGATTACAAAGAGGAATTCCTGTCTTACCTTGAACACTACCAACTAACAATCCCAATAAGGGTTGATCAAAATGGAGCCTTCCTCAGCTTTACTGTGAAAAATGCTAAACCCTCAAGAAGGAGGAGGAGCACAGACCCTTATGACCAAGAACTGGCAGCATCTAAATTATTTTTTAAACTTTCTGCCTATGGCAAGCACTTTCATTTAAACCTGACTCTCAACACAGATTTGGTGTCCAGACATTTTACAGTAGAATACTGGGGGAAAGATGGACCACAATGGAAGCATGATTTTTTAGACCACTGTCATTACACAGGATATTTGCAAGACCAACACAGTACAACTAAAGTGGCCTTAAGCAACTGCAATGGTCTGGTAAGTGCACATTACATGTTCTAGTATAATGGTGTGCTTGTCCCTTTTAAATTACAGAAGAAGAATTTAATTGGCATATCTTTCATTTTTTTGAGTCCCTGCGGGAAGCAAGCAGACAGGAAGGTGCAGAAAACCCCTAAAACCTGATCTGGGTCCTGGGGAAAAGTAGTCATCAGTTTTTCAAGCTTAATTGTAAGTACTAAGACCCAATTCTGTAGTCCTTTAGCAGGCAACATTTTTCAGTGTTAACAGTGTCTGCACTAGGGCTGCAAGATTAGGTCTGTGCTGAGATCCTTACAGGTTGTAAAAAATGTTGTAAGCTCAAGGGTGAGGACCGAGTGGGGAGGCGGAGGAAACAGTGGATCCTTTAGGATGCTGAATGTTTCCAGAGAGACATTGACTGAAGTGAACACCCACTTCTTGTCTTTGAGAATTTGGGTTTAGAAACTTTAAGTAACAGAGAAGAGGAATTGCTTGGTGTAGAAGTCATCTTGCTATAAATTCTGAGTGAAGAGGAATGTAGATCCTTTGCAAGTACTAGCGTCAGAAAGTAATTATTTACCTTTTTTAAGAAATATTTGGCTACAAACTGTAAATAGTTGCATTTAAAAGTAGGATTAGAAATTCTCATATTTTTTATTCTCGTCTCTTCTTTTGCTGTTGATCTCTTGTCATATGATAGTAGTATTTGCATGGGAAAAGCTTCCTTTATTCTCAACAGAAATGAGAAAACAAACACGAAAAATTAAAAAGCAGATGATTGAGCAGCAAAATACCAAAATAGAAAGCCATGACTAGGAAATACTAAATCAAGAGCCTGTAATTTCTTTAATAAAAATATATATGCATACTACAGTTTTCGTTCTGGTTTTAATTATAGTAGAACACTAGGCAATCTTCTTACTAGGAATAGATATAACTAATTGCTAAGGAAAAAAAAAAAGATTACATGGGTTTGCTAAACTGTTTCTTATCTTTGGAAGTGCTATTGAATAATGCATTTTGGGATACTATTTACAAACAAAAGCTAGCTGCTTCAGACCTTGATAGGTTACATTACACCTAGCTAGTTGTGATATCCCTGATACAGTCTAGGCTAACATTTTTGGCTACTCTTGAGGAAGAATAATTTAGTGAGGGTTTCCAGGTCTAAGCTAACACTTTCAAAGAAACATAGTTAAAATGGTGTTCCACTGATTGTGGTGTCACAGTTTAATTAATGCCGACCTACAGCGGATAGGTCTGAATGTAGTACAATTTCATTTTGGTTTTCCAGTTCCCATATAGTAACTTTTTTGTCACAGTTATTTAAGCTCTTAATATATTCAATCATTTTGCTTTTGAGTTCGTTGCATCTAAAAATACTATGGAGACCAAATCCCTGCTTTCAGGACTCACTCCTTTAAAAGAAGCTGCATGCCTCTATCTCCAGAGTTTCTGCCAGTTGAGGCACAGGCTGGCTGGCCCCCTTGGAGACTGCAGTCCGTGCCATGGTGCTCTCATTTGAGTTCTTCTCTGACCTTGGCCAGGGAGTGAGCCAAGAACCCCTGCTCTTGCCTTATCCTCTCATGGTAGGAAAACAAGAGTGGGATGAAGCAGGAAAAAGTCCCTGTTTTCCTGTTGGCTTTGGGCATCTCTCACTCCTCATGGCACTTCAAAGAATTTAAAAGCATGGAAGGTGTCATGGTGAAACAGAATATTTTTTTTTGCCTCTGTGCCTTACATGCTGAGGTGACATTTAGCATTCCCATTGCTGAGTGTTTGCCCTCTGCCCTCAGCCTTGCTGTTTTGCTGGAGTGAAGCTGGCGGTTGTTCTGTTGTTCTAGGTGTCAGTATGTTAACTTAGTGTTTGTAAGTTTAGTGTGGAGTGCTTCCCAGTTAAATAGTCTTCCTCAGTACTTTCAGTTGTTGTCAGCTCTTAGGTATTTCTTCCAGGTGTTAAGGAAGCCTTAATCCAGTGTCTGGGCACACCACGACTGGCACTCGAGTTCTTCATGGTCGTGCCTCTTTCTTGGGACTGCGAGTTGTCAGGTGTCCACTTCATCTCCTAGAAAGGCCCAGTCACAAGCACATGAGTCTCCTGTCATGCTCCAGAAGCAGCAGCAGCGGTAAGACAAGGCTCTTTCACAGAGAGGCAGGGATCCTGCAGAGCAGTAGGCTCAGCTCAGTGTCTTCCTCTACTGTAGAGAAACTCCGCTGTCTTCCAGTGTTGGCAGGGCCTTCCAGAGCACTGAATAGGGGAGTTACCACTCAGTTCAGAGAAATCCATCACAGAGTTCTTTTTAGGTGATGATTCCTACAAATTAATATTTTGTTATACAGCTGCTGGTTAGAACATGTTTAATAAAGTAATTGACAATGAGTATTGAAGACAGGATTACTTGTTTAGAAATAGTGATAGTTCAGAATACGTCGTGCTTAAGGTGTTCATTGTATTTTCCAGTCTGAATGTTGGTCTGTAAGAGACTGCCAGTCACGTTCTCCATAGTCCTTGATGAACATCTGACCCAAGGCCAGTCATTTTAAGCATAACTCTAAATCAAGTAGTAATCTTTAACAGTGAGTGTTGCTCACAAGCAAAATTTAAGCATTCCACTTATTTACAGTTGCCTTGTTAGGCTTCAGTATTGCCAAAGGAGTCAAATTTCTTGCCCTTAGTGAATGCTTTAAGTTACTCTGAGTTATTCAGGATGGTCAGGTGAGACCATGATCTAATTAACATAAGAGGTATGATTTTGAAGAACACTTGTAGTATCTGAGATGAATTCTAGTGCAAGAAGGGCTTTTTCTTGGTTTCATTATGATACAAGTGACGAGTAGTCTGTTCATTTTCTTGTCACTGTTTCCTGTTTCAGCCTCTCCCTCTATATTTCTTGTTACCAAGATCCCCAGAATTACAGGCTGCTACTTCTGAAGTTTCTTCCCAGCAGTTTCCATCTGCTGGGCCCTGATTATGCTATAAATTGTCTGAAGTTATGAGGAAAGCTCTATAATCCAGTGAGCAGTCATGTAAGGAAATTGAAGGTCTTGTCCGTCAGGCTTGCTGGCTTCCAAATTCATATTTACTTTAGTGGATGTTACATGTGTGGATGGATTGCAGGTTTGGCCTTCCCATGAGAGACCCTGGAACAAGCAGCATTTTGGGGCCTTTGGATGTTGGGTGGAAGGCAACAAGGAGGAGGCAGTGCCTAAGCTGAGTATGTCATACTGAAGAAAAGAAGAGAAGAAACAGTGGTAGACTGGCTGAAGAGAGAACAACTTCACCTCAGGGGAAAGAAGTTTGTCTAATTCTGAGGGGAGCAAGTCTTAAAGAAGAAAAGTTTGGGATCTTGTAGTGGAATTGATCAGAAACCGAACTTTTTTGCATTCTGACCCACCTCTGCCAGGTGTCAAAGCTCTTAATTGAGTGCTCAGACAAGTTTTCCACAGTAGTGGATTTTCTCATTTTGAGCTGAAAAACCCAGTAGTGGGAAATAGTTTAAAATGTATAGAAACTTATTATTATTAGGAAAGCGGATGAAAGGTTAAATCACATTTTGAGGCTACTATGTTTCCAAGGAAGTGTTTAATGTAAAAGGCCAAGTATTTCCATGGCATGGGAAGCTCTATGCACAGAGTAACATTTGTGCTGGGTAGCACAGATGTCTCCATCCAAACAGAAATGATAAAGAAAGTGCAAGAAGCTGTGGCTAAAGGTCTGACCTTACTTTGTTAAAGGAGAAATTATTTTGCTGGAAGATTTCATGTTTTTTCATGTATTCCTGAATTCATATATGTATAAGTTATTCATATTCTTCTTAGAATCAGCTTTCAGATGAGCTATTTTATCATAAAGAATGCATCTACTTTTATAGATTATAAATGGCATGTAGTATGGTATTTTTGAATTGTATATAAAATAATGTCTAATTTGTAAAATAATTAATAAAGATCAGAATTTACATTGAAGAGGATTTAGTGCTATAGATCAGTGTCTCTGGAGTTCTCTTTGGTACTAATACGTATTTGCAGTATAGACTTAGTATTCAGAAAATTATGTGTAAGCTGTCCTTGTCTTAGTTTTAAGGTGTCTGGTTAGATTCCATGATGTACTGTCTCAGGGCAGATCACTGTTTCTTTCATCTTGAAGAACACAGTGAGCTAATGCAATCTTTTTCCTCAGTCATAAAACCACACTGAAATGTATAGTCAGCTGTAGTCATACTGAACAGTACTGACACATTTTCAAAAGTTTCCATTGCTACAACTTTGCTTTATCCATTTTTAACATACAAAGTCCAGAAAGGTTCAAGGCATAGAGAAACTGTAAAACAGTAGTACTGTGTGAAAAAGGCATGCACGCACTTGTGCTCCGTAATTCGGTTTGCTTCTGCAACGGATGGGCATCCCCCATCTGAAGGAGGTTAAGGCCCCAGCTGGACAGCCTGACAGAGAAAGATGCCTTTTCACAAATTGAGGGGAACTCCATGTGGATTCACAGATTCATCTGAGCATGTCAAACTATTGGATCCAGGCCTTATGTATGTTAGCAGGAGTTGGCAGTCTGTAGTGGGATTGGATAACACAGGACCTCAAACAATCTGTTTTAGATAATAATCTTGGGAATGTTGCTTGTAGTAACCTACTTGCAGTGTTCAGCTTGTTTCTTAAATTCATGATATTTTGTCAGAACCTTTTGTGGGTCATTCTTATGTTTTAATGGTATTTCTTATGCTTTGGAGCAGAAGTTTAATCTAAAAACTGTTCAAATACAACAGCAAAACTAAAAAAAAAATCCTTTTAATGCTTTAAAAGGTCATTATTTCAGTCTCCATTTTCAACTGAAATTGTGTGTTAATCAAATAGTAGATTATAAGCCAAAACTAGGGTTCAGAATATTGGTTTGGATATAATAGCCTTGTTTCCACTATTTATTAATCAGGCATTGCTGAATACATATACAGTGGGAGTATCTCTAGCCATGTGAATTTTCTAAACTCAGAATAAATGGTGGTTGTCACTGACATAGGTACTTTTTCTGTACAGAATTCAGAGTACTTCTTAAAAGTCAGTTACTGCAATTCAACAAGACTACTTGCATCAGTTTAATAGTGGAAGAGCAGTTTTGTTTGCAAGCAAAATAAATACGTTACATTTAAAATAGCGTACATTTGCCAGGTTTATGTGAGCGGCACATGCAAGGCCAGTGTCTTTCCAGTGTTTATCTAATCACTTATCTAGCTTCAGCAGCTGACTGCATACATGTTTTGACTACCTGGTGGTAGGTGTACATTAAAATTTATTTACAGTTCCTCAACTAAATGTTATTAAAATCTCTTAAACTACCATAGTGTTTGGGCAGATGAGATCAGATGTCAACTAGGTATAGGAAAAATTAGTGATATTCTCCAAACCTTTTTCACTGCTGGTACCTGAAGGAACTGTGATGATAGTTTGCAGACATTCGTAATAGTTTTTGAGTAATTACTCCTGCAAATACCCAATTTATATGGAGAATGAATGCTGCAATTAAGTGTTGTTTGTGGCATCTGAATTGCCCCTCTCCCACTGAGGTCATCTCGCTGCTTAAAATTATCAGTTCCAGCATCTGATATAAATGTCTCATTAATGCATAGACTTGTTAACCTGGCTGGACTTGAGTCATGTACTCTTGGAGATAATTGGATTTAGGTTGAGACCTGCTCATGTTGCAGAGACAGAGCCACAGGTTGGATGGTACCTCAGTCTCCTCAGGTTTGGCGTGAAGCAGTCAGCCTGATGGTGTTGGCTAGAACCACTCTGCAGGACTCTTTTTTCCTGTGGGAACATAATACCAGAATTTATAATGGCTTAGGATTCACTGGAACCCACATGTCTTGACATCCAGACTGGATGCAGCCCAGATTGTCAAGGTTCTTTCTGCACATCTGGCAAACCCAGTTACAATTTGTTTTATATTTTCAATACTATTTAAGCAGCAGTGTACTAGTAAATGATTTATTTTCTATTAAAATCTTAGACTCCAAGTAGCAAGAGGACATTGTGAAAATAATTTGATACCAGCATCTTCCAGTTGAATATAGACAGTGATTTTACCTTCTTGAGTAAATAACTGAGTTTATTATGAAAAATACCACTGAAGAGGAATGCTTACTGTTATAGTCACTATGTAAGGAATGTGTAATTGAAAACTGCAGTGTGTTCTTACATATATTTTCAAAATGTATAATAGGATTATATTTGGAAAACACTGTTCTTTCTGATGTGTTATACAGGATTTTTTATTTTGTAAGTTTTATGTTGTTACTGAAATCTGGTTATTCCAGGAGTAAAGAATAGCAGGCATTTGATGTACAAAACAGCAGCAGGTCAGGAGCTTTGACGGAGTACAGTGGCAAGCCCTGATTTTAGAAACAGCTTTAGGATATTTAGAGCAGTTATGGAGCATGTGGTTTTATAGCTGATCATAGAGATCCCATCAGAGGAAAAAAACCCCTTTAAAAAAAGGCTCATGCATAGTACTTGCTTTACAGATCAAAGGTGTGATAGAAAGTTACGGTTCACCAGACCAGGCAATAAATGAAGAAGTTCCTGCTTCCAGTCTCCTAACTGATGAGTAATTCTTTCTCCTGGTGTAGAAAGTTAATACATTCAGAATTTTCTAGATATGGATGCCATAATTTTTTTATTTAGCAAATGTAGGTATGGGAGTCTGTCAGGGCTTATTCCCCAGTATTTCTACATCCAAAACAATCTCCAAACTGGATTTTCCGCTAGAGTTCAGTCTTAATTGCCGAAGGTTCAGGAAATTACATAGTTGGCCTGAAATCTCCCCTTTCTTCCATAAACCACTTCCTGCTTGGAAGAAGCTGAGTTCACAAATGTGAAAGCTATGAGAATAGAACATATACTATTCTGCATTGCAGTATGAGGAAAAAAATGCTAATTTGTTATGGAGAACGATGTCCAGTGCACAATCTACAATAACTTGGATTCACCAGATTTGTGGCAAGACCTTTTAAGGAATAAATGCTTTGTAGATGGTGTATTCTAAGTTAATATTAATAATCTGGTTTTAATAGCTAGCTTAGTTTTGGAATTAAGCATCTGGATGTAAAATGCTGCATGGTTTCCTTCAATATATGTTCTAAAATTAATCCTTCATGCTATTTCTCTTTGATGCAGTGTGTGGCTTTAAGCATCTACCAGTATGGCATCGTAGAGGGATATTGGTCTCAACATTTGAGCAAGACCATTTTGCCTTGGCATCACTTTTGATGGATATGCATCACATAGATTTGGAACATATCTGTGGAGAGATTATTTGTCATATACTGAAAATATCTCCTGCCTTCTTACCATGTCCACCAAAAATGATGGGAAGGAACTCCAGAAATAGATCAGTGTTATTTTTACTATTTTCTCATTGTGTTGCTTATAGGCGCTTACTCCTGCTCCCACTAAAATCAGTGGAGGAGAGCCGGTTTAGACATTGTTTTCTGTGTTGGTTTATAGTTGCGGATTTCTTCACAGAGATAGATGATAGTCAAATATTTTTAAAGCTAACTTTTTTAGTAGGAGTTTTATATTGTCTTTTGCAAGTTTTTGTTTTCTTCTTTTCTTCTTTAAGCATGGAGTCATTGCTACTGAAGATGAAGAGTATTTTATTGAGCCTTTAAGGAATATAACGGAAGATTCTAGTAACTTTAATTATGAGAATGGTCATCCTCATGTGATATACAAAAAGTCTACCATGCACCAGCAACATCTCTATGATCACAGTCACTGTGGAGTCTCAGGTAAATGAGTAGGAGTGTCATTCATTTTAAAAAATTATAATGTAAGATGTATTTTAGAATCTTGCTTGGTTCACATGTAAGACACAGTGGAGAATGTAGCAATGGGAATCTTCCTTTTGGATGATGCAGTGTGCCCTGTTGAACAGGAGTTTAGCCTTTTTTTTGGGTTCAGATTGAGAGTACAGTGTCTTTCAAAAACAGACACTTGGAGTCGGTCTTGTTTTATGCCTGCATTGTGTACAGTGGTAGTAATGACCACAGGCTTCCTCAAAGCGTGCTATAAATGCACCTCATTCCCCAACTGGAAAGCATGATTGAGTGACTAAGTGTTACAGCTCAATGTTTAGTAAGTGTTCCATCTAATATGAGGAAATGTAATAAAAGTGTTAGTATTATGATTAATAATGTATTTGGAACTGGAGTCCACATCTTTCTCTTTTACAGAGGTTTATGGTGTTTTGATACTGGCTTTTAGTTCAGTGGGTTAAAATTATTCTGTAACAGTTGAATATGCGACTTACAGGTACCTTATGGGAAAGATTATATAGTTTTGATTGAAATAAATTTTCCTTATAAAGCAGTTTTAACTTCCACACATATACTTTTCAAGTACTCTTTGACATGATTTTCACTTGCTTAAACTGAAGCTGAAAACTAACTTTGTGAAGATAGCATGGAGTAAATCTGACAAGTTATTTTAAAGCACTAAAGTAATGGGGTTTTTTACATCATAGAAGAATCTTCTCACCTTGTCCTTTGTTTATATCTCAGAAATAGCTTGTTCTTAGAAGTTCAGTCCTGGACAGTTGTATTCCATGAGATTCAGTGTACAGGGCAGGCTAACAAATACTAATCTTAAAATAACATCACTGTTCATTGATGTAACTTATTTCAGCTTCTTTTGGAGGTTGTAACTTGTATTGGCACCAGCTGGCTAAATTTACAGTACAGATCGTCTACAAAGGCTCACGATTTGGAGAGTTTTTCGTGAGTGTTTCAGTTAACTTTGTTTAGGGAATGGCAAACTTTATGTACATAATTTCTGTTTTAATTTGGATGCATTATTCCATCTATATGCTTCTAGTAATTGGAAAACAAGTCTCCTAACTATTACTGCCTGCTAACTCATTGTAAAATAAGAGTACTAATGTACGTTAATTTTGTAGGGAAAACTGTCACTTAAGCCTCTTGAAATAAGTGAAAGGATTATGAAATGTAGGGTGATGCAATTTTTATCATTTTTATATCCATAGAAACAAAAAGGATATTGGTCTCTGTCAGATGTTATCTTCTAGATTAATGCTTAGGAATGCATTCTCCTCCAACTGCGGATGAAGCAGTGGCAGCTAGTTTGGTTAGGTTGCATTCTGTTCTGGCGGTATCTGTCATACAGATCATAGGCTGATCAGAGATATGCATCTTGTGTGCATTTTTTTGTGAAACATGCAGTAATCTTTAGCATTTATTCCTTTGCATATTTGATGCTGCCTTTGTTCTTGGAAGCTCCTGTGCATTTCCTGAACTTTCATGTCTGTCACATTCTGAAGTCCTTAACTATTGAAATACTAAAGCACTGCTTTTTACAAGCCCAAGACTACTATTGTGCTCATTCATCACAGTTTCTCCTTTTCCTGTTGTTCTGTATACTACTTCCACTCCATTAAAATTTCTGAAAAAATTTGCTCTCTCTCAGAACTTCAAGATCCTTCCAGATGACATGCTATTCTAATGTTCTCTTCATGGGTACCAAAACCTTTTAAACTAATTTTCTGAGTGCTATTGCAGCTTTATTCCAAAGTGACATGGGATCCAAAGCATCCACAGAATATATAAAAAGTAAAATAAAATACTAATTTTCAGTTTCACAGCTTTCAGACCCTAGGACTAAAGCCAGGTTTACAGTAATCTTTGGGGCATTTGACTGGTTTTGGAAGTTTTGAGCAGTCCAGTTTTGTGCATTAAAATGTGGTTGTAACAAACCTGTAGCTGCCTTTCGGCAGTGTATAATTTACTCTGTTGGAAGACTGTTTTTTAGCTTTACCTTCAGAACAGTTTTGCCAGTAAAATATTCTGGGAGGAATCTGCTGGTGTAGCTGTACTGCTATTCATGATCTGGCAAGTTTCCCTTACTGTAATCTAGGCCTAAATTTATTGTGTACCTGTTCTGTATCAGGGAGGTGGTCAAAGAACTTGAAGTGTTGATAGATTCAAGGGGAGTGTTATTTTTGACTTCTCTGAGAAAAATTGCAATAATTGAAGGGATGATCAGAAGTAGCTGGGTTGAGCAAGTGATGAAATACTTCATTGTAGGTAGTAGAATTATGGTGGCTAATACAAGAGAAGAACTGGAGAGGCAGGGAGATTGAGATAAAAACATGGGATAGATTTTCATAACTTCAATTAGATTTTAAGCAGTTAGATGTAAGAGTGTTTAAAAAATAAAAAAATGTTAAATTACTACTTGGTGTATGTATCATCATCAAGTTAACGATGTTTTAGTAAATGTAGATGAAATCACTAAGGCCTTGGTAAGAAGTTGTCCACCATCAAATTCCAATTGCTTCAATGGGATTTGAGGCCACTGGTTTATCTTGAAGAATGCTGTATTTGGATAGGATTGAGAACCAATAAAAGTTGACATACGAAAGCTGCAGAGTGGCAGATTATTTAGGAGTAGCTCTACTATATGCTGCCTTATGTGGTGGTTTTTGCTTGTGCCAGACATTAGTCAGTGTATTCTAAACTGAAAAAATGCTTGTATATACATTAATTGATGATGTTGAAATAATAAGGAAAAAGCAGCACATAATACTTCATTTAAAGATATTCTCATAGTTGTATCTTACATAAGTAGATTTCTGTTGCATTTTGAGATATTTTTCTATTTGTGTTCTGTCCTCTCCCTCCACCTTCACCCCCACCTAAATTCTTTGGAGGACTGACTTAGGAAAACTTGGGTACTATATTTGTGAACTCCATGTCTACACATGGTTGGATTGCTTTTCAGTTGCAATCTAAAACCTAATTCCCTGCTTTTGTAATCATTATTTTGGGGTTAATTGTAGTATTTTTCTGTGTTTTTCTTTCCACTTCTGCTTTTTTAACTTTCTGATAGCTGTGTTTGATGTTACTGAAGTTTATTTTTTTTCTTTTTTAATCTAGGAATATAGTGGAAAAATGACATAACTTGCCACAGAACTATTTTTGTTACATAAATTGCAAACTTTTATTGACATGTTTTAGCTTTTTAAAGAAACTTCAGACATCATTATTTAGTGTTTTTAAGGTAAAACAGCATACACATTAATAGGTCCTGAAGTGTGAGACTAGGTACTCAGGATTGGTTCCAGCTTTCCCATTACTTTGAGACCAGCTGAACCCTAAGCTTCTCATCTGATCAGAAAAGGAGAAATGTTTGTTTTTGTTAAGTCTTCTGAGACATTTGTTTGAAAGACACTATCGAGTCCAAAATAATATTTTCTTTTTTTTAATCTGAGAGTTTTATGCATGAGCTCATCAGTTTTCAAATGTTTAGAGTAGATTTGCATCTTTGAGTGAAAAATTATGACTGAATATGGAAGCAGTATTGCATTTCTATAGTACCTCTATTACTCTTAAGAGCATCAGAAACCCTCAAGTGTTACCATTTGATATTTGAAAATGAATAGTGGATTTTTAAAAATTTTGGAAAGTATGGAAGCTGACAGAAAAAATTCCAGACATTTCTATATCACTGCTGAAGTGACATGAAAATCTTTGAACAATTAAAACAACTTTGAATTTCCTACAATAGAGATGAAAAACTGGAAAAAGCTTAGTATTCATTATAACGTCCTCAGTGGGCTTAAATACTTGATAGTTATATCCATTGCAGAATGCAGACAGTTTTGTTACCGGCGTTTTTTCAACTACGAGGCTTGTTTTAATTTTTTGACTTTTCTAAAATACGCGCCTTCAAAAACCAACATTGTGGCCTCAAAAATTATGAAACAGTGCAACACTGGGAATGCTGACGCTTTGTATTGCTGGTTTTGACCTGAACATACATTCTTTGTGCTGTAGTTACTGGTCTTTGAAAATAGCGTGCTTAGTTGAATTGCATAAAGCATTGCTTTTTCACAGAAGGTACTGGTCCTATCTCAATTCATCCTTAGCTGAACCTATTTTAGTAAAGATAAGGATGCGTCTCAGAAATTGCTCACTTGAGCAGACCTTATCAGACAATTATAAATCTGTCTAACTGTTAACATTCTTATGCTCATCCATAACTAGCAAGAATACCTTTGGTATTTTGAAATCCTAGTTAGGGGAAACCAGAGTAATAATATACTTAGATAAACTTAAGGTTGAGATCTCTGTGGGCCTCTGTGGAAAAAGTATATTTAATACATGCAAAAATGACAGTTTTGCAGGGAAAGGCCGGTCCAATCTTGCCGTGAGGGCAAAAATTGAAATTTGCTGTAAGTTTGTAGTGCTTGTTTTGCTGGAAATTACAGCTGTTTGGATTTTTAATAATCTTGCACGCAAAAAATATTTTTTATTCTATATATTTACGTGAAACAGGTACAAGAATCAACATATTTGAATTAAAATTAGTGTTAAAAATAACTATAACAATTACCCCATGTCAGACCATTTTAAACTTCCCATTATAGTTAATTAGTAAGGTAGATAAAACATAATCTGATACCTTTCTGAGGAGAAGATTAATTTATTTGGCCTAAAAACTATTAGACATGTAAGCATAATTGCTTAATAATTAGAGTTTCACAGAAAGTACAGAGCTTCCTTGATGCCTTATCAGTGTGTTTAATTCCTTAGTATATTTTGATACCTTTTACCTTAATTTTGAATTCTTGGATTCCAGTATGTTTTTTCCAAATGTTATAGCTGTTTTCTTCTTGTCCTTAAAATTCTGAATTGTGCTTTTGGTTAATTATAACTAAGCTTTAGTATTAACATAGATAAGCAGAGTCATATTTGGTAAGAGAAGATTGATGATTTATTATCCTAAGTCAAGTTAAGGAGACTTGAGGATATTAGAACTCAAAGTTGGCTTTACATTACTTCAGGTATTTTGAAATTAAAAAAAAAAAAAGAAAAAGATAATAAATTTAATTTTTCTTTGCCTAAAGAAAGACTTCGTTTAAGCAACTTGAAGATAGTAATCTCAACATAAAGCAGCTTCATTTGAATGAGTTTTACTAGTGACCCCTCTGAAGTGTTTAATTATTTTGGTTCCTAGAAGACCTCACAAGAAGCGATAAACCTTGGTGGCTGAGTGATTCACCTGCTTTTCCAACTTCACTCCCAGTCAATGACACATTAAATAGTCATAATCGACAGAAGAGATCAGTAAGCCTTGAACGGTTTGTGGAAACACTGGTAGTAGCAGACAAAATGATGGTGGGATACCATGGTCGCAAAGACATTGAACACTACATTTTGAGTGTAATGAATATTGTAAGTTTCATCCTTCTCTGTATTCATATCAGTATGCATCTACTGAATTGATGAAGCAACTGTGAAGTATTTATTTATTGACATGAATAATGCTTTAAAATATGTATCAACTTGCAGGAATTAATAGTTGAAGTTTGGCAGATGTTAGCATCGTGGGAAAAATGCAGTACTGTTTCTGTCAAGTACACTGTGATCACTTTTAAATTGATTTAGTTTTAAATTCATGTGATTACATTTAGATTATACAGTGCTATTCTATTTAAGTCAACAGTCTAAATGCTGCTTGTGCTGGATGAATTATGAAACAAGGTATAAACAGTTTTGATTGAAACGTGTGACCCGAGAAGTTTGTTTTAGTGGTCATCTTTTGGTCCATATATAACTCTTATTTGGGTGATAATGATAATTCACATTATGAAATTAGATTGAGTGAGAAATAGGTTATTTTTTAACCATTTAGGAAACAAGTAGTGTTTCTTGTCTGACTTTGTGCCTTTTCTTATTTTCTGGAGGTCAGGTTGCCAAACTTTATCGTGATTCCAGTCTAGGAAACGTTGTGAATATTATAGTGACACGTTTAATTGTTCTCACTGAAGATCAGGTAAGAGCTGTTGCGCTAAGCTTTATATCCCTGAAATACAAGTTACGTTACTGTGTAATATAGATTTCATTTATTTATTTCTTGAAATGGCTGCATCTGAGTACAAAACATATCTTGTAATCTTTCACTGCTTTAAACAAGATGAAACAGTTCAAAGGAGTATTCCTCACGTATCATCTCAAATATATCTGTTCTTACTTCAGGTGAATATGAATACACCTTCGGGGATAACAGTTTTATTTTTAGATCTATATTTTGATAGTCTGATTTTTTTTTTTTTGTATTGACATAATCATTATTAAAGTTGGAGCAAAAAGAATGCCTGTTCAGTAATACACAGCTGAACTTGGGGTCAGATTTTACAGAGATAAAATTTGGCAAGAAGAGATTATTCCTAGAAACCACTGCTTCTAATTATAGTCCCATTTTAGTTTTCAAAAGGCTTAACAACTGACCTTGGTAATTTGTTTGGAACATTTCTGGTATGCATGTTGTATTGCAGCCAAACTTGGAGATAAACCACCATGCAGACAAGTCCCTCGATAGCTTCTGTAAGTGGCAGAAATCCATTCTCTCTCACCAAAGTGATGGAAACACCATTCCAGAAAATGGGATTGCCCACCATGATAATGCGGTTCTTATTACTAGGTATGGTCATTATAAGTATTGTGTTTATTTTATTTTATTTCTGTAGCTTTCTTGTTCTTACCTTATATATATATATATATATATAGGCTAGTTATAAAGTAATATAATTGGTAGGTAATCTTAAGAGGAGGAAAATTAGTAGATGATTTGTCTTAAATATATCACACTATTAAACTATAGATGAAGAATCTGGAAAAGATCTGCAAATTACTTGCTTCTGGTGCTGTTTTCACTTCATAATTGCCAATGCAAAGTATTCCAGTACAACAGGTGGATCCTGTTGAACATTTTACAGTTTTATAATTGAAAAAAATTCGTAAGATTATGGAGAACAAAACAATATGGAAAAAGATACCTTTTTTTTTTTTTTAACCATATATCATGTTTTGTATAAGAATTTCAAGCCAGAACCTCAGATACTGCAATAGTATGTCTGTTGAAAAACAGGTTCTTGCATATTCAGGCAATGTGAGAATCTGCTTTGTAGCCATTTTGATTTATTATGCTTAATTGAGATGAGGAGTGACAGTCTTAATAGGTAGTTTCAGAGTCTGCATTTGTGCCCATTTGTTTGCTTCTATTCCAGTGTTACTGTGATAAATACAACAAAGCTTGCACTGTGATCTTGCAATCCTGATAAATGTATTCCTGTTTGTCCTTTGCAATTACTGGTAGGCAACTGTACCTTATTAGATCAGTTTCACTGTTGTTTAAGGACACTATTTATTCTGTTTTGTTTACATAGGAACAGGTGCAGCAGCACTAATTTGGATTAGGGTCCTGCTTTCCAGGACAAATTCTGTACTGCTTTGTATGTGAATTATCTGTGGAATTCTTGTGTTCACTGTAGAAAACTTTTAAATAGTGATTAAAATAATGGATCTTTTGTGGAATTTTATGTAAAAGGTCTAAAAATGTCTGTGTTTTTTTGGGATGGGGGTTTTTGGTTTTGTTTTGTATAAGGAACGTTTTTTTTTGAGAGGAAATAAGCTAATGAGTATCACTTGCATGCATGTAGTTTTGCATTCATATTTCAAATATAAATATTACATGTGGTCATTAATAGTACATAGTAACAATTAGAATGATTAAGTGTCAGAGTGATTTAGAAAGCTGTTCTAGTCCAAGAAGATTAAAAAAATATTAAAGTCTCTAACAAAAATTAATGGAATGAAATTGAAAATAAAATACAGTTACATTCTAAGATCTTGATTTTTCACAAAGGCCTTTGTTTATTCTCAGGTTTTTGCATTCAAGTAATTCTTTCACTAGGGGTGCTCGCATGTGAAATTAAATATATCTTTACAGGTGTGCTACACACCAAGTTTTTACTGGTATAGTTTAGTCAGTGAGTGAAAAGTATAATCATTAGGTGGTCTGGTTATATCAGTTGAAGCCCCCCCAATATATATCTGTATAAGCTGCTTTGGCAACACTATATTTTTGCTGTTATGACTGCATAACTTGATGTTTTGTTAGTGTTACTCTGGCACTGCAAAGCACAGTTGTTTATTTTCTTTCACTGTTTGCAGTAATTAAAATGTATTAAAACACAGTTCTGTGCTGGTTTCCCTGTTCTGGTAGGATGTTCCCAGTGTAGCTGTGGACAGCTCTGTGTTCCAGATGAAAGCTTAAGTCAGCTCTAACTTTCAGGCCTTTAACTGCAAAAGAAGCAAGTTTTCAGAGAATGTGAATAATACCCATTGAAAGTTACGTTTTTTCAGCAAGAAGTAGTAAATATTAAGGACTTATTTTATTCTTCATTATGGGGGCTCAGTAGTTACCTAAGAAGGCTACAGAGTTTCTTTAGAACTTGTGTATGCTGTGTTTTAAAAAGGACATAAGTTATAGAAATAACTTCCAAGTTTATTTCTAAGAAGTTTACACTTCTACGTATATACCTATATTTTAAATCAACAAAGTGCTGTTGTAGTATCTGCAGGCTAGTAATACCTACCTTTATAAAGCATTGCTGAACTTTTTAAGTTCAGTTATATATGCTTTCATGACAGAATGCTTGTATTCATTTATTTACTCTAGTAATTGTGATTTCGAAAAGTAATCCCAAAGGCTACAGTAATCAATTTGAATGGATCAATCAGGCTTTTACTGAAACTTCTAGCTGTCCCGGCTCTTACTAATAAAATGGATCGGCATGTGTGAAGAATGCATTTTTCTTTTTTTATAGGTTGGAATGAGTAAAGAAAAATTTATATTAATATAAGCATGTAAATCAATTAACATTAAATAATTCTAAATGAATTACTGAAATGGTAGCATGCTTGTTTTCAATCTATTTTGGATCGCTCACCTGATGAACCAGAGTTAATGCGCTGTATATGAATAAGAAGGTTATAGCTACAGTGCTTGAAACTCCTAATGTATTGGAGAGGTCTTTAATAACCGCTTCTACCTGAAGGACTTTGAACCTATACTACTAAATATTAAGTTATTTTTTTTTAGCCTCTGTAATAGTGTTTTGAAAGCAGTTTCCTGAATCTGTCCCACTGATGCTACTCTGCTTTATATAGGGTAATTACATTTTTGCTGAATTTGATGCTGGAACCGTCTTTGGTTAGTGTACATATTACTATTTTATGGAAAGTAGGAAAGCTTCAGTTCAACATTATGAATAGTTTTGTGTTAATCAAAACCAGATTTTTCATTAAGTAACTAATGTATTTGAAAAGATTACCTAGTCCTAGCTGAGTATTTAAATTTTCAACTACAACAATCTGTGTGTAAAATGGGACAAAGTTGTTAACAAAAGGAGTTATCTTCATCCATGCAAATGAAGACAGCACCTCAGATTTTTTTAGCAGCAGACAGCTTCCCTCCACATTACTTTAAAAGTTGGAATGCTCTGATCTGGGAAAAAGATAGTACTAAAGGGGCTGATTCCTTAGGGATGTCTGCTTGACCAAGGTAGACAGACTTTTGTACCTACCCTACTCTAGCTGTATGCTAAAACCAAGTAGCCTCACTGGCATGGAGTTATGCCAAGTTAATCTACTAAATCTAGTGGAGATGTTACTATGTGTGCTAAGCCACTGGTCTTTGGACAAGACCCTACTTGTGTTCGGTGTGCCTGGCGCGTGGGCTTCTCTGTTGTGGTCCTGCAGGCACCCGGCGGTCTGCAGAGCACTTACTTTACCAAGTGGGTAGGGAATTGCAGAAAACTTCTTAGCTGTTAATAAAAAATGAGGCAAGTAAGAGGCTGTTCCAAGTAAGAGCCTGGTTCCCAACATGGAGAGGAAAATCATGGTGATAGAAATATGGTATTACTTGCACAAATACTGTAACAAAAATAATGTGCGTTCTCAACTCTGAGTGTTGTGACCAGTGTTTAGCTTCTTCAGTGCTGCCAGACTTCATGCTGTAGGTGTAAGAATTACAATTAGCAAGAGCACTTCTTGATACTATTATTAGCAGAAGCATCTTCCTTCAGTTTCACTGGGGAGCTTTTGAGCATCCCTGAAATTGGTAAGACTTCGATACCTTCTTGTAATGGGAACCTGAGGGTAGGTAATAGGCCTTACACAGAAGGCTTATTACAGAGTCTTGGGATATTGGATAATTTTGTATAACAAGACTACCAGTTACCCAGAACACTAATAATACTGCTGTGTGTGTTACTCTGCTTCCTTCTTTTATTAATTTACAGAACTTTTGCTTTCATTTTGTGAGTCTTAAGTTAAGCACTTAATGTTATTTCAGGATAAGACTGTGACTGAATTAATGTTCTAAAACAGTGAGACCTGAATTTTTTGTATAGTGCTTGCTCTTTGGAATTTCATCTAGATTTTTTTTTGTGTTGGAGACTATGTTTAAGTCTCAGACTTTAATATTTTATCCTGTAATTTTCCAGATTGGCTTCTTGGGGGCAAGTGAAAGTAAAATACTAACTGAACAGATTTTAATTATGAAGTTGAATGATAGTGTAATGCTGTTAAGACTTTTTTCCATTAAGTGCTTTTGACTGTAAATGAACCTAGTGTATCCTTAAAATTTGTTCATATTAAAAATTAATAAAAGTAGGAGAAAAACTTGTATGGTTCTCTTATCTGAAGTCTTTTGGTAGATGAAAAGTAGTCTTCGGGTTCTCAGATTTGTCATTTTAAGACAGTGTAAATTTTGAGGGTCTCTATATATTGTCTGTTGTGCATCCCACACCCAGTGGGATGCATTCAAAAACACCTTTTTGAATTTAGTTCTTGTTTATTTGCTGGTTGTTTTTTTTTTTTTTTAATCTTTCATTGGTGCCTTGCTTCCTGTTTTTATTTTTTAAGAAACCTCCTGAAGAAGGAGTCTTGAGTTTACCTTGAAAGCGCAAAACTTCAGAGGTCACAATGTATGCTATGATATTGTTACTTATTTTCGAAGAACACTTGACCTAGCTTCCCTTCCATTTCAATCAGATGCTTCCTCCTGTTGATCTTATGGATCATAAAGTAGGAATTAGGGAATTTCTCAGCAATACCTTGGTTACCTTGCAAGAGTATTAATTATGAACTAAACTATTCCTTGTCCTGTGCACCTGCACAGAATGGTAAGGACCAGAGGGTTGCATTATAGGTTATACTTTGTATTGGCAGTGGAGGAGAAGATGGCAAATTTTTTTAAAATGCCTTTTTTCTTCCTCCCTTCCTTCCTCCCTTCCTTCCTCCCTTCCTTCCTCCCTCCCTCCCTCCCTCCCTCCCTTCCTCCCTCCCTCCCTCCCTCCCTCCCTCCCTCCTTCCCTCCCTTTGTTTTTCATCCTAAGAGTTCTCTAGTACTACATTTCCATATAGCTCAACATGGTTAGTTTGATTTGTCCAAGTACTACATAGTTGTTTTTTGAAGTAACCTGTGTGACTGACTCTGTAAACTTTGCAGCAACAGAGTCTTTTTGTGCTGGGAGGAAATATCCGGAGCTACTAATTTGCCTCCTGGTATGTCAGTACATCAAGTACAAGGCATAGCAAACAGCCTGTAGAGGGGGGGTGTGTGGGTGTGTGTCTCTAAAGGGTGTGTGGGGGTGTGTCTCTCTCCAAAGGGACAGAACTTGGTCTTTGAGATACCAATGTTTTAAACAGACTCACTTAAATGGATAGTACTCCTCAAAAGTCGTTGCTTGAAATATCATCTCCTATTGGTAGCATCACATACCAAGAGTATTTTATGTTTTTTAAAAAGAAAACCAAATCCACTATGCTTGACAAAAGCATTAAGATCTCTTTGATGGAGCTACAGTGCTGTTATAAGAACGTAAGTGATTATATGGAAAAAACTTCATAAAGTTTTAGATTTGAGACCTGTAAACCTGCATACTTCCTCTCCCATACAACCTTAGAGATGCACTTCTGAAATTAGTGACCTATTTTATCTTGCAATACAGAAATCTTTTATTTGGATTGGAGTCCACTTGAGTTAGTTTTACAAGTGGTTTACTGCTTTACCAGCAGTTTATTCCACAGCCTCACTGAACTGATGTACTCTGGAGGAATCTTTGTTTGTTTGAATAAAGAATCAGGGCCGTAAGATGTTTTTTGTTGATTAAGCCAAATACACCTTGATTTGTAGGTTAGACTGGTGTCAGTAGAAATGTTCAGTAACACAAATGGTATAATTTTTCTATTTCTATAGGTTTTAAATGGACTTGAACATGTTAATTTTTGTGAGACAGTGAATGAGCTGTCTCTTAATATAGACTCTTGTATTTTTGCCAGGTACCACTGTACTTGTAATTCAGTAAGTGTATTGCTAAGCAGTGTGGTATGGCTGCTGTTAGCATTAACCCCTGTATTAGTATGCAACATGTCTTTAGCAATACCGCTGAAGCCCATATGGGAGGCATTAGCATTATTACACAATTGGTGGATTTTTCAAATCTTTCAAGGAGAGAAGTTTTACAGAGCTGGTTTATGTTTATTGTATATGTACAACTTCAGAATGCTTCAGTTAATCATTCTGTCATTCATGGGCAAGGCATACTGTCTTTCATTTTTCTCGGAGATATTAATCCCCTGTGCAGGCCAGTGCTGCCAGTTTTTCTAAGGGTGCAGAAGGTGTATGTATATGGCATCAACCCTGAACTCCTGTAAATTTTGTAGTTCATAATCTAAAGAGCTACAGTGTTTCTGGCATTGCTGTAGATACTTGAGAGGGGCAAAAAGTTTCTTGTTTCATTTTGCATACCTGTCTAGAGCTGACCACAATCATGCTTTTCATTTTTTTGTAACATTAAGGAGTTTTAGGCAGCAGGGGATGATTTGATAGTTGCATTGTCCTGATAGCAGTTCTAAAAGGAAATGTATTTTATGGACATGGTTGCCCTTTTGCATGTCAATTGCTTATAGGTTAGTAATATACTTTTATTTTGTAATAACAAGTAACATTTCCCTGTCAGGTTCTGTACTAGTTAAGGCATTTGGTAGTGAGGTAGGGCCAGCCAGGACTCTGCACATTCCTTTCTTCCTGCAGGTCCAAGATTGTAATGCTTCTTTTCTAAGGCACTTTTCCACTTTTTTTTTTTTTTTTTTTTGTTTCTTAACTTGTTGCAAAGATTTCTTTTCTATACAAGGCACTCTCATGTTGCCCTGTCAGTTGTTTCTAGCAATTTCCTAGGCTTGTCCAATAAATCTGGATATCCAGAATATTTCTGTTCCCACAAAGCCCTGTCTCTGATCCTTATCCTGTGATTTCTTCCTCCACTAATGAGAAGGGCTCTGATTTCAAGAAGTAATTCTGATGTCAGTTATATCTGTTTGCTTCTTACTTCCTTGTCTCTTAGTCCATTAATCGTTTTCACCCTTGTTTGTTTTTCTGTTTTTCAACTAGTTCTGCTGCAGTTCCTTGCAGTGAATTTAAGCCCCCGATGGGAGGCTTATTTTACTTTGTTGATTTTTGTGCAGAAGTCGTAAGACTGTCCATTGGCTTAGTGTCCTGGAGACCATGTACATAAGATTACTCCTCTGAGAGAGGATTGAGAAGATGAGATGTATATGTTGCCCTTAATGTCTGTCTCTGCAGATACTAAACAAGCGAAGAGCCTGCTCTCCAAATAATAACACTAAATTCTCCATGTCTCTTAGTTTTCAGGGAGTTAAAGGGGTGTAAGTGAGAAGTCTGTCTTCATATTCAAAATTATGCATTTGGGAAAAAACCCAAACTTTAATTTTACTAGGACTCTGCTACACCAGGTTGAGGGAAGGAGGTGTATTTGTTGTTTGCACGGTGCTTTGCATAATAGGAGTATTTGTACAAGCATTTTTATACATGATATATTCTTTGCGCTCCTTTTTAGAGACCTGCACTGACACAATCAGTATGTTGCTAGATACAGTGCTGGTACTGCAGTTCTGTTGTTACTCTTGTGTCAAAAAAATTTTGTGGGTCCTCACTATCCTAAGGCATATTCTTTGAAATGACTACGCTAAGATTGACCAAAGAGGAGTTGTGGCTGAGAGATGCAGCATGGCAGCTGTGAGCCATTACAGGGTCTCTGTGTATAGATGATTTGCTTTTGATACATGTGGGTCTAGAGCCGTGTTCCAAGATTGCAAGCCCTGCACGTTCAGTGGGAGGGAAAAAAAGTTTACGAACATTTCAGTGGAGAGTTCTCCCTCATTGATTTTCTGTATGTCTTTTTGTGAGCTGAGAGGCTGTAGACTGTGGAATGAAGGTAGAAAATAACATGAGATAACCCAGGCAATAGAGAAAAGTATGAAATAGTTGGAAATGAATAAAATCAGTTGGCATATTATGTAATTTCCCCCTAGGTGACAGTTATACAGTTAATTGTTGGGTGGCTTTTTTTTTTTGTTCCACCCCCCCCCCCCCCAGCCGATTTATAGAATAATGCCTGAAATGTTGTTTAGGTTCCCAGTCTTGGCTGTGAATTTTTTGGGGTTGTGGAGTGAGAAGGTTAGTGTAAATTGTATCTTTAAAATTTATTCCTAGATTTTGTAGCTGAAAGAAATCAAAATAGACTCTGTGGGATTTGAGGGAACTCACATGGAACAATAAACTAGCTAGAATGTGAATCTGAAACACTGCTTATTGCATGGCAAATGTCAACCAGCAGGTGATTTGCAGCTAATTAACAGGCATACTGTGTGAGTGGAATGTTTTCTAATCAATAAAAAGGCTGTTATTTTTAATTTCTGGTGCCATTAGTTGACTCTTAGTTTACAGTTGGTTAGTTGGAAGATATGTATTCTGATTTAGTTTCTAAAATTTGAGTCTGTGCGGGTGGAAGGGTGGAAAAGGTATAGGGTATACCCGGAGTTTGCCTAATCCATTCCAGATGGATGAAATGTGTTCAAAATGTGTTCAATTTAATACCAAATCCAGAAGAGTGACCAGTGTCATGGAGTAAAGCTCAGACTTTCATGCTCTGACTGGAGACTTCAAGTCTGAAAGCTGTTTTCTTTTTTTCATTTTTATTTTTTGGTAGATCAGTTGAAATACTTGATACTAGCTAAAAAGACAAGTAACATTATCCTATCTCAGTTGAAGACAGAAATTTTGAGTGTAATCCCACAAACATTTCTTAAGATGTGCTTACTGAGTGGAACTGGTTATACACCTAATGATTTCCTGAACTGGAAAACTTGAGAATGTCTACCAGCACACAGTGTGGGCAGTGCTACTGCCCTCAGTTAAAGTCTTTCTCTAAGTGAGGCAATGAAACCTTTGGTAATTAAAAATATGTTGGGGTAAATCCATAAAATATCAAACTACATTTGCCGTTGATAGTAATGGTATATTAATGTCTGCTATAGTTTACAGATAAAACTTTTCCTTTTACACACTAGACTTACTACAGAAGAAAGAAATCAATGAGAAATACTTCTGTATGCTCTGGTTTTTCACCCCTTTTTTTTTTCTCCAGGCATTTACCTTCTGAGTTGCACAAAGGGTCATAAAACTATTCAAATGATAGTTTTTCCAGGAAATGTTTGGTGGTAATAGTTTGGGATATCTGTTAGAACACTTCAGTTACTGCTTGGCCAGATATCTAAGGAAGGGCTTTCTAGCAGTCTGAAATGTCATATTTTGCCTTCTTTTTTGTAAAGAACATTGACTTGTTTAATAATCCCTCATTTTTAATTTTTCTTAGTAGTTTGAGTATAATCCTAGCATTCTTCCTTTTTTTCTTTCTTCCCTCTCTCTTGCTTAAGTACAATATTGCTGTTATTATTTTCACAATTTATGACTGGCACAATAATACATATGCAAGTGAGTAGCTCTGCTCCTCATTCTTAACAATCCAGAAGAACATACTAGGCCAATTTCTACACTGGATTTTCACCAATTTTGGATTTTGTCTGTGATCTGTTGCATAAATTCTGTCTCTCACCACACATGAATATATACTACATTTTCATGTTTTCTTCACATTGTAAACATCAGTCTGGACTCTTTAGCTCAACTTTATAGCTACATTTTATTAGATTACTTATGTATAAGAATACATTAAAAACATGTGTTTTTAATTAGGACACAGGTTGTAAATTAATTCTATTAGTAGCAACATCATATCAGTTTAATTTTAGTATTCAATATTCTTCAATTCCTTCTAGTTTGCACCAATCTGCCCTAGCAAAGGGCATGATTATTTATGCTTTGAGGTCAATGGCAGCATGCTCATTATTTCAGTAGGATCTGGTTAAGATTTCAATTTGAGTTCATAGCTTGTTCATGTTAATTATGCAAATAGTCATGTAAAACCTGAAGTAAGCACTCTTTGTTCCATACTGCTTAATAACTATTTGAAATAATTTGCAGCTTTAAAATGTGGATTAATGAAGTTAGGTGCCATGAGTGTCTTAATCTTTTTTAAATTAGGGATGGTATTTTCTCTGAAGTTGTACCTATTTCTGTTTTAAATTCACTGCTTTTATAAACACCTACTTTGCATAGAGATAGAGCATTTCCTAACTGATTTTTAGGTATATTCAGTGTGTTAAAAGTACTTTCTAAGGTGATCAGCTCTACTTGCAGGTTTTTTTTTTTTTGCTTGCTTGCTTGCTTTATTAGTGAATTTACAGCAAAGAAGTGACACTCGAGAGGAAATGTCTGGAAATTTTCCAGTCAGAGAGCAGGTGTGAATAGGAGGGAGCAGAGAATATTACAGAATTGTCCCAAGTAAAGAAATATATTGTCTGCAGTTGTAGCTGTTCAGTTTTACTTTCATGGTGTGTGATGAAATGTAGCTTAAAAGGCTATTAAAATTTTGACAGTCCTGGATGATGGAGGTGAAGTAAAAATCCGAAGTTAAAATTTCATACTTGAGTATTTTGTAATTGCTGTGCTGATCTGATCACATATGCTCAACTAATTGATACTAAAGTTGATTCTGAAATCAGATTTGCTAAACAACAGCTAAATTTTTGCTTTAAACTCAAATGAAATTAAACTCTTCTGTTGTCAGCTCAAATAAAAACATTATAATGAGAAAGAAATTTGGTGAAGAAAATAAGAAATCACATTTGTTTACATGTAGTACATTCAGAATTACCTTAACACCAGTGTTTCATTGTAAACACTGGAAAATATGTTTACTGAAATAGACACAATAGATAACAGCGAGAACTAACTGAAATTCTGGTCAAACCATTTATTTTGCAAGAACTGGTGAAGGAATGGTGGCCTGGCCAACTGTAAAGAGTTAAATATGAAATTCTAAAAGTGTTTAATGACTATCACATCTTGTGTAGATTTGCTTTTTCAAGTGCTATATTCCAATTCTTCCAACCATTGTTTGTTTTCTGTTCTCTTCTGTTGTCGCCACGTTGACCTATTAGCAGCAGGTAGAACTGCAGCACATGGGAATACTCCAAATGGGAATATACTCAGCAAATGTAACAATTTCTGCATTTTTATGCTTTATCTTTTACTTATTTCTAGACTTGAAACTGTTCCTACTTAAGATGATTTGACCTTTACTAGAAGTGTTTCTACTGACTAAGCCAATGCAGGCCAGCAATTACATTATCAACAGTGTGAATAGAAAAATCTTTTAGTGATGCATGATCAAATATCTATCTTAGATCAGCAGTCATTGGCCGTCCACACACGCACCTGTGCAAAATTCTACACATTTCTAGTTTAAACTCTGTTGTGGTTTGAACTCAGGGGGCAAATGAGCACCACTCAGCTGCTCAGTCACCCATTTCCCCCCAGTGCTGGGAAGGAGAAAATAAAGCAAAAGGCCTGGGAAGCAAGATAAGGACAGGGGCAGATGACTCACCCAGTACGGTCACGGGCAAAAGACAGACTCCTTAGGGGAAGAAAAAAGAACATAAATTTAATCCAGACGCTCACAACACTAATACTGAACACACACTGTAGGACAGTGAGAAGCATTACCACATCTTGAAAACACCTTCCCCTACCCCTCCCTTCTTCCTGAGTTCAATTCTGCTCTGGCACAGGGGAAAGGGAATGGGGATGTGGTCAGTCCTGCCCCTTGTTTCTCCTTGGTGGGATGAAGGGGAACTCCTTGTATTCTTCCCCTAATCCACTGTGGTTCTGCTCTTATGGGAGATATTTCTCCATAAACTTTCACTGCCGTGAGTCCTTCCCACAGGCTGCAGCTCTCCCTGAGCCACTGTGGCATGGGTCACCCCCACTTGATGCAGTCCTCCCAGCACTTAATTGCAGTATTGGGGGTTGCTTCTCCCCTCAGAGTCCTGGCCTTCTTTAAGCACAGCCACGTGCTCTGCTACAGGGTCTTCTATGGGCTGCTGGTCAGCCTCTGCTCCACTGGTGACCTCCATGGGTGTCAGTGGGGGAAGCCCTGCTATCTCATGACAGGATGCAGGCGGGATCTCTGCTCCACCGTATTTCTACCCCTCTCTTACTCTTTTCTTCCCTTAATCTCAGTGTTCACATACATGTCCTCCTCCCAGTTTCAACTCCTTCTCCCAGGTTCCCCTTCTTAAATACGTTACCGCAGGGGTGCAGCCGCTGTTGCCAATTGGCTCAGCCCTGGCCAGAGCGGGGTCAGACTTGGAGCCAGGGAAGTTTCAAGGAGCTTTTCAAAAGGGCCATCTCTGTAGCCCTCTCCCCTGATACCAAAAACCCTGCAGCTCACACAAACCCAGCACAAACTCTCAATATACATACCACTATATTGTATTTCAAAACTGTATCTAAGTAGTCTATGAGCACTATGGAGATAGTGAAAAGCTCATGTGTGTGCATGGCCAGGACCTACCACTGTAGATACATGTGGTAGTGGTACCTCAAGCGGATACATTTACTCAAGAATTATTTTTTTTTTTTGGTCCAAATTGTGCTGTTGTCTTATTTTAAGTAATGAGTGATCATGTCTTTAACAGGCAACACTCTTACTCAGGCAATTTTGTATGGATTAGTGAGTCAATGTTCTTTCGTCAGTAGTGATAGGTATCCTAATATTTGATGCTTTGGCTCAGTATTGTGTGTAAATCCTTTTTACTGAATATTTCATAGCTTTTCCTCTTGCATTTTTTAACTATTATATAGCAAGAGAGAAGTGGTTTTCAAGTGTAAATGCTGTTGAACTAGAAGAGTGGTCAAGATCAGGTTCAACTATCACAAATAGGAAAATACTATTTTATGTAAAAAATACTTTGATGTTGAAGCTCTTTTATATTTAGGTTTTGCAATGTATAAACATGAAATTTTATATAAATTCAACAAACTGTAAAATGAGTTAGGGGTCTGCATTCTTTATTCTAACATATATTATCATATATAGTTGGCATGGTAAATTCTAGCAATGCAGTAATTAACACCAGAAAATATTAGACCCAGTGAAGGGAAGCCTTGGGTGATGTTATCTCAGACTGCTGTGTATATTGTTGCTGATAATTTGACTTGCAGTATTGTACTAGCAGTCGCTAAGTTTTGAGCACACATTGAAATAGTGAATTTTTTCAGTATCATTTTATGTCAGAATTGTTTCTGTTTTTCTCTGATTAGTGGAAGCAAGCTGAAAACCATAATTAAGATTTATTTTGGATGGGGTTTAAGTAGCTGACTTGTACCTTCAGAATAACTCTTCCAAGTGTGCTGCATGTACTTGTGTATACAAAGCAAATAATCTCCTGCAAAGACCAGTTTTAGCCAGCTAAAAACCACAGAACTCTTTTTGTGTCACCTCTGCGTCTGTGTCTTCTCATCTACTTTTCATTATGCATGGTGAAAGCATTCTTTGATTTGGACAAGAAGTCCTGTACCTTCTCTATTTCTGCTCAGTTTTGGACTAGATGATCATTGTAGGTCCCTTCCAACTGAAATATTCTATTCTATTCTATTCTTCATGGTTTATAGAAGCTTTCAGTTGAAATAATTTATTCAGGCAAGCTCTGAATATACCAAGTGCTTTAAAGTGAAAGTATGTAGTGGTGAACTTGCATTCTTTCAGAGAGAGGGGAGGTTTTTCTTTCCAGTATGTATTTGCCTGCCTGGAGATTAAGATTTCCTTTAAAACTCTTTACACCACAGCATGAAATGTTTTTTTTAGTGGTAGCACAAGGCAGTGGAATATACTGCATTCTAATTTCAGCAAAGTCACTATTTATTACATGTTGCAGTTTTATTTCAGTAAATTATTTATGTTTCTTTGTGTGTAATGGAGAAATTACAATTGTTCTGAACATTATAAAAATCCAGAACATAATCTGAAAATATTTAGCTGTTAGATATCAGACACATTATGCACTGAGGTTTCTTTGGCTGTAAAAGAAGATTTTAATCTTTCTCAGACTCATCCAAAAGACCTTTCTGCCATCATAATGGTATATAATTTTATTTTCCTTTGCCTATGATCTCTACACATTTAACTTCTCTAAGTGGTTCTGTTTAGTGAGTTATCAGGAGGAATATTTACTATGGCTGCAGTCCTGTATTTTGATCTATAAGTCAAACTCATGCTTATGCCAAGTGCCTTAAATATTAACTTGGCTCTGCACAATTATATATCTAAAAACCCCCAACCATCCACAAGTATATCATATTGAAGGATTTAAGCCGTATAGAGGGCAGAGTGCTTTCTTATTTTTGATGACGGGTGATAACAACTAGGTTAGTGTATGGTAGGGAGGGGAAGGAACATGCAAACACTGTGTGGGGAACAACATCTAAACCCTCCTTTTCTTTCCATACTTTAAAGCAAACAAAGAAAACCCTGTGGATTTCTCAGCCTGAAACACCAGAGTGTCACTCTTTAAAACTGTAGTACTTAGAACTTTTATAATGTCATAGTGTTATTTCTAAAAGGCATTTCTTCCAACTTTGCTTGCTTGCTTTTTCCTGCCATGCTGATGTGACTTCAGTTAAAGTAATACGGCTTTTGTAGAACTAGGAAGGAAAATAAGTATGTTAACGGTATTTTCTTTAAGCCTGCAAGGTTATTTTTAGTACTTCAGTGGTCTAACGTTGAGCCTATGCCTTGTGGTAAAGATCACTGTTACTGATCTACTTATATGTTGCAAATGATGTGTACCATAAGCTTTTCCGTTATCTTTGAGGTTCAAGTGCATCCTTTGCTCCCCTCCTGCATGTTAAAGAGATTCTTCTTCAGTACAGATCTTGAATCATTTGTTCCTAAAGTCTCTGGTGCAGCTGTATGAAAGCATTTTCTGTGAGGTGATCTGGAGCGGTGTTTTGTGGGACTGATGATACAGATGTGTTTTAGTGTCCTATTTCTAAAATCACCTAATTTGTAGAATTAGAATGCTCTACAGTTAAACAGTTATCTGGATTCACAGACCCATAGCATTGTAAAATAAATGTGTACTTTAGAAATACTTTTATTTTCTAAATTTCAGGACGGTAGATAGGTAATAAGTAGTACTTGAATTCATTCCAAAGATATCTCTCACTTCACATACATACCGAGCTAACAAAGCTCAACAGTTCAAGGCCCTTTGGCTGAGAGTTTAGCTCCTGTGCTACTCTGTAGTCTTGTGGAAGATTTGGTAATGGGGACTCGTGCTCCACTATCAAGGATTTTTCTAATTCAAAATTCTTTCCATCCACATAGTGTATTTCATTAAGGAATTTCAACCTTTCTGTTGCTAGACCATTGTCTTCACTTTTGGAAATGCTGCTGTCCCATGATTGGACGTAGGTAGAAAGTCTGAAGTCTGTAAAGTCTGTTCAGGTGATCAAAGAGAAAACATTTTCATACTTAGTAAGACAATGTACAGCCCTTATTGTGTGAACCTTCTTCATGTAAGTACATAAATTTTACATCTTGTACTCAGTTGTAAATTTATTTGATGCTTGTAGACGGCAAACCTATGATGGAATTTATCAGTGTGTGTTTTCAGAGAAAAGACACTTTGATAATAGGTTTTGGACGAGCTATTTTCCCAAGTTGTCTTTTAGCATTACTGTGTCAGTGTGTAATCTCTTCTAGCTCACAACAAAATACTTGATTTCTGAAATTAGTGTTTCTGTTGTATCAAATACTGTGATTTTTTTGTAGATAAAGTACTTCATAAGATGCTGGGTTAAAAACTGGCTACAAATTAAGGACAATAGTATAATGGAAAATAATATTTTGTGTCTCATATCTCAATATCAAAGATATTTGCATATGTGAAGTGGCAGTTCAATGTAATATTTGGAGGGAAGGGGATTATAAAGACAGATCAAAGGCCATGACTAATTCATATGTTGAAGGCTGGTGAAACTGCAAAATTGGGAGGAAAATTAGATTGGAACCTTGGCTTTAGTAGAAGTGCTTACATAAATTACGGTTTACAAGAGAATGCTCTTTCCTAAATCACTTGTCTGGGATACTAATTTAGGCTTTTCTGTTGAATATTATACTAATATAATATTAGAAAATATTTAAGCTTCTTGCAGTTCTCTTTCTTTGGGCCGGGGCTGTTCTAGTTTCGTACTGATTTTTATGCTGTGAACGTAGTCATATTGATGTAAGTCTTTTTTCAATTCTGAGGAAAAAGAGTTGAGATTAGAAGATGGAGAATGCCTTTTATTTCGGTAGCTTGAATTTTTCTGCCCAGAAATTTGGATTGTTTGGAGTTGCATAGAATATTTTAAAGCAGTTTAAGGAACTGCACGTAGTGTAAAAAGAGTGCAATGCTTCTGCGAACCTTTCAAACATAATCTGCCTCTTTCTAATTTAATTATTATAAAATATGAGTGCTTCATTTGCTGTGATCAGCTCACTTACAGGAATATAGTTTCAAACTGACAGTCCTAGCTAATTATTCTTGCTTTACATGTTTGCATAACACATCGGAACTTCAAGCACTCCAGTTCTAGAATTTTTGCCTTTGGTATATCTGTATCATATGTTTAAGGCCTCCCCATTCATTAACAGCAGGCTGCCTCCTTTCTCCTCGATCGCCCTGGGTTGAGATGGACTGTCATCTTCTTGTAGTAGGCCAAACCTCCCTTCTCCTAGCTTGCTAGCTATTTTGGTAATTGGTATAAACAACTTCACTTGCGTATCACTACACTCCTTATCAAAAACAAACAAACTTCTTCACTGCTGCTTGCCTTTATAGCTGAAACATCTGAAGTAGCAGCAGTTTAGTAAAAATTACCAAATGGATAATGGCCTGCTAAGGAAGGCCTTGCCTTAATCTTCAGAGCCCATTCTGCCATGCTTGCTGTGGTAGCTTTGTTGAAAAATACTTCCATGCCCAACATCTTTGAGACATGCATCACCATTCACTGTGGGAACCAGATGATTGTTTGGGGTTGATTGGGATGGATTCAGCAATGGGTACAATCAATACACCGTTGATACTGCCCTGGATCCCAAGAACAGTATCCAGCAACTTGGTGCTAACCTGAAGTCCACTATAACAAAGATGATGTGTATTGGCAACACTACAAGAAAGAAGCAGAATTACTACTGATAACTACTGTGCATCAGCATTTATCTTGATGCACCATGATTTCCCATCCCTCTCTCTGCTTTCTCAGTCTCTACACAACCTGGGTTTTGAAGATGAGAGAAAATGGTGTGCGTGAGTGTGAGTGTGTGGGTGCAGGGAAATCATACCATGTCAGTGCAGAGCGGGAAGAGAAGGAATGATTGTCTGTCAATACTGTGGCAAAAAAATAAATCCATAATCATTGCTTGTATGATTTTTGTGAAAGTGTGCATTTGACAGTGTGTCTTGAAGAACTTAATCTGTTTGTAAGTAATTTCATCTATGCAATCCACCAAAATCTCTTACTTTTTTTCCTCCTGTCATTTTGCCATAAAGGCTGTCACAGCATGGGTTGTTCTTAGGAATTACGTCATTTTTATATGCTGAAACCAAGTTGAGAAACTCTTGTTTTTCAATAGTATAGACTCCCTGAACACTATATTTTATAGTTGTTCTCAGAATAAAATCTTGATGGTCTCCTACTCCATGCATCTATTTTTCCCAAATAGTTACCAAGTAATTTCCTGTTACACGCGGTGAGGTCAAATCCAAGACTGCCAGCTCATGATTGCTTCATATTTTCAAATGCAGCTTTTTGGAGGAAACTTCAGAAACAAGGTCAGATGTTTCTGAAGTTTTGCTTTCTACCGATGAAATATTTGGAAACAAAGTTGATTTTTTTTTAACTTTTTTTTTTTTAAATAGCCATCATAAAACTGCTGTTTATTGTGCTTGAGTAAACTGTCATCTGTATGTATTCGATTGTGTTTTCCCAGTAAGATAATAAAACAAAAGTGAGGCTGTGCTATTTGGTTGAAAAATGTGGTGAGAGAACTGAAGGACTGGAAGGGGAACACTATGCAAGTACTGGAATAGTCTTCCTACAGCTTTTAAGTTCTGCAGGGATTCTAGTAAGGCAGTTTCCTATTGTTTTACTATGCTGTATGTGTAGTAAATATGTGAAAATTTCCTAGCCAAGCTTTTAAAAATAAAGGATCTCAATTCTGTGCTGTTCTGTAAAATCTTTTGATGTTTCTACCTCCATTGAACTTGCTGAAAGCAACGTAGGGCTAAGCACTTTTGAAGCGTATTTCTGCTTTAGGCTTTTTATTTTAAGAGTTTCTTGTTCTCAGAAACACTGTTGGCAAATAAAAAAGTAAGACTGTGATTCTGTTATATGCAGTATTTAAATTAAATATTAAGTATTTAAAACTGTCAAATCCAACAGAAGATTTTGGTAAGCAATTAGCTCGTGTTAGAGGTACTACTATCTAAGCTCCATACCCAGCTGATTGCTCAGATCCTCCATGAAGAAGAAGTAGAACTACTAATGCGAGTCTTTTGTGGAAGGCAAGCTCTACAAGGAAGGACTGTCCATATAGAAGAGCTATTTTTTGATGTCTGGAAGCCTGCAGAATGAAAATTATGACTGGGTTTCTACCCTGTTATGTATTTTTTTTACCTGTATTGCTTGTTCACTGCTGAGGGTTGTGTGGAAATAAAGTTCTGAATTTTGTGTATAGCAGATTGGGGCACTTAATGACAAAATCACATTTTCTCTATATACCCTTAAATGTTCCAGAATAGGAGCCATAGTATCAGTTCAGTCCTTGTAAATATTGCCTTCACAAACGTTATGGAGGAAGAGATACTCTTTTTTAGGACTTGTATGGTAGCATGATTTTCTGTTTTAATTAATCTCTTTACTGAAATAGCTTTTTTGTATTGACAAGTGGCAATGCAGGTTACGATTCATTTTCACTGATTAGATTTCAGGTGTATATTGTATACTGTGCAGGTGTATAAAGGGAGCAGCAGGAATTGATTCACAAACATCCACAACTAATCACTTGTGTTCTATAATTTAAGTTAAAGAATTTGGAATCTGTAGATAAATAATGTTCTTCTGTATCTATCTGAGAGTAAGACACATAACACACTTAAGGGTTACATATCTTTCTTTTATCACTGTACATATTTCTAGAAATAGTTGATTTTTCTGCAGTTATGCTTTCATATGTTGCAGGTTGATTATCAACAAGTCTGTTAATGCAAAGGTCAAATAAATTGAGAATATCTTCTGTAACTAGTTCTTCATGTTTCTCTTTTTTAATATGTTGTCCTCCAACATAGTTAAACCCATATGCCAGAATCTTTTGAAAAGAAGAAAAAAAAAAAAAGGAATAAAGATCTCCTTTTCCAGGTGTAATTAGATGTGTAATTTTGAGCCAAAATTCTGTGTCAAACTATGAGGGATTTTAAAGAGGCAGAATATTCAGAAAGTCACATTTTCTCTTTGGAAGCTAAAGCTTTTAAATTACTTAGAAATGGAGTCATCAGAAGCCTTTCAGAAATATTTTAGGTGTAAGTATTGATTTGTCTAAAGCATTAGCTCACTTGTATAGAAACACAGAATCACTGCCACATAAATTACAGTAACATTTCAAAATGAAAAAGCTTTAAATTTTCAATAGGAGGTAGAAGACTCTTTAAATATCACTTAAAACTTCCTTTTCTGTTTCATGACAAATATGTGATTTATTTGTTTTATTATAATTAAGTTATTGACTCAGTAGATGGCAGTCTTCACTCTGAGTCTCCAAGGTACCTAAGTCAACTGTATTTAAGGTTCCCTTTTTAAAATACAGTATAGAATTGATCTTGACTGCTTCTGCTCATTAGAACAAGACTATCAGTTGTCATATTTGGACATTTCTTTTTAATTATTACATCCTTGCTTGTCTCAATCGTGGTTATTACTGTTGCTGGTTAACAGCTTTTTCTCTGAACTGTTGCTCGTGTTAGTGATAAAACAGTTGCAGCATGCCTGCCACACATATATTCCTCCACTGTACACTCTCCAACTTGTACCTAACAGGGCCTAATTGTCAAATCTTTACTCTGATAACTAAGTCTTATGACTTCAGTAGAGTTGTTCTCATACTAAGATGAATATTGCCTGTATAAAACTTACCAATAAGTTACCATTCAGTAAATCTTACATGAGGCTGAGGCATGCAGTTGTGCTGATACTCTGTGCTCATAGTATAAAACCAGGATCTCTTGACATGGCTTACCTGCTTAGAGGTCTGATTCTGCTGTTACAGACATAAATGCAAATCACCAGTAAACCACTGCATTTAACTATAAAATGCAGTCTTTAAATACATACTCTTCAAGTATATGTTATTGAAACTAACTTGAAATTTGAATTTTACTGCCAATATGCTTGGGTCATATAAATTTACAATCTTGTAATTTTCACTGTCAGTACCTTTGTTCATGACATACTGTGGATGTCTGTGTTCCCTGAACCCATGGCAACAAGGGAAATTGGGCTTCACTGTCTCTTTCGTTATTACTGCTTATGCCACAGACACCAAAATCTTACGTGATCAATAGGTTTGTATAGCATGTACTTTTTCTTTTAGCCTTTTATATATCAGATTAGTGTAGGTAGGCCTGTTTTTTCTGTTTTTATGCAGCCTGGTCGTTGAAAAACAATATCCACACCGTCTTTGTACCTTTTTGCTAGTTTCCACAGTAGAGATAATTTAGCTAGTAATAGATGGAAAGAAGAACCAGGTTTCAAAATCTGCTCCTCTTGTAATGTAGCTCATTCAATTTTATGATACAGATTTAAAGTGACATTGTGGGACACACCTAAGTATTATTCAATTTTTTTCAAGAAGACAGAAGAAATCCAGGGAGGTCCATCTTAAGTGTTTTATAGTATTCAGTGAGAGCTTCCTCAAAGCAGAAGAGAATGCTAGCTTGTGCTGAACAAGCACCTTCTGCTATTCCTTCTGCATTTTGTTTTACTATTTCAGAGTCAAAGTGAGTTTTTCCTTTTCCTTGGGATCTGGTAAAATGAAAATGTAAATATTTTTCAGCCATCCAAGCAGAATGCAGTTTACAACCAAGATACATTCCTCTGATGTTTTGTGGCACTTTGGTCCTGGTACATGTGATACATTATTAATGAACAGCCCATAGCTGGTTTAGTGAAAGCCAGTAGTTATTAGTGCCCTCTGGGTTGGTGATCTGCTATCTGTGGTATGGTTATGATCCCTGTGGAGTAGATCCTCCCAGAATCAGATTTCTTTCTGTGGTGATTTTTGAAAGTAGAATCAGTGTTTTGTGTCCTTTGCTGCTTTAATGCTCTTTTACTGCACTGCCAATTACAACTTCAGTTGTTCTCCAGACTGGATGGTAGAAGGCCTATTGTTCTGTAGATTTTTAGATTATATTTCTAGATTTTTGTATTTCTAGATATTTTTTTTTCTCTATAAGAGAATTGCTTGTTTTCTTCTCCTCTGCTAAACAACTCAAGGAATCTTCGTATGACTTGAAATAAATAATAGTTAATTACTTGCTCTTTTGCTTATTAGTCCAATGGATTATCCTGAAAATGCCCCTACAACTTAAACCTAAATGGATATCTACATGAATATTCAGCGTTTTGACAGTTTACTGCTACTCTGCAGTCTGAGCCTTTGTCCATGTGGTATGCAGCTTGCTAGAAATATACCCTGTGTTCTAGATACTGCAGAAAAAGGGTACTTCTATGCATGTGCATTTACTGGTATATTTTTCAGTTAATGCACAATCGTTGTGGCTTTTTTTCATAAATTGAAATTGAAAGCTTTTGTATTATCTCTCAGAACATAGTTACCATTCAGGACAATTCTTTGTGGGTAGCTTGAACTTCATCATTAGTATTTCTCCAGGTCGAAGATACATGTCCATATTACAAAAGTTTTTAATGTGACTGGCAGTTTTTACCAATCAGTCTGCGCAAACATATTAATGGTCTTTGATACCTTAGTCTCGTATCAGTTTTGGAGAAGTGTTGTGAAAACACTTGCTCTGGTGTTACAGGTACTGAGCCTGGTCTATGGATAAATGGGGAGATTTTTTTCTGCTGTAAAACCAAGTTATGATTAGTTGCTATGCATAACAGATTCAATTAAGAATACTTAAAAATGTAGCAACTAAAAAACCTGAAATACTTTATTTTTCAAATCAAATACTACTTTTTCCTTCTTTTAATTCTGCCCCCCCCCCCAAAAAAAAACAACCTCAAGAATGATTTGCAAGAAAATTGAGATAACTTCTGATCTGTCATAATTTTAAAAATTCCAAAACATTGGCAGTAAGATTTTTCTGTTTTGCAGTGAGATGTAATTTCTGTAGTCTGGAATTTGTGTAACCTTGCTAGTTACTCACTCAAGAATGACAAAATTTAAGAGATGTTTTAGTAATGGCTTTAGATTCTGTATAAGACTACCTGGAGCGTCAAATCATGACCTTATTCTGTGGAGAAAGAAATATATTCAGATCATATAGCTAAATTATTTAGATATAGGTTCTTTCCAAAGTTGAGATGTGGTTCTTAAGTGACTTACAGATGATATATTTTGGTATTTCATGTTTATGTTGACGTACAGGTTTTTTGTGGGAAGATTCCTAGACCTACATAGAGTAACACTGATGTCAGGGAAATGTAAGAGTCTGTGTATAGTTGAGACATATAAGCAATTTACTACGAAGTACCAGCAAGATACCAAAAGTTAGCTTAGTCCTGTTTTCTTATACACTAGCTGACTCAGCTAATCTTTCATTGTCAGTAAGCTCACAGTTATGCATTATGATCTTGAAGGAAAGGATGCTTTAATGTCAGAACAAAAAGGATAGAAACTGCCAAAATTCATTATTTCTTTCCCATATCACCACTTAACAAATCTTTAGTTTACAATTAACTTTGTACTGAGTTGCTGAAGGGTTGATACTTCATGACTATCCAGTGCTGCTCTTGGAGTCAAGTACTTTGTTGTAGGTATTTGTAATACTATCTTGGGGCATTAAGTGTTCGTTATTAAATACAGTATTATAATTATTCTAGCTAATTCTGAATGTTCAGGTTGTATTCTGAAAACTGTGGACCTTGGTATTTTATAGAGTTAATAGCCTTCAGCTTTCAATTGAGCATGATTCTTTTCCAAACCTTTAAGATGCTCTTTGGATAGCACTGAGGTTGCGTGTGGATGGACCTTGGTATTTTATAGAGTTAATAGCCTTCAGCTTTCAATTGAGCATGATTCTTTTCCAAACCTTTAAGATGCTCTTTGGATAGCACTGAGGTTGCATGTGGATGGCCTTCTTTCTGCTTCAGCCAGACCCATGGCATATGTCTCATTTATTCTCTCAGCAGCTTGAAAAAGGGAGTGCTAAGCGATTGGATAAACAGGGAGGAAAAGGTACGGGCAGTTCCTTAGCTTGCACATTAATTTAGCTGTAATGAAAAGTATTTGCTTATATTGTAATTTTAGAACAGTTAGTTCTGCTTAAAAATTTTAAGGTCATAAGTTATGCTGACAAATATTAATTGTCCAGATTCTTTCTGAAGAAATGTCTACCCTATGAGCTCTTTCAACCACCTGCCAAAGTGGAATGAAATACATTATGCAGTTCTGAACAATATGTTTGGAGACACTAAAGAACAAGAAATTGTACTCCAAACACTAGCAAAAATAAGGAATTTTTCAGATGTGTGAAATTCAATCCGTTAAGCCATCAGCATGTTTATGGGCCTTTGACCAAGATTGGTTTTGAAGCTATTCCATTTTAGTAATATTTTGGCTAAGATTGTTAATTATTTAGTGGTTTAAAAAATTAGGAGCGAACAATAGCAATAGTAAGAGATGCAATTGGTCAGGAAAATTGTGATGTTTTGCAATTCTATTTTTGGTTACATCTTGAGTCAATTAAATGGATTTTTTTGCAATCCAGAAAACTTTGTTGCTGTATGTGACCCTTTTTAAAAGTGGGATTCTAAATAGTATGGTGCTATGCTAGGGGTAGTAACTTCACTGAAATGTGTGGCTCTTCTTTGTAATCTTTGCCCTGCTGAATTTGTTATGTCTCCCTGCATTACTGGAAGTTCTACTTCTGCTCATTCTGTTAAGTAGCCCTAGAACTTAAATGTATTTATTCATCTTGATATTTTTACATTTTTAAGTAATAAAAAGTAATATTTTACTTTAGATTTTTTGCTTTAGTCTTTTACAAATTCTTCTAAACAGAAGTGGGAATTTGATTCAAGTATTTACATTTGTAAATTACTTGTATATGTTGAATAAAGCCACACAATATTAATAGAAACCCTAAAGTAACTAAAACTGAACAATTTAAGAACCAGACTATTTTGCGCAACAGAAATTACAGTTAACACATTGAGAAAAAAATAAATAAAATACTAGTATTTTCTGCATATTATTCAACCTCTTCCCAAACATCCTTACTTTATTAAACATCTATATTGATCATAGAATCATAGAATATAAGGTTGAAGAGACCTCAAGGATCATCTGGTCTAATGTTTGTTGGCAAAAGCATGGTCTAGACAAGATGGCCTAGCACCCTGTCCCGCCAAATCTTAAAAGTGTCCAATGTTGGGGAATCCACCATTTCTCTGGGGAGATTATTCCAATGGCTCATTTTTCTTACTGTGAAAAATTTTCCTCTCCTGTCGAAGGGGATTCTCCCCAGGAGTAACTTGTATCCATTAGCCCTCATCTTTTCCATGTGACTCCATGTAAAAAGGGAGTCTCCATCTTCTTTGTATTCTTTATTTCTGTATAATTCGGATGGAACTGTTTCAATTCACTAACTTTACATAGATCAAAGTAATTAGGTAATTTTGTGATTTTAAAACAATGAAATTCTCACCTGTTTTTCATGCACCATGGAGAGAAGTGTTTTATTGGATGTTAACTTTTCTAGTTTGCAGATCTTATGGCACTTGCATTTATTTATAATGGTTTAACAGCATTAATTGCCAAAACTTAGTGGGCTGGAAAAAATAAGACATACTTATTTTTCTTTCAGCTTGAACTTCTTGTATTTCTTACAGTTAGTGTTTTAGGCAGTTGTGTTAGCATTGCAGAAGAGAATGTGTTTTACATGACAATGTCAGGTGCTTAAAATTTAACAGTCAACTAATTGGGGACTGTAGTTCAAGAGGTTTCATGTGTAGCTGATAGTAAGATATAGTACTATTCCAATTCAGTGGAATGGGGAAGGACACTTTTTTCCTGCAGTTTTTTATATTGATAAAATATTTAGACTACAGTAAATATGGCTGGAATGAAGATTCCATTTTGAGTATGCAGTTTACTTCCCTTTTCAATTAATATTCTGAAGAGTTGTATTAAAATGTCATTTTTATTATTTCATGATTATTAAATAAACATTTTGAAGATTTTCAGATAACGCCTACTTAGAACCTATGGGATTCAGGTTGGAAGGGACCTCTGGAGGTCTACAGTCCAATGTAGTCCTCTAAGCAGCATAAGCTATGAGATCAAACCAGGATTTATCTAATCAAGTCTTGCAAAACCTGTTTGGGCAACCCATTTTAATGCTTGACTGCCCTCATGGGGAAAAAGATTTTCCTTATAGCCAGGCAAAATTTCTGCTCAGAATTTAGAGTTTTACAAGACTCGGGGGAATAAGTATTTTAATAGTCTCATGCTAATATTCAATATGTAGTAAAAATAAAAAATTTAAATTCAGGTTACTTTTAATACAAAGTATTCTGTCGATTAAAAAAATAATAGAATTATTCTTTCATAACATTTGTAGAGGAAGCTAAACTAGTTTCGGAAATAAAACTGCAAGTGGTTTTCTGGTTGGTTTTTTTTTTTTTTGTTTTTTTTTTTGTTTTGTTTTTTATTTAAGTGGGTAAATGTTTAGTGGGCTTAAGTACTGAAGAGGAATTTATTTTACCACTTCAAGATAGGTTAGTTTTGAAAGACTCTTTTACAAAATTAAGACTTGAATAATGTATGGAAGGTTAAAACTTCCATAAGTTTGTTAATACAGAATTAATTTTTACATTTTTTATATTTTTTTAACATGACATGCTCTCTCACAAACTTGGATAAGATCTCAGTCATATTATGCTTCTTCTTGACTTACTCTCTGTTCACTTCTTTTAAATTTGTCTTTGTTAGAACCGTTACTGCTTCTGTTGTCATTTCATTCTGTCACTTCGCATTTCTCTTCTTAGTTCACAAGCAGTCTACAAAATGGGCTAGTTTCAAAGTTTATTAGCTGTAGAATATAGCAGCAGCCTGTTTCATGGGATTTGAGCATGTCGTCTGGAAAACTACCACAGTTGTCCAGCACCTGATTTGCTTTGTACTGTTCTTTAAACACTGGTAATCAAATTAGTTGCTGTCATTTATTGAAGGGGAGAAATCATTAATTGTAATTCATTGTAACACATGCTTATAGAAGCAAACACTAAACTTGTAAAATAAATTGTTTTGAGTTTGCTTTTAAAACATTCTTTCTGATACTAGTTAGGGTTAAAAATAATTTGAATTGAGTAATTGTCTTTCTCTTTGACCTTAAAAATAATTCAGCAAATAGATTTTATTCCATTGACTGAAGAAGCTATCAATTACTGCATTAAGCTACTGAAATTTAGCTCTCTGTGAAATGCAATTCTGTGATTACCCAAATACTTTGTGATTGTTTAATTGGGCCCAAGCACAGGGCGTATTGTACTCATCATGTTCAGGAAAAGTAAGTTGTAACAGTACGTACTTAAGAGTTTAAGTCCTTTTCTCAGTAATTCTGTAAAAATATCAGCGAGAAGCAACAGAAAAAACCCTCACTGCTCTTCTTTCCTCTTTTGGTTCATATATTTGATAGTATTATTATTTTACTGAAAAGATTTGGACTATTTATAAAATATACGTTGTTAATCCAGCAAATTAAATATTAACAATTGTTGGGAAAGGAATAAAGTACCTTATTATACTATTGAGTAAACTGGGAATGATATGCCAATGTCTTGAATAGTTTGTGTCATTCTGGCCTTATCTCAGAAGGTTTTAGGAGAATTGGCAAAAAAAACCCAAGGATGATCAAAAAAATATGGGACTTTACAAGGAATGACTAAGTTGAGGACGCTCTTAATTGGAGGAGTCAAATTTTGCAAAAGTCAAATTTTGGATGATACTGCAGTGATCTACAAAGTTACAGATTGTGTGGAGGCTGTAAATAAGGAATAATCATTCACTGCATCTTTCAGTACCAGAACTAGAGGCTGCCCAGTAAACTTAGCAGAAGGAAGGCTCAAAACAAGGAGAAGGGAGGCAGCCTTTTATGCAAGAGTTATCTGATGTAAAAACTCCATGGCAAGTCACTTTATAGAAGCTGGACATATGCACAGGTTGAAAGGTTGGCTAGGCAAGTTCACAGAAGAAAAATCCATTGAGAGTTACTAAATACCCAGAAGCCCGTCTGTCTCAAATCGGAGCTGAAAATAGTTGAAGCTGGAAGAGTATTGGGGTAATTGCCATTTTATGTTTGCACTGGTGCTATTATTTCTTGGGCATTCTCTTAGATCATTGTGAAGGAAGGGTACTGGGATAGTGGAATCTTCAGTCTGGCCCGTGTTGCAATTCTTACGTTCTTATTTTTGTATAAGGTATGAACTGCTACTCTTTATGACCTGCCTCAAGTACCAAGCCTTTTATCCAATACAGAGTGTGAGTAAGGGCAGGCAGAGTGGACATTTTGCATATAAAGACATGTGTGATCTTGTAAAGTAATAATGTACAATATTCAGAAAGCTAGCAAAGAAAGAAATGTCATATCCACAGCAAAGCTTATAAATGTATTTGCAATATGCTGTTGGTATAATTTATCTCATTTATTTCTGTTCAACAGAACTAAAACTTGGTTAGTAATCATAGCTGCTGTCTGTGTTTCCCTTCTGCCAAAGGTCTAGACTAGTGGCTTCCCATAAATGGTTTAGCATAATATTTTCTACTGTGTGGCAGGATGCCCCCCAACCACGCCTATGTAATTAGTTTTGCTAGTCTTCCTTTTTCCCATACTTTGTTGCATTAACACACTCTAAAAAGCATAGCCCTACAAGCTGCTGAGCTGCTCTGAGTCAGTGTCCTGTGAACAAAGGCTTTATGTATTAGTTGCCAGACTTTTTCTTAATGCACTGATAGAAAAATTATTAGCAGTGCACTTGAATAAAATATACAGAAATTTCTGTTCTGTTCTCTAGGCCAGCTTTAGATAATCACATCCATTTAACTCCATCTAAATTTTGTCTCCGTACTGAGAATGCAATAAATCTAAGGAATCGCTTTTGAGGAACAGAACACAGCAAGTTAAGTATTACCTGTGTTTTGGTGATAGTGCAAATGCTGAATCTCTCAATTGTCTCTGAATGGTAATGAAGTCACAGTTGTCACTCAGGTAGGTATCTCTGCATTTCTGATGCACTAGTATAAAAATTTATGCTGTGGATCAGGAGCTATCCCATGGAAAGAAAATTAGATATGCCACAGAAAAGTTTTGAAACACTCCCTGTAGTTCTGCTAGGCTCACAGTTTCCATCTTGCAAGCTTTGTGCCTTAGTATCATAATTAATTTTTGAATTTCTGCAGTTTTGAAATTTACATATGGTTTATCCAGATAAAGGGTTTTTAAATTACTCTGTTGAAAGATACCTGGTTGAGGAGTCTCAGTGTTGAAGGGGACCTAAAGCCTAGGTTGAAACAGAATTAACATGTTCTGAAGAAGGAGGATAGATTAATCTATGATTGGCTACAACTTGTAGAAGACCTGGAGCTACTTCTGTATCATGGCTTATGCTGTCTATACTGCTATCAGTAAAGTGATTCCAATATACTGAAGACTCAGTCAAACCTCTTTGAATATCTTGGGTGCTGATGGTAATGCAGAAGCACAGAACTTGGTGCAGGGTTTAAAAATTGAAAGAAGCAAGAGAGAACTTTGACTAACTACCCTAGGTTGAGCTGATGCTGTTGATGCTGCTATGACTGCTGTGAGGATATCCCTCAAAAGTATGTTTATAGTAGTATAAGCCTGTTTGTATAAGCTTACTAATAATTGAGCCATCAATCTCTGATAATCTTAAAGCAGTGGAGAGAGAAGTCTGATGGAGCTTATGGTCACTGAGGATCACTAAAGAAAATACACGGAGGAGGGATGAGTGAGAACAGCAAACCTGTACATGTTGGATACAGAATAGAAAAAAGGAAGAAATAACTTCTAATGATGGAGAAATCAATGCAGAGCAGAGAGTGAAGTGGCATTGCTAGTCCAAGGGCTGCAAGAGACAGTCTTTGGAACCACAAGTGCCTGTCTGTTTCTTCAGCAAACAGACTCAGCAAATTCTTCAAATAAGGGTTTGCTTATGAAACTGTCTCTAGAGTAATTCTAGAGTCTACACTGTCAACTAAAGTACTCTAATTAGTTTCTACAGTGTTCATTTTCCTTCATGAAATTGTGGCTAGACTGATACTTTCTTACTTTGTAGTCATGTATGGTCTAGAGAAAAGTTCTAATTAGAAGAATGTGGGGAAGGGAAGTATTCCATCTTTTCCAGAGTTTCAAATTATGTTAACAATATGTCAGCAGACAGCATGGAATTATCTGTGGTTTTATGCTACCTAATTTTAATCCATCTAATAGTATTTTCATAGGAGCAAAGATTGCTCTGTGATAAGCATCATATCTGAACCAGTCAACAGTATTGATACTGTTTGAGTTGTTTTCTTTATACTAGCAGAATACTGACATTGTTCTTTTAAGCTTCTGTAGATGTTTGTCTTGGATACTCAACTAGATAGTGATTTAACAGTTTGTAGCACTTGTTATTCTGTACTTCCTAGTACTTTATGCTCTTCTCATTGTGATAGCTGGTAAGGAGGTGTTTCTATATGAGGTTCATGGCTTACATTGGGAAAGGATGCTTTCAGTCTGGATGGTGGCAGAATAAACCCTGAAAAGTGCTAAAATGTACATAAATAGAGATAATCTTAGAAAGCAGATGACTAAAAACCCTGAATTGATTATTTCCTCAAAATAACAAGATTTTAAAGCTAGTCCACTGATTTTTGGTATCATGACTTTTTATCAGTGATTTGAAATGGTGTTTCATGGCCTAGGGTATGTCTCAAGATTAGAACTGCCTCAGGGTCTTCATCTTGTCTTTAGAACTATTTTTGTTTATCAAATAGTAATTTGGTAAACATTCATCTATGAAGTCCTCTATTTTAATGTAATTAGTATCTTTTGCAGTAGCTCTGCTATATGCTTGCATGACACATCATCACAGTGTTGAAGAAAAATTTCTCAATTTATTTTTTATGAACTTAGTTGAAAATTGTTTTAGATGCTGAAGGAGTAGAATATACTTGAAGAGAATCTTCTATTATATCATAATCGCAAAATCAACTTTGTATATCTGTCCTAAATACACTGATAATACTACTGATTATGGAAAATTTGCAACTGCTGTTGTAATGTTACATTGCCAAAATCGATGAAGACAAATTACAGCAAAATATTTTCAGAACAGAGTTTATTTTTACTGTTCTGACTACATTTTCAGTTTAGAAAAAGTAGTATGGAAATGTTTCATCTACAGTGCAATTATATAAAATATTTCTTTTCATATAAATCAGGAGAATTGGAGCATATATCAGTAATAGTTTTTCTAGCCATAGCTCAGAATTTCGTTTATCCACCCAAGCTAAGTATCAGAAGTAAATCCAATAGAGCCAGACTTTGGTTGTCTATGGCAGTTTTAAAGACATGGAAAACTAATAATAGAAAAAGCTATTTCTGTTGAGTGATGTGTAACATGTATATTATGCTTTTCCTTCCTTGGTTTAAATAGCTCTTTTTGGTTTGAGGTTTTTGAGGAAGAAAGCAAATAAGAAGTGTACTTTATTTTAAGGCAGAATGCTGTTGCGGTGTACCACTTTCTGTAAGGCTAAGGATATGCTGTAGTAAAGCTTTTAGAAAGACATCAAAAAATACTGCTTTATAAAGAGTATTGCTGTTTGTAACCTGTGCAAATCTAATGAATGACCACATTATCTTAAGAGTGATGAACTGCTGTAGAACTGTGATGCAAAGCTTTTCATAAAAACTGACCAAAAGTCAGTATTTGTTTTATAACTATTTTTCCACACAATTCACTAGCATTAGTGGCATTGTCTGCACTTGCAAAATAACCACTTTTAAATTGTAACTGAGTATATGTATGGAAAAGAATATGGTGAAACTCTTCACTGTTGAATATGGTGAAGGTGCTCACTGTTTTTTAATTTTTATTTTCCATAATTTAGAAATGGGGGCTGGAATTGTCAGATAGCTTGAGATTTTTGATTCCTTTTAAGGAAGTCTGAGATTTCAGTTTGATTCAGCAATAGTTAAGTTTGTAGTTCTAGGTGTTGAAACTAGGTTAACTTAATTTTTTAAAGTAGAGGGGTTTTTGTCTGGTCTTTTAACACTTGTTCAAACATGAGACATGTATGATAGGGTGCATAGATAAATCCTGTTGCATAACATGAAGAAGAAAAAGTAAAAAAAATCAACTTCTTATAAACCCAATGTGTTTATCATTGAGCAAGGGTGTATGAAAAGGACAGTCCTTATTTGAATAGCTTATTGTTGAAACCTACAGTAATAAAAAACAAGTGTCAAAAAGTATAACTTGGTTTAAAACAAGTGAAAAATAAACCCTTTCTTTCAGAGATAACATTTTTGGAAATGTTCCCTAAAAATGAACTTTTAATTTGTAGTAGTTAGCTCTGTTTCCTCTTAGTCAGGACAGAACAAGTCCTTAGGCTTTGTTTTCTGACAAACTTTTCAAGCAGGCTTATTGGCAAATCCTGTAGTGTTATATATATGAAGTACTTGTTCAGCTGTCTCAAAGTTATGAAGAGCTTTATGTCCAGTCATACCTATTTGTTAGTTTTGTCTAGCCTGAATTTTATGTTCATGTACTTTTTACATTTATATTCCAGCCATCTTGGTAGGTTTTTCCTCAGCAATTTGCAGTGATTTGTTTCCTAAACTCTTTCATTAAGAAATATTCCTTAAAAATCCTCAGTTATTTCTGTCAACATCTATCTCAAAAATTACTCAGGCATATTGGTAGCTTTCAGGTAATTTTAGAGTAGGTTTATGTTCTTGTAAGTAAGCAGCTTCTGTTTCATACTGGTTTTGAACAGTTTGCATTTCTAATAAGAGTTTCAATTTTTTATTAATTTATCATACTTAAAGAAAATATATGCAGCAGGTTATTTTAGTTGATTAGTTAAATTATTTAAAGTGCATCCAATGGTAGTATTCATATATGTTTCCAATGCTGTTTCATGTATATTTCTATCTTGATGGTGTTAATTTGATGCAGATACGTGTTTCTGACACAGTGGACATTTCCAGTAACATACAGTTAGTAATGACAGTGCTTTATAGAGACTCTTTTCTTTTCATGGGCCATTCTACATAATCAGACTGGTGAAAAGGGCAATGCTATACTTGAATGTACTTACACATTAATGCGTAAGAAGCGGTAATTAATTTTGCCTTTTTATCGATTACTGTTAATACCACTGTTAGAACAACTTTTTGAATTGTAATACACATGATTCAGAAAGTTTAAAAAGCCCCAGAACTCAGAGAAGTGTGACAGAAAGGCCCCGCCGTGATGCTGCAATGCCGACAAAGTTCAATTTATTCATCTGATTTAAAAGAAAAATTTAGAAAAATTTATTTCAGCGTGAAAGAGATCTCTACTGGGACAGAGGGACTCAACTTTGCTGATAAAGGCATGACAACATTCCCTGGATGGACACTGAAATTATTTCTTTTTCAGATTGAGGAGGAATTAACTAAGTGCTAAAGACATTAGAAGAAAAATTAATTGAATACTAAAATGCAGTCTCTACCTCTGAAGTTACTTAAGCCACAGAGCTGGGGGCATCTATCAGGGAAGGTATCAATCTGTGCTGTCATGCTGTCCCTGAAAGGACTCACAAGTGACTACTGTGGAGGGAAAGTCAGATGAACTGGATACCTAGTACAGGTGTTCTCAAATTATGTTGAAATCAACTGTTAATGTGAGATTGAATATCTTTTAATGACAGCTTTTTATCCTATGTAGCTTCTAGAATAAATTACTTACCTTTTTATTCAAGGAGTGCGTGGAGGTATGATTGAATCATTGTGATGCTTTCTAGCCTTCAAACCTGTGAATTTGTATGTCTCTTGTTTTTTAATACAGGAATACAGTTGCTTATGTAGAACTCTATGTGAACTTCATAGTTGCACAATTACATGCATTAGGCCTGCTAGCTGACAGGTTGCAGGGATTGAGAAGTACCTTCTCTCCTTTCCCCGCAATGTAGATCTAGATGGGAGAGAAATGTCTACCTTCTCCTAAGGTATCTGGGATTGGCTCTAGCTGCAGATAACTTATCTGACAAGATTGAGCAGTGCTTACAGTATTTACAGAGAACTCATCTTTCTTATATATTTGACTTGAGTGTCCTTGTCAAATGATCAGGATCATACTAGTCATCAGATTTGCAAAGGAAAGGGATTTTTCTGCAAGTCAGAGTTGCAGATATTGAGGTTTCTTCAAGAGACAGTCCATAGCTTACATCTAGACTAATAAAATAAACATGTCACTGACTTTTTTTCTTGCTTGGAGGACCACCAGCACAGAACTTCTTGTGTCCACACTAATAAGCTGACTTCTCCAGGACAGAGTAGCTTCATATGTTTTGTCTGTTCATAATTGTGTGTGGCCACCTTCAGAACTTTTCCTGGGAATTCTTTGAGATTAGTTGCAGTCATGGGCCAAATCCATGCAAGGAACTTTTTTTTTTCTTAACAGTTTGATGATGTAATGGTTTGAGCCTAGAGGGCAACTGAAGCACCATGCAGCTGTTCACTTACCCCTTCCCCCCCAGCACTGGGAAGGAGAAAATGAAGCAAAATGGTCAGGAATCAAGATAGGGAGGGATGACTCACCCATTACGGTTGTTGCCAAAAGTCAGACTTGTTAGGGGAAGAAAAAGAACAATCACTTTAACTCAAACACTAACGAAAACAACACTTGATGCACAAGGTGGAACAGTGAGAAGCGCCACCACATCCAAAAACACCTCTGCCCCACCCTCCCTTCTTCCTGGACTCAGCTCTGCTCTGGATCTCTCTACCTCCCCTTGGGAGCGGCACAGGGGAAGGGGAATGGGGACTACAGTCAGTTCACCGCTTCTTCCTCCTCGGGAGAAGGGGGAACACTGTGCATTCTTCCTGTGCTCCATGTGGTTCCCCTTCCATGGGAAAGAGTCCTTCATGAGCTCTCTCCAGTGTGAGTCCTCCCCATGGGATGCAGCCGTTCCCATGCTGCCCCAGCGTGGGTCACCCCTGTGTGTTGCAGTCCTCCCAGCACCAAACTACAACTGTGGGGGCTTCTTTTTCTCTCAAAGGCCCAGACTCCTTTAAGCCCAGCTGCCTGCCCTGGTGTGGACTTCTCCACAGGCTTCAAGTTGGCCTCTGCTCCACCAGTGACGTCCATGCCAGCCCTGCCGTCTCACCATGGGTTACAGAGGGTCTCTGCTCTGGCACACCTGCCCCCTTCCTCCTCCTTTCCTCTACTGACCTTGGTGTTCGCATAGGTGTCCTCCTCACAAGTCCCCACTCCTCCTCTCAGGTTCCCCTCCTTAAATACGTTGTCGCAGAGGCACAGCCACAGTCACTAATTGGCTTGGTCTTGGTGCAGAGGTGGGTCCAACTTGGAGCTGGGGGAGCTTTGAGAAGCTTCTCACAGGAGCCATTGCTGTAGCCCCCTCCCTGGCTACCAAAAAACCCCGGCCCCTCAAACCCAGCAAAGATGGACTTTTAAAACAGTTTGGTAATACAGACAGTAGAATTTCAATGTCCAGGGGTGTGGTTCGTTTTAATTTTTGATTTAGTGGTATAGATGTATATTTTAGCATGGGGCATGTTCATGTCCTGCCAAAAAATGCTAGAAATATTTCCTTCTCAAGTGCCCTTGGAGGGCACACTAACACTTTCTGTTTGATTCATGGCATGACAGAAGGCTATTGTCACCCCAATTCTTGACCATCCAGTTGAACTGATAATGGTCTATCTCTGCAGTTTCCTTCCGGCTGATGTGTCAGTCAGTCAGTTGTCAGTGACAGCTGTACATCTGTCATCCATTTCCCACCTGTCTGATGTGGCTGTTCGGCAGCCCTGCAGGTGTGCCCAGAAGTCCCAGACCTCTTCCCCATCTGCCACATCAAATGACTTCTGATTCGTTCAGGGTGGGAACGAACACATAATCACCAATCTTGCCTCATACCTCTTTCCACATTCCACTTCCCCAGCCTGGTTACATTTCAGGGACATAGGCACTCACTTCATTAGGAGACATAGGAACTTCTGTTCCAACTTGGCCAAAGGATTTTGTTGGTATCTCAAAAATGATCAGGCAGCCATCTTATCCTAAGGTTTTTTGCAACCTGCATATCTGTATCCTTACATTCAAATTTTGTGTGATGGCCCACTTCTATATTCTGTCAGTGAATCAAAAAGAAAATGCATTCACATTTTGCAAACTTCAGTTTTGCGTAACTCTTGTTGACTGTTGTTATAATTTTTAATGTTTGGTTGAGATAATTGTTGACTTGATTTACCTTTTGTTGTCTTTGGCTCCTTAAATATTTAATGAGGTCCTGGTGACAACTATGACCCATCTTCACCTTTGTGGTTTATTTTTTATTTGTTTGGTTGTTTTTGTAATAGCAGTTAGACCTATCTAATCTCATGGATAATCTGGATGATTTGTCACTTCAGGGTTTTCTTGGCTTGAAGCTACTATCTGGCAAGTACTGACTCTGTAGTTTTCCTCATTTTGGAACCCAGCATCTGTGAATGGATCCCTTGGAAATTCAGTGTCCTAGTTTTGGCTGTAATAGACTTAATTTTTCTTCGTAGTAGCTAGAATAGTTCTGTGCTTTGGATTCAGTATGGGATTTGGTATGAAAAGCATGTTGATAATACACTGATGTTTTCAGTTGTTGCTAAGAGATCAAGGACTCCCCAACTCCCCATGTCCTGCCCGTGTGCAGGTGCACAAGGAGCTGGGAGGGAGCACAACCAGAGCACCAGACCCAAACTGGCTGGTGAAATATTCCATATCATGTAACATCATGCTCGGTATACAAAGGACAGTCAGCTGGGAAAGGGGGCTTCTCTCTACCTTCTGGGATTGCAGTTGTCGGATTTCGATATTTTGGGATCACTAGCTGGGAGTGGGCTGGGCATCAGTCGACTGGTAGTGAGAAATTGCATTTTGCATTGCCTGCTTGTACTTTCTATTACTGTTATCACTTTATTTTATTGCAGTTACTAAACAGCTTTTATCTCAACCTACAAGTCTTCTTCTACCTCTCCAATTTCTTTTCTCATCCTCTGGGTGGAGTAAGTGTGAGCATGCGGCTGCATGGTGTTTGGCAGCTGGCTGGGTTCAAATCATGACATTCAAAATGAAGTGGTGTCAAAACCGAAAAAGACAAGTTAGGTTAAATCATATAGAGAAGCAAATGATGGAGTCAAACAGTTTGGTGCATAAAAATTATCAGAGCTTTCAAACAAATCACAAACCATCCATATGAAAGGAAAAAAAAAAAAAGAAAAAAAGGAGCTTAAAGATGATATAGGTGAAGTAGGTCATAGGACATTGAAAACTTAGAGGGCTTTTTCTGTTAAACTGAGACATAAGGGAGTGTCTGAATACTCCTTACAGGAAATTACTTATTACCTATAAAATCTGAATATTTAATGAATCCATAATTAGAATATATTACTACCTGCATATGTTCTTGCAAAAATAATTAGCATAAGTTTTCTTAGTTTTATTATTTAAGTTTCATTATTAACATGTTTTCTTACAAATGCTAGCCTATGCATAGTGAAGAATACTTGCTACTCAGCATAAACAGAAGGATACCATGGTCTTTGTTTTTCAGAAATATAACAGGAACAAGGGACTTAATTCATATAATTCTGTCTTATCATAGTTTGTTGTGAAACTGAACTGAAGGTGACGAGTAACTTCAGATTGATACTTGTATGAGAGTAAGCAGATTCAGGCCATAAAGGCAAATTTTAAGCTCTGCTGAAGTCAGCGATAATATTTTAGTTGTGTTTAGTGGAACTGGCTTTCTTATTAAACATCCATTTTATCTAAGGATGTATGCCCTGAATTGTTTTTCTCCTATTCTCATTAGATATTGAAAGACATTAGAAGACCAGTACTAGCAGAGTATTGCACAGACTTCATTGTGTTCAGTTCTAAACTACATTTTAAAGAATTTGTGCAATTTTGAGTTTTGTCACTAAATAAGCCTCAAACCTGTCTACCTTCTTTGAGGAATAATTCTGCGTGAACTTCAGTAGGATTATATTCAGGCTCTGTCCTAAATATAGAAATAAGAAGTTTGCTTCCTTAAATATCTAAAAAAATAGGAAATAGTCAATAAAGATCTTTCTCTGTGTGTGTGTGTCATCTTAAAGCTTTGTGACACACAAAACCTGATTATATTCCTTCACATTTTATACAAGAATGCTGATTTGACTACCTCCCCCCTCTTCAAACAGCAAATGGGAAGTCAATGAGAGCTTTATGTGCATATAGGATGGCAGATTTCAAACCACCTTGATGAGATCAGTTCATATGAACATCTGAGTTCAAAATTAGAGCTTAATCCAACAAACTGCTCCACACTCAGTACCTTTAAAAATCACAAGAATTCCATGTGGTCACAGCAGTCTACATGCATAGAGGGTTTACTGGATTTGTTCCAAATTTTAAGCTTTGTTATTTTGTCCATGGCTTGCAGACAGACCTTAACTCTTTTAGCACTGAAAGGTATATACCTTGTGATCAGATTCCTCTTTGATAACCATCATTGGTTTATTTTTAACAGAAGTGTCTCGTGGCCTGAAATTAGTAACTATTTGGGTTAAACATTAAAATGTAAAGGTGGTATCTTTTAATCTTTGTTTTCACTCTACCATTCAAAAGAATGGAAATAATTCTGAAACATACTGCAAGGAAATCAGTATAAATCCTTGAAAATCAGAGGTGTTGTAGGAGTGTTCTCATATCACTAGCCGTATCATAGTGTAGCATATTCAAAAGACGAAGGTGTAATTAATGAATTGACTGCTGCATGAGCACTGCTATTATTACTAGCTATGCCACAGAAAACATTTTCATTCTGTTTTCAGCTCCAGATATTTACATGTTAACTACACAAAAGTGCATTGGGCTTCTGTATTTGTAGGATTGTATCTAAAATGATGAAAATTCCCCTTTAAAGGCATGATTTGGCTTTTTCCAAAAATGTTTTTCATTTTAGTTGATTATAGTATACTCTTAAGACACATGTAATCATTGGAAGATAAGGAGAAGGGATCTATAATGGCAGTTTGCAAGATTTTTTTAAAAATACATTTGGGGTAATAATTGAGAGTTACAATTTTTAATTAGAATCAAAGTTTAAATATTAAGAGTTGCAATTTGTATTGTTGATAAATGTGAGACTGTAAGAGGATTCCAATTATGTTCAAAAAGTAAAAGTTAAGTGTTTCGAGTCGGTAGCCATCTAGAGACATGCTGCTTTAACTTCATAACAGCATGGTAGACTGCTTTATGGAGGCAGTGATTACAGAGATCCACTTTAACCATTTTTTTCTTACTGGCAGGTGTCCCACTGGCCTGAGGCCAGCGGCTGTGAGTGTACTGCAGCTTGTGGTTTACACCAGAGTGTAGAAAATGCCGATACCAGTTGGCTGCACATAATTAAGCTGATTGTGGTCTGACAGCTTGAACTATGATACAGATATGTGATAAATATACAAACTATCTTACAAATTTTATTTCTCTGACATATTTTATCTACTTTTTTTCTCCTTAACAGATATGATATCTGCACTTACAAAAACAAGCCTTGTGGAACACTGGGTAAGATTATAAAGAGAAATTTCAGCTTCTATTTTTTGTTGCCTTGCTTTATACTGAGCCATTGATTTATTGACTGATTAGATCTTTTTAAGTTTATGCTTTCAAAATTTTGCAGTTTTATAAACATGAACAATAAAAGGTAACCTAGGTGGCTTTCAGCGCTTTGTTACATTGCTGGAAGTTTAAATTAAGTGAGCTGCTGCTCTATGTTTATTCTCTGGCAGCTGTAGTTCTGATAAAGTCTAGCAGATGACTCAAACATACTTGTTACAGAAGACACCTTGCTGTTTAATTCCATTTAACCTGTCTCCATGATCTAGTTAAAAAAGTACAAATAAAAGACCTCAGGAAAGTTAAAAACCAAACCAAACAACAACAAAAAAACACCTTACAAAGGAAACAGGCTTTGATGTTTACACTCTTGCTGTGTTGTACACAGGGAGTACAGCTTCAGAATGTTCCTTTCATAGACTTAGAGAAAACAGTGATATAAATTACAGTAACATTGAAACTTATTAAAACAATGCTTTGACAATGGAGATGCACACATAGCAACCTTAGGTGCAAGATGGAGAGCTATTGTTCTCTCCATACTGAAATTTGTTACCAAAAGTTGTTACCTTTAATACTGCTTTAATATACGAAAGAAACATTATTCAGAGACTAATATAACATTTTTTTTTTCAATTTGCATCCTTTCATAAGTCTTTCAGAAGTAATTAAAGTTACAATTGTAATTTAGCTTGTTAAGATTATTAATACTTTTTTCAATCAGAGCTCATAATTGTATTTGCTTTGTCTTCACCTGTATTACTATATGCTTTGATAGACTTAACTCATGTTAATTTTTCTGCAAGTCCTGCTTCAGTCAACATGATGCTTCTGGCACAGGGATGTAGTTTACGTGGGGAAAGGTACTAGAGTTTTGCCTGTGGTAAATATAAACAATATCCACAGCACATTTTAGTAAAAGGCAAATGGTGCTGATGAATTTCTAGATGTTACTGATTTTCTTTGACATCTGTGTGGAGGAGACAAGACTGAAGAGAAAGTTTGAAAGAGCGTACATTCACACACAAACTATTTGATATTTTTACGTGATATTTTTAACACAGATCATTACTGTACTAGTTTTTACTGTATCAGACTTTGGCATAAAGGCAAATTCTGCTTCACTTGAATCCAGCATAACAGTGGACAGACTTTGGCAAATGTTTTATTAAACAAAAGGATTGATTTAAAAAAAAAAAAAAAAAAAAAGTAAAAAATAACATATGCTATCAGTTCCAACTCAGTGTTATAGGACCCTTGGCAACGCAACCATGGCAATTTATTTGCATTATAGGCATTGGATTGGAGAAGAGACAAAGCCCTGTGGCCCTCTTTTGCAAGGCACTTAATATGCTTAAGTCCCACTGACCTCCAGTAACTAGCGTTAAGGATATATATAGGAAGTCTGTGAACAAAAGTCTCAGAGAGGTCTCAAAAGGTCAAAAGAAACCTGAATTGTTGATATTCTAGGAATAAACAGAAGTCAGGGATTTCGTGTGGCATAGACACGTCTCTCCTATTCCAGTTTCCTGAAACAGGAAATCTTCCATGGAACCTCTTAGAAAAGATAGACCTCAGACGTCTTTGCAGCACATCTGTGGCTCCAGTGAAGAACTCCTTTTTTTAAATCTGAGCCATAGACTGGGTTCTTGACCTATTTCTGTCACTTTGTGCAAGCATGGTAAAGAATTATGTTTATTTGGTCCTGTAAGTCACTGAAGCAAGTGCTCAGTTGTAATATCTGAAGGTAGAGATGACTTTATTGGTCAAATGTGTTGGACTTTGTGGGGGAACATGACAGTTGGTATATAAGTATTGCCATGTTGTCTTCAGAATGTCCTACTCATTTAGAATCGCATAGGTGAACTGTATTTATTATATTTTCTACAGTTTTCACACTGCAAAAAATATACAGATTTTTCTCCATGAGTAGTTCTTGTCTTCTGTTGTTTTATCCATCTCTCAGTAGGTGTGTCTACACTGATGATTTGTTTATAGCAATAGTACTGTTTTGATGCAAATTCTACAGACACACATTGTCACATTTTGCCTGTGTCAGTTTGGTTATCAGAGTAGTTTTGGTGTATGCAAACTAGATTTGTTTTGGGGAAAATTAATTCAGAGCACATATTCTCCAAATGCTCCGTATGTGCCTGTGGGACACATGAAGGTCTAAATCATGGGCTGTATTCTCCTGATATCCTGTAATATTTTTTTCCCTTTAGAAAACATTGAACCACATGTGTGGTGAGTATGTTCAGCCTATGGGGTTAAACTAGTCCGAGATAGAGTATCCAACCCACATACAAAGATATGTGAGGAGCCTCAATATCAGTGCTTCACTCTGCTGACCCACTCCTGCGGCTCCAGATTACTTGCTATTGTGGACACAGCCAGGAAGCACTTGTCATCTTACTACTTGCTTACTGTTAGTCCAAACAGAACAATTGAAGTGCCTGCTCATATAAAGAGTATGATTTCTCTCTTCCTGCCCCCCCACATCCCCGCCCCATTTCACCCATCCTCCCAATCAAAGTTACATTTTTCCCAGTCATTTTTTTGTTATAGTGTAGTTAACTGAGCAGGTAATTTCCTTAAAGAAAGGATTACTGCTTCTTTCAGATGAGAAATTCTAGGGAGGAATAGATTAAATAAATCCGATGTTTAGGGCCTTCTCTAGTGGCACTAAATTATGACTTCAGTAATTGTGTGATAATCTGTTGCTGAAGAATGTGTAAGATACAGAAGAGCCATATTCTGTAAATGCCAGTGGCTTTCCCTAAAGAAAGTTTTTAAAAGGTCTTGTAATACAGTAAGGTTTTAATTCCAGAAGATGATGGGTCATAAATGGAAAAGGCTTCCATGCTTAAATGAATTCTTGTTATTAACATGTCTCCTCTCTCTTCATTGATGCATTCAGTTTTGTTTTTTTAATTTTTTTTAATGTACCATGTGGGGTTTTTCATAGCTAAAAAAGTTGCTTGTATGTTTTTATGAACCCACTAAACTTAAACAGATTTCTTTAGAAAAATAATGTGGATACATTTTACTTTCTTCAGGCTCAAGAATGTTAAAATAGAAATGCTTTCTTGAATTCCCTCTCCTGGCTCAAGTTACTAGGTGGTCCCAAGTTACCAGAAGTAAAATTTATAAATCTAACCCCTAGTCTAGACATTTTCCAGCACTGACTGCAGTTCAAAAAATATTAATGTCTAGCCGGCAAAGTGAAATTCCCCCCAGTGATTTTGCGAATGACTAGAAAGTTAACCTTTTGCCAACTGCTCCTTCTGTGCATAGAAGTTATTAAAAAGAATCCAGGCATTTATAACTAGGGCTTTTAAGACTGAAACACCTTGGCATGACCCTTTGTGTCTCCTTCTGTTTATTCAGGCTTGGCCTCTGTGGCTGGAATGTGTGAGCCTGAAAGGAGCTGCAGCATTAATGAAGACATTGGCCTAGGTTCAGCTTTTACCATTGCACATGAGATTGGTCACAAGTGAGTGAGTTTAAAAAAAGAATACGTTTTAATGTGTCACCTTTTTAATATTAGTTCAATAATAGATTTTTTTTTTTTTTTCCCTGCATGGCTGTGCCATCTCTATTCTGGTGCTCCATGTTTATGTATATAATATTCATGACTGGCAGTACATTTTATTTAGTATATATTACCAAGGGCTTTAAATTTAGAACTGAAGACTCATTGTTTACCCTTTGATTTCAGATTCCAGTTAAATCTGTGCTTTTCAGATTCGGCTCACAACCTTACTACTCTTTCATATTTTTAAATATTTGGCTTTGAAAATTTTCTTTTTTTCCCCCCCTCTTTCTTTTGTCTACCTTTCGTTATGAAACAAAAGCGGTTAAAAGGTATTTTTTTTGTTTTTTTTTGTTATTTTGTCTTAAATATAATTCAAACTATTTATAGTTAAAACATATAGTCAAACTAATTTACAATTAAAACATTGATTCTGTTGTCAATACTCATACAGTTTAAGTCATCTTTCACTCAAGCATGAAGTATGTAAAACAGTCATAGATCAGTCATAGCATCACTTGTTAAATTTTAATCATCACCGTATCATTTTAAAGAACATGATGTTATGAGAATGATAAAATCTGAGTAGAGTTTAGTCTGGAAATATTTCAGGTCTTCCTTGAAAAGGCAGCATTGTTAGTACATTTTGCTGACTCTAAAAGACTAGGTACCTTCCATTATTAAGGGGTTTCCCTCTTGGTTTACATGGGTTGACCAACACTGAGTTATGGATGACATGTTTTTCCAATCATTAGCTTGTGGAACTGCTAAAAGTTCCAATGAAGACTGAAATGGAAGCTATCAATCTGCTGATCAAGAAAAGGAGTTGGAAGTAAACAGTTATTTCCAGCCCACGTATCATGTGAGAGAATTACTGGGCAAATATGACCTCATTTATATTATGTATGAAAAAAATAATGTAGTCACACTGAAGTAGATGAATTTTAGAATCCAAAGGCATTTAGATAAGTTCTGAACAAAAATCATTAAAAACATATGTCATTTTCCTCATCTTCGTTTCCTTCCTTCTTTTCATTCACTTGCATGAGTTGAAAAAGATAGGGTAAAGGAAAAGATATTTCCAGTGTTGAGGAAAGAGCTCCTCCAAATCACTCATAGTTCTGAAAGTCTTGTTAATAACCTCTCTTACAGTAACAGGTGACCTTGCTGTGAATTTGTAACATACTTAACAAGAAAACAGTCTTCCAATATCACATCTTCATTCTAACCTATATGTCATGGAACTACATATTTCATGCATGTTATTTCACAGATGCATGAAAATAATTTAAAAATTCACAGCTGTTTATCATGCAAAGCTGGCATGATGGCAAGATTTGAAGAGCTTAGACTTTAGTTAGAATCTGGGAAAAACAATGTGATGAGAGCATATATCCTGTGATCACAGGAATTTTTTTAATCATCTGTGTTATCTACATTCCATATATTTTGGCTTTTTATACATAGTCTTTTAAAATATTGAAATCTCAGCTTTTTGAGTCTTTCACCTCATCCTGTAGCTGGCATGACATGTCAAATGCTGGTTTGAAAAGAAAGCAGAAATCATACTCTACTAGCTTTAACCAATGCACGGTGATTAGAGAAAGTTGCACTGCAAGCTTGGTTTTGAAAATGAATATACCATGTAGATACCTTCAGTAAAAGCTGGGAAGAATATGTGAGCAAAAAATCTTTAAGGTTTATAATGTTTTGTGCTACTCATGCATCACCTCCCATTCATCCACACTGTGACTGAATTCTTCTACGTCTAAATCAAGGAAGTTTCCTCTCAACTTCCTGCTTCCTAGTACCTGCTAGAAGATACTTGCTTATGTGAGTAAAATAATTGTTTTGGGGAGCCTTGTGAATTTTTCTCTTTGGCTGTACCATGATGATTGCTTTTCTCTTCAGACATACATGGGAAATAGGAAACTGAATTTGACTGTCAAAGGAAAAATAGAAGCAATTAAGCGACATGTCTACATTGAGTATATAACATACAACAAAAAAAGCACTCAAAATTCGAATATGAGGATTGCACTTTGAAGGATCATGTTTTTATTTATTATGTAGTTGCCGTGCAATACCGAGTCTTTTTAAGAAAATGAACTGAGGAATAAAATTCTCTTGTGATTAAAAGAGAACGGTAATGATAATACATATATTCTGATAGATTATCTACAGTTTCTCCAAAATTTGATTTGTAAGATTGCCTGGTGGAAGTATGGCTCAACTTGTTAATTTCTCATAGTTTAAGAAATTATAGAATGATGAGAAGTTACTAGATCATTCAGTCTGACTTTCTGTATATCATAGTCTATTAAATTTAACTTGTTTAACCTTGTATTGGTCCAAGTAACTTCCATTTGGTTGAAGAATATTATCCAGAAAACCACGTAGTTTTGAAGACTTAAAGAGACTGAGAATGTGAGTGTGATTATTCTGGTCAGTTATACTTTCTGTTAAATATTTGTAAGTCTTTTTAAAAATTTTGTCTTCTGTTCCTTACCACTTATATGTGTATAAGCCAGTTTTGCTGCAGGTAAGCTGTGTGCAGCTGAGACTCATAACCAGCTGTTTTTATTGAAGACAACCATTCACTGTGATTAACTCTGTGTTTGTTTCTTGAAGGCATAAAGAATGGTGTTAGATTAACAGTTTTATGGTTGTTTCTACCTATGCATGGTTCTGAGAACAGCCTTGTATTACTCTTAATACTTCTGCGAATCAGATAAAATTCAGTATGCCCTTCAGACTAGTGTATTGAGAAATTTGATTTATGATGCTTGACTTACAGAATGCTTACATTCCTACCATTATATATTTCACACTGAAGAAATGCTTATGGTTTCTGGTAAGCAAAAATCACTAGTTATTTCTAATGGCATGAGTGAGAATTGAATGTGTATCCCCTGCATGGTCAAGGAAAGCTTGACTTTCCCTTCTTAGTGAAGAAAGGAACTATTTGCAGGCTTGAATATACTCAGACAAGTTGTAATGTTTAAGATACAGTCCCATTTTCTGTTTTCCTACAGCTGAGTTAAGTGGATTTCTGTTCTATACTTTTTAATTTGGATACCTTCTAAAATGCCTGGCATGCCCCATGCATGCTGTACAGGGTACTTAGGTGAACTGATATGGAATTCCAGGTTTCACTGAAAGGAGTATGTGCCTAAAAGAAAGGCATTGTGCCATTCATTGTTGTGGTCATGTGGAGTTAGCAGAGATGTGGAAACTAATTAACAAAGTACAAAAGAACAAAGAAAATGAAAGGGGAAAAAAAAGGAAATGTCAAAACATGAAGACAGTGGACTAGGCTTAGAACAGAGAGCTGCCCATAAAACTTACGGAATTTACTAGTGACAGACAGCTGTTGAGGGCTGTAAAGGAGAATGGAGAGAAGGCTGATGGCTAAACTAATTTCTGAAAAGTCAGAATTGTCTTGACTTATAGAAGATAGTAATGAATTGAAATTCAGAGGAGTTTGGCAGTCATATCTTGATGAAAAAATATGTAAGAAATAAGAGATTATAGTCTAATGGAGTAAATTGTCTTCAAGATGAAGAACAGCAACAATATTTTCAGGCTTTAATTTAGTTCTGAATTTAATTTAGTTCTGAATTTAATTTAGTTCATAAAGTATGCCTGCAGTTCTAGCACTTGAGTCTGTATGCAAAGTAGAAAAATGGCAGAAATACTCCTCCTCCCGTATCAGAAAGTTGGTCTTCAATGCTGGAGTAGAAATTTCTTATCTAGGAAATCCTAGAGGTACTTTCAGAAGCTGATTATCTCATTCTTCAGCAATCAGTGAGCTTCATGTTTGATCAGTCAAACCTCAGCTGCATTGTAGGACCTGAGTTTGAGCGAGATATTTTCTAGAAGGAATATGTGTCAAGGAATGTATGTGTTGTACACCTAGATGAATACTCTGATCTGAGGTAAGAGGGACGCATATAACAAACTTCAAAGTAGCTTTCAAAAATACTTGAAACACAACTAGGATGAACTGAGCTACCATCACTGCCTGTCAGCTCTCCCATGAACAGATCTCCAGTTGATGTTGTCATCATTGCTTTATCTGTGATGATGTCATCATACATCTTCAACTATAGCAGGGCTGACAGACCATCTCAAATCTACAGTGTATGAACACTTCAACACCAGCCAGAACAAATTAAAACTTGTCCCTGCTAGATGCCTCAGTCATGCTGGATGCCTAGGGTTGACTGAGAATGATGCCTTAAATTTTTAGTAACTCTTCTAGTTAAAAAAAAAAAAAAAGAACAAAACTTGTCCAGTTTTTGGCTGGACAAGCCACATAAGACCATGTGTAATCACAGTCTTGCTGTCTCATGTTCCCTGCCTCAGTCTCTTTTGTTACAGGAGCATTGCTTCATGTCTGCCTTTGCAGGTATAAAAGCATACGGTTTCTATAAAAAAAGTCTTCACTTTGACTTGAATTCAAATGATGTTTTGTGTATATGAAATTAAATGTCATAAATATTGCAAAGCATTTGACACTGTCCCACATGACATCCCTGTCTCTAAATTGGAGAAACATGGATTTGGTGTGTGGAGCACTCAGTGGATAAGGAATTCGCTAGATGGTCACACTCAAAAGGGTTGCAGTCAATGTTGTGATGTCCAAGTGGAGAGCAGTGATGAGTGGCATTCCTTGGGGGTTGTTCTTGGAACCAGCGCTATTCAACATCTTTGTTGATGACATGGACAGTGGGATTGAGCGCACCCTCAGCAGGTTTGCCGATGACACCAAGCTGTGTGGTGCAGTTGGCACACTGGAGGGAAGGGATGCCATCCAGAAGGACCTGGACAGTCTGGAGAGGTGGGCTTGTGCAAAGTTCATGAGGTTCAACAAGGCCAAGTGCAAGGTCCTTCACATAAATGAAGGCAATCCCAAGCACAAATACAGGCTGAGTGTTGAGTGGATTGAGAGCAGTCCTGTGAGAAGGACTTGGGAGTGGTAGCGAATGATAAACTGACTGTGAGCCAGCAGTGTGTGCACGCAGCCCAGAAAGCCAACCGTGTCCTGGGCTGCACTGAGAGAAGTGTGGCCAGCAGATCAAGGGAGGAGATTCTCCCCCTCTACTCTGCTCTTATGAGACCCCACCTGCAATACTGTGTCCAGATCTGGGGCCCAGAACATAAGAAGGACATGGACATGTTGGAGCAGGTCCACATGAGGGCTGTGAAGATGATCAGGGGGCTGGAGCATCTTCCGTATGAGGACAGGATGAGAGATTGGGGTTGTTCAACCTGAAAAAGAGAAGGCTCTGGCGAGACCTTGTAGTGGCCTTTCAGTACTGTAAGTGGGCTACAGGAAAGTTGAGGAGGGACTCTTTACGAGGGGGTGTAGTGATAAGACAAGAGGTAACAGTTTTAAACTGAAAGAGGGCAGATTTAGATTAGCTATCAGGAAGAAATTCTTTCCTGTGAGGGCGGTGAGGCCCTGGCACAGATTGCCCAGAGCAGCTGTGGCTGCCCCCTCCCTGGAAGGGTTCAAGGCCAGGCTGCACAGGTCTGGGAGCAACCTGGTCTGGTGGAAGGTGTCCCTGCCCATGGCAGGGGGGTTGGGACTAGATGATCTTTTAAGGTGCCTTCCAACCCAAACCATTCTATGATTCTGTAAAACATCAGGCTAGAAAAACAAGTCTGGTTTCTGTGTCATGTTTATATTTGCAATATGAAAAAGGCTTGTATCTAAATATCTGTGAAATGTTATTTGAAGTTTAGAATTTACAATACTAAAATAATTTGACTAACATTAAAGCATTCTAGTCAAGGAAAAGGAATGTAATAACACTTCACAGATCTTGACAAAAATATAAGAAGAATAAGTGGGGATGAAGAGGAAGGTTATCATAACCTTCAGGGCATCATGAATTTCCAAAGGAAATCTGAGCTCAGAAGTTTGCTTCTTGATTGGAGCCAGTGTATAAATGTGATCCATTCATACTTTGGCTTTATATAGCACATAAACCTTACTTGATGTTACTCTTGTGGCATGAAAGCTGGATGGCTATGGCAATTTAAACCAAGAGACATGTGGGCTCTACTTTCTGTAATATTCCCATAGAAGTCTGTCGTTTCCCCATAGGAAAGTTCAGATTTCTGAATGAGCTTCATATCTTTAGTAAATTAGAATTTTCTGTGCTTTTACAAACTTCATACGTTGTTTAATACTAAATTATCCTTATATATAGAAATTGTATTTGATGGGGTATTTGATCATCAGCCGTAACTCATAGAAGAACAATGACTAGGAAGTAAATGGAAAAATGTTAGGATAAGAGTATGTTAAAATTATGTTTAATTTCATGGCAAATAGGTTTGTTACAAAGCTACCATTATTCAATTATTTTGTTTCCCAGGTTTTCAGGGAAGTGTTATGTTTCACCAAAGTCAAAATTATAATTCAGCATTACTTCAGAATAAAGGATTATGATGCTCCAAATTGTATAATGATCTCCAAATGGAGGAGATCATCAGTTGAGGTTAAAATCCACATTAAGAAATGGAAATACTGAAGTAACTAATTAACCTTGATTTCTCCCTTGAGAGGAACAATGCAATATCAGGTATTTTCAGTAAATGTTATGAACGTTTGTGTTTCTCAATTAAAATAAACTGATTTTTCAAGACCATACTTTTTTATTATTTTTTCTTTTATTTGTCATGTCATTTATGGGTGAGTTGCAGTTTTGCATGCTGTTATGAAACTATAACCAATACTTTTATACCATTGGGTAGAAATATATGGAGGGCTACGTAGAAAGAGGAGAACTTTCTGTTATGACATGTTATGGTTAAAAAAGCGAAGAAAAAGTGCTGACCTTCTATTACTAGGAAACCATAAAATACGAAGATTGTATCTTCTCCAAAAATTTACAATAACATCATATTATTTAACAGATATTCACTGCTAGTACACATGAGGGTAATTAAGAAAATTACCATGTATGTCCACACACAAATTAATCTTTGTTACATGTAGTTTATAGCTCTGACATTGCTGGGGGAAAAAAAATCTTTTATTCTTTAATAGTAGATTATGTTCACATTCATGTACTTTTTGTTGAACAAAATAATACTGAAACATGCTGGTTTTCCCTTTCTTCTCTCCTTGTACATGTTCTAATGTCACTAAGAAAAGGCAATTTAAAGCTATGGTAACATTTACAGATATAGGGAAGCAGATAGTTTTCTTATTTTTTCAATGTAGGCTGTAAATAGACATTCTAAGCTATATGAAATACATACATGGATTTAAATGAGACCTTTTTAATAAGTATGAGAAGAAGTACAACATACTACAAAAATAAATTAATACAAAGTTTATTAAAAAGTTGGTATCTAATAAACTGCCAGTTTTTAAAAGCAAATTATAATTTACCCTTTAGGTGTTCTATCTAATACAAGAATTCTTGTTCAAGCATGCCTTCTTTGTTCTCACTGTAGTAGATATTTACTGTTAGTAATTTTTAAAGTATTCTTCAGTGGTGCACTTTATGACCCTTCCTTGGCCTTTGCTTCATTCTCTGTAATTGTTGTGAGAGCAGTGTGTCTAACTAACATGTGGTGGCACTGGAGGAAGTTCTAGCAATATACTTAGGTCAAGATACTTAGCCTGAAAATGACCCATTTTGCTCTTAATATGTATGGGCTTTTTTCCTAAAGAGTTACATGTAGTTATGCAGCTGTGAATCAGCCTCAGATAGTGGAGAAGACAAGTATTTGATTTTACAGTATTTCTCTCGCTTGTGTTCCTGTAACTCTGTTGTCTCAGCTGACTCAGGATTCACAGTAAGCTTCTTCCTTACACTGTTGAACAAGTGGCAGAGCAAAGTAAGAGGCACTGCTTTAGAATAATTAGCTCAAGTTCATGTAACTCATGAATTCGTGAGTGACTAAAAAATTAACATTCCCTCTTGTATTTCGAGAAAGGAAACAGTGTTCTCTGTGCTTCTGAACGCTCCAAACCCTCGGAAAGCTATGAAATGGTTTGATAGGCAGATCATTAGCACTGCATTTGGAAAGCAGAGATAATTGATTGTTAATGAGAAAAACACTTCACTTAAGTAGCACATTTGAGAACTTCAGTGCTGTAAAAATACATGGTATACAAAATAAACCTCTGTGAACAGTACTGAGGAGCATTCAGATTGGTTTGTGTGTCTTCTCTGAATCTTAAGTGTTTTGATAATAAACGAGGATGGAAGCATCCTGGCTGTCTCACAGAAATATCTGCTGTCATTTCAGGTGCATCAGCAATGAGCATTTTGGCAACCATAACTATTGTAGTTTAGAACTACCCAACAAATCAGTAACCTCATCTTAAACAGAAATGAAGTTGTAGGGACCTGCAGTATTGTTTCTTCACAAGATAAAGGGTAGACAAGAAGTTTACATTTCCATCCTCCTCTCTGCTTATACCCCAGGGTCTCTGGTTATTTACTGCTGTTTTATTCAGTGCAGCTGAGACTAGTTATCTCCCCTGTGATTTTTTAAGTCAGATCTTAAGTTGGATGTGTATTACAAATTACTTCCCTTAGATAATTTTTTCATATACAAGGAGAAACAGATTGCCAAGATGAGAAGAATCCATTCTATTACACGTGATTGTAAATGAAGCAGGCACAGAGCACTAGTAAGATGTGCTGCCTTCTTAATATTTTTTAAGTAGCATATAAACTATAGAGAAATTGCATGAGAGTATAAATTACAATTTTAAAGTTCTTAGTGTAGCTGCTTTGCACAGCTCTTAAATGTATGTTCCCTAGGGAAGAGAGGAGCCATTGTGCTTGAAAAGAAAGAGCTACCGGGTTAAATATCTTCCCTTGAGATGATAGGTGGAAAGGTAACTTCTTAGAAGTCCTGTGTCACCTGAGAAGACTTCTCACTCTGTCTTAGCTCATCTGGCTGTTCTTTTAAAGACAAAATTATATTTGTAATTGTAGACAGGCTTTTTAGGCCAGTGAAAGAAATACAGTCTGCATCTGTTTAGTGAGTTTGAAAAAGGTAAGTAAATTATAACAGTGGCTCCATGACAAGTATTTTATGTTCTTTCATTTCTTCCCTGCCTCCCCTCCCCAATTTTAATTGCAAACATGCTTTTGTAAAAGACATAGCTTGAATGTAACGGTGGCCAAATATAACCAGTGTGTTCTGATGGAAGTAAAACTGGCACTTGGACCAGAAATGTGTTTTCATCTGCAGTCTGGGCCATAGGAGTGCAAATGACTGGGCTGTGATGGCATGTTACCACTACCATCTTTTGAATAGATGACAGTAATTGCAAAATGCCTTTCCAAGCATCAGAAAGAATTATCTGCTCCTAATGATTAGTTTCTTCCTAAATTCAGAAGCAGGGTCAAGTAGAAGAGCCTACCTGGAAGGGTATAGATGATTTAGGCGAATGAATATTTCTGAAAACTGAGAATACCATGGGCTCATGAAAAGGCATTGAGTTCCTGTGTGCATCGGGAATCACAGCTTCCATTCACAGACATGTTTTTTACCAGGCATACCACTGCCACCATCAGCAACATCGTCTTTTTTACAAGGAGAGCTGTAGAAGGAAAGCTATTAAACTACAAAGTTTGTTCTTTTTTTATAGGCCTAAAAGTTACAGATTTCATTTCCCAGACAGTTGAAGTCTGCTGTTTCTTTGACAAGTGGTATGCAGTAACTAGGGATAAGCGGGATATCAGATGTAGTCAGCATGATCCAATTCAGCTGTTTCCCACATATCCAAATGACTATTTCTGTAAAGGAGTCACTCATAGAAATTATTAAAAATGAAGGTTTTCTATTTTAATAAATTGTACAGAGGCAATTCAAAAGGAAATGTTTCTACTTAAAGTACCCCTAATTTCAGGAAATTATGGCAGTTGAGAACTAGGTAAATAAGGCACATTTTTTATTGTAAAATTCTGGTTCGGTTTGTTGCATTGGACATCTCAGTTCTCCCCTTCCAAAATATATATCAATGTTGAAGACTGATAATAATAATTAACGCTGGTCTGAAAGTTTTATTGTAATACATACATTGCTCAGATGAGTTGTTTTTAAAGCTATATTTTTTATGTGAGGAGTATTCTTCATTTGATGATGTAATAATGTAAGGTGTCAGTCAGACCTTTCCCATGTATAATGTAGCATGTGGCTTTCTGCATTTATGAGATACCACACAGTGAACTAGATGCATGCAGGCATTACTACAGGCTAGGTATTCCATAGGGAGACATCTCACCGGCAAGGAAATTGTGCTTTTTTGATGATGAAGTCCTTCCCCAGCATGTAGGAAACATCCGTCATTCACTGATATTTCTTTTCTTTTATCAATGCAATTAATGGGGTTTGGGAGGAATGGTTAACCTTGCATTGTGCTTGTAGGTTGTTATTATCAGCTGAAGATGTAAAACAGTACCCAGTATATTGAAGTGCAGAGTAACATGAAGGTCTTGTATTTTTATACAATATTCTGGAGCAATATGTTCAGATTAATACAACACCGCTGTTGCTTTTTTCAGTAAAGAAAGTGGCATGACTGGTATGAAGTGGCATTGTCAATAGATAAATGGCCAGCCTCTAATCTACTACCATTTGTATCTTCTGGCAGTCAGTCCTGAAAGTTTCTAGAAAATCAAAATGGAGTGCCTCAACACATTCGTGTTCCTGTATGATGAGTAAGAAATCAGGGATTCAGTCTTTTTATCATTTACAATACAGAAGGCTCCAAAGACTCTCTGTATGATATACCAAGAAATTACAGTTTTGCTGCTGTGGGTATGCAGAAGCTCAGTTTTGGCATTTCTTTTAACTACTCTCTGTCTCGTGGTCAGGGAAGCTCCTGTCCCTCTTATTTCATAAGCCTTGTGCCATGTTTGGGAAGAAGGAACAAACTTGACCAAAGGTTAATATTTAAAGAAATAAATTTTCTCCTCTCAAGTGATTGAATGGAAATTAATCAAAGGCAGACGAAGAAAACAGGGTTTTAGAAATGTGTATGCTATTAAGAAATTATCTGTTCAGGTGCTTCATTTATGTCAGGCCAGTCAGATATATGTGTTGATTAATGGTAAAAATTTAACTAAAAATACTCTGTAATGAAACTCTTTTCAAATAGATGCTCTGTGAATTTCCATCTAGTTTTAATTTGATGGTTATTGTTGATGATTTATAGCTCTAAAAGTGTGTTTCAGTAGCACAGGATTTCTAAGACATAAGAATTCTTCTGCCATATTTCCTTTTCCAAACTCATATCATCTTTGTTGAAAGTCAATTAATTTGTTGCCTGGAAATCTCTGTTGGCCAAGTGCCACCGAGAGGCACTTTTTACTGTATTTTCTGCTCATTTTTAGTTGTCTGTTACTAAATTGTTACTGTATTTTCTGCTCATTTTTAGTTGTCTTCATTCTGATGTTCCATGACAAAGCAGAGCTCTAGTAGAAGGGCTCCAAGCCATTCTAGGGGTGTATACAGAGAGGGATGCATACAGCATGGCTCTGGGAATGGCAAACCCCATGTTTTGCTTGAGTTACCATTGGTGCTGTGTGCCAATACTGTACTGTAACAAAAACATCATCTATTCTCAGTTTGTCCTTGTTTACTAATCCAAGTGTCAGGGCCACAATGTATATTCCTTATTCGTGTACAATACCAAATAAGAACTGAATACTCTATATTTTGTATGCAAGAATATTGTTAAGGATTCCTTAAAAGCTTTAGGAAATAAGTAAAATGCTTTCAGAAGTCTGTGGGAGAAAAGAAAGGTATGTAATTCTGCACTATTTTGAATAGAACTTGACTGATCCTGTTCTCCACTTCAGAGTTGTTCTGTACTAAGTGTGTTCTTTTAGGTCCAGCATGATATCTGTAAAGGTGACATTAAGTTTTAAGAGATGTCTGGTGCTGTAGGAAAGTAATGGGCTATTTCTTTCCTCTTTTGGGCAGTTTTGGTATGAATCATGATGGAATTGGAAATTCCTGTGGGACCAAAGGTCATGAAGCAGCAAAGCTAATGGCAGCTCATATTACAGCAAACACCAACCCTTTCTCTTGGTCAGCCTGCAGTCGGGATTACATCACCAGTTTTTTAGAGTAAGTAATCTCTCAAAAAAACCCTGAGTTTTCAAAAAATTGGCACCTTTCAGGTTAAGTAGTAGAGATACCGTGACCTGTTCTGATGGCTTACATTTTTAAAATGGACAGAAATGTAGCAAATCACTTAGGATTTTTATTTTGTAGAGCACCTTTTCTGTGTAATGGCAAAAGTTTCTTCTGCTCTATTCCCCACCATACAATTACCATTTTTAATCTATTAAAAACATTTTTAAGTACTGATCATATCTCATTACTTTATTAATCTGAGGGTGAGAAATACAGAAGGGTGGAATTTGTTTATGAAGATGGGAGGTTTGGGGTTTTCTTTGAATACATGCATAATGTGAGGGAATCTAATGAAGGAAATAAGGTTATAGCTCTGTTCCTTCTACATTTCATTCTCCAGATTTTTTCATGCAGTCTTACGGGCTTTTATCTATCAACGTACTTTGGTACCATTGATAAGAATATAAAGATTATAGGAGAGGATGGCGTAGATCTTTATATTAATACCTTAAAATTGTGCTAACCTATACTTCTGTGGTGATTTTTATCCACAAGTAGATTGCTACCTGAAATTTTACTTCTGTATGAAAAAATTTAAACAGTCAAAATATGTTAGTCTCAAAAATGTGCTTATATCCATGTATACATTGTATATATATATAATGTATAATAAAGTATGTATTTTAAATTGTGGAAGACAAACACAGAACTGTGAGTTCACTGAGAACAGATTAATAGCAGGATTTTTTAAAATGGCATATCATGGACTTTATGGGAGCAAGTGATATTCGGTTGATGGGTTCAGTGCGATCAGTGCAATCTTTTTTTAAGAGTTAAAGGTTGTTCAGTAGTCCAGACACTTTATTTTAGAAGATGGACTTAAACCATTCAAGTGGTCTAACCATGAGATTTCTAAGAACAAAATGAGCTTTTCCTCCTCTTTCAGGGTTTTAACCCCAGAATAAGGTGCTGTATTCTGAATCTTACCTGAAGGGACCCATCTAGACCGATAAGTTTTCTTTAGGTTGGCTCAAATGTAGCTTCCCACACAATGTAGAGAATCACTGAATTGGAATGAAGAGGTGTTTGAGGTATATGCAGAGTCAGTGGGCAGAGGCAGATGTTTAATGTAGTGCTGTTAAGAGGAAAAAGCTCTATGGTTACTGTATCAGGTTAAGGCATTTTGTATTACTCCACTGAACTGTGCACCCACCCAGTTGTATGTACTGGAGCAATTAAGATGAGTGTCTGAACTAAAGCACACTGAATAAGTCATCCTTACATATATATGTGATACAGGTTTCTCACAAACAGGAGAGATATATATGTACTTGTTTAACCCTACCAATATATATAAAAAAATATACACAGTAGTTTTGTTTTATCATTACCAACAATTTCTGTTAATGCAACACTGTTCCCATTAGTTTTTCTAGCATGTTGTGCATCTGAGCTCTAACTATGACAAAGAATATAGTTTTCACATCTATTCTGAGAGATTATTTCATAGTTTAGTAGTTCTGACTGTAAACTTACAGTTTAGGTGTTTTCTTTTATCAGTTGGGCATTTGTTTTTTACTGTTACCATTCTGCTATTCTCTGTCTCATTTACTTCTATTTGTTGCTCTCATCTGAACTCCATTTTGATCCCCGTAACTGTCCTGACAATAAGTTGTCTGTGGAGGAAAATTTCAACTGATTCAACTGATACCTAAGAAGTAATTTCTTACGTATGGGTTTAGAGGAAGAAACATGGTAAAATTCTGTGGCTTGTGTTATGCTGCAAATGTTATAGAGCTGAACATTTGTTCATAATGTTCCTGCACAATTTTAGATTTGAGACTGAGCAAACTTTGTTGTTTCTATACTTGATATGTATGCAATGATCTTTCAGGTTCTTACTGTGAGATAAAAGAATGTTTAGCTTGTGCCTTACTACTTTATGTTTAATTTATAAATTAGCTTTATTATTTACTGTTAGCATCTCCATTATTCTTTTCCATTCCGTAGGTTTGATTCACTGTTAAGTTTAATTTTTAAGTCTGTGGGATGTCAGTGAAATTGTAGTTATATTAGCATAAAGCCAGAATAGTACTCTGGTGAATCTGTTCCCATAGTTCTAATCTCTGCAGGATTTTTGAGATACTTCTCTATCATTGCCAGTGTTTGCAACTCTACTCGAATTACTACCATGTGTGAATTTCATAAAAAAATCATTACTGAAGATACTGATATTTGAGCTAGAGTAAAAGAAAAAATTTACATGTAGCTTCAATAATAAATGTTATTTCATTATATTTTAGCTGTATTTTTGTAACCCAGAAGGTAGGTGTTATTTTTTTCAAAGCCACCTTGGATAAACATTATTTTACACATTACAATTATGAATAGATTTTCCAATTGTATAGGGTACTGTGTTAAATAACGTACTAAGAGCCAAAGATAACTTCTCCTTCATCTATTAATTTTTCAAGCTGTTTTAGAAAATGTCAGATTTCTCAAACATGATCTGTTCATCATAAATCTATGCTTTTTATTGTTCATGGTTCTAGTATCCTATAAATGAGTTTATATTTTTTTATTAAGATAGTTGTTTTATTATTTCATGAAGTAGAATAGTCTGTAAAACTGTATTTTTTTTACTAGTTTCTAGTTTTCCCCCCAGATTTTCAGGTCATCTCCTCAATGATAGAAGGAAGCTGTTGAGATACAGTTACACAGGTGCCTGCAGGACAGCTGTCAGAAGACTAGATCAGTTTTTTTTACCCATTCACACCTTTCCTTAAGACAGAACAGATTTAAGAGCAGATATCTTATGTTGCAGGTAATGATCAGTGAGCAAGAAGCAAAGAAAAATAGCTAGTTTCATCTGGTAGCAATTCTCTGACTGCTCCTATAAGAGCAGAACAGTCTGCATCCAGACATGAAAAATTATTCCTTTCTTTCCTTATACTTCTTCATAACCTAGCAACAGATGAGGAAAATGCTGATTTAGAGCTTTAGAGGCAAAGACTCTAGATGTTGTCATCTGTGCCCCCAGATAGATTAGACTCTGCACCCTTTCTTTCTGTTTTTCCTCAAGAATGGGAAGACAGCTGGGACAGGACCCAGTAGTCTACAAATAGGAAGACAAGTGTTTTTTTTCTGTGCTGAATGAGTGTGGCTAGTTTAGGGTTCATTTACCTATGTCTAACAAAAAAGATAGAACGTGATGGGACGAAATGCAGATACCCAAGCAGAAACCTGAGGCTGTAAATCTGAATGACATACCACAACATGTTTTAGATTGGCTTGGATCTGGATACAAGTTTGGGCAGGGCAGTCACAGCACCATGATAATGCAGCTGGATGAATTTCACTAAAAAGTCATTATGTATTCACAGTATTACATGATAAGGTAGGTTAACGTGTATTTACTAGTTTAGGTCACCACTTGCTACAGCAGTTCCGTGCTGTATGCCATTTTGTGGTGCAGATACTACATTGTCCTTTATCATCAGTCAGAAGCATTTTGAAACAGAAGTCATCCTGGTGACAATCAAAGTAAAGCCTTGTCTTCAATCCTTCTCTTCCTCAAGACTTTCTTAAAACTACACCCATAAACAAATTGCCCAGACTAAGGCTACTGAGAAATAGCTATTAAGTAAAACTTGGAAAGTACCAATTTAGTCAGGCACTAGTTGGAAAAACAACTTACCTTGCAGGATGATCAGGATGAATATGGCTCAAAGGATGACAGTAAGACAAAGCAAAGCCATGTGTTGCTAATAGAGCTATCAGAATTCTCAGGGATGACCAGCTGGCATTGGCTCTGAAGTGGCCAAAGAAAATACTTTTTTCTGGGGAAAACATTCCTTCTAGCACGTAACAGCTGTTTTCTGTCAAGCTTTATGTTAGAGTGAAAGATTGACTGAATTCAGTTTATCCACTGAATTGTCCATAAGTGCTTTACAATGGCTTTAAATTTCACTAACCTTTTACGGAATTGAATGCAGGAATACTGAGAGTTGAAGGGTTGGAGAGCAATGTCAGAGAACAGAGATTCCTGTGAGAGGAGTAGAAACACTTAATATCTGTATATATGAGAAATGATCCAAGCCTAAAAATATTGTTTGTGACAGAAAACCAATTAGTATAACTTTCATTCTGTGCAGCATGCGTGCGTGCGTGTGCGTGTGTGTATAAAAATACATGTAACATGCAAGTTTCATTATATCCAGCATATATTTATACAGTGTGCCTATAGAGCCATGCAGATATGTAGACATGAAGAAGAGATGTTTCTGCTTAGGATTTTTTATTCAGGTACTTTTACGTTTTGTAATATCAAAATCTGGGTGATTCTGGAATCATAGTTCATTAATCTTGTCAGTATCAGATAGGAGAAGGTGTTAGAAGAAGCCAGATGGCCAGCTCTGTCTTTCAAAGGTAGAATTGTCTTTGAAGATGAATGGAGAAGAACCAAGAGTCTTGAAACTATTTGAATAAGTAAGATTTATCACAGGAAATCTTGAGACAGTTTCTAGGATTGCCATATAGCATAATTTCAATCATAGACCACACCTTTCTAACTCTGGAAGGGAGACCAAACTACCTTGGTCCAAGCAAGCCCACGTGGACAATGTAAAAATAATCCAGTGTTTGGGCCCAGACATCATTTACCCAATAATCTTGGACATACAAGGGGATATGCAAGATGAATATAGGATACATCTATCTATGCCTCATATGTTATCTATGGCAGATGGGCCAGTCCCCTGGTACTCCAGGAATCTAAATTAACTTTTGAAAAAAATAAAAGCCAAGACTAGTTTTGAAAGATAAGCTCACATCAATCATACTAAAATTTCTTACCTCTCTCTATAAATCAGTGGTGAAAATTTACATTCAAGATCTTCTGTTGACCTACACTTTGGATTATAATTTGCTTCTTTTTTCCTTAAAGTTTACTAGGATTTTTTTTTTTAGCTATCAGATAATTGAGTAAAAGGTATATGTCCCCAGTTACTGTGGATTTCTGAAACTTTGAAAGTCTTTTTTTGCTTAAAAGGCTACTCAGTTAAAAAAAACCAACCAAACAAAACAACAAAAGAAAAATCAATCAAAACCAACCAAACAAAAACCAACAACAACAAAAACAAAAAACCAACAACAACAACAAAAAAACCACAAAAACAAAACAAAAACAAAAAACCACCACCAACAAAAAAAAAAAAAACAGATAAAAACCCCCCCCAAACTCAATTTCAGTAGTCATGGGCTGGCAATATGTTTCTGAGTGTTGACTTTGCAAGTACTACTCTTTATCTACCTATGGGGTTATTTAAATTTAAAGAGATCGTGAAGAGCAGAGTCAGCAGCAGATTCCCATTAACTTATTTGTAGAATGTTCCATTAAATAAATAGAAAATAACAAATTGATCCAATATTTTATGGCTTAGTATATGCCAAACTCTGAAGGCCAGATAACAGTAGATTTTGGTAGGTGGATGATTTTGATAGATGGACCAATAGATTTTTACTAATATGGCTGCTAGTTAATTATTCAAATGAATAAAAGAACACTTTAGAACATAGGCCATACTGTGGTGGAAAGCATACACTAAAGAAATAGCAAATTATCTACTACCAAAAAGAAATATTCAGTATTATGAAAGGATTGTGCAAAATTAGTCTTTAATATGAAATAGATAATAAGACATAGAGCCAGACTTCCATAAAAGATTGGAAAGAAGCAGAATTTATCATGAGAGTGAGTGGTAAATCCACATCAGTATCTGAATTTCTGTAGCATTCAAGAATGTTTTCATTTAGCAATCATATTCTGGTTCATTTTAATTTTAAACATACTACTTCAAATCACAATTCCATTATTTATGCCCTGATTCTGCAAATAGTTATGTTATGTAGACTGTTGAGCAATCTGCAGAGTTTATTCATTAATGTGATTGTTAAGGAGCTTTTGTAACCTGTACAGAAAGATATCCTGGTGCTCTTAAACACCAATTTTTACTCAGGAAAAGTATGTAATAAATATGAAGTAAGGATTCTATTAGGAGCCATGTATTATATGTGGGCATGGAAATAATTCATGTTTTCCTATGTCTGTATATCTATAAAGTGCGCTGTGTTTATAGTTAATACATTCTACTATAATTTTTTCATATTTTTATGGATAATTTGGTAACAAATAAAATGTTCTGTATACTATCCATATACTTACGTTTATGACTGTTTAGCTATGACAGATAATTAGAAATAATTGTAATACATTTAGTTTATGATTATTAATCACAGCTTGCATTATAGCCCACATCATCATCACAAATGAGCCAGTTCTCTAACATTCAAAACCTGTTTTCAGTGCCAGTGTTCTGGGATATTTCTTCAACCATTGAAGGAGTTATGTTGTACTGTGTATGTTTTTGAGATGTTTGGGAATAGGTACCATAATAGGGGCATGAACCCTGAAAGGTCTACATCTGTGGTTTTTGCTTTTTCTCTGTATTGGCCTTGGATATAGCAGTGATGTCTGTACAGAGGTGATGATCCTCAGTTTTGCATTGTTCAGTCTGTAAAGATTCTATCATTGAATCCCTGGTTGCTGCTTTTCTGATCAGGCAGTTAGCAGTGATAGCATGTCTGAGATATTAATCTTTCAGAGAATGCTGTAGTATCCTTGATATCCTATCAAACAGAAGATCAATTTGCTATCCTTTGATATTAAAATACAAAACAACGTTTAAATTATATTGTAGAGTGTTTTACAAAGGTCTCTTGAGGCACTACACTGGAATATTGGGATGAAATGACATCGAGCTTAGCTATTTTATAATTGAAACCAGTCCCACTATGTCCCATAAAACCTCGTTAAATGAACCTAGAATGAGGAAAATGAGAAAGTCATTGAGTCCTATTAGTATTTGTGGAGTAAATAGAATGTAAGGATGAGTTTGAGATCATGTTATTTGTATTGCAGACACTAAAGATTTATCCACTCCCTGTTCAAAAATGTGAATGCTCCATAGATCTGTCCTGTAGGTTTTTTGAATTTGTATATACTTCCTATGGAAGATAAAATCACAAAGCACAAAAGCGATTGTGAGAAGAAATTTTCTAAAATTGCAGAGGTGAAGGTATTTGGGCATTGTTTTCCTTCTGATTATCCTTTTTACATCTACACAAAGGTTTATTTTCACTTTTGTAGCTCTGATTGAAAATAACTATTACTTCTCTGTTTACAAAGTGCCACTGATACCATTGTTCCTGCACCCTTCTAGTTCATTCCTGTAAATGTAGCAGATTTTTTATCTCGGGTTTTGTTTTGATGGAGCAAAGAGAAAGGGAGAAGAGCAAGGACATAGACTCAAGAGTATTACACTATTCCTGAAACTAGTAGAAGTTGTTCGGAAAGTTTATATGGTCCTCAGCCTGTGTTCATCCTTTGCACAGCTTTGGTGAGACCTATCATTACCCATGGAAAGTCCCTGCTTTTATTAATGTGTTTTATAACACATGCCATTTCTTTCCCAAAACACTTAAATTCACAAAATACAGTACCAGTTTCTCACTCTAAGTTTATAAAATGTGTCAGTTTTGTTCAGCTACTCGAAAGAGAAGCAAATCTTCAGTCTAAGAGGTGGTGATGTAATGTAGCTAGTAAATGAATGACTGCTTATTAGTCATTTACTTTCTTTTTTACTATTGCAACAGTATTTCATTATGGTGAAAATCCTGTCATTAGAGCAGAAGAGGCGTATTTTTGCATTTACTACAAGGATTTTGACTTTTCTGCTATTACGTGTCTTGTAGAGTAGGTAAGGGCTTTAATTTACAAGTATGGTGAATTTAAAGATTTGGATCTGATTCTGTAATCTGTTTCATGCAGGGGTACATATGCCTATGGAGAGAGTCACCGAAGGTAATGAGGGTTTTTAAATGCTGTGCCCTTGGCTGTCTGTTTACAGGATCACAGTTTTCAGACCAAGCTTTGCACTATTGAAATCTATGGAAATGTTCCATCGTATGAAATACTAGCTAAAGCTGATGTCAAATGCTAAACTTCCCACTGCTTGTTTAAGCAAAGTTCCTATCTGCAGCCATTGCAGAAGAAATCAGATTGTATTTGAATTATTTTCATATTGGAATTATTAACACGTACTTCACATACACGCAAAACACAACACTGAGATATTTCAAAAGAATGTAGGATAGTTTTTCAACTTGTGCTATTAGAAAATATATATGCTTGCAATAATTAAAACTGGAGTAAAGGGATGAGTACATTACTTTTTATGCCAGAACCACACAGTTGATATTTTAAAGGTAGATTTCAGCGGAGGGGAGGTACGTGTGTGTGTGCAGGTGAATCACACTGAATTCATTAGTAACTGAATATCCAGTTTTTTTTCTGTATTTACCTGGTTATTGCCTTAGTTGCTGTTTACTGCCTTCTGAAATGGTTGGCAGTAGTTTTTTTTTTGTTTTTGTTTTTCCAAAGGTTTTATTATAATATTTCAAATAATTGAAAAAAATAGGGTTAAAATGAGAACATAAAATCTGTAGTTAATGGAGGCTTTTTGCTTTTTTTTTTAATCTGCAAATGAGAAGTATAGAAAATTTGAGATCTCCAAAAAACAGTGTAGAACATTCACTTCTGAAATTACGTTTCTTTGGCAACATGCATGGAAAAGATTTGGAAAAAAAAACATAAGTGCTGGCAAAATTTGTAGGAATGTTGGAAAAAAATTTAAAGAGTTGGCATAAGAATTCTTTTAAAAATCCTTATTCACATGTGAAATGAAAGTAAAAAAGCATCTGTCCTCTTTTATGCACACTGACTAAATAAAACTGAGTAATTATATTTAGCAAGTATGAATTTTCTAAACAGAACTCTGCGTTTGGCTTTCTTTGTTATTTATTCTAGTACACTAAAATATTGTGGTTGAATATGGGTGTATTTTCGAAAAAAACCCACCAACCACCAAACAAAACAGTGAATATAAAAGAAGAAAATATTAAAATTTTCAAAGATAATGATCTTAGTTTTAACATGAAATTTTAAGACTAAATATTATTTATAGAATAGAAAATACCTTGGATCCATACAAACTTATTCACACACCGTAGTATAGGTAAATTGGAAGTTCCTGCAGAATTTTTACCACTGTAACTATTTTGTTCACTCAAATGGAAGAAAAGCATGCATGTTAAGGTCCTAATCCTATAAACATTTAGTCATATTGAAACTTAAATGTGTTTTATATAAACCAATTGAGCTGCTCATATCTATAAGGTTGTATTTAGCTGTTTGAAGGATCAGAAGAATCATTAAGAATTGTCAACTGAATTTATTTTATTTGCTTAATTTGTTTATTTTTCATTCTATGACCAAATGTAGCTACTCTTCAGTGGAAATAAATAGGAATCTCGAAACAAAAATGAAAATCAGTCTTGTGTGGCTCAGAAATTATCACACTTTAAAAAATGATAATATATGAAATCTATTTTACCATCTAAAATAAGCATTTTTGTTAATAATAATGATGAAAAATTATTTTAATCTCTTAATTCCCTCTAATTATTTTTTCTTTTTACTATGGGTGTACCATCTTACTGTTTGTTTATTGCAATCATATTTGTTTCACACCCAGTGCTGTTAAAAGTAAGAGCTAGATACATGATATCATTACTGTGATTTACAGTCAGTAGAATTCCTAATTGACTTGGTCCTTTATGTTGAACAGTTCGGGCCGTGGTACTTGCCTTGATAATGAGCCTCCCAAGCGTGACTTTCTTTATCCAGCTGTGGCCCCAGGTCAGGTGTATGATGCTGATGAACAGTGTCGCTTCCAGTATGGAGCAACATCCCGCCAATGTAAATATGGGGTAAGAAGTCTTAATCCTTATGCTGAGTGTTCTGCTTAGTCATTTGTATATATTCCTTTATAATGTAAATCTCTAGTTAGATGCAGAAGTGGGTTACAGATTTCCAATAGCGTGTGTGATGCCATCATACGTAAGCAAAGGGTACATTTTAATCCTTATGCTGCATCTTTTGCTTGAGTCATTTGTGTATACTGCACACCAAAATGCGTGGGTAACAATGAGCTGGGGAAAGCATTCTTTAATTTTAGGAAAAAAATAGGAGCCCAGAACACTTGATCTTGCTCCTTGTAAAGTGTACTACAGAATTTTCCCTGATTTCATTTAAATAAGATCAGGTTCATGTTGTATTAATCTTGAAACATGAAATCTGTTGTGTTGGCTTTAACTTTTCAGTTTAAAGCTACATTTTGAAATTACTTTTGTAATTGCATTGATTTGTCAGGTCTGGTTTGGTTTTGTTGTATGCGTTCTGTGGGGGTTTTTTTGGTTTGGTTTTTTTTTTTTTTTTTTTTTTGGTCATTTGGTTTTCCCCCCCAACACTGAGTTTATTGTTTCTCACATTGTTAGGATCTTTTTTGGAAAGATGAATTATGGTTATGGGAACAGAGGAACATGAAGCTGCATAGCTGAATAGAATACTGAATAGCTAAGTACTAGCAAAGCTTTGTCTGCAAGTACCAGTGTGCAATAATTAAGGTAAATAAATTTACAGTAGAAATAAAAACCTGCACACTTAGGCCATTATGCAATAAATTTATAAATATGCACTTAAAATCTTGCAGCCCAAAGTATGTAGTAAAAGGATGCATTCTGCTCTGTTTGTTATCAAATAATCAAGCTGAGACTAAATTAAATAAACCTTGAAAACATATCTAGTGGTTTAAAAGTAAATATTTTGAAAAATATTTCAATTTCTGTATCATTAAATTAAAACAAAATAATAATTGAATTTATACTCTATTTACTTCTCTAAAGGCTAGCTACAAAGAAAGTCCATTTTTCATATCCCTGTGAGTGATAAATGCCGTATTATTCTGGGGATGTCTCTTTGGCAGATTTCATTGTGCAAAGGATTTAAAACCTGTATGTACCTGGCTGACTAGCTCACTGGGTCTTCTGATCCCTCATCAAACCTCTTTTGGCCTTTATTGTTCATCTTTAACTTCTCACTTCCCACCACTGTTCTTTAAGGGCCCCATTTCCTGTCACTACATCTAAGTCATACCCTTTTTTTCTCCTCCCTTTTTTCTTACAAATTCTCACCACACACTCTTTTATTTTCAGACTAAGGAAATCTACGCGTATTTAGTCCATGATTTATAGCACAGCCTGTGGAGATATATTGCATTTTAAATTAAACTGGAGAGATGATAATGTGCAAAACCTGGCTTTTCCATGTGTATGTTACTTTTTTCACTGTTAAAATATGTAATCATTGTTGTGATGATCAGACTGCACATTACACTTCCTTTCTTAAACTAGTTTCTAAACCACAAACAATTGGAAGTAATGAAGATGAGTAGGTAATTTTGGCTTTCTGCCTTCTGCTTTCTTTTGTTTTACAGTTCCCTTATAGTTACAAAAAAGAGGTTACAGTAAATTGAGGTAATAGTTAAAAAAAGTTATGTCTTCATGTGGTATTACCAGTCCTCTGAATTGATACAGTGTATTGTGTTTCATCAGTGTGCCATGAATGTGAGCATAACTTACAGGTGTCTCACAATAAAACCCCTATTTTTAATATTAGGATTCAGACTGCATGTATTAATATAACAGGTTATTGCAGAAGTCTGGTAATATCCACTCTGAGAGATGATACGCATTTGAAATAGCGTCTAAGTTTAAAAATATTATCTGCCATGGCCATAATGCTCTAAATGTGATGATGATGATTATGATCATACAGATTTCAAGTGATAATTTTAAAGGGGGAAAAAAAAAGTTCTTGGAAGCTTGTAGTGCAGATGGACAACATCCACGCAAGAAAGACCTGTTCATATATGGAAGAGATTTTAGAACTGATTGGTGGAACTAGATTCATATACCAGAACAAGCTAAGTTGAATACTCTGCTCAACTCTTTCATTATCAAACATGAACACTCTGTGCTTTGGATATTCTTATTTTATGTACTTACTATTCACGTGAAGATGCCATTAAAAGTTCATTGATCTTATTCTAACAGTCGTGCAACTATGGAAAGAAAAACATAGTAAAAATCCTGATTTAACAGTGGACCTAGTTCATATACTCATTTCTTTCTAGCACTTCTTATAGACCTTTTTATTGGAAGTACCTGATAAAAAAGGGGTAGACCAGGTTTTCCAACATGGGATTTAGTGACCAAGAAGAAAATAAATTCTAAAGCAAAGGAAAATCTCAGAGAAAATTGCTTGCCTTTTTCTCTTGCTCATGTTCTTTACTGATTTGTGGTGGCGAGACATGACAAGAGAAACAGTCAAATTCTCAAATCAAAGGCCGAAAAGCTACAAGCCTCCTTTGGCCTCTGATGTAGCTGTCGAGATAGTTGTTGTTTTTAAAGTTACTTGGAAAATCTTCATGTCCTTTCTGCTTTGGAATTCTGTTGTAATGTCTTACTAACCTTTAGAAAAATTACCTCCTTCTACCATCTAGCTTTAGTGTTAATCTGTGTTCATTGTCTTTTCTCCCATATTTCCTCATCTGTTCCATCTGCATGTTTATTTTAAATTGTTTGTTGCTTTTATCATAGATCATGTCCTAATCCTGCAAAGAATTTTTCACATTATAAGTACATGAAGCTTTTCTCACTTAGGAACTTGAAGTTAAATACCTGGAAAGGTGTTTGACTGATCAAGACATCAGAACTAAAGTACTAAAGGGGCTGCAAGTTCCTGCCTATCTATATGTGTGTTTACTGACAAAGAGGCAATTTCACCTTAGGAGGAGTTCTTTAGTAGTTGTTTTGATACTATTGTAAGTACTAGACCTAATTAAACTGTTCAGAACTGTTCCAGTAAAAGCATTGCAGCTATTCCCCTATATTGTTCAGCACATTAAGCTGGTCAAGAATTCGAAGAGATCCTTTAGCTTTGAGCTGAAAGAAATAAAACTACATGTTAGCAAGTAGACAGTGATCCTTCTAATATTACATGCGCATTGTTCTTTATAGTATACTTGCCACCATTTCTGATACACAAGCAATTTTAGAGAATTTAAGTGAAAAAACAGATACTTTGAATAAAGAATTGAGAGGCAATGTATCAAGCTACTTAAAATATTTAATTTTTAGTGTACACTTTCAGATTCAGAATTTATGACTTATAGTAAGCCAGCTTGTAATGGTGGAAATTTCACCGTATAATACTGACGCATAGCTTTTTCATAAAGGTAATGCATGTTTTCAGGTGTCTGACTGGATTCACTGGAGTGGGCGATTTTGAGGTTTTTTGGAATGCGCTAGTTCCTGTCCATTTATGTAGCTACTGGATATGCTACATCTTCTAGGTTGATGCAGTGTGAATTCTCTTCTGCTGATTGTCAAGTGTGTCTCAGTTCTTTGCTCTGTTTTTATGCCAGTTCCCCCAGTAGTTCAGAAACTTTTTCAATCCTTTTGTCTAGGTGTGTGTAAGGAGAACTTTTCTCATTGACTCCTTACCTCCTTAACCTTTCAGCATCTGCCTAACAACAGTTGGCTGTTGGTTGTTTCTGGGTTAACTCAGGAAAGAAATCCAGTCTTGACTTTGAATTTCTCTGTTTTATGAGTTTAAATAATACCTGGAATATCCCTGACTGTAACTTACAGATTTTGTGGTTCAAGGCAATGCTTAGCTTTAGAGCTGGTCCCCACATTTTTAGGACAGAGGCTAAAACCTCAGACATTTTAATAGCAGTTAATACTTTATGCATATGGTTGATATTGCGGTGGTGCATTTTATGATCTGTGAAGCTGCTGGCTGCTAGCACGGGTTTCAGAGATAGTGCCTTACAATTCTTTAGTGGGTTTTTTTTGTTTGGTTTTGTTTTTTTTTTTTTGCATTTTATGCTTTTCCAGCATTATTGGTGTCGGTAAACATTTTGAGTATGGGGAAAAGGGAACAAACTCTCCTTTCCTTTGCATACATGGCTTCACTGCAATCAGCAATACCACTCTTTGTGTTTTCACAGTAGAGTTTAACACATCAGGTAATGAATTTTAGCTGATGACAGGTAGCTCTCTTCTTTGTTGTGGTCTTATGTTTTCAACTAAGTTCTCCAGTTAGTTTGCCAATTAAAATAGCTTTAAATTCCAATACCAGATTTTGTTCATATTTTGTTAGTGCATTTTGGAGGACAACTAGAGTTCAAACGATGAATTTACTGCTTGTAAACAGACAGAATGAAGATATTATCAGAATAAGGAGTCCTGCTGCCTTCAATAGCTCCCTTGCATTAGTTGTTTCTAGGAAGTTTTTAATGAGTTCTGGTGAGTGGCCATAAAGTTAGTTACCATTAATGGAAAGCTGCGGGGAAAGTGCTAACTACAGAAATATAGGACATGCAGTTGTCATACCATCACTGCTTCCCAGTTTCCCACATGCTAGTTCAGAGACAGAATAGTTTAACTGAATTAGTTGGTAATCACCAAAACTAATTGCTATACATAATGATTCTATGATGTTACTTCTGAGGCAAAATAACCTGAATAACAGTCAATCGTTGTAATCAGGTGATACAAACTTCAATGTTAGTGAATGAAACTGTCACTTTTTCATGAAACACTGATGTGATTTACTCCAGTTAAATAAAGGGAGGCATTAAACTTGATGCAGGGATTTTATAGGAAGGTGAAAGCAGATTCTGGAAGCTGTTTTTTCAGGAATAAAGGCAGTGAAGTCACTGGTGTATCTTTGCACCAGCACTACCAGTTCACTTTTTTTCCCTCATCCATTGATACTATGACTATGATTGTGCATTCACTTGAATCTGTATGTAGTACTTACTAGCTCACTGAAAAGTGACTTTTTTTCACCTGCTTGATGTGTCCTACCATGGCTAAGTCGCTTTATATTTGGTGTTTGTTAGCAGAGCATAAGTGGTTCAATCAGATGGATTTGTATTGCATGGTTCACAAACTGATATTAATATGTTTATGTGAAGAGAGAAATTGAAGATCCTGGTATTGTACTCTGTCATTTTTATCAGCCTTTTCATAATTTTTTATTTTATAAGGTCTTGTTGATCAGGTGCAATACCTCTCATCACTATTATGCAGGCCTTTTGTGTTTAGAATGATGAAAGTTTAGAGCTCTTCTTGTGTAGGGACTTACAGGATTGTGCTGTAATTAAGAACATTTGAAATACCTTCTGCTGTATTCTTAAACTGAAATTTGTTCCCTCTTTTTTTAAAATATTAGGATGTATATAGCCAAGAGAAATTCCAAAGATTTTCCTCTTGCTGAATCATAAAAGTAGTTTGACATCCTTTTTGTATCTAACAAGTTCCCGTAGTCACTCTTCTTCTTTCCTATGACTATATTCTCTCCAAACCCTCTTTCTCCTCTTGACTTTCCCTTTCCCTTTCCCTTTCCCTTTCCCTTTCCCTTTCCCTTTCCCTTTCCCTTTCCCTTTCCCTTTCCCTTTCCCTTTCCCTTTCCCTTTCCCTTTCCCTTTCCCTTTCCCTTTCCCTTTCCCTTTCCCTTTCCCTTTCCCTTTCCCTTTCCCTTTCCCTTTCCCTTTCCCTTTCCCTTCTTTCCCTTTCCCTTCTTTCCCTTCTTTCCCTTTCCCTTTCCCTTTCCCTTTCCCTTTCCCTTTCCCTTTCCCTTTCCCTTTCCCCCTTTCCCCTCTCTTCTCTTTCCTCTTTCTCCCCTTCCCCTTCTTATTCACCTGCCCCTCCCCCTTTCCCTTTCTCTTCCTCTCTCTCCCCTCTCTTTCTCTTCCTCTCTCCTCCTTCCCTTGCCCTCTCCCCTTCTCTCTCCTGCTCCCCTCACTCTCTTCTTTCCTTCTGTCCCTCTCAAACTCTCCCTTCTTGCCTTCTCTCCCGCCCTCCCCCGCTTCTCTCTCCCTGCTCTCTCCCTGTTCTTCTGCCCCCCCCACTTCTCCCCCCACCCCCCTTTTCCTCTTTCTCTTTCTTTCACAAGACACACAGATGTAACACCAATGTGCCTGCGTCTTATGAAAACTGTTTAAAAAGTGCCAGTGGAATTTGGTGATCAAAGCTGGAGGAGTGCATTAGATGATAGTAGAAGCAATAATGAGATTCCAGATGTGGTTTGAATAAATATGAGATAGATTGCATGGGTTTGAAATGGAAGATGCTACTTGGAGGTGACTGACCTTGTGGGGCTTCTGTAGTTTCCATAAGGTTCACATAAGCACCCAATATTTAGGAAAGAATGCTAGTAAGTTAATACAAATGTACAACTGAAGCTTCGGATTCTATTTCACATTCTTTCAGCATGTTGTGATTCATAACATGCTGCACCACTTAATGAGCATTTGGTAGTGGAGCACTAAAATGGTAACTTTTGGGTGCTTATCTGAACTAAACTTTGAACCTTCTGAAGTTCACCTGTAATTACAGTCTTCTAGTTTTAATTGTGTTGCCAGCAGTATTTCAGCAGTGAGGCTGAAAATACTCTAGGTTCATGCTTTTCGGGTATGAATTGTAAGTTACAATTCAAGCTAATTATTTTAATGCTCTGTTCTAGCAAATGCTCATCAAGAGGTGCAGCATATTATAGATCAAACTTGCTGAATTAACATAGAATTGTAATTAACATTTTATGAAATTAAATTTCCAAATTGTCATAGTTTAATATGCATTGTGAATGTATTTCCCATCTTATTTTTTTTAATATTATGGGCCAAACTGCTAACTTTTGTTGGATGCTTTCATTAATGTTGAAAACATTAAGAACAGCACAGCAATTTGATTTTTGCTCATATTGCTGAGTTTTCATTGTGCTGTATTGTTACCATTTATGATGATTATGATATAGGATGCTTAGATGTTACATAATTTGAAATGCCTATATGTAACTCTGCATGATGCAACAGGAAGAGGCTCCATCTTTGATAACACTTAGGCAAAAGGAAGATAATTTGATTTGCTGTTTTTTTTCTCTAGATGGGTTCAGCTTTGTTTAATTTACTGCAAATACAAGCATCCGAATTCCAAACTGAAGTCATGGAGCCCTAAGATACACCGTTACAGGTTGTCATCTATCTTGTCTTGATCTTGTGAAAGGCCTCAGCTTCAGTTTATGTTTCCAGGATTTTTAAAACGCTTTCCCTTGTTTGCTTTACAAATTAGTAGTTATTAAATCCACACATTTGGAGACTGACTTTGAGGTCACTGACTACTTTTCAGGTTTGCTTCTTTCTCTTAGTTTCAGTAAATTATTTGCACAAATTTAATGTTGGCAAAAGATATGTTAGCTTCATCCTGTGTCCGCCAGTGAAGAAAAGGCTACCCTAAAGGGTCACCTTATGTTGGTGTGTGGATGGGTGTGGGTGGGTGGGTACGTGTGCATGTGTGTGTGCATGTTAGTGTGAAAAAAGCAGTGTACTTTCTAGTGGTGATTTTGGTCCTGACCTTTCCAGGGCAGTTAGTCGTGTGTTTTTAAAGCCAACTTATTAAAAACAGTTGCTTAGAGATGTTACAGATAGGATGGTGGTAGTGAAGAGATAGCTCAAATCAATAACCATGAAACTAAGGTATTACCAGTTGTAGGGTTGAGCTGGAGAACAGAAAGCTTTTTGCAACTTAGAATTTCTCTGTTAACTTTCCAAAATCTGAAAATAAAGGAGACATAACCATGGTAGTACCTGATAAAATTCCATTTTCATTTAATGAAATAACAGCACAGATGGATTTTTTGCTTCTTTTTAGATATCTTACTTGTTTTCAAATTACTGTTAATGTTATTTTTCATTTCATGTACAGGGTGATGGAGAATGTAGTTCAGATTTTACTTCTTCTTTTAAATGCATAACACCAGGGGAAAATAAAAAACTTCTTAAATAAGTTTGGCTATATTTAAAAGAAATTACAAAAATACTTTAATTTCTTGTTTTAAATATAAATTACTTCTACAAATTGATGCATTATGTTATTTTAGTTAATAAATCCCCTGTTTCACATAGTTTCCCATAAGGAAATACTCTGTTGATTTTGGGATATTGTATGTCTGCCTCAAACAGAGCTCCTTTCTGATTTAAGCAGACTTTTGCTCAAATATGAATAGTACGATACAGCCCACAGTAATTTTGCATCACTTTTGCTTTGTTTTTAGGTATTTACTAAGGCACTGTTAAGGTCTGAATAAGGACTACCAGACTATGTCAGTAATAATACTTAGTTTTGATACAGTGCTTTTCATTGTAGCTCCTAAAGCAATTTAAGTAAAAGGAAAATATTTTGCTAATTTTGTGGAGTAGGGAGGTAAGCTGACATGCTTCGAATCATCCTACAAACAGATGAATGATTGAAATAGTTTTGGAGTGCTGTATCCATTAATTCACACAGTTCAGCTGGTTATTTGTTTGGAATTAAAACGTCTGGGTGATGTTAGTTCACTGAATTTGGAGGAGTCTAGTGCCATGAAGAAGCCTGAGTATACAGAAAGAATCCTATCAGAAGGAAATTGTTGAATACTCTCATCTGTGGATGTGCTAGCCTGGCAATGAAATACAAGTTTGAATTATTACTTCCCCTTATACGTTAATATATAGATAGTATACTTGCGTAGGCATATCAGAAGTTGAATTCTGTACATAAATTCCGGAGCACAAACCAGAATTCTGGATTGAAATCACCCTGAAATATAGATGCTTTTAAATTCCAGACTGTTATCCAGATACTTTTGCTTCTGTCTGTATTGGAATGGTTGAAATCTTTGTGTCTTAATGCTGTTGAATTTTTGGCTTTTCAGAACATTGAACCAAGCTTCACAAAGTCAGCACAGCTATTAATTTGAACTTGATCAGATGCAAAATAAAGACAAGGTCACAAGTAGAATCACCACAGTCTGACACTTTATGATTTGACAATGTAAACTATACATGGAACATGAGCAAGTAAATTACACTAATTTTGCTCAACAAAATGAATAAGTGAATAAGTAAATAATAAGTAAATAAATAAATAAGTGAATAAAGTAAATAAGGCAGGGTTGTGATAGGAGTGCCTTATACTGTGTCTGAAAGGAACAAGGTTTAAGTTTTCACTTTGAAATCCATACTGTATTGGAGTTTGGATTCACAGTTGATTTAGATGTGAATTTGATTTAGTGTTGAATTTTAGCATCTTAATGGCTGTGAAATTTGTTATCTAGTTAGATTTTTCAAGAATCTCTGTGGTGTGTCTTCTGTTCTTTCCCTGTTCTATTTCATATTTAAACAATATATTTGTTTGTGATTGTGTATCTTAATCTGAAAATTTTAATCAGCTGAGTGGCAAAAGCAAGTGTTTTATTCAGAGACATAAAAAGTAAATATACTGTTTGCATTTCTTCAAAGAAAAACCTAATCTGAAAATTTCTACAATGGCTGCAGGTATGCTTTTACAAGTGGCAATATTTCTCATAAATAGAGGCTCAACAATTTGCTTAGGTTTTCATAGAGCCAGTCGCCAAATAGGACAAAATAGCTTAGGGCTAATTGTCAAAAATCGGATGGAAACTCCCAAAAGCATCAGTACTCATTCCTCATCATTTCAGACATTTCTAGTATGGTATGTTTTTAATGGATTTTAAAACAGATACCTTGCTTTTACAAATCATGAAGCTAAATACACCGTTAACAATCCTGCAAGAATGTCACCAGCTGATTCCAAACTTGGAAAAGAATTTTGCATTATTCAAGACAAACTTGTACTATTGAACTGTTACTGCAGCTGTTAACAAATAATATGTAAAGAATTCCATTTGTATATGCAATACAATGCAAGAAACATGAATCAGGGTAAAACGTAACAGTTGTTCCTGTTGATGTGTATAGAAAAGATAGGCTAGGTGCCAGATGCTCACTAATTTCCTCAGAGAAACAGTGAACTTCAGGGAGGAGTGCCTAATAACTTCAATTTTACTCACACTGTCTTTTTTCCCTTTTGTTCTTTGTACAAAGGCTCAACTATAGAATCTATACAATGATTATTTGTAGGATATGATTTCAAGCAGCAGTTAATGAAATAGTATTGACTGTCATAAGATCATTTTGAAGATATTAGTATATTTAAAATTTTTAAAAATGCTTAAAAATATAAAATATCTATGAGCAGGTTGTGAACTTTGCACAGATCTCAATACAGCAAAGATTATCATGTAAGGCATTTACTGTAAATGTAAAACACTTATGATTTCATTCTGTGGACATAACCAAATCCAAGGGCAACTGAAGCAACTATGAAGATTTCCAGTGTTCAGCCAACTTTGAATCATGCCCATATTATGAATTTCAATGCTTAGATAGTTTCAAAAATCTATCTCCAATGTCAACAGAACTGTGAGTAAATGTGCAAAACCAAATGAGAAAATATAGTAGGAAAAAAGATACTTGAAAACCTGTGTTTGTTTAACACTGACAACATAGGGAGATAGGATAGGCTAAATCATTTATGAAATACCAGCTGCAAATCTAAAAAGCCTAAAGAAAATATTTCAATACATAGCTCAATTAGTACTAATACACGTGCACTGTTTTAGCAAATATTACAGAAGAGGAGTGCAAGTAGTTTGATCTCAGAAACATTGGTTTTAACTAAAGGAAACAAAAATAATTGTTGCTGTTTCATATTTCAAAATTAATAGTACCCTTTACCATGTAATTTTGAAGCAGATAATGACAGTAATGGAGATACTACAGCACATCTGATGATGACTTTTACAGCAACACTAAAATATACTAAGTTCAGTATTAGCACTAATCACGAAAAAAGCAACTATAAAATATTACTTGCACAGCAGGTGTGAAAACACATTTTTGTAGTCTACAATTTGATGCTTCCAGGATTTCTTTTGGCAGAAAATTCTTAGGTAAAATATGGTGTCTTTGAAATTGTTCCAGAATATCTCACAACCATGTGTAGATTTATCTCTCCAGCCCACTTCTTACTAATCTCTGTTCAAAAAGATGCGTATTTACATGTGTGTATGAGGACTGGAAGCAATTTTGGGCTTTTATTCTGATCAACTTGCTTCTGCCTTCTTTCCTAGGAAGTGTGTAGAGAGCTCTGGTGCCTCAGCAAAAGCAACCGCTGTGTTACCAACAGCATTCCAGCAGCTGAAGGTACTCTTTGCCAAACAGGGAGCATTGAAAAGGGGGTGAGTACAAATAATTTATTGTTTGAAGAAGCAATTTATTGTTTAAAGACTACAGGAAGAAAGAACTAGAAATCTAAAGTACTTATGAGCAACTATAGTTCAAAAAGAGTTATTATTTCAGAATATATTTGCATTCTAATAGAAGTGTCCTACAGAATTATTTCACAGTTATTTTATATATGCAATTTAATATAACATTTATCCTCGCTATAAAATTCTATTGCCTGGATCAAAAAAACTGCAGCCCTGTTACATACTCTCTGTATATTTTTTGAGTAATTGTTGTAAAAAACTCTTTAGTTTAATCTTTATTAAATTTTATAGCACTCTTCCATAAAGGACTGTTACAACTCTAAGTCTGATACATGTGTAGCATAGATCTAGAGCCTGAACTCTGTTACTTCATTACAAGACAAAAAAACCATTATTATTTCAGATATAAACTGAATCATACAAGCATATAGAATAAACTTTGCCTTAATAAAAGGGTTTTCTAAAAGCCTGTGTTTCCCAGTGACCTTTCTGTTTTGACTTTGAATTATTCTTTTAGTATTCAGTTGTATTTGGATAACTGTTTAGCTTTAAAGTACTTTGCTGTGCGTTCTGATAAACTCTTCTACCTAATAGAAAAAGTACAGAAAGTCAGTGTTGCAATAGATAAGTCTAGTGCTACTGTATCTGTCTGAATATGTGAATTTGATTTTAATATGATATCTGTATATCAGTAGTTTCAGACAAAGTTCTGAAACTTAGTTTTAGGTTAAGAATAGTGAGTGTTTCTCAGTTACAAGGTAAAATCTATACAGATCTTAAAGAGGAGAGAAAAAGATTCTAACTATTAATTTACAGGACATGTACTGGAGAAAAAAGTGAATTCCATAAGCATTTTTTCAAGATAATGTATTTTATGCAGGTTTGTACAAAGTGAAGAGAGCTTATTATATTAAGCAATTTCCAGTATCTGTCCAAGATTTGCTGCATCTGTCCATAAGATTTACTGCTCCTGATTGGATTTTTTCCTAACGACAAACACTGACATCTATTCTCATTCTGACTTTTGCCATGCTAGCTAGGCTAGTTTTAACAAAGATTATATGGCAATTTGACTTGCAATCTGATGTTTAAACAAAAAGAATGACAGCTTTTGGGTAGCTGTCACAGTTTATTAATGCTTGTTGACGACTTCATTCAGGGCCCATAACCTAGCATCATTCTGATAGCTTTTCCATGATGAGTTTGGACATATTGGTAAACCATGTTAAATAAATTCTCTGAAGGGGTCATTTAAAAAAAGAGTGCTTAGAGCTAGCCAATGAAAATAGAGAGACCTTTGCATTCTACCAAAATGTTACCCTTTATTGGAGTAATAGAAAATGTTAGAAGCCCTACTCCTAAATCAACAGTCTGGGTTTATTTTGGAACTGCCACTCCTTGTCAATGACAAGGAGCAATTTACCTCGGTTTATATTTTTTAAACCATGAGACTACAATGAACAAATTGAGATGCTTTAAGACACTGTTACTGTGTCCATTTGCCAGAGACTTTAATCAGTTTTCTCTCTACAAAGTATCTTTTTCCAGTCATCAGTATCTCCTTCCATTATTAGATTTTAGAGGGAAATGAGAGAATCTGTACTGTTTCCCAAAGGTAAACTGTTCATGCCTGTTAACAGTAGAGAACTGTATCTCTAAACTGCAGCTTCAAAGGTTCCTGCAAATTAATAGTTCCTCATAGCAAAAAAAAAAAAAACAGAAAACATGAGATCTTTCCAAGTACGTAGTTCTCTTTACTACATGCTAAGGAGAAAATAATAGGTTACAATTCTGTAACACTTTATGATTAATATTAATACATTTATATTGCAGCCACACCTAAAGTCCATAACCAAATTAAGCCACAACCAAGTTAACCCCTGTTTTGCTGGGCTCTGTCCAAATGTGTAATAAATGACGTTCCTTGCTCTAAAGGACTAACAAGATCTCAGAGTACTTCATCATATTTGGAGGATCAATTTCTGCTTTTAGTTACACTAATGTAAATTTGATGTAATTATTAGCTCAAAGCAAAATCTAATATAATGTTGTTGTGGTTTGGGCCTGATCAGCAGCCAACCCCCGCAGCTGGTCACCCTCCCTTCCCCCTCCCCACCTGGGAATGGGGGAGGGGATTAGAGGGGTGAAGGGAGACTCGCAGGCTGAGATAAGAACAATTTAATGATGGCAATAAAACGAGAACAATAACGATGATAGGGGGAAAACAAAAAGCAATATATAAACAGGCAAAGTACAGCGTAATTGCTGACCACCCGCTGACCAATCCCCAGCCCGTTCCCGGCCAGCGACCCCGAGACACCAAGATCCCACAATCGCGATCCCAGAAGTGAGAGAGAGAGAGAGAGAGAGAGAGAGCCCCTTCCCGACCACCCCTCCTCTATACAGTGAGCACGACGTGCCATGATATGGAATATTTCACTGGCCAGTTTGGGTCTGGTGCTGTGGCCGTGCTCCCTCCCTGCTCCCTGTGCCCTGGCGCACGGGCAGGACGTGGGGAGTCGGAGAGTCCTTGAAGTCTCGGCAGCAGCTGAAAACACCAGTGTGCTATCAGCATTTTTCCCATATCAAACCCAAAGCTAAATCCAAAACACAGCACTCATCTAGTCCCTGAAAAGGAATATTAACTCTATTTCAGCCCAAACCAAGACAGTATCCACCCCTTATTCCATATCATTTACGTTATGCTCAAGTTCCATATTACCCAGTACAGTCTAATTGATCGTTGTCCTTTCTCCTGGGTTTTAGGCATGTGCACACAGACATCATTCCCTCAGTCACTGGGCCATCACTGCAGAATGTATCATAAGTTCATTTGGTTCATAACTTTGCGTTCCATATGTCATAATAGTCTTTTAAGGCAGGAAGGGTGATTCTTGGTCAGTAGGGAATAGGTGACCAGGTGACCTTGCAGAAGGAAGTCATGCAGTCCCTGTTAGAGTTGGAATGGGTGGCTGATGCATCTGACACTGTCTGTATTCATGGTCTATGGGAGTCGCTGGGCATCGGTTGCTGAAGCCAATCCTTACTTTGAGTTCATGTGTTCCTTCATGAATGCAATGCCATTATATAATACGTGTTAATCATAGCGATGCACTGATAGGGCTGTTTGGTGATTGGCCTAATACAGTTCAATTTATTGTCTATTTTCACCTAACATTAAGTCCCCTTGAGGCACACATCTGACTTCCCTATTTTCCTGCATTACCCACCAAGTGCACCCGGGTCCTTGTGCAAAGGTAATTCCACGTATGGGCTTACCTTTACCTGAAGTGGGAATAACCCAGACAGTCTTTCCTATCATGTTGTTAAGGTGTACTGCTGGGACTCTGTCTCCATCTGCAATATGCAGAAGATTGGACTGGGCAGGGCCAGCCTGGTTGGTAGATCCTCTAGTATTGACTAACCAGGTGGCCTTTGCTAAATGTTTGTCCCAGTGTTTAAAAGTTCCACCTCCCATTGCCCTCAGCATGGTCTTTAGTAGCCCATTGTACCACTCGATTTTCCCAGAGGCTGGTGCGTGATAGGGAATGTGATATATCCACTCAATGCCATGTTCTTTTGCCCAGGTGTTTATAAGATTATTTCGAAAATGAGTACCATTATCTGACTCAATTCTGTCTGCGGTGCCATGCCGCCACAGGACTTGTTTTTCAAGGCCCAGAATAGTGTTCCGAGCAGTGGCATGGGGCACAGCATATGTTTCCAGCCATCCAGTAGTTGCTTCTACCATTGTAAGCACGTAATGTTTGCCATGTCGAGTTTGTGGAAGTGTGATGTAATCAATCTGCCAGGCCTCCCCATATCTATACTTTAACCATCGCCCTCCATACCAAAGAGGTTTCAACCTCTTAGCTTGCTTGGGGGCAGCACGTCTCACATTCATGGATAACCTGTGATATAATGTCCATTGTTAAGTCCACCCCTCGGTCACGAGCCCATCTATATGTTGCATCTCTTCCTTGATGGCCTGAGGCATCATGGGCCCAATGAGCCATAAACTTTTCGCCCTTATGTTGCCAGTCCAGATCCACTTGAGCTACCTTAATTTTAGCAGCTTGGTCTACTTGATGGTTGTTTCGATGTTCTTCGGTCGCTCGATTTTTGAGTACATGAGCATCTACGTGACATACTCTCACAGACAAGTTCTCTACCCGAGCATCAATATCTTGCCATAAATCAGCAGCCCAGATGGGTTTGCCTCTACGCTGCCAGCCACTCTGTTTCCACTGTTGCAACCACCCCCACAGGGCATTTGCCACCATCCATGAGTCAGTGTAGAGGTAAAGGACTGGCCATTTTTCTTGCTCAGCAATATCTAGGGCCAGCTGGATGGCTTTCACTTCTGCAAACTGACTGGATTCACCCTCTCCTTCAGCAGCTTCTGCGACCTGTCGTGTGGGGCTCCACACAGCAGCCTTCCACTTCCGATGTTTCCCTACAATGCGGCAGGACCCATCGGTAAATAAGGCATATCGCTTCTCATTATCTGGTAGTTCATTATATGGCGGTGCCTCTTCAGCTCGGGTCACCTCTTCCTCTGGTGACATTCCAAAGTCTTTGTTCTCTGGCCAATTTGTAATTACTTCCAGTATTCCTGGGCAGTTGGTGTTCCCTGTTCGAGCCCGCTGTGTGATGAGCGCGACCCACTTACTCCACGTAGCATCAGTTGCATGATGTGTTGAGGGGACCTTCCCTTTGAACATCCAGCCCAGTACCGGCAGTCGGGGTGCGAAGAGGAGCTGTGCTTCTGTACCAATCACTTCTGAAGCAGCTCGAACCCCTTCGTATGCTGCCAGTATCTCTTTTTCAGTTGGAGTATAACGGGCTTCAGATCCTCTATATCCTCGACTCCAGAATCCCAGGGGTCGACCCCAGGTCTCCCCTGGTGCTCTCTGCCAAAGACTCCAGGTAGGGCCATTCTCCCCAGCTGCAGTGTAGAGCACATTTTTAACATCTTGTCCTTCCCGAACCAGCCCAAGGCTTACTGCATGAACTATTTCGTGTTTAATTTGTTCAAAGGCCTGCTGCTGCTCAGGGCCCCATAAAAAATAATTTTTCTTCCAGGACACTTGATAGAGAGGGCTTACGACCTGACTGTAATTTGGAATATGCATTCTCCAGAAACCCACAACACCTAGAAAAGCTTGTGTTTCCTTTCTGCTGGTTGGTGGAGACATAGCGGTTATTTTATTAATCACATCCATCGGAATCTGACGAAGTCCATCTTGCCATTTAATTCCTAAAAACTGAATCTTCTGTGCAGGGCCCTTGACTTTACCCCATTTTATGGCAAAGCCAGCTTTCAAAAGAATTTGCACTATTTTTGCTCCCTTCTCAAAAACTTCTTCTGCTGTATTTCCCCATACAATGATGTCATCAATGTATTGTAAATGTTCTGGAGCTTCACCCTGTTCCAGTGCAGTGTGGATTAGTCCATGGCAAATAGTGGGACTGTGTTTCCACCCCTGGGGCAGTCTGTTCCAGGTGTATTGGACACCCCTCCAGGTGAAAGCAAACTGTGGCCTGCGCTCTGCTGCCAGAGGGATGGAGAAAAAGGCATTGGCGATATCAGTTGTGGGGTACCACTTGGCTGCCTTTGACTCCAATTCATACTGAAGCTGCAGCCTGTCTGGCACAGCAGCACTTAGCGGTGGTGTGACTTCATCCAGGCCCTGATAGTCCCCTGTCAGTCTCCACTCTCCATCAGACTTCCGCACTGGCCATATGGGGCTGTTGAAGGGTGAGCGAGTCTTGCTGATCACCCCTTGGCTCTCGAGTTGACGAATCAGTTGGTGGATGGGAACTACAGAGTCTCTGTTGGTGCGATATTGCCGTCGGTGCACAGTCGTGGTAGCGATCGGCACCTGTTGCTCTTCAACCCTCAGTAGTCCCACAGCAGAAAGATCCTCTGAGAGCCCTGGCAGAGTGGACAGCTGTTTAATTTATTCTGTCTCCAAGGCAGCTATACCAAAAGCCCACCGGTACCCTTTTGGGTCCTTGAAATACCCTCTCCTGAGGTAATCTATGCCAAGAATACAGGGAGCTTCTGGGCCAGTCACAGTGGGATGTTTTTGCCATTCATTCCCAGTTAGGCTCACCTCAGCCTCCAACACAGTCAACTGTTGGGACCCCGCTGTCACTCCTGAAATACAAATAGGCTCTGTTCCTTTAAAATTCGATGGCATTAGGGTGCGCTGGGCACCGGTGTCCACCAGAGCCTTGTACTCCTGGGGGTCAGATATGCCAGGCCATCGAATCCACACAGTCCAGTAAACCCAGTTGTCCCTCTCCTCCCCCCGGCTGGAGGCAGGGCCCCTCTAGTATCCATTATCAATGAAGGGGTTAGTGTAGTCTGTGCGGGTCTCAGTCTCATCTCGGTTACTTACTTCTTGTAAGTACGAACCAGAAGTCCTCCTCATAGGATCGGCAGCCAAGTCAACCCTCCTGCTCAGTCTGGGCAGCTGATTACTGGAGACTGGAGCCGCGTTTCTCCTGAAAGAACCCTGATTTTTAGCCATTCTTCCTTCTAACTCTTGAACTCTCTCTCTTAGAAGGTAGGTAGGTTTCCTATCCCATTTCCTCATGTCCTCTCCATGGTCGCGCAGGTAATACCATAGGTCTCTCCGTGGTGTATACTGTCTCTCTTGAGTAGGGAACCATCTGCTCCTGATAGCTGAGACTTTAGTCCATGCAGGCAGAGAGTAAGACATATCCTCTTTAAGTTGGCGGGATAGTTCCTTTAGTTCCTTCACGGCTGCGATGATGGAGGGAGAGAGACTTTCATCATAGTTCTGGAGTCGACACACCAGCTCATCCACAGTTGGTCCGTCTCCGTCTCGCCAGTCCATTACTGCTAATACATTGGCATGTGATGATGGCGCACTCCGTACCAACTTCCGCCACATGGGCCGGGTGCATTGGACTTCATCTGGGTCTGTGGGTAGCCGCGCATCATCTGGGTCAAAATAAACCATTTCCTGCACGGCTAGTTCCCTCAAGTATTGGATGCCTCTCTCCATGGTTGTCCACTTGCTTGAATGACATACAAGATCTTCCTTGAAGGGATATCTGTCTCTTATGCCTGACAGAAGTCGCCTCCAAAGACTGAGGGTCTGTGTCTTTCTTCCAATTGCATTGTCAATGCCTGCTTCCTTAGACAGGGATCCAAGCTGCCTGGCCTCTTTCCCCTCTAATTCCACACTGTTGGCCCCGCTATCCCAGCATCGGAGCAGCCAGGTAAGGAGGTGTTCCCCTGGATGGCGGCTGAAATCCTTCCGCATGTCTCGCAGCTCACTCAGGGATAGCGATTGGGTGACTACCACTGGTTCTGCCTCCTCCTCCTGTTCTTGTGATGGCCCTGGTTCATCCTCATCCTTTACAAGGCGGGGTGTTTTCTTTATATATTTCTTCTTCTGTACAGGAGCAACTGACACAGTCGTGGGTTGGTCCTCTGGTTCACCCGCAATACCTGTTGTAGGGGTTGGATTAGCTGCAGTGTCTGTTGCCAGAGTTTGAGTAGCTACAGTGTCTGTTGCCGGAGTTTGAGTGGCTGCAGTATCTGGTGGGGGTGTTGGAGCAGCTGCAGTGTCCGGTGGGGGTGTCGGAGCGGCTGCAGTGCTTGTTGTTTTGTTCTCTGATCCAGAGACCTCTTTTTTTTGAGGGAACTGTATACTGGTGAGCAGGGCTCGGTAGGCATGGGCCAGTCCCCAGCATGTTGCCGTGATCCGCGTCTCTCTTGAGTTATCAGGATGACAGCGTATCTTTTCTAAATATTTTACTAGCTTCTCAGGATCCTGCACTTGTTCAGGGGTGAAGTTCCAGGACACCGGAGGTGCCAACTGTCCTAAGTACTTGCCCATGCTATCCCACCCCCCCAGCCACTCATAACCCTCCAACCTTGGGGGGGATCTCCGAGTGATGTTCAGAAATAGTCACTTAATCCTTATCCTAAACACAACCCGAACAGCCTTCAGGAACATGGCAGCTCCCAGCAGTGAGACAACAACATTAGTGTGAATATCCCACGGAATTTCAAAACTCCCAACATACTCAAACACATTTGTGAATAGTCTGGTGAAGAAGGAAATGGAAGACGATATCTCCTCTATGGTCTGGCTCTCCGCGGAGAAAAGGGAGAGAATGTTAATTGTTAACCCATTCCACTAGATGACCTCCCACATGCACAGATGATGACCATGCTGAGTACAAATACCAGACTAATCTCAGGACTGACAACCTTATCGTGCCATAAATCAGTATTACATAGTACAGCAAAGCAACAATCTGAATCCAACTCCCACGGGTGATAAGCAGCAGCATGGGGAATATATATGGCGAGTAAGGTGACATATAACACATCTGTAAAAAGGAAGACCACGATTCCAGGAACCATTCGATTGACATTATAACAGGATAAGCAGTCGACATTTTAACAAATTCAGAAGAGCACACAAATCAACCTGTTGTTATCTCAATCCTTCATGCCCCATGTTGGGTGCCAAAAACTGTTGTGGTTTGGGCCTGATCAGCAACCAACCCCCGCAGCTGGTCACCCTCCCTTCCCCCTCCCCACCTGGGAAAGGGGGAGGGGATTAGAGGGGTGAAGGGAGACTCGCAGGCTGAGATAGGAACAGTTTAATAATGGCAATAAAACGAGAACAATGATGATGGGGAAAACAAAAAGCAACATATAAACAGGCAATGTACAGCGTAATTGCTGACCACCCGCTGACCAATCCCCAGCCCGTTCCCGGCCAGCGACCCCCAGACACCAAGATCCCGCAATCGCGATCCCATACCAAACCCAAAGCTAAATCCAAAACACAGCACTCATCTAGTCCCTGAAAAGGAATATTAACTCTCTTTCAGCCCAAACCAAGACAAATGTGCATTAATATCTTTTTGGCAGAGTTGAGAAGGATTTCTACAATTAAAATGGCCTAACACTTTATTACAAAACCTTCTTTCAGTTACTTATATAAACCTGCCAAATTTTTAACTCTTTGAGTTGAAATTTTCAACGGTAGATGTCTGCCTATGCCCAAAAGGTTTTTATAGTGTGTTTTCCATAAAAGTCACTCAGCTGTTTTCTGCATACCAGGAAATAGAATAGAGTGGTTTCTTGCTGCTGATGGCTCTTGTACATCGATTCTGTTTTGAAGCTTTAATATGTTCACACTTTGGTGAAGGATTTTGCATATTGGCTGGGTTCAAAAAGGTACACTTTTCCCTAATTCGTAACAATAATTTTAAATATGCATGAAGTTTCTCTCTGATTTACCCAGAGATGAGTTTGTGAAGGTAAACTAACTTACAGATTTTTTTAAAAGACACTGATGAGGAAATGGTGCATATCAAACAAGACAAAACTGCTAGGAATCTTTATTTTGTCTTTGAATGTAACGTAATGAAAAAAGCAACTTTTCCTAACGTCATTGTTTAGGTCCACGCTAGGGATGTAAATGAAGGGCAAATGTGCAAAAAGTAAAAATGCAATGTGCTGAAAGGACAGTTTAAATAGCTAGATTGTGTGATGATTTAAGTTACTATTGGACATTATAATGAAGGTAAATTTAAGTTATTGGGTGTTAAGTTTTCTTGCAAAATAATTGCAGAAGTAGTGATTGAAAATACACTGTTACAATCAAGATGGCAAATTTAAGTTAATCTTTTTTTTTTCTTCCTACAAAAGATGAAATCAGTTTTCCTCAATATTACAGTACTTGCTGTGTGAGTTTTCTAAAAGTATACTGTTGTAAATCTTAGTTCTGTTGAACAGCTAATATTCATATAAAAGTGATTTCACATGTGCCACAATGTCATGTTTTATTTTATTGTTAATGATCTCTATGAGAAAAATTTCAGACTACTTACATTGCTCACAGAGCTTTTTGCATATTTTGTATGCATTCATATGCATTACCAGTGTCTTTCTAGTTGAACTGATTGAAAGTTATTCAATGTTAGAGAAGAATTAACATTTCAGTTTTAAACCTTTCATGAAGGATTGTTCTTTTAAAACAGCTATCACCTCCTATCATTTCTAAGTATGCTGGTTACTCAATAATCCTTACCTCATTGTAGCAGATGAGGTTTCTATCATTAGTGGAGGAAGCATATTTTTGTAGTCTTGTTGGAAATAATGAAGATTTTGCTAATTTTGAATTACTCTGACAGAGATTCTATGCATCACTGACTTCTGGTGAAAGATAAATTTTCACTAGAAAATTAAGAGACACTGAAGTGAGCAGTAAATGCTCAGATTTGACTTCAGGAAGGGTGAAACCCCAACATTTAAGGAGTTTTTACAGGGGAATATGGGAATGTGGAAGACAATGTTTGCATGACAGATGAAATTACAGATTACAGGGATTTTACACAGAATTGGGAAAATAAAGCAGAAATCTGCTGGATTGTAACAGCTATGTTTTAAAACATGTACAACATATGGAGAAAAAAAGAGGTTATGGAAGATAAAAATGTTTTGAGAGAAGAAACATGAATGAATGTGGCTAGAAAAATAATGCTACATGTTTCACTTATTAATGTAGAAATAACAAGGAAACAATATAATAAGGAAATAGAGTAAGCGGTAGCATGTGTACATACACAAAACTATGTTGTATCTAGGTGTATTTGCTGACAAGCTACACATTTTAATATTATATCATTTGAATGTACATTCTTGAGAGCTACACACTTAGACTGACACATTTGACAGTCTAGAAGTACCTTTTATTCAAAATGAAATTTCTAAAGAAAAAATTAAGATTTTTATTCCTTTTTGTTAACTAACACTCTGTACAATCGTTGTTCATATCGAACTCCTATTAGTTTGGATTTTTTCCTGAGTAGTGAGTGAAAGTTAAATTCACTTTTCAGCTGCGTTCAGAAAAATCTTGAGTAATTCACATCATTGTGAATGGCTGTATGTACTTGTCTATGTATATCCCACATTTCTGGGACTGAGGCTTTAGGTGAGACTTAGGCCTCAGGAGAATAGAAAACTTGTCTTTACAGTACATTACATTACTTTAGTGTAATGTCAACACTGAGTCTTCCGGTAGTGCTTATGTGTGGACAGAGATACGTCTGTCTGTCCATATCTTCTGTACATGTCTCAGTGCTTTTTGTCAAATTCATATGGCTGATTTTGGATACAAAAGTTGTCTGCATTTCTTTTTGGAAGGGGTCAGTGCTGTGTCTGATGCCCACCTTTTGGAAGTGAAATGTGCAGATTCAGGTCACAGCAGACCTGAGGCCGTGCTGTACTCTGTCACCTAAGCCTGTAATGGTGAGGAAGGGTTATCCAACGGAGCTACTCCAGATTCCCAGTGATGCAGTAGACACCACAATGTGGATCAAACTGTGATCTCCAGGATTATTTCTGAATGGTTTAAAAAGTTTCTAACTAAGGAAACGATAGAATTATTTTAACAATTAGCCATTTGTGTGAATTGTCTATCATTTTTTCTGTCCAATGTAAGTAACAAAATTGCAAAGTTTAGGTATTTGTATGAGTGCAGTATGCATGTTCATTCTGTCCCTGAACAAGTGGCCAGTCACTATTATATAACGATTTTCTGTACTATGTCTAATGCTTTGGCACTACTTTTATTATGTCTGTAGGGTTAGTATAAATGAAGCACTGCAACAAATTCTTCCATTGTAACCTTGTCCAGATTTTCTTTTTTAAAATGTAAAGGAAAACTTTCTTAAAAATACTACCAGGGGAATTTTTCATTTTGCATAATGAAGCCCCTACATGAACCCTAAATGGAGGGTGTTCTACTAAACTAATCTTTGAAATTAATCTTAGTGTTTAAAAAAATGTAAGAACTTGAAGTTCCTTTAATGTGAAACATTAAGGAGGATGTATGAGGAAAAAAGAAAGTCTTTATTTTAAGCTTGTTTTAACTTCTGGTGTGTGTTAGGGACCTGTAGTTCAGGATTTAGTGAAGACAATTAACAAATCATACACACCCTCACCAATGTCTAAACATGGCTAGAAAAAGTAAAATATTAGTCTTGTTATCTATACAGAAAATGCTAATGCCTATAATTGGTCATTGTCTAACCCTTATATTTTTCTGTCCTGATAACTCTGTCAGCCTGGAAACTAATTCTGTGGTTTTTTGTGAAATCTTTCAGTGGTGTTACCAGGGAGAGTGCGTACATTTTGGCACTTGGCCCCAGAGCATAGATGGGGGTTGGGGTCCGTGGTCAATATGGGGAGAGTGCAGCAGGACCTGCGGGGGAGGAGTCTCCTCATCTATAAGACACTGTGACAGTCCAGCGTAAGTAGCTAAAGTAAGCCGGAGCCAAAAAAAAGACACATTTGGAAATTATTCAAAACTGTGGTTTCACATGTTATCTGTAAAAATGTTTTGCTAGTTTGCCAACATTTGTCTTCAAAATAGCAGACAGAAACACTTAAACAGAAGAAGTTCACTAGACATACTTTTAACATTTTTAATGTATCTTATGTACTGTAAAGATAGCTGGGTTTATATTTAGCGGTAACCGGAATGGTTTTCTTTCTGCAACTTGATGTTCATGCAAAATATATTTAAATTATGCCTTAGATAGATTACTTTTTTAAGACATACTACCTCTAATCCTTGTCTAGGATATAAAATAACTATAGCCAGTTACTTATGAAAAAAGCCACAGTATTTCCAAGCTTTTGCCTACAGCTGCTTACATATAAACCGTAGTTTGTAATATTATGTTGAATACAATACAGTTATAAGCTGTCATGTCTGACACTTAGTTGTGACTTCCCACTGACTGTTAACACAATTCAGCAACTTTCCTTCTTGCCACCACTCCCTGCTGGTCCATCTCCTCCCAAGAGGGGCCAGCTTCTCCACTACAGCTTGATCTGTTGTGTGTATCTGTACTGGTCCTGTCGCATGTCTGCTTTACAATGTCCTGAGCACTGTTCCAGAGAAAGTCTGTTGGGTAAGTGCTCCTCTCTGTCACTAGCACTTCTCAGATAAGGAATGCTTACTTATTTCCATTGCTGTTCTTTTCTGGTTGAATTTCTGTTTTTTTCTGCTGCTGCTTGCCCTGTTCTGGTTACCTTATTACAGCCATAAGTCTTTGCAGAAAGATAGTTTTATTACTCCATACTTCGTTCTTGTCATGTGCCATAATCACTATTTCCATCGCTATTATTAGTTCTTAAGACCACTTTTTCTTGAAAACATAAAGCTTTTTTGCTTCTTTTGTGAGAATCCATTCTGTGGCTTTTGCCACTCCTTTCTTATCTTCTCCTCTCTGTACACTTAGGTTCTTTGGTGCTTGTACCCGTGTTTTGCAAGCCAGGCTGTACATCAGCTTCCCACTGCACTCTGCGAGACAGACACCATAATGTCACATTATTGCTGTTTAAGGTGGTCTGTTCACTTGTCATTAGCAATAACTATAAAATCTGTCAAGTAGAACTACTTACTGAATGTATTCAAAACTTAACCATAAAAATTTTCTTACTGAATGTATTCAAAAATTAACCATACACATCGATAACATCAGGCTATGTTACTGAAAGAATAATAAATTAAATTCATTAATTTTTTTCACAGCAGTGTGTAAAAGTCATAGTGAAATGTTTGTTGGGACGATGAGTAATTTCCCAAGATTTCTTAGCTACTTCTGTCACCATGTATATGGGTTGGTATGTTAAAAGGTGATTAAATTTTAGATGTTTAACAGAACAGCAAACAAATGCATTTGGAGGGGGGTGTGTCTGCATGAGGAAAAAAATTCCTTTGATTCAAGGATAGTGTTGCTTAATTAAATATCTGTAATATGAAAAATAGTATTGATTTTCTTTCTAGTTAATTGCAAATTATTTTATTTCTTTATTAGAAAACAAACACTAAGGGTTTTTCCTTTCTGCATTCAGGTTATGAGCCAAATAGTTGACATCTGATTAATCTTCCATTTAAGTCAATGTTAATTCATTATTTGACCTCTGTGGAAGTTAGATAAAGTTCTTAAACAGTTTGGGAATTTAATAGCCAATGTCTTATTCATACTAATAGAAACCTGCTTACTCTGGAGTTTCCTTAGATTTCATACTGCTTAATTCAGATCAGAATCATATTCTTGAATTAGAAAATGCAGTCTTTGCTGATTCCAGTATTTAGCAGGCAGTGTTTCTTCTTTTTGTTATGTTTTCAAGTGTAGTATGAGAAAATAAAAAAAAATAAATGCACCATATATGTTATTAACATGTTTCTCATTCTAGTTTTATAAAGGAAGCAAATAATTAAGAACAATACCCTTTTAGTATGTTCAAAATATAATTAAACTGTATTGCTTGGGATCTATGCAAACTAGATGAATACTATATGAGTGACTATTTTCAAGTACTCAGTATTGTATTGTATCTGTTCCACTTCAAGCCAGTGCTACAATTCTTACTAAATTAAATATTTTAAGATCGCACCTTAAAACTTCCATGTACTTTCTTTTTTATTTATGTATCTCTTGGACTTGTATTTATACTAATAATGCATTAGTATATCTCATGAACTTGTGTTTGTACTAATACATATACTAACACATAAAACATGTTTTTCCAGGCCTTCAGGTGGAGGCAAATACTGTCTTGGAGAAAGGAAGCGGTATCGCTCCTGTAATACTGATGTAAGTAAATTTTGTTCCATTGTAAAATTATAATTTTAGCACAAATGGATGGATTTTTTTCTCAGTTCAGAAAAGCTGTGATTCCTGCATTTTTTTAGCAAACAGTCCTGTAGGGTACTTCTGTATTGGAGGCACCTTACATGTTCTGCTGGATGTAAGGATCTGTGTCTCAGTGTGAATACCCAGCTGGTGTCTTTGCATTAAGGCCTGGAGTGAGTTCAACTTGAGCATGTTAAAGGCAAACAAGGACCATTCTACATCAGAGCAAAGGTCTGTCTAGCCCACTGTCTTGTCTCCCAACAGTGGCAAATAACATGTGTTTAGGAAAAAATTACAAAATTTTGGCAGCAAAGGCATGACTTTTCCATGGATACACTTTGTGAGTTTCCAGAAGCTGGCTGTCTAAAGATTTATTGAGTTCCACATTGTATCTGTACCACATTAACTGCCACAAATGGAAGTATCCTCCATGAATCCACTTTTAAACCTTCTTACTCTTTCTACACCTTTATAACTTCCAGTGCTGATGTGTTACACAAAACTTTTACACATCCTATGAAAATGTATTTCTTTTTGTGTGTTTTAAACCTGCTGTTTTGCCACTGGATATCAGCTGGTTCTTGTATGACCCGAATGATCACGCAGTTTTATTTTAGAGCTCATCAAATAATGAACTACCACTGAGGGGGTGGGCCAGAGTATAAATGTATAAAATCAAATTATGAGCCTAAATTACAAATTCAAGTTAAAAAGTGAACCAGCAAGAAGTACACACCAATAAAGAATTTCACTAGTAAGTTTCCAAGTCAGTAGCACTACAAACATAAACAGACCTCCACATTATTTTAGTTTCATATTAATCTTAATTTTCTTATTAAATTGAGAAAGTTCGTAACAGTTGGAGAGTCTGTACCTAAAGATGGCGTTTCACCTGTTTTTCTTTTGATATATTTCAGGGAAAAATATAGTAGTTAATATCCCGATTCCTTGAAAAAAACCTTGGTTTTATGATTGTTACTAATTATTATATGCATTAGTTCTGCAAAATTTTTGTGGAATTTATTCTTCTTATTAGGTAGTATTACAAATTGCCAAGTTGAAAAATTTCCTACTGCTAATCACAGCTGCTCTGTTCAGACACCCAAGTATGTTAGGCCTTTTGGCAACAGTGTTGTAGGAGAAACTGAAGGTGACCTGCTTGTCCAGTAGGAGCTGTAAAACTTTTCCAGTCCTACAGCCTTCCAAATTACAGTGCACCATTCTGAAATGTTGACAATCTTACTTTTTTCTGTAGATGCATATCTCTGCTCTTGGCTATCTTTGTGCAGACTTTATTTGAATGGATCAAGCTTATCAGATGATCCGCTGTAATTAATTTACCTTCTTCTTTATTTTAACTCAGATGGTCTTTCTGTAATTGGAAGACTTCATAAGCAAGAAAGTTTTTCATAGTTCCTATACACAAATGAAAATGTTGAGTAACACTGATTGTGTTTCTTATTCATACAGTTGATAAGAAAATCACCTATGAATTTACCAATTGAGTGATGATTCTGTATTGAAATCTGTCTATTGAAATCTGTCAGTCAATATTTAATAAATTTAATGTATGCTTTACTGAACTAGTACATATTTGTTTCTATTTTTTGTGTCTATTTTTTGTGTACTACTAAGTAAAGTGTGCTATCAAAATCTAGAGTGTATTCCATCATCCTTTTGATTCAAACAAGAATTTTTGAAAAGTTTTAGTTGATAAAACCTATTCTTATACAAAATACTGATTTGTATTATTATTTTTCTTTTTTCAAACCTGTATCAGTCAAGTCTCTGCCAACTTTTCTATTTATTTGGGATTGATTTCAGGTGAACTGTAACCTAGAATATTCTATTTGTCCTTTTTGAGTAATGATCTTCTTACATTAACACTGTTTCAGTTTGTACACACAGTCTAAGACTTGTTAAAAAATTCACACTGGCACGCTGCAGCCTTCCTCCCTTAATTCTTTGAGTACTTTTGTGAGATAATTGTCCAGGAATTCGTATTTAAGGTGTTTATCTTCAGTAGATACTATTTAGCATCTACCACAGTAACTAGTATACAAAAAAGTTTACATAATACATACTCCTGCATACTCACAAATATTCAAGAATTTTTAATGCTTTTTTATAATTAACAATTAGACCATAGCTACCTAGCGATACCATTGAAATGTTGCTAGGATTTCTTTTGTCTTTACTCTTAGTTGGTTTTGCTTCTCCTATTCTCTTTTTATTTGTTTATTCCTGAGAGGATGCTTATAGGGTTACAGAAACAATGTCTGAGGAGTCCATTCAGTCTGTTCCATGGCTCAAGGGCAAAATTAACTGTCATTAAACTGTTCTTAACTGATGGTTGGTCAGCTGACCTGTTCTGAAATACTTCCAGTCTGGGAGATATCATGGGTTTTTTTCAATATCCTTGCAGTCAGGACAGTTTTCATAAAATATAGTGTATGTTTTCCCATCCTTTTAGGACCCTTAATTACTTTTCCCCCAGTAAGAAGACAGCTGATAATATTCCCTCTGTGGGAGCCTTTCCTGTGTTTGCAGGCTCCTATTGTATCTCTTCTTAGTCTTCTTTATAATAGACAGTCTCTGTGTTAATAGCCTTTGGGATCCCAGAAGCACACGTCTTCTTGAAGTGTGGTGCCGAAACTTCTGTAATGTCTGTCATCTTAGTGATGGGATTCCATTTACTCATTTCAGTATTGTGTTCATTTTTCCTACTGGAGTGACAATATTTATTTAGTGTGTGTTGATCTGTAATGCCCAATCTATTTCTTAAGAGCTACTGTTTAGGAAGTCATTTCTGAGCTTGTGTTTGCACAGCTGATTGTTCCTGCTCAAGTGTAGTAATTTGCATCCAGTGCTTTATTTCAAACTACTGCTCCAATTTATCAAAATCTTTCAAAATTTTAGTCCTCTATTCCAAAACGTTATTTCCTTATCTATACTCAGACTTCAATCAATAATTTAAACAAGATATTGGAAATGAAACTTTGCATTTCATTGTCTAAGTCTTAAAAGAAAATCTTGAACAGTTCCAGAGTTGCATCACTCAATTTGGAATTGCCATTCTTACAGTTTGACTGTGAAAAATTTTTCTAGCATATTTTTTGGTTATGGTTTTCCAGTGCATAAACCTACCCATATTTAGAGAGGTTTAAATTTATTGCCTGAGTGGTTTTCACGATTGTAGTCAATTTTTTTTTACAGTAATATTTAGGGTTCTACATAACTAAGAATTGCTGAGACTAGTAGATACTGTTTCAAGATTTATGATAGTCCTTAGTGCTTGACATTTTTAATGGAATGGTATGTTTGATTAATGTAAGCATTAAGAGCATGCAAATCTGTCATTGTTTTTATGAAAAATGCATTGTTTGTACATCTTATCTGTTGAAGTTTATGTTGCAGTGTCAACATTCATTGACTATCTGTAATTTTCAAAGTAGCACTCCCTAAAGCTCCTACTATACATAAACCAAAAAACCCTCCTTTTGACTTAATTTTTCTTTCAGAGATGAGTTAGTTCTGTTGCCCTTTCTTTTGACCAGTTTAATTCTTTGGAAACAGTGTACACTCCTACTAGGCTTATTTCTCATCAAACACTCCAAAGCCGTATATGACTTCTTAATTCAAAAGGCATCTGCAAATGGAAACATTGAGATCAGCAGAAAAGAACATTAGCTAATGAGTGCTGGAAACAAAAGGATGGTAGAAAGAACACACTCATCAGAAAGTTATTTTCTACTACCAACTGTACTATCTCTGACGAAAATAGATGTATTTTTCCAACTAAAGTATTTTTAATTTAAAAAAAAAAAACAAACATAAAATCCTGATAGAATCGCAAGACATAATTACTCAGTTAAAGTAACTTACTGTCTGATTTAAAACATGTATGGGGTGTGAAGCTTAATTTGATATACATCTAAGACTGTAAAAGTCTTCATTTTTTAAATACAATAAGAAATGTGTTTTGCTTATAAGTTATGTCAATTGTTTATCTATATAAAAGTATGTGTGTGTACATACATTTAAGAGATTCTTATTCTTCAGTCTTTTCTCTTAATAGAATGTAGGCAAATGGTTTTTGTTGGTTCCTTCCGTTATGCATACATTCACAGATATTTGTTGTTTTTATAATTTTAATATTTTCAAGCCTATTTTTTCTAAAATACATTCATGTAAGGACCTGTGTCTTGGAACAGTACCTGAGTTTCAACTGTCACCCTTCTGGCTGTTTCTCATCTTCTGAGAGGTGTAGTATAGCCTTTTGTTAATAAGAAATACGATGAGTTCAGTTACTGAACTCTGCCTGACTTAAAGCTCCAAGATAAACATATTTCTGTGAGATATTTAGTATCATGTCAGTGTTGGTTCATTGATTTGTTAGAGTTCTTTAGACAATTAATTCTTGCTTCAGTCTTAAAAATTTTTATGTTCTCATTAAAGTCAATGCTTTTTTAACTCAGGATTTTAATTATTTCATGATCTTCTCAGGACCTTCTTCAGACCTGATTTTAAGTTCTTACACATTTGTTAGTTTCCTACCTTATGACTTGCAGTCTCCTAAAAGAGCATTGGAAATACAAGCAGCCTGTGCTTGACAAGATTTATCCATGTACTGTAACTGCATGAAAAAAATGAAATATCTTACCCAACAAAGAGAAGCAGTTATTGCACATTTACTTTTGGAAAAGGGTGTGGACACAAAGAGACAGTGCCAAAGAGCTCACATATTATATATGTAAATACATATTATAGCTTGCCTTGTAGTAACGTTTTTGTATTTCTATAACTATGATTTTCATAGAATCATAGAATACCAACTTGGAAGGCACCTCAAGGATCATCTGGTCCAATCCTTCTTAGCAAAAGCATGGTCTAGACAAAATGGTCCAACACCCTGTCCTGCTGAATCTTAAAAGTGTCCTATGTTGGAGAATTCACCACTTCCCTGGGTTGGTTATTCCAATGACTGATTGTTCTTATTGTGAAAAATTTTCCTCTTGTGTGCAATGGTAATCTCCCCAGGAGTAACTTGTATCCATTACCCCTCATCTTTTCCATGTGACTCCTTATAAAAAGGGATTCTTCATCTCCTTCGTATCCACCCTTTAAATACTGGAAAATGGTGATGATGTCTCCCCTAAGACTTCTTTTGTCAAGGCTTAACAATCCCAGTTCTCAGCCCTTCCTCGTACAATAGGCTTCCTAGTCCTCTGATCCTCTTTGTGGCCCTTCTCTGGACCATCTCCAGCTTGTCCACATCTTTTTTGTATAGCGGGGACCAAAACTGAATGCCATCTTCCAGGTGTGGCCTGACAAGCACTGAGTAGAGTGGGATAAAGACTTCTTTACCTCTGCTGGTGATGCCCTTGTTGGTGCAACCCAGCATCCTGGTGGCTTTCTTCACTGCAGCAGCACGCTGTTTGCTTATGTTGAGCTCGTTGTCCACCAGAACCCCCAGGTCCCTTTCCAGAGAGCTGCTCTTCAGACAGGTAGATCCCAGCCTGTGCTGCACTCCTGGCTTATGTGTTCCCTGGTGCAAGACCTTACACTTGTCCTTGTTGAACTTCATAACATTCTTGTTAGCCCACTCTTCCAGCCTATCCAGGTCTTTCTGTACTTACCTTCCAAAGTGTCTGCTTGCCCATGCAGTTTGATATCATCAACAGGCTTCATCAGGGCACACTTCATCCCATCATCCAGATCACTTATGAAGATAATAAACAGTGTTGTGCCCAATATCGATCCCTGTGGGACGCCACTTGTGACAGGGTGCCAGTTTGAAAAGGAGCTATTTCCCAGCATCCTCTGGATGCAGCCTGTCAGTCAGTTCCCCCTCCACTGCACAGGCCACTTATCTAGACCGTAACACATCCGTTTCTCTAGGAGGAGGTTGTGGGGAACTGTAGTGAAAACCTTGGAGAAATCCAGGTAGACAATGTCTCTCTGTGTCAACCAAGAAAGTTACTTGGTCGTAGAAGGTAATCATGTTTGTCAAGCACTGGTTTGAATGCATTTCTTGAGGTCTTTAGTTTTACTTCCTCTCAGGTATTGGTGAGATGCTAAAAAAGATAGGAAAGTTATGCAACAACAGAAAATTTACAAGTTGCATTTTATGCTTCAGATTACAGAATGTTGCAGGTTTCTGGCTGTTGTTTGGTAATTGCAATCTTCAGAAGGACTACCTGAAAACTTTCCTGAATCCTGAACTAATGATTTGGACAAAGAGCAAGATCCTGAAATGAGGGCCAGCACTTGTCAGTATTCACTGAGAGGATTTAGCCACTAAAATGGAAACTTACTTTATTGCAAAAATCACAAAATCTGCCTATGGATTGATGGATTTGCATTTTTAGAGCCCAGGACACCAAGTTATCTAAAAGCTTTGATATCATTGGTATATTAGTTTATGAAATTAATTTAACAGTGCTTGCAGTAGAGAAAACCAGGATTTAATCTGCAGGACTACCAAAATGAGATAAAATATAAAGAAAGCATTGTATGAGGGGATTTGTTCCCACAGTTCTTTTGATTGCTCCCTGGTGTTCCCAGCCTTGTCTGCTGTTCTTGTCAGCAGTGAGATTGCAGGCTATGCATACTTGTGTGTATCTGTCAGACTGCTAGAGCTGTGTTCAAGAAGAAAAGAGGATGCAAACAGTGAGTTTAGCAGTTTAAATTGTGGCAAAAACTGAATCAATATTTAATAGGGTAGAAGAAAGTCTTTGCTCTGCTTACAAGAAGACCTCTGGGTGTCATCTTGTACAGCTCATCATGCTCAAACTTGAAACAGGTTGCCCAGGACTGCGTCCAGATGGCTTGTGAATATCTCCAAGGAGGAGATTCCACCACCTCTTTGGACAACCTGTATCAGTGCTCAGTCACCCTCACAGTAAAATGTTTTGTGATGTTTGGGAGGAACGTGTGTTTCCATATGTGCCCATTGCCTCTGATCCCACCATCACTGGACACTGTTGGAAAGAGCTTGTCTCCATCCTTTTTGCACCTTCCCCCCGAGTATTTGTACATGTTGATGAGATCCTCCCCCTCAGCCCTCTCTTCTCCAGGCTGAACAGTCCCAGCTCTCTCAGACTCTCCTCATGTGAGAGATGCTCCAGGCCCTTCGTGGCCCTTCATTGGACTCTCTCCAGTATGGTCATGTCTCTTGTAATGAGGAGCCCAGAACTGAACATAGTACTGTAGGTGTGACCTCACCAGAGCTGAGTAGAGGGTAAGGATCACCTTCCTGGACATGCTGTTGACACTCCTATTCCAGCCCAGGATACCATTTTTAGCCTTCTTTGTCACAAGAGCACATTGCTACCTGTTGTTCAACTTGGTGTCTGCCATGGCCCCAAGGGCTGTTTCTGCAAAGCTTCTTTCCAGCTGGTTGGCCCCCAGCATGTGTTGGGGCATGGAGTTGTTCCTCTCTAGGTGAAGGATTTTGTACTTCTCCTTGTTGAACTGTGGACTCATTTTTCCAGCCTGTCAAGATCCCTCTGGATGGCAGCACAAGCCTCAGGTGTATGAACCACTCCTCCCTGTCTTCTGTTATCAGTGAACTTGCTGAGAGTATACTCTTCCTTATTATCCAAATCATTTATGAAGTGATATTGTTGCCTCAAAATACATCCAGGATCACCATCACACTAGAGAATTAAGACTACATGTCACAGATCAGATTGTGAGAATTTGTAATTGGTAATGCAAATTAGTTTTTATTTCTTCATGCTTGGAGACTGGTAAAAATCAAAGCCAAACACGTTATCTGTTCTCATTCTCAGCCTTAACACAATGCTTTTGTCAAGGCTATGAGTAAGCAGAAGTGATTCATCTCTCTAGAAAGTGTTTCCATTTTTTTCTTGATATTTTAATAACATATCTCAAAACAGCTGCTTAGTACATCATAACTGAGCCTAGAGCTCTTAGCAAAATGATTTTTAAAACATTTTTTCAGCTGTTTTTAATATGTGTTTATCAGGAGGTAGCTGATGGATTGGGATTGTCTGTGAGCACAGTTTAACAAGATTCTGATTGTCCAGTTTTATGGAAACTGTTATGTAACACCTTTGTTTAAATCACTTCAGATATTTCCTGCCAGCCTAAGATTGCAAAACAGACACTTCAACTGTAAAGCACTAGAGCAAGTTTCAGAATCTAGGCCACAAGATTCAGCAGGGAACCACATCCTAGTCTCTTATGCAATTATGTTTGCAATGTAAACATATAAGCATTTCCTTTTATACTGATATTTGGAAGAAATTAACCCTTTTTTGTCTTTATTATTTTAGCCATGTCCTTCAGGGGCCCGTGATTTTCGAGAAAAGCAATGTGCCGATTTTGACAATATGCCTTTCCGGGGAAAGTATTATAACTGGAAACCCTACACTGGAGGTAGTGTTTAGCTTTGCAAAAATGTTACCGTATGTGAAGTCTTCAAAATTATGTAGATGTTATATAGAGAGTAATGTTTGTAAATATAATATTTTGATTATAATGTAATGAGCTGAGTTCGCTAAGCCTGTACTTTTGCCAATTGCTGAAGAAGTTGCAGAAGAGCCATCTCTATTCTGGTAGAGTTTTGTTTTACTGTGAAGGGGAGTGAACACTGTTGTGGGGACTCCACTTTAAAAATACAAAGCCTTTTTCCACCTGCAGTTGCAATAGAATTACAAGATTCCATGGGTGATCTGTAAGTACCTTTCATGCTACAGTGATGAGTTCAACGTTCAGAAAAGTCTCACAGCAAGTTTTTCTTTCTTAAGGTCAGAATATTAGGAAAAGGAGAAAGAAAGAAAAGCATTTATAAGAGTCTCTAAAGACTACTTCAGTAACTGAATTATAAATAATTGCGCTGTGCAAAAAAGGGGTATTTTGCAAGAGGGAGGAGGGTTGTAATTTCTTTTTCTCTTTGAGACAGTTTAACCAGGTTTAGTTATATTTCTGTTTTCAAAGTTCATAGGTTGCCCTTTTATTATCTTGTTTTATCCTGTTCTAAACCCAGAGTGAATAAGTCCATGTTCCCCCTTGTGTTTTCGCATTTATTGACTTAAATGGTTTTAGTCTCAGTTTTTTAGATTAACAGCCTGGATCATTGTGATCAGGTGGTCTGAGCTGTAGTGTAATTCAATAGCACTAAATTCCTAATTGAAATAGTCTGATCTTGGTTTTTAATTTTAACCGGATATACTTGTAGCACTACATTCTTTTGTTATTCTTTTTCTTCAGATAGTGAAGTGGTATCCTTATTGTTTTGAAATGGTTATAAATCATTAGGGTTGTATTAACATAATGGAACTGTTATGGAGCCAGCCAACCTTACCATATCATACTATACAAAATAATCTTTTTGCAAGAAAGAAGAGTCAATTAGAGAAATCAGTAGAGGGAATTTGAATGAAGTATATGCATTGTATCTGTTAGGTATGAGATAAGATTATAAATTTCAGATTTGTTTATACTTACCTATTTTTAACGATTCTTTTTTTTCATTTGTTTTGTTGTCCAGGTGGGGTTAAACCATGTGCATTAAACTGCTTGGCTGAGGGTTATAATTTTTACACTGAACGTGCTCCTGCAGTAATAGATGGGACTCAGTGCAATGCTGATTCACTGGATATCTGTATCAATGGAGAATGCAAGGTTACAAATGTTTTCTAAAGTACTTACAGATTACTTTGTTGTGTCTGCTATCTTCTACATTTAATTACTGTACTTGTTTGTTACTTATATGAAATAGGAGTGTTGACAGGTTAAGTTGTTAATGAAACAGAAAGACTGAGGCAATAAGATAAAAAGGTACTGCATAAATTAGACAAATAATTTGAATTTCAGTAGTTTCTCACAGACATTCATAGAATACTTCATTCTGTCTTCCTTTTTTCTTGCTTTATTGTTTCTGTTGAGAATTGGTGAAAAGAGCAACAGGAGGTGAAGATTCCTTGCACTGTTCGCAGGCCTGTTCCATCATTCCAATTAGAACACCACTCTGGCTGAAAAACAGTGAATTTGAACATATTAATCTGTTTCTCTCTGACTAGTTCATCCTGTTGCAAACAATTCTGCTGTTAATGTAATTGAAACAGAACATTGCCACTATTGCTCTGTAGTTCTAGGAAAAAGTGTATAATGATGCAAGGATTTGCCATTTACCAAAAATCTGATTATCTTGTAAGGTTCCCATAGGATGGCATTACATGAATTTGAATAGAATTGGACATCTGTGCCATATTTTTGGTTACATACATCCCACTGCTTCAGTTTAGCAGACCATGTAATTATGTACTTAAATCTACACGTCTGAACAGTGCTGGTGACCAACAATTACTTGATTTCACTGAAACCACTAACATTACTAAAGTTTAACCAGATTCTTCTTTGCTAAATTGAGGGCTGAAGATCTATGTCTTTTGAATGGCATTTGCCATGTATTAGTAAAGCACGAGAAATAACCTGTGGAATTCTGATGTACTTTATACATATGAAGATTTTAGAAGTTTTGAGAAATCTTTTAAAACTAAGAAGCAGACTGAATCTCAAGTTGAGAGTGAGCTATATAATAAAGTTGGGCCTCTGTCATCTTAGTAAATCAGACAGTGAAAATGTAAATGATTGGAATGATACTATTTTGTAAATTATTTAAAATATTTTAACTTCTCTTATGATCTATGTATTACCTGTTTACAATATGGTAGATAATATTGCTAGACAGTAAACAAAGTTATTTAGCTGCCTCCTTTTTCTAGAAATCCTTGAAAAAATTGGCAAGCTTCAGTGTTGATTCTGTTTACATCCTACTTGTTCATTCTGATTCTTTTTTTTTGAGGATCCAGCTGTCTCTGTTTTCATTAGCTTTGTAATAAGGTTGAATCTATAAGCTATAGGCAGTTAATCATTGTTCACTGTACATAGATTTCTCTAGGCAGTTAATCATTGTTCACTGTGCATAGATTTCTCAAGTAGATAATCAGAAATGTAAAAGTACTTCTTATGATCAGTTATCGACACCTCTTCCCAAAGGCTTTTGAATCCTATCTAATACAGCACATAATTCAGCCTTCGAAAGTTTCATTCTGCATTTATTCTTACAGTGTAGTCATTTACACTTTACATTCAAACTTATGAAAATAATTTCAAGTTTTGCCTGGAAGATGTGGAAATAAGTCTATGAAGCTGTGAATGCCTTTGGGAACAATATACTATTTATGCTGCATAAATATTTAAGGAACAAACAACAAATGTTGACCTTAACAAATCGATATAGATGAAACACAGTTTGCTATTCTAATGTTAAATAAGAACATCACTAATAATTTACTGATAGCTGTAATAATTACAATGTAAAATGCTGTGAGATCCCTTCCTGAAAGTCACAATAGAAATACAAAGTACTTGCTTATCAAGATTTGGTAACAACCCAAAATGTGGATTGTTCTCCTTTTTTATTATCTTTCTATGGTAAGTGAAAACCCACTTTATGATAACAGCTATCAAAAAAAAGTAGATAAAAAGAACTGAATATCTCAAACTTGAGAGAAATGCTTCAAAAAAGCTATTAATACAGTGGTGCAAGACCATCATCCTATTAAAATATTTGTACTCACCTGTTTTTAGCATGTAGGTTGTGATAATATTTTGGGGTCTGATGCTAAGGAAGACAGATGCCGTGTTTGTGGAGGAGATGGGAGTACATGTGAAGCCATTGAAGGTTTCTTCAATGATTCGTTGCCCAGAGGAGGTACGCATATATATGTCCATTCTGTTGCACAATGCATTTATATGACTCTTCAGCAATTAACAGTGCTGCATCCATTTCCACCATGGCATTGCTGCTGGTCATTCACTTTGACTCCTTTTGTCTCATTGTTTCCTTTTTCTGTATTAGTTTGAATTTATGTGAAATAGAACAATGTGTTTTATTACTGAATACTTAGTTCTCATGGTCTTTAGTGCACTCAAAAAGAAGTAGGTGGGGTTTTTTTATTATCATTGAGTTATGGTGTTGTAGTAAGAGTAATGTTGTATATGGTTTTAAGGTGTATGGTAGAATCTGATATTTAGTCATAAATGAAATTTTATGATAGAAAGAATCCAGAAATGTCTCTTAAGTTCATCTTACTAAGAACTCAGATATTGTATACAGGTAATTAGTTTAAAGCTTAGCTCTAAAAAAGACAACCTTAGTGTTGCAGTCAGTGTTACCAGTTTTGGGCTTCTGAATACAGGAAAATGATTGATGCACTGGCTTGAGTTCAGTTCAGTGGGGGACCACAGAGATTACTGGGGTCTGGAGCACCTGCCCATCTGTGAGGAGAGGCTGAAAGGACTGGCCTTATTTAACCTGGAGGAGGTTTATGGGGACCTAGTGTCAGCCTCCTGTGAGGAGGTTATTGAGAAGACAGATCCATGCTCTTCATAGTGGTGGGTACATGGTGAGAAAAGAGACAATGGCTATTGTAGTGGTTTGAACCAGGTTAACAGCCAACCACCACAGATGGTCACGAGCAAAAGGCAGACTCGTTAGGGGAAGAACAAAGACCATTTATTACAGACACTAACAACACGTAACAGAGTAGGACAGTGAGAAGCATTGCCACATCTTGAGAACACCTTCCCCCCAACCCTCCCTTCTTCCCGGGCTCAGCTCTGCTCCCAATGTCTCTACCTCCTCCCCCCGTGGCGCAGGGGCAGGGAATGGGGGGTGCAGTCAGTGCTGCTGCTCCTTCCATCTTCAGTGGGGGGAGCTTCTGGAACTTGTTCCTCCTGCTCCATCGTGATCTCCCTCTCCCAGAAGACAGTCCTCCCCAGGAGTCTCTCTCCCACGGGCTGCAGCCCTTCCCGAGCTGCTCTGGCGTGGGACACCCCCGCATGCTGCAATCCTCCCAGCGCTGAACTACAACAGCGGGGTCTACTTTTTCCCACAAGACCCCGGCCTTCTTCAGGCACAGCACTTTGCTCAGCCAGGTGAAAACAAACACAGGCCACAAATCAACGTCTGCTCCACCGTAGATGATCATGGGTGGCAGGGGGGCCGCCCTGCCGTCTCACCACAGGATACAGGGGGGTCTCTGCTCCGACACACCTCCCCCCTCCTTTCTTCCTCCGTTCCTCCACTGACCTTGGTGTTCACGCAGCTGCAGCAACTCCTCCTCACAAGTCCCACTGCTCGTCACCACGTCCCTTCTTAAATACGTTATCGCAGAGGTGCAGCTGATTGGCTCAATTTCCCAAACAGAAGTGGAGCTGGCTTGGAGCTGGGGGAGCTTCGAGAAGCTTCTCACAGGGGTCCACCCCTGCAGCCCCCTCCCCTGCCACCAAACAAAAAAATCCCTACCACTCACTCAACCCAGGACAGCTATAAATTGAAACAAGACAAGTGCTGACCAAATGGAAGGAAAAACTTTTTCCCCAGAAGGACAGTCCAGCAGTGGATCAGGTTACCCAGAAACATTGTACAGTTTCCATCTTTGGAGTTTTTCACGACCCAGCAGGATAAAGTGCCGAAAAACTTGGTCTCCTAGCTGACCCTGCTTGTAGCAGGAAGTTGGACTAGATGCCTGTCTGAGGTCCTCTCCAACCTGAATTATCCTATGATCCTAAGGTCATTTTATGCGTTAATTACTTGTAATACACTGTTGTAAAGACTTTATTAGCACTTCAAAATAGGAATTTCTGACTACATGGTAAGTTCTGGCTATCACTTCCAAATATTTGTATGAAATTTACAGAGTTTTCCTTTATAATCACATGAAAGAAAACATTCATTTGGATCCCATATCTCATACTAACTTTCAGTAGTAAATAGTTTATTAATGGTTAGTTTCATGAGTAATATTGATTAATGTAAACAACAACAAATAAAATCTACCTTTGTCTTACAGGCTATATGGAAGTGATTCAAATTCCAAGAGGTTCTGTACACATTGAAATAAGAGAAGTGGCAGTGTCAAAGAACTACATTGGTAAGGGCATGGCTTAAATAGCTGACTGTTATTAAGTCATAGTTTGTGTTGCAACTTGAGGGTACATTTGCTGGTTTGGCCAAACCATATACATAGTAGAAGCAGCAGAGGTGTCAGCTGTTAATATTAGGTTGTGATCAGACAGTTAGAGCAGTTGGTTAGAATGTATTCTCTTGAATGGAGCTAATGAAATACATTGTGTGATTCCTCCTTGTCCACTCAGTGCAAAATAAGGTCAACTTCACTATAGTTATAGTGTCAGACTTGAGCTGAAGTGGATGAGGACCACTTAAATGATCCACTGTCCCACTCTGAGATACTGTCTTCCACCTGCAAAGTCCCTGTTCTTGGAAGATCATACCGTTTTAAAACACGATGTTATTCTTGGAATGATTATTCATCAACAGCCATAGTTACTTAAATGCTAAACAATACTGTGTCCTTACTTTAAGACAATTTAATATATCAGTTCCACAGTGTTGCTGTGTTGTAGGGACTAGATGCCATTGCACCCATTGCTTAGTCAAAAATAGGTTAGAGAGCTGATTAGTTACATGTAACATATTAACACAGCCAAAAGCTATTACCTGTTGAGGCTGAACAGCAGCTGACAAGGCTACTTTTGTCAGTCTGTACTCCATGTAGTTGATACATGTAACACTAACATGTTGGAAAGGATTATGATGACTGTAAATGTGAGCGAGAGGGCCAATTATCCTTGGTACATTAATTTGTAAATTGATTATATTGATAATAATGGTACCTTTTGCTCTTGGATGCCTACTTTTCTTTCTGCCCGCCCCATCCTTCTGTAATTCAGTAGATAATCAATCTTCCTCCATTCTGCAGGAATAATAACACCACTACTCCAGCACTAGAGTTCTTAATATTCTTTCAGCATCACACTCTCCATGGCCCCTCCCCCACATCAAAATATACTGTGGGTAAAGTTGTTCATATATCCTATACTGACATTTCAAAAATGGTAGGAGAGAGGCATACAATGCATCCTATCTTGGTTGTTTCCTGATAAGAACTGTTCCATGGGCAGCTGGAAACCAGAACAAAGAAGATAACTCTTAGCTATTACAATTAAGTTTGTTATTTCTCTATTTTATAAGCAGATAAAATTAATCTGGAAAAGCATTTAGATTGGCCCCGTCTGCATAAAATGAATGAAAAATGCACATTTTTTGGCTTAAATAAAAAATACAGATGTCTTCAGTGGTATTTAATCTGGCCACAAATCTTAAAATGTTGAAGTGGTACATGAACACTTTTTTTATGTGCTTGTCACAATTTCAAGGGGTTTCCTGAATTTCAGGCTCTCTCCTCACTACCTTGCTTCATGCCATGGGAGCCCTAACTACACAAATGGATTCCTCTCCTTCACAAACTTCTTGTGTTTCCACCTTTCAAAGGTGACATTATATCTTAATGAAGGATAATCTTACTAAGTCATAGGGGCCATTTCATTTTGTGATAGGATGTTTTGTTCTGTGAGTATGAACCAGATCACTATTTTTGGATCACCAATTTCTGGGGAAAGGAAGGCTTCTAATTTGTCTGCTCCCTTAAAAGAACTATACAAGCACAGGGGTAGTTTAAAATTAGTTTATTGTGTTAAAATATGTACATCAAGGGTATTGTTTTATGGATATTTCTTTAGTGGCAGTGTCAACCTCAAAGCTCCTTTCCTGTCTTTATGGAGTTCCCTCTCTTGTTCCAGGACAGCTAGTTCTGTGGACACACCATGAATCAGATTAGATAACTGATTCAACTGAAAATAACCATTTACACATATTACTATATTTTGGTTTATGTGCACTGCTGCCAAATATGTGACCACAGTCTGAGAAATCAATATCTCTGTTTGGAAGCATACAAAAAAAGGAAAAAATAAAATCCTCTTCCTTTGTAGCCATCACACTGGCTTTGATGTTTCTTCTTTGTTCATCTCAGTTAGCAGACTTTCAAACTGACTTCGAGAAACAACCCATGGTTCCTTAAACTAAGATCCAGTTCTTTTGCAAGGCATGACTTCATATTTAGGCTGCAGTTAGACATTTGACAATTCAGTTAGGTCAGTCAGCACATGTCCTCCCTCCCCCCTGTCTGGCTGATCATTTCTGCACCAATATTGATCCTAGTGTTCTGACAGCAAAATCATGTAAATAATTCAGTATTTTAAACTGCTATGTCCAACAAATAACCCAGCAACAACAAAATTGCCTGTTTTCAGAACTGCTGAAAAAATACATGGTTAGTAATGCTGTTATCTTCCCTTAAATGGCTTGATCCAGGGTGACACCTTCCTTTATATTCCCCTTATGGAACAGGGAGTTGTGTGCTATTTTTCTGTGGCCTTCATGCATTCTGAAGTTCTCATAAATGATTTGATTACAACATTAACTTATTCCTTCTGTCTCATATGTAGTAGCATTATGCCACTGTGTCAGCAGTGTCATGTAATAATATTATTGAAATGCTCTTCATGACTGTGTGGCATTCACCTATGCGTAACAACTGATGTTAGGTAAATCTATTTACAGAACGCACATGCACTTTTCTGTGGCAGTCAGGTGAAAAATGAACCACTTTGATTCTGGATATACATTAGTTGAAGTGTACGTGTTATACATAAAACTGATAGCATATAATTTCAGAATTATTAATTATCTAAACATGTATGAGAACGTTTGTTCTCTTGTGCTCATTTATATGTCTCGTTGTTCATGTGTCTGAAATAATATAAATAAAGAATTCACTTAATTATTTGCTCTTAGTAGATACTAGACAGACTAACAAGAAAATGTTTGGGATTGAGTAGCACAGTAAGAGAGACGTTAATATGTCTGAGTAGCTCTGGGAAACCCTGCTACCTTCTTTTAATTAAACTAGATTTTGTAAAAAGAAGAAGGATAGAAATTTTGGCTATGTGGAAATAAGACCACTGATGAAACAGAATACTGACATTTAGCTGTAGCATAGTTATTTCATATACCCACGTAAAACGGATAAATAGTGAAGTACTGTTCCTTTCTTTTAATACAGTACTGCTTGCAATTTGTCTTGTTCTATGCTCATTTTTTCTACCTTCTCCTTCTTGTACTATAAAACATACATAGACAATAAGGCATCTGAATTACTTTGAGAATTCCAGATACATGAATGTGTCAGAGCTAGTTTATTCACTCAAATCACATGAGTATTTCCAAAGTAAATCCAGAGAAATCAGTGGAAGAAGATTTATCCTATGGAAAGATACTCCTTTTCAGACGTTATGGTGCTGATGGAAGTGGTTACTAATCCCTGCTGAATATGGATGTCACCAGCAGAACATTACTGCCGCTCCAACTATGTCCTCCTTATATGAATGCTCTCAGATCTGTTTTACAAAATTTGAGCATCGTTGAGACATTTTCCCTAACTGTTTAAGATAAACCATTTGTCTACATAGATGTAGTTGAGAATAAAACTTTATCATAAATTGTCTTATTTCTTATGGTTGTGATGTGAATTTGTTCCCTATCTAGTAAACTCAGTTATTTGTCTCAACAAAAAATGACATGGCTGTTTGATTGTGTACTTCCAACCATCATTTTGCATTTAAGAACATGTTTTATTTAAAGTAAATATGAATACTGAATAACTTGGTAGTGTTCACCTCAAGTCAAGAAGTCAGTATCTAATTAACAGAATGTTCACCTGAAGATATAAAATTGGTTTAATATTTAGAGACTTAATTAATATTATTGATAAAATATCAAAGATAAATGCCTAAATAATTCATGTTTTTCCAGCCTAATTGGTTGGTTAGATAAGAAATGTATGTTTTATCTATAGTACTTTTATGGTTTAAGGCTGTAAATTCAGAATAATAAAATATTTTATCAGATTAAGTAGCTAGTATGTGGGTTTGTAGTGGAAATATCTTGGATTTATGCTTTAAGAAGGAATTAAAAAACAGCAGACAAAGGCAACAAAGCAAGAACTGATTGGTACTGCATATCAGACTCAATGTTTCCTCCCTTTTTTTATCTGCACGTTATCAGAGATATCTATCCCATGCCCTAACTCTGTAATCTAAAAATTGGGTTGATAATTGATTATACATTTGAGACTCACATATATCTTATGTAGAACATCATATATTGCACACAGGCTCAGTGTTTAAGATGAAGATAGATTGCAAGTTGCATGAGGCATTCCATTTTGTTCTGTATAGCATCTACATGTTGAAATCTGCAAAGTATGCCTGCACATTCAAGATTATTGCAAAGACAATATTGTTAAACTGCATGAGGGGTATTTTGACCAGACCTAAAGAAAAGGCTTAATATTGCTTGAAAAAAATAGTGATGTTGAGCTGAAGCTCACATACTTCTAACAGATTAGCAGATTAATTTGCAATGGCTTCTCCATTATAAATGCTGCTTCCAATTTTTAGGTGGCTTGTATTTTTTTTTAAGCTTTAAAATCTGAAGAGGATGACTACTATATTAATGGTGCCTGGACTATTGACTGGCCAAGAAAGTTTGATGTTGCTGGAACAGCTTTCCATTACAAGAGGCCAACAGATGAACCAGAGTCTTTGGAAGCACTAGGCCCTACTTCAGAAAATCTCATAGTCATGGTAAAGTTATAATTAATGTATTTCTGAAATCTGAAATATGTATTTTTGCTCTGAGAAAATAGAAGGCTATGAATCAAATCACAATAGGTTGTGTTTTCAAAGAGTATACAGCTTGGCTAGCTGGCACTTTGCATTTGTGTTTTCTTACTTTTCAAAACTGACTGGCAAACACTGTGATGAAAAAGAAATATAGTCAGAAAAGCCCCAGAAAATCTCACAGAAAACCCCATTTCTGTTAAATGTGGTTCAGAATAATGGTAGCTGAAATGATAAATGGAGTATAGACTGTATCTGTTCATACTGCTGATACATGGAAGTGCTGAGGTATAGCATGACAGTTCCTGACAGCTCTGTAGATGTCAGTGGTTGTAAGCCTGGCCTGAGTGTGAAGTATATTCTTACCACAGCAAGCGTATCATGATTTGACCTGTGTTAAAGTATGTTGCTGTGATACACATTGCTCTGAACAGATTGTACAAAATAGGAGAACGTAACAGAAGATGTGACCAGGATACTGAAACCCTGTCTCTGACAGCAGGCAATAGCGAGCCTACCATTGCACTACTATGTTGAGAAGTATAAAAACAAGATGATACTTGCCCAATATATTCTGTCAGTTGCCAGATTTGCAGTTCAGGGATTCTTTGAGCCAGATGGGATATTTTTGTGTGTAGAATGACTGTTGCCTGGATATTCACATTTTAGGCAGCATTTTCAAACACCTGAATCCTGATTTTTCTTCTGTAGGTGTAGATAAGCTAGAAAATCCATACAGAATAAGTTACACAATGATTATAGTGCCTTTTCTCATTCAGTTAGTTCCACCGCCTTTCTTACTGAAAATTTTCCTCTGTTTTGTCCAGTGGAGATAGGCAGATACACCTCTGCAAAATATCGCAGAAGGTAGAAGGGGATGAGAAGTAGCTCTAAGATGTGTCAGATTGCTGCATCCAATATGACATATGTTATTAGCAACAGAAAGAAAAAGTTTGATAGAGAGTCAATGGCTACTGTTGGACAGGTAGCATGTGGAAGTGCGGCAACAGTCTGTTGCTGTTACTATTATTATTACTCTTATTATAGTCACTAGAAGTGCTGGCAAGGAGAGATCTAGGTTCATAACTGCTATGTGGGTAGCTCCTCATAAGACTTCGGTGAGGGCTGCTGCATGTTTGCACAGTAATGTCCTTAACCAACTTGGACCTCACATCATTATTCAGCTGTCAAGTTAATTTCCATTAGGACATAATTTTATGAAAACTGGCTTTTTAGAAAAAAGAACAAAGCTCACCTTCAGCAGTAATACTCTTATATTTTCTAAGAGTTGGTCCATATTCTTTTGGGAATACCTGAAAGAGTTACTATGGCTTCCTTTATTACTTTTTTCCCTTCCACAGGACATAACACATACCTAGATGAAATGTCACTGTAGTTGCCCTCTGCTTGCCTGTTTTAATAGTATAACCAGTTGTTTTCAACTACAGATTCTGCTACAGGAGCAAAATTTGGGTATAAGGTATAAATTCAATGTTCCCATCTCTCGCACTGGCAGTGGAGATAATGAAGTTGGCTTTGCATGGAATCATCTGCCTTGGTCAGAATGTTCTGCCACTTGTGCTGGAGGTAAGACACCAGACAGTCAAGCTACAGGGTAAACTGGATTTCAAGAGACACTTTACTACATAAATATCTAGGTAACTAATTGAAAACATTTCTTTCAGACATGCCTCAAACCTTAATTTAGTGAAAGAACATTTATTTTACCACAATGGGTTTTGTTATTTTCAAGTACACTTAATATGCTCAGATGTTTTTGTTAAATACAGTGTATCCTGGCACAGTGTGTCTTTCTGCTGATGCTTCTTCTGAGATTGTCTTGAAGCTGGTATGTTTGCTTTTCACAGGAGTTTTCTTGATAAAGGACATCAGAAGTTTTAAGTAAGGAGATTAAAAACCAGAAGGCAAATAAGGCAACTGTAAAAAAAGGGATATGTCTTTGTGTGTTTGTAGGTATGCTTCACATGATCCTAGTCAGCCCTCCTATCCTCCAGCCACCAAAGTTTAGGATGCATACTGGCAGCTCCTCTGTAGCAGATGATAACAACTGGATTATACTTTCCAGCCCATAGCACTATCTGAGAATTGTTGCCCTTTGGCAGCGATGGGGGATTTGTAGGTTGTCCCATGTGATTCATCATGGGTGCCTTTTGCCCACAATTTACTATATTCCTAATCCTCCCTCTAGTGGCCACCAATGCAATTCTTTACCTCTGGCTGGGAGAGCAGGACAGTTGGCTTCCTTCAAAGCCAACACCATTGCTGCTGCAAGGACTGGTGAGTAGAAGTGCTGTGTGAACAGTATCTTTCTTCTCTCTGGAGACTGAATGCATCATCTCCCCAACATACCTCTGTTTCAGAAGATATGGGAGAGCGCTTTAAATCCACCTTAGAATTCCAGTTTTTTACTGCACTGCTCACTGTCCATAGCAAGAGGAAGACACCATCCTTTTTTAAAGATCATTTGGACCAAATATTTATCCTTTTTTTTCTGGGTACTGGAGCTATTAATATTTAGAACCATGATAACTCATCTTTCTGCTGGAACCTACTCTGGCTGTTGTATTTTGCTCTTCAAATACAGCTGTTTGCTTAGCCATATCTAATAAACAAAGGACGGCACAAGTTCTCTTCTGTGCCACTAAATGGAGAAAGTATTGAAACAAAATTGAGGATGGTGCCATCTTTCTCCAATATTTGTATTGTTCATTTCTTGTATTCCTGGATGACAGATTGCTTTTTTAACTACTGTGTTAATAATGGTGAGTCTGGTAAGAAAAGGATCATTTTAAAAAACTATGAAGAGGGGAAGTGCCCAGCTCATAGCAAAAGACAGTTCCAAGTGTCAGAACCTTACCAGTACTGCCAAATCCTATTTTTATGATGGCAATGAATTAATGATCTTTTTGAAGTCATGGGAAATCTCCCATTGATTTAGGCAGAGACAGGATTTTAGCCACGGATCTTCTGTCATGCCAGTCATTGTCATTTCACAGATTAGACAGTATACAAGGGAAAAAATAATTGGCTCCAAATGAGTAGACACTTGTCTAAATGAAAACTTTTTGACTTAATTAATTAACTTCTAAGGGAAGATTTGTGACCCGCTGAAAACTGCATACATTTACTAATTAGAAACTTTTTTTGTGGGGAAAGATTTTCTTCAGTAGCTTATGGTGGCTAAGCCAGACACTTTATTCTCCGTTCTTTCAGCTTCATATGAGAATATATGTTGAATGTCATGAAGTACAGCACAAAGGCTAGAGCCGCATTTTGGCAGTACAAAGTTTAAATAGTTTTGGAGTATTGTATATCGCAGAAGTATCTGATCTTTGTGCAGTCTCTTCATAGTGAGAACAATCCACATTTGAGAGCAATCCACAGCACTCACCTAGAGCTGCTTGTAGGCCTTGTCTTGGAGAAGGATATCTAGAGCAGTCAGGTGCCAAGGAGCAAGCTAGGATCAACCTACAGTCTTTAATTAGATGGTAACATACTGTCTTTTTCACTGGACTGCTATATTATGTTCATCTCTACTTTGCCGATGAGTCACATCTGAATAGTAGAAATGCTTTAACTTTTCAAAAAGGACCTCTCTTCTAGGGCCTGTCTCAGTTTTGCAGAACAGGAAGAGCATGCTAAATGTAATGGTAGCAAGGAGGAGGAGGCTTTCCTGCTTATAACAGTTCAGTGTGGTGCCAAAGCTCTGGATTCCATTCCTGCCTCCCTTGTGTGGGTCTCATGTGATATTGAGCACTTCAAAGCATACATTACAGTCTAAGTTGCTAATTATCAGTTCATCATTACATGGATACCTCTTGGGAATGACTGACCTTTGAAGCATGCAATGAATTTCATTATTGCATGAAGTGTGTCTGAAGCAAAGCATTCTGAAAATTCAGCCAGAAATTCACCTGAAATGGATGAACTCTTTCCACAGTAGACATTATACCTCCTCTTCCCTTGTATTCTTCATAGAGTGGTGTAGGAGATAAATTAACGTTTTTGAAACAAAGTTACATGTTTAGGTTGCCTCTAAAAAGTAGAAGGTAGTCTTTCTTTCACCAGAGATTGTAAACTGTGTATTTAGTTGTGTCATTCATGTTAAAGGAGAAAACAAAATATTCCATAGTTTTTCTGCCAGTGAGAATCATGTTCTGTACAGTGAACCAAGCAACAGTCAGTCCTCCATAGTCTGAGGTTTATTCATAAGCTTTTCTAAAAATAGCTTCCTCAGATTTATAAGGTAGTTAAAAAGGCTTGTCTGGTGAACAGACAGCTCTTATTTTCCTGGATTCATGTACTCATATGTAGGATGAAAATATAATTTCATTAATTTTTAATATCTCTTAGTATCTGTTTTTAGGCTTGGAAATCCAGAATTGCAGCTTGTCTTTTTCTGCACTAGAACCAGTATTTATTATGTTGAAAAACTTTTCTTTAAAATATAAATTTATAGTATCTGAGCTAGTTCTTCCTCTCTGGGAACATAATGTAAAACTGAGCTACATGTATTCTCCATATTAATTCCCTTTTTTTCTGAAAGTTCACTGATAACTGTTCTACTCTGAGTCGAGAGTTTTCAGAAGAAAAGTTTGTTGCTATCTCATATAGGTCTTTATAGCTGGTGGCGACTTGGACAAGACTACAGGAAAACAATGCCAGAGAACAACAGAATGTGCAGTGCAAGTTTATCTATACAGAGAAGAGTGGGAGAGGAGAGAACACAGAGAATTCAGAAGGGAGGAATGGGTGAACAGTTCGCTGGAATTCAGAAAAAATTGATGACAACAACAGAAGATTTTCTTTAAGGACCTTATTATTTAATTATTTAATGAGAAAGTCTGAGAAAGGGAAAACTAGAATGTGTAGAAATAGGAAATGAAACAATAAAATGAGGGTTGGAAAGAGAAGAAGAAAGTGCTAAAATAGGAAAGGATGATATATATCACGTACAGATCGCAGAATTGTAGTTTATTTACTCTCATGCCTGTCTTTCCTTGTATGTTATCTTTTAGCTTTCCGAGGGCAAGTGTATGACTTTGTCCAGATCCATAAGTATTCTTAATAAGGAAGTGAACTGCTGGTGGTATGATTTAAAAAAAATCCAACAAATGAAAAAGAAAATCCTTCTGTGTGTTTTTACTTCTGTATACATTTCAAAATAAACTCATAAATGCACACCCTCCTTTTTAAAATTTCTTCCATGGTTAATAAATTCTAGCAGTAAATGGCAACAAATGATTTTTTTTTTTTGCATTTATTTGGAATTTACTAGGTATCCTTAGCATTGGGTTTGATTTCATTCATTCTATTACAGTTCCTCTCCAGATGAGTTAAATATATTAGATATCAATGTTTTTTAATGAAACAGTCAGTCTACTACTGTAAATTGACTGACATCCAGTTTTCTTTGCTGCTTGTCACTCTTGTAGAGTGGTGCCTACTCTATTTTTCTTTCATGCCCTCAGATGAATCATGAAATTGTCTTTAGATAAATAAAACATACTTGCCCTCATCAAGGAAAATGTAAGTTTGGCTCTGTGATGAACATCTTATGATCTGATGAGTGAGCTCAGAAACTATGTCTGGGTTAACCAGCATGCACTAGTTTTAATGATGCAGGATTCATTATGTATTGATACTGGCATCTTCATAATTAACTGTTGCAATCTCAATCCACAATTCTTAGGATTACTTTTAAAAATAGTTACGGCATTTACATGCCTGCAATTTTCATTTAAGAATAAAATGTGCTCCATGTAATTTAAAATTTGTCTGCTGAAAGTCATGCAGACTATTTGTGAATTGAAATCTGCAAAACATCTCAGTTCTCTGAAGCTTTTGGTCACTAAACCACTGGAGTTTTGTTTTCTATTAGAATTGCATTGACCAGTCATGAGGACGTTTTACGTCTTACTATAAACTATAAATCTGTAGATTTGAAAGCAGAGTGTTTCTGTCTAACCGCTTGTAATTATTCCCCCAAGAGTTTAAATGAAGTTGTTTAGCTGTGCTTTTTAGATTATTTTAAGAGAGATCATATACTAAGGGAAGAGTTGATAATTTAGAAAGATTTTTTTCAAGGCCCACAGGGCTTAACCAAGTTGTAGCTGTCATCCAGGTAAAAACTGCACGTCTAATTTTTTCCATTTCTTTTTGTTGTCTTGAAGTTAGAATCTGAATTTTGTTTCTGAGATTCTATTTTAAATAACACTGCAATTAGATGACAATGATGTTAAGTTTATATACTGTGTGGCGAGATGCTGTATAACATTTTAAAACTGGAATAATACATCTTCTGGCATGGATTGAAGACTCTTCACTGTGTGAGTGAATAGTGATGAATACTGTCTGATGGGTGATATGCTACCTGACAAACATTTAATAAACACCACATCTGACTTAAATTTTTTTGAAAACTGAGCACAATGATATTTTGTATTCATAGTACTTCAGAATACTTTATTACATAGCTCCTCAAAAATTAATTTAGTGAGGCTGCTAATTTTTAGCAAAAGCCTGGAAGGAAACGTGTCTGTTGCCAGTAGGAAATTCAGTGAAAACAACATTAATATCTGTGCTATCCCATAAATATATCTATGAGAATGGTATGCATCATTAAAATGCTTAATTCTAAAGTGTGTATAAATTACTATTTTTAAGAAATTTTATTTGAAGGAAATATCATTATGAAGGCAACTTTCAGCCTATTTTGTCACCAAGAGAATTAAGGCAGCTTGTGACAGAAAGGATAAATGATTATTTGTCAGTCATAACTTCAATGTCAGCTAGCAGTGCCATGTTACAAACATTGCTGTTTGGCTAGACCTTTTAAATACTATTTCTTATCATGCTGAGAAGCTTGAGTAGAAAATTGTAAAAGAAAAATCCTGCTCAGGTTGTCAGATCTGATTTTAATTACTGTCATCTGTTGGCAGTGTTTGTATAGATTATGGAATTTAAAGTGAATCATATTGTCACAGCTTCTCAGATATTTAGATCTTCCACTTACTTGGCAAGAAACAAAGGAAGGGATTATAAAGGAGAGCCTAATCTGGTAAAAATTTTTCTTTCTCTTTCATGCTGCAATTTATGTGTGTTTTCTCTACTAAAATATTACTAAAGGATTAGAGAACTGAAAAAAGTAATCTCACTCTGTGTGTGTAAATATATGTGTAGAAATATATAACAACATTGAATTACTGATTTGAAATTTTGAAGAAAAATACAAAGATCTAGAAATAAGAGACAAATGGGGCAAAGCGTAACATGATAGTTCATGATTGACTAGCCAGATATCTTAATACATAACTAATTTTCTAGTTTCTAATTCTACTGCATTCACTGAGCTAGACTTTCTTAAGGCTTTTGTTGTCACCTACACCTAAAAGATTATTTTAAAATATTAGCAGACAAGAGGTGTGCTTAAAATGTGAATTACTGGGCCAAAATGCAGTGAGCTTAGTGGGCTTCTTAAAGATCATTCAGATGATTCATGACTTCAGTTTTTCTTGTTCTGATGGCAGCATAAAAAGTAGAAAGCTCTGATGAAATTTGGTGACAGTGCAGTGCTAGGAGACATATGGGAAAGACTGGGATACGTTGTCATGATAAAGGCAGATTTGATTTTAGGATGTATTTAAAGGTATTAATGACACTGCATAAGACACTAGTAAAATCCCTCCAGTGTACTGGGCACAGTTTGTGTGTGTCTAACAACACAGAGACTGCAGGCATTGACGTGGTTAATACAATAAAGTTACTTAAACTGAAATACCATTTTGACTTTTAAAAATTAAATTTGAAATTAATACATTTAGAATGGAAATTTGAATGCATATAGTAGTCACAGGTGTGAAATTGAGAGAAGAATCTACCTGGGCTTGAAGTGGAGCTTGATCTGTTTATGAAAGGGATTACCAGAAACAGACAGGTGTTGCTTCTAGTTGTATATTTCACATACCTGTGTTCCAAGATTATTTAATTGCCCTTATAGTGCAAGATCTCACTGAATTTCAGCTTTATACCATTTCATGTAATTGAAATATTAGGTGCTGAGAATGCTATAAATGGAACATCTTCATGTGAAGATCTAAAATCTTTGATACCTGGTGAATGAATATCTGTATGTTAACACAGTCAACCAACACCTCCGGAGGCATGTTCTTCAAGCCCTTGAGGGTCCCCTATGCTAACAACTTGAGTTCTTTCTCAATTCCAACTGGATGTAACTAGCAAATTGATTTTTTTTCCAACATGGAAAGCACAGAAATTGAGAATCAGGAAAAAAGTGGAGGTTGAATACTGTTCAAAAAAGGCATTTTCTTTTTAGCTTGTTCGTGTAGATTTCTGTATGTAGGGTACATATGGGGAACAGTCTGGCAGCCTTCTGCTCTGTTTAGTGGTACTCTTGTCTAGTGTGGCATCCAGATACATGTAGACGAGCAAATGGAATAATCTGATTGGTTTACCTGGCTTACCTGTAAGACATATGTCTCATATTAATCAGTATCTTTTTCATAAGTAAAACTTACTTTAAAATGATTGTGATGTTCATGGATAACCTGAGATGTTATGAATAACCTGAGATGTCAGATGTGTGAAATGATTTACAACCTGTTTGAAAGTGCCTACTTTGTGAAGGTTATGTGTAGCTGTAAACAAAAAGGAGATAACCCAGCATCAAAGCTCCAGGCTCTGGATTTAGGTACTGCAGTAGAGTGAAGACTCCAGCAGTAGGTATCTTTGGTCTCAGTGTGGTTAATGATTTTGAGGTGACATGAGGAGGCAGGTGATTTTGAGGGTTGATACAAAGTTCTTACCTGCTGAACAGGCATCCTGTAAGAAGCGGTATGTTGAGTGATGAATCTAACTCCTCTCCTGCTTGTCAGTAACATGAACATGGCAGTTGAGGACACATGGAACATTTTTATGTGCTTAGGATCTGCACTGCTGGGTTTTCCTGATTATTTGAATTAACAAGGCTCTATTTTTATGTGAGGAGTAATACCCATATTTTTCAGGATGCCATGACAGTTATATATTGAATAGCAATTCCCTATTGAACTGTGAAGTTGCAGAGTGAAGAAGTTTCAGCTGGGATTACGTCTCCAGAAGAGTACTGTTAACTGTGTACCATAGAAAGTTGAGGAGTCTGAGAGGGTAGGGAAAGGGAAGATTTTTTTAATAAGCATTCTGGGCCACAGTGCATCCAGGGCTGCAAGGATTCATGGGGCTCATGGCAGGAAGACAAGAAAGGGGTTTCATCTGTAACCAGAAAATAAGACATTCATCTAGCACAGGCAGGTATGGATTTTAATCCTTGCTTTCAAGATGGTTTAGACATTTTACATCAGACTGTAATTGAATAAAACTAGAAATATTCTACAGACAAGAAACCACAGTCTTGACACCTTAGCTAAACTAACCGAGTCACAGAAGTTACAGTGTGCTCGTGGGAATTAGGAATCCCCTGAGAGTGAGAGGGGATCATACCTACTCCTGCATCTGCAGCCTCGTGGGTCACTGCATGCCATCCTCAAGACTCATGAAAACGGAGGTTACCATTTTCCCCATGTCCTTTGCACATAGTGTCATGAAGACATTTCACATGTGTGTAGACTTCTGTTCATAGCCAAGCAGGACACTTTGTGGGCCAAACTTCAGGCATCTCAAGGCTAGGCTTGACTCACTGTTGGAATTAAATACCTGAATTCTGTATAGGTCACATTTTAGGAACCAAAGTAGGATATTTTATACTTGTCCATAATGAATAACAAAAGAAGCACTTGCAAGGTAAGTTGTTTAGCTTGTTTAAAACTAGCAAAAGGGCTAGAAATATTTGGTGAGAAAAATCCCATGTTTTTAGTGGGATGTTTTCTGTCTGAAAAACATATTTATATAATTAATTTTATTACTGCACATCTACCTCCTATAAAAATCTTGTCTTAAGAGAGGGCTGTAAAGTAAAGTTGGCAGATATTTGAAGCCAGGATATTTTAATCCCTATTTAATTGTATGCATTTCACATTTTGGAATATGTTAAATAATTGCTTCTGTTTTTAAGAAAGGCTCAGAGCTTTTTGCAACTTTTATCATACATATAGTACAATTATTTCAGTATTATGCTCATATTCAGTAAGAACCACATATGAGTTGCAGATCCACAGTCTTTATGCTAGCAATCAGCTTGTTCTGAAAAGATTGGAAAAGGCCCTATATACTACTCTTAACAACAATATGGCTTTACAACAGTAACAGCTGCAGTGTTGTCATATCAATGGTTCTTTAATACCTTTCTTTAGATCCTGTTTTTTAAAAGACAGAAAATCTGCTTAATATGCTACCTCATAATGTTGCCTTGGCAGTGATACGTCATGTTTTAGAAATAATAATTCTAAACTCTGCTGTTGATGGTTAACAGTGAAAGAGGAGCTGGGAGTGCCAGATAAAATGAGCATTCAGAGACAAACTGCATCTTTCAGAATGAATAATACTTCTATTATTTTAATGAGTAAAATGTTTATAGGGTAACGTATAAGAATGCAACACTGTTTCCCAGTATTGCTTCTTTATTTTAAACCAAAGCACATGAACAATAATTCTGCATTGAAGTGTGACCACATTCTATTTGGTGATGTTTTCTTTGGAAATTTAAGTATCTTCTACTAGGAGAGGAGGGTGGACAGAAAATGGATTTTGTGCAATAAACAAATAAAAACAATCTGTTAGTAAATCTATAAATATATTCCCTTTGTTTTAGAAAACAACAGCAATTTTAAATCCTCTCTCGGTGGGGTGACCTAAAATTGAAGGAAAATAAAAGATTTATTGTGCTCAGGGTGCATTCAGTCAGTTGGAATTCTTCATACCACTGCAGCATTCAGCCAGTTAAAGTGGGATGGTAGGGTTAATAATCAGTATGTGAAATACACTTTTAATCAACAGGTAGAAGAGCATGAATGATTAATTAAAGGTGTTTCATTTCATCCCAAGGTGTGCAGAAACAAGAGGTGGTGTGTAAAAGGCTGGATGACAACTCTATTGTACAAAACAATTACTGTGACCCTGACAGTAAGCCTCCAGAAACCCAAAGAGCCTGCAACACTGAGCCTTGCCCACCTGAGTAAGTCATTAATCACTAAGATGGATGTATGTTTTGCACAGGTAGAAGAGTCTTTGTAATCTATAATAAAGCCTGTTGACCAAATGTGTATAAAATTCTGATCTCATATTAAGGTCCTGTCTTATTGGACAGGATATTTGGTTTTGGTTTTTGATTATTGTTTCTTGTTCCTCTGAAATGAGTTGTTGGAAAATACGCACTCTAACCCAGAGGAGGCCTGATTTGACTGAGGAACAGTGCTGTTTAAACTACACAAAGCAGCTCAGACACTGTAAGTAAAAAGATACTAGCAAAGCAGTTTCTTAGGGTGTAAATGTTGGATATGGTGAATAGTGCTTAGAGGAGAACTGGGGACCATTCTTAACACGACAACGACAGAAGAATCTCGAGGTGAGACTGACTTTGTTATAGATACTTACATTACATGCTAAATGTTTGCCATATTTTAAGTATGTTAAAATTGGGGTTGGAGTGTTCACATGAGAAATGGCAGACAGAAACTGTTTAGTAGACTGAACCATTTACTGATAATAATTTTGTCAAACAACTTTCCATCCAGGATACTCAGTGTTTTACTGTAATGCTGTGTACCATTAGGATTAGGTGCCTACTTCGTTACATCTAATTAGTTTTATTTTTAAAGATAGTGTTATGCTATATACTGGAAAGATAATTAAAAACAGAGCAGCTCATTTGTTCAAAAATGAAATCTGGCAAGGACCTATAGCATAACGTAATCTTACTACCAAAGCTGTTTAGAAACAGTTGTGAAAATTTGCACTAGAAAATAATTTCAGCTTATGCACTACAGCTCCATCTCACGTTTTGAGACAAATAAAACTTGTGGAAAAAATGAAAGAAATACAACAGTTCATTGATTCACAAGGGCTGGTTAGTTTAAGTTTGGTGATAATCTGTAGCTATATTCTAATTTGGCATCAAAATCATTAATGCTGATTAAATGTAGATACTTCACAATAAAGAAATACTGTGATCTCTTTCAAATGTCTCTTAGAAACTGTAAAATTGTAGCATGAAGGACACTGGGAGGAATGAGACAAGACTGTAATGCATTAAAATGCCAACAGGTCTTCATGAAGCCAGTTTCGTCCTAGACTATCAGCTGCTTCCCTGATATGGTTGCTGGTTGCAGGATGAGAGAGCAGTGTCTCCTACACTTACTCCCCCTGTATCATGTACTGTACTCATCTGATATAAACAGAAGTGAAGCCATTGCACTGCTCTCACCTTGAGTGTGTTTGAATGTAAATGTGCTGTCTCACAAACAGGTCTAAAGTAGGTCCCCACAGTCTGTGTGTAAATATAGATTTACCTTGAAAGGATGTGCCCTTGGATTCTGTTTGGATGACACTGTTCTACATGGCTGTAAGTCCGCTAACTAAACTCTCACACAATGTACCTGAGAGCAGAACGTGAGAAGTGGTCATGTTTGGTCAGTTCCTTTTCACCAAGATCCTTATCCCTTCCTTTGTGTGGTTTAACGATTAAAAAATTAGCACTCTGAAAGGTAGTGTTAACAAAGTTACTCCAAACTAGTTAATTTTTATTTTTTGCACTGACATTATTTAATAAACAGAAAACAGGAGAAAAATAAAGAAACAAACAAAGTGGCACATTTCTGGATCTCCATCCAGTAAAGCAGGGACACTGATGAACATGGTGAAACTCATGTCATCAACATTTAGAGTGGGTAGTGTGTATTAATTGCCATCTGCTTGAGTATGTCGGAGCAGTTCAGCCCACATCTGCCTCCATTCTGATGTTCCCCACAACCCTGTGGCACTTTCTATTCACCCGAATAGAAAGTGCCAAACACCTAAGGAAGGGTTCTTGATTCCTGATCCTGTAAGTAGTCTAGAAGAGGGCTGTTCAAGTAACAGGTAGTTAACCAAAGAAGTTTGAGCCTTTTGGCTGGAAGATTTATCACCCAGTAAGATTTACTCTTTACATAGACTGGCCAAATATTTCCTTTTTTAATTAACACAATTGCATTTTCCTTGTGTATACGCCAAAAATTATGAAAATGTTCCTCTTTCTAACTGAATGCCATTTACATTATACTTGATGTCCCTGAGCAGCAGGAAATACTATGTTTGTTCACAATATTTTGTTTGTTATTACAATCAGTATCAAAGTTCCAGATTTCAAGAAATGATACAGGTAACTCTCATAGTTCTATGAATTATGAATAGTACTGTCTTGTCATACAGTATAAACATAAAAGGTACCTGAGAATGCACTTGAGTGAATCATAGTACCAATCAAAAATTAACAATTCAGTCTCTCCAAAGCTCTGAAGGGCTTCTAATTCTCCCTGCTGTGGTAAAAGTATAAGTTTGTTGACGAAGAATCACAAATCAATCCTCTTTAGCTGGGAAATTAATGAAAGAATATGGCATGTTTGTTTGCATCTCTGCATTGGTCCAGTATAATTCATACTAGATTATATTACACATTCCATAACACAAGACAGGGTAGAAGCACATTTTTTTGACAAAGTCTTCAGAAAGTGACAAATCTTATGATGTAGCTCAAAGCATACCTCCAGGAACATCCACAGTGACTGACATACCTGGTATTTTTGGCATGTTGGCAACATGTGATAGCATACTAGGCTTCACCTTCATCCTTTGCAAGGAAGATTCAGGTGAGTGTGTTGAATCAACACATGAAATCTTGGAAGACCAAATGTGCTCAACAATGTGAAGAGATATTTCCAGTGAACTGAGCTGCATTAACCATTCATCAGTAGAAAAGAAAACAAAACATTACAGCCAGACTAACAGCTGCTTGAATCTCTGCAGCAACACAATGTAATCTAAATATACTATACAACTCTTGACTTTTTACCATGTACAGACAGACAATTGGAAGTTACCTCTAGCAGCCATCATGCAGTGTTTTAAATTTTTAAAATGTTTATTGAGGTCAATTTTTTATGTGATGAATTCATGTTTTACTAGTGTTTGCTTTACTTATTCTGATAAATAATATTTTATATTCCAGTATAACCTTTTATAAAAAAGTTCAGAAATGTTTCATAATCGGGTGAGAATTAACTATCAGCCCCATTTTGAGATCAAATTATTTTATTGTAATGATACTAGGGAGGCAACTATATTGTCTTTTAACTTGTGCTGTAACCTACAGCAGTGGTTCCCAAACATTTCCAGTTGCAAACCATTTTCAGAGAAATAATTTCAGTCAAGTCCAGTACAAATCTACTTTGATAGCTGCAGTTTTGTCAGGCTCAACACTCCTTTCCTACTACTATAGCATAGGCTGGAAATTGCTGCTCTAGAAAAATACAAAGTAGTAGTATTATTGGAAGATATAATTGCAGTAAGGCATAAATTAAAATGTTTTGTAAAAAGACCCATAAGTTTCACTTTATTTCACTGTGAATATGTGTACTGTTAACAGTGGTTTAGGTTTAGTAATTTAAACTACTTGGATTCTGGGTCTATGCAATTATCTACTCTGTTTCTGAAATGCATTAACTGAGTCTCCTAACTTTTTCTGTCCAGGTGGTTTATAGGAGATTGGTCAGAATGCAGTAAGACCTGCGATGGAGGAATGCGTTCACGAACAGTTCTCTGTATCAGAAAGATTGGACCTTCTGAGGAGGAGACACTGGACAATACCAACTGTTTAACACACCGGCCTATTGAAAAAGAGCCCTGTAACAATCAGTCCTGTCCCCCACAGTGGGTCGCTTTGGACTGGTCAGAAGTAAGGAAATTTTGCTGTGTTAGCTCATTAGTAATTGGGGGGGCAAGAACTCTGGCCACTGAATATTACTACATTTTCTGTCACTGCTTGCTAAAGGATTAATAAGAAATTTAAAACCTCATATTGTATTGAAGCATTTTTTTCTTTTTTCTTCTGTGTTGTCAGCTCTGTTTTTTTGTCAAACAATTATGATCTGTTTTCATTAATCATGGTAGAAAAATAGTAAAATACAAACTAGAATAGTAAAGTGGTAAAAAAACTAGTGAAACAAAAAGTCCCTGAAATAGCCATTTGATGTGAGATAATTATCTCAAAGAAAAAAACAATTTTCATTTTTATTCGTTTTTGAACAGGCAAATAGCAGGATAGTAGAGATGATGGATTTAGAATATCAGAAGCCAGAATAAACTTTTTTTTTTTTGTCTGAAGTAACCATACTGATGTAAAGCATCACCTTTCTTAGCAACATGGCTCAAGAGGCAGACCTGAAAGTTGGTATTCTCTTTATTAAAGAAAGAACATATTTTATTAAGTATGGTGATATCTGTTACAGTATGAGCCAAGCTTACACTACACCTTATACTGATTCAAGTATTCAATTTGAAGAATGTAAACCAGTGTAACTGAAAGGAGAGGCAGATACATTTAAATGGGACTGCCTTGCATGCAAATCAGAATGCAAAAATGTCTGTATACTTTTTCAGATCCTTGCTATCCTGGACTCCCATCTCACCCTACTTTTTAATCTCAAAGTACCTCTGCAGTACTTGCAAGTTAGGATTTCCTGAGTTTCGGTATCTGTGTCCTTGCTGTCAAATGCAGCTGTGTCATATAATTGCTTTCATAAATTGATTAAACTATGTTTTCAAATCAGTTACTTTTGGGGTTTGTTAGTTACTTCTTGTTAGTTACTTTTGGGTTTTACTTCTCAGAAAACTATTCCTGAAATTCATTCTTTTAATTGCAAGAAGTGTCCTAATTGTTCTAGTTCTGTGCCAATTTATGCCTGTTTGCTTTTGTTATCTGAAACAGCACTTCTTCCTTTCCAGCTAGTATTTATCAGAAGTTTCTTGATCACATTCTACTTTCATGTTTCAATTTGAAGTCACCTTTTAGGAATGGATGACTAGGTGTTAAATGTATATATTGTCCCAGAGGAGGTTTCATATGTGCCTCATTCTTTTGTTTCCTGCCTCTACTGAAAATACCTGTAACCTGCAGTGTATCAGTATATCTTAAATAAGCTTCTTCTGTTCCACAGATATCACATATTGCTTATGTATAGTTATCTTACACTCTGTTAATATATCCAGATCTTTATCCTCCTTTTTTTAATTTCTTGTTACCATTTTTTGTAACAATGAATGCTCTTGCATGTCATACTGCCAAAATTCACTTAATTTCAATAATTAACATCTTCATGGTTGTCCCTTCTGTACAGATCTTTCTGTAGAGCATACCTCTGTAGCATCAAGGTCAGTCAGCTACCTGTGCTATCTGCTGGTTTCATTAATTTCAGAAACACTGAACGACTGAAACTACTGTTGTATGAACATCATTAAGTAGCCTGGAAAGTAAAACAAATCAGAACAGTCCTATGACTGATCCTAGAAAGTCTTTGCATGTAGCATCTCTCAAATTCTAAACATTACCCAGTTGTCAATCTGTTTTCAAATACTTTACTGAAGCCCAGGTAGGTTAGAACAGTTCCACTTCATTTCTCTAAAAAAACGAAAGGAGACTATTAGAATAAACTGGAATGATCTACTAGTGATATACCCATGATTCACTGTATCCCATTTTCTGTGTACTTGCTTGCCTTTGAACAGTCTTTCATTCAAAGTAAATCATTGGATACCATAAAGAAGGTTGATGGGCATGTAGTTGCACAGATCTTTTCTATGCACAGGTACTTGTAGCTCCAGAAGCTGTCACAGTCTCTGGAAATTCAAAGCATAAAGAGGGAAGCCTATAGCATCGCTGTGAGCACCTATGGAAGTGGTACAAAACAGGTCTTACCATAATTTGTTAATACCGTTAGTATAGTTCACCAAATCACAGAATGGCTGAGCTTGGAAGGGACCTCTGGATGTTGTCTTCTCCAACCACCCCTGCTCAAGCAGGGCCACTCACAACCAGTTACCCAGGACCATGTCCAGGCAGCTTTCGAACATCTCCAAGGATGGAGACTCCATCTGCTATTAGTTAATGATAATCCAAGCATTATGACAGTACTTAAAAGTAGTAATATCCACATGTCAAATTACAGTGCTCTGAGCTGCCATGTAAGCTGTTGTTGTTCATCTCCTTGCTGTCTGAATTTCACACTTGTATAATCTCCATCTGTTCTTCTTAGATGAAGAAACTACTTCCGTAGACAATTTCTTTAATACTATTATTATACACATTATTTTTCTTTGAACAAAAGAAAAATGTGTCAATTTGCTGTAGTGTTCCACTGGTTTTGTTCTGTAAAGACTTACGAATGAAACACCATTTTAGTGAGCTTTTATATCAAAGAAAAATCTAAAATATAATGTAAACTTCTGAATTTGTTTTTGTTTACATTAACTTAGCAGAGAGATGCTTTTGCTTATGTTCCAAATCTCCTGTTATTTGTACCAGGTTTTGTTAGTAATCGACTACCATAAATCAGATAAGTCATTCCCAGACTCTACCTCAATCTGTTTCTGGTTTTATTCAGCTTAAGATATCTTTTTTTAAAAAAAAATCAGTTCCATAAGAAGTTGTCAGCTTTATATCCTGACACCTGTAGAAAAGTGGTTTCTTTCACCAACTTTTCTCAGTGTAGATCAGGACCTCAAGAAATGTAGAAATGGCACAGTGGATCTTAAAGCTTGTGTTCTACATGCAGAATATTTTTTTTACTCCACTGTCACCCAGCATTTCACTCTAGAAGAAGGGCACCAAAATCAAAGCAGAAAAGGTATCAAATGATCCATGTCCCTACCTGAAAAGGTGCAGTGAATTCCAGACCTTTGAAAATGCATCTGACTTAGAGCAGAAGGGAAAGGAATGAGAAGGAAAGAATGGATGAGTGGGAGGGGGTGTTCAGTTGAAGACTAACATACCACATCTGTGGCATTGATAGTTTGTAAGTTCTTTGCATCTGTTATCGCAGTGTTTTTACTTCCAGTTGCAACCTCTAAGCATCATGTCGGTACTAACAAATAATATTGCCCATAAGTTACAGAGCCATAGATATATGTTGTCTATATACTATTGCACTTCAGCTACCTTCTCGAGACATTGCTCACTAATACATCATCCTTAGAGCTATCAACACTGCCACCTTCATAAGAAGGTTAACAACTTTTTAAGGCCTTCATATCCAGCCTGTTACACAGCAGCAGCATGCTATAATTTGGAACCAAATCATTCTAATCTAAAGATTCAGGCTCTGCTAAGCTTCTGGTTGTGATGATACATAACCAGGATTGTAAAAAAGTGCCAACTTCTTTCTGGTATGAATTTCACCTGGTATAGCTTAGCAAACAGTCTTGACTGATGATACCACTTTAATGTAATGAGAAAACCAGCTTTTTTTCTGTTCAGGGTTCCCAGAAATACAATGTATTAAAATCCCTACAGAAATACACATATAAAAATTTATATATATTTATTTATATAATTTTCTGACAAGCATGAAAATGAAAACGAGTGAATTCAAAAAGTGAAGAATTGAGTACTGCTTTCTTTGAAACCAATAGCAAACCTTGTTACTTTTCTCTGGAATGCAAGTTCTAAACTTTTTTCATACTCAAGCAATATGTGATACAAATGAAACAACTATAGAACTCTTTTATATGCTAATGTGCTTGTTGAGCATCAGTATAATTACACATTTTTTTAGTCTTCAAGGATAATTAGCAGGAAATTCCTTATCTTTTTGGTCAAAGAAACAAAAACACTTTGTAAACATACAGATTAAATAAAATCCTTAGGAGAATGTCCAGGGACTTTTATCAAATAGTAATTAAATCTAACTGTCTTACCTAGGGGAATGTAGTCATTCTCGGGTAATGTGAGGGGCTTTCTTTTGCCATAAAATTTTTTACACTTTGCAATGGTTGAGCTTTGACTGAATTATTCTGCTCACTGTAAGTTTACTTATTTTATATTTTTTCAGATAATAAAATAAAAGGACAGAAAATAATCTAAGGATTTCTTGAGAAGAGCCTTATCAGACAAGCACATTTACTTTGCATTCGTATTACCATTAGTCATGACTTCCACTGAGTCAAAAATTCTAGAAGCATTTAGTAATGGAAGAAACTTTTTTGGTTTTGTTTGTCTGGGTATTTTGTCTTGCATTTGCTTTGAAGACATACTTTTTTGTTAAATTCTACTGATGCATTTTATTTTTGGTGATCCAGTATAATTGTAGGCAACCTATTTCCTTAACTCCACTTTAATTTCTGAGGACTAGGTGTAGTCCATTTTATTCAATGGAATTTTGACTATGACTCCCAAAAAGTGTTTTTTTAAGGAACATTTTTTTCTTCCGGTATCAGTAGCTGAAAGAAGATTTTTCTCAGGTGGCAGCTTAGACATAGATGAAGGAATGTATCTTCAAGCAGGGCTAGTAAATGGATGAACCTAAACTCAAATTTTGATTCTCAAACACTTGCTTATTTGATAACGTATTCTAGAGAATATGAAACAGCATAGGCACATTGAGTTTTGACACTTCTTACAAGGTCCTTTCAACCTTGTCTCTTATCTGTTTTTCACAGAATGCTCTCACTGAGAAGAGATTGAGCATGAGTGATTTTTAAGCATTGAGCTAGGAAGGGGCACTTGCTTCTAGTTCCTACTTAAAGTCAAGCATTTTACAGGAAATATTTGTGGGAGAAAATACACTCAACTTTCCATGGAATTTGGACCAGAACTGTGGAGTCATTATCATGATGCTGAAGACCTCACATATTCGTTTTCATTCTTTTTTGGTCTCTATTTAGCATTAATATTAGTCTTGCAGTTCAGCCAGAGAGATAGAGATCTTTCTTCTCTTACTTCACTTCTTTCCCTAGTTTTCTAGTAGGCAGGTACTTAGAGTACGCAAGATTTTGGGTTAAAGACCCTTCAGTATGAGGACAATTGAACCTGGTTATTCTGTATCAGAATTCTGAACACGGAAATACTGTAGATAAGGAGGCAGTACCTTGATAGGAAAGGAAGGGTTAAATTTTAAGGAAAGTGATTATATACCCATTTTGCAGTTCTGGATTATAAATTCTGAATTACAGAATTTCAGATAAATCTGTCCATTCTGTACTGACTAGTTTAGGTAGCTCCCACTGAGAGATTTTCTTAAAGATCTTGTTTTGAGGGCTGTGTGTGTGTATATATATCTACATCCCTTTACCTATGTATAGGGAATATCAGTACCTTACATAATACTATGAAACTGTTTTAAAAATTCTTTAAATTAGGCAGAAATGCTTCAGGAGTAGACATAAAACAGTAAAGTCCAGATCACTCAAGTAATATTTTTAAACTCTTTGGAGGTTTATGTTTTTCCCCAGTTATATACTGACCTGTTTTGGATGTGTAGAAGGCCTTTGGTGTGTGACCTCTTGAATATTGCTTCAGTTACACATAGTATTATTTACCAGATGATGTTTTGTCTCTACAGCTGCTTTCATGTGAAAGGCAGTTAAACTTTTGGCATAATCTGCATGTAAGGTTTATGCTGTCAGAAACTGATTCTGGTCCAAATACTGTAGATATGCTTATGGGATAAAGGTTAACATGCCAACAGGGAATTCTGAAACTGTACTTGCAAAATCTCCTGGTCAGATATTAAAAAGGGATTTATTTGGGGAAGGTCTTGAGTTTTAATTTTGTTAGCACTCATCTCTTCACAATTCTGCAGTTGTGTGACAGTTAATAGTAACAAAAAGAAAGAGAAGGGAGGGGACCAATATGAAAAAAGAGGAGGAAAAGCAGAGGTCATCAGACCCACTTCGTTTCAAATTGCTGTTGCATTATCCACTTACTGTCAGAACAAGCAGAGGAGAGATAAAAAGAGGAAAAACAAGAACTGTGTGCAAACAGAATTAAAATTTAAATAGGAAAGCAGAGAAAAACATGCATTGTAGGAAAGGGTACAGTATTTCTATCTGAATAGTCTGGTTTCTGGGGAATCCTGTAAAGCATTTATATTCCCATATATTTATTGAGGAAAAATTTGTTCATGGTAGCTCAGTAGTCTGTAAGTGAGGTGGAGAAAGACTGTATTAAGGCCATATTAAGAACAGAGTGTTCTACTTTTAATTTCTGAAATGCACACTCAATTTTGTTTCATAATAGTGCTACATGTGCAGACCTTTCTACTTTGCAGCAAAGTACTTTTCTTAAATCTAACCTAAAGGCTCTTCAATATAAAAGTAAATAGTAACACCATAGCCTAAGTGTAAATAGCAAAGGAAATCACTTTTATCAAATTAAAAATTATAAGAACTTGAACTTAATAAATCAATCATGAGTCAGCTTGTTTGTGTTTCTAAAGATTTTTAAATTATCATCTTGGCAAAATTGTGATTATAGTTTAATTATAAGACTATAAGTATATTATCCTGTTTTCCATATAACATTTCTGACACTTTTATTGAATTTTTACTGATATTATTTATTTACATCAATATTTTTTTCAGTGCACACCAAAGTGTGGCCCAGGATTCAAACACCGAATTGTTCTGTGCAAAAGCAGCGATCTTTTAAAAACTTTTCCAGCTGCGCAATGCCAAGAGGAAAACAAGCCACCAGTCCGCATCCGCTGTAGTTTAGGCCGATGTCCTCCTCCTCGCTGGGTTACTGGAGACTGGGGACAGGTAAGATAGTTCATATAAGTATTAATTGCTATTAGTCTCCTACACATTATCACCTTCTAAGGAGAAGATGTTGCTGGAAACAGGTAAGAGATGCTTCCCATGACAGGAACAAAAGCTTCTCCCCTGTTTGTCTCAGATTGAAATCTTACTCTGAATGATAGTTGTCTGCTGAAGTGTGAAGGATTTCCTGCCAGCAATCTAGTTTCTACTGGATGAGTTTCTGTATGCATTTTCTAAAAGATGACATAGTCCTTATTACAGTTTTTTTGGAAGTAGATTTTGGGATACAGCAATGTTGCAAAGTTTAGTATTTTTAAAACACATTTAACTTCCTTGAGAAACATGATGAAAATACAAAGCCAGTTCCTATTTCAATAAGATAGATCTATATCTATATCTAATCTATATACATATCTATAGCTGTCAAAAAAATTTGAGACCTATATAATTTTATATAAAATACACTGTATTATCAGACAGGGAGTTAAATTGTTACAGACAGGCTGAATAGTGCTGCCATTATGCGGTATTTCTAAATATGATATACTGAATTTCCTCATTTCTTTATGTTTTTACATCTCAGTGATGATCAATGGCCTCTTTTTAAAATAATAAATGGATGTTGCAGTTTCTAATTTTGCTGAGTAATTAAAATAATGAAATAAAACTAATAAAACACTAATGAAAATAAACCACTTTAGCTTAACTAACCAGGGCACAGTAATTTGTGGTATTACAGTCTAATTGTCTTTTCTTTTATGGTACTTGTTCAGATGCACGCTTATCTTAAATTGGTATTTTACTAAAATCATTGTTTAGTTATAGAAGTTAAAAAATGTTTTGAAACAACAAAATATTTTTGTTTGAAAGATTGTTTCCTTTTTCCTTAAAAAAAAAGCCCTCTAGAAGATTTGAATTCTTGCTCTCCATGTTTTTTCTTCTTTATTCTAAAGTTATCATTTCTCTCTTGAAGACATGCACTTAAACTCAGACATCATAGATGAAATAGTGTAAATTAAATTATATTCTTATACTTCTAATCTGTACTGTTTAGGGAGCCAGCATTCATTGTGTTTTATTTGCTTTCAAAGGCAAGTGCTCACATATTCTGTCACAAAGGAAAATTTCTATACTATTTTAGCAAAATTATTTTCTATATTAAACAAATCTCTTCAGATGCCTATCTTCTTTAAAATTTGTGCACAGGTACTGTTCCTGATCACTTTCCCCTTATCTTGTTTTATATTTAAAAATTGGATCCAAGTTGTTTTACTTTTTTATCTTTCTTATTTTTAGTGTTCTGCACAGTGTGGTCTTGGGCAACAGATGAGAACAGTACAGTGCCTGTCATACACCGGACAAGCATCGAGTGAGTGTCCAGAAACACTTAGACCTCCATCAATGCAGCAGTGTGAAAGTAAATGTGACAGTACTCCCATTTCCAACACAGAAGGTAAGTTTTCAATCTTGAGGTAGTTTGTTCTGAAAAGAGGAAGGTGACATGGTCAATATTGATGCATTAATTTATTAGTAAAAGTCTAAATTTCATCATATCTTGACTGTGAATTAATTTTTTACAGTTATTTTCTAAATAGTCACTGTAGTTCAAAGGTGAAGTCAATAAAAACCGAGATACAGGTTCTTTGTTTAAAAAAACACCCTTAAATTATATAGTCTAAGTCATGGACAAAATACTATTGTCTTGTGTCATTAATTTTCCAGTCTCTTTATTGGTTCAATGGAAATGTCCATAATAGCAAGGGGAGCATGATATACTTCTTCACTGTCCTTCTACCTGCTCCATCAGTGATTAACATAACAATATAGCAGCAAAAATAATTACGTGTTCACTGAAAGACTGGGACCACAGACTTAATACTACACAGTACCACAAGCCCTTTGTTACACTTTGACTTACTTGTCAGCTTCTGCTAATTAACTTTTAATTTCTTGGATTTATAATGCCTGTTTGAAATAATGTATTTTTTTACATGATGCAGTCTAATTTAATCAGACTGTTAACTAGCTTCATCATAACATAATTCTACTAGAGTGTGTGTTAGATAATAATACCAAAATAAGCTTATTAATGTTTATGAAGGGCTCCAGATCTGAAGTCATAGATTGTCCAAGCAAACCTATTAGGAAATGCTGTCTTCAAAGTAGAATTGGAGTGCTAGGCAGTAAGAAAATAAAAGTTTCTTCATTGATTGTAAAAATGTAGAATAGTTGCTCACCAGACGAGTAGATTTCATTTTGTGTGGAAAAGGAAAAGGAATACAAAATTACCAAAGCACACACGTCCAAAAATCAAGAAAGATTGCACAGCAATAATAGTTCTTCTAAAACAGTTATTCCCAAAATTTTAATGTTCTCTAAATTTTGAGTACTTGACCATAATGTCACTAACACTGCTCCATAACTAATCTCTCTACAGTATATAATAAAGTATCTTTTACATAGGTTCTTCAACTACACTGGAGTATGATATTTATATCAAACAAATACTCTGATTTTAAATTTTTAATAAAAAAGCAAATTTTTGCTACAATCTACCCAGATTTGGTGTTCACTCAATACCCACTGTACTCATTCAGGTTCATACCATAGATTTAGAATTATGATAAAAGTCTGTCAAATGGAGATGTCTGTGATGAAATGGGAGCATACTAAAATCTTCCCAGAAATACACTGATAATTGTATAATAATAAGCACCATAATTTACTGCTTGGATGTTGTAATTTTAAATAGAGGCTTATCATTCCATGTTGTCATTTGAAAAACATCTTTGTAATAGAATTTTCCTTGGTTACTTTAATTCGCATTTTTATATTTAGTGCTCCCAATTAATCTTTATGTGGTGATTATCAATCTAGGAAACTTTCTGCCCTTTAAAGCTCAGAGGCTAAATGATAAACACAGATGTTGACTTTTTCCAAAGTAAAGAAGGTAATAAAGTACTTAGAAGTGGGCATGATTTAGTTCCAGTCTTCTCTTAATTTCAAGGTGACAAGGTCATGTTGTTATTTATAGTCATTACATTAACAATTCGTGAGTATTATCAGGACAATATGCTAATCTGCTGTAGATGAATACAATCGGGGGTTTTCTATGTATGATCTATGTACACTGGGTGGCTGTGGACTTCTTTACAGTGGAACTGTGCAGCGTAACTATGAAAAGTAATCCTGTTGGTAATAGTGTTTTTCAGGCACCTACATCTTGCCTGGAAAATTTTTGGGATCCACAAATAGAAAATATTGAAAATCACTTACATAGTATTCCAGATGGACTTCAGCTCTTTGGCCTGCACTCTGCATGGGCCAGGTGTGAGCCAGCTCCTTACTGACAGCCATGCAGCCTGGTTAGCACAGTTAGGAAGAATAGAGAAGAAAAAGATACAGCACAATCTCTTCCATTAGGTGTAGTCCCCATCATGTTGCCACTTAGTTAGCATTTTTGCTTACGTCTCACATTGAAGGTATTTACTGGAAACCACTTATTATTTGTAAATAATTATGTGGCTCAGATCGCTCAAAAGTAAATATCATCTTAAAATTCACTGAACAATTTAAAATACCTACATCCTTTCAGAAGAACCTTGCTGTAATCCATTAAATACTAATGGTGCCCTATCACAAAATTAGTCAAAAATTTTGTCCTCAAGGTATTTTTTCAATACTTTTGCAAGTATTTCTTAAATATATGTTCCAATATATTCACATTTCAGTACTGCTGTTGAATAGTGAATATAAGAAGCACAGACTGAGGATTTGCACAATAGTGTGCATGTATTGCACATTTTCTGCCTTGAAAAAGGCCTCTCAGACACAAGGAGCTGACATCTGTGCTAGTAAAGTGTTAGCCTTTAAACAGGGAGATGTATCTTCTTCAGCATACTAGAGATGATGGAAAGCTTGTAAGATTTCAGGAACAAACTAATCTTAAAGAGCACAGCTGTTTTTGGAAAGATAATACTTTCTATGAAAGAAGTATTTGAGTTCTGGTATTTCCTTGTGAACGTATTCGTGAGAGGGGCATACTGTACCCATACACTTGCTTCTGTCTCTCTCCAGATGCAGGGTTCTGCCCCTTGGGAGGAGTGCATGTGCATAGCAGGGCATACCTGCTCGCATGCGGAGATTTTGTCCACATGCCACCTAGTAGCACTGCCGTGTGCTTTGGGCCCCACTGTGGGGCAAACACAACTTCAGCAACAGGTCATTGGTCTGGAGCAGGGTCAGACTAGCTGAAGGGATTCCCTCCCTGTTTCAAACCCCAGCAAACCTCCTGATTCCCTTTGCTTGCCAAACTCCAGTGCCCACAGCCTATGGAAACCATTCAACAATTGCTGTACAACTTAATTTTGCCAACCCAAGATAAGAACATACATGTTTTTGAGAAGGCTTGAGCCACTCCGCAGTATAATGATCATGTTGGTAAAGTTTGGAAGCCCTTTCTTGGGGAAAGTATGGTTTACATGAGAGTCAAAATTTATGGGACACAGAAACTGTGAAAGAAAGTTACAATGCATCGTATCATATTTTACATCTGCTTTAGCTCTTTGTTTTCGTCATACTCTTCATTGGTGATTAGAATATTGTAGATGGGGTTTTGATGGGCTGACACTGATGAGGGTAACATTGCATTTGCTGCTGAAAGTGAATTACAGGCAGCATGTACCCCACGATTTGAAATGTATTCAGAATTATTTTGCTCTCATAAGTACATATATGTCTTCCGAAGCTAGAGTGCTAAAGGTCATCTGAAACTTTACCTGAAAAGCTAATTTATCTATTTTTATGTCATTTCAGTGTTCTTTATATTTTGTGTGATATGTCTTTGCAGTCTCTTTAGCTGAAGGCATAGTGACATTCTGTAATTTTATTACTGTAACATGATACTGAATGTCATAATATTGTCTGATCTAGCCACAGAGTTCAGGAAGGGAGAGTTTAATACATGTAGCTTACTGAGACTTACTAACTAAAAGGACTCTGCTAAACCTCTTCCATTCAACCACAGTGCAATGAAAAATAGGATACTTCATCAGCCACCATATCTATTTCAAAACTGATATTTAGAACAGAAGTTGTGGTCAGCTTCCAGAATATTGTCTCACTGCTGTCCAAATGGCATAGGCTGAACAAGGTCCAGTTTTAGTCAAGAAAAAGAATAACTCAAAGAAACATGAACTAGGATAATTTCAAATCCTACTTTTAGTGGCTTTACCTGTATTTAACTAAATACAATGCCTGTGAGGGTTAGTTTTGGGATTGAGTGAACTTTTTACTTCTTGTCAAGGTCAAGTGAACCTTTTTGTTCCTCACTTCATTTATAATTCACCATCTGTCTCTCCTATATTCCCAGTTTTTACAAACACAAAGAGCTGAAATATTTCTGGAAGATATTTGACCTCTTTTGGGAAGAGTATTTGAAATCCAGTGAAACACAGTGACTATGTGCAGTTGCTGATAGAAAAATATGTCTGTTTCAACCACCTACCCCCAATGTCTTTTCTCCTGGCATCCAACTCTATTTCCATATTGAGAATCAAAAAATTAGAAAAGTAATACATAAAACATTAAGTAGGTGGAGTGAAAAAAAATATATAATTAAAACACTATATCTGTGTTAATGAAATTAAAGTTTAAATCATTTTATGACCTCTACTTATCTAGCTTGAAGCATGCATATTGCCATTATCAGAAATACCATTCAATAACATGCTGAAATTTAGCCTCACTAATGCTTTCCTAGCTTGAAATACTAAAAATTCTCATCTGCACTTACCTTGCTACTACAGTATGCTTACAGCATGAATGCTCTGTCCCACGCTACCTGTTCCCGAGCAAAAATAATGTACTAGGAGATTGTATGTAGAAGGAAGAGAAATATGAGTAGCTGAATGATTGTACATGCTGATCATATTTGTTTCACGATTATTTTTTCCTTTTCTTACCTTTTTGGTGTGTCTGTTGACTCTTCCATATTTGGTTTACAGACATCTCAGAGTCAAGAACTGTTGTTCTGTCAGGCATTGGAGCAACAGCATTGCAGCCTCCAGTCTTTGCTTCTGGATACAAAATCAATACAAAATACAATATTGGTCAACTGCTAGTTCATCTCATTATTCACATTTTCTTTAAAGCTGTTGTAATTTGAGAAAGATTGTAGGAGGAAGCCAGTATCCAATGCAACCTTAAGAGTAAAAACTTGCAGTATTCTTTTGAGGCAAATAATTTTCTGAGAAATTAATCTAATTTCATTCTTCTCATCACTTAATTTTTGCAATTCAAACTTGCAGGCTTTACTTTTTCTCCTTATACATCTCTTCCATTTTCCTACACATGAAACAAAGCTCCTTGCCAAAGTCCTATTTTAGTATCAGTCTGGAAGGAACTGTGCAAATGCTTTTAACTAAAAATCCCCTATCAGGCATCTGTCACAATATTCAGTCCAGTGCAAAGGAAACCTGCAGCAGCAACATCTGAACTGTAGAACCTGAGAGTACCCCTGAGTTCTCAGGTACAGCTGTATCTCCAGCTAGATCAGAATAAGAATTGGACATGGACCAAACTATTCCATTCCCTATTCACACCTTCTTTCTGCAGAAAGGAAACTGAGCCAGAGAAGCACCACAGCATATTCCAGCAGTGCTCTTGTAATGTACCCCCACAAGTCACTTTAGATACATCCTGTGTGGGATGGAAAAGAAGGAATCCTTCCTCCACTCGTGCTCCCTTCCTGGAAGAGCTACCTGCCAGTACGACAAGGGCTGCTGAGGCAGTAAGCCCAGCATATAGGGAAAAGACAGCTATGAAAAAAGCTCTTACATGTCTCTTACAGGCATAATAATGGCTTTTCCTCCTGCATGAAAGAAAGTGTGGATGTGTACAACCAAGCCTAAAGTGTAACCCACCATTCAGTCCAATCACTGAACTCGCACTGTTGGTGCCTTTATTCATAACACTCGTCATTTTCTCCATCCCTGTTAGCTGCAGTGCACATTCTATTTCAAGGATTCTTACAAGTGCAGAGGCATGGTACCAAATAGTGCGAATCGTGTTAGTTTTTGGATAACCTCTCATGGATGGATAAAGTAACTCCTGAGAAAGAAGCTATAAAAGTATTGTAAGAAAAATGACTCACATTTCCTAGCTGTCTAAAGTGATCATTTATCCTGACAAATTATAATTCTTCCAAGACAAAGTGGGCACACTTCTAAATGTCTGGGCGAGAAGCCCTACAAACATTTTTATGGCTTTTCAAAATGTATTGTGTGCACAAGTTTGGACTAGAATTAGTAGTCACAAAGAGGGCGAGGTAAATGGATAGAGAGGAAGCATGTTAAATGCAGAATTTTCTTTGTACTTTAATTTTTATTTCTGATTTTTTCTCTTTAATCCTCTTAATTATTAGAGTGCAAAGATGTGAACAAAGTGGCATATTGCCCACTGGTGCTGAAGTTCAAGTTCTGCAGTCGAGCATACTTCAGACAGATGTGCTGCAAGACCTGCCAAGGACACTGACCCACAGACAGCACAAGAACGTGCCTTGTTATTACCGTTGTGGAAGAGGGTCCATCAAAGAGAGCCACACAGCGGAATGAGATTGACGTCCTTGCAAATGCATTACCCTGTGGAAAACGTAACCACTGGTCAGCCCCAGCTGACAGGATTTCAATATTATTTTAACTTCTGTGAAGTGGGATTTATTAATCCAAAGTGCTGGACACAGTATAAGGAGGGCATGCCAAATTGGAAAGATCCACACAACACATATAGAATAGCTTACTGTGGAACATTTGCGTTCTTGACTAAATCCAATAGTCTGTTTACCTCCTTGGACCATTAAAGTAATTTTTATTATGGACTTAGCAATGACACTGAATCCATTTGTATTTAAAACTGTTTAAAATGTAGCTGTTATGACTTGGTCTACTATGGAAGTAAAGAAGAATCCAAAAAATGTTAAGTCATAGCTTAAAAATGTTAACTATTTTATCTCACAACACAGCACCACAATTTAAATTATAAAGTGAGCTTGGAAATGTTATTTAAGGAGCAGAAATTAAAAAAAAAAAAAATTTTCCTTCATTCCACCTAATTCCCTTTGGAGTAATCCATATTTCCTGAACACTGCTGTGAGCCATATATAAAGTTATACTAAATAGAACAACCATGAGGGACTTAGTTTTAAGAGGTGCAACAGTTATTGCAGTGGTGCATGAAATACAAGTGTGCTATGAAATTAAATGAAATCTGTGTTGCAGGTTTATAGCCATCTCACCATTGTACAAGTGAAGCTGAGATTTCCACTGAAAGGGAACATTTTGATATCATGGAAGAGGCAGACTCCAACAGTGGTGAAGACCGTATTGCCTGCTCCTTCACTACTATGGTACAGGTTGCTTAGAATTTACACTCTGACTCCAGCTCACTTTTGTTTACAACACCCGCCACAAAGAAACAACTTTGTGGACGTCTAGATCTGGTTTACATGTTACATTTGATTCTCCAAAACTAAGGAATTGCAGTGCAAAAGATAAGCCTACTGTGTAATAGCATCAGTACTTTGCAAAGCTGAAAGATAAAATGGATTCCAGTTGTTCACTTCTTTGATACTATATCTGAAGGGCATTTCTTTATAAGAAAGAATATGTGAATGTGCAGTTCAGGAGACCACATCCGAGTGGGCAAGGATTACAACCAAAGAATGACTCATGGAGGTGTCTAGGTTCTGTTCAGATGAGAAATTAAAAGTGTGCTTGAGCCAAGAGGCCTGTTGGACTATCAGGAGTGAGGCACATTGGAAAAGGGGTGGCCAGAATGAAAGCTAGCCACTTCACCTATATGATCAGGTAATTATTTAAAGCTGGACCATATTTAAAGCTAGGGCATCTTTCAGCATGAGACTGGAAAAAACTCATGCCTCTGGATTAATAGCTAGATGCCTTAACTATTCGGCTGCCATACTCCACTTATTTCATATTACCATATTTTTAATATTCACCAAATACTTTGCATTTTTAAATGTGAAACCAAACTACTTAGACAAGTAACATTCAAGAATCTACCATAAAAAAGTTAATTGTTCTGCTCCTCTTCCCCTTCACTTGTCAGTAACAGATTCAACAAGGAGATAAGGAAAGTAGGTACTCGTTTATATTAAAATATCGTACTTGAACACTTGCATTTTGCAGCAGGTACTTGGTGAATATGCTTTTGTGTCCAACTGTGCCTCCTTTATTGTAGTGCAATTAAAATGATGTGAACAATAATGTGTTACAAATTCTAACTCAAATTGCACTTTTTTTGAAAAAGTCTTTTCAGTGAAAAATAATTTCAGAGTATCATGAGATTGAAGTGTACCGGTGTATTTTACCAATAACAAGCCAAATGTGTTGCACACTGTTTACTAATGTGAATTAATATGGAATTACAGATATTGTTAACAGGACTCATACTATGAAATCCCCCCAACACATTGACAATCGATCCTTGGGGTTTTGCATAGCCCATGTATTCATTACCATCAAATTCCTGTCATCTGCTACCTCTTGCCAGTATTTCCACTTCCATAAGCCTGTAACCAGTGGAATTCATTTTCCGTTGGCTTGCATATATTCACATATGCTTATTTGCTGCTCTCATCGCCATGTAAACAACTCCTGTTAAAAGTGACACCAGTGGGAAAAAAAGCCAAACCGTCTGGGAGTTGCACATAGGGATTAAGGGCAGTATGTAGTCCTCCTCTGTTAAGTGAATTGACTTGCTATATCCTTTTGACAAAACACCTTGGTGCTAGCATGCCCTGGTTAGGTCAAAAGTACGGCGAAAGGGAAGGGGATTGCTATGGCATTCCCTAAGCGAAAGGCCTCTTTATATCAAGGTCCGGTTTTCTCCAGGGGATGTTTTTGTTTATCAGCTAATGTGTCTTTTCAGCTACCAAGAAAAGGGGTTTCTATGTATTCAAAAGAAACCTTTTTTTACCTCACTTAGGACATTAAAATTGTAAGGAGTGTTTCCAAAGACACATTTTGCTCTCTTACTGGTGCTAGGACACTAGGGAGTCCAATGTTTACTCTGAAACATGACAGCACTGAGGTTGGAATTCAAAGAACTCCCTGGAGCAATGTTGAATTGTATTGTTAAAGGGAACAAAACACAGTATGTATGTGGATTTACAAACTAAGCAGTCCTTCAGAATAAGACGGAAAAATGAAACCTAATTCAAAGAAAAAAAAATTGGTTTCCACAGCACAGTTCATTGCTGCTGCTACACTGTAGCCATCTATATAATCTAAGCTAAATAGTGTTCTATCCTAGATAGTGACAAAAGGACTATTTGTAAAGGCTATAAATATGGCAGGCCTAGAATGAAATAGTAGAATATGAAATGCAGAAATCAATCTGGTGCCAGTACTTCCACTGAGCAATACTATCAGCTGAAGAAGATCAAAACAGAAAGAAAAGTCTAGAGAGATTAACCCCTCAAGGTGTATACACCCAAAAATAGTCCATTTTGTTAGGAACTTTGTAATGGAGCGAATGTCACATAGATATCCTTAATAATACAGACTGAAATTACCTTTGTATTATTGTGATTAGTTGCTTATTATTTTATACTCAGTATTAATGTGGTACACTGTTACTTTATTATTATTGTTTTTTCTTGTGTAAATTATATTCTAATTTATTGTCGTGTTTCTTAACACTTGTTCTACATGCATTCTCTTGCTTGTAATGAAAACAAAAATATTGTCACACTTGATGCAGTGAAATTCCACTCCAGGCACAGATTTGTTTTTAACATAGGTAATTTAGTAAAATAAAACTGCAGCTTTTAAGAATGATACCCATGGTACAGTTGTCTATTCCCTGACTTACAGTTACTAGAATTCTGTATGCTTAATGTTTGCTTCGTCAGATACATCAAAATATATATATAAGATGTTTTCTTTCAAGTAACATCTATATGTTATGCTAGAATCCTGTCCTTGCCAGCAGCGATGTTTGTCGTATATAAGCAAAACAATAAGGAAAAGGAAAAGTCAAAAACATGGTCATGTACGTTAATAGATAATATTTTAGCCTAAGAATAATGTAGATCAAGAATGAAATTAATGGCAGCAAAGTATCCTGTACTTCTTGGAATGATATCATTAACAGACAGTCAATAATAACAATAAAATGTCCTTCTTGCATTGAGCTTTTAAGGTTTTATCTGAAGTTTATCTGAAGCCATGATGTTTTTAAATATAAAGAAGAAAGTAATTTCAAAAGGCTTGGTGGTTAGGTCACTGTTGCTGAGAGATGCTTTTTTTTTTGCCTGGTACAGTAAAAATATCTTGTATGGAAATCTCTGATCAAGTCCTATGAAATATTTCTTCTCAGTTAAAATGTAGTTTCTGGTTTAATGAAAATATTCACTCTACTATTATGAGTAAGATGTTAAAGTACAGAGAACCTTAAATATTTTGATAAGTTATTCAGTAATTGAGGATTCAAAAAACAATTAGCTGTTTTAAAGGTACGTCTATTTCTACCTGTACTCTATCACAAAGTTTTATTGCCCTACACATCAGAAGTTAAAGATGAAGTAGTCTTAGTAAATAACACAGTCTAATAACAGTTTATCATTCCAAAACTCTGTTGACTTTCCTCCCATATATTCACACTACAAGTTATTACCTGGTAGGTTTCCCACTGTTGTTCAGTTTTGAGTATTATTCTTTCCCCCTGGAGCATTTGTGTTTTGTATTATAAAGACAAACTGGGTACACTGAAACAGAACCTGATGTGTTTCTCTCTCTTTTCCTTCTGCTACTTTAAACCTAATATCACCCATGCTGACTATATAATTCCTGGCACACAAAATTCCCTTCAGTCTTCTTAAAATGCACTCTTCCGGCGCCTGAACTTCCTTCTGGACCCAACCCTGCTATTACAATTCTCTGCTAAATTTCTAGTTTATTTCTTGAAGAAATGGTCACCTTTTTTGCCTGAGACACTTGCTTTTACTTTCTTTGATTTACTTGCTATACCCCACAACTGTTCCTTCATCAGTAAACTCCCTGTTCTCTCTGAAGCTATCTGATCTGCAAGAAGCACTTTTAAATATACTCTGTAGAATGCTGAACAGACCTTGGTTATTTTGCTGACTTTTTTATTAATATTATTTTTTATTACTAGGAACTAAGATCCAGGACTCTACTGTGGAGGTTTACTGCAATAGACTTTGAGTCCTGTGAGCCTCATCTGGAGTCAGTCAGTCATCAATTTAAGTATTTAAGGGAAAGCCATTACTAAACTGAGGCTGTCATTCTGCAAGAAGTGACACCCTATCTGGCCATCTTCCCCTCACCACAAACAGGAATTGGGTGGAAGGGATGGATCATTGCTTCTGTGTGGTCCCTCCAATCTTTGTCCTAGACAGAATGGTGTAAGAGCATTTGCATGCAGTAATCAGGATGGAATCCCAAACAGGCTTATAAGGACTCGGTCAGACACAGAACAAGGTTCACTACAGCACTACGGACTTGGTAGTTTCCCAAGTATATTTGGCCCAGCTGAAGGGGGAGTTCATGTCCAGTTTAGGAAACCGAGCCACTCAGAATGCAGTATGGTGTGCATTTAAGGATACTGTGTTGCTTAAACTGGCATGTCACCTAAATACCACACATCATTTATCTTATTCTGTTTCTGCACAGGACTGACATTTTCATTGAGCTGGACAGGCTACAGGACACATAGTTTATGCTCAGATGTTGTATAGTTGCCAGTCAGAAAATTACTGAAATCTGACCCGGAAAGGATATAAATAAGTATGTGTTTCAGCATTAGAAGTGGGAAGATGCCATTTCTATAAACAGGAAGGCCTTTTTAGAGAAGACCTAGCAAGATCACTAGATGTATAATCTCACTTCTTTAGTAGTCCTGTTTGGAACAAATTCACTGGATCACAGCTTGAGATAGAAGTGTTTTGGAAGCTAGACATGAAGGCTCAGCCAGAGAGTGCTCCAGGCTTCAGTTGCTATGACCACCCAGAGGGATCAGATTTGGCCTGGCTGATAAGGGATAAGCCATGGATTTTGGAAATTGGATTTCTCTAATTCTAAGCACATTAAAATCAGTCTTATTTGTTTACTCTTCTGCCCAACCCCCCCCTTGACATCAAAGTCTTTATAACTGTACACACTCTTGCTATACTTATAACAAAATTACTGTTCATATTGTTTGAAAACCCATCTCACAATATGATTTATCTTCTGCAATGAAGATCAGTCTTCTGTGTGGGATTCAAGATCTGCCTTCCTTTGGATGCAGATTGACACTGACAAATGCTTTGTGTGCAAGTAAGCTGAGGTAACAGTTCTGAATATGTGGGAATGTCTTCCAGTTACATCTTTATGGAATGACATGGACCCTCGAGTTAACTGGAATTTCAGGAGATAAACTTCAGTTGAGAGTACATTTCAAGTTATTATTGCCACATTTGTTCTGAGGTCAGCTATGCTTTATAAAGCAAATAATTTTACAGAAGTGCAGTGCACTTAATAGGGTCACTGCCTTCTAATACCTTTGAATACTGATCAGAGACAGGGTCAGCACCTAGCGCATGAACAACAACGTGTTTCAAACATTTGCAGTCCATTTCTAGGACACTTATCCTCATTCCTCAGAATCAGCACACTGACACAGGAGTCCTTTTCCCTCCATCATCATCTCCACCCTGATGACTGCTTCTCCTCTTTCTCTCTGCTTTCACATGTCTGTGGGTTTTGTGTACAGTGTTTGATATGATACTTTAACATGAATATTATTGAGAGTAATCACATCTGTAACTTAACATTGTTGTATGTTAAACATGCTAATTTTAGTCTGATTTTGTGAATTATATACTGAAGTGTAAAAATGAATATAAAATTTAAATAAGAATTTAAAGAATCAAATGCTAGAGGTGCATTAATTCTTTGGTTTTTTTCCAAATAAGATACCAGATAAAGGTAATTTTTCTACCACAATAATTAAAGACCCCCTCATGATGCTTTTTCCTATTATGAAAAATACTGAGTTAGGAGCAAGTATAAACAGAGGGAACTGAACCTCTCTTTTGGTCTCAGATTATCTTTCACATTTAGCCTTTGTTATTGATGTGCTATCAAAACAAGACCTTCTGCAGAAAAAAGGAATCTCAAACATCTCATTTGGCCTTTCTGGCTCAAAGTTTCCTTAGAAGTTTGTTTACCTAAGATAAGGTTACATTGCTGAAACCACCCTGTTAATTAGCAGATAACATTTGACTTCAGATGTAATATTCTTCACAAGCATTTTATCAAGGATAGGGCTGGTAACTGAGTTCCTAAGGAGGAGGGGAGGTATAATGGCTATAATTGCATGCATCAGTTAACTATATCTTGCTCAGGGTTCTGGTGAAATAGAGTGCAGAACAGCCTATTTAAATCAAAGGGGAAAAGAATTCAAGTTGCATTTTGCACCAGCTGCGAAGGGAAAATACAAGTGAAGAATATTCTATCTCAGGATTTTCAGCGAGGTTTAAGAAGTTGGCTCAGCTTTAGTTACTCACTGAAATCCTTGGTTAAAAGTTTGTAAAGCTAACAGTTCAGGAATTCAGGAGGATGGCCTGAATTCTATTATCATGGATTTTTTTTTTTTTTTTTAACTTTCTTATCCTAATCAGTCTAAGAACGGTCTCAGGTGTTAAGACAAACATCATTCTATAAAGTATGCCCCCCACCCCGATTTGCAAAATTGCTATGCTGCTTTTGCCATTTCTTGCAGTCATGATCATAATAAATTTTAGTGAAAGAGAAATTACTAACAACTGTGGGTTTGGGGTCTTGGTTTCATGGCTCTGTATGCATCCCCTCACTCCCTTTCTTCTCTAGATGGAAAACTCCGCATGTGGCCCTTTTTACCTCAGTATAAGCAAACATATTTCTGGCACCACAGACTCACTGACTGCTCCTTGGCACTCCCAGGCTGCGGGCAGACACTCGGTAAAACTGGTGTATGTGGCTCCAGACATCGCAGGTGCCTCTGCTTGAGGTGCCTTGGACAGAACTGCATCAAATCGGTTTCTGTGGGACTTGGCCTTCCCGTCACCTGGCACACATGGTGGGGACAGGCTGCACTCAAGAAACTTGCTCTTTCCAGGGCATCTTTCAAAATTATCCAGCAGCCTCCTCTTAGCCTTTCTGCCTACAGCACTGTGTATCCCTCATCCTGTTTTGGTCACCCATCTGTGGCCATGGCAGATCAGAGCTGCAACTAGGACAGGGTGCTGGTGTGAACAAGCCTGTTACGGGGCCAGTCTGGGGCTGGGAGTTGCCCTGGTCACTTGTGTGTGGTGTGGAGAACCGCTGAGCTCCACGCTGCGACCGGTCACCTCAGCCAGCAGCCAGCACCCGAGGGGAGGCCGAGAGCTGGGTGTGGGTCAGCTTCAACCGGGAAGCTCAAGGTCTGGGGAGCACCCTGTGTAAGGGGCCGCCATGGGCCTCACCAGCTGCCTGGGCCCGGCTGAGCAGCAACCGCTGCCTGGTCTCCAGCTCGTGGCAGCTGCCTCCTCACCGGGAGAAGTGAAGGGGGTGCCACAGCAAGTGGCCATACAGAGCATGCTCCAGCTGAGGTGGAAGGCCGATGGTGGGGCTGGGGGAGCCACATGGTGGGTCTGCGGCTCTGTGGCTCACGCACTGGCGGGGCCGCTCAGTGAGGGAGGGACCCCGCTGAGCTGGGAAATCTGCAGAGCGGCCAGGGGCTGGGGAGGGAGCAAGGGAGCTGAGGGGGTGTGAGGAGCTGAGGAAACCTCGGGTAGCAAGGAGATCCCAGCACAAGGACTGGATGAATTGGTGGAGAGCACAGGTCCCACCCAGAGGTGACCCTGCAATGGAGAGGAGATGGCTCCTGTGGGTAGATGGAATGTGTGAAAAACTTGTAGAAAAGTCTTGAGCTCAGAGAGGCCTAGAGAACTTCCCCTGCAGAAGCTTAGTCCCCAAGATGGAGAGTGGAGAGACCAAGTAGGGACTGTAGAGACAGAGACACCCTTCATCACTTTAATCCCTCCAGTGGACTTCTGAAATGCTATATATACTATTAAAAGAAAGAAGCCATGACTCTCTCGGTGATTTGCAGCAGTGAGCTGAACTCTATACCTCTTTGGATAGCCTGTTTTAATTGGCTATGCCGTATTTAGCAGATGAGTGAACTGCAAATGATCAGCAGTTGCAAAAATGATGTCCATAAATCTGCCTGCCACAAAGTCAGCAGTGTTCTCAAATTCCAGATGCTTGCTGAGTCTCATGTAATTCTGCTGAGCTGATGAACAAACACTTACAGGGTGTGTTGACTCTCAGATGGTCATCAGAATAGTGAAGAACTGCCAAGAGGTATGTTGCTTGTTAACAGTCTGAGGCTTAAAGCCTTCAAAACAATAAACCTTGAAATGCCGTTAAAAATAAAAGGGTAAATGAGCAGTAATATGTTTTGGTAAACTGTGGACTGAAATTTTGTTCATTCCTCTGTGGCTTGCGCAACATGATTGCAAAAGCAGTCACCTTGCACAGGATGTCCAGAGTTGTGCAATGGAATTCTGTGGTTATGTGTAAAATGTCAGTTTGGTTTTGCTTGGGTTTTCCTTATTATACCATGTGTGTCATTCAACAGTATATGTTTATTTTTATTTTGATCAAGTTCATGATGTTCTTGGAAGTTGCTGTTGATGGCCTGTATTTACCTGGACTTAGTCTATGGAAGTTTGGAAAAGGATGCACAGACGAATAGTCAGCCCTACTGCTCAAAAATCTTGAGCTAGGATTTGAAAAAAAATAATGTAACTGTCTTTGGGAAAACAAAGAAACAAACCAACCAACACACCCCACCCCACCCCTCCCCCCCAAAAAAATCAAAAGCACCAAACCCAAATTCAGATTTACTATTCTCTTATAAGCTTTTTTTAAAGCTTTATGGTTTACTTGTTTCACATTTTTCCCCCTCTGTATACTGAGGAAAGCTAGAAAATTACCTTTTTAAGGATGAGAGTAAAGGTAGGAAACTCAACAGCTGTATTCATGTCATTGCAGTAGACTTTCAGTGGAAAACACAAATACTTTCACACATTATAAAATTACAAAGGCTAGCAGGATAAATATCACATTCTGATTAACAATAGAATGCTCACTACACTTTTTAGGAAGTGCCAGTTAACTTTCTCTGTGAAGGCAAGTGTTTTATAAAATTTTAAGTTTTGATCTCTGTTTTATAAAAACAATGACCTGACAGTGAAATGCTGCTTCCTTCTGGGTCGTTTCAAGGGATTATCTTCCAGCTGGAAATGGCCAGAGCCCAGGGGTATTCTGCCCACATTCTCTTTGTCTCTAACATCTGTGATCTGCTGAGAAAGAGAAGGATGCAGTACCAGCTCTATACTAATTAGTAAACCCTCAACAACAATCTAGCAGCATCCTGTCTTACTTAAATTACTTCTTTCATGAAGATGCCCAGTGAACCTGAACTTGTGGTCTGCTGAATGGCTCTTAGGAGAGTAGTAAGGTAATGTTGTCTTCATCCTACAACAGTCTTGCTCTGCCAGAGAATGTGAATCTGGAACAAAGTCAGAAACCTGGTAATTCGTAATCAGCTTTGAATGCACATATATGAACCCAGTACTTTTGGCTTCCTGGTGTTGCCTCTCTATTGATACTAGCCAAATCTGCTTAGACAGTCAATTGTATGAATTCCTGTCTGGGCTTTTTTTCTTGTCCAGATACTTACTTTCTGAAATGAAGGATGAAAAAAGTGGCTGCCTTTGTCTTGGTACTACAGTATCAGAATATAGTACATCACAATATAATAATCCTTCTCTCAGACTCATTTTTAGTCAAAGACTCAGTTAATTATATTGTAGACATTTTCCCAATTGAGACTGTAGATACATATGCTATAAATACTTGCAGAGCAGCATGAAGCTGACATAGCATTGTTCCAAATCAATTTTTAATCTGAAAAATGTACTTTTTATTAAAAGATTGAGAAACAGTGAGTTCTTGGACATCAGTAAATGTAATGAGTAAAGTATGTATAATTAATTAGAATATTTATTACAATGCAACTGCTAAAAATCTTGAGAAAATAAAAATAAAAAATAATCACAAAGACACAATTTAAAATAATTTCTAGTAAATAAGCATGGAAAAATCCCCTAAAGCTAAAACATCTTTTGCTATTTAGAGTCAGATAATCCATTCTTAGTTGAGTGCACAAATTTGATTTACAGTGCATTTCAAAATATTTATCTTCTTTTTAGGGTTTCTATCACTGCCTGAGCCAATAACCTGCTGTGTTTGAAAATGTCTAGGCAGTAATTGTCGTTGTTTGCAAAGTTATTTTGGAAAATAGTGAGCTTCATGGCATTTTGTAGATTTAAAGAATGCAATTACCAATATTGTATACATAATCCAAGTGACCTTCTGGCTTCAGAAGATCAAACCCACAGAAAAAATTTTAACAACATCAAAATGTTTGTTTAATTTCTCTTCTGTAGTTGATCAGTCATAGGTGGATTATGTTATAGCCAATTTGGCAAGAATATGATTAGTTTAACAATTCCATATAAGTACATAACAACGTTGAAGTAAACGTACAAAGAAGAGTATGATTTTTCTGGGTGGGTAGTCTGACACATTTTCATATGCAAGTATTTGATGAAGGACTATGCTGATGTGATGGTATCTGAGTGCTTCTGTGATTCATCTGAAAGGATTAACAAATAGTTGGAAGGCTTATTTACTTTTATAGTTTTCTAAAAACTTAACAAAAAAGAATATATTGAACTCTTTATTTTATATGTGAATGTGTTAGATAAAGAACCGAGTCTCCTTCAGTGTTGTTTGTTACAAACTGAGAGATTTTTCCCAAATTAAGTATTTTGCTTCCTTTTTCTTCTGCTTAAGATTCTTTTGCAACCTAACATGTTTACAGAGAATATACTTTTCTGATAGGCAGCTGTTGAAGAAATGATGGGGTAAGGAGATTTGAGAAATGTCTTGGAATTTCAGTTCAAATTTAAAAAAAAAAAAAAAAAAACAAAAAAGAGCACAAACAGCATTTCTGATTCAGAACTAAAATTACAAGTAAGCCTTTAAAACCTGTTAACAGAGTCCTTTTAAAATATATACATGCACTAGGAGAAATACTCACAAAACATTTTTGGAGAAAAAATTTTGAAATGACAAGTTTTTCACCATGATCTACATATTGCCTAACTAACAGACAATTGCAGTTTATTGATAGCAGAAAAATGTAAAATCCACTTAGTGTCTCCCTTCAGTCCCCTCTTTCCTCCTTGACTGATTTTACTCTTAGCTCATTCTGTTCTTTAGTGCATCTTGGTGCACTTTACAGAAATCAGTTAGTGTTCCAGAAAGTTCACCAACATTCTCAAGATCACATGTAAATGAGCATACCCAGGCACTGAGGTATTAATTCACTGATGATAACATAACCATTGCATCTATGTTATACACAACCTTTGGGAATTTTCAGCTGTATCTTATGCTACCTTGTCACAGGTATATTTTTCTGTTAAAGAGGATTTTTTTTGAAAAGCGGCTTGGGAATGATTTTGTGCCAGAAGTTACCTGTCACTCCCTTTTTGAAAGCTGGGCACTAGCAGTCATATTTAAACCTTAAAAGTTAAAAGCATTTTATTCCATTGGTACCTATAGCCAAGTGCCAAATTATATAAATTGCATGTTATGACATTTATTTTAACATTATCCTCTCTTCAGACTAATTACAAGTTTCCTGATGATTCACAAGAACCAATACAGTGTCATAAGGTGCATTTACAGTGCTTTCTGGTTAATGTGAAATATATTTTTTTTTACAAATATTTTTTAACATCAGTACTTTTTCATAGAATAAGCTAATTTTATAATAGTCCTTTACCTGTTCTGGGCTTTGTGCCATGAAGTGTGTCTCAAGGTACTCGAATCAATGAGTTCAGACTGGGTCACACGCTTGACTGCGTGTTCCTATGTCTGGACAGTTTTGTTCCTCTCTGCTTTCAAGTTCAACTCTGGATTGTCTCTTCTCCCTAAAAAGAATCAAATCTTACTCCTGATGCAGCTTTAAAAGGTCTCTATTGTTACTGAGCTCCCCTTCCTGTTCTGTGGAATCCACAGAAACTCCTCTGTTACCTTTATGAAGAACCTACTCTAGGCAAGGCATAATTTACATTTGTGCCATGTTCTTTATGCATAGAAGTTGGCAGACAGACACAGGGGCAGTGATGCCACAGAAAGGAGGGAATGCATTTGCTGAATTGGCTTGCAGTGGAGGATTTTCAGCACAAAACTGCTTTTTCTGTTTCATGAAACTCTGAGATAGTAATGCTGACCAACTCAAAAGGCACATGGAAAGTGAATTGATAGTACATGTGAGATGCAGTAATGTGTTTACTTAATTTAAGAACACTTAGATGTTGCACTGAAATAGTTTATCTGATGTATTACTCTGCCTGGTTTGGTGTTGTCAACGCAGCTGTGAGAAATGCCATATACGGATAGGTTTTGGACTGTATACAAAAAAAGTCAAGTACTTGTACATTTAGAAATGGGAGACTCCAAAATGTTTGTGCAACAGAAATAAAGTTAGATTTCTTCCCCTTGAGGTCCTGTGGGTGTTTCCTCTGCTACTTTGGGTGTATTAGGGAGCTGACTTCTTCATCATCACTCATCCTCCAGCTAGGCATTGAAAATGCAGAAAACTTTGAAGGGGTTTGGAAATTGTCTGTGAACACTTTGCTGAGAGTTCTGAGAAATAATTAGTCCCAGGTAATGCCAGGAACTTGCTAAAACTAACAGATGTAGCTGTCAGGCTGTGAAGTGGGTTGATCCACAGTTCTTACAGTTCCTCTCAAAACTGCCTTTAGGTGACTGTTCCCGTTGGGAGGCTTCTGAAGAGGAGGTTGAGAAAGGTTGTTGATAGGCTCTTTGATGCTTCCTTTGTGATTTGGAAGGGTGTTTCTGGAGTTGCTGCTGGAGGAATTCTGTCTGAAGAAAAGCTGAACATCTTGGTGGTGTTCCCCTGACTTTGGGCTGCAGCATACAGTTCTAGTGAATAGGAAGTTGCTCCCAAGCCTTCTTTGAGAAGCCTTTGTGGTGCTCTCATGAGTTCATTTATTGAAATGATGGAATGGTCTAAAGAGTAGCAAATCCATGGAGCTCATGGGGATTTGAGTGGAGCAAATGACCACATTTAGTCAGTTCTAGACTTTCTGTATTAATGAAATTGCATGAGGTCAAATAGGAAGGCACACAGGCAGATCCCAGGCTGGCCATGGTGTTGCAGGTTCTTATAACATATGAGATAGATATATTGCTATTTTAAAATTTATATACATATATATATATAATTTTAACACTTGATCTCTTAACCTGTAGGACATTCAATAAAGGGTTAAGATATAGGGGATAATTGCTGTTTGTAATTCCTTTCAAATCTTAGGAGAAAAAGTTCTTTATCACTGATGGAGAGTAACACTTTTTTCCATAGCAAGTTAATTGTTTCTTAGAGCTCTGCCTAGAACAAAGAGGTAGTAAAACAGGCCTGGTCTGATAATCCCCTAGTATTGAGAACTCATTACTAATCTTGCCAGCAGTCAGAAGACCTTCAGTGCTGATGGTGCCAATGCACTTGGAGCCAACAACTCCTCTGGCCTTACAGTGTTTAGAACTGAGATACTCTAGTGTTTCAAGTAGTTAGTGCAGTTTTACTGACGTTGCTTTGAAGGCTGGCATGGGAGGTCACTTCACTTCTGTGAGAGGCAGCAAGTATTCGTTATCTGGTAATTTGGTGAAAATGTACCTTTCAGAGGTTGTAGCTCATGCAGACACTAGCAAGGAAAGAGTAAGTAGAGATTTGGTCTCTTGACCTGACTAACCAGGTCTGATGATCCATGTCTACTTTCAGAAGATATAGTGTCAATCTGACTGAGTTTTTACTTTGAAATCAAGCAGTGCTCTGGCATGTGTGCACATTAAGAGGCAATTCAAATGCTCATCACTGAGCTTTGTTACAGTCTAGTGGAGTCAGGTCCTGCATTCATGTGATTAGCTATTTTGAGCCCTGTTAGCAGGGACAGAGAGATAGAAATTGTATTAATATTTTGCATTCATATACATACTAAATTACCTTTTTTTTTCAACAGCTAGTAATAAAATTGAAACAGCAGCATCTTGAATGCTGCTAGGTTTAATCTCAGTTATTGGATTCTTGGTGGTCAGAGAATTATAGATACTGCAAGCCCAGGTGGTAAAAAGAAATTGAGAAGTGTTTAAAGCTGCTATCTTGCTGAGTCACTAGTCACTGGAGGAGAAGGACATTATAAAAGAGAAAATCTTATAACCTTAGTCACAAACACTACTACCAGCCAAGCTTATGCTGTGTTGGTTAGAAAAAAGCAATTATGGTTTCTCTTTTACTTATCTTAGGGGATCCTATGCCAAAGTCAATAAAGTGTGATTATCTTCCTTGCCTGTTTATAATCTGTTCATTGGCCTCCCTATCTACAAGAAGCCAAAAATACTTTGGTATTATTTACTGAATTTATACTGTGTTACTGAACTTTGTCTTATTCTAAAAGCTGTAGAAGAAGCTGAGGTACCTGATGCTTGTGCCAGAACTTGTAAGCTCTAGAAAAAAAATTAAACACTTTTCTCTAATGAGACTCTCTGTGTCCAAGTGTGACTTCACAATGGCAACATTTGAAACCCACAGTCAAAATGTGCATTTATCCCATCTAATGCTAGTACTTATCACCATGTATCTGTCACTTTCTACGTGATGTTGAAACAAAGTTTTACAAAAGATGAAACTAAGCATAAGATAAACTCAGAAGAAATACAGCTCAGAGTGTGTTTAAAATATGTCTTCTAAGATCTGCCGAGCAAGGCAGAAATATGATGAAACCAAAAATAAAAACGAAAGGTTCAAAAATAGATACAACTTCTGTTTTTAAGTATTACTCTATTGTTAGCGGTTGCGATCACAAAAGAACTTACCTACACGAAGCAGATAAGCAGGCACTTCTTTATTCCAGTGCTGGGGAACACGGGGGATAACTCCGCCAAAGACGTGTTTGCCGACAGGTACAAAGCACAGCATATTTATACACTTTTTCAGCAGAGTCATAGTTACATAAGATCAACAAAATTCATAAAGTTTAAGTTGACCTTAATAATGATTGCCTTTCAGTTACCTCACCTTACCTATATTCCTATTCTACAGAAATCATTGGTCATCTTTACTGATTGATTTAAATAGAATGGGGGGAGGGCAATGATTAGCATATTCATGTTATTTCCTGGGAATTATTATCATATGCAAATGACCTTAACGCATGCGTGGTTACACTGGACGGGGGTCCTCTGGTGGTCGTCGATAGTCTTCATTACTGCATCCACTGACTGAGCTCCATCCTTGCACATGCTCATTTTATCTTCAGCTAATGCTCATTTCTCCTTTGGCCGATCTTCCCAACCAAACCAGTTTCCTCTGGTACCTATTGTTTCAAGTCAAGATCCATAACCAGTACCTATTGTGTTAATTCAGAGTCCATAACAATTCTTACAGTGTTCAAGGCAGACAGCATACTAGTTGCTTAATCCTAAGGACCTTAGTGTACTTTATATTCTCATAGCTACTGTGGCTTCATGTTAAATCAAAATCATACTTTTAAACTAAAATCAAAATAATATTCTAGGATTCAAACTGTTTTATTAAGGTAACTGCAATACTATCACCATTTTACTTCCTTTGGTTCCACCATTGCTTTTGTAACTGCCAGTCATTACAGCTTGAGACTGTAAGGATAAATGGAAATCTTAAATTATAAATAACCATTTTCTAGATGTCTTATTACTCTGAATAAAATTCTTAAAAATCAAATTTTTTTCCAGAAGGATTTCCCTATTTCTTTATTTTTAAATCTAGGTGGTAGATTTTGTGATAAAACACCCACAAAGGAGCTCAGAGGGACAATGGCAGGAGGGGGAGGCCAAATATTATCCTGCCAATCCCACTACAGGAGCCAGCAGATCACTAAAGGCCCATATCCACAAGCTCAGAAGAGTTCAGGGATGCACAATAGTAGGCAGGAACCCAAATAAACGACTCATGAGGAATAACTACCTTGTCCAGTTCCCTCCCATAAAATGGAAGAAAATGAAGTGGATGAGGAGGACTAGAACTATGTAAGGAGTAGTCTCACAGTGTGATTTGGCTTGATCAACTGTACATGTTCAGACATGGCACAGAGAAAAACAGGACTTTTCTGGATTATTCCTGATGAAGTGGAAATCTGCACTCTTAATAAGCTTCTGCTAAACTGAAATTCTCTTATGTTAGATTAAACTGGAGGAAGAATTTTTTGTTTCAGAGCTTTAAAAATTGGACAAGAGTGTGTTTTCAGCAGCTGTCTCATAAAATGGTGGCTCCCTTGCAAGGTGAGATCTGTTTGAATATGATTATTGGGCATAGATTCATCTGACCTCTACCTAAATGCCTACATGCTTGCATAGTGTTCCACCTCAATGTCTGTACCTCATGTTTGTACAGCCTTTGACCAACTGCTGTGGCCTTGGTAGTCACCTAGACAGTAAGAAATATGTCACAAAAATTTAGGTGGAATTTAATCTCTGTAAATCTGGATCTAGCATTTTCTTTTGATATTTGGCTTCTAGTTTAGGTAGAAACAATCTGTGCGTATATGCCAAAGATAAGGACAATGAAGTAGTAATAGTATCACTTCACTTGTAAATGACAGACAAAAACTTAATCAAAATTATTGTATTTCTCATTACATTGTGATTTATATATGCAGATATGTTAAATTGGTGGCAAATATTGTATCTATTTTGTATTTCTTGTTTATGCAAGACGAATACTTTTTTACCAAGGTGAATACTTACATAACATACTACACTGTGTTATAAATCAAGACATATTTTGGGATTGAACATCTGTAAATGACCTGTCTACTATCTATTTTAGAACTGTTCTCCATAAGTTAAAACAGTAACACTGCTGATATTGTTGCAAATACCTTAATAATATAGTTTGAATCCTAGAATATTATTTCTATTTTAGTTTAAAATATGACCTTGATTTAAAATGGAGTTATAGCAGCTATGACAATATAAGGTATGTTGAGGCCCTTAGGAACAGATAACTAGTATGGTGTTTGCCTTAATCACTATAGGAATTGTTATGGAATCTGAATCAAAACAATAGGTACTGGTTATGGATCTTGATTTAAAATGAATCTGTAACCATGACTCTGTAACCATGACTCTGCTGAAAAAGTGTAAAAATATGTGGTGTTTTGTATCTGTTGCTGAACACGTCTTTGGCGGAGTTATCCCCCGTGTTCCCCAGCGCTGGAATAAAGAAGTGCCTGCTTATCTGCTTTGTGTAGGTAAGTTCTTTCGCGATTGCGACCGCTAACAATATTGCCAACATGGAGAAAGCTTCTGTTTATGAGACATTTACTGAAATACAGCTTTCTACATTCAGAACTAGCCACCTGGACTTTTACAAATTTCTTTATTAAGTTTCCCTCCTATGTCTTGAAGAAGGGAAGCAGCCAACTGTCAAACATAGATATGTAGGTTTTGAAGAATGTGAGGGAACAAAAAAGGAGTCCAGTACAACACTATTAGCCAAACGTTTACCTTCATGCTATGAAGTGACATCTGCAGATAAAACACAGTCCTGTGTTTAAACTAATTACCAAAGCATGCAAAATTGAGAGATGAAGAGCCATGTCTTAGTCAGGGATGTTTTGTACAAGTTTCTTATACTACCAAAACCGAAGAACTAAACTGTACTTTAATCCAGTGGCTTCAAGCACCCAGGTAAAACATCCAAGTTTTTATATCCCTCGTTTGATGTAAAGGTGAATTTTAAAATATGCTTTTACCAAATTAATCTTAAACTCTGTGCAGATATAGAAAGCAATCTGATGGATCTTAGTTTTTGAGGTGTAATCAAAGCCCATTACATTTATTTATCTCTTTACTGAAACTATTCAGTACTCCAGCTAACCAACCTCAATCGCCTTTTTAGTGGAAAAACAATGTCAACACCTAAAATGGCTGAGAACACTCCTTCCCCAAATGACCTTAAAGGCCTCCTATATAATCCACTTGGTCTGAGTAAACAGCACTGCAGAGATTTCCCCGCTCCTCTTTAAACAGTTTTGACGCATCTCTTATCTTTCTTTGTTTTGACTGCAGTATCCCAAAGTAAACTAATGGATAGAAAATGACTAGTAAAATTAAGTTATATTGTTATTCAAATTAAGGGCTTTACAACAGAGAGTCCCCTTTTCAGTATCTCACTAAAATCTAGATTGCAAGGTGTGTTTCACCCTCCATCCTAGCTTGGCACAAGTGAAATGTGTTCTTTGACTATACTGATATATTTTTGATCATAGATAAACATTCTCACAATTTGAGCTTTTGACTAATAGAGAAAATGATACTCTGTAACTGCCAATGAGATTATAATGAGTCAGGAAAGATCTTTGTAATTAAACAGCTTTTGAAGTTCTGTAAAGTGCAGTCATATAAAAATACTGGTTTTGGAAGTGCCTGAATTAAACATGGCTCAAGTTGCACAAGCACTCTCTGTGGTTATACAAAATTTGAACTGTAAAGAGACTAGTAAAGAATGAATTTGTAACTTGATTTAATATTTTTCCTTGAAGTCTGGATCTAGACTATGTTCCATGCTTTGAGACTTGGCAATCTTCACTTTTTGAATGGGTCTACCCTCCTGTTCTTAGATTAGTGCAGGATGTTGTAGTTGTGTGGTCGAATTTTTAAGTTTTAAAGAAATTATTTAATTTATTGTAGCTTTTATTTAAATAAAACTTGAATGTCAGGTCTAATTTGGATAATGACTTTGTTATTTTTAAAAAGGAGACTAAAATGCTGGATCCAAATTTGTTTATTGGTATATCAGCTTGACTCTTACTGTCATGTCTGAGATATTAGATAGTCATATCTCTTTACTAAGAGGATTTAGATAATACTTAAGTTAAAACAAACAAAAAACCCAATTAAGAACAAATGTTTTTATTATTACCTTCAGACAGCTTAAGGACATGGACAAAATGTTTAACTGTTAATTTGCTATATGCAGTCCTATGTAAGCCACTGGAGATAACTGAATGTATGACAAGCTTTTCCCATTCTACTTCTTTTATAAATCAAGAAAGTAAAGTAAGAAGCAAAGAGTGGGAGTAGAAATAGTTGTACAACAGTAACAGATGTTTGCCTACACTTCCTCCTCCATTTGGTGGACCTGCCCCTCTTAATTGCATCTTGTGGTTGGTATCTAATCTTTGATAAGTGGAGCCTTAAGGGCAGAAAGTTAGAAAAACATCCAGTCTTGCTGTGGGACATTTAGAAATCTCACTGTCTTCCATCATGTGGAAAAAGCATCCTAAGAGCCCTTGAAGACCTGGAAGATCTTGGTTACAAATGATCCTTAATTAAAGTCTCTCTCCATTTTGGCCTGAGACACCAAACATCTCTAAGGTTGTGAACAAACATCTGTAAGAAAGACTTTCCAGCTTCTCAACCAACATGACAAGCCTTTATGATTTGTTATTCCAGTAATTCTGGGACTTTGTAGGGACAAAAGCTATTTACAATATCCAAGCTGTGAGGGTAGACCAATATGGACACTTAACAAACAGCTAGGACCCACACTGGATAAATGGTCACATGTGGACTTCTGAAGAAAAGGATTTGAAAGAAGGAAAAAGCAAAACTATGAATGCTCATGGTATAGCTTAAGTGAATTAATATGATTTTGTACCACAAAATATTACAAAGTATTTACAGACTTTATTTCTTTAGTCTGCTACTTGAGACAAAGAATCATAGAATACTTTGAGTTGGAAAGGACCATTAAAGGTCATTGAGTCCAAGCCCCTCTGCAATGAGCAGATGGACATCTTCAACTAGATCAGGTTGCTCAGAGCCCTGCCCAGCCTGACCTTGAATGTTTCCAGGGATGGGGCATCTGTCATCTCTCTGGGAAGCCTGTTCCAGTGTTTCGCTACCCTCATTGTAAATAATATCTTCCTTCTATCTAGTCTGAATCTACCCTCTTTTGGTTTAAAATCATTACACCCCCCTGCCTTATTGCTACAGGCCCTCCATCCCTCCATTTTTGTGGCCCTTGTCTGGACCTGTTCCAACAGGTCCATGTCCTTGTGCTGAGGACGCCAGAGCTGGACACAGTACTCCAGGTGGGGTCTCACAAGAGTAGAATAGAAGGGCAGAATCCCCTCCCTTGAGCTGCTGGCCACACTTCTGATGCAGCCCAGGATATGGTGGGCTTTTTGGGCAGTGAGTGCACATTGTCAGCTCATGTCTAGCATTTCATCCACCAGTACCCCCAAGTCCTTCTCTGCAGGACTGCTCTCAATCCTTTCGTCCTCCAGCCTGTATTGATAGTGGGGGTTGCCCCAACCCAAGTGCAGGAACTTCCACTTGGCCCACTTCTCAAGCTTGTCCAGGTCCCTCTGGATGGTATCTGACCTTCAGGCATGTCAGCTGCACCACTCAGTTTGGTGTCATCTGCAAATCTGCTGAGGGTGCACTCAATCCCACTAAGCCATTGATGAAAATACTAAACAGTAGTGGCCTCAATACAGACCCCTGAGGGACCACTTGTCACTGATCTCCATCTGGACATTAAGACATTAGCTTCCCTCTGGATGTGACCATCCAGACAATTCCTCATCCACTGAACAGTCCACCCATCAAATTCATATCTCTCCAATTTAGAAAGAAGATGTTGTTGGGGACCATATCAAAGGCCTTACAATGTCCAAATAGATGACATCCATAGCTCTTCCCTTACCCACAGATGTAGTCACTCCATCATAGAAGGCCAATAGATTGGTCAGGCAGGACTTGCCCTTCATGAAGCCATTCTAGCTGTCTCAAATCACCTCCCTGTCCTCCATATGCCTCAGCATAGCTTCTAGGAGGATCTGTTCCATGATCCTCCCAGGCACAGAAGTGAGGCTGGCAGATTGGTAGTTCCCATGGTCCTCCCTTCTACCCTTTTTAAAAATGGGTGCAAATGTTTCCATTCTGCCAGTCACTGGGGACTTCACCTGACTGCCATGACTTTTCAATTTATCATGGAACTTGGCAACTACAATATCTTAGCAACTACAACATCTTGGCAATTACATCAGCAAATTCCCTCAGGACTCTGGATGCATGTCATCAAGTCCCATAGACTTCTGTATCTTCAGGTTCCTCAGGTGTTCACAAACCTGATCTTCTCTTACTGTGGGAGGGACTTTGCTCCCCTAGTCCCTGTCCTGCTGTACATCCACTTGAGAGGTGTGGGTAGAGAAGTTGTAATCTGTAAATCTTCTAATCTTCCCTGACAGAATGAACTTATTTCAGGTTGTTTTTCTTTTGATGTTTCAATTGATTTGTCTGTATTTTTTTTTTTTTAAGGGATCAGTACCAATAACCAGGACAATATTCTGATAAAGATATAAAAAATTGCATTTCTTTTCCGTTTTCAACAGTCACGAAAGAACATGTGTTTGATCAATTGCTAGTTAATGATAGACTCTTTTCAACAGTTTTCTCTAGGAAAAAATAATGGATTAAATAAATTTTATGGAAATTTTTAATATCCTTTTAGTGTGCAAAGTTATTCTATACAGTTGTTCATGCTGTGAGGAATTATCTGACTTTTAATTATTCTATATATTGTAGTGAAATAGCTTAGTGCTGTGAACTCGATGCCCAGAGGGATGCTAATTTCTTTCTCCGTTTAGTAACTTCTGCTGCTTTCTTAGACAGCCATGATGGCAATTACTTCATCCAATAGATGACAACAAGGCATTTGTTTCCTTTCTGTTAATCATTTATGGAATTTCAGCCTCAGAGTATGTCCATTAAAATATGACACACAGGTTACATTCTTGAAGTCATCACTATACCTACTACACAATAAATGGAAAGAGGTTTGAAGAAGCTGAGAATTTCTTTTTGTGTAATGGCAAGAATCTTCATCTGACAACATATTTGGACAAAAATTAAAATGATTATACAAAATTTTAAATGTGACAGAATGTTATTTTTCTTAATAGCAATTTGCTTTAATTTTTAATGGGAACTTTCCAAAAGTTAAACTATTCCATTATAGTTCATTCTCAGCACCTGCACAATATTTCCATGCTATGGTTAAAATGTCTTCTTTTGCTGTCATGAAACAGGATTAAAGATCTGTGCATAGTTTATCTGTACAAACACAATGGATTTGCCTTTTCAAAGCAAATTTTTATGTAACGTGGAATTTGTAATGTTTTTTTCTGGTAATAAAATAAAATGGTGTGCATTGTCATTTGCCTAGAATGTAAAATCTAACCTCAGATCTTCCAAAGAAGATGACATGAGATACTTTTAGATCCGAAATATGGATATATGCCAGTTAAATGCTATCATGCAGCTTCTGAGTATATGATAATAACTTCTGACAAATGAAGAAACATCCTAAATAGCAAATAATCTCATATATCCTGGAAAAAGTTTGCCATTGCATATAGTCTAAAAGAACATTTTCCTCTTAATCTAAGATGTGACAATGATATTCACCCAGAAAAAGTAATTGTTGTACTTTATATGTATCAAACGGTTTCTCCTGATCATGGTTATGGGGGCTTGGTTTTTTTACCGTGTGATATGATTATGGTAATTAGGATGCACCTCAGTCTAGACTGAGCAAGAAACTTCTCAGAATCTTAAACGTTACCACTAGCAGGCATAGTAACAAAGCCAAACAAGACACACTTCACTTTCTCTCAATTTTTAGGATGAGTTTTCTGAATTATGGGTAGCCTGGAGTTTAATGATAGAGAGCAAACTTTCTTTCTCCCAGATATAGTCCAAAAAACAAAGCAAGGAAAGTATGAAGTGTCAAGTAAGCATAACATTGCAATAGAAGAAACCAATTCATTTCAAGATAACTCCATCTAGGAAAACCACAATTTGTCTGTGAAAAGGAGAAAAATCACAAAGTAATTGTTTAGTATTTTGCAATGATTTTGGAATATATGTAGCCTGAAGCCCTGTAGTCAAGCCAGTGTTGGCTGAAGGCAGTTTATAATGAAGAAAAAAGAAAAAAAAAATTTTTTTTGACCTTGTAATTACTTGTCAATTTTTGTAATAGAGTTCTCTATATTTTACAGGCCACAAAGAAGGAATTTACTTTCTGTCCTGAGAAATAAGCTTTACTGCAAACTCCTGAGTTTCTTCTGTTTGACATTACTTTTCTAAAAAGATTTACAGTTCAGGAAGTTTTAAAGACATTTTGGAGTAAATCTTTGGAAAATAAACAGGCCTTTAAGTAGTATTTCCTTAGTGTGAGCAACTTCATTAAAGAAGTTCTAGAACAAGATGTAAAAATGTAAATATTTTTCTGTGTTTAAGATAATCATCCTAGATACTTTAGAGTTTCAGAAGACTTGCACAGAAAAAAAGAAAATGGCCTCTTTCTAATTTTCCTCTAACACTTTGCTTTTTAATGATGGTATAAAGAATAAGACCCTCCTCCCCAGATCTGCTGTTGCTTTTCTGTTTTTGAAATTTAATCATACTTAGTCACGGTGACTGTGGCAACAGTGAAACTGCTCAGAGTTCTGGATTGTTGTTAGTGAAACTCAACATTTTTAAACAGGTTCTTAATGCAATGTGTAGTAGATTTTTTGGTAGGGCCAAATATATTATGCTACTTTTATTTGCTGTGCTACTTCTGTGTACCATAACTGATGATGAAATAACCAGCAATTAAATGTCTAAATTTGTCAATATTTACTGTGCTTTCTTAAAATTATGCTAAGTAAACAGATTTATTATCTTCCTGGTAGTTTCTTATGTGGAAGTTGTCACAGTGGTATCTAAGCATTCTCAAATATTGGTCAGGCATGACTAATATTTTCAGATGTTTAGCAGGTCAAAAGGCCCCGTATTTCACAATTTAATAGATTAGAATTAAATCTTGCAATTCAATATCATAACCCACTTTGGGTTTTCAGCTTCAGAAGCCTTGGAATGATTCCTTTTCTAAGTCTTTTTTTTTCCCCCATGTACTTGGCATTGTATAGCACTAACTAAACTTAAAAGAAAAGTGATATGCAAGGATAGTTCTATAGAAAAATGCTCCAGATTATCACTTATCAGCCTTGACTATGAAACCAGAATCTTCTTTATGCAGTCTGGCTTCATTCAATTTTTTTTCTTCCAGCTTTTTGGCCAAACTGAGTACTTGCAGAAGACAGCCTTTTGTACTGCATGTGCAGCCTTGATTCACCCCCCAAGTCTGGAACACACAGAATGGGGCAGAGGTCATTCAAGAAAAATTGTTTTGTGATCATTAAAGTATGCAACATAACATCATGGACAGATGAGGGGAGTGAGGGAGTGTTGCAGACTCATAGGGAGTATCCTGAGGTTCAGGCTCTCCCTGCTGAAATGCTGTACTTCCCTCAGTTTTAGGAATTGCCACGTTCACAGGAAAGGAATGCAGTGGTGTTTGGTCTCTTAGACTGGAATCAACATTTACACAAGAAAATGTTAGACAACTAAGTAAATAGCTATTTACTCAACCTCATTACTAACTCTACTAACTCGGTATTAACTCCATAGTTCAAGGTTAACTTAGATGAACCCCTGAAGGATTTTTTTTTCTCTTTCATCTGGTGAGGAATTTCATACTTCACATCAGGACTAAGATTCCATCCTCTTGCAAAATCTGTCTTGGATATAATATGATGCATGCATTACTGAACTTGTCTTGAGGTTTTTTCAGATTCAGACCCCTCTCTTACTAATACAAGCACATTCAGAATTTAATGTTAGGCTTCACGCTTCTGCTGGTGAATTGTTCACAAACCCTACCTGCCTTAAATTAGAAGGACCCCTGGGCAAGGTTCAGACTCCAAAAAGTAAGCAGAAATTTTTAGTGACTACCCTGCTGCTGAAATATATACAAACTGTTAATGGGTTGTGAGGGGATTGTTGGACTGGTGGTTAGAGATTTGACTCTAAGTGCACATATAATTGCATTATGCACTGAAATATATTTTTCATATACACAAACTGAAAATTTCAAAAGCATGCACAAACTACTTAAGTGAAATTAGACAAGATGGTTGTAAGTAACTTTCTGTACGGTAGCAATTTTTCAGTGAATATTACTATCTCTGTCTCTGAGAAGTGTCTTTGTAAAAGGCTGTTGTCTTTTTTGCTCCCTTCCCTGTTAGATCTCATCTGAGGACATGTAAACAGGTAGTTGAATTAATGATGCGTAGGTAGGTATTAGTTTAATTTCTTTCTTCTCTAGAGTGCTTGGTTTTAAAAATCATACTACTTTCTTTAAACTGCCTTCATGGTTCTATATAGACTGAAATCTTCGGTCTATCAAAGTAAATCCTTTGAAGTAAGCAACTAATTGGCAGCAATAGTTGGTTGCTGTCCTCTGTGTGAATCTTGGACATTTTAGCAGTAGTTGTCATAGATCTTCTTGTTAGCAAGGGAAAAGGGAAGTCAAAGATGATAAATATTTTCATTAAGATCATGATTTTTTTAAAAGCTTTACGCTTTTTCTAATATTTTTTCTCAGAAGCAGCCAGATCATTTTGACTGGCATATTAACTATGGACTGCTTGTCTGCAGAATTCCTCCTCCCAGATCTCAGATTGCATTACTGTTTTACAAAAATCTGTAAAACATATTGGCAAGGTGTGTGTCTTTTCTCCCTATAGATAGGGCCAGAAAACGAAAGCCAGGTTTTTATTACTGCCATTAGCTCAAGTCCTAGGGAAGTGCTACAGAGGAAAATTCCTAATCTTGCTACTTAGTATATTGCAAGCAGTCGTTTTTTGTTTGAAGATAGTTCAACAGTGAAAAGTTAAGAAATGTTAGGATTTAAAGTTCCTTACTGCTGAGAGTTTATCATTTGAGTCTCAATGATGTGCTAAATGCAACAGTATGGCTTTTCATTCAGAGCTGGCACATGTCCTGGTGGCTCAGTTTCAGTGGAATTTTCATGTGCCTGCCTGAAAAATGCCATGTAAACAAATGCAATGGGGGGAATTTCCAAGAGTGTGTAATGGCTAGATGCACAAGAGGATGTTGTGTCAGTGTAATGGGATATCTCCCTTCAGTGGCATATGTCTTCACCACTTGCTTAAGGTATCCCCTATCTTAGTGTTTGGAGAAAAAGAAAAAAAAAAAAAAAAGCATTGGTGAGGTATGGATTCTAATCCCCAAGGCAGATAAGGGCACTGAACCCTGGTCTCCTATATCCTGGATGACAGTCTTAACTACAGGCTAGGAGGTAATGATACTTCGTGTCGTGTTTGGACATATATGTGATCTGAGCACATAAACCCACATCTCTATTCTGTGAATAAAGAATGACTTAGCCTCCTTCTGCTTCATGCATCTAAAGTGGTATGCATTTAGGTACATACCTAAACCTAAGCATAGTTTCTTAGTAGCTTTGCTAACTAGTTATTGACAGGCATATTTGGGGAGTTTGGGAACTAGGTTTTGATGGGCATCTGAATGGATGCACATCTTGAGCTTCCTTATGAACCTAATATACAGACTTCCCCTGCCCTGATAGTAGCCATAAAATACTTCTGCTTGTTTGCCTGAAGGTCAGCCTTATAGTATTTTTCTGTGTTTATGCTAATTAAATGAGATTATGAATGAGGAAAAAAATCTGGTTTACAGTATTGGAGAAATTCTTGTTCTTGTTAAATTTATGTTTCATTCAAATGATGCCAGAAGCTGTTTTAACAGGGACAAATCCTGAGGATAAGAATTGTTTTGTATAATTTTTGACTAGCCAGAATATAGTAGCTGTTTGGTTTTTTTTTTTTTTTTTTGTTTTTTTTTGTTTGTTTTTTGGTTTTTTTTTATTTTATTTTTTTTTGTTTTTTTTCTTTTGATTCTTTTTTTTCTTTTTTTTATTCATTATGATTGTCCAAGTCTCTCTCAGCCTCTCTCCCCTCTGGGGTAAGATATGCACTTTGAAAGCTTGGAAAGGAACAATAAGATTTGATGCCTATTTATACAAAACAATTAATTTAATAGCTGAAGGGGATAGTTTTGCAAAAGTAGCATGATTTATAAAACACAGGGTCAGCTTTGGAGTTTTTGAAGCCTTAAGCAATGGATGATTACAGTGTACCAAATGGGATCAGAGATAGCAGAGTTTGCACCTGCAGTTGCTTTTTCAACCTTTATACTCTGTGTCACTGATGGCTGAGGCCCCTGAGGCTGTCCAAAATGATATGGTCTGACTTGGTAAAATGAAAAGTCTAAATATTAGGGAAAAACAAAAGAGGAAAGAAAAATTGTCTGTGCAGAGAAGGTATGTCAGAAGTTGAAATAACAACTAATTATTATGTGTTGAGTCAAAAACATCACAGCTTTTATTTGTTTCTGATCTTATTGTATATAACCAGCAAGTGTGCTCCTTGCTGTTGTGTAGCACTTTTAATGTCAGGTGTATTAATTTCTTCATCCAACTGATGCTTTGAAAGGTGCTGAGAAAATGGTATAAATAAAGAATGGAGAGCCAGTCCTTAGATTCTTAACTTCTAGTGAGATTAACTGTGTAGTTCTGAATACACAGATATTAAATGACAGATAATGGCTATTCAGAATGGAGCTACAAAGAGCTGTCCTTATAAAATACTGGAGATGCTAATATGGCTAATTTTTGTTTCTCTTCTCATAGTCTTTACATTTAAAAATGAGTTGTTTTGAACTTCCAGTATACCTCTTGCCCACGTATGCCAAGTTTCCTAATTCAGTACATTTAATCCTTTTTCCAGTGCTGCTTTTGCTATCCTATATTTCAGTAATTTCTTTCTGGCAAATGTCATTCTGCAGATTTTGTGTGTTAATTGATGTATGACTTTATTATGAAATCTCTTGCTGTGATCTTGGTACATGGATTTAGTACACAATTACTTTAGGCACTTTTTAGAAGACCAAATGTGGTGTCTGATTCCAGTGTGGTATAAGGTTCTAATTTGCTGGTCCTCATTTTGAGCTGCATGGTAAATCTTGGTGTTTTTTGATTTGTTGTTGTTGGTTTTTGGTGGGGTTTTTTTGTTTTTTTTTTTTTTTGTTTGTTTGTTTGGTTTTTTTTTGTGGGGGGGGTTGTTTGTTTGCTTTGTTTTGTTTTGTATTTTCTTTTCTTCAGTGAATCCAGCTCTTTCTCATCCTTGTTGTTACTCTGGGGATGATGTATATTTTGCAAGCTTATTTTAGTTTTTTGATAATCATAAATGTAGTCCATAAGAAGAGGTAGACGCAGTGATTAGGACAGCTAGAAGATGTCACTTAATGAACTAAACATCTCAGTGAAACTAAAAATAATAGTATTTCTTTAAATTATTTCACACTGATGATGTGTACCAGTCTTTTAAGAGCAAATCCTGCAGAAACTCTCTGCCCCTTAGGAAAGATAAATTGTTTGACAAACCCTGGGCAAGTGTGTGCATAGGCTTGTTGATAAGAAAGATGAAGGCCTTTGAAGACTGTACATTTATTTAGGTATAAATCTGTCTTGTAGGTCTGCCTCTTCCTATAACTGTGGTTATGCTTTTATAAGCA